>NC_139383.1:84302500-89102500 GCF_054392235.1 Sus scrofa
AGAAATTTCGATTCCTGCCGGTGGACTCTAGTAGCTTCTGTGGATGCCAACCCCTGCCTCACACGAGCATGCACATCCCTGAGGCACAGCTCTCTCTCGGATTCCGATTTTGAACCAACTGGTTTCACCCCTCTTTCCCTCTCCTAGCATTATTTCTGTCTGTCTTTTGGCTGAGTCCTGTGTCTCCATCTCCCTTGTAAATAATAATGGAGACCCTCTAAGCCAAGAACCATTCCCGTCGGTGATCTTTTCCTCCCTCCCTTCTTTCCTTCCTTCCTCCCTCTCTCCCTCCCACCATTGTTCCTTCCTTCCTTTTTCAGCCCCAGTGTCTGGCATGTGGAAGTTCCAGGGCTGGGGATCGAACCTGCTCTGTTGCAGCAACCCATGCCACTGTACAGAAACACTGGATCCTTAACCCACTCCACCAGGCGGGGGATCGAACTTTAGCCACTGCAGAGACACCAGATCCTTAACCCTCTGCACCACAGTGGGAACTTCTTCCTGAGTTTTCTCAGGTTTTTCAAAAACCTCTTTCTTTCATCAGTGACACCGCATTTCTGGTTTTCCTCCTACTTCTGGCCCACTCCTTCCCATTAAGGATGAGTGCCTCAAAACCTGGTGCCTTGTGATAACCTATAAGGGAAAAGAATCTGAAAAAGAACCTAAAGACATGGAAATGGGGAGATTTTAAAACAGAGTCATGGAGTTCCCGTCGTGGCGCAGTGGTTAACGAATCTGACTAGGAACCATGAGGTTGCGGGTTCGGTCCCTGCCCTTGCTCAGTGGGTTAACGATCTGGCGTTGCCGTGAGCTGTGGTGTAGGTTGCAGACGTGGCTCGGATCCCTCGTTGCTGTGGCTCTGGAGTAGGCCGGTGGCTATAGCTCTGATTAGACCCCTAGCCTGGGAACCTCCATGTGCCGCGGGAGTGGCCCAAGAAATAGCACAAAGACAAATAAATAAATTTTTAAAAATAAATAAATAAAACAGAGTCAGCAGGGGATATTTGCCAGGGGACATGGCAAAGCTTAGCTCTATTAGACATGAGAGAGGCCAAAATAAAGTGGGAGAAGACAGCAGATTCTAGAAATGATAAGGGAAGATCTCAGCACAGTTAAAATATACTTTTGCCTGAGAAGAAAATGGGGACAGGGATAGTGATGATTCAAGAGCAAGTGACAAAAGTCCCTAACAATGACCAAATCCTTCCCAAGACAAACTCCTTAATAGTTAAGCCATTACAAAGGTGCCGTCATTGTCATTTAAGAATACTCTTAGCAAAAGCTTTAATTTGCTCTCACTGTGTGAGATCTCCTTGGGGAATATACTTCCCAATTTGTGAGTGAGGTTGAGAAGACAACGAAACAATGTTATCAGCATGCATTCTTTTTAAAGTCAGGTTTTCCACATTCATTTTTTTCCCCAATTTTTTGATGAGTATATTCTGATTACAAGTTTTGGAAAGATACATAAAACTGGTTAGTATGTAGCAGCTGAAGCTCATACTACTCTGATAAATGCAAATTAAGTCAGCAAGGAGATGTCACTTCATACTCAGAGGATAAGCAACCTGTTATAGCAGAAAGTCCTGAGTTTCCAGACTTTCAGGGAGGAATACGAGCTATGCCATCAGAAATTGGTAAAGTCCAAGAACTGCACTGAGGGGCTATGATGGACCCATTTCACTTCTATACGCTCTGAGGAGTTCTTGTAGCAAGGGTATCAGGAGACATATATAAATGGCTAATTGAAACAGAGTATGTAAGGAAAAATATTGGAAACAGTGTAAATAACTCTATAGAAACTAAAATAAGTGAACTAGGACTTCATGTGTCAATATAGATAAACCTCAAAAACATGAAGCAGAAAAAGCAATGAGTTTTATATAGTCTACATGTTTAAATTGTCTGCACTAATATATATATATATATTTTAAATTTTCCATTTTAGGAAATATAGAACTTCCCAGGCTACAGGTAGTCAGAGCTGTAGCTGCCAGCCTACGCCACAGTAGGCTGTCATAGCAACGCAAGATTTGAACTGCGTCTGCAACCCATAGCTCATGGCAACACCAGATCCTTGACCACTGAGTGAGGCCAGGGATCGAATCCGCATCCTCATGGATATTGGTCAGGTTTGTTACCACTGAGACAAAATGGAAACTCCCTGTCTGCAGTAATATTTAAAGAGAACTTATATATGGAAAAAAAAATCTAACATCCTCCCCCCCACCACCACCCTCCTCCAGGTACCAGTGAACAGCAGTATGTATGTGGGTTCGCCCAGGACCATGAAGAAAGAAGACACAAAATGATGTTATGTAACTCTGGGCAGGATGTGCTATTTTCTCACTCCCTTGTGTGTTGGGAGGGGTTAATGGGTTTCTGTTTGCATATTCATGAGCTTCTCTAAGGGAACTCTCTTCCTCTCTTCTCTCCTTTCTCACCATCCTGCCACTCCCTCCACCTCCCGCCCTACCCCAATCTCTCATGAATCCCCTTCAAGCCCCAAGGAGACCTTAGTGCGCAAATCCTGTGGCATTTCTATTTCCCAGGGGACCCATCTGGGGACGGTTCTGTCAGGAAGAAGAAAAGATAGCCTAACTCCCTCTCCGGGGAATTCAGGGCAGAGAAAAGACAAAGGGTTAGATCATGTTTGGTTTTCTTTCATATTCTTTTACAGGACTGTAATAAAATTTTGTTAGGATTTTATTTATTTCAAAGTGTCCATGATTTTTGAAAAACCCTCTTGATAAAAACTCAAAACACATTTCATCCATTTAATTTTAATTTCAACTCTAATGCACTCAGAGGCTATTTTTCAACTGACCCTAGCTCAGGTAAAGTGAGCCAAAGTGCTAACTGGTGAGGCCATTAACTTTTTGCTAAGCAGATTAGCCATTAACAGTTTAAAAACAACCTGGGAGTTTCCGTTGTGGCTCCTCGGTTAGCAAACCCAACTAGCATCCATGAGGAAGCAGGTTCGACCCCTGGCCTTGCTCAGTGGGTTAAGGATGTGGCGTTGCTGTGATCTGTGGTGAAGGTCACAGACACGGCTTGGATCCAGCATTGCTGTGGCTGTGGTGTAGGCCAGGGGCTACAGTTCCAATTTGACCCCTAGCCTGGGAACCTCTATATGCCATGGTTGTAGCCCTAAAAGACAAAAAGATAAAAAATAAAATAAAAATAACCTGACTCTGAATTACTCTACTTCTGAGCAATCTGAGACCTTTTGAAGGACTGTTGAAGATTTTTTAAGTCAAATATCTGTTAAAAATAAATAAATAAATGGACACAGCTTTGAAAAATCCACCTTCTACAAAAATGCTGAGGATTCAACCCTTGTTCTTTATTTCTTCTATCAATATATGCATACCTCCATCATTTTTAAATTCAAGCTAATTTAAAGACTTTTTCTCTATTTAGTTTAGGCTGAATTTAATAACTATATGATTTTTGTTTTCCATTTTTTGTTTTTTTGTGGGTTTTTTTTTTGTTTTTAGGACTGCACCTGCAGCATATGCAGGTTCCCAGGCTAGGGGTCAAATCAGAGCTACAACTGCCAGCCTACGCCACAGCCTCAGCAACACAGGATCTGAGCCGTGTCTGTGACCTACACCACAGCTCACAACACTGGATCCTTAACCCACTGAGTGAGGCCAGAGATCGAACCCTCAACCTCATGGTTCCCAGTCAGATTCACTTTCACTGTACCATGATGGGAACTCCAATAACTATGTGACTTTTGATGTGTGCTTTCTGAGAAAATTATATAGAAGTTCTCTTTACCACTTTATGGGCAATTATCTCTTTGAGCCACTGTTAATGTTTATACACACAAAGATTCTGATTTTAGTTAGGAAACTGAGCCTAAAATTCTTTTTAGGATACAAAGGAAGAGAGAAAAGTCTACATGATAGAAGCACAAACTCACCCAAACTCTGTCATTCGTGAACTTTTTCACTGACATCATTTATTATGGATAGCAACAAAAACTGGTAAATTTAAACTCCAGACCTACATCCAATGGCCATCTGGGCCAATTTTATCCTTGCATCTCAAGCAAAACATAACCAAATAGAATTTGTCATATTTCTTTCCAAGCCTGCTTTCCAAGCCCTAGATTGTTATAAAAATCAAGGCACAATAGTAGAGAATCAGCAGTCCCTTCAGGGCAGAGGTTCAAAAATATAGAATATGGAAATTCTGAATTGGAAATTTACAGGGGTCTATAAAAGGTTAAGAATAAGAGACATATATCCTAATATAATCAGCCTAATAGTGACAACGATGGAGAGGAAATGGATGAATTAGCTTCTAGAAGTCTATTGCATGTCTGATTTTATCTTAAAATTTATGTTTTTATGTTCTTCTCATTGTACGTAATGATGTCCTATTACCAATACACTATGCAGTTTTATTTTTTTATACTAATTTTACCATATTGTTGGCAAAAAGCTAGTGGTTGGCAAGGAGATGAGTAGGGTTATTTGACCTTGAAAAGACTGGCATTCGTGATCTGGGACTCCTTACTGTGATGCTTTGTTAAACTAGTCTCTGTTCTCTTTAGAACAGCAATGAGTATTATTCTAGAGATTCAGTATTAATACATTTGTTTATTTTGTTGTTCAAGAAGATTTTACTTAATACCTATGGTATGCCAGGTACTATTCTGGGCAGAAGGGGTACACGGATGAAACTGTTCTTCCTCAAGGAGTTTACAAACCAAGAATTATGGTATAATGAGAAATTTCCTTTATGATGATATATGTAAAGTGTAGTCAGAACAGAGGAAAAGCTCCTATTTTCTCTGGATTTAGTCACAGAAGACTTCGCAGTGGCAAAGATAGTTACTTAGGTTTTCTGAGTACTCTAAAAGAGAAAACAGAATGGGCAAAGGGAATGGAAGTGTGACGTGTTCTGGACAAATAATTCAATATGGTGAGAGAGTAAGATGAAAGAAAGGAGGGAAGTAGGGAAGAAAGAAGAGAATGGGCAGGTTGTTAGCATGCAGATCATGAAGGTCCATAAATGAGAGGAGGCTGGAATTTGCCCTTTGGGAAATTTAAAGCCACTGAAGAATGTTGAGCTAACATGATCCCTAGAAAGACCTCTCTAGAAAAGTTGTCTAGGGTAGATTAAGGCTGTGCAGGAAAGTCCAGAGACATAGAGGACCTCCAGGGCTCCTGCAGTAGTTCAGAAAACAGTGAAGAGTTCCTGAATATGGACCTGGCAGCTCAGTAGGGATTTGGGAGGTATTTTGGCGGGAGACTCACAATACTGGGCTTTCACTGGAATAAGGGTAGAGGACATGAGAGGATGTAATATGACTCTCAACAATAAGGTCCTGATGACCAGTGTCAGCCATGCAATGGCTGCAGTAGCAGTAGCTTTGGAGATGCTTGGGAGAGCTTACCATATAAATGTACAAAAGATAGTTGGGTAGACATATCTGGAATTAAGAGGAAAAAAGGGCCCTGACTAGAGATAAAACATTGGGGGTTATTTGTCTTTTCATGGAGATCTAACAGTTAAACATTTACCAGCACTCAATGCATGTGATCCCTTCCTAGCCATGGACCCTGGTACAGTATGCATGGTTGATCCTAGGGGGGATTTTCCCTTTTGATGAAAGGGCTATACGAAGAGATCTCACTACTAACCTTTCTGCCTTTGGACTCTGTTGAGTGAGGAAGTGATACCTCAAGATGAAGGCCAACCTGATGAGGATGGCAATGTGGAAAGATGGAAAGGAGTTGTTAGATGCTTGATGACATCAGCTGCTGGCCCAACCCCGAAACTCCAGACTTCTTGTTATGTGAAGGTTTCTTTTTTTAGTTCTTCCTTTCTTTCTAGAGTCGCACCTGCGGTATGTGGAAGTTCCCAGGCTAGGGGTTGAATCAGAGCTACAGCTGCCCAACTACACCTCAGCTCATGGCAACGCCAGGGATCAAACCCGCATCCTTATGGATACTAGTCAGATTCATTTCCACTGAGCTGAGATGGGAACTCCATTATGTGAAGGTTTCTATTTCCTTGCTGTTTAAACCACTTTCATTTGAGTACTTGGATACTTACAGCAGAAATCATCCTAACTAAAAAGCCTCTTTCTGTGAGACGCAGTAGAAACAATTAAAATCAGATACAGAGCCATCTTATTTGGTGGGTAAAAGGGCAACAGACTGAGGGAGCTTTATTTTTGTGTGGTTTAAGACACTAGATGATGAGAGAGGAGATGACATTGAGGGTTGATGACCATTACAAAGGGAATGAAAGAGCATCTGTCCTGAGACATGTCTAAGACTGTCAAACAGTGTGTTTGGCATAGTCATGGCCAAAAATCAGAGACAACAGTGCTAATCTGCGTGGTTGTATAACTTTTTCTCTGTTGCCTTGGCTGAACAGGATGGAAGTATAGGTGGAGGAAGGGGATACACTAGATCAAGGGAGAGTCAGGATGAGGAAAAAATAAGGAGTGATTGAACTATTAGAGGGAGGCTACTAGGAGGATAAGAAATTGCGGTCAAAGAATGGGCTACTGGGATAGAAGAGTTCATGAGTGAGGAGATCCAAGCTGACTGTGTGTAGGGTGTGAAAGAGGCCTGTGTCTGGAGCATAGAGAACAGGGGAAGTGGTGTAAGAGAAAGATGGAGAGGTGGGGCTAAGTCATTTGTAGGGCCTTCATATAAAGAGTAGAGGTTTTCATCTATGTAGGCTAAGAAGCCATTGAAGGTATTAAGAAATGGAGCCAAAAAAAAAAAAAAAAAAAGGAGTTCCCGTAGTGGCGCAGCGGAAACAAATCCAACTAGGAACCATGAGGTTGCAGGTTCAATCCCTGGCCTTGCTCAGTGGATTAAGGATCCGGCGTTGCCGTGGGCTGTGGTGTAGGCCGGCGGCTGCAGCTCTAATTATACCCCTAGCCTGGGAACCTCCATATGCTGTGGGTGCAGCCCTAGAAAAACCAAAAAAAAAAAAAAAAGAAATGGCAATGACCTTGAAGACACTTTAGGCAATGATCTGGTGCTTTTTGAAAAGACCCCCTTTTGGAGGTTGTGTAGAGAATGAATCATAGGAGAGCAAGAAAGGATTCGGGACAACAGTTGGCTGTTGACTGAAGTAGTTTAGGCAAGAGATAGTGATGGCTTGGACCTAGAAGGTGATAGTGGAAGGAGGCAGAGACATAACTGGGAGGTAGAAGCAATAGTGCTTGTTGGTGGATTAGATTAGAGGGTAAGGAAAAGCAGGAAGACAAAGGAGATCTCTAAATTCCAGCCCTTCTGCAACATGACAGTGGTTCCATTCACTAAGAAGGGAATATCAGAGAAGAAACCAGATTTTTAATTAATTGATTAATTTTCTTTTTTGGCCACACCATGGCATATGGAGTTCCAAGGCCAGGGATCAGATCCAAGCCACAGTTGCAAAATTCTTCTTTTTTTTTTTTTTTTTTTTGTGAGGCTGGATCCTTAACCCACTGTGCTGGCTGGGGGATTGAACCTGTATCCCAGCGCTCCAGAGGTGCTGCTGATCCCATTGTGCCATGCAGGAACTCTAAGAAACCAGATTTAGTGAGGGTAGATGGGGGTACCAGGGTCTAGAGTGCCAGTTGGACTATATCACAAGGGTATGTCAAACAGATATCTGGATATTTAAATCTGGAGCTCAAGAAGGGATCAGAGACAAAACATAGTTTTAGAAACTGTATAGAGGTACCTCCCCATTATTCTTCCTTTCCCATTCCCATTGTGTGGCACTGATACTATTTAGAGGGAATTGACCCCTCACCTGGAATTTGACATGAATCTCCATCATCTTATCTGAAGAGATTCCTTCCTCTCCTATATCATGGTTATTGATCCCGGTAACTTAGATTTAAGCTACTCTGCATATGGCATTACCCAATGCAAAGGAATTGGATCAGAAGTATGTCTGTGAAAACTTTGAGTAAATGGGAGGGAGTCTTGTATTTGGGATCTTCTAAGAAAGAATGCTTCCTAAGAGCATTAGGAAAGCTACTAAAAATCAGCTTTATTTCTCATTTGGCATGGCATGATTTGTGAATGTACAATCTGGAAGCTCAGTAGCCATTCTGTCAACATGAGGGATATGGGCTTGAGTTTGAAACTAATAACATGGAAGGTAGGACAGCGACTTGGAAGAAACTGGGGTCCTGATGACACTACTGAAGCCCTAAAGACTATCTTGCTTCTGAACTTTTCAGTTATGTGAGCCAATAGCCCTCCCCCTCCTTTATTATTTAATACAGTTTGATTTGGGGTAGTTTGCAGTGTGAGTCCTAGCCAACCACTCTCAAGTCACTAGCGCATAAACAGTACTTAATCTCAGGGAGAAAATGGTGAAACAGAAGACAATCTCAAGGCATTCCATCACTAGAGGGTGGGCCAAGGAAGAGGAGCATAAAAGAGAAAAGAAATGGGCAGAAACCTGGAGAGTGTGGAGTCACTGGGGCGAGGGGGAGGAGTACTTGGATAAGGAGGGAGTGGTCACCTCTTTGAGAGCTCCCAGGAGTCTGGGTAACACGAGGGCAGGAGTATGGCAACATGAGGGTCGCCCCATGACCCTGTTAAGAGCAATCAAGGGAGGGGAGAAGGGGTCTGGGAGGGAAGACAGTGGGTGGACTCGCATGTCAAGAATTTTGCAAAGAGAAAACCGACTAGAATCCATGAGGATGCAGGTTCGATCCCTGCCCTTGCTCAGTGGGTTAAGGATCTGGTGTTGCCATGAGCTGTGGTGTAGGTCGCAGACACAGCTTGCATCCCACGTTGCTGTGGTTGTGGTGTAGGCTTTGGTTTTTTAACTTTTATTTTATACTGGAGTGTAGTTGATTTACAATATTACATTAGTTTCAGGTGTACAGCAAAGTGATTCAGTTATACAAGCATACATATCTATTCTTTTTCAGATTCTTTTCTCATACATGCTATAGAATATTGAATAGAGTTCCCTGTGCTATATGGCAGGTCCCTGCTGATACTGTTTTATATACAGTAGCGTGTATGTGTTAATCCCAAACCCCTAATGTATTCCCCCTCTCCTGTCCCCTTTGGTAATCATAAGTTTCTTTTCTATGTCTGTGAGTCTGTTTCTATTCTGTAAATATGTTCATTTGTATCTTCTTTTTTTTTTTTTTTATTATTTTCCCACTGTACAGCAAGGGGGTCAGGTCATCCTTAGATGTATACATTGCAGTTACAGTTTTTTTCCCCCACCCTTTCTTCTGTTGCGACATGAGTATCTAGACATAGTTCTCAATGCTATTCAGCAGGATCTCCTTATATGTATCTTCTTTTTTAAGATTGGGAGAGTTTGTTTTAATCACACTTGTCATTTGCTTTTTGAGAACAGAACATAGGAGCATGTCCATATCTTGATGGAAGGACTGAGGATAATGAATAGAGGGTGCAGGAAAGGAGAGCAGGGGCAGAAGTGTTCTTGGGAAAGGTAAGAGAGATGGTGCCAGAGGATAAAAGGAGATGCTTCACAGGGGCAGGGATGCTTATTCCCTTGTCAAAGGAGAGAACAAAGAATGTGAAGGGGTGAAAGAAGCTTTGTGGATTTGTGCTGAGTTGGAAGCATCTATTCTGTTTTCTCAGTTGACTGTGAGCGAACATCACTTGCCAAGATGTAGGGAAAGTGTGGGATCAAAAGTGGTCATGACTTCTGGGCAGGACAGAAATTTTCTTTATAATAGGCTCCTGGAAAATGACCTTTTACATTCATGACATTGCAAAACTCTTTTTTTTTTTTTTTTTTTTTTAATGGTCACACCCATGGCATATGGAAGTTCCCAGGCTAGGGACTGAATCCAAGCCACAGCTGTGGCAACACTGGCTTCTTAACCCACTCTTTTGGGCTAGGGATCAAACCTGTGCCTCTGCAGTGACTGTGAGCCACTACAGTCAGATTCTTAACCCACTGGGAACTCCATGAAATTACAAAAATCTTCCTCGTGAATTTTTGTCTATCAGATTCTAAAAAAGATACTTTATATTTTTTAAAGTTTTGCTACTTGTAAATGGGTGCTAGAAAGGGTAATGGGGGTGGGGTTTGTTTGTTTTTTTACTGTCAGTTTCAGGCTTAGGCAATCGATTCAGATCCTCTTAAAACTGGTTTTTGTACAAGGGAAATATAAAACTTTCTACCTGAAATATTCTTAAGCCAATGACGTATAGTATTTTCTCTCCAACAGGGGAACAGCTATTGGCCTATTATTTCACATCTGGGGTCTTCATTGACAAAAGTCCTGGCCATTTTCAATACTGCTTCTTTCTTTAGATTTCCTCTACTTCTTCAGTACTATTAAAAGTTGGGAAAATAGAACACTTAAAATCAAAGCTATAACTAGAAAATACATTCTTCATAGGGAGTCCCTGTCATAGCTCAGGAGTAACGAACCCGACTAGGATCCATGAGGGTGCAGGCTTGATCCCTTGCTCAGTGGATTAAGGATCTGGTGTCGCCCTGAGCTGTGGTGTAGGTTACAGATGTGGCTCAGATCTGGCATTGCTGTGGCTGTGGTATAGGCTGGCAGCTGCAGCTCCTATTCGACCCCTAGCCTGGGAACCTCCATATGCCACAGGCGCAGCCCTAAAAAGACAATATATATTCATAGCCTAGCAAAAAATAAATTAAATATCATACTCCATTTCTCTGGACAGTTTTATAACTAGCATCATGTTGAAAAAGTGCTTGATGTTTCAAGGTGATTCACCATGACTTCTAGTTATAAATTCTTATTACATCTTAATTATAGATTTTAGCTAAGAAAATAATTTATGTTAATTAGCTTATTATAAAGACCATGTGGAAGAGGAGAGTGTGGGTTATTCTGTAAACACTCTTCTGGGTTTGTTCTCATTTTATGCAGTACCAAATAACTTATTTTGCATGAAGCCACTCAAGAAACTTGAAACACATCTTCTTTTGCATGTGACCTCTCTACTGGCATATTTCTAAAGAGCCTGCATGTCTATCATATTCACCTAGGGAACTGGCTTCAAATCCTGATGACATGTAGCAGAGAATAAGAGCTAGTTTCATTCAGGCAAAGTCAAATCCAGGTCAATCCCATTGTCTATGAACCCAAACAGCTTGGGGAGATGAAAATACAAACCTTGTGAGTTATGTTGTTCAAAACACATGCTGAGGAAAGGGTAAAAGCACACATTTAAAAACCTGGCTTGGAGTTCCCGTCGTGGCACAGTGGTTAACGAATCCGCCTAGGAACCATGAGGTTGAGGGTTCGATCCCTGCCCTTGCTCAGTGGGTCAGGGTTCCAGCGTTGCCATGAGCTGTGGTGTAGGTTGCAGACGCTGCTCGGATCCTGCGTTGTTGTGGCTTCGGTGTAGGCTGGCAGCTGCAGCTCCGATTCGACCCCCTAGCCCGGGAACCTCCATATGCGGCGGGAGCGGCCCAAGAAATGGCAAAAAGACAAAAAATAAAATTAAAAAATAAATAAATAAATAAATAAAAACCTGGCTAGTTCCAGGTTTTTGGAAAGGGAATCAGTTAAAACCATTTTTGTGTGTGTGTGTGTGTGTGTGTGTGTGTGTGTGTGTGTGTGTGTCTTTTTAGGGCCAAACCCACACCATATGGAAGTTCCCAGGCTAAGGGATGAGTGGGAGTTACAACTGCCGGCCTACATCACAGCCACAGCAATGCCAGATCCGAGTCACATCCACAACTTATACCACAGCTCATGGCAATGCTGGATCCTTAACCCACTGAGTGAGGCCAGGGATCAAACCCGCATCCTCATGGATCCTAGTCGAGTTTGTTACTGCTGAGCCATAATGGGAAGTCCTTAAAACCATCTTAAAGATGCTTTGTTAATACAGAAGATTTCACTCATGGTCTTTCTAGCTATCTATCAATCTACAACAATTTGGATTTAAAATGAGTTTTAACTTAAGATACACAACTGTGGAGTGTCTGCTGTGCCGTAGTGGGTTAAGAATCTGACTGCAGTGGCTTGGGTCACTGCAGAGGGGCAGGTTCAATCCTTGGCCTAGAGCAGTGGGTTAAAGGATCCAGCATTGCTGCAGCTGCAGCATAGGATAAAGTTGTGGCTCAGATTCAATCCCTGGCCTGGGAACTTCCGTATGCTGTGGGTGCGGCCATAAAAGTAAAAAAAAAAGGCGGTAAAACAAACAAACAAAAAACCACAATTACCCAACTGCACATGGTGTGTGTGTGTTGAAAGTTCCTTTAAGGAAGGGACTTGAGTGAATGGTAGGGGGCATGACAGGTGAGAGAGGGCAATAGCTGTGATCACATTATAAAGCTGACCTTGAAATTGGTTCTCTCATTACCCTGAATAGGTCAGCACCCTCAGGTCATGATTATAAAGGTATTTCTTACAGAAGTCAAACTGAGTGATCCTTCCTCAGATCTCAGAAATGTCACATGTGGATTTATTGGGATGAAATTGTTATTGGGATTTTCAGTAAAAATCTGACATGCTTTCAGGTTGCAGCCAGGAGAGCGACGTCTGGGATCAGTAATTTAGTCAATCAGTTTAGCCAATTGGTAATGACCATACCTATTGTTTTATTTTTCCTTAATTGGGGCAAGTTAGCTGTGCCCCCTCCCCAGTTCAAAAGTAGAGGAGGTGAGGGCAAGAAGTAGCAAAAGAAAACAAAGCCTCAATCATTAACCTTGGACCTCTGCCTTTTCTTTTCAATCCTCTTCCTTGCCTCAGTAAGAGAATGCTTGCTTGCTCACTGGGATTTTGAAGCATTTCACCAGCTTTGGTGCAGGTTCAGATATAGCCCAGAGTCAGGCAGTTATTTAGACCACACTGTTTGCTTTTCATCATGTCATCTGGACCTATCTGCAGACACGCTGGTGAGACCAAGGGGATGTGTACATAGTTCTGTCGGGAGAAATGAGCCTTGCCCCGTGAAGACAGCAGGGCCTCACGTGGCCTGAGCTAACTTCCCTCTCATGGGGCTCCATCTCATTAATGGCTTGAAGACAAGCAAACCCTGCTCCCTTCCAAGAAAAGCCAGGCATGTTTCAATTTGCTCTTGGAAGTGCTCATCAATCAGAATTTGTAGGCAGAAAATAATGGAAGATTTAATGTTCTTCGTCTTTTAAAAATATCTAGGCATAGTGAGCTACAGCAGTAAACATTCAGATCATCACACTGTTTCCTTTGTTTGCTGTTTTTCTCATGTTGAAAGAAAACCACAAGCTACAGGGATAACAAATTTGGGATGAAAGCCAAGATCTGTCTATGGTCTCAAGCTGCGTGGTGCTGCAGTTCTGACTTCTTCCTCTGTCATAGGGAATACGGGGTGCCCCAAGCCCGGAGTGACTTTCAAGTTCTGCATCTCAATGTGGGGTCTTTTCAAAGTATGTTCTGTACAGAAACAGCATCACTAAACATTCCCTGTAGGAGAATTACATATTTTCTACTACTTAGCTTAGATTCAGCGATGTGACTTGCTTCAGCCAATGAAATGTGTGCCACTTCCAGCAAAGTCTTAAGACCATCACAAGGTTCTACCATTTTCCTTTTATTTCCTCCATGAGACCAGCAATGGCTCAAATGGGAGTTGCCCTTTTAGCCTAAAGAGTGAAGAAGAAAAGCACTACAGCCACCGAGAGGCTGTCATGTAAAGTGAAAGAGAAATACAGCATTGTTGTTATAAACTGCTGAGGTTTTGTTTGGTGCAGCATTACTCAGCTCATCCTCACTGGTACACTGTCAGGACAAAGGGGGCTCTTTGTAGCAAATGAATTTTGAAAATGCTACCTATATAATCCCACTTAAAAAATAATAATGTCCATTGGCATTTTAAAAGATATAAAAAAATTCCTGCAGGAAACAAACTGACTTACAACTGTGACTAGCATTTTCCCAGTAATCTTGATTAAATAATTTTTTTAATGTAATACTTAATAACTTTTCACCAAACGCACATTTTTAAAGACCTGCCCTAATGCATTTTTTTCTGTTACTAAAAGGAAAGGTTGATTCATGAAGCTGGTGGTTCTTGTGAACTTCTGCAAACTATTCATTACTAGCTTTACTCCTTTGTTCATTCATTCATTCATGAAACTATATATCAGGTACTACAGTTAGTGCTGGAGATACTAAAGTCTCCCACTGCTATCTTGTGGGTATGCAGGAAATACCACTGCTATCTTGTGGGTATGCAAGTCAATTTCATTTCCAACTGCATGGCTAAGCTTTGACACAGTACCAGATTCTGAGTAGGGTCACTGCTAGTCAATTCTCACATGGCCACTGTCCAGTCCCATATGATGGCTTTGGGACTGGGGATCTGAGATGTCCTGTTAGTTTCATGCCAAGCCTAGAGCATGTGAGCATCTTTTCAGGGCTCCCCATGATCCTGTGTTCTCGGCCACATCACCCAGCCACTCCCTCCAGGGCCTTAATGGTGCTGCCAAGAATAGTGTTCAGCTTCTTGCTCTGGGACTACAGGAGGCAGAATTCTACAATGGACTCCATGATTCCTGGTCCTGGGGTTATTAGGAATATATCTTTGCTTAGTTACCCAACAAACAACAATCTAGGTACTGCTCTGTAGGGATTTTGTTGGTCTAACTGAAATTCCACGTCAGTTGACCTTAAATTAGGGAGAACATTCATGTGGGTCTGACCTAATTGCAAAAGCCCTTTAAGAGCAGAGCATTTTTTTCCTGCTGGTTGCAGAAGAGGAAGTCAAGGATGCAAAGCATGGTAGAGATTCAACACACCATCACTGGCTTGAAGACAGAATGGAGAACGGCCCTGACTGGCAGCCAGCAAAGAAGCATGGGCCTCAGCCCCACAACCGCCAAGACACTGAGCTCTGACAACCCAAGTGAGCTGGGAAGTGGATTTCTCCCAGCCTGGCAGACATTCTGATTTCAGCCTCATGATACTCTGAGCAGAGACCAAGGCACACCGTCCTGGACCTATAGAGCCGGCAACTGTACACTGCAGGGCAGGCTGACTCTATAGAACTATCAGCAGTGTTTTAATCTGCCAGGGTTGTGCTGATGGGTGATGCCGCAATAAAAACCCAGCACAGGTGCTATGGTCCTTGACCTCTCTCCCCCTCCTCTCCTCTGGCCTGGGTCACTGCTTCCAGTTCGGAGGGGAAATCAGAGTGAGCCTGGGAAACCTTATTTCTTCAAGATGTTCTCTCGGAAACTTCTTCCTTTCACTTCTTTCAAAGCCTGGATGTGTTTCCTCTTTTTTTTTTTTTTTTTTTTTTTTGTCTTTGCTAGGGCTACATCTGCAGCATATTGGAGGTTCCCAGGCTAGGGGTCTAATTGGAGCTGTGGCCGCTGGCCTACTCCAGAGCCACATCAATGCGGGATCTGAGCTGCGTCTTCGACCTACACTACAGCTCACAACAACGTGGGATCCTCAACCCACTGAGCAAGGCCAGGGATCGAACCCACAACCTCATGGTTCCTAGTCAGATTCGTTAACCACTGAGCCACGACGGGAACTCCCCCTCTTCTTTTTTTTCTTTTTTTTAATGGCTGCAGCCACGGCATATGTGAATTCCCGGGCCAGGGATTGAATCTGAGCCTCTGCTGGGACCTACACCATAGCTGTAGCAATGCCAGATCCTTAAGAACCCACTGTTCTGGGCCAGGGATGGAACCTGCACCTCCTCAGGGACCCGAGTTGCTGCAGTCAGATTCTTAACCCACTGCACCATCCCTGGATGTGTTCTCTTTTTCTTTTTTTTTTTTTTTCTGTTTAGGGCCACACCTGCAGCATATGGTGGTTCCCAGGCTAGGGGTCAAATCAGAGCTACAGCTGCTGGCCTATATCACAGTCACAGCAACCAGGATCTGAGCCACCTCTGCAACCTACACCACAGTTCACAGCAATACCTGATCCTTAACCCACTGAGCAAGGCCATGGATCAAACCTGCGTCCCCATGGATACCAGTCGGATTCATTTCCGCTGAGCCACAACAGGAACTCCTTGGATGTGTTTTCTTAAAGGAACTTCAAGAAAGCAAAATCCAGAGAGGCTTGCAGGTTACGTCTCCCCTTTGCCATTCTCCAAACATGCTCAGAGCTACCACCTGCTACCCCGAGACAACAGGCTGGAGCCTGCCACCCCGTTGGAAGTAGGGAAAGGAAAAGAGCAGGGAGGGGAAAATACTCTATGAACTACTATCTTCACACACCATCCTGCCCTAAAGCTTCACAGCCCTGAGGATTTAGACACAGCAGAGGAAATTTTTCCAGCAGGGACATCAGAGGAGCATCTGACCAAGAGACGTCTGGCTTTATAAGCACAGCCGCTGGGCCTTTCTCTTCCCGCCTTCCTCAGGGGGTGCAGGATGATATGCCACATCAGCCTGTGGGAAACAGAAAGGAAAGCTATGCCCCAGTCCCTGGCCAGCAGGCTTGGCACCTCCAGGGAGTACCGCCCTGAAGGTGGCAGCATATGGCAATGAAGGATATTTAGAGGAAATCCTGGGCTCCCAGGCAAAGGGGGACATCATCTAGTGACCTTTCTTGGTATCAGGCTCTGGTGGGCCAGATCTTGGTAATGTCATAAACGCACATGTCTCTCTGGGGTCCAAAGAGGGGCTGACTGCAGGCCCTGGAAACTGGGCTAGGGGTAGGGTAAAACTTCTCAGAATCACAGGGGAGGCAGCCTTCATGTTTCTTTCCCCAGCACAGTCTCTAGATAGAAGAGGCAAAGAGCCTGAGCATTTTCCAGGCATTCAGAGCCTGGCAGGCAGTGTGCCATATGTTTTCCATTCATTGTATAGTTTAGTCCTCATAACAAATCTACGAGGTCAGGTAATCCCTGCTTTAAATATGAGGCAGATGAGGAGTTCTGCTGTGGTGCAACAGGATTGGAAGCATCTCTGGAGCACTAGGACTCAGGTTCCATCCTTGGCCTGGCACAGTGGGTTAAGGATCTGGTGTTACCACAGCTATGGGGTAGGTTGCAACTGTGGCTTAGATCTGATCCCTGGCCTGAGAACTCCACTGGCTGTGGGGCAGCCAAAAAAAAAAAAAAAAAAAAAAAAAAGATGAGGCAGATGAACCACAAAGACGTTAAAATAACCTGCTCAGTTCACATACTTCGTTTTTTTTCTTTTTGTTTTTATGGCTGTACCTGCGGCATATGGGGGTTCCTGGGCTAGGAGTCAAATCAGAGCTGTAGAAGGAGTCACCACACAGCAATGAAAGATCTGAGTCATATATGGGAACCTATACCACAGCTTCCTTAACCTACTGAGTGAGGCCACGGATCGAACCTGCATCCTCATGGACACTAGGTCAGGTTCTTAACCTGCTGAGCCACAAAAGGAACTCCCCTCATACTTCCTAAGTGGTGGAATCAATCCGACAAGAAAGCTCGGAGGTGGGGTGGTCAGGGTTCAGCCCAACAGATCCTGGCTATTACTGTTCTGGTCCCTCACTATCTACATGGTCTTCCTGTCGCGAGGGGGTTACCCGCATGAGATCATCTGCAGGTTGATGGTGGGAAGGAAAGCCAGGCTCAAAGGGAATGCAAATGGGCAACTGGGTGAATCTGTTTAGATTACTTGGCAAAGAATCCAAACTGGGTGGGGAATTATGATTACTTTGATCTTGGTGGCTATGGGATAACCTAAACTCATTTCCCTGGTCCTTCAAAGATGGTTATTTCTGTTTGCACTCAATTTGGTGGCCTGAGAGCCCCCACTCCAGCTCACCACTGTTTTAGGTCTTTAACACATGGATGGGAAGAATTACTCATTCCCTCTTTTTGGTTCCATAGCATCTGATTCCAATTGCTTCTATAATATTTACCACATTGTGTTAACTGAGTTGTCAACAAACATTCCACTAGACCACCATTAATATTTAGTCTTGTTTCCTCAAGACCAAAGTTAAGTCTGGCACATAGTGGGACTTCAGTAGTTGAGAAGAAAAACAGAGAAACCTTTGCCACAGAGATATAAGGGTTTGGTTTTAAAATCTGTTCTTACACTGACCAGGGTCTAATCAGATCCCAAAGCAGAAACATCTTTGACTTGTCCCCTGGTGCTTGAGCTGAAGGATAAATGATGCCACTGTGTTGAGACAGGATGTCCCAGAGAAGGTCAAGGATATGGTCATGCAAGCTGGGTCTAAGGTAATACCTGGGGCCCAGGTGAGTTGTGGGTCTGACCTGCAGATAAGTACAGTTCATTTAAAGGGGGCCCCACCAGTGAAGACATCAACTGAAATTCTCCATTGCTGGTGTTCCAATTGGGGTTCCAAAGGAATCCCTGAGGACACCATTACCCAGGAAAATTACTGCCCTTAAAACCTCTATTCCTTTCCTACAAACAAAAGTTCAGGACTCAATGGCTTCACAGGTGAATTCTACCAAACATATAAAGAAGAACATATATCTATCTTCTTAAACTTTTCCAAAAGGTTGAAGACAAAGGAACACTCCTAAAGACATTCTATGAAGCCACCATCACCCTAATACCAAAACCAGATAAAAGATATAATTACTATGAAAAAAGAAAATTATAGGCCAATATCTTTGATGAATATAGATGCAAAAATTTTCAACAAAATTTTAGCAAACCAAATCCAATAATACATAAAAAAGATCATACACCACGATCAAGTGGGATTCATTCCAAACTCACAAGGATGGTTCAACATATGCAAATCAATCAACATTATACACCACATTAACAAAGGAAAAGCAAAAACCACATGGCCATCTCAATAGAGCCCGAAAAAAATAATTTGAAAAAATTCAATATCCATTCAGGATAAAAACTCTTACCAAAGTGGGTATAGAGGGAACATAACTCAACTTAATAAAAGTCATTTGTGACCAACCCTCAGGCAGTATGATACTCAATGGAGAAAAGCTGAAAGCCTTCCCACTAAAATCTGGAACAAGACATGGATGCCCAGTGTGAACTGAAGTTTGGCACTTGCTATCAGCCTCTACTTTAGCTGCCAACCTGCATCACCCCCTGAGTGAAGCTGAGGGTAGAGACCAGGAATGAGGTACTCTGTGCTCTGGGAAAACTGGAAGAACAGGTCTTCAGATAGTTAAGATATTTTTTAGGAGAAGATTTTATGAGCCCAATTCTTGCATCTCCCCATATCTAGAAAAACACTAAAATCCTTCAAAGATGACTGATGTCTGTGACTAGAGGCAACCTTCTGTGAAATGTGTGCATGGCTGCAATGCACCTCACCCTTCACCTTCTGACTTACATCTTTGCGGGGAGCCGAGAAAATGCAGGGACTCAAAAAAGGACCTTGCCTGATGGCAGAAAAACCTGAAGGCAGGTTCTTAAACAAGAAAGGGAGCTCACCTGAATGGTACAGGCTGAAGGTGGGCTTTTGGTCAGGAAAAAAGCTCACCTGAACGGTGCATGCTGAAGGTGGGCCTCTGGTCAGGATAAAAGCCTGCCTGCATGGTACAAGCTGAGGGCAGGCCTCAGGTTACACAGCTCTCACTTTGATGTTGATGGGGAAGAATTGAGGCTTTCCTGGGAAAACAATTTCCATGTTTGCACTGGAGAACATGGATTGTTTCTCGGGTGACTTAGTCTTTCCTGCTGTTTTTTTTTGTTATTCAGTTTTCCTCAGTCTTTCCTGATTATTTACTTATTATTCATATTTCCCATTCCTATTTTCCTGTGGTGATTTGTGACTTAACAAAATTACAACAATAGTATAATAAAAATTTCATCCTGAAGGACTTTTCCCCTATTTAAATCCAACTTAGTTAAAACATAGTGTTTATCTATTAACTAGTTATATAGTAAACTTTAGAGTTAGGATTTTAATGAGGTCCATAGAATTTAGCCATATCTTATCCAAAAAACCTAGCTGTGAGTTTTGTCTTTGATTTTAAAAGCCTTTTAGTGATAGCTAGTTTAATTAAGTTGGTTTATATTGACTTACACTGTCTCCCTCCCATAACGCTTTGAACATAAGCACCAGTCTACAAAGTTTGTATATGCCAAATTCTTGTGTTTTATGGCCTCTTCAAAGTACTCACTAAGCTTAGTTAAGATAGAGATCTTAAAACAGGATGCATAGCTGCTATACCATGTAATAGTTAACCAATGTACTTTTAACACTGTAATGTAATCTATAGTGAAAAACTGTCTATATAATCAACCACTGTTGCTAAGAAAGTTTGAGCAGTCCAATGCCCTGAAAGAAGGGACAAAGAGGCTGTCTCCGATGCAAAAGCCGATGTCTGTCCATCTTCTTGGGGAAAAAGCATTTGCTCCCCGACCGCCGGCACATCTTGATATTTCTCCCTTTCCTCTTTGGGGCAGTATTTCAGAGCTATCTGAAATACTGCCTCCTGGGTGTAGTTAGTGGATAAAAGAAAATATGTCATGTTATCTGTGAGAACAGCCACTCCCAAGGGTGGGCCAGTGAGCCTTGAGGGAACTCAGGAAAGAAACAAAGACTGGCCCAGAGTTGAGGTGCATATCAAAGGAGTGATTCCAGTAAGCCCAGATTTTTAGTCTCCCCATAGAAACTGGTTTTCTGTAAATCTGGTTATCTATAAATCTTTTGTTCCTACTACCTTCCCTTTGTTGCAAAAACTCACAAATCCTAGCTTCCCCACTGCCTCACCTCCTCAGAATGGTTTCTCAGGTCTACCTGAGATGCTGTCTCCTGGCCTTAAGTCCAAATTTCACCCCAAATAAAACTTAACTCTCAACTTTCACGTTGTATTTTTTTTAGTTGACACCAGCTTCACCACTTTTATTCAACACAGTATTGGAGGTCCTAGCCACAGCAATCAGACAAACAAAATAAAAGATATCCATGGAGTTCCCATTGTGGCTCAGTGGATTAAGAACCCAACATATTGTCCCTGATGACGTGAGTTCGATCCCTGGCCTCAGTGGGTTAAGGATCCCGTGTTGCCGCGAGCTTCAGTGTAGGTCACAGATGCAGCTCGGATATGGCATTGCTGTGGCTGTGGTGTAGGCCAGCAGCTGCAGCTCCAATTCAATCCCTAGCCCAGGAACTTCCATATACCACAGGTGCTGCTGTAAAAGAAAAAAAAGGTATCCAAATTGGAAGAGAAGAGGTAATATTGTCCCTACATGCAGATGGCATGATACCATATAGCGAAAACCCTAAGGACTCTTTCACACAAAAAATACTCAAACTGATCAATGATATCAGCAAAGCTGCAGGATAAAAGATTAACATTCAAAGGTCGGTTGCATTTCTGCATACTAACAATGAAATATTAGAAAAGGACCATTAAAAAATACCTTTTAAAATCACACACCAAAAATTAAGATACCTAGGAATAAACCTGACAAGGAGGTGAAAGACTTACATGCTGAGAACCATGAAACATTAATCAAGGAAATTAAAGAGGATTCAAAGAAATGCAAAGATATTCCATGCTCCTGGATTAGAAGAATTAATATGGCCATACTACCCAGAATAATCTACAGATTTAATGTGATCCCTCTCAAATTACCCATGACATTTTTCACAGAACTAAAAGAAACAATCCAAAAATTTATGTGGAACCGTAAAAGACTCAGAACTGCCAAAGCAATCTAAAGGAAAAAACAAAGCAGGAGGCATAACTCTCCCAGACTTCAGAAAATATTACAAAGCTATGGAAATCAAGACAGTGTGATACTGGTACAAAAACAGACACATGGATCAATGGAATAGAATAGAGAACCCAGAAATAAACCCAGACACTAATGGTCAATTAATCTTTGACAAAGGAAGCAATAAAGGGGAAAAAGACAGTCTTTTTCAGCATGTGGTGCTTCAAAAACTGGACAGTTGCATGTAAATCAGTGAAATTAGAACACATCTCAGACCAGGAACAAAAATAAACTCTAAATAGCTTAAAGGCTTAAATATAAGACAAGACACCAAAAAATTCCTGGAAGAGAACATAGGCAAAACATTCTCTGACGTAAACCATACAAATGTTTTCTTAGGTCAGTCTCCCAAGGCAATAGAAATAAAAACAAAAATAAACCAATAGGACCTAATCAACCTGACAAGCTTTTGCACAGCCAAAGAAACCATTAAAAAAAAAGAAAAGAAAAGAAAAAATAAAGACAACGTACAGAGTGGGAGAAAATAGCTGCAAATGATGCAACTGACAGAGGCTTAACCTCCAAAATATGCAAACTATCTGTATAACTCAAAAACAACAAACAACTCAATAAAAAAGTGGCAGAAGACCTAAACAGACATTTCTCCAAAGAAGACATACTGACGGCTGGTAGGCACATGAAAAAATGCTCAACATCACTAATTATTAGAAAAATGCAAATCAGAACCACAATGAGGCCACACCACCTCACACCAGTCAGAATGGCCAGCAATAATAAGTCTACAAATACAAATGCTGAAGATGGTGTGGAGAAACTGATGTGGAGAAAACTTTCACACTCTTGGTGGGAATGTAAATTGGTACGACCACTATGGAAAACAATATGGAGGTTCCTCAAAAAACTCAATACAGAACTACCATATGACCCGGCAATCTCACCCCTAGGCATATATCTGGACAAAACTATAATTCAAAAAGACAGATGCATCCCCTCTGTTCATAGAGGCACTATTCACAATAGCCAAGACATGGAAACAACCAAAATGTCCATCAACAGATGAATAGATTAAGATGTGGTACACACACAGAATACCACTCAGTATAAAAAGAAGAAATAATGCCATTTGCAGCAACATGCATGCAACTAGAGATTCTCATACTAAGTGAATACTAAGATAATAAGTCAAAAAGAAAAAGACAAATGTCATATGATATGACTTATATGTGGAATCTAAAATGTGGCACAAATGAACCTATCTATAGAACAGAAACAGACTCAGACATGGAGAACAGACTTGTGGTTGGCAAGGGGGAGGAGGGAGGGAGTGGGGTAGACTGGGAGTTTGGGGTTAATAGATGCAAACTTACATTTAGAATGGATAAGCAATGAGGTCCTACTGTATAGCACAGAGAACTATATCCAATCTCTTGGGATAGACCATGATGGAAGATAATAAAAGAAAAGGAATGTATTTATATGTATGACTGGGTCACTTTGCTCTATAGCAGAAATGGGCATAACATTGTAAATCAACTGCTTGAATTAAAACAAACAAAAAACCTCCATTCCTTTCTGGCTCAGCCTCCCTTCCTGCTTCCTTCCACCTCTATCCAAGCCCTCATCCTGTCCCAGCAGACCCAGTAGGGACTGCTTCTATAGAAACCCAGCTGAAGCTCTCACTGGAGCATGGCTATCTAATTTTCTCATCAGGAGGCTCTCACATCTTCCTCGTCCTCTGCTGGAGGCTTCTCCTCAGCCAAGCCCCACTCTGCAGGTCATCAGGCCTTGCATCCCCACACCAGCCTCTGTTGGGATTGCCTGTCACCCAGGATGGAGGCCACCTCTGGCTAAGCTGGATCGGAGTTGGAGGATAGGCCACAATCTTGCCACTGAAACTGGGAAAGCGAGAGGGTTGTGGTTCTCTACTTGAGACCTGTGATGTGTTTTCTCAGAAGCAGTGCTGATTAGGTTGTTGAATATGTTTTGCCTATGTCCTGAGGGCCATTGGCTGTGGTGGGCTGGTCAAACATTTCCTATAGAAAAGTGCATTCTGAGTTCCCAAGGATGCCTGAGAAATGAACTGTGATTCTGCAACTGGTCGGGGATCCAACTGTTTCTCAAATTTATCCCAAGGGCCTTGTGATTTTTCTGTGTCATGATGCTGAGCTAGTTCTGTTTTCATGCTCTGTACAAACCAACATCCAAGGTCCAATCTCGGGCTCTTGGAAGTGAGTAATGCTGAGAAGAGAAAAAGCTTTCCTGAAAACATCTTCCCAGAAAGCAACACAGAGGCTCGAGACTCCTCGCTCTGAACAAAATGCAGAACATTATGACCTTGGATGAGATTCCTGATTTAGGAGGAAGAGTCTTAGGCATGGAGTCTTAGGGCTGCCCAAGTGCAGTGTCTGGGCCCTGAGTCCTCCGACATTTGCCCTCTCTTTTCATGTTCCCTTCAAGATATTATTATTAGAACACATGTCGAATATGATAAGAGCTTTTGTCCTTGACTCTTCCTGATTAGATCTAAACTATACACTTACCTCTTCTGAATGAAAGGGATGTGGTCACCAGTTTCTTTAAATGGACTCAGCCCTGGCAAACTTGGCTTGAGACACTGGAACCACTAGACTCAGTTCATATTTTCTGACGATGTGCTCTGCACTCTTGTCCCCATCACTGCCCTGAGATGTTATTAAATGAGCAGCTGAAAGAACACCTATCTTTCCTTTGTGGCCCTTTGCTGACTTTGCACGTGGCCTGAGCCATTCCACTGTTTGTCTACAGCATCTTGCAGTAAACTGACTGTTTAGCACTCTGAACTTTAGCTTTTGAAATTCAGAAAGCAAATATCATATGATATCACTTATACGTGGAATCTAATAAAAATGATACAGAGAACCTATGTATAAAACAGGAACAAACTCACAGATTGCAAAACCAATCTTATGGTCACTATAGGGGAGACCATTTGGGGGAGGGAGGACTTGGGAGGCTGGGAATAAATATACACACTACTGCATAAAACAGATGATTAATGAGAAACTACTGTGCAGCACAGGAAAATCTACTCAATAGTTTGTAATAACCTATATGGGAAAAAAGGATGGATATATTTACATGCATGACTAATTCACTTTGCTGTACACTTGAAACTAATACAACATATTAAGTCATATTAAGTCAACTATATTCCAATAAAATTAAATGTAAAAAAATAAAAGAAATTCAAAGGAGCACAAGCAGGACTGGACTATTATTTTAGTAATAGGCCAATGTTGTCTCTCTTGTATCCTTGACATGGAAGGTGGGCTTTTTATCATCTAAGAGAATTCACAAGCAAAGAAAATCCTTTCCTCTTATTTTCGCCTTATGGTTCCTACTTAAGTCTCGGAATAGTGAAGCCTGAACACAGTAAAAATAAACCAAACAAAACCAAATCAAAAGAAAAAAAAAAAAAAAAAAAACCACCCCAAGAAGCTGCCTGTTGGTTCTGCCAAGCTCTGCTCCATACACACCCTTCCACTGGGGGAACTGAGGTGGGAAAACTGTTTAGTGAAAATCAGAAGTTGAAGCTCAAGGCTTCTATTAAAAGGCAGGCTTGTCTTTGACATTTTTATTTCCCTCCAGAGACCTGTCACAGAATCTCTCATTACCAAGATGACTCAGAATAAGAGCCAATAATTACCACAATGGACATTTAATATTTATCATGATAAGTTCTTAATGACCTTTAATGAGCATTAATCATGTAAACTTATTAAGAATCCCAGCAACTTCGTGAGGAGCCATTTCCTGGGATGATTTATGAAAGCACAGAGATTATCAAATTTCAACAAATCATTCCTTGAAGTGAAGGTAATATAAAAAAGAACTATAACTAGTTACTTATGATGGAGCATGATAATGTGAGAAAAAAGAATGTATACACGTATGTGTGACTGGGTCACCTTGCTGTACAGTAGAAAATTGACAGAACACTGTAAACCAGCTATAATGGAAAAAAATAAAAATCATTATAAAAAATAAATAATAAAATTGACCAGTTAAAAAAGAAAAGAATATAATCCAAACAAATTTGGTGTCTGTGACTTCAATGGAATCTTAACGCAAGTTCCTTGATGCATGGAAAACATAATTTTGGTTTTGATTTTTAACAATAAAGCAATTTTTACTCAAATGGTCACACTTCTGAAAGGCTAGCAAAGCCACGAAGGATCTATCACCTGTGCTGTTGAAGTCAGAAGAGCACTACCTATGGGCATGAATTTTGTTTCTTTGCTGTCCACCTACCTGGTTGGATAGTGATTGAATTTAAAGAAAAAGTAGGATAAAGGCAAACACAAGAATTGTTGGACCGTATATTAGGAAATTTGAATTCATACTTTTTCTAATTTGTAAGCTTCGTAGATTAAGAAAAGCCCTTGCTAGTCTCTTTCTCACTTTGAATGCCACGCTCTGCCCACCTTCTGTGCCTGGCTCTGGGACCTTCCATCTCAGGAATGCTCCCTGATGAAGAGATACAATTATGAATACACAGAGGTATGCATAGAGCTCTCTGATATTCTTTTTTTTCTCTTCTTGGTCTTTTTAGGGCTGCACCCTTGGCATAGGGAGGTTCCCAGGCTAGGGGTCAAATCAGAGCTGCAGCTGCCTGCCCACACCATAGTCACAGCAACACCAGATCTGAGCCATGTCTGCAACCTACACCACAGCTCATGGCAACATTGGATCCTTAATCCACTGAGTGAGGCCAGAGATCGAACCCGCATCCTTATGGATACTAGTCAGATTTGTTTCCACAGAGCCACAATATAAACTCCTCTCTGATATTCTCATTGAGAGAAAAGCTCCCTCACAACTTGAGTTCCTAGGTTTCAATCCAGTGTTAGCTCTCCAGCTGGTCCACAGGTGAGGACTACAGGTCTTCATTCCCAAATTTCAGAGAAGCTTAATAAAAAATTTTAAAAATCAGCAGAAATTTCATCATCTGAGACCTAGAGATCATCACATTAAGTGAAGTCAGGCAGAGAAAGACAAGTATCATATGATACCACTCATATGTAAATCTAAATCTAAAATATGATACAAATGAACTTATTTACAAAAACAGAAACGGACTCACACACATACAAAAAAAAACTTACAGTTACCAAAAGGAAAGGGGGGGGGATAAATTGGGAGTTTGGGAACAACACATATGAACTACTATATAATATATATAAGGTAGATAATCAACAAAGACTTACTGTATAGAACAGGATATTCTACTCAATATTCTGTAATAACCTATAAGAAAAGAATCTGAAAAAAGGAGATGTATATTCTATACACAGGAAACTAAACCAACATGTAAATCAACTATATTTCAATAAAATTGTTTTTAAAAGTTAAAAAATAAAGTCCATCATCTGGAGAGGACCACTGCTAACATTTGCGAGTCCCAAAGGTTAATAATTTTTTTTTTATCTTTTAACTATTTATTACCAAAAGTAATACATGTAGGGTTGCCTTGACAAAATAAAAGATGTCTGGGGGTTCCCGTCATGGGTCAGTGGTTAGCGAACTCAACTAGGATCCATGAGGATGCGGATTCCATCCCTGGCCTCTCTCAGTGGGTTAAGGATCCGGTATGGTTATGGCTGTGGCTGTGGCTGTAGGCTGACAGCTGCCTGGGAACCTCTACATGCCATGGGTGCAGCCCTAAAAGACAAAAAGAACAACAACAACAAAAAAAGTCTACTTAAATTTGAATTTCAGATAAACAGTGAATAATTTTTTTGTGCCCTATGTCCCACGCAATCTTTTTCTGAATTTTATTTTTTTATTTATAATGATTTTTATTTTTTCCATTATAGCTGGTTTACAGTGCTCTGTCAATTTTCTACTGTATATCAAAGTGGCCCAGTTACAGATACATATATACATTCTTTTTTTCTCACATTATCATGCTCCATCATAAGTTTTTTGGGACATACTTATAAAGAAATTTATTCATTGTTTAAAAATCAAATTTAACTGAATAGCCTCTACTTTTATTTGCTAAATCTGGCAACCCTACATGCATTATTGCATAAAAGCAAAAAGAAAGAAACATTAAATCACCAAGATTCTCACATTCTTGATTCTTTTCCTGATCCCTAAATATACTTGGAACTAATCTGGGTGTTTCCCAACCAGATTATTATAAATTAAAATGTATTTTCCATAAATAATATCAGCTTCTTTAACCTCTTTTGGTTTTTTCTTCTTCTCCTGGGGTTGTCTTGTTAAGAAAAATGAAGAAGGAAGAAGCCCAGAGTAACGAAACAAGGAGTTCCCTGGTGGCCTTAGTGGTTAAGGACCTGGCATTGTCACTGCTATGGCATGGGTTTAATCCCTCACCTGGGAACTTCTGCATGCTGTGAGTGGAGTCAAAAAAAAAAAAAAAAAAAAAAAAGAAAGAAAAAAAAAGCAGAAATACCACTAGTTGCCACTATTCATGCTGTTAGGAACCTGCTAGGAAAGCCCAGGTTACAGATAACATATGACCTCATCTTTGGCAGAGGAAGAAAGGCGAGGGCAGGGTGGCAGGCACTCACTGAAGGACAAGAGTGTGCTGGTGTGCATTTATGTCCTTTTACCTGAAATATAATTGACAGAGTGAAAATAAAAAACATACTGTAGCCCCCAAACTTGAGCAAATTTCCCTCATTTCCTTTTTTTGGTGGGGGATTTATCGAAGGAGGTTATCAGTTCACTCTGCTAAGACAAAATGCGAGATTGGGCATCGACTTTCCAAAGGATTTTCAGGCTGTTTCTGATACCAGCATGCTTATATGAGTGGTGAATTGTGTGTGTGTATAAGTGTGAATATGTATGTGGATGAGTGGGTATAGTGTGTAAGCGTGAGCAGGTGGGGGGAAGTACACGCATGGGTGTGTGAATATGTGTGCATGCATGGGTGTGAGAAGTGTGTGAAGGGGCGGGCAGAGAATAACTTGCCGGGTAAAGATGGCTCCTTGGGAAAAAGCAGACCTCCTACACTGTTGGTAGGAAGCTAAATTTCTGCAGCCACTATGGAGAACAGTACAGAGGTTCCTCAAAAAACTAAAAACAGAGCTACCATATATGTGATCCAGCAATCCCACTCCTGGGCATCTATCTGAGCAAAACTATAGTTCAAAAAGATACATGCACCCCAATGTTCACTGTGGCACAATTCACAACAGCCAAGACCTGGAAGCAACCTAAATGCATATGATTCAACTACTAAGCTTTTTTCCTTATCTGCTGACAACTACTCTGGGAACAGCACTGAAAAGACAGACATGGGGAGAGCACAGATCAGTGTGCCTGGAGCAGAAGGAGCGATACATAAACAGGACTCTGGGGACAAGGTGGGGCCAATCATGGGAGCTTAGTGAGCTTTGCTAAAGGGCTTGAGGTTTATACTGAGAACCTTGGCAAGACACTGAAGAATCTGCAGAGACTGTTAAACCCGACTTTGGAAAGATGTCATTGGCAACATCATGGGTGACTAGATGAGGCATAAACAGAAGCAAGAAGATCAATCAGAGGAAACAAGAAATGAACAAAGGTAGTGATAATGAGGGCAGATACAAACATGTCTGTCAGCAGAATTTAGGAGTAAATGATGGGGTGGGATGGTGGGGATCACGGCAGCTCCTTCCCAAGTTTCTGCTGTGTATCCTGGGATGGATGGTGATGCCATTTGCTAACAAAGAAAAAAAAAAGGAGGAAGGACAGACTTTGAGTTAAGTTTTGCTATTCCCCTTGTGGTACTAAAGGAGACAGGCTGGAGGGTGGGGAAGGATGGACTGAGGGTTTGGGATGGAAATGGTCTAAATTAGGTTGTGATGATGGCTGTACAACTACAGATACAATAAAATTCACTGAATTTAAAAAAAAGTTTTGCTATTCTGAGTTTATGGAATTGTCAAGGAAGGCACCTTCTGGGGGGAAAAACAGCTATTTATTGTTGGGTTTTTTTGCTTTTTGTTTTTGTTTTGAAGAACAGCCAACTACATAGGGATTGTGTTGGTCAGAGATGATGGTTTTAGGTCCAAGCTCCCCTAGCGGGTTGGTCACAGATCCCTTGAATTACCAAGAGTGATTGTTTCTCATGTGGGGACTTATTAAAGTCTTTTTAGGTGTTAGGAATCTCTGTGAGGAAAAAAGACCTGATCATTCTATTACAATAGTCCCAAGGAGGATAATAAGGAATTGAATTATGGACATTGAACAAAATCAAAGGTAAGAAAGAGATAGAAATACTAGTGGATTTTGCATTGGAAAGGATCTCAGTGGAAGAATTCATGGGCTCCTGACAATTACACCAACTGAGATAAATTATTAATCATAATTCAATATAATAAAGGCATTATGGTCTCATGTATTTATATATTATCTATGAGCAGAAATTTATTAACCAAAATGTTCAGTGATAGAGAAGTGAGGATGTCAACTATGGCGAGAATGAAAAGTATCCTCTAATGATCTGACTACCTACCTAGACATAGGAAAACCAAAATTTTGTCGTGGAACCCGAGATCCACTCCTTTGTTGAGTTCATGTGATTGGCATTGGTATAGTGCCAAATCCACTAAGATGTCTATCTCTTTCTCCCCTTTGATTTTGTTCAATGTCCGTAATTCTTTATCTTCCTTGGGACTATTGTAATAGAATGATCAGGTCATTTCTCCTTAAAGAGATTCTTAACATCTAAAAAGACTTCTAAAAATCCCCACAGAAGAAATGATCACTCTTGCTAATTCAGGGCATCCATGACTAATCCACTACGGGAGCTTGGACCTAAAGACCATCAACCCTGACAAACACAATCCCTGTGTATCTTGCTCTTCTTCAAAACAAAAACAAAGCCAAAAGCCAAACAAACCAACAACAAACAGCTATTTTTTTCCCCCAAGAAGTTGCCTTCCTAGACAATTCCATAAGCATGAGTCTAAGTAGAGTCAAGTATCTGTGGATTTCCTAGTTTGGTTTGTGTAGCTGAAGTTCCAGACACATCTGATTAGAAGTAATCTCCTCTTGGAGTTCCTGCTGTGGTGCAACGGGATCAGTGGCATCCCTACAGTACCAGGACCTAGGTTCAATCCCTGGCCTGGCAGCATGGGTTAAATGATCTGGCATTGCCGCAGCTTTGATGCAGGTTGCAAGTGCAGCTTGGATCTAATCCCTGGCTCAGGAACTCCATATACCACAGGATGCCCCCCCCCCAAAAAAAGTTCTCTCCCCTACAGGAGGATAGGATGAAGAAGTGCTCCTTTGGGCCAGGTCTTTTAACCACCCAACATCTACTTAGGGCTATCTGACCCCCCCAAATAGCCAAGATAAGGAAACAACCCAAATGTCTATCAACTGATAAATAGATTAAGAAGATGTGGTATACTTATACAATTGAACACTACTCAGCCATAAAAAAAGGACAAAATAATGCTATTTGCAGTAACATGGAGTTAACCAGAGATCTGCATACTAAGTGAAGTAAGTCAGAAAGATAAAGACAAATACCATATGATATGCTTATATGTGGAATCTAAAATACGGCACAAATGAACCTATCTACAAAACAGAAACAGATTCACAGACATAGAGAACAGACTTGTGGTGACCAAGGCGGAGGGGGAAGAAGTGGGATGGATTGGGAGTTTGGGGTTGGTAGATCCAAACTATTACATTTAGAATGGATAAGCAATAGGTCCTACTGTATAGCACAGGGAACTATATACAGTTTCTTGGGACATACTATCTTGATGGAAGATAGTATGAGAAAAAGAATGTATGTATGTGTATGACTGGGTCACTATGTTGTACAGCAGAAATTGACACAATGCTGCAAATCGACTACACCTTAATAAAAATAAAAAAATTTTTAAAAAACAATCAATAAATAGGCAGAAGATCTAGATATTTCTCCAAAGAAGACATACAATGGCCAAAAGGCACATGGAAGGATGCTCAACATCGCTAATTATTAGAGAAATGCAAATCAAAACTGCAATGAGGTATCACCTTACACCAATCAGAATGGCCATCACTGAAAAGTCTACAAATAGTAAATGCTGAAGAGGATGTGGAAAAAAAGGAAGACTCCTACACTGTTGGTAGGAATGTAAATTGGTGCAGCCACCATGAGAACAGCATAGAGGTTCCCAAAAAAACTGAAAATAGAGCTACTATATGATTCTGCAGTCCTACTCCTGGGCTCATATCCAGAGAAAACCATAATTTGAAAATATACATGCACCCATGTATTCATAGCGGCACTATTTATAATATTTATAATCCAAGACATGGAAGCAACCTAAATGTCTAATGACAGAAGAACAGACTAAGAAGATATGGTATATAGATACAATGGAATATTAGCCATAAAAAGAATGAAATAATGCCATTTGCAGCAACATGGATGGACACAGAGATTATTATACTAAGTGAAGTTAGACAAAGACAAATATCGTATTTTATAACTTATATGTGGAATGTGAGAGACAATAATACAAATGAACTATATACAAAACAGAAATGGACCCACAGGCATAGAAAACAAACTTATGTTACCAAAGGGGAAGTAGGGGGAATAAATTAGGAGTTTGGGATTAACATATACACACTACATGTATAAAATAGATAACCACAAAGGACATACTGTATAACACAGGTAACTCTCTCTTACTCAATATTTTATAATAACATATAAAGGAAAATAATCTGAAAAAATAGACATATGTGTGTATAGCTGAATCACTTTGCTATATACTTGAAATTAAAACACTGTAAATCAACTACAATTTAAAAAGATATGCCTCTTTGATCTGTCATTGAATGTTTTGACTCAATTAGGAAATCATGTCAAAAAACACTTTACCAGTGAGTTAAGGCTATTCTGGGATTGTCAGAATGTTAACAGATACCATTATTAGAAGAAATGGATGATTGATGAAAAGCACTGAGCTAGAGTTAAAAACAACTTTTCAAAAAAGTTGTGTCAAACCCCAGACAATTACATTCAGTATTTACAAGGTCACTGTGGTTAGACGCTGTATCTGTTTGCAAGAATGTAATGGTATTTTATAGATGCTGTAGATTTTAGCACAGTAGCATAGCTGATAAGGGAACCTATAACCAATATCTTTTTAAAAAAATGTATTAACAGCTAAATTTAAACTGTCACTACTTCCAGTGACCTAATGGTGCTGAGGTGATGTATGATCACCTAAGAAGTTGTTGGTTTTTTTTTTTTTTTTTTTTTTTTTCTTTTTAGGGCCACACCCAAGACCTATGGAAGCTTCCAGGCAAGGGCTTGAATTGGAACTACAGCTGCCGACCTGCACCACAACTCAGGCAACACCAGATCCCCAACCCACTGAGTGAGGCCAGGGATCAAACCCGCTTCCTCATGGATACTAGTCAGATTTGTTTCTGATGTACCACAGCAAGAACTCCCCTAAGAAGTTATTCTAAAGGAAGATGTTACACCTTTCTAAATATTTCACATCAAAGACAGGTTTCTATGATAGGCCACATCAGAGAAAGGTAAAAATTACAAGATGTACAGAGCTCAAATGAAATAGAACCATAAAACAAATAAATTCACCATGTCCACATTGCTAATTATGAGAGAAACACAAATCAAAACCATAGCCAAGTACCACTTCACACCAGTCAGAATGGCCATCATCAAAAAGTCTACAAATAATTAATGTCAGAGAGGGTGTGGAGAAAAGGGAACCCTCCTACAGTGTTGGTGGAAATGTAAATTGCTACAGCCACTGTAGTGGCTGGTTCCTGAAAAACCTTCTTTCAGTATGGAGTTTCCTGAAAAAAAATGAAAATAGAGCTACCGTATGATTCTCCAATCCCACTCCTGGGCACACATCCAAATAAAACTCTAATTTTAAAAGGCACATGCACCCTGGAGTTCCCATTGCAGCACAGCAGAAACAAATCTGGCTGGTAACCATGAGGTTGAGGGTTTGATCCCTGGCCTCACTCAGTGGGTTAAGTGTCCGGCGTTGCCATGAGCTGTGTGTAGGTCACAGATGTGGCTCCGAGCTTGCATTGCAGTGGCTGTGGTATAGGCTGGCAGGTGTAGCTCCAATTCAACAACTAACCTGGGAGCCTCCATATACCATGGGTGTGGCCCTAAAGACAAAAGACAAAAAAATTAAAAAAATAAAGAGTAAAACAAATAAATAAAAAAAAGAATGAAATAGTGCCATTTTCAACAACATGGGTGCAATTAGAAATGGTCATACTAAGTGAAGTCAGATAGAGAAAGACAAATACCATATGATATCACTAATATGTGGAATCTAAAAAAAATGATACAAATGAATTGGTTTACAAAACAGAAACAGACTCACAGACATAGAAAATGAACTTATGGTTACCAAAGCGGGGGAGAAGGATAAAATTGGGAGTTTGGGATTAACAGATTCATGCTACTAAATATAAAATAGATAAATTGGTCCTATTGCAGAGCACAGGGAACTATATTCAATACCTTATAAGAATGCATATATCCATACATATGTGTATATATATACATATATATATATATATATATATATAAAATCGATTTTTTTTGGTCTTTCCTAGAGCCACACAGATCTCTTGCAGCAGCACCTTTATTTATTTATTTATTTATTAATTATTATTATTATTATTATTTTTCTTTTTAGGGCCATATCCGTGGCACATGGAGGTTCCCAGGCTAGGGGTCTAATTAGAGCTGTAGCCAATGGCCTATGCCACAGCCACAGCAACGCGGCATCCAAGCCGTGTCTGTGACCTACACCGCAGCTCACGGCAATACCAGATCCTTAACCCGCTGAGTGAGGCCAGGGATTGAACCCGAAACCTCATGGTTCCTAGTTGGATTCATTTACCACTGAGACACGATGGGAACTCCTGTGTATATATATATATAATTGAATTACCTTGCTCTATACCTGAAACTAACACAACATTGTAAATCAACTACACTTCAATTAAAAAAAAGTAAATATAGCCCTTCACATACTTTTGCTCCTGCCAAACTGGAGTTGATCCTCTCCTTGCTTTTGCTCCAAGGGTTCTCTTTGCTTGAAATGTCTTTCTTTGCATGACCTCAGTCTCTGGAATACCTGACACCCTGCAGGCCCAGTTCTAAAGCCCTTGTCTTTAGAAAGTTTGCCCTGAACTTCCTTTGTCCTTCCAACCAGCAATGGCAGAATACCCGGGAGCTCCATTCTGAAATCAGAAAGCCAGAGAGGAGAATGCAAAGGGAAACATTTTTAGAAACTTCAGCCATAAGCCAACACCCTAGGTTCCAGGACTCAGTGGAGGAAGCAGTGCCAAGACAGAGAGGTGGAGGGAACATGATCTCTTGCAAAGTAGATGTGGATTTGAACCTTGGCTCAGGTGTGTGGCTTTGGTCAGTTGAGGGGTCCTTGGGCCCCTCACCTGATAAGTGTGGTGAGATGAGTGCATCAGTGAGGGACTGTGTTTGGTTCAAATTATCCAAAGGGCAGTGGCTGAAACACGTAGGTCTAGAAGAAGCAGCCTGGCAACGGGGCAGAGGTTCCATCTGTCTGCCTTGCCCCCTAACCCCTTTTGGCTGGGTGTCTCTTCCTCAAGATTGGAACTGGGCTCCTTTACCTCCAACATAGTGCCTTTAAGAAAGAAGTGGGGACGGGGGAGGTAAAGGCTGCTGAATTTAAGCAGGGTTTCCCAGGGTCCCACTATCAACCACCACTCACATGCCACTGGAGAGAATTGTGTCACTTGGACGCCCTGAGCCTCAAGGAAGCCTGGAAATACAGGGTGTGTGTTCGGCCTGGACACACTGTTTTCCCCAGGCAAAATTAAGTTGCCATCAGTAAGAGGAGGAAATAAATACTGCATAGCAGTGTCTGACACAATGACAGTCATATGGTCCCTTGAGGATGTGGAAATAAGAGTACACAGAAGCCTTTGACTTTTGTTCCTCAACCTTCTCAGTTACTTTGTAACTCAACTTTCTCCTCTATTTCACATTACTTTATATACACTGAGTGACCAGAAAACATCACCACTTCAAATCATATCCCCTTTCCCATAAAGGATGGTGACTTGTTTGAAATTTTCCATGCAAAGTGTGTAAGGCAGAACCATTATGGAGCTTTTGTGCTATTTTTCAGAGTCGTTTTCCTCTAAAATAAAATGAGTTTTTGTTAAGTAACTTGGAAACAGCTTAATCATCAAGTAGGACAAAACTCTGCTTAGTAGTTGTGTTTAGGGGCCACTGAGCCCAGGCTGGAGTGGGTGACATGGCTCAGGGACTCCAGTATTTTCCTACTGACATTCCTGGTGGGGATGGATGAATTCCACCGACTCTTAGCTCTGGATCAGCTGTGGGAGGCCACGAGCCCTGGTGCAAAGGTAGTTGAGGCATCATTATTATGCTTTTTCCTTCCTGGTTCCTCCTTCTACCCTGATGTTCCATCTCTTATCCTTCAATGAAGAAGGTACCAGATCAGGTGCCCCAGAGAAAAAGTGAATCTAAGGATGTTTTAGGGGGATGGGAAGTCAAAGGAGGAAAGAGGGTCAGCCTCAGAACCTCTACTGTGAAGCTGGAGAAGGCTCGGCAGAAACCACAATGGTTGACTTCACAGTGACCTCTGCCCGGGAACCTGCAATAAAGGAAAAACTCTTGTCTGAACCACAGTCATCCGCCCCCTTCAAATTGTATCGTGTTATTTTTAGTTTAACCATAGTCTTTGTGGTGATGGTTTCCCAAAGTTATTTCTAGCTCTAGCTGATAGTGTTTATGGTTGGAAAATTCAGACCTACTCTATCCTCACTGATTTCCCTTCAGATATCATTATGGGATTAACAGCGAATTCCTGTAAAAAGATTACACCTACAAGAGAGAAGGAAAAAAAGGAAAGTACGAATCACATCACATGCCTATTTGAGACACTCTCCTCTGGGAAATGTTAATTCTCATTTAGAATGCAGCAATTTGGCTCCTGCATTCTATGAAAAAAAAATCAGTTTCTATTTCGAAGTTAATTAGAATTTGAAGAATGAATAGAGTCTATTTTCATACAAAGTCAACTTTGCCTAGATACTAACATTAAATAAGCCATTAGGAAAATATTTTCTGTTCCACAGTTTACACTGAAGCCTGAGCAAGAGTTGAAAAAAATCAAAGTGGGTGATAGTTCCACTGAGGATCTCTTCTGAGCTCCTCATGTATTCATTCATGCACAAGAATTCATTCCACGAACATCCTTGAGTATCCAGCCCTTAAGGTGACAATTCCTATTGCTGGTTCTGCAGCTCAGAAGTGGAGGCCCTGAGGGGTGTAATGTTTACTTTCGTCCCTAGAGGGCGATGGCATGGCTGGCCTGAGATCACAAAGGCCATTGAGCAGACACTAGGTCTTTGTATGAATGGGTTCAGTGAACCATGGCCATGGAACTTATTTCCAATGTTAATCACAAGTGAATGTGATATTGTGCCTTCTTTCTGAAGATGGCTGCTAGATTCCATGAAGCTCAAAGTGAGAAAATTGTAGAAAACCACACTCTATCACAGCTCCAAACTTTCACATCTAATTGTGATGAAGGTTTTTCTTTGCCAAGTATGTCACTTTAGGACTGTTTGGTCCACAAGCCAATAAAACAAAGTCTTCTTTTTATTTCATGAAAAAATATAGCCTGAAGAGTAAGAGTGTTTTTGTTCTTGGAAATGATTTTGCCTAATATTTTTGAGTTTGTGGCATTATTGATTTGCCCATCCATAACTTAAATGTAAGCATTTTTAGTTTAAATAGTTTAACTTTGAGAAGGGGTATCACAAGACATAAGCTCATACTAAGACACCCAAGATGACAATTTATGAAAGTGGCTGTAGAACAAGCTTTGACAGACTCTAGCCATGGACCCAGTCTAGACTGTGACCTGTTTTGGTTACAGCTTACAAACAAATAACAGTTTTTAATTTAAAAAAATAGTTTTTACTTAAAGATTGCTAGTGGGCTGCCAAAGCGATGAGAAGGAAGTAGGATTGGGCAGAGGGAGAAACTGAACTACAGTGCCATCATCTGCTAACCCTGTGGGGAGCTCTGGCCTTTCAGAGTCTTCTTGAGTAGGGATGAGTTGTTGTGAACATAAGCTGACTCTGAAGGAGGTGTAACTTTGAGTAGAGAAGCTCTCTCAGCTAAGGCAATAGGAATGATGATTGAAGATCATCTTTCAGCTCTCCCAGCAACTAGCAGAACAAATCCTTCTCTCCCGAGGTTCCAGACTGGCCTAGGGCCTTCCTTAAGAGTTGGCCCACAGTAGGCACATGAAAAGATGCTCATAATCACTAATTATTAACGAAATGCAAATAACCACAATGAGGTACCAGCTCATACCAGTCAGAATGGCCATCATTAAAAAGACCACAAATAAATGCTGGAGAGGGTATGGAGAAAAGGGAACACTTTTACACTGTTGGGAATGTAAATTGGTATAACCACTATGGAAAACAGTATGGGAGTTTCCTCAGAAAACTAAATATAGAACTACCATAGGATCCAGCAATCCCATTCCTGGGCATATATCCAGATAAAATATAATTTGAAAAGATACATGCACCCATATATTCACAGCAGCACTATTTACATCAGATGAATGAATTAAGAAGATTAATTCATATATATATATATATATATATATATATATATATATACACACACACTACTCAGCATAAAAAAGAATGAAATAATGCCATTTGCAGCAACATGGATGCAACTAGAGATTCTCATATTAAGTAAAGTAAGTCAGAAAGAGAAGGACAAATACCATATATCACATATGTGGAATTGAAAATATGGCACAAATGAACCTATCTACAAAACAGAAACAGATTCACGGACACAAAGAACAGATTTGGGGTTGCCAAGGGGGAGGGGGTAGGGAGTGGGACAAACTGGGAGTTTGGGGTTGGTATATGCCAACTATTCCATTTGAAAAGGATAGACAATAATGTCCTACTGGGAGTGCTATCCAATCTCCTGGGATAGACCATGATGGAAAATAATATATAAAAAACAAATATATATATATGTATGACTGAGTTACTTTGCTGTACAGCAGAAATTGGCACAACATTGTAAATAAACTATAATTAAAAAAAAAAAAGATTTGGCCCAGCACAACTTCTGGTGCCTTTTTTCTAGTTCTGCCCTATAGTCCTCTGGTTTCATGACATGAGGCAGCATAGAAAGGAACACCTAAGGAAGAAAACATCTAAGAAGGGAAGGGAAGAACATTTCCTGAGAGCTAGAGCTGAGATAGATATTCTCTAGAGCTGGAGCGTCCAAGTCTGTGGAGGGTGCAGACTTTCTGAGAGAGAAAAAAGTGGCTTATACGTGGGATCTAAAAAAAAAAAAAAAAGGATACAAATAAACTTATATACAAAACAGAAACAGACTCACAGACAGAGAAAACAAATTTAGGATTGCTGAAGAGGAAAGGGAGAGATAAATTAGGAATTTGGGTTTAACAGATACACACTACTATATATAAAAGAGATAAAGAACAAGGATCTACTGTGCAGAACAGGAACTCTATTCAGTATCTTGTAATCATCTATATGGGAAAGGAATCTGAAAAAGGATATATATATATACACACACACACACGTGCATAACTGAATCACGGTGCTGTAAGCCTGAAACTAACAAAACATTGTAAATCAACTATACTTCAATTAAAAAAAAATTAAAAATGTGAAAAAAGTGATTGTCAGTCTCAGATGTAGAAGAGTCACAATAAGAACAGATCCACAAAGGGCACAGTGTAGAGCCTCATATGCTTCCCTCATCGTGAGTATTGCATCCTCTGCAGAGGGCTCTGTTAATGCCTGACCCAGTAACCCACTGGGTGAAGTATATACCAGTCAGGAAGGGGAAGTTTGGACTCTCTTTTAAAGCTGACCACTATTTTTTCCCCATTAACACTAACTCTCTTTGACTAACCCTATGGCTTCCGCCCTCAATCTCTTCTGCTAAGAGAAGGATCTTTTCTCATTCGCTGGCAACTATTTCCTCTCCTGCATAACTCATTTCAGAGTTCATCTCATGTGGTTAGTGGTCAAAATCAAGGCTACTCTCATACTAGTACTGGACTGGACTGGCCTCATCTATCTTCTGCCCTCCTGGAGGTTGTGGAGTAAGTTTACAAAGGTAGAGACAGAACCAACCCTGAGGTGCTGTGTTATCTTGCTTTCAGGGATTGTGCTTTGGGTGTAATATACAGTCAGTAAATATTGAACCAGTACAACAAATATGATTCATAGAAAGATGAATGACTCACTGACATGAATCCAGTGATCCATAAAGGTAGACCAGAGATCTTGGTTCAAACCATTCTCCCACAATACCTAGTTATGGTGGTGGTGTTGTTATTGTTATTTTGATTTCTCTCATTCTTTTATCTTTTTAAAGTCAAGAGCATACCTTTATGGGAACATAGATGTCAACATCAATTTTTTCATTTTATTTTTTTAGTCTTTTTTTTTTTTTAACATCAGTTTTGACTAGAAAACGTACTATAGTGCCCACATTTCTAGTTATTCTTTAGTGTTTAAAATCTAACACTCTTACAGTAGTTTCTGATCAATCTAAGTTTTTTTGGTAGGAGAAATTATTACATCTAGGTGCATAAGGAGATAAAAATGAGGGTTGATTTGAAGTTGTTTATACTTATGGCTCCTCTGTAAAGGAAATTACTCCTCTTACAGTGATGTAAACCCTTGGCAGAAAATAAAGGGGAAATGAAGCAGACCCTCAGGAGAACCAGCAAATTTAGTGCTTGAATTAAAGCCTAATTAAAAGAAACACAACTGTTTCAAACACTGAATAAAATGGGATAAAATGCATAGAAAAAATTTGTGAATTATAATTTACTCTGATTTGACAAGGTGCCAAATAAATCAGAGTTTAAAGTTAAGGCCTCAAAGCACACAAAATAACATTTACTTCAGTGTTCCCTTTACATATAGTGATTATTTGTTGGATAGTTCATCCTCTCCATCAGAGGAAAACCACTTGATGTCAGAAGCTGAGTGTTCTTTATTGTTCCTTTCCCTGCAACAACAATGCTTCCTGGCACCCAGTGCTTATAAGTAAGTGGAGGGATTTTCTGATACCATATTTCCATCAGCAAGTAAATCAGTTTCAAACTAAGATTTCACTGGGATGATTTTGATGGATTCACTTTACACTAAAGATAGAAGTAAATATAGTAAAAGTCAACCTTCTCTCCTCATATAACTGTTACCGACCAGGGTTCTTGACCTTCCTTGATCAATAGAAACTGATAAGAGGACAGAAGAGAAATTCTGGCCAGGTTTTACTGGAGCTCCTACTGCAATAGGGTGGAGCAAAAATAAGAAACAGGTTCCCTTGCTTGCTCCTTGAGGTGGGAGGGCCAGCTGGTTCCTGATACTGGGTGAGGGTGGAGGCAGGACCAGGGTCAGGCCAGAGGGGTGGCTTAGGTGGTCTGCCCACACACCTGGTGGAGCTGTGTGCTGGGAAGCACATAAAGCACACCCTGCTTTTTCTCCCAGCTCTTCAGAAGAGGCGCTTGGGTTATTTTTGGTCTTTCTGTATCTTATTGTCCATAATGTGCCCCAACTAAGCATGCATGCAGTTATTTTTAGTCCTTTATAGTTTCTTTGTAGTTTGTTGCTCTAGGAGACATCTGTACAGGTGCAAGCACTGTGGTTAAGGGTCCCAGGACCCAGGTCTTAGCCTGTCTCACAATGAGTCCATTATTTCAAGTTTTATAGATCCTATATTTTCTGTTTGGTGCCCAAAACAGCATCAAATCTGTCCCCATAAAAATTTATATCAATATAATTTATAGGGAGTTTCGTCGTGGCTCAGTGGTAACAAACATGACTAGTATCCATGAAGACATGGGTTTGATCCCTGGCCTCGCTCAGTGGGTTGAGGATCTGGTGTTGCCATCAGCTGTGGTGTAGGTCATAGACGAGGCTCAGATCTGGCATTGCTATGGCTGTGGCGTATGCTGAAAGCCACAGCTCCAATTTGACCCCTATCCTGGGAACTTCTATATGCCATGGGTGTGGCCTTAAAAAAAAAAAGACAAAAAAAATTTATATCTTACTGTTAATCTTTTGTTTAACCCTCTGAGACTAGGTGAGTGGAGATAGCATTTTCATTTTAAATCTTACTGCAAATGGTAAAACCTAAGCTCCTTTTCCTAACAAAAGTAAACAAGAGTAGTAAGTAAATTTGGGGTGATTTTCATGTCATGCAGGTAACCACTTCTTGTGTTTTTGCAAAAGATTGTCTTTAGACCTTGTAACATCTCTGCATGCAGGCAAGGGTAAGTAAGTTGCTTGAAGACAGACTAGCAAAGTTAGGGGGTGGAAAAAGTAAAAGAAATTTTTGGCTATAGAGTAACAAGTTTGAGCAGATGCTATCATTTATATTTACTGTGAACTGTATTGTATTTTAACATTCACAATTGTCTTAATCCAACCAATGACCCATTATTCTTTTAAGATGAAGAACTTGAATTTAGAGAATTATGTGACTTTTGACTGGCCACACATGCAATAATTAAAAAATCAGTGCTTCAGCTAAAGTTTCACTTCAAAGCTCATGGTTTTAATTATTATGCAATCTTCCATTAAGAAACTTTGATGCTAATTAAAAATCTGGCCAAAAAGCCAATTCTTACAACAGGCCATACTTCACAGCAGACTTTCCTGAAGTGACTGTCTCATGCAGAAATGTTTGCCTACTGCCATACCTCGGCTCAAGAAGCTGTACTTGGGAGTTCCCGTCATGGCTCAGCAGTAACAAACCTGACTAGTAATTATGAGGTTGTGTGTTCAATCCCTGGCCTGTGTTAAGAATCTGGCATTGCTGTGAGCTGCCATGTAAGTCACAGACGCAGCTCTGATCTGGCGTTGCTGTGGCTGTGTCATAGGCCGGCAGCTGTAGCTCTGATTCGACCCCTAGCCTGGGAACACCCATATGCTGCAGGTGCAGACCTAAAAAGCAAAAAGCAAAACAAAAAATAAAGAAGCTATTTTTGAATCGGACACTGTTATTCAACCTGGCTATTCAAAGACCATCACCCTCTGGATCCTGCTAGAAGTACCCTCTTTGTCAGAGTCCTGCCTGCTTTGTATGATCTGCCTTCCTTGATAAGAGACTGTCCTCCTTAACCAACTTGGCTGTGGAAAAAAAGTAACACTGTCCTACAGGGGCAATAGAAAATCCAGGGCTTTGACAATAATATTAGGGAAATATTGTCCATGTTAGGACAACCCTTCTGCAGGAGTTAAGACACAATGTCCCTCCCTTACTCTATGATAATTTTCCTCCATACTGGACCTGTCCGGAGAAATAAAGATTTGGCTTTACGAAAGAAAGATACTAGTAAGGTATTACATTAGAAAAACTAATGTATTTAATTTGAGGCCTGAAGACCTGGGTCTAAGTATTCAGACCTAGAACAAATTGCTTAGATTCCCTAGGCCTTGACTTCCTCTTCTGTGATGTAGAGGCAATAATGTTGACTTTTCGATGTGGCTCAAGGCTGGGGTGCAATGACATAGGTGTTTTTAATTTTTGTGTGTGTGTGTGTTTTAGGGCCACACCTGCGGCATATGGAGGTTTCCAGACTTGGGGTCAAATTGGAGCTGCAGCTGCCAGCCTACACTACAGCCACAGCAACACCAGATCCAAGCTGCATCTGTGACCTACACCACAGCTCATGGCAACGCCGGAGCTTTAACCCACTGAGCAAGGCCAGGGATCGAACCTGCGTTCTCATGGATGTTAGTCAGATTTGCTTCCACTGAGCCATGATGGGAACTCCTAATTCTTTAATTTTTTCTTTTTTTTTTTTTTTTTTTTTTTTTTTTTTGGCTTTTAGGGCCACACCCTCAGCACATGGAGGTATCCAGGCTAGAGGTCAAATCAGAGCTGTAGCTGTCAGCCTACACTATGGCCACAGCAACACAGGATCTGAGCCGTGTCTGTAAACTACACCACAGTTCACGGCAACACCGGATCCTTAACCCACTGAGCAAGGCCAGGGATCAAACCTGCATCCTTATGGATGCCAGTCAGATTCATTAACCACTGAGCCATGACGGGAACACCTCAAAAATTTTTTTAAAATTAAAAAAAGTTTTACTGAAGTATAGCTTATTTACAAAGTTGTGATAATTTCTGCTGTACAACAAAGTGATTCAGTCATTCATATATACACAGCCATCCTCTCTCAGATTCTTTTCCCACATAGATGATTACAGAATACTGGGTAGAGGTCTCTATTCCATATAGCAGGTCCCCATTGGCTAATCATTCTATATACTTCAGTGTGCACATGCCAATCCCAAACCACCAGTCCATTCCTCCCAACTCCTCTCCCCTGACCTGTCCCCTTTGGTAACTATACGTTTTTCAAAGTCTGTGAGTCTGTTTCTGTTCTGCAAATAAGTTCATCTGTATCCTTTTTTTATAGATTCCACATATAAGTGAAGGTGTTTTTAAATGGTACAGAACTAAGCAAATGTTTTACCACTGCAGATAAAAACTTTTATGAGTATATTATTCCCAACCATACTTTACAAATGCACTCCAAAGTATTGTTCTGCTTTGGGAATATATTTAACAAATACTGTGAATTCCAACCAATCATTTCTTAATCTCTTCAAAATTGAGCAGGCTTTGGGTGTGTACCAAAGAACACTTTATTTTTCCATAATTTCCACATTTGGAAAAATCACAAAGATTTATGGAAAACTGGAGATCACATGCTGAGTTTTAAACTAAAATGTCTGACAGAAATGAAATAAATGCAAAACAGTTGTCAGGTTGCCCTGTTTAGATAGAAATTAAGATGTTCAGTCTTAAAAGCAAGACTGAACACAGACTCAGATGCAGCTCTAGATATTTACCTCAATTTTCATTGGTAGTTGAAAATATTAATTTTCTTAATTCATAATAATCACTAATATCTGTAGTCTTATACAGTTGGTTACAGTACTGAATAATTTAAACTGAATATATATATATACAAAGTTATTTTATAATATTTCAGATGCCCCCTAACCTGTTACATTAAATATTCTTTTCCCACCTGTAACATCTGGTTGAGATTCCATAATTTCCTGTCACTTTTCAGTTATTTAAAAGCTCAATCTGGTCAGACCTCAATATAAACCTCTAGTTTCAAATCCAATTTAAAGCTTATCTCTTCCTGATCTCCCAGGCATGCCTATCCCAGGCAAGTCTCCAAAGAAGGCCTTTAATGAACTATGGCCTTGGTTGTCCCTCCTGTATTGTATCTGAGCTGGTCCTCTAACTCCTATTAACCAGTGGAAAGGCTGCTGTACTGGTTTTGAGCCTAAGTCATAAGAGGGCCTGGCAACTTCTGATTTTGCACTTTTGGAAGCCCTGAAATCTGGCACATTAACATGTCATGTGGAGAGGCTACATGGAGAGGGAGGGAGGCTCAGTCTTGCAGCCATCTCTGCCCAGGGGCCAAACATGTGAATGGATCATCCTGGGCAGGAAAGCCTAGTCAAGGCACCAGACTACAGCTCCAGTAGCAGCTCAGGGATCAGAAGAACCACCCAGATAAGCCCAGCTGACCGTCTGAAGCAAGACAGAAAAGCCACTACATCCATCCTGGGTAGTTTATTACACTGCAATGGACAACTGGAATGTTTCCCACTACTATCTCTATCTGGCCAGGGAAGAGGGGGTGTGATTTTTCCTTTCTCTTCTCCACCTTCCTCTTCTGCTTCTAGATTTTGGTGTTGGGACTGGTAAGAGGGATGGTCTTGGCTCTTATCTGCTCCATGGGCTGGAGTTGGCCTATACCAGGTTGTTCGAGCTATTAAACTTTCAGGAATTTTATGGGCCAATTGTTAAATATACCACCATTAAAAATGAGATTACACAACATTATAATGAAAGAAAAAGAAAAAATAAAAATAATTTAATAATAGTAATTTTTAGATTCAGCAGTAAATTTTATTTATTTTTTTATTTTTTATTTTTTTGTCTTTTTGCCATTTCTTGGGCTGCTCCTGCAGCATATGGAGGTTCACAGGCTAGGGGTCTAATCGGAGCTGTAGCCACCAGCCTACACCAGAGCCACAGCAACACGGGATCCGAGCCATGTCTGCAACCTACACCACAGCTCACGGCAACACCGGATCCTCAACCCACCGAGCAAGGACAGGGATGGTACCCGCAACCTCATGGTTCCTAGTTGGATTCGTTAACCACTGTGCCACAACGGAACTCCAGTAATAAATTTTAAAAAGTAATAAATACTCAAAACTTGTCACTTCCTATTCTATTGTATTTTACTCTTATCCTCTTGAGGTTTTTTACCTATTTTGCACCTGTGCAGTGGAGATAACACGGGGTGGTATGCTACTATGTGTTCTTTCCAACTTTACAATCAATAATGTCATGTTAGGAGCTTAGAATCAGCCATAGTGGGAATCTCTACACCATGGAAATGAGCAAACTTTAGAAATCAATGTTATTCTCCCCTCTGGATTGAGTTGGTTGTTCGCTTTGCCAACACACCTCTACCCTCAGGTCTTCTGTTGTACATGTATCATCTTTGGTCCATCCTGGGTAGAGGGTGAGGACTTCTTTGGAGTAGTCATGAAAAGTTGGCCCCCTTAAGGGGGACATGCATGAATTTTTGAAGGTATCCAGTGAGACCTCCTATTACCCCAGCTCCTAACATGGGAAGCTCCTGCTCCACCCACAAAATGAAGTTAATGAAGGATGGTTTTGACAATTAAGGATGGTAGTCCATGCAAAACACTTAGTCTAATGCCGCAGTTATATTTTCAGCGTCAAAAGAGTCCAGAGTTTTTCAAGGTTTACAACCTAGTGAAGATGACATGTGCGCCCTGTTTTGGAAAGAACAAGACCCACAGTTATTCCTTTTGAAGCTTATCTGGATTTTGTTCCATTCCTAGCACAGGGCCATTGTGGTGCTTTTCATTTTGTCTTTCCTTTCTTAATTTTTCTCTCCTAGGATCTTATTTTCAAGGCGCCTAAAGTCTTATTTTCCAGGCTCCCAGAGCTGCTTCTCTGATCATCTGGGTTTTTGGCCCAGCTAATATGATAATGCTTTTTTTTGTTTGTTTGGATTTTCATGACTTGGTGGTTTCTATGCCAATTATCTGATTAGGGCTATATTAACTACCTTCCCTTTAGCTTATCAACAGACAAATTCTGAGTTTTTCTATTTACAAGATCATCCTAGTAATTAGTTAGACATTCTTGAGCCTGAGGCAAAGATTTTAGATCCCTGAACTCATTTTATCTCTGGCTAAATTCAAAATAAGGAGAGCTGCCTCTTGGCAGCACAGTGGCTCTTTGGCTCAAGTTTCTACTGTGGGAGTCTCTTCCTGTATGGGGTTGTTGCTTGCTCTTTTGACAGGCTACTATCACATGACCAAGTCGTTTCTAAACTGAAGAGGTGACCTTGACCAAACCTGTGCTCTGAGGCCACTTGGAGGTTCAGCCAGGCCCTGGGGACCATCCTCCTGGGCATCACTGGTGCCACTGCGCCTGCTCCCTGCTCAGAAGGGCTCCAGGCTTGGGTTTAATGTTCTGTGGTCATGGTCTCAAAATCCTTCAGAATTTTATCCTTGCGTCTATGTTTTGTAAATGAAACCTGCGGGGGCCACAGAGCCTGCGGTGCAGCTTTGGAACCTGTCTCCCACCTGTCCTTCTTCTTGCCATGTGGCTGCCTCCCTAGGACAAGTTCTTGGCTGCCCACTCCCCATCCTGGATCCAACCACCACTTTCTTCCTCTGGCCTCCAGTGGGACGGGATGGGGGCAGGTTTAAGGGTAGTTGGAGGTAATCCCATGTGCTGAGCTGGGGGGAAAGGGTTGGGGAGCTCCATCACGATGAAGGTCTGTACTTGCCCAGCGAGTATCCCTGTGACCAAGAGAGTGCTCCCTTAAATAGCACAAATCAAAACAAACCAATGGAGTTCCCATCGTGGCTCAGCAGTTTAAGAACCCGACCGACATAGTATCCATGAGGATATAGGTTTGATCCCTGGCCTCATTCAGTGGGTTAAGGATCCAGTGTCCATCCAGCTGCAGTGTAGGTTGCAGATGGGGCTCAGATCCCATGTTGTGCTGTGGTTGTGGCATAGGTGGCAACTGTAGTTCCAATTTAATCCCTAGGCAGGGAACTTCCAAATGCTGCAGGTATGGCCATAAGAGGAAAACAAACAAACAAACCAGGAACATAAAAATAGAAAGCACCACAACAGATTGAGAAAGAGATCTCAGAAAAAGAAGGGAAAAAGCTATTTTCTTGCTTTGTGAACAAAAAGCCCTGTGCTTTCTTCTTTCACTGCAAATTATGGAGCTGGTTCTGCAGGTATTCGGGGGTGGGGAGGTAGGGTGCAGTGTTTTACACATCCTGCCATGTGTGCAGTACTCTGAGTGCCCCCATCCTAACAGGCAGAACCTGAGAGCTGGTCAGGGGTCCTAGGGCCTCTGGAGGCTGTGGTGGGAACAGGTCTCTCTCAGCTTTGGTAAGTGGCCCTCAGTTGCTTTTTGACCCGGCCTCTCTCCAGTCCCCTCAAGAAGCTAGTTATGCAGTATAAGCAGTTTCTAACACTGTTCCTCATTCTGAATGCAGGGGAAAGGCAGACATGTCTTTACAGTATTTCTCCAGAAAAGCTGGATTCCAAGAGAATATCCAGTATTATAATAGCAGAGAGAAAAAAAAAAAAAAACTGAAATGTTCGCTGGCATGTTTCTAGATAATTTTCCATGTATTTTCTATGCTAGCTCTATATAAATGGCAACTTACTACTAAGTCAAAACCTCGACTTGCCATTTCAATGAAGAGGTGTGGTGACTGCTTCCAAGAGGTGACTGTTCTGCTCTCTGGAGCAGGGTGGTAAGCCCCACAGGCGGGGGGCCCTTATCCCTCTTCAGATGCTTATAGGTAAATATTTGTGTTCAATTTCATGCAGGTTCTCCCCAGGGAAGTCAAGCTGGGTGGCCGAGTCCAGTTCCCGTGGGAGGGTGTTATCATGAACCTTGGCTTGCTTCTCCTTCTTAAGAAAATAGTTGCCCTGGACAGTTTCAGTGGAGGTTGCTAACACTTCCCCCCTGAGTGAAAAGTGCCATTCTGCTCCATGTAGAAGCTTTTAACTTCACACAATCTCTCCCAAAGAAATTAAAAAGCAAGCTGGTCTCATTCTGAATTTTACCCAATTGGTTCGTCTTACAAAACATTACCTAATGTCTATTCACCAGCCCTAGGAAAGGTTTCCAAAAGAAGGTCACAAAGCCAGTGTGGCACCTGGGTCCCCCCATGCTTGGTTCAGAAAACCTGGGTTCTAAGCCGTGCCCTGTTTATAAGTTGTGGAGAGGAAAAGGTGACGCATGAGAAAGAAACTGGTAGAGTCTGGGGCCAAGGACATATCTAACACATACTTATGGTTAAAGAGATTAAAATCCCTTCTTGCACTTAAAAAAAATCTCACTTAAATTCCTATTATCTACCAGAATGGAAGACGCACGTTTACCTTATAATTTTTTTTTTTTTAATCTTTTTGTCTTTTTTAGGGCCGCACCCACGGCATATGGAGGTTCCCAGGCTAGGGGTCTAATTGGAGCTACAGATGCGGGCCAACACCACAGCCACAGCAATGCCAGATACGAGCCGCATCTGCAACCTACACCACAGCTCAAGGCAACGCCGGGATCTTAACCCACTGAGCGAGGCCAGGGATCTAACCTGCAACCTCATGGTTCCTAGTTGAATTTGTTTCTGCTGCGCCATGACGGGAACTCCAAGGTTACCTTATAATTTGAACAAGATCATATTTAGGATGAGAACTTGAACTCAAGTCAATTTACTTGCTGTGGAATGCTGGTACCCATTGTGCCATTCTCTGTACAAATGTCACAGGTGGAACAAAGGAGAGTGGGACTTCCCACAGCTAAGTTCAGGTCAGCTGTGTGTCTGAGCCTCTTTCTTGCCTTGACTGTGGGGTCCCCATGGCTCCTAAGGAAGCTCTAGGCCTCCGCACCAGCTGTGATTCTTGCCCTGTCATTCGGCAGCAAGCAGAGGTGTTAAACTCAGTGTACACTGACACCAGGGGTCAGGGAGGTCACAAAACGGAGTCAGAACGTGAACATGGCTTCTTTTAGGAAAGGCATTAGGGGTTCCAGGTCTTAAGTGTTTTAGGCACTAGGTGGTTATATATAATCAAAGTATCCAAGTTTGGAGTTCCCATTGTGGTGCGGTGGAAACGAATCCAACTAGGAACCATGAGGTTGCAGGTTTGATCCCTGGCCTTGCTCAGTGGGTTAAGGATCTGGCGTTGCCGTGAGCTGTGGTGTAGGTTGCAGGTGTAGCTTAGATCTGGTGTTGGTGTTGCTGTGGCGTAGGCCGGCAGCTGTAGCTCCAATTAGACCCCTAGCCTGGGGACCTCCATATGCTTCAGGTGGGGCCCTAAAAAAAGACAAAAGACAAAGCATCCAAGCTAAAATTGCTAATATATGGAAGCGACCTAATTGTCCATCAACAGATGATTGGATAAAGGTGTGAAATATATTTTATACACACACACACACACACACACACACAGAATACTACTTAGCCATAAAAAAGAATGAAACAAAACCATTTGCAGCAATATAGATGGACCCAGAGATTATCATCCTAAGTGAAGTCAGACAAAAACAAATTTCATATGATATCACACTTATATGTAGAATCTAAAAAACCAAACATTCAGAAATCATAGGCACAAACATAGGTAACACTATTAACCTGTCTTTAAATGATTAAAAAATTTAAAAAAAAACCAGTGAACATAACAAAAAAGAAATAGACTCACAGATATTGAGAACAAACTAGTGGTTACCAGTGGGGAGATGGGGCAAGAGCGTGGTAGGGGATTAAGAGGTGCAAACTACTATATATAAAATAAGTAAGCTACAAGAATATATTGCAGAGCATAGGGAATACAGTCAGTATTTTCTAATAACTATAAATGGAATACAGTCTTTGAAAATTGTCGAGTCATTATTTTGTACACTTGAAACTTACATAATATTGTAAATCAACTATACCTCAATAAAAAAGAAAAAAAATCAGAAGAAAACCAGTATCCAAGTAAAGCTTCTCATAAAAATTGAGTGTTAATAATAATAAACATCCCACATGTTAAATTGGAACTCTATTAATGTATAGTAGATTAAATAAGATTCTGTTTCTGACCTAAAAAATAGTAGATTGTTATAAGTCTATGATTCTAACATGCACACACTTTTACCAAATAACAATTGGTTTTGCTAATCCCATGTATCAACTGAACCCAAGTATTCATAGTTTTAGTATGATTTTAGTATGAATTACATCCTTGGACAGTAAGTATGCCATTGACTTTTGGGCTGCACTTTGATACCTAGTATTTTTTGCTCACAGGAGGCGTTCAAATCACACTAGTCATTGATTAGCTGAAATGGTTTACAATTTGAAATCCTCATATGGAATTAAGTGCTAACTCCCTCTTATATCTAGAATACTGTCTGTAATTTGGCCAGAACCCTCATTGCCTTGCCTTGCCTTGCCAAATAAGGGATGTTTAGAGAGCTGAAAAGTTCTAAATCCTCAGTGTTTTGAAATGTTCCCAGAGTGATGATTACTTAGCTAAGGGCCAGCTGATTTGAGGCTACACATAAAGCTATTTCCACTTGACTTTGCTACTGATTAAAGAGCCAGGAAAAATGCCACCCATTATCAAAGAATCATGGCCCCATTAGCCAAAAAAAAGCATTGATGGTTTTCAGGATGTTATCCAGGCTCGGGACCCAAAGCAATCTTTGTTTTCTGCCTCTGACATTTCCTTATAGAGACAGTAAATCTTCAACTTCTCTTCCATGCTCAAGTGCATGTCATTCTTCATCCCAAATACTGTGCTGATGTTATCAGTAAGGTTGAAAGAAACTGACAGATGATTTAGCTTCAACTGTTACTCTGGACCAACCATCTGGTTACACAGAGATGAATGACTGTGCTGTTTCATCTGGAAATGGACATATTACATTGTTATTTGTATTGGGAGGTGCATGATAAAAGCTTATATTCCAAAGGAAACAAGAAGAGTTCCTGCCTGCCAGCTTCAGGGAATATGGTCCCCTTTACCCTTTGCTTTCTGTGGCTTGGCTGTCACCAAATGTCTGACCTTGCTCAGTGGGTTAAGGATCCGGCGTTGCCATGAGCTGTGGTGTAGGTTGCAGACGTGGCTTGGATCCCGCGTTGCTGTGGCTCTGGTGTAGGCTGGCGGCTACAGCTCCGATTGGACCCCTAGCCTGGGGACCTCCATATGCCGCGAGTGCGGCCCTAGAAAATGCAAAAAGACAAACAACAACAACAACAACAACTCATTTTAGCCAATTCACGATTACAAAGCTGAATTAAGGAAGTCAATTTCTAACTTTCATCCTGCTAGTTAACAGACCACTATTGTCTATTGATGGAATCTGAGCCTCAGCTGAGACCTACCATGCAGCTGTGGCAGTGTGGGATCCTTTAACCCACTGTGCTGTCCTGGGCTATTTCTGATGCGCACATGGAAACATACAAAACATTGATTACAGAAGAGGATACAGATCTCTCACAGCAGCACATTTATCTATTTATCTATTTATTTATTTGTCTTTTTAGGGCCACACCTGCAGCACATGGAGGTTCCCAGGCTAGGGGTCCAACTGGATCTGGAGCCGCTGGCCTACGCCACAGCCATAGCAACACCAGATCTGAGCCACGTCTGTGACCTACATACATCACAGCTCCTGGCAATGCAGGATCCTTAACCCACTGAGCGAGGCTAGGGATTGAACCTGCAACCTCAAGGTTCCTAGTCAGATTCGTTTCAGTGTGCCATGATGGGAACTCCGCAGCAGCACCTTTTGATTATGGGCTTCCGGATCAGAACATCAGTGTGTCATCCAACCTTGATTAAGGTTTGGTTATGGTGTGGCCTAAATAATTCTCTATGTCACATTGCATATGCTGAAGTATTCACACTAAATTAGAGATGTTGAAAACTGCCTGTTTAGAAAACATATGCTCTGTGTGGTTTGTGTCTCGGCTTGCAAGCTTCTAGAGTTCTACTAACTTTTGTATATGAGTCCTATATTTATCAATTCACAATGGCATTTATGTTTTATATGAAAAAGCATGAAAACATCCAATGATCTTTTAGAAAGGTGGATGATGATTCATCAGTTATTAAAGGGCACCATACCAAACTTTGGACAGGGAATCTATTTTAAAGAACATATCATGCCCTTCTCCAAGGAGGATCTGTTATTATTTCCAAGTATATTTTATATATACCTGTGTGTATTGGGGGCATGGTGGTGAAGGGGGAAGTGGCTGGAGAAAGAAAGATAGTAGAGAAATACCTATTTGAGAAGTGAGACAGTTAAAATTTCATGAGCCAGAAAGGAACATCACAGGAAAAGGAGGAGGGTAGATAGAAAGCCAGGAGATTTCACTGATGCAGAAACAGGCAAATTTTTTTTTAAATAAACTGGAATAGTTTAGACCAGATATATGCATTCATTAGAGATGAATATGTAAGATATTGAAGCTAGAACAGTATGTGGCTGTGTCTGGGACACATGGAAATTCCCAGGGTAGGGACTGAATTCGAGCCTCAAGCTTGCTGTGGCGATGTGGGGTCCTTTAATCCACTGTGCTGGGCTGGGCCAGGGGTCAAACCTACCCTTCTGTAGCGACCCAAGCCTCTGCAGTGGGGTTCTTAACCCACTGCACCACAGTGGGAACTCCATCTCTCTCTTTATTGGCAAGAAATCATCTGGGGGTTTTTTAGAAGCTGCTGGTCATATGATGGAAAGACATGTATCTTATAAATTTACAGAGGCTTATTTCATTATACAATACAAATCATTAAGCCTTTAATTTCATTACAGGCTCTTTGGATTTTATTTTGAAATTCCCATTTCATGTGCAGCAAATCAATATCAACCTCCAATCAAGATCACTTCTTTGCGTGTGAATCCATCATATTATCTTCAAACTGAAACCACTTCATTGTGTGAGAACCCATCCTTTTGTTCCTAAATCAAAATCACTTCTTTCTATGTGACCCCAGCCTATTTACAGAACTCCACACATAGAGAAAACATTCTAACATAACTAGCATCAGCAGCCCACAGAAGGCATGATGGACTTTTCTGAAAGATGTGGGCTGGTACAACTGAGTCACTGACTTGAGCAGAAAACACAGGCTTCACTTCTGGTCCCCAGAGGTGAGTCACAACAGATAAACAGGTGGCCCTGCCAGTCTGACCCTGGGAGTTGACTGTACCTTAGACACAGGTCTGGCGCAAGCAGAGCTAATCTTAGCCAGGAAAATCAATACCCACGAACTTCTCATCTCTTTCACATACAGGAAACTTTAAGCCAAAAGGAGAATATTGGGGAGGTAAACACATGCCAAGCTTTTTCAACCCTTCAACGGTCCTGTTCACAGCTCAGTCCTCTCCCTAAACAGGCAGAAACCTTCAAGCTGGTCCTGGCCACATCCCCTGGTGGGGTTTTCTCACTCTCCTGCTCCCACTCGCCAGGCCAAGGCAGCAGTCATCTCCCAAGTGACTTTCCCAAGATGGTTCTATGCAGGGTTGTTGGCCCAAGGTCAGGACAGATGAGCTCTAACATGTACTTCGCTAGTAAATAAGAATCATAAACATCTAAACAAGTTTACAGTCCCAGTTTCTTCTCTCCAATGAGCACAACTTTCTGCCCAAGGGCAGGTCACCTGAGGCTGTAGGAGCAGAAGTTACCCTCTCAGCAAGGGGGATGGTGCTGGTACCTGCACCAATAGACCAAACAAACACCAGCAGCGCCTACGAACAAACATCTCTAACCGGAAACAGATTCTTAAAGAAGAACTTCTGTGCTGGGAAGGAGATTAAGTAGAAAAGCAGAGCCCAGAACTGACAGCACTTAATTCAGAGACACATGCCCAGCAGGTGTTTCCAAAAATGCCAGCTTCCTTCCTGAAGACAGTAAGGAACACGAACAAGTGATGCCTCCGGGCTGGACAGGGTCCCTGCGGATCTGGGGCTGCGCAGCCAGGGCCGAGCCGCCCCTTTACCGAAAAGGGGCAAGGTTCCCGCTGGCAGAGCAGCTTGGAGAGCAAACCATCAGCCCCAGGCTCCCTCATGTCTGGCCGCTGAGACGAGAGAAACAGAAAGACACCTACCTCTCAGGCCAGGGGTGCTGTGTGGGTGACGACAGTATTGCTGAAAGCAGCTGCCACGGTGGGGGCCCCTTCCTGGCATTCACCCCATGACTCGCCAAGGGCTCTCCTGGGCCAGCCATCCGTTTGGTTCTGGGACCAGCAAATCCCGCGAGAGCACGCTGGTTAAATTAATAAAACCTGGCCTAGCTTCTGACCACCAGCTGCTCTTTGCTGCCTGTGCTGCGGAAGATGCGGTGGCCTGGCCCGTACAAGTGTGAACAATCTCACATCCAGGTACCGGTACAACACAGAGGGCGGGTGAGGCAGCTAATCACCCAGCCAACAACTGACTATTGGGAAGCCTGACCTGAGGCAGTGGAACTGGCAATCAGCACGTGTAACTAATGGAAGCAAATCAACCATTGGCTCCTTCCCCTGGGGACCTTACAAACAGTCAGTGGAGGTCTCCCAGGCCCCCACACTGGGAAGGTCGCCGCACAGTTCAGGTGGGGGGGTCTTCAAATTCCTAGAGAACCAGGGATGTTTCAAGAAAAGATTTTTGATGTGGTTTTGGAGAGTCCAAACTGAGAACACAAGGCAGCAGAGCGCTGCGTGCGATTCCGGCCCGGTGCTCTTGCTCACGACACGGACCATGAGGCTCTCCTGGTGACAGCAGGGAGGGTGGCTCCAGGTTCTGCACCAGATCACTGGGCAGACTTCCATAGGAAAAACCTCGAAGCTCCCATCCCATTGTCTCTCTCAAAGTGATAGCTTTCTCCAAGCTCAAACTCAATTATGTTTTTAAAGAGACTTTATTTCGAGAGGATACTTAGAGTATTTACAGGAGGGGCACTCCATGAAGAGGCTGGGTTTTGTTGTTGTAGTTTAATTTCTGAAGGTGATGTTGTGGTTTTGGTAGTGTCTTATTAAACTACACCATAGATTCACAGGAATGAGTAGTTGTCAAAGTTTTGTGCTTGGAGTTCCCTTCGTGGCTCAGTGGTAAGAAGTCAGCTAATATCCCTGAGGATGCACTTTCAATCCCTGGCCTTGCTCAGTTGGTTAAGGATCCAGCATTGCCCTAAGCTGTAGTAGACCTGGCTCAGATCCTGTGTTGCAGTGGCTGTGGCATAGGCCGGGCAGCTGTATCTCCTGATCGACCTCTAGCCTGGGAACTTCCATGTGCCACAGGAGCTTCCCTCCCAAATTAAAGTTTTATGCTTTTATTTTAGAAACAAACAAATAATGCTTCAAAAATAATTATGGTTTCTGGGATAGAAAGAGAATTTTTTTGTGTGCAAAATATTTACCAAACAATTTCTTAACAGTAAAAGCAAATAAAATTTCTAATAATGTACTTTCTGTGTCCTTGGTCTTTCTGTCCTATGACCACATTTTGAATTTGGAGAGAGGAAGAGGCAAGGACAAATATTTATTTTCATTTGGATTAATTTAACAATCTGTTGTGGGAGATAGTTATTAAAATGAAACTATTAAGATTATAAAGAAGCTTTGGCATGTATCTTTAGCCTTAGCCCCAGCCTAAATATCCCTTAATCAAAAATTAAGCTATTGTTTTACAAGACCTAAGGCCATGGGCCTTGGTTTTAATTTTTAGGCATACTTAAGAAACATTCTTTTGCTAAACTTGACCCATTGAACTAAAATGTTTTCCTTTCATTTCCTGCTTCCCTCCCTTCCTTCTTTCCTCCTTCCCTCTTTCCCTTTCTTTTTTCCCTCTTTCCTTTTTTTTTCCTCTCTCATTCCTGCACCCCCCCTTCTCCTCCTAGATCTTCAGGTCATGAGGCTATCAAAGTAGAAAGGGAAACATCCTTTAATTAACTTATCAAAATTATTATTATATTTGGATTAGAAAAAAAATTATGTGGTTCCATATTCTAATATATATATTCCTATATATTCTTATAATATATAATATATATATTCCTATAGGTTCTACAACAGCTGTTGGAGTTCTAGAGTGGAAAATAAAAGAGTTATTTATCTGAGTTATTAGTTCTATGACAATTTTATTGTATAAGGCATCATGAGAAAATGATTAAAATAATAAATTATAAATTAAAAAGAAATACAACACATAATGGTTTTGTGTGGTGATTTAAGATCCTTCAACCTTGCTAAATTCACTTATTCATGAATTTCTTAAAAGGAAATAAACTCATACATATCTACTTATTAGAGATTTTTTCTTTCTTTCCAAGCTATATGCTTTTTTAAAATCTTTATTACAGCTGCACGTGTGGCATATGGAAATTCCTGGACTAGAGGTCGAATCAGAGCTGTAGCTGCAAGCCTAAGCCACAGCCACTGCAACAACGGATCTGAGAGGCATCTTCAACCTACATCACAACTTGTAGCAAAGCTGAATCCTTAACCCACTGAGCTAGGCCAGGGATTGAACCTGCATCCTCATGGAGCTATATCAGGTACTTAACTTGCTAAACTATAACAGGAACTCTCAAGCTACATGCTTTTTATTTGTTTTTCTGCCTTATTATAGTGGTCCTCCTTTATTTTTGTTGAGAAGTTGTCTAATAATCATATTTTACTCTCTTCAATGTAATGGGTCTTTTTTTTTTTCTCCTGCTGCTTTCAAGATGTTTTCTCTTTTTTCTCTTTCAGCAGTTTGGCTATTATATATGCCAAAGTATATTTTTGCTCTATTTAGGGTTTATTGAGCTCTCTGGATCTGTAATTTAAGTTTTTCATGAATATTGGGAATATTTGGTCATGATTTCATTAAATATTTTTCTGCCCCTTTTCGTCTTTCCTTTCTTTCTAGAATTCTAATTATACATATATTTGATATTTGATCTTGGCCCATAAGTTTCTGAGGCTTTGTTGTTTTTTTTTTCAATTTTAGTTCTATTTTCTAGAGTATATAATATTTGTTGATCTTTCCTTAAGTTTATTGATTCTTTTATCATTTCAAACTTGTGATTAAACATACCTGCTAAACATTTCACTTCAGTTATTGTACTTTACTATAGAATTCCTTTTTGGTTCTTTCTTCTATTGTTTCAGTTTCTCTGTTGACATTACCTATCTGTTTCTTCATTAATACTATATTTTCCTTTAATCCTTTTAATACATTTATAATAGCTGCTTTGAGGTCTGTTTGTTAAATCCAACATTTGGGCCCAGTCACTACTGACTATTTTTTTCCCTAAGAATGGGACATGCTTTATTATGCTTTTGCATACCTGGTAATTTTTCTTTGAAAAGTAGACATTATAAATAATGTGCTACACTTTGAAAACAAATTTATGATTACCAAAGGGGAAAGGTGGGAGGGAGGAGGGATTGGAAGTTTGGAACTGGCATATGCACACCATTGTGTGTGGAATGGACAGTCAACAGGGACCTGATGTATAGCACAGGGAACTCTACCCAGTATTCTGTGGTAATCTATATGGGAAAAGAATCTGAAAAAGAATGGATATGTGTATATGTATAACTACATTACTTTGCTGTAAAGCAGAAATTATCACAACATTGTAAATCAAACTTCAATCAATTATTAACAAATGGAAGAAAAATAATATTAAAAAGACAAAAATTAATGTCTGTCAGTAAAGTTTTTTATATTCTTCTGAGGGTTTTTGGATTTTTTTCTATAATCAGTAGTTACCTTGCTTGTATTCAGACTGTGAGTGTTGACTCCAATGAGGTATGCAGTAGGTGCAGTCTTCGCTCAGTTTTTCTTTTTTCTTTTCTTTTTTTTTGGGGGGGGGTGCTGCACCCATTGCATATGGAAATTCCAAGGCCAGGGATCTAATATGAGCCACAGCTGTGACTTACACCACTGCTGTGGCAACACTGAATCCTTAACCCACTGTGCTGGTCTGGGGATTAAACCTGTGCCACCACAGAGATAATGCTGGATCTTAACCCATTGTGTCATAGTAAGAATGCTCTGCTCAGTTTTTCTTTGATTTGCCATAGCTGTTATTATTTTTTTTTCAAGTTTCATGGTTTATAATACAGATACAATGTGCACATTAGCCATCTGTTCATTTCAACTCAGGATCCAAGCCATCCTGACATTGGGATTGGTGACCCTGATGGCCAGCTGGGCCGCTGTCTCCACAATGGCTTTGCGGTTCTTGGAAGAGATGTTGTGAGCATCTCAACACAATAAGATTTATTGCACATCAGTAGCACTTCAAGCTCCTTTACATGGTGTACCAGAAACTTCCAGAAGTCACTGGGCAGCATGTGCTTTGTTTTCTTGTTGCTCCCATAGCAAATGTTAGGCATCAAGATCTGGCCCTTGAACTTTCTATACATCCTGTTGTCAGTGTCTCTGAATTTCCACCAGTTCTGCTGAATTTTGACATATTGGTCTGACTGGTGCCATATGAACTTCTTGGTCCTCTTTTTGATGATCTTGGGCTTCACAACAGGTTCGAGATCGGCCATGATGCCAAGTGGGAGATGACCGCCACTTCTGCAGGCAGCTCCAAGGAAGAGAGGAGGAATAGCTGTTATTGTAGAATGGTCTCCATGGATGTCTCTGCTGCACCTGTGTAGTTCACCAGCCCCAAATGGATCTGAGCAAATTTTATACTCAGATTTTAGATGTCATTCTTTACAATTCTCATGCTTTAAAAATTTACCCCTTAAATGTGTAGCTGCTTTGTTGCTCTTAACTCTGTCATCTGCCACCTCTAGCCAAGGTGTAGTTTTCTGTGTCGAGTTGGGGATGCATCACTCAGAAGCACCCTCCAGGTGAGAAAGCCACAAATTCAGTTATTATGCAACACAGTAACACTCCTCAATGAGTAAATTCTTTTTATGTTTCTATCTACTTTTGGTCATTTCCCCCTACCCTGAAATAGTTTAATATCCATTCCCAGTTTAAATAATTGTTATCTTCAGGAGGAATTTCTCAAGTTCTTTATGCCTCTATTACCTAAAATCCAAATTCTTTTTTTTTTTTTTTTGTCTTTGCCTTTTCTGGGGCTGCTCCCGCAGAATGTGGAGGTTCCCAGGCTAGGGGTCTAATCGGACCTGTAGCTGCTGGCCTATTCCAGTGCCACAGCAACGCCAGATCCGAGCCAAATCTGTGACCATAGCTCATGGTGACACTGGATCCTTAACCCACTGAGTGAGACAAGGGGTCGAACCCTCAACCTCATGGTTCCTAGTTGGATTCATTAACCACTGAACCAAGATGGCAACTCCTAAAATCCAAATTCTTAATGGCGGTTTATTCCCTTTTAAAAATGGACATGATATACTATCTACTTTATTGGGTTCTTAGAAGAATTAAATGATATAATATATGCACAGAGCTTAACATGTTATCTGTTACATGAAAGGCATTTGATAAATGTGATAAATTTGCCTTCTCTGGGGCTGCTCCCATGGCATATGGAGCTTCCCAGGCTAGGGGTCTAATCAGAGCTGTAGCTGCGATTGTTGAATGTTTTTCTTATCATTCATGTATTTATCCAAAGCCATACACAACTAATTCTTGAACCCAAGTTTTTGATTTCAAGTCCAAGGCTCTTTATATCAAAGAGTTACTTGTTAAAGTAGCAGAGTTTCTAATGCTTTGGTCGCTTAGGTGGCATTGATTATAATATAGATTGTGAAATATGAATCTGACAGTAAGCTTGAGTAATTACTTCTCTTAGTGATGCCTTAAAATAATTCATTCAATGGATAAATTGACTAATTGTCATCTTATCTTAGATAACATCCTTCCACTGATTTTTTTATCCCTGTAAGAAATATGTACTGAGAACCCTCTAACTAGAAGTTGCTGTAGTTAGTGTGGGGACTCATAGTGCCTTAATGAGTGCACTTAATACCACATATTATAGGAAGTCCTAAGATACATTAGACACCAAGTTTGGCTCAGTGGCTCAAGAGTCTCATCGCAGCTCAGATTCTTTTTATATCTCCACTCTGCCATGCCTCATGAAGACCTCTTCCCCCAGCTAATGGCACAATGGCTGTCACATTCCACACATGATAGCCAAGAAAGGATGGGTAAACTTTTCTGTGTTTGTCTCTTAGAGGGAAGGCAGTGGTCCTCTTGTCTTTCTCTCTTGTGTCACTGATGGGAATTGAATAAGGATGGTAAAATGAATATCAGGGTGTTGGTCATGAGCAACTCTCTCAACCAACAAATAAGACAGCTAGGAATGCTTAATCGGAAAGGCCATATATATACTTGATTAAAATAAAAATTCAGTTAACATATGTTTTTCCTCAGTAATCTTGAATAATGATTCATGTACCTTATAATGCATTGCATCTTTATTTTCATCTGTCTTTTATAATTTGGTTTGTTTTTATTCCTTCTTTAAAATAGAAGTCTTGGGCGTTTCCTTCATGGCTCACTGGTTAACACAAACCTGACTATGATCCATGAGGATGTGGGTTCAATCCCTAGCCTTGCTCAATGGGTTAAGGATCCTTCATTGCTGTGAGCTGTGGTGTAGGTTGCAGATACGGCTCGGATCCTGCATTACTGCAGCTGTGGCATAGGCCAGCAGTTGTAGCTCCGATTCGATCCCTAGCCTGGGAACTTCCACATGCCACAAGTACAACCCTAAAAAAAAAAAAGCAAAAAAAAAAAAAAAAAGTCTTAAAAACACATAATATACACCTGTTTCTGGGTGGGATATAGTAGGTTTTGGCAGGCTACTCTCTTACTGAAATTAGTGGCAAAAATACTACTTTTTTTTGGTCTTTTTAGGGCAGCACCTGCAGCATATGGAAGTTCCCAGGGTAGGGGTTGAATCAGAGCTGCAGCTGCTGGCCTACACCATGGCCACAGCAATGTAGGATTCAAGCCACATCAGCAATTTACACCACAGCTCATGGCAACGCCAGATCCTTAACCCACGGAGTGAGGCAAGTGATTGAACCTGCGTCCTCATGGATAGTAGTTGGGTTCATTACCACTGAACCATGATGGGAACTCCTCCAAAAATAATACTTTTAATGACACTGAAAAGCTGTCAAAGTAATCAAGACTAGGTAAATAAAATCCAGAGAGGAAGAAACTCTTCTGAGATGCCTAGATGTCTGCTAGCAGTTTTATTCCTAGGAGCATTAACAATTTGCAATGTGGGCTGAGGATCACGTTTTCCTATGCAAAGGAGAGGAACTTTACTGGGGAAAAGAGAAGCCAGCATGGGATTGGCATCACAAATGGAAAAGGAGGGGAGACCAGAACACAGACTTGGTTTTCTTTATAGACCTCTTTCTTAATTCTGGTGGTGATGCAGGAGTCTGTGGCACTGGCCATAAAGACAGAATGAAGACTTCCATTGTCTTATAGTACTAAGGAGACAAAGACCTGCTAGACAGATATTGTAACACAAATGTGAAAGTTTCCCTCCTTAAGGCATTGACCAAGTTTTGAACCTGTGTGGAATGAGAGGCCACTGAACTCATCCTAAACCTCCAGAGGGAAGCCTAGACAAGCAGTAGGAATAGGGACAAACCAGAACTGAATTGAGTCTTATTAAAACTTCAACCTACCTCAAGCTGGCACAATCTCTGACTGAACTGAAGTTATCAGTTCTTTACGGTATTAATCATGTCTTTTATTTTCTGCATTCTTGTAGCCTTGCTAACCTTTGAGGGACTGCCCCTTCCAGAGTTAGCCAGCTCCTAAGCTAGTGAAAACTCATTCAGGAGGATACCTTTCCAAAGCAAACTAACCAAGCCAGAGTCCAGGCTCCCCAGCCATCTTCTTTAATGGACCCTGAGCCACTATCCATCTGTCCTAGTCACCCCAGGACCAGATACTGACAACTCAGAGCAACTTCTATGCCCCACAGCCAGCTAAAATTACTCATACCAGCCAATCCTAAGCAAGTTTACTCTGCCTCACCAGTTCCCTCCAACAGAAACCACAGTAAAGGCTCTTGCCCACAATTTCCCCTCCATTCTTCCTCCTGGCTAACCTGGAACTTCCTTGTGTGGCCCCCAATGGTGGTGATTTCCCCCCTTCTCTTGACATCTCTGAGTATAACAAACTGTCTTTCATCTGATGTCTTCCTTGCCGCACCTAAATCATAATACAACTCATATTTTAAAACTCCTTATCTAACAGAGCAAAGAGTAAATCTTCTCTGGGGGAAAATAACATCATCTGTAGCCCCTGCAGTGTTTTTACATACAAAGTATCACATACAATAAACATAAGTAGGCTATAAAGAAGCAGAAAACTGTGATTTGTAGAGTATTAATCACAGAATAACTCATTGGATGGGATTATCAGCAGATTGAATAAATAAGAATATAGAATAAATAAAGAAGAAGGTAGAATAGATAAATCAAAGATAAATCCATAGAAAATATCCAACTGAAGCACAAAGAGGCAAAAACTATAAGGACAGAGTATAAGAGACATGTGGGACCCAATCAAAAAATCAATAAGCATGTAATTGGAATCCAGAACAGAGAAGATATTGGAAGAGATAATGGCCAAGACTTTTTCCCCAAAGTGGTGAAAGACTCATCAGTGAGGCTCAACAATAAAACTTTATTAACAGTGGAATGGATAAATTAATTGTTGTATATTGATGTAGTAATAAAAAGAATAAGCTATTGTTGCACATAACAATACGGATGAATCGCATAGATAGAGTGATAAGTGAAATATACCTCAGATTCCATTTATAGGAAGTTCAGGAATAGGCAAGATTAATCTATGGTGGTAGAAGTCAGATTAATCATTAACTCTGGGGAGTATTTACTAAAAAGGGGTATAAAATATCTTTCTGGGGTATTAGAAATATTCAATATCTTGATCTGGATGGTGGTTACATTTGTGTGTGTGTTTATATGCATATACATGTATATATGTTTATTGATATGTATGCTTAAAATTTGTGCACTTCATGAATTTTGTATTGCAATAAAAACAAAACAAAATGAAAAGCTGAAACATATTGTCTGTGTTGATTTAGGGTTGTGGTAGAAAACCTGCTGCAAATAATACATATGGAAGAATTATATATTCCTTTTGAAACAGATGGTGAATTGAATAAATGTGATTCTTCAAATAAAAAGAAGATTGGAAATGAATTCATTTTAAAAAGCCTTCTGGAGCTGAATTAAACATTGTTTGTTGGGCCAAGGACTTTCATTTTAAAGATAGGTAAGTGAATTATGAATAATTTTAGCAACATCATAACTTAATTTGTTGTTCCATAGATAAGCAATAATGTAAACCATATTACAACTAGAATGTAAACAAAAGCTCATCTATAAACTTTTATATTGTTGTTGAAGATTCTAGGTGGAAAGTAGGTCAAGTTTGAGGTTGGCACGGTATGTTTGGGCAAAGAGAGTGCCAAATGATTTTACCTGTGCTGTTTAAAGGGTTTGTTTTTATAAAGATGATCTCAGAATATTTAGCTGTTTGTAGAGTAATGAACTGGAGGAAATTTTCAAATGAGTGTGAGCAATAATCAACAGAAAAGGTCAAGAATCACAGTCACTGAATGGGTTTCCTTTGCTAGTAGTTTGGTCAGGAGCAGTTTTTGTTTTTTTAGAAATTTCTCTTCCTTCTTTTGAGAGTTGTTGGTATTTGTGTTCACTGACGGACACTTAAAATCAGACAACCACAAATAATCTGAGAAAGATTTGACTCTGTATTTTTTTTGAAATATATATCATTTGCACCCTTTAAATGAGTAGGGCCATAATTTTTAGTGCCCAGTACTAAATAAAATGCAGGGCTTCTTGTTCAATAATGTGAAATTTCAAGATGGTTCCACCAAGCTTGGAGATCCTCTGAAGAAAGGGTCCCTGCATGGCAGCACAGAACTCATGCACATGAAACTGGCTGTCTGCTTCTAAACAATACATTGAAACCCTCTATGACCTCTAGAGCAGCCTCATCAGCTACCTTCTACCCACATCTCCAGCCACAACATTTGGCTTGCCATTCCTAAGATGCTTTATGTTGGTTCATGTCTTCATCCATATGGTTCATTTGCTTTCCAGAATGTTCTTTCCCCTAAGTCTGATACGTTCTAGCCATTATCACCTACTAATTCCTTGAGAAAACTTCTCACTCCTTCCTTGAGCCATCTCTGATTTTGTGAAATATCTATTCCTATTTTTGGGGATGAGGGGGGCCTGCACTCATGTCACATGGAGGTTCCCAGGCTAGGGGTCCAATCAGAGCTATAGCTGCCGGCCTATGCCACAGCCATGGCAATGCAGGATCTGAACTGCATCTGTGACCTACACCACGCTCACGGCAATGCTGGATCCTTCACCAACCGAGCAAGGCCAGGGATCAAACCTGCATCGTTATGGATACTAGCCGGATTTGTTAAGCACTGAGCCACAATGGGGACTCCTGAAATACCTATTTTTTAATACTCTACCTATTTTTTTATACTCTACCTATTTTATTGCCATTTTTGCTTACTTGTTTGCCTTCTAAAGCCCACTGCAGTCAGTTATTTTGTGTTGCTTATATTATTGCATTGCATAAAATGGATATTTAATAAAATATTTGTTTGTAAATGGGCAAAAAAAAAGGAGTTTAAAGATGCAAAATGGAGAAAGTCCAGCTACATTTAAAGTAATAGCTACAACTATTTTTCCCAATTGAAATAACATAGGAAGTACTTTAAAAAATAAATGTAAAAAACATGAAGAATGACTGGACCTAATCTTTTCAGTTCTTCTTATTACCTATTTAATCTTTAAGAATTTTGATATTCAGATTGGTAAAATAATCACATTCCTACACTCTGATTTAATCTATTTTACTTTCACATTGTTGTTGTTTGGTGCTAGGATTAGTAAGTCTATTTCACATAAATAAGATGACAAAAGGGCTATTAGGAGTAATGTTTTGAAATCAACTTTTCCCAAAGAGATTATTAAATCCTAAACATCTAAATGATCCAATGACTGAACTCTACTAGTAGCTGGACAGTAATAATTGCTTTCCTTAACTTTTTACATAAGGAATAAATCTTTTATTGCTATTTCCATACAACATGGCCAAATTCTTTCTTGTCTCTTCATAATAATTTCCACCAACCGCTGGAAAATTAGCAGGTATGAGCTGAAATATAAACTGTAGATTCTCTGAAGTTTTATTCTGCCTTTTCACTCAGTGAGACATTACTTTCCAGCCCCAAGGGTCAAGACATGAATCATTTTATTTCCTTTTTTTTTTTTTTTTTCAGAAAAAGTAATTCATCTGAGAGGACTGACAAGGTCTGGGTACTATAAAAAACTCTGTTTAATAGCAGGGAAGATGAAGGAAGGAGGAGACACCCTTCGTTGAGTAAAGGATAGACTTAGGAGCTTTCTGGCCTTGACTGTGTTCTGGAGTAAGAGAGAGAAACAGAAGCAAGTGGAAATATAAGAAGAAATAAGCATCATTCAGGCAGCCGTAACCTGGAATAAGGATAGTCACATAGAGAGTCTTAGTTCTCCCAGTAAGACTGTTTCAAATCATGTTTATTGGACACCCACAATTTTCAGAAGACATGGTCTCAGACCTGTTAGTGCCTAAATTCTAAGAAAACAGAGTGACTATGACATGGTGTCTTTTCACACTGATTTCATCCTCTAGCCTGCGATGGGGAAGGTATACTGAGTGTGGTTATGATAGGTGGGGATATTCTTTTGCTTTCAACTTCTTCAAGGTAAATCCCATGAGCATTGAAGTAGTTTTTGAAGAAAAAGAGACTGGGGAGGATTATGATGAGCAGGGTGGTTGGCAAGTGGATATGTGTTTCTTTCCTTATATAATGTTTTCCATGTTTAATTCAAAGGCTTTTTACATGTGAGTCAGGATTTGAATAAAAATCGAAATACTAGGATAGAAGGAAAATGATGTCAGTAGGAGGATAGCCTGGAAAGACAGGGAAAACTAATATTCATTCATTCATTCATCCGTGAGATTGTCTAATGTTTGCCTGGCAAATAGATCCTACTGGCCTGTGTTCTTATTTTTTAATGAAATGGTAAGAAGCTAGAGCTATTCTTAACTTCATTACCATAACAATTAGTTTATTACTATTTCTCAGCCATGTTACATTTCTTTCTTTTTTCAACTGCACCAGGGTTTATAGGCTGGCAATCTAAAATCAAGACGAGATATATAATTAAATACATAAAAATACATCACATATTTTATATATTTGTAATATATACATATGTAATTAGCCAGTATATAATTAAAAGTATATGTGTGTAGTGAGGAATAAAAAGAAAAGTATATCTCATCATTTTCATGAAATTTTCTATATACTATCATAAGTATTTGGATGACTAATTTCCCCTGGAACTTAGGAAAATTTACTTAAAAATACAAAATATTCCTAATGCATCTGGAAGTAACATAACTATTACAGATGGTATGATAGTCATAGTAATAGCTCATGTATATCGTGTACTTGGTATGGATTGGGTACTATTCCAAATACTTAATCCAGGCAACTTTATAAGAGAAGCGCTGTTGTTTTTGTTTCCTAAGCTGAGGAAACTGAGGCATGTGGTGTTTGAATTCCTGCCTCAGAGATAAGGAGGAGCTTGGATTTAAATGTCGTCTGGTTGTCTGGAGAACTCCAATCCTAAACTCCCACACGGAGCTGAACACACAGTGTTAGCAATTTAGCCAAACACTGAAGAGATGTGTAACTTTGCCAGAATGTGATGCTACTTCACGTCAATTCATCACTAGGCCTCCACAGCAGATAGATTTATCTTGTGCATTACCACACAGAAAAGTGGAAAAACAAACTACTCCATTCTTCTTGATCTTTCAACTCAAGTCACTTAGGAATTTTACCATTTCCTTCTCTGGTCTGTGGACCATTGTTATTTTTCATCCTTAAAATTCTCATTCCCAAGGGAACAGTAGGAGGAGGTTTTTCTTTTCCCTGGTAGACAGCCAGACAGCTGACAGGAAATGCTAGAAGGAAACCCAAGAATTTGAAGAAACAATTTCCAAAGTTACCTAGCATTCCTTTCATTTAATTCTTTTTTTTTTTTTTTTTTTTCTGTCTCCCTTCTCTTCTCTTTTGGTTTTCCTTCTCTCTCTCTTTCCTTTTTCCATCCCCCTTTCCCCTCAATTTAAGGCTCATGGGCGATTCTTCCTCTCTCAACTTCCATCTCTCTCAAGTCCATCCCCTTAGTTAATCCTGAATATCTTCCGTAATATTTCAAAGGAAACACAAATTTGCTCCGTGTGGTGTATTGGTGTATATAACATGGCAACGTTTCTCTCTCTCTCTCGTTTTTTTAATGAGAGTTGCAATGTTTATTTCAGGTCCTCTTTCTTCCTTCCTTCTTCTTTCTTTCTTTCTTTCGCTGCACCCACAGCATGCGTAAGTTCTTGGGCCAGAGATCGAACCCGAACCTGCTCCACAGTCGCCACCAGAGCCACAGCAGCGAAAATGCTAGGCCATCAGAGAACTCCCCATTTCTCCTCTTTCAAACTTCGGATGCCTTTAAGAGTGAGTGACTGAGCCACAGGGTATCTTAGGTCCAGTTGTGTGAGGGTAGTGGATCCAGGCTTCATTCACAGACTCCCATAAATGTAGCCTAGGTGCCGTGGAGCGAACTTGGGGGCTGGCTGTCTCTACAGCGTGCACTCACCTCCCACAGAGCCCAGTCAGCCATGCATATTGTGCCCCTCTCCTCCTGCACTTCATCATGAGGTCTACTTTCTCTTTTGAGTTGTGAGTTCCCTTTGATGTTTTCTTTTGCAGCACAGCACCATCCATCCCCCTCCCCCAGCCCACCTCTCCATCTGTTGATTCCTCTGCAAGTTGCCACTCTGATCCCAAGGGCCAAAAGTGCTGAATAACGTTGGTTACTTCCCTTGTAAGAGGAAGGTCAGTGAAGACTGGCTATAGCAGGTGGGTGACTTGCTCAAAGCTGCACAGCTGTGAGCTCTATGATTGGACAGAAGCCACGTGGGCGGCTTGAGTGGCCCTCTGAATTTGGATTTAAAAAAAAAAAATGGATGCAGATGTCAGTCCTTTGAGGGATATGGAGCCAGAGGATTTCTAAATTCTTCAACATTACTTTCAAGGTTGTCAAAACATCTTTTGTTACTTTTCCCAGTGAATGGAGTTTATCTTAACCCCCTCCTAAGAGCCATGTTTTCTCCACTTCTGCTTGAGGCTACTTTCATAAATTTTATTTTAAAATTAACACTCATAAATTTTACATATTTTACATATGTAAAATTACATATGTAATATCACATATTTATATTTACATATAAATTTTACATACTATTCATAAATTTTATAGCCTCAGCCATAGATTAGATGACTTCTGGTAGAGCTGGAGGTCCTCTCTGCACGTGCTCGTGAGATGCATCTTTCAGAAACAGGTGTAGGATAGGTTTTCAGTGCTGTGGGTCACAGATCCTGTCTGAGAGCCCTCGTTTCAAAGTGGGGTGCAGACCATCATCGCTGTGGAGTGATCTCAATTACGGTGTGGATGGGAAATGCAAGTTCCAGTTCTGCTTTTACTTTGGAGTATTTCTGCTTTTTTGGTTTCCATTTAAATACCAAACTTCTTAAATGCCAAACACAAGCAGATTTGTTCCCCCCCGCCCCCGCAACATACCTTATTTCATACTTAACTGTTTTACCACTGAGTTACCTTCACTAAGTAGTAAACTATTACTGGATAAAGGTGCTGCTTAATGAACTTGGATCAGATTTTATTACCTGATGCTCTTTTTACCCTGCTCAGGTCGGTACTTTGAAATTTAGCAGGCAGAATAAAATTTTGCTTTATTTATTTCTAATTGGTTTTCTGAAAGAAATTTTAAGTAGTTGATATTGATTCTTGTCAATAAAATCTTATACTAATGTTATTATTTTAGAGAATTCTGAGCAGTGCTAAACAGCTATATTAAGGATGGACTTGCAACATCTGGGGAGCTGTGCTGCAGCTGGGTAACAGCACAGAAAGAACTTGACTCCAGGCTCAGAATGCTAATTGAGAAAGAGCCTGGTGTTTAGCTCCAAAGCCAAGGGGAAAGCCATGTGGGAGGTCATTATTCAATTTGGGATATTGCTTGAGTGAAAGAGTTACTGTGTTAATAAAAACATAATGAGGTCTGGTTGCTTGGGGCTGTTGTTTATTTTTGCATATCTCCCCAGGAAATATTTCCAGGTGTGAGATGGCTCAGGGAGACCCTGTTTTATCCTTGGCACTGACTCAATTAAAAGATGGGCGTCTACTTCCTGAAAAACAGTGAACACAAGGCCCACATGACACAGGGAAAGTAAATCATGTCCAAGTAACAGAAAATAATCCTTCCATTATTCCTGGCATTGGTGAGGCTTTAACATCAGATTTAGGTTGAAGCATTATATTTTGAGAGGGATGAGTTGATAAGAATAAAAGAATGAAAGTAACTGCAGATTATACGATGGGAGAGGAAAGGGCCTTAGAGCACAGTGTTGCGGATGGGAGGAAGAGCTGTCTGCCTGTACAACCTTTTGCTTGAAGGGAAAGTGTGTTCATGAATCAGATGAGAATCACCCCTGTTTGCCCACCCATTCTTCTCCATTGTCTTTCTCTTCTCAATGGCTACCATCAGCAAACATACGTGATGCTTTTCCTTTCAATTTCAGAAGCCCTTTCTTTGAGCCTCCTTCCCCTAGCTGCTGTCTCACTGCTTTGCTCCCCTTTGTGTTAAAAATCCTCCTAAAGACTTTTCATGTGGTCTCCAAATCCTCCTTCTTAACCCCCTCTTAAGCCCACTTCAGCCTGCCTTATGCCCCTAAAATTTCACCAGGACTGCTCTTGTCAAGTTACTGGTGAGCTCCGTGTTGCTAGAACCACTGAATAATTCTCAGTTCTCATCTTGTCCCAATCATGCCCTTGACACAGGTTAGTCATTCCTTCCTCCTTGACATACTTCCTTTACCTTCCAGGATACCATTAAAAAAAATTTCTTCCTGTTTTATCAATGACTCCTTGGTTTCCTTTACCTGTTTTACTGCTCCCCATTTCTCCCAATACTAGAGTTTCCCAAGTTCTGTTCTTAGTCCTCTTTTTCTTCTATACTTACTCTCTTGTTGATCACACCTAGTTCCACAGTATTGAATATCACCTGTATGCTGACGTGCCCTAACTAATACGTCCAGCCGATACTCTCTCCTGAACTTCAGATTTTTATATATAACTGCATTCCTGACATCTCCACTTGGATATTTAATAGAAGCCTCAAGTTCAACATACCCAAGAGAATTTAACTTGCTCTTCCTGCCCTACCCTCCCGCCCCACCCCCCAAATCTGTTCTACCTTCTACCTTTCCCATTTCAGTCAAAGACAACTCCATTTTTCTATTTGCTTACATCCAGAACCTTGGAGTCATCTTTGGCACTTCATTTTCTCTCATATTCCAGGTCCAATCTTTGAAGACATTCTGTTCTCTCTACCTTGAAAATATATCCAGAATCTAACTACTCCTTGTCCTCCACACTGCTGCAATGTTGGCCCATGCTATCATTTTCTTTTGCTTGTATGAGCCTGACAACTGGTTTCCTGACTTCTACTCTTGCGCATCCTTATAATTTATTTTCAACCTAGTAGTTCATCATCTTTTTAAAAATGCAAGCTAGATCATGTTGCTTCTCTGCTCTAAACTGGCCCCCATTTCTCCCTCAATTAAAATACAAAATCCTTACAATGTCCTAGAAGGTCTGTATTAGGTTCTTAGGGCTACTGTAACAAATTTGATGGCCACAGCAACAGAGATTTTTTTCTTCCACAGTGCTGGAGGCCAGAGAATGAAATCAGGGTTTCAGCACACCCTCCCTGAAGATTCTAAGGGGAGCATCCTCCTCTGCCTCTTCCAGTTTCTGGTGGCTCCAGGTGTACCTTGGTTTGTGGCTGCATCATAAGCTAAGAGACTCTGCCTCTGTCTTCATATGAGCTTCTTGTCTCCTTTTACTTATAAGAACACCTGTTATTGTATTTAAGCCCACCCAGATAATCCAGGATGATCTCATCTTGAGATCATTAACTTAATGGCATTGGCAAGACTTTTTTTCCAAATAAGTTCACACTTACAGAGTCCAGAGGTTCGAATGTGGGCATTTATCTTGGGTTGGGGGACACTATTCAACCTGCTCTGGAACCCAATGTATTATAGACAATTGTTATGTCTTGGATTTCTGTTTCTTCTGCTCTTCTTATTAATCACCTTGTCGTAATTGTACTGGAGTCCTTGATTTTTTTCTTTTCAACCTGTTAGGTATTCATGGATTAGGGCCTTTCCACTGGCCAGTCCCTTTCTCCAGATTGTAACATGGGTCACTCCCTCAAGTTACTTTCTCCTGAGTCTCTCCTGGTCACTCCAGTGGTAATTTTAGTGCTCACCTTTCATCTTAACCTGCCTGCACTTCCCATTTTTCTCCCATTTTGGTTGAATGGGCAATTCTTCTGTTCCATGGGGAATGGTTGGGGTACTAGGATGGTATGAAGATCCAAATGGCCTCAGACATATGACTTGAACTCGTGGCTGGCTTCCAGATATGAGTTTAGTTAAAGCTGTTAGCACAGCGTCTTGGTTCTCCTCCATGAGGCCTCTCTATGTAGTTGCTTGGGCTTCCTTACTCGTTGGTGGCTGAATTCTAATGAGCAGCCTTCTAAGATGAAGAAAGGAGGAACTGTTTGTTAAAGTTTGGGCTCAGAAGTATCAGAATATTACTTCTACTGGATTCTCTTAGCCAGAGTAGGTGCATGGGTAGTTTAGATTCAAGTTGAGGAAAAATAAAACTACACCTCTCAGTTGGGGGTAGGGGCATGTTTGTACTGGGATGGGAACAACCATCTCTGGAGACTCTCTACAGAAAGGACTTTCTTGAGTCTTTGATATCATACCATGGCTGCCTGAAATGGATAACTTTAACTTTGTGTTCATTCTCTTCTTAATCTGTCACTATGTTATTAAGGAGTTTCTATAATCTTAAAAATAAGAAAGTAGAAATACTTAAAGATTTAAAAATTTGAAACATATAAATAAATCAGCCGATTGGCAATCTTCAAAATTTTTTTGCATTTAAGCTTAGGAAAATTTCTTTATGTGCAGTGAGGAGAGGGCAATGCATTGTTAAGCCTTAATAATTGATGTTTTATATAGTTTGCCTAAGTTTCACAGACAAAAAAATTACTCCTTGACGTTACTACTGTGAATTGATAGAGATCTGATTTATAGTCATGCAGAAGAGGTGATCATTATTATAAATACTATTTTGAAGGTCTCAAACCATTCCAATAATAGTCTTAGACTATCCTGATATCTTCGAATATCCTAGTGGATTTGGGTAAGATTTTTTCTCTTAGCTGATAAAAATTAGTGTTAAGTAAGACCCATATCCAGTGGAATCTAAAGTTTACTGCTTCTTGAAAAGATTATGCTACTTCCACTATGAAACGATATTCCCTAAGATTGAAAGTAGGGGGATAGACTTCCTGCTGTGGCTCAGCTAAGGTTAACAAACCCGACTAGAATCCATGAGGATGCAGGTTCCATCCCTAGCCTCGCTCAGTGGGTTAAGGGTTTGGCTTTGCCGTGAGCTGTGGTGTAGATCTGAAAGTCAGAAATCAAGGTCCTATTCTGATGAAAGCCTTCTCCTTGTCTTGCACATAGTCACCTTCTCCCTTTGTGTTCATTTGTTAGAGAGAAAGATGGCAGGCCCTGTGGTGTCTCTTCCTATATGGGCAGCAATCCCATCATGAGCCTTCATGTCCTCATCTAAGTCCAAATAACTCCCCAAAGCTCCATCTCCAAATACCACCACATTCACCACATTGGGAGTTCAGGTTCCAGCATTTTTTTTTTTTTTTTGCTTTTTAGGGCCGCACCGGAGGCACGTGGAAGTTCCAAGGCTAGGGGTCAAATTGGAGCTACAGCTGATGGCCTACACCACAGCATGGCAACACCAGATCCCCTATCCACTGGGCAAGGCCAGGGATCGAACCCGCAACCTCATGGTTCCTAGTTAGATTCGTTTCCACTGCGCCATGACAGGAACTCCAGGTTCCAGCATATTAATCATCTAGGGCATTGACTCATTCCTTTTCTCTCTCCATGGAGGCTCTTTTCGTAGATTAGAGTAACAGCATTTTCCAGTTTAAGTTGTGTGAAATTGATTTGTCCCTTGGCACATTTTATTCATTTGAAATACTTTTTGGGAAGATTATTCCTTTCAATAGAGGAAATTATTGTTCAGCTGGGAATATATAGGGTTGGCCTGATAGAAAGAATAATGGCCTCCTCAAAGATACCTACATCCTACTCCCGGGAATTTATGAATATGTTTCCTTCTCCTGTACAAGGCACTTTGCAGCTGTGATTAAGGGTGGAGACCTCGAGCTGGGGAAATGGTCCTGGATTACCCAAGTGTCTCAATATAACCACATGAGTCTTTAAAAGTGGAAGAGGATAGAAGAAGTGCAGGGCTGAGAGATGCAATGTTAGAAGGACTCAATCTGTACTGCTGCCTTTGAAGATGTAGAAAGGAGACACTAGAAGTTGGGAATGGCCCCCAGCTGACAGCTAGCAAAGAAACAAGGACCGTAGTATTCAACCTAGAGCTACAAGGATTAAAGTAAGCCAACAACTCAAGTAAGCGGGAAACTGATTCTCCAGATGGGAGGTTAGCTAGGCTCCAGAAAGGCACAGAGCTTCCCAACACCTTAACTTTAGTGCATTGATACTCGTGTTGGACTTTTGACCTCTAAAACGCCAAGACAGTAAGTTTGTGTTGTTTTAAGCTACTAAGCTTGTGATCATTTATCATGGCAGCAATAGAAAACTTGGTCATGAATTAGAGCTCTCAGTCTCCAAGTTCTAAATATCACCCAAATATGGAAGAATTCTTCACCTCTTACTAAAGAGAATTGATAACCTCTGTTTTAGCAACTATTCTTGAACCGTCATAAACACTTTAGAATCGCTATAGCTCTTTGGTCTTTAAAAGCAATTATAGGGAGTTCCTGTTGTGGTGTAGTGGACACAAACTTGACTAGTATCCATGAAGATAGGGGTCCTATCCCTGGCCCCACTCAATGGGTTAAGGATTCAGTGTTGCCATGAGCTGTAGTGTAGGTCACAGGTGAGGCTTGGATATGGTATTGCTGTGGCTGTGCTGTAGGCCAGCAGCTGCAGCTGCTGGGCAACTCCATATGCCACACCTGTGGCCCTAAAAAACAAAAAAATTAATAATAATGAAATTAAAAAAAATAAAAACAAATTACATCTTTTTGATGAACTGTGACTTTTGTCATATTTCTGTGGCAGGCTTTGACAAATATAATGGCTGGATCAGGAAAGTAGTTAGGTCATTTCAGCAACAGGGTGTAGAAGTTGGTGGGGGCATGTGGAAAATTCAGTAGTTGTACAGAGACTCAATCACATAGTTCTGCTATAATATTCTCTATTAAACCCAGATGGCTCTGGGTTTTAGAGCTATAATAGAAGAGGCTCATAACCTTTGTTTTTAAACTCCATCAGGCCTTGTGCTTGTCTGCATGGCTGAAAGACATCTGAAATGCTGTGTTTTGGTTAAGTGTGTGAAAGAACCTTGAAGTCTCACTTTCCTGTGAATTTGTCCTGGAGAACGTGGTACAGAGCCAATATTTATTGGGGCATGCTGCCTGCCCATTTAGTGATCCCTCTTGACAGTGACTAAATTAGTAGCCTCAGTGGTGATGAGATATTTTAACAATATAAAATTTCCTGCTGTGTTTCAAAGTAAATCCCTTTTCATTTACGACATTTTTTTTTTTTTTTTTTTAGTTTTGTTTTTTTAGGTCCACACCTGCGGCATATGGAGGTTCCCAGCATAGGGGTCGAATTGGAGCTGCAGCTGCCGGCCTACGCCACAGCCATCGCAACACCAGATCCGAGCTGCGTCTGCCACCTATACCACAGCTCACAGCAATGTTGGCTCCTTCACCCATTGAGCGAGACCAGGGATTGAACCCACATCCTCATGGATCCTAGTTGGGTTCGTTAACCGCTGAGCCACAAAGGGAACTCCCTCATTTATTATTATTCAGTGGAAGCAGGAATGGGTATTTTTTGCGCAGAGAAAAGCTAATGGAAATTTTAAGTAACAATATGAAAGGAATCATCCATTTATTCTACCAGTCACTTATACGTAAAGCCTCTCTCACCATAGTCTTGTTTGTTTATGTTTCTCAACTGATAAAGCTGAACTTCATCCATCACTAAAAGGCCAAAGATGGTGATTATTAAAACATATTTCATGAGTAATTTCTTTCCCTTTCTTTTTTTTTTTCGTTTTTTGCTTTTTAGGTCCACACATACGGCACATGGACGTTCCTGGGCTAGGGATTGAATCAGAGCTACAGTTGCTGACCTACACCACAGCTCATGGCAACACCAGATCCTTAACCCACTGAGCGAGGCTAGGGATTGAACCACATCCTCATGGATACTAGTTGGATTCATTTCCGCTGAGCCACAATGGGAACTGCAGTAATTTCTTTGATGATGATGATGATGATAATAATAATAATAATAACATAGTCACTCACCCCCCAAACACTATTTTTTTAAAAAGGGAGGATTCTTCCTGTGCTAACACTTTAATGACTGCTGAGTCTTAAACTACAGAATAAGGACAAACATGATAAATTGGGGATCCTTTTTGTAGATCTGCCAGTAGCTCATGTCAGTCTAGAGCCCAAGAATAAAGCCACTATCTGATGTATTTACTTCATCTCCTTTCTCCTTTTTCATATTTTGTGACCAGGAAGATGTACTATCTTGAAAAGCTAACCAGGGATTTCCTATGGTGGCACAGTGGGTTAGGGATCTGGCATTGTCTGTGTGGTGGCACGGGTTGCTGCTGAGGTACAGGCTCCATCCATGGCCTGGTGCAGTGGGTTAAGGATGGAGCATTGCCACAGCTGTGGTGTCATAGGTCACATCTGTGGCTTGGATTTCAGCACTGGGCCAGGAACTTCCATATGCCACAGGTGCGGTCAAAAAAAAAAAAAAAAAAAAAAAAAGGCTAACCAGCTTGCCACTCAGGCTTTTCTGCTTTGTGACACTCATCACTTATTTATTTAGCTTTTTCTCATGTATTCTGCTTTTCATCTATTTGTCCATCTCTTCCATTAGCACAGATGTGGTGTTTTAAAGTTTTTATTTTTCTAGTTTTGTGTCTCTCCAAGATATTTGGTTGTAAAGGGAATATTCAGAGCAGGCCCTGGACAGACTTAAAGTTTGGTTCTTGCTTTGTAACACCTAGAAAAGTTACAAAACATCATTGAGGATTCATGTCTCTCACGTAGCCCTTTCTTACATCTCTGACTTTCAGGAGGAAGGCACCAAGCACCAAATCAAAGGTGACCCAGGTATTAAGAGTTGTTTTAATTAATAGGGACCAAAGATAAGCAACCCCAAGTGAACTCATTTTAAACACACTGAAGAGTTTCAGGTAGGTTTCTTCAGACTAAAAACTAAAAAAAAAAAAAATTTATATCAGCCAAAAAAATATGTAAAAAAGAAAAAAATTTTCCAATGAATCTTTTGTGCTATGCAACACGAAAGCACTTCAGCTTTTGGTAAATGGAAGGGGGAGGAAACTAGAATCATGAGGGGTACAATTCATTCCAGGCAGATCATTAAGGGCACAGGAGAAATTAAAATAAGACCATTTCCTGAGTAGTAGTATAATACCTTAATGCTCCATCAAGTTTTCATCTAGGCTGTGCTAAATTACTGTATTTTGAGATCATGGACACATGCAACCTCTCTGAGCTTTATTTTCCTTGTCTATAAAATGAGAATAATAACAGTAATATTCGTTCTACCGAACAGAGTTGGCTCAGGGAGAAATACTGTGTGTGAAAGTAGAAATTATTTCACTAAACATAAAGCATCAGATATACCAAAACATAATTATCGGCACAAAAAACTTCTCAGTTTATTGTTTAGCATAATGAAAGCAATTATTACACCTCTTCAAGAAAAATATTCTGTACTGAACAAAATGTACTGTTGTACAATTTTTGGTACAAATAGGAGAAAGTGTTTCAAAGAAGATGCTTTCTCAGTTACAAAGGGATCAATTAAAAAAGAAATGCACATGTTATCAATTATAGCTTACAGAATTCTCTGTGGACTGAAAGGGTTTTCATGAACATGAAAGTTAGTGTCCAATTTGTTTTATTATCCTTTTTTAAGAGCAGCAAAAATACAGAAGAACACTCTAATTATAGACATACAACTTAGTAGTTTCACCTACCAAATGAACCGCTTTTGTAAGTGACAGCCAGATCAAAAATCAGAATATTGCCAGCACTCAGAAGCCCTCTCAAGTGCCTGCTCCCTCACTCCTGGGAGGAATCGCTTCTTTTTAATACTTTATATCACTGGAATAATACAGTATACACTCTTATGTGTCTGGGTTGTTTCACTCAGAATTATGTTTGTGAGAGTCACCACGCGGTTATGCAGAGGCGCAGAGTGATCATTCTCATGACTGCATAGTATTTTTTGTGTGAGTATACTATAGCTTGCTTGTTCATTTCATTGCCAGTGGGCATTCGAGTAGTTTCTAGTTTGGGGTTATTTTCCTTACGGCTCCTCTGAGCATTCTGGAATTGTTTTTGGTGAGCATATGCACACATTTCTGTTGATGTAGGCATGCTTGTGTCCAAGCTTAACAGATCCTGCCTGTTTTCCAGCCAGTTAACAGTCCCATCAATAGGATGTGTAAGTTCCTGCAATTCTGTCCCTCCACCAATACTTGCTATTTCCCTTTCGGGTTATTTTAGTCATTCCACAGACACAGCAATAGCAGATCCAAGCTGCTTCTGCAACCTACAGCACAGCTCGTGGCAATGCTGGATCCTTAACCCACTGAGCGAGGCCAGGGATCGAATCCGCAACCTCATCATTCCTAGTTGAACTGTTTCTGCTGCGCCACAACAGGAACTCCTCCATTTTAGTTATTCTTGTTTGCGTCTCGTCATAGCTCATCATAGTTTTACTTTGCATTTCCCCAAGGTTTAGTGAGATGGAGCATCTGTTTATTAATTGTCCATTTGGATATTCTGCTTTTGTGACATCTGTTCAAGTTTTTACCCATTTTCTCTACTTTTGAGTTGTCTTTTTGGTGATGATTTGTAGAAATTCTTCATGAAATACAAACATCTTTCACTTGCAGTTTAATTTTTTAAAGATTTTTTATTTTTAAAATTAATATTATAGTTGATTTACAATGTTGTGCCAACTTCTGCACTATAGCAAAGTGACTCAGTCTTACATATATATACATTCTTTTAAAATATTTTTTCCATAATGGTCTATCACAGGAGATTGGATATAGTCCCTGTGCTATACAGTAGAATCTCATTGCTTATCCATTCTAAATGTAATAGTCTGTATCTATTCATCCCAAAATCCCTGACCCTCCCATTCCCTCTCCTTTCCCCCTTGGCAACCAAAAGTCTGTTCTCTATGTCTGTTTCTGTTCTGTAGATAGGTTATTTTATGCCACATTTTAGCTTCCACATGTAAGTGATATCATATGGTATTTGTCTTTCTCTTTCTGACTTTGCTTAGTATGAGAATTTCTAGTTATGCAGTTTAGTTTTTCTGCACACTGTACTATTCATGTCTTCTTTTTTTGGTATACAGTTGGCCCTCTGTGGCCACATGTTCCACATCCACAGACTGAACCAGCATGGATCATATCCTATGTTTATAATCCACGACTGGTTGAACCCTTGGATGTGGAATCCTCATATACTTAGGGCTGACTATGGATTTGAGCATCCACAGACTTTGGTATCCACGATGGGTCCTGAAACCAATCCCCAGCAGATACTGAGGGAGGACTATACCATTGAGAAAGGATCCCCTAACCCCCACAACTGCAAGGAGTTAATTAACACATGCATCGCCTACATATTTACCCTTTTTTAAAAAAGAACATTTAAGTTCTACTCTTAGTGAATTTCTTTCTTTGTTTCTTTGTTTGTTTGTTTGTTTTTTTTGTCTTTATAGGGCTGCACCCTCAGCGTATGGAGGTTCCCAGGCTAGGGGTCAAATCAGAGCTGCAGCTGCACGCCTACACAACAGCCATAGCAACGTGGGATCCAAGCCGCATCTGTGACCTACACCACAGCTCACCGCAAAGCTGGATCCTTAACCCACTGAGCAAGGCCAGGGATGCTAGTCGGATTCGTTTCTGCTGAGCCACAATGGGAACGCCTCTCAGTGAATTTCAACTGTACAATACAGTGTTATCAACTACAGTCACCATGTTATATATTAGATCCTCAGACATTATCTTTTTTTCCATCAACCTCTCCCTCATTTTAATATTTCCTATTTATTTTTTTCTTCAATAATGTTTTTTGATTACTCTTTGCTGAAGTTGTAGTCATGGATAGTCTCTTACCCATGAAGTTGTTTAATAACTGGAAGTCAGTACCAACCCAGCAATATAACTATACAAAAGAAAAAACACTTTCAGCTTGGTTAATTAAGTGCAATTAAGCAAATGACTGACTAAGCAAATATACAAGTGAATCTTTTAGCTTTGTAGTCAGTCATTTTAAATCAAGTCAATTTTTTAGGGTGAAATAACAAGCCTGTTTTTTCTTTCTTTATATTTCATTTCAGAAACATCAGGAAATTTCCTGTGATGAGAGGCTTCATCCTTTTCTACATGCCACTTCAAAAAAAAAAAAAAAAAAAGAATGTGTACATGTATGTGTAACTGGGTCACCATGCTGTATAGTAGAAAACAAATTGTTTAAAAAAAAGGCTTTTATATGATTGTAGAGGACATAACTTTGTAAACCAGATAGTGTGAGGGATTTCAAATAGGAATTGAGACACAAAAAGAAAATGTTGAGTGTGGTTTGTGACCTAAGCTTTTGGCAGGTGTACATACATTAGCAAAAGTCAATATAACTTACTTCCCCGTTTTCATCCATTGACACTTCTGGAAAGTGTGTGAAGTCAGGGCAATTGCCTTTTTGTGTACAGGGCTTCCTTCTTTGAATGTCTAATATCCTTAAACACCAGACAAAGCAGCTTTCCCCATCAATCTCCCCTTGACCAGTGAAGCTAGAAGCTAATATTTTGCCAAAGAAATAGACTTAGCAGATGTGATCATTTTTTTTTTTTTCTGCTCCTGTAAAGCAATCAAAGCACCTAAAGTCGATTCAAAGCATTTGTGGTAAATGCAAAAAAGATTTGGGAGGGGTAATGTAATTTCTTTGAATAAGGACTTAAGTTTAGATGGGAGCAAAAGTTACTTGTGATTTATATGAGAGCCCTCAGAAACTACAATGTGCTTTTGGTTTTTAGGGACTTTTCAAGGATGGGAGTTGGGTATAAAATGTTCAAGGGTTCTATATAAAAGAATGAAGACCTTAATCAGACTTTTTAATGAAGTTGTTGAATGACTCTGGTTCACCTAGTTACACAGTTGGCCTCTCTGGTTCCCATGAGTTGAGACTGGGAGGAGCTAAATGCCTTCAGAGAAATCATCCCTTCCAGGACTTGGTACCTACCACTTGGGACAAGCCCCTGTCTCTCTGGGTCATGGCAGTTGGTTTGTCCTGTTTATTACCTGTTCTTTATCTATAATTAATGCCCTCCCAAGATTTGGGAGGATCATTTTATGTTTGCCTTGAGGGGTTAGTCTGATTTTGTTTCTGTTAATTTTTTTCCTAAGCCTTTAGATCAAGGAAGCAAAGTTAAATGACTTCCACACAGTTTAAGGAAGAATCTAGGAAATCAGAGTGGTCTCTGAGGGCTGTTAAGTTTTCCTGATCCATTTTCATACTTGGTCTTTCTGGAAGAGTCCTAAATGGGAACAGACCCTGGGGGCTTCCCCACAGTGCCTTTTAAAGAACCAAATCTGAGTTGTACAACTCATATTATAGCCTTCTTTCTAACCACTTCTTAACTCACTGTGTCCTCAAAAGTCTGGAATTAAAGCAGATTATTAAAAAAAATCCTTATTGTGATAGTAGACAAACATTAGGATTTGCATTTTTAAGAAATTTAGATTGTGGAAGGAGTTGGGTTGCTGGAGGAAAGCAACCATCATAGAACTTTCACTGGGGGTGTTGAGAAATAAAATAAAACAAGGTAAAAATATAATTTTGTATACAAAAATAATTTTGTATACAATATACAAAAAATATACAAAATTATTTTTTATACAAAAAATACAATATTTTTTGTATTTTTTAATAAAAATTCATTCTTAATTATTTTATGGGGAAGGAATTTTAAGTGAATTCCTCCAGTCAGCATTTGCTTTTTTTTTTTGCTTTTTAGGGCACACCTGTGGCATATGGTGGTTCCCAGGCTAGGGTCCAATCAGAGCTGTAGCTGCTGGCCTACACCACAGCCCCAGCAATGTGGGATTCAAGCCACATCTGCAACCTACACCATAGCTCACGGCAATGCCAGATCCCTAACCCACTGAGCAAGACCAGGGATCGAATCTGAAACCTCATGGTTTCTAGTCAGATTTGTCTCCACTGCTCCATGATGGGAACACAGCATTTGTTCCCAGCATTTGCTTTTACCTCAATGAAGAACAAAGACCTCAAGACTCCTTGGAGCAAAGGGTTTGGGGGGAGGAGGTGAGGCACTGCTGAGTTATACTGTGAGCATGTATTTGTGGGAGTCTTCATACTTCCTCCCCTTACCCTTCTTTATGGAAAATTCTTGGAAATGGATCAGAAACAATAATATACACCAACAAGTGGAACAATACATGCAGAACATCTACTGAACACCGGCAGAAGACATCAGATTTCTGAAAATGCAAGAAAACTCCCACAAGGCTGAGTTAGATAAGAGAGAAAAGAAAGGAGAACACAGAAAAGGTGGGGGGAGAGAATGGGAGGGGGGAGAAGGAGAGAGAGAGAGAGAAACTGAGATGGGATATGCACCCCAGGGAGGCAGCTGTGCGGGAGAAAAAGTTCTTACACCCTGGGAAGCCCTCTCACTGATGGGGAGATCAGGCTGAACAGAAGGGGAGTTTTGTAGCCTAAAAGAAAAGAGCAGCAGGCAGTTTGCAAGGGGTGAAACAGAGAGTAAGCTGTGCGTTCCCAGCCTCACCCCCCAGAGCAGGGGCTGCTGGGAGCTGAAACTCAGGATTCAGAAGTCAGACTCAGGGAGATGACATAGACAGCCTAAAGAGGCTGGACAGTGACACTGCAAGGTGTACCCAGAAGAAACCATGTCCTGCCAAAGAGGGAAGTTACCAATGTTGGGTGTTGGAGGAGAAGGGCAGGGCTTCCATTAGAGCTTCCTACTCTGTGAGCTCTCAGGCAATAGGACCCTGCCTCCAGATGTCTCAGGAGTACAGTGAGTTGCAGATACCCCATGAAATCTGCTAGCTGTCCTGGGAGTTTGTGAGGCACAGATACCCCATGAAATCTGTGAGCAGGCTCCAGACTAAGCCCTGGCTGTCCTTAGAGTACAGAGAACTGCAGATGCTCTATGAAACCTGCGAGTGGGCACTGGACCCTGCCACTGCTGTACCAAGAGTGCGGATTGAGGCCCATGTGCCAGATTGCCATCCCATCCGCCTCCCTTCTAGATAAGTTCCTGTACACTCACTGCCTTTGGAGTGGGTTGCCCATACTCAGAGGTAGGGGCTGTAAACACAGCTGAGCCTCAAGGGTCCTGCAACTAAGGAAGCTGACATCTCTTCTCCTGGCTGTGGGGACCACAGATTTACACCTCTGCTGCTGACTTTGTAAATCCAGCACTCGTGAAACAGCCCAACAGACAACAAATGCTCCCACATCTGAGACGGGTCTGGCTTTAATTTTTTTTTTGTTTTTTGGTCTTTTTGCCATTTCTTGGGCTGCTTCTGCGGCATATGGAGGTTCCCAGGCTGGGGGTCTAATCTGAGCTGTAGCCACCAGCGTACGCCAGAGCTACAGCAACGTGGGATCCGAGCCACGTCTGCAATTTACACCACAGCTCACGGCAACGCCGGATCCTTAACCCACTGAGCAAGGCCAGGGATCGAACCCGCAACTTCATGGTTCTTAGTCGGATTCATTAACCACTGAGCCATGACGGGAACTCCAAGAGATGGGTCTGGCTTTAACATCTGTGGGCTCTGTGGGCACATACACATGGGGACTGGACCAGGCCAGAGTCTAAGCTCCCACAGATAGCAGCACAAAGGCACAACTATCACAGTCCCGGGACCTGAACTCATCACATCAATGCTGATGGCTTGGAGAAAACAACACCTGAGAGATACCAGGCCCAGTTGCTCCTGCTAACAATAGCAGTGCCAACAATAGTGTATTTTTGGAAAGCACAAAACAGATGAAAAGTGACAATAGAGCACACTCACAGGTGAACAGCTCTAGCAGAAGAATACTCAGGGGCTTCTCTTCTAGTGGGAACACTGAATGCAATCCTACCTATCCCACACAACAGAGCATAAACACAGCTCAAAAACATATCTGGTGGCTCCTACCCCAACAACTAGGAAGAAGACCCTGTTGCTGACAAGGCAGGGACAACCAAAGAGCAAAGAGGAGTCCCTACTCAATGTCCAGTGCAGGCTCTGGTCACCACAACATCAGTTTCATGTCCTGTCAGGCAGGAAATGGCCAGCATACAATTTGGAAAGAAGTGGCAGGTGCCCATGTTAAAAACAGCCCTTGCATCAAAAAATATTACACCCAGATAGTCTAAAGTCATCTTGAACTCACAGACACTTCTAAATATACTTCTTGACATGGCCCTAACCATCAGAGGGACAAGATTCAGCTCCACCCAACAGTGGACAGACACCAGTCTCTCCCACCAGGAAGCCTGCACAAGTCCCTGGATGAGCTTCATCCACCAGGGGGCAAACACCAGAAGCAAGAGGAATTATAATCCTGCAGCCTGCAGAATGGAGATTAGAAACACAGAAAATTAGACAAAATGAGACAACAGAAAAGTATGTCTCAGATGAAGGAATAAGATAACCCCTTCCACACACACACAAAACCTAAAGGAAGAGAAAATAAGCAATCTACCTGAAAAAGGATTCAGAGTAATGATACTAAGGATGATCCTTGATCTGAAGACACAGATCAAGAAGCTACAAGAAATGTTTAACAAAGAGCAGGAAGATTTAAAGAAAAGCAAATGAAGATGAGTAACATAATATCTGGAATGAAAAATACATTAGAAGGAATCAATAGCAGGGAATCAGAGGCAGAAGAACAAATAAATTAGGTGGAAGACAGAATTGTGGTAATCACTATCACAGAAAAGAATAAAGAATGAAAAGAATTGAGGACAGTCTAAAAGACCTCTGGTACAACATTAAATGCACCAACATTCATATCATAGGGGTCCCAGAAAGATAGGAGAGAGAGAAAGGGCTAGAGAAAATATTTGAAAAGATTATAGCTGAAAACTTCCCTAGTTCGTGAAAGGAAACACTTAAATTGAGGAAGCACAGAGAACCCCATACAGGATAAACCCAGGAAGGAAATACATTCTAATAGACACTGAGAACATACTACTCAAACTGACAAAAATTAAATATAAAAAAAAATATTAAAAGCAACAAGGGTTGGGGATCCGATGTTTCTGTGAGCTGTGGTGCAGGTCACAGACATGGCTTGGATCCTGCATTGCTGTGGCTGTGGTGTAGGCTGGCAGCTGTAGCTCCAATTTGACCCCTAGCCTGGAAAACTCTATACGCCATGGGTGTCATCCTAAAAAGACAAAAAAAAAAAAAAAGGCAAACTAAAAATATTTCACCCAATTTCATATTGTGAGCTGTACCACTCTCAGTAACCCCAGCCCCCTTTGCCCTGCCTTATATATATATATATTTTTTAATTTAAATTGATTCTTTGTTTAAACACAATAACCATGAAGTGTACAATATATAACATTTTTAAAAGACAATAGTGGCACAGAAATCTGGTTGGGAGAAAAAAGTACTATTTTAAGATATCCACAATATAAATTAAGTATGCCGTCATTCAAAAGTAGACTGTTAAGTTACATAAGTATACTTAAACTGTACAGCAAGATTGAGCAAAATAAAGAGGGCTGATTTGCTTCTGAAAGAGAGAAAATGGAAAGTTTCCTTAAAAATTCAGTTAGAGAGTTTCTGTCATGGTGTAGAGGAAGCAAATCTGATTAGGAACCACACAAAAGTATAGTTGATTTAAAAAAAGTATAGTTGATTTACAATGTTGTGCCAATTGCTATACAGCAAAGTGAGCCATCATACATATACATACATTCTTTTTAAAATGTTATTTTCCATCATGGTCTATCCCAGGAGATCGGATAGAGTTACCTGCTATATACAGTAGGATCTCCTTGCTTATCCATTCTAAAAATAACAGTTTTCACCTACCAACCCCAACCCCCTAGTCCTTCCTTCCCCCTGGGCAACCACCAGTCTGTTCTCCATGTTTGTGAGTCTGTTTCTGCTTGGTACATAGATTCATTTGTGCCATATTTTAGATTCCACATAGGAGTGATATCACATGGTATTTGCCTTTCTCTTTCTGACTTCCTTCATTTAGTATGATATCTCTAGTTGCCTCCAGCTACCTTACTTTTCTTTTTGCAGAACTTCTTACTCTGAACCACGACATTTAATTTATTTCTTATGTTCATTATTGATGACCCAACTGCCCACTTGGGAACTCTACCCTCTTGAGGACCAGTCTTCACCTGCTTCATTCACTAATTTATCTCAAGTTTCTGGAACAGTTCCTAGAGTGTATTTGTGCTCAATAAGTGTGTGTGTGTGTGTGTGTGTGTGTGTGTGTGTGTGTGTATTTTATGGCCGCACCCATAGTATATGGAGATTCCCAGGCTAGGGGTCTAATCAGAACTATAGCTGCCGGCCTACCCCACAGCCACAGCAATGTGGAATCTGAGCCACGTCTGCAACCTATACCACAGCTCACAGCAACAACAGATCCTTAACCCACTGAGTGAGGCCAGGGATCGAACCCGTAAACCTCATGGTTCCTAGTTGGATTCGTTTCCACTGTGTCATGATGGGAACTCCAATAAGTATATTTTGAAAAAACATTTAAAGGCTCTTCTCTCTGTGCAAGGCAAAGTGAGTGATTTTGTATGTAGGGATAAATAATGAATCAAGACATTTCAATGAATGTGTAGGTATACATTCATTGATACAAAGGGTTATATATCTGTACATGTAAATATGTGTTAAAATTTAAAATGTTAAATACTTAAAGCTATTTATATGTATGTGTATTAAAGGGATTTGCCCATCAAAAGTGCTGTGTCTATTTTGATCAAAGTGTGTCTTTTCTTTTTTGGCTGCACCTGTGGCATTCGGCTAGGGATCAGTTCTGAGCCACAGCTGTGGCAGTGCTGGATCCTTTAACCCACTGTACTGGGCCAGGGATTGAACCAGTGTCCTGGTGCTGCAGAGACACCCCTAATCCTGTTGTACCACAGCAGGAGCTCCCAAAGTGCATCTTTGTTCCCTGTGTCTCCCTACCGTGTGGTGTGCTCTGGGTGTGCAGGTCACCTCCGCAGGGTCTCACCCAGCCTGCCACATACCCCCCTCGTTCCCCCCGCCTCCCTGTGCCTTAGAATGCAGCTCACAAACTCCAAGCCCCACAGAGTAGCATCTGGCAGGCATATGTGCATTTCTGGGCTTGCCAGGGACTTGACAATTCTTTAAGACAATTGCCAACATTTAAAAATCTGGAGAATTCTCATAAACGTCCAGATTTCCGACTTCCCTTGCAAAGCCACAGAGTGTCTGTTGATACAGGGCTGGCATCCCTATATGAACTTGCTTGGCTGGGGCTGAGAAGCTGAGGTGCATGCCTTCCTAGTGACAAGTGTCCCCACTGGGCTCATCCCACACACCCATGTCCCTGACTGGCCCTGGAGGGGGCTGAGTTTGCAGTCCCTGATTTAACTTAAGACTGCCCTCTCCCCTCTCCCCAGTACTGCTGCAAGCTTTCAGAAAGATGGGAAGATATAATAATGCTCAACTCACCCTAGAGGTAGCTTCATACTCTTTTTACAGCTAGCGTCTGGCCAATGTGTAAATAAATGGGCACACACACACACACACACACACATATTTTGATGTATGTATATATATATACTTTTTACAAATATATATATAACATATATGTGTGTGTGTATATATATATATGTATGTGTGTGTATATATATATATATACTTTGAACATGTACTTAGCTCTGACTGTGACTGAAATGTCTCATTGAACCATTATGTCTTCTGAATTCTTCCTCCACCGTGAATATGCATATAGCAGCACACCAAGATCATCAGGGCTCAGTTTCTTCTCCCACTTTGGACCCAAGTCTCCATCCTGGCCTAGGAGAAGTGTTTTGCCGTCAGCTTCCTTCCACCAGGCATTTGCAGTTCCTCACTGCCCCTCAATGCAATGTGCTCATTAACCAACCGGCCTCGGAAACAGCGTTATTTTGCTTTGAGGAAAGACGCGTTCTTAGGGATAAAGGCTCAGCATGTTGCAAAATATCTTCCGGAGGATTTTCCTTTTCTAAAAGACAAGCCTGCCACTTGACCTTGTCCAAGTTCGTCTATTAGGCAAGTGAGCCTTTTTTTGCTTTTAAAATAATCCCCCTTCTATGTCACTTTGGGCAAAAATAGCACCTTAGCTGTGCCAGTTTATCACAGAGGGGTTGTCATCTGATGTATAAATACAACAAAAGGCAGCCCAGGCACACTTGTTTACATCCAAATGAAAACACATCAAAAGACAGCAGACATCTTAATGTTAGTGGGTGAAATGGTACCACTCGTCTTGCCTCTCCACCCTGAAAGGAGAAAACATGATGGGAGGAAATCTCTTTTAGTTACATCTCTATTGTTTTTCCTTCCTGCTCTTCATGCTGACAAGGTTAGAAAAGCTGTGTGTGAGAGCTAATTAGTGTCAGGTGGTACTAAGCCAGCTGCAGGAGAGCGTGGCAGTGAATGTATATTTTTCATTGCTTTGAAACATAGCTAAGCAATTAAAATGTTGTCACTGACACTGCTACGGCAGTTTAAATAACCCTGTGCTCAGTAGGGAGTAGCTGGTTTTAAGTAAAAGAGGAAAGCAAATGGCTCAAAACATCTGATGGAAAATAAGTAACATGCAAATGTGCAGTGAGCCAAAGGCTGGGGTGTTTGCAATGGGCTGGTGGGGAAAGAGGGCCTATGGGACCAGGGTGCATCAAAGTTAGAAGAAACTGTCCTAGGAATGATTTTTTTTTTTTTTAATTTTATGGCCACACCTGTGGCATAGGGAAGTTTCTGGGCTAGCAGTTGAATCAGAGCTCCGGCTGCCGGCCTACACCACAGCTGGATCCTTAACCCATTAAACAAGGCCAGGGATTGAACTTGCATCCTCATGGATACTAGTTGGATTCTTAACCCACTGAACCACAGTGGGAACTCCGTAGGCTTGATTCTTGATGAAGGTGGCCCCAGGCCAGTGTCAAAGATAGGCCTGGTGATTTCAGCATCTGGAAGAATCTTATCTGGTAGGTGGGTTGACATAGTTGAAATTTCCAAGAAATGTCATGGGCAGATGGGCACAGCAGCTCATAGAGTCTAGTGGTCCTGAAAAAAGGGGACCCCTGGCAGAGCAGGGCTGAGTGTTAGGCCCTAGCTGAGGAGTTTAGGTGGAACAGGATTCTAAGTGTTGGATGGGAAGCAAAATCACGAGTCAGGAACCTGAGGGAGCCCAGCCTTCCAGCCCTAGGTATTGCACAAACTTAACAAGGACTGGGGAGGTGGGAGCCCCAGATTCTCACATGAGCCCCAGTCTCATCTTGGCCACAGTAGTGAGATGAGTTCCAGATCCAGACAGCTGATGGGAGCTGTGTCTGCTGTTATATTACTAGTACTGACTCCACAGGGGTCAGGAAAAGGCTGGGGCAGGACTGAGAAGCCAGGAACCTATAAGCACTATCACCAGCAAGGATCTCTGAACAAACACACACACACACACCCCACCTATGGGAAGAGTATATTCAAAATGTTCATGGTTATTATCATTAGGTGGTGGAAATACCTTAGAGTTCTTTGTTGCTTTTAAAAAATTTTTCTGTTCCCTTAAATTTTGAACATAAAAATAAGAATTATGAAAACTTTGGTGGTAAGGAAAAAAAGGTTCTTTATGCTTCATTTTAATTCAACTTATACTTGAAAATAGGTTTAAAAGTGGGCCACTGGAAAACAAAAAACTAACAAAAAGAATGGTGAAGTTTTTTTTTTTTTTCTTCACCTTATAATCTAATCTTAATTATATACCACCCTCTAACCTTCTCTCTTTATCCTTACAGGGTGGAGTGGGGATAAGGGGGTAAAAGAAGAGAGAGGGTAAAAGAAATCATTTTATCCCTCTGGTGTGGCCTTGAAATATTAATTTGGGTAATGAAAGCTGCCAAAATAAGAATAGGAGTGCTTGGGAGTTCTTGTTGTGGCTTAGCAAGTTAAGAACCTGACAGAGTGTCCATGAGTATGCAAGTTCAATCCCTGGCCTTGCTCAGAGAGTTAAGGATCTGACGTTGCTGTGGCTATGGTGTAAGCTGGCAGCTGCAGCTCCGATTTGACCCCTAGTCCAAGAACTTCCATATGCTGTAGGTATGACACTAAAGAAAAAAAAAAAACAAAAAAAAACGCATGTACTTGGATTAAAAGCAAAATCTTATCAGTTAATATTTTAGTCTCTACTTTCAAGAATATGTACAGTCTTCCTTTTAGTCACATACTTATCCATAGCTATTTAATTTAAGGGATTGAGTCTTTTTGTAACATCTTAGCAATGTAACATCCAGCTTTCAGGAAATATCTGCTTATGCTTCTTTACTGATTTGTATTCTGAAGGAGGCAGAAAGATGCAAATCTATATCCCCTGGGGTCTCCAGCCCATTTCTTTCTATTCCTACTCTTGCTAGAATTGCAGTGTTCAGTTACAGAGATGGCAATCATTACTCATAACTGTGCTTCTTGTATGCAAGGATTGATTTCAGATGTTGTGAACACAACTCAGGGTCTCAGTAGCAGCTCATTGTCAAGGTTGACTATTATAATTTGTTTGTGACATTCAGTTTATGTGAGGAGACTGGTTGCGTGGTTAGCTTTTTCAAAGGGAGCAAAATCTGCCTTATACTTTGGATACAGGGTAATTCCAGGAAAGTTGCTCAATCTCTTGGCATCAACATCTTAAAATGTAAAATAGGTTGGATTGAGCGATCTCTATAAATCCCCTCTACTTTCAAGAACATGTGGACTTTATTTAAAAAATTTTTTATTAGAGTTGATTTACAGTGTTGTGTCAATTTCTGTTATAAAAACATATTGACTTTAATTGGCCAACTCTGAAATAATCTGGGGGTGGGAATGAGATATCTTTTCAAAAGCAGGTAGTGCAACTCGTATATGATGTCAGAAGGAAATACAAGAACCAAGAAAAGGTTTGATTGATAGAGAGGCATTAGATCTCAGTTGACAATATTTCTCTTGCTACCATCATTGCTACTCTACCATATCCCTCTCCTGGATTTGTCCAATAGGAAAAGATTTGTGAGGAAAAGTGGAAGCAGGGCATGGGTGATTCACAGAAAGGATTCCATTCAAAAGAAGCGGTGTCCAAGGCCAAGGAAATAAAATAAAAAATAAACAAATGGGAACTAATCAAACTTAAAAAGCTTTTGCACAGCAAAGGAAACCATCAACAAAATGAAAAGACAACCTACAGAATGGGAGAAAAGATTTGCAAATGAGGCAACCCAAAGGGGTTAATTTTAATTTCCAAAATATGCGCATAGTTCATATAACTCAACATCAAAAACAACATTAACAAGGAGTTCCCGTTGTGGCGCAGTGGTTAACGAATCCGACTAGGACGCATGAGGTTGCCGGTTCGATCCCCGGCCTTGCTCAGCGGGTTAAGGATCCGGCATTGCCTTGAGCTGTGGCGTAGGTTGCAAACGCAACTCGGATCCTGTGTTGCTGTGGCTGTGGCGTAGGCCAACGGCTATGGCTCCGATTCGACCCCTAGCCTGGGAATCTCCATGTGCCACAGGACCGGCCCTAGAAAAGGCAAAAAGACACACACACACACACACACACACAAAACAACATAAACAACAAACGATCAACCCATCAAAGATGGGCAGAAGATCTAAATAGACATTTCCCCCAAGAACACAGATGGTCAACAGGTACATGAAAAAATGCTTAACATTGCTAATTATTAGAGAAATGCAAATCAAAACCACAATGAGATATCACCTCACATCAGTCAGAATGTCCATCATCAAAAAGTCTACAAATAATAAATGCTAGAGAGGCAGGGGAGAAAAGGAGACCCTCCTACACAGTTGGTGGGAATGTAAATTGTGCAGCCACTTTGGAGGTTTCTTATAAAACTGAAAATAGAGCTACATATTATCCTGCAATCCCACTCCTGGGCATACATCCAGAAAAGATGAAAACTCTAATTCTGAAAGATATGTGCACCCCAATGTTCACAGCAGCACTATTTACAATAATCAAGATATGGAAGCAATCCAAGTGTCTATTGGCAGACGATCAGTTTAAGATGTGGTATATATACTCAATGGCATATTACTCAGCCCTAAAAATGAATATTTCCATTTGCGGTGATATGGATTGACTTATAGAATATCATACTAAGTGATGTAAGTCAGTCAAAGACAAATGTGATATCACTTGGATATGGAATCTAAAAAATAATACAAATGATTCTACATACAAAACAGATACAGACTCACAGACTTCAAAAACAAACTCATGGTTACCAAAGGGGAAAGGGAATAGGTGGAAGGATAAATTAGGAGTATGGGATTATTAAACTGCTATACATAAAATAGATAAGCAATAACACAGGGAACTATACTCAATACCTTTTAAAAACCTATAATGGAAAATAGTCTGAAAAATATCTATGAAAGAAAAACAACAACAAAAGTATGTATTTCCTTTTCTAACTCTAGACCTGCTGTTGATTAGTTCCTGATCCTTTCTTCTTTCTAGACATTGAGGATTGACTTTGCCTCTTTATGGACTTGTCAAGAGTAAACTATTTCACCCATGTGCTGGGTAAAGGAAACTCTTACTTGAAAAGATGCTCTTTATTTATTTGTTTTGTTTTGTTTTTGTCTTTTTAGGGCCACACCTACGGCATATGGAAGTTCCCAAGCTAGGGGCCAAATTGGAGATACAGCTGCCAGCCTATGCCACAGCCACAATGATGCAAGATCTGAGCTGTGTCTGAGACCTACATGACAGCTCACGGCAACACTGGATCCTAACCCACTGAGTGAGGCCAGGGATGCCAGGAATCGAAGCCATAGCCTCATGGAAACTAGTGAGGTTCATTACTGCTGAGCCACAACAGGAACTCTGAAAAGATGCTCTTTAGAACACAGGCCCTATATAAGTTGTATAAAGCTCAAGTGTTCTGAACACCTCCTATTCTCACTACTTCACAGCCACAGTGGACTGACAGCCAACTCCAAGAGCTGCCCCCAATGCGGGCTCCTTAACCCACTGCACTGGACCAGGGATCAAACTGCACCCCTGCAGGGACCCAAGTGGCTGCAGTTGGATTTTTAACCCACTGTACCACAGTGGGAGCTCCTATAGCGGATTTTTTGATGCCACGTTAAGGGTCTTCATGGAAGGAGTCTAGATGGTCATGACTACAAAGAGTAACAGTACAAATTAGCATTTTTCCAGATGAAGAGCTCTAGATCTTTCCTCTCTGAAAAGGACCAAGTAGTGACAAGAAATATTGACATTTGTGCTGGTGTGAGTCCCTCAAATGAGGAATAACTTAGAATCATTTTTAGGTAAACTTGCAGGGGAGGGGCTTAAGAGGTTTTCCTTAGGCTTGTGTTCCAAGGCCCACAGACATTATGCCACATGGAGGCCTTCCCTAATATTAAGACACCACAACCCTCACAGTTGATACAGATCTTTCCGTCTTATAACATCAAGCTCTTTCCTGCCTTTATACTTTTACCCATGTTACAACCTCTGTCTAGTGGTTCTCTCACCCCCCTACTTTGTCTTCCCAGCAAACTCTTATTTACCTTTCAAGACTCATCTCTAAATTTTATTTATCTGCCATGTCTTCCCTGGCCTTTAAAAAACTACATTAAATTTAACATCTAAACCTTTCTTGCTTGCCTGCTTGCTGTGTCCGAGGCATACGGACATTCCTGGGCCAGGGATCATATCATAATCTGTTGTGCCACAAGGGAACTCCCATCTAGCCAGTTTTATAATCACATTGTTGTGCAATAATCCAGAACTCCTTCATCCTGCACAACTGAAACTCTGTATATACCCACTAAATACTAGTTCTCCCTCCTCATTCTCTCCAGCCCCGATAATCACTTTTCTACTTTGGTTTTATGTTTTTGATTAGATACGTCATCTGAGTGGAATCATACAGGATTTGTCTCTTTGTGACTGGCTTGTTTTGCTCAGCATAACATCTGCAAGATTCATTCACATTGTAGCATGTGACTGGATTTCCTTATCTTTAAGGCCATGTATTACTACCATTGTCTGTAACATCAGATTTTAAAAATCTGCCCTGTTCTTCAGATTTTAAATCTTTCCATCTTATAACATCAAGCTCTTTCCTGCCTTTATACTTTTACCTATGTTACAACCTCTGTCTAGTGGTTCTCTCACCCCCCTACCTTGTCTTCCCAGCCAACTCTTATTTGAGATTTTTTTTTTTTGTCTTTTGTCTTTTTTGTTGTTGTTTTGTTGTTGTTGTTGTTGTTGTTGCTATTTCTTGGGCCGCTCCCGTGGCATATGGAGGTTCCCAGGCTAGGGGTTGAATCGGAGCTGTAGCCACCGGCCTACGCCAGAGCCACAGCAACGCAGGATCCGAGCCGCTTCTGCAACCTACACCTCAGCTCACGGCAACGCCGGATCGTTAACCCACTGAGCAGGGGCAGGGATCGAACCCGCAACCTCATGGTTCCTAGTCGGATTCGTTAACCACTGCGCCACGACGGGAACTCCTGAGATTTTTTTTTTCAACATCTTCTCTGTTCCCCATTGATAGGCTAAGGGCTCTAAAGTATTAATCATATTCTACCTCCTCTAAGGTGGACAGACTTGCTTTTTTCCTTAGTCTTAACAGCAGTGTAGGCTGAAGGCAAATTCAAAAGTAGCCTCTTTTCTTAGAAAGTTTACAATCTGACTGTGGAAATTAAGAACAAACACATATAAATATCACTCACTGTACTATGCTCTAATTATAGGTGATATGTTTATTACGAGTCACAGACATTCTTGAGATGGCTGTTATAATTTGAGAAGGAATGTTATGAACAGCTCTAGAACAGTAAAATCGGACAACTGCAATGAAGTGGAAATACTCCTTGAAAATTCAACTGACCAAACTAATGTAAGAAATTTAAATAATGTGAAAAGTTCCATACATGTTAAATTGGGTTTGTTATTAAAAAAACTCACAAAGAAAAGGCCCAGATGGTTTTGCTGCTCAAATCTAATAGTTTAATATGGAAATATTACCCATTTATACAAAAATCTTTCAGAAAATAGTGATGGAGTACTTTCCATATTGTTCTATGAGACCATCGTTACCCTCTTACCAAAACTAGACAAAAATATTGCAAGCAAATAAAAGACTTCAATATCCCTCCTCATATAGACACAAAAATTCTTACCAAAGTATCAGCAAATAGGATCCAGCTATATATGTTTGTTTGTGTGTGTGTGTGTGTGTGTGTGTATATAATTTCCATTTATGATTGAGAAACTAAGCAAATTAAGAATAGAAAGGAATTTACTCATTCTGATAAAGAATACCTACTAAAAACCAACAGCTAACATCATATTTAGTAATGAAACTGATTACTTTCCCCCTGAGATTGAGAACAATGAGAGAATGTTTGCTCTTCCCATTTCTTTTGTACTTGAGGGACTACCTCGTGCAAAAAGATAAGAATAAAGAAGTAAAAGTCACCAAGATCATATGAGAATTAAAACTGATTTTGGGTTTTTTTTTAAAGTTTGTTTTTTGGCCATACCAGTGGCATGCAGAAGTTCCAAGGCCAGGGATTGAACTTGTGCCATTGCAGTAACCAGATCCACAGCAGTGACAAGGCAAGATGCTTAACACACTGAGCTACAAGAAAACTCCATAAAACTGTTTTTATTCATAGGAGCAATCATTGTTTACAGAGATAATCCTAAGGGATCTACAAAAAAACTACTAGAATTAATAAGTGAATTTAGGAAGGATTCAGTAGAGAAGATCAATATTAAACATTCTATATGTTAGTAGTAAACAAGTAGAAAGGAAAATAATTTTATTGATAAGGCATTAAAAACAAAATTCTTAGGAATAAACTTTTTTTTTGGCTGTGCCTGTGGCATGCAGAATTCCCTGGGCCAGGGATTGAACCTATGCCACAGCAGCGACCCAAGGTGCTGCAGTGACAACACCAGATCTTTACCCACTGTACCACAAGGGAACTCCAGGAATAAACTTAAAATATGTGCAAGACCTCAACACTGAAAACTATAAGATATTACTGAAAGAAATTAAAGAAGACCTAAATAAATAGTAAGATGTACAGTATTCATGGATTGAAAATTCAATATAAAGATATGAAGTTTCTCCCCAAATTTAAGTATAGATTGAAAGTAATATCAGCCAAAATATCACCTTTTTTTTTTTCCCCCTGTCCTGCAACATAAGGAGTTCCCAGGCCAGGGATCAGATCCAAGCCACAGTTGTGATCTATACTGTATCAACGCTGGATCTTTTTAATCCACTCTCCCAGGCCAGGGATGGAACCTGTGACCTGGTGCTGCAGAGACACTGCTAATTCCATTATGCCACAGCAGGAACCCCCAGTAGGTTTTTTTTTTAATGTAGAAATTGAGAAGTTGTATCTAGATTTATATGTGACATCAACAGACCTAGAATGGTCAAAACCGTCTTGCAAAAAAAAAAAAAAAAAAAAAAAAAAAAGCAATGTAGAGGCTTCACTTTATGGTACTCAAGAAAACTAGGTATAAGGAGAGGTAGATTAAAAAAAAATCAACAGAACAGAATAGGGAGCTCATAAATAGACCCCTATACATGTGGTCAGTGGATTTCTTCCAAAGGCACCAAGGCTACATAAGGGGAAAGGAAAGTCTTTTCAACAAATAGTGCTGCAATAAATGTATAATTTTATGGAAGAAAAAGTATATCAACACTACTTCATGGTATGATAAAAAATCTGAGGGAGTTCTCTTCTCATCGTGGTTCAGCGGTTAACGAACCCACCCGACTAGCATCCATGAGGACACAGCTTCCATCCCTGGCCTCCCTTAGTGGGTTAAGAATCCTGCATTGCTTGCTGTGAGCTGTGGTGTAGGTCGCAGATTCAGCTCAGATCCTGAGTTGCTGTGGCTCTGGTATAGGACGGGGGCTACAGGTCAGATTCGACCCCAATCCTGGGAACCTCTATTTGCTGCGGGTGAGGTCCTAAAAAGACAAAAGACCAAAAAAAAAAAAAAATTTACATGAACATAGACATAAAAAAGTTAAAACTTGAGCTTCTAAAAAACATAAGAGAATATCTTCACAGATTTGGGGTAGGAATCGATTTTTAAATAGATCAGAAAAAGTAATTATAAATAAAAAAAAAATTTAAACTTCATCAGCATTGAAAACTTCTGATTATTGAAAGACGCCTTTAGGAAAATGAAAAAGCAGGTGGAATCTTCTTCAGTGGGCAATTTTGACAAGCCTGGAGGGACCCAGAACAGACTTCTTTCCTTCATTTGAACTCTCAAGGATCTAGAGCTTTGGTACCAGCAGAGGCCCTTGTGGTTGTCCACCTTATTAGAGAGTCCAGACGAATTTGGGTGAGCTTCTTCTGGGTCTTGGATCTCCCATCATTGGCTGATGATCCTAAGATTTATTCAGTGGTGGATAAATTCCTCTCTGTGAGGAGTATATTCTCCTTAAACTTAAGTGTCAAAAAGAGGTACCTGGGCTACTCCAGCTGAAAAACACTGGGAAGATTTTGCTCAGTTGAAAGATACTGAGTATATTACTCTAGTTGGAAGGTTTTATTATGTACATAGAGAATTTGCAGTTTCAAGTACTTGCTTAATTGGAAATTAAAGGAAGTATCACCATAAAAATGGTTGACTTTTTTTGCATGTGTAGCTAAAAAAAATCTGGGCTGATAAAACATCTTTTCAGGGAGTTCCTGTTGTGGCTCAGTGGTTAACACATCCGACTAGCATCCATGAGGATGTGGGTTTGATCCCTGGCCTCACTCAGTGGGTTAAGGATCTGGTGTTGCCATGAGTTGTGGTGTAGGTTGCAGACGTGGCTCAGATCTGGCATGGCTGTGGCTGTGGCTGTGGTGTAGGCCAGTAACTACAGCTTCGATTGGCCCTCTAGCCTGGAAACTTCCATATGCCACAGGTGTAGCCCTAAAAAGCAAAACAACAACGACAAAAAAAAAAAAAATCTTTTCAGAATTACGACCTTAAAAGGAACAAAAGCTCTAGGAAGAACTTGCACTTCTCTCCCTCTGGGGAGATGTGGATGTTCTACCTGATCTTCTTAGGCATTTTTTCTGTGTTTGAGAGCTTGATTTCTGCCACCTAGAAGATACACATATGGTGTACATTTGGTAACCAGTCAAATAGACTGGAATTATGAGAAGTCTTTTAGTCTGGCTGTGCCAACTTTCAAGGGAATTTGTCATAAGGGGTTCCAGCCCATAAGGGGCCTTTGTCATCTCAAGCTTCATTGTGTCACTTCTACAATGAAGGCCTTCACTTTCATAGACTGCTTTTGCAAATAAACTTTCTGGATCTTGTAAAGGCTATTGCTCCTTTTGTGGGAATAACTTTTGTATCTTACTGTTTGGAGTCACTATTAAGGTACTACTCATCATTGACAGGTGCTGTATGGAGAAACTACTCAATGGGTAAATTTTTTTTTTTTTTTGCTTTATTTTTCTTTCTCTCTTTTTCAGCTGCACCAATGGCATATGGAAATTCCTGGTCCAGGGATCTAATCTGAGCCAGAGCTCTGACCTCTGCCACAGCTGTGGTAACACTGGATCCTTAATCCACTGGGACAGACCAGGGATTAAACTGGCACCTCCACAAAGACAAGCTGGATCATTAACCCACTGCACCACAGCGGGAACTCCCTTAATTGGTAAATTTTTATTTCATTTTATTTTTATATGATTTTTATTTTTTCCATTATAGTTGATTTACAGTGTTCTGTCAATTTCTATTGCACAGCAAAGTGACCAAGTCATACATATATCTTGGTCACATTATCCTCTATCATGTTCCATCATAAGTGACTAGATATAGTTCTCTGTGCTATACAGCAGAATCTCTGTGCTATACAGCAGAACCTCATTGCTTATCCACTCCAAATGCAATAGTTTGCATCTCTTAATCCCAGACTCCCAGTCCATCCCACTCCTTCCCACTCCCTCCCTCTCCCCCTTGGCAACCACAAGTCTGTTCTCCAAGTCCATGAGTTTCTTTTCTATGGAAAGATTCATTTGTGCTATATATTAGATTCCAGATATGTGATATCATATGATATTTGTCTTTCTCTTTCTGACTTACTTCACTTAGTATGAGAATCTCTAGTTCCATCCATGTTGCTGCAAATGGCATTATTTTGTTCTTTTTTATGGCTGAGTAGTATTGCATTGTGGATATATAGCATATCTTCTCAATCCATCCATCTGTTGAGGGACATTTAGGCTGTTTCCATGTCTTGGCTATTGTGAATAGTGCTGCAGTGAACATGCGGGTGCATGTGTCTATTTCAAGGAATGTTTTGTCCGGATATATGCCCAAGAGTGGGATTGCTGGGTCATATGGTAGGTTTTTTTTGTCCTTTTAGGGCTGCACCTGTGACATATGGAGGTTCCCAGGCTAGAGGTCTAATCTGAGCTGTAGCTGCTGGCCTATGCCAGAGCCACAGCAACACCAGATCTGAGCCGTGTCTGTGACCTACACCACAGCTAACAGCAATGCTTGATCCTTAACCCACTGAATGAGGCCAGGGATCGAACCTGCAACTTCATGGTTTCTAGTTGGATTCGATTCCGCTGCACCATGATGGGAACTCCCCATGGAGTTTTATATTTAGTTTTCTGAGGTAACTCCATACTGTTTTCCATAGTGGTTGTACCAGTAAATTTTTAAAGAGCTCTCATAATCAGTTGTTTTGTTGATATCTATGAAAAGACTAACTTAGAAAGTAGATACAAAAGAATATAACAGTGAACCTTGAGAACTCCCTTGGTTTAAAACTAGAAAAATCTGGTTTGTGAAGTCTTATCTATGGTCTCAGTTCCCCCTCAGTTGGTTTTACAGATGCTAATAAAAACATTAATTTGTGCTAATTACATTAAGAAGGAAATTAGGAGAAGTTGAGGGGAATGGCAAAAGACTTTTCTTGTTCCTCAGACTACTAAACACAGAATTATCATATGATTCAGCAACCCCACTCCTGTGCATCTATCCAGATAAAACCATAATTCAAAAAGATAACATACCCCTATATTCACAGAAGCACTATTCACAATAGCCCAGGCATACAAAAAACCTAAATGTCCATTGACAGATGAATGGATTAAGAAGATGTGGTACCTATATACAGTGGAATACTATATATAATGGAATACTACTCAGGCATAAATAATGCCATTTATAGCAACATGAATGCAACTAGAGACTCTTACACCAAGTGAAGTAAGTCAGGGAATCTAAAATATGGCGCAAAGGAACTTATCTACAAAACAGAAATTGACTCATAGACATAGACAACAGACATGTGGTTGCCAAGGAGGAGTGGGAAGGTAGTGGGATGGACTGGGAGTTTGGGCTTAGTAGATTACATTTAGGATGGATAAACAACAAGGTCCTACTGTATAAAACAGGGAACTATACCCTGGGATAAACCATGATGGAAAATAATACAAAAAAGAATGTATATGTATGTATGACTGAATCACTGTGCTGTACATCAGAAATTGGCACATCATTGTAAATCAGCTATTTCTTGGTAAAAAAAAAATTAAAGAAAAAAAACACTTCTCCCTAACATGCAGTTCCCTTATGGTGCAGTGGGCTAGGATCTATTGTTCTCCCTGCAGTGGCTCAGGTCACTGCTGTGGCATGGGTTTGAGCCCTGGCCCAGGAACTTCCACATGCTATAAGAGTGGCAAAAAAAAAAAAAAAAAAAAAAAAGAAAAAGGTTTCTCCCTAACAAGGTGGAAATTTTAAAAGGGATTCAATCCAGTAGGGTAGAAACTTTAGATGGTTATTATGAAATAAATAAAATGGACATTGATAGGATTAAAACAATGGTTTTGACACAACACTACTGAAGGTTGAATGGGCCAAAATGTCCTTGGGTGAGAACACTGAAACTAACCACTTGATATAGGTCCCCAGAACTTGTCCCTTTGGAGATAGAATTCTGTAAAGAGACAGTAGTGAGGTAAATAAGTGTTTATTAAAAGAGAAGGGAGGGAAGACAGGTGTGGAGAAAGCATAGGTTGGCTCCAGTGGTGGGGCCGGGAAGGAGAGAGAGAGACAGACAGAGACAGACAGACAGAAAGAACAAGAGAAGAAGAGAGAGACATGTGCTTTGAAGGTGTTCTAAATCAGTTGTGTGGGGCCGTCCTTCCAGGCTTCTTTTGGTCCAATCACCTTGCTTTGTCTGGCCTTGAGCCCACATCTGGCTTGACTCAGGACCCTCCCCTGTGTGTGCATGTGCATCTTTTAGCCAAGATGGATTCTAGTGCCAGGGTGGATGGGAAGTTGTACTGTGATCTGGTGCTCCTCCCTTCTCTGACCCCTGAGGAAACTTTCTCTGCGTGTGCAGTTCCAAAGTCTCCTTGACCTCAAGAATGAGAAATGGGTGACTTCTATCTTTTATCCAAGCAGGATGCAGCTCCTCCTTACTCCTGCTAGAATGTTTATCTTGAAGTATCTGTTCACAGGAAACAGACTTCAATTGCTCATTCTGGGACCCATCCATCTCCTACTTCAAATGGAACCCTCTACTGATCCACCCACCATTAAAGAGCCCCAAACAAGTCCACTTCATTTATTCCAGTTAAAAAAAAAATGTTTTTGAAGGCTGGAAGAAAATTACTCTGAGATACCTGAACAATTACTTAGGGCAACAATTAGGCCAATTAGTCAAGTTGAAAGATTAAATCCCTTGGCCAAACCCCTCTCCAGGGAGCCCAAAGCCTTTTACACAAAAATAAAAGGTCTGGGGACCATTTTAGAAGTTTTGGGGACTGCTTCTAAGACCAAGACTTGTTGATATAGAGTCTTAATGGAAGCTAAGGTTAAAGGTATAAGAGTTGATAGAATTGAGATGAAAGTTTATAAAAATTAATGTATTTGAATGGGCTTGATATATACGATGGTTACATCTCTTGTGCCTAATTATAGTATGGGGTAGACATTATGTCTCACTGGGGAATGTTTCTCCTGCTTTGTACAGAGCATAGAAACCTGCCCCTCAGGCAACATTAATTTAATATACTAAAGGACAACAACAGGGTTATCTGAGTTCACACAATATAAAGTAAAAAAGCCAGGGGCTAATTATTCCAGGACTAAAGAGAGCAAATGAACAGGTTATGAACCCAACTAGTATCCATGATGATATGTGTTCAATTCCTGGCCTCACTCAGTAGGTTAAGAATCTGGCATTGCCATGAGCTGTGGTATAGGTTGCAGATGCAGCTTGGATCCCACACTGCTGTGGCTGTAGGCCAGAAGCTATAGCTTTGATTTGACCCCTAGCCTGGGAACATCCATATGCCACAGGTACAGCCCTACAAAGCCCCCCTCCCCCCCCAAAAAAAAAAAGAGAGAGAGAGACCGAGCAAATAAAGGAAAATACAGTTGGGCAAGTCAATCTTTTGATATCATTTAGGCAGAGAACTAGTTCTTTGCGATATTAGAAGGAATTGTCTTTGATCTTACAAATATCTGCAAATCAAAGTGTAAATACAACCCAAAATGACCTTAGACTGAGCCTAATTAGCTCTACCAGGTGGAAACTTGAAACTGAAAGAAAAAAGGGGAAAAAGAGGTTCCTAAAAAAAACGCTCAAAGTGCAGGACAGGCTCCCTCACCCCAAATCAAATCCACAGCCTCCTTAAGGATTTATCAGGGACAAATAAAAATCTTAAAAGTCTTTTCCACGAATAGTAAAAAGCCTTAGTCATCTGAGCAAATAAATTTAACTTATTCCAACTGTTATTTATAAAACTAATAAGTTTATAAGAGCTGATTCATGACTAAGTCTCAAAATGAACCCATGAGATCTGTGGTTATGTCTGTTTATATGTCTGTGTGTACATAATACATATGCCACATCCCAACCTATGGATAATATCATCAAACTTAATTTATAAAAATTCTATTTAGTTGACTTAAAAGTAAGCACTTACAAATTAATTTTTTTTTTTTTTTTTTTTTTTTTTTATGGCTGCACCAATGGCATGTGGAAGTTCCTGGGCCAGGGACTGAATCTGAGCTGTGGCTGTGACCCGAGCCACAGCTGCAGCAACAATGGAAACTTTAACTGAGCTGTGCTGCGGATTGAACCCTTGCCTTCACAGTGACCCAAGCTGCTGCAGTTAGAATATTAACCTACTGTGCCACAGAAGGAACTCCCAAATTAAATATTTCTAAATGTAATAGAAACTAATCCAAATGAATTTCAAGCTCATGTGATCTGGGAAATATTCAAAAATTAATATTAAATATTAAAGTTTGTCTATTAGTTTAATTAATACTGATATGTCCTAACTTTTATTGCACCTAGGCTTATTAAAAGTCAAATAAGGTCATATTATCTCTGTTACAAAACTTATCCCTAAGAAAAATAGCTTGGGATGATGGCTTACTTGGTGTAATATCTCACAGTTTTCAGGGACCATCTAAACATAATTGTTGGGAAAAAGTAAATTAAACATAAATGGGGAAGTTCCCGCTATGGCACAATAGGATGACTGGCGTCTTGGTAGCACTAGGACCCAGGTTTAATCCCCAGCCCGGCCCAGTGGGTTAAGGATTTGGTGTTGCCAAAGCTGTGGGTTAGGTCGCAGCTGTGTCTTGGAGCTGATCTCTGGCCTGAATTCCATATGTCGTGGGGTGGCAAGAAAAGAAAAGAAAAGAAAAAAGTATATATATATATATATATATATATAAGTGGGGTCAGAGATTTTAGATGAACTCTTTAAAAATATTTTTATGCTATGTCTACTTAGTTCTTCTAGATTTTTGGTAACTTAAAACTTTAGAGTATTGCTAAATTAAATGATGAAATTTCATTATGTATTATAGATTGTTCCCAAATAAAATAAAATATTGAAACACTACTAAACATAGCCTTTCTTTTATAGAGATAATAAAGATATTTATTAATATTAATATAAATAATAATAAAATATTTGGTGCCCTGATGAAAAACTTTCTATAAAAAGTATGATTTAAAAAATCATAAGTAGTATTTATAATTCTGCCAATCTACAGAATGCTAATGCAAAGTATAGTTTATAATTGCTTACATCTTAGTTTTCACTAAAAATTAAGCTTTTTAAAAGTTAAGAATTCTAATTAACATGTGATTAAGACTACTAAAATTAATAAGAAAAACATCTTTTAAGTTCTTTTGGCCTTTATCTAGTTTTGGGATGTTTCAGAGGGCCCCTAGCAGATCCCAAAGAGAGATATTAAAGTAATTAGGTTTGGAGTTCCCATGGTGGCTCAGCAGTTAATGAACCCAACTAGCATCTATAAGGACATGGGTTCAATCCCTGGCCTCGCTCATTGGGTTGAGGGTCTGGTATTGCCATGAGCTGTGGTGTAGGTTGCAGATGCGGCTTGGATTTCATGTTGCTGTGGCTATGGTGTAGGCTGGCTGGTGGCTACAGCTCTGATTGGACCCCTAGCCTGGGAAACTCCATATGCCAAAAGTGTGGCCCTAAAAAATAAAAGACAAAAATAGATAAATAAATAAATTAATTAGGTTTATTTGGTATGTTAAACTACATGGGAAACATCAAATAAGTGGTGATAAACTCTCTCTGGTTACAGATGTTCTGATAATGATATGGAATTCTTAACAATCTGGCATGTTCTGGTATAGTGTTATCAGTCATATTTCTACTGACCTTAAAATATTGTAGGTCATATAAATAACCAAGTTTCTTGTCAACTGTATTGTAATTAGATCTTAAACCATGCCATCTTAAGTCTTTTGCCATTTATAGATAGTCGTTTTACTCTGATGCTTTTACAAAATCAAGGTCTTCAAAAAAGATTCATAAAAAAGGACTTAATAAGTAAGGTTCTTGATGACTTTTAGATCATACCATTGAATGGTTAAGAAATTATGAAACTCTAAAGGGAAACCTGATGGCCTCAGGCAGATCAACAGGAATTAACTACATGGGACTGAACGAACCGATAAATATAATTGATAGTTTCATGACTTTTTGTCAGAAATATTACTGGCTTTTAAAAAATTTTATTTTTTTGTCTTTTAGGGGCTGCACCATGGCATATAGAGGTTCCCAGGCTAGGGGTCGAATTGGAGCTGAGGCCAGTGGTCTATGCCACAGGCACAGCCATGTCAGATCTGAGCCATGTCTGTGACCTACACCACAGCTCATGGCAACACTGGATCATTAACCCACTGATCAAGGCCAGGAATTGAAATTGCATCCTCATGGATGCTAGTCAGATTCATTTCTGCTGATCCATGACGGGAACTCCCAATATTACTGGCTTTTAATCTTTGTTTTCCAGAAAAACCTTCCCTCATATGCTGTGACTTGAAATAAGTGGATAAAATATATATTTGTAAACAAAGGTGAAACTTTTTTCTCCTCGCTACCTGATCCCTCCAGATTTTGGCTTCTCCAGGTGGCTCCCCTCTGACTTCATGGCTTACTGTGATCCAGATTATGACTAGTTATATTAAACATTGTTTTAATTTGTTTTCTTTTGGTATTTTCAAAACTGGTTATGCTCTATATCTCTACTGTGCTATGACCTTATTAATTTACTGGATATATTACTTACATCCTGTTTCTTTTATAAGATTGTTGTCTCTTGCATTACCCAATGTGTAATGGCCTTTGACAAAATTAATGATGGCTAGACATCTTGAGGGAATTGATCACATATATAACTCTATATAGAATTTGAATAGTGCAACTCTAGATGTAGAAAGAAGCAACAAGAAAAAACATTTCTTGGATCATAGTAGACTAGTAAAATAGACAATCCAGATAATTTTAGGTTATCAACAGGGCCTAATTCAAAACCATACAATGGAATCCTCACCCAACTTAGTAATAAAACCTCCTTGTACCATGGGACAAGTGGTCATGAAATGCCTCCACAATTTATGACCTACAGGGTCACTGTGGACAGAGAATGTTGCTTGCCATTCTAGTAAACAAATAATGTTGCCCACAATCCCAGTTCTACAAGGATCAAACCATTAGCCACTGCAGCTGCCCACTGTGGGAAGTTTGCCCCAAGGGAAACTCAGGACGGAGAAAAACAAAGCATTCTGTGCTTTGAATACTACCCCTCTATAGTTAAGATTCTTATCTAAGGAATTTCAATGAGCCCAGACTCTTGCATTTTCCCATATATGGAAAAGCACTAAAATCATTAACTTGAGATGTCTGTTCTTTGTGATTAGCAGTAAGCTTTTGATGTTTGACTGCGTGTTTTTTATCCAGCAAAAAATCCTCCTATATATTATGGCTCCTCCCTCACCTCCTTAGAGCAGTTCCTCAGAGCTGAGCAGTTGTCTCCCAGACTATAGTCCTTTGTTAAGATCCCCAAACAAAACAACTTGCAACTTAAAAAAAAGAAAATGAAAAGGCAATCCACTGACTTGGAAAACATTTTTGTAATATGCGTATTCAAGAAATACTTATAAAGAAATTTTACAAATCAATAAAAAGTCAATCAATTATAAATGGGAAAATCTTGAACTGACACTTTTACAAAAGATAAACAAATGACCAATTGCAGATGATAGGTGCTCCGGATGGTTCATATTTGGGGAAAGAGATTTTAAATCCACAATGGTATACCACAGATAACATTCCAAACCAACTAGAATGGCAAAAATTAGAAATACTGACCATACTAAATGTTGGCCATGGTATGAAGCATTGAGTGCTATCACACATACCTAATAGACTGTAAAGTGCTACAAAAACTTCAGAGAACTTTTTTTTTTTTTTGTCTTTTATCCTTTCAGGGCCGTACCTGCAGCATATGGAGACTCCCAGGCTAGGGGTCTAATCAGAGCTGTAGCCGCTGGCCTATGGCAGAGACACAGCAACGTGGTATCTGAGCTGCGTCTGCGACCTACACCACGGCTCATGGCAAGATCTTCAACCCACTGAGCAAGGCCATGATCGAACCCACAACTTCATGGTTCCTAATTGGATTCATTAACCACTGAGCTGTGATGGGAACTCCAAACTTTGGTAATTTTTAATAAAATTAAACATACATGTATACTATGATCCAGCACTTCCACACTTATAGGTATTTATCAAAGAGAAATGAAAACATGTCCACAGAAAGATTTGCACAAGGATACCCAGGGTATCTTTATAACGCCCAAATATCCCAAATGCCCATTAACAAGAAAATGGATAAACAAATTTTGTAATATTTACATAATGGAAGGCAACAGCAGTAAGTAGGATTGAACACTGTTGGTGAGGATGGAGGATTTGGAATTCTCCTACATTGCTAGTGTGAATGTAAAATAATGCAACCCCTTTGTAAAGCAGTTTGGTCATTCCTCAAAAAGCTAAGCACAGAATTATCCTAACAATTTCATTCTTAAGTATATGCCCAGAAGAGCTAGAAACCGGTCTTCAAATACATGTACACAAATATTCATAGCAGTGCTAATCACAAGAGCAAAAAAGTGGAAACAAATGCCCATCAACCAATGAATGGGCAAACAAATGTGATATACATATGCAATGGAAACTTAGCCACAAAAGAATGAAGCGCTGATACATGCTACAACTCAGATGATTCTTCAAAATCTTGTTAAACAAAATAAGGCAAACACAGCAGGACACATATCATATGATTTCATTTATATGAAGTGTCCAGAATAAGTAAATCCATAGAGATAGAATATTAGGGGCTGGGGGTTGGGGAGAACCCCAATGACTATTTAATGGATATGGAGTTTTAAGGTGACAAAAATGTTTTGGAACTGCATAGAAGTTGTGGTTGCAGAACAATATGAATGCAGTCAATGCTACTGAATTGTGCATTGATAAATACAAGGGTTATACAGTTAACCCTTAAACAATATGGTTTTGAGCTGTGCAGGTCCAGTTATATGTGGATTGTTTTGGATAGTAAATACTGTAGTACTATAGCATCCACAGTTAATTGAATCTGAAGATGCAGAACCATAGATAATGGAGGAATCCTACACATATGTACTTTGCCAGATGTTGCCAAATTTCTCGCCATAACAATGTGTAGGACTGACTAATTTCCCATACTTACTGTCAGGATATAGCATCAGGATTTTACATTTTGCCATTTTGATAAATCAGAAATTTATCAAATTGATAAACTCAGTGGAGTTTTAATTTGTGTTTCTTTTATGACTGGTTAAACATCTTTCTTGTGACTTGTCCATGGTTTTGCCCATATTTTCACAGATTTTTGATCTTTACTCTCTTGTTTTTAACTGAGAAAATTTACATATGATAAAATTCACAGGCCTTGGTACATACTTTGGTGAGTTTCTGCAAATAGAGTCATCATATTATCACAATCTCAAATATAGTCATTGTATTATTACAATCTCAATCAAGACATGGAACATTTCCATCACAGAAAATGCCCTTTCCAATCAATCCCACATGGCATCAGCAACTAGTTTTGACTTAAATCAAACAATACAACTGCATCAAAAATAATAAAATACCTAGGAAGAAATCTTCCTAAGGAGGCAAAAGACTTGTACTCCAAAAACGATGAGGCACTGATGAAAGAGAACACAACATAAAACGGTGGAAAGGTGCACTGGATTCTTAGACTGGAAGAGTCAAAACTGTTAAGATGACCAATCTACTCAAGACAACTTTATGTAGTTTTGACTTTCAGAATAATATATTGTATATTTAACAAATAAAATTAAATCAGTTAGCAGGGGAGAAAAATATCCTAAAGCTGAATGTAAAAAGAAACAAGTGATCTTACCTGTATTTCAAATAAATAACAATCATAATGAACCCATTGCTATAATATATGCATTCCACAGGCCTGCAAGCCTTGTAGTTATCCAAATTCAAGACTAAAGAAAGCTTGGTGCGAACAACAGAGACACCTACAATTTATGGGGCAGGGAATCTTACCAGTCAGAGGCACAGGTCCTGGAGTGATACCCACACTGTGTGCAGCCGACAGCAGGCAGGACATGGCAACAATCCTCACTTCTTGGGTGGGCGGGGGGGAGAAGGAGGCTGCCATTTATAGGGGGCAGCTGACATCTGATTGGCCCATCAGTTATCGGGGGAACTAGCAACTGGGGAAGGGGGCAAGTATTAGGCAGTTACTGATTCAGCCCTCTAATGAAGAGGATTGGATAGTCATGTGAGTGAAGCAGGGACTGGTTGGGCAGGGGATGTACAGAGAGCAAAAGCCATTTTGAGCGGCCTATTTTTCATCTATCCAGTCATCCATCATCTATCTATCTATCCATCTGTCTATGCTTAGAAGCAATGACACCACAGCTGCAGTGAAAAAACTTTGATTACAGGTCCTGGTTTCTAAATAGCATTTTCCACTAAAAAGGGACCAAGGCTACTTGGAGAAAGCGCTGAATGGCTGAGTCCAGGGCTGGGGCAGGGAGGGTTCAGGATGAATCTGGAACAGCTTGTAGTAACCGAAAGTAAGAAAGGCAGAATGAAATGATGGGGTCATGTCACAAAAGGCACGTGAGCCAGTTTGAGCCAATCTGGGACAATTTGTGGATTACGGCCCATTGAATAAATTAAACATCTCTGAGTCTATACTGATAATAAATAGCTAATTAAGTGAATGTGGTAATTAAGTAAATGTAGATTTCTCAGAATGCTGATTAGTGGAGTTCCCGTCGTGGCGCAGTGGTTAACGAATCCGACTGGGAACCATGAGGTTGCGGGTTCGGTCCCTGCCCTTGCTCAGTGGGTTAACGATCCGGCGTTGCCGTGAGCTGTGGTGTAGGTTGCAGAAGCGGCTCGGATCCTGCGTTGCTGTGGCTCTGGCGTAGGCCGGTGGCTACAGCTCCGATTTGACCCCTAGCCTGGGAGTCTCCATATGCCGCGGGAGCGGCCCAAAGAAATAGCAAAAAGACAAAAAAAAAAAAAAAAAAAAAAAAAGAATGCTGATTAGTAAATACAAAGAGAATGGCAGTGCATGATAGCCTCAAATTATATGAATGTCCAAGGATTATAATTTGACTGAGTCTGTACTTTTCTCTTGAGACCCAATCACAGCTTCAAGTATCCTTTTACCAATACTCCAGCTCCCTCTTTGCTCCAATGATGAAACAAGGGCATTTTCACTTTTACCCCCCAACTCAGACCAAGTGATTCTCATTTAATCCAAGCGAGGGCCTCCAGCTACACTGGTACTTAGCACTGATTAAACCTCGCAGTCATCTGGTGAACTTTTGGTCCTAAACGTGCCTGGGCTCTACCCTCAGAGATTCTAATTTAATCAGTCTGGGGTCGGGTGCAGGTCTCAGTATTTTTAAAAAGCTTCCCAGATGATTTCCTGTGGCTAGGCTGAGAACTCCAGGAATCCAAAACGATAGAGATTTCAGGATAGAAAGCAAAGCATAAGAACTCATTAGTATTCAAGATCTTACCTTACTACAGAAAATAGCAAATCTCTATCCTGTCTGGGAGTTAACTTCCGACCAAATGCATGTGTGACAACATCTGCTATGAAAATGAAGATAGAGGTTTGAGCTTTACCCTGATGAGTCAGGCAAACTTCTCTTTGGGACAGGACTAAATGCCTTTAGAATTAGGTGCTTCCTTAAGCATTTTGTGGTGTTCCCATCTACTCCCTTTCCGAGATGTCATAATTGGGAATACCACAAAGGATATTTTGTGAAAAGATGATTTCTAGGTCATCTCTCCCTTTACTGGCAGTGGCACAATCACTTTGAAAAATAGGTGTGGGATTGAGGCCAGGAAGGAGAGAGGAAAGACAGTGACTAAGTTATACTGTCACCCTATCTTGGTCTGCATGTCATTTTGGCTTTTCAGGTCAAAATGTTCTCTTCACATTTTTACCTAGAGCACTAAAGGCAAGGAAGCATCAGAGAGTTTTGTCTTGTTTTGTTTTTTTAATGAGACAGCTTTGATGATGTGGTTTTGAAAAATTCATTGGTATTAAATTGTAATCAGTATTAGATTGATGTCATAGGTAATAGAAAAACGCTTTATGGATTTTCAGACCCAATGTCTCTTCCACCTACACACTATCGAATTTAAAACCTCTAATATTAATCTTTGTGAACCGTCACTAGGAAACTTGCTATAAACTGCCATCAGTGCCAGTTTGGTTGCTAGTGGAAAAAGGATGATAACCAGTGAAAATGGAGGCTGCTTTTTGCATCTCTCTAGTCAATAGGTGAAGTCTTGTCCTAGTCACCACCAGTAGCTGTCAGTTAACTTTTTTCTTCATTCATCTGTCCTCAGAACTGTTGGAGGGAGATCCACATGAGTGAGCAGAGGTGGGAGGGACTGTCACATGTTCCATGCAGTTACATCTAAAATATGGCCCATCAGGAGTTCCCATCGTGGCTCAGTGGAAACGAATCTGACTAGCATTCGTGAGGATGCAGGTTTGATCCCTGGCCTTGCTCAGTGAGTTAAGGATCCAGCATTGCCATGAGCTCTGGTGTAGGTCACAGACTCGACTGGTGTTGCTGTGGCTATGGTGTAAGCCGGTGGCTAGAGCTCCTATTTGACCCCTAGACTGGGAAACTCTGTGAGCCGTGGGTGTGGCCCTAAAAAGACCAAAAAAAAAAAAAAAAAAAAAAAAAATGGCCCATCATTTTAAAGAGATATGGGGGGAGTTCCTGGTGTGGCACAGTGGGTTAAGAATCCAATTGCAGTGGCTCAAGTTGCTGCAGAGGCACGGGTTTGATCGCCAGCCCAGTGCAGTGGATTAAAGTATCCGGTGTTGCTGTAGCTGAGGCATAGGTCACAGGTGTGGCTCAGTTTCAATCCCAGGCCCGGGAACTTTCATATGCTGCAAGTGTGGCCATAAAAACAACAACAACAACAAAAGAGGCATGGGTGACGAGGATGTGGCCTGCATTCTAGAAATTACTTTTTCCATCTGCAGACTCCCTGTTGGCCTCTATACCTGTTCCATTTCTTCTAACCACGTGTAGAAACTGTCTGCTCCTGCGTTTACCCTTTCCACTTTTCTCAGCAGTTGTCCCCAGACCATTTTAGCTGTCATTGCTCCCCTAGTCACCTAAAGTTTTTGCAGAATGCACCCCAAAATTGAGAACAAGTTCTGTTTTCATTGGCTTGATGCTACTTCCCTATGCATGGCTTGTCTTTTTAACAAAATGTTAAGCCTTATTAAACTTTAAGCTTCTTCAAGAAAGGAATAGCTTATACTCCTGAATCCCTCCCAGCATCTAGCATAGCACTGAGTATATTCTAGGTAAAGACCTTAGCTAATGATGGAGTTCCCATTGTGGCTCAGTGGTAATGAACCTGAGGACTCGGCTTCAGTCCCTGGCCTTTTTCAGTGGGTTAAGGATGTGGCATTGCCATGAGCTGTGGTGTAGGTCACAGACTCAGTTCAGACCTAGCAATGCTGTGGCTGTGATACAGGCCAGCAGCTGTAGTTCCAATTCGACCTCTAGCCTGGGAACTTCCATATGTCATGGGTGCAGCCCTAAAAAGAAAACAAGACAAAAGACCTTAGTTAATGATGAACCTTGAGCTAGAAAGATTTGGCATAATACATTATATAAATTATTTGAGTGGGGTGTTTCCTACTGGAACTTTGACTAATGCAAAATATCATACATTAGGTGTAAAAGGGATGTAGTCATTTTAAAATGCTATGATTTTTCTTTTGTTAATGGAGAATCACCTTCTAATTTACCATTTAAGTAACATCTGTAATTTTTTAGTTTTTTTTAACCATAACTTTCTTTGCTTAAATTTAAACTTTTGGCCACACCCTTGGCATGCAGAAGTTCCCAGGCCAGGGACTGAACCGGTATCATAGCAGTGACCCTATAGCTACAGCAGTGACAATGCTGTGTCCTTAAGCTCCTAGGGAACTCCTAATTTTATTTTTTTTATTGAAGTATAATTGAATTACAATGTTTTAGATATATAGAAAAGTGATTCAGTTATACACTCATATACCTATTCTTTTTCAGATTCTTTTTTTTTTTTTTTTTTAAGGCTGCACCTGTGGCTCAGATTCTTTTCCATTACGGTTAACTAAAAAGTACTGAATAGAGTTCCCTGTGCTATAATGTGAGTTCTTGTTGGTCATCTATTTTATACATAGTAGTCTGTACCTGTTAATCCTAAATTCCAAATTCGTCTCTCCCTTTCTTCCTCTTTGGTAACCGTAAATTTGTTTCCTATGTCTATGAGTCTGTTTCTGTTTTGCCAGTAAGTTCATTTGTATCATGTTTTTATCATGCTCCCACATGTAAGTGATATCACATGACCTCTATCATGACATTTCTACATGCAGCTAAGGAAAAATGAAAAACAGCAAAATCATGGAAAAGGATAAAATTTTACAAATGGCAATTTTCTGATGCAGTCTGATCACAGGTGTCGACATGTCTAGGTTTAGTGGTCAGCTTATGAGTGGTCCAGCCCTCAGCTTCCCTCCTTCCCTCAATCTCACAGCTCATCTTCCTTCCTCCCTTGGCTTCTCATCCCTCCTCCCCAAGGACAGGGTTGCAGTTGGAGTTTCAAGTGGGTGTTATACACATCAGATGCTGGAACCCTTTTGGTCTGAATGAGACATTAGGGTTTCCACCCTCAGAGAATTCAAGTCACTGGTGGTCTAGCTGCTTTCTGTTCTATGACCTTTTATGGCATTGCTCTACGTGCTTCTTTAAATGATTCAAGTCTTCTGAAATTTCTTCCTTGAGTGTTTCCCAATTCATTTAAAACCTCAGAAGAGATTCTGGTGTGGAATGCTGAGTAACCATGTCTGCTTAACCAAGTATAACTTCTTAAAAAAAAAATAGAAAAATGGTTACTGTATGTGACTCAGAAATTTATGAAGCTAGATGAATATATGAATATAAATTGTAGTTGTATATTATTCAGAAATTTATGAAGATAGATGATATTTATGAATATAAATTGTTCCAGGGGCCATAGGTCTTAGATGATTACCATGACTTGCTTGCAGAACAGCTGGAATGGGAATTAGGTCTCTGATCTGCAGCTGAAATGGACGTTGAGGTGAGATCATGGAGAACTGTGTGCCAATTTTAATATCTTACATACTTTCCTGGTAGCTTCCTAATATTTCTTTACTTACAGGGCTGCCGATTTAGCACTCTTTGTCCTTTGCTGATATCTTCTTACTAATCCATCCAACTGGTGAAGGCCAAAAAAGGAACCATCACCTGGATCAGCTCCTGGGTTTGTAGCAGCTGTTCCCATCTTTGGATGGTTCTCACTCTTAGGAAATATTCCTTTACACTTGGTATTTACATTTGTTGTTTTTTTATTTTTATTTTTATTTTTTATCTTTTTAGGGCCACACCCATGGCATATGGCGGTTCCCAGGTTAGGAGTCAAATAGGAGCTGTAGCTGCTGGCCTACACCACAGCCACAGCAACACCAGATCCAGTCGAGTCTGCGACCTACACCAGAGCTCACAGCAACGCCAGATCCTTAACCCACTGAGCAAGGCCAGGAATCGAACCTGTGTCCTCATGGATGCTAGTCAGATTCATTTCCGCTGAACCATGACAGGAACTCCATACATTTTTTTTTTCAACTTTTCCTTTTGTGTGTCTGCTTGAAAGTTTTGCCGAGTTGATTTAAGGACAACTGTGAGGACATTCTGGTCTGCCTCTCAATTTGGCCAGTTAGAACCCCTAGGGTGATGGGAAAAGGAGACCTTGAGTGAGATTCAGCAGCTTGGGAAAGTAGGAGTATATATGTTATGGATGGTTAGAAATAGTCTATTTTGCTATGTAACAAACTTGATTACTTATTTATGCCACACCTCAATTTACAATTGATTTTACATCACACAGTTGATATCACACATCAGCAAAATTAAATGAAAAAATAAAAATAGAAATAGAAAGCCCAGGACCAAGAGAAAGGCAAATACAAATATGTTGCCCTTACAGGATAACAGAATTGCTAGGATAGGGCTTTGAGTTTGACCCTTGGTCAAAATGTGACTATAACCAATTAATGGTTCTCTTAGAAGGAAGCAAAACAGTTCTTCTGTAGAAGCAATAATTTGTTTTGCCCTGAGATTAAAAGAGACCCACTCAAGGGCTCTATAGAGTGAATGCTGAGGCTACTGTAATAATCCATGAACTCAACAAGTTCTAGAGTAAACAATGAATTTTTTTTTGATAGGCAAAAATAGATTTATTAAGATAGGATGCTTGCGAGAGATGCAAGCAGGCAGGCAAGGAGGTTCTGCCCCCCAACCAAAATTTTATTTTTTACGGTTGTTTCTCAAAGCAGGCTTTGATGAAAGCTAGCACATTAATGTTAGCACTTGGTGAAGTCATTCTGAAAGGAGCTAGACCTCACCAAGTGCTTAATTATATCATATTTTGGAGGTCCTTCTTGATTGAAAAATAGTATTCATAGCTGCTGCTTCTTTTTTTTTTTAAATTTTGTCTTTTTAGGGCCACAGCAGTGGCACATGGAGGTGCCACGGGTTGAATCGGAGCTGCAGCTGCCGGCCTACACCTACAGCCACAGCAACATGGGCTCTGAGCCACGTCTGCCACCTATACCATAGCTCATGGCAATGCTGGATCCTTAACCCACTGAGCAAGGCCAGGAATCAAACTTGCATTCTCATGGATCCTAGTCAGATACATTTCTGCTGAGCCACAACGGGATCTCCCATAGCTTCTTAAATTATTTAAAATTTAAAAAAACATTTGGAAAATAATACATGTATGCACATGCACGGGTAAATCAAGTGATCCTGAAATACATAGAGAATTTCCCCTTTCATCCTTTCTCCAGTCAGTCCTATTACCCAGAAGTAATCCCATTACTTGGCTGTTGTAATGTTAAATTACACTTTACTTTCTTAATTGCCTTTAGACACAATTAGCCCAGTGAGAAGTGATGGGAAATTAAAAGAACTCTAGCCCACTTAACCTTTCCTTCTGTTTCCCAAATGTGTTGTATTATTATCCATAGTTTTTTCTGATACTTGTCATTAGGACTGCATATTGATATAAAAATTCTACACAGCACCTATTAACTGCACACAGATGAGGGTTTTAGCACACTTCCACCTCATTTCCTTGCCCCAGAGCCTATTTATTATATTGTTTTTTCATTTTCAAGGTTTATAATATTTCCATTATATTCTTTAATTATATTTTCTTAAATTTTTTTTTTTTCTTTTTGTGGCTGCACCTGCATGTGGAAGTTCCCAGGCTAGGTGTTGAATCAGAGCTGCAGCTAATGCCCTACACCACAGCCATAGCAATGCTGTATCTCAGCCACATCTGTGGCCTATGCTGCAGCTTGTGGCAACACCAAATCCTTAACCCACTGAATGATCAGGGATCAAACTCGCATCCTCATGAACACTGGTTGGGTTTCTAACCTGCTGAACCATAATGGGAACTCCTGTCTTCAGTTTTTTTATATATAGTTTCTATGTTGAAACAAATTAATATCATTTTATATATACATATATTAAGTTTATATATATATATATGTTATTCTCTCTGTATATCACTATATCACCATGTATGTAATGTGTCACCTTGGAAGCAAGTAGTGTAATTAAACCTACAAAAAAGGAAATATAAGGTTTTTTGTTTGTTTTTGTCTTTTTAGGGCTGCACCCGTGTCACATGGACGTTCCCAGGCTAGGGGTCGAATCGGAGCTATAGCTGCTGGCCTATGCCACAGCCACAGCCACGCCAGATCCGAGCTGTGTCTGTGACCTACACCACAGCTTGATGCAATGCCGGATCCTTAACTCACTGAGCAAGGCCAGGGATCAAACTTGCATCCTCATGGATGCTAGTCAGATTCATTTCCGCTGAGTCATGAAAGGAATTCTGGAAATGTAAGTTTTAACACAAACAAACAAACACCCTCCCGATTGAGTTCATTAAAGGAGATTATTTTAAGCATCAGGATTGAAATGATGTTTCTTTCTAGCTTTGGTCTTTCCTTAGTCATACATACATGTGACTTTTTCCTCTTTTCATCACTGCCATCCTCATTCTCAAATAGATGGAAATGATCCCTGAAAGTACAGTCTTAATTCTCAGGTAGATGGTCCTGAGAAAACCACAGTCTGAAGACTTCCATAAGTTCCCATCACTGCATCTCCTCACTCCCTGCCTCTTTACCCTCTTAAGTAGGCTTTGCTCCTTTTGTCTCTGCTGAATTCTCTATACTCCCAGCCAAGCCCAGCTTCTCTCATTCTGCCTCCAATCCCATCCCCTTTTGCATATTCGAGGACACTGCTCCAGCAATTTCCTTTTTCATTCCTGCTTCAAGTTAATTTCCCCCTCCCTACTGGATCTTTCTGTTAACCTTCAAAGAGGAAGTTATATTTCATAACTTAAAAAAAATTCTTTCTTGACCTCAGTTCCCCCTTCAGCCACCCTCTATGTCATCCTTTTTTTTTTCCCCAGAGGCATGTGGAATTTCCTGGGTCAAGGATTGAACTTGCTCCACAGCAGCAACCAGAGCTGCTGCAGTGACAAGCGACAATGCTGGACCCCTAACCTGCTATGCCACAAGAAAATTCTAAAGGTTTACTGATACTTACTGTCCCCCATATCTTCTCAAGCTTCCAGAGAACCACTTTATCTAGATCACTAAGAACATTCATGTTGCCAAATCCTGCGGTCATCTTACTTGTCCGGTCAGCAGTTTTGATCACTCTCTCTTCCCTGAAATATGTTCTTCCTTTGGCTTCTGGGACATGGTGTTCCCTTGATTTTCTGCCTACTTCTATGGTTGCTACTTCTCAGTTTTTTTGTTTGCTCCTTTCGTCTCATCTCTCTGACCTCTCAATGCTGGCACATCCTAGAAACCAAATCTTAGATTTCTTCCCTTTTTTCACCTCTACTCACTTTGGAAACTTCATGTTTTTAAAAAGCATTTCTACCTTGATGGTTCATATGTATGCATATATGTATGTATGCATCTGTTTATACATATATATGTATTATATATGTGTGTATATATATCTAAATAAATCTCTCTCTAGCATTCCATTTCTCTCTCTCTCTCTCTCTCTCTCTCATATCTCTTCCTGAAGCCAGCTTTGTCTATCCAACATCCTTCTCTAGAACTCCACACGGACATCTAATTTCAAATACAACATGTCCAAAGCCGAAATCTTGGCTTTCCCCTCCATGTCTGCTTTCAGCCTTCTTCATCTTAGGCAATGGCAGTTCTATCTTCCAGCTTCTCAGGTCAAAAACCTTGGAGTCACACTTCATTCCTATTAGATTTATCTCCACAGTGTACTTGGAGTAAGAACACTTTCCACCCCTCCTCTGCTTCCATCCTGGTCTGGTCTTCTCTCTTTCATCTCTTGCCCTAATTACTGTCATAGCTTTTTCACCCAGTTTCCTTGAATCTTCCCTTCACCCCCTTCATCAGCTCAAGTGATAGATTATGTCACCCGTCTGCATGAAACTCTTCAATAACTTCCTATTTCACTCTGAGTAAAAACTGATGTTCGCCAGTGTCCTACAGGTCCCATGTAATGTCTCCTGTCACCTCTCCTCCTTTTTTACCCTACTCCAGCTGCATTGGCATCTTTGGAGTTCCTAGAACATGCAAGATTACACTTGCCCCAGGGCCTTTGCACATGATGAACCTTCTTATTCCTAAAATGCTTGCCCCAGACATCTGAATGGCCACCCCTTACCTCCTCTGGGTCTTGACTCAGATGTTGCTTTTGTAGTGAAGCCGCCCTGATAACACTACTTAAAGTTTCCTGCAACATTCCCAGTCCTGGCTGGATCACTATCTAACAGTATAAATATTTTACTTATTTACCTTGTGCCTCATCTGTTTCAACAGGATAAAGGAGCTATTTAGATTTAGTAGAATGTGAATTCCATGTTCAAAAAACATTTTTGCTTTTTCCAATTATTGCTGCAAAAAATTCTTATTTTTCTAGCCAATTTGTATTCCTAACTAGAAACTTTGGGATTTTCTTTATATCTTTGGTTAGTTGACTTTTTTTTTTAGAGTATGTATCCAGGTTTTTGTCTTAAAATCCCACTGTCCTTTATTTGGCTCTTGGTGGGTCCTTCATATTTGATGACATTTTTGTCTCTAGCTCAGAGAAATTTTCTTCTACCATTTCTCTTCTTTTTTCTCCTTCTTCTACATAGTTCCTGCAATCTCTTTATCAAACACCTTTTGGACATATGCTATTTCTTTAAGTTCTCTTTCACTTTTTCCATTACTTTTAATTTCCTATTTTGGGAGATTGCCTTGGTTTATTTTTCAGCTCACTAACTTCAGCTGTATGTCCTTTACTATGCACTTCTTTCACTGCATTTTTGCAAATATATTTTAAATTACATAAATCTCTTTATTGTTCCCTGATTGCTCTCTTTTTCACAGAAGTTTGATATGATAAAAATAGCATTTTCTCTGAAGATGCTAATTCAGATTTTCAAAAATATCTCTTCTGTTCTATTTATGCCATGGTTAGTTATTTTATAAATTCATCTTAGGCTCTATTTTAATGCTGTTAATTTTCCTTACCTTTCCTGGTAATCCTTTGTGGTTCACTAATATTTGGCATAAGTGGCTGACAGGCATTTCCTCTGAAATTCATTTGATTGCTTTTAATAACACAACACATTTATTTTTATCTAGTTATAAACAAATGCATACCCATTGTAGAAGATATATAAAATATAGGAAAATAAAGGACAGAAAAAATCATAGGTCCATTACCTATAAATAACCACTGTTAATATTTTTGTATATTTTCTTCTAACACACACACATGCAGAGATGCACACACACAGTGCCTACCTCTTGCTAATTAAGACACACTGGCACACTTTGGGAAAGACAAGGTTCCTGATGTCATGAAGATCATTAGTCTAGTAGCAAGGAAATATGGAATTAAAACAATCACATAGATTGGGACAGAATTACAAATTGCTATAATCCAGAAAGAAAAAAGACATGGTTTTATGCTTTCATACACAAAATAACAAAAGAAGAGTTCCCATTGTGTCTCAGTGGAATCGAATCTGACAAGTATCCATGAGGATGTGGGTTCAATCCCTGGCCCTGCTCAGTGAGTTAAGGATCTGGCATTGTCATGAGCTGTGGTGTAAGTCACAGACATGGATCAGATCTGGTGTTGTTATGGCTGTGGTGTAGGCTGGCAGCTGTAGCTCTGATTCAACACCTAGCCTGGAAACTTCCTTATGCAGAGGGTTCAGACCTAAAAAAAAGTTAAAAAAGAAAGAGAGAGAGAGAGAGAGAGAGAGAGAGAAAGAAAGAAAGAAAGAAAGAAAGAAAGAAAGAAAGAAAGAAGAAAGAAAAAACTGAACTGAACTTGGATGACAGGGTTTCCTTCCTTATCGATTTACGATTATGTTCTGAGTAGGACATAACTAGGTGAAGAGAGGGAGAAGATAATTTGAGACAGAAGAAAAGAAAAAGATGTGTATATATATTTACCCATCTCTGTAGCAGGAGAGAAAAGTCATAGGCTGGAGTGTGAGCATGAAGGAGAGAAGGATCTGGAAAGATAGTTGGGAGTGAGATGGTGTGGAATCTGTAAGCTGCATTTAAGATTTCTGTCTTTAACTTAAAATCAGTTGAAAGACGTGAAGCAAGGGGATTGGCATGATTTGCTTGACGTTTTGAAAGGATTATTCTGACTGCAGTGAGGATAAGCCATCAGAGGAAGCGAGTGGCTGTCAGGACACGAGTTAGTTTATTACATTCACCCAGGTGAGACATGATGCCTTAAACTTGTGTGGTGACATGGAAGTGGGGAGACACAGTTACAGGGACATGTCAAGGATGCCTTGGATTTCTGACTAACATAACAAATTGATGGGCGTGCTCTACCCCCACAGGTAAGACTGTCCAGGGGACCAGGTCTGCAGGGAGTTTTGAGTTCTGTCTTGCATATGTTAGATTTGCAGACCCTTTGAGACCATCAGGTGAAGATAGTTGATTACTTATGTTTAAGTCTCACAGCCTGAGCTGGATGTGTGATATACATTAGAAACTCACAGTCCTGGAGATGGGAAGTGAAGCCTGGGGAATCGCTTAATGTATGGATCATCTTCCCAAAAAGATGGCATCAGCTTATAATGCATCATTGTGCAAGAGTGCCCGTTTCTTCATGCCTTTCTACTCTGCTTTACTAAATTGTTTGATCTTTTCAAAATGGATAAGTAAAAAATTGTATATGCTTGCTATGTTGGCCTGAATTTTTTTTTTAACTTTTTTTTTAGGGCTGCCCCAATAGCATATGAAGTTCCCAAGCTAGGGGTCAAATCAGAGCTATAGCCGCTGGCCTACACCACAGCCACAGCAACGCCAGATACCATCTGTATTTGCGACCTACAGCACAGCTCATGGCCATGTCGGATCATTTAACCCACTGAGCAAGGCCAGGGATCCAACCCGCATCTTCATGGATGCTAGTTGTGTTTGTTACTGCTGAGCCACGATGGGAATTCCCCGTTGGCCTGAATTTTAAGTGAGGTTGATCATCTGTGTCTACATTTATTAAGCCATTAGTTTTTTTCTATGACTCTATGAAATGTGAAAATATGTTATTCTGGAGAGAAATTTCATGGATTCCATCAGTTCTCAAACTGACCCTCAAATAGTTCAGAACCGTGAATATGGAGTTATCCTGACAAGGAAGTTTAACCTTCCCCACATCAGCCCTGCAAATATTTAATCCCTGCTATCACTGTCCCCTCAAGCCATCTTTCCCACAGGTTACATGTCCTCACTTCATTAACCCTTTTAGTGTCTGTCTTCCCTTTTCTTTTCTTTTCTTTTTATGGCTGCACCTGCAGCACATGGAAGTTCCCAGGCTAGGGGTTGAATTGGAGCTGCAGCTGCTAGACTCTGCCACAGCCACAGCAAAGCAAGATTGGAGTCACATCTGTGACCTACATCAGAGACTGTGGCTACACCAAATCCATAACCCACTGAGCAAGGTCAAGAATCAAACCCAAGTCCTCATGGACGCTATGTCCTGTTCTTAACCTGTTGAACCACAACAGGAACTCATAAACTGAGCCTATGTGCGGCAATGATCATTCTGCCTCGGCTTTGGGATCACCAGTGCAGCCCTTGACACATCTAGCATATTCGACGCTCTTCTTTCTCCTTTTTATGTGCAGAATCTTCCTGCTTCTAATATTTTCCTCTCTAGCAATGTCTTCTTGACACTGCGATGAAAACTCATTCCCTCTAACCTATTAGTTTCTAGATATTCATCTGGCCAAATATTTCTTTCTAATTACAAAAATCAACCTCAGCAAAAGTGTTGGGGATGGGGTCGGGGGCAGGGGGTGGTCTGGGCGAGAAGAAGGTGCACGTCCAGGGCTAGATGCTTCTCTTTGCTGTCCAGGCAGTTTGGTCACTGAAAAGCATTCTTGGGGCTGTCACTAGGGGGAGTGTGTGTCAAATTTTTCACCAGGAAAATGCCAGAAGGGCGGGTTGGAATGCTGGGGCCTAGAAAACACTGAAAACTTAGGAAGGAATTTGTGGGGCTGTATCCTGGCTTTTCCCTGAGTGTGGATCTGGACCCACTGGAAGCACAGCTCTTTGGTGTACGATTCACCTGCAGCCAGGAACTCCAGGGAGAACTGATGGTGGAGGCCAGGGACGGGGAGAGGAGCTGCCTTCTCTCTCTTCTGGGTGGAGGATAGGAAGGGATACACTGTTGCTAGGACTCCTACATATGCTTCCTAAAGCAGGTGTGGCCCCTTTGATCTTGCAGCCGATGTTCAACAAAGGAGATCCTTCACAACATGAGCTCAGGCACCCTGACACCAGAGGGTACCTACTTGGTACACACCACCTTCCTAAAGACAACAGAGGGGAGATAGAAAAGAAAGAAGTGGGGTGGGGAGATATAATCCTTGAACTTATACTTTTTAAATCTTCCTTGGAAATTTGCAATATATTCATTTCCACTCTTGTCTCACTTCATCACTATCTCCTTCTTTAAAGTTTGCACCTTTTTCTGTCTCTGTATCTGTATTTGAAAACAAGCTCAAGTCTGTTTCCCAGTCTAAGAGAGTGCCCCTTCCTCCACCAGATTTCTTGAAAGTGGTCTCATATCCATCATGCTGCATCCATCCAGACCCTCACTAGGCTTTGGGTTCTGCCCACTCCATCACTCCATGGAACTCTTTGGGTCAAGGTCACAAAAGATGGCCTTCATTGGAAACCACAGCTCCTATTCACAACTCCAGCCACAGTCGTGGGGAGGAATTTCTTGTGTTATTCCAGAGATATTTGTGTGTGTGTGTGTGTGTGTATTAATCTATTTCTTAATACCCCCTTTTACATAGATACTAGGCTGGACATACTGTTTTGTACTTTTTTTTTTTGCCTTTTAGGGCCGAACCCACAGCACATGGAAGTTCCCAGTCTAGGGGCCAAATCGGAGCCACAGCTGCTGGCCTACATCACAGTCACAGCAATGGGGGATCTGAGCTGTCTTTGTGAACTACACCACAGCTCGTGGCAACACTGGGTCTTTAACTCACTGAGTGAGGCCAGGGATCGAACCCACAGCTTCATGAATACTAGTCAGATTTGTTTCCACTGCACCACATCGGGAACTCCCTGTACTTTATTTTTTAAATATATACTGCATCTTGGTAACCCTTCTGTATAAGGACATTATTTATTATTTTAAAGTATAAGGTGTCCATCATATCGAGCTAAGCAAGTGTATTTAGCCAGCCTGCTTTTAATGGACATTTATTAGTTTTCAATAGTTTGCTATGACAAACAATGCTGCAAATGAATGAAGTTGTCCATATGTCATTCCATACTGGTGTGAGAATGATTTCAGGAGAGATCCTGAGAATTGGAATTGTTGGATCTAAAGATGGATGTGTTTGTAATTTTAATATATGTTGCTAAATTGTTATTCCTCCTGCCAGAAATATGGGTCAATGTCTGTTTCACTATCCTGCTCAAACATTTTCCTTTTCACTAATTGGGGAGGTGAAAATCAAAAAAAGAACAAAATAATGCCATTTGTTAGCAACATGGATGGAACTAGAGTTTCCCATACTAAGTGAAGTAAGTCAGAAAGAAAAAGACAAATACCATATGAGTTGTTAGCAACATGGATGGAACTAGAGTTTCCCATACTAAGTGAAGTAAGTCAGAAAGAAAAAGACAAATACCATATGATATCACTTATATCTGGAATCTAACATATGGCACAAATGAGCCTATCTACAGAAAAGAAACAAATTCATGGACTTGGAGAACAGACTTGTGGTTGCTGAAGGGGAGGAAGAGCGAATGGGATGGACTGGGAGTTTGGGGTTAATAGATGCAAACTATTGCATTTGGAGTGGATAAGCAATGAGATCCTGCTGTATAGCACAAGGAACTGTATCTAGTCACTTGTGATGGAACACACTGGAGGACAATGTGAGAAAAAGAATATGTGTATATGTGTATATGTGATGGATATGAGACTGGGTCACTTTGTTATACAACAGAAATTGATAGAACATTGTAAGTCAACTATAATAGAAGAATAAAAATGTTAAAAAAGAAAAAAAGCAGTATCTCTGAGTTTTAACTGAGGATCTTGTCTTATGTTTAAGATCCATTTAAGACAGAGTATTTTCTAAAGATGAATCAGATTGTGTAACACATTTGTGATATTTCCAATAGCTCCCATCGACTTTGAGATATGGTTCAAACCCTTGAGATGGCCTTTCCTCTCCTTTGGACCTGCTTTGTCACATCACCTGGTTCCCACGCTCAGCCCTGCAGGCTCATTGAGTGACTTTCTATTCTTGGAGCACTGTACTTGATTTCTCACGCCTCAGTCTGCATTGTCCTCCAGCCCAGGTCGCAGGTGGTGAATAACTGTTGTCTATCAGCCTCTGCTCCTCAGGGAAGTCTTCTGGGCTTTCCGCCCCCAAGTGACCTGCACTTAGATCTATCAGGTCCTTGTGATTTCTCTGTCTCTAGCATTCTTGACAGGATGTTGGCCCTTGATAAATATTTGTTGAGTGGATAAAAGGCCGACAACTAAACAGATTTTTGTAAGCTGGATTTCTAAGCTACCAAATGAAAATTTCTAGATACACTTATCCTTGTTCTCTTGCTCCCTGTGCATTTTCTTCTCCTTTTTCACCTCCCCCCTCCCTCCGAAATTAAAACAACCATGGAAATAAATGGCTCTCAGAGTCCATGCAATTCAAAGTCATTTTGCTTAGAGATGTGATGGTTCAAGGGAAGTATGCTTTTTGCGGTGGATTTTATTAAAGAAAACATCACAATTTTCAGACACTGTATAGGTCTAAGTTTTCCTTCAACGGGAATGGAAAATAGCTGGCTGTTCATTAGTAGGAACCATTACTGCTGACTCGTTTGACCTGGACACGAGGGCTCAGAGCCTGGTTCTCTTTGGGACAGAGGTCTTTCTTTGCTCCAGTTTGGCTCCAAGCAGAACTGACTCCCACATCATTTTTTAGGGAGCATCTCTGCTGGTCCAGAGACCACCATCCCAGGCCTCAGCAAGCCTGGTTACTGGCCCCATCTCAGTCAACTTCAGGCCACAGGACTGCTGTACACCTAAAGCTAACAAAACATTGTAAATCAGCCATACTTCAATTTTAAAAAATGAAAAAAAAACCCTCAGATAAAAAATGAATATTAAAAAGATTAATGGTCAGTTACAGAAATATCATTTGCAGGAGCTGAGTGAAAAGGGGATCCAGGAGGTCCGCCTGGTACAACTGGCTCAGGAAAGATGGGGGATCTTGGGTTGCAGAAATGGGGACCTGAGTAGAGTCAGAGTCAATTGGTCAATGAACACGTCCAAAGAAAGCCTGCAGGTGCCCAAAGGGAGGGGTGTAAGGGGACTGGGAACAGTCCATTTTGGTAAAGCTCCGGGCATATGAGGAACAGGGGTAGGAAATCCAAAGGAAGGCCCCAGGTCAGGGATGTTCTTAATCAACAGTAGAAAATCATGATGCTATTTGACAAACAATGGTAAAGATGCTCAGAAATTGAGAAGGCAAGGAAGTGTGCAGTAGCACTTCGGACTTTTTAAAAACTTTTGTCTTTTTAGGGCTGCACCTGTAGCATATGGAAGTTCCCAGGCTAGGGGTCTAATTGGAGCTGTAGCTGTCAACCTACACCATAGCCACAGCAACGCGGGATCTGAACCATGTCTGAGACCTACACCACAGCTCATGGCAACGCTGGATCTTTAACCCACTGAGCACAGCCAGGGATGGAACCCGCATCCTCATGGATACTCGTTGGATTCATTTCCCCTGAGCCACAATGGGCACTCCCAGTAAAAGCACTTTGATACTTAAAAAAAATTACCTTCGGTTTTCTGGAACATTCGTATACATAGAACCCTGGAAAAATACCGACTATACATTGGGTTTTACCGGTGTGTTATTTCTGACTCTTGCTGGGTTTTTTTTCCCTCGGTGCATGTCCTCGAAATTCACATATGTGGTACTGACCGGTCCCTTGGGACTCTAAACGAGCAAGTGCTTAAGTGGGTAGCAACATCCTGACCCACGCTGCGGGCAGAGGCCCGGGAGGAGACGCATAATTGCGGTGGTCTGGGAGACACAGGCTGTCTCTTGTGGAAGGGCCGTGGCTATCACTTAGAAATGGCATCTCTCCAGAGGCGCAACGGTGTCACAGCTCCAAGTTGTACAAGCTTTGGAACCATCTGGGAGAAGAAAGGGTTACCCTAACCTTCTCACCTGTGCCATGGGTGCTGTGTTTCCCTTGGGAGGTTTCTCCTTTGAGGGCTCTCTGCAGTGGTCTCCTACAACCCTCTGTGGTGTGGGTCTTCAGGATTTCACCTCAATAAAGGGCTATCCTTGAAGGCCTTTTCTGTGAACTCGCTATTCCAGTCCCAGGGAGTTACACAAAGAGACCCTTCTAATTTCACATTTATATTTTTTAGCTGAACAATAATATGTTCATCAAATAGTAATTACCATTGCCTCCAAGGAGTTAAGGCTTTACAAATCTAACGAAAAGGTAGCATAAAAGCAAATACATGTAGGAATTTCTGTCGTGGCTCAGTGGTTAACGAATCTGACTAGCATCCATGAGGTTTCGGGTTCAATCCCTGGCCTTGCTCAGTGGGTTAAGGATCCAGCGTTGCCATGAGCTTTGGTGTAGGTAGCAGATGCAGCTCGTATCCTGCATTGCTGTAGCTGTGATATAGGTCAGCAGCTACAGCTCTGATTTAACCCCCAGCCTGGGAATCTCCACATGCTGCAGGTATGGCCCTAAAAAGCAAAAAAGAAAAAAAAGAAAGCAAACACATGTACATGTAGATCTGTGTATGTGTGTGTGTGTGTGTGTGTAGATTTTATACATTTTTCTTTTTTTTTTTTGTCTTTTTAGGGCCACACCTGCAGCATATGGAGGTTCCCAGGCTAGGGGTCCAATCAGAGCTGTAGCAGCCGGCCTATGCCAGAGGCACAGCAACACTGGATCCAAGCCGCATCTGTGACCTATAGCACAGATCACAGCAACACCAGATCCTTAACCCACTGATCGAGGCCAAGAATCGAACCCATATCCTCAGAGAGACAGTGCTAGATTCTTACCTCGCCAAGCCACAATGGCAACTCCCATTTTGAAAAAATTTTTAAATTGTTTTTGGACAGTGAGCCTATAAATCAATTTGGGATGATTCAACACCTCTAAATTATTCAGTTTTCCTTTCCAGGGACATGGTATATTTTTAGCTTTTCGTTTATGTAGGTCATGAAATGTGACTACTGTGAATGAAATGTATTGTCTTTTTTTTTTTTTTTTCTTTTTGTCTTTTGTCCTTTTTAGGGCTGCACCCATGGCATATGGAAGTTTCCAGGCTAGGGGTCTAATCGGAGCTATAGCTGCCAGCCTATACCACAGCCGCAGCAGTGCCAGGTCTGAGCTGCGTCTGTGACCTACATCACAGCTCATGGCAATGCCAGATCCTTAACTCACTGAGCAAAACCAGGGATTGAACCTGCAAACTCATGGTTCTTAGTCGGATTTGTTTCTGCTGTGCCACAATGGTAAGTCCCAATTTTATGCATTTTAATATATAAAATCAAACTCAAGGGGACAGAGCTTTTTATCCCATAATTGGAACCTTAGCCTCCAACAAATTTAAAGAAATTTTTATACTTTATATTTTTTTATTTTTAGCTGTGCGCATGGCATGTGGAAGTTCCTGGGCCAGGGATCGAACCTGTGGCACAGCAGAAACCCCAGTCACTGCAGTGACAATGAAAATGTATCTTCTTAGGACTGACAAACTTAATATCAGAATCTTTTACACTTTGGTAGGAAGTAAGTCAGAACTCCAAGAAAATTTTCCTGGACGTTGCCTTGCTCACAGATCGTAGATCAGAAACCTATCAGATCTACAAAAGGAGGACAGGAGCTCCTCCAAATCCCCTTAAAGCTCTCCAGTTGCTGAGAGTAATTCTAAACCTGTGTCTATGGAAACAGCCAACATCCATCCAGAGAAATGTGTAGATACTCTTTCAGGGTATTTCATGCCAAGAATGTGGTTTTTTCTGTATGTGGTTTCTTTTAAATGTGCAATGCTTTACTGCCCAGGTTTGGGAGACGAAAAAAAATAAAGATGGATACATGTAATTAGAATAAAACCAGAGCCATAGGAGACTGTTTATAGAACAGTAAAATGTTTAAAAAAAATCAGAATATCTCAGCTTCCTACCCCCAAAGGAGAAGCCATTATTTTTCTTCTATATAATTTATGTGGTACAGACCTGTGGGTACCCTGGTGATGGGCCTTCAGAAGCAAAAGCGGCTGCACTGTCAGTGCCCAGGCACATAGCCAGTCTGTCACCAAGTTCACCTGCCAAAGAGCTCCGATTTGTTCCCTGTATTTGGTAAAAGGAAGCATTTCCAACTGACAGATTGAACCGAGATCATGAGAATGTACTGCTCAGGGTATGAAGCAGAGCCTCCCGGTTAGAAGTGTAGGTTCTGTGTGTATATATATATATATATATATATATATATACATACATACACACACACACATATATACACACATATATACACATATATATATACACACGTATATATACACAAATATATATACACACACACATATATATACATATATATATATATAGAGAGAGAGAGATAAAGTCTTTTTAGGGCCACACCGGCGGCACATGGAGGTTCCCAGGCTAGGGGTTGAATCGAAGCTGTAGCTGCTGGCCCACTACACCACAGCCACAGCAACTCAGGATCCAAGCTGTGTCTGTGACCTACGCCACAGCTCATGGCAATGCCATATCTTTAACCTGCTAAGCAAGGCCAGGGACTGAACTTGTATCCTCAGGGATGCTAGTCAGATTTGTTTCTGCTGAGCCACGATGGGAACTCTTAGTGTAGGTTGTATTTAATAAACCAGACACTACTTGGACTCTGATTCCACCCACCCATGCTGTAATCAGTTTCATGCCAAGCTGTCGATAAGAAATGAGAAGGATTAACCAGGTACAACAAAAAGTCAACTATGATGCCATATTTTATCGCTGTAGCATCAGAGGGTCAGTTTGGGTAAATGTGTTTCCCCCAAATGCCTTTTTTTTTTTTCTTTTTCTTTTTTTGTCTGGGGTCTTGGCATGTGGAAAATGGAAATACCCAGTCCAGAGCTGTGGTAGTGGTAACTCTGCATCCTTAACCTACCGAGTCACTAGGGAATTCCCCCTAAAAGCTTTGAAAATGCAAGAGGCCAAGCCAATCAAAGGCTGTTCTTTTGGACGATATTCATTTCCGTCATTAGCCAATTTAGTGGGGGTTATTTTTGCAGGGGCTTGGGAAGGCCACCCAAGCTTGTTTGGTATTTTCCAGCCAGCTCTTCAAACCTTTGGACAAGCCCCCCTTCTTCCTCCCACTGCTCCGCACCCCACATTTTCCAGAACTCTATCCCTACTTCCTCTCTCAAGAGTAAATCATTACTTCCTCCCAAGAAGGACGGGGTTTCCAACCCCGGGGACCCTTGGCGACTCGAATGGAGCATTTTCTGTGTGTATCACAGTGCCCCTACAGCTCATCTGGTCTCTGCATCTTCACGATAGCGTCCAGAACCGGGGTTATCACATGGTAGCGTAAACAAACTTATGTGAGTTTCTGATCCCAGGGGATGCTTGGAGACACTCAAAAAGTTCCATCTTGTCCCCCATATGGTCTCCCCAATAAGAATGTTTTCCCTTAAACTTGGAGAGATGAGTCAGAGATAGCCAAAGGGAGAGCTGGAAAAAGTGATCCTCCCAGGAGACCTGGCAGTGAAATTCTGCCTTCAAAGCAAGTTCTTCATGGAAAATGTCCTTTCTCAAGAGTACCAAATCTACTAATTATGCAAGAAAACTTTGGATTGGCCGTCGCTACCCAAATGTGTTAGCAGCTGTCAGTCTGCCAGTGTGTGACTTTTGGAAATACCATTTGCACAGTCTGTTTTTCTCATAGAGCTTATTGACACACACTGCAGCAACTCTGTGGCCTTCCCAACTACAACATGTTAAATATCAGTTAAACTTACGTTGTCTTGACCACATTCCTACGAGTCTGGCCCGACGTTGCCAAAGGGGAATGCAAACTTGGCCCACTGTCTCCTGCCCTCCAACAGATGCTGTCACCCCCTCAGATTCTTCTATCCCAACCAAATGTGGACTGTGACACAGACCAGGAGAGCTGACTTAGCATCCAGCAAAAGCAAGACGTCCCCACCCATGTATGCATGATTTTAAGTGTGGTGCTGCAGAGCACTTTTTTTTGGTCTCTCTTTTTTTTTTTAGGGCCACACCTGTGGTATATGGAGGTTCCCAGGCTAGGGGTCTAATTGGAGCTGTAGTCGCTGGCCTACACCACAGCTCATAGCAATGCTGGATCCTTAACCCACTGAGCAAGGCCAGGGATCCAACCTGCATACTCATGAATTCTAGTTGGATTCATTAACAGCTGAGCCACAACGGGAACTCCAGAAGAGCACTTTTAAGGTACCTCTTAGAGTATTTGAATCTTGGAAGATTTGTTACTAAGCATATCTTGCATTCCCAGTCTCTAAACTTCAATGATCCAGGTGTGATGTGTACAGTCAATTTCTACTGACAAAGCATTTGATTGACTTGTTTTTGGGTGGTAATTTTTAAAGCATCAGAGCAAGTATTGTTTTAGAAAGTGTGATTCTTTTTTTTTTTTTTGTCTTTTTGCTATTTCTTGGGCCGCTCCCGCGGCATATGGAGGTTCCCAGGCTAGGGGTCTAATCGGAGCTGTAGCAGCCGGCCTACGCCAGAGCCACAGCAACTCGGGATCCAAGCCTCGTCTGTGACCTACACCACAGCTCACGGCAATGCCGGATCCTTAACCCACTGAGCAAGGGCAGGGATCGAACCTGCAACCTCATGGTTCCTAGTAGGATTCGTTAACCACTGTGCCACGACGGGAACTCCGAAAGCATGATTCTTTAGAGCACTATCTGGTGCTTGATTTTACTTTGGGGGAAAATATAGCTCTCTTTCATTTTCTTAAGGAGACATTTAATTTTAAAAATACCTAGATATTTAGATTTGTTTTATTCTCTAAAAATAGGCTTTTCAAAAGTGTAGGGGCTGCTAGATCTCCTATTTCCCATAAAAAAAGAATAAAACAATGCCATGGATGGACATAGAGATGATCATATTAAGTGAAGTAAGTCAGACAAAGACAAATATCATGTGAAATCACTTATATGTGGAATCTAATAAAAACGATACAGAAAATTTATTTACAAAACAGAAACAAACTCACAGACTTTGAAGTCAAGCTTATGGTTATGAAGGGGGAAGTTTGTGGTGTGTGGGGGGGATAAATTAAGAGTTTGGGATTAGCACATACACAGTACTATATATAAAATAGATAACCAACAAGGACCTACTGTATAGCACAGTGAATGCCACTCAATATTCTGTAATAAGCTATATGGGAAAAGAAGCTGAAAAATAATGGATATATGTATGTGTATAACTAATTCACTTTGCTATACACCTGAAACTAATACAATATTGTAAGTCAGCTCTATTCCAATAAAATTAAAAAGAATATGCAGGGGCTGGAAAGGAAAAAGATGATATAGATGTGGGCTAACTTGTCTGAGCATCTCAAACTTATATGGTCCTAACTGGACCTTCTCCCCATCCCAAACGTGTTGGTCCCTCAATGGTCCTTCTCTGTGATGTCTCTAGAGCAGGTCCGAAATATCTCCATGGTTACCAAATCCCACCCTTTCCACATCTAAAAGCTCTCTGAACCATCTCTCCCACTATGGCTTTAATTCAGTTCCTTCCCATCTCTTCGTTGCCTTTCTCCTCACTTCTCCAGCCCATGCTCCCCGCTCCACCCTGCAGCTGGGACCATCTCCGTGAAAGACCAACTTGAATGTGCCAAATCTCTCTGGGGCTTTCTATAAAGCCCGTAAAAAACAACCTTTGCTACCAGAATGACCCAGAAAACCCTTTATGAGCTAATTGTCTCCTTCGTTTTGCCTCTGGCCCTTGCCTGCCCTTACGCCCTGCTTCAGAAATATTAACCAATTGTCATTTCTCAAGGCTTTCATTTTGCTTCCTGCTTCCATGACTTGCAATGCTATGGAGATTTCCCTCTTTCTCTCTCTCTCTTTTTTGCTTTTTAGGGCCACACATTTGGTGTATGTAAGTTCTCAGGCTAGGAGTCAAATCAGAGCTGCAGCTGCTGGCCTACACCACAGCCTCAGCAATGCCAGATCTGAGCCTCGTCTGCTACCTACACCACAGCTCACGGCAATGCCAGATCCCCAACCCACCGAGGGAGGCCAAGGATCTAATCTGTTTCCTCATGGACACTAGTCAGATTCAATACTGATGAGTCACAATGGGAACTGGTGAGTCACAATGGGAACTCCATATCATTCATATCACTCTATTTTTGTGTTGAGTGAACTCCTACTCAGGCATCACTGCCTCTTTAAACCTCTTTCTGTAGGGTGACTCTTCTTGTTTTATTATGTGTTTCATTCTGTATTATAAATAAATGACAGTTCACTTATGTATGTCTTTCTTTAGATTTAAAAATACTCTGGCATGTTTGACTATGGTGATGAATTTTTATGACATTGCTATTGCAGAAAAATACCTGAGAAATTAATTCTAAATCACATTGCCTGGAATGTGACATTATTGGACTTGGAAGCCAAATATGCAGCCTCAAGCTGAGGGGTATATCTTAGCTTGTACCAAGTAAAATATCAGATATGAATGAGTTTATAGAAATATTTGTAAATAGCTGCCTACCAGCTCCTCATAATTTCATTGGTAATACAAAGCTAACACTTCATGTGTCATAATTAATAGGCTACAATTAATGATGTTCCTTTTATTTTTCATTAAACTCAAATTCAAAATCTTTGTATGTAGACTTGTGGCTTATTAGCACGTCCCCGTTTACTGTGCTTATCATTATTGATTTAATCTATTACTTTTAGTTCTAGGTTTTCAAGCTGTTACAGTGGCTGTTTCTTTTGGTATTTAAAAAAAAAATTGTTTCTGGCCACACCCACAGCATATGGAAGTTCCTGGGCCAGGGACAGAATCTGAGCCACAGCTGTAACCTACATCATAGCCCTGGCAAGCCAGATACTTGAATCCACTGCACCAGGTTGGGATTGAACCTGCATTTCCACAGAGACCAAAGCTGCTGCTGTCAGATTCTTAACCTACTGAGCCACAGTGGGAACGACTTACTTTTGGTCTTTGAAAGTTCGACTTTCCTGTGCCTTTATTCTGTTAAAATATTTCCTCACTCCTGCCCTGTGGACAGAGTCACAATTTTGCATTTGGATGGAATTGTTAAAGCATCATCTGATTCTCCTCTCTCTTTTTATTTTTAAAGTAACAGAGCAAACTGGGAAGCAGAGACTTGTTTCCTGTGACCTTGTGTAGCTGGTTGGTGCCGGAGCTGAGAGCAGCTAGTCTTGAGACTTCCTTCCAGACCTGGGCCCCCTTCATCTGCCCAGGTGGTCTTCTTCAGCTGGCTTCTTCACTCATTTCTTCCACCCTCCAAACCTCTTTCAGAGAAACCAGTTCTCTTCACCAGATAGGAACTGTTCTTCCTGTTTCCTCTATGTTTCTGTGTATTAGGGGAAAAAAATGTTGGTTCTTACTGAATTTTCTATTTCCTATTTTAATTTTCATCTTTCATTCTTTCAAAGTCAAAATGCTACTTTTATTTTAAAATTTATTCTGACTTGAATAAAGTTTCTGCTTTCCCTATTTGACTTTGTTTTTTCTCTATTCTTACTGAGTATATTTTGTGTTTATTTAGACCATCTATTTTTTAAAATATTTGTGTGGTTAAAATATGTGATCCTTTTCATTTTTTTTTCTGTTGCATTTTCCTTAATAGAAAACAATTCTAAATTTTGGTTAGCACATACCATTTCCTTATAAAGTATTATGGGTTACTTTTTGTTTTTGTTTATTTGGTTTTTTTGGGTTTTTATTTTTCTTTTTTTGGCATGCAGAAGTTCCTAGATCAAGGATCCAGGGATTGAACCTGAGCTGCAGCAGTGACAACACCAAATCCTTAACCATTTGGGCATCATGGAACCCCTTATGGGTTACTCTGGATATTACTATTCTTTCATTAGAAGAATTCCTTTCTTAGAATTCTTGAATATCAAGATCAAAGGCTTATGATCCAAGCTAATTTCCAGTGCTCCATTCCCATGAAACACCCTCCCTCTGTGTTAAGCCTTTGCTTGAAGACATTCAAAGATAGGGAACTCAGTATTTCTATGACATTTCCAACTGCCTCTGGACACACAAGCTTTTAAAATCTTTTCAATCCAATTGAATCAATCTCTCTCAGTAATATAATTCTGATTTCAGAGCCATAAAAAACAACTCAAGTTTTACTTTCAGCCAGCTGATCATGTACTTGAAACCAGCTTTCATTTCCCCCTGTGTCTGTTCTTCCTCAGGCTAAACATTCCCATTTCCTCCAAACCATGGTCCAATAATTGGGTTTGAAGTTCCCGCATCATCCTGATGGGCTATTAAAGGCCCCAAACTGACGGCAGTTCCCCAGATGTACTCTGGCCAGAAGGGCCAGCCTCACCCCTTATTGCTCATCTGGGTCGTCATGCTTCTCACGTGAGGCACATTCCTGCCAGTTCACACCCAAGTTGTTTGTTAGGGGGTGAACTGGGTTCTTTCTAAAAGATAGGTTGAGGTCCTAAGCCCAGGGACTTCAGAAGGTGGTCTTGTTTGGAAACAGGGTTTTGCAGAGGTAATGAAATAAAATGAAGTCATTAGGGCAGGCCTGAGGCCAACACAACTGGTGTTCTTATGAAAAGGGGAAACTAGGACAGAAAGACAGACATACTCACAGAGGGAAGATGGTGGAAAGACACAGGGAATAGACGGCCACACGACTGGAGCGATGCATCTACAAGCCAAGGAAGATCAAAATTTTCTGGCAAGTACCAGAAGCTAGCAGAGGCAAGGAAGGGTTCTCACTGAGAGCCATAAGAGGGAGCGGGCCCCTGCCAACACCTTGGTTTCAGATTTCTGGCTTCCAGGACCATAAAACGATGAAGTTCTGCTGTTTTAAGTTCCTCAGTCCTTGGTACGTTGTTGCGGGAGGCTGGAGAAGATGATACAGTCCTTTCACCAAAGCTCCCTGCTTTTTATTTTCCGTTCTGTAATCTTTCCTTCTCTCAAATAATATTCTGGTTTTTCCAATCCATGCAAAAAGCCCCACATTTAAGGTTCTTTTTTGTTTTATTTGGCTCATTACTCAAGACAATTTTTTTTTTTTTTTTTTTTTTTTGTCTTTTTGCTATTTCTTTGGGCCGCTCCCGCGGCATATGGAGGTTCCCAGGCTAGGGGTCTAATCGGAGCTGTAGCCACTGGCCTACGCCAGAGCCACAGCAACGCAGTATCCGAGCCGCGTCTGCAACCTACACCACAGCTCACGGCAACACCGGATCGTTAACCCACTGAGCAAGGGCAGGGACCGAACCCGCAACCTCATGGTTCCTAGTCGGATTCGTTAACCACTGCGCCACGACGGGAACTCCACTTAAGACAATTGAGGTATTTGATGTTCCGTTTCCATCACGTGGGTATGTGCTATCTGATTCAGTTTGCTGGGAGTCCTTATTCAAACCACCGGTCAAAAGTGTTGAAGGAGATACAAAAGATGCTTTTGAAATTTGCTTTACAATGACCCTGCCTTTTTTTTTTTCCTACCATGGTTGTTTGACCTGTTTTGAACTCAACTAATTTCCTTGATCCAATTTAAAATTCTCTGTTTTGAATACAAGACAAAATACTGTTTAAGGCATTGTCTACCATCTTGCCACATTATGATATGCCATTTTATATCATTTTGTTTAGCCAGTTTTGTAGCTCTGCCAACCATTAGTTTAATCTGGGATGATTTATTCCCCATTTTCCCTACTTTCCCTTCATTTTGAACTGGATTTTCTAAGTCAACTCAAACCAAGTTAATAATTCAGTCAAGCTTCTTGCTTGAAACACATGTCAAATCTTTTGGTTTATATTTTGTGGAATCTGTCTCTTCTCTTTGGAAATGTGAACCACCATAATTCCTCTTTTGTTTTCTCTGGCTCTTCAAAGATTTAATTCACAGAAATCATTTGCATCCCCCAAACTTCCCCTCATCCCCCCATATTCATATGTATTTTGTCTAGATCATGAGACTTAAATTATTTCACAATTATACTTTATAATCTCTAAACTTATCTTGGCTTTGTTTACCTCCTATCGTTATTTCTTCTGACCTTTACAAGCTGAAAATTATTCTTCTTGACTGAGAAGATCAAAGATATGAGCTTAAACTTAAGTCCTATGCATATATATTTATCTGATAACAATTACATCATAGAGTTCTTACATTGTGAAATAATAAAAACATTTTTATACATACTTCATTCTATGGGTGGGCAGCTATCATTCTCACGCAAGTTTCCCTAAATTTTTACTTGACACAAGGATAAGTCATTTTTAGTCTCTCTAAGCATCCTTTCCTCAAGGTTGACTACAAATTTCTCTTGCCAAGAAATAAAGATTTGTTTCTACTTGATAAAGTTTCAGAATGTCCTGGAACAGCCCAGTACATTTTAACTAGATAATTTTAGAAGAGGGAAGAATGTAGGTCAATACCAAAATCTAAGTTATAGGCTGTTGTGTGCACTATTTGTGGGACCACATACCACACTAGAGAAAGGAAATTCCATGTATAGTATGGCAAAGTACCTAGGCAGGACTTAACTGTTTAAGGAGCATCACATACAATTTTAGTTGACTTAGGAACTCAAGTTCAAAATATGTGCTTTGTGAATGGTAAGGTATCTATAGGAGGCACTGGACCCAGAATAGATTGTCCTTGTCATATTTGGGAAATTATTGGCCAAGTCTGCCTGTCACTTAAAGTAGGATGTGACAGCCAGGTGATTAAAACCTGACACTAGGGGTTCCCATCATGGCTCAGCAGTACTGAATTCAACTAGTATCCATGAGGACATGGGTTCGATCCCTGGCCTTGCTCAATGGGTTAAGGATCCGGTGTTGCCATGGGCTATGGTGTAGGTCACAGACAAGGCTCGGATCCCCTGTTGCTGTGGCTGTGGTGTAGGCTGGCAGCTGTAGCTCCATTTCGACCCCTAATCTGGGAAACTCCATATGCTGCGGGTGCAATCCTAAAAAGACAAAAAATAAAAAACAACCAAAAAAACTCTGACACCAAACTCTCCACACTGGAGCTGTGGCTGGGCGAGCAAAGAACAGCATGGAGGGTGGGTGGGAAGATGCAGACCTCAGACACTCTTCAGGCAAATAGCTGGTGTTGGTGCCAGGGAACCAGAGAAAGTCATGCTTCAATTCAACAAATATTTGTTTTGTGCCAGACACTGTGCAAAGTGCAGGTAGGCAGTGCGCAATGTGGACACATGGCAGATGTTTAGGCTCAGATTTCTGCTACCCCAGGATCTACTCTTGGAAACATCAAGGCAGGACGGCAAGCCTTTCAGGGGAGCTAGGATCCCAGAAAGGCATCAGAATGAATACTGAAGTCCCATGGAGAGAGTTGAGGAAGGGGAGCTCAGAGGCAGGGTGTTGTTAGGTGAACTCTGTTATGTGAGCAGGGACATGACTTAAACAACAAAGGAGGCTCTTAGGCGGTCAGCCTTTTGTTACCGTAGCCTAAGTTCCACCATGACCAGAGTGATGGGCAGAGTATCTAAGTCTTTAATTCTGGCCAGATTAGATGAAGGTGTCCTGTAGTGGGAGAGCCAAGATGATGAGCAAGGCAAAGGTTGTGCCTCCATTCCTTAATCTAGGAAGTGGACTAGGATTGAGCCTGTTGGTGTTTTTTTAAGTCACCATTGTGTGTTTACATGATTTCTCTTGAATCTGTTAGTGTCAAATTGTGGACCAGATGGTTCAAAGCTACCCATTAGAGTTGCATATTCCAGAGATCTTTCCAGGGAGACTCTAGAACTAGGGGATAAATCAAAAGAAATAGCATTTGGGCTCCAGAAAATTCTGGAAGATGTGAACCTTGGGAAATGGATGGTGCCCAATAAAACTCTGAAGTACCCCTATGATGTCCTTGCTCCTGTGGTTACTCCTAGACCCCTTGCCTATTAAACAGGACTTCTTCTGGCCTGGACAGGGCTTTGAATACCTATATAATTTCTGATCATTTTAAAATTTCTATTTTGTGGTCACAAACTTGACTAAAGAACATTAAAAAAAATCACTCACTGGACTCTCCCTTTATGCAAATGGCCCGTCACGTGAATATGTAATACAATTTTTCTTAAAGAATTATCTAGGAACATATTTGATAGGCAGAAATACATTTTCTCCAGCACTTGGGATTGCTTTAGTAGCTGTCAGACATTTCTCAAAGATCTGGTGAGACAGATTTATTTTTGAACATCTTGGTAATTAGAGCAAATTGTGCCATTTTCCTCATTATTTTAACCAAAAGACCTCTGGATTAATCTTCTGTTGCTGAAAGACACAGACTTCACATCCTCTTGAGAATGAAAACTTTATGGACACTTTATTTATGGACACTTTATTGACTACCCTGTATGATTTTTCTCTAACTAGTGTGCAATAGACATGCTTTTAACATCTTCTAAAGTAAATGAGATTGGAAAACAGTCAACAGAACATTATTTTGTGCTCTAAATGTGTGGTGGGTGTTTATCCTTTGATAAAGTGGATGTTCTTCCAAATAACTTTAACACTGATGCTAAAAAAAAGCTCTAAAAGTCCCACCGCCCTCTCCTATTTTCTAATTCACTTCTTTGTCCTTCCTTTTCTCTCTTCTATGCTTTGGCAACTATTTATTGAGAGCCTGCTCTAACTGAGCTGGACACTGTACCCCCTGCCCTCATGGGGCTTGCTTAAGTGGGAGAGACAGTTACTAAACAACTAATTGTGAAATGCTGGCTATTTTTGTTACCAACTGGGTTTTTCTCACTGATGATCTGAAGTCCCTTGCTCTGTGACCTTTGCTGGTAACTGTCTAACAAATTCCACGGCTGCTGGATGAAGGAAGTCACAATCCACATTGACTGAACCTCCTCCAATTCTCAAAGCCCTCCCCAGGGAACCCTCAGGGCTAACAACTCTGTATGATGTTTCTTAAATGTATTTCCAAGGCAGCTTTTCCTAAAATTTTTCCACTCTCCTTGGGCATTTTTTTTTTTTTTTTTTTTTTTTTTTTGCCATTCTTGAGTCATGTGGGAGTTCCCAGGCCAGGGATCAAATCCAAGCCACAGCAGTGACCCAAGCCACTGCAAGGACAAAGTCAGATCCTTAACCCACTGTGCCACCAGGGAACTCCCTTTTCTCAATCATCATCAAACCTCTAATGTGCACAAGGTCCTACCCTCTTCTTTAGTGAGAGGTTGAGGACACATAATTCTTCAGCTGAGAATTTCTGTATCCACTCAAGATTTACGTTCCAAAAATCTACTGACTCTTCTGCAAAAAATGTCTCCTTTCTCCTCTTAGAATGTCTCACTTTTCCTTTCTGATGACTTGCTCCTCTATCCCATGTCCTCTGAACTTCTTTGGACATTTGTCCCATAAATCATGTTTGCTCTCCCTCTGCACTCCCACTCTGCCTTTTATCATCCCTACTTTTTCGTCCACAGCCTATACAGAGGCCCAAATCTTCTTCACACTTAAAAAAAAGAGGGGAAAGTAAACAACGGCAACGTCAAAAACCACTAACACACAACAAAACACCCCCCCCACCCGCACTAACTTCTTGTGCTATTTATTAGTTTATCTCACTGTTTGCTCTCAGAATATTTCAGCCTGCATTGTTTGCCTCTCATTCCTTACCACTCATTTCTTCACCTCCTCCTTGACCTCATAATGAGCACTGTTTTCTTTTGAAGGTGACATTGAATGACTACCCATTGACTCATATGATTATTTAAGAAACAATTACTTGTTTACTTTGATATGTCAGGCACTATGGGAGGTCTGGAGGAAGCTCCCATCCATGCCTTTGGAGAACATTTGCTCTGCTGGGTAACTATTAGAACTGATGTGATATCTACAAGATGTGGCAATTCCCAAACACCATAGCTTTTTCATTCACTTCTACTTGAATGGATGGTTATGAATACTTTATTCTTCTTCTTTTTTTTTTTTTTTTTTTTTTTTTTTTTTTTTTTTTTTGTCTTTTTGTTATTTCTTTGGGCCGCTCCAGCGGCATATGGAGGTTCCCAGGCTAGGGGTCGAATCGGAGCTGTAGCCACTGGCCTACGCCAGAGCCACAGCAACGCAGTATCCGAGCCGCGTCTGCAACCTACACCACAGCTCACGGCAACACCGGATCGTTAACCCACTGAGCAAGGGCAGGGACCGAACCCGGAACCTCATGGTTCCTAGTCGGATTCGTTAACCACTGTGCCACGACGGGAACTCCACTTTATTCTTCTTGAAATACTACCTAGGTTTGTTCTTACCCATTGGACACACTCCTCCTCTGCCTCTTTCATTGGTGGTTGTGTGTCTCTACCAGTTCTTGCCCCCTCTATGTAGACACAGTCTCCACCTCTGTATGTGATCATTTTGCTACACTGCCAGCCATGGCTCTGTTAATCTCTGCAGGGGAAAGATGAAGACTGGGAAGAGCTGAGGCCTTGGATGATGCATTCTCACTGAGCACCAGGCTTAAAGGAGCAGATCAAGCAGAAAACCATGGGGAAAGTTCTAGCCAGGCAGTTATAGTATGGTATATGGAGATAGCAGGTACCTGCAAAGACACAACACAAAGAGATGCCACACATATAGGACATGGAGTTCTTGAGAATTAAGGACCTTGTCAGCTCTCCTGCACTATCTCAGTTGCTCCCATGCTCTATTTCCACATTAACTCCAAGTTTGTCTTGGCGAAGCATAGCCCTGGTCATGTCACTGTCTTCTTAAAACACCTTCAATGACTCCTAGCATTCAAGACTTATGGTGATTTGGTGTTGTAATCTCATGTCTCCATGTTTTCCTTCTTGGGAACATGTGCTTTAACCAAACTGTCCTACTTGCCAGTTCATGAACACACTTGGTGGTGTTTCCCTTTGTCTTTGCTTTTCTAATGGTTCTTCTCCCTATGACCTCTCTCCTTTCATCTCTAGCCCTAGTCCTTTCACCCTTTAAAATTAGCCAAATGCAGGTTTCCTCCAACATGTTCTTGATCTTATCATCCAATGCGGATTGTATCTTCCTCCAAGTTCCTGATGCTAATTTTTAATATTTCTTTTGACATTTACTACAAAAAAAAAAAAAACCCAACAACTTGTGTGTTCCTCTTTATTTTTAGGCTGAATACTCCTTGAAGGAAGAAGCCACGTTATTAACATCTTTGTATACATTTTCAGCTCCCAAGAGTGTGCTTTGTGTATTGAAAGTGTCCAATAATATGTGTTGAGTGATCCCTTAAATTGTACTTGAAAGGAAAGTTGTCTTTATTGGTTTTTTTCTTTGATTCATACAAATTCATACTCTTTTTTGAAAATAAATTACCCCCATATCTGTGTTTTAAACTTATATTAAGTAAATAATCTAGTGAATGACAAGCTTCTTTGGGAAACATTAAACTAAGGATGTTATGTTCCATCTTTTCAGTCAAATATGAATTTCCCATTAAAAAGGAAAAAAAAAAGCATACTTTTAGAAGGTTGAGCAGGATGGCATTTTTGAAAAAGCTTTCCCACAGCATTAAGTTTAGATTAATTCAAGGAAATTGTCTGACAGCCCACACATTTTACGTGTAGTGTCAATTGGAGCATTTTCATTCCCTGCAAGCTTGTCTCTCTCCAGCCCTGTGATTTTTAAAAGCCAGTTTTAGAGGAGAAGGTTCATCCAGGTCAAGGCTGATGAGAGGAGCAGTGCATTCAAGGGCAGTATGTGCAGGTGGTGGTTCCTCCATTGTTTTGGAGGAGGAGTAACTCAGTAATGGGGACCTGGCTCAGGACCAGTTGGACCTGATGAAGGAGGAAGAGGGGAAGATCAACAGTCACCAAAAATACTATGCTTCTTGATTCAAGGATGTTCAGCTAAGCAACCAGGCTGAGTTACATTTACTGGACTTTCCAAACATAAGAGCTGGAGACATGGTAGAAAGCCAAGGTAAGTAGTTCTTGGCTAATCATCTACTAAAAATGAGTGTCTATCATGTTCCCATCCTTAACTGGCCTCAAACAGATACAATCACTGAACTGAAGAGAAGAGAACTCTGGAGTCATTGCAAGTGCTTATACAGTCTTCCGGCCTGAAAGTGGATGAAAAGGTCCCCTGCTTCCCTTAACAGCCTTGATCTGACTAAACTATCTCCTCTCAAATTAGTTTTTAGAGATCACAGGACTACCAAATGACATTCACTTTCCAAAATTTGGGCCCATATGCTCTTCTTAACATATACTTCCTGCTTTCTCTGGATGAGCATCAGCTCTGTCAATGGGATCCTCTCCATAGCTTTGGGCCACCTTCCTTCTTTTTGGCTGTTACATTGGCAACTTCAACCAGAGAAATTCAACTCCTCTTTGGGAACCTACAATGTATAATATCAATGTATAATGGATCCTCCCATTACAAATTTATATTATGGTACTTTCATGTTTTCCAAACTCATTGTTCCCCTATCAAAAATCCAAACCACAACTCCAGTTCTAGAGACTCACAACTTAGGGAACCTAATATTTCATAAATAAAACTATAATTGATTGCGAATTCACCAACATTATTATTTAGTTAATATTTCTTGGCTTGCTAAATTGTACCAGGCATCTCCTTCTCACTTAAACTCTACTTTCCATTTCTACCATTTAAAGCTGTTTCCTAAGAGTTGCAAGCAAGGAGGTGTATTTCCTATTCCAGAATATTAATTTTTAATTTGCACTGAGTTTTATTTTTTACACACACACACCCTTTTTACATCTCCAGCACTATTAAACTTCACTCACTCTCACTTTCCCATCATCTTGAAGACTGCAGCTTCTAAGCCCAAAATCTGGACAATTTGTCTGATAAATGATTTGTCATTTCCAGAGTCAGAGATAAAACCTCAATCTAAAACAGAGGAATTCCTAGTCCTTTTTATGGTTATAATCATAATCCATCAGGATATCAGAAATTTAACTAAGTCTGGAACACCTGTTATACAAAATAATAGTATTATGGCCTTTGCTTTTCGCTATCGTATATAATTTGGTCCTTGACTATATTCGATTTTATGATCTTTTGTCGAAGAATTTGCTCTTTGGGAGCGCAGAGGTCATGCTTAATATTCTTTTTCATTTCTTTGAAAATCTTTTTCTGGACAACTAGATGCATAATGCCAGTCACAGTGTATATCATACACAGTTACAGCGTAATCATATTAATCAGATTAACAGTGTATTAAATATAACGTGAAATCTTATTGTTTGCCAGATATCTGTAGGGACAATAAATGACTCTTTTACTCACATGTTATCCATTTAACTTTAAGCATTTTTGTTAGTTTTCTATTGCTTCTGTAATAAATTGCTACAAACTCAGTGACTTAAAGCAATACACATCTATTATCTTGAGAATTCTGTGGTTCGGGACTCTTAAGATAATAGATCTTATTATTATATAATATATAACACTATTATATTATATGAGACCACATGGGTCTCACAGAGCTCAAATTAAGGTTTTAACAGGGATGCATTCATTTCCAGAGGCTCTGGGGAGAATCTTCTTACTTGCCTTTTCTAGCTTCTAGGGGTCTCCTCCTTCCTTGGCCTGTGGGCCCTTCCTCCATCTCAAAGCCAGCAATGTTCCATCTCTCTGACTCTCATTCTCTTCTCACATCTCTCTATTTCTGATCATAGTGGGAGCCTTCCCACTTTTAAGAACTCATGTGATTAGACTGGCCTCACTTGGAAAGTTTAAGATATCCTTCCTACTTCAAGTTCCAGCCAGTTGAATTAATCAATGGCAAGTTATTTCATATGTAAACTATTCACATCTGCATAGTCCCTTTTGCTAGCGTAAGTGTCATGTTCATTCATCCCACCATTTTTTCTGCCTGCTACAGCATCTTTACATCTAGGTAATTTCCTTAGAATCAATAATGGTCCTGATAAATTTTTTCACTACTGAGTTAATTTTAGAGAATTATTATTTTTTTCTGGGGAATAGTTGACTTATATATAAATGTTAAGTGTATGACACAGTGATTCACAGAATTCCTGCTATGGTGCAGTGGGTTAAGAAGCCAAACATAGCTGCTTGGGTTGTTGCAGAGGTATGGGTTTGACCCCTGGCTTGGTGCACTGGCAACTTCAACCAGAGAAGTTGAAGCACGGCTATAGCTCAGATTCAATCCCTGGCCCAGGAACTTCCACATGTCTCAGGTGCAGCCAAAAAATTTAAAACAAACAAACAAAAAAGCCTCCATAGTGATAAACAGTTTTTAGAGTTTATACTCCATTTACAGTTATTATAAAATGTTGGCTATATTCCCTGTATTGTACAGTATATCCTTGTTGCTTATTTATTTTATATATACAATAGTTCATATTAATTCTCTATCCTTATCTTGCCCCTCTTTCCTACACTTTCCCTGCTGGTAACCACTAGTTTGTTCTCTAAATTTGTGAGTTTGCTCCTTTTTTGTTTTATTTTTTAGATTCCACATATAAGTGATGTCATACAGGATTTATTTCTTTCTGTCTGAATTATTTCATGTAGCATAATGACCTCCAAGTCCACCCATGCTGTTACAAATAGCAAGATTTCATTCTTTTTTATGGCTGAGTAGTATTCCATTGTAACTACCAAGTTTCTTAATGGAGTTATCTTCCTTAGGACATTGTGCAAATGTGAACATTAATAGTAATCTGTTTAAGAAGCATATTATCCATTTAGGGTTGAATATTCAAATTGGAAACTAAGATTTTACCCGTGAAGCACAATTGGCAGTTCAAGTACAGAATTTAGCTCTCAGGTTTATTTTGTTTGAGCTTCATCATATTATAAACATCTATACATTCAAATACCTTCAGGCAGGCACATTCTCTAGTCTCCTTCAGAGTCCCTACTATCTTCTACTGTCTATACCTACCTACTTAATTCATTCATGCGGATGAATTGCTGCCTTATTCCTAAATATGTCAGTCTGTGATATCTAATCTAGTCTGTTTACTAAGCTATGAAGTTTTCACTTAATACCTCAAGGTTTGTTAACATAAATTCTGAGTATTTCCAGTCCTAGAGGTCTTATGTTACAGAACAGATTATTCCATTTATGAACAACTGTTTGAAAATGATTTTTCTACCTGTCGGTCTTGCTTCTACCTGTGTTATACTGAATAAGTCTAACTTTCTTTTCTTCATGGACCTCTTAAACAATTACAGTGCTAAAACCTCCTAATTCTTTTTCATTATAAACATTCCTCATTCAGTTAACTTTTTAAATTAGATATGGTTTCCAAACATTTCAAGTTTTTCAATCTCCTTATAATGTGGTGACCAGAAAAAGTGATGCTGCTCCAGATGTGGTCTAACCAGTATCAGGTATCATAGACCTATTTTATTTATTTATTTATTTATTTATTTATTTATTTTTTGCATTGCACTGGCATTCAATGAAAACATCAAAGTCCTTTTGTTCAAGATCTTTTGTTGGAGTGCCCGTTGTGGTGCAGTGGAAACAAATCCGACTAGGAACCATGAGGTTGCGGGTTTGATCCCTGGCCTCTATCGGTGGGTTAAGGATCCGGCGTTTCCGTGGCTGTGGTGTAGGCCAGGGCCAGCGGCTACAGCTCTGATTAGACCCCTAGCCTGGGAACCTCCACATGCCGTGGGTGCGGTCCTAAAAAAGACCCCCCCCCAAAAAAAAAAGATCTTTTGCTACATGATTTCCTGATAGTGTAGCTCTCCTCAAGTCTAGTTTCCATTCATTTATCAAGTAGTAAACATTCATTGAGCACTGGTTGCATGCATGACACTGTGGTTGGTGCTAGAGGTCACACAGAAGGATATGATATAGTGGAAGAGACCATAGTTTCACAAGGGACAGAGAGACTGATGCATAGTTTTGATCCAGAGGAGAAATGCAGCAGGAGCGGTATCTGTAAAGTAGACTTCCACCCAGCTAAAGAGAAGCCAGGACTTACCAATGTGCTAAGGACTTTAGGTGAAGGTGGTCAGTCACTGAATATTGAGCTTTGGAGCTGCTGAGAGGTCTGGACTGAAGTTCATGATTAGGAGGATAGTAGACCTGTCATTTTGTATCCTCTCATTGTTGCTTCTTTTGCTCTGAGTGTGTGAACATTTCCCCTTTGGGTACACCCAAGTTTGTCTCTCCAATCTCCATGTTCTATTCCTGTTTTCCCTACCAAAGGGGTTGGCACGTCTCCTAGCCAGACCAATGTGAGGCACGCTCTCTGGAATTTCAGTCTTGACCAAGTTGCTGCAACAATGGACAGACAATTCATTCAGTGGCTGGGTCCTGAAATGAGACTGCTCCTAATTTCCTACAACCTTGGGGCTGCAATCTATCTAGATATCTCCCTTTTAAAGCCCAATTCTCTAGCTTTCCTTTCAGTTCTGTGAATTACTTCTTATCCTTACCACAGATTCCTTTTTAGTTTAAGTTGTCAAACCCAGTTTTCATTGCTTGTGACCATGTAATTCAATTATATAACTTATTCTACAGGATTATATCAGCTTAATTTGGTGGTTAGTGCTCTAGAACTAGAGAGGAAAATCTTAAGAGCTTGAGCTCTGGAATTGGTTTCCTGGGTTTAAGTGCCAGATTTTTCACTAATTACTTTAGGGAATTTAAAACAAAGTACTCTATGTCTGTGAACTTCAGTTGTCATGGCTATATAATGGCATTTCTTTATTTTTAATAAAGATTTTTATTTTTTCTATTATAGTTGGTTTACAGTGTTCTGTCGATTTTCTACTATACAGCAAAGTGACCCAGTCACACACATGAACACACACATATATTTATTTATATATACATATACATTCTTTTTCTCACATTATCCTCCATCATACTCCATCACAAGTGACTAGATATAGTTCCCAGTGCTATATAGCACGATCTCATTGCTTATCCATTCTAAAGGCAATAGTTTGCATCTATTAATCCCAAACTCCCAGTCTATCTCACTCCCTCCCCCTCCCCCTTGGCAACCACAAATCTGTTCTCCAAGTCCATGAGTTTCTTTTCTGTGGAAAGATTCATTTGTGCCATAATCCCACCTACCGAATGCACAGTTTTAAACATAAAGGAGAGGATGAACATAAAACATAGTGTCTGTCACATGCAATGTACTCAATAAATGTTAGGGTCGGTAGGGATTAAACGTTGCAAGAGCTAGTGAAGGTATGTGCATGGAAAGATCAGAGTAGGGAGGGAAGAGATAGGAAAGAGCGAGTCATATAATCATAGGGGATGATTATTATAACCTAACTGGTTATTGCAGTTAGAATAGGGGCAAATGCTACGGAGAAATCAAATAAGAAATGGGCTAAAAATGACAATAATTAGCAACCGAAACAAACAAAACCAAAACAACATAATTCAAAAATGGGTAAAGGGTTTAAATAAATATTTCTCCAAATGAGATATATAAATGGCCAATAAGCAAATGAAAGGATGCCCAACATCACTCATCATCCATAGAGAAATGCACACCCACCAGGATGGCTGCTGTCCAAAAAGCAGGAACTAACAAATGCTGGTGAGGATATGAAGAAATTGGAACTTGTATGTGTTGGTGGTAGGAATTAAACAGTGATACCTCTGCAGGAAAGAATTTGGCAGTTTCTATAAAGTTAAGCACAAAATATCATATGATCTAGCAATTCAATTTCTGGGTATCTATCCCAGAATTGAAAGTAGAACAAACAGGAGTTACCCTTGTGGCTCAGTAGAAATGAATCTGATTAGCATCCATGAGGATGCAGGATCGATCTCTGGCCTTGCTCAGTGGGTTAAGGATCCAGTGTTGCTGTGAGCTGTGGTGTAGGTCACAGATGCAGCTTGGATCCCGAGTTGCTATGTCTGTGCTATAGATCAGCTACAACTCCGATTTGACCCCTAGCCTGGGAACTTCCACATGCTGCAAGTTTGCCCCTAAAAAGCCAAAAAAAAAAAAAAAAAACAAAAAAACAACAACAAAAAAAAAACAGACCCTTGTACATTAATGTATCAATGTTCATAGCAGCATTATTTGTAATGGCCAAAAGATGGAAACAACTCAAATGTCCACCAACCGACAAATGGATAAACAAAATGTGGTTGGTTGCCTATCTATCACCTATCTGTCTGTCTGTCTGTCTATCTATCTATCTATCTGATATATATTGTGGAATATTAGTCAGTCTTGCAAAGGAATGGCATCCTTATACTACAATATGAATGTGCCTTGAAAACATTATGTTAAATGAAATAAACCAGACACAAAAGAACAAATATCATATTATTTTACTTACATGAGCTAACTAGGAAAATTCATAGAGACATAAAGTAGAACAGCAGTAAGCAGGGTTTAAGGCAGGGGAGAATGGGGAGTTATTGTATAATGAATAGAGAGTTTCTGTTTATGATGCTGAAAAAGTTCTGGAAATGAACAGTGATGCTCGTACAACATTGTAAATGTATTTAATGCTACAGAGTTGTATACTTAAACATGATGAAAATTGATAAATTTTCTTTTCTTTTCTTTTTGCTTTTTAGGGCTGCACATGCAGCACATGGAAGTTCCCAGGCTAAGGGTCAAATCGGAACTACAGCTGCTGGGCTATACCATAGCCACAGCAACAACAGATCTGAGCTGCATCTTTGACCTACACCACAGTTCATGGCAACGCCCGATCCTTAACCCACTGAGCAAGGCCAGGTATTGAACCTGCCTCGTCATTTTGCAAAAATGACCACTGTATTTGCAAATAATGCAACCAACAAGGGCTTAATTTCCAAAATAGACAGTGCATACAATTCAACAACAAAAAACAAACAACCCAATTAAAAAATGGGCAGAAGAACTAAACAGACATTTCTCCAAAGAAGAAATGTAAATGGCCAATAGGCTCATGAAAAATGCTCAATGTCACTAATTATTAGAGAAATCCAAATCAAACTACAATGAGGTACCACCTCACTGATCAGAATGGCTGTCATTAATATATCTACAAATAACAAATGCGGGAGAGGGTGTGGAGAAAAGGGAACCCTCCCACACTGTTGATGGGGATAGAAATTGATACAGCCACTATGGAAAACAGTACAGTGTTTCTTCAGAAAACTAAATATAGAACTACCATATGATCTAGCAATCCCACTCCTGGGCATATATTTGGACAAAACCATAATTCAAAAAGATACATGCACCCGTATGTTCATAGTAGCATCATTCACAATAGCCAAGACATGGAAACAACCTAAATGTCCATTAGCAGAGGAATGGATAAAGAAGATGTGGAACATACATGCAATGGAATACTACTCAGCCATTAAAAATAATGAAATAATACCATTTGTAGCAACATGGATATAACTAGAGATTCTCATAGTAAAGAAGTCAGAAAGAGAAAGAAAAATACTGTATGATATCACTCATATGTGGAATCTAAAATATAACACAAATGGACCTATCTATGAAACAGAAACAGACTCATGAACAAGAAGAACAGACTTGTGGTTGCCAAAAGGGAGGGGCTCGTGGGAGGGATGAAGAGGGGGTTGGGGTTAGCAGATGTAAAATTTTATACATGGAGGAGTAAAGAACAAGGTCCTTCTGTATAGCATACAGCTATACTCAATGTTAATGGACAAGAGTATTTTTAAAAAGTGATACATATAGAGATATATAACTGAAGTACTTTGCTATACAGCAGAAATTAACACAACATTGTAAATCAACTACACTTCAGTTAAAAAAAATTAAATGACCATTGTATGTTAAGATGCCACAGGGGAGACAGTTTCAGGATGTAAAGCAAGAATCACCAGTTTATAGTGTGCTGTGGGGAAAATGGGAAGCAGGGCTTCAGAGTTTTCAAGAATAGCCTCCTCCAATGAAGTCTGATTATGATAAGAAGAATGCATAGGGTGATAAGCTACAGGTATAAAAATCATTGGGCATATTTTGGTGCTAAAGGAGGCCAGTGGAAAGGGAGAGGTTAGTTGTATAGCAAAAAGATGGAGCTGATAGAACCATGCCCTGAAGAAATCAACAGGAAAACCAACGGAGAAAGGAGAGTGGAATGGAAATGAATGTAGCGTTGTAGGTTGGCTGGAAGGTCCAGGAAGTTTACATGACAAGCATTTATTTCTTCTGTGAAATAGATGAAGGCTCTTAATGGGAGGAAGGAGTGTGCAGTCCAGGAGAGAGCTGGGTGTTTGGAATAACAGCCGAGGGGGAAAAAAAGAGGGAGCTGATCAGCAAGTGAAAGGAGTCCTGTGCATTGGTGAAGGCACGGGAAGTGAGAATCTTTTTTTTTTTTTTAAAGATTTTGTTTGTTTGTTTGTTTGTTTTTTTGTCTTTTTGCTATTTCTTTGGGCCGCTTCCACGGCATATGGAGGTTCCCAGGCTAGGGGTCTAATCGGAGCTGTAGCCGCTGGCCTACACCAGAGCCACAGCAACGCGGGATCCGAGCCGCGTCTGCAACCTACACCACAGCTCCTGGCAACGCCGGATCGTTAACCCACTGAGCAAGGGCAGGGACCGAACCCGCAACCTCATGGTTCCCAGTCGGATTCGTTAACCACTGCGCCACAACGGGAACTCCCTTTTCTTTTCTTTTCTTTTCTTTTCTTTTTTTTTTATGTGATTGAATAATTTTCCCCCATGTATTGTCAGCAGCCTAGGGGAAGGCTGAAGAAGGTAGATTACTGTGTTGTCTCTGTTTTTAGGGGTTTTAGGGCAGGGATGGTAGGACATACAGAGGAGGAATTTGAACTCCAGTTTTGGGGGGAGAACAGTTTAAGTAATCGGGGTCCAGCCTGAGGAGAGAAAGAAATCAAGTAAGAAGGAAAAGACTGGTCAGTGGTGTTTCTCACTTACAGAGCCAGTAGAATTCTGTTCCTGCTGGTGAAATGGATAATGGAAAGATCGCTGGCCTTAGACACCAGAGCACCTGGGTTCTGGATTCAGTGCTGCCATTAAACAGCTGCATTGCACTGAAATGAGTCATTTCATGTCACTGGGCCTTGGTTTCCTAAATTGTAAAGTGGGACTGGGATCAGAAAGTATATGAATCCCCTTCCAGCTTCAATACTCTGGGACATAGGTCAGATGATTTGCCTGCTTAGGAATTTTCACAAGCCTCTGGAGTAGGAAACTCTTCTGTATTAACTCTTTTTTTTTTTTTTTAAATAGAATTTTATTTTTCTATAACTCCATTCATTTTTTTTTTCTTATAGCTGCAACTGCAGCATATGGAAAGTTGTTGGCTGGGGGTCAAATCAGAGCTGTAGCCACAGCAACACAGGATTTGAGACATATCTGTGCCACAGCTTGCTGCAACGCTGGATCCTTAACCCACTGAGCAAGTCCAAAGTTCAAATCTGCACCCTCATGGATAATAGTTGGGGTCTTAACTGGCTGAGCCAGAGTGGGAACTCCCCATTCAGTTTCTATTCTTTTGGAGGGGGGTGCTGCATTCGCAGCATGTGGAAGTTCCTGGACCATGGATCAAACCCATGCCACAGCAGCGACCTGAGCCACTGGAGTGACAATGCCAGATCCTTAATCCACTGCACCATAAGGAAAATCCCTAAACTTCTTTCTTAACACATAGAAGTTCCATTTCCAAAGAACCTGGGCCCTTAAACACTATCAGGGGACTATGTAATCCATCTGTCAGTCAATAATAGGAGAACATCAGAATTCAGGTGTCCAGGTGTCTCCTCTGGTTCTTACCAGCGTGACACTGTGAGTCACCTCTGGACACCCTGGCTTCCTCACTTAGGTACAGCCCCACAGCCTTCTCTACTTTCCCCCTTGTTTCTCTTTATCTCACTACTCGTAAGGTCTGTCAATAGCCTGTTATTGAATAAATCGGAAGATATTTATCAAGTCTCCATGTGGTGTCCTTCTTCATGCTCAGACATTGAGAACCTAGGATGGCTATGTCCCAGTTGTTCTACCTGTGAAAGTCACATCCTGGCTGGGGAGACAAAACCCAGGCACACAACCTGTTCATGAATAGCATGTAAGCCCATATGTAATTAAGTGCTAACCTATGAAGTTAAGACAAGTATGCTGGGGTTTCAGCAATGACAGGTCATCCCAGATCTGTGGGGCAAATGGAACTTGAACTATGCTTTGAACATTGGGTCAAGTTTAGGGGAGGGTGAGGTTCTCTTGGCCATAAATGGGGGAATCAGAATTGACAGTGAGAAGGAACTTGCTTTGGTCTGGTTAGTCATTCCCTGCTTCTCTCCTGTGAATCTAGAGTTCCCTTTCTCCATTCTGTGCATCCAATTCTCTCTCATTTGTCCTTAGCTCCTCATATTTTATACAGATAACTGGATAGCTTGTGCTGCTGATGGCTGAACTGAAGCCCTTCCAGAGGTTTGGGAGTGAGGCTGGGGAGTAAGCCGCTCAGACAGCCAGGCCACCTGTACCATTGGCTCTGCCAGATCCTCTCAGGGATTTGCCCTTTTATGTTAAAAACAGCTCCTGTGATCTTTACAGCACACCTGCTAAGTGCGGATAAGCGTGAATTCCAAAATAGCATTTCCTTTGCCCACCCCTCTCCCATGTGGTGTTTAATACACAGTATTAAGGCATAGTACCACACGGTAAACTTGTAGGACTAGATAGAAGTGGGAAGGCATTCCCATTGATGGCAATGTGAAGCTGGGTTTGAGGTGGATTATACTTCATGTAAGCAGCCAAATTCTCACCAGAAAGTGACTGCAGATGAATCCAGGGCTGTGGAAGATTGACTTTAGCACTAATTGAGCATCTCAGAATAGATTAGTTTAGCCCCACACTCTGACCTTGGGAAAAGTGAAGCTCAGAACCACCATGCACTGTGATGACCATCCCTTGAAAGTTTAGGTCCTCACTGATTTTTAATTTCCCTAAAATGTCAAATGTTTTAGGTGGAGAGTGAGTCTGTCTGCAAGCACTCTTTGGGATACTGCAGCAGAAAGAAAAGAATTTACAAGTGTTTCCACTTTTATGACATTTATGGACATTTACAACATGCATGTGTGTGAAAATCACTTAAAGCTTATGAAGAAACCTATAAACCAGAGCAAATCTATTTATAATAATAATAGTGAAGATATGCTGAGAGCTTACTATGTATCAGGTGCTATTTCAAATTCACAAGAGCTAAGGAAGTGTAAGGTTAAAAGGGGAAAGTGAACCTTGAAGCTGAGCCTTCTGATATTCTTGTCACCTCTTCATCTGTCCTTCAGACTGATTCATGCTTCAGATCCAAGAGTAAATCTTACTCTCTCAGAGACTTCCTTAGAATCTAGAACTACACTGTCCAATATAGGGGCCACCAGTTGAATATTTAAATTTAAACCAATTAAAATTAAATAAGATGGGAGTTCCCAGGTGGCCCAATGGGTTAAGTATCTGGTGTTGTCACTGCGGTGGCTTGGGTCACTGCTATGGCGTGGGTTTGATCCCTGGCCTGGGAACTTTTGCATGCCACTGGTGCAACCAAAAAACATTAAATAAGATAAAAAATGTAAAGCCTCAGTGGCACTAGCCATATTTCAGCTATGCACTGGCCACGTGGTGGCTGGTAGCCATCATACTGAATTCCACATGTATAGAACATTGGCTATCCTATTGGACAGCATTGGCTAGACTATAGATGTTTGGAACACAGAGCTGCTTTCATAGGAGTCAATGTACCTGAGTTACATGAACAGCCTCTGTCCTCCTTACTGGATTATACATCCCATGGAATAGGGATTTCTTATCTTCCTAACCATGTTACACTCATTATCCAGCACAGCATCTAGTATGTCTGGGGTCTAATGCACAATGATATTTTTGGCCCTTCCCCAATGCATGGGAAGAAATTAGTAACTGCCTGGATGAGTCAGAAAATTTCTCCCAGAAGAGATAATATTTGGATTGAAGTTTGAAGGATGAATGTGAGCTTGCCAGATTGAAAAGGGGACAGGAATCCGGGAAAACAGACCAGCATATTCAAAGAGACAGAATCGCTACAGCCTATGTTTAAGGAAAAGATCAAATAAGAAGTTCACAGTGGGTGGCTGGAGCAGAGCTTATTTGTGTTGTGGGTGTGGCCTTGGACTGGCTGTCTGGGAGTGGGTTAAGGTAGAAGAGGTAGAGTTGGAGACAGATAGTGAAGGATGTCTTTGTTATATAATGATTTTAGAACTTTTGCTTGAAGAAACAGGTGCCAGAAAAGATCATGGGGGAGAGAATTCTTATGATCAGATGTACTTATCCATTCATTTATTTTAGCGGCATGATTATGGGGGCTATGGTGAGATGGACTAACCTGGAAAGAAACACGGCAGAGAAACTAGTTGTTTGGTTGCTATAGTTGGGGTTGTGATCAGGAAACAGGTCTGTGGTAGAACAGATAGGAATCAGGAGTTCCCATTGTGGCTCGGTGAAGAACCCAACTAGTATCCATGAGGATGTGGGTTCAATCCCTGGCTGCACTCAATGGGTTAAGGATCCAGTGTGCAGATGCAGCTCAGATCTGGTGTTGCTGTGGCTGTGGTGTAGAGTGGCAGCTGCAGCTGTGATTCTACTCCTAGCCTGGGAATTTCCATAAGCTGTGGGTATGTCCCCCCAAAAAAAGAAAAGATAGGATTTGCTGGCTTGTTGATGAGCTGGATGGTGACACAATAAAAGATATAAGGAATATGGGAGGAGATAGAATTTTGGAAAAGAGAATAATTAACTTGATGTGCCTGAAGGAAACACATGAATAGGAGACTGTCTATATTTTTCTGGAACCGAGGGGAGGGATGAAGCCTAGAGATACAGAATGTAGAGTGGTCAGCTTTTAGATTTGGTGGAAATCATGGGAGTCACTCGAGAAAACTTGTAGCATAAGAAAAGATGGGCATGAAATTTAGTCACTGGAGAATACTAACATTTAGAGTTTCTAAAGGAGAAAAAGCCAATAAAGCCAGTTGAGAAGGAATAATCATAGAGGCAAGGGAAGAGGAAGTTTTAAGAAGTAGAGGGTGGGCCATAGAAGCCTTAGGAGACTAAAAGTTGGTCATTAGCATCTAGGGGAGTGCTAATAACAAATCCTGCGTTCTTTTCACATTCTTTAGCACTGATGCTAAATCCAAGAATTCCAGTCACACATGAACATTTCTAGTCCTAGTGGGACTTCTGTCCTGTTTTTCCTTGATCAGAAACTACTTTCCTTTTCCCTCTTGTCAAAAGAAGAGTCCTGTGGTAGCATGGATAGAACTAGAGATTCTCATACTAAATGAAGTAAGTCAGAGAGAGAAGGACAAACACCATATGATATCACTTATATGTGGAATCTAAAATATGGCACAAAGGAACCTATCTACAAAACAGAAACAGACTCACAGACATAGAGACAGACTTGTGGTTGGCAAGGGGTGGGGGAGAGAGTGGGAGGGACTGGGAGCTTGGGGTTAGTAGATGCAAACTATTACATTTGGAGTGAAAAGGCCATAAGATCCTGCTGTATAGCACAGGGAACTATATCCAATCACTTGTGATAAAACATGATGGAGGATAATGTGAGAAAAAGTATATATATATATATATATATACACACATATATATATATACACATATATATACACACATATATATATATATACATATATATATACACATATATATATATATACATACATATATATATACACACATACACACACACATATGTATGAGGTCATTTTACTATACAGCAAAAACTGACAGAACATTATATAGTATAGGGAACTATATCCAATCACTTGTGATGGAACATGATGGATAATGTGATAAAAAGAATGTGTATACACACACACACACACACAGACACACACACACACACACATGTATGGGGTCATTTTGTTATACAGCAGAAATTGACAGAACATTATAAATCAATTTCACTTTAATAAAAATTTAATAAAAAATGAAACTGGAAAAAAAAGGAGAGTCCTTACAACTCATTTTCAGGAAGCTGTGCTAGACTGATAGCAACTTGACATTGTATTTCTGCCAGGGGCATTTCATAAGAATCAGTGCTTTGCAGGGATGGGTGTCAAAAACTGAACTTGCTCTGTGACACCTTAAAAGACACAATCAGGAAACAAAGGTTGGATGCTAAGGGGAGGCTGATCATGGTGCTAACGTTGGACTGTGAGTTTCCTGAGAGTATGATGTTTTATTATCTCTGAGCAATGCCTGACATATAGAGAAGACCTTTAATATTTGTCTGTTGCACAGGTCAATAGAACTATTAAAAGAATTAATTGGACTGTCCTTCAAGTTAATGAGTTGTCTGTCACTAAAAGCATCTGAACAGAAGTTATATACCCTCTAAATGAGTGCAGTGGACAGACTCCATGCACTGGGGAAGGCTGAAATGGTGGAAATGGTGGACCTGGATGCCTTCCTGGTCCACTATGCTGTGCTCATACACAATGAGAACTATGATGAATGGAGACTTGAACTTCGAACATGCTCTGCCTGAACATGCAAAGGCACAGGAAGGAACAAACAATAAGAAAATGAGTTTTCTGGAGATCTGGGATTGATATCCATCCCCCTCTGCCACGCAGCTATCTGACACATAAAAACACCATAAAAGAATCGAGTTTAAGAAAATAATTCACAGAGCATCCTCAGTCTGTTGACTGCTAAGTGTACCCTACCTAGCGCTATCCCAGACAACAGCAGGCTTGTTGGGTGGGAACACATCCTAGACTTCCAGACTTCAGCTGGTAGAGTCAATTCAGAAACTGGGAGTTGTGTTGAGTACTCCTTTTGGAGACTAAACACCAAAGAAGAGTCTAATGGTCTGGTAGCTTGGCTATAAATTTTCAGCAGGCTTGAAATTTGCTGTAAGGGATCAGGAAGCGAGATAACATTGGTAGGGAGAGAATTTTGAAGATGCGCAGGACTTGCCTAACTGTCAGGTGCTAACAACTGTGGAATTCTATCTTTAGTGAGGTTTCCAAGTTGTTAAAGAAAAGGTAGGCAAGAGTTCAAATGGAGTGTTACCCTTGACTCTGACACTTGGAATATTTGCTAAAAAAAAAAAAAAAAAAAGGTCCTACAAGGATACTAGTCAAAATAGACAAGAGAGAATGGTTGAAAGCATGGGTTCTGATGGATGTCAACCTAGGTTTGACTGAGGCTCAGGTTTGTGATTTTGGACAAGTGGCTTAGCCCCTCTCCAAACTTCAGTGTTTTCAACTGTAAAGTGGGAATACTAATATCCAACAACAGCGTTGCTGTGAGAGTGAATCAGTTATTAATTCTATACAAAGGGATTAATTTATAACTTAATTCTTGCAAAGAGGATATTTTCGGATCACTCAATATGATAGTTTTCATGAAGATTAGTAAATTTTTTGTCATTGTCAGAGGGGAGACTGGAAACCCCCAATTCAATCTAAGCTTTTCAACAGAATGTGCTTCCTGCCAGTTTTGTCCCCTCTCCTGCTGCCAGTTGAGATGACTGGGGGCGCCCTCAGCAAGCAAGCCCTTAACTCCTCTGGGGCTGATGAGTCAGAAGTGGAGAGCAGAGAGCAATCTGCTGAGCCGCTGTGACCCAGAGCCCTGCACCCTCCCACCCCCACCCCAGGCTGTGACTAACTCTTGCCCAGTTTTGCGTTATTTCACCATGGAGACAAATGTTCTCAGGAGGGCAGCCGGATTCGCTGGGATTGTTTATTGCTGCAGTAATATCTGACAGGTGTCTGTAGCTGCCTTCATCTTGCTGTCTCCTTGCTTCCTTCTTTTCCTAATAAGGCTAGAGTCACCCCCAACCGCATTTTCACTTCAGACAGGGGAACTGCCTCATACCTCTGTCCTTGGATGCTGGCTATGATGCTACTTGCCACTTCCTGGGTGTGTGACTCTGTGGTCCAGTGTTCATCCCTTGTATGTGTGTGTGTCCATCCCCTCTGCATCCATCGTGTGTGTGTGTCCATCCCGTGTGTGTGTGTGTGTGTGTGTTCACCCCCGTGTGCAGTGTCTACTACCTGGGCTTTGGAGTCGGACGCAACCAAGGCTTCTTTCTTAGTGCCTGGTACCTACCTAACTTTCTTACTCTCACCTCCTGCTGCATGACCCCAGGATAACAGCACCTCCTGTTGGAGGAAACCAGGGGAGATGCTGTTTGTTTAAACAAGCATCTCATGTCTGTTAGCGTCTAAGATTATTATTATTAGTTAAAAAAAAAAAAAAAAGTTCGCTGGCGCTTTGAATCTGCTTTTGGAACAACCCACTCTGGATGGGTTCCAAATAGGAGTGTGAACTCTGAAAGCTTTGGGCTTAGGCCTGGGCTCACTCCAGATTTGTGTATGTGCCTCTTCTTATAGGCAAAATGCCTGCCAAACTTGATTGGATAACTGTGTGTTTGTTCTCTTTTGCTTCTTCTTCTTTTTTGCTTTTGAGGGCCACACATGAGGCATATGGAGGTTCCCAGGCTAGGGGTTGAATCAGAGCTACAGCTGCCAGCCTATCCCAGCCATGTCTGTGACCTACACCACAGCTCACAGAATGCTGGATCCCCAGCCTACTGAGAAAGGCCAGGGACTGAACCCATATCCTCATGGATGCTAGTTGGATTCCTATTCATTGCATCATCATGGGAACACCCTCTTTTGCTGCGTTTATTATAGCTCCAGAGTCTTTGGTCTAGTGGGTGGTCCCAGGCCCTGTTTAATCGATCTTTGCATAGTTCTGCTAAATTCACTGATGCGTCCGCTGTCTGTTGTTGGGTAGGCTACAAACAGGCTGTTTTAGGAGGGTCTTGCTCATGTGACTGGTGACAGTTTGGGCCTGGGTGACATGGAAGGCTGGGCTGTGGGTTTTTTCTCATCCAGCAGGCTAGCCTTCTTTATTGCTCTGCTGGTAGGCCGATTCTGAGAGAGAGGGTAAAACATTCAAGGCCTCTTGAAGCCTAGTTTAGAACTAGCATACCGGAGTTCCTGTCATGGCTCAGTGGAACAAATCTGACTAGGATCCATGAAGATGCAGGTTAGATCCCTGGCCTTGCTCAGTGGGTAAATGATCCGGCTTTACTGTCAGCTGTGGTGTAGGTCGCAGACGCAGTTTGGATCTGATGTTGCTGTGGCCATGGTGTAGGCCAGCAGCTACAGCTTCAATTCAACCCCTAGACTGGGAACCTCCATATACTGTGAGAGTGGCCCTAAAAAGACAAAACAAACAAACAAACAAAAAACATACAAACAAAAAACCACAAAAAAACTAAAACCAAAATAAAACAAAAACAAAAACTAGCATGCCATCACTTTAGGGCATTTTATTAGTGAAAGCAAGTCACCAAGCCAGCCCAGATTCAGGAGGATTAAAATAGCCCTCACCTTGTAAAGGGTGGATTGCAAAGTCACACTGCAAAGGCTGTGGGTATGGGGATCTGTGAACACCTGGGGGTGTCAAACTACCACAGCTTCATCCCAAATTAGTCCTTAGCCCTGGGCTCCAAAATCCTTGACTCAGTGACTAGTACACAAAGCTGAGCTATTAGTGTTTTCCATCCAAGGGGATGACATGATTGGATTTTGCTCGTATTTCAGCAACCACTTTCCTGGTGCTGGTGCGCAGAAGGTGTACGCAGAATTCTGAACAGATCTGAGTGTCTGCTCTTTCCTTCTTTTCTGCTTCTCCTCTTCTCCCTTCCTCCCACTCTCTCCTGAACATTTTTTGAACCACTGATCTCTTTTACTCTGAAGAGTATAAAGCACACAGAGACACTGGCAGGCAAAAAGATAGGGGTGAAATCCCAACTTCCAAAGTTCTTGGCTCTATATTTTCTCTTGGAATCACCCTACCCGTCAAAGTCGGGGTGATACAGTCATCACACGATATTCAGTTTTGAGAAATTGGTCCCTTCTTTTTCCTCCACTATTGCCAATCTTCATTTTTCACCATGGTGTGGTTGCCGCTGAGTTTTCCCCACACCAAGTCCTTTTTCAGTCTTTCTGAGGCAGGTAAGCCCACAGTGGCCAGGACCTCAGGCCCACTTCCCAAAGGTCATGTTTGCACATGATCTGTGCATGTTACTTAGGTGTCTGCAAACACAATGCAGAGCCAGAGTGGGGGAGGGGCTGCAATGAAGAACATCAGAAGGAAACACTGTGGCTGCCCAGTCACCAGGACTGATGTTCAAGGACCAGTGAAACAAAGGCAAAAACACACGAAGGCTACCCCGCAATGGCTGATTCTACTGAGTACAAGTCTTGGGGAATTCAGGTTACACAGTGACATGCAAAGTCAGAAGCACAATTCCCACACCCCCAGACTTGGTCATTTAGTTGCAAAGGCAGGTCCTTGTGGAATAGCAGACAGTGACATAGGAAAAGAGGTCATTAAAGAACAGTCCATAGAGAACAAAGAATTATAAGGACGGCCTGGAGTGGCCACGGAAGGATGACAAGCTCTGGGAAGTTGAAAATACAGGTTATTTTCTGAGATGACTCAGAATGGCTGGGTCTCCAACAGGGGGCCAAGGAGTCAGAGAGCTGGTATGTGTGTCCTCTGTGGTCCATAGTTTGCTGATTCACAGACGGGGCTTCTGGGGCTTCCGGGTTGGATGAGACCTGGACCTGAGATGTCATCTTGGGGCAGGGGTCGGGGGTCGGGGGGGAGGTTTGGGGGGAACGCTCTCTTGCCATCGAACATTTGAAAATGTTGAAAGCCTCTCCTACAGACCTTCCTGCAGCCCTTGGTGAGGTTGGCGACTCTCCCACCTAGAAGGTGTGGAAGACTGGCTGTCTGTCTGCATCTCTTTGACACACCCGAGAGGAGAGGAAACCTATGTCTCCTTGAGGGGAGACAGTTCACCTCCCCATGTCAGGGCAGACCCCTCACCACTGCTTCAAAACTCTCATTTCACATCAAATCAAAGGCTGGCCTAACCATGGAACACAGCCCTTCCCTTCTTTTTTTTCTCCCTGTCAAAATGAAAAATGGCTGGGTGGGAGCTCTAATTATGTGGAACAGGCTGGCACTATTTTCATGTCCAAGAAAATTGGTGTAACCACTGTCCTTGAGGCTGATGAGGTGTCCATGGTGACCAGAGAGATGGGATGGTTGGTTCAGCAGTAGCGACAAAGCCAGGGCTTATGCAGGGTTTTCTAATTTGAAGGGATATTTACAGATATTATTTTATTTGAATCTTGGTCAGTTTCATACTCCCGACCCAATAACTATTACCATCTGCTTGCATTTCTCAGATGAATAAACTGAGGCTTAGAGAGCTGAGACTTAAGTCAGCTGGAAATCAAAAGCTAGAATCCAGATTTCCCCCACTACCCAGCTCTCAAGTCAATGTTATTTTGACTATAGTGAAATCATTTTTTCTTATGTGTTCATCCTATGATGTTTAATTTGTTTGGTAAACTTACTTTCTGTAACAAGCCCCCGAATAAATCAATGTCATTGATCACTATCCTTTTCATAAGGAAACTGAAAAGCCTCAGAGGATTTATTCCCCCAAGGTAACTGTGACCTTGGCCTTGTGAGAATCTGAGGCCTTTTTTGTGCACCATGATCCACTTAGGAATTGTAAAACATACGGAAGAGATCTATGGGAGGGAAACAATTTTAAAATTTAAGCAGTTTTCTTCCTTTCTACTCTAAACATATGGGTCCCTTGCTTGTAAAGGCTGACAACCACCCCGTGAGGTAAGGAGGTCAGGAACCCTATTATCTCTCTGTTTTTAAAAGCAAGTACACAGGGAGGAAACAACTTGCCCAAGGACATGGTGACTCAGTCCGCAGAGGAGCCAGGATGAAAACAGCCCTCATTTTTTACTTTCAGTACACACCAAGCCCATCGTCTGCATGGGCTGCAGGACTACGGCCCTTCACAAACAAGCGCCTATTAGTCAGACATGGAAATAATTATGTCCCTTTCACATTTTGAACAGAAAGTGAACTCTCAAAGATATTGGCACGAGAGAAGCCTACAATTCCCCAAGAATTTTTTTTTTCTTAAACTTTTATTTTTAAGTCACAGATGGCTAGTCTGAAAAAGTGGAGAGAAAAAAAAAAAAAACCCTTCCTTGTCTTTTCTCTCAGGCCTGGCCTCATATAACACCCCTACCACACCCCTGTGGGAAGAAGGATTACACTTCCCACTATTCCCTGGGGTAGATTTTGTTCTTTTAAAATAAACAAACACTTGAAAACTTTGTTTCTTCTAATATTAGCTTTGGTCTTGAATCAGAATTGATTTGGCATTGAGGAACTAGAAAGGATGAATAGTGGAGTTCCTTGGTGGCTCAGTGGGTTAGGGATGCAGTATAGTCATTGCAATGGCTCTGCTTGCTGCTGTGGCATGGGTTTGATCCCTGGCCCGGGAACTTCCCCATACCATGGGTGCAGCCAAAAGAAACAACAACAACAAAATGATTCTCAATGAGCAGTAGAGAAGAGTCTCTCTCTTCTGGGGGGCCATTTTTTAAAATTTAATCTTATTAAGTATAATTGACTTACAATAGTGCATTAAATTTCAGGTGTACAGCAAAGTGAATCAGTCACACATATAAATATATTCATTCTTTTTTCCCATATAGGTTATTACAAAATATTGAGTACATTTTCCTGTGCTATACAGCAGGTTCTTATCAATCATCTATTTTATACAGTAGCATTTATGTGTTTTTCCTATCCTTCATACCCAAGATAATCTACAGATTCAATGCAAGCTATCAAAGACATTCTTCAAACAACTTGAACAAAATATTTTAAAATTTGTATAGACTCAAAAGACCCTGAATAGCCAAAGCAATACTGAAAAAGAAAAATGAAACTAGAAGAATCAGGCTTCCTGACTGCAGTCTATACTAAAAGGCTACAGTAATAAAAACAGTATGGTACTGGCACAAAAATAGAAATACAGATCAGTGCACCAGGACAGAAAGCCCAGAAATAAATCCATGCACCTATGGTCAACTAATCTATGACAAAGGAGGCAGGAACACATGGTGGAGGAAAGACAGTCTATTCAGTAAGTGGTACTGGGAAAATTGGACAGCTACATGGAAAAGAAAAAAAATTAGTACATTCTCTAACACATTGCAAAAATAAACTCAAAATGGATTAAAGACCTAAATATAAGGTCAGATATTATAAAACTAGAGGAAAATATAGGTAGAACACTCTTTGACATAAATTATAGCAATATCTTGTTTGGTTCACCTCCTAGGATGAAAATAAAAACAAAAATAAGAAAATGGGATGTAATTATACTTAAAAGCTTTTGCACAGCAAGGAAAACCATAAAAAAACCAAAACGACAACCACAGGATGTGAGAAAAATCTTTGCAAATGAAGCAACTGACGAGGGATTTATCTCCCAAATGTACAAGCATCTCCTGCAGCTCAATATCAAAAAACATATAACCCAATGAAAAAATGGGCAGATCTAAATAGCCATTTCTCTAAAGAAGACATACAAATGTCCAAAATACACACGAAAAGATGCTCAACATTGCTAACCATTAGAGAAATGCAAATCAAAATTACTATGAGGTACCACTTTACACCAACCAGAATGGCCATCAACAAAAAGCCTACAGACAATAAATGCTGGAGAGGATGTGGAGAAAAGGGACCCCTCCTACACTGTTGGTGGGTATGTAAATTGGTGCAACCACTATGGAGGATAGAATGGAGGTTCCTTAAAAGTCTAAATATAAGAGATTCTCCTTTGGCAGAGTCTTTTAGAATTACCATTCAGTGTGATGGACCATAAGTGGGACTAATTCTGATGAAGAGAAATAACATGAGAGAACCACTGATCATCCCACTTGGCTGGAGTTACCAATGATGCCAATGGAAGAAGCTGCCTACACTCCTGTTTTCCTCACCACATGTGCCATGAGTCTGGTTTTGTAATAAATTATTTTTTTGTAAACTCAAGGAAGAGTTTTTTTTTTTTTTTTTTTTTTTTCATTTCACACAGATCATGCACAGTGCCTAATGGTGGCTCTAACTCTATCCTTCTTTGTGCCTCTGTTTTTTTTCCCCCAGTGGCTGCATCCATGGCATATGGAAGTTCCTGGACCTGAAACTGCATCCAAGCTACGGCTGTGACCTATGCCACAGCTGTGGCAATGCCAGATCCTTAATCCACTGTGTTGGGCCAGGGATTGAATCTGGGCCTCTGCAGAACTGGAGCTGCTGCAGATGGCTTTATAACCCACTGCACCATGGCAGGAACTCCAATGCCTCTATTTTTCTGCTCCCGAGTCACGTCTGTTTTTTCAAGGTGTGTTACTTGCTGATGTCACTCTTTCATGTTTGATTCTCTTGCAGTAACATGTGTATTTCCTTTTTTTTTTTTTTTTTACAGATGTTGCATAATAAAAGATTATATTTGTAGGATAATCATGTAGGAATTGACCTAGTGTGTGTATGGAGCCCTCCTTCTATAGTGATCCTGGAAACACAGTTGTTCAGAGAACATATAGATGGACCAGTAGACAGGTGAATTGTGCTGTCTTAGTCTTCTAGAATGGCTATAACAAACTACCTTAGACTGGGAAGCTTAAATAACAAAAATCTATTTCTCACACCTCTGGAGGCTGGGAAATCCAAGCTCAAGGTGCCGGCCAGGTAGGTTTCATCTTAAGCCCTCATCTCCTGGCTTACGGTGGTCACCACTGCACTGTGGATCCACACAACCTCTTCTCGTGGGCACACAGGGAGGGAGAGGAGACAAGAAAACTCTCATGTCTCTTCTCATAAGGACACTACTCTAATCCGATCAGGTCCCTACCCTTATGACCTCATTTAACCTTACCTACTTCCTTAGAAGCCCTATCTCCAAATACAGATACTCTGTGTTTACAACTTTAATATGGACTTCAGGGCATGTAAACATTCAGTCCTTAGCAAGCCCTGAATGCAGAAGTCTCATAACAAATCCCCAAAGCATGAGCAGATTTCATCCCTAAAGTACAGATAGGAACTTCTCCTTATAATTTAATGAAGAGAGCTTTTACTTTAGAACTATGTGGTAGCTGCAACAAATACTGATAAATCAAAATTAATGGGTAAAGGAATATTTTTATCATCCCAAATATAGCTGTTTCCTTAAATGGTTGTAGAAGTTTGCTAAGAGGGAAGGTCCCATAGTCGAGAGTCCTGACTAAGGTGCCCAGCAAAAGGCAAGGGGTGCCAAACATTGAAGCAATCTTGAGGGTGATGCTTGACTCTTACATGCAAGACTTGCTAAGAGATGGTAACAGTGGTTCTGTGACCTATCATTCACCTCCAGTTTAGTGCTCAGGAAAGGGGTGAGATGGAGGTGATGGATGAGGGGAGAATGTCTTAGAAGAAAGGTACAGGCTTGGTGGGCAAGTCTGTTTTGATTACCCACACTCAGATGCCATGCACAGAGACTGTTTACAAAAAAGGAGGCAACAGCTCACTCCCTGGGAGAGTCTCGTCTAGGTGAGCCTCTTTCTGGGCTCAAGAGCAGATGGGAAGATGCTCTTGGAAACTTTGGGAGGACCTTGTCTTGTGGACCAGAACTCAGAGTGTCTGGTGCCTGCCACTGGCCTGTAGTAGCCTACCACCCAGGTGTCCAGAGGCTGGCTGGAACTCCCCCTAAAGGCAGAGCAAGGACACAGAATGCCTTAGAGATGGTGTGCTACCCCAGATACTGAACGGTCCCCCAAGCTAGGTAGATCTCATGACAGCTGGCTGGGCTACAGCGATCTTGACGCTTTCCTAGAGCACCGACAGGGGAGTGAGGCAACCCCAACTGAAAAAGCAGGTGTGAGGGTGAGTCAAGTCAGCCAGTCCAAGTGTGCAGGCTGACCTTCAACAGAAGTCTCTAGAAGGTAAGGGGCCTCTGAAGGATCCACTGAGAGATCTCAGGAGAGGAAGCATCTGAACATCTGCTGGAAAAAATAGGACTGGCATGGAGGAGTTCCTGTCATGGTCAGTCGAAACGAATCTGACTAGGATCTATAAGGACGTGGGTTTAATCCCCGGCCTTGCTCAGTGGGTTAAGGATCAGACATTGCTGTGAGCTGTGGTGTAGGTCACAGATGTGGCTTGGATCTGGCATTGCTGTGGCAGTGGTGTAGGCGGCTACAGCTCTGGTTCAACCCCTAGCCTGGGAACCTCTGTATGCCATGGGTGCAGCCCTAAAAAAAGCAAAAAACAAATAAAAAACCAAAACCAAAACAAAACAAAACAAAAACCAATGGGACCAGCCATTAGGCTCTCCTCCCTCTCCCTTTCTCCATCCAGCAGTTGCCAGAGGCAGCTAGCAAATGAGAGGACATCAGTTTGAGTGGTTTTCTTACTTTTCTGTTCTTTTGGAATGGTTTTCTTAATATCTGAAGATGGGACTGCAAGTGACTAGAAAAGTAATGGCTCTACCTGGGATGTCACCTGCTGGGGGCAGAAGAGAGACCCATAGAGATGGTTTGGAGGGCTGTATTTGTTGTTTTCTGGTGGAGCCCTACCAAGTCCAACTATTCCATAAATGGGTGATGCTTGAATCTGCCTCATAGGATACTTTCCTGGAAAGGTTATGTGAGTAAAACTATATGAGAAGCTTTATAATTCCCTTAGAAAATTTACAACTAAGTTGTCCTCATCTGAATAATTTTATTTGAAAACAAAGTTTTGAACAAAGGTTACTCTTTGGAAACTTTTTCAAAGGAAAATAAAAAAAAAAACTCCTTCTTCTTCTTAAGAATTGGTTCCACTTGACAATGTCCAAAGCTGTCTCTTTGTGTCATTAATTATGTTGCCAAAGAACCTAAAACCTAATTCCAAATGGAAATTTTAATTTCTCTTTCTCTCTCTGTATCCATATATACATATAGATGTGTGTGTATCTATCATACATACACATACATACACATACATGTGTGTGTGTGTATATATATATAATACACACATTATATACATGTATATAAAGTGTAAAAATATGTGTTTCTGTGTGTGTTGATGTGTCAACTTTAGGCTACAGTCCCTAGCTATTTAGCCAAATGCTAATCTAGGTATTGCTATGAAGGGCGTTTGAAGATGTGATTAATGTCTATAATCAGTTGACTTTAACTTCTGGACAATCTGCCTGAAATACCTTAAGAGTAGAGCTGAGGATTCCCTGAGAAAAAGATTCTGCCTGTGGATAGCAGTTCCCACTCGAGCCTGAGTGCTCCCCTTTCTGTGACTTGCCTTCCTGATGGCCAGACCCACCCACATATTTTGAACTTGCTCAGCCAGTCCCTACAATGACAAAAAATTTTATTGATTTACAATGTTGTGATAATTTTGGCTGTATAGCAAAGTGATACACACATCCATTCTCTCTGATTCCTCTCCCATATAGATTATTACAGAATATTGGGGAGAGTTCTCTGTGCTATACAGCAGGTTCCTCTTGGCTAATCATTCCATATACCTCAGTGTGCCTATACCAGTCCCAAACTCTCAGTCCACAAAAGCCAATTCTTTGTAATAAATTTCTTAACCCCCCACACATCTACCCACACACACAAAGTTTCTCTGATTGAACCCTAATACCTATACCTATGTCTATCAAAATCAGAGGATTATAAATTGATGCAAGGGTCTAGTGCACAAAAGCAAAATTTGGGATGGCAACATATTTGGAGAGTTATCAGTTCAAAAGTGTTAAGTAAATTTGGCAAATGGTGTGGAAGAGAGATTTCTTTCTGAACACTTCAAATATGTCCAGAAAAGATGCAAAGTCATTAGAATACCAGACATCAGGTTATAGATTATCTGTTGACAAAAAAATGTAGAGAAATGTAATTTAATTGCTTTGTTCCAAAAGTGGATAAGTAAAATAGTAGAAATGCTATGAAGAACAAAAGAAAAAAAATCAGAGGATTAAATAGTCAATCTAGTCCCCAAACCAGCCTCCCTTTAGTCAGGTCTTCCCAAGCAAGAGCACCATAAAGCCAAATCCAAAACAAAACTAGTAAGATAAATTGATAGAGAGCCTAATCTCTATCAATAGAAAGCCTATATAGAGAGAGTCTATATCAGGGAGTAAAAGCTGATGATGCTGGTGTTGGGAAACAGCTTCCTCTGGGCAGTAGCCAGACCTAAGAGGGCTTCAACAGGATAGTTAAAAGAACTTCAGTTTCTGTAGTCTGGCTTATGGGAACATCAGAAAATATTAGAGTTGGAAGTTAATATTATAAAAGATAGGCTCCAGAGCCAGACTTTCTGGGTCCCCATTTTGGTTCCACTCATTAGTAGCAATATTACTAGCATTGCTCTGGGCAAGTCAGCTCTCTGTGCCTCTTGTATAAAATGCTGATAAAAATGGTACCTCACCCGGGGGGTTGAGGTGAGGAACATGGAAGTCAGTACTCACAAACAACTTAGGTCCAAGCATGGCCCATAGGAAGCATAAGATGTTAGTTAATTATTTTATTTTGTATTATTGTGTTTATTATAATAAATCACTTAGTCTGAGAAGCCACTTGAATCCCAGTTTTGTATTCGAACTGAATACAATGTTTTAGAGAACATTGAAACGGAAAAGAAAATAACTTGTTCTATTTGCATATTTCAAAGGAGAAAAAGTTTGCATGGTTTGAAGTGTTAAGCCTCTGCTTATGAGCCCATTCTCAAAATGTTGCTCTTTATTACTTGGGTGTGTATCCTGTCAACTTAAAGGGCTGTGTCTCCTTCTACCTTAAAAAAAAAAAAAAAAAAAAAGAAAGAAAGAAAGAAAATAATGTCAGGTGAAGGCTGCATCTTTTCTGTTTGCTTTAATGTCTAAAATGTCTAGTAACCTTCAGTTGTAGCAGGTAATGTCCCAAATTTCCTTCTCTTGGTGATTCTTGTGGGAAAAGCTAGTTTGTATGGTTATTTAAAAGTCAGCATTTCTCCATTCCGGATAGTTTTGCTTACTTAAAAAAAAAAAAATCAAGCATGATCTAACTTAAAACTGTAAAGTAGTATTGAGAAGAGGGGAAGACACTGCCATTTCCATGGCTTCAGACCCCAGGCTTGCCAGTGGTTTTCATGCTGACTTTTCTTGCTCTGTCCCACTTGTGGGCATCCACTGTGGTGACTGTGACAAGCTGAACTGTGTCCTCACAAAAGATCTGAAGTCCCAACTCCCAGGACCTGGGATGTGACTTTATTTGGAAATAGGGTCTTTGTAGATGATCAAGCTAGGATGAAGCCATTAATATCTACTATTTTTTTTTTTTTTTTTTTTTTTTTTTTGCTTGTTAGGGCCACACCTGGATGTTCCCAGGCTAGGGGTTGAACTAGAGCTGCTGCTGAGGCCTACACCACAGTCACAGCAATGCCAGATCTGGGTTACAGTTGTGACCAATGCTGCAGCTTGCAGCAACGCTGGACTCTTAACCCATAAAGTGAGGCCAGGGATTGAACTTGAGTCCTCAGGGATACTGTGTCAGGTTCTTATTAACACTCTGAACCACAACAGGAACTCCCATTCATGTCTTTATAAAAGGGGGGATTTGGACCCAGGGACATAGGTACACTAAGATAACACCTGGAGGTATGCCTCCACAAAGCCAGGGGACAGCCAGAAGCTAGGAGAGAGGCCTGGAATGGATTCTTCTCTAGTGCTTTCAGAAAGGCCATGGCCCTGCCGACACCTTGATCTTGGACTTCTGGCTTCCAGAACTCTGAGACAATAAATTTCTGTTGATGTCAGGCAGCTTGTGGTACTTTTTTACACCTGCCCTAAAAAGCCAGTATGGGGATATTTCTTAGGAATCCATTCATAGTCACCCTCTTGTGCCCTTTGGACAGAAAGTTCTATATTGGGTGATTTTATTTTTATTTTTTTTGTCTTTTTTTTTTGTCTTTTCTAGGGCCATACCCACAGCATATGGAGGTTCCCAGGCTAGGGGTCTAATCGGAGCTGTAGCCGTTGTCCTACACCAGAGCCACAGCAGTGCCAGATCCGAGCCACGTCTGCGACCTACACCACAGTTCACGGCAACGCCAGTTCCTTAACCCACTGAGCAAGGCCAGGGATCGAACCCACAACCTCATGGTTCCTAGCTGGATTAGCTAACCACTGAGCCAAGATGGGAACTCCAATTTTATTTTTAATTTTTGTCTTTTTTAGGGCCATACTGGCAGCATATGGAAATTTCCAGGCTAGGGCTCAAATCAGAGCTGTGGCTTCCAGCCTACCCCACAGCCATAGCAACGTGGGATCCAAGCCACATCTGGGATCTACACCACAGCTCAGGTCAACACTGCATCCTTAACCCACTGAGTGAGGCTGGGGATTGAACCCACTTTCTCATGGATACTAGTCAGTTTTGTTACCATTGAGCCATGATGGAAACTCCTTGGATTACTTTAGAAATAAGTTATGAGGGAGCACAACTTCTCTAAGCCACATCCCTGGGGAGTTTATTCCAGAAAAGGGAATTAAAGAGTCCCTCAGACTAATAAAGATACTGGGCCTTTTGGCCTAGGACAGCTATATTCATTGTGTCTTGTCTGTATTTCATGTGTCTGGCCCCTGGCAGTTACCTGAGACTTCTTACATGTAAAACCTTATTGGGGTAAGTGTCCATCACTCATTCATTTCTATTTTGTTAAACCTTAGCCCATGCATTGTGCCAATATTTAGACGAGTCAAGCTAGAGCTATGAGTAAAAGCCTGCTGGGAAACTGGTAATGAAAACATTTTTGTGGGTAATACAGCAATTTTGCCCACTCAAAGCCAACAGAAAAACCCTCTTCATAGAGACCAGATAACCCAGGGGCCATGCTGTTTCACACGTATGTATTTTCCCTTTTGTCATCATTGTCACACCGGCTAGTGTGTGGGTACTGCTGCTTTGCTTTGCTTTTCCTTCTGGGAGCAAGTCTTCCTTCCTAAGAAATGAGGAGGAAAGACAGCAGAGTTGTTGTTTGCTTGAGTGTAAAAATACCATCGGGAATAAATAAATGTTAAGAAAATGCCAGATTTCTGGTACAATCTGTAGCTGCAACCCCACAGCAGAGTTGAGTTTCACAGAGCCGGAAGTGGCTTGATTCAGTTCCGTATATCATAGTGAAGATCCCCTTGGCTGTTGAGATTCAACAGGGAATGAATTTTATGGCTTAACTGAAGCAAATCTGAAAAGTGAGAAGGCTTGACTAAATGCTCTTGTACCATGTCATTAAAATCACTGTTTGGTGTTAGTTTCTGAACCGAGATGTGAGTCATGATTTTAAAAATGGATAAATAAAACTTCAACAAAATGGGCTTGCAAAATAACATGCATCAATTCTCTTTAGTGGAAAAATTTAGCTGGTACGCTAAAGACTTATAAACAGGATATAAAGTCCAACACTAGCACATACCTGCCAGATATTATGACTTTGTGAGGCGCCGAAGTAACGCAAGGAAGGATAAAGAAGGGACCTACTCCCAAGAATCTGGATGACTGTTTAAAAAGTCAGGATGCATACAGAGAAAATGTACCTAACAAAAGGCTGCGTGATATACCATCTGAGCCAAATGGATGACACGGCATACAGTAAATGCTATAGTATTTTCAAAAGAAGCTTGGGTCAGAGTTCCTACTGTGATGCAGTAGGTTAAGAATCTAACTGCAATGGCTTGGATTGCTGCAGAGGCTCGGGTTCAATCCCTGGCTCAGCACAATGTTAAAGGATCAGTGTTGCTGTAGCTGCAGTGTAGGTCACGACTGAGGCTTGGATTCAGTCCCCAGCCTGCGAACCTCCATATGCCATGGGTGCAGCCATTTAAAGAACAAACTAACAGGAGTTCCTGTTGTGGCTCAGCTCCTGACTAGTATCCATGACAACATGAGTTTGATCCCTGGCCTCATTCAGTGGGTTAAGGATCTGGCATTGCTGTGAGCTGTGGTATAGGATGCAGACATGGCTCAGATCCTGCATTGCTGTGGCTATGGTGTAGACTGGCAGCTATAGCTTCTATTCGACCCCTAGCCCGGGAAATTCCATATTCCGTGCGTGCATCCCTAAAACAAACAAACAAACAAACAAACAAAAAACCTTGGGTTACATTAATTCAACCATTTGTTCATTCATTGTTTTGATCAGTCACAGATATTTACTGAGTGTTTATATGCCATACCCTGGGCTGAGTGAGAAAAAAACTGTAGCTAGTATGTCCACAGAAGATCACTTTAACCCCATTTTACAGGTAAGAACATCGAGGCTAAGAACACCCAATAAGCCAGCTGACTAATACAAAGGAGCTTTGAATAGAGTTTCAAAGGTGACTTGGGGATATCAGGCTTGAGAGGCTGTGAACTGGAGTGGAGTCAGGTGTGAGCCACTGTTGGGGAAAATGGGGGATTTCAAGATCAGTCTCTTGACTTTGAAGCAATGGTAGGATGTTCGTGTGAACCATCCATGGGGCCTTTGGAGATGCATCACAAGAGGAGAATCAATGTTGGCCAGGGATGTGGAGTCATTCTTGTAGAAATGATAGCTGAAGTATTAGAAAGAATTGATGAGTTTTTCAGAGGAGGAAGTAGTCATAGTTGAGAGAAGGAGCGAAGGTTGCAATCTTGCGAAAAAAAGCCCATGTTGAAGGGAAAGGGTTGGCCAGAGCAGACGCCAAAGAGACAGGTTGAGTGTGAGATAAGGCTGCTTCTCCCAGGGATTGACAGAAAATGACTTCAAGAGGGAATAGGTAAAAAACCACAAGGAATGCAAGGAGAAAGGGGGCTGAAGCCAGGGCCTTTGAGAACAGCAGTGAGACCTGACTTATGGTTCTAGGGACTGTAAGTTCAGTAAGGCAGCTGCTGAGCCAGATCCTAAGAGATGGACAGGTAGTGAGAAATGAAAACCACACACATTTTAAAAGTGGAAGTGTGAAGTCTTAGAGAAGGAAAAAAAAAAAAAAAAGGACACAATGCAGTTTTTGATTCACTAATACAATTAAGAATCTAACTGCAATCTATCCTGCTATGAAATAAAAGCCACATAGTACTTTCCAAATGCTTTTAATTGCTCTTACCGTGAGGTTGGCGGTTTTCTTTAGGGGATTATATGAAATCTCATTCCTATCAGAGCCAGAATTTAGTTATCACCATGAAACAGAGAGAAAGACATGGCAGAGCAAAATCAGACACAGGTCAGGCTCAGTGCTGGCCCAGAGGACCGACCTGCTAGATGATGCCCTTCCATGGACTTTGTCAGCCACCAGTTCCTCCCACTGCCCAGGGAGACGATGAATGGAACATGATGTGTTAACTGTGGAGATGATGATTTTACTATATATAGTTTTGGGGGAGCTCTTTAAAGAGTGACCTGGTGGCATCCAGCATTGAAGTTAGAAAGGCAAGGTCTTCAACAAGAAGGTCAACATGAATAAGCAAAGGCAAGCTAACTACAAAAATGAAGACCATAGGCGTTCCCTTGTGGTGCAGTGGGTTAAGGATCTGGCATTGTCACTGCTGTGGCTCAGGTCATTGCTGTGGTGAGAGTTTGATCCCTGGCCTGGAAACATCCACATGCCACAGGCATGGTCCACTCTTCCCACCACCAGCAAAAAAAAAAATTCATGAATTTCATGGCTTTCTGCCATCTTAACTTACCACATTTTTAAAGGGTTTTCATTTAAATATATTAATATAAATTTATGTACTATATATGTATAAATATGAGCATATAGTTTTAGAATTGAAGTATATCTGTGTCTACATCTGTTTATTGGTATATAGTTTTGTGTTCGTTTTCCATTTAAAAATAAATCAGAACCACTTCCCCATGAAAACTATTTCATCAGCTAGTAATTCTTTGTGAATAAGTCATAGTTTATTGCCTCGTTGGAAATTTTATAGAGGATTTTATTTTATTAAGGATATTTTCACTTTGTGATATCTGTTACAGATATTTTCATAGTTTATGATTCTTTTAATTTAGTCTTTGGTGCTGGCAACTGTAATTTTTATATAGTCTATTTGCTCTAGTATGATTTTGTTCTTGCTTTATTACCTATAAAATCTTTATCTTAAATTCAGTTATTTACTCAGTTTGGAAAGCTGAAGTGTAATTAGGGTAGTGATTGCTGTTACTAAATCCTAGACTTAAGCAAATTATTATTATTAGTAAGAATAATATAATAGTCCCAGTCAGAAGGATATAACTTTAGTGAAGAGGAAAAATTATGGCCAAAAGAATAAAATACCAAGTCTTTTAAGACTTGGTAAGACTTTTCCTTCTGGTTTTCTCTGTTAATATACTTATAAACGCCTTTCCCACACCAAAATTTCATAAATGTGTTTCTGAATTTTCTTCTGGTTATTTTATAGTTTCATCTCCTACACTTAAATTTTTTCCAGCTGGAGTGTTTAATTTGTTATATTTTGTTTTAAAAGGAGCTTTAGTCTAAATCCTTATTAGGACATTATCTTTCCCTAAGCTGAAATGGTAGTTGTTAATGTTCTGTTAATATTTGGGCCTGCTAGGAGTCCCTTCTTACTCACCACCCAGTGTGTATAACCAAAATGGTGCAGCTTTCGTGTAGTCTTTTATATTTTGTTGAAATTTTAATATCGGGAATATATTGTTTTCAATAAATATTTTAAAAATATCATCCCACATTTTAAAATACTCAAAATGCATTCTGGAGTATGAAAAATATTTGTTCTCTGACATTTGAAAGATTTCATTTACAAAACTGTTGGATTCTACAGCCTTTCTAAAAGACAGTTCTTCAAATTTGAAAAATGATATCCATAGCTATGGCCCTAGTAAGGCATTTTATTCCTACTGAGTCATCTTGATCATTTATATTGTATTATAAACCACCCATTACATTAGATATTCAGATTTTTTTATATTAAAATATTCATATAGGAGTTCCAGTTGTGGCTCAGCAGAAAAAATTCTGACTAGTATCCATGAGGATGCAGGTTTGATTCCTGGCCTCGATCAGTGGGTTGGGGATTCCATGTTGCTATGAGCTGTGGTGTAGGTCACAAACGTGGCTCGGATCCCATGTTGCTATGGCTCTGGTGTAGGCTGGCAGCTGTAACTCCAATTCAATCCCTAGCCTGGGAACCTCCATATGCCAAGGGTGTGGCCCTAAAAAGCAAAAAAAAAAAAAAAAAAAAAAAAAAAAAAAAAAAAAAAAAAAGTTCATGTAGAAATTTGTATAGAATATTTGTACAAAGCATTCATTCTCTCATCATTTAAAATGTCCCCATATCCCCATATTTCTTTATTACACATGCTTTCTCATTACTAATTATGCTTGTGGTTTTTCTCTTCTGCTAAATTTTTCAAAGGGTACTTTGTTTTACAAAGAGCCATCTCTTGAAAATTTAAAAGCAATTTCTATTCTTTTCAAATTTAGTTATTTTAATTATTTTAAATTTTAATTACTTTAAACTTTCTTTCTTCTGTGTTGGTCTTCTGACTTTGGGGGGTTTAAATAAGATCTTAAAGACTGTCTTCCTAAATAAATTTGGTCATTTTTCCAAAGTTTCTATTTTTATTTTCATCCTTATTATTTTCTAAATCAGTGTTTTGCAAGCGATGTGTCTTGACTCATTGAAAAGTGTTGATACATTACACTGTGTCACAAGAATTGTGTTGGCTTCAGAAAATTTATTGAAAGGCTTTTTATTTATTTTTTATAAAGTAATACGTGTAATGTGAGAATAAGCTGATCTTTATAACTTAGATACTTGAAGGGTCTCACTGGTAAACTGTTTGGACTTAAATAGTTCTTAGTATGCAATTTTTTTTAAACTTTCATTTATGTTTAGTTTGTAAGGAGTTTATAATTGAATTTAAAATAAACTAAGATTCCTCATCTTTAAAATGGGAACTTCAACTTATTTTTTTTTTTCATAAGTGATGTTTGATGTTTTCTGTCTTGTGTTAAGTTTGGCTTTTTTTTTTCTTTTTGTTTTTTTATACATCCATTCTCTTTTTCCAGTTTTGACTATTTTTAACTATTTTTGACATCACTGTAAATTTTTAAAATTCAATGATTTTGAAGATTTACATTGTGTTTTACATTTGACTCCTGGCTCTACTTATGTTTACTCAGAAATATACTCCAAGCTTCCTAAACATCAGAATTTAGTACATTCACATCTTGTGAGTTGTTCTTTCCCTGTGGTTAGGTGAGGAATTTAGCATGGTTTTAATCATCTCCCCTTTTAATATAATTTATATTTCATTTCCTCATTGTTGTAATTTCATTATTTTTTATATTATACATCTCTTTCCTTTCAGGAATTTGTTTTTTGTTCAGTTTTATCTTATTTTTAATAATCGTTCAAACTCAATTCTATTTTAATTGGTTTCAGTACCAACTATTAATCTTTTCTTCCTTCTCACTTTCTCTTTCTCTTCTTTCTTCCTATTCTTCCTTCCTCTCTTTCTCCCTTTCCCTTTCTTTCTGTCTTTCTCTCTCTCTTTTTCTCTTTTTTGCTATGACCTTCTTATTCATGATTTTTAAATTTGGATTTATCTCCTGGAAGTAGCATATCTTCAAGTGCTTTTTTCCCCCCAATTGCAGATGACACATTTTTCTCAATATGTCTGTATTTTATAATAACTTTCTGTTTCTTTCATGCCTGAATGACAGGTTGGCTTAGCATAACATCTTTAGCTCACCAAATTTTTCCCTTCAATATTCTGTGGTTTATTTTTTCATTGCCTCTTGGCATTTCATATTGTAAGAGAATAGTTTGAAGCCAACCCAGTTTTGATTTCTCTGTTAGTAACGTGTTTTCTGGAGGATTTTTCATTAGATGGTTTTGTTTACTCTTGTTTAAGTCCAATATTTTGCCACTCTTGAGTTTCTTTTCAATATTTCACTCTAGACAACTTTCAACCTGAGAGTCATCTCTGACAACTGTTTCCATATTTATCTTATCACAAAATACTGTTGAGTTTTGGCCTCCTAATCAGCTCTGGAATCTTTCATGCTCTCCTCCGCCACCCTCCGTGGTCAAGCAACTGTTATCTCTTACTTGGACCCTCAACTTGTATAAGAGCCTTTGACTACCTTCTTTACAAATCTACACACTGTAGCCAGAGAAACTGTTTTCCCCCCAAATTCAAATTTTGTTCTCCTCATGTATCTGCTTTAATTACCTCAATGACTTTAGATAAAGAATAAAATATCTAACATGGATTTACCATAGAATTTTTCAAAAAGCAGGTGGGGATCCATCGATGAGTCATGAAGCCAATTTTTAGATCATGTAAGCATTAAAATAATTATATAGATGAAATATACACACACACACACACACACACACACACACACACACATATAAGACATATAATGTACGTAAATCTAAACAAAGGATTTCAGGAACCATTGCCTACTCTTACAGTGGGCATTCTGATAGGTCTTAGAGTATTCTGATCTATTTTATGGTTTTTAAAAAACTCTTTCATGATCCAGCAAATTGATCTATATGTGTACATATGGGTATTGTGTATGGGGCTATGATGTAGAAAGCATTTTTTACTGAAGGTCATGGTGCAAAAAAAAATGGTTGAAGTCTCTTACCTACAGAGTCCTAGATGGTCTAACCCCTCCCTACATCTCATCTGCATTCCTCTTAACTCTGCCCCAGTTTCATTGACCTTCCTATAGTTCCTCAACCATGCTGTGCTCTCTTTGACTAAAGAGCTTTGCTTATGCTATTCTTGATGACTGGGACTCTGGTTAACTCTGTCTGTCCCTCAGACCTCACTGAAAACATGACTTCCTCAGGGAAACCCTGACCTCCTAACTATGGCAAATCCCCTGTCACATACTATTCACGCTACTGTCTGTCTGTTTCTGCAATCAGCCCCAAAGCAAGGGTCTGCCCTTTCTGGTTCATTTAACCCCGGTGTATTTTGTAGGAGAGCCCAATAATGACTTGTATATGTATATGGTAAATATCTATTCACACATGGTTTTGGTTTAGTTTGGGAAGACTGTTTTTTGCTATACTTTTGGCTACTGCTTTGTTTCTAATTTCTTGTTTCTTCTTATTCTCTTCTAGCTTCCTTATGGATATCTAGGCTTCTTATAATGGATGCAACATTTTTTTTTCATTATTGGCTCAACATTTTAATATTTATTCTTTTCTGCATTCTGAAATAACTTCTCAAATCTGTTCTCATCAATTACTGAATTGAAACTGTAATTCTAGGTTTTGATTTCTGCCTCTACTTTTTTATTTATCATGTATTGTTTTCTTACTTTAACCTGTTCTATTTTTACCCTACTTTCTTATCTTGTTGTCTTTAAATCCTGTTCATTCTCCTATTTCTTTCTGCTTCTTTTTTCACATAAGCTACATCTCCTTTCATCTCACTGAGAACTCCAAGACGTTTTAGAAACATTTCTTTCCTTTTTTTTTTTCTTTTTTGTTATAACATGGTTTCCAAAATTTATTTTAGGATCCGGGAGGATGAGATTGCATTACTTTGAGTTTCAAGGATCACTTTCTCTTCTTTTCTTTCTTTCTTTTTTTAATGGCTGCTCCTGCGGCATATGGACAGCTGAGGCCTATGGCACAGCCACAGCAATGCTGGATCAGAGCTATGTCTATGAACTATGCTGCAGCTTGTGGCAACACCGGATCCTTAGCCCACTGAACAAGGCCGGGGGTTGAACCTGCATCCTCACAGAAACTACATGGGGTCCTAAGCCTGCTGAGCCACAACAGGAACTCCTCCTCCTTTGTTGCAAACACCCTCCCCACTGGGGAGCTATAGATTCTCAGATCTCCAGATATATGAAGGATCACATGATATACAAAATGTCTAGCTCCAAAGCAGTTCTCCAATGAGGCTCTGCTGAAGTAAAATGGAGCCTTCCTCTGTTTTGGTCTGTTTCTCTGATGGACACTGTAAATTTCTAGGTTTCTGATGGACACTGTAATTTCCAAGTATTTTTATAGACTTGCTGGATGGGAGTGTGGAGAGGGATGAAATTCATATTTTGGCTGGTTCCAAAAATTTTGCCTGAACATTGATGGAGAAACCCTGATCACATCTCAGGTTGATGAAGAGTGTGTCTCTGTGAGCTTGGGAACAGAAAGTGATGTGTGTCAGTCTCTTTTCTGGCCACTCCCAAGCTGGTAGGTTCATTATGTTTAATAACACATGGATAGGTGAGTACATGTTTCTGAAACTAGCTGCAAGGCCTTTGCAATGAAAGTTCCTCAAATAGGAAGTCAACAGGTAAAACAGTTTTTATTGTTTATGTGGGTTTTAAAAAAAAAATTCATACGTGTTATATGATGAAATTAAAATTATGATACTGAATTTTCACAGATTGGCTAATCTTTCCCAGAAAGTTTATAGATGAATATTCTTGAACTTGGAAAGAGAAAGGAATTCACTTTTTAGTATCAGGTGGGAAGTTATACGTCCTGTCTCTTTAGGGTTAGTTGTATAAACCAGCTTGGGAATGCTTCACTTATCCACTTTAAGCAGATACTAAACATGTGTATATCAAAAGGTATTTTATTGGGAACATCTTTACGAAGTTACTTGTACTGTGCTGCTGTATGCTTACCTGCTCTCCTACACAGGGGGTTTCTGAAATCTACAAAATATAAACCATTTGTTCTGTACTGTGAAACCATACACATGCTAATACTCCTCTAAGCACACTTATTTACCTGAGTTCCTCAGAGTAATTGTATTTTTGGTTGTTTTATTTTTTTAACTTTTTTTTTTTTTTGCTTTTTAGGGCCACACACATGGTATATGGAGGTTCCTAGGCTAGGGGTCAAATTGGAGCTCTAGCCATTGGCCTACACCACAATCACAGCAATGCCGGATCCAAGCCGTGTTTGCGACCTACACCACAGCTTACAGCAAGGCTGGATCCTTAACCCACTGAGCAAGGCCAGGGATAGAACCTGCATCCTCATGGATCCTAGTCAGATTCGTTTCTGCTGTGCCGCGATGGGAACTCCCCATTTCTGGCTGTTTTAAATTACCAAGGGAGCAGGAGAAAACTTTCATGGACATGTTTATTACCTTGGTAATGGTGATGGTTTCATGGCTGTCTGCATATTTCAAACCTGTCAAATTGGATATATCAAAGAGACGCACTTTGGTCTCTTTGGTCTCATATTAATTACACCTCAGTAAAGCTGTTAAAAATAAATAAAACTTCCAGGTTGGCATCTTTCTCCTAATAGACCTGGGAATATTTGAGATAATGAGACATTTGTATTGTTATGTATTCATGTATACATAAGCTACATCGGTTCCTCACCTAACTAATGATGGCTGAGCATACAGGAACTTTGCTGTTTTGGTTTTCTCATCACTTATGTTTCTCATCCTTGTGCTCAGGCTGTGATACCCCAGGGTTGTCTAGTTTTCAATGGATATTTATGCTTCTCTCAGCCTTTTTCAAAAATCTTACCATGGGCGATAATTTCCCCAATATTTTTACTTATTGTTGTCAGTATTGAGCCTTCTTTTAAGATCTATCTTTTAGATATAGATATTTACTTTATGCGTCATTGGGTAAAAATGAACTTAATAGCTTTAGGGGAGAAGCTCACGGGAAAAAGGGATATTGTATTTTTCCTTTCAAGTATCATTAGATCAAGCTATAGAATAGCCAATTTGATTTCCCTAGAAAAGATATGGTCAAGATTGGTTCTTAGAGCCTATCTTCTATCGGATGTATTTTTTAAGAAAAATCCCCCCCCCACCCTGGGCAATTTTGAATAAGGCATTGTCAATTCTTTCCTTTGTTATTAATCCTTAGTGGTGGAAATTGTCATTCCACCCTAACCAGCTTATGTCTGCTCTATTGCTCACTCTAATAAGTATGTGGTGACACAGTTTTAGCAGGGTGGATGAAGTTCTGATTAAGTTTTAGGAGGAAATCATTTCACATTTTAGCACTTTCAGGGGAGAAAACTGCAATGGATTGATTTTGAATATTTACTACTACTGACCCTCTAAAAACATATGTGAAATTACGTTTGGATTTATTACAGACATTGCATTTGTGAAGTTATTGTGAAGGTGTAATGATGAATGCATTTAACAACCCATGTTCCCTTTGCCTCCAACCCTGTAGAGAAAGGTCTGGAGAGATGTGTGGAGTGATCCGATAAGTTTAGATTTTCTAAAGATGAAAACTTGGATGAACCACGGTCACAGCTTGCATTTCTTATGAGCACTGTGGTATTATCGAATGAATATTCAGAGGATATAACCTTCAGTCATCTATTAAATTGATTCCCCACAAAAGGGAATTGTATCTCGTCCATCAGCATATACACATCGAGACTTACTACATTAATGTCTTCTGGAAATTGGATTGAGACGTGTACAGTCTTATTATATTGATTCAACAGCTCAAAAGCTCCCTTTGTGAGATTAGCTGAAATTCAGTGTGCATCAAATTATTATTTTTCCATTAGCTTGGAATTTAAAGGGGTATGAGAGATTGAACATGAAAGAATTGTTTTCATGGACATTTCTCATTCTTTCAATAATGCTGTATCCTGAGAAACAATATTTAGTCAATGAAAAATGTGATCAAGAATATAATTGAGCTCAAAGACTCTTCATATATTTACTTCTAGGGGCTTAGATTATATTGCCCTATGTTACTGATTAGGTCATTTCTATTTCTAGAATTTTCCAGGCCCTGTTGATTTTGGCCGAGATAAAGCATCATAGCACAGTTATTTTGTTGGGAGAATTAATGGGCTTTGTATTTCCCTGAATCTAAGCAACAGAAAGATATGAAAAGGGGTTAGTGGAGGGATCAATTATTATCTATAGCTGGGAGAAAGATGTTTAATGAAAGTCTATGTGAAGTAGAGAATGACCAGGCGAAAAGAAATGAAATTAAAAAAAACACATTGAGGAATAGACTGTCTTTGAGGTTCTGTCACATCAGAGTGCAGAAACTGGACAGGATAATACAGTGATTAGAAACTTCATGAAGTTCCCATCATGGCTCAGCAGTAACAAACATGATGAATATCCATGAGGACTTGTGTTTGCTCAGTGGGTTAAGGGTCCAGTATTGCCGTGAGCTGTTGTGTAGATCTCAGATGTGGCTCGGATCCCATGTTGCTGTGGCTGTGGTGTAGGCTGGCAGCCATAGCTCCAATTTGACCCCTAGCCTGGGAACTTCCATATACCGCGGGTGAGGCCCTAAAAACCAAAAAACCAAAATAGATAGATAAACCTTCAGGAAGCAATATTAATATTGCTTATTTTACTTTTTTTGACATAAATACTACATATCAGTCAGTTTGTAAGGTTTTAAGGGTTTATTTATGTGTGGCTCTACTTATGTAGTTATGGAATATTATTCTTAGAAAGACAGGAAAGGAATTCAGAGTATACTTCTCTGTAATATCCTTTATTAAAAAAAAAAATAGGGCCTAGAAGAAAGGATTTGCGTCTGGGAGGACCTCATAAAGAGTCTTTCAAAGTATAACCAGACTGATTAGATAGACAATGGTGGGCTCTTTCCAATGGAGACTGGGATTTATTCCACTTCTTTAGAGCAGCCTTCATCTTGAAGATCACATTGAAATTCCCATCAATTCTAGGCAATTTTTATTTTTTTGGTCTTTTTAGGGCCATACCCACAGCATATGGAGGTTCCCAGGCTAGGGGTCAAATCAGAGCTGTAGCTGCCAGCCTACGCCACAGCCACAGCAACAAGGGATCCAAGCTGTATCTGTGACCTATGCCACAGTTCACAGCAACACTAGATCTTTAATCCATTGAGTGAGGCCAGGGATTGAACATACATCCTCAGGGATGCTAGTCAGATTCGCTTCCACTAAGCCACAACAGTAACTCTCTCTAGGCAATGTTTTCAAAAATATTTTATTTATAGGAGAAAAATGAGGAGTTCAGAGAGAAGGAGATTTCTTCAGAACTGCTATTATGTTGCAATCTAAGCACATTTGTTTTTTTCAGATTTATTCCAAAAGCTGACAATTGGAGAATTTTAGTAATAGAAATAAAAATCCTATATTAAGCCTCATCCCAGACCTCATAGATTCAAGACTTCTGTTTGTTTTCCTCTTCTAAGATCAGATTTGTCAGCCATAACCCTGTGGGCTTCCCTTAGCCATGGTGTCCCACCCACTCACTCCTGGTTGAATGAGAAGGCTTCATGATGTAAAAAGGCTTTGACTGAGAGGCAACTGGACTTGATATTTGGGTCAAAAAGAGTCAAAGTGCCAAGAAGATGGTGCAGCTGATGCCCTAAGGTGATCTGAGGAATTAACAGGAACCTCCCCAAAGGCACAAAGGGTAGAATTTTTCAACAAGTAGAGTGTTGTTGTCTAGATTACAGGCTAGACAACCCAAGGCAGGAAGACCTAGGTCAGAACACTGGAGTTGTTCTTCCCCTTTAAAAAGAAGGTACCTGAGCTTCGAGCCCAAATCCAGAGGCTTCCTCATTTTCCACCTTAAGGAAGCCAGAACATGAGCAGGTCCAGATTCTCTACCACCTAGTCTCATGCAAATTTCTATTTCTTTGCTCCTCAAATAATTTGGAGAATTAGCATATCTCATTCCAATAATGTTCAGCTCAGGACACTGAATATTACAGATTCATATATATTTTTTTAACTCATCAAATGTACATCTGTTGAGGATCAGAAAATCTTTTGGCCAGTGGAACAACTGAGCTTTTTTTTTTCTTCTCCCACTCAGGGAATAAAAAGTTAAGTCTCTTCTCAACTCAGCTTCATTCTTTAACTAATCTCTCCTGGCTGATGAGCCCAGCCAGAGGCATGTCAGCCAGGGAATTTCATCTTGGTGGGTTTTAGCAAACATCCAAGTGAAAAACATAAAATGCAACGGTACCGCCAGTGCTTGGGTCTATAATTGAAGTGGCAAGGAAGAAACAGGAACATTATGACTTCTTATGTAGGAAGTGGGGCCTGTTGATTGTTTATGGCTTTTCTCCTTTGATGTAGCATTTATATGGAGTGAAATGCACAAATCCTAAGTGAACATTCATGAGTGTGGACAAAGGCATGTGTTTGTGTAACCTAAATCTCTTTATCATCACCCCCTGAAACTTCCAGCATGTGCCTCCTTCCCAATTAGTTCATGCCCAGTTTCATCCTTCAGAGGCGACTGTGGTTCTGATTTTTTTTTCACCCTAAAATTGTTTCGCCTGTTTGGAATTCCATCACATTGGAATAATATTAGGTGTATTCTTTTGTGGAAGACTTGTGTTAGTCTGCTGGGGCCGCCATAAAAATGACCACAGATGGATGGTGTAAACAACAGACATGACTTTTCTCACAGTTTTGAAGGCTAAAAGTCTGAGATCAAGATGTTGGAAAATTTAGTTTCTTCTGAGACCTCTTTCTTTGGCTTGCAAATGACTACATTCTTGCTGTGTCCTTACATGGTTGTCCCTCTGTCTCTGTGTTGTCTGTGTCCTAATTTCCACTTTTTTGGGGGGGAGGGCACACTCACAGTATATGGAGGTTCCCAGGCTAGGGGTTGAAACGGAACTGTAGCTGCTGGCCTACACCACAGCCACAGCAACGTGGGATCTGAGCCACATTCGTGACCTACAACATAGCTCATGGCAACTCAGGATCCTTAACCCACTGAGTGAGGCCAAGGATTGAACCTGTGTCCTCACGGATGCTAGTTAGGTTCATTTTCCACTCAGCCACAATGGGAACTCCTAATTTCCTCTCCTTGTAGAGAACCAGAATATTGCTTTAAGGTTCACTCATAAGACCTCATTTTCCCTCAATTACTTCTTGAAAGGCACTCTATCCAAATGCAGTCACAAACAGAGATATTACTACTTATAGCACTTCAATATATGAATTTGGGTGTTGATGGGGCACAAGTAAGCCCCTAACAGCTTTTCTCAATCATCAAAATGTTTTTAAGATTCACCTATGTTGTTTATATCAGTAGGCTTTTCTCTCTCTCTTTTTTTAAATTTCTGAGGAGTATTTCATATATGAACAAACCGTAGTTTATTTACACTATTAATGGACACCTGGGCTGCTTCCAGTTCGGGGCTATTATGAATGAAGTAACTTGAATATTACACATCTTATTGCAAACTTACATTTTAATTTATCTTGACTCAAGATCTAGGAGTGAAATTGCTGAATTTAGGGAGAGATGTATGTTTAATTTCATTTGACACTTTCGGAAAATTTTTACAGACGTTGTACCATTTTACATTCCTACTATCAATGTATGGGTATTCCATTTGCTACAAATCCTTATTAACATTCGGTGTTAGTGGTTATTTATTTATTTGTTTTGCTTTTTTAGGGCCGCACCCGCAGCATACAGAGGGGTTAAATTGGAGCTACATCTGCTGGCCTATGACACAGCCATGGCAACATGAGATCTGAGCCACGTCTGCAACCTACACCATAGCTCACGGCAACACCAGATCCTTAACTCACTGATTGAGGCCAGGGATTGAACCTGCAACCTCACAGTTCCTAGTCAGATTGTTTCTGCTGTGCCATGACGGGAACTCTGGGTATTATCAGTCTTTTAAATTTTAGTCATTCAGCACAAATGAACCTATCTACAAAACAGGAGCTGACTCACAGACACAGAGAACAGACTTGTGGCTGCCAAGGGGGAGGGGGAAGGGGAAGGGAATGGGATAAATGGGGAGTCTGGGGTTAGTAGATGCAAAGTATTACATTTAGAATGGATAAGCAATGAGGTCCTACTGTGTAGCACAGGGAAGTATATCCAATCTCTTGGATATATGATGATGGAAGATAACATAGGAAAAGGAATAAACATGTATGTATGACTGGGTCACTTTACTGTATAGCAGAAATTGGTACAGCATTGTAAATCAACTGTATCTGATAAAAAAATTTCAGTCATTCAGGTGAGTGTGTAGTGGTATCTCATTGTGGTTTTAATTTGCATTTCCCTCCAAAGATGTAGAATACTTTCGCATGTGGTTATTGACTATTTTACTTCACATTAAATGGTGAGAACCTGGAAATGTCTAGGAACTATTTATGTGAAGCAAATGTTCTCAATGTGGCCATCATCAAAATCCTCTACAAACTTCGTTCTGATATTGCACCTGATGTTTCTGATCATTCCATGTGTGACTTGAACACAAGTATGATAAACTACCTCAGGGCATGCCATTGGCCTTGAAGAATAAGAAGGATGGGGTATGTGTATGACTCTATAATTCTATGCTTCTTGGGGCTCCATGAAAAAAAAAAATAATGTGAGAAGGAAAGGAGAAGAAAAGCAAAAGAGAGAGAAGTTCTTTTTTCTGTAATTAAAATTGGCCTAGATAACAACTGGAGAGGCATTTGGAAAACTATGATGTTAGATCTCTATCTCACTCCACTCACCAGTATAAATTCCAGATGGAGAAAAAAATCTATTTTAATTATTTCAAATCAAACACATGCCCATGTTTATAAAGCCAAATATTTCTCCAGTGTTTCTAATGGAAATACTAGTCCTTTACTCCTCTTCTACACTCAAGTCCTCTTCCCCATGACCTTCAAGAATTTCAGCTCTGCCTAGACTTTATTTATATTCAAACCTATAAACTTTATTGTTTAACTTTTTTTTTGATCTTTTTTGTCTTTTTAGGCCCACACGCATGGCATACTAAGGTTCCAAGGATAGGGGTCTAATTGGAGCTGTTGGCCTAGGCCAGAGCCACAGTGACGCCAGATCCAAGCCGCGTCTGCAAACTACACCACAGCTCACAGCAATGCTGGATCCTTAACCTACTGAGTGAGGCCAGGGATCGAACCTGCAACCTCATGGTTCCTAGTCAGATTCGCTTCCACTGTCTCACAATGGGAAGTCCTAACTTTTCAGGTTTATTGAAATATAATTGACATATAACATTGTATTTTAAGGTGTATAGCATAATAACTTATGTATATGTATATATTGTGAAATGACAATCACAATAGGTTTAGTTAACATCGGTCACCTCACATAGTTACAACCTTTTTTCTTGTGATGAGAACTTTTAAGATCCAAGTTCTTATCAGCTTTAAATATGTAATATAGTATTATTAACTATGGTCACCATGCTGTAATTACACACCCAGGGCTTCTTTATAACTGGAAATTTGTACCTTTTGACCACTTCTACCCATTTTGTCCTCTCCTGACCCACCCCACCCGCCTCTGAGAAACACTAACCTGTTCTCTATGAGGTTTTTTTTTGTTGTTGTTGTTTTCAGAATCCACATAGAAGTGAAATCATACAGTATTTGTCTTTCTGTCTGACTTATTTCACTTAGTGTAATGCCTGGAAGATCCATCCATGTTGTCCCAAAGAGAAGAATTTCCTTCTTTTTTGTAGATGAAAAATAGTAGGTTTTACAGCTCACATGTTCTTTATCCATTTATCCCTCAGTGGACATTTAGGTTGTTTCCATGTCTTGGCTATCGTAAGCAATGATGAATGAACATGGGGGTGCCTGTATCTCTCCCATACAGAATGATTTTATTTCCTTCAGAAGTACCCAGAAGTGGAATTGCTGGATCATATGGTAGCTTTATTTTAAATTTTTTTGAGGAAACTCCATTCTATTTTCCATAGTGGCTGCACCGATTTCATTCATTCCTACCAACAGAGCACAAAAACTCTTTTCTCCACATCCTCACCAATGCTTGTCATCTCTTGTCTTTTTGGTGATGGCCCCTTTAACAGGTGTAAGGTGAAATCTCATTGTGGCTTTGATTCATATTTCCCTGATAATCAGTAATGTTTAGCATCTTTTTAATACACCTGTAGACCATTGTATGCCTTCAGAAAAAATGTCCATTCAGTTCCTCTTCCCATTTAAAAATCATATTGTTTTTGACTGCTGAGTTGTAGGGGTTTTAAAGAATATTTTAGATATATATTTTAATATACTTTAGATATTAACCACTTATCAGATATATGATTTGTGAATATTTTATCCCATTCTGTAGGTTGTCTTTTCATTTTGTTGATGATTTCCTTTGTTAAGTAGCAATATTTTCATTTGAGGTACCCCCACTTGTTTATTTCTGATTTTGTTGCTTTTGCTTTTGGAGTCAAGTTAAAAAAAAATCATTGCCAAGGCTTATGTCAAGGAATTTATTCCCTGTTTTCTACTAGGACTCTCATGGTTTCAGGTTTTATGTTCAAATCTTTAATTCATCTTGAGCTGATTTTTTTTGTGTATGGCATGAGGAGAGTGGTCCTGTTTTCCTTATACCATTTATTGAAAAGACTGACCCCCCCCCTTTTTTTTTTCTTTTTAGGGCCACACCTGTGGCATACAGAAGTGCCCAGGCTAGGGGTTGAAGCATGGGAGCTACAGCTGCCAGCCTATACCACAGTCAGAGCAATGCAGGATATTTAACCCACTGAGGGAGGCCAAGGATCAAACCCACATCCTCATGGATACTAGTGGGGTTCATTACCACTGAGCCATAATGGGAACTCTGAGACTGACCCTTCTCAGTTCCCTTGTCATAAATTAGTTGACCATATATCCATTTGTGCATTTATGGGCTCACTATTCTGTTCCATTGATGTATATGTTTGTTTTTTATGCTAATAACATTCTGTTTGATAACTCTGATAACTTAATCTAATTCCTTTAGGTTGTCCAATATGTTGGAAAATAGTTGGTTTGAATCTTATTTTTTTTTTTTTTTTTTTTTTTGTCTTTTTGTCTTTTCTAGGGCTGTTCTCATAGCACATGGAGGTTCCCAGGCTAGGGGCCTAATTGGAGCTGTAGCCACTGGCCTATGCCACAGCCACAGCAACGTGGGATCCAAGCCACATCTGTGACCTACACCACAGCTCATGGCAACGCTGGATTCTTAACCCACTGAGCAAGGCCAGGGATGGAACCGGCAACCTCATGGTTTCTAGTCGGATTCGTTAGCCACTGCATCACGACGGGAACTCCAGTTTGAATCTGTATTTGTGTAGTATCAATGTCATCTTTTTCATTTCTAATTTTAAGTCCTCTCTCTTTTTCTTGGTAAGTCTAGTTAAATGTTTGTCTCTCTTTTTTCCTTGGTAAGTCTAATTAAAGATTTTGTCTACTCTGTCTTTTCAAAAAAACCCAGCTCTTATCTTTTCTATTGTCTTTCTAGTCCCTTTCATTGATTACCTCTCTGATCTTTCCTTCTTTCTACTAACTTTGGGTTTAGATTTTTCTTTTCTAGTTTCTTGAGATGTAAAGTTGTTTAGCTCTTTAGTTTTTCTTAATGTAGTCATTTATCACTATGAACTTTCCTCTTAGAAATGCTTTTTTTTTCTATTCCATAAGTTTTGGTATGTTGTATTTCCATTTTCATTTGTCTCAAGTGGTTTTTTTTGTTTTTTGTTTTTTTTTTTTGGTTTTTTTAGGGCCACATCTGAGGCATATAGCAGTTCCCAGGCTAGGAGTTGAATCAGAGCTGTAGCCACTGGCCTACACCACAGCCATGGCAATGCCAGATCTGAGCCACGTCTGCAACCTACATCATAGCTCACAGCAATGCCAGATCCTTAACCCACTGAGCGAGGCCAGGGATCAAACCTGTGTCCTCATGGATGCTAGTCAGATTCATTTCTGCTGAGCCATGACGTGAACTCCCTGTCTCAAGATATTTTTTGATTTCTTCTTTGACTCATTGTTTGTCCAGTAGTGTGTTGTTTAATCTTCATCTTTGGGAATTTTCCTTCTTTTATTTTTTTATTTCTTTTGCTTTTTAGGGCCGTACTCACGACATACGGAGGTTCCCAGTCTAGGGCTTAAATCAGAGCTACAGTTGCTGGCCTACACTAGAGCTCACAGCAATGTTGGATCCTTAACCCACTGAATGAGTTCAGGGATCAAACCCACAACCTCATGGTTACTAGTCAGATTTGTTTCCGCTGTGCCACAATGGGAAATCTGGGAATCTTCTCCCATGAACTTTCTGGGTCATGGCAGATAGGAGCTATTTTTTCAAAATACCTCTCATTCCCCTCAGCACCATCTCCCTCAATACAGTAACATCAGAATTTTGGTTAGATCAAGTCAAGTGTTTATATTTTTATAACATGCAAACGCTTTTTTACTGTTCAGTCTGTAGGTTCACTATAAAATTATGAACTTTGAGTTATATTTCCTCAATAACATTTCTGTGGTAGCATCCTTCTCTTCATTCACTCCATTCTCTCCTCTAATGTCAATTACACTGTCATCTAAAAGTGTGAATTACTAGATGAACACCAAAGAGTGAAATGGGAAAGGATGAGTTGAATGCAGAATGTACTATGTTAGTTACTTGACTTTCTACATATTGTCAACTAAAAAAAAAAATGCAACCTAAAAGTTGAGAGTTAAGTTTTATTTGGGGGTGAAATTAGGACTTAAGCCTGGGAGACAGCATTTCAGGTCACCCTGAGAAACTGCTCCAAGGAAGTGAGGCGGGGGGGGGGGGGGGGGGGGGGGGGGTAGGTTAGCATATATGAGTTTTTGACACAAAAGGAAGGTAGTAGGAACAAAAGATTTAGAGATAATCAAATTTACAGAAAACCAGTTTCTAGAGAAGACTAAAGGTCTGGGTTTACTGGAATCACTCCTTTGATATGCATCTCAGCTGGGGGCCAGTCTTTGTTTCTTTCCTGAGTTCACTCAGGGCTCACTGGCCCACCCTTGGGAGTGGCTGTTCTCACACAGGACATCTTTTATTTTGTCCACTAACTACAGCCCAGGAGGCATTATTTCAGATATCTCAAAGAGGAAAGGGGGAAATATCAAGATATAAGTCATAAAGGTAAAGAGGGAGGTTACATGGAGCCACGCACACATTTCACAGAAGTTTGTTGCTTGTCTTGTGAAGGCTGCTATTAGTCACAGACATCAGGCATCACTGAAAGATTTTAGTGTTTTTATAGATATGAGGAGATGCAAGGATTGGGCTCATAACATCTTCTAAAAATATCTAACTACTGAAAACCTATTCTTCCAGTTTTCCCAGAGCAGAGTGCCTCATTCCTGGTCTCCACCCTGAGCTTTACTCAGGGGCTGCTGCAGGTGGGCAGCTGCAGTAGAGGCTGATGGCAAGTGCCAAACTTTAGTTCACAATATCTTTATATGTCTCAGTTTCATTTGAAAAATGAGAATAGTAATAAATATTATCTATGGCATACCTATTAGACATAGGCATAATACAGACACACTTTCATTTTGTCGTCATATCAAAATTATTTTATATTTGTTTTGCAGATGAGGAAACTGAGGCTCAGAGAATTCATGTTCCACTGATTTGATTAATGCTTCACAGCTAGCAAAGTTTAGGGAAGTTGGGATTTGAACCAAGATAACGAAGACTGTGCTTGGAACCTTGTCTCTTCTAGATTTGAATTGCAATTGAAATCAGATAGATAGTGCTGATAAAGTGCTGTGCATGAAAATTGACATATAGTAATTGTTCAGTTGATAATATCAGCCAGTATTAACTTTTGCTTTGCATATCAATTTTCATGTACTGGGTGTTCCATTAAGGATACCAGTTATTATTACTTTTATGCAATAGTTTTAATCCTTGGATTAAGACAAGCATGATTTGAATTTTTAACTTGATTTTGCATCCAATTAATTTTCACTTATTTATCCAATAATTTTTGTCTCAGACAATGTGCTACATTATAGATATCCCTGACTTTATGTTTATATAGAAGCAAAAGGAATAAATGCAATTTAAAATGATCATTAACATTAAGGGGTGGGGGGATGCACTGAGGGTTTGGGATGGAAATGCTTTAAAATTTGTTTGTGATGATTCTTGTACACCTATAAATGTAATACAATTCATTAAGTAATAATAAATAAATAAAAATAAGTTAAAAAAGGAAAATAAAATTATAATTAACATTTAAGGCAAAAATAGATGCTATGGGAATATCCAACACAATTCTATAGAATTAGGAAAGGCTTCAAAAACATTACTGAGTCCTGAAGAAAAAGAAAGCACTATGTAGCTGAAGCAACAGTGTGTGGGAAAACAAATGGGCATATTTTAGGTACAGGGCATATTAAGATGGACTAAGAAATACCTGTAAATTAAAAGTAATTTAATTTAGCTGGGGTGTGGACAATTGCTTGTCCTATTTCTCTACTGCTGTGTTAAAAACTACCCCACAACTTCATGGTTTAAATTTTAGGCCTTAAGTGATAATAACCTTTATTTTACTCATGAATCTGCAGTCCAGGCAGGGCTTCATGACAATATTTGTATCTTTTCAATTCACCATATGTTTGGCTCAAAGCCTTGGATTTAGAATCATCTGAAGGTTCATGTACTCAGATGCATGGTGCCCAGGCTGGGAAGAACACAAATTTCTGGGGTTGGAAAAGCAGGGGTCCTTGTGCATTAATCTCTGTCTCTACATGGGTTTCTTACTTGGTCACTCAGGGCTCCAAATGTACAGGTCCCAAGAACAGACAGAGATACAGAGGGTGGGCGAGGGAGCCAGGCTGAAGCTGTACTGACTTTATGACTTAATATTGGCAGCCATGCAGTATCACTTCCACAGCATTTCATTTATTAGAAGTGAGTCACTAAGGCTGGTGCATATTCACAGGGAGGGAAATTAGACATCATCTCTTGATGGGGAGTGGTAGGCTTCTGGAACAGCATGTGGGACTAGAATTTATACTGTGATCAGTTTGGAGACTACAATCTTCCACAGTGTTTCTGTTTCTTATGTTTTATAGGAGGAGGGGCGAGGAGAGAGCAAGGCCTGGTGAGAAAGATATTTAGAGAGGCAAGCAGTCAGTAGATTATGACTGGTCACTCAGACCTAACAGAGTTAAACTGTCATGAAGGCAATGTAACATTTTGAAGAAGGGGTACATAATCAAATTAAAATTCAATCAAGAGAATGTGGGCTGGGGACTAGAAGAAGCAACAGTGGAAGCAGAACTATAGTTAGGAGACTGTTTTCATAATCCAGTCAAAAAGTGGTGCTGGCCTAAACTACAGAATTTGGAGAGTGTGTAAGACAGCTTTGAGAGCTTTAGGAGACAGACTCATTAGTGCTTGGAGACTGACTGGGGCCTGCAGTGGCAGGAAACTGTCTCACGTGACTATGACAGACCATATTAGGGAGTGGTACCATTTACCAAGATGAGGTGCACAGGAGGAGGAGCAGATTTGGAAATGGGTGGTGAGTAAAAGATAATTTGGTTTTACACGTGTTAAGTAAGGCATAATTGTGGTATGACCTGTTGAGATATCCTACTGGTTATTAACAAAATATGTGGAGTCCAGCAATAAAATAAAGTTTGATGGTCACTAGCCTATCAGTCTTAATAAAAGGAATAGAAGTGGTTGAGCATTTGTAAAAAGTAAAAAAGAGATGATTCTAGGATAGGCTAGGAAAATTGCAACCACCTGAATACAAAACTACACAATCTTCCAAAAATTATACAGATAAGGAGAGTAAATAACACCACACTGATCCATACCTACAACATAACTAGGGGATAAGGAATTCCGTAAGTTCATCTACAGAGAAGAAGGAAACAAAAAGTTGCTACGGCAACTCCAGAGCACATATCAAAGTAGAGTAGGTAGAGTCTGTGAAAAAGAAAAGGCAGTGTTAGTCTAGTGGTGACAGAAAGTAGATTAAGGAGCTCCTGCTGTGTGCAATGGGATTGGTGGCATCTTGGGAGCACTGGGTCATGGGTTTGATTCCCAGACTGGAACAATCGGTTAAGGATCTGCCATTGCCACAGCTGTGGCTTAGGTTGAGACTGTGGATCAGATATGATCCCTGGCCCAGGAGCTCCACATATCATGAGGCGGCCAAAAAGAAAAAGAAAAAAAGAAAGAAAGATAAAAAATAGATTAAAAAAAATCATCTTGTGTATAAGAATACTAACTCCTCAAAATCAAAAGAAAGTGTCTCAAAAGCGCAGGGGAGTTTAGATGGAAATCTTGAGGGAGTCCCACTTGTGGGAAGTTGAAAAAACTTGGTAGTGAGGAAAGAAGGGGTAAAACAGTGGAAAATAAATATCCAAATAAAAAACAATGGCAAATAAGACAAACCAATTCTTCTCTTCACAAAAGGTGCCATTTATTAAAGAAATTATAGTTTATTATACCAACAGAAGAGGGTGCTCTTGAACTAAGAAAACTAGCAAGCCACCAACTGCCTAGCTCCTCTATACAGAGTTCTTTTTACTAAAGCAACAAAATATAAAATATTGAAAATAAACAGAAAATAGATGGTAACAACCATAAAAACTGTAGGAAGATAAAATATGAAAACATTTATGTTGGTAAAAATTCTTTCAAGAACCACGGGGAGTAGAAAAACAAAATTGGAATTCCTGTTCAGTGCAGCAGAAACAAATCTGACTAGGGACCATGAGGTTGCGGGTTTGATCCCTGGACTCATTCAGTGAGTTAAGGATCCGGCATTGCCATGAGCTGTTGTGTGGGTTGCAGATGCAGCTCGGATTTGTGGCTGTGGCATAGGCCAGCAGCTACAGCTCTGATTAGACCCCTAGCCTGGGAACCTCCATATGCTGTGAGTGAAGCCCTCAAAAGACCAAAGACCAAAAAAAAAAAAAAAAAAAAAAAAGAAAGAAAAGCAAAACAAAATTAAATATTACTAAATCAGCATTTGCATATATTAAAAAACCTACCCCAATAAGAAACTCAAAAATTCAGAAGAGGGGGAGAAATATAAGAACAAAGCAAACTCCAGAAAGAAACAAAAGAAAATGAAAATTATCTCATAAGTGAAGATTAGATCACAAGGTGACCAACACAGAACAGAATTAATGAAAAATATAAGAAGGGGTAGTGAGGAAATGAATTAAAATAGTCGAGGATGAAAACAAAATAGAAAAACAATAAGAGAAACTGACGACTATAGAAGATAGTCAAAGATGGTCTCACACATGTATAATTGGAGTCCTTGAATAAGAAAAACAAAGTGATGGAATAGAAATGTTATTTAAAGTTACAATTCACCAAACTCCCCAGATGGCCAAATCAGAGACACATGCTATACAACTCTTAGACCTTAATCATAAGGACAAAGAAAAAAAAAAAAATCTCTGGGCCTTCAGGCAAAAAAGACCAAATAACCTACAAGGGAACAAAATTATCCTGAAACCAGACTCTGTGTAAGCAAGACAGAAAGGAAGACAAATTTTGAGTAAACATTTTTTAAAGAGAGAACAGAAAATGTGAGTCAAATATTTGAGATTGAGACAAGTTGTTCTTTAAGTACTAAGGCTATATGAACAGTTTCAAAAATGTGAGAACTTGGAGTTCCCATCATGGCACAATGGAAACAAATCCAACTAGGAACCATGAGGTTGGGGGTTCGATCCGTGGCCTTGCTCAGTAGGTTAAGGATATGGCATTGCTGTGAGTTGTGGTGTAGGTCGCAGATGCAGCTCAGGTCTGGCATTGCTGTGGCTGCGGTATAGGCCAGCAGCTACAGCTCCGATTAGACCCCTAACCTGGGAACCTCTATATGCCACGGGTGCAGCCCTAAAAAGACAAAAGACAAAAAAAAAAAAAGTGAGAACTTGAGTACTATATTCACAAATATAACAAACAGGTGAGCCTTCTGAAGCCAAAAGAAGAGGCTGGAGAAACCCTGGCTTGGGGAGTGATGGTACACAGTGGGTATATTTCAGTGTAGATCTCAGGTTAAACCCAAGGGTAGAGGGAGAGCTTGTGAGCAGTACATGCTCTGACGAAATAGAAACAAACCAGTCCCGCATAAAAAGTAGAAGGTAGAACAAGTTCATTGCTGTATAGGTAATGTGTGCAATAAAAGTATATCACTTGCATATATTTAAAGACCCACCCCAATAAGAAACTTGAAAATTCAGAAGACGGGGGAGGAATATGTTGACAATATGCAGAAGTCTCAGGAAGGGAAAGGTGAATTTTTTTTTTTTTTTTTTTTTTTTAGCAAAAGATGTTAGAAAAATTATAATCCTAGAAGAAAAGACTTTTTTTTTTTCTGGCAACACCCATGGCATATGGAAGTTCCTGGGCCAGGGATCAAACACACACCTCAGCTGCAGCCAGAACCACAGCTTTGGCAATACTGGATCCTAACTGACTGCACCAAAAGCGGACTTCTAGGCCTTTTTAAATACCAAAAGAAAGAGTTTAAAAAAAATCAGAAAAATACCAGATAAAGAACTAATAGTCATAGTGAATATAACATAAAATGATATTACAGAGTTGAACCAGGATGTTTTAAGTGTAAAAAGTAAGTTGCAAAAAGTATACATAATATGGTGGCATTTGTGAAGAAATGGGGGTGAAACAAGAATATGACATATGTAATTTTTACAAAACATAAACATCAGAACCTAATAAAAATGGTCACTCATCAGAGATGGGTAGGAATGGGACAGAAAGGATGGGGTTGGAGTGAGACTTCTTTGAGTTTACCCTTTAACTTGAACCATGGGTAAAAGTTTATACATACATTAAAAAAAGTAAAATAAAATTAAAAAAATGAAAAAAACCCTAACATTGGATAAAAGCAGAAATTAATGAGTCTTTTTGTCAAAGTGATAATATAATATACAAAAAACTGATTCAAGTAAATTTGAATTCATTACTCTGTACACTTTCAAGGAAATGTATTCACAAGACAAAAGGAATTGCAAGGAAATTTAAAACTTCACATGGTAAGTTTTTTGTTGGTGATGAGATTGTAGAAACCTAAATCATTTTGCATATATTGTAAGGTAAAGTTAATGATTAAGTGTATTGCCACTGCAGTTAGGGGTTTGAACTCTATGCCTATGCAGTTAACCCTTGAAAAATGCAGGGGTTAGGGATATCTACTTCCACATGGTTGAAAATCTGAGTATAACTTATACTTGGCCCTCCATAGACATAGATCCTCCATGTTCATGATGCCACAGGCAATTCATTACCCTCTGATCATGTAGTACCGTGGTATTTACTGTTTTTGTTTTTTTCATTCTTTTTAGGGTGGCACCTGCAGCACATGCAAGTTCCCACACTAGGGGTCGAATTGGAGCTGTGGCTGCCAGCCTACACCACAGCCACAGCAATGCCAGATCCGAGCTGTATCTGTGACCTGTATCTTGTGGAAATGCTGTGACCTATATCTTGTAGAAATGCTGGATCCTTAACCTACTGAGCAAGGCCAGGGATCGAACTCTCAGCCTCAGTTCCTAACTTGCTAAGCCACAATGGGCACTCCCATGGTATTTACTATCAAAAAACATCTATGTATAAGTATAAGACCTGGGCAGTTCAAGCCTGAGTTCTTCAAGGGTCAACTATGTATATAACAGAGAAAGGCAAAGAAGAGCCCTGTGGTGTTGGCTTAAATTGGAGGGAAGCATGAGGTCAATGAATAAAAAAAAATATTTGTAAAAACTTGAGTATATTAAATGCTGGTGGGAAGGAACGATTGATAGGAAAAGACAGAAATACAAGAGAAAGAGAATAATGGATAGCACGAGTTCCTGACAATAGGATCCTGCATTCAGGTGGAGGCTTTAGTTTTAAATGGGAGCATGGCTACCTTCTCTTCTGAGGCAGAAGGAAATATTGAAAGGATAGGGACAGATGGAAATAAATGTATGGGTTTGCAGCAGGAAGCTCAAGAGCTTCTTGAACAATGGCTCCTTCTTTTTCTGTAAAGCAGAAGATGAACCCATTTGCTAAAGGTGACAGGGGTGATGTGGCAGGGATAGGAGGTTTTAGGAGAGCAGCCGGCATTTGAAATCTACTATGGAGACTAGAAGAGAGACTTGATTAGGAGAGCCTGGAAGGACTGCCAGGCAGCACCATAGATCTGGTTGGGGCTGAAAACTAATTTGCATTGGCACCAAGAGTTATGCTTTATTCAGCCTTAGAACGTAGAGAGGGTGGACATGTGGATTGGTCCAGGATTGGGGTTTTGAGAGTTCAGAGCAATTCGAAGAAGAGTGGGTTCATGTTATTAAGAACACTGGTGAGAAAATGTTGGTGTGATGTAATGAGCTACAGATTCTTAGATGGTTAGAGAAGGAAGTGAAGATTAAAAATATATTGAGAGAAGGAGAAAGTAGAGTCATCAAGTAGTTAGAGAACTCAGAACATAAAGAACACGTACTGAGGAATCACTGAGTGAAGGAGCTGAAGAAAAAGTGCAAGACCTTGTGGTCAGAACATGAGAAGGATGAATTTAGGTCTGCAGAGGGATAGCAGGGATATCACAGTCCAGGTTGTTGTGACCGAGGGTGGCGGAAATAAAGTGGAGAAGAAGATAACTGAATGAAAGAGTGTCAAGAAATTGTGAAGCTTAGATGTTGTTTAGGGGTGTCAGCCAGAATGATCGCAAAAGGTAGCAAGGACAGGAAGACCACAATCAGGGGCCAAAATGTTTACTGAATATGGGAGAACTGTCCATGAAATCTACAGGTACTCTGAGGGCAAGGAAGGGTGGAATGGGATATGGCTGGAAAATTTAGACCCAGCAGGGGAGAGGGATGGTGCTCCAGGATTGGTTTATAGCACATTGGATGTGGAGGCCCTGAGCTCTGCTGCTTCATTCTGAGATATTAAGGGTGTAGGGAGCCATGGTCTCCACATGAGGGGAATCAGTGAGTGTCCCAGGGTAGGGTGTAATTAATGAAAGGTAGAGTGGGTTCAATGGCAGGGGCAGTGACTGAGGGCTCTACAACATATAATGAAAGTATTATGAATAGGAGGATGGACAGAAGGCGGGGTCACAGAACACTATCACAATGCCCATCATGTAACTGGTTGCTTCAGAGGGGATCCCAACAGACTAGTTTATCATCTCCAACCACTCTCATAGAAGGAATGGCAGACTAAAGCCTATAAGACTTAACCATAGTGATGTTTGGTCATACATACACCTGTACCATTTTATGATAAGTTCACTACAAAGTAAAATTTTACCTTCCCACTAAAAATGCACTTAAAAGAAGCAAATACTACAAAATCCAATGTGAACATTAAAACAGAATTCAATATAAAACTCAAGACAACAATAATTTCTCAAGAACCATCTATGGACATACATGAATTTATTTCAAAACTATCGTGGCCAGTGAAATTAAGTGGACTCTGGGTTGAGAAAATTGATTTCCAGAAAGTGAGTCATAAAGTTGGAACTCAATCTTCTGGTAACAAAAGGCCCCAGAACCCCTAGCAATCTATAAAGCTATAACTAGGAAACACAGAAGTAAAATAAGTCTTTTAGGAAATGTCACTGTAGAGTTCAAAAAAATAGAAAAGTAATGAAGGCCCTGAGAGAAAAATTTGCAGCAAAGTAAACATTCAAATGATTTGCTGTAGGTCAGGTAGTTAAACAGGGAATCATACTATGTGATGTATACATAACATATAGTTATATCCACACGTATATATATGCACATATGTATATCCTGCATATGGAAAATTGTGTACATATATCCAGCTTGCCAAACTTTGGCAGAGCACATGCCAGAGGTAGCCAAGAATTCTCACAGAGATTGGTAGAGATACAGGTCTACAGGTCTTTAACCTGCTGAGACACAATGGGAACTCCAAGGTCTTTTAAAAAAAAAAAAAAATATATATATATGTATATATATATGTGTGTGTGTGTGTGTGTGTGTGTGTGTATAAAATGCTGTAATACCATGTGGAAATTTTGTGCTTTTGAAAATGGCTTTATCAGAGAGAGAAATGTTTTACCATATGGAACTCTATATAAAGTACAAATTTCATAAATGCAAAAAAAAAGGTATAAAAGGTCCTTTAATTCTGAACTTTTGCAATTTAGTACAAACAGAATCTCTTATCAAACACATTATTAGTACACATATTCTTTTTCCCACTTTCTTCACTCAACAGCTTTCAAGTGCCTACTCTGTACCAAACACCATTCTAGACGCTAGATGGAAATGCCCCTTGAAGGCTGGTAGAACAAGAAACGGTACAAGGTCTCTGTGGAAGATCTCACCCAAGATTTCCAGTCCCAAATACAGCTGTACACATGGCCACGTCCACTTGGAGGTACCCAGGCTCCTCAGACTCCTTCTGCCTATGAGTGAGCTCATGTCCTATAATCCACCCCTCAGCCCCCATCCTACCAGGGAAGCCTGATTCTCTCCCGTATTCCTCCCTTACCATGAAAAGCTTTCCCATGGAAAGCTGCCTACAGTGCTACTGAAACTTGCCACGATGCTCATGCCTACAGCTGTATTTCATAAAAATCTTTTTGAAAGCCCTAAAGAAAGAGTGAAGATGGGTAAGCCTGGAGGAAAGGAGCGTAGGCTAAAGTGACTGTGAGCAGGTCTCTTCCACGAAATGAATGCAACATTGTAAGTCAGCTATACTCCAATACAATTGTTTAAAACCTCATGATTTACTTTCATCATTCATAAATATTTGCATATTAATCCATAATATGTTTTGATTTCATTTTCCTGTAAGTTTTTTTTTTTTTCTTTTTATGGCTGTATCCATAGCATATAGAAGTTCCTGGGCTAGGGGTCAAGTCAGAGCTGCAGCTGCAGGCCTACACCACAGCCATAGCAATACTGGATCTGAGCTACATCTTCAATGTATGCCTCAGCTTGCAGCAATGCCATATCCTTAACCCACAGAGTGAGGCCAGGGATTGATCTCACATCCTCACAGAGACTACGCTGGGTTCTTAACCTGCTGAGCCATAAGGGGAACCCCACCTATAAAATGTTGTGAAATGCTTAGCTTTTGACATTTTCTTACCTATCTGAGAATTTTCTTTCCCAGACCTCTGAGCACAACTGATTTATTAGGCAAATGACCACATCCATCTTCCAGCTTCACATAGCCCTGAATACAAGCCCTAGTTAGAGACACACAGGGCTGGAGGACAAAGCTCAGACTCTCCTATGCAACACGAGGGGGCAGGAGGTCACGTGACTGGGAACACTGGCTCTGGATTTTAGTTGTTTATTTGAATCCTAATTCTGTTCTTTGCTAGTTATAGATTCTTGGGCAGGTTATTTAATCCCTCTGAGTTTAGCAAATAGGAATCATAATAGTACCTATTTAGGATTGTAATTAGGATTACGACATGGCACAAATAAAGGGCTCATCCTGGAGCTTGGTCCAGAGTAACTGCTCCATTCATGTGCCTGCATCTCCTGTTACATCCCCAGGGAAAAGCTTGCAGTTTCTTGTACATACCATGATATTTCCTGGTGGCCTGCCTTTGGTCTAGAACACACTACACCCAAAATACTGTATCACCAGGGAAGGGATGGAGGTAGAAATATGTTTTTCCTTAAAGGAAAAAAAAAATCCTGTATTTGTTGAAAACATGACAGATCTTTTTTTTTTTAATGTCATAGGTTAAAAGGCACCATTCTTCATCAAAAAAGAAAATCAAATGGTGGCAAGTGTTAACAAGATTTCAAAGTCAAGGGTGACAAAATCAGCTCAGAAGCCCATGCACACTGCCTGTGTCCTCTACCTCTTCCAAACTTATTCAGCTGTTAAACTTCTGCTCTGCTCCTTCGTTGAAATAAATCATCCCTTAGGACACCTCATCCTGAGAAGAGCTCTTCTTTGCCAAATAATGTTGGCTTTTCCAAACTAATGAAACTCAGCGTTCGTGTTCCTTTGCACACTCCCTCTCCCATTATACAGCCTGCATTCCAAATGCACACTCCAACTTGGGACCCCGCATGACTCAGTCTCTGTAAAGAGTTGCACATAAAACGAAGCCTGGCCGGGCTTCAAAAATGAGTTCGTGATATATCCTAACTTTACTTTCTCTCTCAACCGAACAAAGATTCAACTCCCACCTCAGAACAACTCTTCTCAGACTTATTTTCTCCATTCTTCTATTTTCTTACCCTCCATGCTATAAACTCTTAAATTCCAGAGTTCCTTACATATCAGGCTCCAAAATGCCCTCTTCAGCTTTAGCCCTGAGTGACTCTGCATCTCCCTTCTTCATCCTTTCTCTTTTAGGAGTCTGACTTTTTGTTGTTGTTGTTGTTGTCTTTTTAGGGCCGCACCAGTAGCATATGGAGGTTCCCAGGCCAGGCGTCTAATCTGAGCTGTAGCCACCAGCTTATGCCACAGCAACATGGGATCCAAGCCGCATCTGCAACCTACACCACAGCTCACAGCAACACTGGATCCTTAACCCACTGAGCAAGGCCAGGGATCCAACCTGCGTACTCATGGATACTAGTCAGGTTTGTTAACCACTGAGCCATGAAGAGAACTCCTAATTTAGTCTCTTTATGCCCTTCATTTCCTAATACTATTTCCCAGCTCTATTTTCTCCCTACTTTTCTTATTTGTATCTCAAAAGTTTAAGCAACCAAGTTAGCAAATACTTTCTTTTGGTTCTCAGAGAGACATGTGTGACTTGAGCCATTGAGTTGGAGGGAGATTAAAAATTTGGTCCCCTTCAGCGCATACACTTAACTCTTTCTCCCCTCACTCCTTGAGAAGGTGTCGTATTTCCCTTCGTGTCTGTAGCACCCAGTGCAGGGCCTGGCACAGGATGGCACTGCATGCCAGTTGAGTAAATGATGAAAGTTGCTATTTTCCGGAAAGGGTTTCTTAAATAGTAACTCATGAAAAAATGAACTGGGTTTAATTCATAACATAACCAAGAATGCAAATACATTGTAAAAGACCTGTGGAGAGCTCAAGTCTCCTTATCTGTAGACTGTTAGGATATTAATTGGCCAGAGGGATCTTACCTATTAGTCTCTTTTTTCATCTCAGTCTAGATATCTAGACTGATCATAGGTCACCATATGAAGACCTAAAAGAAACATGTAGTTGATGACTCACTCAAACTTCATGAAAGATTTTGAATTAGGAGTTCAACTTTTGCTTCTTTGGATTCTGATTTTGGTCAAGTTCAAAGAGTAGAAAAGCCCTGTATGACATAGAGCCATCCAAGATTGACAAGACTGCCCTTCACCTCAGATATCAATGCTAAAGGTCATGGTCAGTTCCTGTGGCCAATGTCCTCAGGGCTCTTGCTTCACTTCCAGGACTGCCTGGAGAGACTATTCCCTCCCCTCCCTCTGCCACCATTGTGGCCAAAGTTCCTTTTGCAACAGGAGATCCTTGAGAGAAAATAGGCATGTGATGTTGTATGGTGAGAGCACTGCAGAAACATTTCATTATTTAACAAGGCCAAAGTCTCATCATCTTTAATCTAGTTATTTAATTTAATTCAATAAATATATGAACAGTGCATATGATGAAATAGAAGAAAAAAAAGTGGGTTCCTTGAGAAGAGAGACTCTGTTTGATTTTTCTTTATATCTTCAACCAATAGTCTGGTACATAGCCCACTGCTGTCACTCAACAAGTGCTTGCTGAATGAAAGAGAAAATTAAATTTACTCTACTTTTGTGGAGTGGACAATATAATATGGATCCACTGGAGCTGGTATATGCAATAAGAGAGGTGGGGTTACAGTGTAATGGGAGCAAAGAGGAAGAGGAGATTAATGGTTGGCATGAAAAATGTTTTTCAACCTCCTATATTATATGCCCAAGTCAACAGCAGCACTCATAAAACGAAAAGGCCTGTAATATATTTATCTGCCAAAATTTTGATTGCTGGTTGCTGTTCACAGAGAGAAACTAAAATTAGAAAAAAAAAAGCTACATGGGTTTTGATATGAAGGAAGAGTATAGTTTTTACAACATACTTATGGGAAAAACCAAACCCAAAAGACAGAAGCAACCTCCATTCTCCTGAGGCACTGGGTGGAGGATGTTTAACTAAATGAGGTTCTCAGGCAGATTATAATGGAGTGGAGGAAAAAAAAGAACAAAACAGAGTTGAGTGCAATGACACATGAAAGGAAGAAAAATGATCAAAACTGACAACTCCTTTGTCCAGAAGAGATGCCTTTATGTTTCACTGAAGGCCTGTAAATTACCTTCTCAGAAGGTATTTAACCCATATTTAATGCGGTGGAACAGAAAAAAGAGACTACTGTATGAAACACTTTTTTTTTGTTTGTTTTTGTTTAAAACTGATTCCTTTCATCATTCCTTCCCTCTCTCACTTAGATCCTTTCATGTGTGAGACCTTATCTTGATGATTTCCTACACAGAAGAAGCTTTGGTCCTTAGGACAGGTCTCTGAGAGGTGTGCACACCATCTGACCCATTTCCGAATCGAAGCAGGTTTTCCTAGGCCTCACTATCCAATGGCTTTTGGTGTTGGAAACACTGGTTCACACTTTCATGGTATTGACTTATCCATGCTGAGTCATGATGACAGAGAATTAGGACTTTCACTTCTCTTCCACTGTTGTCAGCTCTTTCAAGTCAGCTCTTTTGCATCAAGAGTGGCAACACCAGGGGAGGTGTGCTTGGCTACTTTATAATAGACCTGTACAATTCATCAAGCAAGATAAAGCATTAACCTTAGGCTTAAAACAACTTTTTTTTTTTTTTAAGATTTAGCAAGAGAAAAAGTGTAATGAGATTTTTAATGACTTGCAAACGCATCTTAAGGTGGAGAATTAGAACTTCTGCCCAAGGTTAAGCTAGATGTGCTGGCTCTGGGAATGCACTGCTATCAGTGCTTATTCTAGCTTTTGGAAGTTGAAATTTGGATTCAGACTTGATATAAAAAGTTTGCAATTTGGGGATTTCTGCTGTGGTGCAGTGAGTTAAGAATCTGATTGTACTGGCTTGGGTTACTGTGGAGGTGCGGGTTTGATCCCTGGCCCAATGTAATGGGTTAAGGGATCTGGGTTTGCTGCAGTTGTGGCTCAGGGCACAGCTGAGGCTCAGATTCAATACCTGGCCTCAGAATTTCCATATGCTGCAGGTGTAGCCATTAAAAAAACAAAACAAAAACACAAAAACGGTTGCAACCTTACCATTTCTAAAACATGGTTCTCTAGTTCTCGGGCAAATTCTCATCTTCAAGTTCACATTGAATTGAACAAGCTGTCTGAAATCAGTGGGAATGGTAAAGGGTGTATTCTGACTTTTTACATAGTCTGGTGCATAACCAAACAACATATGCAGGCTGTCAAGTTTCAAGGGATGGAATGTAACTCAAAATGTCTTTGATTCAGAGCTGTGGAGATCTTTTGGTGGTACAACTCAGGCATTCCCCAGCTTTTACCAAACTGCCATCCCTTGAACACACCCTGTACTCTCATACTTTCCCTTCATATATGCTCTTCCTTTTGTCTAGAAACATCTTTTCCCATGTTTCTGTTTAGAAGTGACCTCTTGGGTGAGGTCCTTCATCAGGAACTCTCCCAATCCAGCTAGTTTTGCTTTGATAGTACCATAACTTTTTTTTTTGCAGCTGTATTTATTATGATAAAATACACAAACATTTTATCACTGTAACCATTTAAAAATATACAGTTGTGTGGCATAAAGCACACAACACTGTCGTGCAATCACCATCAACATCCATCTCTGGCACTTTTTCACCCTCCTAAATGGAAATTCCATACCCATTAAAACATAACTTCCCATTTTACCCTGCTCCTGCCCATAGCAATCACCACTCTACTTTCTGTCACTGTGAAGTTGACAGGTCCCACATGAAGTGCAGTCATGCAATATTTGTGCTTTTGTGACTGGTTTATTTCACTTAGAATAGTGCCTTCAAGATTCATCCATACTATAGCTTGAGTCAGAATTTTCTTCCTTTTTAAGGATGAATAACATTCCTTTGCATGTTTATATGTACATTTTCTTTATCCATTCATCCATTGATAGACACTTGCCTTGCTTTTATTTGGGGGCTATTACGAATAGTACTGTGATTAATGTTGGGGTACAAATATTAGTTCAAGTCCTTGCTTTTGATTCTTCTGAATATATACTCAGAAATGAAATTTCTGGATCACACATCATTAAGTTTTTAATTTTTTGAGGAACTGCTCTACCGTTTCCCATATGGCTGCACCATTTTACATTCCCACCAATGGTGCAACAATGGTTCTGATTTCTCCATATTCTTATAAACTTGTTATTATTTTAAATAACAGCCATTCTAATTTGTGTGATGTGGTATTTCCTAGTGAGTTTGATAGATTTACAGATCTCTAACTATTCACGGTATTGATCATCTTTTCACGTACTTCTTGGCTCTCTTTGGAGAAATGTCAGTTCAAGACCCTGGCCTATTTTTAAGTGTTTTGTTGTTGCTGTTGTAAGAGTTTTAATATATTCTGGATGTTAACCCCTTATCAGATATATGATTTGCAATATTCTAATATTCTCGCCCATTCTGTAGATTGCCTTTTCACCCCATTGATAGTATATTTTGATGCATGAAAGTTTAAATTTTGATGCAGTCAAATATATCTATTTTTACTTCTGTTGCCTGTGCTTTTGGTATCATAGCCAAGAAGTCATTAACAAATCCGATAGCATGAAGTTTTTCCCCAATGTTTTCTTCTGTTTTATTATCATTTTGGTTCTTATATTTAGGTTTTTGATCCATGTTATGTTATTTTTTGCAAATGATGTAAGGTATGGGTCCAACTTTACTCTTTTGACGTGGATGTCCAGTTTTCCCAACACTGTTGAAAATTTCCAACAGTTTGCACATCTTATAGAGTCATGTGCTTATAAACTGACTCTCCTGTGGGGATAAGAGGTGAGACTGAGAGAAGCCCTGATTTTTAGTATTTTCTGATTTTTCTTGTGTAACTCTCATATGGCTAACTTCAACCTACTCACATGACAACATTGAACATGGAATCAGGAAGAAACACTAAACAAGGGGCAGAGGACTGGATTATTTACTTTGCATTTCTAGTTTCTTTGCATTTCTGACATACATGAAATACCTGAATATCACCTGTTAACTTTTCCTCTGACAAATATTTTTGAGTGCCTTCTATGTGTCAAGCTGAGTACATAATGATGGAAAAAAATACATGGTCCCTACCTTCATGCATCTTACAATCTAGAGAAAAGAGAATGCAGAAGAAAACCAGAAAATAACTAATAATTATCCATCAGTATAAGTAAGATGAAGGAAATATACAGCATACAGAGACGGAATTGCTTAAACAGTCCCTCTAAAGATGAGAAGGAACTGGGAAAAAAAGCAAGATGCTTTTATACAGGGAGAGAAGCAACTGATTATGCAAAGTGCCAAGGAAGAGCACTTTGCACCAGAGAAAGAACACGTGCACAAAGACCTTGAGGCAAATGTCCGTGTTCTCCAAGAGGAACAAGGAGAATGCCCCTCACCACCCCTTTGATAATCCATCCTGATCTAAAGTTAGAACTGTCACTAGCTGGGGGCGGGGCTGGGGGTTGGGAGAGTACTAGGAAGGTGAGGCATGTGAGTGGGGTACTGTATGAAGCAGGCCCTGGTGGAGCAGGGGATGCAGAGGGCAAGAGAACAGCCATCCTGGGTGGCCTGTCACTCCACCCCTACATACCCTGCATGACCCTTACAAGTTCATCAACCCCTGTTCCTTGATGTCCCTGCGGTTGCGTATGTAGGGGGCGCTGCCACTAGGTACCGCAAATACAATACAGATGGCAGCCGTCAAAGAGCGTCAAGAGTAAGATGCCTTGTAGGCCAGGAACAGTCATTTGTCAGGACGTGGGCAAATTTTGGAGACAGGCACTTACCCGGTCAACAGAGAGGGAGTCAGTGGCACCAGTGCCCTGTCCATCCCTGACTTCCACAAAACCAGAGCCACTCTGATGGGGAGCTAAAAGCTTCAGCTCTGAAAGAAATCTTCTGGTGGCCTAGCAATCAAGTTCACCTTTGCCTCTGCTATTAGCTCAGCCTCTGTGGCCTAATGTGAAAAGCAGGAGCTAGCTCACAGCTGTGGCCACTCCATTATCATCTCACTTTTTGTCTCCCACCGTAATGGTGGCTAATATCTCTGCAACAGCCTTGGAGTGTCTGTGAGCACCCCACATTCTCCTGGTGACCCCCATTCACCAAGGACAGCCACGCCAGGGCCCCATATGCTAGTGGACGGCCAAGCTGGGGTACCCCTGTGAATTTCAGGGTCACCCCCCAACTCCGTGTTAGCAGATGGCCACCCCAGCATTACCCTCTGAAGTTTGGGGATTACCCCCACAACTTTCATGTTATTGGCCGACCCCCGAAACTTTTCATTCTGGGTCCTGGTTTCCTGACATCTTGGCACTAATGGGAATTTCCTTGGTCTCCTGGCTGCTCCGCCAATAGTTGGGATGCACCCCACAGGACTGCAAGCCCTGTACTTGTCCATCCTTGAGACCAAAGAAAGAGCCAGAGTCAGCGACAGAGGCACCTGTGGTTTAACGTATGGGGGAGCCTACCTGGGGATGGGGGAGCGAGGTCCTGGAGAAATACCCTAACAGGTGCGTCGGCCAGGAGGCAGGACACAATGGCACCCTTGCTCCTGCCGGGAGGGAGAGGGAGATGTTACCAATTACAGGGGTAATAGAGGTCAGGTTGGCTCATCGGTTACCAGGGAAACCAGCAGAGGGGCACACCCCTCACTGCCCCTTTGATAAGCTATCCTGGTGGGGATGTTTTGATCTCACAATTTATTGGAACAATCACTAGCTGGGGTGGGAAGGTCAGTGTGTGAGCAGAGAGTAGGTGAAGCAGGCACTGGTTAGCAGAAACTGCACAGAGAGCAAGAGAATAGCCATCTTAGGTGGCCTGACCATACACGCCTGGAGAGGGGAGATATGAGGAGATATGTGGCGGGGGGAGAGGATGGGGGAGGCTAGATCTTACATGGCCTTGGAGGCCACTGTAGGGCACTGGGTTTTTATTCAAAGTGTAATAAAAAGTCATTTTTAAGAATTCTAGGCAGAAAGCAGGTACAACCAGAGTTTTGAAAGTGAATGTTTCCAGCAGTGAGTATCAGTTGAATGGATTAGTGGAAAACCATTGCTGAAGTGGGAGTGCAGTAAAGAAGCTTTTGAAGTGCTGATGGTGAGACTTGGCGGGGGGGCAGGAGAGACAGAAAGAGAGAGAAAGTGGGCAGATCGGAGACTTTGACTTTATGATGGACTTGATGTCAAAAATCAGGGGCTCAAGTTGCCCTTTAGGTAGTAAATTTGGGGAAAGGAAGTCGGAAACTAAACAGTCTATCCTTTACAGAAGTTGCGTGCCCAACCTTGAGGCAGTTGGGTAACATAACAGGTAGATGATATAATCTTTACACATAGAAATTCACACTCTGGTGGCACCAAGACTTGCAAATGGTAATGACCACAGGACAGCAAATCATAACTAATGCTCTATTTGAGTTTGGGGATATAAGTGTGAAAAGAATTCTGAAAGCAAAGATGCTGGTGGGTTGATTAGGGAGGAAAGTTTCATGGGGGAATGAAGAATAAAGTCTCTGAAAGAATATAAGACACAGTTGGACAGACAGAAAGAACTGAGCCAGAGGCCCTTCCTGAATGAGGGAGTTAGAAAGCCACAGCATTTTTTGGAGGGTTGCATGTGAAGTGGGTGAGAAAATAATTGCAGAGTCACTGGCGGGAGATTAGTGAAGAGTTAATAGGAATCATCAGCAGTAGCATCAGACCTTTTGATGTTTAACAATTTACAGGAGTTCCAACCACGGCGCTGTAGGTTAAGAATCCGACTGCAGTGGCCCAGGTCACTGTGGAGGTGTGGGTTTGATCCTTGGCCCACCACAGTGGGTTAAAAGATCTGGCCTTGCCACAGCTGCATCAATAGGTTGCAGCTGAGGCCTGGATTCAATGCTCAGCCTTGGGGCCTTCCATATAACTTCTATAAAATTAAAAAAAAAAAACCCACAAACAAACAAATAATTTACAAAGTGTTTTCCTTTGATTTATTTCACTTAGTCATCATCAGAAAATAGGTAAGGCAACAGTATTATATTCTTATTGTATAGACTGAAGATGGAGGATGTGAACGATAAAGGTGTTAACTCTTGTCTTCACCTCAGAGCTGGCAGAATCCAGATTTGTGGTTTGGATGTGTATTTTGTTTTTAGGGGCGGGGAGAGGGTCATGGACGATTAAAAAAAAAGACTACAATGATTTCATTTAAAATCAAAAGCCATGTCCGGTTAACTTTGAGGGTATTGATCAGGTTAACTTTCAGAGCAGCATGGAATGTGTCATTTTGTCCTCCAGTGCTATTTGGATATCAAGAAGCGAGAGGCCAGAGTTTCTAAATTAAGAAGGCTTTAACACTTTCCCCCATCTCAACCCAGTGCCTTAAGTTATTTACAAAACCACTACTAAGGAAATAAAACAAACCTTGACATGGAGATTTCCTTCTGAATTATCTGCATGATTTGATAAAGCTAAAAAAGCCCCTGGCTACTTTGTTCAGCTGGAGTCGGTGTCATCAGAATGACCGAATGGCCACACTATGATTTTTATATGACTTCCTGACTAGCTCAGTTTTTCTTCTATCATTTTGACTACATAATGGTTTTCATACAGATTCTCAAAGCATTTTTCAGATACAAGTCTTTTTGAGACAATGATGGTTATAACCAAATTTTTGAAGACTGAAAATACATTTTGCAGGGTGACTAGGTCTCCATTAGATCTGAATCCCTGTACTTTACAGAGTCTTTTTTTTGTTTGTTTGTTTGTTTGTTTTCTTTTTCTTTTTTTTTCTTTTCCCACTGTACAGCAAGGGGATCAAGTTATCCTTACATGTATACATTACAATTACATTTTTTTCCCCACCCTTTGTTCCGTTGCAACATGAGTATCTAGACAAAGTTCTCAATGCTATTCAGCAGGATCTCCTTGTAAATCTATTCTAAGTTGTGTCTGATAAGCCCAAGCTCCCGATCCCTCCCACTCCCTCCCACTCCCTCCCACTCCCTCCCACTCCCTCCCACTCCCTCCCCCTCCCATCAGGCAGCCACAAGTCTTTTCTCCAAGTCCATGATTTTATTTTCTGAGGAGATGTTCATTTGTGCTGGATATTAGATTCCAGTTATATGGTATTTGTCTTTGTCTTTCTGGCTCATTTCACTCAGTATGAGATTCTCCAGTTCCATCCATGTTGCTGCAAATGGCATTATGGCATTCTTTTTTATGGCTGAGTAGTATTCCATTGTGTATATAAGTTTTAAATGTATGGCTATCACACATTTTTTTTTCGAATTATGAATTTCATAAACTATTATAACAGTGTTTTTCTGTAACTCACATGTGTGCATGTGTCTCTATGTACAAAAATCATCCCTGCTTCTTTTAAATTCAACAAACATGTATTAAAGAACATGGAATTCCTGCTGTGGCACAGTGTGTTAATAACCCAACTGCACTGCAGCTGGCCCAGTGCAGTGGGTTAAAGAATTTGGCCAGTACTGCTGCAGATGCCGCATAGTTTGCAGCTGTGGCTCGGATCCAATCCCTGGCCCAGGAACTTCCATATGCTGTGGGTATGGCCCTTAAAAAAAAAAAAAAAGAAAAGGGTAACTAGGAAGAAGCCCTGTAAGCATGGATACAATACTCTTAATTCAGCACAAGATGTGAGAACTATAGTGAGCATGACAGATGGAGAGCCATGAAAAATTGGTGAGGTGAGGTGAGGACATTTCTGTGGTTGAAAGAAAACTTGACACATTCAAGTGCATCTAGAAAAATGGGTAGGGTTTTGCAAAGTAGAGGTGGAAATAGGACATACATCAGGAAATAGTGAAGACTAAGGTTCAGAAGTGAGAGAGGGATAAATGTATTCAGAAAACCAGGAACAATCAGTTTATAGATTTTTTGGGGACAGGTTGGATGGTGAAAGGAAATATCAGAAACATGTTTAGGTCATGTTTTAAAAAAGTAAACTTAATTCAGTAGGTGATATGGAACCGCTGAAATACATGGAGTGGCAGAGTCGGCAAAAATCACAGTGGCTTTGGGATTTAAAAGGGATTGGAGGAAGGAAAATCAATTTCTATGGGATTGACTAAGAAAGCACTCTAACAGTTCACAATAACAAGGCATGATGCAGTATAATGGCAGCTAAGAAGTGATAACAACTGGATGTGATAGCTAATTTTTAATGACAGTGATGCATGGTTGTTGACTCATGGTCAGCTATGGTTATTTCTGCCCTAAGCACATTTAGTCAGGCATTTCTACTCTTTATTATTGCAAGGTGTTTTCTCCTAGAGTGTACTTTTCTAACCTGGCTTCCATCTTTATGAGATCAAAATTGTGAGAAGCAGAGGCAGCTTCAATGTGTTCCTCTGCTCACTGTGCTAATTTTTGAGAGCATTTACTTCTGTTTTGACTTTTTTTTAAAAATTCTTTTAAAGTTTTGTTGAAGTATAGCTGATTTACAATGTTGGGATAATTTCTGCTTTACAGCAAAGTGATTCAGTTCTACATATACACATATCCATTATTTTTCAGATTCTTCCCCCGAATAATGGGTAGTGTCCCCTGTGCTCTACAGCAGGTCCCCACTGACCATTCATTCCTAACGCAATAGTGTGTAAACGCCAATTCCAAACCCCTAATCCATCCCTCCCCCCACCTGTCCCCTTTGGTTACGATAAGTTTGTTGCCTATATCTGTGAGTCTGTTTCTGTTTTGTAAATAAATTCATTTGTATCATTTATTTTTTTTAAGATTCCACATATAAGTGATATCATATGATGTGAAGTTCTTCTGAAGATGGAGAAAGGGACAATCTGAACCAGTAAACCATCCTTTAGTTAAGATTATATAAATGGAAAGAATGAATTTGTATAGAGAGTAAAGCCCTGAGGTCAGAGCAGGAAATTCTGAGGGATATCATGAGATTAGAGAAAGGTCCAGAAATCAATTGCAGCCTCCCCGCCCCACCCCCACCTCCGCAAGACTGGTGTCTCTAAACCCCCATTGAGGCCCAGCACACCCTTTTCCTGATCATCATTATGAGCCATTTACACCAACACTTGTGGTCCAGCATAGGAACCAGTATGACCAACACTATGGACCCAAGCTTGGCTTGGCAACTTAACTTGATCTTTGTTTTCAAGGCTCTATTCTAGGAACCTTTCTGGTACCCCCCTTTCCCTTGGCCCTGGATGGATCCTGCCTTATTCTTGTCTATTCTTCTGAGTTCCTGACTTTGAATGTGAGTCCAGGCTCCCAACACATCACCTGTTGAGTGATCCATCTGGAGAGCCAGGGTTACCACCTGGCTTGTCCTGAAACTCTTCTTTGGCCATCTGTGTAAGATGCCCTGCCATCCCCCCTTGCCTACTTCTCCCGATGCTTGGACTAGGAACAGAAATGCCACATCTCAGGCCACTATGTGGGAGCCTCAAGCTGCTCAGCCTATGACACGTTTTCTCAAATCTGAGCCACTCCAAAGACAATTCTGATATTAGTGGCTTTACCTGAGTTGAAACAGAGGAAAAAAGTTTCCAGAAGTCAGGCGCAAGTGAGGAGATATGGAAACGATGCTGTGCTATGTGAGAGGGAAGGGAAATGTGCAAATGTGCCAGCTTTGTAATTTGTTCATTTTTTCTTAACATAGGAAGCTCAACCTTCAGTCGCTACTGTAAATATGAAATAAATTCCAAATAATTTTTGGTGGTTTTTTTAAACTATATTTAAAATAAAACAGGGGTGTAATATAATTTATAGCACAATATTCATTCTGACTCAATGTTTTCTTAGGGCTGAAAAAGGGAGAATATTTCACTAAACTGGTAAAGAGAGGATGGGGAGTGGTGGAGGGTAACCTTTGTGTGGCTAAGGTATGATGATGGGTCTCTGCATACCTAACTCCATTTACCTTGATCAGACAGGTATGTGAGAGTGTTTACATCATGTATACAAATTAATTTGCATAGTTATGCACATAATCTGCAGTATATATATATAGGTAATGACTGTGAGCTCTACATGTAGATATATGTGAACTAATGTATTCTTTTGAAAATTATTTAGCAGTTTGGAGCTGACTAGTCACATATTATTTGCCATCATCCTCCCTTTAAAAGGATGAAGAAACCATTCATTTCTAAGTGTGGCACTGAACCAGATCATCTCTCACATACCCTTCTAATTGGATGCTCTAGTTTTCTCCAAAAGCTGTCTAGAGGAAGATGGGTACAATTATCTTCTCTCGTTCGTTTGTCTTTGAGGAATATAAAAACCCAAGCATGCTCCTACTCTGGGAATCAGGTAGCACTTTCACGTCGTTGAAAAATAACCTATCTCAAGGAGACTAGTTAATACTGAAATTCAAAGATGCAAATCTGAAAATACTACTCAATGGAACAATTCAGGATAAGACCTAAGAGGGAAAAAATTCTTGATCTGCAATATTCAAAGCTATTAATATTTGAAAGTGGCAGTGACTGCTATAACAAGAATAGGAATCCCCCCACCCCCGGGGTTATTATGAGTTTAAGGGATCTGAAACTGTTTATCATTATTCCAATTTTCCTAGATCTGAAAAGTAACCTTTTTTTTTTTTTTTCTCTTTATGGCCACATCTGTAGCATATGGAACTTCTGGGCTAGGGGTCAAATCGGAATCACAGATGTATGTTTATGCCACAGCCACAGCAACACCGAATCCAAGCCACACCTGCGAACGTTGCTACAGTTTGTGGCAATACTGGATCCTTAACCCACTGAGTAAGGCCAGGGACCCAAACCAAAACCTCACACTCTGTTGGGTCCTTAACCCACTCCATGTTTAGCATTCTTGTTTGAGATATTCACATCACATGAACCAATATGTCTAGGACCGTGTATTCCACTTTAATGTTACTCAGTAATCCAACCTTTTCTATTCAATAAATATTGATAGAACATCTACTGTGTGCCAGGTGTGATGTTAGGCTGGGGGCGCAATGGCAAACAGGTCAAGTTCCCTTTCCTCGTGAACTTACCTGCCAAGACAGTGGGCACTCAGGGTCTTGCAATTGTCAGTCATTATAGAATATTGCCACAAGAGCTCACTTCATTCATTAATTAGGTAAGCAAATGATTATTGACAGACAAGCAGTGGGCTGAGGGCACAGCACAAAGAGAGTGCCAGTTAGTGGAAAGAGACAAGTGCAGGACTCGGATACATTGTTTTAAGTGTCACAAGGAGAAGCCCCTGAGGTGTGGGGGATACAGGAAGGGTGTAACCATGCCTTTAGAACTCTGCAGAGATTTCCCAGAAGGAGAAAGGCCCAAGCTGAGAGGCTCTAAAACATAGAGGGATTAGTCCAAACTTTGGATATAGAACAGCTTGTATAAAAGCCTGAAAACAAGATCATTGAAAGACATGCGATATGAATGCCACAGAGAATGCTCAGGAAGAATGCCAGGAATGACCATGAGGCAGGAGAAGCTGGGTCCTTAGGGCTTTGCACGCCATTCTGAGGCCCTGGACTTGATCCTCCGGTGTAATAGGAAACCATGGATGTGTGTGAAACACAAGAGAGACAGGATTAGGAACAGGTCTGTGTAAGAAATACACTTACACTCCTGCTGCATCTCTGAGAGCTTTGTAACCCCAGAGTATGTTTTTTAGGTATGTTTTAATTTGCCTTGGGTCTCAGGCTCAGATGGTTCAACTTATCTGAAGTCGAATGTCAATTTAAAATTACTGTTTACAGAGTAAACTGCCTTTTTAGTTGGGATGTTTTCCCTTGCTGCCGGGCCCTAGAAAGCACCATAATCTTGGTTCCCTAATTTAGCCATCCCGCAGTGGAGGTCCTCCTCATTTAGAATGTGAACGTGGAGGTTGCAGCAATGCCACAAAAGGCAAATACTTGGAATGTTTGTTCCTATCCCAAAATGTATTCCACAGATGCTCAATTTCTGTCCAAAAATGTTCCTTAATTGCTTCTATTAACCTCTGTGTGAGATCCTCACTACACATGCTAGCCTATCTCTAACACCTGCTGGTCCTCATTTTTAAAAATAAATTTTGTTGGAGAATAGCTGACTTAATGTTGTATTGGTTTCAGGTGTACAACAAAGTAAATAAGTTCTACACCTACATACATCCATTCCTTTTCCCATTCTTTCCTGGTATAGCATATTATTCTCCAGGGCTGGAATGCCACAGGCCAAACAACAAACTGGGTGGGGACACAGCCCCACCCATTAGCAGACAAGCTACCTAAAGACTTTATAAAGACCCCACAGCCACCTCTGGACACACCCCTAGACGTGGCCCAGCCCATTAGAGGGCTCAGGCCCAGCTCCACCCACCACTGGGAAGGCACTGGCCCCTCCCTCCAGCAAGGGTGCAGGAGCCTCTAGACCAGCCCCACCTCCACCCTCAGCAGGGAGCAGAGCAACATCCAAAACAAGACAACTACCATCTGCAGTGCAGGCCAAGTTCTACCCTGGGAGCAGCTGAGCCCTATCGCTGCCCACTAGTCGGCCAGTGTAACCTTGGACACACCCTAGACCCCATAACCAACCGTGTCAGGAACCGGGACCTGCCCCCTCCACCACCAGTGATCTGAAATGAGCTCTGAGGTCCCTAAGCCCATGTATTTGGGTTCCAGGAACCAGCTCTGCCTGACTGCAGTCCAGCACTAATCCCAGGATCTGGCTGCACCTGCCATGGGGTGGGCAACAGCACCAGAGTCTTTGGGACCTTGACTCCAACCCCCAGTGAGCCAACACTAGCCCTGGGGCTCCCTAGGGTTCTGCCACCGGCCACACCATGACCTGGCCTCACTAAACAGCAGCCACCAGTATCTGCACAAGGCAGGCAACCAACTAGACTAAGGGCCAGTAAAGCCCACCAGATCATACACATTGTCAGCCCCCATAATAGAAGGTTCCATGCAGATCTCTTAGGGGGACCCCCCAGAGCACAGAGCTTGGGTGAAGAGAGAGGAGAGGGCACTGCTGGGATGCAGAGAACGCCACCTACAGAGGCCATTTCTCTGTGGTCCAGAAACATAACTAATCCTACTACATACAGGAAAATAGAAATGTAAATCCTCTAAGATTCTAAAACTACTCTTATTAGTTTATGATCATCTTTATTAGGCTCTTCTTTCCTTCTCTCTGCAGAGCATGGATGATGAAAAGGAATTTGCATTTTGCAATGACAGCACAGACCAAATGTTACAAAACTTTGAGATAATGCCCTATTCGTTGGGTAAGTATAACAACTTTGAGTTGGAAGAACCATAGAATGTGATGGAAGATAAAAGGAGAAAAAGAATCTGTGTATATAGATACACACACACACACACATGACTGGGTGACTTCGCTGTATAACAGAAATTGCACAACATTGTAAATCAACTACAGTTTAATAAATTTGAAAATTTATATACACACACACAAAAGAAAGAAAAAGGAAAAAAGCAAAGCACTGCTAGTCACTGAAAAGACTTGCACTGTATTGAATATACCCCTGGGGCCACTGGTTTTAAAGCTTTCTTATATGCGTTATGCATCATGAACTCATTTGAAATTTGGATGGAAGATATTTCCACAGAGGCACACAAGTTCTCATACAATTTTACGGAATATCTTAACTCTGAAATCCATCTGTGGATCTTCTAGAGTCCAATCAGAATATGTTTACATGACACACCATTTTAAAGCTAATTGGTATCAATTATTTTATTATCTATATTTAATTTCTAATCCATACCAAAACAATTCAACCAGACTTCATTTTAGTACTTCAAGTAAAATTTTCTCTTTCTTCCAATCTAGGTTCTTGAAATATTTCAATAAGAATGTTTAAAAAATGGAGAGTTCCCATTGTGATGCAGCAGAAATGAATCTAAGTATCCATGAGGATGTGGGTTCGATCCCTGGCCTTGCTCAGTGGGTTAAGGATCCAGCATTGCCATGAGCTGTGGTGTAGGTTGAAGACTTGGCTTGGATCCCACGTTGCTGTGCCTGTGGCTGTGGCAGGTGGCTGTAGCTCCAATTTGACCCCTAGCCTGAGAACTTCCATATGGCATGGGTGTGGCCCTAAAAACACACATCAAAAAAAAAAAAAAAAAAGAATGTTTAAAAAATTTTCTACAGAATAAAGTGTTTATAGAGAAACGGTTTATTTCTTTATTGCTCTTATCCCATAATTCACATTGACCAATTCTAGGACTATTTGGAGCTTAATTTGAATTTTGAGTTTTATCTAAGAGTTTAGAATAGCTTCTACTTCATGGGAAAGAAAGAACTATTTTATTATTATGTGTTTGGTCATCTAGTTGTGTGATCTTTCTGGTCAGCTTTACCCTGGATCCTTTAACAGTAAGACTGCCATTTAACAGAGACGTAGACAGAAGGGAGAGAAGACAACTGTTAGAGTGGTCTCCAAACATTAAGGTTTAACAAGCTTAACAATTAAAGGATTTTCTTGAAATTGATGTCTTCATCATAAAAGCCAAGAGCCACAAGCTTGAGGGCTTCAAACAAGCAAACAAAATTTGTTGTGATTACACTTGGCAGCTAGATTAGCTTTAGGAAAACTGTTACAACTGTACCTTCTTTTGCATTTACTTATGTTCATGGACTTTCTAGTGACCAGAATAAGAGTGCCTTTGATATGTGCTACCCAATGTCCACAGTATGTACTATCCCAGGATTCCAGGATATGAATTCATCACATTCTGATACCCAGTGTGTGTGGGCCTCTCCATTCAGTCATTGCTGGGAAACCTGAAAACTACTGTAACACTGTCAATCAACTATACTTTGGTTAAAAATAAAAAAAGATTTGGGAGTTCCTTTCCTGGCTCAGCAGTTAATGGACCTGACTAGGATCCATGATGATGTGGGTTTGATCCCTGGCCTTGCTCAGTGGGTTAAGGATCCGGCATTGCCATGAGCTGTGGTGTAGGTCACAGATGAGGCTCAGATTCTGCATTGCCGTGGCTGTGGTGTAGGCCGGTAGCTGCAGCTCCAATTCGACCCCTAACCTGGAAACTTCTATATGCTGCGGGTGTGGCCCTAAAAAAAAAAAAAAGATTTGAACAAACACTTTATAAATGAAGATATACAATGAACACTAAGTACATCAAAAAATGCACAATTACATTAGGGTCTGCAGGAAAATGCAAATTTAAACCACATTAAGATACCATTACAAGTCCATTAAAAGTAAAAAGACTCGAGCAAGTGGAAGACGCCTACAATGCTGGTGGGCCAGTAAAATGGTGCAAGTGCTTTCTAAAGCAGTTTGGCAGAATCTTATAAAGCTAAACATGTATTTGTCATATGACTCAACAATTGTAAGAGTAATTAAATTATACATCTACCCTAAAAGAATACCCAGAGAAGATTTACTCAGCAAAAAACCCAAAAATCAAAAAACAAAAAAAACTAGAAAACAACTAACTATCCATCAGTGAGTAAATGGATAATGAAATTGTGGTACATCCAGTCAATGGATTACTACTGAATGTTAAAAAGAAATGGACTGTTTTATTCTTGTTGCATGCAACATCATAGATAAATTTCAGAAACATTTTACTGTTTCAAAAACATTTTACTGAGCAAAAGATGACATACATACTATATCACTCCATTTAGAAAGAATTCTAAAGCAAGCAAAACTAATCCATAATAACAGAAAACAGCTCAATGTTTGCCCAGGGTTGAGGCTGGTAGGGGTGACAGCAAAGTAGCATGGAGGAATTTTTTTGGGTGATGGAAATATTCTCCATCTTAACTGTGATTGTGGTTACATAGATGTATATACACTTGTCAGAAAATGTATTGAACTTTATACTTAGAATGGGTGCATTTTTTTTCTTCTTTTTATGGCCACACCTGTGGCATAAGGAGGAAGTTCCTAGGCTAGGGGTTGAATGGGAGCTACAGCTGCAGCCTATGCCACAACCGTGGCAACACCAGATCCAAGCCCCATATGTGACCTAAGCCCCAGCTTGTGGCAATACTGAATCCTTAACCCACGGAGTGAGGCCACGGATTGAACCCGCATCCTCACAGAGACTAAGTTGGGTCCTTAACCCACTGAGCCATAATGGGAACTCTGGGTGCATTTTACTATATGTAAATCATACATCATAAAGTTGTGAAAAACAGATAAAAATCTGTAGGAATAACTAAGTCATAGGTGTGTGTATGTGATTCACAGGACAGAACCTACTATGGGTGTACTAATCCCTTGCTTACCCTATTCACACTTTCTATCAAATCTCTCTTTTCCTCCTTCCCCTGCTCCCACACACCCAGTGTCCCCACAGTTACAGTGAGTCATTTGAAAGAAAAGATGAAGGCAGTGTCTAGTATGGCCTTAATCGGCTAAGTCTCCCATCCATCTGTCTTCCCGACCTCTTGGTGTCGCAATGCATGACAGCTCTAAGGGGTAACAGATAATAGATTACAATCCTACTGGCTTGCCACTTCCTTTATGCCCCAGACAACGAGGCCCTAAAAGAACGGACGGTTACTTGGGCAATTAGGTGGTTAGGCATTGCTATCAAGCTTTACTTTTTAGGTTAGTGATTGTCCTGGTGAGCTTGTGAAAGCAAATGAGTAACTTCAGGTCTTCCCACTGCTTTAGCACTGCAGTTCTTGGCTTTTGACACCAATGCAAGAGTATGTGAGGCTGTCAGTAACTGTTCACTAAGTTAAGCACCTTCAGCTCTACATGATTTAGGTTCTACACTTCCTGTCACATTTAAGTGTTCAACTGCTCTTGCACTACTTACTTTCTTACATGCGGCCTTCTCAGAGGTGTGTGCTCCATGCCCATGTTTTAATAGGACAAGAGGAGCAATTAACCTTGAGACTGACTTTGTCTACTGAGAGCATATAAGGTGATTTATTTATTTACTTACTTATTATTTATTTATTTTTGCTTTTTTTTAGGGTTGCGCCCATGGCATATGGAGGTTCCCAGGCTAGGGGTCGAATCAGAGCTACAGCTGCCAGCCTACACCACAGCCACGGCAACGCTGGATCCTTAACCCACTGAGTGAGGCCAGGGATCAAACCTGCAACCTCATGGTTCCTAGTTGGATTTGTTTCCACTGAGCCATGATGGGAACTCCCACATACAAGGTAATTTAGTTGGTAGAGAAATGCACACACAGAAAGCTTTCTTTAAGGAGATACAGTATGCCAATCCTACTCCTGTTATTAATCTGTCGGATGGCCTTGGGCAAACCTCTTAACCCTTCTGCTACTGTTTTTTCTTTGTAAAGAAAATACTAGGAAGAGGACCCGCAGGTGAAAGGGATGTTCCAGAATGGCCCTAGAACGGTCCATGGAATACTAAAAAGGAATATTAATGATACTGCTGGTTCCAGGGAACCCTGTGGTCAATTACCAGACAACCCCAACACTGGAACATTCAAAGAATATTCAGAATTTTTTTGGAAAAATGAAATGAGGGTTGAGTAATTAGGACCTCGTTGAAACAGTCTAAGTGTTTGCAGATAAAATCAATCTCACCAAGGGGTTAAGAAAACAAAATCGTCCAAATCCGCTTAAAAGCTTGGTATAAATAAAAGCCAGACTCTGAAAATGTATTTACAGCAGATGATACCTAACGTATTCAAATCTTATTGCTCATGGGAATATGTACTTTGCAGTGAGAAGATAATGGTTTACATATCTGATCTAATAAAATAAATATGTGGTGTGGAGTCATAAATGGGAATCTTATTAAAATACACACTGGGATTTGTTGTTACACTCTTTCAAAGTTGGACTTTAAGTCTTAATATTTCAGCAATATTAAGCTGTTAACAGCAAAGTTTTCAAAGTGATACCTTGTCCAGATTCATATTTGTACTCCGGGAGGGATACCCAGGGGGAAAATTTTTGTATTTATAATGTAGGATCCTGTCAGTTGAAGGCAGCTGTGAATTCTAGCCAGCTTGCCTCTTCTTAGAAGGGTGTTGCTTCTGGGTATCAGAAGTGTAAATCTGGGAACTCTTGAACCATAATCTTCCAGCTGATTTCTAAGGTTACTAGAATTCCAAACACAGACAGTATTATAAACCCGAATTAACACCTTGAATTGTTCCTGGAAGCCAAATGGAAGTCTGCAGCCCTTTTGGAGCCCAGCCCCTGTTACCCAGTGCCCAGCTTCCTGCACAGCTGCAGCCCCAGCATCATTACCACATTGTCACCTGTTCAAGTTTCCCTCTGGTAGCCTAGTGTGGCTGTTGAGAGGAGCCACAAGTAGGGCACCAAGCTGTCATCCAGCTGAGAGATTTCGCAGTAAGACGTCACAGTGGCCATGAGAAGCCATTTGATTTCTCGGAAGCCAGACCAGGCAGCCACTTAGGTCTCCACCTAAGTCTGGTCTCCCTGGAAAGGGTAAAACTCACCATCCAATGGCACACTTAAGTTCTCACTAGATCAAGCTTCACCGGAGTCAGCCTGACTGGCTCTGATAAGTCCACGGATTGGACTTGAGGGTAAAGGTCAGAAGCCTGCAGGGCAAAAGCCAGCGGTGGGGAGGGGGGGAGGAAGGGGGGGGAGTTATTTTGGAACTCCAGGGCATGTCATGTTGACACCTTTCAAGGGAAGGGAAATGACCATTAACAGAATGACAGGTGGATAAATTAAAGAGTCTTGGGCAAAAGTATTTTGAAGAATTAGTAGCTTTTCCCCTGATTAATTAGGTTGGCTAGGTTAACTAGGTCCCTGGTTAACTAGGAATTGTGTGTGTGTGTGTGTGTTGTGTAAACACAAGAATCCATGTAGCAAAAATGGGTTAATGGCACAGCACATCTATCTTTCTCTTTCATGAGGACATAGGAGGGGAGCAAAAATGAAAGCAATTTCAAGGAAACCAGCTTGGCAGGGCCATATAATATTTCAGAGTTAACACAATATCCTGCTTTAAGTTTAGTCTGCAGTGTCTTGGGCAACTTTCAAAATCAGCGAGTGATATAAAATAAATATTTAGCTGCACTGTCTTGGCTATCAGCTTCAAATTATGTGATAGGACCAAAAAACCTTAGTCATCCTTGATGGGTTTCCCAGTTTTATCCTGAATTCCAAATTTAAAGAAATCATCATTATTGCCTAAGTTTTGTGGGGTTGCTGCCAAGTGCAATCAGTGCATTCATTAGCTGAATTGCAAATACGCAGGATTATCCATGGTCCTAAGATTCAACAAGTAAAAGGAGATAAGGGACTTACAGTAAAGCCTTTGTCATTTTCCTTTGAAATGAAAGAGAAAAAAACCCCAAAAAAACAAACACCCCCCCCAATCCTTTGGAACTTAAACTTCTGGGCAGTATTCAGTCTTTTCTCGAATTCCTCCATTAGGGAAACCCCATCACATGGCACATTCTGCATATTGTTATAGCTTTTCTCAGGCATTTTCATTTGCCCTTAGCCTCAGAGAGCTTTACTCAGAAAATCAGGTCTTTGGGGAGGAAGTGGGATAGTTATGAAGCAAGTCATGTTCACAGGATTGCAGAGATACACTTCTTCCATGGCCAAACCCATACAAGATGGAGTCATTTGCATGCTTCCCAAGACATGCATTTTCCATGGTCCTTACCACTGACTCACTGAGTTTCGTCATAAACATTCTTTGAATCTCAATGTCCCCACCTGTAAAACAGGGATAAAATTTATGGGTCACATGGATGTAGGTTGAGATGAAACTGTTTTTAAAGGACTTTGCTCTTGTTAGTGAGTAAAACCCACATACTCCTTCCTGCTCTTTGTTTTGCTAGTACAGTGTTTTATTAAAAAGGAAGGTGGACAAGTACCTATCTCTGGAATGTTTTCAGAGCTTCTCTGGTCTTAACATGTATAGTATACATTTTATTTAAGTGGAGAAAAACAGGAGTCTTTTTGTTTTTAACATGTGTCATAAAATTTTTCTCTTTGTGTGTTGCAATGGGTCCTCTTTACTCTTGTGATTCTGCCATTTTCTGATGAATAATTGCTATTTTAGTCATCCCCATGTTAAAACTACATCATTTAAATGGAAACTTCCACTTTGGCAGTCTGGCATTCATACTCCTCTTTACTCCGATTATTTTCTTCCTCTATTGCTTTCCTTTCTCTCTTTCAATATCCTTTATAATTGATTTAAGGTGACCTCAACTGTTGTTTGTATCTTTCCCCACCAGAATAAAATCTCCGAGTTCACAGATTCCTATTTTGTTCAGTGATACACTCCCAATGTCTAGAACATCTCCAACACAGAGTACTAGGTAATTGATTCCACTGGGTGAGTGAAGTTTCTGTTTGGATCCCAGCTTCCATTTCATCTCCACAGTTTAGAGTGAAAATCTGACTCAGGCTTTTGAACTAATCTGGCCCTAAATCCATCCACCAATTCACATTTCCTTCCTTACATCCATCTGCTATCAGCTTCCACTCTGTTTAGGCTTTTCTCTTCCCGTCACCACCTGAAACTTCGTTTTGGCACTTTTTCCAGCCCTTAGTTGTGATTCTCTGATTTAAGGCACTCACGATGTGGTGAATCCTTAACATGAAGAAGAACGATGGCTGTACAACAGTAAGTGCAAAATGGCTGCCCACGTTTCACATACATGTGGATGTTGGGACTGATGGTTCCTGGGAGAGTATGTTACAAAAGGCCCTTCTGACACCTGACCATCTTTCATCAAGAACAGTATGAACACTGATTGATGTTATGTGGCCTTTTCAACTTTCAATTCATTTCAGATGTGGCTGAAAGTAACATGTCATCTAGAGTTCGACAGCCTGCTGTTTGATTCATTCACTGACCTCCTGAACAAACAGATGGTGAGGAGGGGAAGAGACAAGAGAAAAAAAGAAGGAAAGAAAGAAATGAGAGAGGAAATAATTTTGGCACTAGAATGTCTGTGATGCGAGTATCTCTTAAAAATTACAAATGAACATTTTGGTTCCGCATGTGAAAATTCAAACTAATAACACCATAAACTTGACATAGGTTCTGTGGTTTAACTAAAGCATCTGGAGTTCTGTTCATTGGTTTGTTGTTGCTGTCATTTAAATGAAGATGACTTTTATAAATGAAAGAGATTAGACCATGAATAATACAATGAAGCTGATGATTCCTGAGTTGAAAATATTGAAAATTTGGGATAAAAAAAGTATCACGTCATGAATGATTCTTTTCTTTGTCACTATAAGAGTCAGGCTGTAAAATTTATTGCATTTTGTATAGAGAGCCAAAAATAGTATGTGTGGGTTTTTAAGACATTTCTTTGTGATTCATTCAGCAAACATGACTGAGTGTCTTCCAACTGCAAGGCTCTGGCCTGGTGCAGCAGCAGAAACAGCAGGAAAGGTGACAGAAGTGATGAGGGCTACTATTTCTATGAGCATATCATGTGACTGTTTCTTTCAGAAGTTACCTTTAAGCCTTACAAAATTCTCCAACACTGGTATCATAATGTTCACTTTCCAAGTACAAAAACAGAAGATCAGAAAAGTTAAGTAATATGCCAAAGTCACATAGCCTGTCTGTGGCAGAACCAATATAAACTGGTGTTTTGATGGCACCACACCTATTCTATTTTTGACTAAACCACCTTCAAGGCATTCACAACCTAGAAGAAACAATCTCTCTCATTCACTCAGCTCCTCTCTCTCTCTTTCACTCAAACATATAGACTTACATACACTTATAGGCTATATGTGTGTGTAAATATATACTCCCATTTGAGTACCTAGATTCTCAGGTCTCCCTTTGATGCCTGGACTTTTGCCAGCACATCACACTGTAGTCTATATATTTCATGACATGCATGTGCTGACAACTGTTCAAATACTCGTGTGCACATGCTGAGTACAAGAGATACATGCACACCTAAGACTTGTTCTACCTTCCAGGAGCTGCTGGTCTCGTGTAAGAAAATTGAAAGTGTTGTAATATTGGCCAGTTTTCCAGTTCTTTTGAAAATATACCAGGTAGAAAAACAAAAGGCTACTTGAAGTAGAATAAAGAAGGCACAGTAATTGATTAAAATGCTATAAACTTGGGCTGAAAGGACAGCGGGGATTAAATAGTGTAATAAGTCTTATTTGAGGAAACATATAGTCTATTTTCTTTTCTCTCCTTTCAGAACATTCTTTTTAGGCTCTATCAACCTCAAAAGGTTCATATTTTGCATCCCCTAAGAAAAAACTTATTTTACAGAGCTTACAGATGGCAGTTGGAAACTAATTGGTTAAAACTTTACAGAGTTTCTAGATCCTTGGAGAGAAGTCATTGCATGGGGACCTAAATCATAAATGATGGTTATTATATAACAGGTGGCTCAATACAGCAAACTCTTGGTCTGCATGTTCCAAATTTATATCTAGCTGGGGGGAAGTTCAATACACTATCAAATACTAAGAACAATCATATTTCACTTAAAACAAAATCAACTTGAGATGCCTAATGATTTCAAGGATGTTGACAAAAACCTACACCTTAGAAGTGTTAAAATGGTGTGGGTATTTGTCAAAGATCTCTAGGGAAACAGGAGACCAACCAACAGAGAGAGACAGACAGAGAGAGAGGGAGATTAAGACATTGGCTCACACAATTGTAGAGGCTTGGAAAGTCCAAAATCTATGAGTAGGCTGGCAAACTGCAGACCAGGAAGGCATTATAGGACTTATAGTGCAAGTTCAAAGGTCTTCTCTCTCCTTCTAGGGAGGGCAGTCTTTTTCCACTCAGGCCTTCAGATGATGGAATGAGATCTACCACAACCCACATTAAGAAGAAAAATCTGCTTTACTCAAAGTCTACTGAATTCCATGTAATTTCAGCTTAAAATTACTATCCCAGAAACACCTAGACTAATGTTTGACTAAATCTATGGGCCTTATAACCTAGCCAAAGTGACACATGAAATTTACCATCCCAGAGTAACATTAGGAATGAGGGGAAGAATCTGTTTGTTGTTGCCAACGTGGGTGCTGGAATTCACCCTGACCCTACCTGCAGAGGTAGGCAGAGCAGCTCTAGGCTCTGCCTCTTGAGGCCCCTTTGTGGTTGGGGGTTCACCCTTTCTGATCTATTCTGGCCCCTCCCTCTGAAAGAAATATCCACAACACAAACAAACCCGCCCTGTAGAGCATACATACCTCGGGGGTGGGGGGTGGGTAAAGGGAAGCAGTCTCAGTACTTTTCTCCATGTGACTAATGTTTACATTTCTATTTCACTAACATGATAGAGGCCAGACCCCTGGGAATGGGGTGGGAGATGGAGAGAAAATCAAATGTGCTTCCAATATATGAAATACACTATTTTTTCTAGGTTTAGTTTAGTTTTTAGTTTGGATTTGCGTCAGTTGACAGATGCGGGTGGAGGGGGGGAAGCCAGAGAGAGACAGAGAGAATGGTCTCAATGCTGCCTCCACCCACCCCTGGTCAGACCACACTCCATCCCCACACACCCACCCACCCAAGCTCCTAGTGAAACTTCCCCGGACTCACTGCTCTTATTCTCTCTAGAACGCTACCAGGGCCTATCTCTGCCAGCAGAAATTCCCTGTTAAATATTACCTATAATCAGTTTCTTCCCTCCACCCGATTGCACAACCCTGGAACTACTGACTCACTCTTGCTTTATCATAAGTATTTACATTTTGGTTAAAATTGTGGACTTTGTAGCCATGGAATCTTCCCTTCACCGCCTGTGTGACTCGAGCCTCCCTTCTCTCACCTGTAAAATTGGGATAATGACAGGACTGACGTCACGGGTGAGCTGGGAAGAGCAAATGAAACAGCAGATGGCAAACTCTCAGAAGAGTGCCTAACCCAGCAGGAGCCCTTGGTGATTGTTAAATATTATCACTCCCATTGGTGTGACGTGCTTCCTGTGAGATCCCAATGCCTACTATTTGCAAATAAGCTTAGGACATAGAATACAGGGGTGAAGCAATATGGTCCTTGTTTTGGATCCACCCTGGAATAATTGGAGGCATGCTCTCACATGCTTCTGTGGGTTTCCATCCATGTTAACCATCTTCAGAAGGCTTATCCCAGCTCTGCGGGAGTGAGATCAACTGTCCATGTGGTGGGGATTTGAAAAATGAGAAGACAGTGATGATCTCGGTGGCCCCTTGGAATAGTATGGCCCAAGGACAGGTTTCGTTTGGCCCAGCAAGGTTTTCGTTTTGTTTTGTTTTGTTTTAATTATAGTTGATTTACAATGTTGCTGTCAATTTCTGCTGAATGGCAAAGTGATCCAGTCATATATATATATGTATATGTGTTAACACACACACACACATATACATACATTCTTTTTCTCACATTATCCTTCATCTTATTCCACCACAAGTGACTAGATATAGTTCCCTGTGCTATACAGCAGGACCTCATTGCTTATCCACTCCAGATGAAATAGTCTGCATCTACTAACCCCAAACTCCAAGTCCATCCCACTCCCGTCCCACTCTTTGGCAACAACAAGTCTGTTCTCTATGTCCATGAGTTTTTTTCTGTGGGGATAGGTTCATCTGTGCCATATTTTAGATTCCAGATATAGGTAATATTATATGGTATTTGTCTTTCTCTTTCTCACTTACTTCCTTTAGTATGAAAATTCTATTTCCATCCATGTTGCTGCAAGTGGCATTATTTTGTTTTTTTTTTTTTTTATGGTCGAGTAGTATTCCATGTGTATATGTACCACATTTTCTTAATCCATTCATCTGTTGATATTTATTTATTTATTTTTGTTTTGTTTTGCTTTCGTTGTCTTTTGTCTTTTCAGGGCTGCACCCACGGCATATGGAGGTTCCCAGGCTAGGGATCCAATTGGAGCTACAGCTGCTGGCCTACGCCAGAGCCACAGCAACATCAGATCTGAGTCACATCTTCGAACTACATCACAGCTCATGGCAACGCTGGATCCTTAACCCACTGAGCAAGGCCAGGGATCAAACCTGCAACCTCATGTTTCCTAGTCAGATTTGTTTCCGCTGTGCTATAACAGGAAATCCTTGTTTTGCTTTTTAAGGCTGGGATCAAATTGGAGCCACAGCTGCTGGCCTACGCCACAGCCACAGCAACATGGGTTCCTAGCTGCGTCTGCAACCTACACAACTTATGGAAACACCAGATCCTGTGCCCACTGAGCAAGGCCAGAGATTGAACATTCTCATGGACACTAGTCAGATTAATTTCTGCTGAGCCACAAGGGGAACTCCTCAATGGACATTTAGGTTGTTTTCATATCTCAGCTATTGTGAATAGTGCTGCAATGAACATACGGTTGCAGGCATCTTTTTCAATGAAAATTTTGTTTGGATATATGGCCAGGAGTGGAATTGCTGGATCATATGGTAGTTCTATATTTACAGGCAAGATGATAAAATGCTCAACTAATTATTAGAGAAATGCAAATCAAAAAACTACAGTGAGATACCACCTCACACCACTCAGAATGGCTGTCATCGATAAGTCTACAAACAGCAAATGCTGGAGAAGGTGTGGAGAAAAGGGAACCCTCCTACGCTGTTGGCGGGAATGTAAATTGGTACAACCACTATGGAAAACATTATGGAGGTACCTCAGAAAACTAAATATAAAACTACCCAGCAGGGTTTTTGTTACTGTTTCTGTTTTCAGTGAAGTAGCAAGTCTTTAGACTGAGACTGCACTTTCCCCATTCACTTTCTATTGCCTTATAGTCCTCACATCGTAAATTCACACATGTTTACCTGTTAGATCAGCTCAGGGTTCTTCAAGTTGTGATCCCTACTCTCCATTATATGAAGATGGAAAGCAGAGAATGGTGAATTGTTCTTCACTCTTTTTTTTTTTTTTTTTTTTTTTTGTCTTTTTGCCTTTTCTAGGGCTGCTCCCATGGCATATGGAGGTTCCCAGGCTAGGGATCTAATCAGAGCTGTAGCTGTCAGCCTACGCCACAGCCACAGCAATGTGGGATCTGAGCCGAGTCTGCAACCTAGACCGCAGTTCATGGCATCGCTGGATCCTTAACTCACTGAGCAAGACCAGGGATCGAACACACAACCTCATGGTTCTTAGTTGGATTTGTTAACCACTGAGCCACTCCGGGAACTCCTGTTCCTCACTCTTAAAAATAGATACTGTTAGAAACAAATAACACAGTGGAAAAAAATTCTGTCTAAGAAATGAGGTGAGAATTGAAAAATTCAATTCTCAGATTATGCTAAAGACATTCTCAAATTTGCATATATGTACCTCATTGAAGGGGCTGTGGAAAGTCCAAGGAAATCCACGGTAAAAGTAATGGGATCCCTTTGACAGCACGACTTAGAATTTCATCTGACCCTCACTGAGGGTTTCCATCCAGTTGACTTGAACACCCCTGCGACTGTCTCGCAGAATCTACAAGACACACCATAGCACACAGCATTTTCTGCTTTCCTGCCCTGGTGTCCTTCAGCAAAGGCCCATGGCTAGCATAGCTGTGGGGAACTGCCTCTCCACTCCTGGCCTTCCCCACAAGTTGCCTTTTCTAAAGTAATGATGTCAGCTGGCACCAACATCAGGTGGGCACCAACATCTGTGCAGGCATTGTGGCCACTCCAGGCATGCAGATGCCACTCTCCCATGCCAATTACACCACCTTCATCTGCACACTTCCCCGAGACTGCAGCCTGTGCCAGACTACCCCGGCGCTCACGTCATGAAGGCTCCCAAACTCTGTCATGTTCCTTGCAGAATGGGAGTGTCTACTCCCCGCCAACCACCACTTGTGTGTCACATCTCATCACCAGAGCATCTGCTAAGCTCCAGTGCCTTACAGAGTCTTTTTTTTACCCCCCTTTTAGGGCCACACTCATGGCATATGGGGGTTCCCAGGCTAGGGGTTGAATAGGAGCTGCAGCTGCCAGCCTATGTGACAGCCACAGCAATGTGGGATCCAAGCCACGTCTGTGACCTACACCACAGCTCAAGGCAATGCCAGATCCTTAACCCAGTGAGCGAGGCCAGGGATCAAGCCTGCATCCTCATGGATGCTAGTCCTATTTGTTTCCACTGAGCCACAATGGGAACTCTCAGTGCCCTACAGAGTCCTTAGTGAAGAGGGCTTTCCAGTTCTTCTCAGGTTACCTCTGCTTCCTAGCCCTCAGCTGTTTGTGTGTAAGGTCAGAGCTGAGAGAGAGAGAGATGCCATGGATTCAGAACTGCCATGACCCTCAGACACCCAAGGCTTAGTTGTTGGGTCAAGCTCCTTTCCCTGATTATCTTTCCCTTCAGGATGAGTTCTTCTTTCAGAGGACTACCCCTCCATCTTATTAGGGTTCCCCTGGGCCTGTCTCAGCAGATGTTTCCATTAGTAGGGTGTCCAGAAGCAATACAATTTTAATTTTTATGTTTACACTACAGTGTAGTCTAGTAATTGTGTAATAGCATTGTCTACAACAATGTACATACCTTAATATAAAAAATAATTTATTGCTTAAAAATACTAACCATTATCTGAGCTTCAACGAGTCATAATCTTTTTGATGGTGGGTGGTTTGAAATGTTGTGAGAATTTCCAGAATGTGATACAGAGACATGAAGTGAACAAACACTGTTGGAAAAATGGTACCAATAGACTTGCTTGATTCAGGGTTGCTACAGACCTTCATTTTGTAAAAGAAACATTGTCTGCAACATGTAATTAAGCACAATAAAACAAGATATGCTTGTATTAAAAAAAATTCAATTTTTTTGTGGGATGGAAAATCATTTTATTTACTTACTTACTTACTTACTTACTTATTTACCTTTTAGGGCTGCACTCATGGCATAAGAAGTTCCCCAGGAGCTACAGCTTCTGGCCTACACTTTAGCCACAGCAACTCACAATCCAAGCCTTGTCTGTGACCTACACCACAGCTCATGGCAATGCTGGATCCTTAACCCACTGAGCCACGCCAGGGATCAAACCCACAGCTTCATGGATCCTAGTTGGGTTTGTTAACTGCTGAGCCATGAAGGGAACTCCCCGGAAAATCATTTAAAATAGGTTCTCCTTTCCCATGTCTTAAAGAGGAACTATCCATTGAGTGGACTGGGAAGAACGATTTGAATGGCACCTTTCAGTTACATAGAGATGTGAGGCACATACTCGCCCCTGTTCTGGGAGAGTGGGTAATGGGATGTCTTGATGGAGTGGTACCTGGCTCTGGTTCTATAGCTAGAGTCCTACAAAGTCCTACAGAGTCTTCAAGCCCTTCCATGAAACCTGCACTCCACAGCTCTTAGAGGTTATGAGGAACACATTCCAAGAAAGTGCCTGCTACACAGAGGCTCATGGGATGGAAATCCTTTTTGTCCTGGTTTTTAAATAATTTGTCTCAGGACATTCATTATTCACCATTAGGTGCTGGACATAGATTGTAAAAAGGGAGAAAACATTTTGGATAAGAAACCACCTCGATTCCATTAGAATTTGATCTTACCTTTAAAGTCTTTCTAGGATAAATTTCTATCATACTCCTTCAGGGTTTACAAAAAAAAAATGTTGCTTCTGAATTTCCAATGTTATAAACAAAAATGTGTATAATTCAGTATGCATTCAAACTGACACACATGATCTCAATTCTTTCATTCTGTGATTCAAAGTTTTTATTTCATTATTTTTTATTTATATTTGTTTTTTATTTTTTATGTATTTTTTTTCTTTTTAGGGCTGCACCTATGGTGTATGGAAATCCTCAGGCTAGGGATCAAATCGGAGCTGCAGCTGCTGGCCTACACCACAGCCACAGCAACACCAGATCTGAGCCACATCTGTGACCTATGCCACAGCATAACAGAATGCTTAACCCACCCAGTGAGGACAGGTATCAAACCTGCATCCTCATGGATACTAGTTGAGTTATTAACCTGCTAAGCCACAATGGGAACTTCAGAGTTTTAAAAACACATCCAAGAGATACAACAGTGTAAATCAACTATCTTTCAATAAAAAACCCAAAACAAACACATCCAAGGGACTGGCAATAAGATTCACAGAGGGGAGATGACAAGGACAGATGAATGAGCCCCTCTAAATGAAAATCATTGAGAGAGAGTCCCAGGAAGTGGAGGGAAGGGACCCAGACTGGCTCCTTAGATGGCAGCCCAGGGTGTAAGTTATTGGCAGGGAGAGCTGGTTCTGGAATGTTCTGACAGGTGCTGGGATCACCTCTAACCTACCTAGGAGGTCCATCATGTGCTTTGGGCAAAGTTCCTCTGAACGATGGGAAATGGCTTGTACCCAGATGGTACCCGTGACAGCTGTGTCAATTTTGAGTGCACACTTATCACTGGGGGAGGGTGTGCCCCCTTCCCACCAGGAAGTCTTTGTTTTTTGAAGTGTCAGCAGCAGTGGTGGTTAGAGATTTCAGTGGAGTGCCTTGGTTTTTGGCAGAGGTACTGCACTTCAGCAATGATAGAGTGGGACAGGTACATTTCCCAGGGGACCCATTGCACATGTAGCAACAGCTTCCATGACAGATGCCTAAGTCGCCCAGCTTTACAGCAAGATAAAAATAGCTTTCAATAGTTTTACTCTCAGTAACATAAAAAACTAAGCTGTTAGAGCAACATTATTAGCAAGGTGGAAACAGCCCAAATATCCATCAACAGATGAGTGAATAAACAAAATGTGTTATATAGACAACAGAGTATTATTCAGTCCTAAAAAAGAGTGAAATTCTGAACCATGCTACAACATGGATGAATCATGAAGACAACATACCAAGGGAAATGATTGAGTCACAAAAGGATAGATACTGTGTGATTCCATTTATATGAGGTACTTAAGAGCAGCCAAATTCCTAGCAGCAGAAAGTAGAATGATGGTTTGCTAGGGGCAGCAGGGAGGGGCAAGAGGAAATTATTGCTTAATGGATGCAGAAGTTCTGTTTTAAGTATTGAAAAAGTTCCAGAAATGGATAGTGGTGATGGTTTTACAACAATCTGAATGTACTTAATGCCACTATATCATATGCTTAAATACGGTTAAAAGGGTAAATTTCATGTCTACATTTTGCAAAAATAAAAAAATTTTTTTGGTTGGTTTGTTCAATAATGGCATTTATAGCTCCTCTGATCACAGGGGAGTCAGAAATCTAAATAATTTGAGTATTAAAGCAAATCTGACCTTATTTTCATTTGTAAGCTAGTGATGTCAGGAGAATTTTAGAACTACATTAAAAAATCTGATACATAAAGTTACAAGCAGAACTGGGGTGTCTTTTAATTTGAGAGATTTTCTTTCTCACTCCCTCCCTTCCTTCCTCCCTCCCTCTCTCCCTTCCGTCCTCCCTCCCTCTCTCCCTCCCTCCTTCCCTTCCTTTCTTTCTTTCATTTTGCGGGAGTTTGGGGCCAGGGATTAAACCACACCACAGCAGTGACCCAAGCCACAGTAGTGACAACACCAAAGGAACCTGCTGAGCCCCCAAGGAACTTCACTAACTTGAGGGATATTTAAAGCCTTTAAGTTATTTATTTTAAATGGACCCCCCATCCATCTACCTTGCTCAGCTATCCTTGGACCCAGGTAAGTTTCAAAATCTAAAAACACTAGAAAATTACTGGGAAGCAGCTCTTTTAAAACTATTTTGCCAGTTCTACTATGTGTAACAGAGCCTGGCTTTTGTTTGTATGTGTGTTTGTTTGTTTGTTAGCATCCTCAATCCACGTTCAACCACAACTCCATTACCCAATCTTCATACTGTTCTGAGAAAGCTAATTATCTGAGAATTTTATTAAAATGCAGCTTCTGCTTCAATTGGACTGGAGAGGGGCCCTAGACTCTTCATTCCTAATAAACTCCTAGATGGAAATTCCTGTCTGAGAAGCACCCTCTGAACAGCAAGGCCCTCAGTCATGCTCCCTGGGTTTGGTTTATGTGTCTTTTTCTCCCACTAGAATGCAAGCTACCTGGAGGGCAGAAATCAGGACTCATAACTATATATCTCTTCCAGCATCTTGTGGAGACATAGAAGCCCAATAATACTACTAGCAATAATTAAATTCGAATTTCAAAAACTAAACAGCAGGTACAGAAGTAAAAGGGGAGAAATTGTTTATTAGAAGATATAAATGGAAGACCTGTGAATAGTATATGATATCCAGAATGATCTATTTTGCTAAATAAAAGAAATGATTTTACAATGATTGAATGCACTGGGATCTTGAAAAAATAACACAACAGCCAGGAAATATTTAGGGAAAAGCAGAGATGATGATTTTCTTATGAGATTGACAAATGACACCTCTTAATGGAATTTCCTCTTTCAAATTTCAAAGAGATATATTTCACTGTACACACGAAAATGGCTAAATTCATTTCTAAGGATCATGTAAGTGTGGGCATCATGTAATAATTTCATAATTTATTGAGCATAGTCTCCAAGCCACTGTGAATGATTCCCCAACAGTGCTGTCCTTCTTTAGCATAAATCTATAAAGTGGGCCTCAGGAAATGAGTCCTATCTACCAGTGTAACAAAATAAGATAATATAGTAAAAAATAGTCATGTGTGGAGCAGGTCCTTGCTGATGTATGAAATAAATATTCTGTCAGATAGTAACAAGGTTGCCAGTGAGAAATAACACGTTGAGGTGGCTGTGAATTTTAAGTTGGTATGAATTCTCGTTTTTAAGCATAAGAACACACATTTCATCTTGCTGTCTTCCTGGGATGCTAATTGTTCTGAGGTCACCACTTTTTCTTATCTTATTCAGTGGGAAGATTTTTTTCTGAATGTGTGCTAGCCTACATTTGAGTTGCTGAAAATTTCCCCTATACTGCTTTCTTCCATTTTCTGAGGTGCAGAAAATGAAGGATAATATTCCTTTTTTTCTACAGCAGACATGTCCTTCCACTCCCTGGGTACCACTGACGAAGTAAAGCCAAGTTGATATCTTCCTCGGATCTTGTGACTCCTACATGGAGGACACTGAGTCTAACCCCTCTACTCAGAGCAGATCTGATGAGCAGCCAGTCTCCCTCCTTGATGATTTATTACTGGGATCTGTAAATTGCAGGCTATAAATCTGACAGCAACATTACAGCCTCTGAATTGAATGTTTAATTTAATTTATAAACTCATGTTCTCCATTTCAAGAATTGTAATCAACTAAGTACATGCAGATTTTCTAACATGGATCTGTATTTTGGTTAGTTTGAGAGTTGGTGTGGCTTTAATACATATGAATTTTTAAACACTGGTTTCTTTAATCTACCAGCTCTCATCTCTTTCCCCTACTCTTTGTGCTGAGAAAGGCTTTGAAGTTTCTTATTCCAAATTACATGAAACATTGATTAACCCCACAGATTTATTTAAGTGCTTTTATTATTAGGTATTTTAGAAAGACTCATGGCGGCAGAAGGGCAGAAATTCTGTAATTAATCAGGATTGCCAGCTCTGTTGCTATAGTGGCAGTGAATTGGTTCCCAGTAGGAGAGTTAATAAAAAAACATTCAATTTCAAAATGGCCTGGATGCATCAAAGGGATTAAGCTGTAATGCTTTTAATCCCTGTAAGACCAACAAAAAGAAAATGTTCCTGAGCCATGAACTGCATAATGTATTTGGGGTCAGCAAATGATCATTTGTTTGGGGGCAGCAAATATCAGCTAAACAGTCAACTCTGTAGCCTAGGATTTCACTGGGCACAGCCAGAGGGACAGCCCAGGGGGATTAGATGCTTACTTTTTTATTTTGTTTTATTTTATTTTATTTTACTTTATCTTTATTTTATTTTATTTATTTTTGGTCTTTTTGTCTTTTTCAGGGTTGCGCCCGTGGCATATGGAGGTTCCCAGGCTAGGGGATGAATCAGAGCTGCACCTGCCAGCCTACACCACAGCCATAGCAACTCGGGATCGGAGTCCCACCTGCAACCTACACCATGGCTCCTGGCAATGTCAGATCCTTAACCCACTGAGTGAGGATAGGGACTGAACCCGAGTCCTCAGGGATGCTAGTTAGGTTCTATAACTGCTGAGCCACAACAGGAACTCCCAGATACTTGCTTTTAAATTCGGGAGTTTGAGTGAAAGTAAAATGAGTACTGTTTGGGAAAGTTCCAGTCTCTGGAGCTCCCAAGCAGTCTGAGATCCTACTGTTTAGGTTAAATCTCCAAATCAAGAATGGCAATTACTGGGCACACTGGCTGCACCTCCCCACCTTCAAGGCCCAAGACAGACCTTGCTTTTTTTCACCATAGCACTTCCTGTCAAGAAGACCTCTGCACATAACAGCAATGTCTTTTTTGACCCATCTCCCAGAGAAAGAAAATACAAACAAAAATAAACAAATAGGACCTCATTAAGCTTAAAAGCTTTTGCACGGCAAAGGAAACCATAAATAAAACAAAAAGACAATGCACGGAATGGGGGAAAATCTTTGTAAAGGAAGCCATCAAGGGATTAATCTCCAAAATATAAAAACAACCCATACAGGTTTATACCAAAGAAACAAAAAACCCAATTTAAAAATGGTCAGAAGATTTAAACAGACATTTCTCCAAAGAAGACATACAGATGGTCAAAAGGCACATGAAAAGATGCTCAAATTACTAATTATTAGAGAAATGCAAATCAAAACTACAGTGAGGTAGAACCTCACACCAATCAGAATGGCCATCATCAAAAAGTCGACAAACAATAAATGATGGAAAAAGTGTAGAGAAAAGGGCACCCTCTGACACTGTTGGTGGTAATGTAAGCTAGTGCAACCACTATGGAGAACAGTATGGAGTTTCCTTTAAAAACTAAATATAGAACTACCACATGACCCAACAATCTCACTCCTGAGCATATATGCAGTGAGAATCATGATTTAAAAAGATACATGAACCCCAATGTTTGTTGCAGTGATATTTTCAATAACCAAGACCTGGAAGCAACCTAAATGTCAACTGCCAGATGAATAGATTAAGAAGATGTGGTACATAGGTACAATGAATACTGTTCAGCCATAGAAAACAACGAAATAATGCCACTTGCAGCAACATGGAAGGACCTAGAAATTATCATACTAATGAAGTAAGACAAAGAAAGACAAATATCATTTGAGATCACTAATATGTGCAATCTAATAAAAATAATGTAAAAGAACTTACAAAACTGAAGCAAACTCAAAGATTGTGAAACCAAATTTATGATTACCAAAGGGGAAACGTGGTGAGGGGAGGGATAAATTAGGGGGCTGGTGGCTTACACTATTATGTATAAAACAGATAAGTAACAAGGACCTACTGTATAGCAGCACAGGGTAACTTTCTCAGTACTGTATAATAATCTATATAGGAAAAGAATCTGAAAAGGAATGGATATATGTATGTGTAACTGTTTTACTTTGCCGTACACCTGAAATTAACACAACTTTGTAAGTTAACTATACTTCAATAAAATGTATTAAAAAAAAAAAGAACACCTTCCATTTTATCTTCTATCTCTCTTCCGGGTCTTTTAATTCCCATGATCAAACTTCTTGAAGTTTCCAAGATCTGCTAGAAGATTGTCAAATAGCATATAGGTACAGCTCAAAATAGACATTTTCCCAAACAACCTGTGTTTATTTTATTTGGAGGCTTCAGGGTATTTTTGTTTGTTTATTTTAAGGTGGCACCTGCTGTATATGGAAATTCCCAGGTTAGGGGTCAAATCAGAGTTGCAGCTGCTAGCCTCCGCTACAGTCATGTGGATCCCAGCTACACCTGTAAACTATGCTGCAGCTTATGGCAACACTGGATCCTTAACACAGGGATCAAGGCCAGGGATCAAATCTGCATCCCCATGAACCCTCATTAACCCACTGAGCCACAACGGGAACTCCTTAGGTATTATTTTTTCAATTAAGTTTTTTGTTTTGGGAAAATTATAGATTCACATACAACTGGAAGAAATAATACATAGATATCCTTGTACCCATTTCCTAGTTTCTCCCAGTGATAACGTCTTGAGGAACTAAAATACAATTGTACAATCAGGGTGTTGACAATGATACAGTCAAGATACACAACAGGCACACCCATCACCAAAAGGATCTCTCACGTTATCCTTGTTAGCTACACCCACTTCTCACCTGCTCCCCATCCTTCCTTCAGTCCCTGGGAATCACTGATCTGTTATCCATTTCTATAATTTTGTCATTTCAAGAAAGTTAAAAATGGAATTATGCAGTCTAAAACTGCTTCTTATTTTTTATTTTTATTTTTTATGTTTTGGCCATGCCTGTGGTATGCAGAAGTTCCTGGGCCATCGATCAAAACTGTGCCACAGCAGCAACCAGAGCCACAGCAGTGTCAATGCTAGATCCTTAACCAACTAAGCCACCATCGAACTAGTATACAACTGTTTTGCCTGGCTTTTATATATGGCATAATTCTTTGGAGATTCACCAAAATTGTTCTGTAGTACAAGAATTTGTTTTATTACTGAATAGTACTTCATACTATGGATGTACCACAGTTTGTCTAAACATTCACTGGTTGAAGGACTTCAGGGTTGTTTCCTGTTTGGGGCTTTTACAAAGCTGCTATAAAACCTTGTGCATAGTTTTTGTTTTTTGCTTTTTGTTTTTTTTCATCCTACCCCATGGCATATGGAGCTTCCGGGCCACGGGTCAGAACTGAGCTGCAGCCGAGAACTAAGCCACAGCTGCAGAAATGCCGGATCTAATCTGCCAGCCTGGGGATTGAACCCATCCCATCTCCCAGTGCTCCCAAGCTGCTGCCAATACCATTGTGTCACGGCAGGAGCTCCTGTATATAGGCTTTTGTGTGAACATTCCTTTTTTTTGCTGGAGGGAAAATAAACGTACCCAGGAATACAATTGCTAGACCACATGGTAGCTGCAGTTTTAATTTTTTAAAGGAAACTCCACACTGTTTTACAGATTGACTATATGATTTTACATTCTCAGCAGCAATGTAGTTTCTCTGAATCCTCACCAGCATTTGATATCATCACTATTTTTTATTTAGCTATTCTCATAAATGTGAAGCGATACCCTATTTTGGTTTTAATTTGTAATTCTCTATGGCTAATGATGTTGAACATCTTTTCACGTATCTTTTTGCCATCTGTATATTCTCCTTGATGAAATATCTCTTGACGTCCTTTTCCCATTTTCTAATAGGATTGTTTAGGTTTTTGTGGCTGTGATTTAAGAGTTTTTGTATATTCTATAAACTAGTCATTCGTCAGACATTTAGGTTTGCAAATATTTTTTTCCCAGACTGTAGCTTGTCTTTTCATCCTCTTGATAGAGTCTTGTTTGGAACAAAAGATTTTAATCTGGATGAAGTGTATTTTAGTAATTTTTATTTTATTTATTTTTTTTAAATTTTTTTATTTAACATTTTTATTTTTCTTATAGTTGCTTTCTTTTCCATGATTCTTTTTTTTTTTTGTCTTTTGCCTTTTTTTTTTTTTTTAATTTTCCCACTGTACAGCAAGGGGGTCAGGTTATCCTTACATGTATACATTACAATTACATTTTTTCCCCCACCCTTTCTTCTGTTGCAACATGAGTATCTAGTCAAAGTTCTCAATGCTATTCAGCAGGATCTCCTTGTAAATCTATTCTAAGTTGTGTCTGATAAGCCCAAGCTCCCGATCCCTCCCACTCCCTCCCACTCCCTCCCACTCCCTCCCCCTCCCATCAGGCAGCCACAAGTCTCTTCTCCAAGTCCATGATTTTCTTTTCTGAGGAGATGTTCATTTGTGCTGGATATTAGAGTCCAGTTATAAGTGATATCATATGGTATTTGTCTTTGTCTTTCTGGCTCATTTCACTCAGTATGAGATTCTCTAGTTCCGTCCATGTTGCTGCAAATGGCATTATGGCATTCTTTTTTTATGGCTGAGTAGTATTCCATTGTGTATATATACCACTTCTTCCTAATCCAATCATCTGTCGATGGACATTTGGGTTGTTTCCATGTCCTGGCTATTGTGAATAGTGCTGCAATGAACATGCGGGTGCATGTGTCTCTTTTAAGTAGAGTTTTGTCCGGATAGATGCCCAAGAGTGGGATTGCAGGGTCATATGGAAGTTCTATGTACAGATTTCTAAGGTATCTCCAGACTGTTCTCCATAGTGGCTGTACCAGTTTACATTCCCACCAACAGTGCAAGAGGGTTCCCTTTTCTCCACACCCCCTCCAGCACTTGTTATTTGTGGATTTATTAATGATGGCCATTCTAACTGGTGTGAGGTGATATCTCATGGTAGTTTTGATTTGCATTTCTCTTATAATCAGTGATGTTGAGCATTTTTTCATGTGTTTGTTGGCCATCTGTATATCTTCTTTGGAGAAATGTCTATTCAGGTCTTTTGCCCATTTTTCCATTGATTGATTGGTTTTTTTGCTGTTGGGTTGTATAAGTTGTTTATATATTCTAGAGATTAAGCTCTTGTCGGTTGCATCATTTGAAACTAGTTTCTCCCATTCTGTAAGTTGTCTTTTTGTTTTCTTTTGGGTTTCCTTTGCTGTGCAAAAGCTTTTCAGTTTGATGAGGTCCCATGGGTTTATTTTTGCTCTAATTTCTATTGCTTTGGGAGACTGACCTGAGAAAATATTCATGATGTTGATGTCAGAGAGTGTTTTGCCTATGTTTTCTTCTAGGAGTTTGATGGTGTCCTGTCGTATATTTAAGTCTTTCAGCCATTTGGAGTTTATTTTTGTGCATGGTGTGAGGGTGTGTTCGAGTTTCATTGCTTTGCATGCAGCTGTCCAGGTTTGCCAGCAATGCTTGCTGAATAGACTTTCTTTTTCCCATTTTATGTTCTTGCCTCCCTTGTCAAAGATTAATTGACCATAGGTGTCAGGGTTTATTTCTGGATTCTCTATTCTGTTCCATTGGTCTGTCTGTCTGTTTTGATACCAGTACCACACTGTTTGATGACTGTGGCTTTGTAGTATTTCTTGAAGTCTGGGAGAGTTATGCCTCCTGCTTGGTTTTTGTTTCTCAGGATTGCTTTGGCGATTCTGGGTCTTTTGTTGTTCCATATAAATGTTTGGATTGTTTGTTCTAGTTCTGTGAAAAATGTCCTGGGTAATTTGATAGGGATTGCATTGAATCTGTAGATTGCTTTGGGTAGTATGGCCATTTTTACAATATTGATTTTCCCAATCCAGGAGCATGGAATATCTTTCCATTTCTTTATATCTTCTTTGATTTCTTTGATTAAAGTTTTATAGTTCTCGGCATATAGGTCCTTTACCTCCTTGGTCAGGTGTATTCTGAGGTATTTGATTTTGTGAGGTGCAATTTTAAAAGGTATTTTAGTAATTTTTAAAAATAGATTGTTTGGTGTGAAGTTTAAGAATTCTTTGCCTAGCTTTAGATCCTGAGGATTTTCTCTTTTTTATTTTTTTTTTCTAAAAATTTTATAGTTTCATGTTGACATTTAAGCCTGTGGCCTCATTTTATTTAGTTTTTGTATAAAATGTGAACCTTAGGATTGAATATCTTTTCTTCTTCTTCCCTCCCCTGGCCCGTTGGTCTCTTTTTCTCTCTGCCTATGGACCCCCAATTACTTCAGTGTCACATATTGGAAAAGCTGTCTTTCTTTTTTTTCTTTTTTTTAGGGCCACACCCACAACATATGGAAATTATCAGGCTAGGGGTTGAATCTGAGCTGCAGCTGCTGGCCTACACTACAGCCACAGCAACACCAGATCTGAGCTGCATCTGAAACCTATACCATAGCTCGTAGCAACACCTGATTTTTAACCCACTGCACGAGGCCAGGGATGAAACTTGCATTCTCAAGGACACTAGTCAGGATCATTACTTCTGAGTCACAATAGGAACTCCTGGAAAAGCTATCTTTCATCTGTTTAATAGTTTCTTTTTATTAATTTTTATTTTATTTGGAATATAGTTGCTTTACAATGTTGTGTTAGTTTCAGGTGAATGGAAAAGTGATTTAGTTATACATAAGCATTCTTTTCCTATGATATTACAGAATATTGACTAGAGTTCCCTGTGTTATATAGTAGGTCCTTGTTGATTATAAAAATCATATGATCATCTCAATAGATGCAGAAAAAGGTTTAAACAAAATTCAACACCGATTTATGACAAAAATTCTCCAGAAAATGGGCATAGAGGGAACATACCTCAACATAATAAAGGCCATATATGACAAACCCTCAGCTAACGTCATACTCAACAATGAAAAGCTAAAAAGCTGAAAAGCTGAAAGCATTTCCTCTAAGATCAGGAACAATAAACCCACACTATAGTCAATTATATAGCCAATTAATCTACAACAAAGGAGTCAATAACATACAATGGAGAAAAGATAGTCTCTTCAATAAGTGGTGCTGGGAAAACTGGGCCTCTACATGGTAAAGAATGAAATTAGAACATTCTGTAATATCATACACAAAAAGAAACTCAAAGAATTCCTGAATTTAAGACTGGATACTATAAAAATCTTAGAGGAAAACACAGGCAGAACACTCTTTGACATAAATCACAGCAATATCTGTTTGGATCCACCTCACAGAGTAATGAAAATTAATTGCTTTTGTAGCTTTGTAAAAAATCAGTTTGGTGTATTTGTGGGGGTCTATTTCTGAGTTCTTTTCTAATGATCTGTGTATGTGTTCCTATATAAATACCACAGGATTGATTATTCTAGCTATGTAATAAGTATTGAAAACGGGTAGACTGGGTCTTCCTACTTTATTCTTCTTTTTCAAAATTGTTTCATCTATTCCAGTCCCTTTTCTTTTCCATATAAATTTTAAAATTATTTTGTCTAGGAGTTCCCTGGTGGTTAGGAGGTTAAGGATCTGGCATTGTCATTGCTGTGACTCAGGTCTCTGCTGTGGCATGGGTCCAATCCCTGGCCCAGGAAATTCTACATGCTGTGGGGGCAGCAAAGAAAAATTATTTTGTCTGTTATCTACCAGACAAATGTTGGTAAGATTTTGCTAGGAATGACATTAGGCATATAGCAAATTTGGAGAGCACTGACATCTTAATTATGTTCAGTTTTTAATACATGAACATAGTATGTCACCTTATTTATTTAAATCTAGTTTCTTTCATCAGCATTGTATAGTTTTCAGTATATAAATCTTGTGTTTTTTTGTTTTTTTGTTTTTTTTGGTCTTTTGTCTTTTTAGGGCTGCACCAGTGGCATACGGAGGTTCCTAGGATAGGAGTCCAATAGGAACTGTAGCTGCTGGCCTATGCCATAGCCATAGCAACTCAGGATCCAAGCCATGTCTGTGACCTGCACCACAGTTCATGGCAATGCCAGATCCTTAACCCATTGAGCAAGGCCAGGGATTGAACCTGCATCCTCATAGATACTAATTGGATCATTAACCACTGAGCCACGACAGGGATTCCCAGTATATAAATCTGATACATGTAGTGCTAGATCAATACATAAATATTTCATTTTTTGAGTAAACTGTTTTTAATTTGGTGGACCATGTGTTCTCTGCCAGTGTAGAGAATACAACTGATTTCTGGATGTTTGCCTTGCATCTTGTGACCTTGCTGGATTCAGTAGTTCTTGCAGTCCTTCTGTAGATTTTGTTTTTTTCATTCTTGACATGTACAAATTTATTTCATTTTCTTGCCTTGACTAGAACTTCCAGTGCTATGTTGAGTACGAGTAGTGAGAGTGGACATCCTTATCTTGTTCCTGATATTAGGAGGAAAGCATTCAGTCTTTTGCCATTAAGTCGAATATTAGCTATAGATTTTCGTAGATTCTTTTTATCAGATTGAGGAAACTCTTCTCTATTTCTATTTGTGTTTTATAATAGGTTTTTTAAAAATCATGAATGAATATTAAATTTTGTCAAATGCCTTTTTTTTTACATCAGTTGATATAATTATGTGATTTTTCCTCTTCGGCCTGTTACTATGGGAGGGCGCAATGCTGATTTTTGAATATGGAATAAGACTCGCATCCATGGAATAAATCTCACTGAGTTACGGTGTGTAATTCTTTTTATATGTTACTGAATTCTACTTGCTAATCTTTTGTTAAGTTTTTTTGCATCTATATTTATTAGCAATATTACTCTGTAGTTTTATTTTTTTGTACTTTTTTATGTTTTTTTTCGGTATCAAGGGTTAAACTAGTTTCATAAAATGAATTTGGAAGTGTTCTTTCTCTTCTATTTTCTGCAAAAGATTGTATATGATTGATTTTAATGTATATATATACATTAAATAAAGTACATAAATTTAATGTGTGTGTATATATGGTAGAATTATCTAATCTAAAATATGGCACAGATGAAACTATTTATAGAACAGAAACAGACTCATGGCCATGAGAACAGATTTGTGGTTGCCAAAGAGGAGGTGGAGGGAATGGGATGGACTGAGAGTTTGTGGTTGTTGGATGCAAACTGTTACATTTAAAATGTATAAACAATGAGGTCCTGCTGGATAGCACAGGGAACTATATCCAATCCCTTGTGATAGAACATGATAGAAGATAATGTGAGGAAAAGAATGTATATATGTGTGTGTGTGTGTGTGTGTGTGTGGGTGTGTGTGTGTGGGTGTGTGTGTGGGTGGGTGTGTGTGTATGTATACCTGGATTACTTTGCTGTGCAGCAGAAATTGACAGAACATTATAAATCAACTAAAATTAAAAATACAGAACTATGAAAAAATTATGAATTCAGTTTCCTCTATCTTTTAATTAGTATATTGATATTTAATATAATTATTGATATGACTTGTCTGCCATTTCCTTTTTCATTTCCTGTTTGTTATATTAATTTTTCATTTTTGTTTTTTTCCCCAGTCTTCCTGTGTATTACTTGAACATTTTTTAGAGTTCCATTTTTATTTATAAGTGTTTTGGTGGTATCTATTTGTGAAACTTAGAAAAAGTCTTACCTCATACTCTCTTCCATCATGTTCTCTCTCGAGATTGCATATAGTTCGTAGTGCTGTATAGTAGTACCTCATTGCTTATCCATTCTAAATGTAATAGTATGAGAAAAAAGAATGTGTGTGTGTGTGTATATATATATATATATATATATATATATATATATATATATATGACTGGGTCACTATGCTGTACAGCAGAAGTTGACACAACACTGTAAATCAACTTAAATATAAAATTAAGATATCAAAGAAGAAAAAAATCTTTTCATATAATTTTAGATATTCTGTCATGTGTACATAATATCATAGTTTACTGATGTTATCATTTTACTAGTTTGGGTGAAATATAGAAAACTTACTTCTCTAATTGTCTTAGAGAGTTCTTCTACATTCATTTAGAAGCACATCATACAGCGTTAAAACTTTTGCTTTAGCAAAGGAACCTATTTCGAAAATTCAAAAGGAGAAAGAAAGGGTACTTTTTTTACACATATTTCTGCTTGCTGTACTTTTCCCTCCTTTTTGGTGTTATTTCCAAGGTTCTTCTTTTTATTATTTCATTTCTTAATAGACAAATTTACTTAGCTATACTTTTATGGTGGCTCTGCTGATAACAAATTCTATTTCCTTTTATCTAAGAATGTTGATTTCTCCTTCATTCCTGAAGGATATTTTTTCTTAGGCATAGGATTCAAGGTTGACAATTATTTTCTTTCAGCACTTTGAAAATATTGTGCCACTTAAAGTTTAATGATGATGTGTATTGGTATGGATTCTTTGGGTTTACTCTGTTTACAGTTTGCTAAGCTTCTTGAATCTGTTAGTTTATGTTTCTGTCATATTTGGGAACTTGTCAACCATTATTACTTGGAGTAATTTTTCAGCACCACCCTCTTTCTTCTCCCCTTCCTGGATTCCAATGACCCAAATGTTAGATATTTTGTTATAGTTCCACAGGCCCCTGAATCGCTATTGTGGGGTTTTTTTTCAGTGTTTTTTCTTTTGGTTGTTCATATTGGGTACTTTCTATTCTTCTGTCTTCTTGTTCATGTGTTCTTTCCTCTGTCCCCTCCAGTTTTTTGAGTCTATCTACCAAGCTTTTGAATTTGTTATTATAATTTTCCTTTCTAAAATTTACATTTGATTCTTCTTTGTTCTCCTAGTTCATTGCTGAAACTTTTTTTTATTTTATTTTATTTTATTTTTTTATTTTCCCACTGTACAGCAAGGGGGTCAGGTTATCCTTAGATGTATACATTGCAGTTACAGTTTTTTCCCCCACCCTTTCTTCTGTTGCGACATGAGTATCTAGACATAGTTCTTAATGCTATTCAGCAGGATCTCCTTGTAAATCTATTCTAGGTTGTGTCTGATAAACCCAAGCTCCCGATCCCTCCCACTCCCCCCCCCCATCAGGCAACCACAAGTCTCATCTCCAAGTCCATGATTTTCTTTTCTGAGGAGACTGAAACTTTCTATTTCTTTGCCAAGGCTTTCTAATTTTTCATGTGTTTAAAGCATGTTTGTAATTGTTAACTGAAGCATTTTAATCATAATTGCTTTAAAGCCTTTGTCAAGTACTTCCAACATCTCTGTCTTCTTGTTGTTGGCATCTACTGATTTTTAAAATTTAGTTTGAGATCTTCTTGGTTATTGATATGTTAAGTGGTTTTCTATTGCAACCTGGACATTTTCAGAACTATGTTATGAGACTCCGGATCTTACATAATCATTTTGCTTTAGCTGGTTTTGTTTATGTGTTTGTTTGCTTCTGTGACACTGCTCCAGCAGGGAATCTTACTTTGTCACTGTCAGGTGGAGGTAAAAGTCCAGGTTTCCTACTCATCCTTTCTTGAACTGGGTGAAGAAGGTTCCTCATTAACTTCTGGATTGAGATGGGAGTTTTAACTTCCCAAGAGATCTCCACTGACAATTCAGTGTTTTTAACCCCTGGTGACTTGTTACCTCTGGAAAGACCCGAATCTCCATGATGCCTCATCTGGCACCACCCCAATGGGGAGGGAGCACTTCAGTCTGCTAGGTGAGGGTGGCAGTCCACACTTCAAACATGGTCTCCATAATGCTGTATGGTTTCTATGATGATATATGGCTTACTGGCTTATCTGCAGGTGGGGATGAAAACTCCAGCTCCATATTTAAGCTTCTCTAACAGCATCCTGGTGGCATGTTGAGGTGCCTTGTTACAGCTTCATGGGGACAGAAGTCTAGCCTCCCACTTAGCCTCTTAAGAGTGTGGGTAGGTGGTGCTACAGTGTTTCCTCTGATGTTTGGCTAGGATAGAGCAGATGTGTAAACACTTTTCTTTCTTTATAGGCTTTCTTTCTTTCTCCCCTCCTCTCATTTTTATGATCCTTTGGCTAGAAATAGAGCAAACATTTTGGGGGATTTTAAATCTGAATGCATTGGCATTTCAGGGCTATTGACTTTTCCAGATTTCAGCTAGGGATAAATGAAGAAAAAAAAAATCCAGAGAGCTCACTGCTGTGTTGTTCCTTGGGTCCTGATTTCCATAGCCAGTCTGTCTTCTTCTCTTCACCTTTTAGAATATCCTTATACTTGTTTTATATATAATATCCACAGTTTTTAGTTGCATCTAGTGGGAGGAATGAAGACATGTCCACTCCATCTTCCCAGATGTGGGTGCCCACATCTACCGTTTTATTACTAGGAAAGTTTAAAAAATATCCTGAGGTGTTTTATTAGAAGAAAAGTAATTATTAGGTATATAATCTGAGACTGTTGAGAATGCCTAGAGGCCACAAATAACATTTATAAATAATTCAGATATCAAAATTGCATTAAGAAAGTTACTGCTATGCTATAAAACAGAAACATCTATCTCCTCCCTAAAACAGAAGATGTACCATCACCCCTTGTGAGCTGGTCAGTCTACAAACTTGCTCACTGATTCCAAGACAAATCCCAAATATTGGATTTTTTGGTTCTGGTTTTTGATAAGGCCAGTGTGTATATTTCTGCACACCAAATGCTTTTTCTGGCTCATAGAAACTGAAGGTTATTACAAAATTATTCACACAAAGTTGTTCATGACTTAACATGTTACTCTTCTGTAATATTTGCATTTTAAAAGGGCAATGTTGAGCAAAAGAATGCACGTTATACAACATATTCTCCAACATCAGTAGGCCAAATTTTCTGAGAAGGGAGAAAAGACTTACTGAAACCTTCAGATTGCAAGAAATTGGCAATCACCTTATCACTTTACATTGAGACAAGCTCTGTAAAGTGATGTACATTTTTGTTCACAGATATAACTTTTAGTAAATATCTTTACTTTCTGGGTACATTCAAGAGAACTTTCTATGTGGAAAATGTAAGTGTAAGGGCGTGAGTACATTATTTTCTGCTTGATCAAAAAAAAAAATCTGTCTTATGGCACAGGAAGAGAGATTGATCTTGTAGAAGATCAGAGTGGCCAGGCTGTTCCAGCTCTAAATAGTCTCTTTTCTCTGTAGAATCCCTGTACAGCAATTAGGAACTGAGTTCAGTGAGGCCTGGTCAAAGCCCCACCCTGCCTTTTACTGGTGGTATTGTTTCAATGACTTTCTAAACCCCAATTTTCTCATCTGTAAAGTAGACACAATAATTTTATCTATCTCATATAAGATAATTTTTGTTAAGTGTTTAACACATATAGTTCTAGACTCAGTAAGTGTTAGGTATGAGGAGGGAAAACCTTTGAATTAATGTTAGCTTTCCCTTAATGTCACAGAGGCACCACTCTGAAGATCAGGCATCAGTGTTTTATTGCTTTTTGAAAAACTGTATGCAAGAATAAGAGGCTAGGAAACTTAGGTGATGGCAAAGAAGCTTGTGATCACATGAGGGCCAAGTCCATCTGCCTGTGTACCTATCACCTCACAACTTCTCTGAAGGTTGAATTAGAAGGTGCACACTCTTTATTTCTTTGAAAACTCTGGCACTAGTATAATATGTTTTGTGTCTTCTAATCACATTGTCATTGTTTTAGACCATTTGAAAACAAGAGATGTGTACTAAAGCATTAATCAAAACAAAGTGGGGGTCAGTGGAAAAGATGCCTGGATAGCTAGAAGTCTCCCTGAGCTGGTCATTTTGTAAGCATGAGCCAATCTGCCAAATGCTAGTTGTGTCTGGAAATAAAACAGGTTTATTGCTTTAGCCACACCCCATGCTTACAGGAAAAGATGGGCCTACCTTTTAATGTCTCCATTGCAAAATCCTTGATATCAGATAAACTTCATCATGGCCTCAGCAAAACTGAGTTAATCTGGACTCAAAGGCAGCAATGTTGCTGTTTTGTTCAAATCTAGAAATGTGATAAAACCTAAAAAGCCTTCTGAGCATGTGTAGGAGGACTCTGTAAGGCCTATGACTGAAGGCTGACTGACAGCATTCCCTCCCTCTACGCACCAGACATTAGATTAAAAGTAGGAAGTGTAAAAAGTAAACTCAAAATGGCTTAAAAACATAAATATAAAACACAACACCATAAAACTCCTAGAGGAGAACATAGGAAAAACATTCTCTGACATAAATTGTACGAATGTTTTATTAGGTCAGTCTCCTAAGGCAATAGAAATAAAAACAAAAATAAACAAATGGGGCCTAATCAAACTTACAAGCTTTTGCACAGTGAAGGAAACCATTAAAAACAACATCAACAACAAAACAATGAAAAGACCACCTACAGAATGGGAAAATACTAGCAAATGGTTTAAAGACAAGGGCTTAATCACCAAAATACACAAACAACTCATACAACTCAACAACAAAAAGGCAAACAACCCAATTGAAAAATGGGCAAAAGACGTAAACAGACATTTCTCCAAAGAAGACATACAGGAGTTCCTGCTATGCCACAATGGATTAAGAATCTGATTGCAGTGGCTCAGGTCACTGCAAACGTGGAGGTTCGACCCCCAGCCCAGTGTATTGGGTTAAAGGATCTGGTATTGCTGCAGCTGCAGCTTAGGCCAGTCAATTCCTGGCCTGGGTACTTCCACATACCATAAAAAAATATTTTCTAAATTCAAAAAAACCCAAAGAGGACATATACATGGCCAGTAGGCACAGGAAAAGATGCTCAACATCCCTAATTATTAGAGAAATGCAAATAAAAACCACAATCAGGTTTTGATTTACTATACATCAGTCAGAATGGCCATCATTAACAATCTACAATGGGAGGGGGAGGGAGTGGGAGGGATCGGGAGCTTGGGCTTATCAGACACAACCTAGAATAGATTTACAAGGAGATCCTGCTGAATAGCATTGAGAACTTTGTCTAGATACTCATGTCGCAACAGAAGAAAGGGTGGGGGAAAAAACTGTAACTGCAATGTATACATCTAAGGATAACCTGACCCCCTTGCTGTACAGTGGGAAAATAAAAATAAATAAATAAATAAATAAATAAATAAATAATGTTGCTATGAAAAAAAAAAAACAATCTACAAATAACAAATGCTGGAGAGGGTTTGGAGAAAAGGGACTCCTCCTACACTGTTGGTGGGAATGTAAATTGGCATAACCACTATGGAAAACAGTATAGAAGTTCCTCAGAAAACTAAAAATAGAATTACCACTGCTGGGCATATATCCAGACACAATTGCAATTCAAAAAGATACGTGCACCCCTATGTTCATAGCAGCACTTTCCACAACAGCCAAGACATGGAAACAACCTAAATGTCCACCAACATATGAATGGATTAAGAAGATGTATATAGTGGATTACTACTCAGCCGTAAAAAAGAACAAGATAATGCCATTTGCAGCAGCATGGAGCCAATAAAGATTCTCAAACTAAGTGAAGTAAGTCAGAAAGATAAAGACAAATACCATATGATATTATTTATACATGAGACTTAAAATATGGCACAAATGAACCTATCTAACAGACCCATCGACAAAGAGAACAGACTTGCGGTTGCAAAGGGGATTGGGGGAGGGAGAGGGATGGACTGGGAATTTGGGGTTAGTAGATGCAAACTGTTACATTCAGAATAGATGAGCAAAAGAATTTATGACACTGTATAGCACAGGGAACTATATCCAGTCTCCTGGGACAGACCATGATGGAAAAGTATATGAAAAAAGAAATTACATACATGCATAACTGAATCCCTTTGCTATATAGCAGAAATTGGCACAACATTGTATATGAACTATACTTTAACACAAAATTAATTAAAACATGATGAGTGCAGTGACACCCCCTCTATGAGAAGCCCTCTAACCACATGCAGCCTGGCTTGAGTTTCAGAATTTATTAGGTGTCTGGTAACACCACAATTTGTGACCTCAGGTAGCTGAGCCCAGTGTAGCATATACTATTTAAAAGACACTATTAAAACTGTTGCTATTTAAAAGAGTGGTTGAGTAGAAGTCAAATAAATGGGAGAGAAACCAAGGCTTGAAAGCTCATTTCTTCTGGAAGAAGGAGGAGCAGAGGGAATTAGCACTTTGGGGGGAATGATTACATGCCAAGAGGAACAGAGCAGTATGTACTTGGCAGGATATTGTGTGATGGTCAAGATTAGAGACAGATGAGGAGTTTGCACTTATCACCCCCAGCCTGGATGACTTGGTTGGAGAATTAGCAATATTCTCCAGAAGATGAGAGCTCCTTGTTTGCCAGACCATGTTTTATTCTTCTTGGTCTTCCCAGTACCTAGCATAGGCCTGGCTCACACTAGATGCTTAATAAAAAAATGAATGAATGAGAAAAGGAGTGTCATTAATTCTTTTGATGAAAGGTAATCTTATATTTTAGACATATCCATTAGCTCCATAAGGCAACCCTTTCCTTTTTAATTTTTATTGTTTTAGGGCCACACCTGTGGCATATGGAAGTTCTGAGTCTAGGGGTCGAATTGGAGCTGCAGCTGCTGGCCTACACCACAGCCACAGGAACAACAACACAGGATCCAAGCCGTGCCTATGACCTACGCTGCAGCTTGTGGCAATGCTGGATCCTTAATCCGCTGAGTGAGGCCAGGGATCAAACCTGCATCCTCATGGATATTTGTCAGGTTCTTAACCTGCTGAACCATGAAGGGAACTCCAACCCTTTCATTTTAGAATTGCTATAATGTTCCTAATTTGGAGGCATATTTGCACCCCTATAATTTGGACCATTTCCCTCCTTGTTTTGCTCTTTTGAAACAACAGATACACGAAAGTCTCTCATATGCTTATAGACATGAAATCACCTTTCCCAGTTCCCTTTTCTGCAGGCTAACCATTCATCTTTCCTCATAGAATGTGGTGTTCATACTCCTTCTTATCCCCAGTTCTCCTCTTTTAGAAGTTCTCTGATTTGTCACTTTCTCTACTTAAGGCATGGCACTTAACCCTGAATACATTTCTTTGCCATGTCTTGACCCATGACTGCGGTATTCTCATTTTCTTTATCTGTCTGCCATCCTGCCACCTACTGAGCTCAAGTTACCCAGAACATGCAGCTGGAGATCATCTCAGCAATAGGCACTTTCTTCCTTCTTCCACCAGGCTTCTATCCTGATTCCCTTCTTAACTTTCCTACTATGATAAGCTTGTTAGAAGGAAATTTGAACTTCCCCTTTCCTGTCACTCTTAAAAACAGGTCCAAGAGGTTTCAGGTGTAGCTAGCCCTTCCTTGCATTCTTTCATGGGTCTCTACCCTGATGGTCCTCTCTGCTTAAAGTCAACAAAGTTTCCTAATAAAAAGGAACTCCCCAACCCCCAATGCATATTTCTACACAAGCACTATCCTTGGGAGAAATGAAAGTAAGAGATGATGAAAACATTGATGATCTCTTTATCCCTTTGACAAGATAGCCATTATCTTGGCTTCATCCCACCATATTTTATGCTGTCTTGGCCCTGGAAATGGGACAGAAAAACAAAAGTGAGAAATTGCTTCACGCTTTCTTCTTCCATTGAGCCTCATGATATCTTCTACCCCTGAGGTGGGAGAGAAGCGGAGACTGATACTGTATACAGTACAATGGGGACTCATCTTTGGCATTTATCTGGTCATTTAATGCCAAATAACATGGCCCAAGGTTGTACTGGTTTCTTTGTCTACCATTGGACAATGTAGGTTCTGGTCTGAGCTTGTAGTCATGAAATAGTACCCTTGCTATGCTTGTGCAGTTACCATCTGAGGCACACATTCAGGATTCAAAATTTATCTTTTTATTGTTTCCTAATAATGAAAGCATTTAAAGACTTGGATTCAATTCTGTCAACAGTTTGGATCTGATTGGTAAATAAATAAGGTCTAAATTTTTTACTTGACACAAGTAGAACTGTTTCTGTAAAGAAAACCCCTCCAGGGAGTTACCATCATGATGCAGCGGAAACGAATCCGACTATGAACCATGAGGTTGCGGGTTTGATCCCTGGTCTCACTCAGTGGGTTAAGGATCCGGCATTGTGGTGAGCTGTGGTGTAGGTTACAGACGTGGCTTGGATCTGACATTGCTGTGGCTCTGGCGTAGGCCAGCAGCAACAGCTCCGATCAGACCTCTAACCCCTAGCCTGGGAACATCCATATGCTGTGGGTATTGCCCTAAAGGACAAAAGACAAAAAGAAAAAAAAAAAGAAAAGAAAATCCCTCCAGCCCATTTTATTCTATTTGCTTATACTTTGTTCATAATATCTAGTGTTACTGCTTTGTGATCATATTGTATACAGTAGAACTGCTTTGTTGAAACTATGTTTTCTTTGTGAGTACAATGTTTTGTTTTAAGTGGGTGCTTCAAAAAAGAGGTACAGATCTTCCTTGACTTAGACTGGGTTATGTCCTGATAAATCCATCATAAGTTGAAACTATCACAGAATGGCTATCTTTAATAAGTCTACAAATAACAAATGCTGAAGAGTGTGTGGAGAAAAGGGAACTCTCCTACACTGTTGGTGGGAATGTAAATTGGTACAACCACCATGGAAAACAGTATGGAGATTCCTCAGAAAACTAAATATAGAACTAACATATCATCTAGCAATTCCACTCCTGGGCATATATCTGGATAAAACTTTCACTGAAAAAGATACATGTTCATTGCAGGACTATTCACAATAGCCAAGACATGCAAACAACCTAAATGTCCATTGACAGATGAATGGATTAATAAGATGTGATATATAAGCACAAGGGTATAGTACTCAGCCATAAAAAAGAACAAAATAATGCATTTTCAGCAACATGGATGGAACTAGAGATTTTCATGCTAAGTGAAGTAAGTCAGAAAGAGAAAAACAAATACCATATGATATCACATATCTGGAATCTAAAATATGGCACAAATGAACCTATCTACATAAAAGAAACAAACTCATGAACATGGAGAACAGACTTGTGGTTTCCAAGGGGTGGGGGGGAGGGAGTGGGATAGACTGGGAGTTGGGGGTTAATAGATTCAAACTGTTGCATTTAGAGTGGATAAACAATGAGACTTGCTGTAGAGCACAGGGAACTATATCTAGCCACTTGTGATGGAACATGATAGATGATATGTGAGAAAAAGAATGTATATATATGTATAACTGGGTCATTTTGCTGTAGAGCATAAATTAACAGAACATTGCAAATAAACTATAAAAAAATTTTAAAAAGAACTACCATATGATCAAGCAATCCAATTCCTGGGCGTATATCCAGACAAAACTGTAATTCAAAAAGATATATGCACCCCTCTGTTCATAGACACACTATTCACAACAGTCAGGACATGGAAAAACCTAAATATCATCAACAGAGGAATGGATTAAGAAGATGTGGAAAATATACACAATGGAATACTACTCAGCATAAAAGGAACAAAATAATGCCATTTGCAGCAACATGGATATGACTAGAGATTCTCATACCAAGTGAAGTAAGTCAGAGAAAAACAAATACCACATGATATCACTTATATCTGGAATCTAAAATATGGCACAAAGGAACTATCTACAAAACAGAAACAGACTCACAGACATAGAGAACAGACTTGTGGTTGCCAAGGGGGAAAGGGGAGGGAGTGGGATGGACTGGGAGTTTGGGGTTAGTAAAGGCAAACTTTTACATTTAAAATGGATAATGAAGTCCTATTGTACAGCCCAGGGAACTATACCCAATCCTTGTGATAGAACATGATAGAAGATAATATTAGAAAAAGGAAGTATATGTATGTATAACAGGGTCACTCTGCTGTGCAACAGAAATTGACAGAACATTGTAAATCAACTATAATAAAAATGTTTTAAAATGTATTTGATACCTCTACCCTACAGAACACCATAGCTTAGCCTTGCCCACCTAACCATGCTTGGAACAATTACACTAGCCTACACTTGGGCAAAATCATCTAACACAAAGCCTATTTTATAATAAAGTATAATTTATTGAGCACTGTACTAACGTAAAAACTGGAATGGCTGTCTGGGCACAGAACAGTTGTGAGTATATCAATTGTTCACCTTCATGGTCTTCTGGCCATCTGGGAGCTGGGGCTTCCCACCACAGTCCAGAATCTTGAGGGAGAATCCTACTGCCTATCGCTAGCTTGGGAAAAGATCAAAATTCAAAGCACAGTTTCTACTGAATGCATATCACTTTCATACCATCGCAAAGTTGAAAATCATTAAGTTAACCATAAGTTGGGAACCATCTATGCTTTATTTCGGTGGCAGAGGCCTTTGAATAGCCATGAATCCCCCTAACTGTATAAGCCCTGTTGTCTTCATGCCTGCAGGACAATTTTACAGACTGTAAAATTCCTCACGGGGTCCAAACACATTTTTATTACCAGAAAATAACTAAGGCCATTTTAGTATGAATTCCTCTTAGTGAGCCTTGGGATGGTTGTCAGTATTCACAACTTTCTGTTAAAGTAATAACAGCCTCTTTTTTTTAATATATAGGAGTCTCTAGTATAAGAAGAGCCATCATTCACTGGACCTCTACTACAGGTTTTATATAAATTACCTCATATAATTGTCACAAGCATCTTAAAAGCTAGGTGCCATCACTGCAATCTTATTGCTGAGAAAACTGAGGTTCAGGATGATTGGGAAGTGACCCAAGACTTCAGAATTGGTGTTTTAGAGATAAGACTTAGGTCTTTCTCCTGTCTTTCAGGCTTTCATTCTTTCCACTATCCATTTAATCACCTACATGATTTTTTTTTTTTGGTTTTGTTCAAAAATTTTTTAAAATTAAAGTACAGTTGATTTACAATGTCGTGCCAGTTTCTGCCGTATAGCAAAGTAACTCAGACTATGTATGTATGTGTTTGTGTGTGTGTGTGTGTGTATTCTTTGTTATATCCTTGTCTATCATGATCTATCCTATGAGACTGGATATAGTTCCCTGTGCTGTATAGTAGGGACCTCATTGTTTATCCATTCTAAATATAATAATTTGCCTCTACTAACCCCAAACTCCCAGTCTATCCCACTCCCTGCTCTGTCCCTTGGCAAGCACAATTCTGTTCTCTTTGTCCATGAGTCTGTTTCTGTTTTGTAAATAGGTTCCTTTGTGCCATATTTTAGATTCCACATATAAGTGATATCATATGGTATTTGTTTTTCTCTTTCTGACTTACTTCACTTAGTATGGGAATCGGTGGCTGCACCCGTGTTGCTGCAAATGACATTATTTCATTCTTTTTTATGGCTGAGTAGCATTCCATTTGTATATATGTACCACCATCTTCTTAGTCCATTCATCTATCGATGACATTTAGGCCTTGGCTATTGGCCACATGATTGTTTTGAATTTTTATTTTTATGGTGTGACTTTAGATAGAATTTAAATATCTTGAGGGTGTATAAAATGAACTTCTTATTAAGTGGGCTCTTTACTGAGACTTTGCTCTGGAAACTCCAAATCCTCATTATGGTGGGCCTCTTGGGGACACCTGGCTGGTGCATGGTCTTGTGGTTGCCATGGGCAAGACCCATGGCAAGGGAAGGGGTGCTCCCAGGGGGCTCTCGGGTGGAGTCCTTGCCAAGGCTTTGGCAATTCTGCCCCAAACGGGTTTTATTTCTCTTCTACCCCAAGATTTCTCTCTCTGCAATAGAGGGATGACTGTTCTACTCTTCACACTATACTTCCTTGCATTAGATTAGGTACCTAGTTCACTGGCTGCTGCTTAGACTTTGAGAAGCAGAAGATTCAGGCAGAGTTTAAAAAAAAAGAAGAGAGCTACCACCAGGCCATATCTGGTTTCTCCCATTTATTCCATATCTTGTCTTGGCCAAATTTATACCTTCTCTAGCTCTGATTCTTTTTTAAGATGAAATTGGCACATTACTAGCCTCAAAGAATGTGAGGACTAAATGAGATAAGTATATCAAGTGTGTAGTTTTAGCATTCGCTATGCTTTCTCCCTGCTCTTTTCTATCATGGTTCACTAAACCACCTCTGACATGTTGGCTCTGCCCCTAGACATTGTGGTTGTTCCTTATTAGATCTTTTTTTTTTTTTTTTTTTTTTTTTTTTTATTAAATTTTATTTTCCCACTGTACAGCAAGGGGGTCAGGTTATCCTTACATGTATACATTACAATTACAGTTTTTCCCCCACCATTTCTTCTGTTGCAACATGAGTATCTAGACATAGCTCTCAATGCTATTCAGCGGGATCTCCTTGTAAATCTATTCTACCTTGTGACTGATAAGCCCAAGCTCCCGATCCCTCCCACTCCCTCCCCCTCCCATCAGGCAACCACAAGTCTCTTCTCCAAGTCCATGATTGATTTTCTTTTCTGAGGAGATGTTCATTTGTGCTGGATATTAGATTCCAGTTATAAGTGATGTCATATGGTATTTGTCTTTGTCTTTCTGGCTCATTTCACTCAGTATGAGATTCTCTAGTTCCATCCATGTTGCTGCAAATGGCATGATGTCATCCTTTTTTATGGCTGAGTAGTATTCCATCGTGTATATATACCACATCTTCCGAATCCAATCCTCTGTCGATGGACATTTGGATTGTTTCCATGTCCTGGCTATTGTGAATAGTGCTGCAATGAACATGCGGGTGCATGTGTCTCTTTTAAGTAGAGCTTTGTCCGGATAGATGCCCAAGAGTGGGATTGCAGGGTCATATGGAAGTTCTATGTATAGATTTCTAAGGTATCTCCAAACTGTTCTCCATAGTGGCTGTACCAGTTTACATTCCCACCAACAGTGCAGGAGGGTTCCCTTTTCTCCACAGCCCCTCCAGCACTTGTTATTTGTGGATTTATTAATGATGGCCATTCTGACTGGTGTGAGGTGGTATCTCATGGTCGTTTTGATTTGCATTTCTCTTATAATCAGCGATGTTGAGCATTTTTTCATGTGTTTGTTGGCCATCTGTATATCTTCCTTGGAGAAATGTCTATTCAGGTCTTTTGCCCATTTTTCCATTGATTGATTGGTTTTTTTGCTGTTGAGTTGTATAAGTTGCTTGTATATTCTAGAGATTAAGCCCTTGTCAGTTGCATCATTTGAAACTATTTTCTCCCATTCTGTAAGTTGTCTTTTTGTTTTCTTTTGGGTTTCCTTTGCTGTGCAAAAGCTTTTCAGTTTGATGAGGTCCCATGGGTTTATTTTTGCTCTAGTTTCTATTGCTTTGGGAGACTGACCTGAGAAAATATTCATGATGTTGATGTCAGAGAGTGTTTTGCCTATGTTTTCTTCTAGGAGTTTGATGGTGTCCTGTCGTATATTTAAGTCTTTCAGCCATTTGGAGTTTATTTTTGTGCATGGTGTGAGGGTGTGTTCTAGTTTCATTGCTTTGCATACAGCTGTCCAGGTTTCCCAGCAATGCTTGCTGAATAGACTTTCCTTTTCCCATTTGATGTTCTTGCCTCCCTTGTCAAAGATTAATTGACCATAGGTGTCAGGGTTAATTTCCAGATTCTCTATTCTGTTCCATTGGTCTGTCTGTCTGTTTTGATACCAGTACCACACTGTTTTGATGACTGTGGCTTTGTAGTATTTCTTGAAGTCTGGGAGAGTTATGCCTCCTGCTTGGTTTTTGTTTCTCAGGATTGCTTTGGCGATTCTGGGTCTTTTGTTGTTCCATATAAATGTTTGGATTGTTTGTTCTAGTTCTGTGAAAAATGTCCTGGGTAATTTGATAGGGATGGCATTGAATCTGTAGATTGCTTTGGGTAGGATGGCCATTTTCACAATATTGATTTTTCCAATCCAGGAACATGGAATATCTTTCCATTTTTTTACATCTTCTTTGATTTCTTTGATTAAGGTTTTATAGTTCTCGGCATATAGGTCCTTTACCTCTTTGGTTAGGTGTATTCCGAGGTATTTGATTTTGTGAGGTACAATTTTAAAAGGTATCGTATTTTTGTATTCCTTTTCTAATGCTTCATTGCTGGTATACAGAAATGCAACTGACTTCTGAATGTTAATCTTATATCCTGCCACTTTGCTGAATTTATTAATCAGTTCAAGGAGTTTTGGGGTTGAGTCCTTAGGGTTTTCTAGGTATAGAATCATGTCATCTGCATACAGTGACAGTTTGATCTCTTCTCTTCCTATATGGATGCCTTTGATTTCTTTTGTTTGTCTAATTGCTGTGGCTAAGACTTCCAAAACGATGTTGAAGAGCAGTGGTGAGAGTGGGCATCCCTGTCTTGTTCCAGATTTGAGTGAGAAGGCTTTCAGTTTTTCCCCATTGAGGATTATATTTGCTGTGGGTTTATCATAAATGGCTTTGATTCTATTCAGGAATGTTCCCTCTATACCCACTTTGGCGAGGGTCTTGATCATGAATGGATGTTGAACTTTGTCAAATGCTTTTTCTGCATCTATTGAGATGATCATATGATTTTTGACTTTTTTTTTGTTAATGTGGTGTATGATGTTGATTGATTTGCGTATGTTGAACCATCCTTGTGAACCTGGGATGAACCCAACCTGGTCATGGTGTATAATTTTTTTGATATGTTGTTGGATTCGGTTGGCTAAGATTTTGTTGAGAAGTTTTGCATCTATATTCATCAATGATATTGGGCGATAGTTTTCTTTTTTGGTGGTATCTCTGCCTGGTTTTGGAATGAGGGTGATGGTGGCCTCATAGAATGTCTTTGGGAGTATTCCTTCTTCTTCAACCTTTTGAAAGAGTTTAAGGAGGATGGGCACCAATTCCTCTTTATATGTTTGATAGAATTCACCTGTGAAGCCATCTGGTCCTGGGCTTTTATTTGTAGGGAGTGATTTTATGACCTCTTCAATTTCATTTCTAGTGATTGGTCTGTTCAGTTGGTCTGTTTCTGCTTGATTCAGTTTTGGCAGGCTGTAAGATTCTAGAAAATTGTCCATTTCTTCCAGATTGTCAAACTTATTGCCATATAGTTGTTCATAGTATTCTCTTATGGTTTTTTGTATTTCTGCTGTATCCGTTGTGATTTCTCCTTTTTCATTTATAATTTTGGTGATTTGGGTTCTTTCTCTCCTCTTTTTAGTGAGTCTGGCCAGGGGTTTATCAATTTTGTTCACCTTTTCAAAGAACCAGCTCTTGGTTTTATTAATTTTCTCTATTGTTTTTTGAGTCTCTATTTTATTGATTTCTTCTTTGATCTTTACAATTTCCTTCCTTCTGCTGACTTTAGGACTTCTTTGTTCTTCTTTTTCTAATTCATTTAGGTGGAGGGTTAAGTTGTCAATTTGGGATCTTTCTTCTTTTTTGAGAAAGGCCTGGATTGCTATAAATTTCCCTCTGAGCACTGCTTTCGCAGCATCCCATAGATTTTGAGAGGTTGTGTCTTCATTATCATTTGTTTCAAGATAGTTTTTAATTTCCTTCTTGATTTCCTCATTGACCCATTGGTTTTTTAGTAGCATGTTGTTTAGTCTCCATGGAGTAGGTTTTTTCTCTTTCCTTTTCCCATGGTTGATTTCTAATTTCATGGCATTGTGGTCAGAGAAGATACTTGAGATAATTTCTATGCTCCTAAATTTATTGAGATTCGCTTTATGTCCCAATATGTGGTCGATTCTTGAGAATGTTCCATGAGCATTTGAGAAGAATGTGTATTCTGATTTTTTTGGATGTAGTGTCCTGAAGATATCAATTAAGTCTAACTTTTCTATTGTTTCCTTTAGGATCTCTGTTGCTTTATTGGTTTTCTGTCTAGAGGATCTGTCCATTGATGTGAGGGGAGTATTAAGGTCTCCTACTATGATTGTATTCTCATCAATATCTCCCTTTATGTCTGTTAATATTTGTTGTATGTATCTGGGTGCTCCTATGTTTGGGGCATATATGTTGATGATAGTAACCTCCTCTCCTTGGATGGATCCCTTAATCATTAAATAGTGTCCTTCTTTGTCTTTCTTTATGTCTTTTGTTTTAAAGTCTATTTTGTCTGATATGAGTGTTGCAACTCCTGCTTTTCTGTCATGTCTATTGGCATGAAATACTTTTCCCCAGCCTTTCACTTTCAATCTATATGTATCTTTTGTCCTAAGGTGAGTTTCTTGTAGGCAGCATATTGAAGGTTTTTGCCGTTTTATCCACTCAGCCATTCTGTGTCTTTTGATTGGGGCATTCAGTCCATTGACATTTAAGGTGATAATTGATAGATGATTATTTATTGCCATTTGATCCTCGTGTTCCAGTTGATTCTATGGTTCTCCATTCTTCTTCTTTTTTTTTTTTTTTTTTTTTTGGTTGGATGGTCTCCTGTTATTATCTGCTTGAGTGTATTTTTTTTTTCATTTTTTGCAAATGCAATATTTGGTTTTGGCTTGTGGTTGCCCTGTTTTTTAAGTATGCTAACCCCTTCCCATAATTGTGTGTTTTAGCCTGATGGTCCTGTAAGTTCAAACACTTCATTATTATATTAAAATTAAGAAGAGAGACATACATACAAACAAAAAGGATTATTTACCTCCTAACATCCCTTGCCCACATTTTATGGTTTTGATGACTCTTTTATTTTTTTCCTTTTAATTTTATTTTGTTTGAAGCATGTTCATGATTAAATCTGTATGCTGGCTTATTTGAGTGACTGCTCTCTGATTGTATCTTCCTCAGTCCTAGTTCTTCCTCTTCTTCTTCTTCTTCTTTTTTTTTTTTTTTTCTTTTCTTTTTTCTTCCCTTTCCTTCCTTTCTTTTTGGTTTAGAGAAGCCCTTTCAATATTTCCTTTAACCTGGGTTTTGTGTTGCTGTATTCTTTAAGTTTTTGTTTGTTGGGAAAAATTTTTATTTCCCCTTCTATTTTAAATGATATTCTTGCTGGATAAAGTATTCTAGGTTGCATATTTTTTCCTTTGAGCACTTTAAATATCTCTTGCCATTCCCTCCTGGCCTGTAGTGTTTCTGTAGAGAAATCAGCTGATATTCTTATGGGGGTTCCCTTGTAGGTAACATTCTGTTTTTCTCTTGCTGCCTTTAGGATCCTCTCTTTATCACTAACTTTTGCCATTTTTATTATGATGTGTCTTGGTGTGGGTCTGTTTGGGTTCAGTTTGTTTGGGGTCCTCTGTGCTTCTTGTATCTTGAATCCAGTATCCTTTAGATTTGGGAAGTTTCCAGCGATAATTTCTTCAAATATATTTTCCATTCCTTTATCTTTTTCTACTCCTTCTGGAATTCCTATTATGCGTAGATTGGCCCGTTTTATATTATCCCATAGGTCTCTTATATTGCTTTCCAGTTTTTTGATTCGGTTTTCTGTCTGTTGACCAGATTGAGTGATTTCCATTATTCTATCTTCCATATCACTGATTCGTTCTTCTGCATTATTCATTCTAGTTTTTACTGCCCCTAGTTCAGTTTGCATCTCTGCAAATGAATGTTCTAGTTTTTCTTGGCTCCTCCTTATATTTTCTAGCTCCTTTCTGAGGGTATCTGCATTGCTGTTCATATCTTCTCTTAATTCCTTCAGTATTTTCACTATTTCTCTTTTGAACTCCAGGTCTGTCAGACTGCAGAGATCAGTTTCATTGTTGACTGTTTTAGGTGAGTTCTCCTGTTGGTTTGACTGGGGGTGGTTTCTCAGCTTCTTCATCTTGCTTGTTGTCTTCTTTCTCCTGAGGGAGTTGTACTCTCCGTTATCGGGTAGTGTTTGCCTTGTCACTGCCCTGGAATATTTCCTGAGGGCTGTCGTTGTTGGTCAATCTTTTTTTGAGGCAGTGTGGCTTTTCTGGAGTGTTGATGGGACTAACAGTGTTTCTTTGAAGCAAAGGAGGACTTCCTGAGGGCAGACAGGACTGGGAGGTCCACCCCACGATGGTAGCAGATTTCACTTGGTTCTCAGCACCCCCTGGGGTCTTGGGCGGGTAGCAGGGCCCTTGGAGACTCAAGAGGTTCCTCCCCAGGGCAGCCCGACTCAGAAAGACCGTCTGAGATCTTTTCCCGATTCGGCCAGGCTTGTTGCAGCTTTTCTGGGCTGCAGGGGGTCCTGCCTGGAGCTGGCAGTCCTATGCAGCTGGTCCACTAGGTCTCAGCACCCCTTGGGGTCTTGGGCGGGTAGCAGGGCCTTTGGAGACTCAAGAGGCTCCTCCCCAGAACAGCCCAACTCAGAAAGACCGTCTGAGATCTTTTCCCAAGTCGGCCAGGCTTGTTGCAGCTTTTCTGGGCTGCAGGGTGTCCTGCCTGGAGCTGGCAGTCCTATGCAGCTGGTCCACTAGGTCTCAGCACCCCCTGGGGTCTTGGGCGGGTAGCAGGGCCCTTGGAGACTCAAGAGGCTCCTCCCCAGGACAGCCTGACTCAGAAAGACCGTCTGAGATCTTTTCCCAAGTCGGCCAGGCTTGTTGCAGCTTTTCTGGGCTGCAGGGGGTCCTGCCTGGAGCTGGCAGTCCTATGCAGCTGGTCCACTAGGTCTCAGCACCCCTTGGGGTCTTGGGCGGGTAGCAGGGCCCTTGGAGGCTCAAGAGGCTCCTCCCCAGGGCAGCCCGATTCAGAAAGACCGTTTGAGATCTTTTCCCGATTCGGCCAGGCTTGTTGCAGCTTTTCTGGGCTGCAGGGGGTCCTGCCTGGAGCTGGCAGTCCTATGCAGCTGGTCCACTAGGTCTCAGCACCCCCTGGGGTCTTGGGCGGGTAGCAGGGCCCTTGGAGACTCAAGAGGCTCCTCCCCAGGACAGCCCGACTCAGAAAGACCGTCTGAGATCTTTTCCCGATTCGGCCAGGCTTGTTGCAGCTTTTCTGGGCTGCAGGGGGTCCTGCCTGGAGCTGGCAGTCCTATGCAGCTGGTCCACTAGGTCTCAGCACCCCTTGGGGTCTTGGGCGGGTAGCAGGGCCCTTGGAGACTCAAGAGGCTCCTCCCCAGGACAGCCCAACTCCGAAAGACCGTCTGAGATCTTTTCCCAATTCGGCCAGGCTTGTTGCAGCTTTTCTGGGCTGCAGGGGGTCCTGCCTGGAGCTGGCAGTCCTATGCAGCTGGTCCACTAGGTCTTAGCACCCCCTGGGGTCTTGGGCGTGTAGCAAGGCCCTTGGAGACTCAAGAGGCTCCTCCCCAGGGGAGCCCGTCTCAGAAAAACCGTCGGAGAATTAGGTCGATCTATTCACGGCCTGGCTAGGCTTGTTCTAGCTTTTCTGGGCTGCAGGCCTTTTCTAGGGGGCTGGTGGTGTTTGGTGCTGCTCTGTGGAAGTGTAGCCCCTCCAAAGGGCAAGCAGGCCTGTGCAGGGAGAGCCCCTGCGGTGGTAGGCTTCAGGCAATTGTTGAGGCCAGCCCTCCTGGATGGCAGGCAGCCCCAGGTTCGGCGAGAGCGTAGGGGGTGGCGGGGGTGGGGGGAGGGAATGCACTGGGAAGCACAGCTTTCTGCTAGCTAGCGGGCCTGTAAGCTTGTTGTGGCGTGGGGGGTATTCTATGGGGACCCACCCCTTCTTCTCTCCCCTCCCCAGCACGGGCGCAGACCAGGCTCTTCTCCCAGGTTCCCTCTGAGGCAGCTTTCCACTTCCCCGCCCCTAGAGTATTGCTCCCTTCCTCTGCGACAGCTTTGTTTTCTAGTCTCCCAGGCAGTCTCTGCCCCGTCAAATGGTTTAGAGACCTCCCAAGCAGTTTCCGCTCTTCCCCGCCCCCCTAGCCCGGGGACTAATCTCTGGAGCCGAGGTCTCGGTGCCCAGCCCCCCCCCCCCCAGGCGTCCCCCGGCCCTTTCTTGGGGACTAACCTTTGGAGGCGAGGTCTCGGTGCCCAGCCCCCACCCAGGCGTCCCCCGGCCCCCTCTCGGGGACCAACCTTCAGAGCTGAGGTCTCGGTGCCCAGCCCCCACCCAGGCGTCCCCCGGCCCTTTCCCGGGGACTAACCTCTGGAGCCGAGGATTCGGTGCCCAGCCCCCACCCAGGCGTCTCAATTTTTGGTGACTGTGCCCGTAGTTCAGATGGTCCGTTGGGTTCTTGATCGTTTTTCCGTATTCCGACTTACTGCTACACTCTTCTCTGCATCTGGAGATTCCTCCGGTTCGTTTGATCTTTCCCCCGGTAGGAGACTTTCCAGGGTGCGGGATCCCTTTCTCCTCCGCAGTTCCCTTTCGGGAGCGCCCGTCCCGCTCGGATTCACCTTCTCTCACTCTCCTCTTTTCTCCCGTTCTGCCCAATAATGTCACGAATTTCTTGCCGTTATTGGAGTTTAGGTTCCTCTGCCAGCGATTGGTTGTTGTTCTGTGCGAGTCATTTCTTCTGTAGATGTGCTTTTTTTGTTGTGTTTGTGGGAGAGGGCGAGCGTGTCCCCCTACTCCTCCGCCATCTTGTCCTCTCTCCCTTATTAGATCTTATGGAGATATTGCCCTCTATAATAACCTGTGTCAAAATGCCCAAGTTTAAAGTAGCCAATGGATATGCTACTAAGACTGTGTATTTAGTCTGAACGCACACACACACACACACACACTACTGAAAATAGGATCTGAGAGTCAAGCAGTGAATCATTGCTGTACAAGTTAAAAGCATATATTATTAGTTGTTTGCCACTTAAGAAGCGAAAACAGTAGGGTGGAGATACCAGACCAGAATATCATTTTTTCATTTTATGCCACCCGCAGCATAAGGAGGTTCCCAGGCTAGAGGCTGAATCAGAGCTGGAACTGCTGGCCTACACCACAGCCATGGGAACACCAGATCCGAGCCATGTCTGCAACCTACACCACATCTCACAGCAATGCTGGATCTTTAAACCACTAAGTGAGGCCTGCATCCTCATGGATGTTAGTCAGATTTGCTTCTGCTGAGCCATGATGGGACCTCCCTGCCCAGAATATTTTGATTAGTGTTGGTAAGGAAGTCCAGTTCCTAATTCATATTTTGTACAAATATTCACTGAGCACCTGCTCTGGGGTAAGTATCATAGAGAATAAGGAAATGAGATGCTCTGTGTCCTCAGAAGTTGACAGTCTGGTGGAGAGTGAGAGGAAGCAGGCACTCAGGTGATTGTAACTCAGGGCAATCAGTGGTCTGTAGGAAATGGCAAAGCTGGCGGGGCCAATACATCTCAGGGCTTGGTCCAGCTGGAGGTATCAGGCATCTGCAAGGCATCAGGGTGTCTCAGAGGAAAGTAGGGCAGAGGCAGTAAAGACCATGTCTCCCAGTTTCACAGTTTTGCTCCTGACCAGCTTTATTACTCACATATGCAAAGCCAAGCCTCATGATCTGGATGTAAACACTCTGAGCTCTTCTAATATAGACCAGGACTGCTAACAGAGCCATCAGTGTCTCCAGGGAGGGCTCAGAAATACAGTGGGATCTTAGAATATAGACCTATAATGGTGAGGTTGCTTAGTGCATTTCACAGCACACATACCAGAAGGCCTGCTAATCACTCACTGACAGACTACGGGCAAATGACTTACGTCTTTAAGTTTTGGTTTCCTCCTACTTGGCATGGGAATAACAACATGTATTTTAAAGTTTGTTGTGAAGATTTAGTGAGATACTTTTTGAGAGTGTTCCTAATCCATATTGAGATTTCCACAATTGCTCATTTTCTTGCTTTTTCAGCCACTATCACATGGCTGACCTGAACTTTGATGAAAGTTCTGCAGGCTTCACTGTGGTTAATGGCAACTACAGTCTCCTTCATTCCTCACTATTTATTATTTTGAGATAACAGTTTGTCTGGGGTATACCAGGATACTGCTCTGAACCACATGTGGCCGTGATAAGCCTGGATTATTAATTGGGGTCATGATTTTTTTAAGTTGTAAAAATTCAGTGGGATTATCTTTAATAAGCAAATAGAGCCTAAGCTGCTTCTTCTTTTTTTTTTTTTAATTGCTCTCCCTTTTGTCGAAAAGTATACATTTAGATAAAATTTATTTTTTCTAAAATTTTTCAAGGAATTTCACATGTAATTTATTCCATCTACTAATGACAACAAAAATTGTTGGAGTTCCCATTGTGGCTCAGTGGTTAATGAATCCAACTAGGATTGTGGGTTCCATCCCTGGCCTTGCTCAGTGGGTTAAGGATCCAGTGTTGCCGTGACCTGTGGTGTAGTTTGCAGATGTGGCTTGGATCTGGTGTTGCTGTGGCTCTGGCGTAGGCCAGCGGCTACAGCTCCGATTCGACCCCTAGCCTGGGAACCTCCATATGCCATGGGAACGGCCCAAGAAATGGCAAAAAGACAAAAAAAATTGTTTTAGGAGTTCCCATTGTGGCTCAGCAGTAACCAACAAGACTAGCATCCATGAGGACCCCTGGCCTCGCTCAGTGGGTTAAGGATGTGGCACTGCCACGAGCTGTGGTATAGGCTGCAGATGCAGCTTGGATCTTACATTGTTGTGGCTGTGGTTTAGGCCAGCAGCTACAGGTCTAATTCACCCCTAGACTGGGAACTTCCATATGCCACAGGTGTGGACCTAAAAAGCAAAAAAAAAAAAAAAAAGGTTTAATAATTAAAACAATAGTTTTTAATTTTCAAGAGCATATACAAAGGCTTTTTGTTTGTTTACTTTTGGAAAGAGGTGGGATTTTCCAGGTTGCCCAAATCAAAGAACTAGATTTTTGTTTTTGTTTTTTAAATAGAAAGTATCATTTCCATATTGCATATCCAGTAAATGGTTTGGATAACAAAAAAGAATGATCAGTTTACCTGTTTTCTAAAAATACAATTTTTTTTTCAGTTAAATATAATGACAGTTCAACCATGTTATGTCTACTTGTAAAAAAGTATAATGATTTAGGGGATGTTTTATCTGTGGATTAGAGTATTTCATTACTTTTCAAGGTTTTTTTTTTCTTTTCAAATTATAGTGCCTGAAAAGAGACAAAATTTGGTTTCAAATTATTGTACTAAAGATTACTTTTTGCCTCGTAATTGTAGCTCTTGGGATTTAGGGATTCCTGAATATGCTAAGGTATGAAGTGGCCATTACATGTCTAGATTTCAAAGGTCTATCTAATGTTGAATAAGGGGGCATGCTGGGATTAGGTAATGTTATTGAAACTGAACAGGACCCTGTGGGGCCTCCCCGGGAACAGACCCCTGCCTCCATGTTCCCTGCCCCTTCTTCGTATTAACGCTTGATTCTCCTAGGGCATTTCCCAAGTACCTAAGAGCAAATTTAATCAGGGAAATGAGCTAATGCAGAAACAAAGGAAAGCAGTCAAGCAGGACAAAATAATAATAGCTTAGCCATAAAACAAAGTCAAGGACTTTTAGTTTTTTCCTCAAGGGCTATAGATAATATCCTGAGCTATATCTTTGAGTTGTTTTGCACAGATACTAATACTCCTACCAGGTGGAACAAGTTAACAGCATGCTGACCAATAGTATGCAGACCTCAGACTGGATGGAACCACAAGGTTGATGATTGACAATCTGAAACATCATCTTGTGAAATCATCCTTAACCAATCTGAGAACTGCACACAAGCTGACCACATACCCTGTGACGCTCTCCCTCACACTACCTTTAAAATCCTCATCCCTGAAAGCCATTGGAGAGTTTGGGTCTTTTGAACATGAGCTGCCCATTCTGCTTATTTGGTGCCCTGCAATAAACACTGTACTTGCCTTCAGCATAACCTGGTATCAGTAGATTGGCTTTGCTGTGTGAGGTTTGGTAACATTATTGCCACATCATTCAATTGGGCTCTGTTTTCTTGGAAAATACTACCTTCTATCTGAAAGAGAGGCTCTGATGGATATCCTTGAGTTAACGCAGGAATTGGGAAAAGCACCATTGAACCAGCAGTGTTAATACATAGTCATCAAAATGTATGTCACAAAATCAAATTGTAACATTAAGCTAAAATATATTGTCATCCCATTGGTAAGCAGTGACCCAGTTTCACCTGGTTTGAGTATAACACATTACAGATCTTTGTATTTCCTAAGCCATTTCCTTCTATTTAGATTCAGATGGTAGGGATGGCACATAGCTGCAAAGACCCTCCTGGTAAATGTAGTTTGTGTTTCTGTTTTCAAAGAACAGCAAGGTTGTAGAATACTGGTTTTCCTGAAAATGGTTTGGAAGGTGGAATGACTGTCTGAATGATGATCTACTCTAAATTTCTGTTTGCCTTAAATTTAAAATATCAGTCTGAGTTTTAGTATTTTAGTCTCTAAATTTAAAATGTCTGGAATACACAAGTTGCATAATGATTTGGAAGGCTTCACTGGTCATAGTAGTACTTAGTAGATAGTTGTTAACTGGCCTGTGCTGGTTACCAGTCAAAGGAACTTGAAGGGCTAGGTCAGGATATTCAGTGCCAGAAGAGCAAAATTGAAAGATATCTCCCCTTATTTAACAGACCAGAAGTGCTGAACAGTGCTGCTTCCTTCTGTTATTACAGTTTGGACCTACCCTCTTTCAACAAGTCTGTGGAGCTGTAACCTAGCACCTCACTGATAAAATGCTCACATTTCTCACATTTTCCTACAGACTGCATATTATAGTCATTCCACCCCTATTTATTTATTTATTTATTTTAGCTGGCTCAATATTTCTAGCTGCTGGGCAAAATGTTAGAATACAACAATGTCAACATGAATTTCCAAGAGTCCAATGAAGTCTGGCTCTAAAACGAGCAAGTGAGTTGGGACATTCAAGCTATTTCCTGGTTCTATTTCCCTTTCTTTTCTCTTGTTTTTACTGAAATAGAACCACTGATTGAGAGGCTGGCTGGACATGTTCAGAGACTGGATACTCCATAAACAGTGCCTCAGTCTGTTTGGGCTGTTATAAAGAAGTACCATAGACTGGCTGGCCTATAAACAAGAGAAATTTATTTCTCTCAGGTCTAGAGGATGAAGTCTGAGATCAGAGTGCCCCATGGCCAGCTTTTGGCAAGGACCCTATTCCAGGATGCAGACTGCTAACTTCTCACAACCTCCCATGGTAGAAAGAGAGCCAGCTTGTTTTCTGAACTCTTCTTATAAGGATACCAATTCCATTCACAAAGCCTCCACTCTCATGACACAATCATCTCCCCAAAGCTTCACTTTGAAAACCTCCACATTGAATGTAAATTGCCACAACCACTATGGAGAACAGTATGGAGGTTCCTGAAAACTAAAAGTAGAGTTACCATACAATCCAGCAATCCCATTTTTTGGCATCTATCCAGAGAAACACATAATTCAAAACAATACATACACCCCGATGTTCACTGCAGCACTATTTACAAGAGCCAAGCAATGGAAACAACCTAAATGTCCATCAGCAGAGGAATGGATAAAGAAGCTGTGGTATATATATACCATTGAATAATACTCAGCCATAAAAAAGAATGAAAGACTGCCATTTGCAGCAACATGGATGTACCTAGAGATTATCATACTAAGTGAAGTATGTCAGACAGAGAAAGACAAGTGTATGATATCAATTACACACAGAATCTAAAAAAAAAAAAATGATACAAATGAATGTACATACAAAACAGAAATAATTTATAGACTTCAAAAACCCAGTTATGATTATCAAAGGGGAAATATGACAGGAAGGGATAAATTAGGAATTTGAGATTAACAGATACACACTACTATATATACAATAGATAAAACAACCAGGACCTACTGTATAGCACAGGGACCTCAGTATTTTGTAATAAACTATAAGGGAAAAGAATCTGAAAAAGAATAGGTATATGTATAACTGAATCACTTTGGTGTACACCTGAAATAACACAACATTGTAAATCAACCATAACTCAATTAAATAAGTAAATAAATAATAAAACCACCTTGGCTATTAGGTTGTAACATATGAATTTTGAGGGGACACAAACATTCAAACCACAACAAGCAGCTTTCTGCTCCTTGTACTTTAGGGTGTTCAGAGAATGGGGATGGGATATGGTACTTTGGCAATGTTCTTGTGTATTTTTATCAGAACCCCTAAGAGAAACGTGTTTCACTTACTAAAACATATTAAACACTACATGCCTGTATTTAAGTGCCTATTCTGTGCAAAGCAGACATGATGTTTGCTCTCATGGAGCTTCTGTTTGAGCAGCATCTTCACTGTAAATAAAGGGACAGTTGCCTCTTCCATCATTCCTTCAATGGAGCTTGGTGGTGGGTGCCCCTAGCAGGACTAAAACATCAGACTATCAGGACATCAGGACATCAATATCAGAATAGAGAATACTTGAGAAAATAATGGTAAGAGTAGGTGGGAGTAGAGGGGAAAAAGAATAAAAAGAAATACGTGCTTAGTGAGTAGAGATGGGGTTAGAGAGGGAGGCATCAGGGATGGTGCTGAGAGCCACTCAATGGTCCAGACCATCCAGCCATGAAGTACACGTTGCCCCTTGTGACAGCATTTTGCATTGCTTGCAAGGTAAAATCTTGTCCCCATGTAAAATATCAGGGAGCTGATATTATCACTTTGGGCCAGTTTTCTGGATCAGACTTAGTCAAGTTGCTGAGAGAAAGCAGCAGGATTTCTGATTGCCAGTCTAGACTATACTTTCCCCCTTTTATGGCTCATTATACAAATATTTGTGCTGACCGGTAAGCTGATAAGTGCCAACTGGAGTCAATTCATTTAAGAGGAAAATTATTTATGATTACAATTTGGCTGTAAGGCTTCTTGAGTATTTCCTCTACTCTGACTCAAGAATTGAAATTAGCAAGACCCCGAATGGCATTTTCTCACTTCTGTGGAAAAGATATGTAGTAGCTTCATTGGATCACGATAGACACTTGTACTCAGGATACATCCAAGTAGCCGTTGCTTAGCTTTTCCCTAATCCTCCACTGTCTCTGGACCGAACTCCTCCTCTCATTAAACACACTTCTCAACAGATTTTCCCTTTTCTTTTAAAAGCCTCTTCTGGTCTGTCTGGGTTATGTATTGACCTATTTATTTTCTGTGTGGGTGGTTTCTGTGACTCCTCCTGGCTCAGAGGCAGAATGACTGAATCTAAATTTTCAGCTCTGAGCATAATGGAAATCCTTAACCAAATGCATGTGCACCTGTTTCACTTCCAAAATCCTCCTGAGTTGGCTTATCTGTGGGTATTTTGCTCAGTAGCTTGGGTTGCGCTAATGAGACCAAGGCTATGGTTTTGATGTGCAGGGTCTCGTGAGCACCCATCCTGCAGATCAGCCTGAACTCTGAACCCAGAAAGGGGCCCTGCACATGGATGGCCATGGTCCTGGAGGACCAGATGAGAGAGTAAAGGTGAATCTGAATAAATCTGTAAGCATAAAGATAACTCATTTGTGAGCCTTCTTGATGAGGTACCTCAGCTTGGTGGCACCTCCTTTGCATATGAATTCAAGTGTATAAATATGTGGTGAATGCATCCCCAAGTTTTTGAAGTGAGAACTTGACAGGTTTGGGCTAGTCCCAGAAAGCAGACTAAGCAAAATTACTATGGTGCCAGTACATGGGGTGGAGTTTCCATAAGAGTCAGGACACTGCTGCTCAATTTCCTGCCTCTTCAGCCATGGAAAAAAACAAGCTGCAGTTTTCTTCATAAACCATTGTATAAATGACTCTATGTGCCCAAGGGTGATTGGTCCAAAGAACTTTACAGAAAGATCTGCTCTGGCCAAGGAGAAACCAATTGTTTAGCCAGCATCATGGACTGAATATATACCTTGTGGTCCGTTACCATGTGGAAAGGAAACAAAAGTGAACATTCTTGCCTTCTGGAGGGTTACTTCAAGATGTGAAAAAGAAGCAAGTAAGCCAACAGTGGAAACATAAGAAATATATTTGCCTAAATACACTTGAACAAAAGTAGCCAAGATTATCAACAATGAGTGTCAAGCTTATCAACAGGCAGCTTCCTGAATGAAGTGATTCTTGAGCAGAGTTTGGACCATGTACCCTGCACAGGACAGGAGGAAGGACATTCTGCAGAGGGTTAGACATGAGTGATATTTACTGGGTGGGTTGCACGTGAGGGCACAAGGTGTGAGCTGAGGACACACTGAAATCACCAGTGCCATTGTCTGCCCTGTCTTAAATGCCAAATGGACAAAAGTCTCTCCTCTAACAGCCCTTTGTAGCTGGCGGTGCTCTAATCCCCTTGTGAAGGCTGTGTATACAGAACCCAGTTCTCTCTCCGAACTCATGGCAGCATTGGATGTATCTGCCTTGTGTGGTCATGGGACACACCTTGGCTCATGAAATAAGAATGAAGTGTCCGACCCCTAGCCTGGGAACCTCTATATGCTGCGGGCATGGCCCTAAAAAAGTAAAAAAAAATCTTTTGCTTTCCGGACCTGGTTAAGGAGGAGGTACCATCATGGGAGTTGACAACCACCATGCAAAGGACCAAAAGGAAAGGTTCATCCCAAGGAACCCAAGAGCCAGGACATCTACTCGAGGCTGTTGGTCAAGCTGTACAGGTTTCTGGCCAGATGAACCAACTCCACCTCGATCAAGTTGTGCTGAAGAGGCTGTTCCACCTCGATCAAGTTGTGGTGAAGAGGCTACCAACCGGCCACCCCTGTCACTTTCCCAGATGTTCCCTTAGATGAAGCTTCCTGGTGGGAAAGGTAAGACCACCGTGGTCATAAGGACTATAACCTATGATGTGCATGACCAGGAGGTGCCCAAACTGAAAGTGTGTGCTCTGTGAGTGAGCAGCTGTGCCCAGAGTTGGATTCTCAAGGCTGGGGACAAGATCCTCACTTTCGACCAGCTGGCCATTGGACTCCCCCAAAGGCTGTGGCACTCTCCTCCTCTCTGGTCCTCCCAAGGGCCACGAAGTGTGCAGGCGTTTCAGCAAGGCCCCAGGAACCCTGCATGGCCACACCAAACCCTGTGTTCGCGCCAAGGGCCGGAAGTTCGAGTGCGCCAGAGGCCAATGTGCCAGCCGCAGCTACAAAAACTAACCCCAGAGCCTGCCTTCTTATTAAAAAGATTTTGGATGCTGGGAAAAAAAAAAAAAAAAAAAGAATAAAGTGTTAGGTATTGCTTCCACAAGAAAGCACTCAGTCGCCATCATGGGGCACAGCAGTTCTCGTTTTCTCGTGGCAACAAAAGTAAATTCAGGTGTCGAGTGGAGCCTCCTGTGTTGAGTCCCCTGACGACCTGCACTGGACATGTGGCACAAAGAAAAATAAGGCTTTGTTAGGTTTTTGCCACTGAAACTTGAGAGTTAATCTGTTGCCCTGGCATAACCTGGTTCTTCCTGGATGATTCAATTATACTTATATTTTCTCCCTGTCTAGCCTTTCTCCTCCAACTCTACATATACTCTGATTCCTATCCATAAGATGTGAAGGAAATTGTGGTGGAAAGATCACGGAGTAGCCGTATAGGATAATTTCAGGCTTTATCTTGCAGGACACTTATGCCGTGTTTACTGTACCATGGACCATTTCTTTCTTAATATTCTTTTCTCCTTTGGCTTCTGTGACATCTCTTCCAACTCAGCTTTTAGATCACTGATTATGTGTTTTAGGTATAAAACCCTAAAGAATCTCATCTACTCTCCCCATTTTTAACTAATATGTATATAACTATGATACTGATAACTCCTGAATATGTACCTCCTGCTCTAGCATGTGTGCTACAGCGTAGACTTGTACACACAAAGGCCATTCAAATACTACTACATCTACAACTTTTTTTGGCCATACTCATGGCATGCAGAAGTTCTGGGGCCAGGAACTGAACCCATGCCACAGCAGTGACAATACCAATTTTTAACCCACTGAGCCACAAGGGAACTCCTACGTCTACAACTGAGTCTTTCTCTCCTCCCAGACTTGGTCACTCTTCAAAATCAAATTGGTTAACTGGAGGGAGTTCCCACTGTGGCATGGCGGTAACGAACCTGACTAGTATCCATGAGTATGTGGGTTCAATCCCTGGCCTCGCTCAGTGGGTTAAGGATCCGGCATTGCTGTAAGCTGTGTGGTAGGCCAGCGGCTGCACCTCTGATTCAACCCCTAGCTTGGGAACTTCTTTATGCCACATGTATGGCCCTTAAAAGGAATAAAAAGAAAAAAAAAATGGTCAACTGGAAATCTCACTTGATTTCTTTCTCTCTCCTTTAAATATAGCTTCCCAATATACTTTGTGACCAGATATGATCAGTTCTGCTTCTAAAAGGAAAGCACCTGGTTCAGAGCATTGGAAGGGGACCAGCATGGCAGGAGGGTAAAGCATCTGTGGCAGGTGATGAAACCAGTCAGTTGGATGAGGGATAGCTCACCAAGAGCCTGGCCAGCAAAGAGCTTTGATTTCAACTAGAATGCAATGAGGGGACATCAAAAATATTAAGTAAGAGGACATAAACATGATCATTTTTGTATTTTTGAGAAATTTCTCCAAAAGCTCCATGGAGAATCAATTGATGTAGGAAAACCAATCCAGAAGCTATTAAAGAACCTAGTAGATAAGAAGTTGGATTGTAGCATTAATGCTAGAGAAGAGAGTATAGAAAGAAAATATGGGAAAATGGAAATCTCTGTGCCCTTGTACATGCAGTTCCCTTGATGTGGACTTTATTCACCTGGATGATGTCAATTTTTAATTTTATTATTATTTATTATTATTATTTTGGTCTTTTTAGGGCTGTACCTGCGGCATGTGGAGGTTCCCAGGTTAGGGGTCAAATCAGAGCTATAGCTGCAGGCCTACACTACAGTTCACAGCAATGCTGGATCCTTAACCCACTGAGTGAGGCCAGAGATTGAACTTGCATTCTCATGGATACTAGTCAGATTTATTTCTGCTGAGCCACGATGGAAACTCTCAATTTTTCATTTTAAAAGCAACCTAATTATCCCTTCTTACAGAAAGCCTCCCATTATTTTCCACCTCTGGGTTTTAGAGGTCTTGCCTCGATGGTCCCAAAGCCCTCATACACTAACTGGTGGAAGACCACTTACATATCAATTTCTCCTCCAAAATTGTGTGCTGTTCAACAGATAAGCCCATCTTTCATCTCTATATTCCCCATGCCTCTCAAAGGCATGACATCAATTAGATATGCAGTAAAGGTTTGATGAATGAATTAATAGCTGATGGATCTGGAAGGCTTTGCTTTGAACTGAAGAACTATTCGAGGGCATTATGGACTTTTTAGTCTATATCCAAAAAGCACTTGCAGAGGGGCAATGAGAATGGAAGGGAGTAGGCATGTGAAATTTTTCAGAGATTGATGTGAAGTCTGTTATTGATAGTAAGAATGGGAGGGAAATGAGAAATTCCTGCTGTGGCACAGTGGGTTAAGGATCTCATGGGGGGCTGGGTGGAAGAATGGGGAGGAAATGAAAATCTGTAGGATTCTGACTTTTGATTCCCCAATATTTCATTTTCTATAATTCTCACTGTAACTCATGCCTACTATGTTTATTGCCTGTATAAAGTGTTAAAGGCAGAATTACTAAATACTTTGTAAATTCTACACAAGGGAAACCAACTCATTTGAAAAGCAAAAATTTAAGCCTTAAATTTTAATCCTAACAAAATCTTCTGCAGTTCTGTTTTAACAATAATATTGCCTTAATTTTGACATATATGAACTGATCTAATATACTTAGCCTATCTCCAATATATCTTTTTTTTTTTTTATTTCTTACACTCTTTTTTTGACTGCTCCCATGATTTGTGAAAGTTCCAGGGCCAGGGATTGAATTGTGCCACAGCAGTAGCCTGAGCCACAACAGGGACAACGCTGAGTCCTTCACTGCTAAGCCACCAGGGAACTCCCTTTCTTACACTCTTTACTGCAAAGTCTAACTACTTCTCTTACTGTGTCAACAACCCTTGACTATTTTATTTTACTTCTGCCTTCTTTTCCCCCTCCCTGGAATTTCCAGAAGTTCTGTAGATGGAGTGATGGTGATTGAAATGGTCAGCTCTTAGCAGAACCATACAACTGGGTAAGGAATAAGCCTCCCAACATTTCTTGGGCTCTGGAATCCTGTGTCATCCCAATTCTTTCGGGGCTGGCAGCTTGCTTATCTTCAGCAAATGCTAGGCATCATTTCAAATGTCACATTGTGGAAAAATCACTCTGTCATCAAGAAAGAAAAGGGAGAGAGACAGAGGAGAGATGCCTTTTTTTTTTGTATCTGAAACCTGGCACTGTCAGCCATCTGGAACCTGCCTCCCAGACTCTGTCTGGCCTTGGCTTGGAGACGGCAGGGTTGCTGTGTAGCACAAGGAGGTGCAAAAACAAACATGGGCACAAAACCAAATACTTGACTGCAAGAAATGTTCTGAAAGTTATAAAAGTGAAATACTACTTCCAGCTGTCACTTTATACAAGGATTAAGTTGAGCTCAAGGGTCTGCAGAAACTAAAAAAAGAAAGTGAATTATTCATTGCAGTACCTATTCAAGTTGCAGATGCCTGGGTTTTCTACTGATGGATATTCATGATCCCTTTGTCTGTTTATCTATTCACTCACTTACTTGTCTTCATGTATGCATTTGAAGACATGGTGTTGCTGCTAAGATGGATGGTGAAGCTTCATATTCTTTTTTCCTGTAGCCAAGAGCATCCTGCCCATTGACCATCCTATAGTAAATTCTGGCCTTGCCGTGGCTCCCTCTTAGTCTCACAGTCTGCACAATGCAGTCATGTTGAAATGAACATTAGCATCCAATGACCAGAGGGTAAGCGCATTGAGCACAATAAGGTGGATATGAAGACTGTTTGATTGATGGGCTGAGCTTCTATGTGCCCCATCATTGTTTTCTAGCCATTGATCTCCATGATGCAAAGTTCTTCCTCCAATTGCCCCATCAAAGGTGTTCCTTGTTGACTCTATATCCAAGAACTGATTAGATAACATGTCAATGCTGATACATGACCATAACCACTCAGCCTCTGGGGGTCTTTCCATGCCTTAGTTTTGCCCCTGAGGATAGCACAGGGGCTCAGAAGTATGTGGCTGGCACATAGAAGGTGATGTGGCTACATTCTGCACTGCTTTCATTTTTAACATGGCACTTGCTGCCTCAAAGTCATACAGATGTTTTATGGATTTTCAGGGGAATGGGGTAGGGGAGCCTTATTTCCAAATATTGTTTAAGAACTTGAGTCTTTCTCCCTATCATCTAGTTGGCTAAATTAAGATCCCATGTGAAATCTAGTATCTCTCACGCTGATTGCCTTTACTGGACTGATTATTCATGAATGCAGAAACCCCTGAATTGCAGGCTTAACTTGTTACTGCTCTCAGAGAAACACTTCCACTTGTGGATTTGGGAATGATGCACTAGGAGGAAAATAGTCTAATCTGATCATCAACCATGGGGTGCTCCTAAAACTGTGTAAACACTGACAGAGGTATTTCTCAAAGTCTGTGCCAGAAGGAAGGCAACATTTTTGTGAAGTATGTGAACATTCATTCAAATTCAAAGCCCTCATTCAGCCTGAGGAATTTGTCCTAAGCTGTATGTCTCATCCTGTGCCAGCCGGGACCCAGAGTAATATTCTGCAAAATTAAATATTTTTGATAATGGTGTTGTTCCTTAGCTATTTAAAAAATATTTTCTAATAAAGGAAAATGTCAAGAGGAATATTTCATGCTATTCAGCCATTAAAATCTTGAGAAACTCCCAAACTCCTTCACCATAACTTTCATTATTCTGAGTTAACACTCAAATAGTACAAGGGCTGAGAGCTACATTTTGTCCTTTGAGTATAGATAAAATATAGTAGGTATTAAATGTATTGGTTTTTCACATTTTGTTTCAGGTTTTTCCTTGGCAGTATTAGGTTTATTTTTAACCATATTTCAGGGAGAAACTATCAAGCAGCCTTGTGATGCAAGGACACTGTAAGAGGAGAAGCACTACTAATATTTTTATCATAGAAAAGTATTGTAAATAACTTCACATTCATGAGTCAGAGATGTCCGGAATGAACAGCTTGCAACAGTGAAAGTAAGAAATTTCTGTCTAGCCCATCAAGGAAGAGATCCATTTTGAGCATAAGTGAGGAGAATTAGGCTAATGAAGGATTACAGAAAAAAATTTTAGCCAATAATATTTATTTTGCACTTATGTGCCAGGCCCTGTGCTAAGTACTCTTATGACTTGAAATTATCTCATCTTTCTCACAATCCTATGAGATAAGATTATTATTTCCATTTTAGAGTTACAAGATCTGAGGCAGAGGTAAAGTTAAGTAATCAAGAGTTATGGGTAAAAATTGTGGGGTAAGAAGAACAAGTTTTGTTTTGAGAACATAACATTCTCATATCTTGAGAGACTCACTGGCTTTATTATAAAGCACATATGAAACACATTTTCAAAACGATCACCATCTAGGAGATCCCATCATGGCACAGCAGAAACAAATCCAACTAGGAACCATGAGGCTTTGGATTCAATCCCTGGCCTTGCTCAGTGGGTTAAGGATTTGATGTTGCTGTGAGCTGTGGTGTAGGTCACAGACACAGCTCAGATCCTGCGATGCTGTGGCTGTGGCGTAGGCCGGCGGCTGTGGCGTAGGCCGGCAGCTGTAGCTCCAATTCATCCCCTAGTCTGGGAACATCCATATGCCGAGGGTGCAGCCCTAAAAAGCAAAAGAAAAAAAAAAAGTAAATAAATAAAAAATAAAAAATAAAATAAAATAAAATGATCACTATCCATTTGGGTATTTTCCTTTTAAAGTTTATGATGTTGGCTTGCAAAATCTGTGAAAGCGCTCTAGGACAGGAATTTTCAAACTTTGCTCCTTGACTTCCTGAGGGACCTTCAGACACTTCCGGGGTGTCTGCTGGGTCAAAATTATTTTCATAACAACACCATGATTATTATTTGCAATTTTCACTGTGTTACATTGGCACTGATGGGGCAAACGCAATGGCGAGTAAAACTGCTGGTGACTTAGCACAAATCAAGGCAGTGGCACCAAAGTGGCACTACTAGTGGTCTTCACTACCAAATAGTCACAATAAAAATAGTCTGGTTATTTCCAGAGAAAATACTTGTGCAATTATCTGGGTTATGGGCTGGCCTGGCCACTTTTTTCATGGAATACCATTTCTATCTAAAAGAATGTTTGTAAGATAAACATGGTTATCCAGACTTGAGTATACATTTTCTCAAAAATGAACAAAGTGAGCTCATCTCTTTGAGGAAAATCATTATTTGCTGTCAATGATGCAAGTTGCAAAGCAAAACCTAGAATTTTGGAAAATATATCCACCATCACAAACTTGACTATTGCCTTTGAATGGATAAGCAATGAGATCCTGATGTATAGCACTGGGAACTTTATCTAGTCACTTATGATGGAGCATAATAATGTGAGAAAAAAGGATGTATACACATATGTGTAACTGGGTCCCCATGCAGTACAGTAGAAAAGTGACAGAACACTGTAAACCAGGTATAATAAAAAATCATTATATATTAAAAAAAAAAGCTTTAAGACTTTTCTAGAAAGAGCCCACTCTGTCTGAGAGCGTTGTTGGACAAGCTGTACACTACTGCCTTGAAGTAGATCAGACACTGTCAAGCAGGTGGCAGGGGCATCTTTATGTTTGGCCGCAAGGAGCATATTGGTGCTTTGGCAGAAGTCTGAGTGAGAGCTGTTATGCTGTATTGTTGGTATAAAGGGAAATTCCCTTTGGCCAGAACCGCCAACATGCTGAACTGATCTCTTCTGCTTGAAGAGACCACATGTTTCTGACTCTGCTCAGCAAGACCACCATTCCTATTCTTGTGCTGCTGCATCAGCCTCTTGGTCAGAGCAATGTGCTGTTGGGTGGAACACCTCCACTTTGCACATCAGAGCTCTCTGGTTTTATACCCACACAGCTGTAGCCCTTTTGGGACTACATTTACATCCTTGTGTATAGACAAGGACAGAGAGAGAAAGCATGGAGCAGAGAACCCTTGCTTTTTTGGATCATCATCAACTTCCAATGAAAAGCCACTTCAGGTCGACAACCAATGGAGGATACCAGGTGGCTGGTATTCTGCCACCTGTGAGTGAGTGTTAGTTTGGAACCTACTTCATAGAATCTCCTGAATGATTTGAGTATTTCCACTTGCACAGAGCACAATTCCTTTGGTAAATGCTCTCAGATTCCTCAGAGGAAGGTTAGGTTGAAGATCACACCACTTATTTTTGATGGTATTCCAGATTTCTTATTCAAAAATATCTGATGTGTTATTTATCAAAAATCTATGGATATGGAAATGATCCTCCTTTGATGATTGGAATGAAGAGCCATGATTGTTCTGAATCGAACCTGATGATTCATTCATCCTTCTCTTTTCACTAACTCAGTTTGTATTTCATCATCACCATCATCATTGTCAGATTATTGGCTAGGGTTTCCACAACAAAATACTACTGACTGGGAAACTTAAGCAACAGACATTTATTTTATCACAGTTCTGGAGGCTGGACCTCCAAGATCAAGGTGACAACAACGGGGTTGGCTTCTACTGTGTCCTCTCTTCCCTGATTCTAATGCCTGCCTTCTCACTCTGTCCCTGCATGGCCTTTCCTCTAAGCCTACATGCAAACACTAGTTCTATTCTATTATTTCCCCACCCTTAAGATATTAAGAAGCAACAGCTATTTCAGTCTCCACTGTTCAAAGCTTTACAGTCTATACATCTAATATGCGAATAAAGAATTTTTTTTATTACATCAGCCTCACCCAATTTCTTTTTTTTCTTTTTTTTTTTTTTTTTTTGTCTTTTCTTGAGCCGCTCCCACGGCATATGGAGGTTCCCAGTCTAGGGGTCTAATCGGAGCTATAGTCACCAGCCTACGCCAGAGCCATAGCAATGTGTGGATCTGAGCTGCGTCTGCGACCCACACCACGGTTCACAGCAATGCCAGATTCTTAACCCACTGAGCAAGGCCAGGGATTGAACCTGCAACCTCATCGTTCCGTCAGGTTCGTTAACCACTGCACCACGATGGGAACTCCCAGCCTCACCCAATTTCTTTTATCTATTTATTTATTTTTTAGGGCCACATCTGTGGCATATGGAAGTTCCCAGGCTAGGGGTCAGTCGGAGCTATAGCTGATAATCCATGCTTACAGCCACAGCAATATTGGATCTGAGCCACTTCAGAGACCTCAGCTCACGGCAACACCTGATCCTCGGCCCACTGAGCGAGGCCAGGGATCGAACCCATGGATTTGACACATGGGTTGGACAGGGATCTCATGGATTGGACATATTTCTGCTTCTCTGCCATGGGAACTCAGACCTTAGAGAATTTCCCACTGCAACTTCATCAGAGATGCTGAGCCTCCAGTACCCAAATGAACTGATCAAATTCCAAACCCACTGGAACCATCTGAAATAATAATAAATGTTGATGTTTTAAACCACTAAAAAAAAAAAAAAGACTTTCTTAGGAGACTGTGATCTTATAGATGCATCCAATTTTTAGACATTGTATAATAACAACTGTAAATGACCAGTGCATGCATGCTTTTATAAAATTACACATGAGTAAAAAGATCCATTCAAAATACATATTTGTCTTTCTCTGTGATCACTTATATATAGAATCTAATAAAAATGATACAGAAGAACTTATTCACAAAACAGAAACAGAATCAAAGATTTCAAAACCAAACTTACGGTTACCAAAGGGGAAACACTGGAGGAGGGATAAATTAGGAGGTTGGATTAACATATACACACTAGTACATATAAAAGAGATAAGTAACAGGGACCTACTGTCTAGCACAGGGAAATCTCAATACTCTGTAACAACCTATATGGGAGAAGAATCTGAAAAGGAATGGAGACATGTATGTGAATAACTGTTTTACTTTGCTGTACACCTGAAACTAACAAAATATTCTAAGTCAACTATACTCCAATAAAACTTTTTTAAAAAAATGCAAGATAGACCAATGGATTTTTGTGTAACCAAATAGAAAAAATTCATTGATAATATTTCAGATACCACATTGCAACTAACCATTAAGAAATTCTGAGTTTGAGTAGAGTGGTAGAAGACTATCCATAAATCCTTGAAAAGGCCATTAGAATACTCTGCCCCTTTCAATCTATCTATCTGTATGAGTTGGATTTCCTTACATACTTCAGCCAAAATAACATACCCCAGGAGACTGAACATAGTTAAAATAGGAGAAGACAACTTTCCTGTGTTAATCCAGGTGTTAAAGAAATATATAAAAATGCAAAACAATGCCATTCCTCTTAAGTTCTATAACATAGTTATTTTTATGCTTGTGGTTGACAGAGGGGAAGGAAATGGAAGTTGGATGGATAGGGAGTTTAGGGTTGGTGGATGCAAAGTGTAACATTTGGAATGGATGGGCAATAGGCTCCAATTGTACAGCACAGGAAACTGTATGTGATTGTGTCACTTTGCTATACAATACAAATTGAAGAAACATTGTAAATACTTTAGTAAGAAAATTTTTAAAAAGAAAATTATCTAATCCAAGACAAAAGAACATATCTAATCTAAGATAATTATACAATCTGGAGTTCCCGTTGTGGCATAGAGTAAACTAATCCTACTAGGAACCATGAGGTTGTGGGTTTGATTCCTGGCCTCACTCAGTGGGTTAAGGATCCGACATTGCTGTGAGCTGTGGTGTAGGTCGAAGATGCGGCTTGAATCTGGCATTGCTGTGGCTGTGATGTAGGCCAGCAGCTACAGCTCTGATTAGGCCCTAGCCTGGGAACCTCCATAGGCCATGAGTGCGGCCCTAAAAAGACAAAAAAGAAAAAAAAGGTTATACAATCCAAGGCAAAATAAGAAAATAAAAATGTATTAAGCATGAATTAAAAAATTTATTTCAATGCATTAAAAATCGATCAATATTGGAGTTCCCTTCATGGCTAAGTGGTTAACGAATCCAACTAGTATCCACGAGGACACAGGTTCGATCCCTGGCTCTCTCAGTGGGTTAAGGATCCGGCATTGCTGTGAGCTGTGGTGTAGGTCGCAGACACAGCTTGGATCCCACGTTGCTGTGGCTGTGGTATAGGCCAGCAGCTGCAGCTGCAAATCAACCCCTAGCCCGGGAACCTCCATATGCCACAGGTACACACCTAAAAAGAAAAAAAGAGAAAAAGGCACATAATGAAGGGAATTTAGGGTCTTCATAATTTTTAAGGGTGTAAAGAACCAAATGTCTGCAAACCTCTGCTCTCGGAGAAAAAAAAAGTTCCTCCAAGAGAGGGGAGTTTATCTGCTCCTGGAGACTGTCAGAGGGAAGACAATCGTGTGGGATGTCAATGAAATGAAGGTAATGACATGGCACAGCGGGGCGGATCAGGGCCAGCCAGCAGAATGGATTAGATTGTCTACATTTTATTTTAGTTTAGTAAGGAAACTTTTCCTAAAGTGATTTTTAAAGCAATAGTACTAGCTTGTTCTCTCTCTAAAGACATTTTGTTTTTTATAAAATTACAGCCTGGAAAACACACTATGTGTTTAGTCTGAGTAGGTAGCCTGAGTTGTTTGTTAAATACCAGATCTCAGATTTGTGGCTGTTTCTCAAAAATAACTACATGACACCGGCAATTAAATTTATGTATCATTTTGATTATTTATACTTTAGTGAATCAAAGGAGGTAAATAATGGTCTGCAGCCCAGCATGTCCATCAGCATCTCATTGGCGAGCCCTTTAGATGCCTTCCATTATGAAGCTGGATACAACACATAATCTTCCCATTAAACAGTCTGGAAGGAACCATCATCCATGCCTGCTCCCACTTTGGCATCCTCCCATTTCTGGAGCTGGGTATTCCTGCTTTGCAAACATGCCCTTTGAACCATGTAGGGCAGGCATTAGTTAGTCTCAACTGTTTTAACATTTCTCCTTCCTTTTACTTAGGACATTGTTGATCGCTCAGAATTAGAGTTTCTTCTGCCCTGCCTCTCAGAGTGCTACAGGACGGACACAAATTTAATGTCTAAGGTCAAATTTAATGTCAAATTTAATGCTTAATGTCTCTCCACTGGGGAGATGGCCAATGGCCCTGCTAAGAGAAATTGTGGATGAGGTGGGTTCTCTCTCTTTCACAGGTGCCCCTGCTCCAGCTGTTTTGACTTTTCTTCATGCAATGAATGTGTCTATTTTTTGCTTTTTAGGGTTGCACCCACAGCACATGGAAGTTTCCAGGCTAGGGGTTGTTATATAGAGCTATAGCTGCGGGCCTGCACCACAGCCACATCAACCAGGGATCCCAGCCACGTCTGTGACCTACACCACAGCTCATGGCAACACTGGATCCTTAACCCACTGAGCGAGGCCAGGCACCGAACCCACATCCTCATGGTTACTAATGAGCTAGATCAGGAACTCCTGATTGTGTCTTTATTTGTTTTCACTGAATAAACAGGGTAGGTAGCTTCCATCTTACCTCCGAAGGACATCTTCAGTGACAGGGAGCTGTGAATTAGCTAGCAGAACGAACTAAATCTTCCTGAGGTTCCTTTCCACCTTGAGTACTTGGTGACTCCTAGATTTACTCTGCCCATTTGATGCAAAGTGCTGAACGATGGCGGGGCAAACATTGAAAGCAGCCGTAGCTGACCAAAACTGGTCTCAGCCTCCCATCTGAAAGTCAGGAGCAGGGAAACTCACCTTTTCTCAATACAAGAGAGCTAATGAACAGCGCACATGACATGCCATACAATAAACTTCCATCCCACCACCCCTGAGAGTAAACTGCATTTGAAGCATACTCTACAGGAGCCATCAGATACTTTGGAGAATCCAAGTAATTGGTTTTGAACTAATGGAGATGATCTAGTGGGGCTTGGAAACTGCAAATCAAACCAAGCAATAATGTTGGTTTAAGGAGTTAGATTGTAAACTTTAAAAAAAGTCGTTTTTAATCTGTATATAGATCGTTGTTGCCAATAAAAACCATTGGTATTTATTGATATATTGAAAAAAAGATGTTTGATCTTTTTTGATATATTAAAAAAAAGATTTTTTACTATCACCGGAAATTGTTTAACCAGGAATGGCTTGACTGCCTGGTGTTCTGTGTTGAGAAGGGTTCTGAGGCTGAGTTTGAATCAGAGGAAAAGAATATTACGGCTGAAAAATAACTGTTATAATAATAATAATAATAACAATAATAATAATGTGTACTTTATTCTCCCTTTATTTTGTGTTGGGTATATTTTCCCTGTTTTATTCATGAATTGAGTGCACATGGGCTAAATAACTTGCCAAAAATACATGGTAGACCTAGGATTCTGAGACTAAATCCCTCAGAAAAGACTACCAGTTCTTGTGGTACTGTGGACAAACATACAGCTTCTCAGGACCTTCGTCTTCTCATTTCTGTAGAGCTTAGGACTGCATTGCTTTCTAAACTCTCTTTCGGCTCAGATGGACATTCGTGTCTGAACAGTCCACTTAAATACCTCACACCCTGGCAAGCTTGCCCTCCTTTCAACTCCAGGAATATTCATTATAATTTGGCCATTCTGTGCTATTTGGGGAGCTACATGACTGGGTATCCTTTTATTCTAGACTCTGTTTCTCCAGATGCAAGGAAACGCTATGGAAGAGGAATGAATCCTTGCTACACTGCCTCTCCTACAGTAGCTGGCTTGGCCCCCGACACATGGCAAACATATGATAAACATTGGCGGATTGTGTGATATGGTTCAGGCCACCACACTGTCTTCTATTTTAACAGGCTGAACCTAGTATTTGCCACCGACCCAGGAGCAAACAGCTGGCTGTTTCTGAGTCAGTTCTACCTGGGGTGTGTTAAATCTGTGATCTAGAATTGAAGGTACCCTCTACCCCCCAGCCCTTGCTCCCGCCCCCTCTGACCATTATGAATGCCTGTTTATCTTCTTGCCTTCATCAACAGCAGCTATTCATTTAGCAGCCTGACTTAAGACATTCCATGTATATACTCAATGAAGGCTTTCTTTCACTATTATTTTTCTGCGGAGGGTAAAATGCTGTCTTGTTTTTCCAGTTCTCCTCCTAAGTGTGATGATTTAGATGTTCCTGCTGTTCATTGGCAGGTTTTCCGTTTCCTTCTAGCTTCTAGAAGAAGCTCCTAATAAGCCTCTTGCTTTTGAGGCTCCCAGTTCATTAATAACATAGAATTTCAGCAATGCCTGATGTTCCAGACCTTTAGCTCTTCCTTTTCCTTCCAAGAGAAAACAACAAACAAACAAGCAGGCAAAGGAAAACTTTCATTCGCTGCTGTCGCTGACTCTGTCCTGTCTGCCTTAAGATCTTAACAGAGAATTTATGCAAGAAACTCAGATTCAGTTTTGCAGTTAGGCTGAAGGCTTACATATTTGACCCCAGCTTTCAAAATGAGTCTGCTTCCGCATTTTTTTTTTCCTCTCTCTCTACCCCCCCCCCACCCCATGTGCAGTATTTTTCAATGGTACTTCATGCTTCTAAGTATGCTTTTTCCTTCTTTCTAATTAATATTGACCGGGTTCCCGAGTATACAGGGAAAAATTCTAGGGACTGTGTGGATGGAACGTAGAGAGGAAAATGTTCCTGCCCCATCCTTTCTGTTGGGCTTCTGGCTCTCAATGATGCCATTCATTCTCCCTGCCCTCTGGCCCCTTACACAACTTTCTCTCATTCACATGGGGCCAGAGAGCATCAATGCCCTTTTGTCCTACTTCCCTCAGAGCCTTGCTGTGGCTCAGAGCACAGCAGAGCTGTCGGCAGCACGGATGCCATTCCTGTCAAACCTGCTGTTTTTCGTGTCCTCTGATGAACCAGCAGTCTGTACAACGGTGTCTTCCCAGAGCACGTTTTCTGAATGTGAGGCCTGACTGTCTGTCTTCAGGTTCTGCTGGTTAGGAGGCAGGGCTGAGCAGAGAGCCAGGCCTGCACCCCTCTGTGGGTCCCTCAGCCCCTTGGTCAATTCACCTTCCAGTTCTCACATATCCTACCCCAGCCGTGACTGTGGTTCTCATTTTTCTGACTTCTGGATGTCTTTTTTTTTTTTTTTTCCCTGTTTTTGCGTCAGGGCTTACAAATTCCTGTACCTCAAAAATACAGAGAGATAACTGCCCAGACACACAGACACACACACACACAGACACACAAATACATTTCTGCCTCCTCTAAACACGCATATCCGTATGCTTATCCTCCTATCCATGTTCACAGATGCATGCTGAGCCTGCCCCAGTGCTCTTGCCCAGGCATGAAGGATGTATTATTTGCTCTTTGAGAAATTCTAAGTTTCATTTCTTGTGAAATAGTCTTGGGCTTCAGACTCAAGTCCAATATGTGTGAGTCATACAGATTAGAGAGATGGGTTCCGCGAATCTGTGAGGTAACTGCAAGCTCTTCCCAGCCTTCCTGGACGTCTCCCCATCTCATCAACTGTGGGACGTTGGGAGTGATAGCATTGCCTGTCATAAACTTTAATTATACAAGCTGGAGGCATTTACGAGCTTTCTTCTAAAAGACAGAAAACTAGAGATGCCAGTTCTTTTAGGTTCGGAGGTACTCAGCACTGCTCCACTTGCAGGTATAGACATTTTTTTTCCCTTCCAAATGTTTCCCTCTTGAAATTTGGAAAGTTGAAGCTTTGAGTTAACCCAAAATTCACTAATGGGGATTTGTCCTTATCTGTGACTTCAGAGAGTGAACTTTTTTCTTTTCTTGTCATGGAAGCACATTCAGGAATTGTTCCTTGCCTTTATTTTCCTAAACAGTTATTGAAAGTTCATTCCATTGTGCTGAATACAACAGTGTTCAAGACTTCACAGCACAAAGATGCAGTTTATTACCTCCTAGGTATTATCTAATATGTTGAAGAGAGATGAGAGCTTTCCCCAATCCCCTCCATCTCCCTGACCCCTGTCCCCAGTTTTAGGAACTTCTTCCAATTTATTTGCTGGGCCCCTTGACTCTCCGACCCCATTTCTAACTTGACTTCAGCTGTATTCTCAACTTGCTTGTTAGTACCTATTGAGCACTTAACTATATGTTAGACTAGTGCTAGGGATAAAAAGATCACTAAGAAGCGATTCTGCCTTAGTTAAACCCAGGTTCTGGGGTAGTGGGGGGTGGATTTGGGGAGGGGGTCACATGTGCACACTTAATATATAATATAATGTGCTTAAATCTCTAGGAGGAGGAGTTCCTGTCATGGCTCAGAGAAAATGAATCCATGAGGACACAGGTTCAATCCCTGACCTCGCTCAGTGGGTTAAGGATCCGGCATTTCCTTGAGCTGTGGTGTAGGTCACAGACACGGCCTGGATCTCACATTGCTGTGACTGTGGTTGACAGCTGCAGCTCCAATTCAACCCCTAGCCTGAGATCCTCCATATGCTGAGGTGCAGCCCTAAAAAGACAAAAAAAAAAAAAAAAAATCTCTGAGAGGAAAGAAATCTATTTAGTGGGACACCCCATGTGAAAGTTTCGAACTCTGCTTAGGGGTGTCTGTTGGAAAAAAAAGGCATTATGAAGGATATTTGAGTTAGCTTTGAAGAATGAGCAACAGCTCACCACAACCTGGTGAGGAGAAGGGCATTTCAGACAGGCCAGGTGACCATTCATTCAAACGTTTATTATTTATTTATTTATTTATTTAAAGTTCATAAGCTCTGTAGTGATACCATTTTTAAATTAAAGTATAGTTGATTTACAATGTTGTGCCAGTTTCTGCTCTACAGCAAAGTGACTCAGTCATACACATATATACATTCTTTTCAAACACTTATTGGCCTTGAGTAGGCCAGGCTGGTTTGAAGAAGGTAAGAAAATTGGTTGACTTCCATCATGATGCAGTGAGTTAAGAATCTGACTGCCTCAGTTGGGGTTGCGGCAGAAGTGTGGGTTTGATTCCTGGCCTGGCACTATAGGTTAAAGGATCCCATGTTGTTGCTGCAGCTGTGAGGTACAGGTTTCAGCTGTGGCTCAGATTCAATCCCTGGCCTGGGAATCTCCATATGCCACAGGTGCGGCCATAAAATTGAAAAGAAGAAGAAGAATAAAGAGGTAAGAAAATTGGTATGGGATAAACAACAAGGAGCTACTGTATAGCACAGGGAACTATATTCAATATTGATAAACCATAATGGAAAAGAATTTTAAAAAGAATGTATACACAGATATGAAGAAATCACTTTGTTGTACACAGAAATTAACACAGTGTAAATCACCTCTACTTCAAAAAAAATTTTTTTTTAAATTAGCTTTTCCTTGAGTGCATCAGAAAACAAAACAAAACAAAACATGGGCCTGTCAAGAAAAATGTCGTAAGGTCATTTCTTCATCTTCTAATAAACAGCTCTGACACATTCAATAAAAAAAATAATGGTAAATAAAAAAATTTTAAAAAGGAAATTGATATGGTTGGAGTGTAAGAGATATGACTGCAGAGTCTAAAATATTTTACTAGCTTCCCACTGTCATGTAAATAATGATAGATTATTCTGCTTTATTGAACACACAGTCACATCGATAAGAACAGGTATGCCTATTGTCCTTGTCACTCCTCTACTTAGTACCAACAGTCTCAAAAGAGTTAAGAAAGTCAGTTAACCAATGTTCCCCTTCTCAAACGCCGACTCTGGTTAATCTACTCCTCAAGGTCTTTATCTGATGGCGATAACCCCAGGCCTTCCTCTTACTTGTCTGTTCCAGGGCTAAGGACTTCAGACCATCAGTCTCTCCTCTATTTGTATCAGCTCCCTGGCTCACTGCCAGGAATCACCAGCTACTAGTTTCCAAACAGAGTTGGTTTGGTCAGTTTTGCATACCAATTTAGAGATTTATAACTTATTCTCCAAAAAGGTAGCTTTAGCAAAAACTGACTATTGAGACTGGCATATATTATACATATTTCCCCTTTTCCTTGAAGATTACACTTTTGTAAGTCTGTCACGGAATGAGTGACCATGAAAGGTCAGGGCCTGGGAAAGAAGTTTCATGCGGCTTTTAAGGCCCCCTTACGGTGACCTGGCTGCTCTGCCTGCTGAGGTCTTAATAGGGAACAAGACACAACTGCTGGGCCAAAATCACACTCCCCCCCCCCCCCGAAATGTAGAAACTGAAGATTACATTTGCACATTTTGTTTGGTATTAATTCCACACCCTATATTTCAAAAAGTACATGAGAATTGCTGGGGCATATAACGTATTAGACGAATTAGAATCAGAGGGAAGGGGACATGACAAAGCCAATGGAAAGACAATGGGCAAGAAGGACAATGGAGGAGGCAGGGAGAGGTCAGTTTTGTGTTCTCGAGGGGTCTAGACACAGGTGTCATGGGATTTCATAGCAAATGTTCACAGCCAGGAGAAGGCAGGAGATCTGCAGAGAGAGAGCTAGGGCGGACCAGAGGAGAAAGACCTTCCGCTGAAAGCGGTGTGCGGCACTTGTGCAAATTTCCCTTGGGATTGTAGCCTTCTCTTTCATGAACTTCTCACTCCTGTTATTTCCAGTTCCGGACCATCTGATCAGAGACTGCTGGAATTTCCAGCTCTCTAGGCACTAATTTCAGGGGCTGAAACAGCAACCCCTCTGCTGCTCCTACCACAAGCACCGCTGCCCTGCTGGGCTGTGGGGCTGTGCCAGCCCAGGCACTCTTGCCCAGGAAATGGAAGGTGGCATTTAAGTGGCACTTAAGACTCTCCTAACCAATCCTAAAGACTCTGAATCAGGCCAATTCTAAATTAAGCTTTCTTGGGTAAATGAATAAGGACTCAAGAAACCTCAGAGTGGGAAAAAAAAAAAAAGATATGAGAAGTCATACCTCCAAATATGTTTCTACTAACCCCCTGTTTTGAAAGGTATTAACATGATTTCATTGTTTCTAGGACTTATTTTTGTGCTCTAGATATTTTCAGCGTTAAAGTTCTAAAACATTCCTCAATGAAATCTCAATATTTAAAACACACACATGATGATATCACAGAATTGAGTTGTTGCTTTTTTTTTTTTAACAACTTACAAGGAAACTGAGGTTCAGAAAACACAAGTGCCTGATTAAAGTCTCATAGCCGACAAAGAACAACTAACAGCCAGACCTCCTGGTCAAGTTAAAATGTGCTTTTCTTTATAAAATCACAGTGAATCTGTTTTGGGGGGATATATAACAGAAGGCTAGAAAAATGTGCTTATTTTTGCACTGTAGTATTTTTAAGTCCTTCATATAGTAATTTTGGAGTTGCTACTTGATGTTTTTTATACTGTTCATCTAAAGGTGCATTGCCTGTTGTCGCCCAGTGATCTAACCCAAGACCAGTGTTATAAAAGGAGGCTGGTAGAAATTTATGGCTGAGATGCAGCCTTGGACCTCAGAGCAGTTACTTTCCCTGAACAAAACACATACGAATTGATGCCAGTGCCTACTGTTCTGGAAACGGGCAACGTTTACTTCAGAATTTGTCCCCAGGTTTCCACAATGCACTCTGAGACTCGGCACTGGTTTGCTGGGCTGAAGCACTGTGATGAAGCCAGTTGGCGTTTAAACCACCAGACTAAAAATTTGTGCACCATGGGCCATGGCCAGGCTCTCAAATGTGACTCAACTGTGGTTTGGGATTTGTCTGTGTGGGGTACAGGAAAGAATGCTGGTTTAGGCTGGGCACACAAAATTCTAGTTCTAGCTCAGCCTCTGATCAGGGGGTCTAAGAGTAAAGCCCATAAGCTCCCTGAGCATTCATGATGCATCTATATAGTACCTCTGTCTTGCCTACACAGGGAGTTGTTCCAACTAGCAAATGAGGCAAAGGAAAGGAGAGCATTTGTAAAGGTAATGGGTTACAGAAAATGTGGGTTACTCTCAATGTTGATAATTCCTAATATTTAGATGGCATCAAAATGGTTAAGCCTTTGCTGGACTGTATGTTGTCAGGTGTCTCCTAACAGGTCTTGCGTGTTAAAATACCCAGCTAATGGAGTTCCCATCATGGTGCAGCAGAAATGAATCTGACTAGGATCCATGAGGATGCAGGTTTGATTCCTGGCCTCACTCAGTGGGTTAAGGATCCGGCATTGCCATGAGCTGTGGTGTAGGTCACAGACGTAGCTTGGATCCTACATTGCTGTGGCTGTGGTGCAGGCCAGCAGCTACAGCTCTGATTTGACTCCTAGCCTGGGAACCTCCATATGCCATGGGTGTGGCCCTAAAAAAAAAAAAAAAAGCAAATAGAATGCACAGCTAAGGATTAAAGCCAAAGTCAATTGGCACACATGATGCTGCAGAGGAGGATATTCTGGTTTGTTGTGTGCCTTTCAGATTAAATAGACTCAAGACTGTGCATTGACATAGCAGACCAAGGAAGATGTACCAGTTACTGTGGGCTCTTGGCCCATACTCTGTACATCATTATTTCAAATAGTCTTTTCCTTTTGGACTCATTCTCTGTACTAGATCTTCATTTGTTAATTAGTTCTGTAATACTACTTTTCAGAATTAAAGCTAAAAAGTATTTCCTTCTGGATCTTTTTTCCAGTAGTTTTACTCTTTTACCTGGATATGTTCTGTAAAGTGTCATCAATAAATTCTATCATTCATTCAGCCAATACCACCACTGCTCTGAGGACAGATGAGGGAACAAAACAGGCACTATACCCTGCCATTACCATTATCATGTTTTGCATATATATGATATTTCTAGATGTCTTAGTTTATATTGTAGAATCTTCTAAGAATTCAACTGACCAGTCTCTGATGGTCAAATTCCTGTCCTACACTTGTCTACTTTCAGTTCCATCCTGGATCTCTGGGGTTCTTAGCTCTACCCTGCCATTTATCTTCCCCCCCCCCAAGGCAGCTTTTGACCTTTATTCCAGGTAAAAGCTATTAGATAATCTATTTTTGAATGACAGATGCCACAGGTGGGCAGTTCCAACATAACTATTTACCTGTGAGGATTCATTACCTTCCATTACCTTCCACTCTGATTGTTGTACTCCTGCTCAGCCCCAGAGCATGCTTAAAGTCTTAATCCTCCCACTTGGCATCACTGGATGAAGTTTTGTAACATTTGTTAACTTAGTCAACTGTGCACTCAGGTTACTGAGCATTAGCTGGGGCCTTAGGAGCAGTCCGTGTTCATCACTGTTGGCATCATGGGCTCGCCACCATCACTATTTGAAGCATTTAGTCTTACCAACCTGCTCTTCCATTCTTAATTCAACCCGATATTTGCCTCTCCTCCCACCACTTCTCAGCCCCTGTCCAGTGTTACTTTTCTGCAAACCTCTGGCCACACTGCAGCTGGAGGAATGTTTCTGACCTCCGAGTCCAACTGTGGCTATCTTCTCTCCTAATGGCTCCTCATCGGTCTTATGATGAAAGTCTTATAAGTTGAAAGTCCTTAACTCAGCTCTCAAGGCCCTGCACAGTCTGACCTCTACTTACATCCCATTTCTCCATTCTGTCTTCTCATCATATCCCTCCATGCCTCTGGGTCTTTGAACATATTTTCCCTCTTCCTGGATCATTTTTTTCTCTCTTCCATCAACCCGGCACCTAAATCACTCCAATTAACCATCCACAGTGTGGAATGGGCACCACTTTCTCCGAAAAACAAAACACCATTACCACTACCACTCACAACTATCCTGAGCCTTTCTGTGGGCTCTCGTGGGTATGGACTTGCCCCTACCTTAACCTTCACCTATCACTCTGTATTCTAATTCCCTGGTTACTTGTGCATTTCACTATTCAGAATATAAGATTTCTAAATTTAGGGAGGAATCTCACCCATTTTGTTCCCTGTTATGATTTTAGTATTCAGCTTAGTGTGTCTTACACTTAGCAGATGCTCAATAGTTATTTATGGAATAAGTGAACGTGATTCCCTTTTGGTGTAGGCTGCTCTCTTCAACATTAGGCTCTTAATCCATGACGTATCCAGCACAAGTATCCTTTCACCTCTACCCCACGATTGTGACACTGCTGGCGGTTCTTTTAAAAGTTCTTTTTCTCCATTGGTATAGATAAAACGATCTCTCTTGGTTTTCTCTGTCTCTGCGAATTCACCTTCCACAACAGATGCCTTTTGTGTTTCAAGTCCTCAAAGACAGCATACCTTTTGTGGCAAATTTCCACTTAAATTCTTTCTCAGGGATCTTATCTGTTTTCATGGTTACAACAACGCTCTATGTTTAGGCGTCTTCAAAATTCCCAGTTCAGCCCATAATACCCACTTGAGCTCAAGCTCTTCTCCAATGGATACCTCCATCAGGACTCTTCTCTCTTGGAGCTTAAAGAGTTTTGCATCTGTACTTATTATCTTCTTTTGCCTTTGAACACCATTCTCTCAAAATGGCCTCCATGTTTATCAATATTCTCAATAACTCAAAACCATTTTAGCTTTATCTTTCACCTTTTTATTGACATTAGATACACTAAGATCAGTGAGTTCTCCCTCTGATGTGTAACTTGATTCTTCACTAACCTCTCTGTTTGAGCTCCATCAGCATAGTGAGACCCTCTGCTTCCCACCTGCCTTCTTTAAAAATCTCAGCTCTACTAGTGGTACATGCACATGCCATGGGAATTCCTGTATTTGCATATTCTTTACATCTTCTCTTACTGTTCTGCTTCCCTTCTCTATAGGCTTAATCCAGAACTTTTTTTTTTTTAATTAAAAATATTCCCTAGTTGCACCAACCTGTAGGAATCTCTCCCATAAGACAGGATAATACCGTCTGCCCTATTTCTCTTTGTCATTTAAAATACACTGCAATGAATATGCTATATATTTATTTGCTTCCATTTTGTTCTGTGATCCAATTCAGGACCCAAGACTGGGGAGAAGATTAGAATAATTATCATCAAAGGCCTTGAATTCTAGGGTAACAAGTTTGTATTTGAGTCAGTACTGTTTTAGGAAGGTTAATCTAATGGCAGTGTGTTTCATGGAGTTGTGTGTGTTTATGAAAGGGAAGAGTGAAAGGAGGAAGAGGAGCATAGGTGAAGAGGGAGTTCAGTTAGAAGGCTTTATCATGGCCAACCTAACAGTAAAAGAATCTGAATTGGAGTAGGGACAGTGGGCAAAAAAGAAGCTACAAAAGTGACTGATATTAGAAAAGCAGAATCAATAGGTTCTAACAGCTGAGGTATTAAGAGTAAGGGAGAGAAGGAATAAATGTGCGTGATTCACTCACCAGCTATTTACTGAGCCCTTTAGTGGGAGGCACACTCTAGATGGGGCCAAGAGAGCAGTGGTCAAGGCAAGCCCCCTTCCATCCCTCACAGGGCTCACATTTCACTGGATGACACCAAGATTGAAACCAGAGTGACTAGAAGAAGGTGGAGCCATTAATATAGAGAGTAAATTAAGAAATAGAAAGTTTCAGAGAAAAGCTAATAGATTGAGTTTTGTATGTAATTATGCTCACTCTGTGCCAGATGCTGTTTTAATTACTTTACATATATTAACTCATCTAATCTTCATTACAATCCTGTGACTCCCTTATTGTTATCCCTTTTACATCTTATGGTTGTATTTATCTATGTGAAGATTTTTACTCCATGTGGAATGTATATTTGCATAAATCCACATCTTGATTTAATAATTAGTGGACATACTTTTTTTGCATATTACATTGTTCCTTTGCACTTTTCAAATTTGTCCTTGTTTAATTCTAAAAGATAGGGTATTTGTAGTCAAATGATCTTATTCATCAAATCATCCCAAGGTAGGTGAGACTTTCAACTGGACTCCTGCATTCAACATCTCTCCACTGGATTCCCTTGTTAGATTTCATATTGGTCTTCTCACAGCCTTGTCTCTCCCACTCCCTTCTCTAACCAGAAATCACTAGGTTATTTTTTAACCACTAGAATGAATCTTGATACTTCCAGGTATTTTTTTATCTACTTTGTTTACTGCTGTACCCCTGATACAAAGAACAGTAACTGGCACACGGTAGGTACTTCGTGAATGCATACTGATGTGAACATATGTAGAAGCATGCTACTTCCCTGCTTAAAATTCAAGGCCTTCCCATTTTTATCCTGATAAAACTCAAACACCTCTCAATACAGATGCACCAAAATCTTTTCTTCCTCAAGATCTCATGTCGTTTCTACTTCAACAGCCTTCTTTTTTACTAGACAGTTGCTTTAATGTGATTTCCTCAGGGGACTCTTTCCTGATGCCACTATTTAAAGTAGATATACCTTACATTTCTTTGTTTTTTTTCTGAATCATATAACTTGGTAACTCATAATTTCTATTTGCTTTTTTTACTTTTCATTTTTTTAAATTAATTTTTTTGTTGTTTTTTAGGGCCACACTCACAGCATATAGAAGTTCCCAGGCTAGGGGTGTAATCAGAGCTGCAGCTGCCATCCTACACCACAGCCATGGCAACATGGGTTTCGAGCCGAGTCTGCAACCTACACCACAGCTCACGGCAACACTGGATCCTTAACCCACTGAGAAAGGCCAGGTATCGAACCTGCATCTTCATGGATATTAATTGGTTTTGCTACCACTGAGCCACGACAGGAACTCCCTACTTTATTTTTATTTCCTTTCTCCCTGACCAGAATGTAAGCCCTGAGCATCTGCATGTTGTCTAGGTTATTTTCTCATGTGACTCAAGTATTCAACATACTGCCTGGGGCTTGGTAGGCACCCAATAAATATTTGTTACAAATTTTTTAAAGACACATTTTTATGGCAAATGTTATAATGCCAGGGCCGAGGTTCCAGCTAATTAGCTTAAACAATTTAAAGGAAGTAACTCACCAGTTAAAAAGACATCCTGAGATCATGACATTATTAATGCCTTCAAGTCTAATAATGCTTGGATGTTAAAAACAACTACAATAAAACAACTTAGGCTCAAGAAAACTAGAGCAAAACCTTATAATCTAATCAAGGAATTAAGAAATCATCACATGATTTAATTCATGAAAAAAAACTATATTATTATATCTCTATTCAATTCGTTTCTGATCTCTCACTACGCAGAATTTATTATATAAGATATAATGATGAACAAGGCACCATTCACAAGACAAAAATGGCTCCCAGGTTTGAGCAGTAGGTTGGCATTTAGGGTTCGAATTCCAGATTTACTTCTCTTTCACTTAGAATCTACAGGTAGGAGATAATGTCTACTCTACCAAATATGGAAAAGACACCTAGGGCTCATGAAATATTTATGTACTATTTCATATTGCCCAGCTCCTTGGCAGTGATGCCTGCATATATGACTAATTCTGGCCAGTGGGCCAGAATAAAAGTGATATGGATCACTTCTGGTCCAAAGACTTTTCTAGCTGCTGTGTCATTTTTAGTTGTCCCCTTGTCAAAGTGACCTGGAAGCTGAAGAATGACCACCCTGGAAATTTAGCTGACCCACAGTGGGTCAGAATAAACTTTCGTGTTGTGAATTGTGCTGAGTTGTCTGGGTCTACTTGTCACAACTGCAGAGCCTGTGCTGACCAATGAGCAGGATTATTTTAAGGTTCACATGGGATGATGCATGTAAACTTCTTAGAATATTTAGTACAGTGTCCAGCAATAAATGAAAGTCATTTATTTATAGGCTTTTCTAAATAAAATTAGTAATTAAAGGCTTTTTCCTATTCTTCTTCTTTTTTCTTTTTTTCTTTTGGAACAGAGGTAAATCCATTTTAGAAAGGAAACTCTAGCATGTGTTGGCAGAGTATTTCCAAAGCTGTCTCATGTCTCTGGTTCCTCTAACTCTTTTTTCCTAATTGAGTACACTTGATCTTTCGTGATAGGAGCGGCTACTCAGGGAACTTGTACTTTCTGTAAACACAGTATATGTTTTTGGTCAGAGGTCTCTAAGGTTTTTATTTATGGATAATTCATTGCCCCAAACCAATAGTGAAAACTAGTGATCTTTCAAACATGGAAACACCCTGTAATTTTCTTCTGGCATGGCAACAACTTTGATGTTCATCTTTCTCTTTTCTGGCTAAACCTATATACACTTAAGTACAGGATCACATTAAGAAAACGCTCAGACCACATGTAAACAACCTGTGGCCAGACAATTCCTGAACCCTATGCTATGTCCAATTTTCAAAGGATGTACGCTTCTGTGTTGTTTTCACTACCATATATTTTTCCATAAAAGTCCTACTTACTACTTTATCATGCACTGATGTATTTGGGCATAAGTCTAGACATACTGTGATTTTAAAGAAGTCTATCCTTCCTGCCTACCCCACCCTTTTGTCCTCTGGAGAGAGGTTTGGACATCTCTTGTGCCCTGGGACACGGCTCTGTGGTTATGTCTCGGCAGCACATCCTAATTAAAAAGATTTGGAGAAAAGATTTGAAAGGATATACTAAGGAATTAAATTTGAATAAGGAATAAATTGGAACCATCTGTAGACACAAATCAGAGGACCATAGTAAGAAGTGAAGAGAAGGGCAAAGGGGATTTAAGTTCAATTCATTTGATAGGTTCCTTTTATTTTTCAATAAGTAAAGTTATCACTTTTGAGGGAAGGAAAAAGAAACTTTGTTAATGTATCTGGTAAATCAGATGGCACCATACATAACAAGCAAGCATCAGTTGGTGGGAAAAGACACCCGGAACTTGGGTTTTTCCCTCCGTAGTTAAGATATGACTCACCAGGACTGATTATACAGCTGACGGAAACAACCATGAGAAGCAAGAGGAGTGGTAAAAGGTAGGGGTGAACAGCACTCTTTTAAACATGGCAGAAACATCCCCATTTATAGCTCCCAGGCAGGTGAGTTCTCCCCAGCATGCCTCAGAGCTCAGAGGTAGGAAGCCCAGGACTAAGAGGCCATGTGGGGTATATGGTCAGAATGGGCAGGGCTATGGATCTAAAGTGGACAGGTCCTGGCCATTGCACATGGTGCCCAGGAACTTGAATGAAGGAGATGGCTGCTGTGCTTATGGAAGGATGCAAGCACAGGCTGCCGTGAATGATGGCATCACAAAACAGGTGGGTGGATGGTTGAAATGAACAAGAAGATTAACAGGGATAAATATAAAAGATGCAGACAGGGCTGAGGGGGTGCACAAAGAGGGAGAAGGAGGGAAATATCAAGTCAAATCAAATTCTGATTGTTTTTTGGATTATTATTCAAAAGTATTTGTATTCTCCACATTTACATGAACTTAAAAAATGGATTTGGAGAAATTCAAAATAAGGAATAAAAATGCCCTGTAAAGTCTGTGAAATGAAGTTAAATTTCAGTCATAGTCAAAGAAATGCAAACTAAAATAAGAATGAGATACTATTTGTCACTTGTCTGATGGGCAAACTAAAATAAGAATAAGATACTATTTGTCACTTGTCTGATAGTCGGGGTTGGTTCTGGCGCAGGGCAAACAGGCACATTTAAATCTTTGTTCCTATTGTGGTAAATGCTTGATAGAGCAATTTGGAAACTGTTACCAAAACGTAAAATAAGTATGCTCTTAAACCCAGCAGTTTCTAGCTATACTTTCATGTATGTTCAGAGACACATATCCAAAAACTCACAATCTTTCTAACCTTTTTTATACTGAGCAAACATGGACACAAGTAATATCCTTTGAAATGAGGATAAATAGATTATCCAGTGGAAACCCTGGAACAGATTAAAAACACTCTATGCTGATATAGAGTGATGGAGTATGGAATGATATCCTAAATATTTTGTTAAATGAGAAAGGCAATTTTTTAAATTGTCTTTTTAGGGCCACACCCACTGCATATGGAGGTTCCCAGGCTAGAGACTGAATCAGAGCTGTAGCACTGGCCTACAACACAGCCACAGCAATGCAGGATCTGAGCCGTGTCTTTGACCTACACCACAGCTCACAGCAATGCTGGAGCCTTAAGCCACTGACTGAGTCCAGGGATCAAACCCACATCCTCATGGATGCTAGTCAGATTTGTTTCCGCTGAGCCAGGATGGGAACTCCAAGAAAGGCAATTTTTAATGCTCTCTCTCTCTGTCTCTCTGTCTCTCTCTCTATATACACAGTTTTCTCTAAGACTAAAGGAATGATAAAAGAACCTCAGTCCTCAGTCTTCAGGGTTAAATAAATGTGCACTGCTGGGAAAAGAGTATGTATTCTAAGCAGCCAGGATGGAGTGGTTAATATAGAGGTGAAAGATCATGAATGTTTAGGAAGCAGTGAGTAGTCCATCCAGGATATGCAACAAAGCACATTAGTTGCTATATATATACATACATATATATATATATGTATATATATATATATATTTTTTTTTTGCCAGGCATGTGAAAGTTCTCAGGCCAGGGCAGGGATTGAATCTGAGCATAGCAGTGACCCGAGCCACTACAGTGACAGAGCCAGATCTCTAACATGCTAGGCCACCAGGGAACTCCCAAGTTGCTAATTTTATATTATCAGTTCCTCCTCTTGTATACTGACGTACGTGCCAGTATAGCTGGATGTTATCCAAGAAAGAAAATGTTCCTGGTTACCTAGAGCAACATTAACTTTGTTAGAGATGAATCAAACAAACACACTGGCAGGGCCTGATCACACAGAGAACACCCTGGTTTTCAGTCATAGAAGCCATCCACTCCTCCCACAGTAGATCTGAGCCCTTTAGTTAGAGCGTGAAATCAACTTTAACTATCTCTCATAGCAACCGGAGAATCGATGCCAGCCTTATAAGTAAACAGGTACCTACACGGTTCAAGTGCCTACATCACTGATTGGCAAAGGAGGCAGATATTTACTCACCGTGCTGGTAAATATGACAATTTAAGTTTCCTTCTGTAGAATTTTGAGTTAATTCGTGGGGGCATTATGTGCCAGTGTGTGTGTATTAACTTGTAGCTTTACAAGGTTTTACTCTATTTATTCGAATTTGTAGTCCCAAATTCTATAGTAGATTTGCTTGGATAAGGCCTATTTTAGAATCATGGTCTCAACTTCATAAGTTCTATCGTCAAGCCAGGTACGGTACCACAGTTAATTGCTGAATTTCACAGCATGTACTAGAGTGTAAAGTCAGCAAAATTTCTTTCATGTTCTCCCAGTTTATTTGTTTTTAAGGCCACCCTTGTGGCATATGGAAGGTCACAGGCCAAGGGGTGAATCAGAACTGCAGCTGCTGGCCTATGCCACAGCTTGCAGCAACAATGGATCCTTAACCCAATGAGTGAGGCCAGTAATCAAACTTGCATCCTCACAGACACTATGTTAGGTTCTTAACCCACTGAGCCACAATGGGAACTCCTAAAGGATCTTATCTTAATGCTTTTTTTTTTTTTCTCCTGGTGATGAGAGTCATCTTTTCATAGGATTTTTTTTTTTTGACTCTAACTCTCTGGAAATCACCATGGAAAGCAGGAGCACTTTGATAAAAGTTGTTCCTAAAGAGAACAAAAGATGCTCCAAGCAGAAAGGACTTTTTCAGGTTTTCAGTGACTATTTCTCCAGTATATTTTTAATATGCATATAAATGTAAGTCAAAGGAGAAAGTGATAAATCTCACTCCCATTTTTTTGCAAAGGACAATTGTCTTTTGGTTTTCTTCCTTCACACAGCATCTCAAAGCTTCTCCACCTATACTTGGCCGCTTAATGGTGAATGTGCTCATTGATTTTTATTCTGGAAAATTCTGGCTTGGACCATGACTATCAGGGTTCTGATAGCATTATTTATGATTTTTTTATTTCTCTTTTTTCTTTTTTTTGGCTGCATATGCAGCATATGGAAGTTTCCAGGTCTCATCAGAGCTGCAGCTGTCAGCCTATGCCACAGCCATAGCAATGTGGGACCTAAGCCGAATCTGCAGAGCTACACCACAGCTCATGGCAATGCCAGATCTTTAACCCACTAGGTGAGGTCAGGGATTGAATCCTCATCCTCAGAGATATTAGTTGGATTTGTTACTGCTGAGCCACAGTGGAAACTCCTCTTTTTCTTTTTTGGCTGCATCTGTGGCATGCAGAAGTCTTCTGGCCAAGAGTTGAACCTGAGCCACATCAACTCCTGTGATTATTATCGTTTTTTTCTTTTTACAGTTGCACCTGTGGCATATGGAACTTCCAAGGCTAGGTATTGAATCAGAGCTGCAGCTGCAGGCCAATGCCACAGCCACAGCAACACTCGATCCAAGCTGCATCTGTGACCTACACTGCAGCTCATGGCAACACTGGATACTTAAATCACTGGGTGAGGCCAGGGATCAAACCCCCATCCTCAAGGGGACAACATTGGGTCCTTAGCCCACTGAGTCACTAGGGAACACATTGTGATTACTTTAATACAGTTTTTTTTTTTTTTTTTTTTTTTTTTTTGCACTTGGCTTTGTGGCCTTGGTATGACATTTTTCCCTCAGTATAATTAGTTGTAAGATAACAATTTCAGGTTAAGTTTTCTCTAATGGACACTGGGCTTTGAAGTACTATAATCCCATGATTCTTGTTTCCATAAGTCAGCTGATGATATTTCTGGTCACTTGGAAGTTTGCCTCTGCAGTCAGATCCCCTGCCTGTTTGGCAGTGGCTGCCTATTCACACCTCTACTCTGCAGACTTCCTTCTCACACTGCAATCTCTTTGATCTCAAAGACCACTCTGTAAGGTGCAGAGCAAAACAAATACCAGGCTCTTTCCTTCCGTGGTTCTCATGACAATATGAGTGGTCCAAGAGCATACAAAAGCTTAAAAACAATGGAGAGTACTATCCTTGAAGCAATGTTTGCAAGGGCCAAATTAATTTCTATCAACACAAATACGATATTTGAAAGAAGAACTTCCTACACATAAAAGGAATAGAATGAATGATACTTCCAAATGACTTTGATTATCCATATTCATAAACATAACACCCGGAGAGGTGGGGACAACTCCTGCTTTTACCATCAAAGAAATTCTCTAGAGCTTTGGGAGACTGATTTTCATAGCAGTCCTTCCTTTATTAATAGCAGGCAATATTAAATTATTCCCGGCATATGTTTAATTCACCAATGAACGGACCCACTTGAAAATATGCACCCATGGCATATGGAGGTTCCCAGTCTAGGGGTCAAATCGGCACTGCAGCCTCTGGCCTACACCACAGCCACAGCAACGCTGGATCCTTAACCCACTAAGTGGGGCCAATGATCAAACCTTCGTCCTCATGGATCCTAGTCAGATTCTTTGCTGCTGAGCCAAAAGGGAAACTCTGAAAATACGCTTTTTCTTAAAATCAAGGAGTGAATCACACCTAGATATACATAAATTAAATTAATAATGAACATACAGAAGCAAGAAATTCTTAATAATAAAAAAAAAGACCCTGTTGGGAGTTCCCTGGTGGCTCAGTGGGATAAGGACCTGGTGTTGTAACTGCAGCAGCTCAGGACACCCATGTGGTACCGGTGCAATCACTGGCCCAGGAACTTCCACATGTTTTGAGCGTGGCCAAAAAATTTTTTTAAAAAATGACCCTGTTGTCTTGCAAGTAAAAAGTAAGCATGCCTAATTTTGAAGCCTAGCAAAACATTGGATATGCATTCAAGTTAAAACCTGGGAATTAAAAAGTATTGTTATCCTGAGTTAAGATGTGTTGCTTTTTACATAATGTCCTTTTTGGGGTGGAGGGGCATGCCCTGGCCATGTGGAAGTTCCCAGGCCAGGGATCAACTCAAGTCATAGCAGTGACAATGCTGAATCCTTACCCCTAGGCCACCAGGGAGGAACTCCACCTAAGGTCCTTTTATAGTAAAAATGGTTGATAACGAAGTATTGCAGAATACTAAGACAGTGTACACGTGATCTATAGTTAGGAGACGTGACTACAATTGTACAGAATTCCATTTATAAATGTGTTCAATCCTTGAACATGACAGATGAGAATGATAGTTCTTGTCTATTTTATGAAAGATCAAGAACAAATCCTAACTTCAAAAGGAACAGGTTTAATCCCAAGAACCAGAGAAAATGTCTCCCACCTCCTACTTCTGTAGGGAATAAAACCTTTGGGGTTAGAAATAGTTCGTGTGCTTTCTGGATAACCTTTGTGAAACTGCTTGGGAAAATGCACTCAAACATCATTTCTTTATTTCTAAACTGGGGATACAAATACTTATTTCATAGACCGAGAATTAAATAAAATAGTGTATATTAATGCATGTATTTCAGGGTCCTGCACATAGATAAGTTGTTTGTTGTTATTATTATTATTATTATTATTTGGACTTTATGAACTCTGTGGCCAATTGATATGTCTGGGCATTCATCCTTGACTGTTACAAAGCTATCCTGATCATTTATGAGGTTATGGGAATTTAAGGTTGATTTAGTATTTTGACTGAGAGACAGGCAAATGGTCAGAAAAAAAGAAAAAAATTTATTTCAGGGAATATAGAGAGGTTACATCCTCAGCACTTCAAAAACACAACCTCACCCAGGCTTGATGTGGCCTTGGAATCTTCTAAATGGAGTTGGCCCAAAAGATTTTATTTTTTTTTGCTTTTTTAGAGCCGCACCTGAGGCATATGGAGGTTCCTAGGCTAGGGGTCTAAATGGAGCTACAGCTTCTGGCCTACACCACAGCCACAGCAACTCGGGATCCAGGCCGCATCTGTGACCTACACCACAGCTCATGGCAATGCCAGATCCTTAACCCACTGAGTGAGGCCAGGGATTGAACCTGCCACCTCATGGTTCCTAGTCAGATTCATTCCGGCAGCGCCATGATGGGAACTCTGGCCCAAGAGATTTTCACTGAGGCAGCTTTGTTTTGCATGACACACAGCAAGCCAAAACTCCAAGATGCTGAAGTTTGTAGCAAAGAGAGGGTTTATGCTCAAGGCGGCCAAGCAAGGAGATAGGAGAACAAATTCAAATCCCCCTCCCTGGAGATGAGGAGTTCTGGGTATTAATGGGATAAAAAAATAAGCTGAGAGGTCGGAAGCATGGGGAGTCTGAGGAAAAGTGATCAGAAAAAGGTGACTTAATTGTCATTCTGTGCGGGTGCTCCTGAGCTATAGCCCTCGGCTCTTTGTTCTAGGGCAGAATTTTTGGCACCTCTGACATCCTAAGGTCACCAAACACTCACGCATGCCCAGTTGGAGGGGCAGTCGTCCCATCCAGTCCTAATCAGCTCACCCTGAACTAGACACAACTAACTTCCAGTTCCTAGAAAACATCTCATCCTTAGGCTACATGCCGCTTGGAGGACCTGCAAGTCTTAGAACCGCCTTGATTAGCAAAGGCAGGTGAATGGATTTAATAACCCTTGGGTTCATGAAGAAACTCATTTACTATCTACTAGAAATGGTCAGATGACCCTCAAAATGTGTCCTCGGACCAGCAGTATCAACATCATCTGGGCATTGGTTACATGTGCAAATTCTCAGGCCTAATGCAAGACCTGCTTAATTCGAATTGGTAGGAGCAGAGCCTGTGAATCTGGTTTTAACAAGCATTCTAGGTGATTCTGATAACATGCCAAAGTGTGAGAAGGCTATTTCAGCATTCTGTACAGCAACATACTGGAGCTGCTCAGATGGCAAAATGGTAAAATGAACAGAAACTAATGTTTATGGAGGACCCACTATGTTCCAGGCTTTGTTCAAGGTGCTTCTTGTACACTTAATCCTCCCAATAATCCTTTGATACAGATAGTTCTAGATAACTTAGACAGATGTTAGATAACAGACAAATAGCTAGACAGAGAGGGAAGGAGAGGAAGGGGAGGGAGGGAGGAAGGAAGGAAAGGGAAGAGGAAGAAAAGGGAGGATAAAGGAGGAAAGAAAACTAGATTTCAGACTTGTGATATAGCTTTCATGCACCTGATAAGAGGTTGAGTTAGAACTCAATTCCAAGTTTAATTTCAAAGCCCAACTTTTAAAATTCTTTTTTTTTTACTTCTTTAGGGGTGCACCCATGGCATATGGAGGTTCCCAGGCTAGGGACCAAATTGGAGCTGTAGCTGCTGGCCTACACCACAACCACAGCAATGCCCTATTCTTAACCCACTGAGTGAGGCCAGGGATCGAACCTATGTCCTCATGGACCATAGTCGGATTCATTTTTGCTGTGCTATGATGGAAACTCCTAAAAGTCTTTTTCTATTCTGCCATACTAATCAATACAGGTAAGCAACCAACATTTCTATGATGCCAACAACATTTAATTAATTGTTTGAGCCAGAAAAAAAAAGTTGCTGGATCAATTAGATAGTTCACTGCTCTCTTCACAAAATATCACTTCTCACAAAATGATTATGAATCAAAAAGTCATCCAGTTTCTAAAATCTTGGAATAATTTTACTACCCTGAAATCCAGAGAGGCTGTGGGAAGAAAAGCATTTGTCAATGCCGAATTTGGCCGTTAGAACCAGGAGAGAAAGTTCTGGTCAGAACACTGGGATTGATAATAAAAATTCTCAGTCACTTTTAAAATTTTTAGTAGATTATGTGTTATGTTTTCTAAAATGAGCTTCCAGATAAAGTTTCAGGAAGAGGTCTGAATAAAATGTTCTAGCAACTGTTGCTTTTCCCTCCATGTTTTCTTTTGGAATACTTTTGTTTTTGGCCAGAAAGAATTTTTCCTGTGCCTGACAAAATAAGCAAAATGCAAACTAGACAAAGAATAATGTACTTTCAAAAATTACTGTATGAATGTATTTAGTTTTGCTAATAAAAACATTTCCATCAAATCCAAAGATTTCATTTCAGCTGCTTTAACTGGAACCTGTGTGTGATCAGGTAGGAAGGAAACTAATGAGTTTGCACAAGGAAGCAAAACAGCAAAATCAGGTAGGCTCCTCAAGACTGGATGACATTGGATTGCTTGCTGCTGACAGTGCCCTTACTGGTGGTCATAGGCTGAGGGTGCTAGTGTGGCCTGGAGTTGGGGGCAGTAACTTCCCAAACAGCATATCTTTCCTGTGTATAAGGAAGGCCCTAGGTTTTCCCTTCTTGTGGTCATTTGAGTTGTCAGCAATGATTACAGCATCTGAAGAGCAAACTTGAATAAGTCAAGCATCACATCAAAAAGGACCAATGGTCTATGTCTCAGTTGACTCTCATGATACATATGAGACCTTAGTCCTGGGGGGTTGTTTTGTTTTGTTTGTTTGTTTTAATTTGAACCATGGGATTGGGAAAAAAGAATCATGAATTCTCTTTGTTTAATACTAGTTCATCAGAACCTACTGATGAATTTTTCTGTGCAGCTTATGAACATCCAGAGATTCTGCATTTTCTTTTCTCCTTATTTTTGCTCTTGGTTGTGCTTGTTTTGCAGGTTCTCATGTTTCTATAGATTTTTTTAGAGCTCCTGGGTTCCTGTTCTCTGCCGAAAGTTGATTAAAGCACAAAATACAGACAAAATATACTATGCTTTTAGAGCCAGCTTCTCAAATTCTCAAATTTCAATGCTAATTGTTTCCATGAGGTTTTCTGTAGTGAGTGTCAGAATTTCTCACTTTATAATACAGTTTTTAGTCAGTTACTGTACTGGTTGTCTTCCTGTACAACCAACAAATACTTTCCAGGAGTTTATCTGGCTGGATCTGCCACAGGAGAACGAAGCACAGATTTCAACCCCCAGGTGTTATGAATTCTCCAGGCAACTGAAGCCTGCAGATAAGGTACTCACTGGCCAGAGGACACGCCCGTCCTTCTCTTGATACAAATGTGTGCTTAGTATTGGTGAATAACCACCAACATCATAGGTGGCAACTCCAGCAGTTCAGATGGAAAGGCCAGTCTCCTAAACAAATGGCACGCCAATGGTGCTGCCTCCCAACTGTGAGAGGCTGGGGTATGTAGCCCTAACTCAGTCCTCAACCCACTGACTCTTCATAGGGGTTTGGGTTTTTAAGCAAGACAATCGATTCAAACTTCAGCTGGACTCAATAAATGTTAACTGAGTGCTCTATTTGGCACACTAGTAAATGTAACTCAGTGGAAATTCCTGCTTTCAGGGAGCTTCTAGTCCTGTAAATTGTAGTGGAGGCAAGGCACAGCCATGATCTAGTCACGGTCCCAGGATAAGAGACTTTCTTTAGGACACGTGATGATAGATGATGAGTATAATAGCAACTAGGAAGGAAAACTGCATATTGTGACAACACTCTGAGCCAGACAGAGTGCTAAACTCTTTTTCTGTGCACTACTTCAATCCCCACCCCCCCAAAAAAATCCAAAACACTCAAAACAAAAAACAAACCCAAATGCAACAAAAACAAATAAAACTCTGCATATTATTATTTTTATATCATATCATAGTTGAGGAAAATGAGGCTCAGAAACATTAATCACATGAACAAACACTGACCACTCACTGTAGCTAAAGTCCAGCTATGGTGTCTATGTCCTCTCCTTTTTTATCCTGGACATTTCCAGTCTCCAAACTGACAATTATGATGTTGGCAATTCGATGAAAAGAGCTACTGGGGGAAAGGTGTTGGCTAGCTTGATCTTTTGTAAAAGTCTATAAGAATTATAGATATATCTTAAATGCAAACTGGAAAGATAAAAATCAGTTAACTGATATAGTTATAATAGAAACCACATAAAAAGGCACAGTTTATTAAGCCAGTATTGAGTACTTATCATTTTAAGTATTCTATGTAAATTAACCTTTCTAATCCTACAGAAACACCATTATAAGTATTCTATGTAAATTAACCTTTCTAATCCTACAGCAACACCATTGTTCCCATTTTATAGTTGAGGAAATACCCAAGACATTTTTTGAGAAAACTTTCTCAAAGGAGGCAATAACCAACTAAAATTGGAAGCATAAGTAATAATCATTCAGATAAAAAGATTAGAATAAGATGTGTGTATCAGGATAGCTTGAATATGCTGCAGTAATAAATATCTCAAAATTCACAAGGGCTTAAAGCAATCCACACAGGTATAGTTCTCCTTTATGCTTCACATCTATCTCAGGATATTTCCCTGACTTTGGGACTCCACCATCTAGAGTGCAGCTGGTTGCCATGGCAGAAGGAAGATGAAACTCATACATCTGCCCCTAAAAGCTTCTGCTTGGGTCTGACACACATTGCCTTTACTCACATTTCATTGGTCAAAGCAAGTCACATGATCATGGTTAACTTTAAGGGGGCAGGATCTCTATCCTACTTGGACCAAGAGGAGATTATTTAGAAATGATGGTGGATCATACTAACTGTCAAAGGGGAGAGACTAGATGAGTTTTCCAGGCAGAGCCAACAGTCAAGGCTTGATACAGTTCTGTGTGAATGGGAAATTATAAACATTTTATTGATGGAAGCCATGTTCCACTACCACTTTTATAGGCTTGGACTTTATCCTACCATAAGGAAGCTTTGGGGGATGTAAGAAGAATGACTGTCAGATTTTGTTTCACCCCGGTTATTACGGCTTTGATGCAGCATATAGATTTGAAGAAGTTAAGACTAGAAATAAGAAACTCAACCAGGACAGAATTAAAATCATCAGAGATGAAACTATGTTGGGGATAGGAGATGCAGAGAAGACGATATTAATAAGTGTTTAGGAGACATAATGGAAGCAACTCGTTGCTTAATTGACTGTGGAGGTCAGCAAACTCTCAGATTGAAGATTTGGTTTTTTTTAGTTTTTTTTTTTTTGTTTTTCTTGTATTTTTAGGGCTACACTCAGAGCATATGGAGGTTCCCAGGTTAGGGGTTGAATTGGAGCTAGAGCCACAGCCACACCATCACCATATCTGAGCTGTGTCTGCAACCTACACTACAACTCATGGCAATGCTGGATCCTTAAGCCACTGAGCAAGGCCAGGAATTGAACCTGCATCCTCATGGATGCTAGTCAGATTCATTTCCACTGAGCCACAAGGGGAACCCCAAGATTGGTGGATGTTAACTGATTAAATGATACAGGGAATATAATAGGAACAGGATTGAGAGTAAAATATTCTTTGGGTGCTAGCCTGTGGCTCTCATGAGCATGGACATGTCTAGTATATATCTGTAAATGGGAGTCTGAAATATGGAGAAAAGATCATGGATAGAGATTTAGATTTGGAAATCACGAGGATACAGAGATGGTTAAAATGCTGAGAAGAGATGATAGTCCAAAGAGAAGCTCTGTTGTGAGAAAAATAGTGGACCAAGGGTGGAACTCAGAAACTTCACCATTTAGAAGAAAGACAAATCAGGAGGAGTTCACAAAAGACATAAAAACGGAATGATCAGGGCAAAAATAGAGAGGAAAGAGAATTTAACAAAGACAGTTGCGTCAGTCGATTCTGAAAGATAAATTCTTTTTTTTTTTCTTTTTTCTTTTTATAGCTGCATCTGAGGCATATGGAAGTTCCTGGGCTAGGGGTCAAATCGGAGCTGCAGCTGCAGGCCTATGCCACAGTCAGAGCAACTTGGAATCCGAGCCATATCTGCTACCTACACAGCAGCTTGAGGCAACACCATATTCTTAACCCGGTGAGCAAGGCCAGGGTTTGAACCTAGTTGGGTTCTTAACCTGCTGAGACACAACAGGAATTCTGATAAATTCTTTAAGTGCCCCTTGGAGTTGAGAATAATTGAGGTTATTGATACACTTTCTAAAAACAGTATTGAAGAATAACTGATAAACAAAAAATTTCACAGTTAATATATAAATTTTGATGGATTTGGGCATGTGCATATACCCGCTAAGCCATCACTATTATCAAGGTAACAGACATATCTGTCACCTCACCTCCAAAAGTTTCCTTGTGTCCCTTTTAATTTAATTCCTTGTGGTAAAAACACTTAACATGAATTCTACTCTATTAACACAATTTTAAGTGCACACTTCAGTACCACACTGCAGGTGCTATGTTGTCCAGCAGTTGGTATACATTTTGGTTGTACAAGATAAATAGATCTATTGAGAACACTTTCATAGAGCGTATCAGTTGATTGGTGGGGGCAGAATACATTTCAGTGGATTGAGGGGTGATTGGGTAATGAAGACAGCAAATACAGAACACTGTCAAAAAGTCTGATTAAAAGAGAAGGAGTTTTAAAAAATATATCAATTGGGTCAGAGAGTCAAGAGATTTCATAAAGTTGAAGACTCTTGGGCATGTTTATATGTATAAGCTATGGAGGAAGAGATGGCAATGTTGGCAATATAGGAAATAGAGATACAGAATGAAGAAATGGTATCCTTATTTCTTAAATCATCAATTTTAGTTTTGAAAAATATACAGTTTACTATGGATTTGAAAGGGAAACTAATCTTTCAAGAAAAAAATCAATATATTGCAAAGTAATACAATCCTTATGAAGACAGACTGGTTCAGTGATTTGAGCTGGAGCTTTAGAGGCTGAAGGTTTTAATCATGGCTAGATGATTGATTTACTGTATAATTTGGGCCAGTTATTTTGATTTTCATTGGCTAAGAGGCATGCAAATTTGAGTTAACTCAAGTTGAACTTATCTCTCTGTCTTGTTTTTCACATATGTAATATAAGGGTAAGCCAACCCCGAATAACTAGGAAAGATAATTATCTAGGAAGTTTGCAATAAAAAATATTTTGCGAACAAAAATTGCTGCACATTTCTCAAAATACATGTTATTTTATGTATAATTTCAAACCACTTTATGGTATATCCTTATTTGTGCCTAAAAGCCTAGTTTTGGAGAAAAAAAAAAAAGGTAATGGTGGAATTTCAAAGTGTGGAAAAGCATGGGTGTTATTTATAAAAGAGTCAGATAGGAAGACCATAATCAAGAATTCTCTTGAATTTATTTCAAACACCACAGGTTAGCAGATCCTACCAGCCCCACGAAAACTCTGAAATAACACCTTTGTAGCCATCTCGTTTAGACTTGCTTTCTGATCTCCCTATCAGCATCTTGCCTCGAGGAATTGAGGCGGCTCTCTTGCTCTTGCTTAATTTGCAACCTGTATGTCTGCCATACACGCTACATGCTGCAGTGTAGAAAGAAATTATTTTCTGCTGCTCCTTCATCCTGTAGTTAGCTCTCTAACTTAACAGCTCTTGAGCACTGTTCATCCCAGCCTGGTTGCTAGCCTGGCAGGCTTCCTCTTGAAGCTGTGGTGATAATGGCCCTTCCTCTGCTTGCAACTCTAGCCTTCTGACACAAGGATTTTTTAAATTGTACTGCTTATTCAAATGAAATATATTTTCAACTGATTGTTGCTGACTTTGAGCACTGGGTTGAGATAATGTTCCAATCCATTCCAACCCATTGGGGAAAAATATAATGATGAAAAATTGATGTGTACCATGGGTACACAAAAAGGAAAGGCAGCACAACACCAGGTATTTATTATCCCCACTGCTGGCCCACACTTTCAGAGGTAACATCTTATCACTGGGAGCTTTCTTTCTATTCAGGGATTCTAGTCCTCATTACCAAGTCTTTTTCTATCTTGTTCCATGTTCTGGGAACTTTATCCCCACATTATGCCCTATTTCTAAGTCAATCCTAGTAGCCGCAGTTACCTGTCTGGGTCTTTTGCTATGACAAGCCTCTGTCATATGAAAGGCCCTATGCTAATTATTATATGAGAAGATTATAAAGTGAAGGTCCTTGTTCACATGCATGAATTGTTTTAACTTGCTTTCTTCTTTGGTTTATTTGTGTGGCTACTTTTCAGTTTGCTTTCTGTGGTTGGGTTTTTATGTGGTTGACTACCTGTTAAACCATTACTGCAAGTTGGTGGGGCAGAGAGAGAAAAGGAGAAATCATAAAAGCCACAGTCTTTATCTTTACCAAATGTAAGACAGTCTCTACATTTGAAACAGTATATTCACTATGAAATAAAATACTCTGGGATCTAATGAAACTTAAGAGCTTTGAAATAGCAAAGGAAACCACTGACAAGATGAAAAGACAATCTACTGAGTGGGAGAAATATTTGCAAATGATATGAGTGATAAGGGATTAATATTCAACATATATAAACAGCTCATACAACTCAACATCAAAAAACAAAAAACAAAAAAAAAATGCAAACAGCTGGATTAGAAAATGGGCAGAAGAACTTCATAGACATTTTTCCACAGAGGTAATGCAACTGGCTTACAGGCACATGAAAAGATGCTTAGCATCATTAATCTTCAAGGAAATGCAAGTCAAAACCACAGTGAAATATCACCTCACATCTGTCAGAATGGCTATCATCAAGAAGTCTACAAATAAATATTGGTGAGGATTTGGAGAAAATGGAATCCTTGTACACTGTTGGTGGAATATAACTTGGTGTAGCCACTGTGGAAAGAAGTATGGAGGTTTCTCCAAAAACTATGATCCAGCAATTCACTCCTGGGTATATATTTGAAAAAACCCCAAAAAACACTAATTTGAAAAGATACACATATCCCAATGTTCACAGCAGTATTATTTACAATTGCCAAGGTATGGAAACAACCTAGATGTCGACTGACAGAGGAATGGATAAAGAAGATGTGGTACATATATACAATGGAATACCCCTGAGCCATACAAAGAAGGAAATAATGACATCTGCAGCAACATGGATACACCTAGAAATTATCATACCAAATGAAATGTCAGACAGAGAAAGATAAATATTGATGATGTTGTTTATATATGTAATCTAAAAAATGTAACAAATTAGTGAATATAACATAAAAAAAGCAGATTCACAGATAGAGAAAACAAATGGTTACCAGCAGTTGGGGACAAAATGGGGTAAAGGAGTGGAAAAACAAATTTTGGGGTGTAAGATAGGCTCAAGGATATATTGTACAACACTGGGAATACATCCAATAATTTGCAGTATCTGTACATGGAAAGTGACATTTAAAAATTATATAAAAATAAAAAATTAAAAGTTTTAAAAAGAAATAAAATACTCTAACCACTTTTAAAAGCTTTAAAAGAACTGTATGTTTAAATACTGATCCCTGAAACTTTGACACCCATTGCTTACGAGTCATATCATTTGAGCTACTGATATAAGGGATTAACGAAAAAGAGTTTGCACAACATTGCAAATCAACTATCTGTTAATAAAAAAAGGAGTTTTGTCTCACAGTGATAAGATGATCAGTCAATATTTAAATCACCCCAATCGGGAGTTCCCGTCGTGGCGCAGTGGTTAACGAATCCGACTAGGAACCATGAGGTTGCGGGTTCATTCCCTGCCCTTGCTCAGTGGGTTAACAATCCGGCGTTGCCGTGAGCTGTGGTTGCCGTGAGCTGTGGTGTAGGTTGCAGATGCGGCTCGGATCCCGAGTTGCTGTGGCTCTGGCGTAGGCCAGTGGCTACAGCTCCGATTCGACCCCTAGCCTGGGAACCTCCATATGCCGCGGGAGCGGCCCAAGAAATAGCAACAATAACAACAACAACAACAACAAAAAGACAAAAGACAAAATAAATAAATAAATAAATAAAATAAAATAAAATGGAGATTTAAAAAAAAAAAAATCACCCCAATCCTTCCAGTAGTTTTTGTTTGTCTTTTTAGTAATGTATTTTTTAGCTTATTTTTAAAATCTGGAATTCAATATATTTAGTCATTTTTTTTTCTTAGATTTTTTTTGAACTCAAAGCTTTTCCTACCTACATTTTGCCTTTCACAAAAATGCCAATTCAGGCTCGTTGTTTTGTGGAATATCTCTGAATCTGTTTGATTATGTTCTCATGGTTAGATTCAGGGTAAACATTCTAGTATGAATACTGAACAGGTGCTGTTGGGTACAGCCCATGGTGTCCTTTCAGGAGATGCCACATGCTAATTTTGTGCTAAGTTTGGTCACTTGGTTAAGATGACGTCTACCTTTTTTTTTTTTTTTCACGTTTTCATGCTTTTTTCTTAATAATTAGTAAGTAATCCCTGAGATGACATTTTGGTATCTATGAATATTACCTTTGCCAATACACTTTTACCCAGTAGCTTTAGTACACACTGAGGATGTTTGTCTGAGCTTCAGTGGAGACTGCAAAATAGTGACTTCCTAATTTTATGATTCCTTCTCCACTTATTAGATGGTATTCTTTCGCAAAGAAAAGACTCCCTCTTCTTTAGTATCTCTAGGGACTCATGGGCTTCTAAAAATTCTATTTTTTCATTTTTTAAATTCCCAAATATTGTCCCATATTTGGCACTTCCTGCTTGCTTTTGACATGCACTTAGCATTCTTCTCTCACTTTCTTGACCTTCTGACATAAGATGTTCCAGGCTCATCTTGTATGCGCTCCTTCTCTGGTCTGGAATCAGCCATTTCTCCAGGGAACACTCCTTTTAGTAGTAAACAGTACTTTCAAACCGAGATCTAGGCACCAGTATGTTCATTTCCTCCAGGAGACATTGTTTCTGAGCCTCTTCAGAGGACAGAGCTAGGATATATACATATATTTAAAATCATGAGTTCATGCTGGCAACTCCACTCCAAATCCAGATCTGAGAGCTCCTGACCTTCTCCATTCCATATTTATACTTTGCTCTTCCCACAATGAGAAACTTGAATCCTAACTGCACCAATATATTTACTCTTTGCTCTATTTATCCTACAACACACACACACAAAATAGTTTTAAGAAGCAACAACAAACCTGCTAAGTAATGTTCATGATATTTTGCTGTCCTTTTTATCCTGAAAATATTTTATTAAAGGTATATATGTTCAAGAATTACTTGAATCCTTTTTTTTTTAAAGTGTGCCTTTGTTGTATAATTGTTGTATAAAATTGGGTTCATTTGGTTTCTTTTTTTTTGTTGTTTTTTTTTTATGGTTGCAGCTGAGGCACATGGAAGTTCCTAGGGTAGGGGTCGAATTTCAGCTGCAGCTACAGGCCTATACCACAGGTACATCAACACCAGATCTGAGTGGTGTCTGCAACCTACACTGCAGCTCATGGCAATGTTGGATCCTCAGCCCACTGAGCAAGGCCAGGGATCCAAAACCACATACTCATGGACACTATGTCAGGTTCTTAACCCACAGAGCCAGAATGGGAACTCTCATTTCTTTCTGATTGAATTAAAGTTTAGAGTTTTTTGTCCTTGTTGACATAATTTTATTTTTGAGTATGTGAATATTTACATGGCTCAAAAATCTCCCCAAACTATAAAAAAAATTGTACTCAGGAAAGCCTCATATACTTTCTAATTCCTGTCACCACTCCTTTCCTCCCTCCTTCTGACTTCACATAGGAAGTGATTTATATTCATTTCTAATTTAATCTTCATATTTTTGTATAATATTAAAAAAACAACTCTATATCTGTATAAGTATAGACATATAAAGGTGGTAGCAGACTCTTTTGCACTTTGCTTTGCTTTTTTTTTCATTCCATATCCATTCTCAGAGAGGATGCTCATCCTTTTTAGAGCTCTGATGTAAAATAGTGCTCCACGGTGTAGATTTGGCAGGGTTTCTTCAACCAGCCTCCCATGGATAGACCTGGGTGGTTGACTTCCTATATTTTGCCATGACAAATACTACCCAAGTGAATAATCTTCTGTGTGTGATTTTTGGGTGTCTGTAGCAGTTTATTCTTTGGGTTAAAATTTTAAAAGCAGGACTTCTGGATCAAAAGGCATTTTGACAGATATTGTTAAACTCTCCTCCACAGAGGTTGTATGGTTTTCTTGCATTCCTACCAGCAATGCTTGAGAGCCTTTCTCCATAGTCTGGCCAATACAGTGTGTTATCAAGCTTCTGAATTTTAGGAATACATATATGTGTGTGTGTGTATATATATACACATATATGTGTGTGTGTATATATATACACATATATGTGTGTGTGTGTATATATATATATATATATATATATATTTTTGGTCTTTTTGCCTTTTCTAGGGCTGCTCCTGTGGCACATAGAGGTTCCATAGGGGTCCAACTGGAGCTGCAGCCGCCAGCCTACGCCAGAGCCACAGCAATGCCAGATCCGAGCCACATCTGCAACCTACACCACAGCTCACAGCAATGCCAGATCCTTAACCCACTGAGCAAGGCCAGGGACCGAACCCACAACCCAATGGTTCCTAGTCGGATTCTTTAACCACTAAGCCATGACAGCAACTCCAGGAATATATATATTTTTAATTTTCCAGGTAATGATGATGTGCAGTCAGGTTGGGAAACAGTGGCCTAGATTGTCAGCAATTCTTAGAGGCTGCCATTTAATTTCCCTATAGGTTTAATATTATTTAGGGGTAAGGATTTAACACTGGGTGCTACTGGAATAAAAAGCATACCCCATGCTCCCTTTAAAAAGAATTTTTGCCTGTTTGGCATAAGTCATTCAAGGTAATATTCATCCAAATATTTGAAATGAATGATGGGGTCCAGGTGCCATATTTTACAGGTTCTAAGACTTGGCTTTAAAAAGAACTTTATAATCAATTTGCATCTTACAACCGACAATGTATCATAATTATTTTGCAGTTTTTCTCTCTGTCTTAAAGAACAGTTATAGTACCTTTAACATGGGGTTTTAGAGTTCCCACTGTAGCTCAGCGGGTTAAAAATCCGACTAGGATCCATGAGGATGCGGTATAATACCTGACCTCACTCAGTGGGTTAAGGATCCAGAGTTGCTGCAAGCTGAGGCTTAGGTCAGTCGCAGATGCGGCTCAGATCTGGCATTGCTGTGGCTGTGGCATAGGCTGGCAGCTGCAGCTCCAATTCTACTCTTAGCCTGAGAACTTCCACATACCACAGGTGCAGCCCTAAAAAGAAAAAAATATATATGGAGTTTTAGAAATGAGGGTAGTTAATTGAAAAAAAATCAAAGTGGCATTCTACATAAATTATACACACACTTTGTTAGTGATCCTAGGCACATCTAGAATTCATCAGAGTAGGGAATAATGTGGTTGTGGTCATTTTCCAGTGTCTCTGCCCTAAACCTCATGACACGGGGTGATGACAGGCAGTCTTGTTTCCCACGTTCCTTTGTCTCAGTGGTCCAGCCTTCTGCTTTCTCCCCTTGAGTCTCCCCTTGACTTATTGTAGACTGTTGCCTCCCTTTGCCTCAACATCCAATTATTTATAAGAACCACGGTTGATGGTCTTTACCCCTAAAATGTTCTCTGCTACAGCTATCGGTGCATCTCTTTCTCTGTCAGATACTGTGCTCTTCATGCATGTACAGGGTCACCTGCACCCTCAGTCCAGCAATGGTTTTCCCAACCGTGAAGGGATCCCAGCCTTGCCTACGAGGTCATCACCCTGATGTCTGCATCTCCCTAGCTGAGCTGAGCATCTGTGCCTGTCTGCTGTTCTGCATAGTCCCCAACAGTGACCACACAGTCCCCAAGGCTTGCCTCACAGTGGACACATTACAGTCAGTGCCCAGGTTTCCACTATTGCTACCAACTATCTACAGTGATTTAGGAAGTCTCCTTGACTGCTGGGTCAAAACTCTTGGACAAGTTATGTTCATTCCATGGTTTAAAAAGAAAGAGTTTCTTGACAGGTTTCAAGCAAAAAGACTTCATACAAAGAACAATCAGACTGTCTCTTAATTCTACTTTTTTTTTTTTTTTTTTTTTTGTCTTTTTAGAGCTGCACCTGAGGCATATGGAGGTTCCTATGCTAGGGGTCAAATTGGAGCTGCAGCCACTGGCCTATACCGCAGCCACAGCAATGCTAGATCCACGCAGCATCTGTGACCTACACCACAGCTCACGGCAACATCTGATCCTTAACCCACTGAGAAAGGCCAGGGATCGAACCTACGTCCTCATGGATACTATTCAGATTTGTTTCCGCTGAGCCATGACAGGAACTCCTTTTAACTCTACTTTTAAATTTCCCTTGTAATATCTGCCCAACAGAGATGACAGTCAAGCAGCTGGAATTACGCCCCTCAGAATCTGGAATTTTTCACCAACAATTATTTTTTGTATGACAGATTTTTACAGTATGCTTTGTAATAGTTGCTTTTGTTTTTGTCTTTGCTATTGTTTTTTGAAGGTACCATCACAGCAGTGGCCCAAAGTATTTGGAATCTGATTAGTGAGCTCTTGGGAAAAAAACTTGTTTATGATGATATCTTGAAAAACCAAATGCTACTTCCAGTTTTGAATGTTAATTGAAAACCTAATTTAAATTTAAATTTGCCAACCCCACTCACAGTTCATAAAGAATTTAAATTCAATGTCTATCGTGAATACAAAGTGATTGTTTCCTTAATTGATTCAGCCATCTTTTATGAGATTAAAACTAATGGTTTTGGAATTTCTCACCTGGATTATGAAATAAAAATGTTCTTCTTTATGTGGAATCCCCTATGTGTTTGGCTGTCTTTCTGACAGTCACTGTGAATACAAAAGGATATAAGACATTGTCCCTGCTGTCGTGATGTTCAGTCTAGTGGGCATGTCCATGCATACAGATATACTCATAGCAGACTGCAGAGACAGAAAAAAGGAGAGAGCACAAAGGAAGAACAACTACCACAAAAGTGAAAAGGGACGCTTCATGGAGGAGGATGCCAGGTAACTTAAGCATGGGTAGGAATTTGCCAGGTAAAGTTGGGAGGAGGTAAAGTTAGGGAGGAGAGGTTGAGAAAACATTCCAAGCAGAGGGGAATGATATAGGAAGGACACAGATAGGAAAAAGAACTGTGAAAAGAAGGTGCTGGAAATCCTATAAAATTGGATTGTGAAGATCATTGTACAACTATAAATATAATAAATTCATTGAATAATAAAAAAAGAAGGTGCTGGAAAGTGAACTGTAAGACATGGAAGAGAAAGGGAGGAAACCAGAAACACTGGCTGGAAACCTAGCAAGACACTGAATACTATATAGCTCCCTTCTTAGGGATCCAGAACACAGTCCTATGAAGCCAGGGCCTTACCAATGTCTATGAAGCTTTATTTTGTGCTAGTCCCTCCCCAGTTAAGAGAGTGACCATCAGCTCTTGAGGGGTGGTATGGAGGTGAGTTTTAAAGAGGTCAAGATTTCATACAGGGAGGCTGGTTAAAAGACTATTGTAAGAATTAATTCAGACTAGCTCTGATTGTTAGGGGCATTAGGGCTTCCACATTTTAATCCACTTTTGGACTCTAGCTCCTGATAGTCAAAACTAACCAAATTCCTGAGTTGCTAAACTTCAATTTGTGTTTTTTGATTTCTTCTTATAGCATTGTCTCTACTACATTGTTATACCTCCACACTTGTGTGTGAGCAAGTTAAATGCAAAATATGCAATAACCAAAAGAAAATCCAACATGAAAAGGATACCTTGGTTAGGTGTCCACTCAGAGGAAGCAATGTGTACAAGTGAAAATGCAATTGTTATGCTAGATGACAAAAGATATTCCCAAAGCAATTGTGCTAAAGATGATGCCAGAAAGAAAACACGACTTCAGGGTATGGAAAAGAATTTTGTGGGCACTTGTACTTCTGAGTGAACACCCAGAAAGGCAGAAATACAGGAATGATTGAAAATCAATATGGTTTGAGCTGAAGATGTACTTTAGGTTAAATAGATATTTTGTTTTGGTTTTGTTTTCCTAGCCCCATATGGTTGGGATAATGAAGAAACCAAAAAAACTCAAGTTGTTTATAATTGAGAGGGCAAGAAGAACTATAATAAGTCCCTGTTTGAAAGCAATAGAAAACTGAACTCTAGCTTAAAAACTAAAGGAACTTTATTAACTACTGTAATTGAAAAATTCAGAGATGGACATAATTTTGACTTTGACATTTGTGATATTGTTGTGGCTGATTTTCTCCATATTCTCTCTCTGGGCATCAGGCTCATTTTGAGGCTCATTTATGATAAACGCTAGAATTTTCCAGGACCGCACGCTTCCATATATACATATTTGGGGCAGGAGATAGTATTTCTTAAGCAGTGATAAACCAAAAGTCTTGAACTTCACTCCTATCAGGCTAAAGTCTGCCATGTTCATGCCCTTGAACCACTGGCTATGAGCAAGGATAGGCAGATGTCGACTGACTTGGGCTGGGTTCTATACCCATCACTAAACCAGTAACTTTGACAAGGACAGTCTCTTACTTCAATTGACTCAGATCAATGAGAGTCCACTCCTTGTAGTCTTGGTCAGGTTTCTCAGCCAAGGGGGGTCAGCAGGAACTGGAATCCAGCCCATTACCTACTTTCCAAGTTGTATACTCTGGTATTGGGATATATGCATATATTCTCTTAGAGAAAGATGGTCTTTTTATAATTTCCATAGAAGCACAGTACTATGCACTGAGGTCTGTGTCTATACATCCATAGCAATTTGTATTTTTTTTCCATTTCACATAGAGATGCCTTTGGACTAGCAGTGGCCATGACCCTGGATTTGAGGGATCAATCCCAACTTTTTTTTTTTTTTTTTGGTCTTTTTAGGGCTGAGGCATATGGGGGTTTCTAGGCTAGGGGTTGAATCAGAGCTGTAGCTGCAGGCCTACACCACAGCCACAAACGATCAGATCGGAGCCACGTCTGTGACCTACACCACAGCTCATGGCAATGCCAGATCCTTAACCCACTGAGCAAGGCCAGCAATCAAACCTGCATCCTCATGGATGCTAGTCAGATTAATTTCTGCTGAGCCACAATGGGAACTCCCCAACTATTTTTTTTAAATCTTGTCTATTTGCTCTTTTAGACTCAGGCTCTACCCTGCTATTTCTCGAAGAATCTGACCTGCATCAACAGACTCCCTATCCTCTAATCCCAGATGTTAAGCTCAAGCATATGTTCACTGTGGACTGGCTGCATCCCTTCACTGCAGGCCAGCCTCCTGCCAATAATCTTCTCCACATGTGTCTCTAGGTCTCTGCCTTTTGTCTTTAGGTACTGGTGCATGCTTCTTCCCGTTGCCTCTTTAGGCCCAAGGTGGCATCAGTCCCCACCTCCCCGGCCCCTGCCCCTGACTTTCCTAGCCTCCAGGTGTTTGTGGTTTTCTGTCTTGCCCTCACCTTCACAGACAGCACCTCTACTAAGCTCTCCTCAAAGGACTCAATTTGAGTGTGCTGTAGTTTTCTTGCTAAAACCCTGTGCGATGTGCTTGCCAAGTGGTAGAATGAAAGCGCAGTGCCCTCAATGCCCCAAGATCACCTTTGCCACCTTCTGGTTCCATGGAGCACTGAGCTCAGTTGGTCCAGGTATGAATCTAGGTACAAAGAGAAAATTTCATTTGGTAACGATCTGTACTTAAAATGCCAAAGGTCTAGAAGTTTGAGAAAAGTTGAGAAAAATATAGTTCTCTATCATTAGAGGATATTTTACTGTAACCTTGGAGATGAATGCATCTTTGAAACTGTACAGATTAGAATGCCAGATCACTTCTGGTGAGAAGCCATACTCAATATTTTGTGAGACCAAAATAAGATAGAAGGAAATGAGAGAACTCAGAAATCTCAGGAGAGTGCATCCAACACCCCACCTTTCTCTTGTACCCCTTTGGTAGATAGATGGCTCTATTCATTGGGATTGGTTTTATACCTATGGAGGGAGTTTTTAGCTGAAAAAAACAGATGCCACATCCAAGAAAAAGAATGCAACCTGAGTTCATCTTGAAGTCTAGTCTGTGATGCACAACTTTCAAAAGCCAAAATTTTAACCTGGTGAGCAATCAGTTCAATGCTGCCCTTAGTAGAGAACCATAAATTAAAGATAAGCAACAGTTCAGACTTTCTGAGGACTTGACTTAAAAGTTAACTCCGGAATCCCAACCAAATCTGCATTTGGCTAAGCAATTTGGCAGTTTTCTACTTTGAGGCATTAAACAATTACAAGTCATTCTTATTTCATTCCAAATAAATTTCCCTAGAGTAGATGTAACTAGGGAAGGCTCTTCCTTCTCTCTAAGGGAAAAAAGGAAATAAAAAAGCAAAAAGCAACAAATAAATAAGACCAAAGAAAAAAAACTGCAAAACAAAACTTGGGGAAGCTGGAAAATTATATAAAGGGTGTGTTTTTTTTTATTTTATAATGATTTTTATTTTTTCCATTATAGCTGCTTTGCAGTGATCTGTCAATTTTCTACTGTACAGCAAGATGACCCAGTGTGTTTTATAGTTTGATCTGTATATAAAACTTATTATGCTAGTACATTGGGAGCATTCAAATACTCAAAAGATAGTCTGGAGGCACCTCTAATCAGAGAAAAAAATGTAAAGTTCCTCTGACAAATCCAAATAATCAAGGATGGTGATAATTTAATTAACCTTCTTATAATCAAGTTTTTCCTTGATTAAAAAATTCTGCTCTTTTGCTCTAACAGTTGTTCTAAATGGGTCAACATGACTGGTGTTTTCTTAGTTGGAAGTGTAAGCTGATATGAGGGGTGGAGAGAGGAAGGGCAGAAATGTATTAATAGTAAGTTAAAAAAAAAAAAAAACTCTGCTAGTTGAAAGGAAAGGAAATGTGGGCCTGGTGGAGAATAACAGTTCTTTTTTCTCAACTGGCCTAAAGAAAGTCCCATTATAAATACCCTAGGTACTCAAGAAAAAGGTCTCTGTGCTGAATGATGTGTCTACCTGAAATCAGGATGATGGATTAGGACAAGTCTCTGAGCCCTTCAATTCTTAGGCTTTATTCATTCGGTGCCACTTCTTGTGTAACAATCACAGCCAACTATGCTACTTTCTAATGGGAGATAAGTAGGAGAATAAAATTTATGTTTTAAGAAAGCCCACAGTGCAGAAGGGTATTCATATACTGCTTAGATAAACAAAGACTGGTTTCATTTTCTATCCACCCATCCAATGTTCCTATAAACTCAGCTATTCTCTCCCCACTGCACATTATTCCTCTGAGTAGCAAGGAAAATGACGTGTATTGCCACCAGTGGTTTCTTGGCCTCCTTCAGTTTAAACAGTCTGTTTTGATTTCAGATCTTTTTTGAGATTAAGGGGTCCCATGAATTCTAAGTTCAAGTCCTTATCACGGTGGCCTTTCTCTTTGTCCTTCCCAAGGTGTTGTCTGTTTATCCTTATGATTCCTCTTGGCATTGAGAGGAAGAGTCTCGTGGTCTCATGTTGGTCTTTTGCCGGTTTCTGTGGTGGTAAGGCTGGTCCAATCCTTGGGTCCACCCAGCTCAGGTGTGTTTGTAAGTCATGTTTCTAAGCAGAAGGTTGAAATCTGCTTCTGAAGTCAGCAACTCGATCTACTCATGACTGGACACATATCATTTTCAGTTTATGTGTGTAGTTTGTGGAACTCGTAGAGGCTAGCATAGAGCCTGACCAAAGTGGTACTGGCTATCTTTTCCTACTTTGGTATTATGAACCATATTTTTTCCATAATCTTTTCAATAAGAAGTCATGTATTTTTAAAAAGCCTCTGTACTGCATAGTAGGTGTTCAGTGTACGTTGGTTTCTACTCTGCCTTCTACACTTTTTAGTAATTAACTGTTGAGCAACTGTCTTCCATCTACTTCTTTGTTTGTTTTTTTTTTTGGTCTTTTTAGGGCCACATCTGCAGCATGTAGAAGTTCTTGGGCTAGAAGTCGAATTGGAGCTGCAGCTACCAGCCTATACCACAGCCACAGCAACACCAGATCCAAGTTGCAGCTGTGATCTACACTGTAGCTTGAGGCAATGCCAGATGCTTAACCTATTGAGTGAGTCTAGGGAACGAATCAGCATCCTCATGGATATAATCAGGTTCTAACCTGTTGAGCCACAATGGAACTCCACCATTTACTTCTTAAATGGAAGAAAAAAACCAAACCCACTGAGTCATGACGTATAGGTTTCCTATCACATATAGGAAATACACATTGTTTTAGTAGTAGTGTCAGCTACCAGCAGAAGGGTGGTAAAAAGTCCCCTAAATTAATAAAATCCAATAGTAATTTAAACTCTGTTTGTTGAAACATAAGTTGCTTATTTTCAGCAGTATATTTCACGTGTTTACATTTTAATCTAGTATTTATCCTCTAAGCATAGGTAGAGAACATTACAAAGAAACTTTACTCCTGATTGCTTCAGACAAAATCCAGCTGTTTTTCCATCTCCCTATTACCTGTAGCTATATCATTACACAAAATATTTATAAATATGTGTTTGTACTAGGTTGCAGTACTAAGATATATACATGTTCAAACCCTTTTCCCTCCTAATAGTAAACATTATTTTCCTTGTTGCTAAATTGATAAATATATGATTTTAATAATGGCATAATATTCCATCAAGTAGGTCTTGTCCCCTGACACATTTAGGTCACTTCCTAGTTTTTCATGATTATGCATAATATCACAATGGCTATTTTTAATGAACATGATAGAGATGATTCCTTCTCTTGACTAATCTCTTAGCAGTTAGTTTCCCAAGAAGAGCTTCCTGAGTTAGAGAGAATAAAAGCTAAATCATTTTGATCTGTGTTCCTGGGCTGTCCTCCAAAAAAGACAGGGTCTCCAACAATGTGGGCAGGGCCCTGCTTTCCCGCGGCTGCTCTGCTAGCACAAGTTCACGTTTCATGGGCTGGTCTTTCTTCTGGTATGACCAGCTCTTCTCTTATCAAGTGTCTTTCATTTTATCTTAAGTCAGGTTTGAATTTTCTCTTTCTTTCTTGTCTTTTGACTTCATGCATCTCATTTTCAAATATAGTAAAGAAGCTGAAAGTACCTTTCCCAGGCAACAAACATTTTTTTTTGAAATATGCAATGTATATGTATATATATATATATATATATATATATATATAAAGATATATACATGTATGTGTAACTAAGTCACCTTGCTGTACAGTAGAAAATTGACAGAACACTGTAAACCAGCTATAATGAAAAAAATAAAAATCATTATAAAATTTTAAAAATATGCAATATATCTGGAAGTAATAGGTAAAACTTATTGAGCAATTACTCTGTCCTGGTAACTTTATATGTCTTAACTTGTGGACGCTTATAACAACTTTACATGATTCCCACTCAATGCACCAAATCATGGTTAAATAATTTGTCCTCTGTCTCATGGGTAGTGAGTAACACAGCAGAGATCCCACCTCAAAAAATCTGATTTCAGAGTACACCCACTAAATCACAGTGCTGTGCTAGAAATGGCAGCAGAGATTCATATCTACTAAGGAGCAGTTCCATGGAAGACTAGTTTTTTCTTAGGAATTTAGATTTAGATTGGAAACTGACCAGGGAAAATAGTCCTTTTTCATTTTTTTAAATGAAAAAACTTTTAAAAATTAAAAAAAATTAATTGAAAACTGTAAAAATTGTAATTAAATTTTTAAAATTTAATTTGGAGTATAGTTGATTCACAATGTTGTATTAGTTTTACTAGTACAGCAAAATGAGTCAGTCATGAATATAAATATTTCTATTCTTTTTTCCCCCTGTAGGCTATTACAAACTATTGAGAAGTTTTTCCTGTGTTATACAGTAGGTCCTCATTAATCATCTGTTTTCTACAGCAGTGCGTATGTGTTATTCCTATCCTCCCAATTCTTCCCTCCCCACAACAATTTCACCTACAGTAACCATGAGATTTTGGTTTTGAAATCTGTGAGTTTGTTTTTATTTTGTAAATAAGTCCCTTTGCGTTATTTTTTATTAGATTCCACATATTAGTGATCTCATATGATACTTGATTTTCTCTGACCTACTTCACTCAGCACAGAAATCTCTATGTCCATCCATGTTGCTGCAAATGGCATTATTTCATTCTATTTTATGGCTGAAGAATATTCCATTGAATATATGGACCACATCTTTTTTATCCATAGTCTTCTTCTTTTTTCTTTTTTTTTTTTTAATTTTCCCACTGTACAGCAAGGGGATCAAGTTATCCTTACATGCATACATTCCAATTACATTTTTCCCCCACCCTTTCTTCTGTTGCAACATGAGTGTCTAGACAAAGTTCTCAATGCTATTCAGCAGGATCTCCTTGTAAATCTATTCTAAGTTGTGTCTGATAAGCCCAAGCTCCCGATCCCTCCCACTCCCTCCCCCTCTCATCAGGCAGCCACAAGTCTTTTCTCCAAGTCTATGATTTTCTTTTCTGAGGAGATGTTCATTTGTGCTGGATATTAGATTCCAGTTATAAGTGATATCATATGGTATTTGTCTTTGTCTTTCTGGCTCATTTCACTCAGTATGAGATTCTCTAGTTCCATCCATGTTGCTGCAAATGGCATTATGCCATTCTTTTTTTATGGCTGAATAGTATTCCATTGTGTATATATACCACCTCTTCTGAATCCAATCATCTGTCGATGGACATTTGGGTTGTTTCCATGTCCTGGCTATTGTGAATAGTGCTGCAATGAACATGCGGGTGCATGTGTCTCTTTTAAGTAGAGTTTTGTCCGGATAGATGCCCAAGAGTGGGATTGCGGGGTCATATGGAAGTTCTATGTATAGATTTCTAAGGTATCTCCAGACTGTTCTCCATAGTGGCTGTACCAGTTTACATTCCCACCAACAGTGCAGGAGGGTTCCCTTTTCTCCACACCCCCTCCAGCACTTGTTACATAGTCTTCTTTTAATGATGCTTTCCTCTCATCATCTTCATCCTCCCCTAAAACATATATGAGGAACAGAAGGGGTAGAATATAAATGACAAAAAGGACATTAATCTTTTTTACCTCAATAAACTTTTCATGCAATGAAGATTACCAAGTAAAATATGAAAACAATTTCTCTGCCAACAATATGTAAGCCAAACTAATCATATTCTTCAGTGGAGCCTAAAATCAACATGGGATGTGCAAAACAATAATTTCTTATGCTGCATCCTTTTCCTGAAGTCCACAAAGAAGTTTACAAATACTAGACTCAATAAGCTTGCAAATTATTTTTTAAATAAAAATTTATTTTGTTCGTTAATTACATGTTCTCTGAGCTTATTACTTAGAACACTGTTGATCTAGAAGAGGTAAGCACTTTTGTAGATTAATATCTAATTCTGTCTTTACTACTAGATCTGACCCATTTTCCTTTGTGGTTATAAGTATTAAGTATTCCCATACTTCAAAGGTAGGATAAAACATAAAGAAAATGGGACATTAAAAAAAATAGCTTAAGGCGGAAAATCATTCACAATCAAAATTACACTTTGCATTTTAAATTTTTTAACTTTGAAGATGCATTTTCTTTCCTTTTCTTTTTTGTCTTTTTTCTTTTTTTTTTTTTTTGTCTTTTTAGAGCCACACCCTCGGCATATGGAAGTTCCCAGACTAGGGGTCTAATCGGAGCTGTAGCTGCCAGCCTACACCAGAGCCACAGCAACGCCAGATCCGAGCCACGCCTGCAACCTACACCACAGCTCACAGCTACACTGGATCCTCAACCCACTGAGTGAGGCCAGGGATCGATCCCACAACCCAATGGTTCCTAGTGGGATTCGTTTCCACTGTGCCACCAAGGGAACTCCGAAACTGCATTTTCTTGTTATTTATCTGTAAGAACGGATATGTGCATATGTATAACTGAATCACTTTTTTTTTTTGTACAGCAGAAATTATCACAACGTTGTAAATCAACTATACTTTCATAATACTTTAAAAATGGAAAAATTAATTGAAGTATCATTGAGACAAACTACTATTTCTGTTATTTTCAGCTTGATACTAGGAGATATCTATAGAAAAATGTTCGTGTCTCTCATTTATTTTACAGATGAAGAAACTGAGGCAAAAAGAAATTAGTCATGAACCTTAAAGGAATCCATCCTTTCCCTGCTATTTCATGAGGTCAGTGCAGTTAGAAAGACAAACTCATGTCTAAGCTACACTTCTCAGCATAGACCCCAACACATCTGATGATGGAGAACATGAGACATCTAAACACATGTTTTAGGAAAATTTTAGGTTAACAGGGATATTCTGTGATATAGTTGCTGTCTTGGGCTGCCTGAATCTGCAATTTGGCAGCTGTAGTCAATTTGCTGAAGAATCATATTTCTGACATCTCTTGTTTTCTCATCCAGGTGGTAAAATGATAGCTTACTCCCATGCATCTACTCATTTAGTTGGCTGGTATCTAATTAGAGAAGAAGCAGACTCTTCTTTCTCTCACATCAGAGGTGAATAGACCAGCTCATGGCTCCTTCCACCAGGTGAGCTTTTAGTGGAGGTTGGCTGGACTTCCTACACTGAGTCAGCACAGGTCTGCTGGAAAATGACTCTAACTAGGGCCTCTTGAGAGCAGGGTAGTTTGAGAAGAAGGCCTTGGATCCTTGGAGGAGAAAAGTTCTGGGTTCTAGCTGTTGGAGGAGCCATTGGCAAGCTATGAGTAATCAGACCTACAATTTTCTTGTTCTGTTTTTGTTTAAAATTTCTGTGTCCCTTCCGGTCCAAGTCAGCTTAATTTTTACAGATCCAATTTCAATACCCCTTGAGAAGTTTCTATCATAATCTTCTGGAAAAGTTGTACTTTGGGCTTAACTTTACTTGTGATTGCATTGGGACAGTACACCATGTAACCAAGTCTCATTTTTACCATGATGCTTATACGGGTATCCCTGTTTACTTTTTGTCACTTTGCATTCACCAAGGACCCATGTTAGTACCTGTTTTTGTTACTGAACCAAATTCAGGTCCGCTAGACCCTGCACAGTAGAGCCAATATACTGACACTAAGTTGTGGTGAAAGAAAAGTCGTGTTTATTGTGAGGTCAAACAAGGAGTACAAGTGGCTACTACTCTAAAGACCTCAACTCCCGGATGGCTTTCAGCGAAAGATTTCTAGCCATAAGGTGAGGGAGAGGGTCACAGGATGCCTGATCAACTCCTGGACATTCTTCTAATTGGTTGGTGGTTAGATAATCAAGAGTCAACATCCTCAACCTTCTGGAGATTCTGATAAGTATGGGGTCTATGTGCTGGTGGTCAGCATGCAGTTAACTTCTTCCATGTGGTGGGAGTTTCAGTATCTGCTAAACAACTCAAGGTTATGGCTCAGGATATTATCTATAGCCCTTGAAAAGAACTAAAGGTCTCTGACATTTTTTCCCCTTTCTTTTTATGGCTGCATTCATGGCACATGGAAGTTCCCAGGCTAGGGGTCGAAGTGGAGCTGTAGCTGCAGCCTATGCCACAGCCAGAGCAATGTCAGATCCAAGCCTTATCTGTGACCTGTGCTGCACTTGTACCAACCCCAAATCATTAACTTAGGAGGTCAGGGATCAAACCTGTATCTTCATGGAGACAATGTTGGGTCCTTAACCTGCTGAGCCACCAACAGGTACTCCTGACTTTGTTTTGTGATTAAACTATTATTAATTTGTCTTGCCTGACTGCTTTCCTTTGTTTCTGCATTTTTGCACTTCTCTGATTAAATCTGCTCTTTAGAACTTGGGGAAGACCTAGGAAGCTAAAGCTTTTCTGCAAACAAGATGCAAGTAGAGGACATGGGGTGGGAGGTGGGGTTGGCCTGTCCAGGGAAGGCCACATAGGGTCCTGCTCAGTTACAATCCTTTCTTTTCTTTGACACGTCTCAATCTTGATGGAGAGCAAGTGTGACAAGAAAGGGAATGCATAGGACAAGAAAGGGAATGAAGCCTTGCATAGTGAGGCTGATCATAAACTTGGCAGAGGAACTCAGTTTTAGGGAGACTCCATTTCATTTTCACTAAATGAAAGATATCTAGAGGTTTCTGCTCTTGCTAAAAAAGGTGAAAAGGGAAAATAACATTTGTGAGCTGCAAAACAAACATCCTAGCAGCAAGAATGGCACTGCCAAGCTCCTTGCCTGGGAACTAGACTTAACATCTCAACATCAGATCATCATGGCTTTGAACTGTGTCTGTGAGCAGCTGTGCTTTATCTCACTTTCTTTTGTGCATCCATGAGTGAGACTGTATTTGTAGGTAACTGCTTCTCTCCTTTATGCCATTTTGGCTTAGGAAAGGTTTCAAAGACATGCTCAACTTTTAGATATAGGGAATCTTGTATTTGTTAGAACTTGGCTCCTTGATTAACATAATGACTTGAGACTGTGGTCTAGACAAGTAAGGTGGGGGTGAGAGTGAGCTATGTACTCTAGCTGAAGAGTTAAAGAGGAAATGTAGTTTGCTTTCCAAAATGACACATGTAAGCTTGATATAGATGTTGATAAAAATAAATATCTAATTAAGTTTATTCTAACTCTTTAGTTGTTTTCTTTTTTTAAAATATATATAGCTGGATGAATACTTATGTTTTCTGGTACTAACTTCTTTGTGTTTGTACATTTTCTTCTTGTCTAAGAGATTTAAAGAGTGGGACTTTTGGAGTTCCCGTCGTGGTGCAGTGGTTAACGAATCCGACTAAGAACCATGAGGTTGCGGGTTCGGTCCCTGCCCTTGCTCAGTGGGTTAAGGATCTGGCGTTGCCGTGAACTGTGGTGTAGGTTGCAGAGCAGCTCGGATCCCGCGTTGTTGTGGCTGTGGTGTAGGCCGGTGGCTACAGCTCCAATTGGACCCCTAGCCTGGGAACCTCCATATGCCACGGGAGTGGCCCAAGTAAAGGCGGAAAGACAAAAAAAAAAAAAAAAAAAAAAAAAAAGAGTGGGACTTTTAAATTTTATCCTAGATATTTTCACATAAAACACATTTTATAGCTGTATCTAATTGTCCAATACATGTCCTCATTCATCTTGAGCCAGTGAAGGATTTTTACTTCTTTGTACCTAAGGATCTGTTCTGTGTGTCTGAAATGATCAGAAGCTGATCATTTCAAGTCACTTTACTTTCATGTGATTTGATTAATGATGTCAATATGACTTTAAATGTTTACACAACAGAGCTAAATTTTTTGTTTTTGTTTTATTCCTATGGAGGCTACATTTTAGTTTTGAAAACATTCAGTAGTATCCTGTCTTCTATTTAGAGAGAATAATGCTTTTCAAATATGGTTCTGATGATAAAAGAGGGGAAACATCCTTATTAGATAGAGATGCAATACTGAAGTATTCATAAGAGAAAAAAGAAAAGAGCTGCTATCTGGGATTTGCATTTAAATGCCCAAGTAAAGAAAAAAGTTAAGGGAGAATGAAATACCATTGGCAAAAGCTTGATAACTTTTGAAGGCAGATGAGTGCATGACATTAATTTATTCATTTATGCATTTTTTAAAATGGAAGTTTCTGAGCCAGGGGTGGAGCCACGGCTACTGTAGAAGCAATGCCAAGTAGTTATGCTGAGAGCCACATGGGAAGTCCTATGCATTTTTTATGTTTAAAATTTTCCAGAATAAAAAAGCCACGTTTACCACTTTGAGGTGCAGTCTACCTCTGCTGCTTCTTTTTTTTTTTTTTTTTTTTTTTAAGGTAAAAGCTATAAGACTTTTTTTTTTAAGAGATTTTGTCTTTTACTTTTACTTTTTTTATTTTTATTTTTATTTTTTTTTTTGTCTTTTTGCTATTTCTTTGGGCCGCTCCCGCGGCATATGGAGGTTCCCAGGCTAGGGGTCGAATTGGAGCTGGCCTAGATCGGAGGAGCAACGCGGGATCTGAGCCGAGTCTACAACCTACACCACAAATCATGGCAACGCCAGATCCCAGATCGTTAACCCACTGAGCAAGGGCAGGGACCGAACCCGCAACCTCATGGTTCCTAGTCGGATTCGTTAACCACTGCACCACGATGGGAACTCCCTGTAGTTATTTTTTTAATAGTTATTTCCCCAAAACAATTTTTTTCTACTATACAGCATGGTGACCCAGTTACACATAAACGTAAACATTCTATTTTCTCACATTATCATGCTCCATCATATGTGAACAGACATAGTTCCCAGTGCTACACAGCAGGATCTCATTGTTAATCCATTCCAAAGGCAATAATTTGTTATCTATTAAACCCAATCTCCTCAACCACCCCACTCCCTCCTCCTCCCCCTTGACAACCACAAGTCTATTCTCCAAGTCCATGATTTTCTTTTCTGTGGAAAGGTTCATTTGTGCTGTATGTTAGATACCAGATATGAGTGATATCATATGATATTTGTCTTTCTCTATCTGACTTATTTCACTCAGTAAAAGAGTCTCTAGTTCCATCCATGTTGCTGCAAATGGCATTCTTTTGTTCTTTTTTATGGCTGAGTAGTATTCTATTGTGTATATATACCACTTCTTCCTAATCCAATCATCTGTCGATGGACATTTGGGTTGTTTCCATGTCTTGGCTATTGTGAAAAGAGCTTCAATGAACATGTGGGTGCATGTGTCTTTTTCAAGGGAAGTTTTGTCCGGGTATATGCCCAAGAGTGGGACTATGTGGTAGTTCTATGTACAGATTTCTAAGGTACCTCCATACTGTTCTCCATTGTGGTTGTACCAGCTTACATTCCCACCAACAGTGCACGAGTGTCCCTTTTCTCTACATCCCCTCCAGCATTTATTTGTTGACTAATTAATGATGGCCATTCTGACTGGTGTGAGGTGGTATCTTGCCGTAGTCTTGATTTGCATTTCTCTAATAATCAGGGATGTTGAGCATTTTTTCATGTGCTTGTTGGCCATCTGTACATCTTCCTTGGAGATATGCCTGTTCAGGTCTTTTGCCCATTTTTTCAATTGGGTTGTTGGCTTTTTTGCTGTTGTATAAATTGCTTGTATATTCTAGAGATTAAGCCCTTGTCAGTTGTATCATTTGAAACTACTTTCTCCCAATTTGTAAGTTGTCTTTTTGTTTTCTTGTTGGTTTCCTTTGCCTGTCAGTATGATTAGGTCCCATTGGTTTATTTTGCTCTTATTTCTGTTGCTTTGGGAGACAGACTTGAGAAAATATTCATAAGGTTGATGTCAGAGAATGTTTTGCCTATGTTTCCTTCCAGGAGTTTGATGGTGTCTTGTCTTATATTTAAGTCTTTAAGCCATTTTGAGTTTATTTTTGTGCATGGTGTGAGGGTGTGTTCTAGTTTCATTGATTTGCATGCAGCTGTCCAGGTTTCCCAGCAATGCCTGCTGAAAAGACTGTCTTTTTCCCATTCTTGCCTCCTTTGTCAAAAATTAATTTACCATATGTGTCTGGGTTTATTTCTGGGTTCTCTATTCTGTTCCATTGGTCTGTATGTTTGTTTTGGTACCAGTACCACACTGTCTTGATGACTGTGGCTTTGTAATAGTGCCTGAAATCTGGGAAATTTATGTCTCCTGCTTGGTTTTTGTTTTTCAGAATCACTTTGGCAATTCTGGGTCTTTTGTGGTTCCATATAAAGTTTTTGATTTTTTATTCTAGTTCTGTGAAAAATGTCATGGGTAATTTGATAGGGATTGCATTGAATCTGTAGATTGCTTCAGGTAGTATGTCCATTTTTACAATATTAATTTTTCTAATCCAGGAGCATGGAATATCTTTCTATTTCTTTACATTTTCTTTAATTTCCTTGATTAATGTTTTATAGTTCTTGGCATATAAGTCCTGTACCTCCTTGGTCAGGTGTATTCCCAGGTATCTGATTTTTTGGGGTGCAATTTTAAAAGGCTTTGTATTTTTGTATTCCTTTTGTAATATTTCATTGTTAGTATACAGAAACACGACTGATTTCTGAATGTTAGTCTTATATCCTGCTACTTTGTTGAATTTGTTGATCAGTTCAAGCAGTTTTTGGGTTGAGTCCTTTGAGTTTTCTATATATAGTATCATGTCATCTGCACACAGTGACAGCTTTACCTCTTCTCTTCCTATCTGGATGCCTTTTATTTCTTTTGTTTGTCTGATTGGTGTGTCTTGGACTTCCAATACTATGTTGAATAACAGTGGTGAGAGTGGACATCCTTGTCTTGTTCCAGATTTTAGTGGGAAGGCTTTCAGCTTTTCTCCATTGAGTATTATATTTGCTGTTGGTTTGTCATAATGGCTTTGATTATGTTAAGGTTATGTACTCTCTATACCAACTTTGGAAAAAGATCTGATGATGAATGGAGGTTGGATTTTGTCAAATGCTTTCTCTGCATCTATTGAGATGATCATGTGGTTTTTGACTTTTTGTTTGTTAATGTGGTATATGACGTTGATTGAATTGCATATGTTGAACTATCCTTGGACACCTGGGATAAATCCCACCCGATCATGGTGTATGATCTTTTTTATATGTTGTTGGATTTGGATGGCTAAAATTTTGTTGAGAATTTTTGCATCTATATTCATCAAAGATATTGTTCTATAGTTTTTTTTTTTGGTGGTATATTTGCCTGGTTTTGGAATTAGGGTGATGGTGGTGTCATAGAATATCTTTGGGGGTGTTCCTTTCTCTTCAACCTCTCGAAAAAGTTTAAGGAGGATGTGTATACGTTCCTCTTTGCATGTTTGGTAATTCACCTGTGAGGCATCTGGTCCTGGACTTTTATTTGTAGGGAGTGTTTTTATGACATATTCAATTTCATTTCTAGTGATCTGTCTGTTCAGTTGATCTGTTTCTTCTTGATTCAGTTTTGGCAGGCTGTAAGTCTCTAGAAAGTTGTCCATTTCTTCTAGGTTGTCAAATTTGTTGGTATACAATTGTTCATAGTATTCTCTCATGTTTTTTTGTATTTCTGTAGTATCCATTGTGACTTCTCCTTTTTCATTTCTGATATTGTTTACTTTGGTTTTTTTCTCTCCTCTTCTTGGTGAGTCTATCTAGCCAGAGGTTTGTCACTTTGGTTTACCTTTTCAAAGAACCAGCTCTTGGTTTTATTGATTTCTTCTATTGTTTTTTTAATCTCTAGTTTATTGATTTCCTCTTTGATCTTTACGATTTCCTTCCTTCTGCTGACTTTAGGTTTTGTTTGGTCTTCTTTTTCTAATTCATTTAGGTGTTGGGTGAAGTTGTCGATTTGAGATTTTTCTTTTTTGAGTAAGGCCTGTATTGTTATGAACGTCCCTCTAAACACTGCTTCTGTGGCATCCCATAGATTTTGAATGGATATGTCTTAATTATCTTTTGTCTCGAGGTATTTTTTAATTTCCTTCTTGATTTCCTCACTGACCCATTGATTTTTCAGTAGTATGTTTTTAGCCTCCATGTAGTAAGTTTTTTCTCATTTCTTTTCCTGTGGTTATTTCTAGTTTCATGCCATTGTGGTTAGAGAAGATACTTGAAATAATTTCTATGTTCTTAAATTTGTTGAGGTTAGCTTTGTGCCCCAATATATGATCAATTCTTGAGACTGTTCCATGTGCACTTGAGAAGAATGTATATTCTGATTTTTTTGGATATAATGTCCTGAAAATGTTGATTAAGTCTAACTTTTCTATTGTGTCCTTTAAGATCTCTGTTGCCTTATTGATTTTCTGTCTAGAAGATCTATCCATTGATGTGAGTGGGGTGTTAAAGTCTCCTACTATGATTGTATTCACATCAATTTCTCCTTTTATGTCTGTTTGTATTTGTTGTAGGTTATCTGGGTGCTCCTATATTAGGGGCATATATATTGATGATTGTAATATCCCCTTCTTGAATGGATCCTTTAACCATTAAATAGTGTCCATCTTTGTCTTTCTTAATCGCCTTCATTTTAAAGTCTATTTTGTCTGATATGAGTATTGCAGCTCCTGCTTTCCTATCTTGTCCATTGGCATGAAATATCTTTTCCCATCCCCTCACTTTCAATCTATATGAGTCCTTTGCTCTAAGGTGAGTTTCTTGTAGGCAGCAGATCGAAGGTTTTTGCTTTTTTATACAATCTGCCACTCTGTATCTTTTGATTGGAGCATTTAGTCCATTGACATTTAAGATGATTATTGATAGATACATATTTATTGGCATTTAAACCTTGTTTTCCAGTTGATTCTATGTATCTCTTTTCTTCTTTTCTTTTTTTGGTTGGATGGTTTCCATTTATTTTATGCTTGAGTACTTTTATTTTCAGTTTTTGGGAGTGTAATGTTCTGTTTTGATTTGTGGTTGCCCTGTTTTTTATGTTAACCCCTTCCTATATCTGCTTGCTTTTGCCTGATAGTCATATAGGCTCAGACACATCATTAAAATAAAAAAAAAAGAATCTACATTTTCTTACTTTTCTTCCCCACATTGTATGATTTTGATGTCTTTTTTTTTTTTTAACATTTTCATGTTTAGATCTGTATGTTGGCTTATTTTAGTGACTGCTTCCCAACTGTGGTTTCCTCCATCCTAATCCTTCCTTTTCTCTTTTCTCTCTTTTTTTTTTAATTTAGAGAAGCCCTTTCAGTATTTCTTTTAGAATGGGTTTAATATTGCTGTACTCTTTTAGCTTGTTTGTTGGAGAAATTCTTTATTTCCCCTTGTAATTTAAATGATATTCTTGCTGGATAGAGTATTCTAAGTTGCAATTTTTTTTTTCCTTTCAGCACTTTAAATATATCTTGCCACTCCCTTCTGACCTGTGGTGTTTCTGTAAAGAAATCAGCTGACAGCCTTATGGGGGTTTCCTTATAATTAATGCTTTGCGTTTCTCTTGCTGCCTTTAGAATCCTCTCTTTATCTTTAACTTTTGCCATTTTTATTATAATATGTCTTGATGTGGGCCTGTTTGGGTTCAGCTTGTTTGGGGCCCTCTGTGCTTCCTGTATCTTAATATCAGTATGCTTTAGGTTTGGAAAGTTTTCAGCCATAATTTCTTCAAATATATTTTCAATCCCCTTTTCTCTTTTCCTTCTGGAATTCCTATTATGTGTAGATTGGCCCACTTTATATTATCCCATAGGTATCTTATATTGCTTTCATGTTTTTTCTTTTAGTTTACCATCTGCTGTCCTGATTGGGTGATTTCCATTATTTTACCTTCCACATCACTAAGTTGTTCCTCTGCATTATTCATTCTGCTCTTTACTGCCTTAAGCTCAGTTTGTATCTCTGCAAGTGAATTTTCTAGTTTTTCTTGGCTCCTCCTTATATTTTCTAGTTCCTTTCTAAAGGAATCTGCATTACTGTTCATATCCTCTCTTAATTTCTTCAGTATTTTCAATAACTCCCTTTTGAACTCAAAGTCTGTCAGACTGCAGAGGTCTGTTTCATTGTTGACTGCTTTAGGTGAATTCTCCTGTTCCTTTAACTGGGAATGGTTTCTGAGCTTCATCTTGCTTATGTTTTTCTTTTTCTGTGAGTTTAGGGAAGCCAAAGTGTATCTTATAAGGCTACTTCTATGAAGATTACCTCTTTGTATTTTGGGGGGCCACTACTATTTGTTTTTGGCGTGAGAGTTCGAATATTTGCTGTCTCTTTCTTCAGTGTGAGCAGGCTGTTGTTCCCAGGATGCTCAGTGTGCTTTCAGGGAGAAGGAGGCAATGGGTAGTCTGGTTGTTGGGCTCTCAATAGCAGTAAGGAACTGCAGGAAGGTGGCACAGGCTACTCCCAGTTGCAGGGCCCTGGGAAGTGGTAATAAGCTCTAGGCAGATCTTCAAGGTGACCAGAGCATTTGGCAGTAGCAACAGCAGGGTGCATGAGTTCCCAGGGGAGTGAGAGCAACAACAGCTTGTGTTTGATTGCAATGCCCTCCTCTGAGGTGACTGGAATCACAGGTGGTGCCTGTTCAGGGACTCCTATTGGGAGGAGGCCATGTCCATCTCTAGAGTCAGTGATAACTGCAGTGGTTTGCCCCTGCCACCTGTAGACCATGCATGAAGAAACCTGTCTCACTTAGCCCACATATGAGGTATTGTAAAGGGTGCTCCTAGTTGCAGGATCCTGGGAAGTGACAGAGATCAGGCATGTAGGTACTGCCCGAAACGTTTGGCAGTGGCAGCAGCAGGGCGGGTGTATTCCCAGGGGTGTGAGAGCACCAACAGGTGGTGTTTGGTCACAATGCCTTCCTCTGTGGTGCCCTTTAGGTAAATGGGGCTGCAAGTGATTTTTGTTCAGGTATCTCCAATGGCAGTGGGCCACGCCCACCTCTGGAATCAGGGATAACTGTGGTGGTTTGCCCCCAAGGGTGGTTTGCCATCCTGTCCTACTTAGCCCACACAGGAGGTCCTGCACCAGTTGGTCCCAATTGTAGGATCTTGGGAAGGGACAGTGACCAAGTGTCTGGGTGTCACCTAGAGCGTTTGGCAGTGGCAGCTGCAGGGTGGGTGTGTTCCCAGGGGAGTGAGAGCAACAGCGTATGGTGCTTGGTTTCAATGCCCCCTTTTTTTCTTTTTTGCCAACCCCTGAGGTGACTGGGGTCACAGGTGGAGCCCACACACAGGCCCCCAGTGGTGGCAAGTCATGCCTCCCTCTGGCCTCTGAGGTGAGTGCCGCAGTCTGTCCCTGCCACCTGCGGATCGTGCAAGAGGCACCACATCGCACTTAGCTCTCTTATGCCCTTAGCCCACACAATAGGTGCCTGGCCACCGGCAGCCTGCACAAGAAGTGCCTAATCTCCCTTAAGTGAGCAAGAGGCTTCTCACCACCCATAGCCTCTGCAGAGCCACCCCTCCTTCTAAGCCCGAGGTCATGTGCATGCTCCAGAGCAGGGAGTTTCCTGTGGTGGCTGCCCCTCCTCCTCCCTCTCCCCAACAATGGCATCTTGCCTCTCCTGTGGGTCTGGACCTTCTCTGGGGTTCCCTCTGCCATGGTGTTCCCCTCCTTAGCCCGCAGCGCACTGTTCCTTAGCCCCTCATGCCATCCCCATTTCTCTCCCTGGAACTGACCTCCAGAGCCTGAGTCTCGGCGCACACGCTCTGCCCAAGCTACTCAGGCTGTGGTGTCCAGACCAGTAGTTTAGCTGGTCTGTGCGGCTCTCACTCTGCTTTGCTGTTCTCAGTCCAGCTGCTGCATTTTTCTCAGCAACTTTGAGGTCCCGTGGCTCTCTCTCTGCTTTGCTGTTCTCAGTCCAGCTGTTGCGCTTTTCTTGGTGACTTCGAGGTTCTGCCGACTCAGCCCATATTTCATCAGTTAGGTGGCTTCCCAGGAGGTGGGTTCCTTTTCTCCTTCACAGCTCCTCCTCGGGAATGCTAGTCCCGTCCTGATTCCTTTTCTCTCTCTCTCTCTCTCTTTTTTTTTTTTTTTTTTTTTTTTTTTTTGTTCTACCCAGTTATGTCAGGAGTTTCTTGCCCTTTTTGGAAGTTTAAGTTCTTGTGCCAGCATTCAGTTGATGTTCTGTGTGAGTCATTTTACATGTAGACTATTTTTTTTTTTTTTGATGTGTTTGTGGGACAAGGTGTGCACGGCCTCTTACTCCTCTGCCATCTTGCTCCCTGATATTTCTACCTCTGCTTCTTACTTTATTATTATTATTATTTTATTTTTAAGGCCACATCCACAGCATATGGAGGTTCCCAGGCTAGGGGTTGAATCAGAGTTGTAGCCACTGGCCTATACCACAGCTACAGCAATGCAGGATCCGAGCTGAGTCTGTGACCTACAAGCACAGCTCATGGCAATGCCAGATCCTTAACCCACTGAGCAAGGCCAGATATTGAACCTGCATCCTCACGGATGCTAGTCAGATTCGTTTCTGCTGAGCCATGACAGGATCTCCTCTCTGCCTCTTGCTTTACTGAATCACATATTTTCACTGTTAGTTGATAAGAACTTGTCATCTTATCTGTCTCATACAGATAAAACTTTAATTCACAAATACTCCCTTGGATTGGGAGAGTAAAAACACACACCTTGAAGTCAGATTCTATTTTGAATCTTCATTCTACCATTCCTGACTGCATAACCTAAGATAGTCTATTTAAACTTTCTCATATCCCAATTTTTTTTTATTGAAGTATAGTTGATTTACAATGTCGTGTTAGTTTCAGGTGTACAGCAATGTGATTTGGTTATACATGTACATATATCCATAATTTTCAGATTCTTTTCCGTTACAGGTTGTTACAAAATACTGAGTAGACTTTCCTGTGCTATAAAGTAGGTTCTTGTTGGTTATCTATTTTACACATTGTAGTGTCATCCCAAACTCTCATCCCAAATTTGTCATTTGTCAAGTGGGGATAATATTCTCATTACCTGGCTGTGGAAATTTAATAAGATTAGTACCAAGCATTAAGTGCTATAGCTTCTTAATACTTAATAAAATGATCATTTAAAATTAAAAAAAAATGGGAGTTCTCATTGTGGCTCAGCAGGTTAAGGACCTGACATAGTCTCTGTGAAGACACGGGTTTCATCCCTGGCCTTGCTCAGTGGGTTAAGGAACTGGTGTTGCCACAAGTTATTGTGTAGGTTGTAGATGCAGCTCGGATCCAATGTTGCTGTGGCTGTGGTGTAGGTCTGTAGCTGCAGCTGTGATTTGACTCCTGGCCCAGGAATTTCCATATGTTGCAGGTGCTGCCGTTAAAAGAAAAAAAATAAAAAACTGTGAGTAAATGTTAGTAATAGCAATACCAGGAACTATTGTGGCTGTTAATATTAATGTTGTATAAATTTAATATCTATTGTGAGGGGCCTTTTTTTTTTTTTAAAGGGAATTCATAATGGCAATGAATAGAATGAATAGCAGGCTATTCAATGCATGTAGTATGTTTGATTTTCTTTCACAAACGTTTGCTCAGCAGTGCAATGGATTGCCCTGGAAGCCTAAAGAAATTTGGGGGTGGAAGAGATATGCATCCACTGTGAATGGCTGTTCCAGTGCTACCTCCCCTCCTAAGCCTCTCTGGACTCCTCCCCTCCTAAGCCTCTCTGGACTCCTCTTTTGTGCCTGTTTAGTGCTTAGCATACATATGAAAGCACCTGCCCAAGGTAATTGTCAGTATTTAATTTGGGGGGGTTGACCTTGTCTACAAACCATAGTTTCGATTCCTCTTCCCCTTGCTTCCAACTCTATCTCTGTCTCATATTAGCTGCTTAAAACATATAATGTTGTTTGCAACAACATGGATGCAACTAGAGATTCACATACTAAGTGAACTAAGTCAGAAAGAGTCGGACAAATACCACATGATGTTACTTATAGGTGGCATCTAAAATATGGCTCAAATTTACCTATTTATAAAACAGAAACAGACTCACAGACAGATAACAAACTTGTGGTTGCAAAGGAGAGGTGAGGGAGTGGGATTAACTGGGAGTTTGGGGTTAAGAGATGCAAACTATTACATTTAGAATGGATAAACAATGGGTTCCTACTGTGCAGCACAGGGAACAATATCCAATCTCTTGGGGGTAGACCGTGATGGAAGATAACATAAGGACTATATATATAAGACTGGCTCACTTTGCTACACAGCAGAAACTGGCACATTGTAATCAACTATTTTAATAAAAATATTAAAAATATATGCAGATTTTTCTGCCTGGAGGAATGAATGAATGATGGACCTTCTTATTTATTAAGAGTTTCTTTTATTTATTTTATTTTTGTCTTTTTAGGGCTGAACCCACGGCATATGGAGGTTCCCAGGCTAGGGGGTCTAACCGGAGTTGTAGCTGCCGGCCTACCCCACAGCCACAGCAATGCTGGATCCTTAACCCTCTGAGTAAGGCCAGGGATGGAAACTGCATCCTCACGGATGCTCTTCAGATTTGTTTCCGCTAAGCCACAATGGGAACAACGAGCTTCTTTTATTTTTTTTTTGACAGCTCTGTTAGTTAGAACGCTTAAATGGAGATCAAAGTCCACAACTCCTTATGTCCCATTTGTATCACTCAGTGTTCCTGTTTTATAGCAGTCTGTAGATAATTCTTATATTTCTGGGAAAAAACAGCATAGAATGGGAGCAGGTAGCAGGGTAGAGAAGAGTGAGAGATAGGGGAGGTTGGACTTCAGCTAACATTTTTACTGAGACATTCATTAATCTATTTTTATAAATGGGCAATGGTAAACTTGAACACTTGAAAACCACACTATTCATTCAATTTTCTATCAGCTTTGGTAAAAGACAACATTTATGGGCAGAATATATGTGTATAGTGGGTCAAAATATTAATACCACGAGCTGGAACCAATTTATGAAGTTATATTGGTTGAATAAGTCTTATGAAAAATTACATGCAGTCAGATACTAAGAAAAGGAATTTTAATCAAAATTAGTCAGTCAAAGTTTCCTTCCTCTGTCCTTCCTGATAGTTTGGTTCATTTCTCCAGGTGTGATGGGGTTTTTTTTGTTTGTGTGTTTTTCTTTTTAATGCTCAGCTTCCTGTTATTATGAATAGCCACCTTTCTGGCCAGATCGTTAATAAATTGCAGGGCTAGACACATCAAGGTAACGCCAACCCTCCTTAAATGGAATTGAAAACATCAGAAGCTCAAGATAAGGGGGCGGTTTACTGGATAGTAACCTAGTAACACCAGCCGAGCCATTGTACTCTAGTAACCTTTTATTCTTTGCCAAACTTCTGTCATGTTATATATCCTATGAATCATTTTGTACTGACTGAAGGAGTACACCTGCATCTACAACATCACGAGCTTCCAAGGAGGGAATCCTTGGCATGTGGTTGCATCCTCACTGAAAAATTGTGGGTAAATATTAATGGAACTGGGGACAATAAGTAAAATTGCTTCTGCTACTCATTAGACGTGAATGACCCACACATTTTGCCTGTTTAAAAAGGGTGTTTGGCAGAAATAGACTTATAGACTTGAAAAACAAACTTATGGTTACCAAAGGAGACAAGTGGGGGTGGGAGGGGTGGACTGGGAGTTTGGGATGGGCATGTGCACAATGAGGTATATGGAATGATTGGCCAAGGGACCTGCTGTATAGCACAGAGAATGCTACCCAATAGTCTGTGATGAACTATGTGGGAAAAGAATCTGAAAAAGAATGGATGTATGTGTATGTATGACTGAATCACTTCACTGTACAGCAGAAATTATCACATTGTAAATCAACTATAGTTCAATAAAACTTAAAAAAAAGGGTGTTTGGTGAGCTCCCCTGTGGCACAGTGGGTTAAGGATCTGGCACTGCTGCAGCTGCGGTGTAGGTCACAGCTTCGGCTCAGGTTCATTCCCTGGCCTGGGAACTTTCATATGTCACAGGTTCAGCTGGAAAAGAAAAGGGGGTGGTGGTAGGGTTTCTTCCTATAGTTCTTTTATTTGCCTACTGCAAGTTTGCTTGTATTTTATTACAAGAAACTGGTTTTCTACCTGTGATTCAGACAGACATAGAGTCATCTTCAAGTTCCCCAAATCCTATAAAATGACCTTGAGGGAAATATATCCAAGCATTGCCTACCAAGAGGAGAGCCGCCTGAAGGCAGAAAATGTGAGTTTGCTAAGGACCTTCCCCTCCTCACCACTTCCCTCATCACCTATTTTTGAAGCACCTACTATGTGCCAGGAACTGTGGTATCCCCTAGGAACAAAGAAGAAAGCACAAGAGATGTGACTTAGCTCCCACGAGGATGAGAATTTAGAGAGGATGTCAGGAGCCAAACTAGCAGAGAATAAAATTACAAATGTGGGTGGAGGAGGAAAGGTCCAAGGAGTGATAGGAGGATGAGACAGTGTTAGGAAAGGCTTCCTGGAAGCAGTAACAGTTGAGCTAAAGGATTAGTTAATAGACAGAGGATTAAGGGATGGAGGGAAGGATGAGTCTCATGAAGGGAACAACTCCTGCTGAGGCACTGAGGAGATAGCCATCCTTTTGAATTACTTAAAATACAATTTAGAAGGTTCTGGAGTCCTGGAGGGGGGTATAGGATGAGAAGGAGATGCTGGCAGGGGCCACCTTATTGAAGGCCTTCCTGATACACATAGAAGGGAGAATATGGTGGGAAACTCTTTCCTAGAAACAGGAAATTTGTACAAATCTACCCTCCATAAATGCCCAGCCGATGTGCAGGTATACACTGATGCACATAAAATACAGTGATATTATTCCTCTCACTGTGTTCCTCTCAGTGTCCCCTGGGAGGTCTGCAGCCCTAAGGAAGGTCCTAATCCTGTGCACAGCAGGAACTTGAACTGACCACTTGGGGGATTTCACAGTACACATTTTGCAAACACAGCCTACCTACCAGCATGTTCACACAAGTTCATTCAGCCAGCAAGTATTTATTGGATTCTGTCTGTGTGTTAAATTCAGAATGAAAAAGGACCTGGGAGGACAGTAGGGATGAAAGTGAGGGGAAGAGGGAAGGAAACACCCTAATCCTCTATAACCTTCTGGTCATTTCACCTACATTAGTTTATTTTGTATATCCGGAGTCTCCTTGCAGTCGGTGTTACCAGGTGCATTTTAGCTAGCTAGCTAGTTATCTACCTACCTATCTCTATCTATCTACCTATCTATCTATCTTTTGGGTCACAGGTACAGCATATGGAAGTTCCCAGGCTAGGGGTCAAATCTGAGCTGCAGCTGCTGGCCTACTCGACAGCATCAGTAATGCAGGATCCAAGCTGCATCTGTGACCCGTGCCACAGCTTGTGGCAACGTCGGATCCTTAACCCAATGAGCAAGGGCCAGGGTTGAACCCACACCATCGTGGGCACTAGTCAGGTTCTTAACCCACTGAGTCACAGTGGGAACTCTACCAGGTGCATTTTAAATATGAGAAAATGGACATTCCTCAAGGTGAAATGAAAAGAATCACACATGTAAATGATGCAGCTAGGATTCTGACCTAATTCTGATCGACTCCAAATACATTTTCCTTTCCAATTATTATCCTGTAACCCATGCTGTTGGGTTTTCTCCTTGCCTGGACAGCAAACTCAGGCCAACAATTTTACTCTGTTAGAATCTGGGACAGACGGAGAAGCAGGGAGAAGTCACAGGGGCCTTGCTTGGGAGCACACACACATACCAAACCAAACCAAACCAAAAAAAATGCCTGGGAAGGAGCAGGGTGGGACAGGGCTAGGAGAGCAAGGGAAGTCTGGACTCCTACCAAATTTTTTCTGAGCAGATAATGCTTTCTAAATTAAATATACTAGTTAGATAAGACTAAGCATACAGATAAAAAATACATAGGTTTGTTCTATGGCCTGCACACCCCATCATGTCCCTTCCTGTACCCCCAGACCCCTCAGGGAAGGGTCCTGTAAATAACCTGAGGTCACAAAGAAGAGAGGATGAGAAGAAAGGGTAGGGTTCCTGCAAGAAAGAGGTAAACCCATGATATCAACTCCTCTATCAGCAAATGTTGATAAGCAAAGACTAGAGGAAGGTGGCATACTGAGTGCAGGAGTTCCTTTCTTCCTGTCTCCCTGGACGCCTGCAGCACAGGACTGTCCCTTAGGCTGGATGTGGAGACGTTTGTAATCTCGGAGGACTGGAATTCCTAGAAGTGTCCCCCAGTTGGAGATAGGAAGTGGGAAATGTCTGGGCTCTTTGGCCTGGAAAACCCCAAACATGGCAGGCTGATGGCGGGGGGTGTCACACCACACGGGTGCCTCTGGGATCAGTTGATAAACATCTGTATGTTTACAAATATTTTTCTGTTTGATTTGGTTGTTTTAAAAAAATCAGTCTTTGGCAGAATGCATGTTAATTCCTTTTTTCTTCGGTACAGTAATTGCTTGGAGAGGCTGTTTGCTTGCACAATATCTGCAGTTCACAGAACTGTTCCTCCTGCTCCTCTGATAGGGTGAAAGAGCCGCGATGACGCATGTGGTTTATCTGGTTTCCACAAAAAGACTGCATGATGGTTGGGGAGGCCTGCTACAGAGCTTGGTAAACAGATGTTACAGGGCCTCGCTCGGCTGCCTCCCTTTGATTTCCTGGTGGGGCCGCAAGTGGCTCCTTGCCACTAACTATGGAAGTCACATTTCTTGGTTCCGCTCAGGAATTTTCTGTCTCTTTAGCCAACAAATGCGGAGAGATGTTGGTTTCAGGGTTGCAGTCAAATGCCAGTTGTCATTTTCATTCCTTGATTCTGAATCATCTGTACGAATCTTCCATCCTCTTTGAAGAAAAATGTGTGGGGCTGCTTTCCTCTATAACGTGTGATGTCAGAGAGAACTAAATTTAACCAGTCACAATTACCCATTTTGGCCACAGCTATTGGCTACTCAGGAATCAGATGGCCGAAATTATCCCACGATGCCCATATTGCCTCTGGGGAAGGCAAGCTTCGCATTGCGTTTAAAAATTTCCCTGAAGCCGAAAAGAACTATTTGTTCACCCAGGTAAGAAAGCCAATCTGCTCTTTCACATGTCCCAAACCCAGTGAGTTTTTAAATGTAATTTAGAGAACTCTAGGCATTTCTAGAGGGAAACTATGCAAGTAAAGTCATACTTGAAAAGCTGTCCGTCTAGGCCCCAGGAGGGTTAAGTTTTATGGCAATGAAACAGGAGATAAAAAGATTTTCAAAGCTGTTTGAAAACCCCCACAGCTGAGACTATCACTTAATTCACCTCTTTCTTACATAATCCTTCTAGTTATCTCTTGTTCAAGGTTCACTTTCATAGCCTACATGAGTTTGTGCTGTTATTCCAGGCAGAGCAATTATCACCCAAGAAATCTATGAAATAACAGCAGCATGCAGGCAAATATACAGTACTGAACCTGATTCTTTTTTTTTTTTCTGTCCAAATCCAAGAATTTTAATTGCAAAAAGCATGTAACATACCAGAAAAAAAAAGGAAGAAAAAAAAGGCTCTGAGTAATTTTTATCTTTAATAATGAAGTTGATTTAACATAAGTTGCATCGTGGCTCAGTGGTTAACGAATCGGACTAGTAACCATGAGGTTGCCAGTTCGATCCCTGCCCTCACTCAGTGGGTTAAGGACCCGGTGTTGCCGTGAGCTTTGGTGTAGGTCACAGACGCGGCTCAGATCTGGAGTTGCTGTGGCTGTGGCATAGGCCAGCAGCAATAGCTCCGATTAGACCCCTAGCCTGGGAACCTCCATGTGCTGCAGGTGTGGCCCTAGAAAAGACAAAAAAAAAAAAAACAAAAAACAAAACCCAAAACCTAAGTTGCATCTATTTCTGAGAACAGACGCTGAAATGCATGAAAACCTTTCATCCACCAAAATGTTCTGGATTGTTATCTGCAGTACAAAAAATTTGAAAACTATCTAAATGTTTATTAATAATGGAATATCTCAATAAACTCTGGTATATTTATATGCTAGAATGTTAAATAGAAGTTTAAGAAGGTGTTCTAACAGACTTTGTGATTACAAGGGGGAAAAGCTACAGTGGCAAGTTTCTGAGAACCAAACTAGATTAAAGGATACATACAAAATAAGATCTCACCTGTGTATACAAATCTGTATGTTAAAAAAATACCGAACATTAATTTTAAAATTTGTGTTGTAGTTTTTCCCATTCATGCAACTCTTTAGTATTTCCTATAATGCAGCTATAGTATCAAAAAAGCTTTATATTAAAAATAGGGTACTTTTTTACAAATATTAAAATATAAAATATCTAAGCCCTCTGGCTCTTTCTTCTGCTTCACCAGCCATTCACCAAGTTCTAAAGTACAACTGTTTTAATAAAAGACAGAAATTCCAGGGAGTTCCCATTGTTGCACAGTGGAAATGAATCTAACTAGTATCCATGAGGATGTGGGTTCAATCCCTGGCCTCACTCAGTGGATCAAGGATAAAGTGCTGCCATATAAGCTGTGGTGTAGGTCGCAGACGTGGCTTTGATCCCACGTTGCTATGGCTGTGGTGTAGGCCAGCGGCTACAGCTCCAATTTGACCTCTGGCCTGGGAACCTCCATATGTCATGGATGCGACACTAAAAAGCAAAAAACAAAAAAAACCACCACCAACAAAAGATAGAAATTCCATTAAGGATACCAATTTTCCACCAGGCTACATTTCCTCTAAGGATGACTTCAATTTTTATGCATAAATACCCTTAGCATTTCTATTTACAGGTTCCTGTATTTGTTAACATTTCTGAAACACTCCTCTCTAGGCTTCTGGCAAGTCTGAAGTTTTTTTTTTTTTTGGTTTGTAATCAAGAGATACAAATGAAACCTTTAGCCAGCAAAACCAGTTTTGTCTTTAGGGAGTCCCTTGCCTGACTCAGGTAAGTCTCCTTCAGGCAGAAAATTTCTCCCTCTGCTGAATGGATTTTGCTATTTCCCGGGCTATGCTGGGGGTGGCTGGCTCCCACCCACTCTGGGTCAGAGGTAGAACAGGCCCCCAATCAAACCTACATCATTCTCCAATCACTTCCAATTCTCCTGGAAAATGATTTTATGGCCTCCAAAGGCTGCATGAATTAAGAGGCTGGCCGAAGCTTTTATGTAGAAAATGGCTGATATAATTTAAAAGGTCATATTTTTTTCTAACTGGTTGCTTCACATAAAATGTGTTTTTATGAGTTCTACTATAAAGGCCTTGTGACCCTGTTACATTAGAACCAGGCCTGGGAGGTAAAGAAGGAAGACTTTCAAGCTGTCACTGGGTTGCTGGGTGGGTTTGAGCAAATTTAACTGTGAACATCTATCTCAATTGCCTTTTCTAAAACACAGGTCATTATTATGCTGAATGGATAACAAATTTATCATTGCCAAGGACCTAGAAAACGAAATGTTATGTGAATGCTTTCTAAGGCTATTATCTCTAATATATTTTAACCTAATCCATCTTCTGAAATACTTCTGTAACACCATACTGATAGGTCTATTTTAAAAGAGACATTACTTTGCCCCAAAAATCTTTCATACCATTTCAGTGCTCAGGAAAGATCACAGTCCTTTTGTATATTAATTTGGTATCTTAATCTATTTCTAACTTGTATTACTAAATTAGGATACTGGAAATGTTTGTGTATTTAGAAAAAACAGTATGTTGTTTTAGTCTCTGAGTGAAATGCAAATAAAGAAAAAAAAAACCCCACTTAAAATGTACTGAACTTTCCTACTCAAAAATGGGGGACCTTGAGGATACATATTATACCAGAGTTAATGTGTGGTATCCAAGGTTTTTATCATTTAACACACAATATTCCTGTATAACATTAGGTTGGCAAATAATCAGGGCAGCTGGCTAATCATTAGCCTTTGACTATAGACCAGTACTCAAAACCAAGAATATTTACGAAAGGAGGGGATGTTGAGGGAGAAAAAAAAAGTTTAAAAAAAATACCACCTTGAGCCATTTTTCTACAACATTAGTACTTAGTAAATAAATCTTGACTCTTGATTTCACTATTCTTCAAAATCATTTTCAAGGTGAAAACCTATCCCTAGAAAGCATTTTCTTATTTTTGCCCAGGCAGTAGATAAGCTTGAACTGAAAGAGTGGAACAAAATTGGTCAATTTTCAGAAAAAGGATTCCTTAAAACAGTTCTTAATTTTTGTTCTTAAAAAGAAAAAAATTATAATGCTCATGAGGGAAAATTTTATGTATACATATATATAAATTATGTCATAAAATATGGGTAATTAAAATATGTGTATGTATATTTATGTGAACCTGACTTAATAAAATATATATAGACATAGAAAGAGACTGGAACAGAATGTTCAAAAATGTTAGTGGTGCTTGTCCCCAGGTCATAAAATTATTGATAGTTTTAATTTTCTTTGTAGACCTTTTCATAGATTTTATAAAATTGAAATATAATTCACATACCATCATATTCATGCTTTTTTATATTAAAAACGTTTTATTTTTTTGCTTTGTATTATTATAGTTTTTTTTTTTTTTTAATTTCCCCTATACGGCACAAATGAACCTTCCCACAGAAGAGAAAGTCATGGACTTGGAGAAGAGACTTGTAGTTGCCAAGGTGGAGGGGAAGGAGTGGGATGGATTGGGAGCTCGGGGTTAATAGATGCAGACTACTGCCTTTGGAATGGATTAGCAATGAGATCCTGCTGTGTAGCACTGGGAACTATGTCTAGTCACTTATGATGGAGCATGATAATGTGAGAAAAAAGAATGTATACATGTATGTGTAACTGGGTCACCATGCTATACAGTAGAAAAAAAAATAGTGTATTGGGGACATATTCATACTTTTTTAAAAAGTAAAAGTTAGTGTTTTTTCATATATTTACAAGGTTGTGCAGTCATCACCTGTATTTAATTTCAAAACATTTTCCATCACACTCCAAAGAGGCCCTGCCCACTAGCAGCCATGCCTTGTTCCTCTCTGTTCGCAGAACTTGGCAATCACTAAATAATTTCCCATCTCTGTGGGGTTTCCCACTTTAGATATTTCATATAAATGGAAGCATATAATATGTGGTATTTTATGCCTCTTTTTCATTGACTTAGATCATATTTTCAAGGTTCATTGAAATTGTATCATGCTATCAGTACTCCATTTCTTTCTGTGGCTGAGTAGTATTCCATGGTATGAATACACCACATTTTGCTTATCCACCCATCAGTTGATGAACATCTGGGTTGTTTCTACTTATTGGCTATTATGAATAATACTGCTATGAACATTCCTGTGTAAGTTGGTATATGGACATATGCTTCCAATTCTCTTGGGATGAAGTGAATGAAACCTAGGTACAAAATTGCTAGATCTTATGGTAACTCCATGTTTAATTTTTGAGTAACTGCTAACTCATTCTCCACCATGGCTATGTCATTTTATATTCCCATCAGCAATATTTGAGGGTCCCAACTTCTCCACAGCTTCACCAATGCTTGTATTTATCTGTCTTTGTGATCCTAGCCATCTCACTGGGCATGATGTATACCTCATGGTTTTGATTTGCATTTCCCTGAATAATGATATTATACAGCTTTTCATGTTCTTATTGGTCATTTATACATAATATCTTGATAAATATCTATTCAGATCCTTTGCTCATTTTAAAAACTGATTTTTTTTTTTTTTTTTTTTTTTTTTGGTTTGTAGGGCTGCACCCTCAGCATATGGAAGTTCCCAGGCTAAAGGTCGAATCAGAACTGTAGCCTCTGGCCTATACCACAGCCACAGCCACACCAGATCTGAGCTGCATCTGTGATCTACACCACAGCTGACAGCAACGCCAGATCCTTAACCCACTGACTGAGGCCAGGGGTCGAACTGGCATCCTCATGGATACTAGTCAGATTCATTTCCACGAAGCCAGGATGGGACCTCTTGTCTTTTTGTTCTTGAGTTGTAAAAGAGCTTTATATGTTCTAAATACAAGGCCCTTGTCAAATATACAATTTGCAAATGTTTATTTTGTATCTGTGGGTTGCCTTTCCACTTTGTTGAAAAAAAATATTTTTTCCTCTATTCCATTGTCTTGGTGCCCTTGTTGAAAATTAGTTAGCTATAAATGCAAGTTTCTCTTTAGACTCTCAATCCCATTCCATTGTTCTCTATGTCTATTCCACACTGTGCTGATGACTCTTGTCTTACAGTAAGTTTTAAAATCAGGAAGAGTGAATTCTCCAACTGAATTCTTTTTCTTCCCCATGGTTGTTGTGGCTTTCATGGGGTCCTTTTATTTCTGTGTGAATTTTGGGCTCAGCTTGTCAATTTCTCAAAAAAAGGAAGCTGGGACTTTGACCGGGATTACGTTGAATCTGTGGATTAATTTGGAGAGTGCTGCCATTTTAACCATATTATGTCTTCCAACTCATGACATGGAATATCTTTATATCTTTTCAAATTTCTTTCAATAATGTTTTATACTTTTCAGCGTAAAATTCTTGAATTTCTTTTACTGAAGGTATTACTATTTTAGTTTTGACACTATTGTAAATGAAAATATTTTCTTTAATTTCAGATTATTCACTGCAAGCATGTAGAAAAATAGCTGATTTTTATATACTAATCTTATATATTGGAACCTTGCTGAATTCATTTATTAGCTTTAATAGTTTTTGGTAGCTTCCTTAGCATCTTCTAAATATGACATCATATCTGGGAATGGAGATTGTTTTAATTTTTTCTTTATAGTCTAGATGCCTTTTGTTTCTCTTCTTCCTTTAACTGCCCTAAAACATTAAATATAGGAGTTCCCATTGTGGCTCAGTGGGTTAAGAACCTGACTAGTATCCAGGAGGATGCGGGATTGATCCCTACCCTTGGATCCGGGGTTGCCACAAGCTGCAGTGTAGGTTGCAGACATGGCTTGGATCCCGCTTAGCTGTGGCTGTGGTGTAGGCCTGCAGCTGCATCTCTGATTCAACCCCTAGCCCAAGAACCCCCATATGCCGCAGGTGTAGCCCTAAAAAGACAAAAACGAAACAAAAACAAACATCAAATATGTTGAATAAAAGTGATGAGCATAAATACCCTTGTTCCTGATTTTAAGGAGAAAATGTCCCATCTTTTATCATTAAGTATAATGTTAGTAGTAAGTTTTTGTAGATATACTTTATCTGGCTGAGAAATTCTCTTCTAGCCTTAGTTTATTGTGTTTTTTAAAACACTGTTACATTTTGCCAAAAATTTTTTTTGCCTCTATTGAGATGACCATGTGGTTTTTGTCCTTTATTATATTAATATGGTGTATTGTCCAGAACTGAGTTGGAGAGAGCTGTTCTGCCAGGTGTCTCAATTCTAGGTGGTCAATTAAAACAATAAACCAAAATGAAAGTGACAAGCAAGCCTCCAATCACTTATACGATAGTATAAGTAAGAAGCTGAATAGGAAAAAGTGCCAGCTCCCCCAGAGTCCTGTTTTTCCCCAAGGAAATGGTGCCAGGAGGTCAGTGTATCCAGGCAGATACTGGGGACCATCTTCCTGCTGAGGGAGCCCCAAATAAGAATCCTGCTTACTTATTGATCCAGGTGTGCAGAGGCAGAAAAGGGAGGTTAGGAGTGGGAAAGTACTTAATACTGAGTAGGAGGGGAGAAAAGTGTCTTCAAGGCCCCCAGGTAAGGTGGGCTTGTCAGAGGCACCTGAGAGAGGCCTTGGCTGAGGTTCCTACGACAAAGAGGAGCTCTGTCCTGAGCTAAGAACATAGGCATTCATAATAGCAAAGCTGGCCACAAGGGCCGTAATAGCTAAGCTGGCCACAGCATATGGAAATTCCCAGGCTGGGGGTCGAATCAGAGCTGTAGCTGCTGGCTTACACCACAGCCACAGCAACACCAGATCTGAGCTGCATCTCTTTTACTGCAACTCCCTCCAGAGACTGCATTTCAGTAGCTATGAACCAAGTCTGGTGTATGTGTTGAGGGTGCAGCTATATCCCATGAGGCCTGTCAGGTAAAGCCTTTGTCATTACCCTTTGTTAGACCTGAAAGATCACACACAAGTTTTGGTCTGGAGCCAGAGTCCTCATATATTACACTGAAATGACTTTTGTATGTTATCCCAATTTTCCTTTTCTGGAATAAATTCCATTTTGTCCTGGTGTTAAAACCTTGTTGCATGTTACCAGATTCAGTGTGCTAGGTTTTATGTTGGTTGGCTTTTTATCTTTTGAGGATTTTTTTGTGGCTATATTTATAAGTGATATAGGTCTTTACTTTTTTTTGTGGCATCCAATCTTGTCTAGTTTTGCTACCAATGTTATCTTGACCTCATAGGATGAATTCTAAGGTGTCTTCTAATTTTTGGAAGAGTTTGTGGAGGACTGGTGTTCTTCAAACATTGGTAGAATTCACCAGTGAAGCTGTCTAGACCTAGGATTTTCTTTGTGGGAATTTTTTTGATTGCTAATTCAATCACAGATCTTTACTTGTTATAGGTCTATTCAGATATTCTAATTCCCCTTGTTAAAGTTTCTTAGTTTGTGTGCTACTAAGAATTTGTTCATTTTATCTAGATCGTCTAATTTTTTAGAATATATTTACTCATAATAACATTTCTTATAGAACAGGTCTGTTACCAGTAAATTCTTTCGATTTTTGTGTCTCAATTTCTTCTTTGTTTTTGAAGGATACTTTTCCTTGGTTGACAACCTTTAAATATATTTATCTCTTTACCTTCTGACATCCATAGTTTCTGATGAGAACTCAACTGTAACTAACTGAGGTCCCTTGGATGTTTGGAATGAATTTTTCCTCTTGCTACTTTCAAAATTTTCTATTTGTCTTTGACTTTCAACAATTTTTCACGATGTGTTTTCGTATGGATCTCTTTGTTTTATCCTACTTGGGATTATTCAGCTTTGTTGATGTGTAGACCAATATTTTTCTAATCAAATCTGAGAAGCATCAGTCATTATTTCTCCAAATGTTCTTTATCCTTGTTTGTCTTGTTCCTCTCCTTCTACGACTACCATTATACTTATGTTGGTATTCCTGATGGTTTCCCACCATTTTCTGAGGCCTTGTTCACTTTCATTAATTCTAGGTAAAGTTAATTGAACTATTTTCAAATGTGCTGCTTCTCTATTTTTGCAGCTCAAATCTGCTGCTGAATACTTCTATAGACTTTTTCATTTCAGTTATTGTACTTTTCAGATCCAGACTTTCCATTTGGTTTTTGTTTATACTTTCTATCTTTATTGATATCCCATATTTGGTGATACTGTTCTCACAGTTTTAAAGAAAGTTTTAATGGAGTATAGTTGACTTACAATGTTGTATTAGCTTCAAGTGTATAGCACAATCAGTACATATATCCATTCTTTTTCCCATTTAGGTTATTACAGAATCTTGAGTAGGTTTTCTTGTGCTATGAAAGACCCTTGTTATTTATTTTATATACAGTAGTTCTTATACTTTCTTTTATTCAGACATGGTTTCCTTTAGTACTTTGAACATAGCTAAACTAATTGATTTAAAGTCTTTGTCTAGTAAATCTGACAAAGGGCTCCACTTGGGGATTGCTGGAGATTGCTTTCTTTTCTGAATATGGGCCATATTTATTTCTTTGTGTGTTTCTTCATTTTATTGTTGTTGAAAACTGAATATCTTCAATAAATTTAATGTAATAATTCTGTAAATAAGAATTCTCCCCTCTCTGGGGTTTGGAAGTCATAATTAAATTCCTGGGTTTATGCTCACCTGGATATTGACATGATTTTTTTTGGAAATCTGAAAAAAGGAAGAAGAGAAATGAAGTCTTCTACTGATGATCCACACCCCACATGGAAGCTAGAGAGATACTCTTAAAAGTTTGCTGGAAAATCAGAACACGTGAAAGTGCTGACAAAGCATTTCTATTTAAATAGATTTATTGGAGTTACCGTCGTGGCTCAGTGGTTAATGAATCCGACTAGGAGCCATGAGGTTGTGGGTTTGATCCCTTTCAATCCCTGCCCTTGCTCAGTGGGTTAAGGATCTGGCATTGCTGTGAGCTGTGGTGTGGGTGGCAGACGCGGCTTGGATTCCATGTTGCTGTGACTGTGGCGTAGGCTGGTGGCTACAGCTCCGATTAGACCCCTAGCCTGGGAACCTCCATATGCCATGGGAGTGGCTCAAGAAAAGACAAAAAAAAAAAAAAAAGATTTATCATGAGTCCTCTTGTGAAATGAGGAATCATACCTGCAGTGATCTTACATACCTTCAATTTTTCATACAGTACATTTTGTTTAAATGGAATTATATCCACATCTATTCCTGAAAACAAAAGGCAAAGTGTACTTTTGGGTAAAGTCTTCTGTAGGCTTTATCTACAAGATTACTATAGACCACTGTTTATATTTCAAGGTAAACTTAAATTAGCTTTGAATTGGTTCCAGAGCATTAGGTTGATTGTTGACTATCACCATCATTCCCAACGAAGTCGTAAAAGTTCTCACTGAAGTTCATTTGTAGTGTAGCATTTACAGGGATCAGAGCCAACTCTTATTCTAGTTATATAGACACTTCATAGCTTCTACACAGCTTTTAGATCCAGACATTTGCTTGTCCCTTCACTCAGTCTCCTCTAGTCAGTTCTGCTTAAATTTCTTCAGTCAGTTCTCTTTCTCTCACAGGCATTTCTCAGTGGATAGAGAAGGTATGACATGGGCAGCAAGTGTAGATCTGGGCCTGACTTCATTTTCTGGGATGGCCAGGCATTTATTGAGTTCTTTTCAATGTCATCTTCTTTTTTATGTATTGTCGCTTTTAACCTCACATTCCCATTAGATACTACTTTTATCCCCACCTGACAAATGAGGAAAGTGAGAGCTGGAGAAGTTCAATAATCTGTCCATGGTTACTCATCTTGGAATTAGGGCACCAGGAGTCAAACTGAGGTCCCTCCTGATCTTCTGGTAAAGTGTAGCATCTTCTGAGGCAGAAGAAGATACCAGTCAAGGGGAGGTTTGACTATGGTCTGCACTTGGAGATGAGGGAATTGAGGCAGTACTGACTGCAGCTCTGTAGCACTTTGGTGTTATAGTAATGATCCTGAGTCCCTTCTTGGATATCAAGTACTATGTGACACTCTATGACTGTAGTTGTATAAGTGTTGGTAGAAGACCCTTCAGCAGCCTCTTCTCTGCTGAATGATCAACCATCTTGGGAAGTATATGTTGAAATGGAAGTAACACAAGATCAAAGAATTACCTGGACTAGCAGGAAACTTTGTGTGAGGCAGAAATAAACTTCTGTTGTTAAACCACTGTGTTCATGGAGCTGTTTGGTAGAACACCATATGCTTATCTATCCAGACTAATATGTGGATGACCACTGCTCCTTGTGTATAGCATTCATTAACTTTGCAGGATGAATTTTTCTTTTAGGACCACAACCATGGCATACAGAAGTTCCCAGGCTAGGGTTGAATCAGAGCTGCAGCTGCCAGCTTATGCCATGGCCACAGCAATGCCAGATCCAAGCTGCATCCGCAACCTACACTACAGTTTGCAGCAACGTTGCATCCTTAACCCACTGAGTGAGGCCAGGGATCAAACTGGCATCCTCACAGACATTATGTTGGGTTCTTAATCCACTAAGCCACCATGGGAACTTCTGCAACATGAATTTTATAGATCAGAACTGTGATAATATATAGAAAAGTGTGAGATTAGGGACAGCATCCATTGGGTTTTAATGAAACAATCTTCATCTCCATTTTGAAGCTGAGCTTTGCATAAATGTGCCAGAATAGAACTGGGATTTCCTCTTTTTGTGATCAATAAAACCCTAATTAGTTGACCTTTCTGGTTTGCTTCAAAACATTGTTTTTATGTCACATCATTTATTTATTCTCCGCTTTCATTTGCTTTTCTTCGCCCAAATACTTCTGGCAGAGGAAGCCTGCCATATGTTTCATGAATTAACCATAAACACACTCATCAGAACCACTGTTTGTTCATTCTAGTCAATTCTTATGAACCCATTAGGGCAAGACCAAGGGAATAATAAACACGGATCTCAAATATGCTGCCTTGGCCCAACCACATTCTCAGTTTAGATAGTTTAGTGGTAAAAGATTATCTTAAAAAATAATTTCCTTTCATTGAATGGCTTACTTTCACACATGATCAGTTTGGGTCAAAACAAAAAACAAACACAAAAAATGCTGAAACGTTTCTATCAGTTATTCAAATAGATTCTTTCATGCCTCATTAGTATCAATTATCTCTAGGAGGAAGTGTGATAGGTCTTTAAATGGTTATTGCACTACAGCTAACAGCTGGAAACAACTATGGTCCAAATGAACAAATAAAAAGAGCAAAGGGACTTTAACCTGGAAGCTTAGAGAGAGAGACTTGAAACTGAGGAGATGGAGGGAAATGGCTGAGGCAAAGCCTCGTGGAGCAATGTAGGCATCCTCTATTCACCACTCACTTTACAGAGACATTTAGCACCAGGTAATGGTTTTGCTGATGAGAAATGCCAATACTTCTAAAAAGCTCAGCAAAGAATGCCTAATCAGAGGGAGAATTGTCATTCTGCAAAAAGTCAGTCCCCTTTAAAGTGACTCTTGTCATAAGGAATCAGAAAAAGAACATAGGTCTTTTTAGGGCTGCACCTGTGGCATATGAAGGTTCCTAGAGGCCAAATTGGAGCTGTGGCCGCAGGCTTACACCACAGCCATAGCAACGTGAGATCCGAGCCACATCTGCAACCTACACCACAGCTCACGGCAATTCTGGATCCTTAACCCACTGAGTGAGGCCAGGGATCAAACTTGTGTCCTCATGGATACTAGTCAGGTTCGTTAACCACTGAGCCATGATGTGAACTCCAGAACATAGCTTTTTTTTAAAGTAAGAGTCAATTCTTTCTACATCTCTCTCTTTTATTCATTCCTTTATTGAATGTCTATTATGTGCCAGGAGCTCTGCTGAGTGCTCAGAGCAAACAATGAATAAGACATTTACCCTCAAAAGTCTTTAGGTTCTGATGGGTCTATCTTTACCCTTTCTTGTCTGTGGAGATAAAACAAAGTTGTAAGCTATGGATCAGATGGTAGCAATCTGTGACCGGAATGTGGAGGCTGCTGGAAGTGTCACAGAGGAAAGAGCAGTGAAAGAGGAGTGAAGGGAGACCCAGATCAATGCCACGGGCTCTGTCTCGCTTTTTTCATACTTGCCTTACCCCTTGTTCCCCTGACAGAGATTAGAAAGGAGGTTCTAGAGAGAGGTCAACATGACTTGAGGTTTCCCATGGGAATCAGAACGGTGGTGATATTCTTCACAACAGTGTTTAGAAATACAAAGGGGAGGAGCAGGTTGATGAAGTGACAGATGATGAGTCAGTAATAGGCATGCTGATTTGGCAGTTCCTATGGGATATCTAGCAGATGTTTGCTAGGCAGTAAATTTTTTTTTTTTAATCTGGAACAATGGATTTTTTTTTTAAATTCCTTCCAATGTTTAACACTGCTAGTTGTTAGGGATGCAGAGGAAAACAAACATGCAGACTAAAGACGTGTGTTGTAACTTCATGAAGTTCATGATGTACACAATATGAACTGGGTTTCAGGCAGGAAGCAAAAAGCATGCTCAAACTGAGTAGAGTTTAATAAAGGGACTATTTGCCTAGGAGCAGACAGAGTGAAGGAAAAATCAAGAAAATTGTGTCCACAGAGCTTATAATAGCAGGAAGTCATTTTCAAGAGGAAACCACAGTTCCCAGTTCCTAGAGAGGAAGCAGAGTGCCCAGCAAAGAGAACCATATGCAAGGAGCTGTGGCCATTAGCAGAGAGAAGATGTCCAGTGGGGCCTTCACAGGAGGCAGCCCATCTCCTACTAGTGCCTCCATTGGCTTGACCAAAGCCAGAGGACTAAGATCTCCTAAAAGAGACACTCCAGCTTAGCCTCATAGGGCACACGTAGGATGCAGAAAGTTGGGGAGTAGATTTAGAGAAGTAAATAGATGTTGAGTACACACACACACACACAGTTACATCATCATCATCATGACTAACCTGAATTGAGTGCTTACCATGTGTCAGGCAGTGTACCAGTGCTTGAGACTTTATCAAACCCTCCCAAGGACCCTATGGAGTGGGTATAATTATCCATGCTTTTATCAAGGAAAAAACCAAGGCTTAACCTTATTAATTTGCTCTTTTGCACAGCTAGAAGTAGTAGGGTTGCAATAGAACCTAAGAATATGTTGCCAGAATCACTAGGTCTTGCTACCTGCCCAACTTTCACATGAGAAAACTAAAACTTAGAATACGTAAGGGATTGATTTATGGCTATGAATGATGATTCTGTGTTGAACTCAGCTCTCTCTGTAAGCCTTACACTTTCCCGTGACATCCTGCAGTGGTGGGAAAGAAGCACCCAGGCAGTCTGATCTGAAAAGAGGGTGAGGTTGAATTTGTATTGTCTTATTTCTTCAGGCTGAAGGGGAAGAAGGAGGTGGAAAAAGTGGCCCAATCAGGCTAGAGAGTCAGAAGAACAGAGGCTAGTGGAGACGGTGCTGGATGGAGCGTTTAAGGCACCAAGGGGTTGAATGATGCCATAGAAGCCAACTGCATAAAAGGGAGAGAATTCAAAGAAAGGAGAACTAGAAGAGGCTCAGAGGGATTAAGCCACATACCCAAGAAAATAATGGCAGTGAAGAGTGGCAACAGCGTTTACCTGACTTCACAACCAATGGTCTTTCTGAGACGGCACACAGCCTCGCTTTATAGATTTTTTTCCACACCACGAGGGTCGGAGTTTCTAGGGTTCCACAGCCTTCACTGACCCTCTGCAGGGAATCTGAAGGGTTTAGGTTTGGGTTCCCAGTGAAATCTTTCATTTTCTGACTTCTCCCCAACTCTCTTCTCCTAGTTGTGTGGAAATATATCTAATGCCTATTGTTAGGATAGCCATTCCTTCACCTGATATTTGTCAAGTCCTTACCATGGTAGATGTTATTTCTGGGTGCTGGGGATTTGGCAGTGGGAAAAACAGACAAAGATCTCTACCTTCAAGAAGCTTAAATTTTAGTTGGGAGAAAACAAATAAGTCAAATTTATCATCTTTCTGCTGGCACTAAGTGCTATGAAGAAAAAGATAAAAAGTGGGGATTTTGATGGAAGTTGCCATTTTAAATAGAGAGTCAAGGAGTTCACATTTGGAAAAAGCCTAGGGGGTGAGGAAAAGGGTTGTGGGGACATCTGGGGAAGGGACATGCAATTGGGGCAGAGGAGGAGCAAAGGCTTGAAGACTGGCTAGGATGCTAAGTGAATGAGAAGACATGGGTTTCTCCACAGAGAAAAATACATGACTTGAATTAAATTGTAAAAGGCTCATGCCAGCTGCTGTGCAAATGAGCTGTGGATGAACAGGACGGCAGCAGGAGACCATAGGAGGCAATGATGTGGGGGAAGAGGCTATGGAAGCTGTAGTGGATGTGGTTAAAAAAAAAGTTAGTTTCTGGAGGTATTTTGAAGCTGATGCAAGGAGACAAGGATGAGGCTATGAGTTTTGGCCAGGAAGCTGGAAGGATGGAGCAGCCATTTTCTGCGTGGGTGGTTCCTCCTGGGAATCTGGGTCAGGAGGAGTTGGCTCTCAGATGGGTTAAGTTTGAGGTGTCTATTAGCATCCAAGCAGATATAGGCAACAAGATAAGGGAGTGTGTAGTGGGAAGAAGATCAGACTGGCAGCATAAATGTGGGTGTCATCAGCTGCAGATGTTACTTAAGGCCACATGGCAGAAGAGTCTTGAGGGGGGGTATTTAGGGAAGTGCTGATTCTGATGTGCTCTACCCTTCAGAAGTAGGTACCCAAGTGAGACAGGCCATGGCAGGATCCAACGGGGAGCGGTTTGGACAACTGTATGCTGGAGTTCACAAATCTTACCCACAGGTGGCAGCCACCTCTCAGAGCCAGCTGATTCCTACCATTTAAAAGCCCCAGCTGCCTCAATGGCACCAGAGTTCCCCAGCAGCAAAACATATCTCCAGATCACCTGTTGGTTAACTCTGCCTTACAGGCAGGAAATCTGGAAATTTGGTTCTGGGTTTACCATCCCCAACCCTGTCTCATTTCTGCGCACAAGCTCAGGCTTTGCACAGTATGCAGTGCTGGATGTTGCAGGCCTGGGTTCTCATTTAACTCAGAAATATAGGTCTTATCTTCTGCTGAACCAGTGGTGTGCTGGCACTAGCTTCCACTGGCTTATAAGACTCAATCTTAGATTTTCTGAAATTTTGCAAGCCAGATAATTTATCAAAATTAAATGACATGAACATACTCAAAAACTCATCACTTCCTAATTATTTTACTACATTTTCTTCCTCTGTATGCTTGTGAAGGTTTTTTTGTTGTTGTTATTTTGTTTCTTCACACCTGCAGCTGCCGGCCTATGCCACAGCAATGCCAGATCCTAGCCTCATCTGCGACCTACACAACAGCCAATCCATTAACGCTGGATGCTTAACCTGCTAATAGAGGCCAGGGATCGAACTTGCATCCTCATGGATACTACTGGGATTAGTTACCACTGAGTCACAATGGGAACTCCAGTACTGGTAGCTTTAAAGAGACCCTATGGCGATAATTACACCCCAGAAATACAAATCAGGGCTAGTTTCCCTAGAAAGCCAGTTTTCAACGTTTACCATCAAACCACTATACAATGTCATCCTTGAGAATGCATCACAAGTGTATGATAGAAACTGGACGTGAGGGGGTGGACATGGAGAGACTGAAGCTCAGATTCTCTACACCCAAATTCCTAACAGAAGAGCTAACTGATGAGTATTATTTACTATTTTTAAATAATTTTCACTTTTTCCATTATAGCTGGTTTACAGCGTTCTGTCAATTTTATACTGTACAGCAAGGTGACCAGTCGCACATACATATATACCTTCTTTTTCTCACGTTATCCTCCATCATGCTCCATCATAAGTGACTAAATATAGTTCCCAGTGCTATACAGCAGGATCTCATTGCTTGTCCATTCTAAAGGCAATAGTTTGCATCTAAAATATTTTTTATATTAAGTCTAAGAAATTGGAGTTCCCATCATGGCTCAGCAGTAACGAACCTGACTAGTATACATGAAGACACGGGTTTGATACCTGGCCTTGCTCAGTGGGTTAAGGAACCAGCCAGCAGCTGCAGCTCTGATTTGGCTCCTAGCCTGGAGACCTCCATATGCCACAGGTGTGGCCCCATAAAGAAAAAAAAATAAGTCTAAGAAATTTCTGTGTGGACCTACAATGCGTGGCTATACATGTTGTAGCTACAAAACAATTGTAGTCTTTGTAAAAAAAAAAAAAATTCTAGTCTCTGTAGCTGGAAAATACTTTGTAGCTATCTTCCGGCTACAAAGATTGATGGGATTCATCACCAAAGGTCATCAGGACCATGCTCCTTGGAGTTGTCTGGAAAAGAGCTTGACATTTTGGGTTTGTGTTTCCTGACTTCCGCCCAATGACAAACCCTATTAAAAAAATGCAGTTGAAAAGAGTACATACTTTTCCCCAGAGTTCAAGGAACATGTAAAGAGAGATAAAGTATAAGTAGGACAATGTAGAAAGGATTCTTTTATTTTTTATTTTAATTGTTTTAAATTTTTATGGCCACCCTAGAGGCATATGGAAGTTCCTAGGCCAGAGACTGAATCCAAGCCACAGTTGCAACCTATGCCACACCTGTACCAATGCCGGATCCTGTACCCACTGCACTGGGTCGGGATCAAACCTGCACCTCCTCAGCGACCTGAGCCACTGCAGTCAGGTTCTTAACCCACCATGCCTCAGTGGGAACTCTGGGAAATGATTCTTTACAAAGCAAAACATATACAGATTTTTTTTAAATTCAAAATTTAAATTCCATTAAAAGATTCTATGCCTTTGTAATAAATAATGTAGTAAAAAAATATCAAGGGTTCAAGTTGGGCATGATGTAGCTCTCACATAGGTACAGCCAAACAAGCCTCACTTTCCCCTCCCAGGTTTCCTGAATCTAACCTTTTTTCCTTCCTTTTTACATGCTCTCTCCACAAATAGAGCTGGTAAAAAATATCTGCTACAATGACCTGGGCTTTATCATTCATGGCAAATCTCTCTAAATTATAGGCTTTTCCTCATAGAGACCGTTTACCGTGGGCATAATACAAGGCTGTGTTCAACCACGGCACTCTTTGAACTAGCTGTACCGTGTCATTACCACACTAAACTGGAGCAGCCAGTTTTTCTATAAATAAATATCCTCCTCACTGGGTAGATGAAACTCCTTAGTAGCAATTCCTGGATTATTGATTTTCTGGCTTCTAGCTTCTCTGCTGGGAATGACTTTTGAGTTGTTTTGAAAAGAGAAATCTTGTAAACACTTGACTGTTGGCGAACTTGAGAAAAATCCGATTAGCAGGGAATCAATAATATTATCCCTCAGCTGGGTTCCCAGGAATTCTTCCTTTTCTGGACCAGGTGGGTGCATGGGGGTGAAGAGGTGAGCTCTTTCAAAGAGACTGTGTGTTCTTCCTGGATTCACTTTGTTTCTTTGCAACAGTCCTTTAATTTTGTGGTATTGGAAATGGAGCTAATAATGACAGTTTGAACAAGACTGGCTTCCTCTCTCTGAGGGTGAACAAAGCAGAGATTATTGGCTTTGACAAAGGTGGCTGGAAGCATAATCGGCCACTCTGAGATGCCCTATCATCCACATGAAATTAAAGTCCAGGGACTCACTAGAATCCTAGAGTTCTTTACACAACATCAGAAGGCCAGGCATACGTTATATTTTCAGGTCAGAGATTTAATTGTTGTTGATGTTGGTCTTGTTTTTTTTTTTTTCTATAAACCCTCTAAAGACAGGCATTGGAGGCACTGAAAGGCAGGATGTCTGGCAGAAGCCTCAGCACCATCTGACTTTCTTCACAGTCATCTCTTGGGTCCCTGTAACTACATCCTCTAGTCCTGGTGACAACTTCCTGGTCAGACACCTGTGTACCCAAGGTCAAGTCAGCTATGTGGATCACTGTTGAGTTCTAATCTTCTGCACCTGTTCTGATACCACTTTCTTATGAACTGGCTCTCACTTGGACTTCAATTGTATTCTCTAAACCCTCAACCTGCCCACTTTAGCCACAGAGCTGACCTGGATATGCTTCCCTAAGCCAGACTTCCTCTGCTTGAGTTCACAGCTCATAACACTTCCTACCTTTGCCAGGTTCTGCCTGCCCACCTGCAGCGCGTGACCACTGAGAGCCTCTCCCCTGACCTGACGTGTGCCTGCCTGTTTGGGCTTTTATCTATTACTGCCTGATTCTTAGTCCTGGCTACACATTTCAGCCACAAGTAAACTTTTATACTGTGTCTGGGACCCACACCTAGGAATTCTGATTTAGTTGGTCTCATGGGAAATTTTGTTTTGTTGTTGTTTTTTTTTTTTTTTTGCTTTTTAGGGCTGCACCTGCATCATATGGAAGTTCCCAGACTAGGGGTTGAATCAGAGCTACAGCCACCACAGCCACAGCAATGTGGGATCTGAGCTATATCTGCGACTTACACTACAGCCCATGGCAATGCTGAATCCTAAACCCACTGAGTGAGACCAGGGATTGAACCCTCATCCTCATGGATACTAGTCGGGTTTTGTTACTGCTAAGCCACACTGGGAACTCTGAATTTTTTTTTAAATTAAAGTTCCTTATTATGGGCTGAGTTGTGTTTCCCCTTCTTCCCCATCCATAAGTTGAAGTCCTATCCCTAGTACCTCAAATGTGACTGTATTTGGATATTGGGTCTTTAAATAGGTAATTAAATTAAAATGATGTCATTAGGGTGGATTAGAGTCTAATATGACCGGTATCCTTATAAGAAGAGGTCATCAGGACACAGATACAAACAGAGGGAAGAGCATGTGAAGAAGAGGCAGGGAGAAGAAACCATCTACAAGCCAAGGAGAGAGCCTCAACAAAAAGCCTGTCTTACTGACACCTTGACCTCTGACCTCTAGCCTTCAGACCATGAGAAAATAATTTTTGTTATTCAAGCCCCTCAGTCTGTGGGATTTGTTGTGGCAGTCCTAGAAAATGAAGGTAGCCCTTAAATAGATTCACTGAGTAGCCAGGAGCAGGAACTACTAGTCTGGTTCTAAAGTTTTAGCATTCATCAAAACACCTGGAGGGCTTGTTAAGAAACAGGTTGTTTCTGCTGCTGTTTTTCTTTTCATGGCCAGTCACACCAGTGGCATATGGAGGTTCCCAGGCTAGGGGTCGAATCAGAGCTACAACTGCTGGCCTACACCACAGCCACAGCAATGTGGGATCCGAGTCGTATCTGCAACCTACATCACAGCTTGCAGCAACACCTGATCCTTAATCCACTGAGCCAGGCCAGGGATCAAACCCTCATCCTCATGGATACAAGTCGGGATCCTGGTGAGCCACAAGGTGAACTCCAAGACACATGTTGTTGAATCCAACCCTCAGTTTCTGAGTCTGTACATCCTGAGTGCGGGCTGGGAGTCTGCATATCTATCACCTTGTAGGTGAAGGTGATACAGCTGGCCCTGGGACCATTTGCAAACCACTGCACTAACTTATGGTGTCTTGCAATTGATCTTCCTTGAGTCTCAAAACTCCCCCTGTCAATCCTTGACCACCTTAGGGAACAGCCTCAGTACCCAGGGGGTCGGTTGCCTGGTCTTTGGTCCCAGTCCTACCTGGGCTGAGTAAGGATTCATAAACCTAGCTGCCCTTGATTCACACATGTATCCACTTAGGAAAATGGAAATTCTGGGGGAAAAACATGTCTGGAAAGAGTTGCAATTTCAATAAGTCTTCATATAATGTTTGTAAATTTGTGTTTCCTTCTATGAAGGGCTTGAGGCAACTACTAAAATTGGGGAGAAATGGGTCACTTCCCATCTGAAGATGTGAAAAAAGATTTCAATTTTTATTTTTATTTTTTAATTTTAATTTTTTGTCTTTTCTAGGGCTGCACCCACAGCATATGGAAGTTCCCAGGCTAGGGATCTAATCAAAGCTACAGCTGCGGGCCAACACCACAGCCACAGCAACACCAGATCCGAGCCGCGTCTTTGATCTACACCACAGCTCACGGCAACACTGAATCCTTAACCCACTGAGCGAGGCCAGGGATCGAACCTGCAACCTCATGGTTCCTAGTCGGATTCGTTAACCGCTGAGCCATGACAGGAACTCCTTCAATTTTTAATTAAATTTTTAATTTCAAATTCAAACTTAAATTTGAATTTAAATTTCAAAACAATTCAATTTTTCAATTTAATACACTATTAAATGTATTCTAGAGGTTTCTGTGCAATTGATATTTACTAAGCATTTTAAAAAATTTTTCCTCTCAATAATTTATTAATATTCATTTTGAAAAGTCTATGAGTTGGTATTAATAATGTCTTAGATTTGAATAATGTCAAATATTTGAATAATATTAATAATGTATTAATAATGTCTTAGATTTGAAAAGTACTTTGTAATGTGCCAAGAAGAGGCTGGAAGTGACATTCTGTCACATATTACCCATTTTCGTCTTGTGAGGCCTGATCACACTGGAATGTCTAAGTGCTTTCTTCCTAAATTCAACTCTTTGACTCTGGGTTAACTAGCCAATGCATGGGAATTTCATGCCCTCTGCTAGCTCCTAAAAGAGCCTTTCAAATTCAACTTGATGGACCCACACTTTTAACTGCTGTAAAGGGGAAGGCAGTGGCTTTCTCCAGAGTTGCCTTTATGCCTGCAATAAATAGGAGTTCCCATTGTGGCTCAGCAGTAACAAACCTAAATAGTATCCATGAGGATGTGGGTTCAATCCCTAGCCCTACTCAGTGGTATAGGCATGCAGCTGTAGCTCTGATTCAACCACTAGCCTGGCAACTTCCATATGCTGAAGGTGTGGCCCTAAAAAGGTTAAAAAAGAAGTATGCAATAAATAATTATTAAATCAATCAGAAAATGAAACATGTATCCTGCCTAGAATATTTCTCACCTTTCTTCCTTTCCACGTGTTCTTCCTTCTCCTGGATGTAGGAACCCCCCCCCCTTTTTTTTAACTAACTTATGCTTCAAGATTCTGACAAGGCAGAAGAAATAATTCAGACAAAATATTGCTTTTTTTCAGTTCCGTTTGTGGAATTTGAAATTACTCAAATTTAAAATAAATTACTGAACTGTGGGAAAAAAAAGGTTCAGTGTAAGGACTTACTCTGCACTGAGCTTATGCCTTAGCAGAGTCCATAACTGTGCTTTTTCTCCTCTTCGCTTAGAAAATCAGTGGTTATTGATTTAGTAATCCTATCAATAAGAACTAACCTTTAGAAAGCGCTGTGCAAAGTGCATTCACGTGCGTAATTTCATTTACTTTTCCCAGGAGGTCACCTGGTGCTTTTAAACTACACTTCTCAGCCCCACCTGAGACCAGACACAGCAGAACATCTGGAGATGAATTCTTGAAGATGAATCCTAGGCATTAGCATCTTAAAGGACCCCTCATCATTTTCAATATTCAGCCAAGTATTGGGAATCACCGAGTCAGGGAATCTACATCCATGGCACAACACACAAGCTTTTTCTTGTTTGAATGAGTTCTTATAACCTGGAAACAATTTAAAAATAGTTCACGAACTTCTCCTCCATTCTTAATCTCACTTCTCTCTGCCCTGTCAACATTCCCGTCCTTCTACAATTTTCAGCTCTTCTCCACAGTTTAGGATCCTTTTCCTTCACTGGCTTTCTAGACTAAATCACTTTCTACCCATTTCGGTTCCTCCTGGATGCTTCCCCATTCACCAACAAGCTCAGCAAAACAGGAATAATAGTTGGTCACAGATTTCCTGATGACCTATTGGTAAAGGATCTGGTGTTGTCACTGCTGTGGCTCAGGTTCCATGCCTGGCCTGGGAACTTCTGCATGCTGTGGGTGTGGCCAAAAAAAAAAAAAAAAGTTGTTCTTAAACTAGCCTTTGGGAAGCCTCAGTTCATCCCCACACTAAGATGGTGATGACCTGTTCAAATAGAGTAAGCCCTTTGAAGGAGAGGCGTGGACATGTCTTTACCTTTGGTTGTAAACATTCAACAAATGAGAGCAAATTACTTGCTCAGTGATAAGGCTGGTGGTGGAGAGGATGCAGAGATTTGTAAATTGGATTAAAGATTTGAGATTTCTTTAAGAGGTGTCCTGGAGAGGATCTAAACTGGATTTGCAGGTTGAGAATAGCATTTGCAAAAGATAACAGGGGTTTCAGTTGAATTGAAAAGGATTAAGAGTTAGGAGACTCTTAGAGACAAAGATTGGGGTTGTGGAGCAGAGGGGAAAATATTTTAGAAGTGGAATCCATAAAGCAGCTTAAGCTGATACAACATTCTTCTGTGTTGTTGTATTTGTCCATGAGGTGATTAGATGTCACTTGACAATGGAGTTTCTGTATTTTAAAATGTGTTTTAAGTTAAAAGCATTTTAGCACCTACTTAGATAGCATAATTTAATCACTTCTGAATCTTGTTTCCTTTATAAATTAAATACAAGTTTCACTGTTAAAGAATGGGAGTGGAAAGCCAGAGGCAATTAAACCTTTCTGGTTTTCTTCTCTTGATCAACATCAGTTTCTGATATAAGTTCTCAGCAAACATAAAAATGTTTTCTAGCCAACATTAACAGGTGTTAAATCAACTAGAAGCAAGAACTGAAAAAAGAAAAAAAAAAGAAATCTTAACTCTTCCTTCAATCTCTTGCTTTGGGTATATCTCTGCATGTGTTCAATATAAGGGTTACTAAACCAACTGGAACTTAAAGGTTATATTGAGGTGGAACTTCTAGAAACAAAGCTCACATTTCATTCATGGTAACCAGAGTCCACCAAATCTCCTGGATTCAAGATCTTTTCCAGTGTTCTCCAAGGCAAGTCCACATAAGGGACCCACGCAAGCCACGGCCATATGTTATCGTGTACAGGAAAGCTGATGCTTATAACCTGGGCCGAATTTTAATCTAACCCATTCTATTTTCAAAAGTGTCCTGATTTAGACTATAAATGACTTGATTGGTCTCGCTATAAAGGACAGAGCAAATGTTTTGTTTGTACAGGGAGAAGTTTCTCCAAAATAAGATGGTTCACTTTTTCTTTCCTTCTTGATGCTGTGTAACTGACCTGGGTGAGTGGCAGCAGCATGTGCGTCTGTGGGCTGGGGCTCAGAATAGTCTTGGGAAAGGTGTGGAAGTGGGCTGGGAGGGAAAGCTTGGAGGTTTCTCAGACCCTCTTTATGGATGACAGGAACAGAAGAAGAAGGAAGTGAACTTTACTATGAATACTGGTGGATTAGGGGGAAATATCAATTAAAAAATAGGACAGTTACTCTTCCTGAGACCCAAATCTTAACATCTCATTAGCAAACTGAGTTAGAGACAGCCTGGGAAAATTCCAACATATTAATGATAAAAGACAGGGGCCACAGGCTTGGGTGAGGGCAAGAAATCAGGGGACTGGAAAGCCACGCTGGGCTTGACCCTAAGCATGCCATGCTGGCAGCGTGGTTTGGGGTGGGAAGCTCCAGCATGGGTGACTTTTATCCTCAAGCCTCCTTTGGAGCCGATGACTGTGCCATGTTGAACAAGTTGACTAACCTCTAGGTGCCTTGCTTTTCCAAACTGGGAAGTAAAAAGCATCAAAAGTAACTACATCACTGATAAAGAAACTATTTTACAAGTAGAAACCTTACATCAGATTTCTTCTTTCTAGTCTAAAGCATCTGCTAGGAGAGAGCAAATCTGTGTCCCTCATATATTTGTGAAGCCTTTTCTTAGACTACGTTATCCTTGGCTAGACTGAAACTTATCACTGCTTGTCAAAAAGAAACCCACAAGTTGCACTGTATGTATTTTTACCCTAAAAGCTACAATTTTGATGTAGACATATGTACATTCATTCAAAATGAATGAAATTGGTGTTTATTTTTGTGGTTTCATAAATTCATCCATGTAAGATTAAAAAAAAAATCTGATTGGACTCTTGAAAGTAGAAGTCCATATTCATTTTCAGTTTTGTCAACACACACCTAATGTTTGAGGAACTAACTGCTTTCGAATTCCAGAAGTCTGCAAAATAAGAAAATTTTATCTTTGCAAGATAAGCATGGTAAGTTTCTGGAATCAGCATCATATGGGATATCAGTGCTCATAGTCCAAAGTGGAGAATTCCTTGAAATGTAACATACAGATGTTCTTTTTGATCTCATTTTCTAAGGTACTAGATACACTCACTCCTCCTACCCCCCAAAGAGTGGTGTTTTTTTGTTTGTTTGTTTGTTTGTTTTGTCTTATGGGCAAAAGCTTTGCCACTAAAGGTGAGTTTCTAAGTCAGCAGCTCGGGCACCAACCTTGTTCGCTTATAGTGTGTTAGAAATGAAGAACCTCAGGCCCCACCCCAGAGCTACTGGATCAGAATCTGCATTTTAACAAGCTCTCTGGGTGATTTTCATGCACTCAAGTTTGAGAAGCACTGGATTAGAGAACACTTGGCTATAATAACGGCGATCATAAAATAAGTTAGTCAAAGAGAGGAGTGGAATTAAAATGCCTTGGGATTGCTCGCCTTTGAAAGAAATGATATTAATCCTTTTTACCCTGTGTGCACTTTGATGTCCACCTCTGTCTTCTCTGACCACTTGTTTACAGTATCTTTCTCTTTCATATTATGCATGGTGGTTGCATGTAATTGTGCTTTAACTTCATAATTGCTATTACTTAGCAAAATTTCTAACTTCCTCTAAAATTACTTCACTCCCAACCCTACAATATGCTCTATTTACACAGCCTATATCTGTTTCCTTTTCTCTGAGACTCTCACCATGAAAAGCAGACATAATATGAAATAGAAGACTGGTTTGGCTTGGGAATGTACTGATTCTGGGAGTGCAGCCAAGAACTAGTGCCAATCAGAACTGGATGAATGATAATAGGGGTAAAGCAAGACTTGGGATCTTCATTAGAAGAAGGAGGAGCCTATTTTAGTCATGGGTAATGCCCAATTCTGCTTTGGCATGAACCACGACTGGTGAGAACTTCATTTCTCTTTTTTTGGCTATACTTGCAGCATGTGGAAGTTCCCAGGCCAAAGACTGAACCCATGCCACAGTAGTGAACTGAGCCACAGCAGTGACCACGCCAGATATTTAACCTGCTGACCCACCAGGGGACTCCAAGAATGTTTATTTTTGAGGCTGAAATATGATATACTCAGAAGACCATCAATGGGAGGAGATGCTTAGGAATTATTTTTTCTTTTCCACTATGTGTCTGTTAATAACTTTAAAGTTTTTCCCAATTAAGATTAAAACAAAGAAAATGATCTCATTTTGGTTAAGGAAGATAAAGCAGATGAAATTGTATAGTAAGAGGGGAGAAAGAACAAAAGCTTTAGAGTCAGACATTCTAGAGTTCAAATGCCACACCTGCCATTGATGAACTATAAACATGACCAAACTGCTTGACCTGTCTGAGCCTCAGGTTTCTCATCTGTAAGATGAGGATAGTACTGTTTATTCTAAAGAATTATTTTGGAGAAACAAATAAGATGATGTATTTATGGTCTCTATGATAGGCCCTGGCATGGAATCACTCAATGAATATTAAAATATTACCTTTCTCCTATCTTCCTTAATTCTATTCTGAATCAGTGGGCAGGATTATTTTATATGATCGACTAAATAACTTGAGAGATAGTCACTACTGTGATTGAAAAGTAGGTGAGTGTGATCTGCACAGAGCAGCATCATAAAGAGATGCACAAGGGAGTTCCCGTTGTGGCACAGCAGAAGAGAATCCAACTAGGAACCATGAGATTGCTGGTTCGATCCCTGGCCTTGCTTAGTGGGTTAAAGATCTGGCGTTGCCATGAGCTATGGTGTAGGTCACAAACAGGCTCAGATCTGGCATTGCTGTTGCTGGAACTGTGGACAGCAGCTGTAGCTCTGATTAGACCCGTAACCTGGGAACCTCCATATGCTGCAGGTGCGGCCCTAAAAAGCAAAAAAAAAAAAAACAACAACAACAACAACAACAACAAAAAAACAAAAAACAAACAAAAAAAACAGCACGAGTATTATTTGTATAGGTTACTGATAGATGATTTATAATTGACTATCTGTAACCCTTATACAAAAGTTGTACTCATTACTAGTATCCATGAGGATGCAGGTTCGATCCCTGGCCTTGCTCAGTGGGTGGGGGATCCAGAATTGCTGTGAGTTGTGTCAGTCACAGATGCAGCTCGGATTCTGATTTTCTCTGGCTGTGGCATAGGCTGGCAGCTGTAGCTCCGAATCGACCCCTAGACTGGGAACTTCGATATGCCATGGGTACAACCCTAAAAAGCCAAAAAAAAAAAAAAAGTTATAGTCATTAAATTGAAACCTCTTTCATCTTTGGCACTAGATACAACACATTGTTAAGCTAAGTGTAATTTGTATTATTGATGTTTTCTCTATTACTTTCTTTTTTTTTTTTTTTTTTTTTTTTTTTGGTTTTTTATCACCACTCCCACTTGCATATGGAGGTTCCCAGGCTAGGGGTCAAAACAGAGCGCTAGCCACTGGCCTATACCACAGCCACAACAACACAGGATCCGAGCCACATCTGTGACCTACACCACAGCTCAATGCAACGCTGGATCCTTAACTCACTGAGCAAGGCCAGGGATCCAACCCACATCCTCATGGATACCAGTCAGGTTCATTTACCACTGAGCCACGAGGGTAACTCCCTCCATTACTTTCTTTAGCCTAAAGAATCAATAAACAATAAACCAGGACCTGATCCGCAGTGTTAGCTACTTTCTGTGGTGAGATATTGCTATCATGACCATTTTCACACTATCAACAGCCGCATCACCAAAACAGAACTAGAAAGAAAGAGCACCCTGCCCATGGTACTGCTACCATGTTGCTACAGTAGAGTTACATAACTGCAAGGGCACAGGTAATATTAAAGTAGAACAAAATCAGTGGGATGTGATGAGTTCTGAGTATTTGTGACCTCTATTTCTGATAGAATTTATTGAATTCTAACTTTGTAAAATTTCATTTTTAATGACAGGCATGTTTAATAACTGGCTAAATTCCTCAAAGTATTAACAATTTTTTTTGTCTTTTTTTTTTTTTTCCCCTAGGGCCGCACCTATGGCATATGGAGATTCCCAGGCTAGGGGTCTAATTGGGGCTGTAGCTGCTGGCCTATGCCAGAGCCACAGCAACTCAGGATCTGAGCCGCGTCTTCGACCTACAGCATAGCTCACAGCAATGCCGGATCCTTAAACCACTGAGAAAGGCCAGAGACTGAATCCGCAACCTCATGGTTTCTAGTTGGATTCATTAACCACTGAGCCATGACAGGAACTCCAGTATTAACAATTAAAAAGAGATGACTCCAGCACACCCCTGCTGAAGGGTGCTAGAAATCCCTGATGGTTGCAGTTACAGTAATAATAGCCCCCATGCACCTAATGCTTACCAGATCCCAGGTATTCTTCTATGCCCTTTATATTCAGTCTCATTTATTCCTCACAACAGCTCTATGAGGTAAGTATTGTTATTATTTGTATCTAATTTACAGACAAAGAAATGGAACCAATAGAAGTTACCTAACTTGTGTTAAGTTCATAAAATTACAACTACCTTTCCTCAAGATAGAAACATTTTACCACAAATTTATTATGCCCACAAGGATGAAATCAGTATCTGGGTAAGTTTCCACAACTGCAAGAGCCAGTTCCTTAAAAGAGATCAATCTATCTATCTATCTATCTATCTATCTATCTATCTATCTATCTAGCCAGCCAGCCAGCCACACATTCTATTGATTCTGTTTCCCTGAAGAACCCTAAGACAATATGGAATATAGGAGTGGGAGCCAGTATAGAAAGCTTTGGCCAGAGAAGTAAAATTATGAGGTAAGAATTAAAAAATAAAGAAGCTTGGAATTCCTGCTGTAGTGCAGTAGGCTAAGAATATGACTGCAATGGCTTGGGTTGCTGCGGAGGCTAAGGTTTGATCCCCAGCCCAGCACAGTGGATTAAAGGATCCAGCATTGCTGCAGCTCTGGCATAGGTCATAGCTGTGGCTTGGACTCTATCCTGGACTGGGAACTCCCATATGCTGCAGTGTGGCCATTAAAAAAAAAAGTAAAGCTCCAAGTGGCCATAATATTTTAAAACAGAAATGGAGATAAAAATCATTGCAATTGAGGAAATTGAGGAGAGTAGGTTATTGGTTGTGCCATTGTTAATATTAGATGGTATAAGGTACAGAATAGAAAAGAAAGTGATGAGTCAGTATTCTGGGACTGTAGTGAGGTTACCTGGAGGAGCTGAGAGGGAAATGGAGAAAGATGGAAATCTGGATGGTGTGAGGTTACATACAGAAGGGGTTTTCAGTGTTGATGATGGAACGGTAGTCTGGAAGGAGTTTGGTGATTCCAAAAAGAGGCAATGTTTAGAAACTGAATAAAGAATAGAGTATGTTGCCTCCTCAAGAGAGATTGCAAGGGAAGTGATATCAAAGGCAACAAATACGGCAGTTCACTCAAACAGTGGAGTGACCGACATAGGTGTAGTTAGGATACTTTTGTCAAATATCCTGAGCTGATGTTTGGGTCTGCTACTTATAGTCTGAATGACTAGCCAGTTACTCAGATTCCTGAAGTTGAATTTCTCAACAAAAAATGAAAAAGGGATAATAATAGAATCTTTCTCAACATGTGTTTGCGATAATTAAGTGAACTATAAAGGCAAAACCCTTAGTGCAATATCTAATCATCATTATGTTGTTGGCAAGAAAATGTTTGAAAACAAATGATGGAAATGAAGATAAAACTGAATGGAAGGACAAATGAAGAGGTGGCAAGACTGGTGTGGATGTAGGAAGCAAAAGAGAAGACAGCATCAAAGTGGACTCTGACCTAGAGCCTGTGAAAGCAGATGATACCACTGTAACTGACAGCACTTATGGCTTGAACCCAACCAGAACCCAGACTGGGACTTGAACCTATGCGCCAGGACTCGAACACAGCCTAAACCAAGATTGGACTTGAACCCATGGTTTTTATTTTTATTTTTTGCTTTTTAGGGCCGCACTGCAGCATCTATAAGTTCCCAAGCTAGGGGTTGGATACACCACAGCCGCAATGTGGGATCCGAGCCCTGTCTGTGACCTACATCACAGCTCACAGCAACATCGGATCCCTGATCCACTGAGCAAGGCCAGGGATCAAACCCACATCCTCACAGATACTAGTAGGATTCGTTTCCATTGCACCACAATGGGAATTCCGAACCCATGGTTTTTAAATTAAGATCACTCACCTGGTGCTGGACTTACTGAGGTTCAGGTTCATCCTCAGAGCAGAAGGAATTCAGTGAGACAAAGCGACAGGCAAGAAATGGATTAAGATAGGATGCTTGTGAGAGATGCAGGTGAGGAGGCTCTGTCCTGAGGATCTGATGGGCTACAGTTTTATCATCCAAGGGGAGTGGGGGTGGGAAAAGACAACCCCTTCCTTTTAAGCAGCAGCTCCTTCTTGGTATCTGGTAAGAGAGTATTTGACCCTATAAGGTCAAACCAGGACTGCCATGGTGCTTATTCAAATCAGTAGAAGGGTAGTCCTTAAACTCCTGTCCTTGGTCTGAACCTGAATGCAGCCCTAACCCCATCCCCCATCCAATGACCTGAGGCATGTCTCCTGCCTCCACCAATCAAGCAAGGCCTGCCTTGTTCTGATGGCCCTCTTGAGCAATTATTAACTGACAGTGGTTTCCCAAAATCCCCTAGGTTTTCCTCTCCATCTATGGTCCCTTATTAGGACTTCCGAAACAACCTGTGTAACTATCCTACTCCATCCCTATCACAAGTATTTGTGGAAAATCAGGCTGGAAGGAGAGAGGCAAGTAACCTCTCCATTGTACTCAGTGCCTCTGGGGAGGGACTTATATTCATCCCAAGACCAGGTCAGACACAAGCACAGTTGCCTAACAACTTCGGGGACTGGACTGGGGTGAGACTAGTTGTAAGGTGAATGCTGGGCTGTGGGCAGTAAGGTGGAGAGCTGGGGCCAGGGACCTCCCACCAGAGCCAGCCCTAGAAGGTGATGGTGCAAGGTCTGCAAGAAGGCAACAGAGGGATCCAGGCTGCAAAGTGTCCGGGTAGTTGAGCAGTAGCCAGGGTTTTGGAAACAAGTAGGAATAAAGTTTTAATGCATGATGCTTTTCCAGAGGAATAGAAAATTGGGACTTAAGGGAATAAGATGAAGGAGGACTGTGTTGGAAGATGTGGTGGAACAATAGGTGAAGAGTGAGGAGAAAAAAGACAGAAATACAGATACTGGAATTAAGTATTAATAAAGAAATGGAAGCACCAGGAGGAAAACATAAGCCTAGAATTGGAACTGGAGTTGAACAGCAGAGTTGTGTCAGCCCTTCCAAGGCAAAAATCTTTGCTTCTCAGACTTTCTGTTGTGGCTCAGTGGGTTAAGAAAGTGACAAGTGTCCATGGGGATGTGGGTTCAATCTCTGGCCTTGCTCAGTGGGTTAAGGATCCAGTGTTGCCATGAGCTGTGGTGTAGGTTGCAGCTGCATCTCAGGTCCTGCATTGCTGTGGCTGTGGTGTAAGCCAGCAGCTGTAGCTCTGATTCGACCCTTAGCCTGGGAACTATCATATGCCATGGGTGTGGCCCTAAAAAGCCAAAAAGGGGGGGGATTTTTTTTAGAATTAAAAATAAATCACAAATTTGTATAAAGCAGAAAAGTACTACAAATGTTACAAATCCAGGAAAAAATATGTAATACTTATTAAGTGGTTTGTTTTTGCTTTATTTTCAATTGCATAATGGAAAAGTGCAGAGCCCTAGAAGCTTTTCCATGGTTCAGGTCTTTAACTAAAGAGTCTGCTTCTAGCTCCTGCTGTGATTTTGAGGGGAGGAGGTTGTGAGGAGAGAAACCAATGAGGAGACCCAGGCAGGAGGTGGGGCAGCCCTCAGACTGCTTCACATCTGCGCCAATCAAATGACATAATGTGCACTGAGGCTGAGTTAGCCTGGCAGCACACTGTTCCTGGCCAGCCATCCATCCTCTACAGGATAGTCATGCCTGCCTTTGTACTTGCCCACCATGCTGGAGTGTGATATGCAGTGGACAGAGGAAACAAGGATAGGTTGCAGGGTGGAGTCTTTGATGATGTGACCTTTCCAAGAGACAGCAGTGAAAACTGAAATAGATTTTATTTATTTATTTATTTTTCCCCTGGTAAATTTGTTTTTATTTTTATTGATATATAGGTGGTGGGTTTGGGAAACAAAACTCACCTAGTTTTGCTCCACTAGGGAAATGTCCATTTCTAGGTCTCCTGGGATAGCTTTTGGAGCTTATTTATTTAGTTTTTTGGCCTCATTTGCAGCATATGGAAGTTCCTGGGCCAGGACTGGATCCAAGCTGTAGCTGTGACCTAGCCACAGCTGTGGCCACACCAGATCCTTAACCCTCTGCACCACAGTGGAAACTCCTGAAATAGATTTTATGAGACGAATGTGTTTATGCATATTTATGCAATTTAAAATAATAGATAAACCTATCCTTTATTTACCCATTTATACATTGGAATATGACTCAGCCACAAAAAAAGGACATTTTGCAATTTGCAGCAATATGGATGGACTTGGCATTATGATAAATGAAATAAGAAAGATAAATATTGTAGGATATTATGTATATGTGGAATCTAAAACATAATACAAACTAGTGAATATAACACAAAAGAAGCTGACTCACAGATGTAGAGAACAAATGAGTGGTTATTAGTGAAAGGGGAGAAGCAATATAGGAGCAGAGGAGTTTGAGGTACAAACTACTGGATATAAGACAGTACTGTAAAACATGGGGAATATAGCCAATATTTTATAATAACTACAAATGGAACATAACCTTTAAAATTGAGAATCACTATATTGTACACACCTGTAACTTATATAATATTGTACAGCAATTATACTTCAATAAAAAACAATAAAATAAAATGATAGATAAATTTGGTGGGGAAAGGAAAACTACTAAGTAGATTTGTATGTCTGACAAGCAAAGATGTCCATCATTTATATTTAGATTTTTAAAAGCCTGGAGTACAGAACTATATGAATAGTATGATCAACTTTTTTGTGTGTGAAAAGGAACAAAGGAACACACACACACAGAGGCCCACATAAAACCATGTGGAGGAATATATATGAAACTATTTTTTAATACTGGTTACATCAGAGGAGTAGGTTTAATGCCAGAAAATGGGAAAGGTTTTACTTTTTTACTTAATCCAGCTGTTTTACTTTTTATGATGAATACTGTTTAACTGAAACAAAATTTAAAGACTAGAACCAGATACATGTGTGTTAAGACCAGCTGAGCTGGGGAAAACTGTCAGGTAGTTTCTTCCTAAATCTCCCTTATAAGCTGCCCAGAGCATTCTATTTCTTACGAATTATTTCTACTTTATTTTATTTATTTATTTATTTATTTGTTTGTTTGTTTGTTTGTTTGTTTGTTTTAGGGCCGTACTCATGGCATATGGAGGTTCCCAGGCTAGGGGTCAAATTGGAGCTGCAGCTGCTAGCCTACACCAGAGCCACAGCAATGTGGGATCTGAGCCAGGTCTCAGCTCAGGGCAATGCTGGATCCTTAACCCACTGAACGAGCCCAGGGATGGAGCCTGCATCCAGATTTGTTTCCACTGAGCCAGGATGGGAACTCCCACAACAAAGTTATTTCTTACAACAATCTTATCTTGAAATAAAACTTTAGATTAAAAATTAAAATAAAACAGGAGTTCCTGTCATGGTTCAGCAGTTAATGAAGGGACTAGCATCCATGAGGATGCAGGTTCGCTCCCTGGACTTATTCAGTGGGTTAAGGATCCAGCGTTGCCATGAGCTGTGGTGTAGGTCACAGACATGGCTGGGGTCCTGCATTGTTGTGGCTGCGGCATAGGCCAGCAGCTACAGTGCCTATTGGATGCCTCGCCTGGGAACCTCCATATACTGAGAGTGCAGCCCTAAAAAAAAAACCAAAAAACAAAAAATAAAAACAAAATAAAACCCGGGAGGAAAATCTGTTCTGCTTGTTGGTATTTAGATCATTGACCATACAACTGTTAAATCTCAGGAATCAGCATCATATGAATCAGGTCATGATGACAAGCTCTTGCCTTCTCTTTTATTTTCTCATTTTCTGATTTCTTGTCCAATCCCTACTTATTCCCCATTATTTGTTAGCTTACTCTTTCGGCAATGAGTAACTATGAATGAAATCTCCTGTCTTACTGAAAATGGATCAGACTATGAAACAATCTGTTTCATGAGACAGACTATGAAATATTGATATCAAAATGCCCCTCTTCATATATTTAGTTTTTCTGAAAAATATTCAGTTAACCATAGGTTATAACTTTAAATCATATTTAGTCAGTCCTGAAAACAGATATGTGCAAGTGGATTCTAGATAATAATTCAGAGTATTGTATACTGCTAAAATTTTCCTAAGAGGACACAAAGCTCTCCTTGGATTCTTAGGGAAATAAAATGGACTATTATATGCACAAGGGTTTTGGAAATGAAAAGTACTATAGAAATAGTAGGAACCATTGTTATTATGTTAATTGTTATTCTATTTTGATAAGGATTGCCTTCTATTTCAAGTCTTGAAAGATTCCAATTTTATAGAATTTTATATAATTTCTTTCTTCTGTAAAATCTTCACTTAATATAACTTATATTTTCTATCCAGTTTCCTCTGATAGTTTTATGCTTAAAAACCATATGACATTATAAGACAATACAAATAATTTTCTTAGGTAAAACTTACTATAAAGACAAATGGGGACTTACAGATTCACCATACTAAGTAAAGTAAGTCAGAGAAAGACAAATAGCATATACTACTTACATGTGGAATCTTAAAAAAAAAAAAAAAAAAGCGACACAATCTAACCTACTTACAAAACAGAAATAGGGTCACAAACATGGAGAACAAACTTATGGTTACCAAAGGGGAAAGGGGAGAGGGATAAATTGGGATTTGGGATTAACATATATATAAAATAAATAACAAACAAGGATCTATTGTATAGCACAGGGAACTATATTCAGTATCTTGTAATAACCTATAATGGAAAACAATTTGAAAAAAATATATATTTATCTGACCCACTTTCTTGCACATGAAACATTGTAAATCAATGACACCGCCATCAAAATAAAGTGGGGAGTTCCCCTTGTGGCGCAGTGGGTTAAGATCCTGACATAGCATCCGTGAGGTTGAGGATTCTATCCCAGGTCTTGCTCAGTGGGTTAATAATCCAGCACTGCCACAAGCTGCACCGTAGGTCACAGATGTGGCTCAGATCCCATGTTGCCATGGTTGTGCGTGGCTGTGGTATAGGCTGGCAGCTGCAGCTCCAATTCAATCCCTAGCCTGGGAATTTCCATATGCCCTGGGTGCAGCCTTAAAAAGGAAAAAAAAAAAAAAAAAAGAAAAGAAAAGAAAGAAAGAAAGAAAGAAAGAAAGCAAGCAAGCAAGCAAGCAAAGATCAAAAAAAAAAATCAGATATAGATATTTATATAAATAAGAGCTTGTTTTTAAATTTGACCATAAAATAATGTAACCTCATGATGGGCAATTTGGAAAACAAAGAACAGGATACATAAGAAAACATTCTAAACATTTCTAAAATTCATCAATTACATAAGTCCTTAGTTAACATTTCAGTAAATTTTATTCCATGCTTTTTAACTTTTCCTTGTACAGATGAACTCTTCTTTTCAAAGTTGAGATCATACTCTTGCTATCCTATTATACCCCTTTTTTAACCCATTCTGAGCATTTTATCATGAGATTTAGCATAACTTGTAAAAGTGATATTTAATGATTGCATTAATAATCATCATATGGCTGTATTAAAATACTTATAATCAGGAGCGCCCATTGTGGCTCAGCAGTAACAAATCCAACTAGTATCCATGAGGATGCAGGTTCAATCCCTGGCCCTGGTCAGTGGGTTAAGGATCGGACATTGCTGTGAGCTGTGGTGTAGGTTACAGACATGGCTTGGATCTGGCATTGCTGTGGCTGTGGTGTAGGTCTGCAGCTGCAGCTCCAATTCAGCCCCTAGACTGTAGGAGCCATAAAAAGACACACACACAAAAGTATTTATAGTCATTCCTATATTGTATCAATCATGGTCCTGACTGGAAACAAGTGACCTACTCAACTAACACAACTGGTAATAGTTAATAAAGGGATGATTTGCAAGGATGTCTGCAGGGCCAGGGACACCAAGAAGGGATGGCAAAGTACTTAGGAGCCATAACCACACCAGCCTGAAGAGGGAAGACGAAGGATGGTTACCAGAATCTGGAGAGCTGCAGTGGTCAGAGAGGATCTCCAGAAAGGAGCTTTGGTAGGGAACACAGCCACTCCCAACCCAACCTAGTAGAGGCTTATGAAATTGATACTCTAATTTCTCCTTGTTCCTGCCTTCTAACCTCCTGGTTCCACTTACCATTGGCCAAACCTAACCAGAAACCAAACAGCAAGGGATCTGCTGCTATGGAGGCCACAGAGGTCGGCCACTGTCCTGGGAGAAGGGCAGAAAGTATCTATTGACTGGGAAATATTCAGCATTCTCGTTGTTTTCAGTGTTGCCCCTCCACCTTCTCACAATTGTATCAATAAGGTTGTGAGAAAGACTACTGTATGCTTATCCCTCAGTGATACTAGGTAAGTATCCTGCACGTAAGATCAGCCAGCCTTGTCAAAGGATGTGACAATGGAAAAGTACTGTGGCATCAAGCATTCCATGCATGACTAAAGTCAGGCCATCTAATCGAGAATCAATTGTCCTTGTTTTGCTCCATAGATGATATTATTAACCAGACCCATGGCATAGGATTTCTGGTTTTTTTATCTAGGCACACATTCCATACTGCCACACCCAAGAGGCATTTTATATCAGCAAAAAGAGGCAATCACAGACCATGACCTCCAGCCATCAATTCCAGAACTCTCTCTATCTGTTGTACAACAGAAAACAGAATCAAAACAAACCAAAACTTCAAGGATGACAAATGGAAGAAGCTAGATTTTTACATCTGTCCCTTGTAATTTTTCCTAAAAGGAACTCAACATGTAGCCTAAAAGCAAGACCAATTGTAGGGGTAGGGGAACCTTTTAACCTTTACAGCATGGGTTTTTAAAGCATAAGTGGATTTGGCTCTCCCAATAAGTTAAACTACAGTAACTCAAGTTTAATCCTCACTAAGAAAGGAGCACAATGAAATTATGACTCTTTGCCATTCATTTGTCATAGAATGCTGAGTAAAATGAGGGCCAAATCCTGTGTAGTTGTACGAAATGCTACTCATGCGAATTTATATGATCACTGCTGAAAAGCCTTCTGACAGAGAAATAGTATATAAAATTGACTCTTTTCTGTATGAGAAAAAAAACTATTGTTTAAGTGCAAATAAGGGAACATTGGTGTCTCTCCTATTCTAATCCAACAAAATGGCTAAGTGGGCAGGAGAGTTTTTTACTAAGGATATGACAAGATGGTAGTATGAAACTTTCACATCCATCCCAGTGCAATACCAGGTTTGAGAAGCATTGGGAAACTTCCCTAACTTCTTCCCAAGAAACTTTTTAAAAAGCCATAAATAAGGGGGAGTTTCAAAAATCATTCTGTGTCTCGTGCTTCAAAAAAATCAATACAATTACAGCACAGCATTTAGAAACTGGGTAACTTGAGGTTCTTTTTTTTTTTTTTTTTTTTTTTTGGAGCTGCTATAACAAAAAACACACCAATATTCACCAACAAAATTCAATGTACATAACACACCTCTTGTGATATCAATGGTTCAAGAATCCAGAGAAATTTTACATGAATTTAACATTGGAAAACTTATTTCTTTTCTCTTTCCTTACAAAAAGTGAATCTTGCTTTAGTTTAATTCAAACATATAATTACTGAGAACATTACAGCTTGCTAAATGTTTTGTGTATTTCAATGTTTTTAATCTTTATTTTAGATACTCAGGATAGTTATGATATTCCTCCAAGTGGAAGTAGTTGAGGAAGTATTTTAGCCCCTTATCTTCCATGACCAAGAGGAATCCTAATTTTAATTGAATGAAATTAAACATCATTGAATATAAACTATGTAGGAGAGAGTGTTGTTCACACTCCATATAAATGGCAAATGTTGCAGAGATACTAAGATGCAAATGGTATAATCTCTTCTCAAAAACTTAAAAATCTAGTAGGTTAAGAAGAAAAAGCATTCTAACTACAAAGCTGAATAGTCTTACGAGAGGGGTGAAATGCTTCCAAGGACAAAGAGAAAGGGAGAATTAGAATCAGAATTAAAAGACAAAAATGGGACAAGTGACAAGAGAAGTTTTCCATAGTGAGACCAATTGATAAGGGTGTGGAAGTTTTGGTATATATGAATGCATGCATGCAAATGTTGCAGAGATAATAAGATGCAAATGATATAATCTCTGTTCTCAAAAACTTTAAAATCTAGTAGGTTAAGAAGACAAAAGAACTAATAATATTTATTTATTTTTATTTTTTATTTTATAGTAATTGTAGAAGTACAAAAATAATATAGCATTCTTATGTACTTTTCAAGCAGTTTCCCCAATGATACCTTGTAAAATCACAATACATTATTATCAAAACCAGATTGACATTAGCACAATACTGTTAACAAAACTGAATCCCTAATTAGGATTTCACCAGTTTTTATATGCACTCGTGTGTGTTTGTGTATGTGTGTGTGTAGTTCTATGAAATTTTATCATAAATATTTAATTTGTAACAAGCCACCTTACTGAGTTTTTTTAAGTTCTAACATTTTTTAAAGCTACTTCATTTGGGTGTTCTGGGAATGTAATATAATCATCCCATATGCAAGTACCAATAATTTTGTCTTTATTTTTCCAATAGTTATACCTCCTATTTCATGTTCTTTGAATGCACTGGCAATCACATCTAGAATAATGTTAAGTAAGAGAAGTAATATAGGTTAATCACATTTACATTAACAAATGTCCTAATATTAAACCATCCCTGCATTTAGAGAATGAATACAGAGTGGGATATTATTATTTTGACCTATTATGCTGATAGCTTTATCTTTCCATTAATTCTTCTGTGAGATTGTGCTACAGTAGGGTTTTGCTAATTGTACATAACTACACTATAAACCTTTCCTTCATTCTCTACCCTCTAAACCATTTATGGAGCATGAGAATTATTTGTTCAGGGAATATATAGGGGGAAAATTTACTCACACATCCAATAGGGTCAGGTACCTAGGACAAGGAGAGAGTTTTTCCTTAATACCTTTCTTCATTTCTTACATAACCATTTGTTTCTTGGAACTTCCAACCTCTTCTTTAGCTCACTTTGTTGTTGTTGTTGTTTTGGCCTCACCTGCAGCATATGAAGTTCCCAGGCCAAGGACTGAACCCAAGCTGCAGTTGCAACCTACACCAGAGCTGTGGCAATGCTGGATCCTTAACCAATGTGCCACTAGGAACTCCCTCACTTTGCTTTTTGCTTATATATATTTTCTTGGAAGATAAACCATTTTCCTTAAGGTTTTCAAATGTATTGCCATAGCACAGGGCAAAGTATTCTATTTGTGATTTAGTAATTTACAATTTTAATGAAAAAAATTAGAGCCATTAACTGAATTCTGACAGTAGTATTATGCAATTAGAAGTAAACATTAAAATAACTTTTCCATCGTGGCTCAGTGGTAACAAACCTGACTAGTATCCATGAGGAAGTGGGTTCAATTCCTGGCCTCACTCAGTGGGTTAAGGTTCCAGCATTGCTGTGAGCTGTGGTGTAGGTTGCAGACTAGGTTTGGATCCCATGTGGCTGTGGCTGTGGTGTGGTGTGATTTGACCCCTAGGTGGAACTTCCATATGCTGCAGGTGTGTCCCCAAAAGGCAAACAAATAAACAAAAAAACAAAAAAAACTTTTTTTTTTAAAATTAATGAAAATTGTTGTTTTTTTTAACCCATTTCCTTATTTTTCCCCAAAGAAGGAACATTTAACTCATATGTTTCCCTACACTGTTATTTCTCTCTCTCTCTCTTTTTTCTTTTTAGGGCTGCACCCATGGCATCAGAAGTTCCCAGTGTAGGAGTTGAATTGGAGCTACAGCTGCCAGGCTACACCACAGCCACAGCAATGCTGGATCCGAACCACATCTTCGACCTACACCACAGCTCATGGCAATGCCAGATTCCTTAACCCACTGATCGAGGCCGGGGATTGAACCTGAAACCTCATGGATCCTAGTCAGTTTCGTTAACTGCTGAGCCAGGAAGGGAATTCCTGTTTTCTCTTTCTTGATTTTGATCTTTTTCACATCCTTTAATCCCCTTGGACCTGAATTCTGTCCAGCCTTTTTTCCCCTTCTCTCCACTTTCAAAAAATAATTACTACTTAGAAAGGATTCAGAATAACATATTATCCAAATGTTTCAGAACTACCTATTGCTCATCACCTGAGCAGAATCACAGACTATGAGATTTCTGAGAATTCTATAGCCTGGCTTAACAGGAACCTTTCAGGCAGTCACATATGTTAGGTGTAACCTTACCTATTAGACAGAGGCCAAGTAGAGTGAGATTACTTATGAGCAGTATTTTTGCCTGGATGCTCTTTTGCCTTCCAGCCTCAGTTAAGTTTAGCTTATGAAATTTGGACAGAAACTAGAAACTTGGAATGAAAGATAAACACATCACAGAAAAGAAACTCATGGACTTGGAGAACAGATTTGCGGTTGCCAAGGGACAGGGGAAGGGGGAGGGAGGAACTGGGAGTCTGGGGTTAGTAGATGCAAACTATTGCATTTGGAGTGGATAAGCGATGAGATCCTGCTGTACAGCACAGGAAACTCTGTCTAGTCACTTGTGATGGAACATGATGGAGGATAATGTGAGAAAAAGAATGTATATATGTCTGTGACTGGGTCCCGCTGCTATACAGTAGAAATTGACAGAACACTGTAAACCAACTATAATGGAAAAAAATCATTACAAATAAAAATGAAAGATAAACACATGGATGCCTGTTAATGTACAGCAGCTGCATTCATGAAGAAGACCTTATGATCTAAGGAATGCACTTGCTTATTCTTTCTGACAGGTTAGAATACATCTTGACACTTTACTATTCTCAAGTTGAGGACTTTGGGATACAAAGGAAACAAATGGGCTCAAGACACTGCAAGATAAGATGTTTAATGAAGGATGCATGTAGTAGAAGAACTAGAAAATCACTGGGGTCTGGAGCAGCAGAACTTCTCACATACACTGCTCTCATAGTACCTACCTTGAGTTAGGGACCCAGTTCCTATAAACACCTCCCCTGCTCCCGCCTCAAGAAGTGCATCCTATGATCCCTTACCATCAAGGAGCTTGCAGTTTAACTATACAATCTCTAAAATGGGGAATGGCCTTATGATTGCCAGTTGTCTGAAACCTTTAAGTAATAAGCTCATTAACAGTAACATCATTTAGAGGAAGGGTGCTTTACAGCTGGTGACTAGTCTCTGCTACGAACAAGAAAAGTAAAATTAGAAATTGTAATGAAAAAACAAAATGGATTTTTTTTATCAATGTTGCATTTACTTTTTTTTCTTTAATCTTAGTAGTTATTTGACAAATGGTGCTTTTTTACCTCTCCCCTACCTTTCAGTGCCACTTAAAGAAAACATCCTAGGATGTGTATTATTATGCTCTAATTACAGTGGAGGGCACACTGGCATGTGATTGTGGTATAATAACCAAAGCCCTGGAGTGCCTTTTTATTCCATTAAAAATGACCTTAGCTTTGGATCACAGCACTTTGCATTGATTTGTCTCTTTTGTGGTTTCCTCTCCACAGGTCTGCTTCCTCATACAGGGTGATGCATGGGATTGTGACACATGGGGGTCAGTGAAATTAACTATCTTTCCCGTGAGAAATAATTCATCATTTAGCATTTGCTGTTAATGTGCCTTCCCTGGGAATGAAGTCACATGAAGTGTATGGAAGTTGTGGAGCAGCTGGACACTACATAATATCATTTCATGTCCATGAGGAAGACAACAATAATTTTCTCATCTGCAAAGAGGAGGCATCTGGGCTACAGAAAAGGAGGTATTGATATGTTCAGGTGCTTTAAAAATAAATGGCTCTAATTGCTTCTATGGAAATCATACCCATTAGAGCCCAATTTAAATTTTGTTTTCTGCCTGTTTCAATAGAGTCTTTAAAAACAATGGCTAAGATCAAACCCGAATGTGTCTTCAAGTGGAAAGACTTCCCAGATTAATCTAGAACTGAGGGGGTGACTCTGTTCTCTGCACAAGCGGGAGGGGTCTCAGCTCACTTTGTCTCTGGACTGGATTCTCATTTGGGGAATAAGAATGAAAGGGATGACATGAGCTGGGATCATTCAAAGCAGTCTAAAGAGTATGTATTAAGGGCTGACTACAAGCCAGATTTTGTGCTAGACAATGTGATAGGGATAAAATGTGAATGAGAAAGCCAGTGATTCCTATCTTATCCAGCTTAGAAAGTATACTCGAACCCAAGGGGACTTGTGTCAAAAATGTTCACTGAAGTATTGTTCATCACAGTGGAGATTCAGAAATGACCCAATGCCCATCAGCAAGAGACAGACAAAATAAACTATGTGATGCCCACCCAATGGGAAACCGTCCCTCGTTGGTAAAGAACGAGGTAGATTTACATGTGGGAAGGTGTCTAAGACCATTGATGTTAGAGAATAGCTAACTATACAAAAGTCACACATCCAGTAGGAAACTCTATATAAACACACACAATACTATAGATTTTCTCCCTAATCATCAGATGCATAGCAAACAACTCTGGGAAAATATCTTTCAAAGTAGGTCCTCCTGCCGCACCGTGGAGGGAGTGCTATTCACACTGGAGGCAGCCATCTTTGATGGCCCTGTGCCAACCTGGTGACTCTGACTCTGGTTAACTTCAGGGGATGAAAGGGGCCAGGATTAAAGCTAATTGTCAAAGGGAGCTTTAGCCATTATCTACAATGTTTTAATTCTTTCTTCTTCTTCTTTCTTTCTTTTTTTTTTGTTTGCTTTTTAGAGCCGTACACATGACATATGGAAGTTCCCAGGCTAGGGGTCAAATAGGAGATGCATCTTCCAGCCACAGCCAGAGCAACGCTGGATCCAAGCTTCATCTGCGAACTGCACCACAGCTCACAGCAACACGAGATCCTTAAGCAACTGAGTGAGGCTAGGAATGGAACTTGCATCCTCTGTTACTAGTCAGATTCATTTCTGCTGTGTCACAATGGGAACTCCCATCTACAATGTTGTAATTCTTAAAAGAGGTTACAGTAATAAATTAAATATTAGTTGGTGGGAATGTAAGCTGGTACAACCACTATGGAGAACAGTATGGAGGTACTTTAGAAATCTATACAGAAAACTATCATATGATCCAGCAATCCCACTCTTGGGCACTTATCTGGACAAAACTTTCCTTAAAAAAGAGACATGCACCTGCATGTTCATTGCAGATCTATTCACAGTAGCCAAGACATGGAAACAACCCAAATGTCCATCAACAGACCATTGGATTAGGAAGATGTGGTATATACACACAATGGAATACTACTCAACCATAAAAAAGAACAAAATAATGCCATTTGCAGCAACATGGATGGAACTAGAGACTCTCATACTGAGTGAAGTAACTCAGAAAGAGAAAGACAAATACTGCATGATATCACTCATATCTGGTATCTAACATACAGCACAAATGAACCTTTCCACAGTAAAGAAACTCATGGACTTGGAGAATAGACTTGTGGTTGCCCAGGGGGCAGCAGAGGGAGTGGGATGGATTGGAAGCTTGGGGTTAATGGATGCGAACTATTGCTTTTGGAATGGATTAACAATGAGATCCTGCTGTGTAGCACTGAGAACTATGTTTAGATACTTGCAACGGAGCATGACAAGGGGAGAAAAAGTTATGTATACGTGTATGTGTAACTGGGTCCCCATGCAGTACAGTGGAAAAAAAAAATTGTGTTGGGGGAAATAACAATTAAAAAAAAGTAAGTAACATGTAATTCCTGCTTTCTAGGCACCAATAATCCAGAGGAGAAAGAGGTATGTACTCTAATAATTCTGACGCAAAGTCTCGTGTGCTTGGCGCCTCCCTGGATGCCCTGACTATGCCAGGTGAGGCTATGAGTTGTTCTTTGGGGAGGAGGGATTGAAAAGAAGACCTCAGGGAAAAGGTCCTCAGTGAAAAGAAGACTTTCTACCCCCACAGCATTCTGGGAAACTCTGGTAGTATCATTAGCTGTCACTTGTCAACTCCACTGGGGATGAGAGGAAGGGGCTGGAGAGAAAGCCAGAATGAAGGATCTAGCCTATACTCACTAGGACTGGCTTATCTGCAATGAAGTAAAACTGACCCTGGCTATCTAAAGCCAAGGGGAATGACTTGGTGGCCGATGAGGAGTTCACTGTGTCCAGGGGAGGCTGGAAAATATTGACAGGAACTAAGCACCTGGAGGCAGTAGGAGTGGGGATGGTAATGAGGCAGGAGACCACAAAATCTCTCATTTAGCAACACCTGCCTGGACATGAACAAAATCCAATAACCTCATCATCTCTGTCCCATATTAACTCTGGTCCAGATTAGGTCGCATGCACATGGCTGCCAGAGGCGAGAAAGGGAGCAGTGTCCTCAGATTCCACAGTGGATGGCAGGTTATCCGTAAACACAGCTTCAGGGGAGTCCCCCGAAATAGGGATGGGGCTGGCCAGAGGGAGAGCCCAAAGGGGTCGTGGTTACTGACTGGGTGCTTAGTAAGTACCAGGTGCAGTTTTAAGCCCTTTACATGGGTATTATTTAACAGTGGCAACACTCTACTGGTTAAGTATTATTATCAATTATCATTTCCTCTTTACAGAGGTGGTTAGGTAAATTTTTTAGGATTGCAGAGATAACTGACTTGGTAGTTTGATTCTGAGACTGTATATATACATATTTTTTTAAATTATAGTTAATTTAAAGTGTTGTGCCAATTTCTGCTGTAAAGCAGAATGACCCAGTCATACATATATGTACATTCCTTTTCTCATATTATCTTCCACCATGTTCTATCCCAAGAGATTGAACATAGTTCCCTGTGCTATAGAGTAGGATCTCATTGCTTATCCATTCTAAATGTAATAGTTTGCATCTACAAACCCCAAACTCCCAGTTCATTCCACTCCATCTCCCCTCTCCCTTGGCAACCACAAGTCTGTTTAGAACTAAATATAGAGCTACCATATGATCCAGCATTCCTACTCCTGGGCATATATCTGCAAAAAACTATAATTCAAAAAGATAATGATAATGCACCCCTATTTTCACAGGAGTGTTATTTACAATAGCTGAGGCATGGAAACAACCTAAATGTCCACTGACAGATGGATGGGTAAAGAAAATATGGTACACATATACAATGAAATACTACTCAGTCATAAAAAGAACAAAATAATGTCATTTGTAACAACATGGATGCAACTAGAGATTCTCAAACTAAGTGAAGTAAATCAGAAAGATAGACACAAATACCATACGATACCACTTATATGTGGGATCTAAAATATGGCACAAATGGACCTATCTACAAGACAGAAATTGACTCACAGACTGAGACTGTATTTTTTATGACTTGCTACTGCAGATGTCCACTCTCTGTCCCCTGCTTGCCTTTTTTTCTTCCCATTTCCCATAGGAATATGGAACACTTTAAAACATTGAGGGAGTTCCCGTTATGGCTCAGTGGGTTACAAACCCATCTAGTACCCATGAGGACATGGGTTTCATCCCTGACCTTGCTCTATGGGTTAAGGATCTGGCATTGCATGAGCTGTGCTTAGGTTACAGATGCTGCCTGGATGCCAAGCTGCTGTGGCTGTGATGTAGGTTGGCAGCTGTAGCTTCCATTCGATCTCCAGCCCAGGAAGTTTCATATGCAGCAGGTGCAGCCCCAAAAAGCAAAATAAAACAAAACAAAAAAAACCCAAATCGAAAAACAACAAAAACCCAAAACATTGAATAGGAAATACGTAAGACACATTAAAGCAAGCTAAGGGTTTTCATAGCTGTAATCTCAGTTCTGCTTGTCTTTAGGGTAAGAAGATATTTTGATTCTTATTTTTCTGTTGTCAAAGGAAGCAATTATGAATTATATGAATTTCTCAAATGCTCTGTTGATTTTTTTATTATTTTTATTATTACTATTATTATTATTATTATTATTATTTTGGCTTTTTAGCCGCAATGCCAGATCCTTAACCCACTGAGCAGGGCCAGAGATCAAACCCACATTGTCATGGATCCTAGTGCAGTTCATAACCTCTGAGTGAGGACAGGAACTCCCAAGTGTTATCTTGATTAAGAGACAAATTGAGACAAGAACTCAGAACCATTGAATTAACAGGTAATCAATTCATCCCTCTTGTCAGGAAATCATAATTGCCTCCTTCACTGAGCCAGTCCTCATTCTATTTATTTATTTACTATTTATTTATTTTTGCATTTTTTTTTTCCTTTTTAGGGCTGCACTTGCAGTATATAGGTTCCCAGGCTAGGGGTCGAATTGGAGCTGCAGCTGCCAGCCTATGCCACAGTCACAGCAACAATGGATTATTAACCCACTGAACAAGGCCAGGGACTGAACTTGCATCCTCATGGATACTAGTCGGGTCAATAACCTGATGAACCACAACGGGGACTCCTCTAGTCCTCATTTTAAAACAGATTTTATAAACCGCATATCAGAATAAGTCATCATTCCTCCTTCTTTAAAACTGCCCAATGTCTCCCATCACATTTGTTTATTTATTTTGTCTGTGCCCTCAGAATATGGAAGCTCCTTGGACAGGGCTGAACCTGAGCCACAGCAGTGACAACACCAAATCCTTAATCACTAGGCCACCAGGGAACTCCTCCTATCACATTTTATTTTCTTTGTACTGCTGCACCTGCAGCATATGGAAGTGTCCAGACTAGGGGTCGAATTGGAGCTGAACTGAAGTCTACACCACAACCACAGCAACATCGGATTCGAGCCGCATCCAAAAACTACACCACAGCTTGCAGCAATGCTGGACCCTTCAGCCACTGAGCAAGGCCAGGGACTGAACCCGCATCTGTATGGTTACTATATAGGGTTCTTAGCCTGCTGAGCCAGAACCAGAACTCCCAATCACATTCAGAATACAGCTTTAACTTATCAGGACTATGAAGATTACAGGCATTGGCCCTGCTTCTTGGGCCTCATCTCTTTCTCACCCACAATCTTTGTCCTTCTCTCGTTTCCAAATATTCCAAACTAGTTCCCACCTTGAACAATTGTTCCTTCTGCTAGAAATCCTCTTAGGCTACATTCCCATGGAAAATTTCTTACCCTTTGGCTCTCAAACTTCAAAGACATCTCACAGACAACTTTCCTGATCACCTGAACTAAATTACCCCTTCCTCTAAGTCCTTCCACTCTGTATTAACTTCCTGATAGCACTCATCAGCTGGGATTTTCTTGTTTATCTGTTAGCCTACCAGATTGATGGAGTTTCTTCTCTGGAATGTAAACTCCCAGAAGTCACTAACATTGTCTGCCTTGCTCAAACCCTATGTCCAGCCAAAACCCTCCACTGTACATGGCACATAAATGTTCACTGAATATATTAATTCCTGTTTACCCAAACATTCAGTTTTTCCTTTTACCCCACAAAAGTCAAGTAATTTTTTTGTGTGTGTGTATGTGGTTTTTTGTTTGTTTGTTTGTTTTTGTTTGTTTTGTTTTGTTTCTTTGCTTTTTAGGGCCGCACCTGCAGCATATGGAAGTTCCCAGGCTAGGGGTCGAATCGGAGCTACAGCTGCTGGCCTACACCACAGCCACAGCAATGCGGGATCCAAGCTGTGTCTGCGACCTGCACTACAGCTCACAGGAACACCGAATCCCTGACCCACTGAGCAAAGCCAGAGATTGAACTCGCGTTCTCATGGATATTAGTTGGATTCATCTCCACTGAGCCATGATGGGAACTCCCCAAAGTCAGGTAATTATAAGTCTGAATAGGGAAATTGTTGGGAAAACTGTTCTAACTTTCATAATTAAAAAAAACTGGAACAATATGTAAAAAAAAAAAAACCCTGCCTGAATTCATAACAAGTTTGCTGCAAACATGGACTGAAGTTGGAGTCTTTTCCTTTGCCTAATTCTACTTGGTGCACTCGGCTGACCACATTCTGAATGAGGAGCTGAGGTGACCTTTGATTTATAACTTCTGAGGCGTCATCATAAGAGGCAATAAAGTTACACAGAGGTGTTCCCTCTCTGAAGATAAATATATTTTCATGGGGATGGTTGGGCACCTGAACTCATGACAGTGACAGGTCCCTTTGGGTATTTCCCAAATGCAGTGCACTACTTTAAGAGCTTACTGTGCATTAATCTATACAATCCTTGTACAACCCTCACTTAGTACATACTATTATCATGCCCATTTATAGATGGGGAATTTGAGACACAGATTTTAAGGAACTTGCCCATGGTCACATAGTTATTAGTAAGCGGTGGAAATAGGATTTCAACACAGGTGCTCTATTCCAAAGCCCTCACTTTTTTTTTTTTTTGACTGCACCTGCAGCGTATGGAAGTTCCCAGGCCAGGGATCAAATCCCAGCCTCTGCTTCAACCTACACCACAGCTGAGGCAACACCAGATACTTAACCCACTTCCCTGGGTATCCAGCCCACGCTGAAGCAGAAACAACCTTGGGATCCTTAACCCGCTGCACAACAGCAGGAACTCCCAAAACCCTCACTTTTAACCATTCACACTATTCTGCCTGCTCTGGCCATGAGTCACAGCTTATGCCTCAATACAGCAAATCAGAGTTTCCACTGAGATAACATAGTTAAGAGTTCTGGGTGAACTGCGAGGCAAATAGGAATCAGTAGTGCAGTTTTCATCAATGCCGTACTGGCAGAACTGTCTTGCTTTTTTAGGTTTTAATTTTCTTTGTACAATGGTCCTCCATAAATGGCAATGAAAGAAATAGAGCAAACATCATTGAGTCACAAGCTTCTGAGGTACTAAGCAGTGCTTTATTGATGGCAGGCGTATGGAGCTTCCTGGAACATGTTGTTTACGAATAAGGACATCTTTCTGGCATTAAGAGAGTGGAGAGTATGTGGATCCGGCTGGCCTGGGAGCATGACACACTAAATAATTGATTAAAGCTTCTCCACTACTCCACGAAGGCTGGAGTGTTTTACTTAAGCTGCTCTCTGAGCCCAGAGATGTCAGTTGGACTAAGGCACTGCTCCAGGAATGCCACAAGCAACAAAGCAGCAGCATCTCTCTCTGATGGGGAGAAAGCATCTCCTTTAAATCAAGCGCTCTCTAGTTCCTGACTAAAGGAGGTCCATTTCTTCAGCTACAACTCTTGCCCCGTTGTCCAATTCTATTGAGTCATTGACTTTACATTCTGATAGCTGCTGAAATTTCTTGAAAAAAAAAATCAATCAGAGAGAGTCCAAAAGAATGTAAAATCTCAGATATAAAAATAAATAAACTGCAGTTCTTATTGTGGCTCAGTGGTAATGAAACCAACTAGTATCTGTGAGGACGGGGATTCGATTCCTGGCCATGGTCAGAGGGTTAAGGATCCAGTGCTGCTGTGAGCTGTGGTGTAGTTTGCAGACTTAGCTAGGATCTGGCATTGCTATGGCTGTGGCAGAGGCTGGAAGCTACAGCTCCGATTCAAACACTAGCCTGGGAACTTCCATATGCTGCAAGTGAGGCCCTGAAAAAAAGAAACTGTAGTTCCCTGGTTGCCTAGTGGTAAGGGATCTGGCATTGTAACCTCTATGCCTGGAGTTTGATCCCTGGCCAGGGAACTTCCACATGCCACAGGCAGGGCAGAAGGAAGGAAAGAAAGAAGAAACTGTCTTCAGGAAGATCTTCATGCAAGATGGGTGTTTTCTGTTTTTTTGTTTTTTGGCCATGCCCACAGCATGTAAAAGTTCCTGGGCCAGGGATCGAATGTGAGCCACAACAGTGACCTGAGCCACAGTAGTGACAGTGCTGCTAACCCACTAGAGAACTCTGCAAAATGGGTGAAATATTTCATTTGGTAACATAGGTCGATGATGGAGATGAGGGATCTTCCTCATCCTCATTTTTTAAACTGATTAGGTTTTTAAGTTTTGGAATTTTCTAGCATAGCCTCGAATGCTTTGCTAATGGAGCTTGGCCACGAAAGAGATGTCTTTACTCTTTCACAATCACATTTCAGATGGACTCTATCTAGAAATGACACACGAACTGTTTTATTGCTACCTTCTGGAGTGGTACATATCTGTGAATACTCTGGAGGACGGACAGCTGGGCCCATCAGGGATATGCCAGTCAGAAAAATGTCAGATCTGCTTGGGGTCAAACCTTCATGGAAGGTTTCTTCTCTATTACTGCATAGCTAAAACCCAGCACACATATGGTTAACATCCAGAATTTTCTTAGGGAAATACTTCTCAGTTTTAGTAATTATCAGAAGTAATTACAAAACAGAACTCCTGTTTTGTAGGGGGAAAAGTACATTCAGTTAAGTTACATAGTTGCCCAATATTTTCAAACAATTTAGCCACTACATAAAATTCAAACCTCTTTCTTCCTACTCCATTTTCCCCAGCACCCAGTAAAAAATCAGCAGCTAATGTTCACGGCCCGAAGCACACTACAGATATCCTACCAATTTGCCCTTTGGATCGATCAACAATGTTCTAGAATCAGAAATTTATAAATGGTTCAACCCAAATAGCAGAAATAAACACGGAGCAGGCATTTGTGAACCTGGACTTCCTTCTAATTAGCAAATTGTTTAGAACCTGTCCTTCATCTCTGTCAGCTCTAAGCTGCAAATCATTGTCTGTGCTGTCTGCAAACCTCTTAAGGTTGCTGCCAGTATCAAAGCGATGTTTGTAGATTAAAATATGCTCTCCAAATGTAGGCTGTTTTACAGAACTTAAATAGCTAAGCTCTGTATCAAAGTTTTATTCTTAGGCATCATATTTCTCTGAGTGGAACTATATGATCTGTCTTTCAATGTTTTTAAATATCAGTCTGAGAGTTAAGAAAATAAAACTAAATAGATCTTTCGGATTTTTATTTCCAGATTCCAACCTGAGAATCACAGTTTCTGGGGCAGAGTAAATACTATTTACTCCTGTCTAATAGTGGTTTCGGTCAAAATGGAGATAGTACAACTTTATTAATGTCATCATTAGCAGACTTCTCCTCACACAGCCAATAATGCAATTTACTGGTGCTTTAAAAGCAGTTAAAAATGACCATTTTCTTTTCCTGCTAAGTTTTCTGTCTAGTCAGTTCTGATTCTTAGAGGCAAATATAAAGCCACAGTGGATATTTTAATAATGTCTCTGCCTCAAAAAACATAACACTATAAAGATATAGGCAACAGAGCAATTTCTAAAAATTAATTGCAAATGTGGAGTCAATTATTCTAGAAAAGCCAATTAAATAGTAAATCCAAACATTATGTTACCTCCATAACTCATCTTCCCCAGAAAATGTAAAAGTCAAAACCTTCGTATGTCATATTAAATCAATGCTTCAAGTTTCCATTTTCAGAGTTCCTGTTATGGCTCCACTGTTAACAAACCCGACTAATATCCATAAGGATGAGGACTCGGGTTCAATCTCTGGCCTCGCTCAGTGGGTCAAGTATCCAGCATTGCTGTGAGCTGTGGTGTAGGTCGCAGACATGGTTTGGATCCCTCGTTGCTGGGGTTGTGGTGTAGACTGGCAGCTGAAGCTCTGACTGGACCCTTAGCCTGGGAACCTCCATATGCTGTGGGTGCAGCCCTAAAAAGACAAAAGACAAAAAGAAAAAAGTTTCCTTTTTTTCAATCCACTTAGAGAACCAGAGAAATTCCAAATTCCCATATATATAAACTTTGCAACCACAGTATCCACTGCCCTGACATGTAGAGTTGACTGTCCCATGTGAGCAAGTTAGACATTTAAGGATATTAAACACTGCCCTTCAGAGAAGGAGGCTCTGGTCTCATACTTAACTCTTTGGAGTGGCTAGGAAAGGGCTCTGCCACCCAAACAGAAACCTCTTCTTCCAGGAAGAATTTCTTCCATAGTTGATGGATGCCTAGTAGATGCTATCACCATTCCCAGCCACGGTTCAGTTCAAACAGAACGTGACTTGGATTCAGAACCTGCGAGTTCTCTAGTGGCTCCATGGGTTAAGGACCTGGTGTTACTGCAGTGGTTCAGGTTGCTGTTGTGGCATGAATTCAGTCCCTGGCCCAGTATGCTCTACATGCTGGCTGGGCCTGGCCAAAAACAAACAAATGAAAAACAAAAACAAATAAACAAAGAACCTGGATTTGAGCTCAAGCACTGACCTACACCCTGAGTGACCTCAGGCGATTCACTGAACTTCTGGAGACTCAGCTTTGTCCACCTGTGAGATGGGAGTAATAACAACTTAACTCACAGGGTTGTTGAGGGAATCAAAGAAAACATACCTGTGAATGTACCTGGTAAACTGTGAAATGCCAATAAATGCACAGCATGGATAGTTCCCGTCAGGGTAAATCAAATTAACTACTTGCTTTGATTTTACAAAGTGATTTAGGTGAAAAACAGTGAAGTACAAGCACTTTTGGCTCTCTTGTTTTGTGCAACAGAACTGGTATCAGTTAGTCAGAATCACCTCCAAGTTTGGGAGGTGTGCATTTAACGTTGAAACTGGCCCCACAAGAGTCTACAAGTATAAAGGGTCCCCTGGAATTATTGTCTTGGGCAACAAGCAGTAGAAGTGGCTTGTTCACGTTAGTGTACCCAGGTGGTGTCAAGACACTAAATTTTTTTTTTTAATTTTCCCACTGTACAGTAAGGGGATCAAGTTATCCTTACATGTATACATTACAATTACATTTTTTTCCCCACCCTTTGTTCCGTTGCAACATGAGTGTCTGGACATAGTTCTCAATGCTATTCAGCAGGATCTCCTTGTAAATCTATTCTAAGTTGTGTCTGATAAGCCCAAGCTCCCGATCCCTCCCACTCCCTCCCCCTCTCATCAGGCAGCCACGAGTCTCTTCTCCAAGTCCATGATTTTCTTTTCTGAGGAGATGTTCATTTGTGCTGGATATTAGATTCCAGTTATAAGTGATATCATATGGTATTTGTCTTTGTCTTTCTGGCTCATTTCACTCAGGATGAGATTCTCTAGTTCCATCCATGTTGCTGCAAATGGCATTATGTCATTCTTTTTTATGGCTGAGTAGTATTCCATTGTGTATATATACCACCTCTTCTGAATCCAATCATCTGTTGATGGAAATTTGAGTTGTTTCCACGTCCTGGCTATTGTGAATAGTGCTGCAATGAACATGCGGGTGCATGTGTTTCTTTTAAGTAGAGCTTTGTCCGGATAGATGCCCAAGAGTGGGATTGCAGGGTCATATGGAAGTTCTATGTATAGATTTCTAAGGTATCTGCAAACTGTTCTCCATAGTGGCTGTACCAGTTTACATTCCCACCAGCCGTGCAGGAGGGTTCCCTTTTCTCCACAGCCCCTCCAGCACTTGTTATTTGTGGATTTATTAATGATGGCCATTCTGACTGGTGTGAGATGATATCTCATGGTAGTTTTGATTTGCATTTCTCTTGTAATCAACGATGTTGAGCATTTTTTCATGTGTTTGTTGGCCATCTGTATATCTTCTTTGGAGAAATGTCTATTCAGGTCTTTTGTCTATTTTTCCATTGATTGATTGGCTTTTTTGCTGTTGAGTTGTATAAATTGTTTATATATTCTAGAGATTAAGCCCTTGTCGGTTGCATCATTTGAAACTATTTTCTCCCATTCTGAAAGTTGTCTTTTTGTTTTCTTTTGGGTTCCCTTTGCTGTGCAAAAGCTTTTCAGTTTGATTAGGTCCCATGGGTTTATTTTTGCTCTAATTTCTATCGCTTTGGGAGACTGACCTGAGAAAATATTCATGATGTTGATGTCAGAGAGTGTTTTGCCTATGTTTTCTTCTAGGAGTTTGATGGTATCCTGTCGTATATTTGTCTTTCAGCCATTTGGAGTTTATTTTTGTGCATGGTGTGAGGGTGTGTTCTAGTTTCATTGCTTTGCATGCAGCTGTCCAGGTTTCCCAGCAATGCTTGCTGAATAGACTTTCTTTTTCCCATTTTATGTTCTTGCCTCCCTTGTCAAAGATTAATTGACCATAGGTGTCAGGGTTTATTTCTGGATTCTCTATTCTGTTCCATTGGTCTGTCTATCTGTTTTGGTACCAGTACCACACTGTTTGATGACTGTGGCTTTGTAGTATTTCTTGAAGTCTGGGAGAGTGATGCCTCCTGCTTGGTTTTTGTTTCTCAGGATTGCTTTGGCGATTCTGGGTCTTTTGTTGTTCCATATAAATGTTTGGATTGTTTGTTCTAGTTCTGTGAAAAATGTCCTGGGTAATTTGATAGGGATTGCATTGAATCTGTAGATTGCTTTGGGTAGGATGGCCATTTTTACAATATTGATTTTTCCAATCCAGGAGCATGGAATATCTTTCCATTTCTTTATATCTTCTTTGATTTCTTTGATTAAAGTTTTATAGTTCTCGGCATATAGGTCCTTTACCTCTTTGGTCAGGTGTATTCCGAGGTATTTGATTTTGTGAGGTGCAATTTTAAAAGGTATTGTATTTTTGTATTCCTTTTCTAATATTTCTTTGCTGGTATACAGAAATGCGACTGACTTCTGAACGTTAATCTTATATCCTGCTACTTTGATGAATTTATTAATCAGTTCAAGTAGTTTTGGGGTTGAGTCCTTAGGGTTTTCTATGTATAGTATCATGTCATCTGCATACAGTGACAGTTTTATCTCTTCTCTTCCTATGTGGATGCCTGAGACACTAAAATTTTCACATCCCTTTCATTTCCATGCCTCTGCACCCCTACTCCAGGCAAGACTATTTGCCTGCCAGCTCCCTCACACCACTTGATGGCTTCCTCTTCTATAGTTTTAGATGCTATTTATTTCCTCTATAATCCTCCTTTCTCTAGAGCAATGCATTACTCTAGCTCCCTTCAAGATCTACCTCTTCTGGGAGTTCCCCTGTGGCTCAAAGGTTTAAGAACCTGACTAGTGTCCATGAGGAGGAAGGGGTTCTATCCCAGGCCTCGCTCAGTGGGCTAAAAAAATCTAGGTGTTTCCAGGAGCTTCAGAGTAGCCTGCAGATGTGGTTTGGATCCAGCATTGCCATAGCTGTGACTTAGGGCTGCAGGGTTGGGTCTATTTTCAATCCCACATTTAGAAGAGAGTCTTTCAAGATCCCATATTCTTATAGATGCTGATGGAGTTTAAGCTGCACTTGCTGACACCAAGACTGTATCTGCATAATGACAGGGCAGCCACTAAATAATTTCAGTCAGTCCACTGCAGGTTGTTTCTTTAAAAAAATAAAAATCACAAAACCCAGAATTAAAAACCGGTCCATCCAGTTCTGACTGATGAAGAGAAACTGTTGTGCACCCGATTAAAAGTGAAGGCCACTTCAACTTAATGTATGTACGCATGAGTATGTGTGTATGTATACGTGTGTGCATGATTGTGTCAGTTGCTTTGGTCCTCACTTGCTTAATCAGTGGGGTAGAGAGGAAACTATAGTCTGTGCTGCTGCTAATTCACTTCAAGTCTTACACAACCCACTGCAGGCCCATCCTGACCCGTAAAATGAGTGTGTCATAGAGGCTGACCTATAAGGTCCCTTCAAGTATCTATAACCTGTAGGCAAAGACAAGTCACTTTGATTCCCTGTCTGGTGCCACTGGAAGCTTTGCAAAGGAGTGAAGCCCCCTCCATGATTAAGTTCTGTCCCCTAGCTGACTACTGCCCAGTACCAGTGTGAGCCCAGAGTCTGCCTCTCTCTCTCTCTCTCTCTCTCTTTTTTTTTTTTTTTTAGGGTTGCACCCATGGCACATGGAGGTTTCCAGGCTAGGGGTCTAATCAGAGCTACAGCTGCTGGCCTATCCCACAGCCACAGCAACGAGGGATCCAAGCTGCGTCTGCAACCTACACTACATGGCAATGCCAGATCCTTAACCTATTGAGCAAGGCCAGGGATTGAACCCGCATCCTCATGGACACTAGTCGGGTTTGTTAACCACTGAACCATGACAGGAACTCCAACCCCAGAGTCTCTTGGTCTACTATTTCCACCAATGAAAAAGGCTCTTAGATTCTGCCAAGTGTCTGACTCACTCTGACTTCTGGAGCTCTGGGATGGAGCAGGAAACCCCACAGGTGGACTCCTTGCACCAGCCCCCAAAGAGAAGCAGGGTCCACCTGTTCCTGCTGCTGCTGCTGTTCTGGGCAGCCTGACCCAGGTTCCAGATCAACAGGTGCAAATGAACAATCTCTTAAATCAAATCACTCCTTTTGACTAAAAGACTCTGACATACTTGTGGGCAGCTGATGGATAACCTAGAGACTCTGAAAGTTTGGTAGACTTTTCTAAGGCACTGAGAACTGATAATGCCATGTTTTACACAGAATAAATGTTTTGTAAATGTGCTAAATCAGATCAAGTAACATTTTAAAGGAAGTTCTCCATGAGCTGCAATAGTAAGCCAAAACCAGGAAGATGAAGTTTAATGGACATAAACATCAAGTCTTATCCTTAGGTTGATAATAATAAAAAGGTCTTATGTTTATATAGATTTTCACAGGCTACAAATCTTTACACATACTTATTCCATTCAATACCTACCCCAAAATGCCACATCCCTATATGACTACATTTTAATAAATAAACTGAGATACAGACAGTATAAACAGCTTGCCCAAAGTCACAATCTAATAAACTGCTGACTGAACTCAAGAGCACATTTTAAACCTGGGGCTCCTCTTAGGAGATATTAAGGCAGCTAAGGGACTATGTGTGTTCAGATAGAGGGATCTGGTCATCATAAAAATACCTTTGGTAAGTAGCAATCTTACCTTCGTGAAAATATATCATTAGGACAAGACATTCCAATTGAACTGTATATTGGTAAGGCCATATCTGGAGCATAGATTCTATCGTATTATATTGTAAGGTTTAAGATTTATGAAGAGTCATAAAGCAGAAAACTGTCAGGAATTTGTTCAAGTGTCTGGAGTTCTTAAAACCATGCCTTTACAAAGATCAACGGAAAGAATCTGAGATCTGCAGCCTGGAAAAAGGAACACTGACAGTGGTGGTGGAAGGTGGAATGATGTGGGCAGGGAAAGTGAATATTCACTGTCTTTGAATCTCTTGAGTGGCTGTCACATCAGAAGGGTTAGCTATCCTGCTCCTGAGGCCAGAATAGTACTGATGAAGACAAATGATTGAGGTCATTTTAAAATAAATTTTATGGCCACATCCATGGCATATGGAAGGTCCCAGGCTAGGGGTCGAGTCAGAGCTGCAGCTGCCAGCCAACACCACAGCCACAGCAACACCAGATCTGAGACGCATCCGTGACTCATACTGCAGCTTGCAGCAATGCTGGATCCTTAACCCACTAAGCAAAAGCAGGGATCGAACCCACATTCTAACAGAGACAATGTTGGGTCTTTAACCCACTGAGCCACAATGGAAACTCCAAATGAGGTCATTTTTAATTCAATACAGAGAGGAATTTCAAAAATAATAAAAGTTGTTCAAAAATCAAATACATTTTCTTTCTTTTCTCCTTTCTTGGGTCATTTTTAATTCAATACAGAGAGGATTTCAAAAAAATCAAAAATTCTTAAAAAATATAATTCTTCCTTCCTTCCTTCCTTACTTTCTTGGAATTGCATTAATGGCCATTATTAAGGGGGAATGTAGTTTAAAATGCAAACTGTCATTTAAGTGTTTGAAAAGCTGTCCACAGGCTATGGCAACAATCATAAATGCAGTCTGGTGGTCACAGAGTTGAATCACACAGCACAGAATACTTCCAGGTTTTTCTCTTGTTGTAGTTTGTTTATTTTTAGTTAATCAATAGAAGTGTGATCCTAATTTCTAGGAGGTATATGTTCAAAACTGACTGCAAAGATCTTTCCTTTTTCCAAACGTACTTAGAATCTTCCTCGTTTAGGTTAAGCCCTTCAAACATCAATTAACAATTTACGCATTGTGAATGTGAAGATGTGTGGTATGTGTTGGCTTAAGGATAATGGATGATTTGTAACAAGCACTGAGTGTTCTAGAAGATGTAATTTATTTAATACATTATTCTATATTTGCTTTTTAGAGGGAACCATGGGGTAGTGAAGCTGTTCCCAGAGCGTGTCACGAAGGTTAAATCAACATTGGATTTTAATCAAACAATTGTAATTGGCCCAGAGGATGCCTAGTAAACATGGACTTTTGGAAAGGAATGACTGATGATTTTTGTGTGTGTGGTTTTTTTCTGAAGTAATAGGGAAATGTCAATGCCAAGTTAGCTTAACTGTTCAGCGTGCATTGTTCCTTTTGCACCTCCTCTTTGGAGTTTCAGTTGCTCAGATGATTTGCTCTTCAAAATTAATGTATTAACACAAATTATTATTTTCAACTAGAAGGGATGCAATTATTAATCATTGGATAACTGACAATGATTTAATTTTAATTTATATTTAATACTGATCAATCTTAAAAAATATCAGCATTTAAATCCATTACCTTCTCCTGAGTAATACGTGGAAAGCACTTTTTTTTTTTTTTTTTTTTTTTTTTTTTTTTGCTTTTTAAGGCCGCACACAGCAATGCCAGATCCTTAACCCACTGAGCAAGGCCAGGGATGAAAACCGCAACCTTATGGTCCTAGTAGGATTTGTTTCTGCCACGCCGTGACGGGAACTCCCCCTGGAAACCACTTTTTGATATGCCTCATCATAGATGATTTGATGCTTACTTGAACTAGGCAGTGGGAGTGGAAAAAATACAAAACAACAAGAATGATAACAACACACACAACCAAAAGTATAGACAAATAAGCCTGCGTTAGTCACAAGGTTATCAGAATCCTGCACTGCTTCTTAATTCTGGCTGAAGTTTTATTCCTCTTTGTACAGCAACCATAACACAGTGAAAAATCTCCCTCCTCCTGCAGAAAGGTGGCCAGATTCACGTGTTTGAAAAGCACATTGATATGGGCTGGATTTTACTGCACATAGAAGATGTTCAGCTCTGCTACTAACATTTGCTTTCTAAATACCAAAGGCTCTTGAAATGAATCATGAAGCTAAAAATAGCTTCGAGCTTCGAGTACCTTTCAAAAGGATTTTCACTTACAAGAAAAGCTTTTTGCCCTATGGAAGCTTTTACTTCATTCCTTTTTTTCCTATATAAACAAGAGAGACCAGCAGGTAGCATAGAATATTAACATTCTTAGTTTAGTATGACAGAGGGATGTGCTACTATCTAGTGGACTAAGGAGAAAGCCACATCAAATAACCTGATGGAAAACTAAGCAAGTTTTTCAGGTCTTAAGTTATTTAAATTAATTAATAAATGTACGATGCTATTCAGGTAAAGGTTATGGAGGTCCCTTCTGGCTCAGTGGGTTAAGGATCCGGTGTTGTCGCTGCTGTGGCTCTGGTTCAATCCTTGGCCCTGGAATTTTCACATGCTGCAGGTGTGGCCAAAACAAACAAATAAATAATAAAGTAAAGGTTGATAGCATGAACTCTGGATCATACATACATAGGCTGTATAAGTTTCCTCATCTATAAATGAATGCAAAACTGTCTAGTAGGACTTTGGGGAAGATTAAACAGGAAAAGATAAATCAATGGCTTAATATAACACATGGCTTTCACTGATGTTATTATTAGGATACGGTAGAATAGCAACAAACTGTGTGATGAGGGACTGTACATCAACATAATAACTGCCATATAGGACATGCTCACAGCTAACATCACACTCAGTGGTAAAAAGCTGAGAGCTCTTCCTCTAAGACCAGGAACAATGCAAGGATGCCCACTCTTGATACCGTCATTCAATATAGTACTGGAAATCCTAGCCAGAGCAAATCAGCAGGAAAAAGATATAGAAAGCATGCAAGTCAGAAAGGAAGAAGTAAAACCATCTCTATTAGTAGATGGCATGACATTATTTATTTATTTATTTAATTTTTGATTTATTATTTTCTTGTCCACACTGACAGCATCCAGAAGTTCCTGGGCCAGGGATTGAACCCCGCCACAGCAGTGAAACATGACATTATTTATAGAAAACCATAGTGACTCCACTAAAAAGACATTCAAACTAGTAAACAAATTTAGTAAAGTTTCAGGATACAAAATAAATACAGAAAATTTGTTGCATTTCTACACACTAATAAGGCAATATTAGAAAGAGAAATTAAGAAAACAATCCCATTTATAATTGTATCTAAAATAATAAACTATCTATGATAAATCTAACCAACCATTGTAAAGAGCTGTACACTGAAAACTATAAGACATTACTGAAAGAAAATGAAGAAGACACAAATGAATGGAAAGACAGCCCATGCTCACGGATTAAGAGAATTAATACTGTAAAAATATCCATACTACCCAAAGCAATCTACAGATTCAATGCCATTCCTATTAAAATTCCAATAGCATTTTCCATACAAATAAAAAAGCAATCCTGAAATTTGTATGGAACCACAAAAGAGCCCGAAGAGCCAAAGCAATCTTGTAAAAGAAGGACAAAGCTGAAGGCATTACAATTCCTGATTTTAAACTGTATTACAAAGCCACAGCAATCAAAACAGTATGATATTGGCATAAAAACAGAGACATTGATCAATAGAAAATAGAAAGCCTAGAAATAAACCTATGTATACAGTTAACTTAAGACAAAGGAGCCAAAAATATATAATGGGGAAAGGATAGTCTCTTCAATAACTAGTGGTGAAAACTGGACAGCCACATGCAAAAGTGTGAAACTGGACCACTATCTTACACTACACACAAAAAATAAACTTAAAATGGATAAATACTTGAATTTAAGAGCTGAAAACATAGAGGGTAAGTTACTTGACATCAGTCTTGGCAATAATTTTCTGGATATGATACCAAAGCAAACATGACAAAAGCAAAAATCAACAACTTGGACTACATCAAAGTAAAAAGCTTCTGCGTAGCAAGTAAAACCATTAATAAAATGAAAAGGCAGCCTAAAGAATGGGAGATAATATTTGCAAATCATATATCTGATAAGGGGTTACTATCCAAATATATATAAGAAAGTCATACAATTCAATAGCAAAAAAACTAGTAATCTAATTAAAAAGTGGGCAAAGGATCTAAATAGATGTTTTTCAAAAGGAGAAATACAAATATCTGATAGGTACATGCAAAAGTGCTCAAGGAGTTCCCCCATGGCCTAGAAGTTAGGGACTTAACATAGTCACTGCTATGGCTTGAGTTTGAACCTTAGCCCAGGAAATTTGCATACCAAGGACATGGCCAAAAAAAAAAAAAAAAAAAAAAAAAACCTCACTCAACATCCCTAGTCATCAGACAGAAAAATGCAGCTCAAAACTATAATGAAATATAACCTCACACCTGTCAGAATGGCTATCATCAAAAGACAAAAGATAACAAGCATTGGCAAGGATGTGAAGAAATGGGAACCCTGGTGCACTGCTGGTAATTGGTGCAGCCACTATGGAAAACAGTATGGTGTTTCTTTAAAAAATTAAAAATAGAACTACCATATGATCTAGCAATCCCACTTCTGGGTATATGTCCAAAGGAAAAACAAGAGATTAAAGAGATACCTGCACTTCCATGTTCATCACAGTTCTAATCACAATGACCAAGCTATGGAGATAACCTGTCTGTCAATGGATGAATGGATAAATACGTGATATATGTATTATTTGGCTATAAGAAAGAAGGAAATACTGCCATTTATAGCATGGACGGAACTTGAGGGCATTAAGCTAAATGAAGTAAGTCAGACAGAGAAAGACAAACACAAACACACATACAAAAGGCAATGTCACATTTATAGAGAGCAAAAAATGGTTGCCAGGGGCTGCTGGGAAACAGGGAAGTTGGTAAAAGGGCATAAAAATAAAATACAATAATACAGTAGAAAAGAGTGGGAGAGCCCTGAATTTAAATATAGAAAGTTAGGAAGCCCAAAATTTAGTCCCAGATCTGCTACTAATTAACTATATAATCTCTTAATTTCTCAATCAGGAAAATTAGAGACTTAGTTAGATGGTCCCTATCTTTTTGAGCTTTAAAATTATATGATTATGAAGACAATGACCAACTGCCATTTCACACTATGTGGTAAAGACCTAAAATCTAAGCCCTGTTGGTTAAAAAAGATGCCTTTTACATTGAATAAAACACTTCTAGGGATAACTATTCCATCTGTTTAGTTAATACCTTGCAACTAAAGACCAGGCAGGTAGTGTAGTGGCCAAGACTGTGTGCTAGCTTTGTGACCGTGAGCAAGTTAGTTTCCTTAGCTGCATAGCTAAAACAATAAGGGTATCCAACATGATAATGTGAGATGGGATAGAGTCACACATGAAAAATGCTTGGAACCTGTTTGGCAAGCATACGAGTTCAATCAACATCAGTGATGTTGGAGTTCCCATTGTGGCGCAGCAGAGATGAATCTGACTAGGAACTATGAGGTTGCAGGTTCAATCCCAGTCCTCGCTCAGTGGGTTAAGGATACGGTGTTGTCATGAGCTGTGGTGTAGGTCCTAGACGTGGCTCAGATCTGGTGTTGCTGTGGCTGTGGTGTAGGCCAGCAGCTATAGCTTGGATTAGACCCCTAGCCTAGGAACCTCCCTATGGCACCTGTGGGTGTGGCCCTAAAAAGCAAAAAAAAAAAAAAAAAAAATATATATATATATATATATATATATATATGCAATGTTTATTGCCTTAACATTTTATTTTATCCTTCTTTTCTGGTAACTTATTCTCTATTAATGAGATAACATATTTTTAAAAGTAATAAAACACTTCAAAATATTACCTTAACATGTTATCTTCATCTCTTAAAAATATAGTTGGCGAAAGGTGAGAACCCTAGCTTGATTATTTCTTTAGCTAGAACTAACCCAGCTGATTGAGTTCTCTTCACAACCCCTCAACTGAGTGTCCTTGCAGAACTGGTGACACTTATTTACTTTATTTTATTTTACATTATTGTCTTTTTAGGGCCACACCTGTGGTATATGGAAGTTCCCAGGTTAGGGGTTAAATCAGAGCTGAAGCCACCAGCCTACGCCACAGGTGCAGCAGCATGGGAGCCGAGCCTCGTCTGCAACCTACACCACAACTCACAGCAATGTCAGATCCTTAACCCACTGAGCGAGGCCAGGCTTCGAACCTTCATCCTTATGGATACTACTCAGGTTCGTTAGCCGCTGAGCCACAACTCCCAGAACTGGTGAAATTTAACACATGAAGTGTGGCATCCAGAGTCACTGTCTGTTGGAAATCTCTAAGACACCTGGGCCTCTGCTCCACTGTCGTCCAAATTTGATGTAGACTCTATAGTAACATATCAACTTGAAATTTTATTGCTTATCTCTAATTGAAAGGCTTTTTCTTCAAAATTAAAGGGTTTCTAGCATCATCTGAACAAGAGAGGAATAAGTGTCTCTAGCTATTGAGTATTTACTATGCATCAAGCAATTATTCTCAACCTCCGAAATGTTCTCTCACATAATCTTCACAATTAACCTGTGAGGTGAGTGTCATTTCCATCTTACATGCAAGAAAGACCTTAGCAAACCGGGAAAAGTAAAGCTCATAGCATTTAAATAGGACTTAAAACTCAGCTTTCACATCTTTCAGTCTTTCCCAACCACAGGTAACAGTGGGATGGAAGAGAGGGAGAAAGGAAGAGAGAAAGGAAAGACACAGGGGACTTCCCAGAAGCTCCACTGTAAGCCCCACCCACATTCATGACCCCTTCTACAGTCTTCCTATCAGCCTTTAGTTCAGTCACATCATCAGAGGGTCTAGCTTCATCCTACTGGTAAGTGTAGAAGACGTGGGTTTGGGCAGCCTGGTGGATTCTGTCCTGTGCAATGGATCGTAAAGCACATTTCACAGGATATCTGAGAATTCTGAAAGGTTCCTGCCACCTCTGAAGTCCTAGAAAATCTATTTCAGTTTATCTCCAAATCGCCTTATTTATGGGGAATGGAGCCTTGTGTTTGCAGAAAGAAAACAAAACAAACAAACCAGCAAACCTGTGAAACACCTTAGGATCCTTTTACCTAGCTTATCCAAGTTAAAGGTCAAATATCAGTAGTAAAGAATCATGTGTGAGAGGAAAGTTCAACTGAACAGCCAGCCCAGAGGTTAAAGCTCTCCTTGCAAAAGAGGTAGGAATGACTGACGCTGTTCTTACAGTAACTGAATTCACCCTGTTGTTATCCTCGAAGTACTGCTACAGGGCACAGATTTTTGCCATTCCAGGTGCCTGAGGCCACTGTCTTTGTCCCAGGGAGAGGCTACGTTTTCTTTGTTGTTTAGAATCTCAGCCAGTCAGCTCCAGAGCCCACTGGAGGGAGTGGGATGCCAGAAAGCTTAGGAATGCCAAGGAAGCTGGTTTTCTTGGTTTTGTTTTGTTTTTTTTTTTGCTTTTTGAAACTTGCTGGAATTTTTTTTTTTTTTTAAAGTATAGCTGACTTATAATGTGTTTCAGGTGTACATCAAAGCAATTCAGATTTTATGTAATAATTATATATAGTTTTTCAGATTCTTTTCCATTTTGGACTATTGTAAGATATTGGATATAGTTCCCTGTGCTATACAGTAAGTCCTTGTTGTTTTTTTTTTTTTTTTTGCTTTGTAGGGCCGCACCTGCGACAAATGGAGGTTCTCAGGCTAGGGGTCAAATCAGAGCTGTAGCTGCTGGCCTACACCACAGCCACAGCAAAGTCAGATCTGAGCCACGGCTGCGACCTGCACTATAGCTCACAGCAACACCGGATCCTTAACCCATTAAGGAAGGCCAGGATTGAACCCACAACCTCACAGTTACTAGTCGGATTCGTTTCCACTGTGCCACAACGGGAACTCCTCCTGTTTATTTTATATATGGTAGTAAGCATCTATTAACACCAAACTCCTCATTTATCCCTACCCACCCCCTTCCATTTTGGCAACCAAAAGTTCATTTTCTATATCTCTGAGTCTCTGTTTTGAACATAAGTTTATTTGTATGATTTCTTTATTTTTGTCCATTTATTTATTTATTTTTACTTTTTGGCTGCACCCATGGCATGTGGAAGTTCCTGGGCCGGGTATGAACCCATGCCACAGCAGCAACCCTAGCCACTGCGGTGACAATGCTAGATCTTCTCAGATCCTTAGCCCACTGCACCACCAGGGAACTCCTACTTTTAGATTCTACATAGAAGTGATATCATACCATATTTACTTTCTTGATTTACTTCACTTGGTATGATCATCGCTAAGTCTATTCGCATAGAAGCTGCTCTTACAACTGGCTCTGCCATCACTTATTTGGTATGGGCTCACAGGTAAAGCCTTCTTGTGACACGTTCTACATAGTTTCTTCGGGAGGACAGGCACATCCACAAAAGTCAAAACCCCAAGCTCATCCTGGCAGTTTTAGTGTATTTATCCTCAGTAACCCAGTTGGACATGATCTGTTCCATTCCTGAAGGGCTCTGCAGCTCCAAAAACCCGGGATAATGAGCCATCTCCAGCCTCTTCTTCCCCATTTGACAAAGGAGTGGATGTTCTCTGAAATGCTTGGCTTCTGAGTGGCTGCGTCACAAGCCCAGGCTGTAATTTGATAACTCCTGGTCACGATCTTCCCTTGGATTCACCCCATTCCTGCTGTGACCAAGCCCCCCAGGTGGGCCCAGTGGAGGACCATCCACCAGAGTAAGGTGAGCCAGCTCTAGATAGTGAGGCCTAAAAGGCTGCCCATTTCTAACTGATCAAGAAACAATATGTGTCTCTTATGAACAGAGACTTTCCCCTCAAGGCCTCCAGGTGCCACACTGACCACTGTGGGACAGCCTTTTACTCAAAGTGTCCCCCTCACCCCACCCCCAGGAAGGCTGCCTATTCCCTCATGCTCAGCTCCAAAATCCTCTTGGGAGAGTAGTCTCTGGGGTTAAGGCAGATTTAGGAGACTGCCTTTGGCTGATGAACCTATCCAATCTAGGTATCAACTTGTTAGAGGCAATGGAGGAAGGAGAGACTACAGGGCAGCCTGACTGGCTTGGTAGCATGGCCCTTCTACTCCGCAGACAGCCTTAGGAAAATCATTGAATTTTCTGGTGCCCATTTTCACATCTTCAAAATTTGGGGAAATAGGAACATTTACATCATAGGGTTACTGTGAGAGGAAAGTGAGTTAATTCGGGTAAAGCATATAGGACAGAGTACGTCGGTGTATTGATCAGAACTGATCAATATCAGCTGTCATTCTTCTAGTGCTCTGTGAAGTTGGTTCATTTTCTCAAGTGGTAGTTGACTTTGTAGAACCAATTTTTTTCCTGAAGGAATGAGATGGGAAAGAGGTAAAAATAGGGCAGTAAAAGAGGAGTCTTGGTCTCAGATGCTGTGGGGATGGACTGGAGACCTGAACCAAAGGAAGGCTGGGGGTGTGTTGCGGGGAGGGGTGGTCCTAGGGATTAGCTTCTGGCTTCCAGAACTGGAGACAAGGATGAGAGGGCTGACTACATATCTTTGGTATTTTGGGGGTAACAATATTGGGGACTTTGAAAGGTGAAGACAATAGATGATAAACAAAGGGAGACAGCTAATTATATTTACCCGAACTACAGTCTCTCCTAGGGTTACCTTGGCAGAAGAGGATTAAATGAACTATAAATTCCTTTAAAGTAGAAACTGTCCTCCAAGTGTTTACGGTGAGTGCTCAGTAATGGTGTGTTGAGTGGATTAGTACATGATGAATAAAGAGTCAGAGGTCCAGGCTGAACTTTATGTGCTCTATAAACCTGGCTTGGCCAAGTCCAAGGATGGCCTGTAGAATGAGCTTCAAGGATAAAGTTACTTCTGGTGTTCTTCCCTTCCTGATTCAAAGTCTACTGAGAAAAAAAGAGACAGCTTAAAATAATGTTTAATAGGGAGAAAATCATAGCTGTGTCCTTATAGATCCACTAAGGTTGCTTCATAGTTTTCTAGGGTTCAACCAAAGAGATAGATGAGTAGATATCCACCCAGTTTTCAATTTTCTTCAGAAAGTTCTTTTTGTTTAATTTTTTTTTTCTGAAGTGAGATGGTAGTCAATTGGAAACTTAAAAATAAAATAATGGAGATCCTTTTAGGGGTGGTAATGAACCAGACTAGAACATAAGGATGTGGGTTTGATCCCTGACCTCACTCAGTGGGTTAAGTATCTGGTGTTGCCATGAGCTGTGGTGTAGGTTGCAGATGAGCCTCAGATCCTTCATTGTTGTGGCTGTGGCATAGGCCTCTGGCTGCTGCTAGCTCTGATGCGACCCCCTAGCCTGGGAACCTCCATATGCTGTGCATGCAGACCTTAAAGAAAAAAAATCATTAATATCTTTATTGGTGTGGATAGCAAGAGATGATCCCAAACAAAAAGCCTTTCTAGGAGTTTCTGCTGTGGTGCAACAGGTTAAGGATTGGGTGCTGCAGCTTCAGCTGTGGCACAGGTTGTGGGTGTGGCTCAGATTTCATCCCTGGTCCTAGAAACTTACACATGCCAAGAGTACCAAAAAAAGAAAAGTCTTTCTAAATTGTGTGCTTAAGATGATCTGAATGATCTTTTAACACTGTGCTGCATATAATTTGGCATCCACCAAAAACAAGCTGATATGTTTAGTAACAATTAGTTGTGAAAATAGCCAAAAAACGTAAAATCCTTTGAAAATGAACCCCCCAAAAAAACCCCGAATGTGGTATATAAATGTGACTTTTAAAACGATACCACAAAATACCATACTTAAATTACATATGAATACAGTTGGAATTGGTGAAACTGTTGTTTCTCTTTTTTTTTTCTTTTTTTCTTTTTTGGCTGCCCTGTGGCATGCTGAAATTCCTGGGCCAGGGACCAAACTCTCGCCAAGCAGCTACCCAAGCCACTGCAGTGACAATGCCAGATCCTTAACTTGCTGAGCCACAATAGACCCTGTGTAATTGGCTCTCTTTTTAAAAATGATTACCAGTTGATCTTTTTTGAATCATACTGCTCTACATCAAATATTAGATCAGGGATCAACAAACTTTCTATGTAAAAGACCAGATAATATATATTTTAGGCTTTGTGGGTCAAGAGACAAAATTGAGTATAATTAGTAGGTTCCTAAATAGCAAAGAGAAAACAAATTTCTACTATTTTTATTGACATTTAATGAAATATATAATAGTAATTGAGCACAATTTTTTGTAATTCAAGTATACTAATGAAAAGAATGGATTTTTTTTTTTTTGGTATAACATTTTATTTAATTGAGGTTCAACCTTAGTGTCCCCTTATCCTCCAACTGATTGCAAATGTTATTCTGTTAAAATCATGCCTGGCGACTGGCACCAGACAGAAACAAGCTGTTGGCTGGATTTTGCCTGCTGTCTATGGATTGCTGATCTTTGTGTTGGTTGCTCAGGAAAAGACCAGTAAAGCATTGTCCATAAATGAGCAAGTGATAGTTAACCAGTAACAGCCCCTGGTGACTGCTGTCCATGCCTTGTTACCTGGTGCGGGTACAGTGCACCAAATTCAGTCTTCACATTGCATGATAGGGAGCCCTTTACATAAACTTAGGATCTTTTAGTAGAGACTGAGAGTAAACGTGAAAATGATAAGTGACTCGACATGAGAAAAGGAACCTAGCACAGAGCACTGTGAGCTAAGAACAGCCAACATAGAAGAGAGAAGAAGAGGGTGAGTGAAGGGGAGTCCCTTTGTGTGAGTGACAGAGATATAGACTGTTCCTAAGCAAGGAGAAACTAGAAGTTTAAAATGGATTCTATCCAAAATTGTATATATTTGTGTTCAAAACATTTGTTAGTAAAATGAATTATCATTTTCATTCTAGAATCTTCCACGGCTTCAGACACCTTTTCCACCTTTATAAACTCCTAAGAAATATTTTAAGTGTGTACATGGAATATCTTGGCCAGTTACATGTTGGAGCCAATGTCTGAGCTTCAAAGAGAGGAAAAAAGATCAGCCATGACCTCACATCCCCCCATCCCTCCCTTGAACCAGATGCTCTAATAACATGACCACAGACTGTCTGTTACGTAATTTGTCCACATTCAGATTCTATTTCACATCCAGTGACCAATTACACAAAATTATATAGCCTGGGCCAGTAATTTATTCATTCAGAAGCCTTTAAGAGTTTGTGTGAGCATTTAATCCCCTTCCCATATTTTTAGCGTCTCTAGGGAAAAGTGTTCCTTTCCAAGAAAAGGACTCACATAAGGAACACAGACTGCTAGGTTTGAATCTCAGTACTACTCTGAGAGCCCTTGAGGAATCTTTTTTTTCCCCCTCCCTAGCAGTTAGCTCAGGTGTAGAAGAGGAATAGCCACTCCTACCTCATTGGATTTTTGTGAGCAGTGAGTTAGTTCACATAAACTGCTTAGCATTCTGCCAGATACACATTATATGCTCAATAAATATCTGCTATTTGTATGATAAGTATTATCAGTTTACCTGTGATATTTATCACAATGGCAATATTACTCTAGCCATCAACTGAATAGACAGTTAATGAATACATTCACAAATATTTATCAAATATTTACTCTGTACGAGGCATTATTGTAGGCACTGAATAGATAAAGCATACACGGTAGATCAGTATCTATAGCCTTGCGGGATTTCATCCTTACGGGAGGTGGAGAGGATAGAGAATTAAAATCAAAATACAATCAGGCAAAATGTTACCACATGTCAGACGATGATAAATGCTAGGGTGAAAATTAATGCAGCAGCAAGACTGGGAGTACAATTCAGCATAGCCTGGGAGATCAAGGAAGTCTTCCTGGATATGGGAGACTTTTTCTCCTAAGGGGCTGAAAGACCTGGGCTAGGTTGCCAGATTTAGCAAATAAAAATACAGGCTGTCTGGTTAAATTCAACCTAACATCCTGTATTTTATCTGGCAACCATGTCTGCAGATGGGGGGGGGGGGGTGAAGAACGAGTCCTGAGTTTCCCTTGGGGATCAAGGATAAATGAGGTTCAGTGACAAATTCTGATGGGGTGGGACGAAGGGGCACAGTGCGAAAGTGAGGTCAGGAGCTGGGGCCAGGCTCCCTCACCCTGCATAGTGATGTCCTGAGATTCCCCTCCACTCCTGCCTTGAGGGAGTGGGAAGTGGAACATGCGGAGCTTGGCTTCCTCTTAATTCCTGATATTTGTTGCTTTGTGTCGTGGAAAGTCAAACTGAAAATGACCTGAGATATCAAGTTAGACAATCCTCATGAAACAGACCCAGAAATGTTAAATGAGCTGCTTCCTATGGTGAAGATAGTGCCTCTCTGAACCTGGATTTTTATTTTAGATGCTTGAAACGTCAGTGAGCTGCAAGGAAAAAATTCCCCATATATGACTTACTAATGCTTTTCCTTCATAATTTTTTTTGTTTTTTTTTTTTTTTTTGCTTTTTAAGGCCACACCTGCAGCATATGGAGGTTCCCAGGCTATGGGTTGAATCAGAGCTACAGCTGCTGGCCTACAGCACAGGTGCAGCAACAGAGGATCTGAGCCATGTCTGCGACCTACACCACAGCTCATGGCAATGCCAGATCCTTAACCCACTGAGCGAGGCCAGGAATTGGACCTGCAACCTCATGGTTACTAGTCAGATTCATTTCCACTGCTTCACAACAGGAACTCCTCCTTTGTAATTTTTCACCTGTGGTTCAGGCTAGCACACTTTCCCCCAGAAGGATGATTTCAAAAGTGGGTAGTGGTACTTACCCCACAATGTAATTCTCCTTCCAACGATTCAATTCTGGCTCTTATACCCAGTGAGGCAGAGTTGTCTTTATCTCAGCTGGGGACTCTGGTGGCACTATTGATGATTGCATGAAATTGAAAGATGGGGACAATTCCTGCTTAAACAGGAGGGCTAAGGATTTTGTTCATTTTTGAAAGTTCAGTTTCTAGAGCAGTGCCCAGTATATTGTAGGTACTCTGTGAATATGAATATAAATAATGGATAGGGATTTACAGTATTAGGAAGTTTTCTTAAAAGCAAAACCTAAATTTTTGTTAAATCACATTGAAGTAACACTTATTTGTGTGCTTCTGCCCAAAATAAGTGTGTTAGAAATGTTTTCTTGCAGATGTTGGAAAAAAAATGTATCCTACAGTGATTCAGAGACTAGGCCCAGATAATCCTCACTTCACACTTCTTAGCCATGTGACTTTTCCTTGTCTTTGTACCTCAGTTCCCTGTTCTATAAAATAAAGGCTAAATACTAGTATCATACTAGTGTTTTTTTTCCTCATCAAATCATCGGAATAAGTTGATATTTAAAACATTTACATCAGTGCCTATTTCATACAAGACACTAGGATGCTAGCTATTAATCTTATCCTAATATTTTAATATCCCTAATATATTTATATTATCTCTAATACAATAATTTAGCACATTGTCTGAAATGTGGTGGTTGTTGAGTGACTAAATGATGTTTATATTTTAGAAAAAAATTAAACTGTTTACTATTTAGAGTCCTTCAGAAGATATTGCAAAAGAGTATAATGACTAAAAATGTCATCACTTGGAAGTTCCCTTCGTGGCTCAGTGGAAACTAATCCCACTACCATCCATGAGGATGTGGGTTCGATCCCTGGCCTCGCCCAGTGGGCTGGGGATCAGCATTGCCATGAGCTGTGGTGTAGGTTGCGGACACGGCTCAGATCCCATGTTGCTGTGGCTGTGGTGTAGGCTGGCAGCTGTAACTCTGATTTGACCCCTAGCCTGGGAACCTCCATATGCTGCAGCTTGGCCCTAAAAAAGCAAAAAAAAAAAAAAACCCAAAAAACAAAAAAAAAAAACCAAAAACAAAACAAAAAAACACATGTTACCACTTGACTGGTCTAGTCATTAACACCCTAAGTGGAACAATTATAAGGATGAATAAGCCTTTGTCATTGACCTCTCTGGAGCTGCAGTGCAAACATATTTGTATAGGAAGGAGGCATTGTTTTCCCCTTTTAAAGTCGGCTGTGTCTACCTTGGCGAAGTTTAGAGGCTCTGAGCATTTGATGTTGGGAATCCAAAGAAAATACAGCTTGAGAGTGAGGTAGAAGAGTGGCTTGCCAAGATGTGTTTGCACCATTTTCCCTTCCACCTATACCTACTCACAAGTATACCACAGAGGTAACTCCATACTTACTTCATAGTATTAAGTATGGCTTTCTCTCATGAGAATAAATCCACATTGGCTAAATGTATGGGTATTTTTCCTAATAGTCAAACCCAACGATTCCTTTTTGGCCCCCTCCTTGATTCTCCAAAGTGTTTCTGGTGTGTTGTCCTTTGTGAAAGTACTATACCCTCGGAAGCTAAAATCCTCCCTCTAACCCCTACCATAATTGTCTCCATGGGCTAAAATCCTCCCTCTAACCCCTACCATAGTTGTCTCCGTGGGCTAAAAATCCTCCCTCTAACCCCTACCATAGTTGTCTCCGTGGGCTGTTCCTCTCTGCTTCTCACTTCCATGTAGTGGCTCATTTTTCTTTGCTTCCCAGTGATCTATATTTAGATCTCTCTTCTTATAAATTTTACCTTCATCCATGTTTTACAGTATCATATATTAACTAGTGAAGTAGGCTAAAGAATGGGCTCCAAGGATATCAAGTTCCAATCCTTGGAATTTATAGATGTTAGCTGGTAGACAGGATTAAGACAACGGTCTTAACATGGAGAGAGTATCCTGGATTATTTTGCATTACGGAGAGGGGACTTCAGTGTTAACATTTGCCTCTTTAAAAGAGAGAGGGAGATGAAGTTTTGATCTAGAAAGCAGAGGAGAAGACAATGTGAGGCAGAGAGTGGAATAATGAGGTTGCAATCCAGGAAACACCGGCAGCCATCAGAAGCTGGAAGAGGCAAGAAACGGATTCTTCCCCAGGGTCTCCAGAGGGAGGGGGCGTGGCCTGCCAGCACCATGACTTGGGTCCCATGATACTGATTCTGGATTTTGGACCTCTGGCCCCCACAACTGTGAGAGAATATACTTCTGTTGTTTTAAAGTCCAAATTGAACAGCAGCCACAGGAAACTAACAATCAGAAAAACTAAAATCTACCTCTGTAGTTAACCTTTTTTCTGAGCACCAGATCGATAAAACCAAAAATTTCTGGACATCATCAGATTTCTCACTTAATGCTCGTGCTAACCATTACGGAATACTTGCAGTGTGCAGCATAAAGCCTTAGAGAAATATGATTTCATGTAATTCTCATTCTAATACTCACTCCAATCTGATGAGGTAAATGCTTTATTATCTTCATGTTAGAATAAGGGACTTAAGACACAAAGAATATAAGTAGCTGGACCAAGGTTGTAAAGATGGTAAGTATTAGAGCTGGATTTGCAGCCCAGTGTGATCTGGCGTCAGAGTCAATCAGTAACAGTGATCTGCTGCTTCAAATTATCTGATTTTGTGGGCTAGGCAGAGCTTGTGACACATCCAAGCAGCAGTGTCTAGACCCCTGAGGACAGATCACTTTAGATAAAAAATCTTGACAGAACCCCCACAGCCTACAAAGGCTTTGTCCAGTTCTTTGCAGTCATAGAAGGGGCAATTTGCTGCTCTTGTTCAAACAGCAAAGTATCTGAGGCTAGAACACTTCCCAAATCTTATGTAGTTTCAGAATTAGACCCTGCGTCATGAGGGTGCTTTGAGCATGAACTGAATTACTGTTGCCTTCTAAAAGCCTCATGTTTATTAACGAACTCTGTTCACAGAGTGCTATGGCTATCCTATTTCTATGGTCACTCGCCCTAGGTTGCTACTGGGCTCTGGGGCAAAACAGAGAAACTGAAACTGAAAGCATCACCCCATAGTATTTATAGTTTGACCTTGTGTGCCAAGTGTGATACATCTGGAGGCCCGGGACCCTGAGGTGTCCAGGAGGCCCCTCTTGGTTCTTCCCTTAGAGTCACTCTTGAAACGTGGACAGTAAGTACGATAGCTCCAGTATCTTTGTCACCTACTAGGTGCCCAGCAGCTACCCTATGCTATCCATTTAATCCTTTCCACATTTCTGCAAAGCAAGTATTATTGCCGTTATAGAGATGAGGAAACTGACGCTTAAGAGAGGTGAACTAATTTGTCCAAGTTCACAGACCTTTTTGGTGGCAGGGTAGAGCTAGGATTTAAAGGATCAGACAAAATTATTAAACTGGATTAAAGCATTTCTTAACATAATCTAAGTTGCTTCAGGTTGCCTTGGGTGGTGCTGGAGGAGGGGTAGGAGGGAAGAAGGTGCTTCCTGTTTCAGGAAGATGTCCCCTCCATTCTCCAGGGAGACAGATATCATGATTTCTGCCTCTGAGATTGCCTCTGCTTGTGCACAGAGGACTTTAGTGATAACACTTGTATTATTGTTTATGACATATGTATAAGTATCCACAGGTTACCAAGTATACCTTAGCATCAAAGAGTTCTTTCCACCAGTGGGGGAGGGTAGGAACCTGCCCTCATCCTCTAAATTCTGTCTTGGGATATAGACTTTGTGCAGAGGTGGATCTCCTAGGAAGCTAAAGACATTTAAATCTTTGGGGATTCTCATTTGTTCAGGCATATGCTTCTGCAACATTTGGAAAAGTGAAACAATTTAACCATATGCTATCTCTCTCTGTTTGGAATTCCTCTCCACCTCCCTTCACACTGGGTGGTGTCAGATGAGTTGAGGACACTTTGGGTATTTGGTGAATGGCGAATTGAACTGGGAATCCTTTTAGAGTGGGTTTGGTGGGATGTATTTATGTGGATTGCCATTGCTTCCAGGTGTAGCTAAGCTGGGTTACCTGACCTCATGCAGGAGCACTTTCAGAAATACTTCCACTGCCCACTCATATGGGGTCATGGAATAAGGACATAGGATTAGAGGTTTCAATGAGATCTGAGCATGCTCTTATAATGCCAGATGTATGTGGCTATACAGGATTAAAAAAGGTTCCAAATTGTTCAGAGCCAAAAGCTTCCTTATGGAAAGTTCTTCACATCATCCTACATGAAAAATTGTAGGCAAATCTCTGGTTCTCATGGATGAATGTGGTTAACTCAAAAGTTCTCTCCTATCAAGGAGATTCATGAGGGAGCAATCAGAGTTTGCAACCAAAAAACAAAACAAAAAAACAAGAAACGTACTAAAAATATACTAATATACCACAGGGGTGTATCAGGAAGGTAATAAAAAAACATTATTTTTATGGAGTTTGTGATGTTTGTGGTATTTTCCAGCGTTTTAAGAATATATTTTGTGGAGATTTCTTATTTATTTATTTGTTTATTTGGCTGCCAATGGCATGTGGAAGTTCCCTCCTGGGTCAGGGATTGAACCCCACAGTGGTGACCCAAGCTGCTGCAAGTGCTCTTTTCTTTTTCTAATTAAATAATCACATTTGTATCTACTGCTTATTATCTTGTACTCTTTCTGTGAAAGAGGGCTCCTGCCATTGTGTAAGTTTCAGATCTCACAAATCTGATATCTGCCTCTATCCCTATGGCCCTTAAAAATGAACTAACTAATCAGATCCTTTGCAAATGGTAGTGGCAGAAGAAAGATGGAAGAATCCAGGCCTGTGGGCTGCCAGGGGAGTGGGCTTGGAATGTACCAGGGCCTTGGACTGTCTGGTTCTGGTGTGAACCATCAGGTCCCAGACACTGCCTGGCTCCCAAGCTTCACTAACACTGTCACTTTTTTTCCTGCAAGGCTGGTCTAATGAAGAGGCAGTTGCTGTCACTTTTTGGAATAGGGAAGCCTTCCCCAACTTGCTACCACATCGAATCTCTTCTCTACCTCCTACTAGGCTTCCAAGGTTTGACATACACACAGGCAGGACTTTCAGCACATGCACATGCGCTCCTATGTTCAGAAAGTTTTTCAGTCTTCAAGCAAAAAGTTCAAGCAAAGTTCTTCAGTCTTCAAACTTGCAAGCAATTTCATCGTAATCCAGTATCCCTTAGTGCTGAGGTTTAGGGGATGCTGAGGAAGATGCGGGCACCTCCATTTTTGAGCATCTCCTATGTCTCAGGCCTCATGCTGTGCACTACATCATGTCCACTCTCAGTTTATCCTCCAACAGAAGAGGCTTAGAAGGGCCACTGAACCTTGGCTGAACAAGATTTCATAGAGATTAGGGCACACAAAAAGTTAAATGACAAGTTAGGAGACAAGGGCTTAAAAAAAAATGGGGGGGCATCTCACCATCATGCCTTGGGCCAGCCCTGCTTTCTACTGTTTTTCCCCAACTCTCGTAAAATGCTGATTACTGCTTCTCCTAATTGCACAGGGCAGGGTAAAATACACTCTACATTACTTCAGATATTAAAAAGAAAAATAACCCCTTGGTGATGAAAGGATGTCCATCTAGCATAAGGAACATAATTGGGATTAAAAGCCAAATGACACCTGAATTTTGACAAAAATCAATTCTCGGGGGAGAAAGGGTTTTCAAAACAACTAGAACCAGACAGTTAAACATTAACTTTCAATGGTTTAGAGTGTTTAGGTTTTGCAATGGTGCGGTTTGGAAGCTCTCCAGCAGAAAAACTATTTTCTTTTAAGAGGAGAGCTCTCTGTAATATTTTCTTTGCTGAAATAATGTGATCCTTAGTGACGTCTTATATGACCCAAACTTTAAATGGACTCATTATTTTAGCTGACCTCATTCTTCCTAGGTTTTTACAGGTCAGCAATGAACTATCAACAGCTTCCTGATAATTAATCCTACTTACCCAAAGAACTGTTAGCCTTCTGGTCTTATCTATCTTAAGAGGAAGCTGTTATGTGCACCAGACTTCCTCAGTGAATAATACAAACCAAACTGAAATTTTGCAGAAAGCTCCAAGACTGTGAAGTTTGAGAATGAAAAAACAGATCAAAAATAATGCTGCTGCCTTCTTCAACTCCTTACTTGCTGAAATTCTGTGGTTTGTCTGGCACAGGAATGGCTTTACAGTACAGTCAGCAGCACAGCTTGTTGGGTCAAGAGAGAATTTCTGGGTGGCTTTATCAAAATGTATGGACATTCGGCACATGCAGTTAGTTGCCTGGGTGGTCCAGTTGAGCAGCTGGAGGAAGGCATCTCAAGTAGCAACTAGTAAAGTTCCCAGTGGAAGTTAATTTCCTACCATTAGAGACTCATTCCTTTGACTAGGAAATCTTTAAGAGTCTGTTATTAAAATAGCACTTCAGTTTTTGGTTGTCACCTATCCTACAGCAAGACAAGTGTCTGATAGGAGGAGAGGAGAGAGGCATGTTTTTACAACAGATGCAGAGGATCCCAGTTGATGAAGGAGAAGGGTGAGGAAATAATAAGCTGGTTTCTTTAAAGGGCAGAGGGAGCAGGGAGTTAATGCTGGTTTCATCTAGCAATTTGTAAATGGGTTGTTTGAACATATAGGTCTTAACATGTTCCTAGATAGTGGGTGTGTACATATGTGTATGTAAAATGAAAAGGCTTACTATTAGTTTCAGCCTCTTGTCAGCATAGTATAAAGTTCCTCAGGCAAGGGCATGACTTATAATTAAAGGATTTCTGCATTTGCAAGTTGCCCATGGCATGTACCCTTTCTTTCCAAGGCAAGCTTCTGAATTTCACTGATGATTTACTATAAATCTATTTCTCATCAGGTCCGAGACTATCCCACATAGCAGATTTAATCCAAGATGCTCAAGTAGATATGGAGAGAGGGACCCATTCAGATGACCTTCTCAATGAGGCAAAATGAAACATAAACATGGCATGTGACCCAGGGCACAAGACATTTTTATTACTCACTGTGGTGATGATGCAAGTTTTTGAACAGTTATGGTGCTGACTTTGTATACTAAACCAAGCAGAGATCAGACTGCATTGCTGAAGAAGTTCGGCAAACCTAGAAGACCTCAAAAGACACTCTCTCTTTCGGAAGAAATAAAGACTGAATAGAGAGTTGATTATTTCCTTCCTTTCATGCAACTTTGTTGTAAATATTCTGAACTTCTTTATAAACTCTGCTAGAGATCTGTCAATGACCCAAAAGAGTAACGCCCAGCTGAAAGGTGAGAGAAAGACCCGCCCTACTGGTGACCAGCAGCTTATGTTCCAATTCTTTTTAAATGTACCCTTAAAAAAAAATGGCTGGTTATCTGTCATTTTCCTATATCAATGGTACAATGTGATTATATTATTACTCTGTATAAGTTATTATAAATAATTTTTTTTAAAGAATGGGCAGGGTATAAATATAGGAAGGCCATACTTAAAATGAAATTAAATGTATCACAGAACTCTGTCTCCTCCTCTCTCTCTCGGCCATGCCTAAGGCATGTGGAAGTTCCCAGGCCGGGAGCCATGGCAGTGAGAATGCTGAAACTTTTTTTTTTTTTTTTTTGGTCTTCTTTTTTTTCTTTAGGGCCCACCCAGGCATATGGAAGTTCCCAGGCTAGGGTCTAATCAGAGCTACAGCTTCCAGTCTATACCACAGCCACAGCAACAAGGGATCCGAGCCATGTCTGCGACCTACACCACAGCTCATGGCAATGCCAGATCCTTAACCTACTGAGTAGGGCCAGGGATCAAATCTGCATCCTCATGGATACTAGTCTGGTTCGTTTCCACTGGGCCACAATGGGAACTCCAGAATGCTGAATCTTTAACCAGTAGCCTACCAGGAACCTCCTATATCCTCTCTCTCCATGCCCTTTCTAAGGTGATCTCTCCCATCTCCATGTATTTGAAGACATCTTTATGGTGATGAATCTGCCTTTCTTTCTGCCTCCACTGTTGCCATCTTGGTATTGGCCAGTGGCATCTTTGATCACTAGGAAGAGAGATAAATCCACTTCGTGATGAAATTCACTACTTGCCTATTTATATGTATATGCATAAGGAACAGAAAGAAAAATATCCTCAAGTAATACGATGATTTTCTACTGCACATCATTCTGCTGCACTGACTGATGTTGCTTGTCAAGAACACCAAAACGACTGTGTGACCCACAGTTTGTAAAACAGCAGTTGAAGCTGGAATTACTGCTTGCCCAGAAATCTGCAGCAGTCTATTAACTAGTTTCCCTTTTTCTCTGTTTCTGTTTTCCATAGAGCAGCAATGGAGGATCTCAAAAGATAAATCAGAACATGGTGGTCCCCAGCTCAGAGCCTTCAGGGGCATCTTGCATTCATAATAAAGTCCAAACTCTTCATTATGGCCTACATGAGTAAACCTTTGACTTTCTCTCCCACCCTATCTCACAACCTCTCTCCTTCCTCAGCATACCCTACCCACCCCCACCAAGAACCCATGTCCAGACTTACAGGACACCAGTTCATGGTGCCTCGGTACACAACTGCTCTGTCTCCCAGGAACATTCTTTCCCCGGCTTCTCAAGGGTAGCTGTTGCTTATACTTTAGTTCGTGGTTTAATTATTTTCTCCAATAGAGGCCTTCTTTGACCACCCTAGTTATAGTAAATCATCCCTTCTTATTACCCACTTCAGTCTATTGTTTGAACACTGACCAAATTGGAAAAACAAGGAAAAAAATATGGCAGCTAGAAAACTTTGTCTGAGTAACACGTAAGATGAGGTGTCAGGAGGAGGACCCGAAGTCAGAAATTGCACAGTATGGGGGGCTGGCTCAGGTTCCTCTCAGGATCAAGAACTTGGAATTTGGAAATGTGACTTTATGCGAGGCATCTGGTCTGGAATTGATGCCTTTTCATTTTAATTTGGCATTGAATCACATTTAATTTTGAAAATGCTGCATGTCTCTACTGTTCAAGAAGAATGAAGGAAAGGAAGGCTGTAGTTACACGTAGGCCAACAATTGAAAGAGAGGCTCTCAGGTCCCCAAGTTAGTGGTGACAGAGGTAATCAAAGGGACAGACCCTAAAGAAAGACAGTGCTCAGGTAAAGGGGTCAGAGGCTGCTGGTAGGGTTAGCTCCTGTTCTTTCTAAGATCTCTTCTTGGCTCAGAACTTACTTGGAGGGTTTTATGTGGTGTTTTAGTAAGGAAGATGTTTCCAGCCCTGAGCCATCTCTCCTCTAGCTTTGGAAATCCTTCCTGTTTCAGAGATCACAGATAACTTGCCAGCTTAGTACATGGGCACTTGTGTTGAAAAGGCACCAAAGAGGTAAACTTCTCTGTCCTAGGGACTAAAAGCCCCTCTTTCTATCCCAGCAGTTCCATATCTACAAGCAGATTTTGTACATGGTGTCCCCCTTTGCCAGCAGCCGGCTGGAGGATAGAGATCAGGCTATACCTGCTTTAGAGTTCAGGTGGGACTTGGGATCAGATACATCTGGCTGGTCCTCAAGGTGGATGTCCTGAGAGAGAATTCCCTGGAGCCAGAGATGGAGAGTGTCACCTGGGCTTTCCGGGACCTGTTGCCCAGAAGAGCACTCCCTGGCTCTGGGTCCCTCCTGTTGCCACTGCAGGCTCCCCTCCAAGCATTAGGCTCCACTCCAGCTCCTGTGGGAGAGTTAGCCTGCAAAGTATCAGGCACACTCTAAGATACATTGATGTGCCATTCGCTCTTTGAATATTTCCCAGTCTGCTCTTCCAGGCCAGCCCATCACAATCTTAGGTTGATTCCTTCCAGCACCAGAAGCTCCTTTCTCCAGTGTTACGACATAAGTGTACATGTACTGTAGGTGTTACAGTCCATATCTTTCTGGGCCCCTGCAATTCCTCAACAAAGCTCTGTGTTACCTATTTTACTCCTCTCCCTGCCTCTGAAGCTCACCCTTGAAGAGAGTTTACTATGGCCACATCACATGAAACATGGGCTGCTTTCAAGGAGACTAACTGTTTTGTGTTCTCACAGAAAAAAAAAAAAAATCCACGTTAATAACTAGGAAAAAATATCCCTCCCCAGGGTTTCTGCATCTGACCCTCAACCTCATGATTTAATCACTTCATTTTAGAATAATGCACTCAGCTATTTCTATGTCAGCCATTGACTTTTCCCAAGCAATGAATAATAAGGAAGATGTGGCATTAACCAAAGCAGCCTTGCCATAAGGTTAAAGGAACACAGAGAGCTGATCTCTAGCATCTCTGGACCTTTAGAACAAACCTAGTTTCTTCCTAGGACCAAAATGGTTTGAATTAAAATTTATTAAAAACAAAATGAACTGGCTATTTTGGGGCTAGAGTTTGAGCTATTACCTTAATCCCGATTGAAAATAGTTTGCGAACTTCTGTAAGAGCAGCGTTTCTTTCTTTTCCTTCCTCTTTTCTTTCTTTTTTTCTTTCCTTGTCTTTCTTTTCTCTTTCTTCCTTCTTTTTCTTTCTCTTTCTCCCTCTCCTTCTTTCCCTTCCTCCCTTTTCTATTATAAGTAATATTCTAGAATAATGTAACAGATAAGAGATACAGGAAACCACTGAGAATTCAACAGCACATATGGAATTATGAGGATGATCCACTGACAGCGAGGGCAATAACAAAAAAAAAAAAACAGAGTTCAACTGGCAAGAGGCAAGCAGCTCACTGCCTGCAGAGGATGGTCAAGGCAGAAATCTGTTTCATGTGTTTGGATAATATAATTTAACACAGATGCTGCAACAACTTATGCTACAGTGATATCATATTTGATATATCCTACTTAATTGTAATCAAAGTTCAATTTCCTAGTGCTATTAAATATAGTACAATGTATTGTAGGCATTTATTAGCTAAAATTGGATTAAAAAAAAAAACCAAAAAAACAAAAACAAAGTGTCATCGCCCCAAATGAAAGCCAATTGGACTGAGGCCAAAGATGAAGGGAGCCTTATAGACAGTGAAAAAGTCTGCAGCGAGAGACTTATAAGTGGGGAGGCCCTGTGTTTGAGATGACTACACTGCTCTTCAGTGAGGCACCACCCTGGTCCACAGGCTTCGGGGGAATGATATACATTCCAATTTTACTGAACTGATATTTGTGGTCAGAGCTTTGATTAAGGGTACAAGTCTTTAAGTGGGAGAGTATGGTGATCTCTCTATATGGGTTGGTGAATGTTTAATTGAATCTCACATATTTTATTTCTGCTATAACTTCCCAATGGCCAATAGATGATATGAAATGTTGCTTAGCAAGGGATTATCTGAAGGCATAATCAGAAACCTGTATGGTGGATGGATGGCCATGATATCTTAGATTTCTGAAGAACTAGACAGATTTAAAATACATGGTCACTTTGTCCTCATAAGCATATCAGTATTTTCAGATCACATGCTTTTTAACGTCTGAGCTATACAGTCACTATACTTAATTGTTCTAAGAAAATATTAAGAACAAAAATTTTTGGTTTTTTTTTTTTTGTTTTGTTTTGTTTTTGTCTTTTTGCCATTTCTAGGGCCATTCTCTTGGCATATGGAGGTTCCCAGGCTAGGGGTCCAATTGGAGCTGTTGCTGCCGGCCTACGCCAGAGTCACAGCAACACAGGATCCAAGCTGCGTCTCTGCAACCTACACCATGGCTCACGGCAACGCTGGATCCTTAACCCACTGAGCAAGGCCAGGGATCGAACCCAAAACCTCATGGTTCCTAGTCAGATTCGTTAACCACTGAACCACGACGGGAACTCCAAGAACAAAAGTTTTAATCAAAGTGCTTATTACTGTAAAATTTAAATAAGTTGTAACATAACATCCTCATATAAGTAAAAAAAAACTCCAAGAACAAAAGTTTTAATCAAAGTGCTTATTACTGTAAAATTTAAATAAGTTGTAACATAACATCCTCATATAAGTAAACATTATAGTTAAAATTTTCTAACTCGTGTGAAAGCACAATTTAAAATCTAAAACTCATTATTCTTCATACATCACTTGATTTAAAAACAGAACAGTGGTGAAACTTCTGAAGTATTCCCAGAAGCACTGAAAAATAAACAAGAGAGAAAAGTTAAATATGCAACAAAATCCCATTAATCATATGTAATTGGGGCTTCATAAAAATGAGTCATCAAACAATCACAAAATTGGTAACAGCTTTGTAACAGCATTGAGGGTATTTATTCAAATTTAAAGTTGACTATATGCCAACTGAAAACGTTATCTTTCTAAATAGAGAATTTTTACAAGAGACACACAGAACATATTTAGGCTACTTAATCTAGATTATTTTCTCTGGTCACCATAGTGACCAGACCTAAAGGATTTACAAAAGGTTAATAGCAGCTGATGGCACTAGATTGATTCAATAGCCATTTATCTGTATTAATGAATAGGAAATGAGAAAGGATGGGTGAAAGAAGAAATATCTAGAGAAAAAAATAGGGGAGATATAGGCATATGTGTGCAACCACACACTCACTTCCCACTGAGGCTATGACCAGACCCCTCCTGCAACACACAAACACGTACACACACACACCTGCAACTCACTGCGCCAGGGACTATGCACTGCTTTGGGACTTAAGAGGAGCTGAAGACTCAGGCTACTCAGGTTTCAGAGCAGCCTCAAGTGCAGTTTGTAAAGTCTCTGGTTCATTTGATTAATACAGGCATTCAAAATCGATAATGCAAGTTCCAGAGTAAATGTTTTGATCAAATTGGTATTTAATTAAATTTGGGAGACAAATGAAATTTCCATTTTGCTCTATTAAACACAAGAAGTTTAACCAGACATCTGGCTGTTTAATAGCATGTAGATAAAACATCTAAATAATTAGCTTGTTTTTCAGTTTTTTAATCCGAATGTTTGCTATCTTTAGACACAAAGTGGATTAAGAATTAGTCATGATAACTCAATTTCTTTGATTTATGAAGAAAGGGTGACTCAAAGTAATGACCTATCCAATACTCAAGGAGTAATTACTTTCACAGCAGAAACAGTTAAGTCATCTCTGCGCTTGAGTTAGACCTTAGATATAAAATAGAAAACGTTGCAATGTACTACACAAATATACTATTATGTTCCAGTAAGATTTAAGAGTGAAAGATGACTATTCTCAATGTAGTATTTTTGAGATTATTGATTTTATCTTTTAAGTAATGAACGAAAGATATAGATGCTCTGCCCTGAGCAAGAAATGGACTAACCTTGCAGGTGCTTCCAGTGCTCTGGAGAGTTCAGGGTGCTTATGCCACGTACATGCCTGTGATCGGTGACCTTCTCAACAAAGCCCTGGAACCCACAGAAGAACAGAGATAATGTTTCAAGACATGCCAGGAGTAGAAAACTAGAATAAACTAAGTAAGTCGCAAGTGCTCAAAAGAAGGACTTATTTTTCACACACAGCAAATCCATCTTCCTGGTCAGTGCAGTTATGTTGAATGCCTGCTTACAGAGAACGGATCTAGAGTAGATGGGATGAATATGTCTGCCACATTAATGCCAGTGGGGGGAAAATAAATAACTTCAGGATTTTAACGGAAACCAGGGAGAGGTTGTGGTGAAAAAAAACCTCAGGTGCCAGTTTTTTTTCACTTTCCATGTTCTAAGATGGCTTTCTGCTATGAAAAATTAAGAATGCCACTTCCTTTATGCTCAACAATGAGTTCATTGAATAATTACAAATTTCAAAGCCTGGAGGGCAGTTCTATTGCCCTTCAGAGATATCTTAACTGTGGCTACTTCATTATGTGTTAGTCCAAAATCTCTTTTAATCCCTAGGACCTCTGCTGATGTTGTGGCTTCTTAGAAAACAATCTCCAGTCAGAAGATTCTATAGTTAAAATATTAATAACTTTGAGAGCGCTTTTTTCCCCCTGCCTTTCTTTTTATTAGAAAGTTAAACTTGAATCTCTTTTATTCCATACTGCTATAATAAAGCCAGGTGTCATAGTGCTTGGAGAATCTGCAGCTAGTTTTCCCATTCATAGTTTATTTAAGGAGCCTAGACTTTGTTTTCAAAATTTCATTGACATATAGCTGATTTACAATATTGTATTAATTTATGCTGTGCAGCTAATGACTCAGTTATACATATATATTTCTATATATATTTGTCATATACTTTTCCATTATGGTTTATCATAGGATATTGAATATGGTTTCCTGTGCTGTACGGTAGGACCATGTTGTTTACACATCCTATATATACCAGTTTGCATCTGCTAATCCCCAAATCCCAAACCCTCCCTTTCCTGCCCCTCCCCCTTGGCAACCACAAATCTGTTTTCTATATCTGTGAGTCTGCTTGTTTTGTAAATAGGTTCAGTTGTGCCATATTTTAGATTCCATATATAAGTGATATGGTATTTATTTGTCTTTCTCTTCCCGAATTACTTCATGTAGTACAATAATCTCTAGGTCCATCCACGTTGCTGCGAAAGGCATTATTTCATTCTTTTTATGGCTGAGTAATATTCCGTTGTACAAATATACCACATCTTCTTTATCCATTCATCTGTCAATTGACATTTAGGTTGTTTCCGTGTCTTGGCCATTGTAAATAGTGCTGCTATGAACACAGGCGTGTATGTATCTTTTTGAATCATAGTTTTGTCTGGATGTATGGCAGGAGTGGGATTGGTGGATCATATGGCAAATATATTTTCAGTTTTTTAAGAAAAGGAGAATTTTCAAGGTGGTCGAATTTATCTTCCCAGAGTCCGATTTGAACAGTTTAAAAAAATCTGTCTGTACAACATTGTAAGTCAACTATACTCCAATAAAATTAAAAAAAAAAAAAAAAACCAAAAACCTGTTTTCTAAAAATGTCAATCATCCTGGTAGCTTTAGGGAAAAAAAAACTTTATTTTAAATATTATTTATTGTGTTCAGTGTTTTTCGGTTGCTTACAATATTCCATACCAATTTCTTCCAAACATCAAGATAAAATTAATGTCCTGTTTAATATTTCTTTCTTTGTAGCAGCTAATTTTGAGGTAAGAGAAGGAAGTTAAGAGGAAAAGACTTTAAAAGAGAGTGTGACGATGGGAGTTCCCATTGTGGCTCAGCAGTAATGAACCCAACTAGCATCCATGAGGATTCAGGTTTGATCCCTGGCACTGCTTGGTGGGTTAAGGATCCAGCATTGCTGTGAGCTGTGGTGTAGGTCACAGATGCAGCTCGGATCCGGTTTTGCTGTGGCTGTGGTATAGGCCGGCAGCTTCAGCTCAGATTCAGCTCCTAGCCTGGGAACTTCCATACGCTGTGGTGCCTAAAAGAATCAATCAATCAATCAATCAATCAATTAGAACATGATGGTAGAAATGTTTAAAACTCTTTCAAACAAGGAAGTATATGCATTATTGAATCAGGGTATGGTGTAAGCATGTGAGCGCATGTACTTTTTGTAGTTGCTATAAATTTATACGGTAGTTATGCAATTTCTGAGTTTGGCTTATCAAAATGATGCTAGTAAAGTGAATATATACCATGTTTAATTGTCTCTGAAATGTTGAAAGCTCATATAAATCAACTATCAGTGGCCAATAAATATATCAGCAATAGGTACAATGTAAGAATTGGCTGAAAATGTATCAGAATGAGCTGGATCTACCCATAGAAGATGGTCTTTTGTTTTTCTTTTCACAACATACACAAATATTTTGGCCAAATTCCTTTCAGAAAAGAGGAATAATACATCATATTTTCCCCCTTGTACCCTTCTCAAAGCTTTACAAGCACCACAAATAAACATCTACATTTTCTTCAGAGAAGTTAAACATTCTCCTAGTACAAACTTGCAGAAAGAAAAACCTTGTAGTATAAATATTACTTTGAAGAAAAGCAGTTTACTTATTCAGATTTGGTAGGTTCTGAAAATATATGTGCCTTTTTAGTTTACATTCTGCCAAAGGAATGAGACTTTTGAATGTCTCTTTTGTTTGGAGTTAAGAAAACAGTCTGGTCCACCAGACTTGCAACATTGATTCAAACGGCAAGGATTTCACAAGATGTCAAAACAGGAAGAACTTCTGGCATAATGGGTACTGATAGTAGCACAAGAAAACACTGGCTTGTCTTTCTGATGAAGAACTCGAATAAAGGACAATCTGTATTGAGTTTAATTTGAAGCATGATGATGCAGGACCGTCTCCTTTAGTTATCGTTTACATATTGAATTTCCCAAGCCCACTGGTGTGTGACTGTACAAATGCAGTCATACACTTCAAATAAACATGCTTAAAGCCAACCTTAGGAAATTATACTTAGAAGATACTCAACAGGAGAGTTATGATGCTGTTATAAGGTGTTCACAGGTGAGAACAGAGTCCATGCAAATGACCCTCTGGGGAGCTAGTGGATCCCTTCACACTGAATGATTTATCAATCATTTAAAAACAGTCACAGATAAAAGTGTGATTACACACTGTGGTCATGAGAAAGGAGGGCTGGCCCCTGAGAATGACCAGTCTATATTTTTCCCTAACCAGCAATGTAAACTTGAGAAAAACCTCCTTGACTTTCCTCATCTCTAAAATTAGGTCTGCACGTGGGTCAGGATAATTTTGAAGATAAAATGAGATAGAAAATGTAGAATAAAAGGGGTTGGAGAGTTTACACTACAGAAGTTAATCTGTAGATTGCTAGTAGCCATTCAAGTAATACAAAGTTGGACTGATACTCCCAAACTAACCTAGAAGTTGTAGGACGTGGGATGTTTCTGGCCATTGATAGGCCCTTGAATAAACATTTATTTCCCTGAAAAAAACCATGGGGAGAGTTATTGCATAAGCACCCCTGGGAAAACGGGTCATTTAGTTTCCCAAGTGAGCTTTAATTTTTACGTGAAGCACTTTGGCTGGCTGTTGTTCTAATACTAGCTGGGCAGCAGAGAGGTCTCTGGTTTGCTCTACAGTATGACATCTGCACTGCAGGCTTGGAAAAGGATGTCTGTCTGTTACTCTGTGGCCTCAGGAACCACTGAACTTTGCCTTGGACAGGCAGTGAATGGCAAGGGAGTGGCTCAAATTCTTCACATTGCCCCTGCTCTGCCTGCACCCCCACCCCCACCCCAGGCAAGCGGTTTCTACAGGATTATGTCATTTTTGGTGGAAAGGATCAAAGAAGTGGAAGGTGGAAAATCAATGGAAAGAGTGGAGAGCGCTGATGCGAAAAGAGCAAGAGCCAGACAAGAATACCGGGAGAGAGAAGAACAAAGCTTTTCCCTCTCTGCTTCTGGGTATGAGTCTGGGGAATCATTGCATATGTGCTTCTTATCTTCTGAAACCATTCCTGAAAAGACAGGAAGCAGACGGAGCAAAATGGGAAGGGCGGCAGGGAGCCTCCCAGCGTGTTTCTGTGTGTGTGTGTGTGTGCGCGGGGGTGGGGTGGGGGGGTGGTTCTCATAGGCTCCCTGCAGGGCCACTAGCTTGCCTGGTTCCCCTGCCCCTGGGTTAAGCCCTCCTGGCTAAGTAAGAAACTCCCATCAGCCAGGGCAGGTGCCTTCTGGCCCCAACAGCTATTTCAGGATAAAACACTGTGGTCTTCAATTGTGTTCAATCTGAATGTACAGAACTTGGAAAGAAAGACAGAGCATTTCCAGTTCAATTTTAAGTCTAAAAGGAAAATGAGAAGACAGGGACCAGGCAAGCTCCCAGAAGGAGAGGAACTGAGAGCAGCCATATATGCAAGGCTCTGAACCAAGGCTCTGCTGCTTCTCTAAGTTCCTTAACCATCCTTTCCCTCCATTTCCCCTAACTGGAAAGCAGGGAAGGGATGTGTAAAGCTCTGATATTTGGAGAAAGTTTAAAAGAAATGATGTATATAAAATACTGAGCATAGTCTTTGGCACATTATAACCAACTCAATAACGGTAACTATTATTCAGGCTCAAACTGAATTTCTTCTTATTGTTCTAAGTCCAGACTGATTTTTCCTGTAACTTTCAAATCAAGAGCAACTAATCATGTTTTTTTTTTCCCCCTCAAAAACGTATGTAAAACTTTCAAGAATTACAGATAGAGACTCATAGCATCATGTTGCCATAGATCTTTTTTCCCCATTATAAATGAGGAAAAGTAAATTACTTAGTAAATAAGTTCAGAAGCTAAAGGCTAAAATATATATACACATACATATGGTCACTCTGGGCCTAAATTTAATCTAAGGATAACTTTTGAGAGATGATCTTGGCTGTGAATGTGTCTGGAAGGTATAAACTTTATTTGATAATTACTTGGATTTCTAGGGGGAAAAATGCTTACAATTGCAAAGCTTGCAATTTCTTTTAAGGATGAACATTTCTTCCCCCAGAATGTAAATATTATCTCAGTTTGAAGATAGAAGAGGGGCAAAGAACAACAGATGCTTTCATTCAACAGTACTTACCAAGTGGCCACTTTGAATTAGGCCCATATGAATCCAGTTAAAGCACCATCAGGGGCTGCCAAAACTAGAAGATCCCAGATGTCCTGGTGCAGGAGGTGGTGAGTGTGGATTATGCGGATTTGGGAGGGTGCTAGGAAGGAAGAACCCAGCTGGGGGTGGGGATTGCCTTGTTGAAAGGTAGTGGAAGTGTCAGCCACAAAGCCCTGGCAGTTTGGGAGAAGGTGCCCTGGTGCCCCTGGGGCTCATCTTTTCCCCAGCACAGGGTGCAATGCACAAAGGCCCTCTGTGTCTAGCCTCAGGCTCCACTTCTGCCTCTCAGCCAAGCCCTCCAGTTTGGGGAGAAGCCATTACAGCAGCTGGGCGGAAAAGAGCAGCCTCTGCTGGGGAGAGGGTGCCCGCCTGGAGAAAGAGGCTGCGGTGGCCCTTGTGGCTCAGCCCCTGTACTAGGAAGAGCAGCTTGCTGGAATGCAGATTCCTTTAGCCCCAGAGAACAAAAACCCAGGCATGTATGAAGCACAGATGCTCACTGTCTCAGCTTCTTCTGCTTTTATCGCCCCACCTTTTTTGAAAAAGCGTTAAAATAAAAGTACAAAATAATGGCAGTGGGGCAAAACCCTTGATTTTTTTTAGTGCATTGTACCTATACATGCGCTACTACTTTGCCCTTGTTTCAAGGGGCAGCGTTCTTAGTGGCCTTTGAGAGGAAATTTTAACAGGATATTTCTTCTCCTTTCAAATCGTTCTGGCTACTGTACCCGTCTTGCCTTTGAATGAAGGAAGCTACAGGTATCCCATGCCTTCAAGTGATGGCTACATAGCACACAGAGAAATGGGTTGGGTTCAGGCTTGACCTCACCACTTATTCTGGGCAAGTCTCTTTACCTCCTAATTCCTCTGTTTCCAAATCCCTGTGATAGAATATCTTCTCAACTGAAGACATGGAAACAACTTAAATGTCCATCGACAGATGCATGGATTAAGAAGATATGGTATATACACACAATGGAATAGTACTCAGCCATAAAAGAGAACAAAATAATGACACTTGCAGCAACATATATGGAACTAGAGACTCTCATACTAAGTGAGGTAAGTCAGAATGAGAAAGACAAATACCATATGATATCACTTATACATGGAATCTAATATATGGTACAAATGAACCTTTCTACAGGAAAAAAAACTCATGGACATAGAGAACAGACTTGTGGTTGCCAAGGATGGGAGAAGGGAGTGGGATAGACTGGGAATCTGGGGTTAATAGATGTAAACTATTGTCTTTGGAACAGATAAGCAATGAGATCCTGCTGTATAGCACTAGGAACTCTTACCTAGTCACTTATGATGGATCATGATGGAGAATAATATGAGAAAAAGAATGTATATACGTGTGTAACTGGGTCACTTTGCTGTACAGTAGAAAATTGATAGAACACTGTAAACCAGCTATAATGGAAAACATAAAAATCATTAAAAAAAAAAAAAAAAAAAAGATCAGACATGTCAAGAGCTAACCAGAGTACAGCCCAGCAGTGTTAAGTCCCCGGAACCTCTGCAAACCTCATCTGAATGCACTACTAATTTCATTTCTTACCCTAGTGGTCTCTTCAGCCTTTCTCAAACTTTGCCTTACACTCTTCCCTTTGCTGACAGTGCGTTTCTTCTCACTCAACTACTGAAGGGAAAAAAATCCGCCTTTCAAGATCGAATCTAAAGGACACATCTCCTCTGGTCCTCTCTTCCAGTTCCCTTGATCCCAGTAAGCCCACTGTTGCTTACTCGTACCTTGCTGGTTACAAGGTACAGATGCACCATAAGTACATATTTGCCTGCGATGCCCACTAGACTGTGAAACGCAGTAATTCTTAAACCCTCAGCACTTAGCTTGGTGCCTGGCACATGATAGGTGGTTAATATATATACATACATAAACACGTAAGTTTTCTTCTCACTGCCACACCTGTGGCAAATGGAAGTCCCCCTGTCAGCCGTGAAATCTGGAGTTGCAGCTGCGGCCTATGCCACAGCCACCTGGCAACACCTTAACCCACTGAGCAAGGACAGGAATAGAACCCACATCCTAAAAGAGACCACGGTATGTCCTTAACCCACTGGGCCACAATGGGAACTCCTATCTATGATTTTTCTTAATGCCTAGGTAGAATGGATGCACTCACGCTTGGAAGACTGGATGCAGGAGTGTGCTTCGGAATAAGCGATGGGCTCACGAAAACTATATGGTCGTCCTAGCGAACCTTTCTCAGTCCCCCGCCCAGGGACAAGTGCTTAGGGATGATGGCCTCCCTCTGAGGTCCAGCGGGTGCCTACGCTTAGGCGCGCAGCTCCGCAGGGCACCAGCAGGGGGCGGCGTTGCCCCGCAGCTGGCTGCTCCGCGGGTGACTGTTCTCCCCCTCCCCGACCCGCGCCTCCCCGCCTCCTGCTGGGAGCGGGGCCCTAGTGACGAGGCCCGGGCTCCCCAGCCCGGAGAGGGAGGGCTATGCTTCCTTGCAGGCCGGGCGGCTGGGGTCGAGCGGGGCCATGGGCGGGAGTATCCAGCCCGCCTCTGTCCCCGCCGTGGCCTCAAGACGAAGGAAAGTGGCTCTCAGTTTGGAAAAGGGTAGCGAGCGGCCAGAATTGACGGCAGGAAGAAAGGGGGCGCTTTCTAGCAAACGCGGGCCTCGAGCGCTAGTGCCCGCGGAGGTAAGGCCACACTCCTTTCAAGCCGCGGAGGCGCCGGGAGTTGTGGGTGTGGAGGAGGGACGGTCGCAGACTTTAAACTCGTGCTTTCGCGGGTCGTGGAAAACTCGCTCACTTCACCCTGACATGTGCATTCACTTGAACAACGCAAACCTTAGTTGCCGGCGAGGAACGCGCTTCACCTCCTCAGCTTCTGGATGGAAGAACGCTCAGCCGAGCTTCCGGCCCCGCGACCTAGCGGCCGCCCACCCCTTGCGCCCCGCGTTTCCAGGCCAGCGTGCCCGCCCGGCCGTCCGCTCGGGGACGCGCGTTGGCCCGAGCCGCGCTCCCGGCCGCCGCGAGCCTCGGGTGCGCTGGGCTTGGACGCACGCTCGGCTCCGCCCCCGCGCTCCTCTGGCTCACCCCAGCCCGGCGCGCCGCCTGAGGTTTGAAGAAACGAAACTCGGGGAGCCTGCCCTGCCCGTTGCGCGCAGACACTGATTGGCACGGGGAAGTGGACCCCTTAGTTCACACTGAGGCCGAGTTTATTAATGCCATAACCGCTCTAGTGCTACCCCACACACTGTTTAAAAGGGAGGTCAAGAAGACCCTCTGGAGCCCCCGTCACTAAGCTTTGATGACGAGCCGCATCCGGCGAGAATTTTGAGAAGTTTCAGCAGTTACGCGATTTTCGCCTTGATCCGGTTTTGAGGGCCAGTGAGGACTCTTGAAGTATCTGAAGTGTCTCCTCCTTGGGGAAAAGGAAGAGAGGCGTGGGTGGGTGGGCGTCCCTACATCAAATCTACCTACAGGAACTAAAGTGAACTCACGCACCGCCTCCAGCTTCGCGCCCTGGGGACCGGTCCTCAAGGAGCGCGGCTCTGCTGGGCTCCCGCCGCGGGCGCTGGGCGGGCGGGGGCGGCTCCCTATGCAGATGAGGAGGGTGTGGCGAGCATGCGGCGCCGGGCCCCGGAAGCGCCAAGCGGCCACGGTATAAAAAAAGTACTGGAGACCTTTCGCCCGCACAACTGCTAAAGCTCCAGAGACAGGAGCGTGTGCGGCGGCGGCAGCGACAGCAGGAGCCGCCACCTCTGGGACCACCGCGGCTGAGGCGCGGGCGGGGTCGAGGGGCGGGAGTGGCCGGCGCAGGCGGCAGGGGTCTGGAAAGGACTAAGTCGCTCGCCACTGCCGGGAGCGTCTTCGCGGCTCCTGGAAGTGTTGCCGCCTCGCAGTTCCTCCATCGCCGCGCTCCTAGAAGGGGCGGCCGCCTCCAGGTGACACAGACGGGACTCCCGCTTGCGCTTTCCAGATGCATCAGAGATACTTTTGGTGCGGGGCTGTTCTGCGGGGCGCGGCGCGCGCGGCTGGGGGCTGGGGGGGCCTGGGGCGGGCGCGTCTCCGGGAGCTCCCGAGGCGGGAGGCGAAACGAGGAGGGGGCCGCTCCTTCCTCCGGGGGCCCGGCTCAGCCCCGCCGCCGCGCGTCCTCACCGCGCTCCCCCCACCCCCGTTTTCTTTTAGGACTGACCAGGGCCAAGTGGCATTCGGCGGGCATTTCATGGCGGAAGGCGAAGGGTACTTCGCCATGGCCGAGGACGAGCTGGCTGGCGGTCCCTACATCCCCCTTGGCGGCGACTTCAGCGGCGGCGACTTCGGCGGCGGTGGCGGCGGCTTCGGCGGCGGGCACTGCTTGGACTATTGCGAAAGCCCCACGGCGCACTGCAACGTGCTGAACTGGGAGCAAGTGCAGCGGCTGGACGGCATCCTGAGCGAGACCATCCCGATCCACGGGCGCGGCAACTTCCCCACGCTCGAGTTGCAGCCCAGCCTGATCGTGAAGGTGGTGCGGCGGCGTCTGACCGAGAAGCGCATTGGCGTCCGCGACGTGCGCCTCAACGGCTCGGCCGCCAGCCACGTCCTGCACCAGGACAGCGGCTTGGGCTACAAGGACCTGGACCTAATCTTCTGCGCCGACCTGCGTGGGGAAGAGGAGTTTCAGACTGTGAAGGACGTCGTGCTGGACTGCCTGTTGGACTTCTTACCCGAAGGGGTGAACAAGGAGAAGATCACACCACTCACGCTCAAGGTAAAGCTACCCGAGAGAGGCCGGGGGCCCGCGGCGGACCAGGCGCGGGCGTGAGGCGCTAGGCGTGGGGGGCGCACGTTTGCTGCCCCGTCTCGTGCAGGAGCTTTGGCTTATTTTGCATTTGAGTTTTTTTTAATGGGTAAACGAAGATGCGTGAGCTGCGTTGTGTGTTCTAGTTTACTTGCTGCTTCAGTGCCCCAACTCTTCTGCTTCCTCCTCAGCTCTGCCTTCTCTTCCTTCTCCTTATATTTTAACTCTTGGCTTTCCTTGCTTGAGTCCTGTCTAGAGTAGATTCAGATCCGCGGGAGAGTGAAATGATGTAAATCTCTCTCTCCTTTTTTTTTTTTTTTTTCCTTCTTTTGAGTCATTTGATGATTTAGTCTTTGGGAAAAGAGCAGCCTGCAGCAGAGTCGAGTCAATGGATTTATAATTGTTTTGGAAAATGTGAATAGATTTCCTAGCTGCCTTCAGCTGACTGCTTGTACTGAGGATGTATGTGGCGCTTCCCTGGGTTGGTTCCTCTGTTCGGGGTATAAATGGGTCCTCGCCTCCCCACTTTGGTTCATAGCGCGGTTTTATACGATTACCTAAAATAATCTGAGGTACCAGCCTCCCCGAATGTCTTAATTTAGTTCACATTTGATTTTAACTGCAGAACTCCTGGAGGGACATACAAAATACTGATCCTATCTGTTGCCTCAGGGGCAGATGAACTAGGTGACTAGGGACAAGGGTGAGAGGCAGACCAACTTTTCACTGTATATTCTTCTGTACATTGAATATTGTGATATTGTGTGAATATTGTACCTATAAGATCCCTTTCAAAAAATAACATTTCAAAAGTCAGACATGACAACAGAGCCTCTTAGTACTGTGCTACGTCTGCCAAAAGCCTCAAACTATTATTTCTAGTCTCTTTCCCAGACGGCAAAACCACTCGTTAAATGCAGGTTTTTTGGTTTTTTTTTTTGTTTTTTTTTTTCTGTTTTCAGAAGACTGTTTAATGTGCCAGCCTGCAGGTAGTGTTTTGCTGAAACTTGACAAAATAAAGAGGGGAGGAGCAAAATGAGTCTCAGCTGTGACGAGGATGTATTTATTCATTTATGATTTTTCCCCCCTAGGTTTGCTCATCTTCTCGTTTTGTCTTTTAAATTGTAGGAAGCTTATGTGCAGAAAATGGTTAAAGTGTGCAATGACTCTGACCGATGGAGTCTTATATCTCTGTCAAACAACAGTGGCAAAAATGTGGAACTGAAATTTGTGGATTCCCTCCGGAGGCAGTTTGAATTTAGTGTAGATTCCTTTCAAATCAAATTAGACTCTCTTCTCCTCTTTTATGAATGTTCAGAGAACCCGATGACTGAAACCTTTCACCCCACGATCATCGGGGAGAGCGTCTACGGGGATTTCCACGAAGCCTTCGATCACCTTTGTAATAAGATCATTGCCACCAGGAACCCAGAGGAAATCAGAGGGGGAGGCCTGCTTAAGTACTGCAACCTCTTAGTCCGGGGCTTTAGGCCCGCCTCTGATGAGATCAAGACGCTTCAGAGGTATATGTGTTCTAGGTTTTTCATCGACTTCTCAGATATCGGAGAGCAGCAGAGAAAACTGGAGTCCTATTTGCAGAACCACTTCGTGGGCCTGGAAGACCGCAAGTATGACTATCTCATGACCCTTCATGGAGTGGTGAATGAGAGTACAGTGTGCCTGATGGGACATGAAAGAAGACAGACTTTAAACCTGATCACAATGCTGGCCATCCGGGTGCTAGCTGACCAAAATGTCATCCCTAACGTGGCTAATGTCACTTGCTATTATCAGCCAGCCCCCTATGTAGCAGATGCCAACTTTAGCAATTACTACATTGCACAGGTCCAGCCAGTATTTACATGCCAGCAACAGACATACTCCACTTGGCTACCCTGCAATTAAGAATCATTTAAAAATGTCCTGTGGGGAAGCCAATTCAGACAAGATGGGGGAAAAAAAAAAGAAAGAAAAGATATGCAAAAGCCTGAGTGGGATATGGCTTGTGCAATGATGATCTGCTCCTGGTTTTAAACTTGGCAAAGCTTGTGGAACTTTTCAGAGATACGGGAGCCTGATCTTAAAATGCACCACCCCCAACCCCAGCCCTTCCACCTGATTCTCCTGTCCAATTGGATTCTATCTTGAAACAAAAGAGACCTGTCAATAAAAGCAACCAGGTTCTCCTAAAATGACAAGGGGGGTAAAAAAAGCTTGATGACAATATGGGTTTGCAGTACTTGCTCCCATAGCTTTGCCATTGGAAAAAAAGACAAGTGGAGAGTTTCTTATAAGATGAAATTTACAAAAGGGAAAATACAGAGGGAAAAAGTTTTCGCTCCAACTTGATCAATTCTGGAGTTCAGATAGTAGAGAAGAAGGGGAGTCCAAGACTGGGGTTACTATCTGAGGCTTGTAGTGAGTGCTTTCTGTGGAACTCTCCTGTTCCACTAATAGAAATGGCTTGCCCCGAATGAACAGTAGTAGGTTGGTGCAGTTCTCATAACAAATAGCAGAACTTAAGATGACACAATCCATTATTTCCAGCTGCGTGCATAGCTCGCATTTTTTGAATGTGAAAATGCAAGCAAAAACAGCTGTAGCAAAGGAAGTATGCTCAAGGACCAAAGATTTAACAGATAAAAATACCCAAGTAGAAGAGAGAGTAGAATATCTAGAGTTACTATATTTGTTACACACCAATATACATCCAAGTGCCTGTTGCCTTCTGAAAATTTGAAGTGGAAAAATTTTATGGTTTAATGACTATTTTATTTTATCAGGGACTCAAGAAGAAAATAAAACAACACATAAGCTTGTGAATGATGGAGGAGATGCCCTATATTTTTCTTGGCAAATACTTGTACGACGTTAACATTGTTGGTGTGATATTATTATAGGTACCTGTGTATGTGTGTGTATATTATGTGTGTATATATACACATATTTGTGATACGTGTGTATATACATAATACCTTGACTATGGTCTAGAATAATGTAGCAAATAGGGAACGTTTCAATACTGTGTGCTTTTATGTTTTCAGCAGGATGACATGAGACGTGGGCATGTTACAGTGATGAATTAAAACCCACATCTGAAAAAATTAAAGTGAGTGAAGAAAGAAAACAATTAATATATTTGATAGGAAGAGCAGAGATTATGCATTTTTAGTGATTTTTTTCCTTTTTTTTGTGAGCCATAGAATGCCATAGATGGGAGAATACTTGTTTGGCGGAGCACTCTTTTTTTTATACTGAACTGCCATTTTGACAGTTTGAACCCTTTTAGTTTTTGTAATACTTGGATACCTCCATGGTGTATAATCCAGCGGCTCATGGATCAGTGATAGTCTCTTTAAACCCCTGACTCCTAAAAAGAATTCCTAGTGATATGAACACTACTTATTAATATTTAAATGAATTTTTAAATGAATGCATTCTGCATTCCAGGACCACTAGAATTTAGTAAATGTGAAATGACCCTTTTTAAAGAGTATTTGCACAATTGCTTAAAATTTATATATAAAATATATATTATATATAAAATTTTATAAATTCACACCAATATGAAACATCTTTGATCTGGTTGTCACAGTGCATTTAAATATTGAGTACTGTACTTTCAATTCAGTCACTTGCATTGGATCAGATCCAACTTTATTTTCTGTTTCCCAGGAGACCAGCTACACCTTTGTGAAATGAACGGACATTACTCTTTCAGTTCGGTGACAGCTAATCCTAAACCCCAGCCCTTCTGGCCCCTAATTCCTCTAGACACTGGTCTCTGAAAATACATTTGTTATAAACAAAACTAACCCATGGAAACCTTCTCTTTGTATTGTGAAATAATCACATAATCCTTACCAACTCTAGTGGGTGACTGCTTACTATAATAATTCCCCTGAAGAGTCAGCCAGACTCTTGTCATCAGTTAAAGAGGGATTGGGGCAGAAAAGAGCGCCCTCCTATTAGCAGTGTAATTTGTTTGTTATCTGGGCATCCCACAGGTGCTCAGTGCTAGTTTAATCCATATGAACTACCTTTCTCGCACATCTTTCTTGGAAGCCTTAACAGGAACTTGATGGATTTGCTGGAGCAGCGTCCCTGTGAATTCTGTCAGAGCTGTAACAGCTCCTGCACTGCCACTCACTGTTTCCTGGGGAAGTCTCCCATGTTGGCTCAGACTCCTCACCCCAGCCCTGGGTTTGAAAAATTAATCGCTAATGCCCAGGCAATATTCCCTTTGTAGATCAAGCCTGATACTTAACTGTCAGAAACCGGGGCTCTGCCTACTTAACCTGTTTGGAAGTTTTCTAAAAGTAAGCTGAGGGAACACCGCTTGAGAACAGAGGAGGAGTGGCTGGGGATCTGCCTTCTTCCTTCTCATCCTCACTCTTGACCAGTGAGGTGTCCACTATTTTAGAAAGAATCCAGAGATCTTGGGCTCTGCCATAGCAACAACCTGCTATTATGACACAGATTTTTGTTTGGAGGGGCCTTATCTGAAAATAGACTTGTCACTTGTTTTCTCAGATATTTATGTTCTTTTCTTGCTTACTCCGGGTTGGTAGCATAGTTGGAAGTGCCAGCACCTGGCATTCAGATAGAACAGGCTTTATGCAAGACAACCTTCAGTATATACTTTCAGATTTATATAATTTATTTCCCTTTTGTATGTACTATAGTCTTGTGCATATGTAGTTGAAAAGACAGTGGTATATTTGTCTCTCTTTGTGGATGTGTGGCCTAAACATTTGAATGTCTGGTGAGAGAGAGCCGTGTGTCATAGGTCAGAGGAAAGAACAGCTCTCAACTCCTGTTTCATGCCTGTGATTTGCTTACCTTTGAGTTTATCTGGCCGAGTGTGCTGTTACTTTAAAGCAGGAAGACATTTCATCTTCCGGGAGGCTCTTCTCACCTGTTCAATCTGGCATGTCAGAGAACGCTTTGCTTCACCAGTGACCATGCCCTTTTAACAAGTTTACTTCATTTGCAGTAAAATCTAGTTGCCTCAAGATGTCCTTCATCAAGACAGACATAGCCCTCCCAGAAATGGGATCAGGTCCCTGCTCACCTTGGTATTGGGTGGAGTGTTTTCACTTGACTCCCACAAATGCAAGGATGGAAGAATGTCTGTAAGCCAAGCCACAGAGGAAACGCAAAGAAAAGTGAACATACTGTTTCTGCCACCCCTTTCTGTTTGCTTTGGTTAGCTTGTTGTGCATAAAGTTTTCAGTGCAATGCTTGTCAAATAAATATTGTGAACTATTTTGTAAATGAAATGTATTATGTTGAAAGCTGTCAGCAGTTCAAAAATAAGCTTTTCTGTTGTTTGATGACACAGTGTGTTAGATGAAAGCAAAAAGCCAAAAAAGGTAATTTCATATATAGCACCTATTTGAATATAATCTTTCTTTATGATCTCTCATAGCATAGCCTTTTCAGTGCTAAGGAAAAAATCTCTAATATTTTGTTGTGATAACGGCTTGCTAACAAAGTACATGGTCAAAGTACAAAGTTGGAAGATGTCAGGTAACTTGGCGAGACTTGCTGCAAATCCTTGCAGAATGGAGGGGCTCCGCCCGCCGGCTGTCTCCGACCTCTCTACAACCATTGTCTGCTCTGAGATGTCCTACTGCAGCCAGCTGCACTTGGGGTCACTCTTCTGGGATATTTTCACTTCAGACTGTGTCACAGGCAGAAAAGGAGTTGATGGAGGATGGACTCTTAAAAAACTGACATATTTGAATCAGTGCTAGAGGGAACAGATTGTGAATTTTGTTTACAGCATCCAATATTTGGATTTTTTTTTTTTTGTAAATAAAAAGAAGTTATTTTTTTCTATTGATTTGTGTGTTGTGTTGCGTGTGTCTGTGCTGGCTAAAGGAACACATCCTCAAAATCTAGTCCCTGACCTTGAGAAGAGATGAGGTGGTCTTAGGAGAAGCCAACCTTGATCAACTTATGATTGGAGGACAGTTCGTTAAAATGCCCGTCATTCAGCCCACCCATCTCTGACTGGCTCGATTAGCTCCATCAAAATCTGGATAATGGATGCCAACATTTTAAATGTGGCTACTAGCTTAGCCAAGTTAAACAACCCAGTCAGAGCTGTTTCCCAGTACCAGGATAGACTCCTGACACTAGATAGTAGAACTCCTGTAGCCTGGGGATGGGGTGGGAGTGGGGCTTGGTATTCCTGAGGAGCCCATGTGCTGTGATTCAGCCCTCAACTGGTTTTACATACATCATCTCTGAGGCTCTGAAGTGTTAGGCAGGCATCAGGAGGAAGGGAGTTTGGAAGCCAATAATTGGAAGGGGAAGCGGAAGGAAGAGCTATCACAGGATCCAATGTGTTGTCCTTTGTGTGTGCGTGTGCCGGGTGCAAAGAAATTGCCTTTTTGGCGAGTATGGAAGGTTATCTCACCTGTATTTCTTTATTGATTGACAGGGGCATGAATTTCTTTATTAAATTTTTTCTTTATGTACTTTTGGAGACTTTCTCAGTACTGGTAGCACGAGAATTTGGTAAGCCTAGGCTATTATAGGACATACTTGTGGTTTTTCCAACCACTTAAAGTCCTGATGTTGGACAGAATGCATGCTCGACGCTGCATCAACGAGAGAGCAATTCAAAGCAAGCTTCCCTCATATATACATCCTAAAAATACAAGGCGGTTATTTGGTTTGGTAGTAGTTATTTGTGTGTCATTCTCTTCTTCCTTTATTGCAGCCTCTTCATTCTTCTACAACCATCCCTCACGTGTCTGTGGTCATCACATAATTCTTTTTAAGGGAAGGTTGAGTAAGGACAGTATATATTAAGCTGCTCCTGGACTTAGGTACACCCTGCTATTTCTAGTTGAATTACCAGACTGTACCTAGCCAAGCCTGGGGAGAAGTAACCCACTCTTCCTTTCCTTAGGAATCTTATTCCCTTAACCTTCGGTTCCTTTAAGGAGTAAAAACCAAAAGACAAAAAATACCCAGAAAAACAAAAACAAGAAAACTAAAATCACAGTTTTTTTAAATATGAAGTAGAATAAGAACTGTTAAACTCATCAAATGCCTCAGAAATTAAACTGCAATTTCCTTCTTAGAACCAAGTTTGAAGTAAACAACATGAATGTCCCGAAATCTAAGAGCAAATGCAGTCAGATAGGAGAGCAGGGAGGAAAAATGATTTTTTTTTTTGTCTTTTTGCCTTTTTTTATGGCTGCTTCTCTTGGCATGTGGAGGTTCCCAGGCTAGGGGTTGAATTAGAGGTACAGCTGCTGGTCTACACCACAGCCACAGCAACTTGGGATCAGAGCCGCGTCTGTGACCCACACCACAGCTCACAACAACGCCGGATCCTTGACCCACTGAGCAAAGCCAGGGATTGAACCCAAAACCTCATGGCTCCTAGTTGGATTCGTTAACCACTGCGCCACAACGGGAACTCCAAGAGAAAGGATTTTTTAAATTTGATTAATTTTTTTGGCTGCATCCAAAAAAAGTTCTTGGACCAGGGATTGAACCACAGCAGGGACCTGAGCTACAGCAGTGACAACACCAGATCCTTAACCCACTGAGCCACAAGGGAACTCTGGTGATTAAAATGCCAGTGGCTTTCACCCAGCAAAACCTAGGTCTTGGTTTCTAATGCTGTTTTCTAAATAAAGGAAGCACGTCTCCTTTGACAAATGGCTGGATCAAGGGCCAGGGCAAGGACTGTACCAGAGGAACTTGAAACATCTTATAGTTCCAGGAAACAAGGATATGCTAGAAAGAAAGGGAAGGTGGGAAAGAGAGAAAGGGAAAGAAAGAAGGAAAGAGAAAGAAAGAAAACTCACAATGATAAGAGTCATGTCGAGAGGATAGGGGCCATCTGAAAAGAATTCCAAGGGCCAAAGTGGGAACAATTTGAGCAACGAAATAAGTAGGTAGTATTGAATTATAACACAAAGTATAAAATATCCATAGGTCCACGTAGATAGAAATAGATTATTTAATAAATAGATAAATGAGGCAAAGAGACAAATTTCCTGTGCAGAATTCCCAATAATCCATGTAGATCCTTATGCTCTAGGAGATGGAGATGAATTCCTACCACTTAAGCATGGGCTGGGCGTAGTGACTTCCATCCAAAGTCTATCTAATGGAAGAGGGTGAAAGAAAGAGTAACTAGGGTTGAGACCTGACAGGCCGTCTAAGCCAGATGATCATGGCTCTGCCACAAATCATGATGATAACAGATGCCTTTGTTAGGGCCTGGTGAAAAATGCCACTTCACCTCTGCTATCTCCCTCCCATACTAAGTCATTAAGAGGAAAGCATCCGACAAATCTAATTTGAGTGGCGTTCTATAAAATAACAGACTAATTAGTATTCCTGAAGTCATCAAAACAAGGAAAATCTGAAAACTGCCACAGCCAAGAGGAGCCTAAGGAGACAGGACAACTAAATGTTATGGCTTGGATGGATCTGGGACAGAAAAGGACATTGGGTAGAGCCTAAGGGAATCTGAATAAAGTACTGTATTATGGAAATAATAATGTTTCACTATCAGTTCATTAGTTATGGCAAATGTACCATGCCAAGGTAGGCCATTAACCATGGGGAAGGTGGGTGTGTGTGGGGGGGTGTTCTAGCTTCACAATTTTTATGTAAATCTAAAACTATTCTCAAATAAAATATTTATTAAAAAGTGAAGACTGAGTGATCCTGCTCTGCTATTTCTAGGGAAGTGACTTCAATTGTAAAAATAATAGGAGTGAAGTTATTTGTTGTTGTTGTTTGTTTTTTAATGTTAGGAGAGCATGGGAAAGAGTGAAAATAAAATGATGTGTTTTACTACAAAGCTTTAGGCAAGACTCATCTACAAGTTTGGGGGAAGAGGAAGAGGGTTCAAGAGAGCTGAGTTATAGGCAAGTGTAGTTTTTTTTTTATGGAAAGACAGGAGGAATTCATATTAGTGTTTTAAGGAAGGGGATACTGAATGTAATTACAAACCATTGTGTAGATATTCATAAACACGGAGTTCTAAAATGAACAAGGGACTAAAATTCCATTTTCATTGCCCAAGTATACAGAAAACCCTGGCAAGTTGTTTAGGAACTCTTTGCAAGGGAGTAAATTACATACATACTTACGTACGTATGTACGTACACACACACACACAGACACACACACACACACACACACACACACACACACACAGAGTCCCACTTGTAGCATATGGAAGTGGAAGTTCCTAGGCCAGGGACTGAATCCCAACTGCAGCTGAAACCTACTCCAGAGCTGCAGCAACACCAGATTCTTGAACCCACTGAGCAGAGCTGGAGATCAAATCTGTGCCTCCACAGCAACCCAAGCCACTGCAGTCAGATTCTTAATCCACTAGGCCACAATGGAAACTACTACCTTTTTTTCTAAATGCTGGGGAGGTTAATATTTCATGGAATGTTGGCATGAATTATAATTTAATATAAACAACCACTTTCACAATGTATCCGCTTTCCTAAACTTTTTCAGTATATCAGGTTTTCTTAAACTGAAGTGACACCTGTTCTTAAATTTACTTTCTCAGTTCAATCCCTGGCATTAAAAATCATTTAAAAATTATGTTTTCAAAAACTGATGCCCTTGGTAATTGTTAAAAGCAGTGATTCCAGCTTTGTAGTTTATGAAGTTAGGACAAATCATGTGCTTTCTTGCTGAGGGACATGGAGCACCCTGACAGCAGGAATTTTATGAGTGTGGGGCTAAGTTCTTTCTAACCTCCATAATGGAAAGTTCCCTTCAGAATCCCCTTCAGAAACTATTGATTTTCCAGCACAGTGTGTACTTATCAGTAATGCCAAGATTTTGTGGCATCATCTGGCCATGTCATTAGAAAACAGCTGAAACCCTATTCTTTTTTTTTCTTCTCTTAGCAAATTCCGACATAATGAGCTGCACTAGGCACAATGGATAACGCCATGCTGTGCATTGATTTGGAATTGCATAAGGGCTGGAGTATCTTCCTGTAGATCTCTTCAAATGAGGTAAAGAAGGTCATGGTTCATATGTTCTTTATGTTAACAGGGAATAATAAAAGGTGTTAAAATAGCTGCATGTTAGAGTCCAATTATTAGAGAAGAGAAACAAATTTAATCACATTCAAGGCCTAAAGGCTGAATGAGAGTTGCCAGATTTAGGAAATAAAAATGCACAATGCCCAGTTAAATTTGAAATTCAGAGAAACCATAATTTTTTTTTAAATGTATAAGTATGTCCCATGCAATATTTTGGACACACTTATACTAAATCTATATTTATCTGAAGTTCAAATTTTACTGAGAGTCCTATATTTTATCAGGCAATTCCCCAGCCCCTATAGGATTACAAAATAAGGCTGAAAAAGCTACCTACTTTAGAGTTGGAGTCCAGAACACTTTATAACTTGTTAATAGCTAACTTTAAATACCATTAAACACTGCATGCACAGAGAGCACCCATAGCAGCAGAGTCTTTGAAACATGGTTCATTCATTAAATATTTGCTGAATGCTTTTTAAGTGTTGATACTTGTGCTAAACTCTGAGACCCAAAAGAAGGGAAAGTCCTGCTCCATTGACCTTTAGAAGGCTGGATTCCACTTACGAGTAGATCTTAGTTGCTGAAAATGAATTTTCTCAACTACCCTGGGGTTAATTACTCACGAGGCTTAGCTCTGCATGGGGTGCCATAAAGAGCCCTGTGGACTGATGGAGAATTGGAATGAGGGTAATAGCCCTTGAAATATGCCTTCGTGGGAGCTTTCGGAGGTGGATGGCCCAATGGGTGGCCCTGTCTGTATAGGCACTGGCCATTTGCTTGTTTTGCAGGAAAAGGATCAAGGTGGACATTTTGCAATTTCTGCTGAGGGAGGTGAAAATTCCCCCTGAGCTCCTGGACACTTGTGTTCTCTTTTCAAAACCACCACAAAAATCTTTAAGGTTTAAGTAGAATGCACCTTGAAATTTTATTGCCTTATAATTCTATTTGGTGCAGCACATTAAAATTCTCTTGAGTGTTTCTTATGTAACCACTTCTGGTTAACTGTCATCTTGAAGTTATTAGTTTTTGCTGCTTTTATTTCCAGAGCTGTGAAAGTCCCTTTTTCGGTTGCTTCAAGTGCACCACGCACCCCAGACCTTACCCCTTCCCAATTTGTGTCGAGCTAAATTGTGTTGTCATTCTGGGTATTTGTTTCATCAGGGTACAGATCTTATTTAGGGCGCGTTTCTAACTGTCCCTGTTTTTTTATGTTACTCCCCCAGATTGCATGGGGTAAGAGGAATCCACAACTTTTGCCATCATCAAAACATTTAATAAATACTTACTTTCTCAGGCCCTTGGCTTGTTACTCTGAGAAGATTTACAAAGAGTTATACAAAGCTGGCTCCTTTTCACTAGCAGACTTAATTGAAAAGTGACACAGGGATATGAACAAACAAATAAAAGACAAAGCAGCAGTGAAGTTAAGGAATTTGCCAGAATCTGAGTAGCCAAGCTTGTTCCCACTTTAGAGCATCTGCTGGTCATTCCATCTCCTTAGAAAGCTCTTTGTCCAGATTTTTCCATCTCTTTTTTCTTCACTTTATTCTTATTCTTATTATCCTCATTATTATTATTGCCACCACCAGTTGTTTTTATTGAAATGATACTTTCTCAAAGAGATCCTTCTACTTGGAGTTCTCCTCCAAGATTTTTATTGAGTTACTCCAATTAGCCCTTATCTTAATTTGAGATGCCTATTATTAATACATGTGTCTCTACCTGAAATTATAAGTTGATTTATGGTTTGTCACCACAGAATGAAGTTCCATGAAGGGAAGAACTTTGTCTAATTCTCTCCCATACTCTTAGTGTCCAACATAGTGCCTGCTACGTAGGAAGTGCTGGTTAAATTTTGGTGAATGAAGAGATGACTGGATCCCATTTGGCTCAGGATGAGAGGTGAGGTGAACTAGCTTTAAAGAAGATGTGAAAACAGTGAAGAATAGTACAGAACACTGTTAAAACAAGAGAAAGGTTGTCTGCTCATCATCTCCGGGTGAAGAATTCCAGTCTTGAAGCCCTAAAGGAGCACCAAACAGGGAAGAAAGACAGTCTCCAGGGGGATGTTCAGGGTAGAAGTCTTCCAGCCTCTTCTTGGTTCCTGAACCTGCGCAGTGGAGAACAGTGGGCCCGCTTAGGCGCTTGGTATTTGTGTGGCATGATGCCTTTAGTGCCCACGGGTCTGCTCTCTTTGTTTCAAACCTACTAGGCAGCCAGGTAAATGGAGGACTTCAGCTGTCCTGGGCAGAGACTACTATCTCTTTTTCATCACCTGCCACATCTCTCAGAACTGGGGGATTTCAGAGAAAAGTTTTGCAGACAATGAGTACAAAGACTGAAGCCAGTCTCATATTCTGAGTAGGGGCTGTTAGGGTGGAAATTCATTGTGCTCTTTGAAGGCCTGTGTAGAAAGGGCAATCTTTACCTCAGCCCTTACAGCCGATGAGACAATCAGCATCGCCATCAGTGTCCTTAGCCAGTCAAGCCTCATGGAACAAACTGCCGTGTCCTGGGGCGTTGTACCTGTCATGACAATTTGTTGTTGATGTTTCATGAGTGTCCCAATTGCAGAATCACATAGGGTCACACTAAAGCTTCTGGTTTGGGGTGTGGTTTTATATTTTTTTTATTTAATTTAATTTTTTTTTTTGTCTTTTTAGTGCCACACCTGCAGCACATGGAGGTTCCCAGGCTAGGCGTCAAATCAGAGCAGCAGCTGCCGGCCTACACCACAGCCACAGCAACACTGGATCCTTAACCCACTGAGCGAGGCCAGGGATCGAACCCGCAACCTCATGGTTCCTAGTCGGATTTGTTTCCAATGTGCCATGATGGGAACTCTGGGTGCAGTTTTAGAATTACCAAAGAAGTTGAAGATCTGATGCTGTAAGGACCCTGGACTTCCAAAAATCATTGAGAAATGAGTTTCAGACTTTAATTATTGCCACTTATATTCATTAAAACCAACCTGAACTCTCTGGATCTTGTCCTAAGTCCCAAATCTCTTAACTCATAACAATTCTTATGAGGAGGGATGTTGGGAGAGAAACTGATGGAGAGAAAGGAAACAGCATGCTATATTTCATATAAAGTACTGACCTTTTCATATAAATCTTCTATTATAAAGCAGGTAGGTTTGCAGCTTCTGAATGAACTCAAGGTTTTAAGAGCCACTTGAAGAAATCTCTAAAAGATGAGCATAAAAAGGAGTTCCCTTTGTGGCTCAGCAATTAATGAACCTGACTAGTGTCCATAAGTATGTGGCTTCAATCCCTGGCCTCGCTCAGTGGGTTAAGGATCGGGTGGTGCCGTGAGCTATGGTGTAGATCGCAGAAACGGCTCAGATCTCACATTGCTGTGGCTGTGGTGTAGGCTGGCAGCTGTGGCTCATATGTGACTCCTAGTCTGGGAACTTCCATATGCTATAGGTGTGGTGCTAAAAAAAAAGAAAAAAAAGATAGGCATAAAAAGACATACCTTTCCTTCATTTCTACAAAAGGACAACCATTCACAGAGTATGTGCTCACTAGGATTCTGACTCTTGACTCCGTGAGAAGTCTGTCTTTTTTTCCTCCTGTTCTGGGTGATCTTTCCAGGCCATCTGGAGGAAGGACCTGACATCTGTGGACTTCTTTCTCTGGCTCAGGATGCTCAGCACTTGATGTGCATCATATATCATCTTCATTAATAGCCCATCATGCCATTATTTCTTCCACGCTCCTGTGTAGGAGGTGAGTTCTAGCTCTCCAGCTGGAAAGGAGAAGAGGGAGGATTCTGGGGCGAGTCTTGAACTTCACATTCTTTGCTCCCTTCTAACCTCCCCACCATCTCTTTCCCACCTCTCACCCTTGGCTATGGATGGTCAGTGCTACTGTTTCTCTCAATCCTCTAAACTTAAGTGCAGGAGAAAGAATATGCAGCCCAGCTCAGCTGAGGTCATGTAAACCCTAAGAGAAAGAGTGCTTACAGGATGTGAATAGTTCCTCAGAACAGGCCTTAGAGGCAGTGAATGATATCAGTAGTACATGTTTGATTAGGTAAAATGTTATATTTTCCATTAGGTCATCAAAATAATCCTGAGAATTAGATCAAAAGGGTATCATGATAATCTCACTTTTAGGGTAAAAAAAAAAAGAGACCCAGTGAGACAGAGCTTGCACCTAAGACATAAAGGCTTTAGAATTAGTTCGGCGATTGCCTGAAGGAAGACTATTTATGCCTGAGTCACACCAGGCAAATTGGTTTCCAGGTCTTTCTATAACTCCTCTATCAACCATCTATCCAGATGGCAGGTGCATCATAGCATCACAGCACATAGAAGGTTCAGGAAGAGCATCTGAGCTTTTCTTGTACGATGAGATCATGTCAATTGCCCATTGTGAGTGGATTATCTTACAAAAAATATGCATGATTTAAATTTTTAGTTGGCACTCAGAATTCAATCAACTACTTCAGGGCTGTCAATGCTGTTTTCTGTATGTCGTGTTGCAGAGAATGGGCCACTTGATCTTTAAAAAGTGATCAATTAGCCTGGCTTGCGTCACTTCTTACCAACAATGCTTGCTACCAGCTGGCTTCTTATTTTAAAGAAAATGTCTGAAAGGAAAGGTAAAGAGTGTAATGAGATATGCTAACCTCTTACAAAACTCTGAATGCATTTCTGTAACTCCTGAAATGTTCATTAGTCTTCTTGTGCTGTAGGCTGATCACACCTGTTTACTTTTGCCACCTGAAACATGTTCCTTGGCATTTTCCTCCTAGGTTGCAACTTATGCTTAATGATGTCATCAGCCTCTCTCAACACACAATGTCAACAAGATTCTTCTCCACTTGGTAGCTGGTTAAGGGTGACTGAGGGTGGAAGGCAAGATCAGAGCAGAGGACCTGGATTATGGTCCTATACTAGTAATATAGTTGATGTATTTCTAAGATGGTGCTTAGGGAAACCCATTTGTAGGATTTTTCTTTAGTTAGCCTGGAGTGATGCAAAGACACCTGTAATTTTTATATAGTATTTCTGAAGCACAGCTCTGCCTAGAACTCCTGCTCTGCAGATGCCAATGGTGCCCATTCTATGTCACTTAGCCTAGGTCCTCTAGAAAGCAAAGCCTGAGGCAGCGATTATGGTCATAATGATTTATTTGCCAGATACAATGATAGATGTTGAGGGATGGGACAGGTGTAATTCATTGCAACCTAGTGTGTCACCATGCTGGCTACTGCATCACCAGGTGCCATAAAGCAACACAAGAGGTAACTCAGCAGGCTTGTTCAAACAGCGAGAGAGACTCTTCCAGAAAGTTTGAAACAAGACATTGACCTTGGAGTGGTACATAGGAGGGATAAAGGAAGGGGAATTTATCTCCCTGCCTACCTGCTCCCACTGGCCAAGCTTTAGTCCTTGGGGAAATACCTCTTCTATATTCCCAGAGGCCCACCTGGCCCCTCAGCACTGTGCAGGAGAAAGCTCTCCTGTCCTACAGCTCTCCTGGTGCTGCAGTCAGTTCCAGAGGTGGGGTGGTTCTGACCACAAGTGGGATGCTGACTCAGAAAGAAGGTGGTCATGCTTTGCATTCTACAGTGTGGTATTGTCCTTGGAGTAAGGAAGGCACTGCTGAGTGATTATTTCAGTAGGTCAAGAAGATAGAGTTGGATTCAAAGAGAAAGTGGAGGATTACGAGAGGACAGAAGCTACACAGAAGGTATCAAGGAAAGAAATCTTAGTATGGAACATTGTTGATTGACACTTGGCTTCTCTTCCCATCCTCCTGTATTCTCCCCTGTATCCCAGGAGTTGGAAGGCAAAGGACCATTTACCAGACTCCCTTGCAGCTCAGGTTCTGGTTGCACTTCAGGTTTTGCCAATAGGAGGCGCTTGCATGAAATGTGGCAGAGGGGCCTTTCTTATGTCAGTGGTGATGCCACTGAGCAAATTCTTGCAGGCTCACATATTGGTGACAACAGTAGGTTTTTGAACTCTAGATAGCCATTATGGCCATGTGACTGTAAAAACTCAGAGTCTCTTGTGGTGTAGTGGGTTAAGGATCTGGTATTATCACTGAGGTGTTCAGGTTGCTGCTGTGGTGGGAGTTCACTCCCTGGCCTGGGAACTTCCACATGCTGCAGGAGAGGCCAATAAATAAGTAAAACCAAGAATCCAATAGGGCCCTCTGCCTTCCCTTCTCTCATCCCTTCCAAAGATTTTGTAAGCACCCTCTTTCTACATTTAAACCCTTAATAAGTTAAACATCTGGAGTAGTGTCTGTTTCCATTTCCCTGAGCGCAAAGTAAGCTTTGTGAGAGCCTGATGCAATAAGCCTTATAGTCTCCTTATCTCCATCCATCATCAGCCTGGGGACGGGAAGAGCCAGCAGCAGCAAGCCTGCAGGATTGGAAGTGCACAGAATTTGGGCTCAAATGTTCAGGTTTGGATTCTGGTCCCAACTGATTTAGCTTTGGACAGAGTACTTGACCTCTTTAAATTTTTGTTCCCTCAATGTAGAAATGGACTAAGAGTAAATACCTCTACATAACTTAGATAGTTCTTATATGGACTTAATGAGACAATGGGTAGGACATTTCTTCTAACGGGTGTGATGCGTTTTAAATCTGGAAACTAAAGTATCAGGTACTTCAAGTCATGCATGTTATACATTGTCACAGAGACTAGATGAACTTTCCCAAAAGGTTCCAGAAGCAAGAGCTGTTTGCTCACCACTGAATCCCCAGTTCCTAATAGAGAGCTTGATGTGACATAGGTGCTTGATTAACGTTTATGGAATGAATCACTGACAGACCCTGGTCAGCTTATATACAGACTATGAGTTGCAGGTGAAAAAGACTAAACTCCTGTTTGGTTTCACTCATGACTGGCCAACACTTTGCTCTCTGTGGCAGGTGGAAAGCATTGAAGGCACTCGCTGGTCAGCTTCTGTCCCCTTTTGGTTGGTGACCTATGGTATTTGGGAGTCAGTGCATTTTCTTCCATGGCTGTTTGAAGCACTAATATGCAGTTTTCTTTTTTGTAATTAAATTTTATTGGAGTGTAGTTGACTTACAATGTTGTATTAGTTTCAGGTGTATAGCCAAGTGAGCTTCCATATATATATATATATATATATATATATATATATATATATATATATATATATAAAATCTCCATTCTTTTTCCCAAATAGGTTATTCCAGAATATTGAGTAGACCTCCCTGTGCTATACAGTCAGTCCTTGTTAGTCATTTATTTCATACAGCATACATAGTTTTCTAACCAAATCTTCTCCATGCTGTGGAGATCTGGTTGTTAGGAAGCCTTGGGGAATGTATGCATGTACACCCCTCATTCTCACTGTTCTGCCTCAAAGAGAGTCTCAGTTTCCCATCTATCAGCATCTCCCATGGACCTTGTTACAGAACCCACATTCCTTGCATATCTGTACTTCTAACTAGCTCTGTGGGTGATTTTCAGGCATGGAGACATTTGGGAACCACTGGTGTGATAGCTTTGACCATTTTGTGTAGTAAGGAAACATTTTTGCACAATCACTTGTGTAACAAACAATATATTACATATACGTGTGTGTGTGTATATATATATATATACATATATACATATACATGAAAAGAAAAAAATATATAGTCTTTTTATGGTTGTACCTGTGGCATATGGCAGTTCCTGGGTGAGGAATTGAATTTGAGCTTCAGCTTCAACCAATGCCACAGCTGAGGCAATGCCAGGTCCTTTAACCCAGGGCACCAGGCAGGGGATGAAACCAGCACCTCGGCAGCAACTTGAGCCGCTGTGATTGGATTCTTAACCTGCTGTGCCCCATCAGGAACTCCCTTTTAGCTGATATTTGTAACAGATTACTTGCATAGCTCATACCAGAGTTGAAATTTTACCTAAAATTTTCAAGACCTCCTTTTATTCTTAAAGGCCCGTGTTTGCTAAATGATTTTTTTTAATTAAGTAAATAACATGCTTCCTCAAATCTTAGCACTTTTAAACTATTCCTGATTAGTGTGCTAATCACTGGAAACTTCAGAGCTATTATTATTATTATTATTAATATTATTATTATTTTTTCTTTTTAGGGCCGCACTCGCAGCATACGGAGGTTCCCAGGCCAGGGGGCGAATTAGAGCTGCAGCTGCTGACCTATACCACAGCTCACAGCAATGCCAGATTCCAACCCACTGAGTGAGGCCAGGGATCAAACCTGCAAACTTATGGTTCCTAGTTGGATTCATTTCTGCTAAACCACAACAGGAACTTCCCAGAGCTATTATTTAAACAATTCACATTCTGACTCCAGAAGTTTTCAAATTTGGGTGAGTATGATAACCTTTTGTGACAGGGAGAAAATATTAGGAGTCCTGTTTTTAACTGATCCTTCAAAAAGTTTATATCTATGCATAATACATTCATGTAGTCATATGGGTGTCAAATGAATAAGTAAGCAAACATTTATGGTAGGTGATCAAAAAAATTTGGAGACCACCAATTTTGTCATTTTTCTATGTGAAGATTGTTTTCTCTCTGGGCAGAAGGGAGGTCTGTGTTCCATATATCTATTGCTATGTTACCAACCACCCTCCAAATTGGTAGTTTAAAACAATGTCAATATTTAATTTTCTCACAAAGCTGAAGCTTGGGCAGGGCTCAGCAGGAACGGCTGTGTCTGCTCCATCAGGATGGCTTGGAAGTCTGTATGTCAAAATGTGATCGTGGGTATATGTGTTAATAAAAAAGAAAATATATACACCTGCCATCTGAAGGAGGGCTGGAGCCAACTGAAGGCTGTCTGCTCACAGGCTGGCCATTGATGCTGGCTGTGGTCTGGGAAGTCTCAAACCCTTGGAGACAAAAATAATGGGGATTCCTGGACCCTCTCTCTTCCTCTTGAAGATCTCTGCAATGATCTCTCCAGCATGGCAGCTTCCGCTTAACTGGACTTTTCACAGAGCCACTCAGGGCACCCCAGGTATGGGTCCCAAGGGAGAGCGCCAGGCGGAAGCCCAGTGACCTTTTTCTAATCCAGCCTCTGAAGGCATCCAGGGTCATTTCTGCCATATTCTATATTTTTGAAGGAAATCCCTGGGAATCAGACCCCACTTTGTTGATGGAAGGAGTGCCAAACAATTTGCAAACATATATTAACACTTCCACGCTTCTCTTGACCTGACTGGGGACAGTGAAAAACCAGTGACGTGACTGGGGACCATCTAGTTATATCTAAGCATTAAGCTGAGGGCTGGATGTGAACTGGAGTGCTGGTCTGGTGTGTATGGGTCTCCACACTGAGTGGATTCAACCCACCCAGCCCCCTTCCTTTCCTTCAGCTCTACCCCAGCACCCTTGCGGGCCCTAGGCAGCTCCTCCAGGCCTCTAGCCTGGTCCAGGAGTATTTGAAAAGGCATTTGGAGGTGGGAATGGAATAAAAAAATTAAAAATGGATTAGGTGGCACCCCACTGAAGGGGAAAGGAAGACTGGATTCCTCTTTTCTATTCATATAGGCCTGAGAGGAAGAGGTTAAGGATCCTCCCAACAAAATATCATGTATGTCAAAATGTCACCCAGGTTATGTGTGTTAGTTGAAAAAAAAATGCATACATGTTCCTTCAAAAGGTCATGTCAACAATAGGTATGGATTGGAGTTCCTGTTGTGGCTCAGCAGAAATGAATCCGACTAGGAACCATGAGGTTGTGGGTTCGATCCCTGGCCTTACTCAGTGGGTTGTGGATCCGGCATTGCCATGAACCGTGGTATAGGTCGCAGACGCAGCTCAGATCCTGCGTTGCTGTGGCTCTGGCACAGGCTGGCAGCAACAGCTCCGTAGATCCCTAGCCTAGGAACCTCTATATGCTGCAGGTGCAGCCCTCAAATGACAAAAAAAGACAAAAAAAGACAAAAAAAAAAGCTTAAAAAATAAAAATAAATAAAGCAATAGCTATGGATGCCAGAAAAAATATGTATAGTTTCTATCAAAGCGGTGTATCAGTAATAGCTGTGAGTTCTAATAAAACTATGTACTTTTGCTATAAGCATTTTCTTTTTTTTTTTTTTCTTTTTTTGGGAGTAAGTTCATGGTAGTGAACTGGTTTTCATTTTTTTCTTTTTTTTAATAATTTTTTTTTTATTTTCCCACTGTACAGCAAGGGGGTCAGGTTATCCTTACATGTATACATTACAATTACATTTTTCCCCCACCCTTTCTTCTGTTGCACATGAGTATCTAGACAAAGTTCTCAATGCTATTCAGCAGGATCTCCTTGTAAATCTATTCTAAGTTGTGTCATTTTCATACTTTCAAGCTGATGTTCCTAAAACAAGAGACCATTTAAAGTCCCTTTCTTCATTGTTTGTCCCAACATTTCAGATCAAGTCAATTTATCATATGTATTTAAGTAAAAAAACTCTTTTCCATAAATAACAAAACACTATAAATAATTCCCTCTTGATAACCTATTCCACTGAGGTGATGGAGCTAAAGGATTTGGTTTATGTAACTTTCTTATAAGTCATAATTTTGAAGAGTATGTCTATGGTGAAATTATTCTAAAGACGAATAACAGCTTCCTTTGACATTTGATCAAGTAGGTTAAAACTAAGAAGCCAGAGAAGAATGTAGAACATTTGGAAGCTGTTCAGAGGAGAGTCTGCAAGATGATTAAAAGGTTGAGAAATAAGATCCCAAGAAAGGGAATTTATTGAGATTATTCTGCTTTGACAGGCAGAGTTTGCGGGGATGACTCACTATGACTTCTGATGACCAAGACCTTCTTCAGTGCTCCAATGTACACGAGACAGCACTATGCCAAATGATGCCCTAGTTGGCATTCAGGAGTAATGAAAATTTCTGAAATGGTTTTGATGCCATCTTTGTCCCGTGCCACCAAGTTTAAACTTCACTAAATGTAATTTTAGTGCTTATCAATCCTTTGATAATGGGTGAGGCAAAGGACTCTTATTCTCAGACCAAGCCAGAAAATAGACCTATTTTTTACATTCTAGACGCTTTAAACAGGAAGGTGCCTTGCTGTTCATTTCCATCTGATATAGGAGCTTAATTTTGGTTAGTTTTAGTGAAAAAAATAACACTCTGTAAAAATCAAATTTATCATTAATAATTGCAGTGGAGTTTCTAGGCTGATATTAAATAATTTTTTGTAGTGGTTGTTAATTTTTCTCTTTCTAGAATGATTTAAATATTATAATAAATATTAAGATGCTATAGACAGAAATGATCTGTATATTTCTTTGGAGTCTAGGATCTTTGAATTTTCTTTCTTATTTTTAGCTGTTTTTCAAATTGATCTTAAGGGTTTTTCAATATTCTAATTTAGAACAAAAATTTCTACATAGTTTATGTTCATAAAAGACAAATTTAGTACTGTTCCATCTGCGGACAATTTTGTTGCATACTTCTGTTTCCAAATTAGAACCATTAGAAACCATTCTCTTTGGGACTCTTTCCTATAATCGATTGGCTTACTATTTATTTTGATAGAGGTAGCGGTTACAACAGTGCTTGACCTGTGTTGTGTAATATACATTCTTGCCCTGGATAAATTTTGTCTCTGTGGAAAGTGCATTGCACATAGAAACGACCTTAACCCCCACTTCCTCTTCTCGTAAATCAGGTCACTTTTGTAAGTTTCTAGTTGTGTCTTATTATAATTGATTCAGCAGTGAGAGACATTTTTAGCTGGATTTTCAAAGACTATTCCACCTGGCTGTGCCAGAGAGGCCCTCATTTATGTTGTCTTGAGTACATATTGGAAGCCTAGATTTTCCAATTCTTAGAGTGATCAAATCTGATCAATTTCATATTGTTACATCCCTGTGAGTGCCCTCCAAGTAGATGTAAAGACTATACTCGGAACAAATGTTGGATGTTTGTATTTTTTTCACTGGGGTGCACTGAAGAGGAACTGTGCCAGCACCTAACCCAGGCACCTTAGCAGTTTATAAGCTACTGTGAAAAATGGGGAGATTTCACAAACCATGAATACCTATGTCCCATTCCTGGAATGCTTAACAAAGAGATATTTTCGTTTGATAATACTCAAGGGACTGTGTTTTTTGTTTGTTTGTTTTTGTTTTTAGTTCACTATTATCACTTGTTTCTTTTTTAAAAATTACTAACTTAAAATTATTTGGATTGAATTCACCAATGATGAGTCTCCTCTTTTTCTATAACGTCTCTTGCTGATATGGTGATCTGCCCCCAGACAATCGTCTTGGGCAGTGGTGTATTCTTAACTAAGTTTGATAAAAGTTGAAACTAAGGGAGTTCCTGTTGTAGCTCAGTGGTAATGACCCTGTCTAGTATCCACGAGAATGTGGGTTTGATCCCTGGCCCCACTCAGTGGGTTGAGGATCCGGCATGGCTGTGAACTGTGGTATGGGTAGCACACGTGGCTTGGATCCCGAGTTGCTGTGCCTGTTGTATAAGCTGACAGCTGTAGCTCTGATTCGATCCCTAGCCTGGGAACTTCCATGTGCTGCAGGTGCGGCCCTAAAAGCCAAAAAAAAAAAAAAAAAAAAATGAAACTAGGATGCTAAGTAGAGCAATGGGCATGGCCAGTCAAAACAATAGGAGATTCCTCTGATGATGCCTTTGTGGGAGCCTTTTTCCCTCTGCTTCTCAGCCCTGTGATGTGCAAGCCACAAGGATACTCAGATATCAGGAAGGGAAAAGTCATGGTGCCTGGGGTGGCCATAGGTCACCTTTAGGATTCGGTGAACCTTATTGCTCTTCCTTTGGGACCTCATAATGGACTGAGTGAAATTCTGCACCTGACTTTTGACTCCATACTTGTAAGACGAGAGCACTGAGGCTTTCTTTCCTAGGCCAGAAGATGCAAAGGAATACAGGTTGCTTATGAGACCATTCTCGGTTGTAGGCTGGGGGCAGCTTATTTGTTACACGTTATTGGAATTTCATGGGATAACTTTTGCAATTTCCCCAGATAATTATTTTTTAAATATCTGTCCTTTCTCTTTCCTGTTTCTTTTTGTTTGTTTTATCTGGGTTTTATCTGGAGTTTTGTTTCATTTGCTTTTCAAATACACTGACCTTTTTGGTGATTGGAGTTGTTTGAGATAAGTCCAGGACTTTTAAAAGACTAGTAAATCCTCTCAAACTGAAACAAAACAAAATTACACGCACACACACAAACGCACAACATAAAATCAAAATGTATAGAAAGCAAACTGTTCTGTTATACAACTATTTTGGGGCCTCAGAATTAAGCTCATAAAAACTTAAGGCAAAATGAGGGATGAAATGCAGATGAACTGGTGGTAATGGAACATTTGCTTTCTGCCTTAAGAATTTATCCAACATTATGGGCACATTGAAATACAATTTTAAACCTTGGTACTAGGAGAGCTATCACTGAATGAAATTCTGCATGGCATCTTTTGGCAAAATGAAAAATTCTTTCAGAGGGCAGGCATATCTTTAATAGATTCCTTTCCAACTTAACCCATCTTTCTTTTACTATCTTTAAGCATCAAGTTCATAATCTATAAAATAAAAATACCAATTTATGCCTGATAGGGTAGTTAGAAACAAGAAAAGAAAATTAGGGCAAGCTTGCTTTTTTGAGTAAAAAAAAAAGGTTTATAGGAATGTTATGTTGGCTTATGTTTCAGACTGGCACATGTATTCTATTAATAAGTCTTTAACATGCTACTGTCATATTTAATTTCTGTAAAGAAGAAGTTACAAAAATTGGTGTCTAGTCCTACCCTGTTATGAAATTCCAAGGTGTGACTGTGAAAATCATTAACTACTTTGAACATCAGTTTCTCATTCATTTATTCTTTCAATATGTGTGGACCACCTGCAGTGTGCCAAGCAGTGCTGTGGGCTCTAAGGGGACAGCAGTAAAAGGCAGAGGTAGGCTCGCGGAATAGGTGTTCTAGTGGGAAGAGGCAAGTCCCAAGCAAAATACAGACATGTAGGAGTTCCCGTCATGGCACAGCAGAAATGAATCTGACTAGGAACCATAAGATTGCCAGTTCGATTCCTAGCCTTACTCAGTGGGTTAAGGATCTGGCATAAGCTGTGGTGTTGGCTGGAGAATGTAAACACTGGGGTTAGGATTTATCCTTTAACATCTCTTACAGTCTAGGGCAAAGATCCTAGGATGCTGGATGATTTCTCTCCCAGTTCTCCTGCTATTATTCCAGGAGATATAAAAGCATAATAAGCTCTTTTTGGCCCACTACTTGGACCACCTCTTTGGCCGACCTTAGGGATTAGTGCTCTGTGAATGAGGGACCAGTAGGGCCAGCTGAACTTCCCCTTTCATATTCCTTTCTAAAAATAATTTAAAAGAAGTTGTAATGTTTCAGAAATACTGAAGAATTGATGATGATATATATCAAGGTCTGTGTGTGTGTATGTGTGTGTGTGTATTTTTTATCTCAGTACAAGTGAGAAGCCCAATGCAAATCAACTAAAGAAAATCTAGGAAGACTTCCCCATGACTTTCCAATTTTTTTGCCAGTCCTCAAAAGGCTGCCCTCTGAATGTTCATTCAAGCCCACTGCCTCACCCCCAGGTGGAAGAATTTGTCTCCATGTGGTATAATCATGTGCAATTCTAGGGTGAGGGGTATGCTGGTTAGTAAATCCCATAGGAGTTAAGAGCTCTTCAAAAATGTTAAAAAAGAAATTGTAGGAGTTCCCCTCGTGGCTCGGCAGAAAGGAGCCTGACTAGCATCCATGAGGATGCAGGTTCTATCCCTGGCCTTGCTTAGTGGGTTAAGGATCTGGCATTCCTGTTAGCTATTGTGTAGGTCCCAAACACGGCTTGGATCTGGTGTTGCTGTGGCTGTGGTGAGGGCCAGCAGCTGTAGCTCTGATTCGACCCCTAGCCTGGGAACCCCCATGTGCCGAGGGTGTGGCCCTAAAAAGACAAAGAAAAACAAATTGTATTCTAGTGCCAAAATTATTTTCAAGCTTTATAAATTTATTTTTAAATGTGAATGCTATAAATTCTCCAGTACATCGTTATTTGGGCAGTAAATATTTTATGTGTGTGGTGACTTGGGGTGCCTCAGGCTTTGAGAAAGAGAATCTACTATGAGTGAAACAGCTGTTCTGGACATTCAAATGATGGTTGATGACATTGATTTAAAAAAAGAATACAATAGGGAGTTCCTGTCATGGCACAGTGGTTAACGAATCCGACTAGAAACCATGAGGTTGTGGGTTCTGTCCTTGACCTTGCTCAGTGGGTTAAGGATCCGGCGTTGCCATGAGCTGTGGTGTAGGTTGCAGACGCGGCTCAGATCCACGTTGCTGTGACTGTGGCATAGGCTGGTGGCTACAGCTCCGATTCGACCCCTAGCCTGGGAACCTCCACATGCCGTGGGAGCGGCCCAAGAAATGGCATAAAAGACAAAAAAAAAAAAAAAAAAGAATACAATCACCTTACCATTTTTTTTTTTTTTTAACACTGTAATTCAATCAATTCCTCCTTATTTGGGATGTGAAACTTCTATATTTATCAAGTTCACCAAGTTTGGTAGAGAAAGAGAAGCAATACCTCAAATTCCCTTACATTCTATGAGAGAGACAGACAGGCATAGAGAGAGACAGAGAGAGAAAGGGAGAGAAACCAATGTTCTCTGCAAAGAATTTTTGTACTTACAAAAGAAAACATTAACCAAAAGTATCAAAGTCATAAAAAAAGATGTGGGTGGCAGTTACCAAAGGGCATTTGGATTCTCTATAAGCGGCCTTGAAATTCACAAGAACTAAGTTTAATAAAGGAAAGATAAGACTGTCATATTGAAATTCATTAAATTGACTTGTCAGGATATTCACAGTTCATCTCATGCAAATGCATGAGACAGTTTCTCTGCATCATAGTGGATTGAAAAGGACATATAGGTTGGTATTAAGGTTTAAGGCAAAGCAGAAGCTAATTGTAACAGAGTGAAGGGAGTGATTAAAAATGACATTGTTTATGCAACACAAGGGAGTACCATGGACGTCTGGCCAAAAACAATGACTGTCTTTATGCTGCTGGCTGAGACTGCTGTGTATTATAAACATATTCATAAAATTATTTCCCAGGTTTATTGTTAAATTGTTCCCTTTGAGAAGTTGCTTATATGTGATTAATAGGAGGGAAGAAAATAACCAGACTATTGAGAAGAATCATGAGTAAAAATGATGAAATAGTTGGCTTTCTTGACCCTTTATACATTTTTAATTTCCTTCCACCCAGCCAATCCACCCAGCCAATTAGTGAGTGATTTGGAAACTGTTTAGACATGAATTCTTCTCTGATGCAAGTCACCAGCACAAAAAGTTAGGGATCTCAGAAACCTGAGCCTGACTGGTAGAAGTCACGTCCATAGCCCACTGTGCCACCATCAATCACCAGGAAAGCCAACAAGAGGTCCAGCTGGCTTTGACTTAGAGGTTGTTGGGCAAATTTTCTCAATTTCAAAAACCATCTCTTTTAATAACAATAGCAAGTACTAGGGAGTTCCCATTTTGGCTCTGTGGGTTAAGGACCTGACATTGTCTCTCTGAGGATGTGGGTTCGATCCCTGGCCTTGCTCAGGGGGTGAAGGATCTGGTGTTGCCATAAGATGAAGTTTAGGTTGCAGATGTGGTGTTGGCAGCTACGGTGCCAATTTGACTCCTGGCCTGGGAACTTCCACATGCAACAGGTATGGCTGTTAACAAACAAACAATGGCAAGGACTTACATAGGGCTGTTATATGCAAGATATTATTTGAATGTATTTAATCATCACATTGACCCTATCTGATGTGTATCAGTTAGCTTTCAATGTGTAAGAAACTATCCTAAAACTTGGTGGCTTCAACCATAACATTGCTATCAATCACTAGTCTGTGGGTCAGCTGGACAGTTTTGATCTAGGCCAGGCTAGTGTGTCTCCTAGCAACTGGGGGTCAGGGAAGGAGTTTGATCATCTCAGCTGTTCTCTGTTCTATCTCAGTAGTCCCATCTGGGACTGCGGGGCCTATTTGTTGGTTATGGTCCATGTGATTGCTCATGAGCAGCATTCTGTTCACAAGGGGGATGCTGGGGCCTGGGACAGAGTGGAGGAGAACAAGGTCCCTTGAGACCTGGTCTTGGAGCTGATGCAGTGTCACTTCCAGTGAATTCTGGCCAAAGGAGTCAGGAGGCCAGCCTGTGGTCAAAGGGAGGGGAAATATATTACACCTTTGGATGAGAGGAACCATGGTGTATATGGGTATCAGGAGGAATAAAGGACTGTGTTTCCCAGTTTACCATGTGGGGACACAGCTGTTTCCATTTGACAGGTGAGAGCACTGCAATAAACAGTTTATATTGTGTGTATATATCACATCTTCGTAATACATTCATCTGTTGAATGGAATACTACTCAGCCATAAAAAAGAACAAAATAATGCCATTTACAGCAACATGGATGGAGCTAGAGACTCTCATACTAAGTGAAGTAAGTCAGAAAGAGAAAGACAGATACCATATGATATCACTTATATCTGGAATCTAATATATGGCTCAGATAAACCTTTCCATAGAAAAGAAACTCATGGACTTGGAGAACAGACCTGTGGTTGCCAAGGGGGAGGGGGAGGGAGTGGGATGGCCTGGGAGTTTGGGGTTAGTAGATGCAAACTATTGCATTTGGAGTGGATAAGCAATGAGATCCTATGTATAGCACTGGGAACTATGTCTAGTCACTTGTGACAGAACATGATGGAGGATAATATGAGAAAAAGAATATATATATGTGTGTGACTGGGTCATTTTATTGTACAGTAGAAAATTGACAGAACACTGTAAACCAACTACAATGGAAATATAAAAATCATTTAAAAAATAAACAGTTTACATGACACAAGGTGGTGGGAATGTAAGTGTCCAAGTCAGCATTCAGACACAGGGAGTCTGACTCAAGAGTCCACGTTCTCAACGCACATGCTACATATTTATTTGTTCATTTGTGTTTCCTGGATGGCACTGCTCCCTGTATCATGAATCATGGGAAATCAGGCTCATTGCCTGAAAGGACCTCTGACTCCCATGGCTCCATCCGTTCCACCCTATCCTCTGGACCAAATGTTTGCAGCAAATGACACTCTTCTTTCTCCTTTAGTATTTCCTCTTGGTTTTGATTCATATCTCAAGGAGAAAAATCATGAGCTTTTAAAAAGTGAATGTTAGCAAAATGTTGCATGGTAATGTGCTTTTGTCATGTAGAATAAGAATAGCTGAGGGTAGGAACTGTTTATATACATTTTTACTTATGATTTTTTTCAGCAAATTGCAATATACTTTAAAAAATTCTAAAAGGAGCTCTTTCTTTGATTAGCAAGCATGTTCCATTAACTTAGGGACCTCGACTTCATGATACATTTATTTCACCAGCTGTTAGCAAATGATAGGCATTTGCTAAGTATAAATTAAATGGAAGCAGGAAAGAAGCCAAAATACTAATGATTATTAATACATATTTTTAAACATTGATTTTTATCAAGTAGATTTACTCATATTATACTCTTTAATTTTCAAAGTGACTTTTCTTGTTTTTTTTTTGTTGTTGTTGTTTGTTTGTTTTTCATTTTTGGCTTCCCTGAGATATATGGAGTTCCCGGGCCAGGGATCAGATCCGAACCACAGTCAAGACCTAAGCCATAGCTGCGGCAACACCAGATTCCTAACCCACTATGCTGGGCTGGGGATTGAACCTGAGTCCCAACGCTCCCAAGGAGTTGCTGATCTCGTTGTAGCACAGCAGGAACTCCATTTTTCTGTACTGTTGTTTTTTCATTTCTTTGTGCCATTTTCTTTTCCCATTATGCCTATTACACTATATATATATAATATATAATATAATATACACACACACGTACACATATATATGCCTATTACACTTATATATATATACATACATACACATATATACACACACACATATGTATATGTTTCTGCATAATATTGTAATACCATATGCTTGTTTTAAAGAAATTCTTCTCTAATTGTGATCCTCTGTCTCTATAACTTCATATTATGACTATTGATCTGGGTGCATAGTAGTGCTTCTAGTGCTTGCATTAAAGCTTTTGAGGCTCAAGAAACTTTCCACCCACATGGGCCTCTGCAAAGATGGAGTAGAGGCCCCTCTCACTGCTCTGTGGCTCTTTTGAAATCTAAGCCTTGGGTTCGCCCCAGTGCTATGCATTAATTAAAACCCATGCAAATATGAGTGTTGAAAACTCCTTGTAGTTCTTTATTGAAAACTCTTCTCAGTTACCTAGTGAGTTGTTTGTGATGCTTTTCTCACTTTACCAATGGGAATTGAGACACAGACTAGGTAGGCAGCTTGTCAAATACAAAATCAAGGCCAAGGGATTGGGTAGCCAAGATAAGAGCTGAAGGAACCTCATTTTATAGCCCATTGTTCAAGAGACTAAGGAACGTCATTTGTAAGAAAAGAACAATATGGAGAACAAGTACAGCCTTTCTTAACCAAGAGTTAGGTGGATGTGTGTGAAAATTTTTGATTAGAATCTACTAAAATTTGGTAAGTGGTGAGACTGTAGAATGGACAGTGCTTTTGCCTGATTATTAATAGGAGAAACATTTTATGATTCATCTCATTAGCACGTATGATTGCTATCCAGAGACAGAGCTCATGCCTCGAAGACAAAGAGCACAATGAGCTTAAATTGATTTCTTCCCCGGAGATTAGAACACAAGTCATCAGAATACATGAGAAGAGCCCCGTGTGCTTACTCTGAATTCTGAATTTTTCCTTTGTGATAGATCCCATTTTAACCCCAGAATCTGTCCATATCCAGCAATTGGTCTCAGAATGTTTTCCACAAACATATTTTATTGCAATGATGTTTCTTGTCAACGAAGATTCTGAGGTTTTATCACACAGGAACTGGGATTCACTCGTGAGTCTCACTGGCTCAAATGTCTGTGGTCTTTCTGATATAACAAATTGCGTTTTCCCCCTGGATCATTATTTTAAATATGTTTTACTTTATTTTTTAAAATTAAAAAAATTATCATTGTTGATTTACAATGTTCTGTTAATTTCTGCTGTACTGCAAAGTGATCCAGTCTTACATATATATATATATATATATATATATATATATATATATATATATTCTTTTTCTCACATTATCATCCAACATGTTCCATCACAAATGACTAGATGTATTTTCCTGTGCTATACAGCAGGATCTCATTGCTTATCCACTCCAAATGCACCAGTTTGCATCTACTAACCCCAAACTCCCAGGCCATCCCATCCCCTCCCCCTCCCCCTTGGCAACCACAAGTCTGTTCTCCATGTCTATGAGATTGTTTCTTTTCTGTAGATAGGTTCACTTGTGCCATGTATTAGATTGCAGATGTAGGTGGTGAGTATATTTTAAAATAATTTGTACTGTACCTCATACTGTTAGTTGGCTATTTTGCCGATTTCTTTACCTGTCTCCACTGTAAAGGAGAAACTGCTTCTATTCAGCGCCCCAGACTTCCATCATCCTTTCCGTGGATGCTTCACCATCTGTAACTCAGGGCTGGGAGTGAAGAAGGTGCCCTGGATGCCTGCCTGCCAGATGCCCAGATGCAAGAGGACAAGAGGCATGCTCAGGGAAAATGAGAAAAGGCACACATGATGTAAACGGCTTCTGCGAAAGATGCAACTGATTTAGAATCTTTGGCTTTCCTTTCAGTTATAATTCCGAGCATCATGTTAGAAAGAGCCTAATAAGAGGAAGAACCAAAGAACCAGCTGGCTGCTGCTAATATAGAAAATAATGAAATTTAAATTCACCGACGACGACACACACACATCTGTGCCAGCCTGTTGTCTAGCACTGTGTGGGGGACAAGGGCTTTCATCTTGATTAGCAGGAGAGAGTACAGTAGGGAGCACTCTATAAATCAGCTGTTCCCTCTGTCATTTTCAATTTGTAATTATCAAACTGTCTGACTGAGAGGCAGAATAATTAGTGCAGTCTTTACCAGACTTATAAAAAAGGACTGCCTGGAGCCTTGTTTAAAAACCCAGCTTCCCAGCTCCACCCAGATCCTGATGAATGAGAGCCCCCAGGGAAGTGCCCTGAAAATGAATATTTTTAGCAGGTGTGAAGGTGATTTGTATTAACTGGTAGTGAAGAGGACTTAAGAGAGTTCGACTCTGTGACCTACTGCGTGGAGATGAAGAGTTATTTCACTTAGTTTAAGCATCAGTTTCCTCCTCTGCAAAAACAGGATGATGACAGTACCCCCTCGGGTGCTGCTGTAAACACCAAGTGACACAGCATGTGCAAAATAGTTATCATGGTGCATGGCACAAGTATGGGATATACTCAAGCTGCTTCTACTATTGCTGTCATTCCTGGCATTTTATCCAATGAGCATGATGCTGTTGGCCCAGCCAACTGGAGGAAGTTATGCATATAAATGATACAGGGAAAGAATCTAGGGCAAAGTAGATGAAGGAAAAGAAGCTCTGACAGGTTGCATGAGGGCTGAGACATTCTAGGTTAGAGTTGATGAAGAAAATGGATTTCAACAGAGTTCCCAGGGCACTGAGTTCTGTTCATATCCACGCTCCAAGTACTTGCTTTATCTTCCCCCTCTGGGAGGGAATCAGGTGATTGGCTTAATTACCTTGACAAGAAGCATGATAAGACATGATATAGTTTAATTGGTCAATAATAACTTTTTTATTTTGCTTTATTTTATTTAGGATGTGCTGAAAGGGTATTATTGCCTTATATGATCAGGTCAATCAGAGATGTTAATATGTAGAATACTTATAATATCAAATTCATTCCCTTATTCATTAATTCAATACCTATTTGTTGAGTACATGTTATGTACCATGCACTGTTTTTTGGGATTTTTTTTTTGGTTGTTTTGTTTTTATGGCCACACCCATGGCATGTGGAAGTTCCTGGGCCAGAGATTGAATCTAAGCTGCAGCTGCAACCTATGCCACAGCTGTGGTGATGCTGGATCCTTTAACCCACTGGTCTAGCCCAGGGATCAAACCCATGCCTCCACAGTGACCTGAGCCACTGCAGTCAGATTCTTAACCCACTGTGCCACAGCAGGAAAGTTGCCAGGCACTGTTTTAAGCACAAAGGATATATCAGTGAATATACAGGAAAGCACTCCTCTCCTTACAGAGTTTATATTCTTGAGTTTGTCACGGGGGGGTAGACACTAAACAAAATAAATAAGAAAATTATGCAATGATAAAGAGAAATAAAATCAAGGAAAGAAGATACAGAGCATGGGAGGCACGTGTGTGTGTGTGTGTGTGTGTGTATGTGTGTGTGTGTGCACGTGCACGCATGTGCATGCAAAGTGAGGCCAAGTCATGTGGGGTGTCAGTAGAGACTTTGACTTTACATACTTTGAGAAATTTCCGAAAGGTTTTGAGCAAACAATATTTTAAATGGATCCCTCTAGCTTCTGGACAGTACATTCCAGAGAGGCAGTGGAACTAGGAAGCAGGCTATTCAAATAAACTTAGAGAGAGATGGTGACAGCCTGGGCAGGGCCGTGGCAGTGAAGGTAATGATGAGTGGTCAGACGCTGGATATGTTTTGAAGGTGGAGCCAACAGCACTTGCTCATGGATTAAATGTAAGGGGTAGAAAGAAAGAGAAGAGTCAGGGAGGACTCACTCAACTGAAATGTTGGAATTGTCATCCCCTGAGATGAGATAAACTATAGTGGAGTAAACTTTTAGGGGTAGATCAGGAGTTGAGTTAAGTTTTAGGCATTTTCAGTAAGAGATACCATTTATCCATCTAAGTGGAGCTGCTTGAAAGCCATTTGGATAGGAAAGGTCTGGATCTCAAGGTAGAGATTTGATGGTAGAAACATAGGTTTGGTGTTATAAGCCTATACATGATACATAATGCCAAAACTAAATGGTATCATCGGTGGAAGGTCCAGGAGACTGGCTCAAGAACAAGATCCTGGGATGTGTCAACTGTGTAAAAAAGATCAGGGAGATGGGGAGGAACCAAATCAGAAGACTGAGAGAGTGGCCAGCACCTGGCCACAGCAGAAAACCAGGAACATGTGTGTTCTGAAGTCAAAGGAAACATGGTTTCAGGGGAAGGTCATGATCAACTGTGTCAAATGTGACAGAGACCAGCATGAGCATTTGAATTCACTTTGGGTTTATCAGAAGAACAACAAGCATAGGTGATTTCGTGAGAGCAATTTAAGTGGAGTAGTGGTGTGATAGCTAGATGAGAGTGGATTGTAGAGAAAAGAAGGAAAATTGAATTAGAGAGTACAGATAATCTTGAAATGGGGGTGGAGGGTGGGGAGGAGCTTGGCTGTAAAGGAGAATTTAGAAACGGGCACTACCTGGTGTGGGAAGTAAGAGTTGTTGCTTTAAGATGAGAGAAACAAAGGGTGTTTGTGAGCTGAGAAGTGTGATCCAGCGGGTAGGAAAATGAATGACGCTGGACAGAGGGAGAACTTCTCAAAGGTATTGTCCTATTTCCCTCCCCTCCAAAATATGCTTAAGCCTTCATCTCTTCTCCAGTCTGCTTCTGTGCCCCAGAAAACAGAGCAAAGGCCCCAGGTCTTAAACAAGGCAGAGCACTTATGACTTCCTAAAGCCCCCATGATCCTCAATACATCTAGTCCCATATAGATGTTTTCATTGATTTTTGCTTCTAGAAAAGAAGGAAGGAAGGGAGGGAGGGAGGGAGGAAGGAGGAAAGAAGAAAGGAGGAAGGAAGGAAGAAAGAGAGGGAGGAAGGAAGGGGGCATAAATCATACTATATATATTTTTGACAAATGGCTTTTTAAATTTTTAAAATTTTTTTGTTTACAGTTTATTTATTTTATAGTTGATTTATAGTGTTCTTTTTTTAACCTGCTTTCTCCTTTATTCTCTTTTAATTTTTATAACAGCTCTTTGAGATGGGTATTATTTCCTTTTTCCAGATGGGTAAAGTGAGTTCATCATAGTAAATAGCATCTTCGAGATATCATAACTCATTAAAGGCTGAGTCAGTTCAATCTCAGATATGTCAGACCCCCCAATACAAATTTCACAGGTTTCTCTGACATGGGAAACTCATGTGAGGTCCATGGTTTGACTCAACCTTGGAAGCAGAGATTCCGGCTCTTACTCGTTTGCTTACATGATCTCATCACCTCTGTAGCAGAGTCATGGTCAATGAGATGCGATTATTAAGCATCCATGTTCTCTTTACTGTAAGCATTTGTTTCAAAGTCAAATTTATTTTGCTATAAAAATGACCATCTCTCTCTAGCAAAAAAGAGGCAATCCTATGAACAATGCCATCTAAATTTATCCTGTGATTACTGGATATATCTAGAAATAAACCATTTTCTGAGACACAGCAGGACTTCTGTAATTTTGCCCTTAAGTGGAAGTTAGTAGAATCTCATGCTGCCCAGACATTCTGAATATTATTGGAGCAGAAATTGTAAGAGGCAGGTGATAACAAGGGTCTTCTGGAATCAGCAAAACCTGAGTTTACTTTTGTGTGTCCTCAGATCTCCTGTTAGCCAGTTCTGTCCCAGGTCTTCTGGCTTTCTTCCTGTTAGGATATCATGCTTTTCCTTACCAGCCTGCAAACTGTTAGAAAAGGGAATTTCTCTACTGTGTTTGGTGTCTTGAAATTCCAAGCTTCTTAGAGAAATGCTTTTTCTGTTTCCTTAGGAAAAATTCTCATAGCAGGTATTTCCACCAACTTCTTCTTGGATGAGGAAGTCTTTGAGGGTACTCTTTGCAACAAGAATGAGAAGTGCCAACGTTTTTTTAGTCACATAGGTTGGTAGAGTATAACTAAGTCTTGACAATCGAACAGGTATGTCAGCTACCAATTCTTCACAAATGGTGTGAGATAGAAAAGAATGGCTGGGAAAAGTTAGGCAGTTGGTAAGTACTTTGGAGCACACATGATTTTTTTATAGTAAAATAATCAGGACCGTATTTAATATATTGTCTTTGGGAAATTAAAAAGAAATAGGCACTCAACAAACATTTCCTGGGTACTTACTAGCTGTAGAATACAAAGTTAGATAGGTGCGATGAGTTTCCTTCTAGAATGCCCAGCCTAGTGGAGGAGATTGATAATTAGGTGATGACATAAAAACCCATAATTCCTACCATAAGACATTACTAAATGGTTATCTCCTCCAATCCCAACCCCCCCCCCCATATCAGTGATGCTCTTGTTTAACAGTTTTACGACCAACATGATGAGATAGGTGTTCATGGAGATAAGGGAAAATGATCATGTTTATGCTTTTTCATCTTTATACATTCTTTTACCAAAACAGAAATCAGATTAAAAGAGGTCAGCCAAATTAAACACAAAATTTGAAAGTTATCATAACTCATGTATAGCTTGTGACTATAGAATAAGGAATATGAAGAGAATATGCAAAAGTTAAATTAAGTAGTCTTATTTATAAGGCACTTGTGTAAAATAAACAAATTGCTTTACTAGAGGAAAGAAAAAAAAGGTCCTTACAATTGAAAGTCTGCTCCATGACTCAGTTTTTGTAAGTTTTCCTCTTTTCCTCGATCAGTTTTTTTTCATTCCATTGTCTCTCTGAGGTTTGGTAAAGAGGTCAGGCAAAATATAGGGTTTTCTTTTCCTATTTCTTTACTTGTTTGGGGATGTTCATGACAAGGTTTATTGGGTAGTATTCACATATTCATAAGCTACTAATCCTGTGAGGTATCCTTATTTCAAAGAATTCAAGATATTTTTATAAAGGTTACAAAATAATTTTCCCCTAGACTGTTGAGAGATAGAGAGTCAAAAAAGGAGTTATTAAGAAAATAATTAATGACTTTTTCATTTGAGTTTCCCTAGTATATTAATCAAAAGGGTATTCCACATAATTTATGCTTACTCCATCATGAGCCTGGTCACTCTATCTTACTTAACAAGTTCTTATTCAAAGAATCATTTAATTTCTCTTGATACTTGTTTTAAACTCTAACTTCCTCTTTTATATTTGTAAAGAAGGATTATATAAATGTCACCTATTTAGCAGTACTAGTATTACTTTTTATTTTTTAAATGCCTCTTTTGGATGCCTGGCCTTTAGTATTTTACAAGCTGAAGACTGCTCTTGTGCAGTTGTTTTTACCTGTTAAGTCACTATTTCCACATTAATAATAGGGTAAAGATATCAGGCTTCAGTTTAGATTATGACAGTACCTAATGTCTTTTCCACATTTACTTCAAGCAAGGAGAAGACTTCCTCTCTTGTTTTCATGGGAATTTTATGAATTCCAATATGTATATTTTTCCAGCTGTAGTATTTTAATTGCAATTGGAAGTTACAGTTGAGATATCATTTTTCTTAAGAAAAATTTCCTAATATTAAATCCTAGCAGTTAAAACTGGTTTCAACTACTCAAGTGGCATAATTTCTTTATGCTTAACTTAGAATTTTTAAAATCTTTCCTTCAGTTGTTTCCACTGATACTTCTGGGTCAGTGAAACATTAAATTACATATTTCTTATATAAGATATCTTTTCATAAATTGAATTTCCTTTTTTTTTGGTATATATGTGTTATGGCTCTAAATAGATGATTAAGATAGGAGTTCCCGTTGTGGCGCAGTGGTTAACGAATCCGACTAGGAACCATGAGGTTGCAGGTTCAGTCCCTGCCCTTGCTCAGTGGGTTAACGATCTGGCGTTGCTGTGAGCTGTGGTGTAGGTTGCAGACGCGGCTCGGATCCTGCATTGCTGTGGCTCTACAGCTCCGATTAGACCCCTAGCCTGGGAACCTCCATATGCCGCAGGAGCAGCCCAAAGAAATAGCAAAAAAAAAAAAAAAAAAAAAAAAAAAAAAAGATGAATGGAAACTCTTTTGGTTAATATTGCTAACATGAAGCCATTTGATTTGATACCTGCTTTTGATTGCAAATGAGACTCCTTGATTGCAAATGTGACCAAAAATATCCATGTTGGTAATCCATTATAGCAGCAAGTCTTAATCTTTGCTTCTTTTTAGTTAAATTGTTTCCCTATTGTTTAATAGACTTGCTCAAACAAGGCTAAATGAATGGTTGTGGGGGCTCACATGGTATTTTAGAGTCATTACAAAAGACTTTTTCTTGAACAACACCTCTTTTGTTGTTGTTGAGAAATCTCTCATTGCTTCCAAGAAAAGGAGGTGTTGTTTTTTTGGTTTTTTTTTTTTGTTTGTTTGTTTTTTTTTTTTTTTTTTTTTTTTTGCATCCACTAATTAGTTCAGAGAGTCACTCCACCATCTGAGTTGAGGTTCTTCATCTGTAAAGTATGGGGTGGGATGAAAGTGAGAAGGACTGGGACCTGGGACTTAGGACACTTTGTTGCATTGCTTGCAACAGGGTAAATGTCTCCCAGAGAAATGGAATATGAAGAAACTATAAGGGACTAAAAATAACTGCATGCAAGGGCAGTTGAGGCAAATTATCGACAGGATACAAAAAGACCAACATCCCAACTGCCACTTCTAAGGTGTCAGGAGCAAGAGCAGGGCACTGCACAGCACCCTGCACACAGCACCACCAAGGGGGTGGGCGGACCACACAAGTCACCCTCCTGCCCAGCCCCTGGACTCGCCCTTACCCTCAGCCCAAGTAAGGAGCCAGCTCACTCTCTGGTCAGGAAATGAGCAAGGGGACCCATTGCTTGTTTTTACTCCCTTGTGCTACAGGAGGAGCCCCCATAAAGCTTTGCCTGAATTTCTAGTCTTGGCTCTTATCAATTTCTATTAATTAAAGGGTCCAAGAACCCAGCTCAGGAACAAAGGGATCCTGAAGTTTCTTTCTAACTGGGGTTGGAAATTACCTAATTTTCTCTACCTTTTCCTATGAGTTATCCATTTATTTTCCCCTGATTTTGAGGCTGATAAAATCCTTTAAAGCAACTGCTAGAACCTAGGAGAGGTAGACTATTTATGACCCTAGGGAGGCAAGTTTTGAAATCATTTTCATTCCGAGTATCTCTGTCTTTGAGAGAACATACTGAGTAGGTCTGCAGGCACCCATCAGATGGTAAGGCAGGTGGCAGGAGTTCTCATCGAAGAGCATAGAAAAAAGTTGCCTCCTTGAATACGTAGTAGTAGCAATTTAATTGTATTTTAAACGAAGTTATATTTAATATCTATGTAATATCATGAAAAACTGCCTGAAAATGGGATTTTACTGTCTCACTTTAAACTACAATATTGTTTGTTTTACCCATTGGGTCTGCTTATTTAAAACTTCAAAATAAGTTGGATAGATTGTGCTATGAGCAGTTTTAAGTCATGTTTCACAGGCCACTGAGTTTTATTTAACAAAGAGAATAGTTAATAATATCACACATTAGAATTCCCACTGTGGTGAATGGAAACATATCCAACTAATATCTGTGAGGATGCAGGTTCAATCCCTGGCCTTGCTCAGTGGGTTATAGATCCGGCACTGCTGTGAGCTGTGATGTGGGTCACAGATGCGGCTCAGATCCCACCTTGCTGTGGTTGTGGTGTAGATTCGCAGCTGTAGCTCTGACTCGACCCCTAGCCTGGGAACTTCCATATGCTGTGGTGCAGCCCTAAAAAAGCAAAAACAAAAACAAAAACAAAACAAAACCAAAAACCTATTACACATAAAACAGGTCATTATTAACTGCTCTTTCATTTAAGTGAAGAGCCAGGATGACTGTCTTAAGGGAAATCAGTGAGCCAGTGGCACAGATAGAAAAAACACCCAGGTGTCAGTTCTACAGTTAAAAGTGTCACTCTCTCTAAAGCAAAAGTTCCCTTGTTTTCTGCAGGAAACATCAGAAATGTTTACTTCTTTCTTTGGATGTCATGGAAACAGTGAACTTTTATCTATCTTTCTTAGCACTTGGAGTCACTCTAATGATGATGAAGTTTTGCTTCCTGGTCCATGATACCTGTAAAGTACTATTTTTCTTAGTGGGAATATCTAAGGAAATGAGAGAGAAACATGAAAAACTTTTAACTGCTGAAAAATACAAGGGCCCCCATTCAAAAAGATAGCCCTAAGCAAGTAGCTTAGTGACTGGAGATAATCTTTGTTGTTTTCTGTGTGAAACACAAAATATATTTTAAATAAAAAATGTAACATGAGTACAAAAAATGTAAATAAAACTGTGTGAGGGAGTTCTCTTGTGGCTCAGTGGGTAAAGGATCTGGTGTTCTCACTGAAACAGCTTGGGTTGCTGCTTTGGTGTGGGTTCGGTACCTGGCCTAGGAATTTCCGCATGTCATGGGTGTGATCAAAAAACATGAAGTGATATTAGATTTAGAGCTGTTATAAGAGAAAGTTACATGGTTCAGCTGAGATGCTACAGAAATTAATGAACTGGCTTCTCTATTATGACAATTAGAACAAAGGCACTACATTTTTATTTAGAAGTAGTATTCCAATTATATTCTAGAATTGGTTTCAGGAGTCCTACTATAAATATATTAGTGTATCAAAAGTTGTGAAGATAACTTTAAGGGAAAATGTACTCTCCTACTACTTAACTTTGACTTTTTTTGTTATTTATATATGCATCTCTCCTCCTTTGGATGAATCTGAAATATTAGATATAGAAAGAATAACTTATTGGGCTCATCTTAAAGAATTTTGGACAAGATCAAAATGCTGATTTACCTTCCAGATTTAATTAATGGTGGCATATTATTTTAAGCTTATTAAGCATAATAAGAAGTTTATTTTAAAATGTCATCTTGTGGGGAATCCAGTCCAGAAAAGAAAATAACAGTTTTAAGTCCCAGTTAAATGGTAAGTATGTGTTACATTACTGCTCATTAGTTGGAAAATTCAAACTTTCCCCTTATACTGTCCTTGGCTTTACAACTCCATGCTAATGCACCTTCTGAAAATCTGCTTGGGTCATTTCTGCTTCAGACATTATCATTAAGGATAAAAAGTTTCAAGTCTGCAATTTCAGGTGATTATGTTTATACAGTTGGGAGAATAGTGGAATAATTTAAAAAACAGCACATTTTGTGTATATGCATTGACTCCCACTTCCGTAGTGAATGGATTTTTATGCTCCTAGGATGTCATGCTACTGTCGTCAGACTCTAGTCACCCATTGATAATGACAATTGCATTGATTGCTTCAGAATCAGCTGATCTTCTGTGACTCAATAGCTTCCCATTGCAGACTTCACTCAAAAAAAAAAAAAAAAATCAGACCTGGAATTGCTGATATTTCTCATTCAATGCCTGAAGTCCCCATACATTTTTAGACTGAATTGTTGTCCTGAGATAGAGACAGAGAAATAGAACTTTCTTGAGACAGAGAAATAGAACTTCTTCCCCAGATGTTTAAATAGTCTTTTTAGGCTTCATTATTCTTTCCTTAGACATTTATTGTCATTTTTATAAGTGCCACTTAAGCAGGTTATGATTGAGAATACAGCTTCTCCCAGTCCAAATTTAAAAGTCATCTTATCCCCAAGATTTTTACCTGAGAGTGATCGATCCTCATTCTTCCTCTCTCTCCAGCCCACCCTTCTGCTACCTTAGGTATTTCTTGTTTTAGGAAATTAATCATGAAATCTATTAATTTAAACTGAACTAAGACATATGATCTCCATGTTGATATGAAAAAGTAAGAAGAGCCCTGTAGAACATAGCAGCTAGCCAATAAAAGGGGGAGAGGGAGATAGTGACATTCCTAACAAGTAAGGCTGTGGAATAAGGCAGATGTGGATTTGATTGAGTTATAAAGTTGTCACTTTCTTCTTGTGTGATAATGGTCAAGGTATTTCGTTCTTTCAAGTTCATTTCTCACATCCCCAAAATGGTGTTGCTAATGCCTCCTTTGTAATATCTTCATGATGAACAAATATTTTAAAAAGGCATGTGTGTTATTATTATCATCATATCATTATGCTGAGTCAGTAAAAAAAAATCAGTCAAAGTAGATTGTTAGAATTTTTTTCTGAACATGGTGGACTAAGAAAAAAATGAATTATCTTCATGACATAAACAGTGGAAGAGAGAGTAAAATGTATGAAACAACTGTCATCAAGCAGTTATAAAGTGTGATTCCTGAGAGAAGAAAGACAAATGAAATGAATCCAACTATACAACCACCCTGAATTTCTGCCTCAAAACACACTTTGGAATATGGTATAGGGAGGGCTATCTCCAGAGGAGCGGGTTATTCTTCATGAGGTGAAGAGAGCAGTATCAGAATTCAGTGAGGCTGTGTTAGCCACAGGTTGCAAAGAAGAGTTCTGAAAAGGAGTAAGCTTTCCCCCACAAAAGGGGAAAGATCTGCAAAGGAGTTCCCTTGAGCTTCCTTTGCTAAATCCTAAGATGTGCATGTATTTGGTGAAACTCTATAAGGCAGGGCAAAGAACCACTGAGCTATGAGCTGAACACAGAATAAGGAGCTTTTTGAGCTCAAGTCAGACAGAATAGAGTCTTTATTGATCAAATATGTCATAGACAACTCAGAAAGGTCACGTGTTGTAGGATTAAACTACATATAGAATAAAGATTACCCTTGGCCCACCCAAACAGAGAATAAAAATAAATCTAAAAAGATCAAGTAATTCAAAAATAACCAAATTACTTGCTAGAACAAATTTCAATACTGTTAGAAAAAGACAACAAAATCCAGATATTAATTGTCATTACACACAATGTCTAGCATTCAATCAAAAACTACCACATGTGGCAAAAATCTGAATAGAGTAATTTATAGCCAGGAAAAAAAAATCATTCAATAAAAATAAAACCAGGAATTATAAACAAGATAGAATTAGCAAACAAGGACTTCTAAGTGAGTCATAAATAGTTTAAGAATTTAATGCAAAACATGAACACAAGAAGAGAAATAGAAAAGGTAAAAAAGACAAAAATAGAATGAAATACTTAAATGTGGAAAAGTATAAAAAATGAGAAATCCATTAAAGATTCATGAATTGTTGGAAATTATGGAAGAACCCATGGAAATAGAAACTTTTCAATCCAAAATAAAACACACAGAGGGAAAAAGACTGAAAAAAGTAACAAAGAATATTTAGATGTCAGGAGGTGAAATCTGAAAAAACGTGTGAAGAATCTGAAGCCAGATAAACACAAAGAAAAACATACCAAAGCACATTATAGTTAAATTGCTGAAAACTAGTGATAAAGATATTAGAAGCCACCAGAAGGAAAAAAAAAAAAAAAAAAAGACACAGAAGGAAGAAGTTAATAATCATTTCGAGCTTTATTTTCAGAAGATAGTGGAAAAACATCTCTAGCATGAAAAGAAAATCCAATGAAGATATCCTTTAAACATGGAGATGGAGTTTTTTAGACACACTGAAGGTAGTGGATTTTACTGCCAGCACATCTGCACTATAAGAAATGTTATAAGAAGTTCTTCAGATGGAAGGAAAGGACACCAGATGGAAATCTGCACCTACATAAAGGAATGAAGAGTGCCAGAAGTTTTAAATACATGAGTAAATAGGAAGGTATTTCTTCCAGTTTAAAAGGTTTCTTTAGAACATAATTGATTGTTTAGTAAAATTTATAACAGTGTATTGTGAGATTTTTAACATATGTAGAAATAAAATGTATAGTAACAATAGCACAAAGGACAGAAAGTAAGAAATGGCAGTATACTGCTCTGCGTTATGTGGTTCTTACATTATATGTGAAGCAATATGATACTGCTTTGAAGATGGACTGTTACAAATTAAAGGTACATATTGTCAACCACAAAGCAATCAATAAAAACAGAACCAAAAGGAGTAACTTGTAATGCAATATGAGAGATGAAATGTAATAACTAATCAATTAAATCCCCCCAAAGTGGGGGGGAAAGAAACAAGGAAAAAGAATGAAAATATTATAAACAATAGCGAGATGGTAGACTTAAACTCAACCCCAAAATAATTATGCTTAATGTAAGTGGTTTAACTAGCATGACTGAAAGAGAGAGATGAGATTAGATTGGAAAAAAACAAAACAAAAGAGAAAAAAAACACTCAGCTGTGTTTGTTCTTAACATTTTAATCAGAGTAATTCTATTTATTTATTTATTTAGTCAGTCTTTTTAGGGTCGCACCGGAGGCATATGAAGGTTCCTAGGCTAAGGGTCAAATCAGAGCTGTAGCTGCTGGCCTAAGCCACAGCAACACCAGATCTGAGCCATATCTGCCACCTACACCATAGCTCACCGAAATGCCATATCCTTAACCCACTGAACCAGGCCAGGGATCGAACCTGCAACCTGGTGGTTCCTAGTCAGATTCATTTCCATGACCAGTCAGTTCCTAGTCAGTTGTGCCATGATGGGAACTCCAGTTAGGGTAATTTTAAATTCATTGTCTAATCAGTCCAACATTTGTGTATCTGAATCTGATTCTGCTCCTGGCTTTTTCTCTCATAATGTTTTTATCTTGCCTTTGAGCATGTCTTGTAATTATTTATTGTTGAAAGTTGGATATAATGTATCCCTAAGAGGAGGTGAGGTAAATAGACCTTTATTGTGAGATTTTTTTGCTAATCCACCTAGGAGTTGAGGTATATTTAAATGTTTGCTCTATTTGTTTGTGCCAGAGGCTTCAAATTCTTCCAGTGTCCTTGTTTTTGTTTCCCCTGTTACATTTTTAACTTCTCTAAGTACTCCTTCTCAGGGAGAGACTGTGTCTTGCAGCTTTTAGTTGTAATCCAGTGTTATTATCCTAGAGCCCCGTTGAGGCAGTGGTGTGTGAGAGGGAACAATTCCATAATCTTATGATTAAATTTGTTCTTGGTGAGCCTGTGTCCTTTGGCTGTGATCTCCACAAGTGTTTCTTGCCTCCTGCCCAACCCTACACTTGGGGAAGACTAGAAAGTGGAAGCTGGAGTGGTGGAGTTTTGTCTTTCCCCAAATGGGATCGGTCTCTGGCAAAGTCTTTGATCTTGGAGAGTAGGTCTTTCTGATGAAGGATGCTCTGGGCTTATTTCAGAATGACCACGCTTTCCCATCTCTGCCACAGCCAAGAAGTAATCTTTCTCCTCTTCACTATGAGAACCTGGTGGGTTTCCTGGAGGTAAAAACCACAAAAGTCTGGAGGCCTCCTCTAAAACTACAGTCTCTAGAAGTTTCGCCCTGTTATGTTAATCCCCACACTCAGCCTCCAGCAATTCTTCCAAATTATAATTTAAGTGTTTATGCTAGTTTTATGACTGTAGCTGCTATGCTCTTGGTAAGCAGATCTTAGCTGTGAGTCTCTAATTCACTTGCCTCTTCAGAATTTGGGGTAGCAGTTGCCATGCAGCTTCTAATTGGGTCCAAGAAAAGTTATTGATTTTCAATTTCACTTTTTCTCTTTTTAAGGACAGAAACGATGCTTTCTAAGTACTTTACAAGTTGGATCTGAGACCAAGTGTCTATACTTAGATAAGGAACATACTTAAATATAAAAACAGATGGGCTCAAAATAAAAGTATTGATAAAGATACACCACACAAGAAAGTTGAAGTGGCTATATTAATATTAAACAAATGGATCTTTGAACAAAGACTATTTGCAGGAATAAAGGGGGACAGTTCGTAATGATAAAGAAGTAAATCTAAGACATACAGTTCATTAGTGCCTATACATCAAATAACAGAGCTGCAAATATTCAAAGCAAAAGTTGAAAGGAGAAGTAAACAAATCCACAATTAGAGTTAGAGGTTTCAGCCCTCCCTTCCTGATTTTTGATGAAAAGAAGCCAGAACATCAATAAGGCTATAGAATATTCATTTTCCCCCATACTGAAGGACAAGATCAGTATAATCCTAATTTCAATCTCAATAGGTTTTCCTTTTCTCTTGTAGGGGTTGGCAAGCTGATTCTAAAATTTAAATGAGAATGCCAACAATCTAGAGTAGCCAACACAATTTCAAAAAAAGAATAGCAAGTTTAAGGGCTTAAAATACTTGATTTCAAGACCTACTAGAATGCTACATTATTATGGCTACTGGCAAAAGGATAAACATATAAAGCAATAAAACAGAAGAGAGAGTCCAGAAAGAAACCTACACATAAAGGATTAACTGATTTTTAACAGAAATGCCAAAGTGACAGGATAGGGAAAAGATAGTCTATCCAACAAATGGTGATGGAATAACTGGTTATACACAGAAAACTCATGAAACATATAAATGTTGTATGTATTTGTCATATGGGTAAATCAATTCAAAAGGGAATCACAGGCATAAAGTTACTTCATTTCATAGGGGAAAGTCCTCATAAAACTAGGACAGGTAAATATTTCCTACATCAAACATTAAAAAAGATGAACCATAAAAATAGTTGATAGTCTTTGAGTTTGTTTCTGTTTTATTAAGTTCTTTTGTGTCATTTTTATTAGATTTCACATATAAATGATATCATATGATATTTGTCTTTGCCTGGCTTATTTCACTTAAGATGATAATCTCTGTGTCCATCCATGATGCTGAAAATGGCATTATTTCATTCTTTTTTAAGCTTGACTGCCTCAAAATTGTAATCTTGTGATCTTATAAATTAAGAAGGCAAGCCACAGACTAAACGAAAATGTTCAAAAAACATATATTTGGCAAAAACTTATATCCAGGATGTAAAGAACTGTAAAGAACTATTACAGCTCAATAATAAGAAAACTAACTCAATTAAAAATGAAAAAAGATTTAAACAAACACTTTAGAAAAGATGGAATGATCAACTAGTGTTAGAAAACTCATTGAGGGAAAGTCTTTGAGAAAATGCAAATTAAAATCACACTGAGATGCCACTACATACCCACTAGAATAAATACAGTGAAAAAAGACTAACAGCATTAAGTGTTGGTGGGGAGGTAGAGCAAGTGGAAGTCTCGTACATTGCTGGTGGGGATGCAAAATGGAACAGCCAGTTTGGAAAATTGTATGGTTGTTTATTATATAATTAAACATATATTCAGCATACAGCTCAGCAACTCTGTAAAATATTTGCCCCTAGGGAATCAAAATTGTGTCCTCTCAAAACTTTAACTAAATCTAATAGCATCTTTATTCGTAATAGCCTTACGCTGGGAACTACATATCTCATAATCTGGTGAAAGAATAAGTGATATGTGTTATATCTTATTATGGATGATTATTTATCCATAAGAAGGAAGGGACTACTGTTTGACACAACATCATGGATGAATCTGAAAGCATTATGCTAAGCAAAAGGAGCCAGATGCAAAAGAGAATATACTCAGTTTATGTGAAAATATAGAAGAAACCGGTCTAATCTAGAGAGAGAAACAGCAATGGCAACTTGGTACTAGGATTGGTGGGGCTGATGTCTTTGGTGAGGCAACAGCATACGTTTGGGAGGTGGTGGAAATGTTCTGTGTCTAATTGTAGTCTAATATTTGTATACAAATATATACATTTATCAAAACTCATCAGACTGATTATCTATTTTTTATTATGTATAAATTATACCACAGTAAAATTGATACAAAAAAAGGGCATATGAGCCATTGACTAAACTTTAACATACAAAGTAATTTTTTATTGTTTGTTTTTTTAGGGCTGCCCCTGCGGCATATGGAGTTTCCCAGACTAGGGACTGAATCTGAGCCATAGCTGCTGGCCTACACCACCGCCACAGCAACTGGGGATCGGAGCCCCATCTGTGAGCTACACCACAGCTCACGGCACTGCCGGATCCTTAAGTCACTTATCAAACCTGCATCCTCATGGATACTAGTCGGGTTTGTTGACACCCAGCCACGATGGGAACTCCCAAAGCAATTTTTTTTTGGATTAATGAAAACTAATATATATCTGGAATCTTAAAACTTTATACATATGCTTTCATTTTATCCCTGCAATAAGCCAGAAATGTATATTTTATTTTTCTTAGCTTATTAATAAATGAAAGCCTTGCTTAGGATAAATAAATCACCTAAATTCACATAGTTCTTAAGGTATTTTTTTTTTTTTTTGTCTTTTTTTTAGGGCCACACCCATAGCATATGGGTGTAAATTCCCTAGAGTCCCAGGTTAGGGATCAAATCGGAGCTGTAGCTTTTGGCCTACGGTACAGTCTCAGCAACACCAGATCTGAGTCAAGTCTGTGACCTGTACCATAGCTCGCAGCAATGCCAGATCCTTAACCCACTGAGTGAGGCCAGGGATCGAACCTGCATCCTCATGGATACTAGATTCATTTCTGCTGAGCCACGATGGGAACTCCAAGTTCTTAAGGTTCGAAACTAGAGTCTTCCATCTACTGTGTTCTTTTCTACTTCTATAAGTGGCAGCCCTCTAATCCATTTCTGGAAGAAAGAGCATTAAGACAGGTTGATCTAACATTAAAAGTAATTCCCATTCCTTGAGTTTCCATTGTGGCTTGCTGGGTTAAGGACCTGACATTTTCTCTCTGAAAATGCCTCGCTCAGTGGGATAAGGACCTGGTATTCCCATGGCTGTGGTGTAGTGCACCTGCAGCTTATTCGAACCCTAGCTCAGGAACGTCCATATGTCACAGGTACAGCTAAAAAGAAAATGTAATAGTTCTTTCCCATTCCCTCTGGAGAGGAGCTTGTAGCCTTCAAAGGCCCTCAAGGGCCTGAACAATTTGTTGCCTCTAGTTTTATATAAGCACACCAAGAGAGAGGTAGCAGAGCAGGTGTTTGAGGCAGTAACAAAATGGAAAAGGACTCAAAGGAAAGGGATGGTTTCTTAAATTGAGATGCTGGGATTTAAGAAATCAATAATAATATTCATCCTTAAGCCTGAATTTAAGATATCAAGTAAATTTTACTTGTGAAGATGCACAAAGAAGAATTTCAGAAATGCATCTTTTTTTCCCCATGGTGTGCAGTGGTTTGAAATGGAATTTCATTTCCCAGACCAGGGATTGAACCCAGGACATGGCAGTGAAAGCTCTGAATCCTAATCACTAGACCACCAGGCAGCACCAAGAAATGCAATTTTTATTGAAAAGAAAGTGACATTGGTTCTCTGAGTTTTATTTAACCATGAGCTTAGTTGGTGCTTGATTTTTTTTCTTGTTTAAATAAATTTGGATAAGCAGTTGGAGCAAAAGAAAAAAGTATGATATTACAGTTTACTGGTAAATTCTAAGAAATTATTATTAACTGACTCTGTTTTGGGCTTTCATCAGATTAGCAGTGGTGGGATTCTGAGCTTTCTGTCTTTTTGCCACCTACCTACGTATCTCTCTTATTTAGTCCCAAGAACCCAGTCATATGCATGTGATTATCCTGAGTTTACAAATGAGAGAAATGAGGCTTAATATAAATACACTTGCTGCTTATTTGTATATCCTAGTTTTCTATAATGAACACCTGCTGATTATATAATAAAAAGTTAAATATGCTTATTTAGTTTCTGCCATAAATTTAATTAAATTTATTTTTAAAACATTTATGGAATTTTAAGGGAGCAGTTTCTAATACTTGGCAAAGCTGAAATGCTTCTATTTTGAGCATATTTCACTTCAGAGGAGGGAATAATTTCTATGAAATTGATTGCAAAACAACTTTCTACAAATAGGATTCTATTTTCTCCTTCAAGTTTTAATATTCAACTCAAATACATTTTATAAAATGTTTTGGGTTATGAAAAAGAAAACCAAAATATTTGCAAATTCTCACTTCTAAAGTCATATTTTTTTCCAGTGGAAAAACAATAGAATAATATAGTGTTAGTTGATAAAGTAATTTTACAAAGAGGTTAACTTTCTCAAAGTCACACAGCAGGTTACCGAGGGCCAAACATTTCCATTCTGTTACACCACCTGCTGATCCTAAAAAAATTAGTATTTGCAGAATGGGGATGTGATGTACCTTTTTTTGCTTATTGGCTCCAGTAGTATTAATGTCTAAAAGGACAACAAATGATGGACAAGACCAAGATGCACAGACTCTCAACAGCTGGTCTGAATGTTACTACCTGCTCTCCTCCCTGTCCTATCTCCAGAAGATTGTGGCAGAGCTGTCTAAAAATCTACTTATCCCTATCTGTTCTTATCACTCTAAACACTGTTCTCTTACAGACATGAATAGGCTGACCTTCGCTGAAGTAGGTCTGCTGAAACTACATAGTAGTGTTACAGTTTTCTGCAATGACCATCCACTGATTATATAATTTAAAAAGCTAAATATGCTTATTTAGTTTCTACTGTGAATGTAATGCAATTTATATGAACACACTAAAACTTCAAAAAGGAAAGGCATCAGAAATTCAAACTGGGATTTCTTGTCGTGGCTGGGTGGAAACGAAGCTGACTAATATCCATGAGGACATAGGTTCAAGTACTGGCCTCGCTCAGTGGGTTAAGAATCTGGTATTGCCCTGAGCTGTGGTGTAGGTCACAGACGTGCTTCGATCTGGCGTTGCTATGACTGTGGTGTTGGCCGGCAGCTATAGCTCTTATTCGACTCCTAGCCTGGGAACTTCCATATGCTGAAAGTGCGGCCTAAAAAGACTAAATAAATAAATAAATAAATTCATACCACTATTAGTAAATGATCTGATTGAAGGAGTCATTGACTAGCCCGGTGAGAACCTTAAATTAGATTTTGGGCAGGTAGGGTAGGTAGGGAGCTTACTTACTCATGCCACCTGAGTGTCTCTGAAAAACTCGATCTATTTTCTTCAAAAGTGTTCAAATCCATTCCGTGGTACATTTGGTAAGTGTTCATACCTGCCTCACCCCCCTGTGTTAGATAAGTACTGATTCACAATACAACAGGTAAGGTGATTTACAGGTTAGTTTTTGAAATTTGTAAGATATTCTTCATTCCAGCAAGTTCTGAAAAAAAAAAATGTTGAACACACTTCCTCCACTGAAAAATATTGCTTGGAAGAAGCTTTAGAAGTTAGTGTCCCTGCTTTTCCCAGTAAGCCACCTCATTTCATCTTCAGAAACATCTATTCTGAATACTAATTTGATGGAAACCATTCTAAAAATGTAGAATCACACTAAAGGTTTTCTCCAAATATCTGGCCCTGCTACCTTATGCGTGTTTCTCATGCAATTACATATAGTGATGCAGGCAGACAGTTGAGCTGGAACGCAGTTTTCGCTGGGCTTTTCAACATTCTTGAAAGTTAGATAAATCTCAGGAAATTTGTAGTTGATGCATCAAATTATCTCCTTGCTGTAGTTTTGTTTTGTTTTGTTTTTTTTTTTTTGGTGGGGGGGGGCTGCACCTGAGGCACATGGAGGTTCCCGGGCTAGCAGTTGATTGAATCGGAGGTGCAGATGCCGGTGTACACCACAGCCACAGCAACATGGGATCCGAGCAGCATCTGCAACCTAAACCATAGCTCATGGCAACGCCGGATCTTTAACCTACTGAGTGAGGCCACGGATCGAACCTGTGTCCTCATGGATACTTGTTAGATTCCTTTCCACTGCGCCATGATGGGAACTCCTCCTTGCTGTAGTTTACAGTGACAAGGGCTGATGTCCATCTTTCCTCACAGGCAAGGGGGAGCTTAGCCATTATTAGATATACACAGAGAATGTCAAATTTAATGCTGGATTTAGTCCCCATGAGCTTATGAGTTGTACCTAATTTGGGAGTAAAGAAGAATAGTTTTTTGAAAGTTTCTCTACCTCCAAAGGGTGCCCCAGGCAACACATCCTGTTGGTTGTAATTAAATCATGCATCTGATGTTCATACCAGAAGGCAAGGCTTTCCTCAGTGGAGTCAAACCCTTAATTAAACCAGAATTCAAATAAATATAACCTTCCATTAACTTTCTCTCTCTCTCTCTTTCCTTCTTCCTTCCCTCCCTTCCTTCCTTTCTCCTATCTGCATGCCTTCCATTCTTCTTTCTTTCTTATAAAATACTTGAATGAAGAGAGAGAACAAAATTATAGTATCAGGGACTTAAATATAAAAATAATTACAATAATATAATTTTCATGCAATGTCCTGAGGTTAGTAGATTCCAGCAGAGACTGATTACTTGGTGCTCTTCAATACTGTCCCAGGAAAAGCAATTTTAAAATGAAAAAATTGAGGTCCTGTGTGGGGCTAGAATCACACAAGATATTCACACGACAGACCAGAATTTTATTACCTGAGCATTAAAAAAAAACAAAAACAAGTTTTAAACTGTAATTCACATCAGATTGCAGTGCATGCTGATCTCTAGAGAGAAAAACATATCTTCTTGGAAGAAGAAACCCCATTGGTTTGAGGAAAAAAACTTCTAGTATGCAAATGACATTCTCTTCCACTAAGATGAGAAAAAAGTACTTTACATTTCTATGATTTTTGTCTTTAATCTAACAGTCCTAAATTAAGCTGTTTCAACAGTGTTGCCAGTAACGTGGAAGATTTAATTGTCATTACAATCTGAGGGAATTACCTGGTGGGTTAGCAGTGAAGGACCTGGCACTGTCACAGCTGTGGTGCAGGTTCTATCCCTGACCTGGGGACTTCTGTATGATGTGGGTGCAAAACCAAAACAATTTGATTTGTGGGAGGACTTTATAGAGAAGAGGGACACCAGGAAGAGCTGGAGGTGTGGCACTGGGTTGTTGACAGCTGGAGGAGGGTGTTGGGAAGCTTCTAGCCTAGGGATGTCCTGTAGACATGGAGGCTTTTAGACCTCAGAAGAGCTTACCACCAAAGCAAATCAAGTGAGAACAAAGTGCTTGGTTGAACACAGCATTTTGAGAGAGGGGGTCACTCACATTTAGAGGGCTACCAGAGGAGCCAGTCTTGCTGTCTAGAAAGGAGTCAGAATGATAAACTCTGATGACTGCAGAGTGACTGAAATGAAGTCATTGGTTCTCAAGGCTTCTTCCCAACTCCAATTCATCTGCAGTAATTAAGGGGTCCACCATGGTGGCAATGCTTGTCAGGTGGGCATTCCAAGAATCAGAATCTTGGAGTTCCTGTTGTGGCACAGTGGAAACAAATCCAGCTAGGAACTATGAGGTTTTGGGTTCCATCCCTGGCCTTGCTCAGTGGATTAAGGATCCAGTGTTTCAGTGAGCTGTGTTGTAGGTCACAGATGCTGCTTGGATCCCACATTGCTGTAGCTGTGGCATAGGCTGGCAGCTGTAGTTCTGATTCGACCCCTTGCCTGGGAACTTCCATATACCACTGCAAGTGTGGCCCTAAAAAAAAAAAAAAAAAAAAAAAATCAGAATCTTGGGTCATGTCCCATGTGCTTCCAGATATAGACTCCTCTGGGGATAAGGGTGGCTGTCATTAAAGCCTTGTTTGCATCAGAGAATCAGATGAACCCTGTCTTCATTCTACTCAGGAAGAGTTCCACATATAATTTTGATTGCACTGCTTAGCTGAGGGGAGCAAGTTTGTGTATGGCACCTGGTCGCTAAACTGCCTTTAAAGCATGTGTATTGTTGTCCATCAAAGAGAGTCATGTGTGCAAGTTCGGGGGCGAGAGGAATTGCTCTGTGATATAGAAGGCGTGTCTCCCTACTCCTCCGCCATCTTGTCCTCTTGGGCATCTATCCGGACAAAACTCTACTTAAAAGAGACACATGCACCCGCATGTTCATTGCAGCACTATTCACAATAGCCAGGACATGGAAACAACCCAAATGTCCATCGACAGATGATTGGATTCGGAAGATGTGGTATATATACACAATGGAATACTACTCAGCCATAAAAAAGAATGACATAATGCCATTTGCAGCAACATGGACGGAACTAGAGAATCTCATACTGAGTGAAATGAGCCAGAAAGACAAAGACAAATACCATATGATATCACTTATAACTGGAATCTAATATCCAGCACAAATGAACATCTCCTCAGAAAAGAAAATCATGGACTTGGAGAAGAGACTTGTGGCTGCCTGATGGGAGGGGGAGGGAGTGGGAGGGATCGGGAGCTTGGGCTTATCAGACACAACTTAGAATAGATTTACAAGGAGATCCTGCTGAATAGCATTGAGAATTATGTCTAGATACTTATGTTGCAACAGAAGAAAGGGTGGGGGAAAAAATGTAATTGTAATGTATACATGTAAGGATAACCTGACCCCCTTGGTGTACAGTGGGAAAATAAAAAAAAAAAAAAAAAAGAAAAAGAAGGCGGCTTAGGTGCCCTGAGTGAGGCAAAGAGAAGAACTATAGCAGGTGTCAAAGGAAAAGCAAAACTGGAGAGAACAGGGTTAACACAGAACAGAATGATTTTTCAAGTGATTGTGAAGAGTTTATTGTATCTCCCCTATAAAATCTGTAGTAAATTTTTCACTGCTTACTAGTGGTTTTGGTGCAAGTGGGGAAAGTGCTGGGGGAAGGTGACAAGTATTCATTTCTCTGGATCTGCTTTCTTATTGGTAAAGTAAGGATATCATGATTCTAATCACCCACTGGAGATTACTAACCTTTAACTACTCTCCCTTTCTTGAAATAATAGTATAGGGATGTATAGCCAATAGGTGAAACTGTTAAAAGTAAAAGGCTGGAACTCAAGGAAGTAATTAATTGGGAGAAAGAACTTCTTCCTTTTTGTAAAAAATTATTTTTATGGCTTAAAAATGCTCTGTCCTAATACAATCATTATTCTTTTGCTTTCTTTCCTTTCTTTCTTTCTTCCTTCCTCCCTCCCTCTTTCTTTTTTCTTTCTTTCCTTCTTTCCTTTCTTTCTTTCTTTCTTTCTTTCTTTCTTTCTTTCTTTCTTTCTTTCTTTCTTTCTTTCTTTCTTTCTTTCTTTCTTTCTCTTTCGTTTTTTGTTTTTTAGGGCCAAACCCGTGGCATATGGAAGTTAACAGGCTAGGGGTCAAATAATCAGCTGCCAGCCTACACCACAGCCACAGCAACGCTGGATCCTTAACCCACTGAGCGAGGCCAGGGATCAAACCAGCATCCTCATGGATATGAGTCAGATTCGTTTCCAAAGAGCCACAAAGGGAACTCCTCGTTATTAGTCTTTAGAATACACTTTTCCAGTGTAGTGTATGTTTGCATTTTACACAATTATTACTATAATATAGAAATATGATATTGTGTCTTTCTTTTTCACTTTGTATTTGAAATGCTTATGATAGTGTTTCTATTTGTATGTATCTCTGTTCATGTATTTATTATCTATTATTTATCTAATTATCTATCAATTTTTCTATTATTTATCAGTAATCTGTAAGTTTAGCTTTCCAGCATTCTAGAAACTACTTGAGTTTAACTTTCTAATTATTATTTAATGACTTTTAAACTTCTTTTGTTTTGATATAGTTGGATCTGAAGACCACAATAATAAATAAATATCTTTTTTGTTTGTTTGTTTTTTGTCTATTGAAGGCCACACCTGTGGTATATGGAGGTTCCCAGGCTAGGGATCTAATCAGAGCTGTAGCCATTGGCCTACGCCACAGCCACAGCAGTGCTAGATCCCAGCCATGTCTGGGATCCTTAACCCACTGAGCAAGGCCAAGGATCGAACCCGTAACCTCACTGTTCCTAGTTGGATTCGTTTCCGCTGCGCAGTGATGGGAACTCCAAAATAAATATCTTTATTCATGCATGGCATTTATAACCATTATTTAAAACTACGTTATGTAAATCCAAAAGGATCTTCCAAAATGTAATTCCTTACTATTCTGTTTTTGAATATAAAGTTGTTAATAACTCTTCACCATTTTAAGTAACTCTGTAATGTACAACTTTATAACTCAGAAAAATGAAATCAATTGCTATATAAATTTTTAAGAATCTTTATAATACATGGTGCCAAATGTAAGCAACAAAAGAAACACATTCTTGTTGTTATTGAACCAAATCAAAGACATACCTTATCTGTACTCCAATTTTTTTTTCAAATCCAAAAATTTCTCAGTGTATATTTCACAGCTGAAGGAATCTTCATAGTCATATGTTTAGTGATAAAGAATGCTTTTGTTGTTCATTTTCTCTCCTTGTTTTCCCCACCACCACTCAGAAATGCATAGACTGTGGAGGTTTATTACAAATTAAGTAGACAAAATCTTACTTGATCAATAAAAATGTAAGTGAAGTGATATTTTTCTATTTAACTGAATAGCCAAATTCTAATGGGATAAGAGCTAACCTTCTTAATGTTCGATTGACTGCCTGACTAGATGAATCTATCATATCATCTGCAAACATAACTAGTTATCTTTACTAAGAAGAAAAAAGGTGTTGCAAAACTGACTCTCTTTGTTAACTAGAACCTCCCTCCATTGCCTTCAGTCAATCCTCTTCCTGGGACTGAGGTGTCAGCTTAGAGAAATGAAGTGTCACAATGACAAAAGGGAGAAACTGAACCAGCACAGAGAGGATTGACTTGGGGGATTGCAAGTTACATCTCATGCATCTAATGGAGCCAATAAAAAAATTTTCATCATTATACTTGTCTTTTTTTTTCCTTTATCTTCTAAATAAACATTTTATTGCATAAGAGGGGTGTTGTAATATTAAAAATATCAGTTGTGAGGATTTAAAACATTATGGGATGTTAGAGACTAAAAAACAATAGAAAAGATAAATGAATCCAAGAGTTCATTCTTTGGAAAGATAAACAAAACTGTCAAAACTTTAGCCAGACTCTTCAAGAAAAAAAGAAAGAAAGCTCAAGTAAATAAAATCAGAAATGAAAGAGGAGAAATGATAACTGACACCATGGAAATACAAAGGATGAAAAGAGATTATTATGAACAATTACATACCAACAAATTGGACAACCTAGAAGGAATTAATAAATTTCTAGAAACATAATTTTACAGTGTTGAATCAGGGAGAAAGAGAAAATCTGAACAAATGGTTTACTAGTAGTCAAATTGAATCAGTAATCAAAAAACTCTCAAGTGCAGGACCAGGTGACTTCACAGGTGAGTTCTACCAAAACATTTAAAGAAGAGTTAATACCTATCCTTTTCAAACTATTCCAAAAAACTGAAGCAGAAATATCATTCCCAGATTCACTCTAGGAGGCCAGCATTACCATGACAGCAAAAACAGATAAAGATAGTACTAAAGAAAAAAAAATACAGATCAATTTCCCTAATAAAGATGGATACAAAAATCTTCAACAAAATACTAGCAAACCAATTCAACAATACATTCAAAGAGTCATACACCATGATCAAGTGGGATTTATCACAAGGATGCAAGGATGATTCAGTATTCACATATCTATATTATACACCACATTAATGGGGCAAAAGATAAAAATGATATGATCATCTCAATGGATGCAAAAAAAGAATTTGGCAAAATTGAACTTCTATGTGTGATAAAAACTCAACAAAGTGGTATTAAGGGAACATACCTCAACATAATAAAGGGCACATGACAAATCCATTAACAAGGATGGCCACTTTCACCAACTTCTTTTCCACATAATATTGGAATAAAATTCCATAGTCCACATAATTCCATTATATTCCACAGCAATCAGACAAAAATAAAAGGCATTCGAATTGGAATAAAAGAAGTAAAACTGTCACTATTTGCAGATGACATCATACTATATATAGAAAACCCTGAAGCCTCCACCAGAAAAATATTCGAAGTAATAAATGAATTCATTAAAGTTGTAGAATACAAAATAAATATATAGATATCTGTTGTGTTTCAGTACACTCATACTCAACTTTCAGAAAGAAAAGTTAAAAAAAAATCCCATTTTCAATTGCATCAAAAGACTAAAATACCTAGAAATAAATGCAATCAAGGAGGTGAAAGACCTGTGCTCTGAAAACTATAAGACATTGAGGAAAGGAATTGAAGAAAACACAAATCAATGGAAATACATGCCATCTTCATGAAATGGAAACATTAATACTGTTAAAATGTCCATAGTACCCAAGCAATCTACAGATTCAATGCAATCCCTATCAAAATACCAATGGCATGTTTCACAGAACTGGAACAAACAATTCTAAAATTTATATGGAATCACAAAAGGCCCCAAACAGCCAAAGTAATCTTGAGAAAGAACAAAGCTGGAGGTATCATGCTCCCTGACATCAAACTATACTGCAAAACTATAGTAATCAAAAGCTGGCGCATAGATCAATGGAATAGAATAGAGAGCCCAGAAATAAATTCATGCTCATTGATCAGTTAACCTAAGACAATGGAGGCAATAATGTAAAATCAGGGGGAAAAAAAACCTCTTCAATAAATGGTGTTAGGAAAACTGGGCAGCTGCATGCAAAAGAATCAAACTGGACTACTCTCTTATACCACGCACAAAATTAAATTCAAAATGAATTAAAGACTTAAATGTAACACCTGAAACCATGAACCTTCTAGAAGAGAACATAGGCAGTAAGCTCTTTTATATTGGTCTTAGTAATATTTTTTGGATATGTCTCCTCAGGCAAGGGAACAAAAGCAAATATAAGCAGATGAGTCCACATTAAACTAAAACAAAACAAAATAAAACTTTTGCACAGTTAAGGAAACCACCAACAAATGAAAAGGCAACCTATTCAGTGGCAAAAGATATTTCCAAATCAATATTAAAAAACAAACAACCCAGAGGACTAGACAGAGGATCCGGATAGACATTTTTTCCAAAGAGGACATACAAATGGCCAGCAGGAACTTGAAAACAAGCTCAACATCACTAATCATCAGGGAAGTGGAAAATCAAAACCACAATGAGACATAATCTCACACCTGTAAGAGTGGCTAACATCAAAAAGACAAACAAAGAACAAGTGTTGGTGAGGATTTCTTTTTTCCAGAAAAAGGAACCCTTGTGCACTGCTGGTGGGAATGTGAGTTAGTGCAGCCACTGTATGGAGAATAGAATGGAGAGTTCTGAAAAAACTACAAATGTAGGTAGCATATGACTCCCTCCTGGGTACCAATCTGAAGAAAACAAAAATACTAATTCAAAGAGATACATGCACCTCTGTGTTCATTGCAACATTATTTATAGTAGCCAAGATACAGAACCAACCTGTGTCCATTGATAGATGAATAGATATATAAGATTTTATACACACATGCACACAATGGAATATTACTCAGCCATAAAAATGAAAATTTGCCATTTGCAATGAAATGGGTAGATCTAGACGGAATTATGCTAAGTGAAGTAAGTCAGACAAAGAAGGGCAAATACTCTATGATTTCGCTTATATATGGAATATAAAAAAACATATGTACAAATAAAACAAAAAAAATAGACAGACTCATAGATACAGAGAACAAACTGATTGTTGCCTTTTGGTGGAGGGGTTGTGTGCATTGGTGGTATAGATGAAATAGGTGAAAGAGATTAAGAAGTAAAAACTTCCAGTCATAAAATAAATAAGTCCTGGGGATATAATATATAGCATAGAGAATAAAGTCAACAATATTGTAGTCATTATTTTTGCTGACAGATGGTTACTAGATATTTCATGGTGATCAATGTGTAATATAAGTAAAAACTGAAGCGCTATGTTGTATACCTGAAACTAATATAACATTGTGTATCAACTGTACTTCAATAAATGAAGTTCTGTTGGAAACAGGCTCCTCTTTGGAAAAAAAAACCGCCTTATTTTGCTAAACAATAGGGAGTGAAACAAATACCCCCGTCCCCATTAACTGTCCCTAAACAGAATACACACACATACACAGACATATATCTACATATATATATATACACATATAATAATCACTTTCTTTGTAGCAAGAGATATCCATGTTGTAAATTTGGGCTGGTTGTTTTAGAAGGTATATGCCATCATCAGAGAAACTACTTTGAAGCTAAATTTTGATACTTAAAATGTATTTATTCAAATTCTGCCATATATAAGGCAGTATAAATAATGTAAAATTAATTGCATCAATGAAAATAGATTATAATTTCAAGAGTAAATGTTAGGATAGTATTAAACGATAATGATAAAAGGAAGTAGATGATATGTCAACAGAAACATAGTAAATTATGTTAAAGTATAAGGTATATTTAAAGCATGTTTAAATATACTATATTAAAGTATATTTATAAAACTCTAATTGAGTGTTTTAATCATCCATCAACTTGTGATACAGAACAAACTTTTGTGTGCTTTGGAATTGCAGGTTGTGGTTTCTTCAAGTGATTTTTTTGATTAATGTTCCTAAAAAAGTAAGGCTGGTCTCTCTCACGGAACTTGGATAAAGGTGGTATTTGATTCCTAGTCTGTGGAACGTGTGGTAGGAATCCTGCCAAGCATATCGTAAACTCAGCTCTAGGCTATATATAGAGGGAGCAGTAATTGGTAACAAGAATCTATACGATCTAGCACTGAACTTTTACATTTTGGACCAAAATTTTCAGGTGTGTGTGTGTGTACAGAATTCTAATCCTTACTCATTCTGTCTTTCAGTTGGAGATGGTTGCTTAGTTGCATAAATCCATATGTAATTAATCATTTTCAAGATTAGTGCTGCCTTGTTCCTCAGTATTTACTCTCCGATTTACTATGGGGATAATTCCTTGAAAGTTTCACATTTTTGAGATTAGCTAGTCTGCACTGTGCTATCTAATTTAGCAGCCACTAGCCTCATGTGGCTATTTATAGTTAAATCTAAATGAATTAAAAGTAAATAAAATTGAAAACTCAGTGGCTTGGTCTCACCAGACACATTTCAAGTGCTTTGTAGCCACATGTGGCTAGTGGCTATATATTGGGCAGTGCAGGTCCAGGGCTGCAGGACATTTTTATTGTAGCAGTGAGCTCTGATGGACACTATTGAGCAAGATCAAATATTTTATAAAGTAACCTCTTTAGAATTAGAATTCTGTATCTTGATTTCTCAAGTAACAATTAGTAAATAAAATATCAAACAAGATAGTAAATAATAACTTCAAAAGAATATTATTTGAAAAGCAAGAAATTATATTTGTTTAATGTGGCATACGTGGGTTCATATTAAAAGACAACTTTTCTACAGATTGATAAAACAACACCAAAGGAAGCTTGACGATGTTCCCAAGCCAGGCATGAGGGTGGCATTTGTGTAGGTACAGCTAACACAGCTCACAGGGACAGAGCAATTTCCAATTATTTGTTCAGTGCATTTTTTTCCTGTCATCTTAAAATTGTAGTTTTTTTCATACTTCATTTGCTCAAAAGATATTGTAGAACTAGAAAGGAAAATACAGTTCTCTTCTTGAATAAGGATACTGTTTTGCTTTTCTTTACTCAGTTTTTGGGAACTAGGTGTTAATTAGATCATAGTTTTTAATCTTACAGAGGAAGATTTTCCCAAGCAAGATACTATTCAAACTATGACCTATTGAGACTTTACCTGGATGATTTCTTTTAAATTTTGGAAGGTATACAGGAAAAGAAAAAAGAATGTCAGCCTAACTCAGTTAAGAATAACAGGTTTTAATGTATCTTGAACATTACATCATAGCATACAAAAATTGAGGATGCCCAATATATATGACTATTTTATATGAAAAGTTGTTCAGCTTTATTAATCATCAGGGAAATGCAAAACAAAACTATAATATGATCTTATGACATATCTGTCAAAATGGCAATGATGAGAAACATTGAAAATACCAACACTCAGATCCTATTGGTTGGAGTATAAATTGGATCAAGCCTGTTGGAAAACTATTTGCAATTAAAACTGAGTTTGTGTAAACCCTGTCACCAGCAGTTCCACTCTGAGGTTTATATCCAACAGAAATACATACACAAGTGCACCAAAATGAATGCACAAAGGAGCTTACACAAGGATGTTCAGAGTTCCTACTGTGGCGTAAAGGTATAGGTAGCATCTCTGCAGGGTCAGGACTCAAGTTTGATCCCTGACCTGCAGAGTGGGTTAAGGATCCAGTGTTGCTGAAGCTGGGGCATAGGTTGCAGCCGTGGCTGGGATCTGATCCCTGGCCCAGGAACTCCATATGCCCTGGGGCGGCCCCAAAAGAAAACAAACAAACACATAATTAAAATAAAATGTTAATAGCAGCATTATTCACAGGCACCCCAAACTGGGAACCATCTAAGTGCTCATGAAATGTATTCTCCTTGGTCTGTTTCTGCAGGGGAATACCGTACAATAGTGAGAATGAATGGATTACAAAATATGCAACAATAGGATACATCCCATAACTATAATATTAAGTAAAAGAAACAAGACACATTAGGGTACCTAATTGATGTAACCGATGATAAAATTGATGCAAGTGATAATAAAATGAGTCTATTTATATAAAATTCAAAAATCCTATAAACTAATCAATGGCATTTGCTGAATCAGGATGGTTTCTCTAGGAGAAATAGTGATTAAAAGGGGAGTGGTTACATGGTGTGTACACTTTGTATAGACTTTCAATGAACATTTTTTGGTGTATATATAATTTTTGAATAAATTCAATTCAATAAATGTTACAAAAATGTATAACAGGTCATCAATTTATGACTTTGCCACAGAGAAGATGTGGAGTTGGCCCTTGGACAAATTCCCGCGGTGCTAAAAAAGACATCAGTAGAAAGGCCTATTATTTTTTTTCTTTTTTTTTTTTTATTGCTCGAATGAATTTATCACATCTGTAGTTGTATAATGATCATAGCAATCTGATTTCACAGGATTTCCATCCCACAGCCCAGGCACAGCCCCCCGCCCCCCAAACTGTCTCCTCCAGAGACCATAAGTTTTTCAATGTCTATGAGTCAGCATCTGTTCTGCAAAGAAGTTCAGTCTGTCCTTTTTTCAGATTCCACATGTCAGTGAAAGCATTTGATGTTGGTGTCTCATTGTCTGGCTGACTTCACTTAGCATGATAGTTTCTAGGTCCATCCATGTTGCAAAAAATGCTGGTATTTCATTCTTTTTAATGGCTGAGTAATATTCCATTGTGTATATATGTACCACTTCTTCTGGATCCACTCCTCTGTCGATGGACATTTAGGTTGTTTCCATGTCTTGGCTATTGTAAACAGTGCTGAAATGAACATGGGAGTACATGTGTCTTTGTGAGTCGTGGTTTTCTCTGGATAGATGCCCAGGAGTGGGATTGCTAGATGAAATGGTAGTTCTATGTTTACTTTTCTGAAGAATCTCCATACTGCTTTCCACAGTGGTTGCACCAATTTAAAATCCCACCAACAGTGTACTAGGGTTCCTTTTTCTCCACACCCTCTCCAGCACTTATTGTTTGTAGACTTTTGGATGATGGCCATTCTGGCTGGTGTCAGAGTGGTTTTGATTTGCATCTCTCTAATAATGAGTGACGTTGAACATCTTTTCATGTGTTTCTTGGCCATCTGTATGTCTTCTTTGGAGAATTGTCTGTTTAGATCTTCTGCCCATTTTTGGATGGGGTTGTTTGTTTTTTTGGTATGGAGCTGCAGAAGTTGTTTATAAATTTTGGAGATTAATCCCTTGTCAGTCGATTCACTTGCAAAGATTTTCTCCCATTCTGTGGGTTGTCTTTTTGTGTTGTTTAGGGTTTCCTTTACTGTGCAGAAAGTCCTATTATTAATATGTAACTTTCTTTTGTGAAAAGAGACCTACAGAAAATAAGAACATCTCTCATAAATCTGAAAACAAAACAAAACAAAACAAAACTAAGGAAAACATAATTGTTTCTATCCAGGATCCCTTTGCAGAGCTTTTGTTTTCTGAGTCCTACCAGAGGTTTATAGGAAGTCTTCTAGTTGTCTCAACCCCAGGACAAGGCACTCAGATGTCACTGAAATGAGCAACATGAGCAGAAGTGGAAAGACAGGCCTGACGGATGTAAGAAATGTTTTCTGTTATCACTTATTGACCTCAATGACCTCTGAAGGACATCAGAACAATGGCCTGAGAAAGCCTGGCTGCATCAGCTCACTCATGCAACAGCCATGTCAGTGCAGAGAACTCAGGATGGTGGTACAAGATGTACCCAGATCACTATGGGCCTCATTCCAGAGAAATGTCAAGCTGCATGGGCCTGGGCATTTGTACTTAGACATGTACACACATGCATACATTCCCTTTGTTAACTGAGTCAACAGATGATTAATGGGGGGTGTCTGTAATGTGCAAATCATTTATAGAGAAAGCAAAATGGAACCTGACACTGCTGCTGGAAATTAACTCTATTTTGAAGTCTCTTGGGATAAATGTCATGCTACCAATATTCTTCTCCTCCAGTGCCAAAAATCTGCAAGTGAAAAACTGTATGCTCAATTAAGTCCAGAAACCCAGACTAGGGCTCTCAGACTGTCCTCCTCACAGTTTGTATACTTTATGCCAAGACAAGTTAAGTTCATTACCTTCTAGGACATTTCTAAGTATTAATATACACAAGCAAAAACAAACACTGCTTAATATTCTCTGAAATTAGCTGTAGGGCATTTACCATAGGAAATCTTCCTCCTGAAAGATATTAGAAAGGAAAAGAAAACACTTTTAAAGGAGAGCTTTATTTTGAAGAAGCAAATTGCAGAAGAGTTTAAGAAGACTCACTAAAATGCATGAGGAAAGTATTTGAAATAATTCCAAAGAGCAAAACAGAGTCCTTTTTATTACTTTGCCAAAAGAAAGATTATTTTGTTGTAGTTCGACGGACTTGACTCATTAAAATCTACTTATATAGGTGATGAATTTGTTGGGTGAGAAGCTCCCAACTTTGGGAGAGAGAGATGTGATAATTCTTTGAATACATCTGCCCATGAGGTGGGGGGTGGAAGAAGAAATTCAAGAATGCAGCACACATTTCGTCTATGAATATTGAGAAGGATCCCCATGAGCCCCACATTTTATCTACATTCACTGAAAACACTTGTACCTTTTATGCTCTGCTTATTCATGCCACTGGATTAACTAAGTACATAAGCTGCTGCTTTCAGCTCTGGTTCTCCTGTTTTCTACCGGTAAAGGTCATCCTGACTCATACACGAAACCTTTTTGTTTATATCTCAGAGGTAGCTGACCCCATTGCACCTGCTTTTGAATATCTGGCAAGAGACAAGCTTGCAAATGAATATAGCTCTTTCAAGAAGTTGCTTATTTTTAAATGAAATTAGCATTTCCATAGGTGCCAAACCACTGGTAGAGGAGAATGGAGACCTCTGTGTGAGTGAAGACAGGTATATTGTGGAATTGTGACAGCATCTGCATGTTCACCTCATCCTCTGAGGGTGCTTCTCAGTGATTTCTGAGTGAATGAATGAGTGAAGAAATGAACAAAGTAGTTTCCTTTGCCTCCCTTTTTCCAGTGGCTAATGTTTTGTTTTGTTTACAAAGACCTGTCCGATGACTATGTCAAGGAGGAAATATGATTTTAGCCTTTTTCCTTTTATCTCACTATTCCTTGCCCTTCCCCAAATATCAGCCATATGCATTACCTGGAAGAAATCCTTCCTATCACAGTGGCTCATACTCACCCTTAGAATTCTCTTCCCTTTAGATTAACCAGTGTTTAAACCATTCAGAGGACATGCATGGAGTCAAAAGGGAGAAACCTAGAGGGTATTGATTAATTGGGAGTGCTGGGGGGAGTCACTGAAGGCAACACCAGGATCTTAGATTTCATTCTGATATCTAGTGGAGAGAAAGTGGAGGCTTGGAGCAGGGGAATACAGTGGACAAATGTGTGTTAGAAAGTTTTGGTGGTTATGTGCAGAACTGATGAGAGACTCTAGAGACAGGATGTTGAGGTCAGAGGCCATTTTAATAATGCAGACAAAAATAATCTGTGTCATTAGCTCTTAAGTTAATGGTTACTCCTTTGGGGTTAGTGACTGGGTGAGGGCATGAGTGGAGTTCCAGGGCACCAGTGAGATTTTGCTTCTTGCTCTTGGTGTTGGATATTTGCAAAAATGCATTGAGCTCTCCATTTTGTGCATCTTTATATATGTTAGAGTTTGATGAAAAATACGAAAGAAAGATAACGATGCCTGCATCAAGGTAGTGGAAGTGAATAGAAGGGAATAATTTCTACAGATGTACATCATGAAAAGAGTAAAAGATGACTTTGAGATTTATTTACTGTTAGAAATGGAAAGAGTTACTCCATTTAAGCGGTTGGGAATCTCACGAGGGAGAACTTCTTTTGGAGGGGAAGTGATGAATTAGTTCAACATTGAATATTTGAGATGTCAATGAACTTTCTGGGTGGAGTTATGCAACTTCCTTCCTTCCTTCCTTCCTTTCCTTCCTTCCTTCCTTGTTTTTTAGAGCCATACCTATGGCACATGGAAGTTTCCAGGCTAGGGGTTGAATCAGAGCTACAGCTACTGGCCTACACCACAGCCACAGCAACATGGGATTTGAGCCTCATCTGTGACCTACACCACAGCTCATAGCAACACTGATTGCCAACCCAGTGAGCGAAGCCAGGGATCAAACCTGCAACCTTATGGTTACTAGTCGGATTCATTTCTTCTGCGCCACAATGGAAACTCCAAATTTTCTCTGTGAAAGCTATAAATATCATCTTTCAGTAATGAGTTCTTGGGACTGATGGATGTGCTGTGATGACCCCATTTAAAACCATATGACACTATGCTCTAGCTGTCACATGCTAGAGTCAGTGAGGGGCACCTACCTTGTCAGCCTGTCCCTGAAACAGTACACCTACCATCCCCATCTAAACCCAGGTAGGAGGGCTAGTTTTCTATAGCAATTCAGTCCTAGTAGAGAAGGCTGCTTCATATGAGATTTCCTATCTTGGAGGTATGTAGAATATTTTCATAGCACAAGGTCACTTCTGAGATTTAAATAAAATGTGCATTTGGAATATAATTTCCTAAAGAGCAACATTTCTTTTATGTTCCTTCATGCCACCTAATATAATATTCCCTATGTTCCATGAAAGACGTGCTCATTGTTAGAAGGAACAGAGACTGGTGGTTTCAGTATTCACTTATTTAAGGAAATATGCTTAACATATATTTAATTCTTCCAAATACATATGTTTTACCTTTGAAACTAGAGAACTAGAAAATTTTATCAGATGTATCAACATATATCAATAATCATTCTCTTATCAATATATAGGATGACTATAAAATGCATATTGAGACTTTCCTCTTCCTTAAGTAAAATGATTTTTATATTCTTAGAAAGATGAGATGATAATATGCATTTCTCTCATGGTCAGTCTCTTTCAAGGTGCTTCAATCTATCACAGATGTGAAAGGTCCAGGGCAGAATTCCCACATAGGACAAGAGAATCCTAATTTAACCCCCCATTCCATCCCCAGCATTGTCCCCATTTTTCTAAAACCCTTCAACACAATGAACACATTCATTACCTCCCCCCCGCTTTGTTTCTGAGGCGATCGATGGACTCCGCTTCAGGCAATGATGATTCAAGATGTTGGAAGGAACAAGGCCAGGACTGTCACTAGACTTGCCTTTCAAAATGTTCCAATCACATATTAATCCCTTTCCAAATAGATGCCGGACAAATCCATTTTGACCCAGAACCAGAACGATGAAGCCAAATCTAGAATCATCCATTTTGGCTAAGGTCACATCACTGGCAAATACATTTTTTCAAAATTTCGTTTTGTGAGGAATTAAATCCAACTCCTTTCCACATGGGGAAAAGCCAGTAACAAAAGCTGATGATTGTAAGAGTGAGACCAAAGAGCCACAGGACATATTTATTTTGGAAAGAAACTTAAAAGGCTAAGAAATAAACCATAAAACATTTTATACTGGTTTAGATTAAACCAACAGTTTAAAAGATAAATATTTTGCATTTTTTATGCAGATGTCCAAGATAAAAATAGCTGTTGCGCTAAAAAAGCCGAAGAGTGCTGTGGGAAAGCCTCCACAAATGGTTCCTGAGGTGTATGCAAAATGGAAAGCAGTGTCATTTCAAAGTTTTTCAAGAAATTTTTTTAAATAAAATTAGTTTTGACAATAATATATGTAAATTGAGGGAGGAATGGAGAATGGAGGCCAAGGAAATAAATACCCTGAGTTAGCTTTACTCTCCCTCTGACCTGCTGAGGCTCCACCTTGGCTGAACTAAAATCTAACTGGATGTACCGCAGGGTTTGAGGGTGTGGTGAGGGGATGGAGGGTGTTGAGGTCCTTCACTGCAGACCAATCTCCAAAGTAGTGAGCAGTTAGTTGGAGAGCGTTAGAGAGTGGATTTGAGGGGTGAATTGAAGATACCTGGGGCAGACCACTAGCCAATAACTGGATGAAACCAAAAGATCTTGCTTCCCATCCTTAGGGATCCATGTACCATCTCAAAGGCTAAGTAAGACATTTTTCTTTTTTCTCGTGTGCCTTAATTAAACTGGCATATATCTACTTACTCTTTCATGGTTTCACTTGTAAAATAACCCTGTCTGACTTTGAAGATAGTAATGGTTTATTCTGGCCGAACCGGCCTTCCTTTCTTCCTTCCTTCCTTTCTTCCTTCCTTCCTTTCATCTTGAGGTTAAGTTATACTTAGAGCAATTCTTATCTTGCTCTCAGATTGCCCTCTGGACCCCCCCCCCCTTTTTTTTAATCTTTGTCTTTTTAGAATATTTTTTGGTATTGCCTCTTTCTTTAATTGTTCTTGCATTTGCACGCGCACATGTGTGTATGTGTGTATTATCCAGATTCTAACACATGTCCACAATATAAGCAATTGTCTTCTCAAGAATGTTTTTCTTATCAAGGTCATTTTGAATTGTAATTTGTGTATTAACGGTCTGACTAGTTTAGTAATCCTTCTAAATTTGAAAGTATGTTCCTCATTCATTCTCTGGGTTAGCAAATGAATGTATTAAAAGACAGCCTTTAGGTGATATTATATCAACGTCTAACTCTTTCTTAGATATGCTCTTAAAGCTGAACATTGACTGTACCAAGATTAGAATGGTCAGGACTTTCCATCCTAGTTGTAGACCAAAATGTCTTTAGGGCTGAGGCAAAAGTGTGTCATAGAATAACACTTATTTCTCATTAATTACCCATTCTTGGCTGCCTACTTTGTGGCTACCATAGACTGAGACAATTTTTTCTTCATAGCATCTTAGTGTTCATAGAATTCTCTAAGATGGACCCAAGTCCTGGACCACATATTTATCAACACTTCTATACTATACTAGCTAAAGTATATATTCAACTCATCAATTCTCACATGACTTAAAAGTTGTGTAACAGACATTCATGTTTTCCTTAGATCCCTTTTACCAGCTTTTGTCTCCTTGCTTTTGTATGCATTGCTTGCACCTGTGATTTTCAGAGCCTTGCATTTGGACATTGGAAACTTCTTGCCCATAAGGAGAGACAGAAGCTGAGGAATATAATTATTATGTAACTCAAACATGTATAAGTAAGTTGATGTGATATTTTCCATTTAATATAGGGGAAGAGTCTGGTTATGCATAATCATCTTGTTATATTTAGTATTTATGCCAAATATGGTTTAGGGCATGAAACAAAAACATACTACGCATTTTAAGCAGATTTAAATATAGTGAATTATAATGGTAGTTGTAAGGGCTGGAAATCAGATGCTAGGCTAGTTCCCCAGGAATGGGTTACACAAAACTATGAGATTCCCCTGTTGGGGGAAAGATGGTTAATAAGAAGGTCACCTTTGACAAGAATGAGCTCAAGTACATTTGCCCACAGCTACAATCTTAGGGTCAGGAAGGAAGGATCATGGCATCGGCCTGAATACTGGATTCAGATCACGGCTGCCTCAATGGCAAATGTCTTTCAACACCTGTCAGGGTGGTGATGGGGTGCTGGAATCTCTATAAACCTTCCTGGCTGCAGGAAAAAGCCCAAACCAGCATGAGGTAAGCTGGCTTCCACCTCATTGTGCATTCACAATTGCTTCTAACTGGGAGACTGGCAAGAAAGTCTGAGAAGTAGAGTTTTAAACTTTCCATTTATTGGAACACTAACCACCATACTTGAAGAAGATGGGGATAATTGCTGAGTGCTAATCTGGGCCATTATGTCCCCAAGGAGTGTGATTCACCATGCCGGTGGTGGCCTGGCACTGCCAATTGACTGTATTGCTCACAATACCAATTAAAGTCCATCTAAAATCAAGTGTTCAAGTATCACATTTTAAAATATATGTGGAAAAATAGCATGTGCCCAGGGGGAGTCATTAAAATGGTAAGAGGTCTATACACTAACTCAAAATAAGAAAGGGTTGGAAAATGGGAATGAAAATAGCAATGTACAAATATCTGAGGAAGCAGGGATAGATTTGTTAAGAGTTTTGGTGTGTGGCAGAAGGAAGATCAATTGGACAGGTTAACAAAGAAGGAGTTTCCGGGTTAGGATTTTCATTTGAAATTTCATTTAATATTTCTTTCAAATCTGAGATTCTATGGTCTTTCTAAATATTTGCAGATAGATTTAGGGTCCTTAGTACTTTTCGAAAGGTCTAAAATAAAGTATGATTTTCACAGCCCCTTTGTTTTATTATTTGTTAACATTAATTCTATTGTCTTTTTTTGTTATGAGTTTTCTTTTTATAAAAAGTTTTTGAAGTTTAGTTTATTTACAATTTTCCTTCATTTTCCTCTGTATAGCAGAGTGACTCAGCCACATATATATGTATATATGCACACACACATATATACACATATTTTGTGAGTTGTGTGTATGTACACATTCCTTTTTTATACTATTTTTTTAAAAAAAGGATGTGTAACATTTTCATTTCTTTTACTACCTCTGTTCTTTTTATTTTCTTCAAAAATTTAGTTTTCATTCCATGTACTTACATAATGGCTTTATGTCATACAAAATTTCAAGGGAAACATACTCTGAAATTAAAAATTTCATGAATATTTTTTTGGGGGGAAGACACTTAATTTTTGAGAAACGAATATTCCAGGCAAAGTTGGAAGAAAAGAAGTGAAGGCATAGATTGGTAGTTTGGGCAATGGAAATCAAGGTGAATTCTAACAGGAAAAAATGCAAAGTATATTAATAATTTGAAAAATAATAGTCCCAAACTCAAGTATTTCATGGGCAGAAGAAACCTAGACTACTGAATTGCCAAAAGAGACATAGATGAAACCAGAGAGCAAATGATTTTGCCATGTGGTCTGTCAATAAATTAAGCCTGATGTAACTCTGGCCTGGTAAGGAAGGCTCCTCATGGACCAGGGTGGAGGTAGTTTTACAATTTCAGCTTCACAGTAGTCAGCTTTGGGTAACTGAATTCTAGAAATAAATGACAGACAAGTGCAGAAATTCAAGGAAAATGTTAGGGAAAAATAATCAAGAGACCTGAATATGGATATACTGGAATGATAAAGAAATTGTGCCCTAAGTCTAGGAAAATAATATTTTAAGGGATGTAGACAAATACCATCAATAAAATTCTTAAAGTTCATTTCACATAACTAACCCATCTGGGCCACTGCAGGAGAGTATGTATAAAAAAATGCTTTTATGTGAAAATTCTTGGGATGAGTAATAACTGAAAAATAATTCCCATCCTTTTAGGGAGAAATAGGAAAATGAATATTCACCCAAAGTTAATAATTGCCCAAATCAGCAATCAATTACAATTCTTATATTTTCCAATGTACATTATTTGCTAATGGAAAAAAACAGTATAAATAACATCTTGAAAATGTATATACAAATATCGAACAAAAATCAAAATAATTAGTATATAGACAAAGGGATATTTAAATACAGTGGTTCTAATTCTGGTTATCTATGCGATATAAATAAAGGAGATTTTTTTTTTCTTGCAAACCCAGGGTACTTTTCATGGTATACTTGAGGTCTGTTTTCTTAATTAGCAGCATTCATCCACCACACCATAAATTGTTCACTGGTTTTCCTAAGTAGCATCTTTCTTTTCTTTTTTTTTTCTTTATCATTGATTGGATTTTTTATAGCATTGATTAGTTCTACATGTTATTATTTCTTAAGAGATATTGAATATAATTCCCTGTGCTATTCATAGGTCCTTGTTGGTTATCCATTTTATATATAGTAGTGTATATCTGTTAATCCCAAACTCCTTATTTATCCCTGCCCCCTCTCCCTTTTCCCCTTCAGTAATAAGTAGCATTTTTCTTAGCTGAGCTGAGCCTGTTTGTCAACTATTGTGTGATCCTGAAGGTAATTATCTTAACTACTTACCCTTAGGCTGTGTCTCCTCTTGATGGCAAAACATTAGACAAACAGTTGAATGTTTTGATCCATCAACCAATTTGTTTTCCTACATGATAGTTTCTCAAATAGACATCAGTGGGCACAGGTGGAAAAAAAAGGTCTCCATCAGGCCAGAGGTTATGAGCATATGACAATGACTTTGGAATATGCGACTTTTCTCTGTGGGGACAGCACAGAATACCTGATTTCAGCGAGGCTGGTTAGTGCATTGCAAGATCAATAACCATGCAAATATGTCCCTCTGCACCCATTACTTGTGACCAGGCCTATATTTATATATGCTGTGCAGATCTCATCATAAATTTTCTCAGCCTTCTGAGATAGTTGATATTCTTATCTCATCTCCACTATACAGTTAATGAGCTTGGGGTTTGCTCTAGACAAACACAGTATTCTTAATCCAGGCTCTTAAACCCAGGCTCTTAATCCAGGCTCTTTAATCAACTAAACTCTACCGCCTCTATTACTTGGCATGAGAAAGAGGTTGAGTAGCATTGTCACTTTATTATTCTGAACAGAAAAATTTGCTTATGCTTAAAATGGAAAAGGGAATTAATGTCTTTGGGCTTTGGTTGGGGGTTTGGGGAAGAGTCTGAGGAAGTAGGTCTGGACCGGATGCTGTCAGAAAGAGGAGTCATGGCATGATTGGCGATTCCAATACATCTTGCCTGTAGAAAGGGAAAACTAGGACAAGAATCAAGCTATCATTTGTAAAGAATTAGCAGTCACTCATTTGTGCAAGGGAAGAGGTGTTTGGTATTTTGTGGGTGCTTCAATGAACTTGTTTTTGTCTTCGCTTAGATACAATTTTGTATTAGCCTTGCCTTTTCTCATTTAATTACGGTCTCAGAGTAACCTTGTCTGAAGTTGGTATTCTGTTTGTGTCCAATAGGATCTAATAAGATGGCGTAGGTGTGAGGGCCAGGCCAACTTCTGAATGTCAGTGGTTACTTTCTTATTCCATTATGACTTCTTCAATAACCACTCACACTTGGAACCCCTTCTATCTCTACCCGCTGGGGAAGCTGACTAGCTCCTCCATGGCTGGGAGATAGAATTGAGCTTAAGCATTTCATTCAAGTCTTGCAACACTGTTTGTTTTTTTTTTTCCTCCTTGGAAGGAACAAAAATCAGACTTTATAAAATAATAATAGTATTTTATAGTTCACATTGTGCCCTGATACTTTCTTAAAGCCCTTTAGCATTTAGTTCTTTTTGTTTCCCTAGGAATAAGTCCTTCTTTGGGAACGTGGTTTTCTGATCACAATTTTATTGTCCTTTAGTGAAGTTGGTTTTTAGTAACTAATACCTGCTTGGCTGATGCCTTTTCTGTCAGTCTATCTTGACTGGTGTTTGTCTCACTTTTCCGCTTTCATCCTTTGCCTTAACCCTCAGACCCTTGTTCAAGATTTTTAGAGTGATGGATGACTCAAACTTTTATGTCAGAATAGTTGGATGAATGGATTGAACTTTTCTGGAATAGTCTTCCATTTGGACATTGAGCTCCTGTTTGACTTCTTCATGGGCATGCAGGAAAGCTGCATATTCCAGCTTCTTGAGATATTGAATATGCGTTGTTTTGGCCAAAGGAATATAGGGACAGTGTTGGTTGTCACTTCCAGGCATGGCTGTAAACCCCCCTGCATAATCATCTCACATTCACTCTCACTTTCTTTCTTTCTTTTTTTTTTTGCTTTTTAGGGCCATACCCACAGCATATGGAAGTTCCCAGGCTAGGGGTCGAATTGGAGCTGTAGCTTCAGCTGCCAGCCTATACCACAGCCACAGTGACTCAGGATCCAAGCTGTGTCTGTGACCTACACCACAGCTGGCTGCACTGAGTGAGGCTAGGGGTCAAACCTGCATCCTCATGGATGCTAGTCGTGTTTGTTAACATCTGAGTCATGAAGGGAACTCCTACTCTCACTTTCTTTGGCAATTTTGTTAGTCACATTTTAAAGATGGCAATGTCACACAATAGAAGATGCATAGATCCTGAGTCATCATTTGGAAGAAATCCACCAAGGAGAGCCATCAAACCATAATGTAGGTGAGAAATATATATATATATATATATATATATATATATATATATATATTTAGGGCCACATATATATTTATTTAGGGCCACACCTGCAGCATATGGAAGTTCCCAGGCTAGGGGTCAAATTGGAGCTACAGCTGATGGCCTACACCACAGCCACAGAAACGTGGGATCTGAGCTGTGCCTCCAACCTACACCACAGCTCATGGCAATGCTGGATCCTTAACCCACTGAGTGAGGCCAGGGATCGAACCTGCACCCTTATGGATACTAGCTGGGTTCATAACCCACTAAGCCACAATGGGAACTCTGAGAAACATGTTATTGTGTTAAAGCACAGAGATTTGGGGATTTGGGTGTGGTTTGTTTCAGCAGCTAGTGTTATTCTTCCTCACTGAGGCAGTGCCTAAGGAATGATGCTCTGGTCCATTTTGTGGGGACAGGGGTTGAAGAGACAATAAATGTGAAGATAGAAAAGGATACTTAAGAAAATAGAAAATAATTTATTTAGAGAAATAAAACAGATACCCAGAAATCTATTCAAAAGAAAATAGAAAATAATTTATTTAGAGAAATAAAACAGATACCCAGAAATCTATTCGATATCTCACTTCATACATTTTAAACTTTTAAGTTTGATACAATGCTGAAGTTTTATTAAGCAGGTGAAAATTATATAAACTGGTATTTTATTATGAATAAAGACATTTTTCAAAAGAATCCTAACTTAGTTTTCTAAGATTTCTTAAGTGGCCTCCTTCATTTTGGAACCAATTATTTGATACCTACTACATGACATGAACTTTCCTGATTGCTAGGGCTACAGCAGTGTAAGACAGCGATAGGAGATTACATTCTAATGGAGAAGGAAAAAACAAAGGAATAAACAGTTACAGTATTTGCATTTTAGGAGGTGGTAAGAATTTGGAGAAGAAATCAGAGAATGTGCTGGGGGGTGGCTAGTGGAGAACCGTACTTTTGGATAGAGTGGTCAGAGAAGCAATTCAGGAACAAAGAGTTGACAGAAGTGGGGATGAAGCCCCAAGAGAGTGTGCACCCCAGACAGAGGGACCAGACACAGGCCCTGAAATAGGAGGATGCCACATATTCTAGAGGGACAGCAGGAGGCTGCTGAGGCTGAAAGGAGCAATGTTGGGAGGAACAGTAGACAATGAGGTCAGATGAGTGTTGGGGAACATTATACAACATTTGCCTTTTGCTTTGATAAGTCCAAAGCCACTGGAGGGTTTTTAGCCTGAGGAATCACCTGATGTTCATTTTAGCACAACCAATCTGATTGTTAGGATGAGATTAAACTCTAGTGGGCAGGGAAGGAGAGATGCTGGTTAGGATACTGTAACTGTAATCTGGATGAGTAATTGCAGTGGCTTGGACCAGAGAGGCAGTGATGGTGGTACACAGAATATCCTGTACCTGTTTATCAGTAGATCCAGCAAAATTCGCTTTGGTCTAGATGTGATGTGTGAAAAAAAGAGAGGAATCAAGAATGACTCCTAATGGAAGGATGGATCTGCCATTAACTTAGAAGGCTGTAAGAGAATAGGTTTCGAGGGGTAAGAAGAGGATTTCAGCTTTGGTGTTACTGAGTTCATGATGCCTCTTAGACATATTCAAGAGGGTACCCACAATTTCACTTTGCTAATGTAATACCTTGAACAGTTTGCCATTTCCTTACTGTTATTTTTTCTTTTAAATAGATCACGATCTCCTTGCAAACAGGGATGATATTTTAGGCTCATTCTCTCTTTCACATTGTCATGTATAGCTTATATGTGGAATCTAAACTATAGCACAAATGAACCTATCTACAAGGCAGATACAGATTCATAGACATAGAGAACATATTTGTGATTGCCAAGGGGGTTGGGGGAGAGAGTGGGATGGATGGGGAGTTTGGGGTTAGTAAATGCAAACTATTGCATTTAGAAGGATAATGAGGTCCTACTGTACAGCACAGGGAACTATATCCAATCTCTTGGGATAGACCATGATGGAAGATAATATAAGAAAAGGACTGCATATATAGGTGTGACTGGGTCATTTTGCTGTACAGCAGAAACTGGCACAACATTGTAAATCAACTATACTTTAATTTAAAAAAAGGAAGAAAAGTACAATTTTGAAACAGTTTCTCTGTAAGTCTATTGATTTATTATATAAAGAATCAGATAAACATGTAATAAATCAGAGGTGAATTGTTTCATGTAGACACTTTAAAAATTCAGTTTAGTATTTTTTATGTGTTAGTAGTCTCATGTGCCTTAGTATTCAAAGAGCATAAGATTAAAAAAAAAAAAAAAAGGTTTGGCAGATAGAAGAGAAAAGCTCTCTGGCAATTAAACCCTGCATGGAAGATATTACCAGAAGTGATTCCTGTATAATCCACACATTTACAGGAAGAGCCTAATTTGTATTTAGTCTGCATTTCAACCCATTCACAATGAAAGCTCATGTTTTTAGGAGACTTAGCCAGGAAATATGCCAGAGACCCAGGGACTGAGCCTGGTTAGGGGGAAGGCTGGCAGGCCAGGCCTATAAGAGCAGCCTTTCCTGCATCTTGGGAAGTTAATGATGGGATTTCATTATCAACCCAAAAGTTCAAAACCAAATCATGATGAAACAAAATAACATAAGTAAATGGCTATTTCTTTAAAAATCCCTTGTATGTGTTCTAGGAGGAAAGAATTCATTTTATATTGTATTATTATTATTATTATTTTATTGTTACCTTTGTCTAGAGTAGTCAGCAAAGTAGCTTGCTTCAGGAATAGAAATCTGTGACCTTGTGAACCTAAATATTAACACTCTCAGTGGATGCCAGATTAAACTGCTTTCAAATTGTCTTACTCTCTGATATCAGTTCCCTGACACAATAGGTACTTAATAGGTACTGGTTGACTTGAATCAGCTTGATATAAAAAGAAAAAAAATGTAGGGAAATGAAACTTTCACCTTTCCATGGGTCAGAATAACTGAGGATGAACACTGAGAGAAACTTAAAAAAAGTGACACAAAGTCAAGATTTTACTCATGAAAAATTGAAAAAAAAAAACCATTTGTGTCATTAAACTAAAAATATAACTAATGTTAGCTAGAAGATATCAGTTATGTTCAAATGTAGCATTTTGCCATTAGTCTGTTAATTTGATGCCAGATATTAGGTTCATGCTGAGACCAAAGTTGAATCTGAGGGTATGATCTGATCTTAAACTAGCCCATTCCTCATGTTGGTTTGGTGTCTCCGTCAACATAATATATGACTAAGTGCTGATATAAAGTCATGTGTTCATTCTTTCCTCCACTGATGACATTATGGAAAGTTCTCACGTATTTGGAGAGGATAAAATTTCCCCTCACTGTGTCCATTCTTCCTTTAGTTGTACAGTTTGATTCATTTTTAAGATCAGCTGGCTTTGCCAGTTTAGGACAGTTTAGGATTAATTATAAAAGTGGTAATTAACAACAAGCTTTTTGTTGTGGCTTGATGTTTTGTTTTCTTTGGGGAAAGATGTTTGCTTAGTATGACTGTTTTAGGGTCCTGGGTTTGAGGATGGGCAGCGGGTTAAAGTGGGGCCCATTTTCTGATACTTTGTAGTCTAAAGCCATTATATCCTAAGGCAAAACCTCTCTGAGAAGTTAATGTTAACAAAGCTACCCTTCTCTGTTATCTTCAACTGAAATTTGTTGTCTTTGTGCTAATAAAATAAAGGTTGGGGAAAGGATGAAAGTACTGCAAAAGCAATTACAATCAAAATGAGTCATAGTGCTAAAAGGCGAATCTGCTTGTCTACATTTACAGTTCATACGTCATTGCAGTGATTCTTAACTAATTAACAATATTGCCATGGTGTTTTTTTACCGTCACAAATCTGTGATACTTATGTAAGAGAATATTTTTATTTTAAATTTTACATGTGAGCTGATTAAAAAGAGGCTAGAACTGTTTTTTGTTTTGTTTTGTTTTTTTTATAATTTTTTTTTTATTTTCCCACTGTACAGCAAGGGGGTCGGGTTATCCTTACATGTATACATTACAATTACATTTTTCCCCCCACCCTTTCTTCTGTTGCAACATGAGTATCTAGACAAAGTTCTCAATGCTATTCAGCAGGATCTCCTTGTAAATCTATTCTAAGTTGTGTCTGATAAACCCAAGCTCCCGATCCCTCCCACTCCCTCCCCCTTCCATCAGGCAGCCACAAGTCTCTTCTCCAAGTCCATAATTTTCTTTTCTGAGGAGATGTTCATTTGTGCTGGAACTTCACATTACACAATCATTTATATTTTATGGAATTAAAAAAATCTATAAAATGTGTTTATATAGCATTGTATCCAGCTGTATCTCACAATTTGTGCATATAGAGAACTGTGCTTGGTTGAGCCAAATAGGTTTGTGCCTTGCCTGGCGGAGGCCAAATAAGTTCACTTTTTGTGTCTTCATTCTGTTAAGTCCAACTAAACTCCCTAATACAGAAGACTTTTTTTTAGGAGACAAATGTCCAAATAGCTAATAAATACTGTACCTTTCCCTATTGGCTTAGCTATAATCAGGCAGGGAATAAATAGGATTTTAATATAAATCCTTCACTGAAGCAATTATTGTTTTGAGCTAATAATATTATAAATGCAGCTATTAAAGTCCAAAAGAGCAAATCACTATGAAGAATGCAAAATAAACAATAGTACATCACTCCTGACATCTGTAATTATTTATAATTCTCCTAAATCCAACCCCCATTATTAGCCAAGCTTAGATTAATACCCTTCAGCATTTATGTGATTTTAGTTGAGATCATGTTTATAGTTATTTGCCAGAGAGCAAAGTGGCTCCCCTTCCAGTGGGACACTGATGAGGTCTTGACCCAGTTGCTTTGGGATAGCTGAACTCTGTGGGTCCACTCCTTCATTTGCATGGGGAACATAGCCTCATACTTTGACTACATGGTCCATCTGCTCTCTGGAACTTAAGACACGGGTCTCTAGAGCTCCGTTAGAGTGGTAGGAAGTCATACTGGTCCAGGTGCCAATTTCCTACAGGAACAATTTAGAAAGAATTCGTACTGCAAATAATGCTCCTTGGAGAAAATCTGTAAGGTTTGGAATAATTTTTTTTTTGTCTCTTTAGGGCTACATCCATGCCATATGGAGGTTCCCAGGCTAGGGGTCAAATCAGAGCTGTAGCTGCCAGCCTACACCACAGCTCACAGCAACCCTGGGTCCTCAACCCACTGAGCCAGAGATGGAACCTGCAACCTCATGGATGCTGGTCTGATTTGTTTCCCCTGAGCCACAATGGGAACTCCTGGAATAAATGTTTTGATAAACTGAATGGGGGGAGTGGTACCACACTAAGGGGATACCTGAATGAAACTAGTGGTCTTGTTTCTCTAGAAGTCTTTATAGGGCTTCATTGCTCTGCTATCTTCTGATGAGTTTATGCAAGAATTGTTATCATTATTTCTTCAGCTTTTTTCTTTTTGCTCTGGAGGTGAGTGGAATATAAGAGTATGGGGGCAGAGTTGAATTATTTAGCAAAGATGAGGGGAAGCAGGCAGGGAGGTCGAGTGCATGGGCTAATAAAAAGCAGTGGTGTCTGGAGAAGGGCAGGATTTGAGGGTGCTTTGCCATGAAATGTGCCATATATAAATCCCCTCTCCCATTTCTGCTCTGACATCTTTAGCAAAAGCTTAAAATTGCTCTGAAGTGCTGCATGTGAGTGGGCTTCTCTGGGCTAAAGTTTAGAGAACTGACTTCAGTGTTATGCCAGAGAGGAAGCTCTTTTGGCAAAATCAAATGAGAAGTAAAACAGACTGACCAGCAACTAGAATCTATTTTTGTTTGCCATGTTATTACAATTGGAGATGTAACCAAGATATATTGCTCCCTTGTTCCTCTGCAGGAATGACTCCCAGCAGTGAACACAGGGTGCCATTTTAGGAAATGATAAACCTGGCACATGCTGTCTGCCAGGACATATCCAGAATATTCTGCTCCATTCTTTTAGTGGGAGCATTTTCCTGGGGTTGATGAGGCATGGCGATGAAAGGAGACCCATGTGGCCAGTTTCCAGCCTGAAGGAAGCAAATCTAGACCTGTTGTCAGAGAAAAATACTGGAACCAGAAACACAGTCAAACTAGTTTGGGAAAAAAAAAAAAAAAAAAAAAGAGCCTCTTGTATTTGTACAGTTCTTCCACTAGAACGGACCTGCAGAAATCAGGGTGGATTCTTGACCAACACTATCTATTTTCACATTTAAACCCAAAGTGATACATGGAAAATGCCACTCACTTTTGAAATCTTTCCTGTCCAAACCAATTGCAGGCTATCAGAATAACCTGCTGGCCACTAAGTTTTCTCGTAGGCTTTGTTCACAACCATGCATAGACTCCACGAAGTCTTACCTTCTGTTAGAATTTAACCCTGACATGACGAGTCTAATCTCCCCGATTTGTGTGAAGGGTTTGATGATGCTCTGATTAAGCACTTTAGTGACTTTATAGTTTTTCCCTTCCATGGAAAGATAAGCATGTGTAGCTTTCAGCTGAATACATTCAAAAGCTGGAATTGAATTCAATACTGGTCTCCAAAGAGATTTCCATTCAATGAAACTAAAACTGATCAATTCTTTGTATAATACAAGATTTATGCTAAAATAACTTGGGGAATCTAAAAATAGTGTCCATTGTTCAGCTGTTCTCATGGACTTGGTTCAGATTTGTACAAACCTTCTCTTACTAAAAATGCTTCTGTAGCAGATAAATTGAGATCTCCTCCATGAAAGTTTCCAACAGTATATTCACTACAGAGACTTTAGCCTTTATCACCCATGGTGGTCTAACAAATATAGCAAAGGATCGAATTTTATTATTATTATTGTTGTTATTATTATTATTATTATTATTTTTGCATTTTAGGGCTGCACCCAAGGCATATGGAGGTTCCCAGGCTAGGGGTCAAATTGGTGCTACAGCTCCGGCCTATGCCACAGCCACAGCAACGCCAGACCCAAGCTGCATCTGCTACCTACACCATGGCTTATAGCAACACGGGATCCTTAACCCACTGTGTGAGGTCAGGGATTGAACCCGTGTCCTCATGGATACTAGTTAGGTTCATTAACCACTGAGCCATGACAGAAACTCCTATTTTTATTATTATTTTTTAATTGAACATATTTTTGACTTCTTTCACTCTCCTGGTCATTTATATGGATGTTGCAGAATATTAAGTCAATTTATCTTGGCCCTCCTGATAAATCTTAGCTCCTGAACTTTATCATTAATGTGAAGAATAAAAGTCACTTGTTACCAAGTGGTAGAGCAGCAGTTTCTGTCTTTTTTAAAATTTTTTTTCTTTTTAGGTCTGGACCCATGGCATATGGAAGTTTCCAGGCTAGGGGTCAATTCAAAGCTGCAGCTGCCAGCCCACTCCACAGCCACAGCAACACAGGATCTGAGCTGCATCTGAGACCTACACCACAGCTCAGGGCAACGCTGGATCCTTAACCCACTGAGCAAGGCCAGGGATCAAACTCTCGTCCTCATGGATACTAGTTGGGTTCATTATTGCTCAGCCACAATGAGAACTCCAGTTTCTGTCTTTAACAGAAGTCATTTTATTTTTTTTACACTTTTCTGAATTTTTCTCTATTAAAATGGAAGTATAATCAAATTACAATGTGGTATTAGTTTCAGGTATACAGCAAAACAGCAAAATGATTCAATTACATACATACACATGCACACACACACACACACACACACATATACACACTTTTTGTTTTTTCTTTTTTTGCTTTTTCTAGGGCCACACCTGCGACATATAGAGGTTCCCAGGCTAGGGGTCGAATCGGAGCTATAGCCACCAGCCTACGCCAGTGCTACAGCAAAGTGGGATCCAAGCCGCATCTGCCACCTACACCGCAGGTCACGGCAATGCCAGATCCTTAACACAGGGATTGAACCCTCAACCTCATGGTACCTATTGGATTTGTTAACCACTGAGCCACGATGGGAACTCCCATTATTGGTTATTAAAAGATATTGAATATAGTTCCCTGTGCTATACTGTAGGTCCTTGTTATCTATTTTGTATATAGTAGTGTATATCTGTGGATCCCAAACTCCTAATTTATCTTCTCGTTAGTAACCATAAATTTATTTTCTATGTCTGTGAGTCATTTATATTGTGTAAATAAGTTCATTTGTATCTCTCTTTTTTTTTTAGATTCCACATATAAGTGATATCCTATGGAATTTGTTTTTCTCTGTCATATTTACTTCACTTAGTATAATAATCTCTAGGTCCATCCATGTTCCTTCTTTTTTATGGCTGAGTAATATTCCATTGTATATATTTACCACATTTTCTTTATCTATTCCTCTGTCAGTGGACATCTAGGTTACTTCTTTGTCTTGGCTATTGTAACTAGTGCTGCAATGAATATTGGGGTACATGTGACAGAAGGTATTTTAAACGATACATGCTCTTAAGGGAGTACTTCTTTTAAGAAATACTGCACTCTATGTCCATAGTCCTATTGGAAGAGCAGTGATCTGATGTAACTCAGTCTGCACAGGACTTGGTTTTTCAGAACCAAGTCTGCATTACAAGTACTCTGTTGACCTCTATAGCAAGAGCTTCTCATTTGCATATTATGGCAGCCTTTCTATTGGAAATTTCTTTTTTAACTTCCATTATACAAATAGCAATACAATCCTACTGACTAGGTCACTTCCATTGCTTATTTAATGGTGAAATTTTAAACTGACTTCAATCAAGATTACCTTTATTCAATCAAGACTACCTTTGAAAGACTTCACTGAATTCCACATAGAATTAAAGTCCATATTATACTGACCCCCCAAATTCCAAAAGTGGTATGTATTCATTGCCTTCACTAGACTGTTAATTAGAGACATTAAATTCTTTATAATATCCAGTGGTACCAGTAAGAGTTCTTTTTAATGGTGTCATGAATGTGTCAAACATGGGCTAGGAGAGGGTCTGTCATTAAATATCTTGAGGATGTACTGACTAGGTTCCTCTTGATTCCTCTCGACATGGAAGAGCATTTTCAACATATGAGTTCTGGGGATTCATCTCACCCCACACTCTTTTCTCTCTCTTCCAGGGTATTTATTTTAGGCAGAGTCAGGTAAGACTTCGTGTAGAAAATCCAAGTCTGCTTATCAGGGTGCATCTGTTTGCCAGTTTAGGTTGAATTTTTAATTATACTACTTGCAGAGAATTGCCTCCTTCTAGGTTATTTTTTTTTTAAATGCCATCCTGGTTACCAGGAGATGTTGGATAGCAAAAAATAGGTAGAATATAAGCAAAAGTTCAACAATACTAATTAACTGAGGCTAAAACTATTCTTTTTTTTTTTTTTTTTGTCTTTTTGCTATTTCTTGGGCCGCTCCCGCGGCATATGGAGGTTCCCAGGCTAGGGGTCGAATCGGAGCTGTAGCCACCGGCCTACGCCACAGTCACAGCAACGTGGGATCCGAGCCGCGTCTGCAACCTACACCACAGCTCACGGCAACGCCGGATCGCTAACCCACTGAGCAAGGGCAGGGACCGAACCCGCAACCTCATGGTTCTTAGTCGGATTCGTTAACCACTGCGCCACGACAGGAACTCCCGGCTAAAACTATTCTGAAGCAATTGTCTTCATCCTTCAATCCCATGATTTATAATTATGAACTCAAAAGGAATATAACATAATGTATATTGTTAATATGGAGCTTTATGTTAACTCTAGTTTATATGGTAGAAATGTATTTCTTGTGTAGGGTATAGGCATTGAGAGGAAATATTGAAGAATTAGAATATTCAGTTTCTCCCTCTCATACAACTGACTAGAAGATCTCACTTGATAATATAATTAACGAGAGGACACAAGCCTAATAATATACATTATTAGGCGCCAACTTATCAGAGTAACCCTTGGATGTACAAGGAAAGCTACTTATTACTCTGTGAATGGAAGAAATTCAGTTCACAAACACTACGCACTGGTTGATTATATGATAGATGCTTGGAATACGACATTGAATAAGACCGAGACCTTGCTCAAAGATTTCACAGCTGCGTGTGGGAATTGATCTTGTCCCAACTAAATGGTCTGAGAAGGTAAGGCAGCCTTAGCCATCCATTGCTTTTACTCCCTGGAATAAAATCTGGCATGGCACCCCTTAAAAAAATACCTATGATCATATTTTCTTTTTGGAGTTGGCTAGAAAAACATATAAATCAGACACCTGAGTATGCACCCAGAATCCTTGAAGCCATAAAAACAGGGATTTTCCTTAGTTTGCATCTAATAAAATAGAAAAGCAACCCACTTGACAGAAAGTGGGCTTCCTGAAGGCTGAGGCAGAGCCAAGCTTTGCTGTACACAGTGCTGTACATTCAGAGTGACCGGGCTGTGTTGACACGTTGCAATGAATGGGGCTCTGCTGTCTCTGCTGCTGCCACTACCAACTAAAGAAAGAATTTCTAAGATCTGTTTTCCAGGGCTAAGATTTTTATGGCTTTTCTTAGTTTTGGTGGTTCACTCTAGCAAAGTACAGATAGCTCTTGGCAGCATATCTGGAAGAGGATCATCCATGAACATCTGAGTGCCATTGTGGGGCTTCCAGGGATGAGCAAAAAGTGTTTTTCACAATCTCAAAACTGCCACATTGTTTGGAAGGCGGAGATCGTGAATCATTTTTCATGATGAAGATAATTCTTGATCTTCCTATAATTTTGCTTTGTCCCAATTCATACTCTTTAAGGGAGGCTCTCTTGGTACTATTGAAAAGAATAAGATTTTGTGGGGTTTTTTTTGCCTCAAGGTAGGTGTGGAGAGGTAGAGCTAAGGAACATATCTTAACCATCTTAATTTTAACCAATTTTATGAAGTCTTCCTACCCCCACTTCCCCACACACAATTTTTCCTTCAGGGTTTAGCTGTGCATCTGCTTTTTTTTTTTTTTTTTTTTTTTAAATGGCTACACCTGTGGCATATGGAAGTTCCCAGGGCCAGGGCTGCAGCCCATGCCACAGCCATGGCAACAGTGGATCCAAGCTGTATCTGTGATCAGCTTGCAGCAATGCCTGATCCTTAACCCACTCAGTGAGGCCAGGGACTGAACCCCCATCCTCACAGACACTATTTTGGGTTCTAAATCCACTCAGCCACATAGGAACTTTCTAGCTGTGCTTCTGCTTTATCGATAGAGCACAACTTGCTAAAAAAAAGGAAAGAACATTAGAGAAAGATATTAAGGAGTAAGTCCTCAGATAAATAATCAGAAAATGTGTGACATGCTTTAAAAAAATGAAATGGAAATTGTGAATATAGGCATGTTTCTAGTATTTCATTTCCCAATCAGCCACCATCTGGTTCTACTTACCCTCTGAGGGTATGCGGTGGAGGAGTATTTTCTGCTTTAGTGATGTCCAATCAGGAAGAAATGAGGAGTAAAGAAGGGAACTGTAGCAGGAGGGTTAGAGAATCTTTAAGGAGAGAGGTTGGGGAGCTCCTTGGTGTGAGGAAAGTGGATCGAAGGAAGAAGGACTTCGTGAAGTGTTATTATGGTCTGTAGAGTCCCTGTTTGATATTTAGAAGATTGCACATTCAAAACTTGTGGAATTTTGAAATAGTCTTTTTTTTTGTGTGTGTGTGTGTTCTGGCCTGGGTTTTCTCTACTGTGGTACCATTCCAAGAAGGTGCATCACATGAATAACTCCTTGCTGAGTCATCTGTTGGCGATAACTTAGTTTGATATCCTTTCTATGTATGTCACCTCATAAAGTTTTTGTATCATTTTTGTGGCATTTTTTCTATGAATCCCATAGAAACAGAGTCTGACCAGGAGTTCAGGTGCACTTGATCTATGAAGTGAATGCTCTTCAGAAAAATGTCTCTAGGCGGGAGTGAAGTAAAGAAGGAGAAAAAGGCAAGTTAAGATGTGGTTTTAGTTTAAGCCTGGTCTTGGTTTGATGCATTCCAGGAGCTTTGGACTCTTTGCACTTGAGTGGGTCCTTGTACCATCATCCCTCCATCATGGGTGTGCTGAAGTCCATGGCACTTGTTTAAGATGATAAGGCAGACTCTGTTCAAGGAAGATTACTACAGTGAGGTTTTGTAATAGGAGAAAGATAAGACTCAATTCTGACTCCAACAAGGACAAGTGGAAATTTATAACCAAGGCACAGCATCCGTGAGTGAAAAATCACTAAAGAGTAAGGGGGCTTTTTGCTAGAATGACTCAGCAGAATGCTTGCTGCAGGCAGGCCAGGGTGCTAAAATATCAAGGGTAGGGGATTAGGAATGACATCAGAGAGGGGGTGGTCAGTTACCAAGGTTGGAGGATTTTTGCCAACCCGGCTGAGCTGGATGGTTGCTCAAACTAGATTCTCCATGGTCAGATAGGGAAGTCCAAGGCCCAGTTCGGTGGGCAGAGGATTCAGAGGAGCCTGATGGAAAGGGAGAGAGACTCTGATAGGGAGAGAGACTTTGTCAGGTGATATATAACCCTCCTGGGTGAACTGGCTTCCACTGGGACAGGGCAGTTTTCTAGACGATGGAAAATCTAGGAGCTGTTTGCTGCCAATACTCACAGCAGCTAGGGGATGAATAGATGCACCTGATGAATAAAGGTGATCTGTTGTTATGCAGCAGCAGAGTTTGGATTTACAAGCGCTGGTACAGAATCAGATCTGCACAGGGCAGATGAAGTTGGTGTTTACGTTGGACGATTTGAAGGGGGATCATATTTTTTCCACATGTTATATTAACAGCTTAATGGGGACCTTTAAAGCTTGTGCCAAGGTCTCCAGTCTCATTCAAGGATGCTCATGCTCCTCACATTCTATCTTTATCATATACCAAACTTCTTTGATTCTCTCAATACACCATTGCTTCTCTCATCCATACCCTACTCTCTCCTTCCTCATCGGTACTTTCATTTGACTGTTTCCTACCATTCTGTTTACCATAACTTAGGCATCACTCCATCCTAGAGGCTTTCCTTGGTATTCTGAATTAGGCATCCCCTTCCATTCTCCTTGTACTGCCTGTCTTAGTACTTTCCAGCATGCATTTCATTGTAGGTTAGCTTCCTTATCCATGCATCCTTATAGATTACAAAGTCTGTGAGGGCAGGCATTAAAATTGTGCTCTTGGAGTTCCTGCTATGGTGTAGTAGGTTAAAAATCTGGCATTGTCTCTCCGGTGGCATGGGTTCAATTCCCAGCCCAGTGCTGTGGGTTAAGGATCCAGTGTTGCCACAGCTTTGGCGTTATGTCACAGCTATGGCTCAGATTTGATCCCTGGCCTGGGAACTACCATATGCTGCAGATGCAGCCAAAAAATAAAGAAAAGAAAAAAAAATGTGCTCTCTATTGTACCTGGCAAATAGTAACTACATGCATTGTGAATTTATATACGAATACATTATATAGGATAAATAAAAAGATATCCCAACTTTTCATTTTTATGAGAATGAAGGTCTTATATTTTTGTCAAAATGAATAGTAATGCAAAATATAGATCAACCTACATGTCTAAAAGAAGACCTTTCAGGTTAAATGTAAGTTTTGGCAGGATTGAGAAAGTGCTAGATAGTGAGTCCCAATGATTAAGTTGAAAATTTAGGTAATCAGTTTCTCTCCCACACGACAGTAAACCCATTTTTCTAATGTATATGGCTGCTGTCAATGCCCATTTACATGTAAATTTTTATGAAAGCCTATCTGCAGTCAGGATAGTGCTTATCCTTATGCATCGTCCCAAAGGAAATTAAAAGTACAAGTATCATTGGAGAGGAATAATAGAGGTCTAACAGCTCTTATCCTTCAAGAGAAGCGATTCAGGAAAAGACTGGGAACTGCTTGCCTAGAGCAGAGGAAAACCACCCGCTCAGGAGGGATCTGGATGCAGGTGCTGGTACTGTGTGATGATGAAGAACATGAGCTTTAGAGTCGGAAAGGCTTTTGGTTTAGGGCCAGCTCTGATGTCAGGATGACTTCGGCCGAAACCATCACCATCCTCATTCCACAGGTTCCTCCTTTGTAATGGCTGTTTTGGAAAAACCAGTGAGATTATGCCAGTGCTGGGCTGAGCACCATGCTAAGCATACAGCAAAAGCTCAATGGCCTTTGCTAGTTCACCATAACACACTGTAGTGGGGGACCATGGGTTTGCGGTAATTGCTTCACCTGCTGGATGGCAGGGTCCTGGCCATCTGCCTGAGTGGAGGTACTCTTAGGGTGGGTTGGTGGGGGCAAACAACTGACCACGGTGTCTACTCATTGTCCCTTTGCCTAGCTGAGACCTGTGTATAGATGGTAAGAAAGTAATGACCACTGCTGCCTCCACTGGTCATGAACTCCATGTTTAACTCACTTTAATTCACACTCTCACTAGTTTTTACATCATGTGAACATGACAGATGACCATCTCCATGGTACATACCCTAGAAATAGGCCCAAAGATAGCAAAGGATTTGCCTACTACAACCATTGAAATGAGAGAGCCAGGAACGGACCCAGATTTATCCAGCTTAAGGCAAATGCAAAGGTTAATTTTTGGGAAAAAAAAAAAAAAAATTGAAGGGAAAAATGAAGCCCAGGATCTCGGCACTGTGTTTGCTTTTCTTCCTGCTCTGTTAGCAAACCATTAGCCAGCTCTCAGAGTAAGTGCTTGTTCTCTGTGACATGAGGATGGGACAGAGGCTAATTCGAATGCGACTGAAGAGTAATTTTGTTATGATTTCCCTTGATTTTGGTCTCCAAGGTGACTCTACACCAGACCTCATTCCAGCTTCACTCAGTGCTGAGGAACCCATATGTTTGAACCCGTTTGTCTGTACTACCCACCCAGCTATTAGCTGTACATCAACCTCACAACCACAACTGTCTATAAATTGGAAGCAGCAATTGAAAGATATTTTTTTCTGGCTCTTCATTTTATATATTATGCAAAATAAAGATGTTCTCTGCATAAGAAAAAGAGCACTAGTGTGTAAAAACTCCTTATCTGGGATGTGGAAGCTGTAATCTTTAGTACTTAATAATCTTATATCTGTTCCATTTCCCTTGATTTATGTTGCTATTTGACAGCTCTGTGTGGTGTGGAATATTGGGAAATGGGGGTTAATTGGCATTCATCATTTTCAGTAGGGAGTTATATTAGTCTTTTATTTTTTTTACCATGTTGTAAATTTTCTGGCATAACTCATATTGTCAAGTTTTCTGACATAATTGTCTTATAATTAGGGGACATCTTACTACTTTTTTTTTTTTTTTTATGGACTAGCACAGCATCAGAAAATTCCAGTTCTAGACAAGGTGTTGATAATGATAAAAATCTAGTTTCTTAAAGTATTTCAGTGTTTTAGATTCTATCTCCACTTTCTCTTTAAAATAGCCACAGAATGTTGGCATGTGTAAGTGAACTATGGAAACAGTGATTTAGAATGAATATAAAGGCTTCTTCTAAGTATGTGCTTAATCCACACTGACACTCTGACAGGGAAAATAGGGGACAGCATTTCTCAAGTTCATTGTGTTAACCCGCTCTCATCCCACCCCACCCCCACCCATCTTTCCGGGGACCAGAAAGTCTCAGGAGATACTGATCTATTCAAATATGTGTTTGCAGATTAGGAAACTAAGCCCCGGAGAAGTTAATTATCACCTACTGTGAGACCATGCGTGTCTCCATGTAATCTTTGCTTTCCTTGTTGAAATTTATTCACCTGTAATTTAGGCCTGGGCATAGCAGTCAGACTAGAGAGGGCTTACTCTGCAGGCTACAGAAACTTTGGTACAATCCAGTAATAGTCCATGATATCAAGGTAGAATCATGTCTGAAAAAAAAAAAAAGAAAAAAAGAAACACGTTACAGAAGCTAAATCAAAACAGGAACTTTTAAATTATAGCTTAAAATGAAAGACGATCTTTGATAATGGGATTTGACCCAGCTTTTTAGTTCAGAAAAACCAGTACTGGAAAAACCAGTAGACTTTTAGTGTCCAGCATAAAATCTGATTTTTTGAGATAATCAAAATAGTTCAACACATTTAAATGTGTTAAGTGATCTAGTTGAGATTAGTTTATGAAAAGAATACTTTCCAGATTGTATTTATGTAACACTAATTCTTATCAGTTTTATTTTATTTATAGAAGAGGTATTCTGTCAGGAGAGCCAAATGATTTTTTATTTTATATTTGTATATTTATTTAGGCTATGCCCACTGCGTGTAGGAGTTACCAGGCCAAGGATTGAACTCATGCCACAGCAGTGACCCGAGCCACAGTAGTGAAAATGCCAGATCCTTAAACCACTAGGCCACCAGGGAACTCCAAAAGTCAAATGATTTTTAAAATCTACATTCTTTTGAAATAGAATGGATTATGCCTTGTGATCAGTTTTGGTAAAGTGTTTTTTTGTTTGTTTGTTTGTTTGTTTGTTTTTGGTGTATTATAGCCAGGAATATAGGATAAAAGGATAAGGCTGAATTGAGAAACTACCTTAACAACTGTCTTTTTTAAATCATGTAGTCAGGTAAGAGGAACATCTGACAGTCCTGATGGTCTTAGCATCTGATCATAATGTCCTTTGGGGTATATGATACGGCAGTGAGGGAATTTTATTTTTGGCTTCAGTTATAATTATGAAAGGTCTGTAAGCAGTTTTTTCCTTTAATTCTGCAGTTTCTCCTTCTTCACTCCACCCCCATTCTTTTTTCCCTTCTTTTCAGCATCGTTTAAGTGTAGCTTTCTAAATTATACTTGAGTAGCTGATAAAGAGTAGAAGGAAATGTAGCTATCTTTCTTCTCTTAGCCTTCTGCTTGAATCACTGGTCATAATGATATTTTATATTTTGCACAGGATATTGTGATTTATATAGTGCTTTCACAAGCATTTTCTTTAATTCTTACAAAAATATATCAGGTGGGCAGAGCAGACATTGCTAATTGTCTTTACAGATGATGAAAATGAGGACTGGGGAAACAAATGATTTGTCCAGTTCACAGCTAAAGAGCAACAGACTGGAGTCAAAGCCAAGTATGCTTTTCTACTTTAATAAAGTGTAGAACATGTTTTCCTCCACTACAAGATGAATTCATATGTATTGCAAAATATTAGAAAAAGTGAAGAAGAATGTGAGGAAAAATTACATGTATCTCCCACATCCAGAGAGAACCATTATTCAAATTTTGGTATACTTTCTGTTCAGTTTTTAAAAACACATAATTATTTTAAAATCATTTTGGTCAGGGATTTCCCGTCATGGCTCAGTGGTTAACGAACCTGACTAGGATCCATGAGGATGCTGGTTCAATCCAGGCCTCCCTCAGTTGGTTAAGGATCTGGTGTTGCAGTGAGCTGTGGTGTAGGTCACAGACTCGGCTTGGATTCACTGTGGCTGTGGCTGTGGCTGTGATGAGCATATTAAACTACTAGGAAACACTTATTAAATATGTAAACAATTCACAAAATAAAATGAGAAGGAACTACATCAGAATATTGATGGCATCTTTCTCCAGGTGACATTTTAAAATTCAACAAGTTTATTATTTTCATTATTTTAAATAACCCAAATGATTAATAATAAAGAGACAAACAAATTTTGAGGTAAAGATGGGATTCCTACCTATGTATTTGACCTCGATCTTTTTTCTTGGCTGTCTTCCTCAGTGAAGTTTATTGCCTTTTGAATAATTCTTTCCTAGCCTATGGTAATAATTCTTATATGAATTTTGAACTAATGTACTCTTTCTCTTTAGAATCCTCAAAGTTTACTTTTTCTTTTTATAGGCCGTTTATCAATAAGTTAAGAAGACTACATTTTGGTCTGTTGGTCTTCTAAACCACCTTTGACTAAATGGACTCTGATAGAGTGTAAAAGAAAGAAACATTTACATCCTTTATACTCGATTCATGTTTTCATCATATAATAGTCATGTTGATGATCTTTAGCTAGTTCCTTATTAGTGAGTTATTTGGGCAATTAGGTATACAACTGTGGGGCATTGAATTAAGAAAAAAACGCAAAAATCACTGAAATTTAAAATTTATTGTTAAAAATTTTTTGGTTGACAGTAAATTATGAGACACTTTAGGAAGGCTTTGTTTCTGTAGTATAGTGATTATCACATTTGCTTCACACTTTAGGAAGTCTCCCCCCGACTCACGGTTGCCTCTTGGCATATGGAGTACCCAGGCCAGGGATCAGGTCCAAGCTTCAGTTGCAACCTATGCTGCAGCTGTAGCAGTGCAGGCTCCTTAACTCACTGTGCTGGGCTGGGGATCGAACATGCGTCCCAGCATTCCAGAGATGCCACTGATCCCATTGTGCTACAGCGGGAACTCCTAGGAAGGCTTTTAGGAGCTCAATGTAGCATAAGGGATTGTTTGCTCAAGCCAGGACATATCTCTTTAGAGTACAAAAATGAATGTTCAGCCCCATTTATTTTTAAATTTCTCCATTTCTCTATAATGCACAGAGTATATTGAAAGCATTTTATATCTCCTTTTTGTGAGATGTGCATGTTCTGTAACAACAGTTTATCACCAAGGCAACCAAACCTTTGCTTAATGTCCTGTACTTTAGTAAAATAAAGTGCATGTCATTTTAAGTACAGTTTTTTTTTTTTTTTTTGATGTAGAGGTGGTTTGAGATTTCACTTCTAATGAAAATGAGACTTTATTATTCTATTTCCCACAAAACTGCATCCTTCTCAGTGTTGAAAGGGACCCTTCTCAGAAATATTATTGTCTCAGGTCTGAGGAGCCATTCTCCTCTTCCTCTGCCTTCTAAGCTTGACACATTAACAATTATTATCAGATTTTGCTCTTGGTCTCCATCCATCCATTCAATTTGAACTTCCTTAATCCTATGTGGAACACAAGTGAGTATAAACACATAAAATATTCAAATTGAATAGGAAAGAGAAACTATCCAAAATATTCAGCCTGTAGAGATAATCAGCTGGCAGATCCAGGCTGAGTGATACTTTTAATTTTTTTCCCAGTGTCCCTATGGATTATCAAATTAATATTGATGTGTCCTGCTTCAGATTTGACAATTGTGTTAGATATGTGCAGTTTCCCAAATTTCAGCTGTCAGGGTTCCTCCACCTGCTTTTTTATTTGTAAAGTAATTGATTTGATTTATGGCCTCTATTTGTACAGGAAGGACGTTTGTGATGGAGAATAACTTTTCTGAGACTCACTCAAAGCCTTCAGTTTGAGTCTACTTTCATGTCAGATTGAGTTGGTTTGTTCTGTTTTCAATGACAAACAATTTAGTCTATTTGCTCGTTGGTTCGTTCATTCAAAAAATCTTTATGTTTAGTAAAGTGAGGAAGAAAAAAGGAGGACGAGACATCCCCTCCTTTCTGTGGTTCTAAAGCAGAGAATCAGACACACAGTCTTCCTTGTTATCTTCTTGAAAGGACATGAACAACTATCAGCCAGGGACCACAACTGTCAGAACTTTGTAAGATTCTCGAACTTGTTTACTTTCCCTTTTTATTATTTGCTAGTCCCTGCTACCTCAACCTGAGTGGCATTGAACAGCTTAAAGATACAGGAACAATGAACTGGTATCCAGGAGGTGTGAAGCTGGGGGAAATTGGGGAGGATATAGTAAAAGGAGGGAAATCAACCAACTCAGTAGTTTGAAGGCAATGGAGACAACTCCCCAAGAACTGGAGTAAGTGATGGAAGTATTAAAGGAGAGCTCCCTGGGTCCCTGAAATCTGTACCACAGAAGAAAGACGGAGACTACTGAGGTGAACTTGAGCTTGAGACCGTGAGTACTAACAATGGGAAGCACTGCATTATCTTGGCATCCAGCCCTTTTAAATCAGCTTCCTGAGGCTGATCTTGGCTTTCTCAAATGCTTCCCTTCCTGCACAAGATTGCCAAGATTTTCATACTTGTTCTTTTGACGTCTTGGGATGTTGGAACTGAAGAGGCTGAGATCACAGTCCTTTGCATATAATGAGGCAGGATGCAGAGTGTTGAAGAGCAGGGGTAAACTCTTTGACCAGTAGTTTTTAAAAAAAATCTGTTGAGTGAATAATAGTATCTGTCTAGTAGTGTCTGTCAGAAATCAAATTTGATAATCACTGGTCCTACTTTTACTGTTATTTATCTTTTTATTTACATTTCTTGTCTTCTTAACAGATTTATAATATTCTTAAATATCAAGATCACCTCTTGTTGTATCTCTGGTGCCTTGTACTAAGCATTCTGGAAACTGGGACTCTATAAACGGCCTTTTATGAACGGCGTATGCCCTTGGTTGGAAAACAGCAATAGTTGAAACATATGGTTCACTTCCTGTATGCTAGATCCTGTCTATATTAACTGAGTAATTGTACAACATGTCTGAGAGCAGTTGATCATCATCATTTTTGAGATGAGGAAAATGAGGCCCAGAGATGAAGTAACTTGGCCAGGGTCCAGATGGTAGTGTGGCTCCAGAATCCACTCTCTTCATCACCAGGCTTTATTGAGTGCCACCTGGGGTCCTTTACTAATTCCCTAAGTTGGGGGAAGAAGAGGAAACATTTATGTCTGTACAAGACAGGCAAGTGGCCACTACGGTTTCCGAGACTGGAGTGATTTTGCTAAGGGCTTCCTGCCCAATAGCAGAGCATGTTCCTCATTTTCCAGGAAAGTACAAGAAGTGATTTGACAGTAATCTGATGGTGCAGAGATCAAATTCATGATCAAGAAGTGTGGGTCTGTTGCAGCTGCTCTAGCAGTTAACTCTTGCTCAAGAATGCTCTTTTTGTCTTCACAGAGAAATTTCCACAGAGAAATTGTCTTTCTCAGCCTAACTAAACAACACAAACAGCAAGAACAATCACAGCAATAATGTACTCAAACTAAATATGTGGATCTATTCATGTGTCATTGTTCAATGAATGAGTTTTCAAATGGAGGGAGCTACTGTCATTATATTCATAAATATATCATAGATTTGAATTATTTTATTTTATTTATTTATTTCGATTAAGGTATAGTCGATTAACAATGTTGTGCCAATTTTAGCTGTGCAGCAAATTGACTCATTTTTTTTCTCATATAATCTTCTGTCATGTTCTATCCCAAGAGATTGGATATAGTTCCCTGTGCTGTACAGTAGGACAACAATGCTTATTCATTCTAAATGTAATAGTTTGCATCTGCCAACCCAAAACTCCCAGTCCCTTCCACTCCCTTCTTCCTCCCCCTTGTATTATTTATTTTAAGTTATTTTATGTTTTTTCCCTCAGAAGACCTTTAGGCTCTGCTAAGCAGAAAAAAAGATGGTGTAATGGAAGGACTGTGAATTGTGGGGATGGATAGCCTAGCTCTACTGTATGTTAGCTGCATGAATTTGGTCAAGTTACTTACCTTCACTTGACCAAATTCATGCAGCTAAGGCATGACTTGTAGGGCTCTATGAAGACTATGTTTTGAATTTCAATCAGGTTATATGGACAATGAAAATTATTCAGCTACCCCAAAGTGAGCTTTGCTTGCCTTGCCAGTATGGCTTTTCATAGTTACTCAGATTCACTAAATCATTACCCAATTACATGTTTCCTTTTGGCTTCACAAACCTGAGCATACGTTTTTTTCCCAGAGTTCTTAGAAAATTCTAATAACAACAATAGTCCCTTGTCTTGGGCATTAAAACACAACACCTCCCCTCCAAATGCTCTAAGAAATCTATGCATGTGCTATTCCATGAATCATCACCATTTTCTTATATGTAGCAGAATAGAAAAATGTGATTATATTGATTCAATGGCTGAATAAGAAGTTATTGAGTTCTAATATGAGAACTGCAAATTGAAATATGCTCTGTATTATCCAACATGCTGATGTAAATGTTAGCTAGTCAATGAAGTTGCAGCAGTATTTTATTTTCCCAGTATTGATGTGCTCCATACAGGTAGTGTGGTCAACCCTTCCAGTTTCCTGGGATATAGGGTCAGTGCTAAAACTAGGAAAGTCCTTGACAAACCAAGGCAAGTTGGTCACCTTATACATAAGGGTGAGAGGGATCTGTGTTTACGTCAGTTACACAAATTTATCTTCTCATAAATTCATTAAAAATTTAAATAACCATTTTTAATTTGTTGCTTCTAAAAGAAGTGACTGTGAATTTTATTTTCAACTTAAATTTATAGGTTTTATGTTGTTTTGAAGCTTGTATCAGGGTAGGTGTAAGAAGTTAATAGTCTTTTATCAAAATTAGCTATAGGGAAAATTGTAGGTTTCAGTGGTTCGAGATCTAAGCAGATGATGTTAAGATTTTGTAATTTGAGTTTGATTGTGGTGCAGTGGGTTAAGGATCTGGCATTGTCATCACTGTGGCTTGGGTCACTACTCTGATGTGGGTTCAATTCCTGGCTCAGGAACTTCCATGTGCCATGGGTGTGGCCGAAAAGAAAAGATTTATACTTGGATTCCTTTCCAAATCCTTTGCATCTATCCTTTGTATTATACGATAGTTGTATAATTTATATCTAGAGTCCACTTTCTGCCAGGTTTTGAGCCACACTTAGATTCTAGAGCAATTTTAAGAAAACTCATTTTTTAAAAAAAGGGAAAAAAGGGAAATAGCTATCAGAAAACTTTCACTACTTATAAAAAATAAGAGACAGCAGAAAATCTCAAAAAAGTAATTATTTTTTCAGGATAGAATAGATAATAAAATTCTCATTTCCTAATAAAAAGGCATAACAACCCAAAGATTGAGAGTGAGATTAATTTTTGTTCTTTTAGAGTGCATCTTAGATGACTTTATTATGTTTTTCCTGCTCCTTACCAATTTATTTCCAACTTACTATCTCCCAACTTTCATTGTATGACCTCTCTCTTCTGCTTATCAAAACTGGTTCTTGGGAGTTCCCATGTGACTCAGAGGGTTAATAACCTTATGCTGTCTCCATGAGGATGTGGGTTCAATCCTTGGCCTCATTCAGTGGATTAAGGGTCCGATGTTGCTGTGGCTGTGGTGTCGGCCTCAGCTGCAGTTCCAATTCAACCCCTGGCCAAGGAACTTCCATATGCTGCAGGTGCCACCGTTAAAACAAACAAACAAACAAACAAACAAACAAACAAAATGAGCAGGTTCTCAGGAAACAATCCAAATTAGTCCCCACTGCTCTGTAATAATGTAGAGTTGGAATAATCATCTAGTCTCCAGAAATCTCATTTTAACATGACTAAGAGTCCTAATTTAAGAGACCTTCCAAAGGGATAATTCCAGATACTAGGAATTACAGGCATAGGATGGCAGTGAACCTTACTGTTACCTCTGAAATCATACCATGAAATCATCATTTTCCTGAGTAAAAATCCAAGAGTGTCTCCTGCTCATGACTAAAGGCCCATGTCTGAGCCCAGGTGTAACTTTGAATTACTTATCAACTACATATTAGCATATTTCTCTCTCAATGATCTCAAAGTATATGAGATACATTGCCACCTTGGAATGCCAAGAGACCAGACTAATTTGTACATTTTTTTCATTCTCCCAGGTGGACTAAGAATGCAGAAACCTATGGTTGAAGCAAGGATCTGTCCTCGATACAGGAAGAGAGTGATGGTACCTGGGGATGTGCTGGTGAGCGACTTTAATTCTTGCATGTCTGCTGAAGCCTGGTGTAGCTGTGTGGCTTCTCTGCTGATGACATCACAGCTGTGTTTCGTTAGCAAAGGCAGGCTCTTCAGGACTGATAATGATCAGTCCACACTAGTCTGGGCAATTCTATTCCACTTTGCTTCTGTTGGTTGAAGGGTAGATATGGCCCAGTTCTGGTCAATGGGATATAAAGAACAGGTTTTCTTCTATGTTAAAAAAAAAAAAAAAATCAGAACCTTAAGATTCTCTCCATCCCTTCTGGGAAGAGGGTGTGGTGCTTCCCCTTCAGTAGGCCTCCCGAGATCATGAGGTGACATAGGCAAGGACAAAAATATGATGCTCTGACAGTGATGGAGCAGATGACACAGTAGATAGAGTTGCTGTACCAAGTTTAGAATTGCATGTCTCCTAATTTTGTTTTTTTAAGGTAATTAAAATTGTTATTGTTTAAAATTTAGCCAAATGTTCTGCAACTTTCAGCCAAAAGCATCCCCAGGTTCTGCTATTTCATAATAATTTATATTGTGAATAAAAATATTAGAATAAAAATATTTTAATATGAACTATAAGTATTTTAAAATATCATGTAAAATGGGAATAATGCCTCTTTAGAAACATGTGTTATCTTTATTTTTCTACAATTTAAACTTAAGGAAAAAATAATATTACTTACATAAAAACAGTATTTCATGATAAAGCCCTTGATTTTTTTCTTGCAACTAAGTGGCTACCCCTGTCTCTTTCCCATAAATAAGACCCAGAACCACCATGGACGAGAGGATCTGGATTACTTTGTGTTTTGAATATTTCAGAAACTTTTTAGGCTGAATTGGGTATTTTGGAATATACAGAGCCTGATGGATTCATGCCTCATTGTCATTAACATCTCCATCCACTCACTTTCTTCCACATAAACATAACAATTTAACAGCTGGCCTTTCCCATGTTCCCTGTTCATTTTTTTTCCTGCAAGCTTATTTCTGTCTTTTGTATTCTTCCTTGTTTTTCTTATTGACAGATGTTTTTGCTACTCAGAAAATAGCTTAATTTGATTCTCACCTTTTTCTTTCCTCTGATTTTACCTTCTCCATCATCTACTTTTGCTTCATATTTGCAGCCATTTCTGATCTGATCACCAAACCATCTATTTCTCTTCTTTACAACCCGAATGAATCAGAGATTCAAATGGATCAGGCCCTAATAACTGGAATTGAGTGCAATTTAATATCTGGCATGATGGCTGGAGTGTGTATACTTTTAATGACTGTATTTAGTTATCTATAAATACCTGACAATGGAGTTCCCAGTCGTGGTTCAGTGGGTTAAGAACCTGACAAGTGGCCATGACAAGTATCCATGAGTGTAGCATAAGCCTGAAGCTGAAGCTCTCGATTCTACCTCTAGCCTGGGAATTTTTGCATGCTGCAGGTGCAGCCCTAAAAACAAAGCAAAACAAATAAAACCCCCCCAAAAACCTGGCAAGAGTGACAGGTGGCATTGTTAGAAAGCACAAGAATAGTAGAATAAAACTGCTACTCTAGTACTAAATAAATAATACTACTATTCTAGTACTAAAACTACTAGAGGTTTTCTCGTGTATGTTTCCTTATGTTACATAATCTGTGAATGAAAAGATTCAAAGACTCAAGTAATGTAGCACTTGCATAACCCTTACACCAACAGTAGATATAAGGAATGTCTTGGTAGGAGGTGAACAAAAGGAGGCTTGAGAAGACTCATGAGGATGTATTAGAAGTGAACAGTGAACACATTTTTTTTTTTTTTTTTTTTTTTTGGTTGCACCCATGGCATGTGGAAGTTCCCAGGCCAGCGATGGGAACCCAAACCACAGCAGCAACCTGAGCCATAGCAGTGACAATGCTAGATCCTTAACTGCTAGGCTACCAAGGAACTCCTAGAAGTGAACACTTTTTTTTTTTTTTTGGCTTTTTTAGGGCCGCACCTACAGCATATGGAGGTTCCCAGGCTAGGGGTCGAATCAGAGCTGTAGCTGCCAGCCAACATCACAGCCACAGCAATGCAAAATCCAAGCCATGTCTGAGATCTACATCACAGCTCATGGCAACACTGGATCCTTAACCCACTGAGCAAGGCCAAGGATCAAACCCATGTCCTCATGGATACTAGTCAGGTTTGTTAACCACTGAGCAATGATGGGAAATCCAGTGAACACATTTTAAAGAGAGGAAACATACAAAAGTAAATCCTCCCATAGTTTTGTATTAAAAAAATTTTCAGGAGTGTTTCATCTTCTCATTTGACTAGCAATGTATATCTTGTTTAACTATAAAGACAAAGTTTAGAAGAGACCATGAGCTGTAATAATAGGATTTCTAGTAGAAAAACTTCCTTCCTAAAGATTACTTCTTTCATTATTGTGTTTTTATGACATTTATGATTTTTTCCTGACTTTAGAACTTATTTATGCTCATCGTAGAAAAGTTGGAAAATATGGAGAAGAACATTATAAAAAACATATATATCTTCTATGATTTCATCCAAGTATAGTTGGAATCAATATTTTGGTATATTTTCTTTCACCCTTCTTCATATTTTCATTTATTCTTCATTTATTCATTTATATTTCCACACTGTTAAAAACAAAATGTTTGGCTGATTCTCTGAATGAGTTTCCTAGGGCTGCAGGAATAGCTTATGGCAAGCCCCATGGCTTCAAACAACAGTTTACTCTCTCAAAGTTCTGGAGGCCAAAAGTCTGAAAACAAGGCACTGGCAGCTACTCCATGTGGCTCAAGGAGTGAATGCTTCCTGGCCTCTTCCAGTTTCTGGTGGCTCCTGGCCCTCCCAGCCTGTGTCTGCATCCTTCCAGGCTCTGCCTGTGTTTTCACAGGGACCCCTCCTCTCTTCCCTGTGTGTCTCTTATAATGATGTGGGTCATTGGATTAAGGCCATCTGGGTAGTTCTTGTTTACCTCACCTAGAGATCTTTAACCTAATTCCATCTGAAAAAATCCTTTTTCCAAATGAAGTCACATTCACAGGTTCTAGGGATTAAGTTATGAGTGTATATTTTGGGGGACCCACTATACCAGCTCTTATGGAAATCGCTGGGTGAATGATTTGAATTTTATTTTATTTTATTTTTTTTTTTTGGTAAATCAACTATACTTTAATAAAATTTTAAGGGAGTTCCCTTGTTGGTTTAGTGGTTAATGAACCCGAATAGTATCCATGAGGACTTGGGTTTGATCCCCGGCCTTTCTCAGTGGATTAAGGACCCAGTGTTGCCATGAGCTGTGGTATAGGTCACAGATGCGGCTTGGATCCTGAGTTGCTGTGGCTGTGGTGTAGGCCAGCAGCTACAGCTCTGATTCAACTCCTAGCCTGGGAACCTCTGTATGCCTCGAGTGTGGCCCTTAAAAGAAAAATAATTAATTTAAAAAATTAAAAAAAAAGACTTATAGAGATGGTTTAGATTCCCAGCAAACTTGAAAATAAGGTACAGAAATTTCCCATATACCTCTTACTCCCACATAGGCATAGCTTCCCTGTTTATCACTGTCTCCCAGTAAAGTGGTACACTTGTTACCATCGATGAATCGACATTGACATCATTAGTATTAAAATTAATAGTTTATCTTATGGTTTACTTTTTAAAATTGTAGTTAATTTATAGTGTCGTGCCACTTTCTGATTTACTTTTATATTAAGATTCTTGCTGTAACCTAGCTCATTGGTTTTAAATTGCCCACCTTTTACTTGTTTTTCATCTCTGCAATTCATATGTATTTTACAGGTGATGGCATATCATGTTGCTAGCTTTTTTTAAAGTAGTGCTTAAAATTGTGCTGTACCTTATACTTAGATTAGATGAAATATATTGCTTTAAAAATACCCCTTTATTTAGGTATGGTTGACCTGTAAAAATGTTTACATATTTAATGTATACAACTGATGAATTTGGGGATAATTATGTACCTATGGAAATATCACCACCATTAGTTCATAAACCTATCTATTACTTCCCAAAGTTTCCTTTGCCTCCATTATTATTATTATTATTATTATTTGTGTGTGAGTGTGTGTTAAGAATACTTAATGTGACAGCTGCCCTCTAAGTAAATTTTAAGTATGTAATACATTACTTTTAACCATAGGCACCATTCTGTATAATGGATTTCCAGAACGTATTTATCTTTTCATAAATGAAACTTTGTGCCCTTTGACCCCCTTCTCGACTCCCTCTCCATCCAGTCCCTGGAAACCACATTCTCTACTCTTGCTTGTATGAGTTGAACTATTTTTGATTCCTTATATAAGTGAGTTGACACTGTGTTTGTCTTTCTCTGCCCATCTTATTACACATAGCATAATATCCTCCAGATCTATCCATTTTGTACAAATGGAAAGATTTCCTTCTATTTTAAGGCTGAATAATACTACACACTCACACACACACACACACTATATTTTCATTATCCATTCATTGTCAATGGGCATTTAGGTTGTTTCCACATTTTTATTATTGTGAATATTGCTATAATAAACATAGGAGTGCAGTTGTCTCTTTGAGATCTTAATTACAATACCTTTGGATAGATACCCAGAAGTTGTTATATGGTAGTTCTATATTTTTTTTTGAGGAACTTTCATATTGTTTTCCATAATGAGTGTACCAATTTATGTTCCCACCAGCAGTGTACCAGGTTCTATTTTCTCTACATCCTTGCCAGCACTTGTTATCTTTTTGTTTTATTGTTAATAGCCATCCTGACAGGTGTGAGGTGATATCTCATTGGGGCTTTGATTTGCATTTCTCTGGTAATTAGTGAAGTTGAGAACCTTTTCATATACCTCTGGGCCATTTATAGGTCTCTTTTTTGGTGAAATGTCTATTCAGGTCCTTTGCCCATTTTTTTTTAAACTTATTGTTCCCCAGTATAATTGAGAAAAAATGCACATAAATCACTGTATAAATTTTGCTTATTTTTTAATGAGATTGGTTTTTCACTATTGAATTACATGATTTCTTTATATATTTTGTACATTCCTTTTTTATCAAGTACATGGTCTCCAAATATTTTGTCCCATTCAGCAGCTTGCCTTGTCATTTTATTGATGGTTTCTGTGGCTGTGCAGAGCTTTTTAATTTGATGTATTCCCACTTGTTAATTTGTGCTTTCATTGCCTGTAGTTTTCTGTTACACATATCCAAAAAGTCCTTGCCAAGACAAATGTAAGGGAGCATCTTCCCAATATTTCTTCTAGGAGTTTTATGGTTTCACGTCTCACATTTAAGTCTTTAATCATTTTGAGTTGATTTTTGTATGTCATGTAAGACAAGGGTTCAATTTCATTCTTTTGCATGTGGATATCTAGTTTTCCAAGGACCATTTATTGAAGAAACTCACCTTTCCCTTTTGTGAGCTCTTGGTATCCTTATTGAAGATTTAGTGACTGCATGTGGGCGGGTTTATATCTGGCTCTATTCTGTGCCATTGGTCTATATGTCAATTTTCCTGCCAGTACCATACTGTTTCCATTACTGTAGCTTTGTAGTATATATTGAAGTCAGCAAGTGTGGTCTCTCAGATTTCATTCTCCTTACTCTTTCTTCTTTGACTACTTTGGATTTTTTGTAGTTGCATGTGAATTTTATGATTGTCCTTTCTATTTCTGTGAAAAATGCAACTAGAATTTTAATAGGGATTGCATTAAATCTGTAGATTGCTTTGGGTAGGTATCTTTGAGAATATGTGTATCAATTTATATTATTATTAATTATTTGAAATCAGTCTCTAAATATTGACTATGATAAGCCAGGGTTTTCATATACATTTAATCTTTTTGTTTTTATTTTTTTTTGCTTTTTTAGGGCTGCATCTGCGACATATGGAAGTTCCCAGGCTAGGGGTCCAATCAGAGCTGCAGCTTCCAACCTACACCACAGCCACAGCATTGCAAGACCTGAACCACCTCTGTGGTTCCAGCCTACAACACAGCTCACAGCAATGCTGGATCCCCAACCCACTGAGCGAGGCCAGAGATCGAACCCACATCCTCATGGATACTAGTTGGATTTGTTTCCACTGCACCACAGTAGGAGCTCCCTAATCTACATTTATTTTTTGGACTACTTGTTAACCTCTTGTTTTTGTCATTTTATTTTTTCTATTAAAAGAGTAGTATTTTTCTTTCACATGTATTATTAATAATACGCATGCCTTAATTGAACATCTACCATGTGCTTGTCAGGCTCTGTCCCCTGCAAAGCAAACATTATTCCCCTTGTTTTCTTCATGAGGTAAGTGACTTACAGGCATGATTGATGTGTTTTCTAAAAATATTAACTTTGTTGGTCTTTGAGAAATATTTTCTGGATTATTTCTAGTTTGAGAATTGCCTTTTCCATTTGTTTATATCTCTTAACATTCAAAAGTATTTTTGTTTCTTTATTTGTGTAATGTGGTCACTATTACTGATTTTTTTTCTATAAACGTTATGCTTTGAAAGGCCTTTCTTAGCCCCAAGATCTATTAAATATTTATTTCTATTTTTGTCATGACTTTTTATAATTTACTTCTAATATTAATTTTTTTAGTTGACCCAGAATTTTGTTATTATTCTTGTCCTGCTGGATTAGAACCTAATTGGAGTTTTCTCAAATCCCTGATTTTCTTGATACCATTTAAAAAATAATTTGGCCTTTATTTATTGCCTTTGCAATGTTTATCTCACAATGTATTAAGTTTTCTACATGCTGGGGTTTCCTTCCTAGATATATCTGCTATTCTTTTTATTTCTGTGGTGTGTTTTTCTTGTTGCCACATCATTAATCACTGCAGCTTTAAAACATATTCAGCATTTTGTAGAGCAGTTATCTTCAGAGCATTTTCTCCTTTGCTCATTTCCACAATTTTTCCTCTTCTCTTGTAAGTTATTATAAAATTGATTTGATAATAACTTGAGAGTATAAGAAAATATATACTTAATAATTTTCCTAGCTAAATTTATTGTCTATCATTTCATTCAAAATATTGCTTATTGAATGTCTATTATGTGCCAGTCACTGTTTTGGTTGCTAGGGAAAAATTTTTTTCTTTGTCTTTTTTAGGGCTGAATCTGTGGGCCTGTGGCATATGAAGCTTCCCAGGCTACATGTCAAATCAGAGCTGCAGCTGCCAGCCTACACCACAGCCACAGCAACGCCAGATCTGAGCCACATCTACTACCTACGCGTCTGTTACCACAGCTCACGGCAATGCCAGATCCTTAACCCACTGAGCAAGGCCAGGGATTGAACACATGTCCTCATGAATGCTAGTTGGGTTCATTACTGCTGAGCCACAGTGGGAACTCCTAGGGATACAAACTTGACTCTATGCTCCTGCCCTATAAAATCCCATTCAAATTGGGAAGAATTATAATAAATGTGTGAATAAATACACATATTAAGTGCTGTGAATAAAAATTAAGCAGAGTAAGGGGTTAGACATGGAGTGAAGGTGAGCGTTACTTTATAAGGATGGCTGGAAAAGTCCTTTCTGAGGAGCTGGTATCTGAGTCCAGGGAGCTGGCACAAGGTGTGGGATGATGTGGAGGAAGTATTTGCCTGGCAGAGAGAACAGCAGACAGAAAGACCCTGAGGAAAGACTTAGTGTCCTGTACCCAAGGGATGGCATTGCTGCTCGAGTGGCAGGTGTGCGGGGGCAGGGACAAGGTGGTCAGTGTCAGCGTTCTAAAAAGGTAAATGGGACAGGTCTTCTATGGTCCTATGTGTTACAAAAAGGAGCATGGGCTTTACTCCAACTTTAATGGGCAGAAAGCCATTGGAAGGTCTAGAACAGAGAATTGACCTCATATATTATGTCTTCTGGGTAGAGAAGCAAAAGCAGCTAGGGGTCTTTAGCTCTGATCCAGGTAAGAGATGCTAGCAGCCTTGACCAGAGTTGTGGCAATAGAGTGGTGAGAAGTGGTCAAATCCCAGTGGAGCTGGAGGAAATGGCAGCCAGACTGGATGTGTCAGGAGGGAAATGGGGGTAGTGATAAGAGAGACCCCTGGGTGTAGGACTGAGGGCTGCCTGGCGCCACCTTTACTGAGGAGAGGTAAACCCGGGGAGAGTTTCAACTGGCCATCAGGGTACGGAGGTCAAGTACCTATCCTCTGGGTCAGGAACCAGCAAATATTGGGAGTAGAGATATGAATTGGGATGTCATCAGTTTACAGATGGAATATAAAACCAATGGCTGAATGAGGCCACTCAGAGAATGAGTGTAGATAGAGCCTGGACCTTGGTGAAGGGAAGGAAGAGAAAGGATGCTGGAGAGCAGACTCATGAAGACCAGCCCATCTGCGGGGGGAGAGCCAGGTAGGAGTGGTAGGTGGGGAGGCGAGTGGGACCGTGCTGCAAGGAGGAGGTTCTGATGGATCACACGCACGTGGTCGAAGGTCCCAGGAATGGAACTAAGCACTGGATTTAGGAAGCTCGCAGTTGCTGTTGCTGCCCTTAACCAGTTTGCTTTCAGTGGGGGCTGACCCAGAGAAAGAGCCTACTTGGGAATGGCCACACTCATCAGAAAGAGACAATACAGACAACTCCTTAGAGAAATTCTGCACTGAGGGGGAGCAGGGGAGTGAGGCTGGGGATGAATTTAGGATCAAGAGGGGGCTCTTTTTACTTCTTTTTTTTAATGTCAGAATAGACCATTTATTACGAACTGTTTGAGCAGGAACCTACACAAAGTGAGGAAACAAAGCAAGTACCAAGGGCTTAGGGTGAGAACATTCTCAGTGTAGGTAAGGAACTGCAAGTAAGGAAGTAGAAGGAGCTTTACAGAATTTTCACATCCCAAGAACGTGTTGGAATGGGAACCACAAAAATCCCTCAACATCATGCAAAAATCATGAAGAGTTTAGAAGGAGAGAGTGAGAGAAGCAGTTCAGGATTCGGCAGACCCAAAGGCCATTGAAGACAGGACCCGTTTGGTATATTCCATGCAAAAAGAATATTTAACCTGTGAATTGCATCTTTCTTTCTCCCCTCCCCCATTTTTTAAAGTTTTTACAGGAGTTCCCGTCGTGGCGCAGTGGTTAACGAATCCGACTAGGAACCATGAGGTTGCGGGTTCGGTCCCTGCCCTTGCTCAGCGGGTTAACGATCCGGCGTTGCCGTGAGCTGTGGTGTAGGTTGCAGACGCGGCTCGGATCCCGCGTTGCTGTGGCTCTGGCGTAGGCCGGTGGCTACAGCTCCGATTCAACCCCTAGCCTGGGAACCTCCATATGCCGTGGGAGCGGCCCAAGAAATAGCAACAACAACAACAACAACAACAAAAGACAAAAAGACAAAAAGACAAAAAAAAAAAAAAAGTTTTTACTGAAGTATGGTTGATGTTGAATGTTGTGATCATTACTGCTGTATAACAAAGTGATTCAGTTCTACATAGACACACATCCATTCTCTTTCAGATGCTTTTCCTATATAGGTTATCACAGAATGCTGAGTAGAGTGCCCTGTTCCAGACAGCAGATAAGAGGAACTTTTTAATAGGTGGAGTCTTATCACTGATATGGGGGATTAACATGTTGATGGCAGTGGTCCAGGGGGGAGGAGAAGCTCTTCTTGCAGGAAAGAAAGGGGATGCCTGCAGGAGCCAAGTCCTTTCCAGGTAAGTGTGACTGGAATCTCCAGCGCACACAGGAGATTAGGCTCTGGGCAGGAGAAGGGGTGCTTTTCAACTTTCATTGAAGTGAAGTCATCTTTATTTTAAGCATATCTGCTATGTAGCTTATTCCATCTTTTCATGTTTATCTAGGTATTTACAATGACATGCACATAATCTGTGAATAAAAGAGCAATGCATTCGTTGGCAAGCCTGAAATCTTTTCCTGACAGGTTCGTTTCAATCACTTTATTTGCAAAAGTGAAAAATAGACAAATTTTTCAAATCAACCTCTCACATGCAGCATGTTCCATTCAACTGAGCCCTCTAGGCATCTGCTGACTACTCAGTGTACATTTTCCCATATATAGTCACATTTCCAATTTAGGAGTATCCTCTACTTGCCTGTGTTACTGGACTGTAGGAGTACCTGTGGGGACCTGAATAATAGATCGTTGCATTTCCTGAAAATCCTGAGGCTCAAAAGGCACTCAAAGTGAGTGCCTTGGTTTCCAGGCATTCACTCTGCATCCCTGGAAACCAAGTCCCAGGGGAGCAGTGCCCTTCCACACAAGCTGCACTGCCTCAGAAGCATGGAATTTCCAAGCTTTTTAAATCTTTTTATTTAATGAGCATATTCTTCAAGAAAATAACAGTAAGCAGGGATTTTGTACTTACAGCACTTCCGGCTTGTGACGGACCTTGGCCTACAGCAATTTAATTGGGGAGGGGGCACAGAATAGAGTTAATAACAGAATAGTGGAGTTGCCTGGTGGCTCTGCGGGTTAAGGGTCCTATATTGTCACTGCAGCAGCATAGGTTGCTGCTGTGGCATGGGTTCGATCACTGGCCTGAGAACTTCCACATGCTGTGGGTCTGGCCAAAAAAGGTATAAAAATAGAATGTTATTTTCTTTCTAATTTTTTTTTCTTTTGTCTTTTTAGAGCCACACCGGCATCATATGGAAGTTCCCAGGCTAGGAGTCCAATTGGAGCTGCAGCTGCTGGCCTGCGACACAGCCATAGCAACAGTGGATCAGAGCCACTGCAACCTACAACACAGTTCACAGCAGTGCCAGGTCCTTAACCCACTGAGTGAGGCTGGAGTAGATCCCACGTCTTCATGGAAACTAGTCGGGTTCGTAACCCAGTGTGCCACAGCAGGAACTCCTAGAATAATATTTTCATTAGTAAAATAGATTGTCATAGAATGCAACGCCAGATAAACTATCTTAGAATCAGATAATGTAAGTTGTCTAGAATGATGATGAGAATTATCCTCAGGCATTTTGTCAGCATAAGTGAATTTGTTGGCTGTGTCTCTTTTAAGCTCCCCAACACGTTTCTCACTTGTTATTAAGACAAGGATGAGTGACAGGGATTCACTTTTTATTTTACTCTCTGTGGTTCTCTTCTTGAAGCTGAAGGGTAGGTCATCACTCAGGGTTAGGCTAAGCTTCCAGTTGTCATCATGGGCATGGATGATGAGTGTTAAGGGGATATTGAACAAATCCCAGTCTGTCAACTACTTCTTCTTAGTACAAGTAGCTGGAATTGCTTTCTGATAGGATGGCCATGATCATCGCAGCAGGCCCCTGGTGAGATGGGCATCCCTTTGCCACCCACTGCTCAGGCTCTGGTGGATGATGCTGTTCACTGTGGCCCAGAGGAGCTGGAGAACCTGGCTTCTCTGTTCCCTGCACAATCAGCCAGCCATTGAAAAGCTGAAATCTGTGCCTAAGAAGGACTCAACTGCAGAACATCAGAGAAATGCACACTATAGGAAAGCAAAAACATCTTAAGGTGTTGGAACCTCAAAATGACATATAGCATTTGTAGCTATTTTCCTCTGAGGACAACTTGGAGTTCCTGGACTAGGTAGGGTTACATTTTATCTTGGATACTCAAATCATTCTTTACCTTCTTTATCATCTCTAATCAGAGGTGGTGTCACTGCCTGTTGCTGTGGGTCATGCCTGACCTATTGTCAATAGGTCAGCCAACTCTTAGCCATTAGGTGTGGTGCTGAGCCTGGATGCCAATACCAATGATGCATAGAGGTATATACAGAAAAGATTCCAAATAGAATTGGGTATCTTATTGACCTGGCAGCAGGTAAGGAGCACCAACATCCATGGAGAAATTACTGGCATGGTCCCTGAACCTTACATATATTCTCTCATTTCATTCTCTCAGTAACTTCTTCATATATAAAAATCTTCTGTCAAGAGTTCCTGCTGTGGTGCATCTGGATCAGTGGTGTCTCTGGAGTGTTGTGACACAGGTTCAATCCCTGGAGTGGCATAGTGGGGGCTCAGTGGAGTAAGGATCTGGCATTGCCACAGCTGCTGTGTGGGTCAAAGCTGCAGCTCAGATCTAATCCCTGGAATAGGAACTCCGTATACCTCAGGGCAGCCGAAAAAAAAAAAAAAAAAAAGAAAAGAATTTTCTATCATATGCCAGGCACTGGATAAGGCCCTCAGATGTGTCCATGAGCAGGTGGCCATACTGCCCCATTCAGAGCTTACAATTGAGTGAAATAGATGATGATGACAGAATTAAGACTATCTATTGATTGATTCATGCTTTACAGTTATTGCAGTAAGCATCTAACTTATTACCACTTCATCAATGAGGGAAGGAAGGCTTATGGAGTGAAGTAACTTGTATTAAGATTTGAACCTAGGTCCTTCTGCCCCTCTGGGGACAGTTTTAAGCCCAGTTCTGCTAGTTAACAGCTGTGTGATCCTGAGAAAGTGACTTCCTCTTTCTGAGATGATGAATGGGGACAGTAAGCCTTTTCCATCTTTATCTTACTCATTCCACTCCTACGTGTGTTAGATGGTTCCCATCTTTCAAGTCTCAATTTAGGCATCACTTCCCAAGAAAGCCTGACTGCTGGTCTCAGCTCCCCAATAATCTTCTGAGTGAATATGCCCTGTGGGTTTTTTTGTTTTGTTTTGTTTTGTTTTGTTTTTTGTTTTGTTTTGTTTTGTCTATTTAGGGCTGCACCTGCACCATATGGGAGTTCCCAGGCTAGGGGTCTAATAAGAGCTACAGCTGCTGGCCAACACTACAGCCACAGCCATGCCAGATCTGAGCTACCTCTACAACCTACACCACAGCTCACAGAAACACCAGATCCTTAACCCATTGAGCAAGGCCAGGGATTGAACCCGATTCTCATGGATACTAGTTGGGTTTGTTACTGATAAGCCGTCATAGGAACTCCCTCTGTGGGGCTTTTGAAGCCGTCCCTTGTCATGGCACTAACTCCTGGTGATGTGCCTGCCTGTTTACCTTCCTGAAGGCAAAAGGATGAGGAGTGTAGCCTGAAGAGCCCCCTCTGTTTTGTCAAGCTCTGCTTTAGATAGGGAATAAGTTCAAGACACCGTCTACTTCATTCCCAAAGTATGTCACATCTATCTTGATTCTACCATATTTGTGAAGATGAAAGAGTGGGTCTTTCTTATTCCGGTATTGGGTAAAATGGCCTTGGAGTGAAAGCTGAGTAAAGAAGTTAGCCTGAAGCCAGAGCTGTGGCTAGTAAGGAAAGAAAGGCAAAGTTGCCAGTGGCTGGGCAGGCAGGATTTTGCAGGGCAGTGTAAAGAACCCTCCATTCCTGCCCAGTGCTTCACAGCTCCTGGCACATTCATTCAACACCTCAGTCCGCAGACTGATATATTTTTGATGAGGGAAAAGTTAGGGAAATCCTGGAGAGTCAAAACAGACAGAAGACACAGTTCCTCTATCCTGAATCAATGGGACTCTTTGGGCCACAGCTTTTCCTCTCTGAAACCAGGGTCCAGTCTGGTGCAAATCAATATTTGTTGATGCATAATTTCATGGAGCAGGGTTGTATTTTCTATAGCAAGTTTGTCTTTTAATAAGATGACCAAGCACGACTTTATAAGGCAAACAAATGAAATAAAACCTTCCAGACGACTACTGGAAATGTTTCTTCTTCTTCTTCTTCTTTTTTTTTAAGCTCCAATACAGACCTTTCAGTGAAATGGTCTGACAGTTTTATGCGTTCTTTCCTGTTTAGCATGGCAGTGAGAGATGGAATTTGGGCTTGTTCTGTCTGAATTCAGGCCCACCATGACCTGGTGAAGTCACTTTCTCAAAATACAGGCTTAAATAATAAACTTTAAAAAATAGTCCTAAACTAAGATTTCTTAGCATGTTTCCTTCACTTTTTTTTTTTTAAATTTAGAGGTGATAAAAATGTAGAACCAATGAATTAGAATTGCCATGCTGTCCAGAACATGGATTCCTCCAGAAGTATGTATGAATGTGTATAACTGATTGGAACTGGGACTATACGAGGTGGAGGGGGAAGCATAGAGCCTTTGGGGGAATTAGTGTCACCAAGAATAAGGTTTAAAGCTTCTTTCTATTTCTTAGCTAGAGAGAGAATTAAATAAGATATTCTAGATTGGCCACAGCAATCTCTATAAAAGAGAACTAGAGTTTTTCAGTTAATGTGTTAAGTACTTAGCGAAAGGATAGCTTTCCATCCAATTTTTAAAGTAGACTATTTTTTTAGAGAAGTTTTAGGTTCACAGAAAAATTGAGCGGAGAGTATACAATATTGGGAGTTCCCATCATGGCTCAGTGGTTAATGAACCCGACCAGTATCCATGAGGATGCAGGTTTGATCCCTGGCTTAGCTCAGTGGATTGAGGATCCGGTGTTGCTGTGAGCTGTGGTGTAGGTCGCAGACGTGGCTCGGATCCCGTGTTGCTGTCGCTCTAGTGTAGTCTGGCAGCTACAGCTCCTATTGGATCCCTAGCCTGGGAACCTCCATATGCCTCGGGTGCGGCCCTAAAAATACAGAAAGAAAAAGATGGAAAAAGAGAGTATACAATGTCCCCCTATCTTTTCTGCCCCCACGTATGCAGGGCTCCCCACCATCGACTCTCCCTATCAGAGTGGTGCATTTGTTACCATCAGTGAACCTACACTGACACATCATAGGCACCGAAAGTCCATTATTTACATTAGGGATCACTCTGGGTTTTGTATATTCTATGGGTTTTGACACATGTATCATGACTCACATCTACCATTTTAATATCAAACCGCATGTTTCACTGCCCTAAAAATCCCCTCTTCTCCCCTATTCATTCTTCTCTCCCCCCAACTCTGTTCATGTATATATATATATATATATATATATATATATATATTTTTTTTTTTTTTTTACCATCTCCATGGTTTTGTCTTTTCCAGATGTCTGCTAATGGAATCTTACAGTATGGGGTCTTTTCAGATTAGCTTCTTTCACTTAGTCATGTGCATTTAATGTATTTCCATTTATTTTCTTGGTTTGATAGTTAATTTCTTTTTAGCTATGAATTTCATTTTCTGGATATACCAGCTTATTTATCTATTCATCTACTGCAAAGCATCTTATTTGCTTCCAGGTTTTGGCAATTCTGAATAGAGCTGCTATGAAACATCCATGTGAAGGTTTTTATGTGGACATAAATTTTCAACTCATTTGGGTAAATATTAAGAAGCATGGTTGCCAGATCATGTAATGAGTATGTTTAATCTGGTAAAAACAAAAACAAAAACAAAACAAAACAAAATCCTGCCAAACTATCTTCTAATTTTGGGGGAAGAAAAAGCTGCCAAAGTATCTTCCAAAATGGTTTCACTGTTCTGCACTCCCTCCAGCCATGAATGGGAGTCCCCGTTGCTCCATATTCATGTCAGTATTTGGTGTTGTTAGTGTTTGGGATTTTCATCATTCTAATAGTTATGTAATGGTATCTTCTTATTGTTTATTTGTTTGTTTTCTTTCCAATTTTGAAAGTGACCTCTTCAATTTGGGAGAGAATCATGGAATCCAGGCACCAGGAGAAATTGATACTAGAGAAGGGGAGCTGGCTGTGATGTTGCAGGTGGGGCAGTGGGCAATTTCAGCCTAGAAGGTATCCCTGGGCTTGCTGAATTTTTTTGAAAACACAGTTTAGATCCAAAGAGACCAAAGGAGACAGTCAATTACAATGTTTGGGAAAACTGGAAGAAAGTATGAATACTTTGTAAATACACTCATTCCCTCAAATTAGTAAATCCAAGTGTGACTTTATTTAATAGTTTGTGAAACCTGATGTGCATATTAGTTTAGAATTGGCATTTTCGCTGCAGGTATCAGCTTCCCACAGTTCATAGTTGCATCACCAATGGTCCTTCACTCACCTGGATCTCAGACTGTGTTTTCCATCACCCTGGAGGTGGAGCGTATCAACAAGCATCTCAGCTGAACTCTTGCTAGGCTATTCTCATCACCAGGTATAATCAAATTAAGAAACTAAAGTCAGGGACAGTCTCTAAAATCAAACAATTTGCCCTTTTCTGTCTTTGCCATTGATCCTGAAATGTAGAGTTCCTAGGCCATCCTGTGAATGTGATATTGGCTTCAAGCAAAGTAAAGGATACCATGGAAAAAGAGGAAGGAAGAAGGAAAATTTTCATCTATTCACTGTCAAAATCCCCTCTATCCTCCAAGTCATTGGCCTCATTTAGAAATGCTGCCCTCAAAGCATCTAACAGTCCATGACTTTGTTTGTTTGTTTACCTTTTAGGGCCGCACCTTTGGCATATGGAAGTTCCCAGGCTAGCGGTCAAATCAGAGCTGCAGCTGCAGGCCTGCTCCACAGCCACAGCAATGTGGGATCCGAGCCAAATCTGGAAACTACACCACAGCTTGCAGCACTGCAGGATCCTTATCTTACTGATCAGCATCCTCACAGACATTTTGCCAGTTTCGTATACCATTGAGCCAAAATTGGAATGCCTAACAGTCCATTCTTCTGTCCAGTCAAATACCAAATGGGCTCAGCTTTGACTAAAAGCTCATTGGTCCTGATACTCTAGTCTATTTTGAAATTGCCCAATCTTTGTCTCCGTTTTGCCCTCTTATATGTCTATATACAGTCCTCACCTTGCAGGGTATCTTGTTTCAAAGACTCATGCAGATTGAAATTCTGCTCTTGTTTCCATGCATCTGAGATTTGATCTTATTTAAGAGCTTCATGCTTCACTGTAAAACTTTCCACCATCAGAAATAAACTTTCTTATCTTCTCATTTCTAAACCAGCCTATACTTGCATCGGTCTACCATTGAGGAAGGGTCCCTATCATCTAGGGGCCACAGCATCACCTGTAACCTGCATCCCACTCTAGAGAAAAAAAGAGTTAATATTTCAGAATATCTTCCATTCAACACAGTCAATGATGCATCACTTTTTATCTCCAGCACCTGTCACCCTGTCAGCTTTCTTGCTCTTGGTTTTGAAACACCCTCTCTGCTGCTTTTCTTCTTTCCTCAAGCCATTGTTTTGTTTTCTTGGCTGGCTTCTTCTCCAATTGCCTCATTTGGAGGATCTCAGGATTTGGTCTCAGGCTGTCATCTTTTCCATCCTTCACCCTTGTCCCCACGTGATCTTGTCAGTCTGCAATGACGTACGCTCTCATGTGCTGCTGACTACCCCTTTTCCATTGGTGGCCCCATCTCCCCCTTGAGTGCCTTACTTTCATGCCTCAATGTCTCCCTTGGATGTTATCTTCAGTTCTGCAATATAACAGATCTCGAATACAATTCTGCAATTTCCCCCTTCCATGTCATCTTCTCAAACCTCTGTTCTTCTCTTTTCATGTAAAAAGCACTGAGCTTTATCAAGTTACTCAAGCCAAAATCTGGGTGTCCTTCCTTGCTGATAAACTGGATATCATCTGTATTAGTAATCCTTATGGACGCTACCTTGAAATACATCTGAAACCCTCTTAGGGTTCAGGCTTCTGCTATCTCTTGCCTCAGTGAACACATCAGCTTCACTTGTTCCTCTACTCTCACTCTTGTCTCTCAGCCTCTCCCCCCATAGCTGCTCCAACTCTTCTTCAGGCAGCAGCAAAGATCTTCTCAATGATAATTTGATAAATGCTCTTCCCTTGCTTTAAAAATCCTGCATTGGCTTTCTTTATATTTAGCATAAAATTCAGCCTTCCTCTCATGACCTAGAATATCCTCCATCACCTTGCTTAGCCCCTCAGCCCTACCTGTTTCCACTTTTCTCTGGGTTCTTCAAATATCACTGGTATTGTCTGGAAGGAAGTAGGGGAAGAAAGGAGGGAGGAAGGAAAGAAGGAAGACTTCTCCTTTTTTTTTTTTCTTTTAAGGGCCGTACCCGTGGCATATGGAAGTTCCCAGGCTAGGGGTCGAATCAGGGCTACAGCTGCTGGCCTATACCATAGCCACAGCAACGCCCGATCCCCGACACATTGAGTGACCCACATCCTCATGGATACTAGTTGGATTCATTTCCACTGCACTACAACAGGCACTCCCTAGACTTCTACTTTATGGTAAGGAAATGAGGCCCAACCTAGCAGTAAATAGCAGTACATAAATTCTCCCTCAGCTCTGTTTTATTCTCTACAGCTGTCCTCTTTTCTCTGTTATGCTTAGTGTAATATAAGGCAAATACCAAAAAAACCTCTGTGTGATATAAAATAGAGAGTGTATTTAACAAATTAATGTCATTTGATAAAGGAAAAATAATTGTGAGTTCAGAGAGGCCTATCATTTACTCATGGTGGAATTGTTAGCATACTCTGAACCTCAGTTTCTTCATTGATAAAGTGGACATAATAAGTCTACTTCATAGCACAAGCATAATAATTAAACAATAGTGTGTTAGCATACTTAGTTTGCCATGGTACAGAAAATTTGTGACTTCCCACCAGCCCCTCCCTAATTCCTGACCCCCTCCTGTTTACAGAAATACTTTCTGTATGTTTCAGGTATGCACTGGCCAGCATTAATTCTATGCTTTGTTCAGTGATAACAGACAGTGCCCCCATTACAGTCAGGACCACCAGCTCCTTTCAGGGAGCAGGTGTTCTTTGCAAGGCACTGTAATGGTGCTTTACATACATCAGTTCCTTTAGCCTCCCCAACACCTGAATCTGGGTTTCCTGGAAGCTCTGGGAAGGTGTTTCTTCCAGAAAACATTTCCATAGCCAAGCACATTTCATAAATGTATAAAATTACATACTCCTCATGGAAAGTTATAATTTGTAACTTTAACAAGAAAATTAAAGATCATGACTAGTCTTGTATAAACAGTGTTTCATTAACTTCCATATCACTGGGGAAATCATCCCTCCGAGGCTGGTGTTTGTTTGTTTGATGTTTATGCTTAGCAACTGCTTACATTCTGCAGCTCCACTGTTCTCTGGGATGCTACTTTGACTCTGTGCACTAGAGTTCTGTTCATGCTGCTTAAGAGCAGATCCAAGTTTGGTAAAATTTTTCCTTCCAGACCACATTATCTTCTTCTTTTCCTCCACTTTGAGTGTTATTCATTTGCAACTGTGATGGATTGGTTTTCCTCTGCTCTGAAATCTATTTCCCCTTTTTTTCATCACAGATCATTCTGCTGCTTATTATAAAAGTCAGCATTTCAGAGTTCCTGTCATGGATCAGTGGAAACGAATCTGATTAGCGTCCATGAGGATGCAGGTTCCATCCCTGGCCTTGCTCAGTGCGTTAAGGATCCAGCATTGCCATGAGCTGTGGTGCAGGTTTCAGACAAGGCTCTTATCTGGCGTTGATGTGGCTGTGGTATAGGCCAGCGGCTACAGCTCTGATTTGACCTCTAGCCTGGAAACCTCCATATGCCATGGGTGTGGCCCTAAAAAGACAAAAAAATAAAAAAAATTAAAAAAAAAGAAAGCATTTCTATAGAGTGTTTGTGGGGAGGAAGAAAATCTGACAAAGAGAGAGGGAAAGAGGGAGGGAGAAGAAAAGGGAGAGAGAGAAAGCTGGAAAAAAGATAGGGAGAAAGAGAGGGAGGGCGGGAGAGGGTGAGGGATTACTCTGTATAGAATTTTGGGGGAATACTTTGGGAGACAATGACTTTTAGTCTAAATTATGTTAAATAGATTTATTTTGTTAGAGTGTTAAGCTATAGCATCAAGTGTAAAAATAACAGCGACTTATCGAGTAGTAATATTTTCTTCAAAACCTCTTTTTCCTTATGATATTAGTTAAGCACTTTTTTCAAGATTTGTTCAGTTCTATATAGAATCTAATTCTGTCTCCAGGTAGAAATTTCTAGGGTTAAAAATAAAAGGGAAGAATAAAATAGTATAATTTTTAGAAGCTCTTTAGAACAGGGATCTTGTCCTATTTTTATTTGAATAAAGCAAAATCATGACAGTATCTGGCACAGAGCAGGTATCCAATAAATAAATGAACTTCTCTGCCACAAAAATAGGAAGGTGCTATGCTTACTTCTATACCAGCAATGCCTCTCATGCCAGTAAAAGTAGGATCATAAGTCCTAAAACTGCAACTAATATATAAATCTACTACCTAAACATCCTTAATAAGTACTCTATTACCCCAGTTTCTTATCATTTTTAGAATCAGACTTGGATTCTTTCATTATTATTTTTTCATTTTTTAAGGCTGCACCTGCAGCATACACAAGTGCCTAGGCTAGGGGGTCAAATCAGAACTGCAGCTGCTGGCCTACACCACAGCCAAGGCAATGCCAGATCCCAGGCACATTTGCGAACTACTACACAGCTTGCTGCAATGCCAGATCCTCAACTCACGGAACAAGGACAGGGATCTAACCTGTATCCTCACCGAGACAATGTTGGAGCCCCAATGGGAACTCCTGCACTTACATTCTTTTAGATTCAGTTGTTACTATTAAGAATGTCCAAAGGTAGTCATTTAAGTTATTATACATTTCATCTTTTTAAAAAAGGGCCAGAATTTTTTTCTGACTATTTTTGGAAGGATGGTTGTCATCAGGCAGATTAAAAATACTGTGACATTTGCACAGATGTCAAGATATTGTCTTGGTCTGTTCAGACTGCCATTAAAAATAACATAGCCTGGGTGTCTTAAACAAACAACCTTGATTTCTCACAGTTCTAGAGGCTGAGAAGCCCAAGATCAATGCACCAACAGATTTGGTGTCTGTGAGAGGGTTGACTTCCTGCATCATACACCACTTTCTTCTCACTGTAACCTCACGTGGTGGAAAGAGAAATAAACCTGGACTTAACATTATTTTAGATTCAGTTGTTACTATTAAGAATGTCCATAATACTCCACCATCATGGTCTAACTACACCACCTAAAGCCATCTCATTCAGGATTAGGATTTTGGGGGTACACAAACCTTCAGTTTATAGCAAGACTCTTGGTTTTGTTATCAGGCAAAATCCTTCCACATTTCTTCTTGTTTTCTTAGGATTCTTTATCTTGTTTTTACCATCTTAGGGTTTCTTTATATCCTCTCATAATTATGTAAGTTCTAAGATTTCTTTTGTTATGTTCTTCTCAGGAGCTGTCAGAGAGAATGGCTGAATTAAAAAATTACTAGATAATCCTACCATATAGCACAGGGGACTATATACAATCCCTTGGGAAAGACCATGATGGAAGATAATAAAAGAAAGGGAATATATATATATATGACTGGGTCACTTGGCTGTCCAGCAGAAATTGGCACAACATTGTAAATCAACTATACTTTAATTTAAAAAAAGTATAACAAAAATGACTAGACAATATATTCAATGAAGATAATTTAATTCCTTAGGGGGGAAAATAAACATATGAGTTATTTAACTTTTATAATATGCACAGTACTGGCTTCTGAGGGCTTGTGGTTAGCCTGGGCAGAGGTACTATCCTGCCATACCTAAGTAGTGACTTTCCTTTCTCCCCAAGATGAGGTTACTCTTTTTTGGTACTGAACTTAGTTCAGGAATGCGGTAGGGGGAGTTGGTACAGCAAACAAAAATAGTATAACTTAATGCAAAATTCTTCCAAGACAAAGGTGTAAAGGTGTAAATACAAATATAGAAAGGCCAGATAGTGGCATTTTCTTGCTTGACAATCTATTTAACAATTACACACCCCCTTCAGAAGCAGTAGGGGCAAAAGAAAGTGTGTTCAGACACATGACATCTGCCTTTGTGGTAAGGGCAGCCGACTTCTGATAAAGCTTGACATCTTCAGTTGAGCATATTGGAAGCTTCGTATAATGTGTGTATATGGCATTGGTGGGAGTTGTCTGTGTGGGGGTTGTCTGTGGTCTCTACTCACCAATTTGTGACTTATGAAATACAGCAGAATAAAATTTGAAGGCTACATATACGAAGAAAATCTTGCAGGGCAGTTTGCTGTTGCCTACATAACTGACATTCCCAAAAGGCTCATCAGGCATTTATAAGATATCTGTGCACTGCTGCTATGTTTTGACTGAGCTGAAGAATCACAGGGTACAAGGGGTGTTTAAGTCATCTGCTTTCAAGCACGAGTTTGCTCACCCTAGCCTGGGAGTAGAAACCTGACCAGCTCTGGTCGCAGCTGCATTTGCTGTTGACAGTTTGTCTGTTAAAGTTCTTCTTTATGTCAAGCCGCCATCTCTATTAATCTATCCAGCTCCCATCACTCTCTGCCCTGTGGGGACACAAAGAACAAATTTCATTTCTGTTCTCTATGACGGATAGGCATTCAATTATTCATTCACTCATTCAACAGAACTTCATTGAGCAGCAACTCTATGCAGGCACTGAGAACGCAAAGGTCAAAAATACCAAACCATACTTTCAAGAATGTCACAGTCTATGACATCTATTTGGGCCCTACTCTACAGGGTTTCTACTCTACAGGGTAATCACCCCTTGTTTCTTTGGTCATTCCTCATGTGTCACCATTCTAGGCCTCCTTGCTAGTCTTCTCTTTTGAATGAATTGGAGTTTATCAAAGTTCCTCTAAGCATGTCCCCCCCACCCTGGAAACAGCTCTATAGGAATTGCTTGACCAGAGCAGAGGGCTCAGAGCCTGACATCTCATCCTCTGGGTGCTGATGAGACTATTTAGTCAAAGGCATTTGGCAGTCATATCACATGTGACAGTCGTGATCTTTCTTCTCAATTTATTGAATTAAATAATGTGAGAAAAAGAATGTGTGGGTCACTTTGCTGTATAGAAGAATTTGACAGAACATTGTAAATCAACTATAATAAAAAAGAGATAAGTTCACAATCGTTATCCTGACTTCAAGCCCCTGCCCAATCTTCTTGTGTTATTTCATCCTCCACCATTTCCCAATATCAACTTATTGTGTGTTTTCTTTCCTTTGTATCTTTGCCAGTTTACTGTTCTTCCTTGAATATCTCCATGGTGGCCAGTTTCAAAGCTAAATGTTTTCAAAGGGTCATCATTGATGCTTTTCTTATAGTTCCTAAAATGTCCTTCATTGTTCCCTGCCCTGTGGTAGGTCTAGAAGAGTGCCTGTCAAAAAAGTCACAGGTCCACTGTGGACCAGACATGGCTAAGTATTGAATAGTATATGGGCCATTGGAATAGAGCTGTGTCATACTTATTATCAGTTAATCCTTACAGTAACCACATAAGAAAAGAGATAACTGAAGACTTGTACTAATATAGTTAATAAAACGAGGGCCTCCATGGCTTTCTTATGCTGTATCTCCAGATGCTTGTACCACCTGAGTTATAGGAATTATTATATACCATGTCCTGTGTGAAGCTAACTTATTTAACACCTGATCTAAGAGTTCCTCTTAGAGAGGTGGCTTTCTCTACTTAGGAAGAACCTTCTAACCTTGCTTTTGGGGAAGATATGAAAGCATACTCTAGGAGAAGCCAGTGAAATAAAGAAAAAAAAAAAAAAACTACTTCAAGAAGTTAGAGAGAATTGGGGCTGAAAAGGAAGCAGGAGAGAAAAAGAGAGGGAGGGGGAGGCAGAGAATAAGGGCAAGTGGAGAAACAGAGAAAAGTGAACAGAAAAAAATGGCTGGTGGACTTTTGAGCATAGGGATCTCTTCGATCCCATGACCAAGTTCTTTGCTATTTGGTTTTACGGCATAACACGGGTTTCCCTCACTGCCACAAACCTTCAGTGAAGTCTGCTACTTACATAAATGCTTTGTGTGAGATGTTTCAGGCAAAATCAAGGACAGGGAACTCTGCAGAAAATCTAGCCGGGGAGGGCAAAAGGATGGCGGTGGGAGGGAGTTCTGTAAGAAAATACCACAGTCAGCCTCAGAATTCCACACACCATGGAATTAGTCCCATTTTATAGGAACTCTCAAAGGATGGGGTAACCCCAGCCAACATATGGGTTACATTTACATTTCTGCCTGCCAACTATACGGGGAAGCAACTTGAATGCAATGACAATGGTTTCGATTTTGCTGTCCCTTGTGCCTAGCCCTCAGATTTCCTCATCGCCTGCTTCATTTTCAGTTTCAAGTTCCATACTCAGCAGCTTTTGAGCTGTTATTCAAATGTTTATCATTTCCAGGGAAATTTCTCATTTGCTACATGTCTAAAGTTTAAGGTCACTTGTTTGAGTGTATTGTTTACACAAATACAGTATGTTTCTCATTAGTGACTGTGAAAAACACCCAAATATGCCATTTCCAATCAAGTCTGATTTTCTTGTAATTTTATGTCACTTAGGTTAACATCAGTATAATTTCTCCTTTTCCAACCACAGAATTCAGACACATATTTTATAACCTGAAATGTCTTCCCATTTGATATTACTTACTTAACGAAAAACAGTAGCAGTAAAAACCTACTTCACAAGTTGAGTGCAGAGTTAGGAATATATATTATAGGGTCACAATACATAATTTCATGCTCTGTGATCTACTTCAATGTCAACCTGAATTTATTAAGATTAACTTTGGGAATTAGTTTACTGTTCACTTTTCATTGCTGTTAGAATGACTGTAGTACCCCTGCGAACAATGTAAAAGTGGAATTAATTTCTTTATTATTCTCAGAGATTTTGACATTAATGTTTAAGTGGAAAAAATAAAATATAGTGAAGGCCACAAATTAGTAAAATTTGTTTAAGGTAAGCCAAATTTATCAACATTTTCCACCAAGAAAGGATGACAACATATGCAATTCATGAATTTATATTTAGTATCCTTACAGAGATAATTTACATTTGCATCTGCATGAATCATTATTATGTTTATATCCTACTTAGCAGAATACTGGCTAGTAATCAGATTGTTAGAACAGTGCTATGAATCATGGACACTTAGATCTGGCTGTGACCCTGCCAGTAACTAGCTAAGCGAATTTGAACACCTTTCTAGATCTTAATTTTCTTACCTGCAAAAATGCGAAGGGTTTTGCAGTCTCTCTCAGCACTAATAATATTCATAATTCTCAATGATAATGCCTCATTGGAATTAAAATTATTTTCCAAGTTAAAAAAAAAATCTCTCATGGCAAGGATTGCACTTAATGGAAATATTTCTGAGCATGCTGATAAAATACCGAAGGACTAAGCCAAGAAGTTTTGCTGATTACAAAAGTAGAGTTCACTAGTTCCAGTGGTGTATATTTTCAGTGGGCCAAATTTATCACATATGTTGGACTTTTAATGCTCCACTAATGGGCACAGCCTCTTCTCTGAAGGGCATTTATTTATTCATTTTGGCTACTTTTATTTTACACCAAAAAATGAAAGTGGTCGCTCCAAGGAGAACCACAGAGAGAACAGAATAAACTCCTGGTCTAGAGGAGGCATCATTAAAGAGTGTATGCACAGACATCATTCCTTGTCTTCTGCTTTGGTCCTTAAACACTCCTTCTTCTTTGTGGGCATTTTCTTTTTGGCACCTCACCCCTTTTTATTCCCAAGTGCCTTATTCTTCTCTTTAGGGTTTAAAGAAAATTATCCAATTTCATCTTGTCTGGCCAACTTGCCGGGAGAGTTTTCCTAGAATAATTGCCTGGGCAGTCACTTACTTGTGGTGTGGTTCCTTCAGAATAATCCCTTTAGAAGCTTCCACTGGGAAGGAGCCCATTTCTCGAAGACAAAAGCTAAAATAGCCCATTTGTGGATCTCCCAGAAGATTTGTGTATTCCAAAAGAACAAATAGATAAATTCTGAAGTTTAAGAAAGGGGGTGAGACGATAAATGGGTTAGGAATGGGGACACTTTATCTTGAAATACATAATCTGTGATTTAAATATAAATGTTAGCATGTGAAAGTTTAAAATGATATTTCATATTTCAAAATCATGCGTTTTGGCTCTCATATTGATTGCTTCTTTGCTTTTCAAAATTTAGTGAAGTAATATATTTATATAGGCTATAAATCTTGCTCTTAATAATTGGAGTGAGAATAGTCCATAGTGGAGTACTAGACAAGGATGTATTTTTATAAATTACAGTTTAAGCATGGAAAGAAGTGATGAGAATATGTCTTCATGATTATATGTTCATTATGTGAGAGCCAACTTCCAATAGAGAATGAAGATTTCATTTCAGTACCCCTAGCTCCATTCTAAGCAATGGCCTGCTGTATCAATTCTGTGCATTCAAGGGGTGAAAAGCAATGCCAAAGATGCGATCATTGATGACAGGCAACATGGCTAATTTGAGGTACAAAGGTATTTTTATACAATATCAAATTTTTCCATAAATTACCTGATCAGTTGCCTCAGACTTTCACCCCTCTTTGTTTGTGTGTACTTAATCATTGGTTTCATGTGTCCTCTTTTCTTATCATAACTATGAGTTCTTTCCTTTCTAGAGACTTCAGCAAAAATTTTTTGGATATTCAGACAGTTCATATTAGTACTCGAACATCTGTATCATATCCAAGTTGATTCTCAGGGCTCCTTAGGGAAGTGTGTGAATTTTGTGGTGGAAGGGAGCATAATTTTGAATTGGCTTTTGGGTTGCTTTGTTTCTTCTGATCTTGATAGTTGAGTATATTAGCACATCAACTAGAAGTAGTGTAAGACCAAACCAAGTGTTAATTTTCGGGTCTGGGTAGAGCTAATGCACCCATTGTATTAAAGTCAATTTAATTCAATGATATCTATTGTCATAGCTTTGTGGGATATGAAACAGATATATAAATACAATACTTGTGCATCAGTCATAACTCCTTTGATTGCAAATGTCAGAAACATAACTTAAACTAGGTGATGCCAAAAAGTGCTTATTATAAGGGTACTTGGTTCTTTAGTAACTAAAAGAAACAAAGAGAAAGAAAATTAATGAATTGTGGGATAGGCAGAGACATAACTGGGTCATCTGAGAGTCAAAAGGAAGTAGAGGCAAGAACCTTACATCACCAGGAGACCTACTACCACTTCTTATCGCCTTATCACTCTGCACTTTAGTCCTGTTCTCTTCAAAAGACCAGCCTACATGAAGCAGAACATGGATATCAGTAGCTTCAAAGCTTCACAGTTTAATCTCCTTACCACCTGTGCAGATTTATTTACTTGCCTTTTAGAAATTGTGTTTTATTAGCCTCATTAGGGTATCTAATAAGGAGTTAGTCCTGTGGGAAATGTGGGCAATGGAAGTGAGGCATATACTCATCAAACAAACTAGAGGTTCCAGAAAAAAGATGCCTGTTAAAAAAGAGAGATGTCAAAGGAACTTAATAATCTAAACTTGATTAGATTAGCACTGGTAAAAGAAGTCTCCCTTTATAAATGGTAACCAGTGGTCTACCCTGATATAGTTTCAGGGATTGAATTTATATTTCCTGTATGGTTTAGGAAGCTCAGCCTCAGAAGCTAACCTAAAACTATCCTTCAAGTTTCTGGTGTCTTGGATATCTTGACAGATGCAAAATCTCATATCTTCTCTTGATGGATACACAAGTAAGTTCTTACAGGATTCTCACAGATAGAGCACAAATAAACATGAACTCATGATCCAAAATTACAAATCATCTGAGGAAACAAATTGTACAAGCCAGAATCAGAAGCAAAAAAAGGGAAAAAGAAAAACAAAACAAACAGCAGAAATCAACCCTCTAGAACTTCATGTATTCACATTATTAAATAAAGAAAGTAAAATAAATTTGTTTAAAATGCTTAAAGAAATAGAAAAGGGAATTAAACTATGAATATGGATTGTGTTTTACAAAAATGGCTAGGAAAAAATGGAACTTCTATAAACATATACTTGGAGTTAAAATTAGGTAGATGGTCTAATAGAATATTAGACATAGATGCAGAGAGAATTAGTTAATTAGAAGATAAATCTAAAGAATATAAAGAAAGTATCCAGATTTCAACCCAGAGAGACCAAAAGATGGAAATATGCAAGATAACATACATGGAGGATATTTTAAGAAAATACATCAGAAGTTTAATTATAATTTCAGAAAGAGAGACGCATGATCATGGGGAAACTCGGTTTTTCAGTACTGATGGAAGACGATATCATCAGGTTCAGAAAATTGAAAGAGTTGCAGGGAAACTGCCAAACAAAAAAGAAAGACAAAAGATCTTAAAAGCAGTAAGAAAAAAAAATCAATTAATTTTAAGGGAAATATAATTAGATAATCAAAGTTCTCAACAGCACCAATAAAGATAGAAGACATTAAAATCATATAGTAAAAGTACTGAGAGGAAATGAATGTTGAATCTGATTTATATATCAAAAGCAATTATAACTCAAAAGAAAGGAAGAAGGTTATCTCAAAAGAAGACATGAGACTCAATCAGGAATGATAGACAAATGGGAAAATCTAATTAAATGTGTAAATCTAAATTAATAAACTAATAATCCTGTATGTTTACATATGTATGTATGCATACATATAAGACAATAAAAATGTTTCTTATGAGTAATAATGAAATATTATGTAATTAAAATACTGGGCAGGAATAAGTTAATTTGGGAGTGTAATAAAATGTAGAGATTTTAAAGCCCATGTATTGTTGAAGAAGAGGGTAGAAGTGAAAATAAACATACTTTTTGGTTTTAATTTATCTTAAGTATTAAGATAATACCAAAGAAATAGAGCATATCTTTCCTATTCATTAGAGGAAACAATAGAGGAAGGTAGAAGAGAAGAAAGGAAGAAGTATGAGTTAAATAAGCAAATGTAAAGTACAATCTTAATTCTAAGAATCAGTCTAATCCAAGAATATTAATGATCTCAATAATGTAAATAAATTAATCATTTAAATGTCAAGATATTTCAGATTAGATAAAAATATGTCTCTGATTTTTATTATTTACAAGTATCACAAATAAAACATGGGATAGAAATATTGGCTTTAAAGGATAGAAAAATATATAGCAAATTCTAACCAAAGAAGCTTATATGAATCATTTAATATTAAATGAAACAGTCATGAAAGCAAAAGCATTATTAGAGCTACAAAATTTAAAAATATTTCGACTTATCAGGAAAGTGTGACAACCAAACTTGCATATGCCTAATAATATTAATCTCAATTAAAGTGAAAATCAACAGAACTAGAATAGATATTGATAAACACCTCTCTCTAAGAAACTGATAGATCAGGAAGAATAAAAGTTAGAAAGAATACAGAAGATTTGAATAATAATAAGATATCTTTAAGGAGCAGTTTTAGAACTCTTCACCCATCAATTAGAGCATATTTTTTCTCATCTATACAAATAATAGTTATGAAAATTGACTATATATTATAAAGTAAGTCTTTGTCAAAGAACAAATATGAGTATACCAGTATTATAAAGCTTCAAAATCATATAGCCTTATATATTTTAAACAAACAAAAGAACCCAATTATAAATAACTAATGAATTAAAGAAAACATAATAAAAATCAGAGTATACTATGAAAGTGATAAATTATTATCTATTGAAACTGTAGAACGCAGTTGGACTCTTGAATAGAGGGAAACATATAGCTTTAGATGCTTACATTACTACATGCTAAAATCTAAATATTGAAAAACTAAGGGTTTATCTTGATATTTTGAAAAAATAAAATTAAAATGAACCCAAATCATTTTGCAGTCTTTTATGAGATGGTCAAATGTGGCTATAAGAGGAGAAATAGGAAAGGCTTAAGGAAAAAAACGATGTTTATTTTACACATAGGTCCTCAAGAGGAGCCACTGCACATGTTGAGCCATGTGGGAAAGACTCCAGGATGGTCAGGATGCAAAAGCAGGAGCCAGAGGATGGTTTAGGCCACTCCCTTTACTGGAGTTTCCACGGGAAAGCCAGGCAAGGTAGGATGGACAGTTAAGGATTAGTTGTTTGAATAATTTTGGAAGGCTTTGGCTGTCAAAGTAGTCCTTGGTTGACTGGTACCTGGCCCTAGAATGATAAAGGCAGAGGAATATTGCCTCTGGGGCATACAAGCCAGATGGAGGAGGTCTGGGTCTGGATTGGTTAGTTTGTTTATCAAGCACCTGCTCTCTTCTGGGTCCTTTTCTGCCTTTAAGAATTGGCTGGCCCATCATAACATACAGAAAAGTTAAGAAATATTTAAAATACACCAAAAAAGTAGAAAGAAGGAAATATTAAGTATCAGGCGTTTATGAAATAGATGAAAACATACATTAAAAAGGAGGATGAACAAAGCAAACATTAGTTTACTGAAAAGACTAGTTACATAAATCAACCAGAACTCTAGGAACATTGATCAGGGCAAACACAATTAACAACATCTGGAATAAAAATAGTGGATAACTAAATATACTGGAGATGTTGCATAAGATACAACAAAGGAGTTCCTGGTGTGGCACAGTGGGTTAAGGATCCAGCATTGCCGCAGCTGTGGCACAGGTTGCAGCTGCAGCTCGGATTTGATCCCTGGACCAGGAACTTCTGTGTGCCATGAGTGCTGCCAAAAAAGAAAAAAAAAATGCAACGCAAACTTTAATGTTGAAAAATTTGAAAACGCAGGTAAAAAATAGACCATTTTCTAGAGTGTGTCAAAATAGATTTAAGAATAAACAGAACATTGGAATAAACCTATAATCATTTTAAAAGATGGAATCAACACTTGAGAATATTATGGGATATCCCATATGAAATTTTCTTGGTTGTCTGGGAGTAAATATATTTTTGCAGAGCACTGGGTCCAAAATGCAGACAGAGCTATATGTGGTTTATTAGTTCAACTTTTGTTGGGGTGAGAGCCAGGAGAGATTAGTGAGGCTTTATCTCACACAAGTGGAGAATATAGAATTTGAATCTATATTAAGGGATTAAATTTAGCCTGCCCTCTTGAGAGAAGATTTACCAGTGCTACTGGTCTGTTGTTTTTCCCGGTAACTTCTCAAGGTACTGTAGATGATAAGGCCCTAAAAATCCTTAGCTTAAGTGTATATATTTTTTCCATAATAGTTGGTTTACAGTGTTCTTTCAGTTTTCTACTGTACAGTAAAGTGACCCAGTCACACATACATACATACAACTATAATGGAAAATATAAAAATAATTATAAAAATAGACAAAGGAATTATATTAAACTTAAAACTTCTGTGCATCAAAAGATACTATCAATGCATAATTATCCCCAAACTCATGGCATTGTACATGTTAAATATGCACAACTTTGTCAACCATAACTCAATAAAGTGGCTAAAAAATGTCACAACTAAAGAAAAAAAAAAGTATATTTTTGACCATGAAAAAAATGTAACGCTCCTCCAGTATGGTAGTACAAATCAGAGGTTTCTGCTTTCTGCTACTGAAATTTCTGTTTCTTACAATGTGAGTTGAATTATTTTTACCCCGAATTAATCTCTCACACTTTTCAGATGTGGCCCAGCATCAAGCATTCAAAGGGGCTGATAGTCTGTTCCTGGATTTTTTTTTTCCTTCCTCTCCTTTTTAAAAAATTTCATTGGGAATACTGCTTCTTCTCCACCAAGCTTATGGTAGTAGTTTTCTCCTTGGCAATTTAGACATGCTCCTGGGCAGAAAGCTGTAGGTTTGTTTGTCTTCTTGAGTTGAAAAAACAAGTGAAAGCTACAGAGTTTGGACTCCTTTATCCTTACAAGACTTGTGTGCATTTGGAGCCCTTCTCATTTCTTCTCAGTTGGGTTGCCCTTAAACTGTAATGGATAGTCAGCTGGAAAATGAGCACTGACAAAAGGGCCTTAGCCTTGAGCAACACTCTGCTTAGCCTAAGAAAGCCAACTGAAGCTACATAGACTGTGACCCAGCATCACAGGTGTGCCTTTATCGGCAGCCAGAAAGGTGATCCCTTCTAATTGATGGGATTCTCTGAAAATAAAGGATTTGACTCTTGGAATTTCTTTTTTCTTTTTCATGGCAGTTCTTTTGATTCTTAAATGCAAGTTGGGTTTAGCTTTACAAAATATAACAGAAGAGCTAATTAAAACATTTCTGCCAATTCTCCTTAATTCTACAGCATGGTTTTTCAAACAATGTTTTTAGTTCTTCTTTTGAAATTGTAACTGCTTTAGAGATCTTAATTTTATTTTTTGGTTTAAAGTTTGTTTATACTCATTCCTTTCAATATTTCAGGAGGGTATGATATTTAACGAAAGGCAAAGAACATGATGCTTAGCATTTTTTTCCTGTGTTGGAATGGACAGTGGGGAACTGTGTCAAGAGTAATGTTTTAACAGTATATGTCATATTCCTCACATTTTAGTTCAAGTGAACAAGAACTTTGCTAATCTGTCTGAATATTTTGTTTGACATGAACCATATTCCACTCTGTGATGGATGGGAGAGGTCCAGCTGGATGTTGTGTCTCATTTGGATTATGGTTTTTTCACGGCAGGCTATAAGGCTAAAAGTATGTCTACTCTAGGATAGATAATTCTCAGAGTTATAGGATGATATGCAGTCATGCTTGGAAAGTCTTCCAGATTCAAGTTACTAGAATATCATTTTAGAGTCTATCTTCCTCTCTTAGATGGTTAATGGGTTGATGATTTTCATGGCAGAGTTTGCGAGTTGTCCTGTATCCATTCTTTCCTTCTTTGTTAAAAACTAGAATCCTGATTTTTAGCTAGACCTACTTCCTCTGCGATATAAGACTCTTGCTCACAGCTTTCTTCAAATCTGGGTGTGGCCATGCGCCACATTCAGTAAAGGAGATAGAAGTGTTACCTGTGAATTCCTAGAAGTCTTGTTAAAAATAGGATTGCTTTCTTCCTACCCCTTTTCCACTACCTGAAAAAAAGGAAGATATGGTTGGGACTCTAGCATGTTGCTTGCACCATAAGAATTAAGAGGTTACTTTCAGTTTGTTGAGGTTGAGTTCTGAAAGAAGTCTTATATGTCTTCTGTTGTATGAGAGATGAATAAACTTCTATTTTGTTTAAGCTAGTTTTTTTTTTTTTTAATATGCAGCCAAACATTCATAACAATGTGGTAGGATTTGGTACTGGTAATTGAATGCTGCAATAATGAAAGTACAATGTGGCAATGACATAGCAGAGGCAGTTGGGTAATAGGTGATGCAGATACAATAGTCTAGACAGCTAGTGGCCATTATAATGTAATAGTAAAATACCAACAGGCTATCCCCATGGAAGACATACCTCTGACGGACTGAATCCAGACATAAAAAGAAAAGTATAACAAATTCCGAATGTGAGAAAGTATTGTCTGCTACATGATATTTTTAGAGAGGTCCTAAAATAGAGAGAGACATTGAAATTAGATTTAGATAATCATCAAGCAGAAATAAAAATACAAAAGAGTGCCTCTCAAAACTATGACTCAAAACTGCCTTGACTGGAAGTCCTGTAATTTGTATCCTTACAGGGGTGAAAAAAGTCAATTGCTCCTGTGTCCAAACTTATGTGGCAGTGACAAAATTGAAGTCTTAGCTGGTGTTAAGACTGTGGCCCCTTAAGGGTCCTTGGCTAGGCAGGAAGTGGAATCATGCCTTTGGAAAATGGTCAAATTAAAGTTGTAGTGTGTATTCATTCAGCAAATAGTAAATACTGTTTCTTAATAGCATTTCTTTCTTAACTGCTGTTGAAACAGAAAGAAAAAACAAATAAAAAAGGTAAGTGGGGAGGGAAGTGATGACATTTTCATGGATGCGTCCTCATTGAGAAAGTGACATTTACCTCAAGACTTGCAAGGTCGAGGGAGTGAGACCTATGGCTCATTGAACAGAGCATTCCAGGCAGTGGGGGTGGCCAGAGTGAAAGGCCGTGATTTGTTCCAGGTGGGTCTCTCGAATAGTGGCACCAGGAAGACTAGAGCAAGTAAGTATGTAAAGTCAGAGAGTAAATGAGGAGGCAGCAGACCCTATACAGTCTTGTGGACCACTGTGATAGTGTTGGATTTTGGATTTTGCTCAGGTTGGGAGACTTTTTCTTTTTTTTTTTATTTATAATGATTTTTTTCGCCATTATAGCTGGTTTACAGTGCTCTGTCAATTTTCTGCTGTATAGCAAGGCAACCCAGTAACACATACATGTATACATTCTTTTTTTCTCACATTATCATGGGGAGCCTTTTGAAGATTGTTAGCAGAGGAGCAAATCGATCTTATTTATGTTTCCAAAGTGTTTCTTAGAGTGGTTTTGTGACTCATCTATTGAGGGGCAAGGAAAGCATAAGAAGAGGGATGAGGAGAGAGATACTGCAGTATCTGGAAGAGGGGTGATGGTGATCTGAACCAGGGTATACCTGCAAAAGGGCTGATAAGTGGTTGGAAGTTGCGAATACTTTGAAGGTAGAGTCAATATGATTTTTTTTAGAATTCATATTCCAATCCAGACTTACTTTTTCCAGAAGACTTGAGGCAGTGGCCATTTATGGGACACTTTATTTTATTTTTTGTCTTTTTAGGGCAGCAGGTACGGCATATGGAAGTTTCCAGGCTAGGGGTTGAATCAGAACTGCAGTTGCCGGCCTATACCACAGCCATGGCAATGCAGGATCTGAGCTGCATCTGCAACCTGTACCACAGTTCATGGCAATGCAGGATCCCCAACCCACTGAGCAAGGCCAGGGATTGAACCTGTGTCCTCCTGGATACCAGTCAGACACGTTTCCACTGAGCCATGACAGGAACTTTGATGGGACACTTTAGATTGGTAGTCTTTGAGTAAAGCAGATTTCCCTCCATACCATGTCTGGGCCTCACCCAATCGGTGGAAAGCCTGAGTGGAGTAAAAGACTGACCCCCCTTGAGCAAGATGGGATTCTGCAGTTTTCTACATGTAGTATGTCCTCTGTGAATAGAGGCGGTCTTACTTCTTCCACTTCAATTTGGGTGCCCTTTATTTCTTTTTCTTGCCTAATTGCTCTGACTAGGGCTTCCCATACTATGTTCAATAAAAACAGTAAGATTAGGTATCCCTATTTTGTTTCTGACCTTAAAAGAAAAATTTAAGCATTTCACTGTTGAGTATGAGCTTAGTTGTGGGCTTTTCATATATGGTCATCATTATGTTGAGATGCATTCTCTATATCCCCTTTGTTGAGAGTTCTTTATCATAAATGGATTTTGGATTGTGTCAAATGCTTTTCCTGAACTTATTGAGATGATCATATAGTTTTTATACTTCATTTTATTTATATGATGTATCACACTGATTTATAGATGTTGAACCATCCTTGCATCCCTGGAATGAATCCCACCTGATCATGGTGTATGATACTTTTAATGTATTTTTAATTCTGTTTAATAATACTTTGTTGAGAATTTTCACATCTATGTTTATCAAGGATATTGATCTTTATATTTTTTTCTACAGTATCCTTGTCTGGCTTTGGTAAGGAGATAATACTCTTCTGGCAAAATGAAGGTGTTTGCATTTTCTTGTTTGTTTGTTTGTTTGTTTGTTTGTTTGTTTGTTTTAAGTCCACCTGCAGCATATGGAAGTTCCAAGTCTAGGGGTCAAATCTCAGTTGCAGCTGCAGGCCTATGCAACAGCCATACAATGGAGAAAGGATAGTTTTTTTTTTTTTTTCATTAACTATTGTTGAGAAAACTCAACAGTCACATGGAAAATATTGTTTCTTTCTTATACATACGCAAAAATCAACTCAAAATGGATAAATACTTGAATGGAAGACCTGAAACTATAAAAATCCTAGAATAAAACATAGAAGTTTAGCTCCTTTATATGGCTCTGGGCAATAATTTTTTTGGATTTGATACCAAAAGCCAAAGTAATAAAAGAAAAAAATTAAAATGTGGCTATACAAAAATAAAAATCTCTACACAGCAAAAGAAACACTAAACAGAATGAAAAGGCAAATCTACATAATAGGGAAAATATTTACAAGCCATATATCTGATAAGGGTTAATATTCAAAATATTATAACTCATGCACCTCAATAGGAAAAAAAACACAAAAAATGGGCATAGGATCTGAATAGACAATTTTCCAAAGAAGACATACAAATTGCCAACAGGTGTATGAGAAGATGCTAAATATCACTAATCATCAGAGAAATACAACTCAAACCACAATGAGATATCACCTCACACCTTACAGGATGGCTATTATCAAAAGACAACAAATAACAAGTGTTGGCAAAGATGGGAAGTAAGAGGAACACTTGCACATTATCAGTGGGATTGATGCAGCCATTATTGAAAACAGGATAGATATTCCTCCAAAAATTTAAAATAGGACTACCATGTAATCTAGTAATTTCATATCTGGGTATTTACCTGAAGAAAATTAAAACACTAATTAAAATAGACATATGCACTCCTATGTTCATTGCAGCATCTGAATTATTTACAATAAATAAGATACAGAAACCACCTAAGTGTCCATCAATAGACGAATGGATAAGATGTGAGATACACACACACAAAATGGATTATTACTCAACCATAACAAAAATAAAATCTTAGAGTTCCTTTTGTGGCTCAGTGGTTTAAGAACCCAGCTAATATCCATGAGGATGTGGGTTTGATCCCTGACCTTGCTCAGTGGGTTGTGTATCCAGCATGGCTGCAAGCTACAGTGTGGGTTGCAAATACAGCTTGGATCCAGCATTGCTATGGCTGTGGAATAGGTTGTGTAGGTTGCAGCTGCAGCTCCAATTTGACCCCTAGCCTTGGAACTTCCATATACCACAAGTGCAGCCCTAAAAAGAAAAAATAAAAATAAAAAATTTTAAAAAAGAATAAAATCTTGCCATCTGTGACAACATAGACAGATATAGAGGGTATTATGTCAAATGAAATAAATCAGATAGATAAAGATAAATTGATTATGGTTTAACTTATATGAAGTATCAGAAAAAAAACAAATGAGTATACACAAAACAGAAACAAAGTTATAGATTCAGAAAAGAAAAGTGGTTGGCAGAAGGAAGGGGTAGGGGGATGAAAGAAGAGGTGAGGAAGATTAAGAGGTGGAAACTTCAACTTGCAAAATAAATGAGTTTGGGAATAAAATGTACAGTGTGGGAAATGTAGTCTGTAACTGTAATATCTTTGTATAGTGACATTCTATAACTAGACTTACTATGGTGGTCACTTTTAAATGTATAGAAATATCAAATCACTATGTTATATAACAGGACTAACATAGTGTTGCAGGTCAATTATATTTCAAAAACAAACTAACAAATGAACAAATAGAAACACAGAAAAAGATCTGATTTGTGGTTTACCAGATGCAGTCAGGGAAGGGGAATTGGATAAAGACAGTCAAAAGATACCAACTTCCAATTTTAAGTACTAGAGATGTAATGTGCAACATAATAAATCTAATTACCACTGATATAGTTTATACATGAATTTTTTGTTTGTTTGTTTGTTTGTTTTTTAGGACCACACCCATGGCATATGGAGGTTCCTGGGCTAGGTAGGGGTTGAATCGGAGCTGCAGCTGCTGGCCACAGCCACAGCCACAGCAATGCAAGATCCAAGCCACGTCTGCAAACTACACTGCTGCTCATGGCAATGCTGGCTTCTTAACCCACTGAGCAAGACCAGGGATCTAACCTGCAACCTCATGGTTACTAGTCGGATTTGTTTTTGCTATACCACATTGGGAACTCCTACATGAAAATTTTTAAGAGAGTAAATCCTATGAGTTCTCATTATGAGAACAATTTTTTTCTATTTTTTTATTTTGTATCTATATGAGATGATGGATGTTCATTAAACTTATTTGACAATCATTTCATGATTATTTGTAAGTTATATCATCATGTTATACACTCTTGATAAATTGGACATCATCAAATTTAAATACTGTTATATTTCAAAAAGACACCATCAAGAAAGTGAAAATAACACCTACAGAATAGGAGAAAACATTAGCAAATCATACATCTGATAAGAGATTTGTATCTAGATTACATAAAGAACTTATAACTTAACAGTAAAATAAAATGGCCAGATTAAAAAATAGATAAAGAATTTGAATAGTTCTCCAAAGCAGACATACAAATGGCCAGTTAGCACATGAAGAGATATTTAACATCATTGTCATTAGGGAAATGCAAATCAAAACCACAAGAGACCACATCATATCCACTAGGATGACTCTAACAAAATAGGATAATAATAAATGTCGATGAAGCTGTAGAAAAATTGAAATTCTCATATATTGCTGGTGGGAATATAAATGATGCTTTGGGAAACATTTTGGAAATGTTTCAAAAAATTAATCATAAAGTTCTCATATGACTCAGTGATCCCAATTCTAGGTATATACACAAGAGAAATAAAAGCATATGTCCATAAAAGAACTTGTATGTAGATGTTTGTAGCAGCATTATTCATAATAGGCAATTAGTAGAAACAATCCAAATATCCACCAACTGATGATGAGATAAACAAAAGTGGTATATCCATTCAATAGAATATTATTCAGTCACAAAAAGGAATGAAGTACTGATACATGCTACAACATAAATGAACCTTGCAAATGTTATGCTAAGCAAAAGAAGCCTGTCAAAAAAGCCCAAAAATATGATTCCATTTACATGAAAGTCCTGAAGAGGCAAATGTATAGAGATAGTGGTTGCTAGGGTCTATAGAGAGAGTAGAATGGGAAACAATTGCTAACAAGTGTGGGTTTCTTTTTGGGTGATGAAACCTTTCTGGAATCATGGTTGCACAAGTCTGAGAATATATTAAAATCCCTGAATTGTAAAAAATAAAGGATGAATTTAATGGTATGTGAAATATCTCAGTAGAGCTGTTAAAAAGAACAATAACAAAAAATAGAGGGATAGAGTCTGGACTGGGTTTATCTGATTGTCAATGATTGAAAATAGATACAACTGGCTCTTAATATAAGTGATTCTGGTAGTGCCAGGGAATGGCAGTCCCTGTGCCTACTGTTTAGTAGCTTCTGTGCTTGGACCAGTTTTACACCCTGACAGTGATCACAAACATTCACCCACTCTAACACTTCCACCCCTGGCTCCCTTTTCCCCTGTCCATATCTGACCACCTCTATTTGGCTAGACTCTAACGAGTGCTGTAAAATCTCTTCTTACCCATTACAGTGACCTGAGCCACTGCTGTTGGATTCTTAGCCCACTGCCTCACAGCGGGAACTCTGCAACGTAGTATTTGGAGAAGGTTAGGTTTATGAGTTAGTTTATGAGTCTTTAGCATTTGTTATGAGTCTTTAGCATTTGTTAGACTCTTACATGATATTTCAAATTCTTACAACTCCTTGAAGTGAATATTGATGCAAGGTCACATACGAAATCTATATTTTCCACTACTCTGGGGTGTCTCAAATGATGACTTGTTGTCTCCAAATGGGAATGAATATAAGAAGAAACATATGGAAGTCAGTTCACTGTGGACCTGCCTCCACACAAGGATGGATGGGCTGGTGAATGAATACCTTGTGTTAATATCCCTAAACAAAGAGTTCAAAACTTTGAGTCCCTTTTCAGGCTATTGCCTCAGGTTTATATCATCCATATTATCTTCTTAGGAAAATGTATGTCTGTGCTTAAGGTAGCTATGTGTCACCACAGTGCTGTGTGATAGTAATTAATGTGACTCAGGATGCCTTTCTTGGCCGCTGGAAAAGGAGTGATGCCTTCCAGCGTCAAAGTAGAAATGAGTCTGTTCTTAATCTGAACTGAAATGTTGGAATGATGGTGACAAAATCCAAGCTCCGTCCAATTTGGACATCATTTGAAGTGGACTTAAGCTTGTCACATGCAAACAGATCTCTTGTTTCAATTTCAAGTCAACAGCTACAGATGCTTTAAGCACCATTTGTGCTGTAAAACGAAGAACCTCCTTTTTTGCTTTATCCCCCAAGTGAATGTTGATATTTATTGGGAATTTGGATCCAAGGAACAGTATTCTTCAAGGCATAATCTAAACCCACTTAGCAAAACGTGAAATCTCTTACAACGTGTAAAAGTTTCCTTTATGTACAAAGCACTGGAGTTTTAAACAGCACCTGCATTCATGGTCAGGACTGTTATTCTCTTATTTTTGCCTTGCTCTCTGTGTACTTAAAGTTCTCATCCATAAATCATTTTTATAAAATGAATAAACAACTTCTTTCACTGATGAAGTACAAACTGGCTGCATGGGTTACATTATAATAACACATTGATAGTCCTGCAGAAAGGAAATGAATGCAGGTTTGTGGAGGAGAGGAAGGGAATTCATTAAAGCAAAAGTCAAATTAGATTGGAAATGATGACAAAAGACCAAAACTCAGTTACAGTGAGACTGAGCCTATTGACATTTTATTAATAATTATTTAATAAGCGCTATTGGTGAATTTTTGTCAGGAATTTTACACAGTGACTGGTTATTGAGGAACATGAAGCAAACTGCTTCAATATTTGATAGAAATCATCAAAGCTGGAGAAAAAATATGATGAAAAAAGTATTACAGATGCTAATTTTTACATCGTATTTCATGTAAGAAGAAGTACATTTTATATTAATTAGCACACCATATCTCTTTAATGCTTAGTAAGCCTCTTCTCTGTTGTATATAATTAATGACATAGAGCTTAGGTCTACAGAATAAAGTAAAACGAAGAGTTCATGTATGCACTAAAAGAGCCAAATAAGTTAAAATCTCCCAATGTCTATGTAGAAAAAATTATTTTTATCCATATAAATGTTGCAAGTGACCCCAAATTCAAAAATTGGTCAGAATGCAGCTGTCTTGAAGAACTTAATCATTTTTAGCAAGGCAAATAATTGTATTTAGACAAACTGGATATTTGATGTCATGTAGGCCAAACATCTGGTTTACTAGCTGAAAAGCCACTAAGGTGCCTACACTCAGCTATGCTGTTCTGACTCATGTGGCAGAACCCTGAGCAGATGCTAATGTCTTATATTGTTTTTTATTTTTCTTTTTTTCCTTTTTCCTTTTTTATGGCCGCATCTGTGGCATATGGAAGTTCCCAGGCTAAGGGTCGAATCAGAGCTGCAGCTGCCAGCCTACACCATGGCCACAGCAACTTGGGATTTGAGCCACCTTTGCGATTTACACCACAGCTTACAGCAATGCCACTGAGTAAGGCTAGGGATTGAACCCGAAACCACTTGGACACTATGTTGGATTCTTTTTTTTTTTTTTTTTTTAATTTTCCCACTGTACAGCACTATGTTGGATTCTTAAGCCGATAAGCCACAACGGGAAGTCCATTATTTTCTTATTTTAACTTATACCATGCCTTCAGTTTGAAATTGATTTAACCTAATTTTCAAGCAAGATCTACTGAATTACATATTATCCAATAATTTAAAATAAGATCTCTTAGATAGTGAAGTGATTCCAGAAATTTAAAAGGAATATGCAGTCTCTTTCAATGCACCATAAAGTAGCTAATTATGACTTCTGGAGCTGTATATTGTTGAAACCTATAAATAACAAAAAATAGCAACCTTCTAGATTAGAAGATTTTACCTATGCAATATAATTTGCAGATATAACATTTAAGATATTGGTATAGTCATTGACCACAGAGCCATCACATTTATGAATTTTTCCACTTGTGTAGAATTTATGATCCAATAAAGTTGAACTTATTGAAATCCCACGATCAATGTCAAAATCATTTACAAAACTTCCTTTTGTACATAAAGGCTTCCTGTTCTACTTCCTAATTCCACCCTAGAGATCCCTAACCTCGTGGTATAATTGTTGACTTTCCACTCCCCCCATCTTTCTGTGCTTTCCAAGCCGACCCAGCTGTGGTGAGCAGACTTTTCTCATAAAGCCTTTCCCTCTGAGATAAGGCTTGCCTTCACATAATCCTAGCACATCCCTTCATTTCCTCTCATGCTTGAATACTTTTAAATGCAGCCTTTCCAAACTTAAAAATGCCATAAACCTTTTCCTAGCACATTAAAAACTATTATTATCTCACTTTTATTTTTGCTTGTATGAGAAATAAATCCACTGCTATGCTACAGTGAACTCAAAATAAGTCTGCAGCTTTGGGAAGTCTAGATGCTATAAAAAATCAACCTTAATACCTTCCAGAAGCAAATATAGTGGGGATGAGGGTAATCAAACCTTAGGTTGGGACCCATCAGAACCCTTACTATTAATTGACTTTCTAATTAGGACAACAATTAGACAATGAAAAGTTGGTCATATTCTCAAACACAGCAGAGACAGAGATGAAGCCTTCTGTTGGATCTTGAGAAAGAATGTTGCAGCGGTGGGTGATGTAGGGTAACCTGTTGTGTCCACATCCTGTTGTCTCTGCCTTCTTTTGAACCTTTCCTCATCCATACTACCTGAATGCAGAGTTTTCCCAAGACCCACGTTTTTATGGTCTCCCTCTCTGTCCTCTTCCTTACAGTCCCAAGAAGTGTTGGGTATTTCTTGTTTGTTTCTGGGGAAGCCTTTCCAAAATCGTGGTTAACATTTTCAGCTTCTGAGATCCATGACTCTCTGTCAGCTAGTCCTCTGAAGCAACTCAAGAGTCCACAAAAAAATCTTCAGCATCAGAGTCCTTTACATCTTCACAACTCATTTATATGTTTTCTTGCAACTCATCTACACTAAAACCAAAACCTCTAGTCCTATAAAGCAATCCTCATAGAAACAGTTTTCCTAGGAGGTCCTTATTCAGATAAGTATCTTTTGGTTATATGACTTTGCCAGTATTCTTTTAAATAATTGTGCTTAGAATTAGACACAAAATTCCAAATCTCATATAATTTTTTTTCTGGATATATACTACTATTAATGGATAGGATAATTGTAGGATAATTTGCTTTTTTTTTTTTTTAGCGTACATGAGTCTCTTGGGCTTGTTAAATTTGGAGTCAAGTAAAATGTTGGGGTTTTTTTGAAAAAAAGAAAAATGTTTGCAAAGGTTTGTGCTTTGTTTTGTTTTCTTTTCCCAATTCTTCTTCTCCCATATGTATATGGGAAGGCAAAAGAGCAAAGTGCTAGTTAAGAGCTTTAATGCTAAACACCTAGAAGCTTGGCCAGAGCAGGTGAAGAGTTAAAAGAAACTCTGCTTAATATAAGAATTAGATTGAAGAATGTAACATTCATATATTTATGAGATGAAGTGAGGAATAAATATATATGTGCTTGCATATTTATAAAGTATTTCAAGAAGTATACACAATAGCTGGTATACCAATTACATCAAAGATATGTGTATGGGTGCCAGAGGACAGAGTGAGAAAGGAATTTTTGCTCTCTACTTGTTTTTATTTAAGATTTTAATTTTTTTCATTAGAGTTGACTTACAATGTTCTGTCAGTTTCTACTGTACACAAAAATGACCCAGTCATATATATATGTTCTTTTTCTCACATTGTCTTCCACTGTGTGCCATCAAAAGTGACTAGATATAGTTCCCTGTGCTATACAGCAGGATCTCATTGCCTATCCACTCCAAATGCAGTATTTTACATTTATTAACCCCAAACTCCTAGTCCATCCCACTCCCTCATCCTACCCCTTGGCAACCACAAGTCTGTTCTCAAAGTCCATGAGTTTCTTTTCTGTAGAAAGGTTCATTTGTGCCATATATTAGATTCCAGATCCAAGTGATATCATATGGTATTTGTCTTTCTTGTTCTGACTTACTTCACTTAGAATGAGAGTCTCTAGTTCCATTCACATTGCTGCAAATGGCATTTTTGTTCTTTTCATGGCTGAGTAGTATTCCATTGTGTGTATACCACATCTTTTTAATTCATTCGTCTGTCGATAGACGTTTAGGTTGTTAACATGTCTTGGCTATTGTGAATAGTGCTATAATGAATGTAGGGGTACATATATCTTTTTCAATGAAAGTTTTTTCTGGATATATGCCCAAGAGTGGGGTTGCTGGTTCTTATGGTAGTTCTATATTTAGTTTTCTGAGGTACCTCCATACTGTTTTCCATAGTGGTTATATCAATTTACATTCCCACCAACAGTGTAGGGGGCAGCCTTTTCTCCACACCCTCTCCAGCATTTGTTGTTTGTTGAATTGTTAATGATGGGCATTCTGCTTAGTGTGAGGTGGTAGGTACCTCATTGTAGCTTTTATTTGCATGTCTCTAATAATTAGTGATGCTGAACATTTTTTTGTTGGCTATCATATCTTCTTTGGAGAAATGTCTATTCAGGTCTTTTGGTTATTGGCTTTTTTGCTGTTGGGTTGTATTAGTTGTTTTTATATTTTAGAGATTAAGCCCTTGTCAGTTGCATCATTTGAAACTATTTTCTCCCATTCTGTAAGTGGTCTTAATTTTTTTATTCCTTTGCTGTGCAAAAGCTTTTAAGTTTGATTAGGTCTCATTTGTTTATTTTTGTTTTTATTTCTGTGGCCTTGGGAGATTAACCCAAGAAAATATTTGTATGTCTTCTGTCAGAGAATGTTTTGCCTATGTACACTTCCAGGAGTTTTATGGTATTTTGTATTATGTTTAATTCTTTAAGTCATTTTGAGTTTATTTTTGTTGATGTTGTGAGGGTATGTTCCAGTTTCATTGATTTACATTCAACTGTCCAGTTTTCCCAGTACCACATGCTGAAAAGACTTTTTCCCATTTTATATTCTTGCTTCCTTTGTCAAAGATTAATTGACTGTAGTTGTCTGGGTTTATTTCTGAGTTCTCTATTCTGTTCCACTGGTCTCTGTGTCTGTTTTGGTACCAGTACCACACTGTCTTAATTATTGTAGCTTTGTAATATTGTCTGAAGTTTGGAAGCGTCATGTCTTCTGCTTGGTTTTTGTTCTTCAGGATTGCTTTGGCAATTCTGGGGCTTTTATGGTTCATATAAATTTTTGGATTTTTTGTTGTAGTTCTGTGAAAAATGTCATGGGTAATTTGACAGGGATTGCATTGAATCTGTAGATTGCTTTGGGTAGTATTGTCATTTTTACAATATTAATTCTTCTGATACAGGAGCATGGAATATCTTTCCATTTCTTTTAATCCTCTTTAGTTTCCTTGTTTAATGTTTTATAGTTCTCAGCATATAAGTCTTTCAACTCCTTTGTCAGGTTTATTCCTAAGTATTTAATTTTTGGGGGTGTGATTTTAAAATATTTTGTATTTTTATATTCCTTTTCTAGTATTTCAGTATTAGTATACAGAAATGCCACCAATTTCTGAATGTTAGACTTGTGTCCTGCTACTTTGCTGAATGTGTTGATCAGTTCAAGTAGTTTCTGTGTGGAGTCCTTATATTTTTCTATATATAGTATCATGTCATCTGCACACAGTGACAGTTTTACCTTTTCTCTTCCAATTTGGATATATTTTATTTGTTTTGTTTGTCTGATTTCCAATGGCTAGTATTTCCAAGTCTATGTTGAATAAAAGTGGTGAGAGTGGGCATCCTTGCTTGTTCAGGTTTTAGTGAGAACACTTTCAGCTTTTCTTCACTGAGCATTATATTTGCTGTGGGCTTATCATAAATGGCTCTTATAACCACTTGGTAAGAGTTTTTATCATGAATGGATGTTGGACTTTGTCAAATCCTTTTTCTGCATCATCTATTGAGATGATCATATGGTTTTTGACTTTTCTTTTGTTAATGTGGTGTATGATGTTGATTGATTTGCATATGTTATGCCATCCTTGTGAACTGGGGATGCATTCCACTTAGTAATGGTGTATGATCTTTTTTACATGTTGTTGGATTTGGTTGGCTAAAATTTTGTTGAGAATGTTTGCATCTATATTCATCACAGATATTGGTCTATAATTTTAATTTTTGGTAGCGTCTTTGTCTGGTTTTGGTATTAGGGTGATAGCAGCTTCCTAGAATGGCTTTGGGAGTATTCCTTCCTCTTCAGCTTTTGGAAAAATTTGAGGAGGGAGGGAATAAGTTCTTCTTTGTATGTTTGGTAGAATTTTCCTGTGAAGCCATCTGGTCCTGGACTTTTGTTGGTAGGGAGTGTTTTTATTACATATTCAATTTCTAGTGATCAGTCTGTTCAATTGACTTATTTCTTCTTGATTCAGTTTTGATGAACTATATGTCTCTAGAAAGTTGTCCATATTTTTTAGGTTGCCAAATTTGTTGGCATATAATTGTTCATAGTATTCTCTTATTTTTTTGTATTTCTGCAGTATCTGTTGAGATTTCTTCTTTTTCATTTCTTATTTTGTTTATTTGAGTTCGTTCTCTCCTCTTCTTGGTGAGTCTGGCCAGAGGTTTGTCAATTTTGTTTATGCTTTCAAAGAACCAGCTCTTGGTTTTATTGATTTTTTTTTTTACTATTTTCTGAATCTCTACTTTATTGTTTTCCTGTCTGATCTTTATGATTTCCTTCCTTTCTGACTTTGGGTTTTGTTTGTTCTTCCTTTTCTAGTTCCTTTAGGTGGTAGATTAAGTTGTTGATTTGAGATTTTTCTTCTTTTCTGAGGAAGGCCTATATCGCTCTGAACTTTCCTGTAAGCACTGCTTTTGTGGCATCCAATAGATTTTGAATGTTTATGTTTTCATTGTCATTTTTTTATTTTCCCTTTTGATTTCCTCATTGACCCATTGGTTTTTTAGTATCATGTTTAGTCTCCATGTAGTCAGTTTTTCTCTTTCCTTTCTGGTGGTTGATTTCTAGTTTCATGACATTGTGGTTAGAGAAGATACTTGATATAATTTCTATACTTTTAAATTTGTTGAAGTTAGTTTTGTGCCCCAGTATGTGTGGTCAATCATTGAGAATGTTCTATGTGCACTTGAAAAAAAATGTATATGCTGACTTTTTGGATGTAACATCCTGAAAATGTCAATGAAGTCTAACTTTTCTATTTTGTCATTTAGGATCTCTGTTGCCTTATTGGTTTTCTGTCTGGAGGATCTGTCAATTGATGTGAGTGGGGTATTAAAGTTTCCTACTCTTGGTATGGAGAAAAAGGAACCCTAGTACACTGTTGGTGGGAATGTAAATTGGTGTAACCACTGTGGAAAACAGTATGGAGATTCCTCAGAAAACTAAAAATAGAAATACCATTTAATCCAGCAATCCCACTCCTGGGCATCTATCCAGAGAAAACCATGACTCGCAAAGACACATGTATACCAGTGTTCATTGGTATACTATTCACAATAGCCAAGACATGGAAACAACCTAAATGTCCATCAACAGAGGAGTGGAACAAGAAAATGTGGTACATATACACAATGGACTATTACTCACCCATTAAAAGGAACAAAATAATGGCATTTTTAGCAACATGGATGCACCTAGAAATTATCATGCTAAGTGAAGTCAGACAATGAGACACCAGCATCAAATGTTATCACTTACATGTGGAATCTAAAAAAAGGACACAATGAACTTTGCATAACAGACACTGACTCACAGACTTTGAAAAACTTATGGTTTCCAAATGAAAGGTTGGGGGGTGGGGGAATGCATTGAGGGTTTGGGATGGAAATTCTGTAAAAATTTGGTTTCAGTGATTGTTGTACACCTACAAATGTAATAGAATTCATTAATTAAAAAATAAAGTTTCCTACTCTTATTGTATTCCCATTAATTTCTGCTTTTATGTCTGTTAGTATTTGTCATATGTATCTGGGTGCTCCTTTATTAAATGAATATATATTGATGGTTATATTATCTTATTCTTTATCATTAAATATTGTCCTTTTTCTTTCTTTATGGCCTTTGTTTTAAAGTCTATTTTGTCTGATATGAGTATTGCAACTTCTGCTTTCCTGTCTTTTCCATTTGCATGAAATATCTTTTTCCATCCCCTTGCTTTCAATTTATAAGTGTCCTTTACCCTAAAGTGAGTCTCTTGTAGACAGCATATTGTAGGCTTTTGCTTTTTTATCCAATCTGCCAGTGTATGTCTTTTAATTGGAGCATTTAGTCCATTGACATTTAAGGTAATTATTGATAAACATTTATTGCCATTTTAAACTTTGTTTTCCAGTTGATTCTACGTTTCTCCTTTGTTCTTTTCTTTTTTTGGTTGGATGATTTCCTTTTATTTTTTTTTTGTGTCCTTTTTAATTTTTTGTGAATGTAATGTTTGGTTTTGATTTGTTTTGTCCTATTTTTCAAATATGTTAATCCCTTCCTATATCTGCTTGCTTTAGCCTGATAGTCATATAGGCTCACACCCATTCTAAAAAAAAAAGTCTAGATTTTCTTACTTTCCTTTCCCATATTTTATGATTTTGAAGTTCTTTTTAAATATCTTCTTGCTTGTCCTTTTGCTCTTCCTTGTGTTTATCATCACTTTTATAATAGGTTTTACCCCCCATTAGATCTGTATACTGGCTTATTTAGGTGATTGCTTTCCCGTTGGGATTTCCTCCATCCTGTTTCTTCTTCTTTTTTATTTAGAGAAGCCCTTTCCGTATTTCTTTTAGAATGAGTTTAGAATTGCTGTACTCCTTTAATTTTTGTTTGTTGGAGAAAGTCTTTATTTCTCCTTCTGTTTTAAATGATATTCTTGCTGGGTAAAGTATTCTAGGCTATGAATTTTTCCCTTTTAGAACTTTGAGTATACCTTGCCACTCTCTTCTGGCATGTGGTGTTTCTGTAGAGAAATCAGCTGATATCCTTATGGGGGTTCCCTTATAATTAAGTCTTTGTTTTTCTCTTGCTGCCTTTAGAATACTCTCTTTATCTTTACCTTTGCCATTTTTATTATAATATGTCTTGGTGTGGGCCTGTTTGGGTTCAACTTGTTTGGGGCCCTTCTGTGCTACCTGTATCTTGATATCTGTTTCCTTTAGATTTGGAAAGTTTTCAGCCATAATTTCTTCACATATATTTTTAATCCCCTTTCCTTTTTCTTCTCCTTTTGGAATCCCTATTATTGTAGATTGGCCCACTTTATATTATTCCATAGATCTCTTCTATTGCTTTCATGTTTTTTCATTTGGTTTTTCTCTCTGCTATCTTGATTGGGTGATTTCCATTATTCTATCTTCCAAGTCACTAATTTGTTCCTCTGCATTATTCATTCTGCTCTTTAGTACCTTTAACTTTGTGTCTCTGCCAATGAATTTTCCAATTTTTCCTGTTTCTTCCATATATTTTCCAGTTCCTTTCTAAAGTAATCTGCATTACTGTTTAAATCCACTCTTAATTCTTTCATATTCTCCCTTAATTCCTTCAGTATTTTCACTATCTCCTTTTTCAACTCAGTGTTTATTAGACTGCAGAGGTCTGTTTCATTATTCGGTGCTTCAAATGAATTCTCCTGTTCTTTTAATTGGGAATGGTTCCAGAGTTTCTTCATTTTGCTTATATTTTTCTTATTCTGTGAGTTTAGGGAAACCAACAACTGTAGTCTTGGAGGGCTCTTTCCATTCAAGAGCACCCCTTTGTATTTTTGGGGGGCTTACTATTTATTTCTGGTGTGGGAGTTTGGCTATTTGCTGTCTCTTTCTTCAGTATGAGCAGGCTGTTATCACCGCCCCCCCCGTTCTCCAATTTTAAAAAATTTTATTGAAGTATATTTGATTTACAAGTTGTGATAATTTCTGTTATGCAACAAAGTGATTCAGTTACACATATATACAGATCCATTCTTTTTCAGATTCTTTTCCCATATAGATTATCACAAAATATTGATTGGGTATAATTCCCTGTGCTGTACCACTCATTCTATATACCACAGTGTGCATATGCCAGTCTTAAATCCCCTTTCATCCCTCCTCCCACCCTCACCTGTCCCCTTTGGTGTCCATAATTTTCTTAAAAAATCTGAGTCTGTTTCTGTTCTGCAGTAAGTTCATTTGTATCTTTTTTTTTTTTTTTTGATTTCACATGTAAAGGATATCATATGTTTGTTTTTCACTGTCTAACTTAACTTACTATAATAATCTCTAGGTTCCACCCATGTTGCTGCAAATGGCATTATCTTGTTCTTTTTTATGGTTGAGTAATACTCCTATATATTAGGATATAAATATATCGCATCTTCTTTATACAGTATATATAGGGGTCTTGTTTTTCTATCCATTCACCCAGTTTATGTCTTTTGGTTGGAGCATTTAGTCCATTTACATTTAAGGTAATTATTGATATGCATGTTCTTACTGCCATTTTGTTGATTGTTTCGTATTTGTTTTTGTTGACTTTCTCAGAGCTTTTATCTCTTGGCCTTTTTTCTTCCCTTTTGTTCTCTCATGGTCTGATGACTATCTTTAGTATTGTATTTGAATTGCTTTTTCTTATTTGTGTGTGTATCTATTGCAGATTTTTGGTTTGTGCTAACCATGAGGTTTTGATATAGGACTCTATATATATATACACAAGGTTGCTTTACATTGCTGTTCTCTTAATTGCAAATGCGTTTCCAGGATCCTGCATTTATAACTTCTTCTTCTCACAATTGCTGGTTTTATTAGCATATTTGCATGTGGATGATTCCCTACCTTTACTGATGTTCACCTTTACTGGTGAGCCTCCTCATTTGTAATTTTCTTATTTCTAGTTGTGGCATTTTCTTTCCACCTAGAGAAGTTCCTTTAGTATTTGTTGTAAAGCTGGTTTGGTGGCACTGAATTTTCTTAGCTTTTGCTTATCTGTAAACATTTTGATTTCTCCGTCAAATCTGAATGAAAGCCTTGCTGGGTAGAGTATTCTTGGTTGGAGGTTTTTTCCTTTCATCATGTTAAGTGTATCCTGCCACTCCCGTCTGGCCTGCAGAGTTTCTGCTGAAAAATCTGCCAATAACCTTATTGGTGTTCCCTTGTATGTTATTTATTGTTTTTCCCTAGCTGCTTTCAATATTTGCTCTTTGACTTTAATGTTGGTCAGTTTTGATTAATATATGTCTTGGTATTTATTCTATGGTATCCAATATTCTCTATGGTATTCATTGTGCTTCCTGGCTTTGAGTGAGTGATTCCTTTTCCATGTTAGGGAAGTTTTCAGCTATTATCTCTTCAAATATTTTCTCTGGCCCTTTATCTCTCTCTTCTCCTTCTGGCATGCCTATAATGCAAATGTTGGGGCATTTAAAGTTGTCCCAGTATTCTTTTAGACTGTCCTCAATTCTTTTCATTCTTTTTTCTTTATTACATTCCACATCAGTGATTTCCATCAGTCTGTCTTCCACCTTGCTTTTTTTTTGTTCTTCTGCCTCCTGTATTATGCTACTGGTTCTTTCTAGTGAATTTTTTATTTCAGCTATTGTGTTGATAATCTCTGCTTGTTGAATCTTTATCTTCTATTCTTTTGTTAAAAGTTTCTTCTAATTCATTGATATTTGCCTCTATTTTTTCCCCCAAAGTCTTGGATCATCTTTACTAGCATTACTCTAAAGTGTTTTTCAGACAGGTTTCCTATCTCCACTTCACTTAGCTGTTCTGGGGTTTTGTCTTGTTCCTTCATCTGACTCATGTTTCTCTGAATTTTCACTTTGTATAGCTTTTTGTGTAGTCTCCTTTCTGCAAGCTAGAGGGTTGTAGCCACTCTTTCTTCTGATATCTGCCCCTTTTTGGGTGAAGCTGATAGAGGGGCTTGTTATAGGCTTCCTGATGGAGGGACTGGTGCCTGCATACTGATAGGTGGAGCTGATTCTTATTCCTCTGGTGGGTGTGCCTTTGTCTCTGGGTGTGACTAGAGGCAGACTATTTGCTGATGTGTGGAGCTATCTTCCCACCCTGTTTGTTGTCTGGCCTGGGGCTTCTTAGCCCTGATATGTAGGGCCAGATTTTTCCAAAATGGCAGCCTCAGGGGAGGTCACACTGATGATTATTCCTTGGACCTCCTTCTCCAATGTCCTGCCCTCACATTGAGTCACGGCCACCCCCACTCTCCCAGGAGACCCTCCAAGACCTTTCAGTGAGCATGATCCAGATTCTTATGGAGTCCCTGCTTTGCCCTGTGATCCAGTGTACATAAAACCCTGTGTGCCCTCCTAGAGTGAAGTCTCTGTTTCCCCCAGTCCTATAGAGCCTCTGCACTTAAGCCTCACTGGCCTTTAATGCCAAATACTCCAGGGACTCCTCCTCCCAATGCCAGACCCACAGGCATGGAAACCTGATGTGGCACTCCAAACTCTCACTCCTGTGGGGGAGCGTCTGCAATGTAATAATTTTCCGGTCTGTGGGTCACCCACTGGCAGTTATGGGATTCTTATATCATGAAAATACCCCTCCTACCATTTTGTTGTGAACCACACAGGAAGTCCTTCTCCTACCATCTTGATGTGACTTCTTTTTTGTCTTTGGATATAGGATATTTTTTTTGGTAGCTTCCAGTCTATTTTGTTGATGGTTGTTCAAGAGTTAGTTGTAATTTTGGTGTTTTTGTGAAAAGAGGTGATCTTGAGTCCTTCTACTCCAGAATCTTGTCTCTGTTAGTTATGTTCAATTTCCCATGTTCCTTTGAAGACCTGTCCACATGTTATAAAGTTGGGATGGTCTTTTGCAGGGTGGCGTTGCTGGCTCTGAATTGGTGATCAATAAATTTTTCTTCCTCCCCTGTTTTTTTTTTTCCTTGTCCTCTGTGCTGAGTCTAGTCTCACTGCCTCCTGTTAGCCCCTTGATAGGGTGCCGAGTGTGTTTCCAGGGAGAAGGAGGCAATGGGCAGGGCTAGTAGTCTGTGCCTCATTGCTGGGCTTTTGACAGTGGCAAGGACCCATGTGAAGGGGGCACAGGCTTCTGCCAGTTGCAGCACCCTGGGAAGTGGTACTGAGCCTCTGGCAGATTTAGGCAATGCCTGGATCATTTGACAGTGGCAGCTGCAGTGTGTTTGAGTTCTCAGGGGAGTGAGAGCAACAACAGGTGGTGTGTAGTCACAATGCCCTCCTCTGTGGTGCCCTTTGAGGTGATTGGGGCTGCAAGTGGTGACTGTTCATAGACTATGAGTGATGGCGGGCCATGCCTCCCTCTGGAGTTAGAGATAACTGCTGTGGTTTGCTCCTGCCACTTGTAGACCACACAAGAAGCACCCTTCCCTCTTAGCTCATGCAAGAGGTGCTGCACAAGCTGCTTTTAGTTGCAGGCACCTGGGAAGTGACAGTGATCTGGCATGTGTAGGCAGTGCCCAGAATGTTTGGCAGTGTCAGCAGCAGGGCAGGTGTGTTCCCAAGGGAGTGAGAGCAACAACAGGTGGTGCTTGGTTGCAGTGCCCTTTTCTTTCCTGACTTCTGAGGTGCTTAGGGCCACAGGTGGAGCCTGTTCACAGACCCCTAGTGGTGGTGGGTCACACTCACCTCTGGTGTCTGAGATGACTGTTGTGGTTTGTCCCTGCTACCTGTAGATCACACAAGAGGTGCCATGTTGTGCTTAGCCCCCCACTTCCCTTAGCCCACACAAGAGGTGCTTGGCCACCCATAGCCTGTATAAGAAGTGCCAGGTCTCTCGCCACCTAAGCAAGTGGCTTCACGCCACCTGTAGCCTGTGCCAGATGTGCCCTGGCCTCTGAGAGTCGTTGCATGTGCAGGAAGAGATTCCTATGGTGGTAAGCCCCTCCTCCTCTTGCCCTCCACAACAATGATACCTTGCTCCTCCTATGGGCCCAGACCTCCTCCCTGGTTCCCTTGGCTGTGGTGTTCTGCTCCCTAGCCCTAGGCACATGGCTCCCTAGCTCCTCAGGCTGTCTCCACACAGGTCCTTTCCCTGGAACTGACCTCCGGAGCCTCAGTCTCAGAACCCAGCCCCCATCCGAGCATTTCAGACTGTGGTGTCTGGGGCTGTGGTACCGAGGTCTGTTCAGCTCTCACTCTGCTTTGCCCTCTTCAGTCCAGCTGCTGTGCTTTTCTCTGAGACTTTGAGGTCCCTCTGTCTCAGCTGATCTTCCTGTCGATAAGATGGCTTCCCAGTGTGTGGGTTCCTTTTCTCTTTAACAGATCCCTCTCGGAAGCGCTAGTCCTGTCCTGACCCCTTTTCTCTCTCTCTCTTTTCGCATTTTGTTCTCCCCAGTTATATAAAAAGTTTTTTGCCCTTTTGGGAGGTTTAAGGTCTTCCATCAGTGTTCTGTAGATGTTCTGTGTGAATCATTCTACATGTAGATTTTTTTTGGGGGAGAAGGTGAGTACTATGTCTCACTCCTCTGCCATCTTGATCCTTTTCCCACTCTCTACTTGTTTGCTCTATTTGTTTGCATCTTAAATTTTGAACCATGTAAACATATCTGCTATTCAAAGAATAATTATTTCTTAAAGAATGGATTATCCCATATACATTTTTGTGTGATCAGAATTTACTTTCTGGAAAGATACACAAAAGTGATTAACAAGGGTTATTTTTGGAGCAGCGTATTTTGAATTACCTAACTCTATTGTTTGAATTGTCTACTAATAGGTATAATATGAAAATGTCAGCTAGGATTATCTGCCACATGTTTTTCTTCATTTAAGTTTTTTCTCTGCTTAAAAAATAATTTCTCAGATAGTTTCCATAAGAGCAGGAAGATAGCTCAATGAATCAAAATTCAGGTTGTCAATAATATGAATTTGAAACAGCAGTAATGTTAGGTTTTTCATGAACACTATTTCAAGAAAAATTCCCTTTTTACATGCATGATTTTTTTCACCCCATATTATTTTCTGATAATTTAACTTGGCATTTTCCTTGTGATTTATTTTCTACTTTATTATCAATGACCTGAGTTCCATGTTGCTCTGTCTCTACATTATTTTAACCAAAGTTAGGACATGGAGATAGCCAGAGACTGCATCTTCTAAAAGCAGTGACTGAATGATTTTTGTCCTCCAAATCACCTAACAGTACTTGGCACACAAAAGATCATTAATTAATGCTTGTCGATTTGAAATGTAAAAAGGAAAGTGGCAACTTGGAGGGTTCCAAAAAACAGTCTTAAACAGAATGGAGTGTTGAACCTGAGAAGTAGTACAGCATCCACTGAGCTGAAGCATTTTCCAAATTTCACAAGTAATTTAGAGAATCACTAAGGGTCTCAAATAAGAATCATACCATTTGGGGAAAATAAATCTTTCAGAAGATCTAGCCTTTATCTGTATGTTTTAAAGAAAAATGCATTGTACAGGTAATATTAGCTTTGGGTGGATAGAGGTGGGGAAGAAGGTGACATAGATATGCGTAGTGACCAGTCAGCAGAACATCAGAAGACATGAAATGTCTCATTTATTGTCCGTAGATAGTTATGTTCTTACATAGGCAAGTGAAGGACTCCTTTTATTTTTTTCTCCAAGCAGCAGTTCTATCATGAAAATAAATATTTTTGGATTGTCTAGATAGATGCTAGAAGGATTTGTGTAATAATATTGTTTCATAATGTATTTGTATTTTTAGATGACTTGTTCTATGTAGTAATATATAAAAATAGTAAATTCATTTTCGAAAAATCATTAAATATAAAACAGATATTCAAATGTGTTTTAACCAAGCCTCTTTATTGAAAGCTGTTTTATAAACCGACTTCAAAAATCTCAGCAAATGCTCCAACTTTGGCTTTATTCATTTAGAACGTGCTAAAAATTGAAGAGGTAGCATTCTTCCTTGTGGTGGTATGCAATAAATTCCACTTGACAAACTAAGTTATAACAGTTAACACAACTGAAATTACAACGAAACTGCTTGCAAATAACAGTAGTAGCTAACATTTTTAATTTGTCTTCAAATTTTACATGAGAGGGAAGTTATGAGTTGGTTTGAAGTATTGCTTTCAAAATGCACCCATTATATACAATGGAAAATTAATTACTCAATAATAAAATTTATTTAAATTAAATATGACAGGGACTCAACTAACAGTAAAGAAGACCTATCATCTCTTCTTTTAGTTTGTAAAATCAATGTTTTCACTAAAACAAAACAAAACAAAACAAAAAAACCAACAATAACAGGAAAAAAGTCCTCAATCTTTATGTCTTTATGTCCTGGCCCAAAGTTTCTTGAGTTTCACTAGAGTTATAATCTTGATCATCACTTCTCTGGGTTTTCTTTTCAAGGGATTTGGTAAGATTAAACATAGACTCAGATGTAAGATTTTCCCTTTAAGTAGTAGTAGCTTTTTTGGAGTTCCTGTGTGGGGTAGTGGATCTGACTACACTCTGGGTTGCTGCACTCCAGGTTGCAGCTCAGGCCGGCACTGTGGATTAAAGGATCTAGCGTCACCACAGCTGTGGCATAGATTGCAACCTCAGATTTGATCTCTGGTCCACGAACTTCCATATGCCATGGGTGTGGCTATAAAAAACAAAGAAATTAATAGTAGTAGCTTTTTCAAACAGTCCTGTAGTGATTAATTTGACATAAAATCTTGAGGTATTTTAGAATTTTTTAGAAAATTTCGAGATACATAAAACGATCTCATTTTCATGTATTATCTATATTCTGTTGCTTATTGTTATTCACAAGAGAAAATAGCCATTATTTTAAAGGGCATTTATTTTCACTATGTTGTTGAGAGATTCCATAGATGTGGAAAACCGTGTCGTAGGTGTAATATCATAAAATTTTCATTACAGAGGAAACAAGTAAAGGTCTACATGAAACATGATGCTACTTTCTGTTGAGTAACAAGCAGTTTTCCTCAGTTGAGTTTATGGCATTGGAACTATGTTGGCAGATCATGAGTTTTTTTAGAAACATCAGTTAAAACAGACTGACATGATTTTGATGTATGTCCCAAAGCTCATAAGCATTTTTCTTTCTTTTTTTTTTTTTTTTTTTTTTTTTTTTTTTTTGCCAGTGAGCTACACATGTGAAGCACATGAGCAGGTGAAAGTATGATTGCATGGTTGCTTCTTCCCTTGCCTGTAATTCATTCCTTTCATGTCCTTTGAACATCTGTTTTATGTTGAGAGATTTTTTAAAATGCATTTATTATTTTTACATGTTACTAAATAGAACTAATCATCTAAATTACCAAAATGTTATGAAATGATATGGCTACACAAACAAAGCTTCCTAGCATCTCTCTAGACAACCCAAAACATTCATTTATTTTCTTAATAGAACTTCTGACAAGAGAAAAAAATGTCTTAAGAAAAGTACTTCACTGAAATATTCATCTGTGATAAATGTGGCTCTTCATGTCTTTTGATGACTGGCTTAGACTTATGAAGTCATGCTCTCTGGCTTTGACTTATGAAGTATGCTCTTCTGGCTGGTAGATATGATCATTGACATTACCTTATCCCCAAGCCTCCATACCCAGAAAGTTTTGCCACCTATGTGGTAAAATTTTTTCTCTTCAAAGTAGATAGAAGACAGGAAAGATTTTACATGAAAGATTATTTGGAAGATTTTTTTTTCCCCTAGTGGAAAACAGTCTTTGTTGAATCTCTAAATTAGTCCTGAAATTTGGCGAGCTTATCAGATTGACTCCTTATGATGCCATACCACTTCTCAAGATCAGCCCTCTTCAATTTGAGCATGCCTTCTGGAACCATCTACATCGCCACGGCCCCTTTTGAGTTTTCAAAGCAAACTCATATTTATGAATCCTAATATGCCACGTGCTCTAGGGAGCTTCAAAGAAAATGAAAGCTACTGTCACTGCATGTGGTGGACACACCTTTAGGTGGACAAACCTTCAGTGAGTCACAGCCTTGTATAAACTCCTGCTATTGATTGCATCCACAATTGGTACTTAATTACTTCTAGCCAATAGGCTATAGCAAAGGTGATGGGACATGATTCCCTTGACTAGATTATGTATATGACAAAGGTGAAGGGATTTTTCAAATACAGCTACAGCTGATTTTGTGGGAATCATAAGGGAGATTATCCCAGGTGGGCCTGATATAATCAGATGAAAGCCCTTAAAAGACAGACTCTGCCATTTTGTGAGACTCTTCCTCAATGGCTTTGAAGAAGTAAAATCCTGTGACTAGAGGGCCTTCGAGAGAACCAAATATCAAGGAGCTGTGATCCATCCCCAAGGAGCCAAGAATTGCCTGTGATTGGCAGTATAAAACCCTGTTAACCTCAGTGCTACAACCACCAGGAACTGAATTCTGCTAACAACCACAGGAGTCTGGAGGAGTACACTTAGAATCCAGAAAAGAACACAACTTAGCCCACACCTTGATTGTAGTTTCGTAAGACTATGAACAGAAAACACAGTTAAATGTGTCTGAGCTTCTGACCTAAATCTCTGAGATACTGTTTTAAACTTGTGATAATTATTTACACAGCAATAAAAAACTAATGCACTGTCTTTATTTTTTAATAAGATTTTTATTTTTTCTATTATGGTTGATTCACAATGTTATGTCAATTTCTGCTGTACAGCAAAGTGACCCAATCATATATATATATATATATACACACACACACATATATATATATATATATATATATATATATATATATACATATATTCTTTTTCTTACATTACCCTCCATCATGTTCCATCACAAGTTACTAGATATGGTTCCCTGAATGCACTATTTTTAGAGTATTCTCTGAGCTATTCCCATGGCCCCAACTTAGATTTAAAATAATGTAAATAAAAATATGTCTTTTTCAATTAAAGTCTTGTCTGGATATATGCCCGGGAGTGGGATTACTGGATCATATGGAAGTTCTATATTTAGTTTTCTGAGGTACATCCATACTGTTTTCCATAATTGCACCAATTTACATTCCCACCAATAGTGAAGGAGGGTACCCTTTTCTCCACACCCTCTGCAGCATTTGTTATTTGCAGATTTATTAATGATGGGCATTCTGACAGGTGTAAGGTGATACCTCATTGTAATTTTGATTTGCATTTCTCTAATAATTAGTGATGTTGAGCATTTTTTCATGTGCCTGTTGACCATCTGTGTATCTTCTTTGGAGAAATGTTTATTCATCTGAGAACTATGTCTAGTCACTTATGATGGAGCATGATAATGTGAGAAAAGAGAATGTATACATGAATGTGTAACTGGGTCACCATGCTGCACAGTAGAAAAAAATGTATGGGGGAAATAACAATTGATTACAATTTTAAAAAAAAAGAGAGATGCTTATTCAGGTCTTTTGCCCATTTTTCGATTTGATTGTTGGGTTTTTGTCTGTTGAGTTGTATCATTTGTGTGTATATTTTAGAGATTAAGCCCTCGTTAGCTACATCATTTGAAACTATTTTCTTCCATTCCATAAGTTGTATTTTTTGGGGTTTAGGGGGTTTCCTTTGCTGTGCAAAAGATTTTAAGTTTGATAAGGTCCCATTGACTTATTTTTCCTTTTATTTCTGTTGAAAAAGATCCTTGCACCCCTTTGTTCACTGCAGCACTATTGACAATAGCCAAGACATGGAAACAACCTAAATGTCCATTGACAGGTGAATGGATTAAGAAGATGTGGTATATATACACAATGGAATACTACTCAGGCTTAAAAAACACCAAAATATTGCCATTTGCAGCAACATGCATGGAACTAGAGACTCTCATACTAAGTGAAATAAGTCAGAAAGAAAAAGACAAATACCATAGGATAATCACTTAGATCAGGAATGTAATGAATGGCACAAAAGAACCTTTCCACAGAAAAGAAAATCATGGACATGGAGAACACACTTGTGGTTGCCAAGAGGGAGGGAGAGGGAGTGGGATGGACCAGGAGTTTTGGGTTAGTAGATGCAAACTATTGTGTTTGGAGTGGATAAACTATGAGATCCTTCTGTATAGCACAGGGAACTATATCTAGTAACTTTTGATGGAACATGAGGGAGGATAAGGTAAGAAAAAGAGTGTGTGTGTGTGTGTGTGTGTGTGTGTGAGACTGGGTCACTTTGCTTTACAGCAGAAATTGACAGAACATTGTTATCAACTATAATAGAAAAAGTAAAAATCTTAAAAAAAATACCCAAGTTAAAAAGTAAGTAAAATAATGTAAATTAAAATAGAACACATTAGAGAGTAGCATGGATCACATAATAAATTATAAAATAGATCACAAGAAAAAGACTAGATTATATCCTCTGTTGTGTTTACTGAGCTTTGCAAAGAAAAAAATTGGGGCGAAAATATCATCACATGAGCACGTGTTTAAAACTGATTGATTTTTAAAATAGTTTTGTTTCACAAAGAACCTAACATGACTGTTGATTCAACCTTCTTTCATTAAGAATTTCAATATGTCAAGCTCTCTTGCTCTTATTGCTACGATCCTTGAAAATATGAATTCTTTTCAATGTGAGCCAGAAGATATTAGAGACTTTAGTTTAATTCCACAGTACTTTTTGGCCTGGGCTTTTTGGAAAGCTAAAATATAATTCCTAAAAAGTTATACTTACCTATTGAACAGAGCTATGAGATATTTTATGACTATTTACTACAGACCATTTCATGGGAATCATCAGTTTGCCATGAGAAGACACTTAGAAAATGCAAATTGCCTTTGGCAGCATTTATTTTATCTTTTTTTTGGAAGAAGTAAGACCATAGTTGTATCTAGGTGACCATAAAATTTATCATCTAAAAGTGATGTACTAAAATGAAAAGAAGAATAATTGACAATGAGGCTGGGACAACAGGAGGGTAAAAGGGCTCTTCCTGGTATACCAGCCTTTTTCATCCCTTTTGTTATATTTTCCAGATAGCAGACACAATGCTATCCTTGTATTCATCTGACTTTCTTTGGACTATTGTTATTTACAATTTTCACTGATACAAAAAATACAAAACAAAAACATTTTAACCTAAAAGAATATCATAATTATTCTGAATCAATTTAAATTTCAACTGAGAAAACCAATGTTTCTTGCTCCAATTTTAAGTGACTTATTAGACTAATTGATAATTATGTAATTATTTTTTATAATTATTTATTTGATATTTGCTAAGAGGGTAGAATTTAAATATTATATAACTGATATTTGCTAAGAGAGTAGAATTTAAATATTCTTTCTCATACACAAACAAGATAAATATTTGAAGTGATGAATATGTTAATTAAATTAATGGGGGGAATCTTTTCAGTATATACGTTTATCAAATTATCACATTCCACCCCTTAAATATCTTGTAATTTTATGTGTCAATTAAAACCACCTCTAAAAAAACCCAATGGCCTCCCTATCTTTTACATATTCTGACTTTATTTCCCTTGTTCTTCTGTCTATTATTATAAGCATGTTCTGTTTAGCACATTCCATATAGACCCATTTCTCTTTTTGTTTTTCTTTTCTTTCTATTTAAGTGAGTGTAATGTAGGGATTAAAACACACACGGTGGATTCTAATTGCCTTGGTTCAAATCTTGGTTCTATTGTTTGACAACTTGATTCATCTTGTTTGTTTTATTTTATGTATTTTTTTAGGGCTGTACCTGTGGCATATGGAATTTCTCAGACTAGAGGTCAAATTGGAGCTGCAGTTGCAGGCCTACACCACAGCCATGGCAACACCAGATCCGAGCCACCTCTGTGACCTATGCCACAGCCTGCTGCAATGCTGGATCCTTAACCTATTGAGTCAGGCCAGGGATTGAACCCACATCCTCATGGATACTAGTTGGATTCTTAACACACTGAGTCACAATGGGAGCTCCCATCTTGTTGTGTTTTAGTTTCCTCACTTGTGCTTGGGAATAAAACTGGAGATTTAGGAAATATTTAACTCATGGATTGTTGTGTGAGATAGTTGGGTACATAAGTAAGCACTTAATAAATATTAACTGTTGTTATTACTTCCCTCTTAATAAAGACCCCAGTGCATAGTTAATTCACTTAGGTTTTGCAGTGTAAACATTTTTCTATAACTAGGAAAACAAATGTTTCTATACTAAGAAAATAAAATCAATGCTTGCTAGCTTAAAAGACAACCTGCTTGGTTCTCATGGAAATGATTTTAAAACAAAGGGCTACAGCAATGGAAAAATGTCTGCATGTTAAAGCCAAAACATACTTCCGTGACTTTGGTCTTTAGAGACTAAGATTCCAGCAGGATTAACTGACTGAAGTTCTAAGCATGCTTGATAGTTCTGAATCAAGTTCAAGTATTCACATTTACAACCAGTGCCCTAGAATTAGATATGGTTTAATGTGACAATCAAGTTCAATGGATAAATCACTCCTCATTAGAACTAAAATACTGTTAAGAGCATGGCATACAGCTTTTGGAAGGTGGACATATTTCTGTGAAAGAGACTTCAAGTGACTGTATAGTAGAAATTTAATAAGCCTGGGTAGGGAATGTTCACTGTGATTCACTTTGATAATTTGGTACATTAGCTCAAATTTGCCATTAAACTAAGCAAAGACCAAAGTTACTCAATTCCCAAAATATCCAAGTTTTTTGTTTCCGGATTGTAAAAAAGCAAGGAAAAACAAAGGTGATTCTTAGGATATGAGTTAAATTATCTCAATATTTGGAAAGGTGAGTCATCTCTTAGATATATTGCTTTTGTCACATTAGTTGGTCTGGCAAAAAACAATGAGGACATAAAACAGAAGCACACTGATCTTCAAAGATGAAACTGCCCTCAAAGAGATTCTTCCTTCCTTCCTTCCTTCCTTCCTTCCTTCCTTCCTTCCTTCCTTCCTTCCTTCCTTCCCTCCCTCCTTCCTTCCTTCCTTCCTTTCCTTCTTTCTTTCTTTGTTCTTTCTTTCTTTTTCTCCCTCTCTTCCTCCCTCCCTCCCTCCCTTTTCTTCCTCCATCCCTACTCTCCTTTCTTGTATTTGTTGGCAAGCTTCATCAAGTCAAAATACGAACTTACTGCATAATATTAAAAAAAAAAAAGCAGATTGAGAAAAAAATGTTGAAACTAAGCTACATATTTACATAACTAAGTGAACCAGAGAAGTGAGCAATTCTTCAGGGAATCTACATCATGCAACTCAAATAAGAAATAACTCAAATAGGAAGTTCATCGTCTTTTGCTATATGGGGCGAGCAATCCTTCACTTTTTTCTTCAGTGAGTAGCATAACCATAGACTTTGTACATATTTAGATTTGATTCTCAAATTTGCATAATTAATTCTGATACTTTGCTTGAGATCTAAACTGGACTCTCTTTTGGGCAGTTCCACCTGGATAATCCCCACAGCCACTTTAAATTTTACGTGTTAACTCTATTTCTCATCTGGTCACATTTAATCTGCCTTCTGTATTCTCCCATATGGTTAACTGTGCACAGACACATAGTCTTTCAATATCTTGAACAAAGACAGGGCTCACTAGCAAAGTAAGGACTGAAAAATTCTAGGGTGAAGATAATGATTTAACTTACACTTAGTCCACAGTTTTCTGATCACAGGATTTTTTTTTTTTAATGGAGCACCTATTAACACTCTATCAGAGTAAAAATTGAAAATTATACAATAGACTGTAAGGTCCTGTACCTGTGCAGTCTGACTCCTGTTATATCTCTGATTTTGTTTCCTTTATCTCTCTGCCCTCACTCACACCTTTCTAGCTCTGTCGGCCTCTTTGCTGTGGACTAATTCTAATTCACCTCATGGCTGTGGGTTTAGCCAACTTCAGGAAGACTCTGGGGCAATAATTCCAAGGAAAGACAGATTTAAGTTCACTTCAGAAACAAGATAAGCCCAACTGCCATTGTTACATCTAACCTTAGTAACATCTTTATAACCCTTTTGGAGTTTATTTGCCCAAAGAACTCAATGCACTTATTTTACAAACTAGTGTCACCTTAAAGCAGGTGTCAAAGAGCCTCTTTTTGTCAAGGCCTTTTTTTTTCTTTTTTTTTTTAAGGTAAAGTAAATCTAAATACTTGAAAGTAGTAATAGAAGGAAAAGTTTTAGAACTTTTCTTTGAAGGAGTCTTTTAATCTTTTCAGGTTAGAATTTCTTTTTCTGGATTTATTTTATATTTTAAAATTTTATTGGAGTCTGGTTGACTTACAATGTTGTGTTGGTTTCAGGTGCACAGCAAATGATTCAGTTATATGTATACATATATCCATTCTTTTTTTCCCATTTAGATTTTTCAGGCTATTGAGTAGATTTCCCTGTGCTATGCAGTAGGTCCTTGTTAATTATCTATTTTATATACAGTAGTGTGTGTGTGTTAATCCCATCCTCCCATTTTATCCCTCCTCCGCATGGCTTTTCCTATGCTAACCAAAAGTTTGATTTCAAGCCATGAATTTGTTTCTGTTTTAAAAGTAAGTACTTTGGTATCTATTTTTTTATTAGGTTCCACATATATGTGATATCATATGATATTTGCCAAGACATGGATCCAACCTAAATTTCCATCAAAAGCAGAATGGATAAAGAATATGTGATACATATATACACTGTGGAATATTACCCAGCCATAAAAAAAGAATGAAAAAATGTGATTTGTGGCAACATGGGATGGACCTAGGGATTATCAAGTTAAGTAAAGTAAATCAGACAGAGGTTAGAATTTTTGGAATTCCCATCGGGTTAAGAACCTGACTAGTATCCATGAGGATGCCAGTTCCATCTCTGGCCTCACTCAGTGGGTTAAGGATCAGTGGGCTGTGGCAAGCTGTGGAATATGTCGCCGACAAGGCTCAGATCTTGCATTGCTATTGTGGCCACGGAGTAGGTCGGCAGCAGCAGTTCTGATTGAATCCTCAGCCTGGGAACTTCCATGTGTCAGAAAATAATTTCTAACAAAGGCAGTTAGTCTTCCATAGACAGTGGGCAGGGCAAAATGGTTAAGAGCCTAACATTCAAATCCAGATTGCTACACTCATGTTTGAATTCTGCCACTTAATGATTATGTGATTTTGGTCAAGAAACCTCTTTGGGCTACAGTTTTCTCATATGTAAGCCTGGGATGAGTGACCTTTCTTTTCCTACTAGTTAGTTTCTACTAGTGAAGGAAGACGATGTCAGTATTCTTCAACTTTATCATAATCGAGTATCACTTGGAAGTTAAAATATGTATAGTCCTTGTCCCAGGGTTTCTGATTCAGTAGGTCTAGGATGAGACCCAAGTTTCCGAATGCTGATGCTGCTGGTCCTGGACCACACTTTGAGAACCACTGGGTTAGAATATTCTGTGGTGACAAACAGTCCCAAGGCTTGGTGCCTAGTAACAACAGAAGGTTGTTTCTGGTAGATGCTGCATGAACAATGCAGTCTTGAGGGTCTCTTCTCATCATTGTCATTCAAGGACTCGGGCTCCTGGAGGCTCCATGCTCACCCTTGCTTTTCTGGTCATCACAGAGGGGAAAGGCCCATGGTAAATTGGGAACTTTCTCCTACAATTTCTCATTGGAAGTGATCACTCGTTAGCCCTTATTAGTAAAAATTTCCCAGAATTTCCCTTTCTGCTAAGACCACTGACTAGGGATGGGTAACTCTTCAAGAGGGATTCAGTACTTAACTCTGATTAACTCTGATATGTGTGCTAAGAGGAGAAGTCAGAAAGGCAGAGAGGGAAGTGCTGACTTTGTGAAATAAGAGTCTCTTTTCTTTCCTTTCTTTTTTTTTTTTTTTTTTTTTTTTTTAACTTCAGGCTCTTGTCTATATACAAATATTAACATCTTGCCTCTGGGAACCTTTCCAGCCTCAACTTCTGGATCCCATTTCTTCAATCTTGCCTGTTCTGTGGTTGACATAATAACTCAGAATTATTGATCAGGGCTTTATTTTAAGTGTTTTACATCTAGCCTTCCCTTTAATCACTAAATCTCTTATCATCCCCACTTTATAAATAAGGAAACTGAAATCCAGAGGCGCCCCAGCTTTAACTTGATAGTTGTCTTCTGTCTATTTTTTTGAACTTGATGATTTGGACCTTCTCTTACTTAGAGCCCCACCTTTACTTGTATGTGGACTTCATGTGCTACAGGCTAGGGCTCACAGTAGGCACTTCCTTGCTGAACTTGACTCCTGGGAAGGAGGCACAGGCTTGGGTGATAAAAATGTTAGCTCCTGTGTTCTTCTCAGAGATGTTGGAGAGGTATAAAATATGACAAATGCTTTCATGTGCATACTTTAAACTCTTCAAAAACCTGTATCAACCAAGGTGTATCCTCATGGATACTAGTTGGGTTCATTACCACTGAGCCACAATGGGAACTCCTTAGCCCTTATTTCTTTAGTGAAGTCTTTGTGCTGAAAGAAATATAGCAGCAGCATGGGTCAGTTTTCTCTGAATACTCACCCCTTATTTTATTTTTAAAAATTTTACTGGCATACAGTTGATTTACAATGTTAGTGTTAGTTTCAGTTATACAGCAAAGGGAATCAGTTATACATATACATATACATATATCCATTCTTTTTCAGATTATTTTCCCATGTAGATTATTATAGAATACTGAGTAGATTTCCCTGTGCTATACAGTAGGTCCTTATTAGTTTCTATTTTATATATAGAGTAGTGTGTATATGTTAATCCAAAACTTCTAATTTATCCCTCCCCCCATTTTCCCTTGGCAACCGTATGTTTGATTTCAAGGTCAGATCCACCTCCTATTTTAAATCCTACTTTAGAAAGACAGGAAAGTACCAAGCCAGATAATCTTGGTATCAAGTCCCTGTTCCATGATCCAGCTAGCTGTGGGATTTTGAGGAGGACACTTGATAACTGTAGGCCTAATTCCTACAGTTAGTATAAAATGAAAACACTAGTAATTACCTCAAAGAAACCCATTTTTAAGGAAAGCATCAGTTTTCTGTACTGCAGCGTCCTGCAGGAAAATCAGACAAGAGGTGGCTGGACCAAACAGAGCTTATGCAGCTGTAATTAATTAATGAGATATGTGGATCTGTTCGTTATAATTTTTTCAACTTACTTGTGCTGCCAAAAGATGAGTGTAGTCTCCAGAGACCAGGATTAGTGGCATGAAGGGTTTGAAATAATCCTTCTTTTCTAGCACAACTCTTTTGTTTTTCATCTCTGTTCAAATAGCCAAGTTGATTTATTTCAGAGTCAGAGTTTTACATTTGCTTGCGTATAATCTGATTATATGTTTTTCAGTTTAGAAGTACATATAACGGATTATGTGTGCTTTGCTGTTGTGTTAGGCATTACTATGGATATGAGAGAATTAAAAGGACATGGTCCCTAAGGCTAGGGAAATTATATGCTAATTGAGACAAAGTCAATATTCCAGAAACAGCTCTAGGAAAAAAAAATTACTGATTATGTATCATAGAAGATCAGATTGTGGGTTTAGGTGTACACCTTGAGTGTGTGATGGAAACTTTCCTTACCTTAGAATTTGAAAGAAATGTATCACATGGATGTTGTACAGGGGGCATTGTAGTATCTGGTAGATGATATCCTGGACTATATTTTTACAAGATACAGAAGGGGTGGATTTCTGTTACATCACCCCTCAGACACATGCCAGGTGGGTCTTATCAGAAAATGGGATTAAGATAGGAAGATGTAATTATCTGTTCCACCAGCTAAGCCCTCCAATGTTAAACAAGATTTTAAAAAATGCATTCCTTCTTCCAGTTTATTCTCCACAATGCTGTGAGAGTAATCTTTTAAAAATGCAAATCTGACTGTATCATTCATCTGCGTTCAGAAAGAAACAAATCCTTAACACTGTCTGATGTCCCTGAGGCTGGCTAATGCCTACCTCTCTGCCTTCACTTTTATACCAGTGAGATTCTAAACGGGGGCCATACTCACCTGCTCTCAGTCTTTCCCCATCAAGTGCCAAGTTCACTTCACCATCCCCTAAACAAGATCACAGCTCCCTAGACTCCCCACTTCCTGGCTGGAACTGACTTATTTTCAGATCTCAGATAACAGCTCCTTGCTGAGCTTTGTAGCTTTGAGCTAGTCATTTACATTTTTTAAGTTTTATTTATTTATTTATTTATTTATTTAAGCCTAAATCTTTCATAGAAAAATTTTTTTAAGATTATTTTTTCTATTATAGTTGATTTATAGTGTTCTGTCAATTTCTGCTGTAATGCAAAGTGATCCAGTCTCTCTCTCTCTCTCTCACACACACACACACACACACACACACACACACATACATTCTTTTTCTCACATTGTCTTCCATTATGTTCCATCACAAATGACTGGATATAGTTCTCTGTGCTCTTCAGCAGGGTCTCATTGCTTATCCACTCCAAATGCAATAGTTTGTGCCTACTAACCCCAAACTCCCAGTCTGTCGCACTCCCTCCTCCTCCCCCTTGGCAACCACAAGTCTGTTCTCCAAGTCCATGACTTTGTTTTTTTCTGTAGATTCATTTGTGCCGTGTATTAGATTACAGATATAAGTGATATCATATGATATTTTTCTTTCTCTTTCTGACTTACTTCACTTAGTATGAGAGTCTCTATTTCCATCGATGTTGCTGCAACAGTCATTTAAAATTTTAAAGCTTCAGTTGTCCACATGCATAAACAAGGAATGATAATACAACCTATCTCATAGAGTGTTTGTTGGGATTAAGGAATAAAGTGCGTGTAAAATCCTCATCACAGTGTTGGAACATATGGACTAAATAAACATTATTGTTACCATCAGCAGTATCATCATTATTACTTAGGGAAATTTTCCCTAATTTCTAAGGTAAAGTCAGTTCCTCATGTTATAGATTTTCATGGCACTGTATTTTTTTTCTTTTAAAGTATGTCATGTTATATATAATTACATACACATTTTTTGTCTGTTTTGCTAATTTTCAGTCTCTTCTACTAGGCTATAAACTCAAGAAGGCAAACAAACTGGTTTATCACCATTGCCTGAGACACTTTCTTGTACACATTTATACTTCAAAAAATATTTGTGGAGTGAATGAATGAAGTGTGGCTGGCCTATGATTGCTTTGTCAGAAGGGATTGATAGATGAACGACTGAATGATTCACTTTCTTTTTTTTTTTTTTTTTTTTTTTTGTCTTTTCTAAGGCTGCGCCTGCAGCATATGGAGATTCCCAGGCTAGGGGTCTAATCTGAGCTGTAGCTGCCGGCATACACCACAGCCACAGCAATGTCAAATCTGAGCCGAATCTGTGACCTATACCACAGCCCACAGCAACGCTGGATCCCCAATCCACTGAGCAAGGCCAGGGATCAAACCTACAACCTCATGGTTCCTAGTCGGATTCATTAACCGGTGAGGCATGATAGGAACTCCAGATGAATGATTCACTTTCTAACAGCCCGGTCTTCATTAGCAGGAGCTCTAAAGGAAGATTAGAATGTCAGGGATTTCCTTTTGCCTTTCCTTCCCTATTTTCCCTGTTTCATTCACATTTTAAGAGAACTCCTTTAGTCCTACATAACTTCCTGCAGGGTCAGAGAAAAATATGCATCTATGCTATTTTAGGACTTGGATTTAGGGATTCTTCAGTTGCTGGTCTACTTCTTCAGTATTATCCTACATGAGCTGAGATCTATAAGTATTTTGTAAAGGGAGAAATATATGGGTTTTCCAACTCAGCCCATTTATGTGAGCAGGAAAAGGGATAATTCAACAGAAGTCAATTTCCAAGAGTGAAACAAAACTATGTAAGAATAAGAAGCAACTTAGTAGTGACAAGTAAATCAGCACAAGTTGATTTTTCAAAGTACTCCCTAAAGTACCAGATGGTTATTGTTATTGGTCAAAAAATCTTGTTTGAGTAGACTATGGGGACAAGAAAAAATCATAATAGGATGAGAAGTAAATAGAAAGACAGTATAATTAGTAAATGTGTTTCCCAAACCTTGTCAAATAAAATTCCATTTTAAATTTCCAAGAAGAGTTTCCATTAAAGTCTAGTTGCTATTTTTGAAAACCTCAATCACAGTAATGGTTGTACACTGTTCATCCTTAGGTTGAGATAAAGGACATTTCAAGAGAATCAACTTCTGGTCTACACAATGGTTCTTTCAAGCTTCTTTATTTCCTTCAACAGCTTCCGCTAATTCCCTCATTGGGAAGAAAACATACTGTGTATCTATATGATATCAAGCACTTTGTTGAGTAATAAGGCAATAATAAATAATAAGGAATAGGGCTTTGTGCCTTTTTGGAATTTCTATTCTAACTCCAAAGCAGCTGAGGAGATGAAAATATATAGCATGATTTAATATAGAAACTCAGAAAAGAAGGGTCCCTACCAAAGACTCAGGGTATCAGAGGAGGCTTTGCAGAAAGTATGATGCTTGAGTTAATTTGGAAGTACTAATGGGAGCTGGTCAGATGAAGGATGTGTATATGGAAGGTGTAAGTTGCTTCAGTAAGAAGGAGCAACAGATTCTAAGGATCAGAGATAATAGAGCGAATGTGCTGCAGACATTTCACATGGGTTCTGAGGTAGGTAGAGGCAAGAGCTGGAGCCACATAATAAGAGCCCTTTATGTCTTTGTAAGATTGTTGGAATTTATTCTAAATATTATTATGACCGTTTATGGATTTTAAGTGGGGAATCTCTGTGTTACTTTATAGATACACACTGACCACCCAAGAGTTATTCTTTCTTGCTCTGGAGAATCTCTGCTTAATGCACCTGGTGTATTTGTACTGTATGACCTTATCTCTCTGGCTGTGGATTATTGGCTAAGCTTCAGATAGATGCCCTCATCATATGAGCCCTACCAGATGCTGGGTCTTTGTAAATAAATCCAAGGACCACCAAAATGGAGAGATGGGAATCTTAAGTTGGGAGCCATAAAACTATACATTCTGTTGAGCAGGTTAGGAAACAGAGAGGTAAATATGGAGCAATTATATAGAGAAATCAGAGGGCTGAGATAAAGTGAGACTACTTTCCTGAAATTATTCTTGTCTTATTTCATATTTCTTAGCTCCTACCAAGACCTGAATGCTTTCCTAGCCTTGGGTCCTATAGACACTACGCATTGCTATCTTTTTTTTTTTTTTTTTGCTTTTTTGCTTTTTAGGGCTGCACCCATGGTATATGGAGATTCCCAAGCTAGGGGTTGAATCAGAGCTATAGCTGCCGGCCTACACCACAGCCACAGCAACAGCAATGCTGGATCTTTAACCCACTGAGTGAGGCCATGGATCAAACCCACAACCTCATGGTTACTAGTTGGATTCGTTTCTGCTGTGCCACAACAGGAACTCCTACATTTTTATCTTAATTTGGATTCCCAAATGGAGACTTTAAGATATAGACACATGAAAAAGAGTATTTATTTTAGAAGCATCTCTGGGAATATAAGAAAGTGGAATGAATGGGATGAGGGAGTGTAGGAGGGTGCAGTGTGAAGACAAAGCCAATGGAGGGTAACTCTGGCTCAGCACCTCAGGGCAATCCTAGAGGTAGTGTTGGTCATACCTTTGGAGTTTTCACAGTCACGGCTGCAGGGAGCACCAGGTGTTACCCCGGCATGTCAGTTGTTAGTTAAGAACTTCCCCTAAGAAGACCACAATTTTGAGAGAATTCCGCTTTTCTGTGCCTACAGATGAGAGAAGATTTTGTGCATTTATTCTAGTACTGGCTATCGAGAGTGGGGGCCCACCTCAACCCAATAGTGGGCAATGGATACTGATCCAAGGAGGTATGGGTATAGAACTGACATGACTGGCTACAATCCTTGAGGCTAAGTCCTCTTAATAAGTTTTTTTTCAGTGATCCTAAGTTCATTTTATGTAACCTCCAACCAAAGAGTCTAAAATAACACCATGGTGTTATTAGGTTGTATTTTAGAGGTACTCTAGTTGCAGATAAAGGATGGAAGGGGTGTCAGGATGGAGATAAACTAGTCAGGAGGCTGTTGAAATGATTCATTCACTATTTTAGTTTATGTATTCACTCAAAAAACATGTATTAATCATCTCTTGTCACCCATAGGGATAAAACAATGATTAAGGATAACAAGGTACTAGCCTTAGCAGTTCTGTTATCTAATAGAGGCAATGGGACAAACTGACAAAACATTGTAATTGGATGTTTTAAGAAATGTGTGCTTTAGGGAAACATTTGAAGGCACACAGGGTAATTTCCCTGGAAAAAGTGATGTGGAAATTGGTTCCTTAAAAGGAAACAGATAATAATGACCTAGAAAAGTGTAATATCAGTGAGTAGAAGTGAATTTATTTGGAAGATATTAAACAGTAGAAGTAATAGGTCATGGTGACTGAGTATGAAAATTTTTCTGTTTGGTGCCCCACTAACTGGGACAAAAAATACAAAAAGTCAATTTGAGAGTCAGCACTTGTTTGTCTTGGCAATGTCAAATAGGAAATGTTATAAGACATCATTTAGCCTCATATTATTTTTTTTGAAGGCTAAGGTATAAAAATGGAGGTCTTGCAAAGAATTTTAAACTTCTGGCCATGACCTGACTTTGAAGGAAGGTTTGATTAGGAAGACTGATCTAATCGGCACACTTTTAAGAATTTACTGGACTTAATTCCAGTGCTTTTCATATTCTCCTTAAATTTCATTTACCTTGGTTAAATTTATTTTTTAAAAAAGTCAGAGTCAGTTATAACTATTATTTATTAGGAAAATTTAATATGTTCTTTTTGTTTGTTGAAAGCTGTGTCTCCCAAACTTTATCATCTGGATTTACCCATCTATGATTCTGACTTAACCAGACACCATTTATACTATTTTTATTTAAAAATATTCTTTTTTTCCTGTTCCCAAGCAATAATCTCCATAAAACCATTGATTTGATGTGCTAGTTATAATTTTATGATCCACAGTAAAGGAAATATATAACTGTCATATATACTACCATTATTCATGGATCATGGCACATCTTTTCATAGCAAAATGGGTAAATGCTAGTTTATAAAATTAAACCTGTTAGAGGATTAGACTCTGGATCTTCCCTAGATATGGCTTACCACATCATTACTTTTCCATTAGAAGAGGTAGATTTTGCCAGTGGTAGAAACATTTGTAGGTAGGAGGTCACACTTTTTTTTTTCTTTCTCTCTCACACACTCTCTCTTTTTTAATTTGAGACTCAATATTCAGAGACAACATGACAAGTCTGTTGGCAAGTTTATGCTCCCTTCAAACCTGTGGGAAAAAATCCTTCCTTGCATTTTCCTAGCTTCTGACATTTACTGGTGATCTTGGTGTTCCAAGCTTTGCAGAGATTCTTTGGGGGTTGAGTCACAGCTTTCTTAAGGAAAAGGGGAAAGTAGAGACCACCGCAGGAGCTTTCAACTAGCTCCTCCCTGAACCCTGTCTTTGAGTCTGAGGGGAACAGCAGTTCCATTTAGAGCACTGTATTTACTGGACCCTATTCCTTAGGTTGGCAATTCTATAAGAATCAAAGACTAAATGACAACTTATTATTAAAGAGAAGTGATGGAGTTCCCATTGTGGCTCAGTGGTTAGAGAACCTAACTAGCATCCATGAGGTTGAGGGTTCGATCCTTGGTCTAGCTCAGTGGGTTAAGGATCCAGCGTTGCCATGAGCTGTGATGTAGGTGGGAGATGTGGCTCGGATCCCGAGTTGCTGTGGCATAGGTGGGCGGCTTCAGCTCTGATTGGACCCTGAGCCTGGGAAACTCCATATGCCATGGAAGCGGCCCTAAAAAGACAAAAAGCCCAAAAGTAAATAAATAAATAAAAATGAAATAAACTAAAGCAAGTAGAGCTGAAGATGAAGCATATGAAAGAACAAAGCCTTTTATCTCAACAGAAATATCTAAAATTGCTCACAAATGCCCTGTGTGACTGCAGAAATGAAAGTGATTTCTTCTCTAGAAGATATTTCTTAGACTTGAATTACCTTTGACACATTTCTGAGATCAGATAATATGTGTGTTAAATACCTGCAGGCTTTCAGGCAGCCAGTCTGAAAAAAGAGGGAGCAAATACAGGGGCACTGGGTGGGGTGCCAGTATCACTGCCCTGGAGACTATAAGGACCAGCAGACCAGCAGCATCACTGGTCCAGCCCTGGCTTTGAGAGCCTACACAGTTACTTAACCACTGCAGCACTGGAACCCAGGCCTTTTTAACCAGCTTACTTAAATCTTGGAAACAGACTAGAGAATAAATTTAGTAAACAAAAGTGCTTCTACACATATAGTATCCTGCCATCCTATGAAAAATCTCAAAGGTAACATCAAACAACATTGATTTAGTTGTGAAGTATATCAAGGTTTTGTGTTGTTATTGTCGTCTTAACACTTGCCTTAGTAGAGGCACATTTGTTAGAATTGATGAACCAATATTGATATATTATCCTTAATGAAAATCCGCAGTTTACCTTAGGATTGGGTCTTTGTGTTTTATAGTTTCACAGATTTTGATCATGTTGTGTATCCATCATTGCCATATTATACAAAACAGTTTTCCTACTCCCAAACTTCCCTGTGCTCTACCTATGCAACCTGCCCTCCTTCTCCTTGTTCCCTGGAAACTGCTGATCTCTTTATTATTTTATAGTTTTGCTTCTTGTAGAATGTCATATAGTTGGGATCATATAGTATGTAGCCTTTTTGAATGGGCTTCTTTCACATAGCAGTATGCATTTCAGTTTCCTCCTGGTTTTTTCATGGCTTAATAGCTCATTTCTTTTTATCACTGGATACTATTCCATTGTATGGATGTACCCACAGTTTATTCATCCATTCATCTATGGATGGATATCTTGACAGCTTCCAAGTTTTGGCAATTATGAATAAAGCTTTTATGAACATCCATGTGCAGGTTTTCATGTGAACATGTTTTCAATTCTTCAGTTTTACTGAGATATAAATGATGTATAGCATTGTAGAAGAGGTACGACATAATGACTTGACTTACTTGTAGGACTGTGCAATGATTATCATGGCAAGTTTAGTTAATAACAGCCATCATCTCAAATAAATAAATTTGCTTACTAACAGCATGGTCAGTGGAGCACCTATGGTGAGACTGCATTTACCTTGGTAAGAGTAGCTGTGCCATTAAAGTTCATTTTTAAAATTCCTCCTTAGTTACTTCTGTGTCTCTCCTCAGCCTTTCATATATTTCCCAGGTGACCAGGGCTTTCCGTGTGGCCTTTGCCAAGCTAATTCACACCTGATACCCCATCCCAGCTCCTTTGCAAAAGGACATGCAGATATTATTTCTTTATATCTCTGATCTCAGCTAGGAAGACAGGTAGCAACAATGAGCACTCAGGTAGCACTTACTGTTCACAATGAACGTTGATATAAAATTTACCTTTTAATCTGCAAAACCAATTCTCTGATAAGGGCTAATTTTTCCCAGTTTGAAGATGGGAGAATCTAAGATATAATAAGAATTCATGTGGTGGTTACTCAAGCATTTAAAACCTCTTCTGTAATAAAGAAGAGTGCAATTTAAACAAGCATGCAAATAAACCAGATACTTCTTCCCGTTGAAACTGAGAATTTTAATGGCTAACTTGGCTGACACGTTATTCTTCCAGAAAACACAGCCTTTTAAAAAGTTGTGTTTCTAATGCCATAACCCAGAGGAACAACTGGTTATTTTATTCACTAGAGGCTGCTTTAATGACAATGTTGGTCAAATATGCAATCAGTCAGACAGCATCTGCCTCTTAAAAAAGGGTTTTACTGCCCTTGTAGTATAGCTAAGATGGAGTAATGATTCTTTCTGAAATTAGACAAAGTTGTTAAGGAAGATAGGGTCTGTAAGGAGTGAACCAACTTTCCCAACATTGTATAGGTTTTTTGCTAAGCTTTAAAAGGATGTTTTTTTAATGTAGAAGTTAATCGGGCACATAAGATACTACATAATTGTTTAAATCATTTTCTATTACATTTATAATAAAGGCTGGTCCTGAAAGTAAAAATCGAAACTAGAGTCAATATTTGATACCCAAAAATGTTAAGAAACCTCTAATACAACCTGGTGTTGTATTTTAATTAGATGTACCCTGTTGACATTTCCTGATCATTTCTCTTGTTTCCTTTGAATATCCCCAAATCCTCCAAGTGGTATCTGGTCATTGTGTAGGCCACTGAATACATTCAGCACATTCCTCCCAAGTGATGCACTGTTTGGAAAACAAGACAAGGAGTCACTTGCTTTTCTATGCTCCCCTCATCTAACCCTATTCCATACTGAGTGAGGCCAGGGAACAAACCCACATCCTCATGGATACATTTCCACTGTCCCACAACAGAAATTCCCTGTTTCTGTTTTACAAATAAGTTCTTTTGTGTCATTTTTATTATATTGCACATATAAGTGATATCATGATATTTGTCTAAATCTGTCTGATTTACTTCACTCAGTTTGATAATCTATAGGTCCATCCATGTTGCTGCAAATGGAATCAGTGCAACAGGGAATCTGTCAAGTTATCTATTCAGCATCTGTTGGTGTTCCTTAGCTTGCAGCTACATATGTCTAATCTCTGCCTTTGTCTTTGCATGGCCTTCCTCTTGTGTGTTTTGTGTCTTCACATGGTTTTCTTTTTATCCAGTGACTTCATCTTAGCTAATTATATCTGTGACCTCTGTCCAAATAAGGTCACATTCTTAGATACTAGATATTAGGATTTCAACGTATTTGGGGAGATAGTCGGGGACATAATTCAATCCTGAACAGCATTTTTTTTTTTTTCTTGGAACAACAGCTGTCTTCTTGTGGAAAAATGTTCTTTATCTGTTTCAATTATCCAGTTCTAGTGTGTGCATCCAATGTCAGTACTGCTGCTTGAGGACTCAGTACTCAGTAATAGTTGTCCCTGAGGTTGGAATGTAACAAAATCTGCACCTTTCAAAGTCCTTTATTAGAATTAAAAAAAAATATATTGGAGTATAGTTGACTTACAATGTTGTGTTAGTTTCAGATGTACAGCAAGTGAATCAGTCATGCGTATAAATATAGCCATTCTTTTTTCCCATATACGTTATTACACACTATTGAGTAGATTTCCCTATTTCACACAGTAGTGTGTAAAGTTATTCCCACCCTCCAAATTCTTCCTCACAGCAGTTTCCTTTATGGTAACCATAAAATTGGTTTTGAAATCTGTAAGTTTCTTTCTGTTTTCTTTTTCTTTTCTTTCTTTTTTCTCTTTTCTTTTTTTTTTTTAGGGCTGTACCCAGAGCATATGGAAGTTCCCAGACTAGGAGTTAAATCAGAGATGCAGCTGCTGGCCTACACCATAGCCACAGCAATGCCAAATCACCAACCACTGAGTGAGGATAGGGATTGAACCCACATCCTGATGGATATTAGTTGGCTTCATTTCCACTGCCCCACAACAGGAACTCCCTGTTTCTGTTTTATAAATAAGTTCTTTTGAGTCATTTTTATTATATTCCACATATAAGTGATGTCATACAATATTTGTCTTTGTCTGACTTACTTTGCTCAGTTTGATAATCTATAGGCCCATCTATGTTGCTACAAATGGCATTATTTCATTCTTTTTTATGACTGAATAATATTCCATTGCATATATGCACCACATCTTCTTTATCCATTCCTCTGTCAATGGACATTTAGGTTGTTTCCATGTCTTGACTATTGTGAATAGCACTGCAATGATTATTGGGATGCATGTATCTTTTTGGAATAATGGTTTTCTTCAGATGTATGCATAGAAGTGGGATAGCTGAGTCATATGGTAGTTCCATATTTAGGATTTCAAAAAGCAAACTAGATCTCAGAGAAAGATTCAGCTTTTCCTGGTGATAAAAGGGCATCTGAAACATGGGGCATGTTGACACCTATTTCCAGACTCACAGAAGAAATCAGTCTTGGAGAATGAAATCAACAAGCAGAGAATGTTAGAGACAAGAGAGGGCCCTTTTGCCTGCAATTACATGAAGTCTGTTCTTTCTTTAGTTAGTTTGAGAAGTTGATATTCTTTTATTTGCAAAACAAAAACAAAACAAAATAACAGTAAAACATTAAAATCACCAAGGGACCAGGGACCTACCTTCTGCTGGTAAGTGGAAGTTGCCAGATTCGAGAAATTGTTCAAGGGAAAGTCGGTTTCACAAGGAATAAGCCAAGCTGGTTTTTCTGTGTTTATCCATAATTCCCAAATGTTGAACTTACAATGCTAGTTAGTGCCAAATGAAGGGATTTTAATTTTGATTCAGACACTAGATAACTGCATAAGTAGGCAATTTACTTACTTGTTCTTTGCCTCATGTCTATGTTGATACAGTAGGAATAAATAATGTTTGATGAGTCTAGAGGCATACTTCAGTTTGCATTAAATATGTTTTCAAAGTTAATATAATTCTCTTTCTATACCATTTTTGATTCACATAATTTTAAAGTGACATAGAAATTTTTTTAAAAGACATACCATTTAGTGTCTGTTTATATTTTTAAAGAATATCAATTCTTCAAAGCCATTTGACTTTGAGGACTAAAGAAAGTTATTAGAAATCAAAGAGCAGTTTAATAATGAATTGGAGCTATTAAATTTAGTGCAATTTAATATATCTTTTATTTTGGTTCTTTGAAAACATATTTTGAGGCTATAAGGTACACACATACTTAGAATTATATATTTCTGTTGCACAAGCCCTTTTATCATCATAACTGGCTTTCTTTCATAATTCAATGTGGCATGCTATAATTTATAGTGTAACCAGCAAAAGAAAAGTCTAGTATAAATTAGTACCTTTACCACTTCCCCCAAAAATCTAATGATCTTACAATATTTAAGATCATTAAATCTTAATAATCTTAATTTTTTTTTTCTGAAAGCAGAATAAAGTACCAGAATGACCTTGTAAACTCCTTTAGGACCCAGAAGAAACACTGTCAGTAACATGAGAGGAATCTTAGTTTCTATCAAAGAGAAGCATGATTCTTTAATGAAAAAGGGGGGAAAAATCCTGTTTGATCTCTTTTATTCTGTTACTTATGAATTACAACATATAAATATACATTATACATATACATGATATGTAAACATGTACAATTAATACATACATACATAATATACAATATTATAAACAACAGACTAAAAGTGAACAGAATGTGGCATAATAAAAGATACTTGATTAATACAAAAGAAGAGAGAAAAGGAGAGAAAAGTTAACATAAATTAGGCAGGACATTAAAAAATAATAATATTACAAATCACAAATGATTCAGCAATAACATTAAATAAAAACAAACTAAGTACTCCAAGTAGAAGAATAAAATGATTGTTATATGGCACTTCTAAGGTATACAACTTAAATGTGATGACATAGAATGGTAGAAAATAAAAGAATGGAAAAACAAATAGGCAAATACTAATCAAAAGAAAGTTGGTGTAGGTATACTGATCCAGAAAGTCATATTTAAGGCATGAAGCATTAATAGAAAAAGTCTTAATTCCTGTCAAAGAGAAGCATAATGCCTTAAAGGGGGGGGAACTGAGCTGAAATGAGAATTACATGAAATGAAAAAGTAGGTAACTGAGATAATCCATGCGAGGTAACTAAAATTATAATGGCAGAATTAAAGTTCACACTGGATTAAAGAATTTTACTAAAGCATTAAAATAAAAAATGAAAATGTGTGGAAAAAGAAATGAGTGAGATGGAGGACATATTTTAAAAGTGTTCTCAGAAGTAAAAGGAAAGAAATGACATGAAAATAATGTGGGAGGGTAATAAACATGGGAAACATAACCATTATCTAACCTTTAAATAATTTTCATTTCTGAAGTAGAAATAAAAATAGAACAGAAGCAAAATCAGATATAAAAAACTTTTGATCTGTGTTCCAAGTAAAATCACTGTAAAGAAACTAGTTCTAAAAGAAAACTGGCAACATTTTTTAAAACTGAAATTGGAACACTGTGTGTTCTAATTAGACTGAAGGTAAAACTTTAAAACTCCCAGTGGGTTAAGCTAGGCTACATGCTTCCCCATTTGTGTATTTTTTTGAACATTTATTTGCTGGGTTAAGGACCTTCCAGAGGTTTGTGGAGATAAGGAGATACCCTAATCTTTTCTGTAAACAGGCTCAGATTTGCTGTTGGACAAAAGCAGATATAGCAGAGGCCAATGAAAGTCTTGCATGACTAATCTACTCTTTACAACACTGGGGCATACTTCCCAGTCTCCTGTGGAGGCCACTACTAGAAATCATCGGAGCTAGTCAACCAGGAGTTATGTGTACGCCCAGGAAAGAGTTGTAAGAATTCTCTAACACTTCAGCTCCAGTACATCACTTTCCATTTTAGCACAATTTACTTTGTACGACTCAAGACATGGATTTCTGGCAGCAAGGCATAATTGAGTTCCAGTTCTACTGTTACGGTACTATTATGGATTCCAAATTCATGGCATCAAATGTTGCTGGATTTCTAGCACTTTAAAGTGACAGTTTTAGCTTATACGACCAAGGCAAAAAGATTGTTGTTGGTCTTAATTTTTCCCAACACCTGGGTAATGGCAGCTGAATGGCTTTAGAACAATGAACCAAGTTCCAGGTCAAAGTAACATCGCTGAGTACAAATGAGTCCTGGAGTTCAGAATTTCCAACTCAGCTAATCCACTGGAAAACACTAGGGATGATTCATTGATGCACATAAGCACACTGAAGAATTCTGGAAACACTTGGGGAACAGGAAACCTGTGAAAGACTGTAACAATTATGATCAAATGTGTTGAGCTTGGTGCAGTGGAGATCATGTTAATTAGGACCACAACCATAAACATAAGCTAATCAAATATATTCTCAAGTTACGCAAAGTTAAAAGAATAACAGCAAAAATACAAACTTCTAGAAACAGCTAAGAAAGTATATTAGTCAGGATCCAGTTGCAGGAAACTGAAAACATTGTGGCTATGTTGGGCATAAAAGAATGTAACAGAGGAACTATTGTTAGAAGATCTTCAAGAGGAGGCTCTAGTTTAGCCTTTTAGTAAAAACACCATTGAATTTGAATAATACCATTGGACTGGTTAGAGAGCTTGTACCCATATCATACTTAGGAAAGGGAAGAATCAGTTGGTCACCACTTGAAGACTTCTAGACTTCAGAAAAACAAATATCTTATGACCTCATTTATATGTGGAATCTAAAACAAAAATAAAAACAAAAACAAAACCCCCCAAAAGAAAAGAAAACATACTCATAGATATGGAGAATAAATGAGTGGTTGCAAGAGGGGAGTTGTGTGGAGCGTTGAGCTAAATAGTGAAGGGGATTAAGATGTATAAATATAAAAATGAATAAGCCACAGGGGTGTAATATACAGCATAAGAAATATGATCAACCATATTATAATAACTTTATATGGAGACAGGTGGTTACTAGACTTAACATGGTGGGTGATCATTTCATAATGTATAAAAATGTCAGATCACTATATATTATACCTGAAACCAACATACTATTGCAAACCAACTACATTTCATTTTATTTTCTTTTATTATTATTACTAAAGTATAATTGATTTACAATGTTTCTTCAAGTTCTATTGTACAGCAAAGAAACACAATCATGCTGTACACTAGGGCCCCGCTGCCCATCCATTCCAAATATGACAGTTTACATCCAAAAAACCCCTCAGATGCCCATCCATCCCACTTCCTCCCCTTTCTGCACTGGGAACCCTAAGTCTGCTTCCATTGATCATGATCTGTTTCTGTTTTTTTTTTTTTTTTTTTTTTAGATAAGATCATCTGTTCTGCATTTTAGATTCCACAAATAAATGATATCATACAGTATTTTTCTTTTTCTTTTTGGCTTACTTCACTTAGTATGAAAGTCTCTTGTTCCATCCATGGTGCTGCAAATGGCATTATTTTGTTCTTTTTATGGCTGAGTAGTATTCCATTGTATATATGTACCACATTTGCTTAATTCATTCATCTGTCAATGGACATTTAGTTTGTTTCCATATCTTGGCTATTGTGAATTGTGATATAATGACCATGCGGGTGAATGTGTCTTTTTCAATGAAAGTATTTTTCTGAATATATGCCCAAGAGTGGGATTGCTGGGTCATATGGTAGTTCTATATTTAGTTTTCTCCATACTGTTTTCCACAGTGGTTGTACCAATTTACATTCCCACCAACAGTGAAGGAAGTACCTTTTCCTCCACATTCTCTCTGGCGTTTGTTATTTGTTGACTTGTTAGTGATGAACTTTCTGACTGGTGCGAGGTGGTACCTCATTGTTATTTTAAAAATAATATATTGCTAAGGATTTTCTGTTGTGGCTCTGCACTTAATGAATCTGACTAGCATCCATGAGGATACAGGTTCAGTCTCTGGCCTTGCTCAGTGGGTTAAGGATCCGGTGTTGTGGTGAGCTGTGGTGAAGGTCCCAGACATGGCTTGGCTCCCTCGTTGCTTTGGCTGTGGTATAGGCCAGCATCTGTAGCTCCAATTCGACCCCTAGGCTGGGAACTTCCATATGCCATTGGTTTGGCCCTAAAAAGCAAAATAATAATAATAATAATAATAATACATTGCTAGTTCTCTGGTGGCTCAGCAAGTATCCAGCATTGTCACTGCTATGGCTCAGGTCGCTGCTGTGGTGCAGGTTCTATCTTTGGCCCAGAACTTCCACATGCTGATGGCAAAATATATATCCATATATATTGCTGTACGTATATAATATATATCCATACATAGTGCTGGAGCTGTAATGTAGGGATCAGAAAGTTGCCACAGCTGCTACTAAATATTCATGTAGCTGATGACTGGATCCTTGATGTGCTTGGCGACAGCAATAATCAAAATGGAAGGAAGATGGCCTCCTCCTTATTTCCACCATCTAGATGTCGTGTGAGTACATGTAACTCAAATTCAGATTCCTAGCTTTAGAGGAGGTAGGAAAATAGAATGTGTGATTTCCATCCTTTGCAGTAGAGAAAGGGGCACTAAAAGAAGGCTGTGGTAGGTTTTGTGTATCAACTTAGCATTTCTGCCACAGCAGGCTAAACTAATCTTCAACAATAAAAATCAGGTTAGCTTTTGCCAAGTGTTAGTCAACAAGGAAGATTCCCTAATAAATCTCAGAAGGAGACAGTAGTAACCCCCAATTATATTTATCTCATATTCTCTTTTTTTTCAGGCAACACATCCTTAAATATGCAAAGACTTAGAAACTGTCAGACTGTTAAAAAATTATTTAAAGACTAAATTCATGCAAATAAGTTAAAATGAAAATTTCAAGAAAGGAAATGTTTTGGTATAAAAGAATTTATGGATTATTTACAGGTTATCTGTCAATGGATTGAAATCCCAATCCCAGAGATCCAATTGGATCACAATGTTATCAGGTGAATTCTGTTGCTCGGGATGTATATTTCCTTGAACTATTTTGTTTCTACTACTTATCCTTTGACAATAGTAGGAAAAGTCTTTATCTCTGTGTACCCCACAATATTGGTGCAAGGTGCTTAAAACCCAGTGAGTAGCGTCCTCTATTTGCCCTTGCCAACAGCGTCTGAACTATTTAGAAACGTGGGCACTCGGATATAGGGCTTTTGTTTCTCTCCACAAAAGAAAAATTGCACAAAGAAAAGTCATTTTTTAGTGCCAAGGAATTTCAGTGATGTTTTTCTGGATCTTTAAAGCTCTTATTGGGAGTTCCCGTGGTGGCACAGTGGTTAACAAATCCTACTGGGAACCATGAGGTTGCGGGTTCGGTCCCTGCCCTTGCTCAGTGGGTTAAGGATCCGGCGTTGCCGTGAGCTGTGGTGTAGGTTGCAGACGCGCCTAGGATCCCGTGTTGCTGTGGCTCTGGCGTAGGCCTGCGGCTACAGCTCCGATTCGACCCCTAGCCTGGGAACCTCCATATGCCGCGGGAGCGGCCCAAAGAAATAGCAAAAAGACAAAAAAAAAAAAAAAAAAAAAAAAAAAAAAAAAAAAAAAAAAAAAAAAAAGCTCTTATTGAAAGACCTGAGACTTTATAGGCTGTATTTTAAATTGGAAAAGGTGAACAAACCAGTCATGGTAGATATGAATCTGTCATCAAGACTCATTATATTATCTCATCTCTCCTTTCTGTGAACATTTGCCCCCAAATCTGTATCTGCAGTGTCATCAGCAACATGCACAGCAAAGTTGAACAAAAATATACTAATGCACAGTCATATCTTTATAAGGGTGGTGGATATGGTGATTTTGTTTTTCTGTGTTTTTTTTTCTGTTTTCATTAAGTTTTTCATGATAATGTTATTTTTAATAAATTGTTCATTAAATTTAAAAAAAGGCACCATACTATTTTAGCAGAATGCCTATTTTATTTTTTCTATCACTCTATCTAAAGGACTGGATGGTTATTCACACACATTACGGATGGTTATGAATATTTAGATTACAGGAAATATATGCTTTTCTGTATTTTTAATTTTTATCAATAAGCATGCAAACTTTTAAATCATAACGATATCTTTAAAAGCCAATTGTACTGTTCCATAAATCAGCTTTGGGGAAAATCTTGGCTCAAAGGCACATAAAAGACCCCTAATATCAGAATTAGGTTTTTTCCTTGCTGAATTAGGGAATGAATTTCTGATTTTTAGCTTCCTGCGACTCATCACCTGTCATTCAATATGAGTAACATTTCTGGAAAATAAAGTATGGCAACTATTTTTTAAAACAGTCTGCATTTCTTTCATTTTTCTGCCTGAGGTCAAAGGACCTGATAATTCAACTTTTAGTTTCAATTTATTGTAATTTTAATTTAAATCTGAATGACAGAACCATAGTTCATGTAGAAAAGAAGTGAGTCCAGGTCTTTAAATGCTTGTTTTTGTTACCAGAACCTTAAAATCCAATGAGATACTCTACAGATTTATGAAACATAATTGCACTACACACATAAACACATAAAGAGACATATGTAAATAATCTTACATATACACATATCATATTTAAAAAGTTATTACTCAGAGAAGCAATAGGACCCTTGGGGTAATATATATATATCTTGCAAAAACCATTACAATCAAGTTGAGCCATAAATTGCCTTCATACATGTTTGTGTAAAGTTGGGCTCATAGTCCTTCACTATGTTTGTTCCCCAGCAAGGATACACAGAATCACGAAGTAAGCCTGGTAAAAATGTGAAAGGGATAGATTTTCTTCAACTCTCTCACACTTCCCTGTTAATTGTTCTTTGTTATCTCCTAGCACTTTCCAGGAAGTCACTTCCATACCTACTCCCTCAAAACCTGGTCTTTACTAAGTGTAATGTTAGAAATGGTATCCTAACTGAATTCCTACTAAATTATAGATGACTTGGAAAGGTCAAATAAAGACTGTCTGACACACTGAAATTAAGAGAGAAGTTTATAGTGCATAGTAGAAAAGAAAAACGTAAACAACAAATGAATACAGAGTCAAAATTCCTAAATTTATAGTTTGACCACTTCATTTGTTATCTTTTTGAATTCAAGTCACTTAAACTCTCTGAGCTTTAGTTCTTTCTTTCACCAAATGAAGATCATGAAACATACCTTGTCAGGCAATTATGACCATTAACAAGCCATGTGATTTTTCACATAAAATATGTGATATTTATTACTTAATAAATGTATTTTACAGAGAAAATACTTGGGGCTTTTAATCTGGTGGGAATTATTGACTACAAGCATTGGTGGGTGGAGTAAATAACCTTTGGGGAGCTCTCTCAGGCTTTGTTCAATAACTTGATATGTGCATCCATTTAAACCATCTAACGACCCTATCTAGTTAAGCAATCTTTTATATTTCATGCTTATTTATGTCTTAAAATTATTTCTCATGGAAGACAAACTGCGGGATGTGAGGACAGTGTAATAGCATTAGCAGGATTGTTTATGGATAGCTATCCAGTTTAGTTATTCCCAGGCTTGGTAATCTCGACAGTGCATCATTTTGACCAGCAATGATGTTTGGGTGCTGCAGAGCACAGCTGATGAACACACTTCCTAAGCCTCCCTGTGGTAAACTCAGCCAAAAAGCTGCACATGAGCCTAAACAGATGTTTCTGTTGTTTAGGCCGATAAAGTTTATAGAGTGTGTGTTTATCTTTCAAAAGAGAATGTGGAGAGTTCATTCAGTCTTAAGATCCAATCTTTCCGGAGTTTGGACTGCCTAGTAAAGTTGGAACAGAAAGTGGATGAGCACATGAAATCACTTGAGGGTTGTCAGAAAAGAGAATCCTTTAACTACTTGGTAAGAAAGAAAGAGGACATATGGAAATTGATTTGCCTACAAATGGTTGATATTTTATTAGACAGAACATAGACAGTAATTGGCATTTTAATACATGTAACCCATCTTCATCATCATTGACACTTAAAAAAATGTGCTCCATGGCAATTTAGCAGATATTAAAAAAGCGCAAAGCCTCATTCCTTACATGTATATCATGATTAGAATAAAGTTATCTATATAAGGAGAAAAAGATCAAGGAAATGAAAATTTTGTACATCATATATGTGACTCATCCATGATTTCAAGTGTTGGCCACAGGAAGACAGTACTTGTCCAACTAAGCATTTGTCTCCTAATAGTTTAGCAAAGGAGACAGACATGAAAGTAGTCAATTTCAGTGCAGTGCTATAAAATATATATAAGCTCTATCTTGGAACATTTATCTTTTTGTTGCCAAATATCAGATCACTTTCCTATTTTAGAGGAATGCAAATATAAGTGGGAGGGAGGGCCCTATTCTTCCTTATAAATATGGAAGGAGAGTAGGGAATATTCTGTTGAATTCTCTCACTGAAAAGTATGTTGCCCAAATATGACTGAAAGGGCTAACATTGTAGGTGTATAACACATGCTAGGAGGGTCCAGCATTTTGGTTTAATGCTCTTCTGTCACTGTTTTGAAGTACTCAATATTTTTTTTTCATATTTCCATTTTGTAGTAGGCTCCACAAATTGCACAACTGGTCCATGCCAAGAGCACTTTTCACCCAACTTAGTGAAACAAAGTCACATGGGAAGTTAGAGAGGGCTGATGATGCCCAGGAATGAGCTGGAGATTCAGGATGCAACAGGAAATGTCTGGAAGTGATGGAGCTCAGAAGTTCCAGAAGTGCATCTGGAATGCTGACAGTGCTGGTGGTAATAGTAGGTGTCAAGAGGCATAGAGTTCCCATTGTGGCTCAACAGGTTAAGAACCCGATATAATGTCCTTGAGGATGTGGGTTCCATCCCTGGCCTCAGTCAGTGGATTAAGTATCCAGTGTGTTACCACAAACTGCAGAGTAGTTCACAGATACAGCTCTGATCCTACATTGCTGTGGCTGCGGTGTAGGCCGGCAGCTGCAGCTCTGATTTGATCCCTAGCCTGGGAACCTCCATATGCTGCAGGTATAGCCCTAAAAAAAGAGAGAGAGAGCATTCTCAGGAAATCATTCTGGAGAAGGATTTTAACTATGCCTTGACTAATTAGCAACAGCACATATATTCTTCCTTCTGATTATCTGAGCTACTGTAGGATTCTCCTAAGACTGTCATAACAATCCCACAAACTGGGTGGCTTAAAAGTTGGCATGTGTTATATCCCAGTTCTGGAGGCCAGAAGTATGAAATCAAGGTGTTACAAGGATGGTATCTTGTGGAGACTCTGAAGGAGAATTTGTTCCATGCTTCTCTCCTTGGTTTCCAGTGGTTGTTGGGAAGCCCTTGGAATTCCATGACTTGTTCCTTAGTAGTTACGTCACTTCAGTCTCCCTCTGTTATTGCATGCACATGGCCTTTTGTGGGTATTTATATCTATGTCCAAATTACCTTTTTCTTATACGGATACTGGTCACCTAGGATTTAGGGTCCACTGTAACTGAATATGACCTCATTCTAATTTGGCTCATATTTTCAGGCTCTGGGTAAGACATAAATTTTTGGGAAAAAATTTTTTGGAAGACACTATTCAGCTCAGTACAGCTATTAATACCCTTTTTATTTATTTATTTATTTGCATTTTTAGGGTCATGCCTGCTACATATAAGTTCCAAGGCTAAGGGTCTAATCAGAGCTACAGCTGCTAGCCTATGCTACAGCCACAGCTCAGGATCTGAGATGTGTCTGCGACCTATGCCACAGCTCATAACAATGCCAGATCCCCAACTCACTGAGGAAGGTCAGGGATTGAACTCACATCATCATGGATACTAGCCATTTGTGCTGCACCACAACGGGAACTCCAATACACTTTTAAGTCAATATCTTTTCTACTTAAATTATCCAGAATCTCATTGTCTTATTTTCAATCATGAACTTTTATAAGTATGAACATCTTTGTAGACTTGGGTTGGTTAAGGAAAAGAGCATTCTCAAAGTTACATATGGGCTACATTCTGAATAGCACTTATGAATGAACCAGAAGAGTAAGGGATGGCATGCCATGCTGACATACGAAGGCACAGAGGCTGAAAGACAGCAGTAAGTCTTCTAGGTCTTTAAGTAATTAATATGTGGGGAGGATTTGAGGAGCTGGTGGCCAAAATGGAACGTATGAGCAATAAGGCACTAAAGGGATGAAAAGGAATCAGATCAGATCCTGAGTCTGCAGCTCGAACTGTATCCACAGGCAATTAAAACAATACAATAATTTTTACGTGGGAGTGAGATGAATATATTTGTGTTTTGGAAAGCTCCTTCAAGCAGCAGTAAATAGAGAGATGTGGAGGGAGAGGTAAGGGGAGGCAGTAATAAAAAGACTGATGTAGCCCAGGAGACGGTATGAATTAAAGTCATGATGGTGGAAGTGGCAATGTGGAGATCATTTGTATTTAGAATCTATGGGACTGGTGAACATCTGGATGTGAGAAGTGAGAGAGAGAGGGAGAAAATTGGGATGCCTTCAAGGATGAATGAACAAGGTGTCCTTGTTCTCTCAGATGTTAACCCATGGTCCATGAATGAACCATTAAGCTAACCATTTATCAACCATTTTGGAAATTGACCTTTTCAAAACATTCTTTGCTGTGTGGTAGGAGAGAAGGTCCTGTAACTTGTTGGATGTTGCAACTTGGGATCTGTGTGTCATGTGACAACAGTATTCCTCTACCTGAGTTGTGTCTAGGTATTGCCAGATATCCTTGGGGGTTGGAGGGGGTGCAAAATCACCACTGGTTGGGAAGCATTGGGTTCATAGGAGGTAGAGTAGGTTTGGGGTGGAAAGTGATGAGTCCCCTTTTATACCTTTTAAGTTCACCATGCCTGTAGGACATCCAACTGAAGATGTTTAATATGCAGTTAGAGGTAGGCACCTGGAGATTTGAGAATACCGATTCCATGTGATTAACTGAGACTTGGGTAAAGGAAAGATCACCAACTAAACGTTTAAGAAGAATGTAAGACCTAGAACAGGCAAATAGGGTCAGTAACATTGGGAACTAATGTAAACAGATGACACCGAACTTCTCAAAGTTACCAAGCAGGACAGCCTGAGAGTCTCTCTTCTATTCCTCCTCTGTGCCTCTCAACAAGTGTACACTTGCACAACTCCTCTAGTGATAATTACTAAACAATTAGGACAAACAACAACAACCAAGAAATGATTTATAGATCCAAAGTCAGAGTTTAAGCTACTTGTAGGGTTGGTAAATGGCTGTGGAGAAGGGGGATCTCTCATAAATAACTTAGAACTTGAAAACAATTTTTAAAAGATCTTCACTCTGGAAAAGGTATACGGAGAAAAATTATTGAGTGTATTTTTAAATTTTTGGTAGTATGTTGTCATTTCTGGGTAGGTTCTTGGTAATGCTGCCCAATGCTGAAACATTACTAAGTATGCTGAACATACTTTAATGTTTTTAACCCTTTAAAGTAAATAATTAAAAATATTGAAAATCTCCTAGAGAGATGATCTCCTGGGTAACAGACCCAAACAAAAATTTACCTTAGAACCCAAGACCATTAACTGACTTCACAAAAATTAACCTTTAAGTAGCATTGCAAGTGAAGGTCTCCTTTCTCATTGACTGAATGAAACTTTTATTGTCCTTTTAAAATCACTCATGTCATACATGAATGTGTTATTGTAAAAAATTCAAACCACACAGAAATATGTAGGAGAAAACCATGAATGTGCCCCTTCTCTCAGCCAGTGCTCCTACAGCTTTCCCCTCCTTCCCCCAGATGTAACAATTCTCAACTGTTTGGTGCCCCCCCATCCAGTCCTGTGTGTTGGACACTGAATGCACACCACTGAATGTGAGACATTGTTCCGCAACTTGCTTTCTTCTCTTTCCATGTCTTAAGAGGTATGAAAGAGCATTTAGCACTGCCTGAACAGAAAAATTTCTTTCAATAACGAGAGAGAGTGAGCTAATACAGTTAAATCAATCCAACATTTATCATAGAGAATGACAATGACAACCACACTGATAATTCAGCGCACTGACACAAAGCCTTTGGAACCCATCTGCAAGATAAATTTGGTGAAAATACATTGAATTTTAAGGTTTCAATATTTAGATTTGATGACTACAGAGGCAAAAAAAAAAAAAAATACCGTCCTTCATGGCAGTAAGAGACCATAAGAGTGACAGTATTCTGTTTTGCTACAATTATCTCTTCATTCTATATCAGACATGTTTAGACTTAAGATGATGAAATTGCTTGAAAAAAATCTAGAAAGCAAAATAAAATAATTATTTTCTTTGTAGCAAAAAGGTACTTAGCCAGTTTCTTATTCTCCTTATTTCTGTGTGCCTGGGAATATTTACTAATAAGAAATTTACTTGGCTAAGGAGGAACCTGTGACATTGACCTGATAATTTCATTTCCTGTATTATTCCTACTCAACCCTTACATTACAGAGATGATTCAAAGAAGAGTATCTACAATGAAGTAATTCTTTATTATCTTGTAGGGGTATCTTCTCCAAAGAATGTTAAAACTAAGCCTGATATTTTTCATCACTGATTTTCTTCCCCAAGGTAATGCTTGTCCTGACAGCATTGCTCATCATCTTGATATAAGTGTGGGGGTATTTTTGTGTCATCAGAGAAAATGGCTCTATTGATTCCCCATAGAGTGATTCTTTGCTAAATTAGAATTACAAAGTCTATTTTATTACTGTCATTTACTAGATAAATCCTGTCAATACTTTTGCTGCTTCTTTTGTGAATCAATTCGCTTTGTTATTATTTTCATCTTATTGCTAGTCAAATCTTTCGTCTGGACTGGACCCCAATACTCACCTCCCTGGACACTAAGTTCCTCCTCAATGAAATGTTTGTTCTGAGCACCTCTTACACAGTCAGTACTAAATGCTCACATCAAGTATTAACAGGAAGAGGACTGGCTGGGGATGAAAAAGCCCCATGTCAGAGACACATTTCCAGTCCCTCTGTCTACACATGTAACTTTGGGGCAAGATCCTGGTCAGATTAAGTTTCTTCATCTGTAAAAATAGGGGCCTGTACTATCTGCACCACTCATTTCCCAGTGGCGTTGGGCGTAAAAGGTCTATGTGAAAGATCCTCATAAACTGTTAACACATTATATAAAGATGACTCATAAAAGTGCCAAGTGCAGAGTAGGTACTCACAAAACATTTTTTAAATGTTAGTTGAATGAACTTCCTCCCACTCACTGTTTGCCTGTACCAGGGGTTTCACAGAATAAAGGGAAAAAGAGTTGAAGCAAGCTTCCTGGCTTGTAACTTTCTTCCTACCCTTGCCCCCAATTCCACCCATCTCCGAGGTCAGTCAAAACAAACAGATAGGCTTCCACTGGCTATGTAGGAACTTGAGCTTATTGATCCATAGAGTAAAATCACCTTCCCCTAGATGAGCTAACCAAGCCAAAGCAAAGTTGATCTTTGACAAGGGAGACAAACACTCCTTGTTACAGAAGTGGAGTCATTAATGACTGAGCCCTAGAGAGAAAACTTGTGAATCACTGCTAACACTCTCAGTTTTACCAGGATTTCATTTCTTCCTATGTCAGATTATTAAGTACTTCCTGGGATCCTCTGAGATAGACAGTAAATAAAATAATACCCACCTCATAGGCTGTGTAGTGTGAGACACCAGTGTCTGAGATACAGTAAGCATTCAATAAGTATTAGTTATTATTAGTATTATTACCTTGACTAATACCTAGCATATGTAGCAAGTAATTAGTAGTGTTAATAATTTTTGAAGTGATTTTTTTTGCAGCTTTATTGACATATAATTGATATGACACTGGTAAGTTTAGGTGTTCAAGGTACTTATTTTTTATACATATATTGCAGAACTTATCACCAGCATAGCATTAGCTAACACTTGGATCACATTACATAATTATCATTTCTTTTTTGTGGTAATAACATTAAACATCTACTCTCTTAGAAACTTTCAAATATATAATACAGTATTGTTAACTAGGGTCACCATGCTGTACATTAGATCCCCAGAAGTTTTTCATCTAATAACTTATAGTTTGTACCCTTTAACCAATATCTCCCCATTTCCCTCATCCTCCAGCTCCTAGTAACCACTACTCTAGCCTTTATTTCTATGAGTTTGGCTTTTTTAGATTCCACATATCAATGAGATCATATAGCAATTATCTTTCTCTGTCTGACTTATTTTACTTAGCATAATGCCCTCAAAGTCCATCCTTATTGCTGCAAACAGAAGGAGGTCCTTCTTTCTCATGGCTGAGTCATATATCATCATATATTTCTGCCACATTCTTTATCCATTAATCCACTGATAGACCCTTAGTTTCCATATTTTGGCTATTATGAATAAGGCTGGAATGGACATTGGATTTAAGTTATCTGTTTGAGTTCTACGAATATCTGCCCAGAAGGAAGATTGCTAGATCATATGGTAGCTCTATTTTTCATTTTTTGAGGATCCTCCATATTGCTGCACCAATCCTCCATAGTGGCTGCACCAATTTATATTACTACAAGTAGTGCAAGTGGGTAACCTTTGCTCCACATCCTTACCAAAACTTGTTATCCATTGTCTTTTTTATTATAGCTGTCCTAACAGGAATAAGATGATATTTCATTGTGTATTTGATATACATTTCCCTGATAATTAGTGATGCTGACTACTTTTTCATGTAGCTGTTGACTATTTGAATATCTTCTTCGGAAAAATATCTGTACAGTTCTTCTGCCCATTTTTAATCAGTCTTTGGCTTTTTTTGCTATTGAATTGTATGAATCCTTTATATATTTTATACATTAATCCCTTGTCAGATATATTATTTGCAAATATTTTCTCCCATTCTGTAAATTTCCTTTTCATTATGTTGACAGTTTACTTTACTATGCAGAAACTTTTTATTTGGATGGAGTTCACATCGATTTTTGCTTCTGTTACCTTTGCTTTTGATGTCAAATCCAAAAAATTCATTGTGAAGATGGATGTAGAGGAGATTATTTTTGTATGTATTTATATTATATTTTCACTCAAATATTTAAGCCATTTTTGAGTTGATTTTTTTTGTTTGGTGTAAGGTAAGGGTAAAGTTTCATTCTTTTGCATTAGTTTTCCCTCACCTTTTATTAAAAAGACTGCCCTTTACCTATTGTATATTTTTGACTACCTTGCCAAAAATTAATTGACCATATATGCATGGGTTTATTTCTGGGCTCTCTATTCTATTCCATACAAATTTTAGAATTTTTTTTCTATTTCTTGTAAAATGCCGTAGGAATGTTAATATGAGTAGCACTGACTCTATAGATCACTTTGGGTGGTATGGAATTTTAACAACATCAATTCTTCTAATCCATAAGCATGGAATATCTTTCCATTTACCTATGTTTTCTTCAAATTTCTTCAATATAAAAATTGATTTTTGTGTCAGTTTTGTAACCTACAACTGAATTTATTACTTCTAACTGTTTTTTTGGGGAGTCCTCAGGATTTTATGTCTAATACCATGTTATTTGCAAATGTGATGATTTTACTTCTTCCATTCTGACTTGAATGCCTTTTATTTCTTTTTCATGCCTAATTGTTTTTACTAGGGCTTCTGGTACTATGTTGAATAAAAGTGGCAAGTGTAGACATCCTTTATTTTTTCTTGATCGTAGAGAAAATCTTTAAGCTTTTCACTGTTTAGTATGATGTTAGCTGTGGGTTTGCCATATATATGCTGTATTAAGCTGAGGTATGATCCCTCCAAACACAGTTTATTGAGAGTTTTTATCTGGAATAGATGTTGAATTTTGTCAAATGCTTTTTGTGCATTTTTTGTTAATTTGGTGTTTCACATTAATTTATCCATGGATGCTGAACTTTGCATCCCTGGAATAAATTCCACTTGATAATGGAGTATGATCCTTTAAATATACTCTTAAATTTGGTTTACTAATATTTTTGTTGAGGATTTTAGCATCTATATTTATCAGTGATATTAGCCTGTAAGTTTCTTTGTTGCATCTTTGTCTGGTTTTGGTATCAAGATAATATTGGCCTCACAAAATGAGTTTGGAAAACAGTCCCTGTCTCTTCTATTTTTTGGAGGAGTTTGAAAATGGTTGGTATTAATTATTCTTTAAATATTTGGTAGAATTCACAGTGAAAACATCTGGTTCTGGACTTTGCTGGGAAATTGTTTCTTACTAAAATCTCCATACTAGTAATTGGCCTATTCAGATTTTCTATTTCTCCATGATTCAGTCTTAATAGGTTATAAATTTTAGGAAAGTATCCATTTTTTCCCTGGGCTGTCTAATTTGTTGTTGTTTAATTGTTCAGAGTAGTCTCTTACAATCCCTTGCATTTGTACAGTATCAGTACTAATATCTCCTCTCTCATTTATAAATTTCATATTTGAGTCTTCTATCTTTTTCTTGGTGAATCTAGCTAAAAGTTAATCATTTTTTTATTGTTTCAAAAAACTAGCTCTCAGATTTTTTGATTTTTCTATTGTGCTTTACTCCCTATTTCATTTATTTCCACTCTGATCTTTGTTATTTTCTTTCTTCTGCTAATTTAGGGCTTATATTGCATTTTTTTTTCTAGTTCCCTGAAGTGTAAAGTTTTTTTTTTTTAATTTTAATATTCTCTTTTCCCCTTAATTTAGATATTTAACACTACAAACTTCCATTGTAGAACTACTTTTGATGAATCTAAGTTTTGGTATGTTATAGTTATTTTTAATACTTTTGTCTTTTCACCCTTATACTAGAGTTATAAGTGATTTATCCACCACCATTACATTATTTTCTTTTTGCTTTTCAAGTTTGATGAATTTCATTGTCCTTTATTCAAGTTCACTGATCCTTCCTGCTATTCATCTAGTCTGCTGTCAAACTCCCCTATTGAATTTTTTAGTTTAGTTATTGTATTCTTTGGCTCTGTGATTTGTTTGGTGCTTTTTAATATTTTCTATGTAAATTTTAATATTCTTACTTTGTTCTAGTCCTCTGTGAATATCTTTATGACTATAATTTTGAGCTCTCTGTTAGGTAAATCATTCATCTCCGTTTCATTAAGATATATTTTTGGAGTTTTATTCTGTTCTTTGGAACATCCTCTCTTTATTTTCCTTATTCTTTGTGTTGGTTTCTGCCCATACAGTCCAGCTGGAAATCTTGGTTGTCTTTTAAATTTTTGTGCATACCAAGTCATCTTCTTTGTTCCTGATGCCTCTCAGTATTTGAAGGTGTTCTGAGACCCATTAGTGTCACATAGGGGAGGATCATAGCCAGCACCTAGATGCCAAACAATAGCTTGGAAAGTATGTAGTTAGACCACATCCAGGGAGAAACTGGAGGGTTGGCATTTTGCCTGCTCTCCTTGTGCTTGTTCCAGGTTTAAAGTGTTGTGTGCAGAATTGCTCTTGCACTCAGGAAAAAATACTTCTTTGCTGCAGTCCTGTGGCATTTGGTTATGCAAGCTTTGTTGGCTCTCAGAGCCAGATGATCCAGAGGCTCACCCCTTGGGCAGCAGCTGGAAAAGCTGGGGAGCCAGATGTGTGTTTAATCTCCTTCCAGGGAAATATTGGTATCTTGAAGTGGGGCATGGAGAGAAAGCAGAAAAGGTGTCCACAGCTTCTTGGTCTGCAGGAAGGGTATCACTGAGTCTCTAAATGTGTGCTAAATTAGAAATTTGATACTCAGGTAGCAGCTTTCAAAGTATGCAAATAGACCTCTTTCTGGGACAGACTGGGAAATGGATGTTTCTCTTTGTCCCCTCTGCTCTGAGCTCTGGGAAGATAGCCAGTTAAGAACATCTTTGTTTGCTGCAGTCCTGCAGGACTTATGAATACAATCCCTGTGTCCAGGCAATACAGCAGCCTGTCCTTCACATGACAACTCCTAACCTGGAGTGCAGACATATGTACAAGCTCCTTCCAGGGAGATACTGGTGATTTGTAGTGTTCTAGAGGAAAAGGGTGGAGGACATGTCCACTGGCTTCCCTGGTATCCAGGTAGGATGGCAGTCAGACCCTCAATATGTGCTAAGTCAGATTCTTTTCCATCTTTGTGCATGGATAATGATTTAATTTTCCTAAAACTGCTGAGATACTAGCTTTTCCCTTTATTTATGGCCATTTATGTAGGTTTACTTTTTCAAAAAGCTGCAACAAATCCCTTTATAATTTGCTGTTTTGAACATGTATTTTGCTCTCTTTACAGAGATCTGGCATAAGTGAATTATAAGGCATATTTAATGTTAATAAATTATGAGAAATTACCCACTAAAGTACCTGTGCCCAGTATCTATTAGGCATGTTTCTCCATCGTCTTACTATACATGTCATGTTACCAAAATTGTGAAAGATTTAGGTATAAAGCTCATTGCTTTAATTTACATTTTCTTGATAATTACTAAGAAATATTTTTCACATGTTTATGACTATTTGTATGTCCTCCTTTATAAACTGCCTGTTTTCTATTTATTTATTTATTATCTGATTTAGAATTTCTGTTTTCCTCCTGGGAATAATGAAGTATTTCTCGAGAAGCCTGACAACATGTTACCTTCTCAGCCTTACAACTTTTGGGTATAGACAAGTAGGAAAGACTTCTTTTAGAACAATGTTTTATTTTATTTTAATTTTATTTTTGTCTTTTTGTCTTTTCTAGAGCTGAACCCGCAGCATATGGAGGTTGCCAGGATAGGGGTCTAATTGAAACTGTAGCCACCGGCCTACGACAGAGCCACAGCAATGCCAGATCTGACCCGGGTCTGCGACCTACACTACAGCTCATGGCAATGCCAGATCCTTAACCCACTGAGCGAAGCCAGGGATCGAACCCACAACCTCATGGTTCCTAGTCGGATTTGTTAGCTGCTGAGCCACGATGGGAACTCCCTAGAGCAATATTTTAAGTAAATAATAGTATGAACAATTAATTATAAATTTTAACTGCACTACACACACTATTTGAAGTGGAGTCAGAAACTTAACTGAAGAGTGTTCAGACAAATGCCTTTTCAGGCTTCTTCACACCACTTTGTCAGAAGATGTAGGAGCAGGTCTAGCTATGTTTCAATTTATCAAAGCTCTGGATGATTAAACAAAACTAGACCATTCAAGGAAGAAGAAATCAGCTAGTAATTCTAAAACTAAGTTAATATTAAGATCATATTTGTCTTGTTAACATTTTAAAATTTTATTATTATTATACTCAACAACTTGGATTCTTCTGAAGGGAATTATAAAGAGTGAAAAAAGGTCATTCTCACTCATACTGTATGTTTCTACTTATCTATTTTCCTAGAAATGAAAAAAAAAATTAGAGATTGAGAACAGATTAGTGATTACCAGGCGTTAGGGAAGGAGGGAGGCAGGAAGTAGAAGAATGTCCTATATGTGGTAAATCACACAGAATTGAACACACACACACACATATATGCACAAATTAGTGCAAATAATCCTGGGGAAATCTGAATAAGACCAGTGGATTACATCAATATCTATATCTTGATTGTCATATTACACTACAGTTTTGCAAGATTTGATGAAAATTGGGTAAAGAATTCAAAGCATCTCCTTGTATTACTTCTTGCAATTATCTCAAAATAAAAAGTTCGATTAAAAATTACAACAAAAGTTTTATTAGATTTAATTCCATCATTTCTCCCCAAATATTCCAGGAAAATGGAAAAATGACACATTATTATTTTTCACTCTGAATCTGGCAAACTGTTCCAATTCTCCTAATTATATATTTAAAGAATTAAATAAATAAAAAAACATGCTAGGTGAAGAGTATTTAATTTCCTATTGGAAAAAATTAAGAAAAATAGATCATTTTAAAGCATAGATTTAATTCTTCTTCAAATAATATACCTTTAATATTTTAACTTTATATTAACTAAGAAATGCTTAAAGAGGAAAACATATCATATATCTTATCTTTAACTTTTAGGATTGGGTCCATTTTTATTTGAATGACAGTCCTCTTTGGGGTAGCAAAAACATAGCTGAAATACATTAGAGTGTAATTTATGCAGAACAGACTTGAACCATGGGAACTCTTGACTACAAATGGGATTTTAGTTTTCAAATAATTACAAACTAAGGTCGTTCAATAGTTTAAAACACTTAATCACTTGCTCTGGTAATTAAAATTTCCAAGAGGAAGAATGTTCATGGATCTTTGGTAAATCACTTTTCATGGTGACACAATTTCCTGCACAACCAGCATAAAATCAGTTTTGTTTCTTTTTCTCCCCACATGTGACCTGGAGATTCTTATGATGTATCTGTAGGAAATAATTTATAGTGACCCTTTCTTGGAACTTTGATCTTCTGAGCCTTACTGACTTTGATTCATATATATTTTTTTCGTCTCTTTAGCGCCACACCCGCGGCATATGGAGGTTCCCGGGCTGGGGTCAAACTGGAGCTATACCCCACAGCCTACACCACAGCCACAACAACATCAGATCCAAGCTGTGTCTGCGACCTACACCACAGCTCAAGGTAATACCAGATCCTTAACTCACTGAGAGGTCAGTGATGGAACCTGTATCCTCGTGGATGCCAGTCAGATTCATTTCCTCTGAGCCACGATGGGAACTCCTGATTCATATTTAAAAAAAAAAAAAAAATTTCTGAATTTATTCAAAAGTAAAATTTAGAATAGTTTGTGTATTATCTATGTGGCAGGCATTGTTAGATATTCACTAAAATTCAATTCTTTTCAACACCCTAGGCACACAACTTTGTGTGCACAACCTGCCTTCCTTGCAGTTAAGTGTAGCCATGTGATTGAGTTATAGGTAGTGGAATGATACAAATACAGCTTCCACTTCCAAGCCTCATTCATAAAAACACTCCTAGGCACATTTATTTTCACTTTATTCATCTTCTGTTTGCCTGGGATGGAGAGGAGGCAGTGATTGTGTGAACCATCTGTTATAACCCAGTTCTAATGTTAGTCTCCCCTCTGTGATTGGCTGACAGTTGTAGACATTTACCAAACATTTATTTCTGTCTAGAGTAGTATATTTTAACACAAACTTTTCACCTGTGAACTATTAAAGCAGTCAATAAAAGTTGAAGGATGGGAGTTCCCGTTGTGGTGCAGCAGAAACGAATCTGACTAGGAACCGTGAGGTTGTGGGTTCGATCCCTGGCCTTGCTCAGTGGGTTAAGGATCCAGCGTTGCTGTGTGCTGTGGTGTAGGCCAGCAGCTGTAGCTCCAATTCGACCCCTTGCCTGAGAACCTCCATATGCCGTGAATGCAGCCCTAAAAACAAGAAAAAAAAAAGATGGCATTTTCTATGCCATATGGACTGTCTTCCTTTATTTGATTGGCTTATTTCTGGATGGACCAGGGTAGGTTTCACTCCACTTAATGTTCTCCCTCACCTGGGATTTAAAAGTTGATACAAAATTTAACCAGAACTGTGAGTAGAATTTATCATGTTTAGAATCCTTACACTACATGACTAATTCCCAAAAAATTGTTTAAGAATTTTCACAATTTAAAATCAGTTAAATGCATATGTAGCTAACATGATTTATTATTATAAGTCATATGCTTTATTTCTATTCATATTCATTTTCCTGGTGTCCTGGGTTGCTATCCTAGAAATGGATTATTTGATGAATATAGACTAGAGACTGGAAGAACACATAAGATGGTAGCTTTACTTTGGGATGACTTTCTTCTTGAATTCTATTCTTAAAAAACTTTTGAAAATGTATTTATGTGGTATCTAGTTCGAGGGCAACTGGATCGCAGTAGTTATTCAAACAATAAGAAAAACCCATATTCTAGAAATTTGAAACAAACTTTTATTTGAAAGGCTGTTTTTTTTGTTGTTTTTTTTCCCTACATTTTGAAAATCTCTCCATTCTTCAGCAGCAGGAAGGTCTCTAACATGAGCTTTGAGTTCCTTTTAAAACTGTAGGGAGAGAACCAGTCTTTTATAGTTCCTGTATACTGAGTCATAACATAGCAAGTGGCTGGTGCCAAAACCCCAAACTCACTCCCCTTAAGCAGTCTCTCCAAACAGGTCAATAAAGTGTTCCTGGAACTATAATTTATGGTGCCTCATGGAGTGATAAGAAAAACGCTGGGACTGAGTTCAGAAACAAGGGTCAAATGATGACAAAGAGAGTGAACCATTTCAAACTGTTTTAGTTGTGGCTGACCACGAGGCTATCGGGAGAGAATGAATATGAGGGAGAACTAAACAGTCAGAACTAAACCAGGCTTGCATTTATTTATTTATTTACTTATTTATTTACTTGTTGGGACAATACTTTGATCTATTGGGGGGTTGCTAATGTATTTCTATCTTTCTCCTAAACTGTTCAGTTCCAAAAACTGAGTGAGAGCTCCTTTTTTTTTGTCACAGATTTCCAAGGACTGGTAATACTTAATTATGTAAGCTGATTAAAAGCACAAAATATTTATATTTTTGGTCAAGGAAAGAGTGACCCTCTGCTGTTTTGCTACTGATGTTAGCCTGCTCTTTGCTTGTACTGTCACACAGCAGTTCAGTAGAGTTTCATTCTCTCGTTTCCAAAATAATATAATCTTTCTGCATATTACCATGCCAAATTACTCACACATTATCTGTCACCATTCAGAGCCTTCCTCATTTTTATCTAATAGTCTTTAAGATTCTTTAACAAAAGTAATGTAACGAGTTGAAAGGGGAAATAAATATCTCAAGTCTTACTTGCCTTGGAAGAGATTGAACATCTTAGTGGATTTTCTAGGTGAGAAAAATCTCAAATATTTTGAAAAACTCCCCCATCACTAGTCTTTGAGTTGAAAAGAAAAAAAAATGTAAAAAGGAAATAGCTATTATATGCCCTGGTTCTTCTTCTGTTCAGTCTGTGACAGTTGGATCACACTTCTTTCACTCAGGGCAGCTCTCCCAACCTACTCAGGCAGAATTTTCACAGGCTTTTCTCTTATCTGAGTTTCTCTGTGAACCTCACCTCCATTTCTGTTACTTTATCTAATTTAGGAGATAAGCAAGGTCAAAAACAAACAAAAAGAGCTGCCAAAGAAATAATAGAGGCTTTTAATCTCCCTCCTGAATTGGAACATTCTTACCCACCAAAAGTAATGTAAATTAAAATACAATGAGTCATCCTTCTCTGTCATTTCCATGATTATCACACCTGTTGTCCACCTTTGCAAGAAAGGTTATTCACTGAGAATAATGGCTCACACTGCCCACCCCTCTTCAAGGACTCTCTAGCTGTCTGTACTCATAAATAGCATCTGTAAAATTAATTCTAACTGGCACTTTCTTCAGTCTAGGTCCTAGAAATCACTAGACCTGCCTGCCCTGCTTTTGAGCAAGGATCTTCTTACCTAACTTAAACTCTGAGCAATTCGGGCACATGATGCTGACCTCAAGTACCCTAGAAGGAGCCCTGAAATTCAATATGTGTAAAGCAAACCAAATTTGATTTGTTAGCAATAGAAAAGGCAACATCATGTAGCATCATTCATTCTTTATCAAGAGAAAGTTTGAATTTCTTCTATTATGGTTTAACAGTAGTTTGAAATTGTGATACATTTACATTTTATTTGAATACCATTAAAAAGCTATTGGTTAATACAGCAATAAATAACAGGTGAGACATAACCACTACAGTCTTTATTGTTTTAACTCACGGTCACATTTGACTTCACCCAAAGAGATAGGTGCTATGATCTTCATTTTTCAGAAGCAGAAACTGAGGTTTAGTAAGATGAAACAAGTTATTATAACAGGGTAGGTGCATACTCAGTAGCATGGGCAACCGTTAGCACATGACCGTTAGAGGCCCCACTCTGCCACAGTCTCAGGCAGTGGTCCTCATGGTAGAAAGAGTGTGGTGAGAAATGGATCTCCACCTTCTCCCTAAGGTCCTTCAGCCTTGGGCTGGTGGGTAGGCTAGAGGTCCCGCAGACACCCTGAGGCCTGTGTCCTAAAGAGCTCCAGAGTCCTTGCCACCAGGGCTGCCCTTTAGCCAGGCCCAGGCCCCATGTCCATGACCTGAGGGTGGGAGCAGTCTCCCTGAGTAGCTTTCTCTGGGACCCTGCCACTGTTTGGATGGCCTGAAGAGGCTGAGAGCTGACTAGTTCCTGGGCACTAGCAAGGGCAGTGATGACAGCTGGGCAGGGTCTGGGCACCTGGCCTGGAGGGTGCCGCCAACTGAGATCTGGGCCTGGACACTGGTGGGAGGACCTAGACTGGATGCCGGACAAACATTCCCAGGCAGGGTAACCAGCCTGTGAAGGGACCGCTTCCTCTTAGCCAGGACCTCTGGTCTTGCTTGGGACCTTGAACAAGTAAGATGAGGGATAATGATGCTGTTTTGCTTATGGGATTTGTTTGCTTTGTTTATGAGAAATGTAAAGTATTAAAAGCCAAGGATGCTTGGAGACAGAATTTAATGCCTGTCCCTCCCTTTCTTGTATATTACATCTTTAGATAAAAAGTTTCAGAACAGAGAATATCATTTGTTTTGATTGAGGTTTACAAGAACATCATGACCTGACCTACATGGACAGCTGCAAGAACAAAGGATCCAACACCAAAAAGTTTGCAACAACTAACCACACCCCTCCCTCACCTTTCCTATAAAAGGCTTTGCTAAAAGACTTCCAGGAGTTTGTTTTTTTTTTTTTAAGGCGTGAGCCACCTGTCTCCTTGCATGGCCCTGCGGAAAACTTTTCCCTGCTCCAAACTCTGATATTTCCCTATTGTTTGGCCTCACTGCACATTTCACATCAGGCACACGAATCGGTAATATTATTACCATGTATTGAATAAGAATTGGAGGAGTAATTGAATCAGAATTTTATCTTTTAAAGTCTGTGTTCTCCATTTTGCTGTACCACCTCAAGAAAGACCAATTATACTAATTCTGAATCTGCTTAACAGAACTTGTAATAATTTAATCAAAGCAGTCATATGGACTTGTACCTGAGATTAGATGTGTTAATTGAACAAATATTTACTAGGTGAGAGTTAAATTCAACAAATATCTACTGAGTGAGAGTTATGTATCAGGTGATTTCTTTTTTTCCTAAGTTCTTCAAATACCTTTTAATTTTAGTTGTATGGACACCCGTTTGGGAAGATAATACTCATTTCCCAAGTAGGAGTAAAAGACAATGATTTCATCTGTTGTCAACTGTGTAGAGCCTACTAGAAATCTTTAATTCATTCTGTTTCTTCTTTCAGGCTTAAGTTTGAATCTGAAGTATTTTACTTATCTTTGAAAAAAAAAAGTGACTTTTTAAAGACCAGAATTCCTAATTGTTACTGGAAGATATTTAAAACCATCATTGTTGAAATATTTCAAAACCTAACAAAACACTTAGATTCCAAAATAGTACTAAAATAAAACGGTGACCAGGCTTGAAAAATCCCCCAAGATAAAACCATTTAAGCCATGTTAACAAAACTAACTTATTTCATGGACATAAGTGAAACTTAGGTCATTTCTTGTAAATGTTTTCCTCTGATAATCACAAAGGAAACTTACATTTTCTTAAAATGATATAAGATAAATCACTTTTAACCAGTCTTCTACTATCTGGAAATCCCCATTGTAATAACCAGTGATTGTAAGGGTTAAACAACTTCCCCATTTTCATTTTATAAGCCATCCTATAGTGTCATGCCTCTGAGCTTGATTATAGTTTTAATCTGGAGACTCTTAGTTTATGAAGTGTTCTGATGTACACAATACACTCTTACTAATACTACTTTGCTGATCTGGTTTTAATTTTCTGTTTCTGGATTTTTGATAATTTCTGGTGTGAGAAGCAGGAACCAGAGGAGACCTACATTGATGATTCTGAGGCTTATGCGCAACCACATGCTTGTACCCACAGAGCCCATTGCACTCACTGCTTTCTCATTATTTTCACCATTCTAGGATATGTTTCCATTAGATCTAATCTCTGCTTTTTTTTCAATTTGAACTTTTTGATTGTATTGTGCATACCTTTGTTTTGATTGTTGAAGCTTCTTCAAAAGTCATCCTTCTGTCCATAAGAGGAGAGGACTCAGTATCCAGGAATACTGAGTTTGGGCCTGTGGTAAATTACTAGGCCCCATAGATTTGTCATTTTGGGGAATCTAAAGGCAAAGATAGCTTCAACATCTTCCAAAATGCTCACCTTTTTCAAAAATCCCTGTTTCTTATATAAATACCCACTATGGACCAGGATCTTTTGCCCTTTTCAAAAATGTGTGAACTTTTGAATACTTTGAAATTGAAGTGGCCATTTTGGGGAAATTTAACTTAGGTAAGATAGCCCATGATAAGGGGCACCCTTAAAAAAAGACAATCCCAAACCTCTCAGAGGCAATGGCATGCATTATTTGATTGGTATGCAGAAAATTCTGAAAGACAAAATGGCTCTAAACAATAGCTAATATAAAAGAATATTTATAGGGCATAATTTAAAAAAATCTTTATTAAAAAATTTTGACCACTTGACCACATAACTTTAACTTAAAAACACAATTGCAAGAAGCACAATTTGGATCAAACTATTCTTTTAGGGATTTGTGTTTTTGCATCTGAGATAGAAAAAATTTATAAGTGAAGTCTATAAGATCTTTATTTGTGTCTGTCTATATATTTACATATATTTTTGTCAGTATGTAGTTTATATACATATGTCATATTTAATTAGCTTAAAAATAGGAACTTATATAAAGTAGATATACCTAAAACTCTTGGAAATATAGAAACTAACCCAAAAATTTTCAAATTCATTTAATCTTGGATAATCTTTGATATATAAAAACTAGATTAAGTTTGTTACTTTAATTAAAACAGGCCTGTCCTTGGAGCTGTTAACATTAAATATAATGCAAATATACAAGTATTTATACCTGAGTTTACTGATCAAATAAGTTCAAGCTATCTCTGTGCTACAAAATTTGTCAACAAGATAAATAAGTTAAAATGATGTTAACTCTTTAATGTCTAACCCAAGAATAATTATTAGACAAGTAATTTTAATAGGTGAAAGTAAGATAAAATTTATACAAAGTTAAACTAAATAATGAATATTCATTGAACATCAAGTTCATTTCCAAATAAGATAATATACAAAAACATTTATTGCTAATCTTAAGATTATCTACTCTGGCTTCTTAATTATTTACAGAGAGACAAAGGATATTTGGCTTTATTAATAAGTCTTTTGCCACATTAAAAATCACAGTATAAAATATGTCTCTAAAATCATAATTTTTATAATTATATATTTATAAATTTGCTAGTCTACTATAGGAGATGATAGTTCACAATTACCTGCTTCCTAGTTTTCACTGGAAAGTAAATTTTGCATAATGATAAAAATTAGTTTAAATTTTTATCATTATGTAAAAATAAACCACTAGAAACCATAAGAGTGGAGAGAAACTTTGTATTGAAAGTATGAGGAAAATGGGACGTGTGTTTTCTTAAAAAAAAGTCATCCTTCTATGCATGAGGAGAGAACTGAGTATTCCTGGGTTTGTTAAGGAAAAAAAGACAGTAATTTTGTTCTAAATTATAATAATTGATTGTTCCAGAATAAGAAAGAGAAAAAGAAAAAAAAAACTTAAATACATATGGAAAATGCAGAAGTTTTGTGGAAAAGAAATTTTGTGTTGTGCGGTCAAAGCTAGTAAAAATTGAATATATTTATTTGTTAGGATTTTTTAAATGAGCTCAATAATGTACTGATACAAAACTAGCATTTAATTTTTTGTTAAAATCTATGTTCTATTCCAAATATCTGTGTATCTATTTTTGTGTTAGTTCTGTACTAGTTTGCTTATGGTAGTTTTGTAGTAAAATCTGAAGGCGAGAGTGTGATGCTTCCAGCTTGGCCCTTTATTTTCACGATTGTTTCAGCTATTCAGGGTCTTTTGTGTTTCCATACAAATTTTAAAATTATGTTGTCTAGTTCAGTAAAAGCCACTGATATTTTGATAGGGATTTCATTGAGTCTGTAGATTGTCTTGAGTAGGATGGCCATTTAAATAAAGAATATCAGTTTTTCCTATCATGACTCAGAGGAAAGGAATATGACAGCATCCATAAGAACGTGGGTTTGATCCTTGGCCATGCTTAGTGGGTTAAGGATCTGGTGTTGCCTATGAGCTGTGGTGTAGGTCACAGGTGTGGCTTGGATCTGTCATTGTTGTGGCTGTGGTGTAGGCCAGTCGCTACAGCTCTGATTATACCTCTAGCCAGGGAACTCCATATGCTGTGGATGCAGCCGTAAAAAGACTAAATAAATAGATAAATAAATATCAGTTTTTATAACAAATGAACATGATCTGCTTTTCCATTTGGTGTGTTTTCATCAATTTCTGTCAAGAGTTTCTTATAGTTTTCCAAGTACAGGTATTCTACTTTCTTAAGTAACTTTACTCCTAGGTATTTTGTTATTTTTGATGTGATTATAAGTGGAATTGTTTCCTTAATTTCTTTTTCTGATGGTTTATTGTTAATGTATAGAAACACAACAGATTTTGGTGTATTAATTGTACCCTGCAAATTTATCTAATTCACTAATGAGCTCTACAGGTTTTTTAATGGTGTTTTTGGGAATTTTTATGTTTTGTATCATGTCATCTATAGACAGTTTACAGTTTTACTTCTTCTTTTCCAATTTTGATTCCTTTTATTTCATTTTATTATTTGATTACAGTGGTTAAGACTTCCTATACTATGTTGAAGAAAAGTCATTGTTGTCTTGTTCCTGATCTTAAATACTTTTAGGTTTTCACCATTGAATATGATGTTACCTGTGGGCTTATGATATATGACCTTTACTATGTTGAGGTATCTTCCTCCTCTACTGACTTTGTGGAGGGTTTCAATCATAAATGGATGTTGAATTTTATCAAAAAGCTTTTTCTGCATCTATTGAGATGATCACAAGACTTTTCTTTTGCAATTTTTTTTTTTTTTTGCCTTTTTCCTTTTTGTCTTTTTAGAGCCATACACGCAGCATATGGAGGTTCCCAGTCTAGGGGTTGAATCAGAGCTGTAGCTGCCAGCCTATGCCATAGCCACAGTAACGTGGAATCCAAGCCACATCTGCAGTCTACACCGCAGCTCACAGTAATGCCTGATCCTTAACCCACTGAGCAAGACCAGCGATCAAACCTGCATCCTCATGGATGCTAGTCGGGTTTGTTAACTGAGCTCCGATGGGAACTCCATATTTTGTAATTTTTAATGTGGTTTATTGCATTGATTGATTTATAGATGTTGACCCATCCTTGCATCCCTGGGATAAATCCCACTTGATCATAGTGTATGATCCTAATGTATTGTTGGATTCAGTTTCTAATATTTTGTTGAGGATTTTTGCATCTATGTTCATTACTGATATTGGCCTGTGATTTTCTTTTATTGTGATATTTTTGTCTGGTTTTGTTATCGGGGTGATGCTGGACTCTAGAATAAGTTAGGACATGTTCCTTCCTCTTCATTTTTTTTGGAATAATTTGAAAAGGATAGATGTTAACTCTTCTCTACATTTTAGGTAGAATTCACTTTGTTACAGTATGCAATTAAGCATGTCCTTAACTTGGCTTCTCATCATAAAGAAACTTTTAAAGTTCTAGTCTGAGATTTATTATCACCTGACAATTTAAAATACTAAAGGTTACCTTTATAGAGCAAATAAACACCCTTGGGTATTACCAAAGCTTTGACTGGAGTATTATATTTGAGAACATGCAGATAATAGCTATTCTTGCTGTATTCAGGTAAATAATCAGACCAAATTTAGTGAGAATAGAATTATTTTATAAACAAATTAGTCTCACTGTAAGTATCTTTGATAAAAATACCTTTAAAAAATGTGGACAAAAATGTATAAATATAGACAAAAATTATTTTGATAGACAACTATATTGTGCCTGTTATCAGATTCGAGTTCTAATCATTATCTTTGAGATATTGTTATATACCTGTAAACTTCAGAGGTATCATCATAACAAGTCATGTATAGACAACTGTCGTGCTTAATGGTAGAGTTCCAAGCACATGGAGCATTGGGGAACGGCTTACAAAAAAAAAAAAAAAAAAACAAACAAAACAAAACAAAACAAAAAACCTTTCTTGCCTCTGCTAGCATAGTTTTGTGCATAGATAGACATTTGGAGTTTGATCAGTGGACAATTTATTTTTGCTAGTTCTTTCTGTGGACCAGGTAGATGGGGCACAACCCATTGATGCTTGATAACATTGGCAGTACAGTGTATCCTCCTTCAAAGAGATTTGCTAGGACCTTTTTCTCCTTGAGGTACTCATGAGGCAGCTTAGAGGATGGCTAGAGGAAAATGAACACCTCTCTGCTATTTGGGGATCTGAATACAATCATTCACTTATTCATTCCCTCGATCAGAATAATGATTGCCTCAATCATAATGAGCACTATACTAACGGCACTGTATTGGACCCTACTGGAAGTAAGAAAAAAATTGTACACAGGATCTGGCCTAAGTTATTCATATTAAAAACCTTCTGTGGGTGTTCCACAGCACCCCAGCTTCAACAAAAACAAAACGAAACTCAGCATGTTGTTCATACCACACTCTCATCACTAGTCAGTCACCCATTTCTACCTGGGACCAAACCTGTTCTTCCACTGACATCTCCTATACTTGTCATTGACAAAAACCATCTATGTCATCCAAAATAGAAACCCAAGGTAATTCTCTGCTCTTTCAGCCTCTCATCCTCTTCTCTTATGTCATCAGGTAACTTCGGCTCTTCCCCTGGTTGTATCTCCTTCTCTCTTGCTCACTTGTACTTAACTGAGATAGGCTCCTGTCCAAATTTTCCATCAGTGCCTTTTTATTCTCCCTTTTATGTGCAGTATAGTCTGAATGTTGTCTTTAAAATACAAATAATATATCACTTTTTTGCAATTGCTCCTCCTTGCCAAAGAGGAAATAAAGCCCTTAAATTATAGAGAAATCATTTCATATCTATTCTATTTACTTAGCTGTCTACTTATCTGATCTTTCTATTTTCATTTTATATGTTTTTTCCATGAGCGCTGAGTTTGTTATGTATTGTATTTTTTCTTGAAATATTTGCTAGGAGTCTTTTTTTTTTTTTGCCTTATTTTATGGGACATAGAAAACTATTGGATTTACTTTAGTAAAAAAGAGATAAAATTAGGATAGGATTTATAAGGATAAATGTAGTCACAATTGGAAAAGTTAAAAGAAGAAGGGGGGTTGGCCATAGTAGGTGGTTACTCCAGTGGGGATGAGAATTGAGCCTGGGTAGTAAAATAAGAAAGGAGATGCAATGAGATAACACGTGAGATAAGATTATATACAAATATACATGCGCTGTTATGATTCATATTATCAGGGTGGTTTCTTGGCATACAACTCACTATGAACAACTGAAGGAATAGAAAGAACAAAGAGTCTTAGATTTTCTTAAAGGGAAAAATAGAAGTGAAGAGCAAATATGCAGAAGGCTACAAATACATAAGAATCACTTATACTTAACATAGGAGCTGTATAAAAATATTACTAAAATAATGGAATATCCTTTGGTCACTATCTATTTGAGCCATATCCTGATTTAATTTTTTTGTCTTTTTAGGGCTACAACTGCGGCGTATGGAGGTTCCAAGGCTGGGCGTCAAATCAGAGCAGTAGCTGCTGGCCTATGCCACAGCCACACCCACAGCAACATCAGATCCAAGCCATATCTGTGACCTACACCACAGCTCATGGAAATACCGAGCCGTAAGCCACTGAGCAAGGCCTGGGATCGAACCTGTGTCCTAATGGATGCTAGTCAGATTTGTTTCCACTGAGCCACAACAGGAACTCCCTTCCAATGTAATATTATAGTATTAATTTATTAACAGACATTTTAAAAACTTTTAGGAATGAGTAAGATCTAAAGGGTCATTTTTTTGTTTTTGTGTGTTTATTTTCCTTTCTACTTTGAAGTCATATGTTATGTTGAGCAGTGTATGGAGCCCTGCAGAAAAAAATAAACACAAGATAATCCCTACCCTCAAAGGAATATACAGACTCATTGAGGATTTATAACAAGCAAAACAAAAATCTAAAATTTAGTTGATTAAGTAGAAAATTTAGGCCCCAAACACTTTCCTCTTAAAGGTATATAACCAAAGCATGAAAAAGGGGATATTTAATTTGTTTTGCTTAATTTATGGGTTACCTACTCGAACCAGAAGCCCCCAAACACTAAACAAAAAGAAAGTATTCATGGGAAATATTCAACATGCAAAAAACATGCCTGCCAAGAAACCAAACAAACCACACATAGCCAATAAAAATGAAGACTCTTACTTCATACTCTGAGTGCCTCCAGACTGCAACTGTGTCAGCAAGAGAACATTTCACAGCTGTAGGACCTCTTCTTAGATTTCTCTGCCAGTCTCAAAATTCTGCCACACAAATCAGTACTGGGAGATTCACACCCAAATTTCTTAAATAATGAAGGGAATGAACAGGAATGTTGTTATTTTAAATTTTCAAAGGAAGAGGATGCTCTGTTGAGCCAACAACTACTTTGTAGCCCTTAGTGTTGTCTTAAGATCATCTTCAGAGCTATGGACATGGGTTCATATAGTCTAATGAGGAAGACTAAAATCCAAGAAATCTTTGAGAGAACCTTAGCAAAGATAGATAACTTCACTAAGTTTGGCTTTATTTCAAAGATTTGGCTTTATTTTATTTAGTCTAAATTACTGTCAATAAAAAAATTAGAACAATTTAAAGTGCCCTCTTGCCATGAAACTATAGATACAGAATGTTTTCCAGTTCTACAAAATTCTCCTTTCCTGTTTGTGTTCATTTCCTGATACATAGCATAATTGTAACGATCACTCACTGACTTCAGGATAAATTGCTCATGAAATTTTATGCACTTTTGATACTAGTTTCTGTTCCACTTTGTCCTTCAATGATCATTAAATGTTTTTTACTTCTGTCTCATGTCTAAAATGCTATCCTAGGTAGGTGTAAAGTGAGAGAAACATGGAATAGAGAAGCTTTATTGAGAAAAATTTTTATGAAAAGTCATAGAGATTTCAATATAGAAGGAAGCCATGTTCATATTGAAATTTCCAAATTTTGCCACTGGGTAAAACATTCATAATGCAATGTGACTTGGATCCACTTGTGTGTGGACTGGGTGTAGTGACTAGCATCTTAACAGTGAAATACAGAAAGGGAAAAAAAAAATTTTGCCATGGAGAAACCTGGCAGACACCCCTTTAAGCAAAGCCTAAAGTTTAGCGTCATCAGTAATAATTCATGCTGAGATCATGCACCCCTTGATGTGATATGATAAGTCCCCTCATTTTATGGTATTCTCTAAAACCATATTGTCAGCTTAGTCATGAGAAAAACATCACACAGCCTAACCTGAAGGATCTACAAAATTACCACTGCTCAAGATTTTTACAGTCATGAAAAATAAGGGAAGCCTGAGGAACTCTCAGAGATTGGAGAAAACTAGGAGACCAGATGACTTAATACGTTGGTATTCTGGACTGGATCCTGGAACAGAAAAAGGATGTTCGTGGAAAAACTGGTAGAATCTGAATAAAGTCTGTAGTTGAGCTAATAGTCATGTACTAATGCTATTCTTAGTTTTGACAAAAGTACTGTTCTTATGTAAGATGTTAGCCTTAGGGAAAACTAGGTTAAGAGTGTATGGTAACTCTGTACTGTCTTTGCAGACCTTCCATAAATCCAGAGTTATCCCCAAATAAAATATTTATTGAACACTCACTCATATATATACATACCCCACAATCAGGAGTTAATTACAATTTTTAAAAGGGTAAAAAAAGACATTGCAGCAGTAGCATCCTTCTTTTCATGGACAAACGAAATGGTATTTTACAAGTTTCTTGACATTTAAACTTAAATAGTCTTGGTGTTTTAATTCTAGACTCTGAGATTTTAGCTGGATTAAAAATTTAAGTGGTCCAAATGAGTTTTTGAGATATACCTTAAATATGCAGAAAAACAATTGTAGTGACTCATGAAAGTAATATTACTCAGTTTTTCATCCAATTGTCATTTATTGAATACTGGCAGGACATAAGGAACTCTTTAAAGTGTTACATTTATGCACAGAGGTGCTGATACCTATAAAATTTATTAGCAGACCTGGAACCAGAATTCAGTCTTCCTGATTCCTGGGCTGTAATTCTTTCAGCCACACTTGGAGCCGACTAGAACTCTCCCATAATGGCATGGGGCATGGGCAATACTGAGTGGGAAAAATACCTTCTTTCTCAGGGGAATTTTGAGAAGACAATCAGAGGGCAGCTGTACATGTCTATATCAGAAACCTACAAATGGCCAGAGATTGTGGGGATTTTTCCACCCCAATCTGTAGAACTAATTTTCTGCATCTTTGATGGCATTTTGATTATCCCTTTTTACCACTCTACTTACTTTAATTGCTGTGATCATCAGAGTTGTGAATTGGAGGTAATGAACCCAATTGCTGGCAGCATTCTTTTTGAGGCTGATGTGGGAAGACTTGGAAATGACATCTAATGACCTTCATATAATCCTTTTGTGTAACACACAGGGAATTGATTTAGGCTTGATTTAGTGACTTGCTAAAGTGAGTAGAACAAGGGGCCATCACATCCAAGTCTGGGTTATACAAAATTGGGGGCATTCCTGTTGTGGCTCAGTGGGTTAAGGACCTGATGTAGTCTCCATGAGGATGTGGGTTCAATAGCTGGCAACTCTCAGAAGGTTAAAGATCAGCATTTCTGCAAGCTGTGGTGTAGGCTCTAGCTGCAACTCCAATATGACCCCTAGTCTGGGAACTTCCATATGCCACAGGTGTGGACATAAAAACAAACAAACAAAAATTTGCAGCTTTCATCTTGGGGGTTCTTGAGCTCTCTCCTCTTCTGAATTACTCAGAGCTTGGGTGAAGTAGCTGCAGTCACGAGACAGCCCTGTGGAAAGACCCACATGGTGAGGGACCAAGGACTGCACACCTACAAGAGTGATCATGAAAGGGGACCCTCCTCAGCACTGTCTACCCAATTTAGTTGCGACTTCAACTGTAGGCTGTGAGAAATCTTGGGACACAGTTATCTAGCTAAGCTTTTCCTGAATTTCTGATCAGCTTAAACTGAGATCATAAATGCCTATTATTTTTAAGCTGCCAAACTTTGGGTACTCTGCTGTGCAGCAGTAGAGAATGAATATAATCTCTCTGTAAGTATTGGGGAGTACTGAAGATTTTAACAAGATACCTACATTTATTTCATATTTGTGTTTTACTACAGGTGTCTATTATCATTTTTATTAAGACTGATACTGAGTATAAATAACTTCTTTTATTCAGTTTTATCTATTTGAGAGTTTTGGTTTATAATTTTCTTGATAATCTAAAAATAATTGTGGGGGCCATTTGTTTTTGTTCTACTTAAGGAAAACTTTGGGACTACAGAATCAGAACTGAAAGTAGAAATTAAGCTGAAGCTTTATTTTTCAGGGTTAAAATGTTTTGAGGATATGGAAACAAGTTTTATACCTAACACTTTTTCGTGAGAAAGGTAGTAAATCACCTGCCTTATATTCATTTAAAATATTGAAAGACAGAACAAAGAAGTATCTCCATTTATTATTTTTTTCTTTTGTCTTTTCAAAAAAATTTTTTTATTCTTTTTTAAATAACTCAATGAATGTATTACATTTATAGTTGTACAATGATCATCACAATCCAATTGTATAGGATATCCATCCCACAACCCAAGCAACATCCCCCCATCTGCCAAACTGTCTCCTTTGGAAACCATAAGTTTTTCAAAGTCTGTGAGTCAGTATCTGTTCAGCAAGGAAGTTCAGTCTGTCATTTTTTCAGATTCCACATGTCAGTGAAAGCATTTGATGTTGGTGTCTCATTATCTGACTGACTTCACTTAGCATGATAATTTCTAGGTCTATCCATGTTGCTAAAAATGCTGGTACTTCATTCCTTTTAATGGCTGAGTAATATTCCACTGCATATATGTACCACTTCATCTTGATCCATTCCTCTGTCAATGGGCACTTAGGTTGTTTCCATGTCTTGGCTATTGCAAATAGTCTGCAATGAACATTGGAGTACATGTGTCTTTGCAAGTCATGGTTTTCTCTGGATAGATGCCCAGGAGAGGGATTGCTGGATCAAATGGTAGTTCTATGTTTAGTTTTCTGAGGCATCTCCACACTGTTTTCAATAGTGGTTGCACCAATTTACAATCCCACCAACAGTGTACTAGGGTTCCTTTTTCTCCACACCCTCTCCAGCACTTACTGTTTGTAGACTTTATGATGATGGCCATTCTGCCTGGTGGAAGGTGGCACCTCAGAGTGGTTTTGATGTGCATTTCTCTAATGATGAGTGATGTTGACCATATTTTCATGTGTTTTTTTGCCATCTTTATGTCTTCTTTGGAGAACTGTCTGTTTAGATCTTCTGCCAATTTTTGGATGGGGTTTTTGTTTATTTTTTTTTTATTTTTTTTTATTTTTTGGTATGGAGTGCTAGGAGGAGATGATTATAAATTTTGGAGATTAATCCCTTGTCAGTTGATTCATTTGCAAAGATTTTTCTCCCATTCTGTGGGTTGTTTTTTTGTTTTGTTTAGGGTTTCCTTTGCTGTGCAGAAACTTTTGAGTTTAATTAAGTCCCATTTTTTTTTTTTTTATTGTCATGACTCTAAGAGGTGGATCTGAGAAGATGTTGCTGTCATTTATGTCAGAGAGTGTTTGGCCTATGTTTTCCTCTAAGAGTTTTATAGTATCTGGTCTTCTATCTGGGCCTTTAATCCATTTGGAGTTTATTTTTGTGTATGGTGTGAGGGAGTGTTCTCATTTCATTCTTTTCCATGTGGCTGTCCAGTTTTCCCAGCACCACTTATTGAAGGGGCTCTCTTTTCTCCATTGGGTATTCTTGCCTCCTGTGTCATAGATGAGTTGGCCGTAGGTGCGTGGGTTTAATGGTGGGCTTTCCATCCTGTTCCACTGATCTATATTTCTGTCTTTGTGCCAGTACCATGTGGTTTTGATGACTATTGCTTTGTAGTATAGTCTGAAGTCCGGGAACCTGATTCCTCCAGCACCATTTTTCTTTTTCAGGATGTCTTTGGCTATTCTACATCTTTTGTGCTTCCAAACAAACTTTAAAATCTTTCGTTCAAGTTCTGTGAAAAATGCCCTTGGTAATTTGGTAGGGATTGCATTGAATCTGTAGATTGCCTTGGGTAGTATAGTCATTTTGATAACATTGACTCTACCAATCCAAGAGCATGGTCTGTCTTTCCATCTGTTTGTGTCCTCTTTGATTTCCTTCATCAGCATCTTATAGTTTTGAGAGTACAGGTTTTTTGACTCTTTAGGTAGGTTTATTCCGAGGTATTTTATTCTTTTGGATGTGATGGTAAACAGGATTGCTTCCCTAATTTCTCTTTCTGATCTTTCATTGTTAGTGTATAGAAATGCTGTCAATTTCTGTTTACTAACTTTGTATCCTGCGACTTTGCCAAATTCGTGGATGAGTTCTAACATTTTTCTGGTAGAGTCTTTAGGATTCTCTAGGTATGGTATCATGTCATTTGCAAATAGTGATATTTTTACTTCTTCCTTTCCAATTTGGATTCCTTTTATTTCTTTTACTTCTCTAATTGCTGTGCCTAGGAATAGTAGTGGTGAGAGCAGATATCCTTGTCTTGTTCCTGATTTCAGCGGGAATTCTTTCAGCTTTTCACCATTGAGAATGATGTTAGCTGTGGGTTTGTCATATATGGCCTTTATTATGGTGAGGTAGGTTCCCTTTCTGCCCACTTTCTGAAGGGTTTTTGATCAGAAATGGGTGTTGGATTTTGTCAAAAGCTTTCTTTGCATCTATTGAGAGGATCATATGGTTTTTATTCTTCAGTTTGTTAATGTGGCATATCACACTGACTGATTTGTGGATATTGAAGAACTCTTGCATCCCTGGGATAAATCCCACTTGATCATGATGTACAGTCCTTTTAATGTATTGTTGGATGTGGTTTGCTAGTATTTTGTTGAGGATTTTTGCATCTATGTTCATCAGTGAAATTGGCCTGTAATATTCTTTTTTTATGGTATCTTTGGTTTTGGTATGAGGGTTATAGTGGCTTCATAGAATGAGTTTGGGAGTGTCCTTTCCTTTGCAATTTTTTGGAATAGTTTCAGAAGGATAGGTGTTAGCTGTTCTCTACATGTTTGCTAGAAATCACCTGTGAAGGCTTCTGTCCTGGACTTTTGATTGTTGGAAGTTTTTAATCACATTTTCAATTTTAGTTCTTGTGATTGGTCCATTCATATTTTCTATTTCATTTTTGGTTTAGTCTTTGAAAATTGTACTTTTGTAAGAATTTGTCCATTTCTTCCAGGTTTTCCATTTTATTCGTGTATTATTGCATATAGTAGTCTCTTAGGATCCTTTGTATTACTGTGATGTCTGCTGTTACCTCTCCTTTTTCATTTCTAATTTTATTGATTTGTGTTCTCTTCCTTTTTTTCTTGAACAGTCTGGCTAAGGGCTTATTAATTTTGTTGATCTTTTCAAAGGACCAGCTTTTCATTCCATTGATCATTTCTATGGTATTCATCATTTCTATTTCATTGATTTCTGCTGTGATCTTTATGATTTCCTTCTTTCTGCTAACTTTAGATCTTGTCTGTTCTCTCTATAGCTGCTTTAAATGTAAAGTTAGCTTGTTTATTTGAGCTTTTTCTTATTTCCTGAGGTGGGTGTGTATCACTATAAATTTTCTTCTTAGAACAGCTTTTGCTGCATCCCATAGGTTTTGGAGTGTTGTATCTTTGTTTTCCTTTGGTTCTAGGTATTTTTAAATTTCCTCTGATTTCTTCAGTAATCCATTGGTTGTTTAGTACCATGTTGTTTAGTCTCCATGTGTTTGTGCTTTTTGTAGTTTTTTTCTTGTTGTTGATTTCCAGTCATATAGCATTGTGGTTGCAAAAGATGCTTGATATGATTTCAATTTTCTTAAAGTTACCAGGGTTGGATTTGTAGCCCAGGATGTGATCAATCTTAGAGAATATTCCATGTGCACTTGAGAAGAATGTGTATTCTGTTTCTTTTGGATGGAATGTCCTATAAATGTCTGTTAAGTCCATCTGGTTTAATGCATCATTCATGGCCTGTGTTTCCTTATTGATTTTCTGTCTGGTTGATGTGTCCATTGCTGTAAGTAGGGTGTTAAAGTCCTCCACTATGACTGTGCTATTGTTGATTTCTCCTTTTATAGTTGTTAGCAGTTGTCTTGAATATTGTGGTGAACCTATGTTGGGTGTGTAGATATTTAAAATTCTTATATCTTCTTCTTAGATTGATCCTTTGATCATTATGTAGTTACCTTCCTTGTCCCTTGAAATATTCTTCATTTTGAAGTCTATTTTGTCTGACATGAGTATTGCTATTCCAGCTTTCTTTTGAGCCCCGTTTACTTGGAATACATTCTTCCATCCTCTCACTTTCAATTTGTATGTGTCCCTAGAAGTGAAGTGGGTCTCTTGAAGACAACATGCACATGGGTCTTGTTTTTGTATCCATTCAGCCAGTCTGTGTCTTTTGGTTGGGGCATTTAGTCCATTAACATTTAAGGTAATTACTGATATGTATGTTTTTAATGCCATTGTCTTAATTGCTTTGGATTTGTTTTTTGTTGCTCTTTTTTCTTCCCTTCTTCCCTTGTTCTCTCGTCTTGTGGTTTGATGACTATTTTAGTGTTGTATTTGAGTTGATTTTTCCTATTTGTTTGTGTATCAATTGTAGATTTTTGGTTTGCAGTTATTCTGAAGTTTTCATATAAGGGTCTATATATATATGAGATTGTTTTAAGTTGTTAGTCTCTTAATTGCAAGTGCATCTCCAGTGTCCTGCATTTGTACCCTCCTCTTCTCAATGATTTCTGATTTTGGTGGCATAACTGTGCATGGATGATTTTGTACCTTACTGTATGTATACCTTTACTGGTGAGCTTTGTCGTTTATGGTATTTTTGTTTCTGGTTGTGGCCTTTTCTTTTCTGCCCAGAGAAATTCCTTTAGTATTTGTTGTAAGGTTGGTTTAGTGTTGCTGAATTCTCATAGCTTTTGCTTACCTGTGAAGCTTTTGATTTCTCCTTCGAATCTGAATGAGAGCCTTGTTGGGTAAAGTAATCTTGGTGAGAGTTTTTTTCCTTTCATCACCTTAAGTTATATCATGCCATTCCCTTCTGGGCTGCAGAGTTTCTGGTGAAAAATCTGACAATAACCTTATTGGGGTGCCTTGTATTTTATTTGTTTCTTTTCCCTAGCTGCTTTCAAGATTTTCTCTTTGTCTTTAAACTTGGTCAGTTTGATTCATATGTGTCTCAGGGTGTTCCTCCTTGGTTTTGTTTTAGGTGGTACTCGTTGTGTGTCCTGGAATTGAGTGAGTGGTTCTGTTCCCAAGTTAGGGAAGTTTTCGGCTATTATCTCTTTGAATATTTTTTTCTGTCCCCTTCTCTCTCTCTTCTCCTTCTGGCACACCTATAATGTGGATGTTCATGTGTTTAATGGTGTCCCAGAGTTCTCTGAGACTCTCTTCATTTGTTTTCAATCTTTTTTCTCTTTTCTGTTCCGCATGCATGATGTCCACTAATCTGTCCTCCACCTTGCTTATTTGTTCTTCTGCCTCCTGTATTCTGCTGTTGGTTGCTTCTAATGAATTTTTTTTTCAGTTAGTTTATTTTGCATCTCTTCTTGCTTAAGTTTTATGTCTTGTATCTCTTTGCTCAGTGTTTCTTGTAAATTATCCATCATAGCCTCCAGTTTATTTCCAATGTCTTGCATCATCAACAATCTAAAGGCTTTTTCCTGGAGGCTGAGAATCTCCTGATCACTTAGCTGATTTTCTGGGGGTTTTTCTTTCTCCCTTACCTGAGTTATAGTTCTCTAAGTCTTTTCATTTTTATAGGTGTTTGGTGTGGTGACCTTTGTGCCCAGATGATAGAGTTGTAGCCTCTCTTACTTCTGGTGTCTGCTTCCCTTGTGGCTGAGGTTGGTAGGGGAGCTTGCTGTAGGCTTCCTGATGGGAGGGACTGATGCCTGCCTCTTGTAGGTGGAGCTGATTCCTATCCCTCTGGTGGGTGTTGCTTTGTCTCTGGGTGAGATTAGAGGCAGCTGTGTGCCTGGGGGTGTTTAGGCAGCCTGCTTACTGATGGGCAGGACTGTGATCCCACCTGAATTGTTGTTTGGCCTGGGGTTTCTCAGTGCTATTGGGTGGGGCCAGATTTTCCCAAAATGGCCACCTCCAGAGAAAGGCATGCTGCTGAAGATTCCTGAGAGCTTTGCTTCCAATGTCCTTCTCCCACAACAAGCCACATTCATCCCTGTTTTCCCAGAAGGTCCTCCAAGAACTGCAGTCAGGTGTGACCCAGATTCCTATGGAGACTTTGCTTTGCCCTGGGACCCAGTGCACGTGAAAATCTGTGTGCACCTTTTAAGAATGGGGTCTCCATTTCCCCCAGTCCCATGGAGCTTCTGTGCACAAGCCCCACTGGCCTTCAATGCCAGATGCTCCAGGGGCTCTTTCTCCCGGTGCCAGATCCCCACAAGTGAGAGTTTGATGTGGGGCTCGGAACTCTCACTCCTGTAGGAGAGTCTCTGTGAACCAGTAAGTTTCCAGTCTGTGGGGCTTCCCACCCGGGAAGTGTGGGGTTGCTTATATCACATTATTGCCACTCCTACCTCTTGATGTGACCTCCTCTTTGTCTTATGGAATACACTATCTTTTTGAAAGTTTCCAGTCCATTTGGTTGAAGATTGCTCAGTATTTGGTAGTAAAAAATTTTGTTGTTTTTAGGAGAGAAGGTGAGCTCCAGTCCTTCTATTCGGCCATGTTAATCACATCTCAGTATCTCCATTTATAAGAAGACCAAATTATTACCTTAATTTTCACAGCAGCTCGAATCATGCTTTGAAAAATGCTTGTTCTTTATTTTTGTTTTTTTCTATTATAATTAAATTATCTTTATAAACATTCAAAATTTTTGAGATTAGTATTTTGATATTATTTCTTATTTTGCATTTCACATGCATAGTTCTTGGTTTTAAGGGCAGATGAAATGTATCAGTATTATTTACAGGTCATCTGCCTATTTATTTATCAACTTACAGGAGTTTCCATTGTGATGCAGCAGGTTGAGAATCTGAATGCAGCAGCTCTGGTCACTGTGGTGATGTGATTTTAATCCCTGGCCAGGTGCAGTGGGTTAAGGATCCCAGGTTCCCACAGGTGTAGGTTGCAGCTGCAATTTGGATTCAATCCCTGGCCCAGGACCTTCCATATGCCATCGGTGTGTCCATAAGATATATATATCTATCTATAAGTATATATATATACACATACATAATTGTCTACCTATTAATATATATGTCTATACATATATAGTATGTATACAAGTAAGTACATTCATATACATTTGCTTATTTCTTCATGGAAACACAGTAAAAATAACCAAAAAAAATCAAGCTGAATCTTTTTCTGCTATGATTCTAACTTCAGACATACCTAGCAGAATTTTCTGGAAACTTTCTTAAATGACATATATTCAGTGTGGAGAAGATGAGATATGTGACCTTGAATAAATTTTCCCAGATCATTCTTAGGTTCAATCTCACATAGATAAATGTGGCACTAAAGAAATTTTCTATTCTCTCTGAAATCACATTTTTATGAATTTGTTTTGTTAAGTTCAGAAAATACATGCTGGGGGTTGTTATCATGGAACATTTTTTTTTTTTAGCTTTTTAGGATCACACCCATGGCATATGGAGGTTCCCAGGCTAGAAGTCAAATTAGAGCTGCAGCTGTCACAGCCATAGCAATGTGGGATCCAAGTCACATCTGTGACCTACACCATAGCTCACGTCATTGCTGGATCCCTAACATGCTGAGTGAAGCCAGGGATCAAAGCTGCATCCTCATGGATAGTAGTCAGATTCATTTCTACTGAGCCACAATGGGAACTCCTGGAACTTTTTTTGTACACTTTGGAGACATTGAACATAGATTCTGCTCTCATATGACTCACAAGCTGGTAGATGGGACAGAGAGATAGCAGCTTACCTAGAGTTCTGTGCTTCATGTATAGTGTCTTTCAACTTACAATCCAAAAGAATAGTGACTCAACTTTCTACCCTGGCAGTTGGCATGAGCAGGGGAGTAGAAACGTTTTAGTTCCTTTCACTGCATTTTGGCTAGATTACTGTCTTAATCAATTCAGGTTGCTATAATACAATGTCACAAACTGGGCTGGTTACAGCAGAACGACAGAAATTGATTTTCCAAAGATCTGGTAGCTAAAAGTCTAAGATCAAGGTGCCAGCCTGGTAGGGTTCTGGTGAAGGTCCTCTTCCTGGTTGTGGACTGCTGACTTCTCTCTTTGTCCTCACGTGGTTAAGGGGCATGTGGTTTTTCTGGAGCCTTTCCCAGAAAAGCACTAAAACCATTCGTGAGGGCTGCACCCTCATAACTTAATCACTTCCAAAGACCCAACATGCTAACACCATCACCTTGGGCATGAGAATTCCAGCACTTGAATTTGGCGGAGATATAACATTTTATACCATAGCCAGTACTATGATTTTATCAAGTTTGCCTTTCATTTTGAGATGGTGGCCATTCTTAATTCCGTTATGGTCAACAGATACAAAAGCAAGGAGAGTTTTAAGGAGAGGCTTTATGATTACAGTGGAGACAAAAATGAGCTCATTGGAAATGCAAAGTTACTTGACTATACAAAAAATTCAAAAAGACAAACAAAAAAAACTTTGAACATTTTGTGATACAGGTTATCTATGCAGTCAGTGATACTGAGCAAAAGTTAAGGAATGGTTTAGATGAAATAAAGTATTCATTTAAAAATAGTCCTTGTGGGGAATTCCCATTGTGGCTTAGTGGAAGTGAATCTGACTAGCATCCATGAGGCCACATTTTCCATTCCTGGCCCCACTCAGTGGGTTAAGGATCTGGCATTTATGTGAGCTGTGGTGTAGGTTACAAATGCAGCTCAGATCTGGTGTTACTGAGGCTCTGGTGTGACGGCTGCAACTCTGATTCGACCCCACATGCCTCAGGTGTGGCCCTCCACATGCCTCAGGTGTGGCCCTAAAAAGACCAATCATTGTGGTTAGAAAAATCAGCATCTATGTGGAATGTCTATTGACTTAATACTATCTCAAGAGAGAATAAGATTTGAGAAGATAGAGATGAAAAATCTTATGCTGAATTTTTTTTTTTTTCTGGAAAAACAGAATGATTCATAAGCTCAAGGCTCGGTGTTCTATCTGTGTATCGTCCATTTATATGGAAGTATAAGTTAGCTGCTGAGGAAGCGACTTGCTGTAAGCTTCATCTAGAGAGGTATTACCTGCATCAATGGATTTTCCTATGAATGGAATGGTTTATTTTGAGAAAAACTATGGCCAAAGACACTATCAGTATAAGGAGCTTCAAGTGACTAAAATAAGTACATACTCATTTCTTGAAGTGGCAAGTGGAGCCTGTAACCAAAATTCACTTCAGACACTGAGGCTTCAACATAAAGAGCTGTTGGAAGCCTGGCTTTGTGAAAGGAAGGTAGGTATAAGTTTCAGAGAAATTTTGTTTGGAGAAAACAAGTCTAGTCTTTAGACCATTCTCTCCTGGGGAGCACTAAAAATCTCACTGAACCCCTATCTTATATTTCAGACCCAAGCATGACCCATGGTCTCTGCTCTTTGAACACCATCCCAGATTTAGCTCCCGAAGCCTCTCCTGCTGGCTCAGTATACTTTGGATTAAACTCCAACCTGGATTTGATAAATTCTCTTATCTGTTGCACTTTACCTTGTCTTCTGGTTTTGGTGTGTTCCCCAATTCTTTTAATCACTGATCCTTTAAGGACCCATTTAAAACTAATGGACTATGTTTGAGGAGAGTGTACATTGAGGAGAGTGGACATAATGTTCTTTTTTTCTCCATTGGATCATAAAAAAAGTCCACTGGATAAAAGTGCACTTTTCATAGTTGAAGTCATGGCTTCTACAAGTCATTAATGTTTTGTAAAAAGCAGTGATTTCTCATGTCGTATATACAGTGAATACTTTTGCCCTATGATCTAAAGAGATATATGTAAACAATATAGCATTTGTGTTATAAAAAGATATAATGATAAGGATATAATAATTTCGATTAAAGTACAGTCAAGCTGTGGTCCCATGTGCATTATTTATAGGATCAGGCAACATGAAGATAAAAATGTAAAAGCCACAGAGTCTGTCTTTTAACTCACAAGCAAATGTGACATTGTTTTATCTACAAGCAGCCTAGAAAGAGTGGTTGGATGTTTATCATGTTCCTTCTAAAGTTTCCAGCCCCAGTTGTAAAGGGCTATGCAAACCTTCTACATTTTTGTCAATAAAAATTATTTCATCCCTTGCTAAAATTTAGTCAGTTTGAGGATGAGAAAGGGCAGCTGTTAATACCATGTAAGCCTGCTTACTCGGTGGTTGAGGACACCACACAGGGGAGGGCCCACGCTGGGATGTAGAAAAGCCCAGGACTCTAAGATTAACTAGCACAAGTGTTTGTGATGACTCATGCACTGTTAGTCATTTACTATTCCAAAGTAAAAGTAATTTATGCTACATGACCCACAGCAATCCTTTGCAACTAAGTTTGAGCCTCACTCAAATTTCAAGGAAGAGTTAGACATACCCAAGATTTGGTTAGTAAGCTTTATGGAGAGGAAAAACATCAACAGGATTGGTTGAATAGGTGAAAAAACCAAGTTGTGGTTAGATGCCTGATATCTTTATTCTGATCATACAATTCCTATTTTCCTGTGCATGGTAACTTCCTTGGTCTCCTCAACTCAGGGAATCTGTGTTTTTTTGTTTTGTTTTGTTTTGTTTTTTGTCTTTTTAGGGCTGTACCTATAGCATATGGAGGGTCCCAGGCTAGGGGTTGAATTGGAGCTGTAACTGCTGGCCTATGCCACAGTCACAGCAACCTGGGATCCAAGCTGCGTTTGCAACCTACACCACAGCTCTCAGCAACACTGGATCCTTTTATCCACTTAGCGAGGCCAGGGATCGAAACTGTGTCCTCGTGGATGCTAGTCAGATTCATTTCCTCTGAGCCATGACAGGAACTCCAGGAGTCTGTAGTTCTAAAGACGTTGCCCTGATGTGTGCTGTGCCCTGGAAACTCCCAAGACCCTATATTGGGACACCCCTAAGCCTGGCCTGATTTCTTTCCCTTCCCTCAGGGATCACTGTTGTTCACTGCCTCATTCTCAGTGCATTCAGAACCACTGTTTCCTATAGTTTGATCAGTTAAGAGGGTAAATTCAATCCCTCTTCCTCTCCCTTGGTCAGAAGTGGGGATCATGTTTTGTTTTAGTTTGACAGTTGAATTTTCCTGGTTTGTCCCAGTTTTAAGTCAGCTGCCAGCATGACCCATTTTGAATTTTTGTTTTGGGATGAAATAGGGGTTGAGGCTCATTTTCTTTTTCTGTAAATAACTCAGTTATTCTAGCACTATTTGTTAGAAAGTAAAATACTATGTGGTTTCACTTATAATTAAAATCTAAGAAAGTGTTTTTGAAGTCACATTCATGGAAGCGAAAAGTAAAAAAGTTGTTGCCAGGGCCTGGGGAGTGGAGGGATGGGCTGGGTTAGTTAAAGGGCACAGATCTTTCAGGTATTAGATGAATACAATCTGAGGATCTAATGTTTCACATGGTGACTGTGTTGTTAACATTGTATTTTATGGTTGAAATTTGCTAAGAGAGCAGAACTTAAATGTTCTCACTAAGGAAAAATAGTAAATATGTGAGGTGATGGATGTATTGATTAACTTAGTGGCAGGAATTCTTTCACAATGTATTTGAAGACTAAATCATCACATTATACACTTTAAATATCTTACAGTTTTGTCAGTTATATCTCAATAAAGCTGGGGAAAAAAGCCAATTTTTCCATTGAATTTATTTGGCACCTTTGTTTGAAAATCAATTGACCAGAGTTCCCTTCATGACTCAGCGTTTAACGAACCCAACTAGTATCCATGAGGATGAGGGTTCAATCACTCAGTGGGTTAAGGATCTGGCATTGCTGTGAACTTTGGTGTAGGTCGCAGAAGTGGCTCAGATCCCGCATTGCTATAGCTGTGGTGTAAGCCAGCAGCTATAGCTCCAATTTGACCCCTAGCCTGGGAACTTCCATATACGCCACGGGTGTGGCCCTAAAAAGGAAAAAACAAAAAGAAAAGAAAAGAAAATCAATTGATCATACATATTGTGTTCTAGTTTTGTAATCATTATTCTATTCCATTGGCCAATTATCTATTTATTTAAGTATTCTTTCATTTCTTTCAGTATTATTTTACAGTTTTTAATGTAGAAGTATATACATATTACATTAGACTTATTCTTAGATACTTGGAGGTTTTGATACTATAATTAATAGTGTTTTAAAAACTTCATTTCCAATTGTTTGTTGTTAGCTTATAAAAGTACAATTTATGTAGTCATATTTTAATAGTTACACTGATTTTTCTACATATATAATCATGTCATCAGTGAATAGTGAATAATGACAGTTTAAATTCTTCCCATTGCATAGTTTTACCTTTGATTTATTTACTACTTTTTTTTCATGAACAAAAATGGAAAATCTTCACCTTGTCTCAATTTTAGAGGAAAAGTATTTAATACTTCACCATTGAGTATGATATTGACTGTAGGCTTTTTATAGGTAATCTACATCTGGTCGAATGAAGTTCCTTTCTCTTCCTTGTTTGTTAAAAGTTTTTATCAGAAGTGAGTATTGAATTTTATCATATACTTGTTCTGCTTCTATTAAGGTAATCTTATCTACATTTTATCTATTAAGATAATTCTAATTTCTCCTTTATTCTGTATAAAGGAGTAATTTTACTGATTGCTTTTTGATTGTTAGATCGATCTTGTATTCATAAATTCATACCTCACTTGATTATGAAGTATTGTTCTTTTTATTTGTTGTTGGATTTGATGTGCTAATATTTTGTTAGAATTTTGCTTTTAGGTTTATGAGGAATCTTAGTCTATAGTTCTTCTTCTGGTGACTTTTAGTGTCCAAGTAATATTAATATACTAAAATGACTTGGGAAGTATTCCTTTCTCTTTTTTTGTGAAGGAGTTTAAGTAGGATTTGTATTATTTCTTTCTTAAATGTGTTATAAAATTTATCAGTGAAGTCTTCTGGGCCTAGAGTGTTCATTGTGAGAGTGTTTTTAATTATACCTTTAATTCCTCTAGCCATTATAAATTTATTTAGGTTTTACATTTTTCTGTGTGTTTGTTGGGTATGATAATTTGTATCTTTAAAGAAACTTGTACATTTTTCTAAGATGTCAGATGATACCTAAGATGTCAAATGTATCTACTAGAATCTAGAGCAGAAATCCTGGTTTTCCTGAGATTGACAGTTTGTGTTGTCTGTACTGTTTTTTCTTGATCGGTCTAGAGGTTAATTATATCAGTCTTTTTAAGGAAATAACCTTTTTATTTGTTGATTTCCTCTGTTATTTGTATGTTTTTTATTTCATGAATTTCTTTTCTGGTTTTGTTATTTTCTGTCATCTACCCTATTTTGGATTTAACTCTCTCTCCTTTTCCTAAATTTTTAATTGGAAACTTATTTTTTTTGTTTGTTTTTGTCTTTTTTTTTTTTTTTTTTGCTATTTCTTGGGCCACTCCCACGGCATATGGAGGTTCCCAGGCTAGGGGTCGAATCGGAGCTGCAGCCACCGGCCTACGCCAGAGCCACAGCAACGCAGGATCCGAGCCGTGTCTGCAACCTACACCACAGCTCACGGCAACGCCGGATCATTAACCCACTGAGCAAGGGCAGGGACTGAACCCTCAACCTCATGGTTCCTAGTTTGATTCGTTAACCACTGCGCCACGACGGGAACTCCTGGAAACTTATTAACATCACACATTTTTCTTTTCTTTAATGACTATTTAATAAAGCTATAAATTGCCCTCTAAGCACTGCTTTTACTGAATCTCACATATTTTGATATGCTGTGTTTCAAGGCTTTTAGTTCAAAGTAGGTTTTTTTAGTTCAAAGAATTTTCTAATTTTCTTGTGTTTCTTTGAGTCATAGATTATGTATGTGGCTGAATTTTAATTTATTTTGGAGATTTTCCAAATTAAGATGACATTTATTTCTAATTTAATGCTCTTATAGTTGAAGAACATACTCTGTATAATTTAACCTTTTTATACCTGAGATTTATTTTGTGGCCCAGAATATGATCTATTACCAATATTCCATGTGCACCTAAAATAATGTGTATTGAGTGCAATGTTCTGTAAGTGTCATTTAGTTCAAGTTTCTGTTGAGTTGTTCAAATATTCTATTAAGTTCATGGGCCTTTAGGATTGCTATGTCTTCTTGAGGAGTTAGTTCTTTTATCATTTTGGAATATCCCTTTTTGTCTTTATCTCTGCTTATCTTCTCTTTGTTTTATGGTCTTCCTTATTAAATGGCGATAAAGCCATACCAGATTTATTGTGCTTAGTGTTTGCATGTACTGCTTTTGCTATATCTTTACTTTCATTTTTTTGTGGGATTTTTTTAAATTAAAGTATAGTTGATTTACAATGTTTGTTCAATTTCTGTTATACATCAAATTGACCCAATCACACACAGTTCCCTGTGCTGTACAGTAGGGCCTCATTGTCCATATATTCCAAATATAACAGTTTGCATCCAAAAACCCCAAACTGTCTGTCCATTCCACTTCCTCCCCCTCCCTCCTGGGAACCACAAGTCTGCTGTCCTTGGCTGTGATCTGTTTTGTAGATAGGATCATCTATGCCTACACCTTTACTTTCAACTCCCTTGTCTGTCTTTATAATTATCATGTGTTTCTTGTAAGTAGTATCCATTAGGCTTTGATTTTTTTCATCTAGTCTGACAAGTGTTGATTTATATAAATATATAAAACCTCTACTTCTTTTCTATTTATCCATTTTTAAATTTTCTTTCTCCTTTTTGCCTTTATTTGGATGAGTCAAGTATTTTTCTTTTTTTTTAATATTTTTTTTTTTATTTTCCCACTGTACAGCAAGGGGGTCAGGTTATCCTTACATGTATACATTACAATTACCTTTTTTCCCCCACCATTTCTTCTGTTGCAACATGAGTATCTAGACAAAGTTCTCAATGCTATTCAACAGGATCTCCTTGTAAATCTATTCTAAGTTGTGTCTGATAAGCCCAAGCTCCCAATCCCTCCCACTCCCTCCCCCTCCCATCAGGCAGCCACAAGTCTCTTCTCCAAGTCCATGATTTTCTTTTCTGAGGAGATGTATTTTTCATATTTAATTTTACCTTTTTTTTTGGTTTTCGTGTATACCTCTTTGTGTATGTATGTGTACTTAATGGTTTCTCTGTAATATAAATATGTATCTTTGATTTATCATAGTCCACCTTCAAATAATCATTTACTTTTTCATGAAACTGAAACACTATAATTCCAGTGGTTGTGCTCTAATTGCATTATATTTTACTTTACATATGTTATAAACACTGAATATATTATTATTTTTGTTTTAAATACTGAAAAGTTTTTAAAAATATATAGGTGTATATAGTTTAAGAAAGGTATTTCATGTTTATGATGGTCATCATTCTTCCCTGTAGATTGAGGGTTTCACCTTTCCTTTCCATTTTTTTTAGCACTTTTAATAGTACAAATATTCTAGAAACAAATTAGATATGATTTTTTCAGTAGGAAAATGTATTTCTCTCTTATTGGTAAGGATGTATTTTGCTGAATATAAAATTCTAGGTTGAGTCTTTTTTTTTTTTCTTTCTTTCAGCACTTTTTTCTTTTAAGGTACAATTCCTCATTTTTCTGGCCTCTTCTTTTCAAGTGAAAAATCAAATATCAGGGAGTTCCCGTCGTGGCGCAGTGGTTAACGAATCCAACTAGGAACCATGAGGTTGCGGGTTCGATCCCTACCCTTGCTTAGTGGGTTAATGATCCAACATTGCCGTGAGCTGTGGTGTAGGTCGCAGACACGGCTTGGATCCTGTGTTCCTGTGTCTCTGGCATAGGCTGGTGGCTACAGCTCTGATTAGACCCCTAGCCTGGGAATCTCCCATATGCCCCAGGAGCGGCCCAAGAAATGGCAAAAAAAGACCAAAAAAAAAAAAAATCAAATATCATCCATATCATGGTTCTTGTATCTTTTTTATACTGTATCTTTTATGATATATCTTTGTCATGGATGTTTGTTTTTTCCTCAGACTGCTTTTAAGATCTGTTCATTTTCTTTGGTATTTGATATTTTGTTTATGATGAGCCTAGGTATAATTTTTTTCCTTGAATTTGTTGTGCTTTGGTTTTATTGAGCTTCTAATATCTGTGGAAAGGTGATTTTTTTTTAATTCTGGAAAGTTCTCATCCAATGTTTATCAAGTATTTCTTTTTTTCATTTTCTCCCTTTCCTCTCCTCCTGGAACTACTTTTATGTGAATATTGACTGTTTACTATTGACCTACAGAGAGTGAATGGCCTGCCTTTTTTTTTCTCCCCTCTTAATGTTTCAGTTTGGATATTTTCTCTTGTTCTGGCTTCCAGTGAACTGATCTTTTTCTCTGTACCCTACTGTTAGGACTGTCTATGAATTCTTCATTTCTGACAACATTTTACATTTCTATCTATGCTTTTAGTTCTTTTCCAGGGTTTACATTTTGCCACAAAAATTCCTCATCTCTTCACACATGTGATCCATCTTCCCACCAGATTCCTTCATATTTTTATTGTAATTATTTTATAATTCCTCTTTGATATTTCCAACGTCTGCATACTGGCATGATTCCAGAGATATCTTTGCTTTTTACTGCAAAGTCACTATCTTTCTGAAGTATGGGGATTTTGTCCAGTTTATAGTTCAGCTGCCAGCTCTCTTTGTATTACCAATAATCTCTCTCTGCCCTCCCACTCTGCCTTTAGCTTTGGGAGAGTCATGGCATGCTGCCGTGGAAGAATTTTTCTCAGCTCCTCTTACCTCCAGCCTGCTGAAGTTCTCTGCCTTAGATGCAGTGGTCCTTGCACCACAGGAGGATTTCTCAGCATCTGGTGTCAGCTTTTAGTCTATTGCATGTGGACACCTGGAGGGAAGAGTCTTTGGTGAGTGGAGATTGCTCTCTGACTGGGTCTTCTTGGAATTGTATCTGTCAAGACAGTATGCCAGTGGTCATTAGAAGCTTATTAGAGATTTGGTTTGTTTCTTCCTCCTTATATCCTTTGAGGAGGAACTTCTTCTTCTCTGTTCATTCCACCAGAAACGGGAGCAGATGTGTCTCTTCTTTCCTCTGAAAGTCTTGTTATGTTTTGGAATTTAGTTGAACTAAGGTTCTTTCCTCCTCAGCACTCTAGTGGATTAAAAACAGCAGTAATGCAATTGCTCATTCAGCTTGTTTTGGTTGTTATGACAAAGGCAAAATCCTATGTGATGCTAATATCAAAAATTAGAAGAAGTCCCTCAGAGCTATAAACGTGTTTCCAGTGAAAAGAGGTGCTTTTTCCAACGTCATTGGGGTGCCTACTCTAGAAAGCCAATCAGTATACTAAAGGTATCAGAACAGAAGGGAGGTAGTTGCCTGAAATCTAGAAAAAGAAAAGGCAAGACATTGGCTGCCCTGGTGCTAGGGAACAGGAGAAAAAAACGGTTGCCTTGCCCAACTGTGCAGCTCAACCCAGTGCACCCAGCTTTCTTAATCCATCGATTGGTGTATTATTTGATCAAGGTATTCATGAATTTAATGAATAATTTATCAAATATTTATTGAGACATTTTATATGGATTTTTGTTGGTGCAATAGACATATAAAAAGGCAGGAAATAATATGTTTTCATACATGTTGTAATAGAGGTACAAGTGCTTAATGGATGTTAGCTATTTTACTGCTAATTTTACTGCCAAGGCCCATGAGGATACCATAAGCAGAGAGCTGCTGGAGAGCTCCTGAAACCACTCTTTCTCTAATCGAGGCTGAAAATCATGTTGGTGCTGGTCAGGCACATACAGTTGATGTTAGGACCCTGGGCTAAGTGGAAATTCTGGGACAGGAGTACAGTTGAAATGAATAGCAACCATTTCCAGCAGCTGGATGATGGCAATGCAATGCCAATGTCACATTCACAGGAGAACTAAGGCAAGAATAGGTACGGAACTGAGTGAGGATGTTTAAGTGGAGAGAAAAATGCAGCATGTACAATGATAGAGAATTTGCCCAGATCCTCAGGCAGTAATATGTGTGCATTTTACGGATATTGGCTTATATTCTGCTGAGTATCATTTGCTGAGAATGGGACGTTTTCTGAAGTTAGCATATCTAAGCAGTTTTCCTAGTAAATCTCATCTTTAAAACCAAGAATTGGAGCCAAGAATTTTCCTAAACTTCTTAGATGAGAGAAGCTATTTTGTCTAGCTAATATAAATTTTTTTATTTCAATTCAATCAGAAAAATTACTAAGCGTCTAATAATTCCAGGCACTCTGCTGGACACAGTGATATAAAAATAAACCAGGAGTTCCCATGGTGGCTCAGCAGAAATGCATCTGTCATCCATGAAGATGCAGGTTCAATCCCTGGCCTTGCTCAGTGGGTTAAGGATCTGGTGTTGCCATGAGCTGTGGTGTAGGTCACAGATGTAGTTCAGATCTGATGTTGCTATGGCTGTGGCATAGGCCAGCAGCTACAACTCCAATATAACCCCTAGCCTGGGAACCTCCATATGCCATGGGTGCAGCCCTAAAAAAAAACAATCATAGTCTTAGGGATCCCACAGATTACTAGAAGAAGAAACCATGTAAATAAATAGTAATCTAATTCCCTTAGAGGAACAATCCTATAGTTGAAATGAATGCTTCAAGCTATTGTAATGTGATAGCTTCATTTCCTAATAATTTAATTGAATTATTAATGCAGTAGCCATTTATTCAGTAGCTATTATGTCCTGACTTCAGTGTTGATGCTAAGTGGCATTTCAGCTCACATTAATCCACCTAAGCCCTTATGTCCACATTTCACAACCAAACACTTCATATGTAGTATTATGCATTGTGTTCACATGCATTTGGATTAATTTACACAGTAAAATAGATAACTAGTGAATTCATTTTTTTATATCTGATCTGATATATATTCATTTTCATGAAAAAATTAAAACGATTAATGGAAACTTGATTATAGGTGATTAGATTTAATTTCATAGTAAATTAGTACTTAGGCAAGACTTGAAAATATGTGAAAGGAGGCAATATGTGAAAGGAGGCTTAATGGATGTTTGAACAGAAAGAAGGAAAAATATGGGGAAAATAATTTATTGCTCTGTCCTTTTTTAAAAAAAAATGAAAACTTAATAGGAAACAAAAGACAAACATTTATGTTCTGGTCTGATTTGACATGGAGAAACACAATGGCAATTGAAAATGTCATTTATCTTTGGAATTACTAAAAAATATTGAACCTAAATAATGAACAAGAGAAGGGCTAGAGCCACTGTCTTTTCCAAATGTGCTTCTTACAATTCCAGAGCAATCTGAGAAGCTCAGGGCCTCTCATTCTCAATGACTGCAAAGTAATAGAAGACTGTCTCTAATTGAGGGATTAAATGAACATATGGCCAGTGACTTTACAGGAAGAGTTAGATAGAATTCTTAGAAAGATAATTTTTATCAAAGGTGATGAAGAAACTGAGAACTACTTTTGTTTTTTATTTATAAAAATTGATATTGTAAACATGATATATATGCATACATAATATAACTATATATAATATACAGCAATCGTATAGTTATTAGAACATTTATATATTACATATATGCTCTCAGTTATTTAGATTTCTCTTAGACTTCAGATAGAGTTTTTGAAACTGATTAGGAGACAAAAAAAAACCTCTTAAGAAACCTACTTTTTGTTGTTGTTGTTGTTATTAAAACATGCATGTAAAGGGCATTTTTATCCCTTTAATACTCACAACTATAGTGAAACCTGTGACTTAGGTGTCAGATTCATCCCTGAGGCTGAATTCAGCTGACCTTCACATCTTTGAAGGCTATTAGAGACCAAAAGATAATTTCTATGAGTCTGACTTTTGAAATTTTCTGAATAAAATTAGAACCTTTCTAAAGATTAATAATTAGACATAGGAAGAATTCTAAAGAGTGGCAAATCAGTTAAATAAACATTTAAAAGTACAGTAGATAACAAATGCTTACTTTTGAAAGTCCAGAGTCCAAAAAAAAAAGCGCTAAATCTAAACTCCAACTGGGAATCCAAACTCACAGAGCCCCTAGTTCAAAGACAGTGAGCATAAAATTAATTAATTAAATTAAAAAAAAAGGTGAGCATAGAAAGTGATAAACTCACTTTCCCTGTTCCATTGAAACAACAAAGTTGTTTCTCAGGGAAAATAAATCCATAGCTGCAATGGAAATAGGAAGTGATACTACCAGCACAATTGAAACTGTAAATGATTTCTAGAGAATAAGATCTTATTGACACATAATCCAGACTAGGAGGAAGCATACAGAGTCCAGCACCATCAATGGAGATTTCTTGGATATGTTGGGGAAAGCTCCAAGTTCGGTTAGTAGGCATGGGAGCGAGGGTGAGCTGTGAAACAGTCATCAGGATAACTATTTACAAATCTGTAGGCTAACAGGAGTCACGTAGCCCTTCTCCACTTCTCCACAGAGTGACCGACAACAAAAACAATCTTCCCTAGCTTAAGCCAGAGAACATTTTCCTAAAGAAACTAAATAGGCTGCATTGGATGGGTGAGCAATTCAGTGTGACGTTTCTCTTGAGACAGAAGCACTGCTGACTTTCAGGTATATCAAGTTGTGCAACCATACAGAGAAACTTGAAAGGAATGACTTCTCAGACCAGGAGAAAAAAATATGCTGAAATCCTCCATTCCAGAGTAACGTTCTTGTTATTTTGGCATTTAGGTAGCATGCCTGCCCTCCCCCGGACCAGACATCCTAAAATGATTCCTACCAGTTGACATTTTCTCACCTATTTACACATCAGGAGAGCAGCCTGCCCATTCCAGGGAAAATGTTCTTGGGGAAATAGATCCAAACCTATACAGAGAAGCTGGGATGGCTACCTTAATTCATCAATCAAGTCCTTTATTTGTAAACATGAATCACCAACCAAAGATCATCAGAGAGTTTAAGAAAACCAACAACCTAAATGCAAAGAAACAAACTAAAGAAGCAGAACAAATGACTCTAGAGGAAAAAGAAATAGTTCAATGAACATAAAAGAACTTGAAACAATATTCTGATCACATTCTCAGAAAGACTTGTTTGGATATTAAATATATTTAAATAAAGAAAAAAGAAAGGAGAAAATCAGACTACTGTTAAAAATAAGCAAGACATTTTAGAACTGAAAACATGTTTTCTGAGCATTTATAAAGGAAATCAAACATCAAATTAATGATCTATTTTGAAAGATGAGTAGATTCACAAAACAGAACAAATAAATGAAAAATATTAGTAGAATAGAGATGAGTCATTAAAAATCAACTCAGGGGCTCTTTTTCTAGGAATTTTAGAATAAGAGTCTGGGGAAGATAAAAATATAGAAGTGATTTAATATTAGAAAAAAATTTGTTCTAATCAAAGAAAGGTAGTTCAAGTTTTTGGAATGAATGACTCACCTATACATGATATTTCAGAACTCAAAGGATAATAAGAGAGTCACAGACATTTCCAGAGAAGAGGAAAAACAGGTTACTAAAGGATGCTAAATACCTATTTAACAAAAAGAACCAAAGAAAGGCAATGGTTCTTGACTTTGAGGAGTTATGAGTTGGCCATAAGAGCAAAGGAAGATTTGTAAGCCAATTATTACAAAAAAGTCAGATAGTATTTATATTGGTATAGGGATAGATGACCATTAGAGTTCTGGCCCTTAGGTACTCAGAAGAGGCTTCTCAGAGAGGGTGCTCTCTGACCTAGGTCTTGAAGCATAAGTAGGAGTTTGTTTTTGATGTCAGAAAATTGGAAACAAATGCAATAATATACTTACTTTCATGATTGAGAATCTTTTTTTTTCTTTTGTTTCTTTATTCAAGATTTCTTTTCCATTTTATTCTCATTGTCATATTTATACTGTCTTCTCTTCACTGTAGCCTTATTACTTCACTTTAGACTTTTTGTAGTAAACAGACCATATAACTTAAATAAATTTAAAACAAATTTAGTTTCTTAAATATAAAGTGCAAGTAGGTTGAATGTTTTATGTTTTTCAGGGAAGTAAAGGAAAATACACATGATTTTTAATAGCTTTATTTATTATTTATTTATTGCTTTTTTAGGGCTGCAGGTACAGCATATGGAAGTTTTCAGGCTAGGGGTTGAATTGTAGCTGCAGCTGCTGGTCTACACCACAGCAACAGCAATGTAAGATCCAAGCCTCATCTGTGACCTATACTACATCCCAGGACAATGTGGGATTTTTAACCCACTGAGTGAGGCCAGGGATGGAATCCACGTCCTCATGGATACTAGTTAGATTCATTACCGCTGAATGAATGGGACTTCATGTGGGAAGTCCTACACATGATTTTTAAGTTTTTATGGGCAGGGGTGCTCACTCTTGTGCCAGAGCCTTTAGTATGTAACTCTGTTGGTTTAATGACTTAGATGAGATGCTATTACACCAGAGGCAATGCTCAACCCAGACTCTTCAACAAGGAATGACATCTTCTCTAGATTAGATAATTAAATCTAGGGCTTTCTATTTATGCCAAAATAGGAGAGATAAAGATAAGAATGATCTTATGTGAGAGGGATTAAAGGAGGATGCAGTGTGGCTCCAACCATCCTGGTAGCCTACCCTGTCATGTGAATGTTTATAAGAAAATGGAAAACAGGATGGTGAAATATGAAAACAATATGGCTTTTTTTTTTCATTTTCAAGGACTATGGATTTCCATAAATCATTTTCAGATAAAGATGTTCTAAATTGATGACACAAAGCAGCAGCAGCAAGCAGTATTAGTGAGTCAGTAAATAGATGAGCAAGCATTACTGAGTACACTGTGTATGCAGGACTCCAGTGGTTATTTTAGGAATGGCATTGTCCATATTAATGCTGATGACTACCTTTGGGAATAAATTGATGACATTCAGAGTTTCCAAAATAAAGCCAAGCCAGTTTCAACATTTTCATGTTGTAGGTACTTTTCAAATTCGTACCATATTTGGAAATTAAGGTATATATTTTAATAATGCCATTTACCTTGGGATCAGAAAAAAAATATTAATTTTATATTACTACATGTTCTGTTCTATATAGACTTTAGAATAAAATAGGACATTTGGAAATCCATGGCACCCAGTTATATTGAGTAGTACTTGTTAAAATTAACTTTCATGGTCTTTCATTTTGGTGGCTTATGACCACTTAAAAAGAAAGAAAAGCTAGAGTTTGGTGGCAAAGGTGCTGTGTTGCTTAATCCCATATTCCAGAAACCAAGAATATCTTTTTAGAATCCTAACTGTAGTAGTCTGGCCATCAGGAAACCTTGAAATGTATCCTGGAGGCTGTTCTCTGTGTCTTTGGCAACAGCAGTGAGGCTTGTTTGAGATGGCAATAAAAGGTTTACAGAAGACATCTGATTCTGAGAAAAAGGATTACTTAAATGTACAAGTGAAGGATTTGGAGCCCAAACAGGAATTTAGAAGGCTTTTTCACTGTTACCATTTGAAAAAAATCTTGTCTTCAGGTTGATAATTTATCCAATTATTTGAGAGCTCAGTCCATTCTTCTCAGAGCATTCAGAAATTTGCCCTACAAAGAGCCTTGCTCCACCAATGTCAGGTAATGCTATGATTCTTTTCCCTATACCCACCCCTGCAACCATGCTGGCACTTCTCCTTTCTGTACAATGAAGCTGCTGACCGACCTTGATGGTCCCAAAGGCCTCTTTTCAACAATATGATTAAAAGGTTTTTCAGTTCATTTTTCATTTTCACTGACATAACCCTTATTTACCAATATTTTAGAAATGGATATACATTATTCATTAATAAATGTTTGTACAGCTGCCTGAATGCTTGTATGTTTATTTGTGTTCCTATTGTCTAATTTATACTAGAACTTCTAGGGAAGCAGGGACCATGTCTTATTTGTTTGATCTCAGTGCCTAATCCATTGAAATGTGCTATAGGAAAAAAAAGTTTAAAAAGTGTGTGTATCTATGTGTGCATGTATTGTGTATTTATAGGTTGATGTATGGTTTTCAAGTTCAGAAACATAATATATATATATAAATGTAGCTATGGGAGAGTGGTTGGAAGTAAACAGAAACAAAGAATGGGGAAAGAGTGGATACTTATTCTAAATCAAGATTTCCATTTTCTTAGACTTTACAGTGTCTTGATGTTTTATTCAAATATGCCAAAGTAAAGGAAGCAGAACATAGATCTTCTACCTACTAAAAAATTCTGGATTTATGTCATTTGCTATTTTTCCAAAAAGTCTGAACATTTCCAAGGGGAGAGCCATTAATCTGTGACTGAAGAGACAGATGGACTAAAGAAAAAGAAGCCCTGCTACATCTCCTAGAAAAACAATTATATAGGGGTACAGAGAAGTCCTTCAATTGAGAACATGTCCATTCACAAGTCCATGAAGGCAAGAAGAATCTAGAAGTCCTGTCTTTGTGTACAAATTATTTTGCGGAGTTACTGTTACAGTACTTGAATTTGATTAAAGAGACTCTGATTTAACACTAGGCCTAGAGGTGGGTACCATGTCTGTTGGGCTGAAAATTATGTGAGAGAAAGTCGGAGGGTCAGGCAGGTCTAGTTAATTTCTCAGTGTTATGATTCCTTCTGCCTCCAGCATTGAGATACTGTCAGCATCATGTTTGGTCAATACATGTATAATTGTAGCAATGATATATTTGGCAAGAGGGATGATTCTAATTTCATTGGAAGGCTAACTAAGATGATTCGTATCATCAATTATTCTAATTCTTGCAATTTCCCAGGGGAAATGCAATCTATGAAATATTTTCTGCCATCCTACTTTCTACAGTCCCCTCTCTGGTCTGGAAAAGCTGCCAATCACCTGGCAATTGTGTGTCATTGTAGCAACTTCTGTTTTCATGTATCTCAGTGGAATGATCTCTTTGTCTATATTTAAGCGCAGCAGCATGGTGTGTTCATTCAGGACATATCACCTGTGCCTGGTTCCAGGATATTCACATGAAAGATGCTCAAGGCATGGTACATAACTGACAGTCTAGATGAATGGATACATCCTATGTGCTGCCTCCCTAATTATCTAATTTGACGGAACTTGTACTGAGATACTTTTAGAAGTTATACTGTGAGATGCCTTTTCTTTTTTTCTTATACTATTTCGTTGACTTGGATCCCTATCAAGATAAATGGGGAGTTCCTGTTGTGCCTTGGCAGGTTAAGAACTCAACTAGTATCCATGAGGATGTGGGTTAGATCCCTGGCCTCACTCAGTGGGTTAAGGATCCAGTGTTGCTGCAAGCTGCAGTGTAGGTTGCAGTCGCAGCTCAGATCTGGTATTGCTGTGGCTGTGGTGTAGGCCAGCGGAAGTAACTCCAAAACAAAGATAACTGGGAAATTTACTCACAGAAACAAACTGACTATTTCCATTTCAAGGACTCTATCATTAGAAGAAAATGTGGTTACAACTTAAAAATAGAAACAAATTTCCAAAACCAAAGAATGTACAAAACCAAGAGTGAACCCCAACATAAACTGTGAACGATGGATGATTACAATGTGTCAGTATCAGTTCGTTAATTCGTAGGTACCGCTAGGGTCAGGGATGTTGATGATGGGGGAGATTATGGGTGTGTGGGGACAGAAAAATCTCTCTACCTTCTTCACAATTTTGCTATGAACCTGAAATTGCTCTTAAAAAAAATAAAGTCTTCAAGGAGTTCCCTCATGGCCTACTAGTTAAGGATTTAGCATTTTCACTGTGGTGGCTTGGATGTGATACCTGCCTAGGAACTTTTGCATGCTGTGGGCATGCAGCCAAAACCTAAATAAATGAAGTCTTCAAACTGTTGGAAGCTCACTGTTCTCTAAGCTTTTTGAAATCAATCAATCAAATTCATCGATGTATCTGAATTCCTCTAGCACAAAGCCTGGTACATAGTGGAAACTCAATAAATACCTACTAAATGTATGGCAAAGACTATAACAATTGCATGAGACTGGAGATGAAATATATAGAGAAAAAAATTGTCTTAAAAATTTATCAATAAACGCTCTACTTAAGAAAAGGCATATTCCACCATGCCACCACCTCATAAAGTCCAAAGAGGAGTCTCATAATTGTACTTACCAAACTCACTCACAGTTCCCTAGGGTGTGTGTGTGTGTGTTTCAACGTTAACATCCAAGAGGTCTCTACTGGCATAGCCTGCCTCCTCCATCACTGAATGATTTGCTCAATCTGAATATGGGCTGTTTTGGTGTTCTCTATGTTTCTGGGTGAGTTCTCCTTTGTGGTCCTTAACTCCACTGTTCTCTATGCTTGGGTGGCTGGTTTCCCCCCTGAAATGGGTTCTTTCCTAGACATCAAGGACATGAGGGACAGCAGATATCTAGGAGACACTTAGGAATTCTTTTCTAATCTGTCCTGTAATTTCTGTACACCTTACAAACACCATCTCTTATATAAATGACCCACCTTCCATTGTTCCAATATCTTCTATTTTCTGCTCTTTCCCCGTAAGGCAAGATTTTGTCATATATCAGACATAGCTCAGGGACATCTTTGCTACCAGGAAACACTTGTAAAAGAAACTTTTTAAAATCTTTTTGATACTTTATTCAAGGAGTTAACGATAATGAAGCCTTCAGAAAAAAACAGAATTATCCACAATCACTGTGTGCACATTGACCCCATATCTTAGATTCTCTGATTCAGTTTATGTTTCAAATATTTTAATGTTCTGTCCCACAAGTATCTATACTTAATAGATAAATGCATTGGTTTATTCAATGAATATGGTTACCATATAATCATAGATTATACCAATTTTAAATCTAAGTGAAAAGGGAGGTAAAAATGAAGTAGCCAGATGTTTTAAGGAGGAACACATTATTGAATAGAAATATTCTCCAGATTTGGTTTCAAAGGCAGAGGCAAAGTAAGTGGGACAGTCATCATCATTACCAAATAACACATGATTGCCAGATTTCTCAAAGCTAGTCAGATATTGATTGGGAAAAAAAAGGTTTTTGAAGGGCAAAATCAAATAAACTATTCTCAAATGTTTTAAGAGATTCACAAGCTAAATTTTAATGCTAAGAACAGATAGCTGCATTTAATGTTTAGAACAGATATCTTCTGGGACGTGGGATGGTGTTTTTGAAAAATAATAGCACTTTTGGAAGAAGAGATGTTAGTATTTTCAAATTCTGTTCTCCTACTCAAATCAGTTGTGTTTGGATCATCACAACTATTTTATGAGCAGCCATTGGGAGTAAAGGATGCTTGGCAATTATAGTCACATAAAAAGCCTTTATGCAATTATAGTTCTTAAGCTATGGACATTAAATAAGGCAAAATATTATGTAGTTGATTATGCATCCTTACTGTCCAGTGTTGCAGCCAGTTGATTTCAATAAGCTCCATTTTTTTTTTTTTGTCCCATGCTCCCAGTATATGGAAGTTCCCAGAACAGGGATCAAACCTTCACCACAGCGGTGACCCCAAGCCACTGCAATGATCACACTGGACACTTAACCCACTGTGCCACCAGAGAACTCCCTCAGTGGATTCCATTTTTAACAAGCAGCAATTTGTACAACCTTAGTTTCATCATCTGATACTCAATTGAGATAAGGTCTGGTTTGGAGATTGGCTTAAGGGAATTACCTAAATAGTTTATTTGTTTTGCTGTCTTTCAGGTTTCTCACATCATGCTGAAGTGTTAACATTACAACCTAGACTGAAGTAAGACACTAAAAAAATTATCTAATACATAATTCCATGAAAACCTAAATCTTCCCATAAACTCACAAACTAATAAAAAAATGAATGTAAGCCAATTAATATCCTGAAGATACTGGAAAAGGAAATTCCCATAAAATTCTGGGAATTTACCTCCTAATTTTGAGTGATGAGGAAGGTACATAAATAAAAACAAGCTAGCTCAGACACTGATGCTTCAGGTATAACAAATGTTTAATGGTTGGCTTCTCTCTCTTTTTGTTTTCATTGACCTACATGCTAAATCTGTCCAATTCTGTCTAAATCTGTCCAATTCTGAAAGTCCAATAATGACTTTCATCAGAGTTCAGTAGACAATTTCCCATAAAATAGAAAATCAATTTAAATTATTAGTAATAGTATATAATTCACTTGTTCATTTAAAATATATTTATTTGGAAAAATATTTATTTTGATAACTACCTACCAGGCATTGTGTGAGATATTTGGACAGAAATGAGTGAAAGACAAAGACTGCCTTTCCACATGGAGGAGATAGATTAGTGAGAGAGACAGAACTAAATAAATAAATCAGTGATAATAATATTAAATTCTCTAGGGAAAAGAAAAAACTATTGACAATGTCAGTGACCATTGCTCTGAGGCAACAAATGAATACCTAAAGGAAGATTCGGTCATACAAATGTTGCTGAAACCTGGCCTCTGTCTGCAGGTGCCAAAGAGAAATGTGGAGACTAAGTTTTGGGTGAAGGAAGAAAAGGTAGCTTTATTGCTTTGCTAGGCAAAGGGGTCCACAGCAGGGTAATGCCTCAAGACTGTGCCACCCTTGGAAGAGATTAGAAGGTGGCTTTATGGTTTGAGGAATGGAAAAATAGAACCACAGATAAAGATCAGGGAAGAAGCACATTTGCATTGTCTTTCAAAGCTGGTATTTAGTGGTCCCAGGATTGGTTCTAGTGGTCCTCCTCCTTCCCAGAATGAAGACTGCTTCATCAAGTAGTTCTTTCCTTTGTTGGGGGTTTTAGTTCTGTGGAAAGGCTCAAAGATACTGTTATGTATTCCCCTCCCCAGGGGGAAGCAGGACCCTGCCCCAAGCCTGCACTGTTGTCTGTTGACTGCTCCTCCCTGGTCTCTGCATCCCCTCCCTTCTCTGATTAGTAACTGTCCTTTGGAACTCAGGGAAGTTCATGGAGGCTGAGGCTTATTCTCTAAAAACGAGAAATGAAGGACACAGAAAGGCTAGTGTGCCCAGGAGCCTTACGGAGCCCTGCTTGGTTACAAAAACAAACAGGTAAAGAGCATCTCAGGCAGAAAAAAATAGCATAAACAAAATAATTCAATCACGGAAGATCTTGGAGAATTTCAGGAACAGATAGAGATGGTTTGATTGGAGTCGAGAGAATAAGTGGGCCATGACGTAAGGTGATGTAGAACATCATAGGACAAGAAAAGGCATTTGGGAGCCAGTCAATAATTTTAAATCAGAGAGAGAGAGGAATCAGAGGTACTTTCACCTAAGATTCTGTGTGAGAAGTGAACTGAAGGAAGCAAAGACAAAACAAAAGCAAAGACAGCAAGAATCACATGTAGGAGGCGGAGAAAAGAGTGCACTGAGAAGATGATAATGGCCTGGACTAGGATGCTATAGTAGAGAAGTAAATAAGAAGAGATGTTAGCTATATTTTGGAAGCAGAACTGGTAGCATGTCCTGATTGATAGTGTGAAGCATGAGAAGAAAGGGGGAAAGGTATAAAGCATATCTACCAGGAATATGGGTTGAACCATAGGGTAGATGGGGGTGCAATTTACTAAAGACCTGGGAAGAAAAGGCTTGGGGGTGAGGATCCAAGTCCACTTTTGGATGTGTCATGTTTAGGATGTACTTCAGACATCTAAGAGACATCAATGGGCACTTCTGTATGAGTCTTGAGCTCATTGGAAAAGTCTAGGTTGGAAATATGTATTTAAGTATTCAGGAATTGCGTGTTCAAGCCATAAAATTGAAAGACAGTTTTTAGAGAAAAGGAAAATTGTAGCATGAGAAAAGGCCAGATCAGGAGTTTAGCTCTGAAGAACTCCTACATTTATTTATTTTTTTTGTCTTTTAGGGCCACACCTGCGGCTAATGGAGGTTCCCAGGCTAGGGGTCCAAAGGGAGCTGTAGCCATCAGCCTTTACCATACAGCCATAGCAACAGGGAATCTGAGCTCCATCTGTGACCTACACCACAGCTCATGGCAGCACTGAATCCTTAACCCACTGAGTGAGGCCAGGGATCAAGCCTGCATCCTCATGGATGCTAGTTGGGTTCGTTAACCACTGGGCCACGACAGGAACTCTGAGAGTGCCTACACTTTAAAGCTGAGCCACGAGTAGAAAGAGACAGGACTGGACAAAGAGCTAGATAGCAGTGTTTAAAGAAGTAGGGGATGACTCATGATGTGGAATGCTGTCCACTGCTCTGTTAAAAACAAAAACAAAAACAAAAAAAAAAAACAAAAAAAAACTTGGACTTGGAAACAAGAAAGCTTTAGTGACGTTGATAAGAGCAGTTTCCGTAGCCTGACTGGGACAGATTCATGACTAGTAGGAGAGGGGAAGTAAGACATGGAGACAGAAAGTATTATTAACAATTATTTCTGGGAATAAAAAAAATAATAGTTGGAGACGTCTACAGAGACAAGTTATTTTGTTTGTTTTATTTGAAATGATGGAGATAAAATAAATTGCTTTGTAATGGTGGGAGGATTGAAGGATGTAGTGAGAAAAGAGAGACTAATGATGCCACAGAAAGAAGAGATACTGAAAGAATAATGTTCTTGATGAACTGAGAGTAGTGGATTTGAGCTTTCCAGAATCTTTGACTATGGAAATAACACTTTACTGATTTTTTTCCTGCCTTCCTTTTTTCTTGAATGATGATGATTATTATTTAGGAAAGATTCTCCTCCCTGTGTCTCTAAAATTCCTGATAGCTTCTACCTTCCACATCCTGAATGAATATTTATGAATGAGACAACAAATGTGTACCTTACTTATATAAATACATACATTCTTGTATGTAAGGTCACTTTTGAGCCTATCCATTCTGTTACCTTTTTTCTCCTTAAAATTCTAGCACACTTGAACATTATTTATGTATTATGCCATTAATATTAATACGCAGAAATAATATAGTTGATTTACTAAGGATAAGAAATAATCCTGAAGAATTTTGGCTTGTTTCTCAAAAAATGTAGCAAGAGTAATCCAGTTAGCACTAAATAAACATTAATCTCTTCATTCGTTAATTCATTAATCTCTTTATAACACTAAGTATTGTTATAAATCATGCACGAGATCCTAAATTATTTATTTATGGTCAACAACTAGGAGATAGTATGGTATTTAAAACCATGTATTTTGTTAACTTCTGCTACTTCTGACTTCTAATACTCTATTTTTTTTATTTGTATCATATTTTATTATATATTTTAATAATCACACTGTAAGTAACTCAGAAAGCAATGTCAAATCCTTTATGGGTCAGTGCTGTACACAAAAGTGAATGAAAGAGTAAGTGAGCATACAGACTAAAAAGTGCATACATAAATAAATTAAGATAAATACCCTATCCCAGTGGGTAGCTTTATTTTGGGGGTAGGGATTTTAATTTGGAGGTAGGGAAGTAGAGAACAGTAAATAACTATAACACAAGGCAAAACATTGTAAGTATTTAAGAAGTGCGTAATTAAAAAAAAAAGTCTAAGGATGGAAAATACAATGTTTTTAATGGAAGAGGTATTAGCATTTTGAGAGTTTAGAAAAGCCTAAATTGACTTACAGAAGTAAAAATAATTTTTTTTATTATTAGCACCATGCTCTAACCGACTGAGCTAATTTTCCACATAATAAAACAAAAAATTTTTAAACCTCGTTGAAATAGTAATGCAATCCAGTAGTGGAGAAATTGTATTATGGAAAAATGTATAAGAAAATAACAATTCATATCATTTGATAAAATTATTAAAATTTTACCAACTGGTGGAAGAGCTGAGGAGGGAAAGATGTTTTCAGGCTAAGAGAACATCGTGGCAAATTAAGAAGTGGGCAGAAAGCAGTGGGTGTTGCGAATAATGAGCAGTTTGATGAATAGTGTTGTTTCTCATGGAAGTAGAGATTGGATTTATAGCATGGAAGGTCTTGAATGCTCAGCTAAAGAATTTTAATGCATTTCTGTAGGATCAGGATAGGACACCTTGTACTTGGTTTTGTGTTTAGGATGCCTCATATGGTGATGATGCATTAAAAAAAAAAAACTTGAAGAAATGGATCCTAGAATTAGAAAACCACTTAGGCTTCCTATTGCAAAACCCCAGATCTGAGCCAGTGGCTTAATAGGGGGAATGAAAAAGTAGAGAAGATTGAGTGACATACTGCCAAATGAAATATTTTCAAGACTAGCAAGTGAGTGTGAGGGAAAAATATGAGGTAACTCAAAAGTTTGGGACTTGAGTGACTGGAATATGGGTGAAATGCAGATAGGAAAGTCAGAAGGACTTATTCAGGGATAGCACAATGATTAGGTTCCTTGGGAACCTATGGATATTCTGAGGTCAGAGGCTGGCAGAGAGTTGACAGTCTGGTGTGCAGGGTGGGGATAGAGATCATGAGTTTGGGCTCCTTGGTATCAAGGTGGTAGATAAAGTCATGGAAGGATTAGCATTATGAGGAATTTATACAGCTGGAGAAAGTAAAAATAGAAAGAGTAATTAACAAAAAGTCAATGTTTCATTGTATTTCTTCCCTTTCCTGTACAGTTCTAAAAACTGGCATTGTGGGAGAGACTGGTGGTTTAATAGGGGAAATTGATAATATAAATGGGTGTATAGAGACCATAGATTTTGGAAAGTTTATAGCAATATTAAGAGTATTGACTGCAAACCTGGATCCTGGAAACAAGCTTAGAGTATGAGATAGCAGTTATTTTAAAAGAAATTTATTAGAAATAATTTTATTTGTCTTTTTAGGGCCACACCCATGAGATTCCCAGGCTAGAGGTCGAATAGGAGCTGTAGCTGCTGGCCTACACCACGGCCACAGCAACACCAGATCCGAGCCACATCTGTGACCTATGCCAAGCTTATGGCAATGCTGGATCCTTAACCCACTGAGCAAGGCCAGGGATCGAACCTGTGTCCTCACGGATACTAGCCAGATTTGTTTCCATTGAGCCATGACAGGAACTCCTAGTAGAAATGATTATAACATGTGTAACTTTTTTAATATAGTAAATTGGAGTTGAGGTTATGGGATGTATTTAGGTATAAAATTACTTTTATATTAAATACTCGGGGAACTCGGGTTTCTTTAAAAAAATATGAGTAATGGATTCTAAAAATGGGAATTGGGAAGGGCTGAACAGCTGGAAAGTAGATGGGGGCTAGGGTGGGTTGGATGAATAGAAAAGTCATTACTAAAGAGAAATGTTTAATCTTATATGTCTCCTGTTTGGTTTGGTGGCTTTATAGTGGGATTAGAGGCATCTTTTTGGCAGCTAAATGGATTTGGGTTCTGTAGTAAAGTTTATAGATAGTACAATGTGGCTTTGCAAAAAAATGATAGGGTCTGTTCTGTCACTGAATTGTGCACACACAACAAGTTTACTAAAGGATGCCAAAGCATTGATGCTGTGGTACTCCTTCAGGGTCTTTTAAAGATAACATTATAGAGAGAGCTTCCCTCTGCACCCTGTAGGAAGCAGTCCCTATATCACCTGTTCCATTTATTTCTATCCTTGTTGTCTTCTCCCTGGAACCTATCTGTAAATATTGTATCACACTTTGCTATGTCCAGTCTCCACTGACTGTCTGCTGCCCTAGATCCTAATGTCACTGACATGGGCACTTGGTACTTCCTATTCATCATTGTGAGTGTCTCAGGGTGTCCCTGACACAAAGTAAAGCTCAATAGATACCCGTGAACTGATGGCCTGCTGACTGAAGGAAGAAGAGATGTTTTTCTCTATTAGAAAGTATAGACCTTGAGAAGAGAGACTGTTCCTTGTTTACTCTTATCTAACCCTCTCTCTCTCCATCCCTCCTTCCTTGTTCATTCTCTTGTTCTTTGATGTGTGTGGCTGTATTCCTAGCACCTAGAACCTTGCCTGAGACACACCATTGACACTCAATAAGGATTTATAGAATTTGTGAATATGTTTATTCATTCACTCTTTCACCTGCCAAGCGCTACATGTACATCTGTATACAAGATATTCTTCAGGTCCTAAGTGTGTAAAGAATATCGGTACTAAAAAACCCTTGGAGCTCCCATTGTGACTCAGCAGTAAGGAACCTGACTAGTATCCACGAGGATGTGGGTTCGATCCCTAACCCAACTCAGTGGGTTAAGGAGCCAGCGTTGCCATGAGCTGCGACTAGAATCCAGATGTGGCTCATTCTTGCATTGCTGTGGCTGTGGTGTAGGCCAGCAGCTGCAGTTCGGATTTGACCCCTAGCCTGGGAACCTCCATATGCTGTGAGTATGGTCCTGAAAAGCGAAGCAAAACAAAACAATACAACAACAACAAAAAACACTTTCAATGACAAGCTAAGGAGTATAGTAACTGCTTTGTTAGAGGGGTGTGTCCTAGGGGCTTTTTTTTGGATGGGGGGTCCATACACCTAAAACTTTATTTTTTTTATTTTTGCCATTTTTACTTCAGTTATTTTCTTTTTTCTTTTTCTTTTTTTTACTTTTTTATTACTCAATGAATTTATTATAGTTGTACAATGATCATCACAATCCAGTTTTATAGGATTTCCAACCCACAAACCCAGCACATCTCCCCACCCCCCAAACTGTCTCCTTTGGAAACCATAAGTTTTTCAAGGTCTATGACTCAGTATCTGTTCTGCAAAGAAGTTCATACTGTCCTAGGGGCTTTATGAGCAGAGAAGGACAACAATGGGGAGGAAAGCTGTGTGGAGAGAGGTGAGTGTTGGTGAAGGTTTCCTTAAGCTGAGAATTTAAGGAGACTAACACACTTTATGAATTCCCATAAATATATATAAAATTGAATTAAACAAATATTCTCTGTTAGCAGTTGAGGAAATTTCAGTACTGTGGTTTTCAGTACTGTGGGTGACACCGGCTAGAGTAAACATGTCAGGATAAACTGAAAAGCTTTCTAAAATAAAGATCCCCTTCCCTTTGTCATATCTGAGATTCTGTCATGCAGAAGGATATATTTTGACAAAGCATCAAAGGTAGTTTTATGCAGTCCCCTCCCCTTCCTCTCCTGGTAAAAGAACTTTACCTTGATAAGAATGGACACCGCCATATGAGATAGTGATTTTATTTCCTGAAAGCATCCTATGGGCTCATTTAATCCACAGGTTCCTACAGCATATTTTGAAAAATTTATTGGAGTATAGTTGACTTACAAATTGTGTTAGTTTCCAGTGTACAGCAAAGTAAATCAGTTATACATATATCTGTTCCTTTTCAGATTCTTTTCCCATGTAGGTTATTACACAGTACTGAGTAGACTGTCCTGTGCTATATAGCAAATCCTCATTACTTTCTATTTTATATATAGTAGTGTGTATATGTTAATCCCACCTCCTAATTTATCCCTCCCCACATCCCCCACATTTCCAGTTTGGTAACTATAAGCTTGGTTTTGAAACATTTGATTGTGTTTCTGTTTCCTATAATGTATTTTTGTATTTTTCTTTAAGGGGATAATTTTGTGTGGGGGGTTGTTCTATATTTAGAAAGTTGAATATATTTGTAGATTTTAGAGTGTTACTTTAAATGCCTTTCAATTTACATGTCCTTTAAGAAGAACTGTTCCTTTATTTTGGATAAATTTGATATAAGACATTTTTCAAGGACAAAACTATTAAATATTTATTGAGAGAAATGGTAGTACATATGAGTAGGAGATAAAGAATTTCCTATTGGAATGATATAAGAGGGAAATATAAGTGGGCTATGTGTATATTTTCTTACATACAAATGTGCATATATTTAAGGTCCATCAACAACTAGCACGCAGATATCTGTGTTGAAAACTCTTCGTCTTGATGTTATGTTTACTAAACCGAAGGGTTCTCTGTTTTCATTCAGAGCTCTTAGCACATGTTTATTGAATCTTACAAAATGATACTATACTTGTGTTTATGCTTTTCTCCTAAGATTCATTTTTGTTATTGTTCAAAGACTTTTTGATGTTCCCAAAGTCCCTAATCATTCAGTTGAATACATTGTTGATTACTAATTATGACTAATTCCATGCAAATTTTAATTTACAAGCTAAAAGGTTCAGAGAAACATACTTCATTTTCATATTGAAAAACAAGAAGGTCCTCAGCATTCTTAATGACTGGAAGAAAGGAATCCTTTAAGCATGAAACTTTTATATATATAATTTTGAAGGTGGAACTATTAGAAAAATATTTCATTCCTGTTGCTTTCAAGGTAATTATTTTCGGGATGGACCAGAAGTTTGGGGATGGTAGATGCAAACTATTACATTTAGAATGGATAAGGAATGGGGTCCCACTGTACAGCACAGGGAACTGTATCCAATTTCTTGGGCTAGAACATGACAGAGGATGGTATGAGAAAAAGAATGTACATGTTACAACAATGTAAATCAACTATACTACAAATAAAATGATTTTTAAAAAGTGATCTATTTTCTCTGCCTTAAACATTTTCAGAGAGAGTGAAATTGCTGAGTTTCCAGATCTAAACTAGATTTGAAATGTGTAAATCCAACTCTCTCTCTATATATACACACACGCACACATATATAAAACTCACTGTGATATACATATGAATAAATGTTAATTATTTTTTTAATATCTAGAGCACCACAAAATCTGTCTGCTAATTCTCTTTCTCAATTGGTGGTGAAGAATGATATCTTGATTAGATTTTATAATTTCAGAAAATTTTTAAAAATTAAAAATCAAATTTTAATCTTGTTAATTTTGAGCTTCCAAAGTCAAGTCTGATTCAAAGGCTTCTTATCATTTCCTTCTTTCACAAGCTCCATCTGTTCTCTACAATTGCTTTCTCTCTGTTCCTGCTCTGTGTGCTTGTGTGTGTGTGTGTGTCTGTGTGTTCAGAAACAGATATAGTTAAGGAAAGGGTTGGGTGATACAGGGTGAAGGCATTTGATATTTCAGAATCCCCTTCTTCACTTCTAGTTGATGTGGTGTGCTGAAGCTAAAATTACTCTTCATCTAGTAATTTATTTTAAATAACACTCTAGATATGGAAATGGTTTACTTAAACTTTTGCAGATAAAGAAATCAAACTTCAAAATATACTTCTTATTATTTTTCTCTTGATATTTTCCATTTTTTTCAAATTCTTCACTTCACATTCTTGCCTTCAATCACTGAATAGACTTTATGCCATAAGAAGGATCATCTTATTTTACAAACTATTTAATTTTGCATTCTCCTCAATTCTGCCTTTAGTTGAAATAAGTCTTTGGGGAAAGACTCTTATTTCTACCAATTCTACAGAGTGAATTATGCAAGAAGCTATAACAATTATTAATTATAGCATGTCAGATTCTAGGTGTCACTACAAGGGTGACATTTTTCTTAGAAAAAGCCTTCCAACAGTGTATTTGATCGAGAGTGTCAAAGCATTAGTGTCTCGGAAGACATTTAGAAAGTGGCATGCCTGTTTTTGAGTGCATATTATGAGAAGAATCGTCTGCTGAAAATGTGATGCAAACTTAACCCAGCCAGGAAATTGTGTGTTCAAACTGACATGCCGCCTCTAACTTACGTCACTATTGGATTCAAATCACGTTAGTTTGGCCCAGCTAAGTGACCTTCTTTAAAATATTCATGCCATTCTCCTCTTCTAGGTCATCGTGTTCCTATTCACATTCAAATAAATTCCTTATTAATTATATAATTTGCTTCAATAGCATTTTTTGGTGTACAGATGAATTCATGAATAATATGCAGTCTTTCTTAGAACAGCCAGATGGTAGAGTTAGCCAAATTTCCTTGGCTGATTAGCACCTAGATGTGGCTTTTATCTCGCCAGAGCAGAAGTTCCATGACCTTGGAGAAGGTCTCTTCAGCTCACAGTGGACTTGAAGCTGTTGAAGAACACACGGGTAGTAGTTTTCTGCATGGATAGAGTTTCCACTCTGAAAGTAGTCCATATAGATATAAATGGAGATTAGAATTAGTACTAATTATGTCAATTACGGGGGATAAGGGATGTTGAGTAATGAATTAATTTCAGAAGTGCAAAGAGATAATAACAGCATTTGATGAAGAGACTGCATTGGATTAAGAGGTTTTTCATTGCAGGAAAAGTAATGAGTTGGAAGAAGGAAAGGAGGGTTTTGCTAGACCAGTGACCTATGATGAAATGGAGGTGGGGAGGGCAAAGTTAGAAAGCTGTTGGCCTGAATACAAAGTGTTGTGAGGGGTGGTGATGAATAAGGAGTGGAAAGCAGTGAGGATAAGAGGCAGATAAATGAATCCGGGAAGATGCAGAACATTTGGAAAAGACCCATGAAACACATAATCTGTGATTTTTTTATTCTGTAAAACAAATCGAAGCCTTCTGTTGGTCCTTAAGTAACAGAGTGATATGGTCAAATCAGTGTTTGAGAGAGATGAATGTCACATGAAGGAAGAGAGAGGTTCTAGAAGCAGGGGATCGCTTTACCTGACTATGGTTATTTTTCATTTTAATTTCTAATACATAATAGGAAAATTTTACAGGTACACATGGAAAATACACATGGTCACAACTGAGGGTGCAGAAAACCTAAACAGACAGTTCACTGACTGTTAGCTTGTATATAAACTGAAATGCACTGGAAGTGACAGCTGTTGTGTTAGGATGTTTTACAATTTTAGGTATTTAATTTTTTTTGAAGTAGAATTATAAATTATGTAAAATATTTGCATAGTTCCAAGTAAAACTAGGAAAAAATTCACAATGTCTTGTTTCTTTCCCTGTTCTGTTAACCCTTTTCCCTACTCCCTGCATAAGCAAAATTTTATTTTTATTCGCCTATATTTACATGGTATCTATTTTGAAAATTTAATAAAGAAAACATAATATATTATATTATATACATTCAGATTTATAACCTGTTTTTCCTTACATACATACAGGCAGTCTTTAGTAGCACTGAGTACTTTTTTCACTTAAAATGTATTCTAAAGCATTCTATCACTCTATCAAGATATAGAAATCTTTCTCATTCTTCCTCAGAGCTGCATAGTACTGCTTTGAGTGAATGTACAATAGGTTATTCAGCCAGTTCCCTATTGATGGCTCTTTAATTAATGCCACAATTAATAGCCTTACTTATGGGATATTTTATATATTTTCCAGGATGTACAAGTGAGATCTCAAAGTCAAAGGATAATACATAGAAAAATTAGGTAAATACTTTCAAATTCTTCCACATAGGGATGCATCATTTTTGTGATACTGTAATAATGAATAAAGCATTTTTTTTCTAAGAAATGCCTATATAGAGCATTTTCTCAATCTTTTTGATTTTTAACCAATTGTATAAACATGGTAATTCGGAATAGTTTAACTTGCTTTCTATAATTTTGAGTGAAGGTAGGCATTATTCATATGTATAAAATAATTTGCATATGTTGCATATCAATCACGTTTTATGGAACTACTCCATTTTTCTATCAGACTGTTGGTCTTTCAATTCCAAGTTTTGGAATTTTTTATAAATAAGATATTAGCCCTTTATTACCTATTACACATTCTTTTTACTTTTTATTTGTATTTTTCTCTTTTTTTGCTTATTATTTGTCAATAATTTCTTATTTTCCTCTGGATTTTGAATATTTGCAGATTATAAAGTAATTTAACCATGTTTTTTTCTAATACTTGCATGGTTACAAATGTGAATTCAGAGCTCTAATCCATTTGGGATTTATTTTGGTTTGGTGTAAGATACATCTTTTTTTAAAAAAATCTAACCATACAGTTTTTACAGTTATTAACAAGTCCAAAATTTCCTCCACTAATTAAAATGCTGCTTTCCTTGTCTACTAAATATTTGTATATAAAATGTCTGTTGGCTCTTCATTGTGTTTCATTGAGCTGAATTTCAATTCATGTACAAATGCTAATATTTTCATTTTAGTCACTTTACAGTGTTTAAAATGAGTATGAGTAGACTCTCTTTTCACCTCCCATATGTTTTGCTTTTTATTTGGAAAATTTTCTAGCTACTTCCACTGGTTTATTCTATAATGTAATCTTTATAATCAATTTATCCATAACTAAAAAAATTGATGAATTTTTTTGTCATAATCATGTTACATTTATAATTTTACCTACTGAAAATAAATGACTTTTTTATGATGCTAAATTTTCCTATTCAAGAAAATGATATATATTTCAATTTGTTCTTTTGCATCTTTGAAGGTATCATATTTTTCCTGATATGTTTTATATATTTTATTAAATTTATGCTTAGCTATTTTATTTTTATTACCAATATTAATAAATAGGGTATTCTGTTATATTTACTTATTTTTCTTTTTACCACTGCATCTGAGATATATGGAAATTCCCAGGCTAGGGGTTGAACCAGAGCTACAGCTGCAGGCCTACTCCATAGCCACAGCAATGCCAGATCCAAGCCAAATCTCCAACCTATGCTGCAGCTTATAGCAATGCTGGATCCTTAACCTACTGAGTGAGGCCAGGGATTGAACCTGCATTGTCATGGATACTATGTCAGGCTCTTAAACTGCTGAGCCACAATGAGAATTCCCTTTCATTGTATTTATACAGATATTTTTTGAGTCAATGAGGGCCATTAATTTCTGTACATCAATTTTCTATTTTTCTCTCTTGAGGCAGCTTTTCCACTGGTGTTTGGTTGGTTTTATATATAGCATCTTACCATATACAAATGAACATAGTTTTCCTATTTTATTTTATTTTATTTTATTTTATTTTATTTTATTTTATTTTATTTTATTTTTTGTCTTTTTTAGGGCTGCACCTGCGGCATATGGAAGTTCTCTGCCTAGGGGTCTAATTAGAGCTGCAGCTGCTGGCCTATGCCACAGCCACAGCAATGCCAGATCTGGGCCATGTCTGGAACGTACACCATAGCTCAAGGCAACTCCAGATCCTTAGCCCACTGAGTGAGGCCAGGGATTAAACTTGCATCCTCATGGATACTAGTTTGGTTCATTACCACCAAGCCACAACAGGAACTTCTTCCTCCTCTTTTTAGAAAAATCTTATGCTTTTGGAAGTTCCCACTGTGACTCAGTGGAAATTGGCTCCCTCAGTGGCTTAAAGTATCCAGTGTTGCTGTGAGCTGTTGTATAGTTCATAGACACAGCTTGGATCCTACATTGCTGTGGCTGTGGTGTAAGCCTGCAGCTACAGCTCTGTTTAACCCCTAGCCTGGGAATTTCCATATGCTGTGGGTGCAGCCCTAAAAAACAAAACAAAACAAAACAAAATAAAATAAAATAAAATAAAAATAAAATCATACACTTCTAATTGATTTTTCTTTTCTAATTTCTCTGTCAAATAGATACAGTACAATGAAATAGTTAAATAATAATAGAGATAGAAGATTTTTTTCATTCCATCTATGTGAACAATACTAATTTCCTCATTAAGATGCTGATTTAAAGTTGAAATACACATCAGCTTTTAAGGAAGCTATTTCTTTCATCAGGTTTTTGAAAATCATAAATTAGTATTTTATGTGTCAAATGAATTTGATATAAAGACCATCTCTATTGAGATGATTATATGATTTTTATATTTATGTATCTTGATGTGATGAATTACATTAAATGATTTCCTGAGATTAAAATGTTCTTACCTTTCTTGAATAAATTTTACTTATTTCTGAAATGATTACAATTTTAGGTTCTCTTTTAAAATCTTTATTTTTTATTAACTTCATTTCTTATAGTAAGGTTCTCATCAAAATTGAGGGAAAGATGCAAAGATTTCCATCTACCTCCTGCCCCTATATATGCATAGCATCCCCATCATCAACATCTCCCACCAGAGTGGTACATTTACTACAATTGATCAACCTACATTGTCACATCATAACCAACCAAAGTCAGTAAGTTTACATTATGGTTTACTTTTAGTATTATACATTTTATGAGTCTGGACAAATGAATAATAACATATATTCATCATTACGGTATTTATACAGAGTATATTCACTGCCCTAAAAATTGTCTGTGCTCTGTTTATTCACCACTCACCGTTCCCAAACCCTGACAACCACTGATATTTTAATTGTCTCCATAGTTTTACCTATTCCATAATGTCATACAGTTGGAATGAGACAATGTATAGCCTTTTTCATATTGGCACCTTTCACTTAGTAATATGCATCTAACATTCCTCTGTGTCTTTTCAGACATGGCATGGCCACAAGAATTTGCCATTATGGAAAGCATATAGACAATTGTGTTCCAGTGTCTGATACAGAGCAAGTGGAGAAAGAGCAATAATCTGTTTTTATTATACACACGTATTTTATAGTATTTGTATAAAAACTAAGCAAGAGGATATAATAAACCAGTATTTTCTTTTAAGAATCATCAGGAAAAAAATGCTCAGTAAAATTTGTCATGGCTGAAATCAACTATCAAAGAAACTAAATTAAATTCAAATTCTAGTGCTTTGTGTGTGTGTGTTTGAAATGAAAAAAAGATAAACATTTAAAATTTTTCATTGAAATGAGGAGTGAAATCGATCTACATCAACACTTTTTATTACTTTGAGTAATTTGTATGCTGTTGAAATGTTATTTTGAATGCACATCATTTGAGTTAGTAATAACTGCATTTCTGCAATTCACATTTTGTGAATAACTGTGTGTGCTTCTCCTTCAGCTATTTCTTTACAAATGTGCAATAGTCATTATAAAAAAATGTTTATAAAAAAGCCTGCCACTAAAGTTAAAAAAATGAAGTATTCAATTTATTGATATTCTAATAAAATGATAAAATATATCTTTCTTTGAGAAAATGGGAAAATATTTATTAATGTCATTCTCTCACCTTGATAATGTCAACAGACTATGTCACTAAACTGAGGGCACATTTGATGTAGTAATGTAATAGCCTATGAGTCTATTTCTCAGAAGCATTCTTTGAAGAAAGATTCTTGAATATTTGGTCTTGTTTGTATGAATTTTGTTTTTTCTACCAAATCTCTACTCACTAATGAGTTGTCGATACCTTTCAATGGTGTCAAGCGTCATTTGCCAAATGACTGGCAATGATTTCAGTACTAATATTAATTAAGTGAATATTTTTTCTTAAATTGTGCAGAAATACAAACTTTGTAGACCAACCTAACAGCATATTAAACGCTAGCCTGTTTTTTTTTAATAAAAATATGCTTTATTTAAAAAATTTATATTTTTAGAAATTATAGTTTATTTAGAATGTGCCAATTTCTGCTGTACAACAAAGTGATCCAGTCATACAAATATATACATTCCTTTCCTTTTATTATTTTCCATCATGGTCTACCCCAGGAGATTTGATATATTTCTGTGTGCTACACAAGAGGACCTCATTGCTCATCTATTATAAATGTGATAGTTTATAAAAATTATTTTTGATAATGTTAACATACTCATTTTAATCAATTTTTTATTCTTTATGTGTGTGTTTAACATATCCTTAATATGAATGAGAAAAAATTGAATTAAAAGGAGACAAGTATTCTTTTAGAATAATTTCCTTGAAACTTTCATGATTCTGGTCCTGACAGGTGAATTTAAATATGAACATTCCTTTTCAGTGTAGTTACCTCCTAAGTCTAGTGTAATAATACCAGTGAAATCCACGCTAATTAAACAGTTCATTCCCAAAGGGACAATAGGCCATACCAAGTAAATAGTAAAAGACCCCTCCTGACTTATTGTAATTCAATTATATGCTAAATTTTATAGACTTTTTTCTTTAACAGTCATTCTGAATAACCAACAATTTTCTTCACATTGTTCTTCTGCTTGTTTTATATCCATTTTAATAAATAAGCATTGAAGTGTCTAATTTAGAAAAACATTGTGTGAAGTTTAAATATTCCTAGAATGGATTACATAGTAAATATAAAACCATTCATTGTAATAGAATCTTGATAGTAATTATTAAAACTTTGTTCAGTAAGGGGAACTGAAGTAAATAGTTTTGGTTATCTATCACCACATAATGTACCACCACAAAATTTACTAGCTTAAAACAACTTATTTTCTCTCATGGTTTTGGGGTTTGATTGGGGTGAGTTGGGTGGTGCTTGCTAAATGTATCTCATGCAATTGCCGTTAGATACCAGCTAATGTCTGAAGTCTTGTCTGAGTTGGACATCCAAGATTGCTCACTTATATGGCTGGCAACTGATTTTAGCTATCATTTGGTGCATGTACAAGTGAGCTATTCATGTGGCTTGGAATTCTTACAGAATGGCAGCTGGGTTCTGCAATGGTGTGTTCCAAGGGTTAACATTCCAAGAAGCTCATCTTCAATAAATTTATATTTCAATCATGCAACTTAATTTCTTATGTGATTAAGATTATTGAAAGAAAGGACTGTTATTAAAGATGGAGAAGCCAAACACTCTAAAGATAGGACTTGGGATGGTTGTCCATATGAAAGATAAACTTATCAGGGAAAATGGAAGAAACTGGAACTGAAAGAAGAATGTAAGTCAGTTGAACAGATCTTTTGAACTCTGAGTTTTACTAGTTTACTTCTAAACATATCCAAACCATTTCTAAACACACCGTTTTAACTTAGCATTCAAATTCCTTCCTTCCCTTCCTTCCTTCCTTCCAATACTTGTTCTGTGGCCTTTGTGAGACATCAGGTACTTTGATCCTTTCCTCTGTTTTTCCTCAATTATGGCTTCTCATGTCTCTGCAAACCAGCTTAAACTCTGTGAATAAGTATAATAGTACAGTGATTTACAGACAAACACCTTAATTTCCCAGCTATCTTTTTTTTACTACCATTTTCTGCATCAAAGCAACATAAGCTTTTCCCTTCACAAAGAAAGTTACTCAAGCGTGCATAATGTAGCATTCAAAAATGTATTTCCTTCAACATGAGCTAGGCTTTTATCTCCATGGAGTGGGCTACTTTACTCCTTGGTAAGCTTCCTGTTTCTTCTCTCAGTAGCCATTCCAAATCTTAAGTATTAAATTCATATTTCAAAACTTTCATTAAAAAATTGCCTCTTATAATACATGACACAAAACAGGCCTCCCTACATCCCTAACCTCACACCACCACCATATCCAGAAACATTTGCATCCATCTTTCTCTTGTGTCTCAGAATAAGATGGAAATCTTCTATTCAAGGAAAATCCTTCCATCTAGAACAAAATCCCTCCCTTCTCTAAAACTGGGATCTTTCTTTATAATTTTTCTTACAGGACTTGTCTTTTCTTATGGACTAAACTACTTTTTTCCCAAAGTTTCCAATATTACACCTCCTCTATCCCCCCTTTTCTATACCCTTACTGGGCTCCATGAATCACCTTAACTTCAGCAAACATTCCTTGTATCTAACTCTCTAATCTCTGTCTCTGTCCTGAATGCCTGTCATATCTGAATGCTTCTTGGGCATTTGTACTTTCACCCCATTATCCCCTGAGCTCAGAGGATCCAAATCTTTACCTACGTGGATTCCAACATTTATTCCAGACTCATTCATTATTTTCATTCCCCCTTCTCAGGAGTAATATCATCCTGGAACAAGTAACCTAGGTCACAATCCTTGGAGTCATCCTATGTATCTTGTTAAAAAAAATTTTTTTTGTATTGTTATTTCCCCAATACAATTTTTTTTCCTACTGTACAGCATGGTGATCCAGTTACACATACATGCAAAACTCTTTTTTCTCCCACTACCATGCTCCATCATAAGTCACTAGACATAGTTCTCAGTGCTACACAGCAGGATCTCATTGCTAATCCATTCCAAAAGCAATAGTTGCATCTATTAACCCCAAGCTCCCAATCCATCCCACTCCCTCCCCCTTGGCAACCAAAAGTCTGTTCTCCAAGTCCATGATTTCCTTTTCTGTGGAAAGATTCTTTGTGCTGTATACTAGATTCCAGATGTAAGTGATATCATATGGTATTTGTCTTTCTCTTTCTGACTTTGCTCAGTATGAGAGCCTCTAGTTCCATCCTTGTTGCTGCAAATGGCATTATTTTGTTCTTTTTATAGCTGAGTAGTATTCCATTGTGTGTATATACCACATCTTCCTAATCCAGTTGTCTGTTAATGGACATTTGGGTTATTTTCATGTCTTGGCTATTGTGAATAGTGCTGCAATGAACATGCGGGTGCATGTGTCTTTTTCAAGGAAACTTTTGTCCGGATATATGCCCAAGAGTGGGATTGCTGGGTCATATGGAAGTTCTATGTATAGCTTTCTAAGGTACCTGTTCTCTGTAGTGATTGTACCAGCTTACATTCCCACCAACAGTGCAGAAGGGTTCCTTTTTCTCCACACCCACTCCAGTATTTGTTATTTGTGGACTTATTAGTGATGGCCATCCTGACTGCCATGTGGCTCACAGCATAACTACTCAGCGTTGCATCCTACATTTCTAAATCTTGCTCCCAATCTCAAATCATTTAATAAATAAGTCAATATTTCTGCCTCCTTATTATGTTTTATAATTGTTCTTTACTTTCTAAACAAACTGCCATTGTCTTCTTTTAGGTCTGTATCATTAATTCTTTCTGAAATTTCCTTTTTTTTTTTTTATGGCCCCTTCCTTGTTGGCTTCCAGTCTATCTTCTACATGGTTCCTAGAGGATCTTAGAGGCCAATAGATAGGGATCTCCATTACCTATAGGTTGGAATACAAGCTCTTTGGCATTTCTCAGAAGGCCTTTCTTATTGGGTCTTACTTTCCCTCTCAAGGATCACCTACCATAGTCCTCCTCTTAGCAGCTGTACTCTGGTCCAATAAAATTGCTATAATCCTGAAAATCATTCCTAAAATTTTTTATAGGCTCTGTTCTCTCTGATGTGCCAATATCCCCTTTCTCCTCTCTTATTCCTGGGTGAATACCTACCATTTAAGTCTCATTTCAAAAGCTGTCTCCTTCCCGAGGGCTTTGCTATTATTTTCTTTCCTTGTTCTATTCCTTGATTAATATTTACCTCATTGGTACACCAATAAGTCTGCTCATCTTCCACTAAAACAGATACCTGAGTGCAGAAATTGTATTTTATTCACCTCATACTGAGTCTGGTACAATATATGCTTATGGTTAAATGATTCCCAGATGGCCTGGAGGGATAAAATTTTCAAAAAATTTATTTGAATAAAGTAAAAAAAAAGAGGTATATTGTATCAATATCATTTTTATAACCCTTTCCTCCTTGATCTTTGGGTTGGTAGATAAAGATTATGTAGTTTGATAAGTGAGTGGCAACATCGATGAAATTTTTGTCAGAGTTGATTGGGGTGATTTAAATGAAAAGAGAATTTGAAAATAAATTTCAAATGTACTTCTAAATCATGAAGTAGTAAGCATTCATTCTTTTCTTTCTTAAACTAGAATCATTACAAAGGTCAATAACTGAGTAACTTAGGGATCAAATGCCTGAAAGTAGACAATAAATACCATATACACTATTGATTTATCCTTTATAGAGAATTTTCTGTAAGCAAATGACTGGGGCATTGATTTCTACAGTGCAGTTAGCACCATCTCTGATGGACAAGAAGTAAACTTTACTGATCCAAATATTAGCATCAAGCTATAAGAGAAAACATACTTGACTTTAGCAAAAAAAAAAAAAACTGTGTTGCATTATCAGAACCACTGAGAACCTCCATGAGAGACATGGGCCACATGTGGTTATATAAACATGGAGAAAGCACCTTAAGTTATTGAGATGGCCCAAATTTCTGGCAACAGATGTAGATTGTAGTGATTTTGTTTAACTTTTTTTTTTCAGCTATCTGTAAGTCAGACCACCTTTTCCTCCCTATGGGAATCAAGATCTATCAAGTAAACAATAAAGTAAATCTCCTTCACTGAGAAAAATGGAAACTATATAATGCTTTTTGGTGTTTGCTCTTTCCTTTCTCTCCTCTTCCCTTTTACTCTTCCTCTTATTCTTCTCCTCCCCTCCCCACTTCCTCCTCCTCATCCTCTACTTTCTTCTTCTCCTTTTTCTCCTTTTAGTCTTCTTCTCCTTCTTCTTTTTCTCCTTATTCTTCCTCTTCTTCTTCCTCATCCTTCTCCCTCTCCCCCTCCTGCTTGTCCTACCCCCCTTTTGTCTTCTCCTAATAGATACAACTTGGAGTGTGTAGGCATCTGCAACCTATTTGTTTTAATTTATTTTATTTTACTCAATGAATTTATTACATTTGTAGTTGTGAAATGATCATCACAATCCAGTTTTATAGGATTTCTATCCCACAGCCCAAGCACATCCCCCCACCCACCAAACTGTCTTCTTTGGAGACCATAAGTTTTTCAAAGTCTGTGAGTCAGTATCTGTTCAGCAAGGAAGTTCAGTCTGTCATTTTTTCAGATTCCACATGTCAGTGAAAGCATTTGATGTTGGTGTCTCATTGTATGGCTGGCTTCACTTAGCACGATAATTTCTTTGTCCAACCATGTTGCTAAAAATGCCAGTATTTCGTTCCTTTTAATGGCTGAGTAATATTCCACTGCATATATGTACCACTTCATCTTGATCCATTCCTCTGCCAATGGGCACTTAGGTTGTTTCCATGTCTTGGCTATTGCAAATAGTCTGCAATGAACATTGGAGTACATGTGTCTTTGCAAGTCATGGTTTTCTCTGGATAGATGCCCAGGAGAGGGATTGCTGGATCAAATGGTAGTTCTATGTTTAGTTTTCTGAGGCATCTCCACACTGTTTTCAATAGTGGTTGCACCAATTTACAATCCCACCAACAGTGTACTAGGGTTCCTTTTTCTCCACACCCTCTCCAGCACTTACTGTTTGTAGACTTTATGATGATGGCCATTCTGCCTGGTGGAAGGTGGTACCTCAGAGTGGTTTTGATGTGCATTTCTCTAATGATGAGTGATGTTGACCATATTTTCATGTGTTTTTTTGCCATCTTTATGTCTTCTTTGGAGAACTGTCTGTTTAGATCTTCTGCCCATTTTTGGATGGGGTTTTTGTTTATTTTGTTTTTTTTTTTTTTTGGTATGGAGTGCTAGGAGGAGATGATTATAAATTTTGGAGATTAATCCTTTGTCAGTTGATTCATTTGCAAAGATTTTTCTCCCATTCTGTGGGTTGTTTTTTTGTTTTGTTTAGGGTTTCCTTTGCTATGCAGAAACATTTAAGTTTAATTAAGTCCCTTTTTTTTTATTGTCATGACTCTAAGAGGTGGATCTGAGAAGATGCTGCTGTCATTTACGTCAGAGAGTGTTTGGCCTATGTTTTCCTCTAAGAGTTTTATAGTATCTGGTCTTCTATCTGGGCCTTTAATCCATTTGGAGTTTATTTTTGTGTATGGTGTGAGGGAGTGTTCTCATTTCATTCTTTTCCATGTGGCTGTCCAGTTTTCCCAGCACCACTTATTGAAGGGGCTCTCTTTTCTCCATTGGGTATTCTTGCCTCCTGTGTCATAGATGAGTTGGCCGTAGGTGCGTGGGTTTAATGGTGGGCTTTCTATCCTGTTCCACTGATCTATATTTCTGTCTTTGTGCCAGTACCATGTGGTTTTGATGATTGTTGCTTTGTAGTATAGTCTGAAGTCCAGGAACCTGATTCCTCCAGCACCATTTTTCTTTTTCAGGATGTCTTTGGCTATTCTACATCTTTTGTGCTTCCAAACAAACTTTAAAATCTTTCGTTCAAGTTCTGTGAAAAATGCCCTTGGTAATTTGGTAGGGATTGCATTGAATCTGTAGATTGCCTTGGGTAGTATAGTCATTTTGATAATATTGACTCTTCCAACTCAAGAGCATGGTCTGTCTTTCCACCTGTTTGTGTCCTCTTTGATTTCTTTCATCAGCATCTAGTAGTTTTCAGAGTACAGGTCTTTTGATTCTTTAGGTACAGGTCTTTTGACTCATCATCTAGGTATTTTATTCTTTTGGATGTGATGGTAAACGGGATTGCTTCCCTAATTTCTCTTTCTGATCTTTCATTGTTAGTGTATAGAAATGCTGTCAATTTCTGTGTACTAACTTTGTATCCTGCGACTTTGCCAAATTCGTGGATGAGTTCTAACATTTTTCTGGTAGAGTCTTTAGGATTCTCTAGGTATGGTATCATGTCATCTGCAAATAGTGATAGTTTTACTTCTTCCTTTCCAATTTGGATTCCTTTTAGTTCTTTTACTTCTCTAATTGCTGTGCCTAGGACTTCCAAAACTATGTTGAAGAGTAGTGGCAAAAGCCTTGTCTTGTTCCTGATTTCAGCGGGAATTCTTTCAGCTTTTCACCATTGAGAATGATGTTAGCTGTGGGTTTGTCATATATGGCCTTTATTATGGTGAGGTAGGTTCCCTCTCTGCCCACTTTCTGAAGGGTTTTTGATCAGAAATGGGTGTTGGATTTTGTCAAAAGCTTTTTCTGCATCTGAGAAGATCATGTGGTTTTTATTCTTCAGTTTGTTAATGTGGCATATCACACTGATTGATTTGTGGATATTGAAGAACCCTTACATCCCTGGGATAAATCCCACTTGATCATGATGTACAGTCCTTTTAATGTATTGTTGGATGTGGTTTGCTAGTATTTTGTTAAGGATTTTTGCATCTATGTTCATCAGTGAAATTGGCCTATAGATTTCTTTTGTTCTGTGTGGTATCTTTGTCTGATTTTGGTATCAGGGTGATGGCAGCCTCATAGAATGAGTTTGGGAGTATCCCTTCCTCTGCAGTTTTTTGAAATAGTTTCAGAAGGATAGATGTTAACTCTTCTCTACATGTTTGATAGAATTCACCTATGAAGCCATATTGTCCTGGACTTTCATTTGTTGGAATTTTTTTAATCACAGTTTCAATTTCAGTTCTTGACATTGATCTGTTTATCTTTTCTATTTCATCATGGTTTAGTCTTGGAAGATTGTACTTTTCTAAGAATTTGTCCATTTCTTCTAAGTTTTCTGTTTTATTGGTGTATAGTTTTATATAGTAGTCTCTTATGATCATTTGTCTGCTGTTACTTCTCCTTTTTCATTTCCAATTTTATTGATTTGAGTCCTCTCTCTTTTTTTCTTGATCAGTCTGGCTAAAGGTTTATCAATTTTGTTGATATTTTCAAAGAACCAGCTTTTTGTTTCATTGAACTTTTCTATGGTTTTCTTCATTCTTTTTCATTGATTTCTTCTCTGATCTTTATGATTTCTTTCTTTATATTAACTTTAGATCTTGTCCGGTCTTCTCTCTCTAGCTGCTTTATGTGTAAAGTTAGCTTGCTTATTTGAGCTTTGTCTTGTTCTCTGAGGTGGGTTTGTATTGCTATAAACGTTCCTCTTAGAACAGCTTTTGCTGCATCCCATAGGTTTTGGAATGTTATATCTTTGTTGTCCTTTGGTTCTAGGTATTTTTTTTTGTTGTTGTTGTTGTTGTTGTTGTTGCTATTTCTTGGGCCGCTCCCGCGGCATATGGAGGTTCCCAGGCTAGGGGTTGAATCGGAGCTGTAACTGCCGGCCTACGCCAGAGCCACAGCAACGCGGGATCCAAGCCGCGTCTGCAACCTACACCACAGCTCACGGCAACGCCGGATCGTTAACCCACTGAGCAAGGGCAGGGACCGAACCCGCAACCTCATGGTTCCTAGTCGGATTCGTTAACCACTGCGCCACGATGGGAACTCCGGTTCTAGGTATTTTTTAAATTTCCTCTTTGATTTCTTCAGTGATCCATTGGTTGCTTGGTAGCATGTTGTTGAGTGTCCACGTGTTTGTGATTTTTGGAGTTTTTTTCTTGTTGTTGATTTCCAGTCATATAGCATTGTGGTTGCAAAAGATGCTTGATATGATTTCAATTTTCTTAAATTTACCAAGGTTGGATTTGTAGCCCAGGATGTGATCAATCTTAGAGAATATTCCATGTGCACTTGAGAAGAATGTGTATTCTGTTTCTTTTGGATGGAATGTCCTATAAATGTCTGTTAAGTCCATCTGGTTTAATGCATCATTCATGGCCTGTGTTTCCTTATTGATTTTCTGTCTGGTTGATGTGTCCATTGCTGTAAGTAGGGTGTTAAAGTCCTCCACTATGACTGTGCTATTGTTGATTTCTCCTTTTATAGTTGTTAGCAGTTGTCTTGAATATTGTGGTGAACCTATGTTGGGTGTGTAGATATTTAAAATTCTTATATCTTCTTCTTAGATTGATCCTTTGATCATTATGTAGTTACCTTCCTTGTCCCTTGAAATATTCTTCATTTTGAAGTCTATTTTGTCTGACATGAGTATTGCTATTCCAGCTTTCTTTTGAGCCCCGTTTACTTGGAATACATTCTTCCATCCTCTCACTTTCAATTTGTATGTGTCCCTAGAAGTGAAGTGGGTCTCTTGAAGACAACATGCACATGGGTCTTGTTTTTGTATCCATTCAGCCAGTCTGTGTCTTTTGGTTGGGGCATTTAGTCCATTAACATTTAAGGTAATTACTGATATGTATGTTTTTAATGCCATTGTCTTAATTGCTTTGGATTTGTTTTTTGTTGCTCTTTTTTCTTCCCTTCTTCCCTTGTTCTCTCGTCTTGTGGTTTGATGACTATTTTAGTGTTGTATTTGAGTTGATTTTTCCTATTTGTTTGTGTATCAATTGTAGATTTTTGGTTTGCAGTTATTCTGAAGTTTTCATATAAGGGTCTATATATATATGAGATTGTTTTAAGTTGTTAGTCTCTTAATTGCAAGTGCATCTCCAGTGTCCTGCATTTGTACCCTCCTCTTCTCAATGATTTCTGATTTTGGTGGCATAACTCTGCATGGATGATTTTGTACCTTACTGTATGTATACCTTTACTGGTGAGCTTTGTCGTTTATGGTATTTTTGTTTCTGGTTGTGGCCTTTTCTTTTCTGCCCAGAGAAATTCCTTTAGTATTTGTTGTAAGGTTGGTTTAGTGTTGCTGAATTCTCATAGCTTTTGCTTACCTGTGAAGCTTTTGATTTCTCCTTCGAATCTGAATGAGAGCCTTGTTGGGTAAAGTAATCTTGGTGAGAGTTTTTTTCCTTTCATCACCTTAAGTTATATCATGCCATTCCCTTCTGGGCTGCAGAGTTTCCGGTGAAAAATCTGGGTGACTGGGGGTTTTTCTTTCTCCCTTACCTGAGTTATAGTTCTCTAAGTCTTTTCATTTTTATAGGTGTTTGGTGTGGTGACCTTTGTGCCCAGATGATAGAGTTGTAGCCTCTCTTACTTCTGGTGTCTGCTTCCCTTCTGGCTGAGGTTGGTAGAGGGGCTTGCTGTAGGCTTCCTGATGGGAGGGACTGATGCCTGCCTCCTGTAGGTGGAGCTGATTCCTATCCCTCTGGTGGGTGTTGCTTTGTCTCTGGGTGAGATTAGAGGCAGCTGTATGCCTGGGGGTGTTTAGGCAGCCTGCTTACTGATGGGCAGGACTGTGATCCCACCTGTATTGTTGTTTGGCCTGGGGTTTCTCAGTGCTATTGGGTGGGGCCAGATTTTCCCAAAATGGCCACCTCCAGAGAAAGGCATGCTGCTGAAGATTCCTGAGAGCTTTGCTTCCAATGTCCTTCTCCCACAACAAGCCACATTCATCCCTGTTTTCCCAGAAGGTCCTCCAAGAACTGCAGTCAGGTGTGACCCAGATTCCTATGGAGACTTTGCTTTGCCCTGGGACCCAGTGCACGTGAAAGTCTGTGTGCACCTTTTAAGAATGGGGTCTCCATTTCCCCCAGTCCCATGGAGCTTCTGTGCACAAGCCCCACTGGCCTTCAATGCCAGATGCTCCAGGGGCTCTTTCTCCCGGTGCCAGATCCCCACAAGTGAGAGTTTGCTGTGGGGCTCGGAACTCTCACTCCTGTAGGAGAGTCTCTGTGAACCAGTAAGTTTCCAGTCTGTGGGGCTTCCCACCCGGGAAGTGTGGGGTTGCTTATATCACATTATTGCCACTCCTACCTCTTGATGTGGCCTCCTCTTTGTCTCATGGAATACGCTATCTTTTTGAAAGTTTCCAGTCCATTTGGTTGAAGACTGCTCAGTATTTGGTAGTAAAAAATTTTGTTGTTTTTAGGAGAGAAGGTGAGCTCCAGTCCTTCTATTCCACCATCTTAATGCCATCCCAAGCATCTTTCTATTTAAATCAAGACTCCAATCTTACTTCCCAAATTATGTAAATATAAGCCAGGAGGTGACATGACACACTTGTTTTTAATATTATAGATTTATTCCTTCATTATTTGTTAATTTTTTACACTTCTCATCTGGCATAATTTTTCTTTCTCTTAGGACACTGAACCCTAGAAATGAATTATTTATCACAAAATATTATCTTTAGATGCTCTATTTGATCCTGTCCAAAGCTCAATGACAAATTTCTATTTCAAAATATACTATTACCAGGTTTCTCTTAGATCATATTGGTTTGTAAATTCATTTAAAAGGAGTTCCCATTGTGGCATAGTAGAAGCAAATCCAACTAGTATCCATGAGGATGTGGGTTCTATCCCTGGTCTTGCTCAGTGGGCCAGGGATCTGGTGTTACTGTGAGCTGTGGTGTAGGTCACAGATTTGGCTCAGTCCCTGCATTGCTGTAGCTATAGTGTAGACCGGCAGCTCTATCTCCATATTTGACCCCTAGCCTGGGAATTTTGATATGCCACAGGTAAAACCCTAAGAAAAAAAATCGATTAATAAAAACCAACCCTCATTTCAATACCTGTTTAAACTAATTCAGTGGCACTAAGAAAATAATATATGTTAAAAGTGTCTTGGTTCTAAGGAAGAGTTCAGAGGATTACAATAATCTACCTAGACCTATTGGTTTAGTGAAGCCAGAAATGTTCTCTTAAGAGAAAGGGGTAGGATGAAAAGACCACCTACAGGGAAGGAAGGAAAGAAACTGAAGGCAAAGCTCAAGGATGTGGAGGAAGGACTAACTTGTTCGTTACTCATACAGCTGTCATGGTTTTCCTTTCAGATTTTTTCCTGGTTTACATTTGATATTCTATTATTTCCATAGACCTACACTTCTATATTCATTTTTCTCAATACATTAACCTCTCTATTCTCTCTTTGCCCAGTAAAAAGACAGGGACATGTCCTGAGGCTGAGGACAGTGGGTAAGCTTATGTCAGATGCTTTCAGAATGAAAACAAACCGTCCGAATCTTGAGTTGTGACCTCTTTTCAGAAAGAGAATGAAAAGTAGCCAAATCTCCACATGAGAGAGATGTTGGACTATTTTCCAGTGACAACCCCATCTGATTTGTATGAAGTAAGCAGGTTTTCTCTCCAAGAGTTCAAAAAAAAAAAAAGATAGTTTACAATGATGAATCTGTTTTCCTGATAGTTTCAAAGTTGAAATAATAACAAGTATCAAGGTTTACTCTAACTTTTAACTGTACCAAACTCATATGAGAGTATAAACTTACTAATAACCTATCCTTAATAATTTTGAGTTTTCTAAGGGCTTTTGCAAATACAAATGAAAAGGCAAAATCTGTTGGTTAGGAAGCTGTGTAAAATCCCTTAGCTATTGGGAAACCATAAAATAGAAATAATAAAATATATACTTTGTACAGTCATTTTGATTAATGTGATAAAATTTATGAAATTTTTTTGGACTCTCTAAGGTTTTACGTAGCTATAAAATATTATTGTTTTATAATAACCCATTTGGAATTAATAATGTCCTTAATCTGGACCTGTGTATTTTAGTTATTGTAATACTTCTTTGCATCCTCAGATTGTACTTTTGTGTGTGTGTGTGTGTATATCTTTTTAGGGCCATACCTGCAGCTATGGAAGTTCTCAGTATAGGTATAGAATTGGAGCTGGAGCTGCAGCTGCAAGCCTGTGCCACAGCAACCATGGCAATGTGGATCTGAGTCACTCTGTGACCTACACTGCAGCTCGTGGCAATGACAGACACTTAACCTAATGAGCTAGGCCAGGGATTGAACTTGAATCCTCATGGATACTAGTCAAGTTCTTAACCTGCTGAGCCACAATGGGAACTCCCTGTGTATTTTTTAAAGATAGCATTTTATAGAAAAAGTCTTTTCACTCACTACTTTGACTGAGGTATAGTATCTGGGCCTTGGAGTTCACTAGACCTTTGTTTTAATTTTGGTTGAGTCCTAATTCCACTGGGTCCTAGTTGATGACCATGTATATATAACTCCATTTCTCTGAGATTTTCAGCTTTTTAATTTGTAAAAAGGAGACAATATTGCATTTTACAACATAGGTTTGCTGTGACTCATGGATGAAATCATGTATTTGAAGCCTGGAACAGTGCCCAGTAGGCAAGCTCCCAAAGCTCTCTTTGCACAATTTCTCATTTGTCCTTCAAAAAAAAAAAAAAAAAAAAAACTTAAGGAGTTCCTGTTGTGGCTCAGTAGGTTAAGGACCTGATGTTGATTTTGTCAGGATGCAGGTTTGATCCCTGGCCTTGCTCAGTGGGTTAAGGATCTGGCGTTGTTACAAGCTTAGCTTAGGCATAGTTCACAGATGTGGCTCAGATCTGGTGTTGCCATGATTATGACACAGGCCTCAGCTGCAGCTCCAATTTGACCCCTATATCAGGAACTTCCATTTGCTTCAGGTGTAGCCATAAGAAGAAAAATATGTCTTGGTCCCTTGCTTGGAGGCTGATGCTTGATTCCTATTGTTATCCTCTTAGCATCTCCTCCACTTATCTTCTGTCACACCTACCTGGATAAATCACAACCCTAGGTAAACCAATATCCAAATTTATCCTATTCAATTTATGCTCTTAACTTCAATGGATTTGCTGTGCCAGGGGGCACTCTCTAAGATTCCCTCTTACCTTCCTCTCCCATTCCCACAACAACAATTTCAAAATTTCTTACTTTTATCAAACTTTCTCCCTCCTTGCCTTAACCCTCAATGCTAGTTTAAGACTTCACGAGAAATAGAGAAGCCATGTCCTACCTTTTCCTGGCTCCGCCTTGATTAATTAAGAGCACTTTATCTAGTTTCTCTTTCTCTTAAATCTGTAACTACTATCTTCTGATTCCTTGCCACCACCACTTAAACATTGTCTTCATTATTTTTAAGACAAAATCAAAAGTCTTCCCTTGATTTCATTCTCTGTTTCTAGCTCTACCTGCTCCCTCTCTCTCTCCCTTCTTATAAGCAGATTTTTTGATCACATGCATTTTTATCTACTTTTTCTCAGCTTCACTGCCTTTTCAGCTTACTGCTGTCTGACTTCTGCAGGTAGAACTCTATTGAAACTATTCTTATCAAGACTGCAACCGACTTGTTCCAAAATCAACAGATAGGCATTTTTCTTGATATCCTTTGCTGATTGCCTCTTACTGTAATGTTTCCTATTACTTTCATAGCGCATGGCTTGTGCGCTCTCTCTCTCTCTCTCTCTCTCTCTCTCTGTGGAGGCTCCCTTACTCCCTTGATTCCATCTTTAACAATAACTACTAAATCTGTATCTGCATCTGAGATGGATTTCCAGAGTGGTAGAACCATCTGCTTTCTGGACATGTGGTTTTAGCATATTACCTCCAACATATTCCTGCCGAAATTAGTAATGCACACCTTTGAAAAACATAACAAATTTGGAGTTCCCTGGCTGTTCATCTGGTTAGGGATCCAGTATCGTCACTTCAGTGTCTCGTGTGGCTGCCGTGCTGCAGCTTCCATCTCTGGCTCTGGAACTTCCACATGCCAGGGGCGTGGCCAGAAACAACCCCTTTTCTTCTTCCCACTTAATCTTTCAGCTAACTGAAACCTGTAAATCACCATCCTTGCCTCCTTCCTTTCTTCTACCACCCATCTTCTATTACTTCATTAATCTCTAAGTCCTAGAGATGTATCTCTTCTATGTCTCTCAAATATCTGCTAACAGTCATCCTCATTTTATCTTAATTCAAGCCTCTGGCATTGCTCTCTTTCTTTTACTAGTATAATGTTCTGTTAATTAGTCTCCTTCCATGGAATCTTACTTCCTTCTGCTATCTTTCTTTCATACAATAGGCAGAGTGATATTTCTAAAATGTAGATTTTATTATGTCACTGCAGCTTAAAAGCTTTTAATGGCAAATCATTGCCCTTTGAAAAATATCCAAATATTAAGAAAGCCTGCAAAGCCCTTTGGAGTCTTTTAGCTCTTGAACTTCATTCATTTCTTCATTAATGTAACAAATGTGTACTGAATGCCCACTAAATGCCAAGTAACTATATTTTAGGGATTGGATATTCAGTAGTGAAAAAAAAAATTTGGCCTTTTGGGAGGTGTGTATTCTTCTCAGTTCATCCTTGTTCTCATGGTTTCACTTAAGTAGAACTATTACCAAGTTTTTTTTAATGGAATCTGCTGCTCTCCCCAGCTTAAAGAGAACTTTGCAGGTGTTGTCTCAGTGAGAGACTATTTCCTCAATATCCTTCCATCTGATGGCTGCTAAGTCATCTTTGGACTCAGCTTACATGTTTTTTCCTCTGAGAGTTTGAAAAGCTATTGTATTCAGGCAAGGGAAATTGAGAGCCTAACCATGGAATAGATTTTAGAGACATAGCTTTATTGCACATGGCAAGAAGTAGAAAGAGAGAAGTTTAGGTTAACTCCAAGATTTCTGGTTTGAGTAGAAGAAAGTTTCATTTATAAAGATAAGGATACTGATGGACCGATGGTGATTTTTGATGTCATGGAATCTCTAACAGGAGGCATTTAATAAGTGAGTCTTGAAATGATAAAAATTGTTTGAGTCAAATATAAAATGTTAATTGAGGTTATGAAGTGGTTAAAATACTCAGAAAAAGTATAAAACAAGAAGATAATGTTTGTTTCCTTGTCTCTTACTCATTTTGGAATATAGCAACTAATCAGCTAAAATCAGCTTTTAAAATTTCTGTAAGTTAATTTCAGCATCAACTCCAAATGCACTCTATTCTCTTTCTCATACAAGAAATAGATCTTTAAATTAACCTGTATTGTTAAACAGTATTTTATTTCATTTATCTGTTGAAAACTAAGAAAGGGTAATACAAAACTTCCAAGATTACAAATAAATGGAGAGTTTTATAATGCTTAACTCTGTTATGTATTTTAAGAGCTCCCCTATTTTATAAAGTTTAGTATAATCTTCAAATTTAAATGTATCAACTTCTCTTAGAGGTATAGAATAGAACTTTTGACTCTAAATATGAAGGCAGTTTCTACTGGTAGCATTTATTACCTGTAAATTTTCAGAGCAGTAAATCTGTATGTCTGGGCCTATTGGTGAATAGGAGCCAAAGCAGAGGAAGTCCATCATTACCTGCTTTAAAATCAGAGCATTTTTTCGCATATTCTTACTATTGTCATTCTATACTACATACACATTGAAAGAAACAAAGAGACTTTAACAAACATTTTAAAAATCTTTACTAAATTCATATTTACCAGTTGAGTAGTTCCACTGAAAGATCTTAGGAGTTGATAACATAGCTTATAAATTTTTATTGGTGATAATCTGGTGTCTATGAAGTGCTGATTCTATTTATAAAATTATTATCTTACATATATTACCTATTATTGTTATTTAAAAAAACAAAGTAATTCATTTTTTAAACAGCATAGCAATTGGCTAATTTAAATAATTTTATCTATAGATTTCTTCATTGTAACAATTTTTATTTATTTATTTATTTAATCATATATTTAATATGGCAGTAAATGGAAAGTATGACAGTAGCTCATTTAATGCTGGTCAAAACTGTTGAATACTAAGACATGCTGCTCTGTGTTTCAAAGACTATTTTTAAATTTGCAATTTTTCAAATTAAAGCAAAAATAAAGCTGCTTTCCAAAGAGTAAGATTTTTCAAATTTTATTTTTATGCCTTTTTTCAAAAGCTGTTCATAATTATGTGCTTTTCAAATGCCTTTTTCATTATGTAAATACTTTTAAATCATGAGCTTACAGAGAAAAGTGAGAATTGAAAAATGTTGAGATGTTTTGAAAATTGCATATTGCTTAGCATATCTCAAAATAGGTACTTTAGATGTGTGTGGCATAGTGGTTTATGAATGGTTAGCAAAAAGTTACTCTTTACTACACCAGTGGGAAGTGTGAAAGGAAAAGCAGGTCTGCATTGTGTGGGTTTCTTGGAATAACAGCCACAAACTCTCCTTGTTTGGAATGAGCCAATCAGGGGCTGTATTTGACATGGAGCTCATGAAGCTTTCCCACATTGGCTGTCCCAGCTTGTGTATTACAGAGGGCTGGCTGGCTTATGAACTCAGCAATGCAAATTAAATGCTCACTAACTGAAAATTCCAGTGAAGGTCTGTGTTTAAGCAGAACACTGTCTGCTTAAACAATGGAAACATGGGTCTTCTATGGAGTATTTTCTAATTGTACTGTGAAACCATTTTTACTGCATGCATTTGACTGGATTCTTTAACATTTCGAAAGCTTTTTATACCTATTGACCATTTATACCATTTTATTTCCACAGCAATTTAAGGAGGTAGGTAAGGCAAAGGCTATTATATAAACTGTGATAATGCAGATTGATTTGTTAATGGCAAAGCCATTACTTTAAGATACTTGTTTTAGGGGCAAGTTCGAGATGGTGGTATAGGAACTTACCTCCTCCCAATGACACAGCAAATACACAGCTACATATAGGTTAATTTCTTCTGAAATGAACATGAAAATTAGCTAAACTCCTACTACACAACAAAGATAAAAAAGGATCACATTAAGATGGGTAGGAGAGGCAGAAAAACACTCTAGCTAAAAACCCCACTCTTATCATGTCAGCACAAAATAGGGAGAAATCTCAGTCGACAGGCACTGCTTCTGGAGGAGCAAGGGATTTATGCCTCACATCAGATACTCTGGCCTCTGGGACCAACACTTGAGAGAAAAGCCTCCAAAACTTCTGGCTTAGATAACCAAGGTGCTAACACCTAAGGGTCCCAAAGTGCTAAAGGAAATTGTGACTCCCCTCTTAAAGGGCTTGCAGGAAGTCTCAGTCATCCCAAGACTCAGTAAATAACAGCATTTGGAGAAATGCCAAGACTGCATGTGAAGGATAGTTATTAGGGCTCTAAAAGCATTGGCTAGAGGGGCAGAGGATGATGGGAACACCCCCTGGAGATGGAGGCACTGACAGCTGCCATTGTTATGCTCCCCAGCTACTTATTGGCACAGGAGGGCAAGCGTTGACATTGGGACCAGCAATCGCACTGCATTGCTCAAGCTGGAGAGCCTTGGCAGTTACAGCACTTGGGTGGGCATGTGTGAATGGCTGTGGCATTCTTCTGCTCTGTAGACAAGGCCTGTGGGTATGAGCAGCTGCAGCACACCCCTTCTACCTGGTTAGTGATGGCAAACATAAGCAGTTACAAAGTTCTGCTCTCAGCCTAAAGCAAATGGGCACACAGGCAAAACACTCTGATGCTGCATTGCTGAAGCCCACAGGCATACATAGTCAATCATTTTCTTGCTGCCTTCCTGAAGATGAGAGCAAGCCCCACCTCCTACACTCTTCAGCCACATAGCTAAAGCCAGTAGCCATGCACAGTCCATATAGGGGACACTTCTTGATCATTGTGCCATATTTTAGATTCCACATACAAGTGATATCATGGTATTTGTCTTTCTCTTTCTGACTTAATTCACTTAGATGAATTAATGAGACTCTCTATTTGCATCTATGTTGCTGCAAATGGCATTATTTTGTTTTTTTTTTTTAATGGCTGAGTAGTATTCCATTGTCTATATGTACCACATCTCCTTCATCCCTTTGTCTGTTGATGGACATTTAGGTTGTTTCCATGTTTTGGCTGTTGTGAATAGTGCTGTAATGAACATAGGGTGCATGTATTTTTTGAATGAATGTATTGTCCAGATATATGCCTAGAAGTGGGATTGCTGGATCATAAGGTAGATTTATATTTAGTTTTCTGAGGAACCCCCATACTGTTTTCCACAGTGGTTATACCAATTTACATTCCCATCAGCAATGTAGAAGGGTTCCCTTTTCGCCACACCCTAGCATTTGTTATTTGTAGACTTCTTAATCATGGCCATTCTGACTGGTATGAAGAGATAACTCATTGTAGTTTTGGTTTGCATTTCTCTAGTAATTAGTGATGTTGACCATTTTTTCATGTGTGTACTGGCCATCCATATGTCTTCTTTGGAGAAATTTATATTTAGATCTTTGGCCCAATTTTTGATTGGGTTGTTTGTTTTTTATCTTGTTTAGTTATAAGAGTTGTTTGTATATTTTGGATATTAAGATCTTGTCAGTTGCATTGTTTGCAACTATTTTCTCCCATTCTGTAGGCTGTCTTTTTTTTTTTTTTAAATAATATCCTTTGCTGTAATCAGATGAATTTAATAGATATATAGAGAACATTCCATCCCCAAACTGTGGAATACATGTTCTTTTCAAGCACACATGAAACGTTCTCCAGAATAGATGACATATTAGGCCACAAAACAAGTTTCAATGCACTCAAGAAAACTGAAAACATATCAAACATCTTTTCTAATCACAACAGTAGATCAGTCACTAAAATCAAACTAGAAATCAATCACAAGAAAACTGGAAAACAACCCACAAACATATGGAGACTAAACAACATGCTGCCAAAAAATCAATAGGTCCATAAATAAATCACAAAAGAATTAAAAAAAAAAATACCCTGAGACAAATGGAAATGAAAGCACAACTTTTAAAAATCTCTGGGATTTAGCAAAAATGTTCTAAAATTTCATTGTGAATATAGGCCTACCTCAAAAAAAAGAACAATTTCTAATAAACAATTTAAATTTACATCTTAAAGAACTAGAAAAAAAGAATAAAACCCAAAGTTAGTAGAAGGAAAAGAATAATAAAGATCAGAGCAAGAAGAAATGAAATCAGACTTTAAAAAAAAGGGATCAATGAAATTAAGAGCTTATCCCCTGAATGAAATATACATAATTGGTAAGTATTTAACAAATCTTATCAAGAAAAAAGGAGAGAGGCCCCAAATAAATAAAATCAGAAATGAAAAAGTATTACAACTGATCCCACAGGGACAAAAAAAAATAAAGGATGATATGAGCACTTATATTACAACAAATTAGATAGCCTAGAAGAAATGTATAAATTCCTAGAAACACACAATCGTCTAAGAAAATCACGAAGAAATAGAAAATCTAAATAAACCAATTACTATAAATGAAATTATATCAGAAATTTAAAAATTATCAACAAACAAAAAAGTCCAGAACTACACAGTTTCATATATGAATTCTACCAAACATGAAAAGAAGAATTAATACCCATCCTTCTCAAATTATACCAAAAATTTGGAGGGAAAATATACTTCTAAACTCATTTTATGAGATCAGCATTACCCTGATATCAAACCAGACAGAGACATTAAAAAAAGGAAATCAGGAGTTCCCATCGTGGCTCAGTGGTTAACGAATCTGACTAGGAACCATGAGGTTACGGGTTTGATCCCTGGCCTTGCTCAGTGGGTTAAGGATCCGGCATTGCCATGAGCTGTGGTGTAGGTTGCAGATGAGGCTTGGATCCCACGTTGCTATGGCTCTGGCATAGGCTGGCAACCACAGCTCTGATTAGACCCCTAGCCTGGGAACCTCCATATGCCTCAGGAGTGGCCCTAGAAAAGATTAAAAAAAAAAAAGGAAAATAATAGGCCAGTATCCCTTATGAACATTGATACAAAAATCCTCAACAAAGGAGTTCCCCTTTGTGGCTCAGTGGTAACAAACCCAACTAGTACCCATGAGGACATGGGTTCGATCCCTGGCCCCACTCAGTGGGTTAAGGATATGGTGTTGCTGTGAGCTGTGGTATAGGTCACAGGCATTGCTGTGGCGTAGGCCAGCAGCTGCAGCTCCAATTCCTAACCTCGGAACCTCCATGTGCCTCAGGTGTGGCCCTAAAAAGATCAAAAAAAAAAAAATTATCAACCAAATATTAGTGAGACAAATCTAACAGTGCATTAAAAATATCATATGGGATGTATCCCAGGATGCAGGATGGTTCAACATCTGCAAATCATTTAATGTGATGCACCAAATTAACAAGAGGAAGCATAAAAATTATGTGGTCATCTCAATGGATTCAGTAAAAAGCATTTGATAAAATTCAACATTTATTTATGATAAAAACTCTCAACAAAGTTGGCATAGAGGGGACATATCTCAACGTAATAGAAGCCACATATGACAAACTCACAACTAACATCATATTGAGTGGGGAAAATCTGAATATCCTGTTAGATCAGAAGCAAGAAAAGGATGCTCACTCTTGCCACTTTTATTCAACATAGTATCGAAAGTCCTTAGTATTGAAAGTCCTAGCCACAGCAATCAGAAAAGTGAAAGAAATAAAAGGAATCCAAATTAGAAAGGAAGAAGTAAAACAGCCACTATATGCAGATGATGTGATGTGATAAACAGAAAATCCTAACGATGTCACAAAAAACTATTAAAGCTCATCAATGAATTTAGAAATGTTGCAGGAAATGATGAACTTAATAAAGCTGCAGGATAAAAATTAATATACTGAAATAGGCTGTGTTTCTATGCAGTGATAATGAACTATCAGAGAACTTAAGGAAAAAAATTTATTACAATTGTATCAAAATAATAAAATAATTAGGGATAGGAGTTCCTGTCATGGCTCAGTGGTTAACGAAACTGACTAGCATCCATGAGGACGTGGGTTTGATCCCTGGCCTCGCTCAGTGGGTTAAGGATCTGGAGTTGCCCGAGCTTTGGTGTTAAGTCGCAGACATGGCTCATATCCTGCATTGCTGTGGCTCTGGCGTAGGCCCCAGTGGCTACAGCTCTGAATGGACCCCTAGCTTGGGAAGCTCTATATGCCACATGTGTGGCCCTAAAACACAGAAAGACAAAAAAAAATAGGGATAAATTTAACAAAGAAGAGGAAAGACCTATACTCTGAAAACTATAAGGCTTTGGTGAAAGAAATTGAAAAAAACACATAAAATAGAAAGTTATCCTGTGTTCATGGATTAAAAGAATTAATATTGCTAAAAAATTTCCGTACTATTCAAAGCAATCTAAGATTCAGTGCAATATCTATCAAAATACCAATGGCATTTTTTTTTTTTTTTTTTTTTTTGTAGAACTAAAACAAAGAACTCTAAAATTTGTTTAGGACTGCAAAAGACCTCAAATAGATAAGGAAATCTTTTTTTTTTTTTTTTCCCCACTGTACAGCAAGGGGATCAGGTTATCCTTACATGTATACATTACAATTACAGTTTTTCCCCCACCATTTCTTCTGTTGCAACATGAGTATCTAGACATAGTTCTCAATGCTATTCAGCGGGATCTCCTTGTAAATCTATTCTAGGTTGTGTCTGATAAGCCCAAGCTCCCGATCCCTCCCACTCCCTCCCCCTCCCATCAGGCAACCACAAGTCTCTTCTCCAAGTCCATGATTTTCTTTTCTGAGGAGATGTTCATCTGTGCTGGATATTAGATTCCAGTTATAAGTGATATCATATGGTATTTGTCTTTGTCTTTCTGGCTCATTTCACTCAGTATGAGATTCTCTAGTTCCATCCATGTTGCTGCAAATGGCATGATGTCATCCTTTTTTATGGCTGAGTAGTATTCCATCGTGTATATATACCACATCTTCCGAATCCAATCCTCTGTCGATGGACATTTGGATTGTTTCCATGTCCTGGCTATTGTGAATAGTGCTGCAATGAACATGCAGGTGCATGTGTCTCTTTTAAGTAGAGCTTTGTCTGGATAGATGCCCAAGAGTGGGATTGCAGGGTCATATGGAAGTTCTATGTATAGATTTCTAAGGTATCTCCAAACTGTTCTCCATAGTGGCTGTACCAGTTTACATTCCCACCAACAGTGCAGGAGGGTTCCCTTTTCTCCACAGCCCCTCCAGCACTTGTTATTTGTGGATTTATGAATGATAGCCATTCTGACTGGTGTGAGGTGGTATCTCATGGTAGTTTTGATTTGCATTTCTCTTATAATCAGCGATGTTGAGCATTTTTTCATGTGTTTGTTGGCCATCTGTATATCTTCTTTGGAGAAATGTCTATTCAGGTCTTTTGCCCATTTTTCCATTGATTGATTGGTTTTTTTGCTGTTGAGTTGTATAAATTGCTTATATATTCTAGAGATTAAGCCCTTGTCAGTTGCATCATTTGAAACTATTTTCTCCCATTCTGTAAGTTGTCTTTTTGTTTTCTTTTGGGTTTCCTTTCTGTGCAAAAGCTTTTCAGTTTGATGAGGTCCCATGGGTTTATTTTTGCTCTAATTTCTATTGCTTTGGGAGACTGACCTGAGAAAATATTCATGATGTTGATGTCAGAGAGTGTTTTGCCTATGTTTTCTTCTAGGAGTTTGATGGTGTCCTGTCGTATATGTAAGTCTTTCAGTCATTTGGAGTTTATTTTTGTGCATGGTGTGAGGGTGTGTTCTAGTTTCATTGCTTTGCATGCAGCTGTCCAGGTTTCCCAGCAATGCTTGCTGAATAGACTTTCCTTTTCCCATTTGATGTTCTTGCCTCCCTTGTCAAAGATTAATTGACCATATGTGTCAGGGTTAATTTCCGGATTCTCTATTCTGTTCCATTGGTCTGTCTGTCTGTTTTGATACCAGTACCACACTGTTTTGATGACTGTGGCTTTGTAGTATTTCTTGAAGTCTGGGAGAGTGATGCCTCCTGCTTGGTTTTTGTTTCTCAGGATTGCTTTGGCGATTCTGGGTCTTTTGTTGTTCCATATAAATGTTTGGATTGTTTGTTCTAGTTCTGTGAAAAATGTCATGGGTAATTTGATAGGGATTGCATTGAATCTGTAGATTGCTTTGGGTAGGATGGCCATTTTCACAATATTGATTTTTCCAATCCAGGAACATGGAATATCTTTCCATTTCTTTTCATCTTCTTTGATTTCTTTGATTAAAGTTTTATAGTTCTCGGCATATAGGTCCTTTACCTCTTTGGTCAGGTGTATTCCGAGGTATTTGATTTTGTGTGGTACAATTTTAAAAGGTATCGTATTTTTGTATTCCTTTTCTAATGTTTCATTGCTGGTATACAGAAATGCAACTGACTTCTGAATGTTAGTCTTATATCCTGCCACTTTGCTGAATTTATTCATCAGTTCAAGGAGTTTTGGGGTTGAGTCCTTAGGGTTTTCTAGGTATAGAATCATGTCATCTGCATACAGTGACAGTTTGATCTCTTCTCTTCCTATATGGATGGGAAATCTTGAGAAAGGAAAAAAAGCTAGAGGTATCATGCTTCCTAATTAAACAGCATGGTACTGGCATGAAAACAAACCTATAGATCAGTGGAAAAGGGAGCCCAAAAATAAGCCCAAACTTAGATGGTAAATTAATTTATGACAATAGAGGCAAGAATACACAATGGAGAACATTCAGAAAAACCAGACAGATACATGCAAATGAATGAAACTGGATCACTATCTTATACCACGTGCAAAAATGAATTCAAAATTGGTTAAAGCCTTGAATGTAAGACAAAAGTATAAAAACACCATGAAGAAACCATACGCAGCATGCTCTTTGACATCAATCATAGCAGTATTTTTTTGGACCTGACTCCTCATGCGAGGGTGACAAAAGCAGAAATAAACGAATAGAACTACCTTAAACTAAAAATCTTTTGCATAAAAGGAAGCCATCAAAAAAAAAAAAAAGAGAAGGTAATCTACCAAATTGGAGAAGATATTTGCAAGTCAGGTATCTGATACGGAGTCAACATTTGAAATATATGAAGAACTTATACAACTCAATATCGACGACCAGATTAAAAAAATGCGTAGAGGACCTGAATAGGCATTTTTCCAAAGAAGACATAGAGATGGTTGACAGGCATCTGAAAAGTTCCCAACATCACTAATCATCAGGGAAATGCAAATGAAAACCACAATATGATATCACCTCATACAAGTCAGAGTAATTATCAAAAAGACAAAAACAACAAATGTCAGTGAAGATGTGAAGAAAGGGAATCATCACACACTTTGGTGGGAATGTAAATTGGCATAGCTACTATGAAAAATATGAAAATTTCTCAAAAAATTAAAAATAAAACTGCCATACTATCAAGCAATTCTACTTCGGGGTATTTATCCAAAGAAAATGAAAACACTAATTCAAAAGATACATGCACCCTGATGTTCAGAGCAGCTTTATTTATAGGAGCCAAGATATGGAAACAACCTGGATAAAGAACACACATACACACACACAGAGGAATATTATTCAGCCATAAAAAGATTGAAATCTTGCTATTTGCAACAGTGTGAATGAACCTACAGGGTATTATACCAAGTCAGATGTAGAAAGATAATTAAGGAGTTCCCACTGTGGCTCAGCAGTTAGAGAACCCTACTAGGATCCATGAGGATTGAGATTTGATCCCTGGCCTCACTTAGTGGGTTAAGGATCTGGTGTTGCTGTGGCTGTGGTGTAGGCTGGCAGCTGTGGCTCCAATTCGACCCCTAGCCTGGGAACTTCCATATGCCTCAGGTGCAGCCCTTAAAGGCAAAAAAAAAAAAAAGACAATTAACATATATTTTCACTTAAATATAGAATCTAAAAACCAAAACAAAGAAACAAAAAGCAGAAAGAAACTTATGGATACAGAAAAAAAAAGGTAGTTGCCAGAGGGGAGTGGGTTTTGCAAGTAGGTGAGCATTAAGAGGTACAAATGTCCAGTTATAAAATAAGTTGTGGGGAGTTCCTGTCGTGGCGCAGTGGTTAACGAATCCGACTAGGAACCATGAGGTTGTGGGTTCGGTCCCTGCCCTTGCTCAGTGGGTTAACGATCCGGCGTTGCCGTGAGCTGTGGTGTAGGTTGCAGACGCGGCTTGGATCCCGCGTTGCTGTGGCTCTGGCGTAGGCTGGCAGCTACAGCTCCGATTCAACCCCTAGCCTGGGAACCTCCATGTGCCGAGGAGTGGCCCAAGAAATAGCAACAACAACAACAACAACAACAACAACAAAAAGACAAAAGACAAAAAAAAATAAAATAAGTTGTGGGGATATGATGTACAGCATCAGGAATATAGTTAATACTATTGTATTAACTTCTATGGTGACAGATGGTAACTAGAATTATTGTGGTGACCATTTTGAAATGTATATAAATATCAAATTGCTATGATATACACTTAAAATTAACATGCTCTTATATGTCAATTATACTTTAATAAATGCAAAAAAAAAGAGATAATTTACTTTGTGGAGGAGAAAACAGAGGTCAGAGACACTAACTGATCTGCTGCAGAGAACATAAAACTGGGCTGATGGTAATGCAGCTCAACTGGCTTGCACTTAAAATGGTTTGCTGGGAGTTCCCTGGTGGCTCAGTGGGTTAAGGATCTGGCATGGTCACTGCTGTGGCTCTGGTTACTGATGTGATGCAGGTTCGGTCCTTAGCCTGGGAACTTCCACATGCCATGGGCTCAGTCAAAAAAAATTTCTTATCAATTTTTGGCACTCAACATTCACTGGTGAAGCTGTAGGCAGTCAATATAAAAAATAATTAGTTTTAGAGATGAAAAAAATATAGACTTCAAAAGACTTCAAAAACTTACTTGGAGTTGCTCAGTCATTAAGAGGATATGCTCTCAATTTCTAAAAACTGGGTTTTTTTGTTGTTGTTTTGGGTTTTTTTTTTTGTTTTTTTGTTTTTTTTTTTTTTTACTTTTTAGGGCTGCACCCATGGCATATAGAAGTTCCCAAGCTAGGGGTCAAATCGAAGCTACAGCTGCCAGCCTACACCACAGCCACAAGCAATGCTGGATCCAAGGCGTGTCTATGACCCACACCACAGTCGATGGCAACATGGGATCCCTGACCCACTAAGTGAGGCCAGGGAATGAACCCGCCTCCTCAAGGACACTAGTCAGATTCATTTCCACTGCACCACAACGGGAACTATTAAAACTATTTTTTGAGCTATTGTCTGCCTGAAAATCATGGAGGGCAGAGTGTAGCCAGCACCGTGGTTTTAGCTATTACGTAAAAAATAGTATGCCAGCCTAGCCAGGTCTGCATCAGTATCCAGGTGGAAACTTTCCTCTCTTCACTGGTAAATTCTGGCTCACTTTCCATTCACTAATGTGGTTCCAGGCAGCCTCTGTAGTTTAACTCCATCAACTCTTTTCCTAGTTTCAAAGCCATGACTTACTATAGCAGGTCAATTGAATGCTCAGAAAAGAACTGGAATGTGACCCTCTTTTCCTCCTTCCTAAATCTTCCACACCCTCATGTTTTCTGCTCTTGACAGGAAGTTGAGGACAGAATGTTGAAGAGAAAACTAATTTCTCAAGTCTTGGAATTGTATGCCACTTACTTAACTTTTACTCGCGCTATTGTCTGCTTGACCTCAGTTCAGAACACAGGGTTGGGGTGGTGCATTGGAAGAACATGAATAAGAGATAATAACATGAAATAGCGGAACAGCAGTTTCTTAAGACCTTATTCTCCCTCCCTTCTCAGGTCCTGTGAAAAGCTTCATGTGCATAGTTGCATATAGATGTTACAGTTAGTCCCTGATGGCACACTAGTGGGCCTTGGTGTCAGAACTTGACTGCACCTTGGTCTAGCCATCAAACTTGTGTATTAACCATTATGCTGTGTTTCCCTTTCTGGCTCAAATCAAAAGTCAAGAAGTTCAGGAAGAATCCGTACAATATGGGTCCCAGTGAATGGCTGGTTCCAGGAAACTCTGAGTCATTTTAATAGCCAAGATTTATTTAGAAAAAAATAAATAAATAACCCCATGGGCAGTTCTTTCCACAAAGAAGTGAAGGAAAGCAAGCCAAGGATGAAAGCAGACATCCAACTACTAATGATGTGTCATAGATGCAATTATGTGCAGTGGTGATGAGGAGGCAGAAATTCCCCTGTGCATTGATTGTGCACTTTTTCTTATAGGTTATGTATGATTTCTGAGCCTTAGTTTTTTCATTTGTAAGATGGGATTAATAATCTTTGTACCATAGGTTTTAATGAGGATTGAACACACACACACATTTGTAGTATCTAGAATAGCTCCTAAACTTAGTAGTCATTCTGTAAATATTAATTCTAACCACTGTCCTGATACCCACCTACTTGGCTGTTCCCAAAGAGGCCAGTGTGGTTCTGATATTACCTGAGCTGTGGGTGGTAGGAACCAAGAGCCCTGGACCAAGCAAACCTGACCAAGAGGTTAGGCAAAGAAACACAGCGGACAGGGGAATAGCTTCAATCCAGACAGTAAACTCTGGATGTTTGAAACTAGTCGAGTTGGAGGATACCGAGTACCTCCCTTAGATCATCAGAGTAATAGGATTGAAACCAGGCAGCCAGGAAGGAACCAAGCATCACATATTTACTGGGCGAAGTGGTGAGATCCTCAGACAAGGATGTAGAGTCCAGACCCTATAGGTTGACTAGGTTTGCAAGTCAGGGTTGGGAATCTATGCAATTCTGGGTCATAGATTTGTAGCTCCTGCCAAAATGAGATCTTGGGACAAGAGTAACATTGCTGCCTATCACGAATTGCACACATTATTTGCTCAGGTGCTATTCAGTTCCAGAGCATATGGGACGTTTAAGTAGGTATACCTCTATGGAAATAGAATAAAGAATTTTATATGATGAGGTTTCCTAATGGAGGAAGGACAGCTGTATTATGGTCTAGGGCTGCTGAAATTCCCCAAATGGGGCTGTAGAGGGTCTGCACTGTCTTGAGAAGCTGAGAAAGAAGCTTCAGTCTTTTTGCCTTCAGACTCCATAGCCAGATCACAAAGTAAGCTAAGGTCAGTGCCCTACCTTTGTCCAATCAATACACTATAAGACATGCCTACTGGAGCTATATGTTTGTCTAGTTTTTATGAATACATAAAAGGCATTTAGCCTATTTTTATAGGACCTAAGATAACTAATTAAAAGCTGAAAGCTATTCCACCAAATTTAAGGATGAAAAACTGAGGCATAGAGAGGTTAGTTTCCTAGGTTATTTAGCTAAGTTTAGAAAAGCCACAATTTGCTAAGGAGTCTGGCTTCAGAGATACCCATTTAAATGCCACATTGTATTTCAATTTAGAGAAACAAGTTCCATCTAACACCTAAATCTCTGGGAAAGTGAAACAAAGGAAAGATTGTTCTTTTTCTCCCTCCCTTTTTTTCTACTTCCTAATGTGCCCTCAATTTGTGCATTTTCCTGTATGTTAGAGTTGCTGTCTCTTTTCATAGAAGTTGAGCATATTTTATTTTAACTTTGAACTTCCCCTAAAAAAGACATAATTTTTCAAAGACATAATGTGTATTAGTTCCACAATATATTTGAAGACATAAAATGTGGACGTGAAAGATTTTGACAAGGTGTTTAGCATCTGTTCTGGAATAGGCTCTTTATTTATAAGAAACAGAAACCTTCTCAAACTAGTTCAAATAAAATTTGAGCTTTATTGTAAGTTTCCAGTGAAACCTGAAAAAAATTCTGGAAATAAGGCAACACTACACTTCAAGCCAGCCAGACCCAGGGCTGTTCTGGTGACCACAAGAGTAGAGTTCCAGTCTGCTGTGTACTGTCAACAGTCCTGCTTGCAATGGGCTATGATGTTAGCACAAGTCACATTTATCACAGGAGACCTAAATGTGGGCATCAAAATGTGAGATGGGTCAATTAGATCCATTTCTCAAAAATTTAAATTAAGACATTAATACACAGGGGAATCTATGGTACTTGGTAACTAGACAGAAACAGGCAGAGGCAGACCCAGTATTGAAAATGGCCTCTAACATAACAATAACGCTAATGGATTGTCATGACATATAAAATATAATCTTACACTATTTTTTGTAATCTGGCCTATGTTCTGTGTTGACCTTAAGTAAATTTGTTTAGCCTCATAGGATATATTTGCTAAATTGATGTACAAAGAAAGCTATTTGTCATCTCACAAAAATTTTATCAGTGGGATTCATCCGAAGAGGCATGCAAATATTTTGCCAACTATATAAAAATGTGAGCTAAGTAGAATACTTCATAGTTTCATGTCCTATTGTCAGATGTAAAATGTGAAATGAATTCTAAATAATTTTAATTTTTATAAGTGATGGTAACAGCCTTGTCAACATCCCTCACTCTCCCTTTTTGGGTTTTAAATATGATCGAAACACAGTTATTAGGCCAAAATGAATCCTCATCATTGAATGATTTTTTTCAGAATTATCGACAGTACTGATATAATGCATATGACAATAAAGATTTACTGTTGTCTTTAGATTAATTCAAGAGTATAATTCTTTTAATTTCTATCAGTTCACATCCAAGAACTAAAGATACATCTATTGAGAAGAATTATAAAGTCAAAGGATGTGGTTTCTGAAAAGAGACAATTGAGCAGACTTGCTCCTGATCTTTCTAATTTAACTTTCTAGGCTTATATTTTACAAATATTTATAAATACTTCTGGCTAGATAAAGCCCTGCATTTCAAGAATTTTAGCATTTTATAAACTGAACCATTATGATTCTGTATTTTCATTTCACTTCACAAAGGAATTACTGAATGTTGAAGGATCTGGTGGCAACGTAGTGCTTGTATCTGTCATAGGCTGTGTTCAATGTGCAAAGTCTGGATAGATTTGACTGTGAGTATAAAGTATATTTTACTATGTGTCTAATAAAATTTCTGTAATTTGAAATATGACTTGGAGAGCTTAGAGAGACTGTAGAAATTAAGGCTCAATTGCAGAAAATCTTTCTGAACTCTAGGGGGCATAAAATGTACTGGATGAAAAGTTGAATTTCAGAAACAGATGAACCATGATAAAAAAAAAAAATGGAGTTCCCTTTGTGGCTCAGTGGAAATGAACCTAACTAGTATCCATGAGAACACAGTTTCGATACCTGGCCTCGCTCAGTGGTTAAGTATCTGGTGTTGCTGTGAGCTGTGGTGTAGATCTCAGACACGGCTCGGATCTGGCATTGCTGTGGCTGTGGTGTAGGCTGGCAGCTACAGCTCCAATTCGACCCCCAGCCTGGGAACTTCCATATGCCTCATAGGGCAGCCCTAAGAAGACAAAAAATAAAAATGTATTTGGCACTTAACCTCTTTAAGACTCCATTTCTGCAACTGTGAAATGGAGGTAATGACAGTCCCCAACCTACATAAATATTTGTTACCATGAGGATTAAATGAGGTAATGCAGATACGTATTGTAGTACATAGAAGGTAGTACTATAAATGGTAAGTGTAGATCATAGGATGGGAAATATTGACTAAGAAGATAAAGAGTTAATAATAAAAACAGTGTAAAAACTAGAAATAATTCAGGTTATTTTTAGAGTTCAAAATTTATAGTTTGAAAGTTCTAAGTTCAAGTAAAGTACTTATCATTATTCCCTTTTTGATGTTTAAAATGGTTATCTCTTGAAATTGCCTGAAGGTGAAAATACATGAACTGAAAATAATTGTTAAAATATGGAAAACCTGAAACAGAAATGGCCCTGGTAATGTCCAAGGACTGAATAACTAAGATGATGTTCCTCAAACCCAAGGTGAATTAGTAAATTATGATCTGGTAAATGAGTTACTAACTACTGTTTAGAAAATATTATCAATCAGATATTTAGAAGCGATAAGGGAAAATGTGAATCCCACTATGCAATTGATAGAAAACCAAGGCAGCTTGTTTAATCTTTGATCTTCCATTTAAAATAATGTGTTTTGAGAATCCACATAGTGAGGCTGCTTTGCATCTGGAGAGCTGCAGAACCTGATGGTCAGTTGCAGAAAGTCACAAGTGGGAAAGGCAAAAAAGGTTCCTTATTAAAACTCAGGAAAAGAGTGGTACCCCTTCCTCAAAAGAAGCAACTAGTTTTAAGGAGAAAGTCCTAGTCCTTTTTACACTTAAATCACCTTGAACTATTTTCTGGCCGGGTAATCAGGAAAAAGAAAACATTTCCAAACAGTAGCGTGGAGGGGATCATTTGCTTTGATGGCACCAACCCGAGGTTCGTGTCTTGGCTGCCCAGAGCCCTCTAGCTTTTCAAGATTCACTTGCCTCCTCATCTAAAACACTGGGAGATTGGGTAAGAAGTAGTGACATTCCAAGTGACTTTACTTGGCCGTTTGCTTCAAGTAAACCTTAAGAAGAAGTCAAATAAATAAAGCAAAAAATAAATGTTCTTTTTGAAACAATGCGTGTGTCTGTGTGTGTGCGTGCGTGCATGCGCGCGCGTGCATGGGTGCCCACCAGTCGTGCCATTTGCTGACTTTTCCCTCCTCCATAGATGGCTCCTCCTTCCCCAGGATGCCCCCTCACCACACACACACCAGTCCCTAGAGCTTCTCAGTCCCAGAGCCCAGGGACATTCAGAAAACACTTGGGCAACACTGTGCCAGATAAACTTCATTGATTCTGCATGTACAGGTGCTCTCATTCACTGCCAGAGGAGTTGTAAACTGACCCAGCATTTCTGGAACATAATAGACAACATTTACCAAAAGCTCTGAAGCTAGATGTACCATTTGACCACAAAATTCCTCTTCTAGGAATGTAACGCAACTAAGTAGATGGGAAAGAAGAAAAGATGTACAATTTGCTTATCTGCGTTATTTAGAATGAGGAAAAGTGGAAACATCCTCAGTTATGCTGTTATTACAAAATTTAAACACTACCTAACACATACTATAAAGGATTATTTTTAAATTAGAGATTTGGAAGAAGTTTGAAGAAAGTGATAAGCATAGGGAGGAGACCTCCTAGTTTTTGCTGGATGCTATTAGAAAAAAAAAAAAAAAGTCAGAAGGTGATTCATCTCTAATTTAAGGAGATGTGTGAAAGCCAGAGGTTCTCTTAAGCAGCCTATAAAGAGACTCTCATCTCCAACAACCAGAGGACAAAAAATAGCTGATAATAAAGCCCAGGACCTAATTCTAGGAGCAGAAAAGCACCAGGTAATGTTGAATTATTAACCGTGGCAATACTGCTATGCTCAGGACCTTGATTTCAAAGGTGTTTGACCCTGAGATGTGGGATGCAGATACCCGAGTCCCTCTTCTTGGAAATCTTGAATCTCCAGCTTCCCTTGGACCATGGACCCAGAGAAGCAGCCCTTCTCTTCCCTATTAAACTCTAGCATCCCTGCCCTGCTGTAAGATAACACAGGGGCCTCTGCCTTGCAAAACAATGATAGAACTCTTTTGGTTCTATCCCCACCTCTCCTGCTGACCATAAAAAATAACTAGGGTTGGAGTTCCTGTTGTAGCTCAATGGTTAAAGAATCTGAATAGGAACCATGAAGTTGTGGGTTTGATCCCTGGTCTCGCTCAGTGGGTTAAGGATCCTGCATTGCCGTGAGCTGTGGTGTAGGTTGCCGATGCAGCTTAGATCCCACATTGCTGTGGCTCTGGAATAGGCTGGTGGCTACAGCTCTAATTAGACCCCTAGCCTGGGAACCTCCATATGCCATGGGTGCGGGCCTAGAATAGACAATACAAACACAAAAAAACTAGGGTCAAGTCATAATAGTTCCCTGCCAGAAACATGCTGGCACTAAATAGGAGACACTGTGGGGCTAGTCAACATGGCCCAGCTGGAGCCTGGGGAGGGTATATGTGACTGAGTTCTGGGCATGCTGGATCTAGGTGAGCGGGTCAAATCTGACTTTAGATAAGAGCAGGTTCATCAGTAGGAAAGCACTGTCTCATAATCTAAGATTTATTACCCTGTTGAGGGACCTCAGGAAACAGCCTTAACATGCTAATATTCTTGGAAGCTGGAAAAAGTGATAAGCATAGGGCCCTCAATAAATAAAAGAGTGATGCTAGAACTACTATGGCAGACAGTGGAGCAAAATGTTCAGAGAGGTGAGGAGACCAGGAGAGGTATGTGATATAAGGCTGCAAACCCCAGCTCACCGTGGGAGAATCTGGGGGACACTCCACCTACCCAGCTGATAAGATGAAGAGATCTCTGATTAGGGGACACCAGGCTGTAGCACTTCCAAGTAGCTCAGTGGTGAATGTCTCTGATGAGCCAGGGTTGACAAAGGAGATGCTGTTACAGAATTGGGCTTCCTGATAGCTATGGGGATGGGGGGGTTCCAGACTAGTTCTGATAAGGTATGAGAACTTAAACTTTAGAAGCAGTGTAGGTGCAACCATCATAACTGGTGGCAAGATCTGAAAGACAGCTGAGGGGAGCTGGCCTGTAGAGAACAGAGATATTGTAGGACATGATATTCTTTGGTGCAAGATAAATGGCCAGTCAAGAAAAGTGTTGTTCATGTTATAACATTTATAAGCCAAAGAGAACAAAGATTTATTGGCTAGTCACCCCAATAAAATTTCATAATTCCTTGTCTAATATTTGGACTTCCTTTGTTTTTTAGATCCTGAATCACTGACTGGAGGAAAGGCTGGATCTGCATGAGAAAGCACCCAAAATACCACAGCAAGTGTGTGTAATGATTCCCCTAAAGCACCCTATGGCCATTTATACAAGTAAGAAGAATACTCAGATATTTTGAGGACAGTTAGACGTGGGGCTTAGGTTGAGGTTGATACCCTAGGATCCATATATCATGAAGAATCCCTCTCTTAGAGAGTGAACACACATATGTGGGTTAGATTAAAAGATGGAATCCGGGCCCAAGTCCAGTGCCCTGGGCCCACATATTCATCTGGTATTTATTTTTCCTGTCCCTAAATATGCAGTTGGAATGGATACAGTTGGTAGTTGGCAGAATGCCCACACTGGTCTCTTGTCTTGAGGGGTAAAAGCTAACACAGTAGGAAAGGCCAAATGAGAGCTGTGAAATGGGCTTCTCTGCCACTTCTTTCCCCCACCTCCCAGCCAAGATAACAAACTTTAATCATATCCCAGGAGAAACATCAGAGAACATTGCCCTTAAAAACCTAAATAATTCAAGTATATTAGTCCTCATCACATTTTATTTAATTCAGCAGTCTAATTTTTAAAGAATAAATAGACTTTGGCAGAGGCTAAGAGTTTACTATAAACCTAGGCAGATGGTAACCCTAATTGCAACTGCTGTATTAGATGTGGTATCTTTTCTGAAGAAGATCAATAAAATCTTAGTATGATACAATTCACATTCACAATTCAGTATGGTGAGTCTGTTTTGTTTTCCATGTCAAGAAGGAGCAACAGAAGCAATACAGATTAATGTTGACAATCAAGGATGTACTTATGCTTTGCTCCAGAGTTACGTTAACTTTCTTACTCTCTATGTCATAATTTAGTCTGAAAGGACCTGTACCATCTGGACATTCCAGAGGTGGTCCATTATCCTGATGGCATAAGGTTAATCAGACTAACAAGTAGTGGCAAGTAGGAGGATTTTGGTAAGATATAGCTGATCTGGAGAGTAGAAGATACACCCTATGAGAATTCAGGCTTCCTATTTTGCCAGGCATACAAGACAAGAGTTCCTCTCTAGGAATTCCCTTTGGCCAAAGGAGCTGCCTTTCACTGGCTTCAAGTTGTTCCACCACTGAAAATATGTCTCTTTGCTCTCTGAGCATAATGCCTAATGCCATACCCTTCTAGAGCACTCATTAATTTATTCCACTATCCCTGGCCTTCGACTTCGTATCCTTCAACTTCTTATTCAGTGAGACCCATTTCTTCCTTTCTTTATGACAATTTTTTCTAGAAAATCGTATATACATATGTTATGATTGATTAATTCACTTGCAGCTATCTTTATCCTCAGACACTTTCATCAGCAAATAACTATTACTAAAATGTTTCCTATTTCTAAACAGCTGGGCAAAGATTTTGCAGATTGGTATCTTATAATTGATTCTAATAACTTAAGTTGGGCCATCAAAACTACTTCTCAAGCATTTTTACTTGGCAGATCTCATTTCTTTCATCAATTCTACTAAAGCGTCATAGTTCTCAACCTTTATTTCCACAGATACATCCTGGTTGCTACTCTCAACCACTTCTGCCTCACTTCCTATAAACCTAGCCTTGCCATCCCCTCCTTTTTCCAGTTTATTCAAGACTAACTCATCCACTTTCTGAGACCTTATCATCCACACACATATTTATTGTTTTTTTTATTTTTTTGCTTAATCTCAGACTAAGAATACCATCAACTTGCTCTTGTAGACAAAGAAAAAACTCAATTCCTCATTTAGCCATGATCACTATTCTAACTACTGTCAATCACTCTTGTCTTCTCATTTTCTTTCCCTTTTTAATTTTTTTTTTTAAATTTTTTGGTCTTTTTAGGGTATCACCCATGGCTATGTGGGTTCCCAGGTTAGGGATCGAATCAGAGATGTAGCCACTGGCTTACACCACAGCTCGCAGCAATGCCAGATCCTTAACCCACTGAGCAAGACCAGGGATTGAAACTGCATTCTCATGGATGCTAGTCAGATTCATTTCTGCTAAGCCACAACAAGAACTTCATCTCCTCATTCTCCATGTTTTATAAAATTTTAACTGACTACTGACATTTAAATTTTTTTTTTGATCTTCAATGATGTTGTTGAAAATGGTATAAAGAACAATAAAAGGTGGTTTGATATTTTAATCAAATAAGCCTAAAAATCATCAACTTGTTGAGATTGCATATGTATATTCAAAAAGACAAATACAGATACTATACCTGTGAAGAGGAAGTTTGTTTATTTTTATTATTTTGTGTAATGACTATTAGTGTGACATAAAAGTACAAAATACATGGATAAAGAACAGTGAAGTGGCCACCAGCACCCATGTTAACAAACAGAATGTTACATGACCTTGAAGCCCCTGTATTCCTTTCCCCACCCTATCTTGTTCATTCTTTTAAGAGGTAACTGTCACCTGAATTTGTTTTTTTTTTTATTCCCTTATCTTCTTATAGTTTTAGTAAATTCTTTGTAAATGTGAACAATATGTTTTGGTTTGCCTACTTTTGCGATTTATATGCGTGGGATTATGCTATGGTTCTTGCTTATCTTTGGCCAGCATTATGACCATGTTATTGTGTGTATATAAAACTTGACCATTTTATAGGATTTCAACACATGAATACATGTTAATTGTTTATATATTCTACTGTTAATGACTATTAGCATTTTTAGCTTAGTTTGCTCTCCTGTTACAAACACCACTGCTATAAATGCCCCTGTGCAAATCTCTTTCTGGTCATACATGAGTCTGTTGATTTTTTTTTGTTTTTTTTGTTTTTTGTTTGTTTTTGTCTTTCTACGGCTGCATCCGAGGCAAAGAGAAATTCCCGAGCTAGGGGTCGAATGGGAACTCCAGCTGCCGGCCTACACCACAGCCACAGCAATGCAGAATCTGAGTCGCATCTGTGATTTACACCATAGTTCATGGCAATTTCAATTTAATATTGAATATTAATATTTACTATATCAAAAGTTTGGTACTGGGGCCATATACAAACTGTAGAAGCTGAAGTAGAAGGAAGTATTATTTTAATAGTCTTATTTTCCTTTTGCTTTAATTTTAAAACTAAATCTTACTAATTAGCAGATGACCCTTGAACTTAATCCAAAAAATTTTTACTGAATGAAAAAGCAATTTACAAGAGCCATTACAAAGAAATGTCATGTTGATAATAATGTTTTCAAAATTGGTTTTTTTTTCAATTGATCTTTTCCACGCTGACTCAGACTAATGTTCATCAAGATTGCTTGATTACTCATTTTCCCTTCAAGTCCTTAATTAAAAGATTAAAAATTGGGATTTTCCTTTTCTTGGTTTGAGTTAGAAAGCTGAAACTACTTGGCTTTCTTCTGCATAATTCTAATGCCAAATTTTCAAAATGCTTTGCTATATTTCAAGATATATTTGGTATATGGTTGCCGGGTTTAGCCAAAAACAAACCAAACCAAACAACCAAACTGAACTAAAAGCAAAAAATAAGATGCCCAGTTAAATTTGAATATTGCATAAAGAGTGAATACTTTTTCCAGTGTGTCCCAAATTGCTTGTTCTTAATATGAAATTCAAATTTAGCTGGGAGTCCTGTATTTTATCTGGTAACCCAAATTTGGTAAAAAATAAAGTTGGGTAGAGAAGAACAATTGTAGCTTTGGGGAAGGGAAAATACCCATGTGAGGGTGAATTACAAAGATCAGAATGATTTGGGGTGGAAAGATGAAGATTGTAGGGCTTCTGGATTAGATTTGACAGGTGGAACAGAGGCAACTCCCTGTCAAGGAAAAGATGCTCATGCTGACAACGTGATCATTATTATTGGAAATTGGGGCATGTATGTTACAAATCTCGTAAAAATCTACCCCTCTAGCTTCAGTTTCAAATAGTCTGATGAGCATAGCCCAGCATTCTAGCCTGTCTGGAAAATCTTAGAATCTTAACCTTATCTTTTGAGGTTAGATAAAATGAATTAAAACATTCCAGAACACTGAAATAAAAAAGAATATTTTTATAAATAGATAAGAAGAGAACCACTTATTTTGCCAAGTTTAGAGAATCCCAGGAGGTGCTGATACTGTCAAAATTGTGTTTTTCTTTTCCTGTGTTTACTTTCTTTCCCTGTGGCCGTAATACTGAAATCACATTACCTTGGGATTAATATTAAAATGCCAATACCCCAAGGTGCTTTATTTTGTTCAAGGCAATGTGTGAGCTAAATCAGTGGGTTATGACTGAGAATCTCAACTCTCACTGTGCAGTAGAATTTCCTGGGGAGCTACAATAAGTACCAGTGTCTTAGTTCCATCATGAGAGATGGATTCGGGTCTTCCTGGTAGGGCCCAACATCCGATATTTTTCAGAAAGTCCCCTTGATGAATTTTATATGCAGTCAGAGCTGGACATTAGTTTGTTGCAGCATAGGCTGGATCACACATGGGCAGCAAGATAAAGGAAGTATTTCAGTGGTGTCAAAGGGCTGAGTAGGGTTGAGCTGAGGGGTGATCCAGGCAAAACACATGTAACAGGTTGTGTTGCCGAAACTTGGCCTCTGTCCGTTGTTGCCCCATGGAAACACAGAGATAGAGTTTTGGGTGAAGGAAAAAAAAATAGCTTTATTGCTTTGCCAGATGAGGGTGCCACAGCAGGCTAATGCCTTAAAGACTATGTCTCCTGCTTTGGGAGAGATTAGGAGGTGGTTTTAGAGTTTAGGGAGTGGAAAATAGGGCTGCAGATAAGGATCAGGTTAGACCAAGCTTGCATTGTTTCTCAAAGCTGGTGTTTAGTGGTCCCAGGACTTGTTCTGGTTGTCCTCCTTCTCAGAATGAATAATGCTTCATCAAGTAGTTCTTCCTTTTGTTGGGGGCTTTAGTTTTGCAGAAAGGTTCAAAGATATTGTTATGTATATTCCCTGAGAAGGGATCAGGACACTGCCCCACACCTGAACTGTTGTTTCTTGACTGCTCCTCCCTGGTCTCTGCATCCCCTCCCTTACCTGATTAGCAACTGCCCTTTGGAATGCATAGAAAGTCATGGAGCCTGAAGCTTATTCTCTAAAAACAAGAAATGGAGGACACAGAAAGGCTTGAGTGCCCAGGAGCTCACAGGTCCCTGCTCAGTTACAGTTTGGTTGCTGTATCACCAATCATGGGAAGATTCCTGGGTGTTTTCTCTCTAGAAAAGTTTTTATTGTGGTTGAAGTTGTCCTTATACCTTAGTCAGATCTGAACTGCAACTTGTAGCCCATTTCTGAGTTGAGTTCTTATGGCCCCACCAAATGGGTTTAGAAAGTCCTGGTTTTCTACTGAAAAAGCCTAATAAATTCTCATCCACCCACGTACTTTTGGGTATGTCTTTCAGGTGGGTTTAAGACTCAAGGTCAGTGTTGATGGTTTCTCTGTAAGTTTGTTTCTTCCTGGAACATGTGTTCTATTTCATTAGCTAAATTCTTGGTGGACAAGGGCAAAGACTCTAAATAAACATTGACTCTGGTGAATGGAGGGGCTTTTATCTAAATATTACAAATAAATTTGTCATAGTATGAGGGACTTAACCTTGTTAGATCCTTTTTTTTAATGGTGAATCATATCATTTTATTATTAATTTTTAAAAATATTAAACTGTCCTGCATCTGTAGATAAATATAATGTAATTATGATGTGTAATGTGTGCTCATACTCATAAAAAGAGATGCAAAAAACATGAGCAACATAGCAACAAACACACACACATATATCATCTATTTTTTGTTAATGTGATTGCTCTGTAATTTCATGAAAAGAGAAGAAACTGGGGTTATCAAATGTAACTTTTTAAGTTTCACAGTTGTCAATATTCAACCTTCGTGATGTGTGAAATACATTTTTTCTTTTACGTTCAGACAAATCTAGGAAGGTACTACAGAGTGATGGACACTTGGAATTCATCGCGAGTTGTGAAAAAGACACATATCAGTAGATATGAACAGAACTTTGGTGCGTTAGAGCATTTCAGAATTAAACTAATGAAGTCTTGCAGATGTCCTCTGACAAAAATATCAGAAAGAAACATATGATCTGAAACAATACAGTATTTTGATTAATATATCTTTAACTTAATTATAAAGGTAAAATATTAATTAGATCAAATGAAAAATTCAGAAAACTGCAAAGAAAAGTTGCTTATAATCACAGTTAACATACTGGATTACTTTTGTTGGCTATTTCCATCCATTTTAAGTAATTGGGATATTCTTGTGTAATTTATGTATGTTTCTATTTTCCTCTTTTATTGTATATTTTATTGATTTTTCTGTACAATTAAAAACTCTGAAAACACAGATTGAATAACTTCCCTTCATGTTGGCTCTGTTATTAGAAGTTTAGGTTATTTCTAAATTTTCACTGAATTTTTGAAAGAAACTTGACCACATTTTTTATTATGGGACCATATTTATTCTAAACACTTGCAGCTCAAAGTGTAGTCTGTAGAGCAACAGCAATAGAATCCCTGGGAAGCATTTTAGAAATGCAGAATCTCAGGTTCCATGCAAACCTACTGGATCAGAATCTGCACTTTCACAGATGGTGAGGTGATTCCTGTGCACGTTCAAGCTGAGGAAGCATGGGAAGTAGGGACTTAGAGTCTATTTCATGTGTGCCAAGCAGATTGGTTCACTGAAAGGCTTGGATTACCCTGAATGGTTCACAGAGAAGGCCCAGCTTCTGGTTGGTTACAAGCAAGACACTCTCACCCATGTTTCTTGCTCTAGTTCAGCCTTTCCATCTTAACTTTCGCTACACAGGGTCTTCTCAATTCTGTTTACATCTTAGAACTACCTGAAAAGTTACTTTAATATATTGATATTTGGGCCTCACTTCATACCTATTAAATAAAAATCTCTCAGAGGAGGATAGGGGTTTTTAAAAGCTCTCTAGGTGTCTAATAGGCAGTCAGGGTTGACACTCATTGTAGTTGAACCTAGTGAAGAGAGAAAAATAGATGCCAAGTGATAGAAAATGATTATTTTTCATTAGCCTGTCTTGCTGTCAAAAGCTGTAATCCTCTGTGTCATCAGTACCAAATCTGCAGATCAGTAGAGAAAAGGAGAGAAAGTTGGAAGTGTAGTTTTTTTTGGCTAGTGTTTGGAGATTGGAGTGACTTTAACTGAATTTCCAGTAAAGGGATCATACTCCAGAGCAGTCAGAGCCAAATTTAAAAGCCCAAACAATCAAATGACTGATTGTGTACTTGTTTTGTAAGTGAAAGGCAGGCAGGTTGAGAGGATGGTTGCCATTTAAGACAGATCTTCCAAAAAGGGTTGAGTGTAAGTAAAAACATCAAATGAGTTTTTTTCCCAGAAATAATATCCACTTAACTAATTTTATTTGCAATGATTAACATCTCAAGGTCTTTTAATATTTATCAGATTATTTGCAAAGCCAAAATATATCTTGATAATTCCAATTTAATTTCAAATTATGAAATAAAACAACTGGATGTATCATTGTGTCTCAAGCCATGGAATTTTCAACACCACTGAATTCTTTTTTAATAGAGTTTGAAATTTTGGTGTTGATATTGCCTTGGTTTGTTTACTTTGGCCTCTGTTCACCCTAAGGCTTTGTGAAATGCCTAAAGTGTTATTGTATTATTTCTAATGGCATAATCTGCTTGATTTTAGCTATAGCAAGATTAAGAAGAATTTAAAATGTTAATATCAATATATCATCCTTTAAATTCTATTCCAATCAGTTATTTTTTAAATATGTATCTCAAATTTAAAAAGATAAGGGATAGTTTTCAACAAAACCAAACACGGGCGTGCACACGTGCGCACACACACACACACATATACATCCAATTATCAATACTTTATTATTGTCATCTTTTTGACTTCACCTGTAGCATGTGGACGTTCCCAGGCCAGGAATCAAACCCATGCCACTGTAGTAACCAGAGCCACTGCAGTGACAATGCTGGATCCTTAATCTAGTGAGACATGAGGGAACTCCAACACTTTATTATTTGAATTACCCAACTACCGTGTACAATTCACAAATGTATTTCTTATCTTTTTGTTTGTTTGTTTGTTTGTTTTTTGTCTTTTTGATTTTTAGGGCTGCACCTGCGGCATATGAAGGTTCCCAGACTAGGGATCCAACTGGAGATATAGCTGCTGGCCTACACCACAGCCACAGCAACACCAGATCCAAGCCGCATCTGCAACCTACACATCACAGCTCATGGCAACTCCAGGTCCTTAACCCACTGAGCAAGGCCAGGGATCGAACCTGCAACCTCATGGTTCCTATTTGGATTCATTTCTGCTGCTCCATGATGGGAACTCCTGTTTGGTATTTTTTTTAAAGAACAAAATATAAATTTAACCTGTAACCTTTCTCTTTTCCATAACTTCAGAAATTTAGAGTCTAAATTACGCTGCACTTTTCTTGGATTATCATGGAAATGAATTTCTTACCTCCTCCCTCCCTCATCCTCTCCTTAGTCTGTTCAGGCTGCTCTAACAAAATACCATAGGTGGTTGGCTAACAAAGAACAGAAATTTATTTCTCACTGTTCTGGAGACTGGAAGTCTGAGATCAAAATAAAGGCAGATTCGGTGTCTGGTGATTCATAAAGAGTTGTCTTTTTGCCATGTCCTCACAAGGTGAAAGGGACAACGACTCTCTTAGAGCCTTTTTTTAAGAATGTTAGTGACCTTGTCACCACTTTTTACGACCCAAGTGTCTTCCAAAGGCCCCACTTCTTCAAACCATCACAATGATTAGGGTCCAACATATGGAATGAATGTGTGTTGGGCAGGCACAAACATTCAGTCTATGGCATCCTCTTAAGTTCTAGATCCAACAAGTGTTGCATTTAGTCTGTGTACAAGTAAAAAATCTAACCTTTTAAAGGAGAGGGGAGAAGGGATAAGAGAAATAGGTGAGGGAGATTAAGAGGTACAAACTTCCAGCTGCAAAATAAATGAGTCAAGGGTATGAAATATACTGTATGGAGAATAGAATCAATCATATTTTAATAGCTTTCTATGGTGACAGATGGTAACTAGACTTATTGTGGAGATTATTTCAAAATGCATAGAAATATTGAATCACTATGTTGTGTACCAGGAACTAACGTAATATTGTAGGTCAATTATACTTCAAAAACTAACTTATATAGAAAAGGAGATCAGATTTGTGGTTACTGGAGGTGGTGATGGGAGGGGGAGGGGGTTCGATGAAAGGAGTCAAGTTACAAACTTCCAGTTACAAGATAAATAAATACTAGAGATGCAGTATACAATGTGATAAATATAATTTACCCTACATATGAAAGTTGAGATTAAATCCTAAAAGTTTTCACCATAAGAACTTTTTTTTTCTCTTTCTTTACTTTTGTGTCTATATGAGATGATGGATGTTCACTAAATATTTCATGATGTATGTAAGTCAAATTGGTATGCCATATGCCTTAAACTCACACAGGTCTGTGTGTCAATTATCTCATGAAAACTGGAATAAAAAATTTGCAAGAAATTCAGAAATTGTTATTAAGAAAAAGGCCCTTGACACAGACTAATTATTTGCATTCCCTTCACTGGGGATGAACCTTAGAAATCACTAATGAGATTTTAATGGGGAATATACCCCTTTTCAATTAAAAAAAGTTCTTATATCTATGGTCAGTGAAGAAAAAACAACAATATTTTCCATTCATTAAAAAAAAAAAACAAAAAAAAATCAAACCTGTTCATACTGCCAAACGATTTACTGATCTTAGCCAATGGTTGTACAGGTTGCTCTTGAAATTAACCAGGATTAAATAGACTGAAGGATTTTACTTTCACTTTCTAAAGGACCTTCATGAACCACCTTGATTCTCTTTTAATATAAACAGGGAGGAGTTCCTGCTGTGGTATAGTGGGTTAAGAATCTGACTACAATGGCTCTGGTCGCTGCAAAAGCGCAGGTTCAGTCCTTGGCCTGGGAAGTTCCATATGCTGCAGGTGTGGCCACTAAAAAATAAATAAATAAAATAAAATAAACTGGGAATGAAATTAGCTACCTTGATACTTTATTTCTCTTGACTGGTCTGAGACATTGTCCATCCTAAACTCACAAACTGGTTTTTGGTTTTGGTTTGGGTTTTTTTTCCTCCAAAAGTGTTGAGAAGGAGGTCTTCTTCTTTATTATTGAAAAAATGTTTTTTTCTTTTTTTTTTTTTTAATAAACATGCAGAGAAATGTCATTTCCAACTTCTTCTAACAGTCCTGTCTTCCTAGTTGTAACAGATTCTGCAAATAACCACATGGAATGCAACTGAATATTTTATGGTTCATATTTTACTATATTGACTGTCATTTGTCCTTCCACAGGTCAAAATAAGTGCCAACACTTGATCCTTGTTTATCACAATATTCTAGGAAAATAGGAAAAGGCCAAAAGCATCCTCTTGAATTACCAGAAATTTTCTGTAGATTTGCCAGGATTAGAACCCACAGCTCTTTCCAAAACTTTTTGGATTAAGTAAAAATGATCTTGACCTTTACTTTTATAAACAATACCATGGGCATTAAAAAGTCTTTTACATTGTGGGAAAATGACAAAATAAGTTCTGTGAGTGAGATGGCAAAAATGATTAGATAATCCAACTGAACCAAAATTATCGAGGACAATCTAATATGATCAGAATGATCTGAGCCTCAACCAAGATTACAGGACCATTTTTAGAGGAAGAATTTCATGGGTCTCCAAGACGATTTCGGTTTATAACTCTATTTTCGATGAACAGTTCTATGCTTTAAAAACAAACAGCTGTACAAACTGAATTTGAAGGTCTGTATATTTCCATGTCTAAAGACTTGATTCCTTTCTGTATTTCTTTATTTTAACGCTAGTTTTTAATCTACCGCATCCCTTTGTTTGTTACAAAGTGAGCCTCATGAGACCAGTGAAATAAACATCAAAATGTGTTTTTCATTTCACCCAACTACACCCTTCATTGTTTTCATCTTTGCATTTTAATTTTACTTTTAGTCTTCAAAAACGGAACAATGATACCAGATGGCACAATTCTGGTGCCATTCTTTTGTCTCTTTATGTAAAGTTAGGTAGTTGTAACCATGAGTCATTCATGCCAAAGGACTGTGGGAATCCCATGGATGGGGGGGGAGTCCCCAGTTACCACATTTTTCTTTTTTTGCTTTTTAGGGCCACACCCATGGCACATGGAAGTTCCAGGCTAGGGGTTGAATCAGAGCTACAGCTGCCAGCCTATAGCACAGCCACAGCAAGCTGGGATCCGAGCCACATCTGTGACCTACACCACAGCTCACCACAACACCGGATCCTTAACCCACTGAGCAAGGCCAGGGATCAAACTCATGACCTCATGGATACTAGTTGGATTTGTTTTCTCTGCACCGCAACAGGAACTCCAGTTCCCACTTCTTGTAATACCATCTCTTTTTTCCTTAGATTCTACTAGGCCTAATCCTGTAAATATTTTTGTTTTGTAGCAGTTCTAAAGTATTCACTGAAGGTGCCAGCTGATAATTAAGGTGCTAGCTACTATTAATGGTTGGTTATCAGCGGACTCCATTCAGTCTCTATTGTCTGTAGACTCCTGGATTTTATTCTGAATCATTGAGGACTGGTCAAGGCCAGCCTCAGACTATGGATTCTCAGAAAAATTACCTATTTTAGAGAAGTAACCTGTATTCCCCAGTGTTAAAATACAGTGTCACTGCCCTCAGGGAGCCCAAGCCAAAGGGAAACAAGGTATGAATGAAAATTTCCCACCACAAATGACAGATTCTAAGAACTTCGAGCTTCCTAAGCTTTATAGGTTTTTCCATAGTGATTTAAAGAAATATTAAACTTTTAAATGTGTTACCTAGACAGTGAAATGGGGAAGTTTTAGTGATGAAAGCTAGATGGACCTACAGATCAGAAAAACTACAAAATTCTAATAGTTCTAATTTAGGTAGTTAATAAAACATATAAAGGATAAATTATCTTAACGCTTAATTTTAGTCCCATTACAAGTTGTATTACTACAGTCTAAAACATGGTAGTACCTGTGAAACTAGTCTTGTCATTGTCTGAAGTTTCAATATGAAAATGTTAATTTTAACTCTTTTATTTTTCTAGGACTGCACCCATGGCATATGGAGGTTCCCAGGCTAGGGGACGAATCGGAGCTGTAGCTGCCAGCCACAGCTACAGCCACAGCCACAGCCACAGCCACAGCAATGTGGGGTCTGAGCCACATCTGCAACCTATACCACAGCTCATGGCAACACTAGATCCTTAACCCAATGAGCAAGGCCAGGGATTGAACTGGCATCCTCATGGATGCTAGTCAGATTCATTTTCCGCTGAGCCACGACGGGAACTCCAGTTTTAACTCTTTAATAATGAAGGATTATTAAGGATAAAGTAGCAATCATGCATGGTTATAAAACTCTTGATCAATTCCACTGTATCAAAATCTAATTCCATAGCTTGCATTAATTTTTTTTGCTTTTACAGATGTGTTGAAATAGAATTATACTTATAGGTGAATGAGCTACAGACCCAATACGTAGGTATTACTCAGAACTATCACTGCTGAATTGGTCACTATGAGAAAATGTTAAGACCTAATGTAAAAAATGAAGAAAAGCAGAATCTCAGACATCAGTCCTAGGATAAAGCTGTGGCAGGGCTGATGGAAGCTGGGAAAAATACCTAAAAACCCAGCCACTGACAGGGCTGGTCCAGAGTGCAGAATGGGCTGCCTCTGTCAGAAGAAAACAAGTCCAAGAAGGCTATACTGGTATAGCCTTCATTTCTTAGACCTGGAAGGGAATTCAGTCGCCAGAAAACCAAAAGGGTCTCTTGAGGCAGACTTTTTTTTTTTTTTTTTTTAATGAAAGCATGGTTGATTTATAATGTTGTGTTAATTTCTGGTGTACAACAAAGTGATACACATACATATATATACACACACGCGCACACACATATATATATATTCTTTTTCATATTCTTTTCCATTATGGTTTATTACAAGACACTGAAACTATTTCCCTGTGCTCTACAGTAGGCCCTCAGTTGTCTATTTTATACTTAGTAGTTTCTATCTGCTAATCTCTCCCCCCACTCCTTCCCCTTAGGTCACCATAAATTTGTCTCTATGTCTGTGAGTCTGTTTCTGATTTGTAAATAACTTCATTTGTGTTGTATTTTAGATTCCACATGTAAGGGATATCCTATGGCTGTTGTCTCTTTCTGACTTACTTCACTTTGTATGATACCCTCTAGGTCCATCCATGTTGCTGCAAATGGCACGATTTCATTCTCGCTTATGGCTGAATAGTTAACTGCGGAACTGATTTCTGCAGAATGGGTGATGGGAGCCCTGGAGCTGGGGCGGAGGCTTCAAATGGTCCTGAATGACTTCCTGATTCATGCTGTCCTGGTCACAGTCTCCTTGATTGTCTGTGGCCACATAAAATGAGGCAGCAGATGTCCCAGTAAGAAGCAGAGGGGGGGGTGTATGCAGTGAAGCGGGGGAGAGAGTATAATGCCAGACTTGCTAGTTTCAAATCCTGACATCATGACTTGGAGTGTGTTGTGATATGGGGCAAATTGCTTTGTCTATTAAAAGCTTCAATGGTCTCTCTCATCTGTGTCATGGGGGTACCAACAGCATCAGCCTTATTAAGATTGTTTTAAGAATTAAATCAGCATGTCCATGTGCGAGCATTTAACTCATTGTCAGGCAACTCTATGTAGGTTAAACTCTCAGTATTATTATTAGAGGAAAAAGCTTCTGGAATTCTCTCAAGTGAAAGAAACCATGGATAGTCAATAGATTAGAAGTTTTATAATCTACCACTTCTTTTCTGTCTCTGTAGTGATAAAAGGAAATGGCACAGAGGTAAACAGGGTAGTCAGATTGCTAGAGGCCCCAATTCTTCTCAAGCATAAAGTTAGTATGTCTGGATAAATGGCTTCTGAAGATAAGAAACTGTTTAAAATGCTCCTCTAAGGTAGGACTAACAATTGGCAATTTGGTGTTGACACATGAGCAGCTCATAATTTTATGACTAATCGGAAAGAGACGAGATAGAAAATGTGGGCAGCATAAGAATATGTGACTGGATAGGAGAGGTACTTTCTCAAAGAATGAGTATATTAGATCTGTTTCAGTTCTAAAGCTGAAAACTCCCTGCAATTTAGGTAAACTGCTTTCTTGTGGTCTCCAATTCCTTATTTCCATGTTATAGATAACAAGATAAGGCCAAAGCAATAACTGTAAAAAGCAGCCTTGTTGAGACCAGTTGCACCTCTCGGTGGTGGGGGGAGCCTGAAGCACTTCCTATAACACTTCTGAGGTTGCATTAAACCTGGGGGTGATACTGTCATGATTTATTAGTGATGCTAGTCAAGCAGAGTCAGTGCCTATAAACATACCAGAAAAATGGCCTCCTTGGGAATACATGCCCAAATTCAAATGGTAATTTCTTCACTTATTTATGAGGTTCTTATGACTTAGAATTAGTTTTTTTTTCTTTTGTCTCTACCCGCAGCATGTATAAGTTTCTAGGCCAGGGATCGAACCTACACCACAGCAGAGACCCAAGCCTCTGCAGTGACAATACCGGTACCTTAACCTGCTGTGCCACAAGGGAACTCCAGAGTGAAACATTTAAGATATCTACCTTCATGATAACTCATTTGGAAAACTGGAATAATTACCATCCATTTTTTCTTTTTTTTTTTTTTTTTTTTTTTTTTTTTTTTAATTTTATTTTCCCACTGTACAGCAAGGGGGTCAGGTTATCCTTACATGTATACATTACAATTACAGTTTTTCCCCCACCATTTCTTCTGTTGCAACATGAGTATCTAGACATAGTTCTTTAATTATGAGACCAGTGAAATAAAAGGGCACCAAGCAGAGACTGATGCCTATTAGTTGCTCAGGCCATGTTAAGTCCAGGAAATGCCTCCCCCCACCCACTGGCAGCCTCCAGGTTCACGAAGTGAACAGCCTCAGGCCAACTCAGACATTGGTCTGCTCAAGACTCAGTTTTGTGCCAATAGAGTCTCAGGGCATCTGTGGTAACAGCTCTGGGGATGTGGCGGCATTGTCCCCCTTCCTCATGAATCCACTTAGATGGCAAAAGAAACTGTTAACAGCATCTAACCAGGGTTCCCTTCCCTTAAATCAGTGTGCATTTTTCTTTTCAGAACAACAGAGAAGAGTCCTTGAATGATAATGATGAATGAGGATGAATCACATAACGTGATAACAGAACTCACTTGCCAGAATGGCTCTCAGGGTGAGTGCATGAGGAGGAGGGCTTAATGAGTAGTGAGGTCACCACCCCAGCCCTGTAACATGTTCCAGGGGGAGTAGATGGAGGTAGTGGGATGATTATGAGCACTGGACCCTGAAGTGAGGGGAAGCACAGGAGAACAAGGAAAGCAGAAGCACTCAGCCCATTGGGCAACGCGATGGGGAGAAAAGAGAGAGAAGGAGGGGGCCGGTGGTGGGGCAAAGAGGGAGAAAGTGGCAGAACTAAGATATCTGATGATATTTAAGAAAGGAGATAAAATTATATTTTATTTTTTATTGAAATACAGTTGATTTTCAGTGTTGTGTCAGTTATAGGTGTATAGCCAAGTGATTCAGCTATGCTGCACATACATATCTATTATTTTTCAGGTTCTTTTCCTTATAGGTTATTGAAAAATGTTGAATATAGCACCCTGTGCAATGCAGTAGGTGCTTGTTGTTTATCTATTTTATATATAGTTGTTTGTATCTGCTAATCCCAAACTACTAATTTAGCCCCACCTCTCTTTCCCCTTTGGTAACCATAAGTTTGTTTTCTATATCTGTGGGTCTGTTTCTGTTTTATAAATTAAAATTCATTTGTAATATATTTTAGATTCCACATATAAGTGATCTCATATGGCATTTGTTTTTCTCTGACTTACCTCACTTAGTATGACAATCTTTAGGTCCATCTATGTTACTGTGAATAGCATTATTCCATTCTTTTTAATGACTGAGTAATATTCAATTGTATATATGTACCACATCTTCTTTATCCAGTCCTCTGTCTATGGACATTTAGGTTGCTTCAGTGTCTTGGCTATTGTACATAGCACTATAGTCAACATTGGGCGCATGTTTCTTTTTGAAAAAATCTATAATATCCCTCTACCTCCAACCCTAATAACAACAAAGAAGAACATTTAGCCAGATATAGTCATTCTGAACTCCCTGCCATTCCCCAAGATGCCCTAGTCCTCTCTCTGCAATGTTTCCTCCCTTTCCATTCCTGGCACCTCTCTACTCATTCTTTTTGAGTCACTGGCCTATTTAAGCCTCTATGAACCACACTACCCTTGGGAGGTTTGGATGCTCTGTCTTCTGTATTGTGTGTACTTTGGTCAGGCACTGTTGTGACATATGTCTGAATGTCTCCCCAAGGGAACTGTGAGGGCCTGGGGCAGAGATGGAACTTTATTCTTTTTTGTACACCTCCCTTCACCAGCAAAGTACCTGGCATCAGTGATTAATGCAGTGCTCCACATGGAATTATTGAAATGAGAAATTAAAAAAATTGCCAAACATTTAATTCACTCAGTATTCTTCAATTTGGGTTGTAACAGCTGACTTGGCTTTTGCTTTCTCTCTCCTTCTTTCTTCTTAGACTTTTAGAATTTTTTTTTTTTAAGAAAGAAGAAAAGCTGTCTGTTTTTTTCTTTCTTCTTTTTTCTTTTCCTACCCTCCTTCCTTTCCTTCAAATGATCTATCAGTTTCTACAATGAGCGACTGTACTAGGCATAGAGAACAGATGTATGCAAGGCATCATCCTTGCCTTAAGGAAGATAATATTTTAGTTAAATTTTTTTAAAAATGCACAAAAATTACCATTTCCCCCCCGCCTCCGCCCCGCCACAGGCAAGCCACAATCAGCTATTGGGCACACGAGAGAGTCACAGAGGGTATCTATGGAAAATATCCTCCAGGGGGATGAGTTTTTCAAAAAATAATCACTTATGAGGCAACAAAAGGATAATTAAAGATAACATAGCTCTAGGTAACACCACTTACCAGGGGAAGGAGGGAAAAAAGAACACATCTCATGGAGTCAACAAAGAGATTACTGATGTGACTGTAGTGAAAAGTACAAGCTGCCCATGGAGAAAAGAGGAAGAGAGGAGCAGGAGACACATGGTAAAAGATCTTTTGTCCTAGCAAATCTACCTGCCCCTCATCATAAAGGTTTTAGGGCATCTGATGGGCTGCACGGCATAGGCCTGCAAGGTCCTACACTCCTCCAACTTCTAGAAAGAAAGAAATAGCTCAGAGTGAGCAATAGATACATGAGTGGTTTAATGGATGGGGAAGCTTACATGTCTGAAGCAAGATCCTGGAGTGACGTCGGCATCTAGCTGACGGCGGGCAGGACATGGCAGCAAGCATTTCTCCTGGTCGGGGTGTCAGGGGGAGCTGATGTCAGGTGGCTCATTATTTACCAGGGAAACCAGTGAGGGGAAGTCCCTCACTGCCTCTTTGATAAGAACTGTCACTAACTGGGACAAGGGCAAGTATGTAGGAAGGTGTAGGTGAAGCAGGTGCTGGTAGAGCAGAGGATGTCCAGAGAGCAAGGGAACAGCCATATTGAGTGGCTGTACCATACAGCTTCATTTAAAGGTTTTAAGCAAAGGAGAGGTATGGTTAAATGTGCATTGGAAAGGAGCAGTCCTACCAGTGGGTGAATATGAAATGGTAGCAGGAGATTAGTGGCAAGGAGAACTGTAGGGAGGTTGTTTTCAGGAATCTAGGTAAGCAAATCAGGATGTTCTGGATGAAGCAACACTATACAGGGGCAAGGTATGTTTTAGGGAGTCATTCAAATGTATTTTCAGCAAGCTGGAGATATTCCATAGAACTATTAAAATTAAAAATAGTAAAGCTAGGAAGGTCCCATTGTGGCTCAGGGGAAATGAATCTGACTAGTACCCATGAGAATGAGGGTTTGATCCTTGGCCTCGCTCAGTGGCTTGGGATCTGGCATTGCCGTGAGCTGAGGTGTTGGTCACAGACATGGCTCTGATCCCGAGTTGCTGTGGCTGAGGTGTAGGCTGGCAGCTATAGCTCCCATTCAACCCCTAGCCTGGGAATTTCCACATGCCTCAGGTGCTGCCCTAAATAGCAAAAAAAAAAAAAAAAAAAAAAAAAAAAAAGTATATATATATATATATATATAGTAAAACTAGAGGCATTCTACTGGGGAAAGAGAAAATAGTAAATAGTAAACAGTAATAACAAATAGGGGAGGACTTCAGCAATTGCCAATATAATGATAAAAGAAGGGCAATGTTAAGAGCATCGGATACTATGGAACACTCTGGAAATGTAAAGGATTCTAGAAAGCATCTTTTAAGATTGTTGCTGTGCGTTTCCCCCCCCACCCCATCACCCGGTATCTCTTCAAGTTTCAGAGATTGTGGTCACGTCATAATTGAGGTTTGCCATTTCTCAGGCCCCCTTTTTTTCCTGTCATCTAATGCTCAATGAATGAAGAGGGAGCTTCTTTAAGTGTCATCCTGTGACTCCCTGCTGAGAAGTGAGCTCATTGTTTCCTCCTGCCCTCAGACTTCCCTTGCCTGTGTATCTCTCCCTCCCATTTTGCAGCATGCAACTTCCGGGTCTCTAAATTAGTTCTCTTCATTGACCCCCCCTTCCCCTCTTCCTCTGGGAAACTTTATCCAGATCTTAGTGATCTTTTCCTAGGATTCCTTCCCTTCCTCCATCCTACAGCTGTTCTCCTGTTTCTATCCAGGTGCGTCAAACCTCTTGTGGCACCGGGTAGGACATGCTCAAATAAAATAGAGCGCCCATTCCGATTCCTAATTGCACTGCAATTTGATTGCCGCAGCCTCCTGGCTGGTTTCGCGTGTCTTGAGTCCTGTCCCTTCATTCAGTCCTACACAAAGAGCATGAGTCATCCCCCGCAAGCTGTTTTGATCAGCTCTCTCCTCCCCTGAACCCTGCAGGAGCTGAGTTTCTGCTTACGTCAAATCAAAACTGATCATGAGTCACTCTTTATCTAACTGTCCTCCGCTTTCATCACAGCCTGATTGTTCTCTCTGCTTAATTCAGGCTGCCTGGCTGCTTCCAAGCGCATGCCCTCTCTTCTCCAGGGCATCCGCTGATCCTTCTGCCCACCTGGTGTGTTTCCTCTTCTTGGTGCCAAGGCCAGTCCCCTCGCTGCTTGCTTCAGAGCCCAGCACAGTCCTCGGAAAAGCTCTTGGGCTTCCCCCATGTTTATCTCAGTCTCTCCCAACCCAAAACTCTCACTCCACTACTTTGCTCCATCTTTAATGGTATCACTGAGCACTTTTATTCCTTGCTGTTGTAAAACACTGGAAAAAATGCTGTGAACCTGTAAGTCTTGCCCTACTCCACAGGGGTTTACCATCTAGTAGGAGACAGATACTAAAATATCTTCAAGAGTTCTGTGTCACAGTGGGTTAAGGATCCCACGTTATCACTGCAGTGGCTGGGCTCAATGCTGCAGCATGGGCTCAATCCCTTGCTCAAGAACTTTGGCATCCCCAGGCACAGCCAGAAAAAAACAAAAACAAAAACAAAACATATAACAAACAAACAAAACCAATGACATATTATCACCAGGAAGGAAGAACACTTGCTGATCACTACGCAGTAAAGGAAGACGTGCAAAGAGATTTTAACAGGGCACCTGATTTAGTTGATCAGCCCTGGAAAGGTCTTTTCTGGGAAAATGTCAAAGGATAAATAGGATCCCCTCTGTTGAAGAATTGGAGGAGGGAGTTTCCAGACTGGTTAAGGACAGAAGAGCATCCCTCCTATGGGAAGGGGCTTGGAATAGTCAGGAACCTGGGAGATGTTTGGGTGATTGCTGTCCAGGGTCTGGAAGAGCGTTCACACTTGTGTGAGCCTCACAATGTGCTGGTCATATGCTCGCAGGCCTAGGTTCACAAGGTCAGAGTCCACCCAGCCATCTTCAGCCCCCAGATCAGGGTTTTCCAAACATCTTCGATGATAAGGATTATCTGAAATATTTGTTAAAATTCAGCTTCCCGGGCTCTTTCCTTGGAAAATCTGATTGAATAGGACTATAGTAGGAACCTGGAATGTGCCAGTTACAAGAACTCCAGGTCTTTTTATCATCAGGGTTGCTTGGGATGTATCGATTTTTTACATCCTTTGAATAATTCCGAAATGGTACATAAAACAGGAAGTGACCAAATGGGGAACTGTAAATGTAGTAGGATTTCTGAAAACCCTACTATCTTTCGTTTATCTTTGTTAAAAGCAAGCATTGCTAGCTTCTATGCAGATTAACCTGTCTTTGGATGCTGATTTCATACCTCTTTGCATACAAATTTGCTCCTCGATTTGACCACAGACCAGTAGATTCCAGCACTGGCTTTCTAACAGAATCACCCCTCCACTCCAAGGTTTTGAGGTGGAGCTTGGCCTTCTCTTGCTTTGAAAAGCTTCCCAGCCCAGCCAAGCTGATTCAGACTCTAGCAGGGGTTGTCAGCCACTGCTCTGGGATGTTTGTGGAAACAGGCCGTGTGTTTTCCTTTCTTGCCACTCCTGAGTGCTACTATCAGTTCTTCGGATAGCATAGGTTGAGGAATTTGGTTGAGCAACCGATGCATCCTCACTCCCAGCTGTGTGATCACAAACTTGTAACACTCATGTGACCAATAATTGTCTACTTCTGCATGCTAAGTACCCACCGGCCCCAGAAACACAAGTGCAATGACTGTCCTGTCACTGATAAGAGCAAGGTGCCATCCAATGGGCGTGTTCTGAATGCCTAAGCTCTCTACTCTTTACTGAGGCATCATATACAACTGCTTGCATGTCTCAAGCACTGTTTTTTTTTTTTTTTTTTTTTTAAGAGTTACTTTAATGCCTATATCCCAAATGGCAAGGGGTTAGTAGTTCATGCTGAATCCTAGAGAACACGTGCAATGGGTTGGCTATATTTTACAAAATTCAGAAAGTTAGAATGAGGGAAGAAGAAATGTGTCACCTGTTAGTTCCTGGCAGGGAATGACCCTATTAATCATTGTAGGTTGAAGTGATAGGACCTAGTGCAAGAGTTGGTTAATTGTGATCACCGGAAAAAAGACCAGGTCAACAGGAAGAACTCTGTACCCTCAAGAGCAAGCAATAGTCACACTGACCAGGCAAGAGAGGGCGGTGGGAGACAGACAGAGGAAAATGGTAGGCAATTAAGAGGCTAGTGGTATTTAGAGATCCTTGGGTATAATAAGGCAGCTGGTACTGGAAATAATTTGAATCATACAGAAGAATCTTTCACTATTGGGCTGGACAAAGAGGAAAACACAACTCTGTTCAAAAATGATTTGGAACAGTAGTCAAGTTATAACATGCAGGTAATCCACAACATGGCTGGCCAGGAAACAAGACAGGCCCCAATTACCATAAGTGAGACCCACTTAGCAGAAACCTAACCAGACCCTAAAATTAAGATTTACATTTTGCCTATGTTACAAGTAGCAAGTGTTTATGCCTTAAGAGCAACTATAACTTGAGGTCAGCCCCAGTGTTTTGGACTTGATTTCCATAAATTCCTTCTGCTCATATTAAGAATGGTATCTCAAGATAGAGAATAGAGTTCAGAGCATAAATTTTATCATCAAACATCCTTAGCTGTGGAAAAAGAAGATATATGTAGGCAAAACTGAGAAAAATGGTTGGTAAGCAGTAGGTTGAGTGTTTGATATCTTGATAGCTATTTTGCAATGATTTCTAATTTCCCAACTGTGATTTTTCCATTGCTTTCTGGAAGATATCACCTTCTCTAGTCAGGACCAGTGATTGCCTACTCCTCACACACACTTTGGCTTCTGATCCAGTTCTCTGTGCCTAGAATGTTCTTCTCATCGTCATAAGTTCAATTCTAGTTCAATTCTCTTTGTAGACTCAGCAATTATCCTTCCATCTAGAAATTTCTTTCTCCTGCCAGTTCCCACGGCACTTTTCTATCAGCTTTCTCCTACTTTCACACAGAATGCATTCCGGGAAACTTGTTTAAAAAAAAAAAGTTTACTACAGATGGTAAAATTTAAATATTTACCTCACCCCTTATATAAGGTACCCTCCAAGTCTTTCTCTTCTTCACTTATCAGGTGTGTATATGGTCCATTGTCTTAATTTCATATGACATTTAATTTCATAAGTGTCTAAGCTATAATTTGAAAATTCGGGCTCACTCAGTATCTTTTCTTCAAAGACATTATTTGAATGTGAGCTCTATAATTCTTAATTTTAGTTTCTCTGCATTAAAAAAACCTTACCACTTGTTATGAAACAAAAAGTTAAAATGCAATTAAATATAATAATTGAACAAATAGGCATTGCATGCAACATTGATGAATCAGACCATTCTCTGGCATGTGTTTGCTGCAAATGCTCATGCTTTACCCTTCATCTGAAAGTTTGAATTTAGCCATTATAATATAAGAGTGACAACGTATGCTATATAATAGCACAGATTGCCCTCAAAATTAAGACCTCCCTTGCTTTATAATACCTGGTTATGGTTTTTCATTTAGGAGTGATGTTTTGGTGGTATAGTCTGGCAAATAGTGTCTGTTGGTACCAAGGGTATGCTAATCGCTATGTACCACCCTTGAATAGGTGCATTACCTTCCTTACTAGGTTGTGAATTCCTTATACCCATCGTAGCATCTAGTACAGCGATTTGTGCAAAGCAATCCAACATACATTGGTGTAGCACTTAATATTTTCCAAATAATTTCTGGAACACGATCTCCTCTTAAGATAGCAATATTACAGGGGCCTGGGTACGCTGGATGTTTGCAGGGCCTCAGGCAGAACACCTGTCTTTGCAGCTGATAAATGGAGCAAATGGAAGGATCAGGAAAGGTTGATTTGCTCACGTTCATGAATTAATAAGAGGTAAAACTGGGGCCTAAATCCAAATTGTCAAGTTCTTTTGTACCAGAGGGCTTTGATAATAACTGAATGAATGTGTGAATATTTAAGTGGTTCTCCTGGCCTCTCTGTACACTCATTAATTAACGACTTTTCCTAAGATATTTGGAACCATGTCAGAACTGTGCCTCCCCTAATGCTCAGGATTCTCAGAGTCCATCCAGGGACATGGGACACTGTTCTAGGGGCCTGATGCCAGAACTTGCTCACTTACACTGGAAGGGAGAAGAAGGAATTACAACAGAAAAAGAGAAGTCACTTGTGGAGGAGTCAAGGAAAGTCACAGTTTGGTGTCAGTGCATACACATCTATAAATTCCTAACAGGACTCAGCTAAAGTTTGGAAATAGAGAAAAAGTTGTAAGTACAGCATTTGGCATTGAAGGGTGGGAATTCACTGTGAAACAAAGCTAACCGAGCAGGTAGGAAACCTGGTACTTTTGGAGAGGGATGGCGGAGGGGTGTCTTTAAATCTCACTGCTGTAAAAAGCTCTAAGACTATGTGACATTGGCCATACATAGAAACTTTCTGTCATTCCAGTTCTTTATCTCTGAGAGAGTTTCATCTCCTTTTTGGTTTTCCTTGAGTCTTTGAGTGGAGAACAATAAGCTCTAATCTCACTGGGTCACCGCAAAATGATACAGGAGTCCTAGCACAGTTTGCCTTTCTGTGTATGTTCAGGAGGCCCCATGAGAATTGATTTCAAAATATGTAAGTCTTGATAGGAGACAAAAGCTCTTAGATTTTCTTAAATTTCTCTTCATGAAAATCTGTACCTAAGGCAGCACAGATACTCTCTGATAAATTAATTTCTTCTAAGACCTGGAGCTTTTCCAAGATAGATATTTTTTTCGCCAATGTTCTATTCAAAGGGTATTTATTCTGTTTTTGTTTTTGTTTTTGTTTTTTTTCCGGTGAAGTAAATACTTATCAATCTTCTGATTAGCTGTGGTTTGATATAGTTTGCTGGTGACATTAAAGTGAAAGATAAGGGCCTTGCCTAAAGCTATATAGGCTGGTCTTTGATAATTTGGTGACAATGGATGAATACCCATTTATAAACATTCTTTCCTCTTCAGTCAGAGACTTTAGAGAAATAATAAGTTTTTATTTTGAACTAGTATCAATAAAGACAGAAAGAAATCCTAAAATGAGAACACACTAGCATTTGAAAATGAATTCTGGGGTTAGGGAAGTTGAAAAGTACTTGTTGGACTCTATTTCAGAAGCTGAAAGAGGATTTGGCTACTGCAGACCAAGTAGGAATAAATATGACTTGTTCTTTAGAGTTATTAAAAATAGATCCTTCCTAAGAAGGATTGAAATCCAATATAGCATTAGATACTGGTAATAACTTGGGAATTCCTGAGTTTTTCCCTTGGTAGAAAATGCATTCCTCATACATCTAATGTAAAGGGAAGCTCCATGTCAGGCCTGGAAGAATGTTTTTTTTTTTTTTTTTTGTCCATTTTGTGCATAATAGTCTTTAATATGAGTTTCTCTCAACTGATGCTGGGTAGAACTCATCATATCAGAGTTGGTTGACAGAACTTTGATGACTTTCTTTGTCTTCTCTTTTCTCTCCTCTCTTGGAGATTCGTTGTAAATAAATGTTCTCAGCACTGTTTTCATCATGAAAGACCTAAGAATCATCATTGGGTTATTTTATAGGTAAGACAGACCTCCATGAAATAGCAGTCATATACTTACTTTGGAAATAGGCAGCATCCCTTAAGAGCTGATTTAGAGTGTAAGGAAACTTAACAATCAAAACCATAATGACCTCATGAGAAAACACTATCTTTGTCATAAAGTGTATCAACTACATGGACACTTCACTGATGGACTTTGTTCCTTTGGTTTTCAGAGCCTAAAATATCTTGATGCAAGTCTTATGGGCAAACACCTGTCCCAAAATGTTTAAACATTTCCAGCTTGACTTAAAGTGTGATTTGATTTGAAATAGAATATATAGTATATAATTAGTCCATAACTGAAAGAACAGCAATATGGATAATTCAAATATATCAGAATTACAACATACTCATTGGTCTCATTGACTTGAAAATTATTTTCTCTGTGCAGTGTGTATTTTCTTAACATTAAATTTATGACCGTATGTTCAGTGAATGAAACTCAAGCCAAAAATAAACCATCAGTATTTGCCCTGACAGCAACAGTAAGTAAAGCAAGGACCACCAACAGGTAATATTTCTTGCATTTATCTTTGGGCTCTGTATCACTATAGATTTAAAACACCAACATTTTTGCTCTATCTGGCTCAACTAAAGCAAGTGTGGCACTGTACTATTTATCACCCAAGAATCTGTGATTAATTTTCAAAATGACCCTGTCTACTTTTCTTGGACCGTTGTTTGCCAGATCAATATTAAAACCACATTTCCTTGGTCTTTCATGTATATGAGCATTGAAATAATCAGACCTTCACTAGGAGAGGCAGGCAAATGATTTAAAGGAAAGTGGCATGTGGTCCTGGAGCAGAGTATATGGACAGTGGGTGGAAGAAAGTTGTTGGATGGGAAGTTAGTGACAATTTGTCCTCGATTCTTCTAAGCCTTAGCCTGAGCTCATGTTGGCGGGCTGTAATAGAATATCATAGATGGATGTTATCCACTGTGTTGATTTTTTTGACACAAGGTCAGCAGAGTATTAGCTTTTGTGCTTTAGTAATAAACTTTCAGATTGTCAATGGTTTCCAAGGACTATAGCACTGTGACTTTGCATGCATCTCCTTTTGGTGTTGACTCATCCTATATCAGGAAATTCTTCCTGAAAAAACCTTGAAAAATAAGTGTCAAGAATGGTAAATAAAAGGAAAAAGATGTTTTCCTTATATCTGACTGAATTCTTTGCAACTCATACTCACTTGTTACTTGATATCTGTTTCGGTAAAGTAAAAAGATCAGCCAATGTTTTCCTCACAATAATCCTTCTTCTTCTAAATCTTGATCATGAAACTATTAATAAATAATTGATAGATTTCTGTTCCTCAAACAATCAGAATTTTGTTTTTGTTTTTCAGTCCATGTACCTATTTTTAGTCCTTTGATAAACTTTATTTATTCATCTTTCTGAACCCTTTCTAATCACTATATCCTAAAATGTTGAAAACAAAATCAAACCCATTTACGTCTGGTTTTTAGTGTCAGTTGGTTTTTACTGCTTGTAATGCAACTTAATTTTCTATAATTTTTCCAGAATATCAAACATTAATATAATGAGTCTTACTTTTAATCACTTCATTTCTAACACATTCCCAAACTGTCCTCCTGCCAAAAATAAGAAGCTGAAAAAATGAAGCCAGGTCCATCTTTGTTTCTGCTAAAATATGTCATTTTATCTCAAGACAATTATCCTTTTCTATGGTATGGAACATTGGGAAACAATTCTTTCGTTTCTAGGAGTCAGAAAAGGCAGTACATAAAATGTACAGAAAAAGTTCACTCTAGAATTATATTTGTTTCAGCTTAATAATAGAGTTAATCATCTAGTTAGCAAATATATACTTTATGCTCACTGCAATACAAAAAAATGCTGTCAGAGTTCCTGTCATGGCTCAGCAGAAATGAATCTGACTAGTATCCTTGAGGACACAGGTTCAATCCCTGGCCTCACTCAGTGGGTCAAGGATCTTGTGTTGCTGTGAGCTGTGGTGTAGGTCACAGACATGACTTGGATCTGGCATTGCTGTGGCTGTGGTGTAGGCCGGAGGCTATAGTTCTGATTTGACCCCTAGCCTGGGAACCTGCATATGCTGTTGGTGTGGCCCTAAAAAGACAAAAAAAAGTATATATAAAAAATGCTTTCAAGATATCACAATTATTTAAATTCTGCTTCTCTTTGAGGAGATAAGTTGTATTTTAAGGAAGTATTTCTATTTTTTTCTATTACTTTCTAAAGTCTTTGAAAATATTGTTATGATAAATATATCGCTATATAGAAAATCTGAAAAAAAGAAATGGATAAAAATAAAAATGAAAGTCAATGAAAATTCCACAACAACTAGATATTGTTGTATATCCTTTCAAGTTTTTTTTGAAGAACATGTGCACATTCATTATTTGTTTTTATAATCATTTATCAAATATTCACTGTACATCTATATGAGCCAGGTACTGCCATCAGAATATCTATTTTACTGAGTGTTTCTCTCTTAAAAGTGTTCACAGGTGTAGTTTGTGAAACAGATGATCAATGTGTAAGTAAAGATTCATTTAGTATTGCCAACTGTGATACTGATAAGAAACAAACAAAGAAGGTACTATGATTAAGAATAACAGAATTAGGGTAAAACATACTCAGTGGGGCTGGTTAAGGGAGGTGTTACAGGAGAGGTGACAGTTCAGATGAGGACAAGGATGAGAAGACAGCAGCCATGGGATCAGCAGGAAGAACATCATTCCAACCACAACCTGGTTCTATAAAAAGAGTTGACTATCTTCCTCAGATTCTGTTGATTCTGTTACATCTAGTCAGAGCTGTTGGATTCCCTAAACCTGATCTTCCAAACATGTCACTGCTAACTTTCTAGCTGGCTGGTAGATGGCTGACAGAGTTGGTGATGTTTTAATCACTTAGTCACCTGATCCATTTTCAGTCCACCTGTGTGAAAGATACCTGTCCTCACAAAGATGAACACCAACAGAGTTCAGAAAATGTTGCAGAGATGGTAGAAGATCCAATCATAAAGTTCAAAGTTGAGAGCAGATATGTTCAGAAGTCACCCCAGCTCTTCAGTTCAGCTGTGTCCTGGGAATGTGAAAAATATAACAGCTGCATTTTTTAGCCCTGCCCATGGCATATGGAAGTTCGTGGTTCAGGGATCAAACCTGTGTCACAGTAGTGACCTGAGCTGCTGCAATGACAATGCCAGATCCATAACCCGCTGAGCCACAGGGGAATTCCAAAGCTGCATTTTTAAAGTAAATTCAAGCTAGTGTGTAGATTCAGTTGGTTCTAGTGTATAAATGGAAATATTTTCTTATACTTTCATTTACAGAGGAGGATGTGATGACCAGAGTCAAAGTGGTTTTCTCAAAAAAAGAGAAAACTATAGTTGTAGGAAATAAGTTGAAGTAGAAAAAATAGAAATTTATAAACGCCCTCTGCAACTCAATACCAAAAAAACAAACAATCCCATCAAAAATTGGGCAGAAGATCTAAGACAATTCTCTAAAAAAGACATACAGATGGCCAAAAAACACATGAAACATCACTCATTATTAGAGAAATCCAATTCAAAACCACTATGAGGTACCACCATACACCAGCCAGAAAGGCCATCATCAAAAAGTCTACGAACAATAAATGCTGGAGAGGGTGTGGAGAAAAGGAAACCCTATCAAATTGTTGGTAGGAATGTAATTTGGTGCAACCACTATTGAAAACAGTATGGAGATTCCTCAGAAAACTAAAAATAGAATTACCATTTGATCCAGCAATCCCACTCCTGGGCATGTACCCAGAGAATACCATGACTCAAAAAGATACATGTACTCCAATGTTCATTGCAGACTATTTGCAATAGCCAAGACATGGAAACAACCTAAATGTCCATTGACAGAGGAGTAGATCAAGAAGATGTGGTACATATACACAATGGAATATTACTCAGCCATTAAAAGGAAAAAAATGATGGCATTTTTAGCAACATGGATGGACCTAGAAATTATCATGCTAAGTGAAGTCAGTCAGATGGTGAGACATCAACATCAAATGCTACCACTTACATCTGGAATCTAAAAAAAAGAACACAATGAACTTCTTTTAGAACAGATATTGATTCACAGACTTGAAAAACTTAGGGTTTCCAAATGAGACAGGTTGGGGGGTGGGAGAAACATGGGGGGTGGGGGAATGTACTGAGGGTTTGGGATGGAAATGCTGTAAAATTTGGTTGTGATTATTGTTGTACAACTGTAAATGTAATAAAATTCATTGCATAACAAAAAAAGAATAGTCCAACTTGTTACCTTGCCCTTAGAATCTGAAAAAACTTAGTATATCCAGCCATCTCTATGTCCCCCTTTAAAATTAAATCAGAAAAAAGCAAACACTTCATATTTCCTCCTAGGGAAACACTTGTGGTGCTCTTTGTTTCATAAGGACCTGAACCTTAAAATGCAAGTCCTACATTCCTGAAGGTCCTAGGAAGTTTTCTGCGTGTCATGACAGTTAAGTCAATTGAAAACCAGAATTCCAGATGCTTCACAAGGGGAATGCTGTCTGAAGACATCCACCCTCAGTGTTTAAGCTCCAGTTTATGAGGTGGTTTATTCAGCATAAAAATTTTCTGTGGGTCAGAGCAATTGCTGTTTTAGTGCTTCAAATCAAACACACTCTGAGGTTTAGAGATGAAAAAATAAATATTTGCAAACAGTGGTTGAATTGGGCAGACTATTCACTCTAGTTTCTCTTTGAGGATTTTCAAATCTTCTATTTTCTTACTATTTCTGAATTTACCAATAAAAATAGTCACCTTGGCCACCAAGAAGGGACTTTAGAAGGAGCTATTATGCAGGTCCATGAATGTTAGCAGAAAGACTTAAAGCCTACGAGGGTCCTTCAGAGGCCCTACATCTTAACACATATGGTCCCTTGCACTTGACTGTCAGTCACTGAAAGGCAGTTGTGGCTAGTGCAAATAGAGGAATTGCTTACAATTCTTAATAACATTAAACTTAATAACTTGATTTCAATATTATAAAAGAAAGTATTACTCAGGGTTTTTGGAAAAATATAAAATATATGTCTAATTTAAAGTTACATGCACTTTTATATATGTACCTTTAGAACAGATTAAAGGAATATAAAGGCTTCCTCATTTATTTTACACATTTTGAGCTAAATATACATATGCCTCACGATGCATGCTTATACTTTTGGGTGGACTACTTCAGGATGTATTTTGTTAAGCCTCTTCTTTTCTAGAGCCTGTTACAAGATAAAGTCACTCATTAAGGTATTCAAAATTATTTGAGAAGGGAATTTTCCTTCACAGTGTGTGTGGGATGGGTGGGTGGGTGGGAATGAGAATACTAGAAACAGAAACCATCAGCCAGGGTATTATAGAGCCTAAAACTGTGATCCTGGAATTCAAATTTTTACTGCACTCTGATAAGGGCAAATCTGCCCCTCTCTAAAACACATTTCTGAATGAAAATTATCCTAACTTTATGGCTTATTCCTAAGGAAGAGACTGGGTTTAACATGCAAATATGAAGGTTACTCTTTTTTTGGTTTGAGGGCTTTACGTTAATATCATTCAAGGTTTTATTTTATTCAGTATTTATACCAATAAATGGTGAATGCACACTGTGAAAAATTCTTGTGGCCTCAGAGGACTTTCATTTAGATATTGATTTTCAGCTTGTGGAATGTATGATACATTAATAGGCTCTCCAGACCTCTCCAGAAGGGCTGGTCCTATGTTTATGCTCCATGTATTAGCATTCTCCAGAGAAACAGAAAAAATTGTACACACACACACACGTATATATATATATATATATATACACACAGTTATATGTATATATAAACATACATACATATATGGATATCTTGATGATGTATGTTTGTATAAAGATAGCATATATGCATATTATATACATATATACGTACATACAGAAATTTACTATAAGGAATCATCTCACAGTTATGGAAACTGAGAAGTCCTAGTGAGACAGGCTGGGACCTGGGACCAGGGACCCTTGGCTGCAGTGTCTGTATCTGGACAAACATCTCCTCAAGCAACAAAATATGAAGAAACTCTAAGGGACTAAAAGTAATTGCATACTTGTACAGTTGGGCAAATTATGGGCAAGAAGATACATAACTAAAAACCCAACTACCACTTCTGAAAAGCAAGAGCAAAAGCAAAGTACTATGTATGCCCCTTGCATACAACACCACCAAAAAAATGGGCAGCCCACCCAAGCCACTCCTCTGACTCTACTCTTGCCTAGTGTAAGGAACTGGCTTGCCCCCTGTGGGGGGAGCAAGAAGTTGGGGAGGGAAACTGTTGCTTGTTGTTACTTCCCCTTCCCATAAAGCCTTGTTTGGATTTCTTACCTGGCCTCTTATTGATTTTTTTTTTTTTTTTGGTCTTTTTGTCTTTTGTTGTTGTTGTTGTTGCTATTTCTTGGGCCGCTCCCGCAGCATATGGAGGTTCCCAGGCTAGGGGTTGAATCGGAGCTGTAGCCACCGGCCTACCCAGAGCCACAGCAACATGGGATCGGAGCCGCGTCTGCAACCTACACCACAGCTCACGGCAACGCCGGATCGTTAACCCACTGAGCAAGGGCAGGGACCGAACCCGCAACCTCATGGTTCCTAGTCGGATTCGTTAACCACTGCGCCACGACGGGAACTCCCTCTTATTGATTTCTATTGATGAAGGAGGCCCAGAACCCAGCCCAGTCAGCAACACCAGGTTGGCAGGCAAGCTGGAGAGCCAGGAAAGCCAATAGTGTAATTCCAGTTGGAGTCCTGATCGAAAGATATGAGGAGACCAATGTCCAATGTCTTCACTCAAAGACAGTCGAGGAAGAGGGCAAATTCTCCTTCCTCGGGCTTCTGTTCCATTCAGGACATCAACGGATTGGTGCCCCTCACCCCATAAACACACACACACACACACACACACACACACACACACGCATGCAGTGGGGAGGGCAATCGGTTTAACTCAGTCTACGGATTCAAAAGTATTTAAAAGTACTAATCTCAACCAGAAACACACTCACAGAACACATCCAGAATAGCATTTCACCAAATATCTGGCATCTCATGGTCCAATCAAGTTGACCCACAAAATTAACCATCACATCCATGACTTTTAAACAGTTTAAAGGGACTCAGGCTTCACTTTGGCACCAGCGAAATACATTTATTTTTTAGGTGGTAAAGTTGAGCTGGGGAAGTCTGAGGCCAAAATCAGGATTCTTATACTTAACCCTAAGGCTAAATCTTCCCCACATGAGGTGGGGGAGACTAAAAAGCATCCTTGCCTGGCCAGCAGCAGACAGAATTGTCACCTGACTTCAGCCAGCCACGCCCCACGCAGGATATCAGGCAGAGATGTGTTTATGGAACTGGTTCTGAGGGTTATCTCCTGGGTTCCAGATCCCAGCTTGAGGAATTGTACAAAATATTCATTGGAAGGTTTGGGGAACGCCCCCCCATTGATTCATTTTTATACAGATTCAAAATCATTCTAAGTTTCATTTCCCACTTCTTCTCTGTTTTAAAAAGAAACTGTGAACTCGGGGATGTGGAGAACAGACTTGTGGTTGCCAAGGGGAAGGGGGAGGAAATGGGATGAACTGGGAGTTTGGGGTTAGTAAATGCAAACTATTGCATTTAGAATGGATGAGCAGTGTATAGCACAGGGAGCTATATCCAGTCACTTGTGATGGAACATGATGGAGGATAAAGTGAGAAAAAGAAGGTATATAAATGTGTAACTGGGTCACTTTGCTGTACAGCAGAAATAGAGCCTTGTAAGTAAACTATAATAAATAATAATATATATATATACATATAAAGAAACTCTGCTGAGTTATGACTTATGCACATTAAACCACCCCATTTTAACTGAGTAGTCCAATGAGTTTTGATAAAATGTAACTAAGTAATACCCACCACAGTCAACATGTGGGTATCTTACCCCCCAAACTCTCTTGTGAATTTTGGTCATCAATGTCCATCCACTCCACTCCTGAGCTCTGTGCTTCCACTTTGTCCCAGATGGTCCAAGTCCTTGGCAGCCTTTGGCACTGGGAGTCTTTTATTTCTTTGTGTTTTAACTTATATTTTCCTGATGAATAACAATGTGCATCTTTTCATGTGCCAATGACTCCGGTTTGTCAAATATTTCCTTTATAGTTCATGCTTTTTTTGTTCTGTCTATGAAGTCTTTGCCTGAACTTTATCTCCCGCTACCTTGAGCTAGTAAGGTTTCAGATTTCCATGAAGGACACCTTTGAGAAAAAAAGGCCACAAACAGTTCTCTCCTGTCCCAGTAGCTGTTTCTTAAGGGTGAACTCATCTCCTGGTTCTGTCTGCTTTGGGATGCTGTTCATTGCCTTTAAATAGCTGTTTTAAACTTTGTCCACCTTTTGTAAACATAAACAATGTGGTACTGTGATTGCATTGCTACAAAGATAAATAAGCTAGTCATTGGAGAATTATTTTTTATTAGTGTGTGAGCAAGAGAAGAAACAGGAATTATTCTTTACTGTGAGTGGCAATTAGGACCAGGCGCCTTAGCGAAAAAAACTGAACATTTTCTTCCTTCAATTAATATCTTGCTTATTGAGCCAGTATCCTGAGGAGAGAGAAAAAAAGAGTTGTCATTAAATTAATAGTTGTAAGAGTACTGGCAAATATGTTTACTTTTTTCCTCCTTTATTATTATAAAGTTTTCCCTGAATGCGCACACCCACCCACACACACACACACACACACACACACACACACACACACACACCACTCTGTCCTTGTCTTCTTGTAACATCACATCATAATGTTTTAGGAGGTATTTAATAATTCACACAACTCAAGAAAAATGATAGTACATAAAAATATCTGTATAATGAGAGTAATTTTTTGGCCTAGATTATCTGGTGATTGAGGAAAAATGATATTTTTCTCCTTAAGGGAGAATCTTTTTAAAAAACAGGGAAACTGTGAGTGCTGTCTCACAGCTGTGGACACCAGCCTGCCTCCCCCATGCACTTTGAATTAGCCATCTCTTGCTCCCACCACCATTTTTGTTATACCATCTTTCTGGTTGACATAATCAAAGAGCTAAAAATCTTGGGAGTTCCTATTTTGGCTCAGCAGGTTAAGAAGCTGACCAGTATCCACGAGGATGAGGGTTCAATACCTGGCCTCACTCAGTGGGTTAAGGCTCTGAAGATATGATCCTTACTGTGAGCTGAGGTGTAAGTCACAGACATGGCTCAGATCCAAGCTTTCATGGCTGTGGTATAGGTTGAAGCTGCAGCTCTGATTCGACACCTAGCCTGGGAACTTCCATATGCTGCAGGTGCAGCCGTAAAAAGGAAAAACAAAAACAAAAAACAAAAAAACAAAACAAAGAGCTAAAGATCTTTAGATAAGCTCTGAATAGAACTTACACCATACAAATGTAGCCCAGGGGCGCTCTTCCAGAAATTAAATTAGTGATTAGTGATTTTCTTTTCTTTAGGAAGAGCGTTTGAAGCTCCCTGGGGAACAGACAAAGCATGTTTGTCTAGCACTGGGAAGGTTCACAGAGGTGGTACTCCTGCCTTATATAGAAACAGGGGAACCAGACACCATTACAGCTGGTCCAAGAATAAGGACTATCTTTAAAATAACTTTTTTAAGTAATTTTTTGAACAACTGTAAGTCACTCAGGGCCATAATGATCTGGGAGAGTGTGCAGAGGGGCAGAGCAGGCTGGGATGGAGCATGGGGAATGCCAGCGGTTGTGTTCTGGTACAGGAGTCACTCCCATGGGCTTTAACAAGTGCACCCCTCACTCTGGACTAAGTGTCCCTTGACAGGTGTGACAGTCAGCCTTCCTTTCAGTTCTGCTTTCTTTGTTGTGAAGTGTGCCTCTCCCACTGTTCAACCTCACCTTCTGTGTCTGACTTTTCTCCTGGCTGTTTTGACAGTGTACCCATGGATGCCAGCTTTACTTCAACCTAGGGTTCATGACATTACTCACAACAATTTTGAATAAATGGTGATACAATGAGACATGACTGAATGAGTTATAAATCCAACAAATCAATAGGACTTTTGGAAGACACATCTCTTTCTGCCCTATTAAAACAAACAAACAAACAAACAAAACCAAAACGTTAAGAGTTCCTACTGTGGCTCAGTGGGTTAAGAACCCAACATAGCCTCTGTAAGGATGTGGGTTTGATCCCTGATCTCATTCAGTGGGTTAAGGATCCGGCATTGCCACAAGCTGCTGGGTAGGTTGCCGATGGGGTTTGGATACTGTATGGCTGTGGCTGTGGTGTAAACTGACGGCTGCAGCTCAGATTAGACCCCTAGCCTGGGAACTTGCATATGCTGCAGGTATGATCGAAAAGAGAAAAAAAAAAAAAAAGAAATATCATAAAGGCTAGCATGTAATTTGGCATATAAAGTCTCAGATGCTCTGTAAACATCTCTAAATCTTGTCAGACAGAAAGCAAATGATTATTTTATTGGCATGAGTCAAAACAAAAGTTTCAAACCTCAAGTTCTTTACATACTTGTAGAACAGAGAATTATTTTGTAAAATGCTGGTAATGTTTTGTGTGTGTGTGTGTGTGTGTGTGTGTGTGTGTGTGTGTTTTGTCTTTTTAGGGCCACACCCATGGCATATGGAGGTTCTCAGGCTAAGGGTAGAATCAGAGCCGTAGCTGCTGGCCTATGCCACAGCCACAGCAAAGCAGGATCCAAGCCGTGTCTGTGACCTATACCACAGCCCACTACAATACTGGAACCTTAACCTATTGAGCGAGGCCAGGGATTGAACCTGCATCCTCATGGATCCTAGTGGGGTTAATTAACCACTGAGACATGATGGGAACTCCAAAATGCTGGTAATGTTAAAAAAAATATTCAATATATTTGATCGCTTATGCTAATTAATGCTCTAGTAATTATTGAGAAGTAATAATGTACATAAATATATTTAACTAACCCTAAGAGGTAACGGTTACTTTTACAGAAATAAGGTACATCTGACATATCTTTGTGATTTACATATTTTTATAAATTAATTTCATGATCATTTCCTTTTTCTAGCATAAAAAAAAAATCTTTGCATGTAGTACTTGTGTATATTTTAAAGGTGCTTCATCATATATCTACATAAGAAAAAATCCCATTTGGATTTGCTGTTATATATGTAAAACAAATATAAAATAAATGAAATTTTCCATTTTTTCTTGGAAAATTCCAAAAAGCCATACTGCCATATGTACCGTGCTGTCAGTATGGTTGCAAATAAATGATAGGTTACACACTTTGAAATATCATTATCATCCAGCAGCTTAACAGAACCAAGCAAATATATGTAACCTTTAAGTCCAGGAAATATAAGTGAATAATTGTCTTATTGGGTTAAGGAGATCCCAAACTGTTACATACTCTAGTTTCACCATAGCCTAAAAATTTGACATCATGTCAATCATAGAGACATGTCTTTTGAAAGCTTCTGTTATCTCTGTGCTTCCTAAAGAGGCTTGCTTGGCATCACATCTTGACATATACACTTGTCAGACTTGGTAGCTGTTTTAAAGCAGAGGGCTGATCCTTGAGCTCATCAGCTACATACTTTGTTCATTTTACCAACATTTCTTGAACACCTTATATATTCTGTGTTACTCAATGAGCTCATAACCATACAGATAAAATCTTGCAGTATGAGAAAACAAAACTATAAGATTAGTAAAGTCACCATTATATGGGGTTAGAATATAAAATCAACACTTAAGGCAAAATATTTAATGGGGTCCAAATTATCTTTGAAAATCCTTAAAGAAGATATCGGCTTAGAGGCTTACATACTATTTCTCAATGACCCTAAATAAACCAGCCTGATTTACTGCAAGCATTTAGAAAAGAATGTTGTTCTTTTCAGTTGGGTATCAGATGAAGCAGTTTGTTTGCATCAGCCTCAAGATTTTGTAAAATTTGTGTAAGTAATGCAGGAAGCCCACCCCATGAGGGAAACATAGGAACAGACCTACCAAAGGGGAGTAGATTTGTCTCTTAGGTCACTGTCTCTATGGAGTTTACAGTTGTGGACAGAATGGCTGGTGGTTCACTTACTTGCATTGTCTAAAATAGTTCTCTAATTCAATTGCATGCATATAACTGAATATGGGTGTTTGGTATCCATGAGGATAAGGGTTCAATCCCTGGCCTTGCTCAGCAGGTTGAGGATCCAGCGTTGTCTCAAGCTGTGGCATAGGTCACAGATGCAGCTCAGATCTGATGTTGATGTGACTGTGGCATAGGCCAGCAGCTGCAGCTACAATTCATCCCCTAGCTTGGGATCTTCCATATGCCACAGGTGCAGCCATAAAAAGAAAAAAATTTTTCAATGTAAATATATAATATGTAAATGATATATTATATGCAAATAATAAATATAATATATAAAATATAAACTGTAAATACAATTATGTAATTATATAAATATCATATAAAATTATAAATATATAAATACATAAATACATCATATAGGAATATTGAAGCATTGTATATAATATATATTTTTTCTCTTAGCTTATCTCCAGATTATCTTTAGTCCTTCGAGACTGCAATGAGAATTAGTGTTTTCTGACTATAGCCTTTTCAAAACTTGTTCAGATGAGTTGATTTTTCTTCTAAGTCACTAGTGTCTCTCCCTCATTTTGCAAAGCATATTTTCAACATCAATTTATTTATTTTTCAAGTGAATATTATTTATTATTATTTTAACTTTGGATAATTATTTGTTATTTAAAAAACTATTTTAGTCAAGGATAGGCCCTTAGCTCTCACTCAGGCTATTCGCATGACTCTCTCTCCGTAAACACAGTTCGTTATGAATAAAAAGTGGAGTTTTATTTCGGGAACATTATTGCCAAACACTCCACAGTTTTTAAATGATATACACTACACAAGTTTTCAATTTTGCCACCTTTGCCAACTTTGGGTGTTATTATGCCAGTCAGGTAGGAAAAAAGTACGTTCTTGGTCTAATTTGCATTCTCATGCTATGATACTGTTTATCATATTTCTTTTTAATTTTTTTTCCCACGTGACAAGGCTATGGCATGTGGAAGTTCCCAGGCCATGGATTGAACCCAAACTACAGCAGTGACCTGAGCCACAAGAGTGACAACACCAGAGCCTTAACTGCTAGGCCTCCAGGGAAGTACATGTTTATTATGTTGTATTGTATTTATGTTCATCACCTTTGGCTTTCAATCTTCACAACATAACCATGTTTTTAGCCATTTTTATTGGAGTGTTTATCTTTTTTTTTGCTGAGTTGTGCTCCTTATATAAATAAACGACCATTATTTTTTGTTTTTTATTAATCAATGAATTTTATTACATTTATAGTTGTACGATAGTCATCAAAACCAAATTTTATAACATTTCTATCACAAACCCTCAGTGCTTTCCCCCACCCCCAAACCTGTCTCATTTGGAAACCCTAAGTTTTTCAAGTCTGTGAGTCAACATCTGCTCTGCAAAGAAGATCATTGTATCCTTTTTTTTAGATTCCACATGTCAGTGATAGCATTTGATGTTGGTATCTCATTGTATGGCTGGCTTCACTTAGCATGATAATTTCTAGATCCATCCATGTTGCTGCAAATGCCATCATTTCTTTCCTTTTAATGGCTGAGTAATATTCCATTGTGTATATGTACCACATCTTCTTGATCTACTCCTCTGTCGATGGACATTTAGGTTGTTTCTATGTCTTGGCTATTGTATAGAGTGCTGCAATGAACACTGGGGTACATGTGTCTTTTTGAGTCATGGTATTCTCTGGGTACATGCCCAGGAGTGGGATTGCTGGATCAAATGGTAATTCTATTTTTAGTTTTCTGAGGAATCTCCATACAGTTTTCCACAGTGGTTGTGCCAATTTACATTCCCACTAAGAGTGTAGGAGTGTTCGCTTTTCTCCACACCCTCTCCAGCACTTACTCTTTGTAGACTTTTTGATGATGGCCATTCTGGCTGGTGTAAGGTGGTACCTCATTGTGGTTTTGATTTGCGTTTCAAATAATAATCACTAATAATGAGTGATATTGAACATCTTTTCATGTGTTTTTTGGCCATCTATATGTCTTCTTTGGAGAATTGTCTGTTTAGATCTTCTGCCCATTTTTTGATGGAGTTGTTTGTTTTTTGGTATTGATCTGCAGAAGGTGTTTATAAATTTTGGAGATTAATCCCTTGTCAGTTGATTCATTTGCAAAGACTTTATCCTATTCTGTGGGTTGTTTTTTTGTTTTCTTTGGAGTTTCCTTTGCTATGCAGAAAGTTTTAAGTTTAATTAAGTCCCATTTGTTTATTTTTGTTTTTATTGTCATGACTCTAAGAGGTGGATCTGAGAAGATGTTGCTGTCATTTATGTCGGAGAGTGTTTGGCCTGTTTTCCTCTAAGAGTTTTATACTGTCTGGTCTTATATCTAGGCCTTTAATCCATTTGGAGTTTATTTTTGTGTTAGAAGTGTTCTAATTTCATTCTCTTTCAGTGGCTGTCCAGTTTTCCCAGCACCACTTATTGAAGGGGCTGTCTTCTCCATTGTATATTCTTGCCTCCTTTCTCATAGATGAGTTGACTGTAGGTGCGTGGGTTTAATGGTGGGCTTTCTATCCTGTTCCACTGATCTATTTCTGTCTTTGTGCCAATCATGGTTTTCATGATTGTTGCTTTGTAATATAGTCTGAAGTCCAGGAGCCTGATTCCTCCAGCTCCATTTTTCTTTTTCAGGATGTCTTTGGCTATTCTGGGTTTTTTGTGCTTCCAAACATACTTTAAAATCTTTTGTTCAAGTTCTGTGGAAAATGTCCTTGGTAATTTGATAGGGATTGCATTGAATCTGTAGATTGCCTTGGGTAGTATAGTCATTTTGATAATATTGACTTCCAATCCAAGAGCATGGTCTGTCTTTCCATCTGTTTGTGTCCTCTTTGATTTCCTTCATCAGCATCTTACAGTTTTCAGAGTACAGTTCTTTTGTCTCTTTAGGTAGGTTAATTCCTAAGAATTTTATTCTTTTTGATGCTGTGGTAAACAGGATTGCTTCCCTAATTTCTTTTTCTGTTCTTTCATTGTTAGTGTATAGAAAGACCGTTGATTGCTGTGTATTAATTTTGCATCCTGTGACTTTGCTAAATTCTTTGATAAGCTCTAACAGTTTCCTGGTAGAGTCTAGGATTCTCTAGGTATAGTATTATGTCATCTGCAAATAGTGATAGTTTTACTTCTTCCTTTCCAATTTGGATTCCTTTTATTTGTTTTTTTTTTTCTCTAATTGCCATGACTAGGACTTCTAAAACTGTACTGAATAGTAGTGGTGAGAGCAGACATCCTTGTCTTGTTCCTGATCTCAGTGGGAATTCTATCAACTTTTCACCATTGAGAATGATGTTAGTTATGGGTTTGTCATATATGACCTTTATTATGTTGAGGTAGGTTCCCGTTATGCCCACTTTCTGAAGGGTTTTTATCAGAAATGGGTGTTGGATTTTGTCAAAGGCTTTTTCTGCCTCTATTGAGAAGATCATATGGTTTTTATTCTTCAGTTTGTTAACGTGGTGTATGATTGATTTGCAGATATTGAAGAACCCTTGCATCCCTCAGATAAATCCCATTTGATCATGATGTACAATCCTTTTAATGTTCTGTTGGATTTGGTTTGCTAGTATTTTGTTGAGGATTTTTGTATCTATGTTCATCAGTGAAATAGGCCTGTAATTTTCTTTTTTTGTGGTATCTTTGTCTGGTTTTGGCATCAGGGTGATGGTGGCCTCATAAAATGAGTTTGGGAGTATCCCTTCTTCTGCACTTTTTTGAAACAGTTTCAGAAGGTATTAGCTCTTTTCTAAATGTTTGACAGAATTCACCTGTGAAGCCATCCTGTCCTGGACATTTGTTTGTTGGATGTTTTTTAATCACAGTTTCAATTTCAGTACTTGTGATTGGTCTGTTCATCTTTTCTATTTCATCTTGGTTTAGTCTTGGAAGATTGTACTTTTCTAAGAATTTGTCCATTTCTTCTAAGTTTTCTGTTTTATTGGCATATAGTTGCATATAGTAGTCTCTTATGATCCTTTGTGTTTCTGTGATGTCTGTTGTTACTTCTCCTTTTTCATTTCTCATGTTATTGATTTGAGTCCTCTCTCTTTTTTGCTTGATAAGTCTGGCTAGGGGGTTATCACTTTTGTTGATCCTTACAAAGAACCAGCTTTTTGTTTCATTGATCTTTTCTATGGTTTTCTTTGTTTCTATTTCATTGATTTCTTCTCTGATCTTTATGATTTCTTTCTTTCTATTAACTTTAGATCTTGTCCGTTATTCTCTCTCTAGCTGCTTTATATGTAAAGTTGGCTTGTTCATTTGAGCTTTTTCTTGTTTCTTGAGGTGGGCTTGTATTGCTATAAACGTTCCTCTTACAACAGCTTTTGCTGCATCCCATAGGTTTTGGACTCTTATCTTTGTTTTCCTTTGCTTCTAGGTATTTTTTAATTTCCTCTTTGATTTCTTCAGTGATCCATTGGTTGTTTAGTAGCATGTTGTTTAGTCTCCACGTGTTTGTGTTTTTTTTTTTTGCAGTTTTTTCTTGCTGATTTCCAGTCATAGAGCGTTGTGGTCTCAAAAGATGTTTGACATGATTTCAATTTTGTTAAAGTTACCAAGGCTTGATTTGTGGCCTAGGATGTGATCAATCTTAGGGACTGTTCCATGTGCACTTGAGAATAATGTGTATTTTGTTACTTTTTATGAAATGTCCTATAAATATTAAGTCAATCTGGAAATGGCCATTATTTTTAATCTTTGTTTCAATTATTTTTGTTCAAACATTATCATTTGCCTTTTAAACTTTTATTTTAAGATATATGGAGTTGTGTTTTCTATGCAATTAATTTATTATTTTTTTTTCTTTTTTACTTCTATCTTTTTTTTTTTCTTTTTTTGGCCATATGCATGGCACGTGGGTTTTGGATCACCCTTGCCACTGCAGTGACAATGCCAGTTCCTTAACCTGCTGTTCCAAAATGTCCCATTTCTATCTTTTAGGTCCTATTTCTGCCTTTTCTGAGCTGAAGATTATATAACTCTTAAAAACAGTTGTTGTTTCTTGTCTTATTGTGTATTTCACATTTAATGCTTGAATCCACTTGGAATGGATTTCGGCCTACAGAATGAAGTGGAAATGTAACTTTTTCTTTTCACTGGTTTTGACAGACAGAGATACACTGTTAACATCCATCTGGAAGAGGGAACTTGCTGCTCTGCTGGGGGTGGAGTGGGGGTATGGTTAAGTTGCCAGCCTTCAGCTGTTAGGCCCTCTAGAGTCCATGTCAGCTTTTAACCCAAAGTCTCAGTCTTCTTGGGCTGGCCCCTGGTCAGTGACCAGGCCAGGCAGCTGTAGAAGGCCTGTTTTTTTCCACTCAAGGACAGACTGCTCCTCCAGTGATCCAGCTCTATTGCTCCCCTTTGGACTGTCATTAGGTTAGGTCTACCGCATGCTCTGATATCTCCCTTGGCCCAGCCTGCCTCCTCCCTTCTTCCTTCCCAAGCATTAGTCCTAGATAAATTTTGTGCTTCTAAGATACATCTCAATATCTGCTTCCCAAAGAATCCAACTGAATACTCTGGTTTACCAGTTAACTATTTCCAAATCCTTAGTTAGTAATAACTGCTAATAAGTCAGGAGTCAGATCTCCTATTTGGATTTTATTCCATAGCACTGATCTGTTAATGTGTTCTTTTGCTAGTTTCACAGTTTAAATTACTAAATAGTTAATTAGGAAATTAGCATAGTATTTTGTATGTATATGTATGTATATGTATGTGTATAGTATATAGAGAAAGACAATCTCAGTCTTCAGCAAGTTCTTTGTGAATATTTTCCTACATTGCCCATTTTTTTTCCAAATCAAATTTAGACTCGATCAAATTGTAGACAACTTCTGAGCTTTTGTGTTATTTGTCTGGGAAAAACTTGTTTCCTTTACTCAACCCCATCTTCTATTTCATCTCAGTAAAATGCTGCGGACTATAAATACATATATCCTGAATATTTATCATTGAATATATTCCTAAATCTTTTGTAGTGTTTATGACTATAAAAATTTTTTTTGTTTGTTATTAGCGTCAGAAAACCTATTGATTCTGAAAATTGAGTTTTTAAATCATCTGCTTTGCACAACTTCCCAAAGAATCCTAATAGCTTTTGCTTGATTTTCATATGTTTTCCATGTAGTGAAATCCTTATCTACATATATCATCAGTTAAGAAAAAATAAGGGGCCAGCCTTGGACCTCGGGCATCTCAGGAGTGAAACTACTGCAGGCAGCAGCAACGTGATGCCCATGCAGCAGTGAGGGTAATGGTGATGGGATGGAGGGAATATAGGACAGTGCAGCTATGTGCACATGGGCCAGGCTGGTAATGGGGTGTTGCAGGTGAACAGACTATAAAGCAATGGAAAGGTGACTTTAGGCATAGTTAGAGAGATATCTGGAGCAGAAAGCAGGCAGAATCATGGGCAAAAGCATTAATTTATTTTATTTTTTAAAGAGAAACTCGTTTTCAAGATCTAGAGACCTAGGAGATGAGCAGGGCTGCCATGCTGCTATTTGGAATGTGGAGAAATTGATTCAGCAAGCACTCAGTGTGGTATCTATAGACTCTACGTGATGTGGACACGAGGATCTCTCTCAAATCTCTTCCCCATCACTCTTCCTTTCATTCATTCCAAAAGAGCCCATGCTATGCCCTTGCCTGAAATATTTGTATCCCAGATACTCCCATGGCACACTCCCTCCTTGTGTCACTGCTTTAGCAAATCAGACCCTCGCCCATTCATCTAAAATAGAAATGTCAGAGTTGCCATCATGGCTCGGGGGAAACGAATCTGACTAGTATCCATGAGGATGCAGGTTCGATCCCTGGCATCGCTTAGTGGGTTAAGGATCTGGTGGTGTTGTGAGCTGTGGTGCAGGTCACAGACACGGATCGGATCCCACATTGCTGTGGCTGTGGTTTAGGCCAGCAGCTGCAGCTCCGATTCAACCCCTAGTCTGAGAACCTCCATATGCTGTGGGTATGGCCCTAAAATATAATAAAATGAAATAAAATAGAAATCTCATTTCCTCCTCTTCACTCATTTTATGTATGCCATTTTAAATTTAGCACAGCCAGCAATTATATTACTTATTTGTTTGCACCTTCCTTGCTGGAAGGCAGGTTTCACAAGTTCAAAAACAGTCTGGTTGGTTCACTGTTAAATCACCACCACGGGATGGTATTACACTCAGTTGTACTTTCTGAATAAACAAATGTAAGGACCCATGATTAACCTGAACTTGTGGATGTTAGAGCCCTTCTAAGTACTAAGAGTTCTTTTTGTTTATCAAGAAGTTTATTTAATATTACCAAATACCATTTTGTAATCTTGCATTATGACTTTTTTTCCGTTTTGACCTCTTTATATGATTGCTTATCTTAATATATTCTCAGTATTAAATCGACCATGAATTTCCAGTTTGGCCACACTGTATTACTATTATTATTATTATTTTGGTCTTTTTTAGGGCTGCACCTGCAGCATATGGAGGTCCCCAGGCTAGGGGTCTAATTGGAGCTGCTGGCTGCCAGCCTACACCAGAGCCATAGCAACACCAGATCCGAGCCTCATCTGTGACCTACACCACAGCTCACAACAACGCCAGATCCTTAACTCACTGAGCATGGCCAGGCATTGAACCCGCAACGTCATGGTTCTTAGTCAGATTTGTTTCCACTTCGCCATGATAGGAACTCCTGTATTAATTTTTAAAATACTATTTTGAGTTTAATTTATCAGCACTGTATTTTATTTAGGATTTTCTCCTCTGTATTCATAAGTATTTTGACTGGTGATTTAAATATTACTCTGTCTTTATCAATTTCAGTGTTATCCTAGCTTTGAAAATATAATGCAAAACTTCCTACCTAGTTTAAATGCTTCTTAAATAGGTTTTTTAAAATTGCATTTTTATCAAAGTAACAAATGCACAGACACATATTTAAATTGTAAGAAAGGGCTTTTTAAAATAAAAGTTGCCCATCTCTTTACTTTCCTCCTCTTCCTGAGTCTTATTTCCCAGAGGCAACTTCTTTTATGCATTTCTGTTTCATTTTGTAGAAGTTTCTTCCATATCCCCGAATGACATTACTTCATGTATTAATGCAGCTGTTATCTATACTGTTGAGAACTTTGCACATATAAGACCTTCCATCTCTCAGCATCCTTCTTCCCAGCGTAATTACGGTATTTGTTTTATTCCAGAGCACATGTGTATTTGAAAACCGTGGACCTTTTTTCTTGTTCCATTTGCCTTGAATAGCATCTCAAGACCTCCACGCTCATACCAAGGATATCAGCACTCATCCTGAATTTCTTCTTGCCATTATCTCAACATCAAGTTATATGCAAAACTTAGAGTCAGTTAGTTGTACAGTGTTCCTTTTGCAAATGAACAGTTCACTGTTACCTCTTTCCTAATTTAACCTTTTGGAAGCCATTGCACTTGACTCTCTCAGCTAAATCTTTTGTTATTTGCATCAACAACCTCTAAATAAATTCTTTGTCTTGATGCTTCATGATGTTTCCTTTTTTGTTTCTTCACAATAAATACAGGGAATTGAGCCTCTTTTTTATCCTTCTGCTCTCACTTAGTGTAGTACACCCCTCTATCTTCCCAATACATTGACGTTAATATTAATTTACTCTATTTTGCTATGGAAACACTTTTCACTGCAGAGCCATGTAGAAAATTAGGATTAATTATCCTTTCCAAAACACTTTTTATTTCTCTGTAATTATTAATGAGGCTGAATTTTTGCTTTACTTAGTTTTCTATACATTTATTGAAAACCAAATTATCCACACATTTTCTAAATTATCCCTCAATAGATTCAGTGAATAAAGCCTTCCATGCGTTTCAAATTTTTTTTCTGTCTTTTGTCTTTTTAGGGTTGCACTGGTGGCATATGGAAGTTCCCAGGCTAGGGGTAGAATCACAGCTGTAGCCTCCGGCCTATGCCAGCGCCACAGCAACACAGGATCTGAGCCGCATCTGTGACTTATGCCACCTCACGGCAATGACAGATCCTTAACCCACTGAGTGAGGCCAGGGATCAAACCTGCATCCTTATGGATGCTAGTCGGCTTCTTTAGCCACTAAGCCATGACTGGAACTCCTGTTTCAGATTCTTGAGGGAGTTTTTTCCTGAAACTTTTGACCTCATCCAATCTCTACTCTTATTCCTCTGCATCTTGGGCTTTCTTTTGCCTCTTACCTAACGTAACTCCCGTGTCATGTTTCCCATGCTTTAATTTTCCTTTGTTTACCAGTAGTTTTCCAATACCTTCCTGAGAAACTTGTATGAAAAACAATTTTAAGAAACTTTTAACTTTCTATTTGTAATGGATTAAAAATCCAAAGTTGCAGGAACAGTAGTATGAAGGGCAGTCAATAACTTTTACCCAGGTCCACCTGTTGGTACCATTACTTCTTTAGCTTTATTATTTATTCTTTCTCTCCCTCTCTCTCTGTTACATCTACCTCCCATACACACACATCTGAGAGTAAGTTACAAATATCATAGCCCTTTACTCTCAAATACTGCAGCATGTCATCCTAAGAGTACATTTTAGGATTATTATTCTCTTATATAATGAAGTGTTGTGTAAATTTAATCTAATCTTCGATTCACATAAAATTTTTCACATTTAGTATAGAGAATCTAGAACTTGATTTTGAGAAATTTTTTTCTCTCCAATTACGAAACTACTGCTCTTTCTTCCTCTATCCTTTTTCAGTGTGTGTCTCTTTGTCTTCCCTTTCATGTTGCTGAAAACATCTCGTTTCTCAAATCCTGGTGACCATGGATTATCCATTTGTGTTATGGGAATAAAGAAACTGAAAGACTGACTAGGGCCTAGTGGATCTGGAGTGGCTGTCAACTGTCAGGAGTTGCCTCAGCAAGAGTGAACAGGACTTCCTCAGCTGGATGGCCAGAACAAAGTGGACTTTGTCCTGGACAAAGTGTAAGCTAATATCTGTATTATATATTCCATCTATCAATCTAGCTAGCTAGAAATGGAACCATTATGGACTAGAAATCATTTGTTCTTTCAAATTTGAAGGAAATATGGAACTGGGAAGAGAGTGTAACAATGGGAAGTGAGGCTATTTTTAGGGAGTTAATGGTAGTTTAGAATATATAGGAAGTGATTTTTTATCCATCCCTTCTTAAAACCCATCCAAGACTACACCATTATTTGAAGAATTATTGACAATATTTTCAATTCTTTGATCTTCATATTTTTACGGTCTCTTGAGCCAAATTTGGTGATCTACCTTTTACTAGAAAGTTCATCAATCTGTGATATTTTCAAGAGCAAGAGTTAAACATAATATCCCTTTAAAATTTATGAATATCTTTATATCTTTGACTGTATCATCTTTTGTATTCCTAATAATAGGTATCTATAATTTCTATGTTAGTGCTTAATTTACTTTGGCTAATAACTGTTTTTATTTACTGATAATTCCACTTCTGCATTCTTACAATTCAACTCCCTGCATCTCAGTTTCCTCACCTTTAAGAGGATGTTACTAGTATTATTTCATTGTGTGGTAGGAAAGATTAAATGAAATCCTACATTAAAAAAAAAACAACCTTGGGATTAGTAGATGCAAACTGTAGCATTTGGAGTGGATAAGCAATGAGATCCTGCTGTATAGCACAGAGAACTATATCCAATCACTTGTGCTGAAACATGATGGAGGACAATGTGAGAAAAAGAATGTATATATGTGTATAACAGGGTCACTTTACTGTATAGCAGGAATTGACAGAACACTAGAAGTCAACTATTTTAAATTTTTTTTGAAAATCTAGAAAAATAAACTCAAATATTAGCTGCTGTTTATTTCTCCTATATATCCTGGGTTTATTTTCTTGTTCTAGTCCTAAGTTATTGAGTTGGATATTTAGTTAATTTATTTTTATTCCTCCCTGTTTAACTATGGAAGTAGTGTGAGCTGGTATTTCTTTTCTGAGAGTAAATCTGGCTACATCTCAACATTTTTAGGTGAAATATTTTTTATTATTGTTATTTTCTAAATATTCTCTGATTATAGATTTTAGTTCTTTCTGTTTCATGAAATGGGCTCATCCAACGAAAAAAATCCATTGACCAGCCCAGCAAGGAGCCAGTTTTCTTTGAGGTATAGCTGGGCTTGCAGAAAGCATTTCTTTACTCAGCTGATGTGGATTTATAGCTGCGATATGAAATGAATTCTCCCCCCTCTCAACAGGGTTTCCAGATCTTTGCTTCTCGAAAATAGGAAAATTAATTGGGCTTCTCCTATTCTGTCTGCTGTTTGCTTGGGAGGCTCTGCTGCCTTCTTAAAAAAGTAAATTGTCAGTTGCTTCTAAATATTTTCACCCCACCTGGTTCCACGGACACCATGTAAAGTAGAGACTTGAATTCTGTGGCCTGAGGGTGGAACCTTTTCTAGTTTTCAGTGCCATCGGAGTTTCAAAAATTTTAATTATACTAAGTCTTTATCATTTTGGTTATTTCTGTTAGTTATAGCCAAAGGAGGTTGAATATTTGTGCTCATTTGCCATAGTTTTTATTTATTTATTTATTTATTTATTTATTTATTTATTTATTTATTTATTTATTTATTTATTTATTTTAGGGCACACTCAGGGCATATGGAGGTTTCCAGGCTAGGGGTCAAATTGGAGCTATAGCTGCTGGCCTACACCACAGCCATAGCAATACAGGATCCAAGCCACCTCTGCGACTTACACCACAGCTCATGGCAATGCCAGGTCCTTAACCCACTGAGTGAGGCCAGAGATCAAACCCACAACCTCATGGTTCCTAGTCAGATTTGTTTCTGCTGCTCTACAATGGGAACTCCATGCCATAGTTTTCAAAAGTCTAGAGATTTAACTAAATAACTGCCATCTTTTTTATTTTATGTTCATTTTCAAATTCAGTTGGCAAGTTGTGACCCCAGCTTAATGCTGTTTGTTTTTATGTAATTCTCTGTGCAAACATGAGATATTTTGGTATGTGAAGTCTACAAAATGGAAACATTAGTTTGCTAAAGGATAATCAGATTGAATTTACATATTGGAAAAACAAATTTCTTCTATTTTACCTATTTTATACTTTTGACTATGCTGCAAAGAATCTATAATTTCTTTCAAACAATGTTTTGGGTGATTTTGAAAATTTATTTTTTTTTTTATTTTATTTTATTTTTTTTTTTATTATTATTTTCCCACTGTACAGCAAGGGGGTCAGGTCATCCTTAGATGTATACATTGCAGTTACAGTTTTTTCCCCCACCCTTTCTTCTGTTGCGACATGAGTATCTAGACATAGTTCTCAATGCTATTCAGCAGGATCTCCTTATAAATCTATTCTAGGTTGTGTCTGATAAGCCCAAGCTCCCGATCCCTCCCACTCCCTCCCCTTCCCATCAGGCAACCACAAGTCTCTTCTCCAAGTCCATGATTTTCTTTTCTGAGGAGATGTTCATCTGTGCTGGATATTAGATTCCAGTTATAAGTGATATCATATGGTATTTGTCTTTGTCTTTCTGGCTCATTTCACTCAGGATGAGATTCTCTAGTTCCATCCATGTTGCTGCAAATGGCATTATGTCATCCTTTTTTATGGCTGAGTAGTATTCCATTGTGTATATATACCACCTCTTCCGAATCCAATCATCTGTTGATGGACATTTGAGTTGTTTCCATGTCCTGGCTATTGTGAATAGGGCTGCAATGAACATGCGGGTGCATGTGTCTCTTTTAAGTAGAGCTTTGTCCGGATAGATGCCCAAGAGTGGGATTGCAGGGTCATATGGAAGTTCTATGTATAGATTTCTAAGGTATCTCCAAACTGTTCTCCATAGTGGCTGTACCAGTTTACATTCCCACCAGCAGTGCAGGAGGGTTCCCTTTTCTCCACAGCCCCTCCAGCACTTGTTATTTGTGGATTTATGAATGATGGCCATTCTAACTGGTGTGAGGTGGTATCTCATGGTAGTTTTGATTTGCATTTCTCTTATAATCAGCGATGTTGAGCATTTTTTCATGTGTTTGTTGGCCATCTGTATATCTTCCTTGGAGAAATGTCTATTCAGGTCTTTTGCCCATTTTTCCATTGATTGATTGGTTTTTTTGCTGTTGAGTTGTATAAGTTGCTTGTATATTCTAGAGATTAAGCCCTTGTCAGTTGCATCATTTGAAACTATTTTCTCCCATTCTGTAAGTTGTCTTTTTGTTTTCTTTTGGGTTTCCTTTGCTGTGCAAAAGCTTTTCAGTTTGATGAGGTCCCATGGGTTTATTTTTGCTCTAATTTCTATTGCTTTGGGAGACTGACCTGAGAAAATATTCATGATGTTGATGTCAGAGAGTGTTTTGCCTATGTTTTCTTCTAGGAGTTTGATGGTGTCCTGTCGTATATGTAAGTCTTTCAGCCATTTGGAGTTTATTTTTGTGCATGGTGTGAGGGTGTGTTCTAGTTTCATTGCTTTGCATACAGCTGTCCAGGTTTCCCAGCAATGCTTGCTGAATAGACTTTCCTTTTCCCATTTGATGTTCTTGCCTCCCTTGTCAAAGATTAATTGACCATAGGTGTCAGGGTTTATTTCCAGATTCTCTATTCTGTTCCATTGGTCTGTCTGTCTGTTTCGATACCAGTACCACACTGTTTTGATGACTGTGGCTTTGTAGTATTTCTTGAAGTCTGGGAGAGTGATGCCTCCTGCTTGGTTTTTGTTTCTCAGGATTGCTTTGGCGATTCTGGGTCTTTTGTGGTTCCATATAAATGTTTGGATTGTTTGTTCTAGTTCTGTGAACAATGTCATGGGTAATTTGATAGGGATTGCATTGAATCTGTAGATTGCTTTGGGTAGGATGGCCATTTTCACAATATTGATTTTTCCAATCCAGGAACATGGAATATCTTTCCATTTCTTTTCATCTTCTTTGATTTCTTTGATTAAAGTTTTATAGTTCTCGGCATATAGGTCCTTTACCTCTTTGGTCAGGTGTATTCCGAGGTAATTTGATTTTGTGAGGTACAATTTTAAAAGGTATCATTTTTTTGTATTCCTTTTCTAGTGTTTCATTGCTGGTATACAGAAATGCAACTGACTTCTGAATGTTAATCTTATATCCTGCCACTTTGCTGAATTTATTCATCAGTTCAAGGAGTTTTGGGGTTGAGTCCTTAGGGTTTTCTAGGTATAGTATCATATCGTCTGCATACAGTGACAGTTTGATCTCTTCTCTTCCTATATGGATGCCTTTGATTTCTTTTGTTTGTCTAATTGCTGTGGCTAAGACTTCCAAAACGATGTTGAAGAGCAGTGGTGAGAGTGGGCATCCCTGTCTTGTTCCAGATTTGAGTGAGAAGGCTTTCAGTTTTTCCCCATTGAGGATTATATTTGCTGTGGGTTTATCATAAATGGCTTTGATTCTATTCAGGAATGTTCCCTCTATACCCACTTTGGCGAGGGTCTTGATCATGAATGGATGTTGAACTTTGTCAAATGCTTTTTCTGCGTCTATTGAGATGATCATATGATTTTTGACCTTTTTTTTGTTAATGTGGTGTATGATGCTGATTGATTTGCATATGTTGAACCATCCTTGTGAACCTGGGATGAACCCAACCTGGTCATGGTGTATAATTTTTTTGATATGTTGTTGGATTCGGTTGGCTAAGATTTTGTTGAGAATTTTTGCATCTATATTCATCAATGATATTGGGCGATAGTTTTCTTTTTTGGTGGTATCTCTGTCTGGTTTTGGAATGAGGGTGATGGTGGCCTCATAGAATGTCTTTGGGAGTATTCCTTCTTCTTCAACCTTTTGAAAGAGTTTAAGGAGGATGGGCACCAATTCCTCTTTATATGTTTGATAGAATTCACCTGTGAAGCCATCTGGTCCTGGACTTTTATTTGTAGGGAGTGATTTTATGACCTCTTCAATTTCATTTCTAGTGATCGGTCTGTTCAGTTGGTCTGTTTCTGCTTGATTCAGTTTTGGCAAGCTGTAAGATTCCAGAAAATTGTCCATTTCTTCCAGATTGTCAAACTTGTTGCCATACAGTTGTTCATAGTATTCTCTTATGGTTTTTTGTATTTCTGCTGTATCCGTTGTGATTTCTCCTTTTTCATTTATAATTTTGGTTATTTGGGTTCTTTCTCTCCTCTTTTTAGTGAGTCTGGCCAGGGGTTTGTCAATTTTGTTCACCTTTCAAAGAACCAGCTCTTGGTTTTATTCATTTTCTCTATTGTTTTTTGAGTCTCTATTTTATTGATTTCTTCTTTGATCTTTATAATTTCCTTCCTTCTGCTGATTTTAGGACTTTTTTGTTCTTCTTTTTCTAATTCGTTTAGGTGGAGGGTTAAGTTGTCAATTTGGGATCTTTCTTCTTTTTTGAGAAAGGCCTGGATTGCTATAAATTTCCCTCTGAGCACTGTTTTCGCAGCATCCCATAGATTTTGAGAGGTTGTGTCTTCATTATCATTTGTTTCAAGGTAGTTTTTAATTTCCTTCTTGATTTCCTCATTGACCCATTGGTTTTTTAGTAGCATGTTGTTTAGTCTCCATGGAGTAGGTTTTTTCTCTTTGCTTTTCCCATGGTTGATTTCTAATTTCATGGCATTGTGGTCAGAGAAGATACTTGAGATAATTTCTACGCTCCTAAATTTATTGAGATTCTCTTTGTGTCCCAATATGTGGTCGATTCTTGAGAATGTTCCATGAGCATTTGAGAAGAATGTGTATTCTGCTTTTTTTGGATGTAGTGTCCTGAAGATATCAATTAAGTCTAACTTTTCTATTGTTTCCTTTAGGATCTCTGTTGCTTTATTGGTTTTCTGTCTAGAGGATCTGTCCATTGATGTGAGGGGGGTATTTAGGTCTCCTACTATGATTGTATTCTCATCAATATCTCCCTTTATGTCTGTTAATATTTGTTGTGTGTATCTGGGTGCTCCTATATTTGGGGCATATATGTTGACGATAGTAACATCCTCTCCTTGGATGGATCCCTTAATCATTAAGTAGTGTCCTTCTTTGTCTTTCTTTATGTCTTTTGTTTTAAAGTCTATTTCGTCTTATATGAGCGTTGCGACTCCTGCTTTTCTGTCATGTTTATTGGCATGAAATATTTTTCCCCACCCTTTCACTTTCAATCTATATGTATCTTTTGTCCTAAGGTGAGTTTCTTGTAGGCAGCATATTGAAGGTTTTTGCCTTTTTATCCACTCAGCCACTCTGTGTCTTTTGATTGGGGCATTCAGTCCATTGACATTTAAGGTGATAATTGATAGATGATTATTTATTGCCATTTGAACCTCGTGTTCCAGTTGATTCTATGGTTCTCCATTCTTCTTTTTTTTTTTTTTTTTTTTTTTTTTGGTTGGATGGTCTCCTGTTATTATCTGCTTGAGTGTTTTTTTTTTTTTCATTTTTTGCAAATGCAATATTTGGTTTTGGCTTGTGATTGCCCTGTTTTTTAAGTATGCTAACCCCTTCCCATAATTGTGTGTTTTAGCCTGATGGTCCTGTAAGTTCAAACACTTCATTACTATATTAAAATTAAGAAGAGAGACATACATATAAACAAAAAGGGTTATTTACCTCCTGACATCCCTTGCCCACATTTTATGGTTTTGATGACTCTTTTATTTTTTTCTTTTTAATTTTATTTTGTTTGAAGCATGTTCATGATTAAATCTGTATGCTGGCTTATTTGAGTGACTGCTCTCTGATTGCAGTTTCCTCAGTCCTAGTTCTTCCTCTTCTTCTTCTTTTTTTTTTTTTTCTTTTTTTTCTTCCCTTTCCTTCCTTTCTTTTTGGTTTAGAGAAGCCCTTTCAATATTTCCTTTAACCTGGGTTTTGTGTTGCTGTATTCTTTAAGTTTTTGTTTGTTGGGAAAAATTTTTATTTCCCCTTCTATTTTAAATGATATTCTTGCTGGATAGAGTATTCTAGGTTGCATATTTTTTCCTTTGAGCACTTTAAATATCTCTTGCCATTCCCTCCTGGCCTGTAGTGTTTCTGTAGAGAAATCAGATGATATTCTTATGGGGGTTCCCTTGTAGGTAACATTCTGTTTTTCTCTTGCTGCCTTTAGGATCCTCTCTTTATCACTAACTTTGGCCATTTTTATTATGATGTGTCTTGGTGTGGGTCTGTTTGGGTTCAGTTTGTTTGGGGCCCTATGTGCTTCTTGTATCTTGAACCCAGTATCCTTTAGATTTGGGAAGTTTCCAACAATAATTTCTTCAAATATATTTTCCATTCCCTTATCTTTTTCTACTCCTTCTGGAATTCCTATTATGCGTAGATTGGCCCGCTTTATATTATCCCATAGGTCTCTTATATTGCTTTCCAGTTTTTTGATTCGGTTTTCTGTCTGTTGACCAGATTGAGTGATTTCCATTATTCTATCTTCCATATCACTGATTCGTTCTTCTGCATTATTCATTCTGGTTTTTACTGCCCCTAGTTCAGTTTGCATCTCTGCAAATGAATGTTCTAGTTTTTCTTGGCTCCTCCTTATATTTTCTAGTTCCTTTCTGAGGGTATCTGCATTACTGTTCATATCTTCTCTTAATTCCTTCAGTATTTTCACTATTTCTCTTTTGAACTCCAGGTCTGTCAGACTGCCGAGATCTGTTTCATTGTTGACTGTTTTAGGTGAGTTCTCCTGTTGGTTTGACTGGGGGTGGTTTCTCAGCTTCTTCATCTTGCTTGTTGTTTTCTTTCTCCTGAGGGAGTTGTACTCTCCGTGATTGGGCAGTGTTTGCCTTGTCACTGCCGTGGAATATTTCCTGAGGGCTGGCGTTGTTGGTCAATCTTTTTTGAGGCAGTGTGGCTTTTCTGGAGTGTTGATGGGGCTAACAGTGTTTCTTTGAAGCAAAGGAGGACTTCCTGAGGGCAGACAGGACTGAGAGGTCCACACCGCGATGGTAGCAGATTTCACTTGGCCATGCAGAGCTTGCTCTGGTGTTTTTAGGCTGTGGGGTTCTTGCAGGGGGTTGGCGGTGTTGGGCAGCTGCTTTTTAGGGGTGCATCACCCCCTGGGGGCTTGAGCAGCTATCTGGGGCACTGAGAACCTGAGAGGTTCTTCCTTAGGGCAGCCCAACTCAGAAGGACAGCCTGAGAATGTAGGCGGATCTTTTCACAGTCTTGCTGAGCTTGTTGCAGCTTTTCTGGGCTGCAGGGGGTCCTGCCTGGAGCTGGTAGTCCTGTGCAGCTGGTCCACTAGAGCATCCCCTGGGGGCTTGGGCGGGTAGCAGGGCCGTTGGAAACCGAAGAAGCTCCTCCCCGGGGCAACCCGACTCAGAAAAACTGTCCGAGAATTAGGCCGATCTATTCACAGCCTGGCTAAGCTTGTTCTAGCTTTTCTAGGCTGCAGGCCTTTTCTCGGGGGCTGGTGCTGTTTGCTGCTGCTCTGCGGAAGTGTAGCCCCTCCAAAGGGCAAGCAGGCCTGTGCAGGGACAGCCCCTGCGGTGGTAGGCTTCAGGCAATTGTTGAGGCCAGCCCTCCTGGATGGCAGGCAGCCCCAGGTCCGTGAGAGCGTAGGGCGTGGCGGGGGTGGGGGGAGGGGATGCACTGGGAAGCACAGTTTTCAGCTAGCTAGCGGGCCTGTAAGCTTGCTGTGGCGTGGGGGGTATTCTATGGGGACCCACCCCTTCTTCTCTCCCCTCCCCAGCATGGGCGCAGACCAGGCTCTTCTCCCAGGTTCCCTCTGATGTGGCTTTCCCCTTCCCCACTCCTGGAGTATTGCTCCCTTCCTCTGTGACAGCTTTGTTTTCTAGTCTCCCAGGCAGTCTCTGCCCCGTCAACTGGTTTCTAGACCTCCCAAGCAGTTTCCGCTCTGCCCCGCCCCCCTAGCCCAGGGACTAATCTCTGGAGCCGAGGTCTCGGTGCCCAGCCCCCACCCAGGCGGCGCCCCCCGGCCCTTTCTCGGGGACTAACCTTCTGCGGCGAGGTCTCGGTGCCCAGCCCTCCTCCCAGGCGTCCCCCGGCCCCCTCTCGGGGACTAACCTTCGGCGGCGAGGTCTCGGTGCCCAGCCCCCACCCAGGCGTCCCCCGGCCCCCTCTCGGGGACTAACCTTCAGAGGCGAGGTCTCGGTGCCCAGCCCCCACCCAGGCGTCTCAATTTTTGGTGACTCTGCCCGTAGTTCAGATGGTCCGTTGGGTTCTTGATCGGCTTTTCCGTACTCCAACTTACTGCTACACTCTTCTCTGCATCTGGAGATTCCTCCGGTTCGTTTGATCTTTCGCCCGGTAGGTGACTTTCCAGGGTGCGGGATCCCTTTCTCCTCCGCAGTTCCCTTTCGGGAGCCCCCGTCTCGCTCGGATTCGCCTTCTCTCACTCTCCTCTTTTCTCCTGTTCTGCCCAATAATGTCACGAATTTCTTGCCGTTATTGGAGTTTAGGTTCCTCTGCCAGCGATTGGTTGCTGTTCTGTGCGAGTCATTTATTCTGTAGATGTGCTTTTTTTGTTGTGTTTGTGGGAGAGGGCGAGCGTGTCTTCCTACTCCTCCGCCATCTTGTCCTCTCTGATTTTGAAATTTTAAAAGGTTAAAAATTTTAAAACTTTGTTTGGCTAAGTGAATTATACACTAACTTTCTATACTTTTAGATTGTGTATACACAGGGCACAATCAATAATGGTGTTAATCAAACATACTTTAATAAAAAATAACCAAAAAAATTGTGCTGAAAAAAAAATACACTGTCATATAGATGTCTCATATTTCTACCAATGGTGTTTACTATAAATCAGCTACACCCTGGTTTTTATTTTTGTAAAAACCATTTGCAGAAGTAAGCTAGAAACTATCTTATAATCAAATCCATGCAAGTAGTTTAAAACCCAAACAAAATTGCATGAAAAATCTTTAAAGAGGGAGTTCTCTTTTTGGCTCAGCAGTAACAAAACTGACTAGTATCTGTGAGGATGTGGGTTCCATCCCTGGCCTGGTTCGGTGGGGTAGAGATCTGGCGTTGCCTTTTGCTGTGGTGTAGGTCGCAGATGTGTCTTGGATCCTGCATTGCTGTGGCTGTGGCTGTGGCAGGCAGCTGCAGTTCAGATTCAACCCCTAGCCTGGAAATTTCCTTATGCTGTGGATGCAGCCCTAAAAAAGAAAAAGAGAAAAAAAAAAAAAAAAAAAGCTTTTAAAAAAAGAAAAACTCAAAAAATTAGGGATCCTATCGCTAAGTACCTGGAAACTAAAAGTCTGACATTTTATCCCTTTCTGCAAAAGACATGCTCAATTTATTTGCCAAATTCCTTGGTTTTCTATGTATGTATTTTTCTTAATGTGGACTTAAATAATAAGCAACACATTTCTGGCTGAGTTTTGCATTTCTCCACAGTAGACGTTTTCCTTGTGTGTTTATTCCTCCTTTCCTCAGGTCATCTGTTACTTCATCATCTTACCTGTTTGGGGGAAAAAATATATATACGTGTGCATGAATATCTCAAATCAGACACATCCTTCAATTAGAAAAAAAACAAGGAACTAAATCCCCTAACAGGACTAAAAGACCAATCAAAACCCCTTGGGATTGTTTCACGCTCAGGGGTGCGTAACAACCTGAGTTTTTATAAAACATCAACATACAAAGAGAAAATGGCCTTCTATCTTAGGGCATGAGGCTTGCTTGAATAAAGGGTACTTGCCTGTGTTCCTTTCAGGAACTACCCACCTCTCTAGGGTGTGGTTCAGGGACTTGTACTTTTCAAAGCCTTCTAGGTAATTTTGCAACAAGCAATCTATAGATCTCTAGTATGAGTAACACTGGAAAGGGAGGAGGAGGGAAAGCTAGTGCATTACAACAGGAATGCACTAGCTTTCCTGTTGTAAAAATGCTTTTTTACTGTAAAGCATTACAACAGGAATGCACTAGCTTTCCTGTTGTAAAAATGCTTTTTTACTGCCTACACAGTGAACTTGGAAGCCAATTTCAAAAGGGAAGCAGATTGATTTATTTAATTTCTCTCTGCCCAGTAAAGGCAGTATTAAAATCTATCTGAAGAAAAAGAAAAAGAATTCCTGGCTGAAGCCTAGTAGGGATTTATCATGGGGCCTCTTACAAAAGAGACAATAAGTAGGCAGTTAAATACCCAAGGTTTTAATTTCACCTCTACAAAAGCCAAGGGCACGACATTAAATCTTGATCTTTAGAAGACATTTCTACAAGAAGCTGAGGTAATCTAGGAACATTGCTCTCTGGTGATATAACTTGCAACAGAGGTAAAGCTGGAGAAATGGATATTTATCCTTTAAAGCAACACTTTCAAATATCAAATGTTTCAACCAAGTTTTAGGCACAGGTTGAATAGCAGACAATGTTTGAACTCCCTTCCCAGGGCCAAGAGCACCAACATTCTTTGTTGTGGGTAAAAGAGAAGGTCCTACATCTTGGATCCCAGAAGTACAGAGAGCAAAGTTGACATCACAAGCGTTTGAAGATTGACTTTGGATCTACATAGAAAGAAGACCTGCAGAGGTACCCAAGCCCCTGCCACCTGACAGCTCTATTTTGTAGCTCAATGTGCCCTTATTCCCATTTTCCTCTTTTTGGTTATTTTTTGAAAAGACCTGTGTCCTAGGAGCTCTGATGTTCTCCTGGGCTATGGAGGTGTGAGGCACATGCCCAACTCATTTGAAAGAAATTTGAACTTGAGCTTGACCATCAACTTCATTTCTTTTGATTTTCTATGTGAACTCCTCTCTCAAGCCTCCTATAGCGAGAAAGCAACCAAAATTTCACATTAAGAAGGAAATAGAGGTTCCCAATGTGACGCAGAAGTAACTAACCTGACTGTATCTGTGAATATGTAGGTTCAATCCCTGGCCTTGCTAAGTGGGTTAAGGATCTGGCATTGCCTCAAGCTGTGGTGTAGATCACAGACATGGCTCAGATCTTGCATTACTGTGGCTGTGACATAGGCTTCAGCTGCAGCTCCAATTCTGCCCCTATCCTGGGAACCTCCATATGCCATGGGTGTATTCCTTAAAAAAAAAAAAAAAAAAAAAAAAAAAAAAGCAAAGGGAGAATCATCTTACACCTAAAGCGTTAAAGCACCAACAGGAAGCTATCTTTTGTTCATTATAAATTTTAAATGAAAATAAATTCTTTAAGCGATTATAAAACCTTTAAGTAGCCTGTAGAAAGTTTATGTATTTGGGTCAAGGCTTTCCTTGACACTCACTGAGTGGGTAGGAAATTCCCTTCATTATAAAGAGGAAGTCATCACCAGCTCAAATTGCTGCTTAAAACTGCAACAAGTTTTCTGTATTATTTTTGTTTTGTTTTCCAGTTATAGTTACCATTAAAACATAGACTATATACAGAAGCAATTCCTTATATTTTCCTAATACATAGAACATCATTTTGGAGATTTAGAAATTTAAAGCCTTCACGTAAATTTGATTCCCCCCCCCAATTTTTCTGTTCCTGCCATCCAAAATACTTGTTAAAGTGCAGATTCCTATATACAATCCCTGGGATATTATCTTTATTTCATTTGAAAATCATTTGCCAGTTTTTAAAGTCACCCAGAAGAAATATGTTTCATTTACTTTTTCTTTGAAGTTCCTTAAAGCTAGACCAAAGTCCCAGAGTGGTAATTTTAGAAACATTGTAGATAACACCCTGTGTCTGGCCATGCGTGTCCTATAAAAGGATAAATGAGTCATGCAAATACATTCCATTAGTGACCTTGTTATAAATTCCATTTTTACCACATTCATGAGAAAGTCCTAATTTTCAAATGCCTTAAGATGGATGTTACTACCCTCAAAAACGCACCCAGAAGTCAAACATAAGACTAATAATCTGATATATACAGGGTTTACTTGGTTCAACCAAGGGTTTCCCATGTTGATTTTCAAAATGTATCAAGTGCAAAAAAGAAAAAAAAAATTTGTTTAGCAGCCAAACCCCTTTTTCAGAAACACTCACTTTCTCAACCAAGTTTTCTGCCAAGTTCAAGTTGCTGGGATTTGATTGTTAGCTATATTGACATCCATTGCCTGACTCAAAAGCTCTGTCCAGATACCTTTTTCCCCCCTAGGTTTTAGAAGCTGCCAGTATTAAATCTTAAAAGCTCCTTTGCAATGGGTTAAATCTGATTTTTACATCAGTTTGAGTTCAGATAGAAATCTGTTGAATCAGCTGGAAATGATGACTTGGTCCTAAGCTCCTCCTCAAACCTGCTGATTTGCCACTATTTGAAATTGCTCTAGGGGTTTGTGGCCACTGTGTGGATTTATGTAGACTCCAGAATACAGTCTCAAGCTCCTTATTTTGTCTTTTCTGGAACAGAAGTGAGACAGAACACCTGGTCCCGGATGAAGGTGTCGTCCCACCCACCCCCCCACTGCCATCACATTAATATGAAACCTATTGCCTACTCGTTTCTGGTCCGTTTGATGACATTTGAAATCCATGTAATTCATCAGTGCAACAATATTGCATTGCAATACCCTGGGTTCACCACTTTGATTCTTAATTGGTATGAAGCTGAGCAAATACAAATAGGAATATTGCAGGCTTTAATTCATTCTATGCAGATAACTCATTTAGGAAATTTGGCTGCATGTACAGATAAATAAAGATATAAAGCAAAAGAATCCTTTCTTACACTTTGAAGCATTTTTGGTATATTGGTAGAAGTTGGTCTTTGATAGATACATTTTTTTTTCTTGTTTGTCATCAAAGCCTCTGGTTTAGATAGTTACTGGTAGTTTTTGCATCTCCCATATGCTAAGGTGACAAAAGCCAATCTAAAAAAAAAAAAAAAAAAAAATCAGGAGTTCCTGTTGTGGCACAGCAGAAATTAATCTGACTAGGAACCATGAGGTTGCAGGTTCGATCCCTGCCCTGACTTAGTGGGTTAAGCATCCGGCATTGCCCTGAGCTGTGGTATAGGTTGCAGACGCAGCTCGGATCTGGTGTTGCTATGGGTCTGGCGTAGGGGTGCAGCAGCAGCTCACATTAGACCCCTAGCCTGAGCACCTCCATATGCCCAGGGTGCGGCCCTAAAAAGACAATAAATAAATAAATAAATAAATAAATAAATAAATAATTCAGTTCAAATAAATTCTCACCTCAACTGACTCATTGCTTGAAGAATAGGAAAAAATAGAGGACAGGCATAGACACCAAGGAAGAGTGGGAATGGCATTTCTTAATTTCAGAAGATAAGAGGCTTAGGATTTCTCATTTTCTTAAAAGGAATAGTAATTGAAGCATTGCATGCCATTAACAACCTTTGAAATAGTTGATAATTTCTATGACATCATGCATTTTTTTTCCATTTTTTTATTACTCAAATGAATTTATCACATCTGTAGTTGTATAATGATCATAGCAATCTGATTTCACAGGATTTCCATCCCACAGCCCAAGCACAGCCCCCCACCCCCCAAACTGTCTCCTCCAGAGACCATAAGTTTTTCAATGTCTGTGAGTCAGCATCTGTTCTGCAAAGAAGTTCAGTCTGTCCTTTTTTCAGATTCCACATGTCAGTGAAAGCATTTGATGTTGGTGTCTCATTGTCTGGCTGACTTCACTTAGCATGATAGTTTCTAGGTCCATCCATGTTGCAAAAAATGCTGGTATTTCGTTCTTTTTGATGGCTGAGTAATGTTCCATTGTGTATATATGTACCACTTCTTCTGGATCCACTCCTCTGTCCATGGACATTTAGGTTGTTTCCATGTCTTGGCTATTGTAAATAGTGCTGAAATGAACATGGGAGTACATGTGTCTTTGTGAGTCGTGGTTTTCTCTGGATAGATGCCCAGGAGTGGGATTGCTGGATCAAATGGTAGTTCTATGTTTACTTTTCTGAGGAATCTCCATACTGCTTTCCACAGTGGTTGCACCAATTTAAAATCCCACCAACAGTGTACTAGGGTCCCTTTTTCTCCACACCCTCTCCAGCACTTATTGTTTGTAGACTTTTGGATGATGGCCATTCTGGCTGGTGTAAGGTGGTACCTCATTGTGGTTTTGATGTGCATTTCTCCAATGAGTGACGCTGAACATCTTTTCATGTGTTTCTCGGCCATCTGTATGTCTTCTTTGGACAATTGTCTGTTTAGATCTTCTGCCCATTTTTGGATGGGGTTGTTTGTTTTTTTGGTATGGAGCTGCAGAAGTTGTTTATAATCCATTGTCAGTCGATTCACTTGCAAAAATTTTCTCCCATTCTGTGGGTTGTCTTTTTGTGTTGTTTAGGGTTTCCTTTGCTGTGCAGAAACTTTGAAGTTTGAATAGGTCCCATTTGTTTATTTTTCTTTTTATTGTCAATATTCTGATAGGTGGATCTGAGATGTTGCTGTCCTTTATGTCAGAGAGTGTTTGGCCTATGTTTTCCTCTAGGAGTTTTATAGTGTCTGGTCTTATATCTAGGTCTTTAATCCATTTCTAGTTTATTTTTGCATATGGTGTTAGGGAGTGTTCTAACTTCATTCTCTTTCATGTGGCTGTCCAGTTTTCCCAGCACCACTTATTGAACAAGCTGTCCTTTCTCCATTGTATAATCTTGCTTCCTTTGTCATAGATGAGTTGGCTGTAAGTGCATGGGTTTAATTCTGGGCTTTCTATCCTGTTCCACTGATCTATTTCTGTCTTTGTGTCAGTACCATGCAGTTTTGAGACTGTTGCTTTGTAGTATAGTCTGAAGTCCAGGAGCCTGATTCCTCCAGCACCATTTTTCCTTTTCAGGATGTCTTTGGCTATTCTGGGTCTTTTATACTTCCAAACAAACTTTAAAATATTTTGTTCGAATTCTGTGAAAAATGTCCTTGGTAATTTGAAAGGGATTGCATTGAATCTGTAGATTGCCTTGGGTAGTATAGTCATTTTGATATTAACTCTTCCTATCCAAGAGCATGGTATATCTTTCCATTTATTTGTGTCATCTTTGATTTCTTTCATCAGTGGCTTGTAGTTTTCAGAGTACAGGTCTTTTGTCTCTTTAGGTAGGTTTACTCATAAGTATTTTATTCTTTTGGATGCGATGGTAAATGGGATTGCTTCCCTAATTTCCTTTTCTGCTTTTTCATTGTTAGTATATAGAAATGATATTGATTTCTGTGTATTGATTTTGTATCCTGCAACTTTGCCAAGTTCGTGGATAAGCTCTAACAGTTTTCTGGTAGAGTCTTTAGGATTCTCTAGGTATAGTATCATGCCATCTGCAAATAGCGATAGTTTTACTTCTTCCTTTCCAATTTGGATTCCTTTTATTTCTTTTACTTCTCTGATTGCTGTGGCTAGGACTTCCAGAACTATGTTGAAGAGTAGTGGCGAGAGTGGACATCCTTGTCTTGTTCCTGATCTCAGTGGGAATTCTTTCAACTTTTCACCATTGAGAATGATGTTTTCTGTGGGTTTGTCATATATGGCCTTTATCATGTTGAGGTAGGTTCCCGTTATGCCCACTTTCTGAAAGGTTTTTATCAGAAATGGGTGTTGGATTTTGTCAAAGGCTTTTTCTGCATCTATTGAGAGGATCATATTGTTTTTATTCTTCAGTTTATTAATGTGGTGTACCACACTGATGGATTTGCAGATATTGAAGAACCCTTGCATCCCTGGGATAAATCCCACTTGATCATGATATACATTCCTTTTAATGTATTGTTGGGTGCGGTTTGCTAGTATTTTGTTGAGGATTTTTGTGTCGATGTTCATCAGTGATATTGGCCTATAGTGTTCTTTATTTGTGGAGTCTTTGTCTGGTTTTGGTACCAGGGTGATGGTGGCCTCATAGAATGAGTTTGGGAGTATCCCTTCTTCTGCAATTTTTTGGAATAGTTTCAGAAGGAGAGGTATTAGCTCTTGTCTAAATGTTTGATAGAATTTGCCTGTGAAGCCAACTGGTCCTGGACTTTTGTTTGTTGGAAGTTTTTAAATCACAGTTTCAATTTCAGTGCTTGTGATGGGTCCATTCATCTTTTCTATTTCGTCTTGGTTTAGTCTTGGAAGATTGTACTTTTCTAAGAATTTGTCCATTTCTTCTAAGTTTTCTGTTTTATTGGTGTATAGTTGCATATAGTAGTCTCTTATGATCCTTTGTATTTCTGTGGTGTCCGTTGTTACTTCTCCTTTTTCATTTCTCATGTTATTGATTGGAGTCCTCTCTCTTTTTTCCTTGATAAGCCTGGCTAGGGGTTTATCAATTTTTTTGATCTTTTCAAAGAACCAGCTTTTTTTTTTCATTGAATTTTTCTATGGTTTTCTTCATTCTCTTTCATTGATTTCTGCTCTGATCTTTATGATTTCTTTCCTTCTACTAACTTTAGGTCTTGTCTGTTCTTCTCTCTCAAGCTGCTTTAGAAGTAAAGTTAGCTTGTTTATTTGGGCTTTTTCTTGTTTCTTGAGGTGGGCTTGTATTGCTATAAACTTTCCTCTTAGAACGGCTTTTGCTGCATCCTGTAGCTTTTGGAGTGTAGTATCTTCATTGTCATTTGCTGCCAGGTATTTTTTAATTTCCTCTTTGATTTCTTCAGTGTCCATTGGTTGTTTAGTAGCATGTTGTTGAGGGTCCATGTGTTTGTGTTTTTTGCAGTTTTTTTCTTGTTGTTGATTTCCAGTCATATAGCATTGTGGTCAGAAAAGATGCTCGATATGATTTAAATTTTATTAAAGTTACCAAGATTGGATTTGTAGCCCAGCATGGGATCAATCTTAGAGAATGTTCCATGTGCACTTGAGAAGAATGTGTATTCTGTTGCTTTTGGATGGAATGTCCTATAAATATCTATGAAGTCCATCTGGTCTGATGCTTCATTCAGGGCCTGTTTTTCCTTATTAATTTTCTGTCTGGTTGATCTGTCCATTGCTGTAAGTGGGGTATTAAAGTTCCCCAGTATTATTGTGTTATTGTCAATTTCTCCTTTTAAGGTTGTTAGCAGTTGCTTTATATATTGTGGTGAACCTATGTTGGGTGTGTAGATATTTAAAATTCTTATATCTATACCGCAGCTGTGGCAACTCTCTATCCTTTAACCCAGTGCACTGGGGTTGGGGGGATCAAACCTGCACCTCCAGAGCAAACAGCCCCTACAGTTGGAGTCTTTCTTCCTTTTTTTTTTTTTTTTTTTTTTTTTTGCTTTTTAGAACCATACCTGTGGCATATAGAGGTTCCCAGGCTAGGGGTCAAATCAGAACTGCAGCTGCTGGCCTAAGACACAGCCACAGCAAGAGAGGATCCAAGCAGCATCTGCTGCTTACATCACAGCTCATGGCAATGTGCATCTTTAACCCACTAAGTGAGGCCAGGGATCAAACCTGCATCCTCATGGACACTTCTTGGTTTGAGCCATCATGGGAACTCTCATGCAGTTGGATTCCTAACTCACTGTGCCACAGCAGGAACTCTGGTTGTGTCTCTCTTTAAAAGAACTTTCAAAAATTAAAAAAAAAATTAAAATATATGAAGCTGCTCATTTAAAGAACAGTTTGCTACTTTAAAAAAGCAATCTGTATCAGAATGTTTTTAAACTATACAAGTCCTGTAAATATAGTAAATGTCAAAATTTGGACAAATTTTAATAGTCTGAATTCAGGACAAATTCTGATTGCAGCTTCTTTGAAAAACATCCAGTCACACTGCTTTAAAGTAACTATACAGAAAGGAAGTTAACATATACATTCTCTCTGTATAGATCTTAGGAAAACCTCTATAAAAGACATAGATGGGATTTGTAACTAGACTGTCTATGTTTAGAGACAGGTTAAATGACGGCGAGTTTTCACAAAATGTTACTTTTAGGAGCTTCCTTAATTTCTTCTTTATTTGTTTACTCAGAAAACACATTCTGAAGCAGAAGAGTAAGTATACAAGTAACACTGAGTGCTGGACAAATTATTGCAATATCAAAATTAGTGCAAGATTTTGTCTAGTAAAGGGACCATTAAGAAATGCTGTGCACAGTGTTCTCATCATGGCTCATTGGTTAATGGACCCGACTGCTATCCATAAGGACACGGGTTTGATCCCTGGCCTTGCTCTGTGGTTTGGAGATCCATTGTTTCCATGAGCTGTGGTGTAGATTGAAGACCCAGCTCGGATCCTGAGTTGTTGGAGCTATGACGTGGGCCGGCAGCTATACCTTCAATTGGACCCCTGGCCTGGGTACTTCCATTGGCCTCTGGTGCAGCCCTAAAAAAGCAAAAAAAAAAAGAAAGAGAAAAGAAAGGCTGTTCTCCAGAAGGTCTATTAATTCAAAGGGATAACCCAAGAGATGAAACCACATCTGCATGCAGTAATGAAATGAGTGCTGAAAAGCCCAAACTGTCATTTTGAAGTAAGGTAATATGTAAAAAGTTCGATGACTGTGAAAGAATTGTCTAAACACAATTACCTGCAATAGAAAATAAATATTAATTAATTCTAAAGCAATATGTAAATATGTTTCTGGCCTTTTAGCAAGCAATTACTATATGTAGTATTGCAATAATTAAGTAATGCTTGTCCTTTTTGCTGTAACATTATATAATTTATTTATTTATTCACACATTTAGCAGATGTTTTTAGAGCTCTGACCATGGGTCCAGGCATTGAAGGCAAATTTAAAACAAACAGGGAGTCCCCCTGTGGTGCAGTGGGTTAGGGATCAGGCATTGTCTCTGCAGCAGCTTGGGTTGCTGATGCGGCATGGGTTCAATCCCTGGCCTAGGGACTTCCACATGCCATGAGTGTGGCCAAAAAAAAAAAAAAAAAAAAAAGCCAACCAAAATAAACAATCCCCCCTTCAAAAAAAAGCAAACAAAAACTGGAGTTCCTGTTGTGGCTCAGGGGGTTAAGGAACCCAACATAGTGTCCTTAAGTATGTGGGTTCAATCCCTGGCCTCCCTTAGTTGGTTAAGGATCTGGCATGCCATGAGGTGTGGCATAGGTCACAGATGCAGCTCAGATCCAGCATTACTGTGTCTGTGACATAGGCTTCAGCTGCCGCTCCAATTTGAGCCCTAGCCCGGGAACTCCATATGCCACAGGTACAGTCATAAAAAGGAAAACATAGCAAAACAAAGCAAAAACAAAAACCAAACCCTGGACATTCTTACTCTAAATTAGGATAAAAGAAGATAAGCAAGTAATTATAATACAATGTAACAGACCTAGAATAGATGCTCATTCATTTATGTAACAAATATTGAGTTTCTGCTATACGGCAAAGCACAGGTCTAGGCACTGGGTATACAGTGGTGACCAAGACCCTGCCTTCATGGACCTTCCATGAAATATCAAAAACATTGAGCTTTAAATTAAGACTTGAATTAATTTAAATTAAATTAAGACGAAGCACTGGGATGTGTTTGAATGGGATATTGCAAACACATTTTAGAGAGAAAATTCATGGGCAAAGAAGTGATATTAATGCTCAGATGTAAATCAGAGAATGTTGATATGAGGTTCTGTGCAGCTGGAGAATGGAGAAGGAGGTTAGAGCCATGGAGCCATGATGAAAAACTGATGTGGGGTAGGTAGTAGGAACCAATGTCAGTTGTGAAGCCTGGAAGTGACGTGATTTAGTTTATTTTTTGTGTGGATGAATTTCTCAGCTAAGTGGACGATGTATTGGAGGAACTGAGGAGATAAGTTGAAAAACAGGTATATATATTATGTGTATTTTATATTATTACATTATATTAATATATTATAATGTATGTTATGATAGAGAGGTGGTAGATAGTTGAACTGCGGCAGCAGTACTAAGCTATGACCCAACCCTATATACTATCCTTAAGTGCCATGTACTTAGAGTCTGTGTTAGTCAATAACACCTGAAATTGTCTTTTTTTTCCTTTTTCTTTTTGCTTTTTTTCTTTTTGCTGTTGGCTGTGCCCAAGGTGTATGGAGGTTCCCAGACCAGGAATTGAACCTGTGCTGCAGCAGCGACTCAAGCCTCTGCAGTGACCACACTGGATCCTTAACCTGCTACGCCATAATAGAACTCCTGAAATTCTCGTTTTTTACATGCTATATGTTTAGTTATTTGTTTTAATATTTTTGAATAATTTAGAGCAACTTTCACAGATATCTTTTTAATTAACAAAACATAACTATCAAATATCAAAATCAGAGCACCCATAAAATGCAATATGACTGTGCTGTGTTGCGAGACATGTTTTTATAATATTTTCTTAGCCTCTTTGCTGAAAACTCCATCTTGTCCTTCCTTACTTTGTCCCATCTTCCTGCTTAAGAAACAGTCACGGTGATGGTAAATGACTTAAGCTTAAGAACAAAGACCTAAAGGCATGGGTTATTCACGGGGTCAGCTGAATGAGGACATAATACAATGGTCTAGGCGCCCAGGACCTGTGCAGATTGGCAAGCCATTTGCACAAGTATGATATGTCCTCTAAAGAATAAGAGAAAGAGGAACCTCATGGCCAAGTGGTTAATGAGTGGTCGTTAGCAGAATATGCATTAGCAAAGAGAACCAAGGTACAAACCTAGGCACACAGGGTTGCCACAAATAGGCATGCCTTTTGCGGAAGCACAGTGAGGATTCTCTGAAATGCTATGCATAGATAGCTAACTCAAATGCTAATGATTCTTAAATGCCTAAAGTTTAGAGTAAAAGTTCAACCATCTACCATCTAAGTGACTTTTAAAATAATAAAACAATTTATAAAATAATAAAAAAACCTATATCCTGCACCTACAACCCCCTTTTCACTTGATGTAATCCTCAAGAGCACAATAAAAAAAGTGTGGTTTCTTAAGGCAAAGCTCTTGGTTCCTGAGACCTTGAGTCTCCAGGTTCCCACCTTTACTTAAGATAAATGTCTCTGTGTCTTGTTTTATGCTAACCTTTTTTTCCTTAAGTTCCATAGCACACATTCTTCAGCCCCATCCTGCTGAGCTGGTCTCTGCAGTGCAGTATCTTTTAATATCTGTGGGCACGTTAAAGTCATCATCTTTTTAAGAATGTTTTAGAACATATTGTCATCATCTTTTTAGAATGTTTTAGAACATATTGTCCATTATCATGGAATACGAAATTTTGAATAATTTCATCAAGTTCTGAAAACAATCTCATTGTAATTTTTATTAGATTCATAATTAATTAGATAAGATGATATATTCAAAACATTCAACCTTACTTTCTAGGAATTTGGCATCTTCTTCCAGTTATGAAGGTATTCTATATCTTAATGTAGAGTTTTATAATTTTTCCCCTACAGGACTCTAAAGAAAGTTAATCTTAGATATTTTAAGATTATGTTTGCTTTTGTGAGATAGGTCTTATTGATGCTTTCTGAAAGAGAAGTTGATATTTGTGTGTTTTATAACCAACATATTTACTAAATTATCTTCTTAATTCTAAAAGCTTTTCATTGATTGGTGGGTGATAGTGGGGTTCTAGTACCTTTATTCTATAATTTTCAAAAGTTATATGACCAGTTTCTCTTTCATATCGTGGTGGGCATCTTTATTTAATTCCTAATTATAATACAATCTCAAGTGTTCATCACACTTCTTGTATTTTCATTGTTAGGCATTAGGCTGGTTATTGGTTTTAACTGTAGACTCTTAGTCTATAATTTATCTTATAATTTACATTTATAATTATAAATATCACTGTAACATATTTCTGATTTTTAATCCAGACTTCCATATCTGAGATAAATCCTACTTAGTCATTATTACGTGTTATTCTTCTCAGGTCTTTACTCTTTTACTTTAAGGGCTGAATTTTTTATTGAATCATAGAAATATTCTCTTTTAATTTATTAGATTTTCTCTGAATCTTTAGTTGGGTTGAATATTTTCAATCTCAAAGGCTAAAATATTCTGTATTATTTCTTTACATAAGAGAAGTATTTCACAAGTATTCTTTTAATCTCAAAACTTGCAATAAAGTACTATATTAACAGCTAATTATTTCCCCTTTTATGTTGGCAAATATAATCATGTAGGTCCTGTTCTCATTCTGATATAGAACTTTGTTAAAGATCCTAATGACATTTACTTTAATAAACCGGAGTTTTGCTTTGTAGAATTAAGCTTCTAATTCAGTTAGTTTTCAAAGCAGAGTGGTAAGGAGTACTGTTAAAGGTCTTGGGCTCACTAGATTATCTGATTTTCAAGTTGTGGCTCTGCCTCTTACAAGCTGTGTGACTTTAGAAAACTTACTTAAGTGTTCTGGGCTCGGCATCTTTAAATGAAATGAGAAGGTACTCTGTATAAGGTTATTGTGAGTGAAACAAATCAATACATATGAGGCTGGTAGAACTTTACCTTGATATTGTAAGTGAGGCTAATTTTATAACTTTCCCTTCAAAACCTAGGCCTGTCAATCTTATGAAACATTTGAAATAGCCTGCAACAACTCTACTATCCTCTTTATTCCCTCTTTCCCTTAGTATTGTTCTGTTAACCCTGCAGTTCCCCAAAAGTCCCTAGTATTAAAATTATTTTTTCTTTCACCTGTTCATCCTGACTCTTTCTTTCACTTGTTTGGCTTTTTTTTTTTTTTTTTCCCATACTTCTAGTATGCCTAGTTTCAAAGCTCAAGGTTGAAAAATGTGATCAATGCAAGTTTTGACAGTGGATGGAAAACTGGAAATGCTACAAGATAAGGCCCCATTTGCCTCTCCTGCAGGTTGATTTAAGTGGGAGAAATGAAGGATTTGAACCAATGAGAGAGAACACTGGGAGGCATACAAGGAAGAAAACAAAACAGAACAAATATCAGCTTGTTGCTCAATATCTTCCTATTCCCTCATTTCATCACTCTGGGCCAAAGGTGAGAGCTAACAAGATATCCATTTTACATGCCTATTGTCTAACACCTAGCTTCCTTCTTAGGCTTTCAATTAACTGCCAGCAGATAGCTTGGCGCCTAGTCTTCCATAAGCTTTCAGGGCAGTCTCAAGGTGGCTGTGATCCAGAGTTACGTGGAAGACATCTGTGTCTGCAGAACATTGGCCTGGCACTGTGGAGTGGCTCTGCAAAAATTCTAGAACCCAGGGCCTTCACAGAATCTTTTCTTTAAATGAAAAGATTTATACTTGATATGATACTTTAATATTTCTGATTCAAATAGGTGGTAAATGTTATTGGGGTGCTGGTGCCTTCATTCTTTAACGAATGACTTTGGGCTAAACTGCTTCATTTGCCTTATGTTCTAAATCAGTGGCTATGGAGAAAGCTTTGGTGGTGAGCTTACGATACGAGTAGTAACTAACATTTATAGAATGTTTATCCCAGGCACTGTTCTGTGTGTTTTACACAGAGCAAGCAACTTATGCAATCTTTGCAGCAACTCAGGGAAGTAGGTGTTATTTTTATCTTCATTTCATATATTAACAAAAAGATACAGAAAGATTAAATAATTTCTCCACGGGAAAAAATAAGCCAGTGATAGGTAGCACCAGGTTCAAACCCAAGCTTGATGCCACTGATAACCATGATTAGAGAGAGATGAAACCAACATGCAGGAAGAAGCAGAGATCCTCGGAACCAGCCGAAATTTGTCCTTGGATTGTTTGAGACACTCAAATATGATAAATCTCTCTGCCTCCCCTTCTTTTTCTAAACTTGGGCTTAAATGTAGGAAGTCTGACATCTGACCTATGCTCTTATTACTGGCAGCTAAAAGTCCAAGTGAACACAAAATTCATTAAAAAAAAGATGAAATACTAAATGTAATTTTTCTTTTTTCTTTTTTGGTTGCATCTGTGACATGAAGAAATTCCCAGGCCAGGGACTGAACCTATGTTGCAGTTGCGACTTGTACCACCACTGTGGCAATGTGGGATCCTTAATCCTTTGTGCCACACAGGAACCTCCAAGTATAATTTTTTTTGCTTCTAATAATCGATTCCAGACTAAGCTCTTTGATATTTGTTATAAAATACTACATATAAACACAGGACACTATTATTTAGTTTTTATATTAAAATATTCTAACTTGATCTTTGCTTTAAGAATGGGGAGTTGGGAAATTTTAGTCACCCTGCTTTGCTTGACTTTCTCCTAGAAAACTGTACAGGGAACATGTAATTGTGTATAAATACTAGCATGTCAGCACAGGCTAAAGCTTTTAGAATTAAGCCAATTCTATATGTTTAGTAACTGTGGAAATTCTTTCAATAGAAAAAAGCATGTAGTTTTTGAAGTTTTGAAATGAAACCTTGTTCGCTGTAAAGAAATACTGTTTATGTAAAGAGATACTGAACTTGGTATCAAGTATTTCTCTTGATCTTTTCTCCTTAAAAGTTAGAGCTGGAGCTCCTGTTGTGGCTCAGTGAGTTAAGAAACCGACATAGCATCTGCGATGATGCAGATCCAATCCCTGGGCTTGCTTAGTGGGTTAAGGATCTGGAGTGGCCATAGCTGCCACGTAGGTCATAGATGAGGCTTGAATCTGGTGTTGCCATGGCCATGGCGTAGGTCTGCAGCTGCAGCTCTGATTCGACCCTAGCCCATGAACTTCCATGTGCCACAGGTGTAGCCATAAAAGAAAAAAGAAAAAAACAACAACTAAAAACTGGTTTTAACATTAATGTATTTTTACTATCTCATTTGTTGGGTTCCCTATACTTTTGAAGGCACAACTAAAGTAGAATTTCTAGGGAAATAATCTACATGGGCATGAATAAGAGGATGAAGAAAAGATTGGCTCTGAGCCCTACAAGTAGGCATAATGAAAAAGCAGCATCCCCATATTTCTAGTTCCAGTTTGAATGGAATTAATCTCAAATAGATTTTGTGCCTCTGAGTAAAGCCAGTGAGACTGTGAAAGTCATGAAGAAAAATATTTTTTGGCCTCAGGATCTGAAAGGATGAGTCTCTTCATGGCCAGTCCATCAAATAGGACAAAGGTGAGACTATGCTTTTTTTTTTTTTTTTTTCCCCCTCAGCAGTGTATCCATACTGCCTAACAGAGTAGCTTAAACATTATAAATGCTTAATAAATATTAATTGTACAAGAAATTCAAGCATTTACAATGTCTTCTTTTTATTTTATGTATTATTACAACAAGGTCCTCTTCAGCACAATGTGCCTTCAAATACCTGTGTTTGAATTTGCACAGATGCTTAGTTGACAAAACATTCAGAGAACAACCTAAGTTTTATTTTTCTTCCATAAACCAACCTGAGGGTAAACACTCAGAATATTTCATTATATTTTTAGTAAAACAGGTACTGAAATTCTCCCATGAGAATAATCTTGGTTCCACTGTTGAATGAGATTATGAAAAATTTGTTCATTAGCACCACACATTATTTAGGTAGAAATAAACAAGAAAAATAACTGGATACTTTACTTTCTATTTTGGAAAAATATTATATTTATAGCAAAACTATTAAGATATTATAAAGAGTGCCCATATGCCCTTCATCCAGCTTCATCTAGTGTTTACATTTCACATAACGACAATGGGTTTGTCAAAACTGAGAATTTAACATTAGTACAATATTACTGATTAATCTGCAGACTTTACTTAGATTTCAACATTTTTTTCACTTAAGTCCACTGTTTATGTAGAATTTAATCTAAATCCAGGGTAGTACATTGCATTTAGTCTTTATATCTTCTTGGGCTCCTATAATAAGTGTCAGTCTGTCATTGTGTCCTTGCTTTTTATGATCTTGAGTCTTGATGAGTAATAATCAGATGTTTTATAGGATTTCCTTCAATCTGTTTGATTAATTTCATCATTAGACTGAAATTACGGGTTTACAGTAGAATAACACAGAGTCGAAGTGCCTTTCTCATCACATCATATCAGGTGATATATGACACCAATATGACATCACTATTGATGTTCACCTTGACCACTAAATTAAAGTAGGGTCTTCTGTATTTCTTTTTGGTAAAGTTACTCCTTTTTTAAGATTTTATTTTTTTCCATTATAGTTGTTGATTTGCAGTTTTCTGTTAATTTCTACTGTACTGCAGAGTGAGCCAGTCATACATATATATTTATATATTCTTTTTCTCACATTATCCTCCATCATGTTCCATCACAAGTGACTTGATCTAGTTCTCTGTGCTATGTAGCAGGATTTCATTGCTTATCCATTCCAAATGCAATAGTTTGCATCCACTAACCCCAAACACTCAGTCCATCCCACTCCCTCCCCCTCCCCCTTGGCAACCACAAGTCTATTCTCCATGTCCATGAGTTTCTTTTCTTTTCTTTTCCATTTTTCCCTTTTGGGAGCAAGTCACTAAGTCCAGCCCACATCAAGAGCATAAGAATTACACTCCACTTCCTAGATGGGGGATATGCAATTTGGGATTCTTCTATAAGGATGAATTGTTCTTTCCTTTCCATATTTTTTATGTTAATGTGGACTCATGGATATTTATTTCACTCTTTGGGTAATAGTAATTCAATTACCATGTTTATTTGTTTTGTTGCTTAAACTTTTCCAGCTCTGGCCTTTGGAAATATAGGTTGATTTCTATGTCTTTTGAACCCATCATCTTTTTTTCTTTCTTTCTTCTTCCTCCCTCCCTCTCAATCTCTCTTTCTTGCCTTCTCTCTTTCTTTCTTTTCATGCATCCTCAATTTCTGGAGCTATTAACGTGCTGCGCTAGGATCAGTATACTTATCAGTACATAGTAACCTATGACACACACATATATATTTATATTGATCTGTGTATGTATGTTTAAAAAACATAAGTTCCTACTGATATCTCTGACTCTAATTAATTCTAGCTTTTTCCCCTTGATTGTAACTTTTTGTCTCTTAGAAATCTGGCTCCTCTTAAAAGTGATGTATTTACGTATTCAATGCTAGTATGCATAAAAGTAGTTTCAGAATTACTAATCTGTACCCTGTGAGAAGGAAATTCACCAACCAGAGCACAATATTTATATTTAATTCTTTGTGTCTTTATTCTTATAGTATCCAGTCAAAATACCATTTTTCCAAGTTGTTTGTGTGAGGGGATTCTGAATAGGAATTCCTGTTCCCTATTCAGATGCTTGCTCTGGTTATTCTTATTACAGCAAGAAAAATGGTCAGATTCAGTATGATTTAAAAGATCACATTTAGCACCTTCTACATGCGTAGTCGGTAAAGACATTTTTAGTGATAACGTGAATATAATTTTTCCCCAGAGACCAATTTAATTGTATACTTCTCTTGTGATTTTTATGACTTTATAATTGGAAGAATTGTTTCCTTTTAGATATGTCACTAAACTATAGAGTGTTGACTAGCCATTAACTTTAACTCATGATGTGAATTAAGATGTTCAAAAGTATACCCAATTTGAAGCAGCAATTATATTTGAATTTTTATTTCAAAATAATTTAGAAAAATCAAGCCCTGTATCAAGTGTCTTGAATTCAATATTATTATGATTGCTCTTTGGAGTTGAACAATCTTGTGCCCTTGAAAGAGCCTGTGAGAAAAATCAGCTAAATTTTAGAAAAGATTTTGGAGCAATTTTAAACTATGCTTGGAAATTTCTATAGGAATGTCTTCTTTCTCTTCTGAAGTATTTATCAAAAATCAATGTTCTGTATCTCTAGATTAATTTTAAGTAATGTAATCCATTAGAAACAAGCTAGGGGAGATGTTATAACATTTTTTGTTTATGCACATCATATTATCCTAGTTCAAATTCCATGCCCTACAAGCAGACATTGTATTTGTAAAAAAAAAAAAAAAAAAAAAAGAAGATAACAGATTAATACTTAACAGACTTCATTTGAATTATGTAAGATCAAGTTTGGATATGTTCAAATCCATAGACAAAGCAATTGATCCAAGATATCTGAAAAAACGTCAATAGATTAAGACAACAATGACAGCACTGATAATTTATGTTATCTAATTAAATATAATCCTTTGAATCTCTTGGAAACATACAATGGAATGGCATGTGCTTGGATTTCAAGTTCTAGCAATAAGCTGAGATGAGAGACTAGCCAAGATAAGTTCATCAGAATTATATTTGGCTGGCTACAGTCAAATGTGGCCAATATATCAGCTCTCACTATAACATCATCTGACAGCTCTGAAGCCACAGAAAATGCTGCATTTGCAATGATGGAGAAGGAAAAAAAAAAGGCTGATGTCAACCTGTCAATTATCTTACTCTATAAAACATAAATATTAGAACAAAGGATGTAACACATTGAGGAGTACACGGCTCTTGTCATTCAAAGAAACTCAGTAACTTTTCTAGATGTTTTGAAAAGAATGTGGGTGAGTCTGGCCTTCCTTTCTCAACCAGGTTTTGGTTTAACCATTGATAAATGTAAGGGATATGAAAAGGAAAGGGAAGGAAATTGTTTAGCACCTTCCACATGCCAGGTATGAGGCTAGGTCCTCTATAGATTACTAATTCAATAACTCCTTTCACCTACACTGTAATGTAGGTATTTAAACCCCCATCTGACAGATAAAAAACAGACTGAAGTTGAAAACAGAAACAGCAAGTTCTAGGTATGGAACTTAATACAGAATCAGTCTATCTCCAAAGATCTATCATGTTGTTGGGAAAATATATTTTGTTTATACTGACTGAGGAAAAATGTAAATAAGAAGAAAATCTTCCACCAAAAGATATTGAATTATTTATTTTAAAGTCCAAGAGGAATGATCTTTTTCAAGTACTCTCTAGTTTGGATTCTATCAGTAAGTATTAAATGCAGGCTCCAGTTAATGAATTAGATTCTCTCTCCACAGACAATGTATGTGACACTTTTTCAGTTTTTTTAATTTATTTCATCACAAAGACCAACCTGGTTTGAATCCTGGAAAACAGTTGGCAAATGGGGATTGCCGCATGTGACACACAAAATTAATTAAAAACCTTTTTTTTTGGCTGTGGTTCACAGCATGTGAAAGTTCCCAGGGCAGGGCTCAAATCCACACCACAGCAGTAACCTAAGCCACAGAAGTTACAACACTGGGTCATTAACCCACTGAGCCACCAGGGAACTCCCACACAAAATTAATTTGATGAGGAGCAGATGTTATGCTTTTTCAACTACCAATTACTCACCTGTCTGAAAATTTGCAAACCAAGTAATAAATAAGATCACATTACATAAATATATTAATTCATTTATAACAATGTCTATTGTAAAATTCATTTATTCAATGATTGGATCAGGAAGATGTGGTATATATACACAATGGAATACTACTGGCCATAAAAAAGAACAAAACAATGCCATTTGCAACAACATGGATGGAACTAGAGACTCTCATACTGAGTGAAGTAAGTCAGAAAGAGAAAGACAAATACCATATGATATCACTTATATCTGGAATCTAATATATGGCACAAATGAACCATTCCACAGAAAAGAAACTCATGGACTTGGAGGATAGACTTGTAGTTGCCAAGGGGGAAGGGGATGGAGTGGAATGTTTTGGGACCTTGGAGTTAGTAGATGCAGACCATTGCTTTTGGAATGGATTAGCAATGAGATCCTGCTGTGTAGCACTGTGAACTGTCTAGTGACTTATGATGGAGCATGATAATGTGAGAAAAAAGAATGTTTGCATGTATGTGTAACTGGGTCACCATGCTGTACAGTAGAAAATTGACAGAACACTGTAAACCAGCTATAATGGAAAAAAATAAAAAAATTTATCGAGTGGGTAATATTGCATTATTCTATACACTGGAAACCAAATACATTTCTAAGATCTTATAGAACATTTATTCTATTTGAAGGAGACAGCAACTAAACAAATACGTAATATAATATCAGACAGTAGTAGTCATTTGAAAGAAATAAAGCAAACTAGAAGATAGAATGATGGTTGTGTGTTCTCATAAGGCCATTGGTAAGTCTCCTCTTTAAGAAGTCATTACTATAGATAAAATAGATAATAAGGAACTGCTATATAGCACAGGGAACCCTATATGGGAAAATAATCTGAAAAAGAATGAATATATGCATATGTATAACCGATCCACTTTGCTGTACACTTGAAACTAACTCAACATTGAAAATCAACTGTACTCCAATAAAATTTAAAGAATAAAATAAGGGATGGCTATTCAGGTTGTCAAGCAACTATACTCCAGTATAATACAAAAAAATAAAAATAATAACATGCTCCCTAGACTTGCTATGCAGTGGGTCTAGACTTTCAGGCATGCAAGATGCAAAAGTCCTAGAGATCTGTTGCACAAAAGGCATAGAGTTAAAAATATTGTACACTTAAAATTTTGTTAATAAGGTAGATGTCATGTTTGTGTGCGTGTGTGTGTGTGTGTGTGTGTGTTAAGTCATAATAAAAAATACTCCTTAGGGGAAAAAATTTGACTTTGGGCAAACACCCTAAAAAAATGCGGGGGTAAGCATGTCCTTATCTGGGGGAAGAGAATACAAGGCAGAGGGAATGGCAGGTGCAAATGCCCTGAGACTGGCATCTGCTTGGTGTGCTCCTGGCACAGCAAATGTGATGGGAACAGAGTGAGAAGAAATGCTGCAGAAGATGAATTCGCAAGGGAGCTACATGTGTTTGTTGAAGTCTATAGGCTATGGTGGAATTTAAGATTGTGTGTTGGGAAACCATGGTAAGTTGAGTAGGAAAGTAACTTCATCTGACTTACATTTTTAAAAAACTACACTCCAGCTACTATGTTGAAAACAGTCAGGAGAACAGTCAGGAGGAGGCCAAGTGTGGAAACCAGCCCGGAAGCTGTTGGAATAGTCAAGATATTAGAACTTCCACCTGCTCCCAGCAAAACGTGCATCACATAGAAACTAGAGTTTTCAATCATCCAAATCCTCTTTAACAATACTTAAAATTTTGAAACTCCTTGATTTTTTAAAAAAATCTCCATCAATTTCACTTAAAACAGAGAAGGATTTATTAAAGAGCTGATAGTGATATTTCACAATGAATTTTCACAGTATTTGATAACCAAGTGCTATGAGGAGTGTGGCATTTATCTATGCATGTTTAAGATGCTTGTCAAAAAATAACATGACAAAGGGAGATGCCACATTTTTGAGCCCTTGGGAGCAAGTCCTTTGCCTATAGGAAGTTGGAGGAACTCTCATTCTCTTCTCAGTAACCTTCAGTTTGTACCCCCTTCCCAGTTGCTGGCAAGTGGTTCTGCTAGGTTCCTGACATCCAAGTGTATAGTCATGTGACACCTGCCATTTTCACTGAGTCATCAGGTTTGATGGGTAGCTGATGGACTCTAGGCTCTCGTGTACATCTTAGTGAATTCAAGAGGCTAATGGCTCTGCACACCAACATTTCCCCATGCCTCTGACTAACTATCTCAAGGTACATGTGGGCTTGTGTCCTTTAGAGATCACAGAGGGATCCCAGCTCAGAAAGAGTTGGGCCTTGAGTGCCGAAGTCACCAGAGAGTGACTAAGGAGAACTCTCGGTTGGACATTCCTTCCTCTTCAGTACTGCTGAGATGGAGATAAGCAACCTCTTGGTAGAGGGGGCAAGGAGATGAGAAGGGAGGTGTTGTCAACCATCTCCAAGCCCAGGTTTGCCCCCTTTGGTTGGAATTCTAGGACTCTGAGCTAGCAGGTCGATAGAAATCAAACATCCACATAATAGATAAATAACAAAAATCAACACAAAAATGGAACTTGTGGTGCATTCATCTTTGTGGGAAACAGAATGTCAGTGTCCCATGCATGCAGCAAAGGAATGGAAGAAAGCCTAGGAAGTGAATTCATATCTCACAGCTATCTGTCTAGCTGTGTCTCTGAGTTTGCTTTCGTATTCTTCCTCCTGTCTGGCCTCCAGTTGCCGCAGAGATAACTCAGAAGGCCGTCTCCTCCCCCTGTCCCACATTCACAGCTGACCAAAGTCCCCCATCCTTCTCACTTTCCCTCACCCCTGCTCTGTTTTTCTCAGCATAGCTAATGGACCTCACTCAATCTGACCTACATCGGAGGGATGGTGACCCAAAAAGAAATGTCTCATCTCTGACTCACTTTTCCCTTTTAGCTTCTTCTCCCGTCATCTCCCTAAACCAGAGGGATGGAATTTTCTCTTACTTCTCTTGTCACCTACACGGGAATTCCACCTTCTTGATCAAAGAGTCATGAATGGCAGTGAGGAGAGAAAGCTCTTTGCTTACAAATGAGCAGTCCTATTACCTGTAATCAGCCTCTCCAGTTTCTTCCAGTTTCCATAGGTTTGTGTCTGTAAAGCCCATAATGGATGGTTTTGCCCCACACTCCCAATTTTAGTTGTGCTCTCCTGGGTCTCATATTTGTGTTAATAGATTCCGGGTCCTACCTCTGTTGTAGGGTGTTGTTTGAACAGAACAGGAAAGAGAAAAGAAACAGCACACACACGAAATAAAGATTAACTTGCCTGTATGTGGGTCTTGCTATTTCAGCAGCCAATGACAACAGGTAGAACTCCAGAGCTCTGAAGGTCACATAAATGTATGCTGGCTGGGTCAGTGCTGCAAAGCAAATATTTAGTAAGGGTGTCAATCAATAGTAATCTTTTGTACCATATTTTTCTTTCATAAGATGCCAGGCTGGCTAGAGTTCCACTGATTTGATGCCTAAAAAGAGTAACTGGGATATTTATGAGTTTTGGAGGGAAGGAGATGGTGGGTGAAAATTTGGTACTGAAAGGTAACAAAAGCTCACTTTGAAATAGTACACCTTTAATTGGCTATTCCCAAATGCAGATGAAGCTATTTTGTGGGCTCCTGGTTCTAAACTCCTGAAAAGGGTTGGGGTGGGGTAGGGTTGAAGTTCAGGGAGAAAGACATGAGGGAGAAAAATATTGAATTTGAGGAAGGAAGTTCAATAAACTCTACTGTTTTTGCCCACTCAAATTTTCCACCAATTGATAAATGAGGCCAGATGTTAATTTTATACTGATAAAGGTGACATGGGAGAATGTGACTTAGCTCATGATGGCAGTAAGTTCTTATCATCAAGAATGCCCCTAACAACTAGTTGCTAGATTAGGCAGTGCTGACCAAGAGAAGCCTCACCTTGTGTATAGATGGGAGACACACAACTCAGAAGAGTCCAGCTCGCTATGGGCAGCTAGGCTTCTAGGAAAAAGCACAGAAAGTCTCCACCTGCTGTTTCTTCCTTTAAAGGTACAGCTTGGCTTCAACTTCCTCCTCCTCTGCTACTGGAATTCCCTTCACATGAAAGGAACTATTAGAAGCTTTGCTAATAGTTCCCTATCCACTGGAACTTCAGTGTTGTGGGGGATTCTACCCTCTTTGTTGAAATGTCCGCCTTAAAACCAAAGTTTACTCATCAACCTTAACCTATGAATATCCCATAATATCAAAGAAAGGGGGAAAAAAAAGCCAATCACTGGTGATAAGTGAAAAGAGAGAAAGAAGGTAGATAAGAAAAAAATAAAGTGCTAAAGTTGGATTCAGATATATTTGTTTTTCTTTTGCATTTCTAAGGATTAGCATGACCTTTGGCCATTAGGAAATCATGATTTTAAAAAAGGAAGTGAATGTTGAAAAGAAAAATGAAGAATATAAATTTTTTATGACACCTTGATTACATTTCTTGAAATGTATTCCCCTGGAGAAGCCAGGATGATATTCTGGCAATACTTGCCTTCTTTGAGGGCATTGCATGAATAAATTCTATTAAATGTAATCAAAATATGAGGAGATTTCTTCTTGCCAAAATGATTGAGGTGTGACGTGTTCTTTATAACCAGCTGTTGGGAACAAACTGTTTTCCTTAAAGGGTGGTCCACAAACACCAGGCATTCTTTTCAGTATTCAAGTGTTTAAAATTTTACAAATTTATACATTCCAATATTTTATTTAGAAAATTGATTTATATGGATATCATAAATTATACAAACTTTCATAGTTGCAACCTTGACCATTACACAACTCAATAAAAGAAGTCTAAAGACTTTTGGGTTGTTCCTCTGTTTGTCATAAAAGAGAAGCTCAAAAAAGGACTTATGCCATTATTTTGAACACATTTTAAAAAGTCTGGAGAATGTAATGTTAAAATTGAAACCAAATATAAGACCAATGCAGTATAGTAGCCCATATGCTTCAGTGTCTTAATTAGAGATGAATTAATGTAAAAGCAGTTATGGTACACTTACCACTTAATATAGCATTCTTAGTTTTAGGTTTCTGTATGAAATTAGATTTATTTGAAAATATATTATTCAATACAAATTGTGAATAAGAAGAATTATAGTAATGTATTAAAAAATCAATAACAGTTTCCACTGGAAGCTAATGATTTCTAGAGGATAAATAACAGACTGAAACTGGAGTTTGGTTTAGGGAATATGTTGAATAAAATAGAACTGACATGTAAAAGTGATTTTATGTCTTCTCTTTATGGAGTGATGCCTGGTTCACTGTTATTGATCAAGTGAAATTAAACTCAGACTGTGGCATTCCTCCTTCACAGTAGCAAAGAGATCAGATCCAGTGCATGTATTTTCATCAATCAAAATAGATGAAGTTACTTAATACTGTTTCTTTCATCTTATTTTATTGGGAACAAGCTCTCCGTGAGACAACCAAATGATGGCTTTCCAAAATTGCAGAAAACTGCTACTGCTTACAGCCTGGAAATTCCTAGCAAACCTAATACCATTGAGAGATGTAACTATGAACACATAATTGCATGGCTCTCTTTTTAAAACTTTGTAATGCATTTCCTAAATTGATATCATTTGGCAATAGCTATACATTTATGACAAGCCAAAATGATTGCAATTATGGGTTTGCCCCTAAGAATGCCACACAATAACTGAAAATTCAGTATCCTACATAAGGCAGTAGAATAATTGCAACCATCATTTTTTCCCATATTTCAAACCAAATGTATTGTGTGTCTCAAAAATATATAATAATGGTGTTTTAAGGCTTACTCAAATAGCCACAAAAACCTTTGAACAGATGCATAGTCCCAAGTAGCCATTACAAACTATGACAGATATGGAATTGATTTTTTTTTATTGGTAATGAATACTTTGTATGGGGTTTGTTTTTTAAAAAGTTGTACAGACCACCCTACTTAAGTAGGTCATCCATTCTGCTTTTTTTCTATCTGTTTCTTTCTATTCTCACATTTATCACACATTTTAATTATATATGTCCTTGTTTGCAGGTATGTTTATTTTCTGTTTTCACTCCTAGATTGTAACTTATGGACTTTCTGAGACCAGACTCCAAGACTATTTATGTGCTCAAGACCTATGCCTGCCACTGTTAAGTGCTGAATAAATATTTATTAAGTGCATTAACTATAATCATTCAATAAATACATGTGGTGGACTTAAATGGGATTATATAGATAAAATATATTGCTCTCTAGATATGACAGAGATAGGTAATTGAATAGATTAATGTATGAAATATATATATCATATATATTCCATAGAAATGGAAATGGAATTCTAAAATGTCTATGGCATGTGCATCTATATATATAATATATACATATATAATATGTACTTTCTATTTGTTCATATACATAGCATAATAGTTCTATGAAATGGGATGCTTTTTAATATGAGCTTCATGAATCCTGAGATTTTCAAAGAGAGGGTAGAAGTCAGAGAAGAAATTCATTTAGTTACCTAGGAGACTCTTTCAACTATAATGTTCTAAAATTAAATAAACAGGTAACAAAATGAATCCTTTAAGCCATAAGTTGTTTCTATGAAAAACCATGGGCTTTCTTCCTTAACCTCTCCTCATTTCATATCATTTTAGTAATTTTCTCTACCCACTAGATCATGTGAGTTTATATTTCTTTTATTGGGGTCATGGGAGCATGAGCAATAATCTCAATGACTGGTAATTGAAACAAGAGGAGAATCACCACTTAAGGAAAAGGGTAATATGTTGACCCAAAGGAGGCTGTGAACTCTTTTTATTGTTTACCAAGACTTCGCAACCTCCAACTTCTACCTCATTTTATAGGAGTCATGTAAGCTGCAAGCTGATGACCTGAATGAAGTGGGAGGTTGGAATGAAGACCTGGTGATGAAGTAGCTTGTGAGTGACAGATGATCTATTCCTTCAGTGACTGGGGGCAAGGGAGGCAGGGCAGAAGAGCTCACTTATCCTTACTATGCCAGTGAATGGCTTTCACTCTCCATGGATCCTTGCCTCAGAGTCAGGTAAAAGTACACCTTTAGTAGCTATAGCAACAAGATGGTGTGGGGGTAGGGTGGGGAGGTGAACAGCGAATGCCAATGGAGACATTTGTGGGCTAGACTTCAGGTGACAGAAGAGCATGAGTTTTGTTTGTTTTTGTTTTTGTTTTTCGGGGCCACACCCAGAGCATATGGAAGTTCCCAACCTAGGGGTTGAAGCATTGGAGCTACAGCTGAGGACCTACACCACAACCACAGCCACAGCAACTCCAGACCCAAGCCATGCCTGGGACCTACATCACAGCTCATGGCAACACAGGATCCCCCACCCACTGAGCAAGCCCAGGGATGGAACTCACATCCTCATGGATACTAGTCAGATTCATTTCTGCTGTGCCACAACAGGAACTCCAGGAATGTGTGAGATTTAATGTTGCTGTGTTTGTTTCACAAAAAGGCATGGATATATCTATCCATAGATAGATACATATTATATAGGTATTATATATATGATTTGCTTTGCTGTACACCTGAAATGAACAACTTTGTAAGTCAAGAATATTCCAATAACATTTTTTTAAAAGGTATGAGAGGAAATTTAGAGGATTGAGATTTTATGTATGCAATCTTTCAGTTTCTCTTAAAATGTAGTTCAGGAAAGAATCACCTGAAGAAATTGACTTAGAATTGCAGAGTTCTCTTGTGGTACAGTGGGTTAAAGACTCAGCATTGTCTCAGCAGCAGCTTGGGTCATTGCTGTGGCACAGGTTCAACCTCAGGCCTGGGAACTTCCATATGCTGTTGGCCCAGCCAGGACAAAACAAAACAAAAATCACAGATTCCTCAGCACCACCTCCGGTAATTTTAAATCAGTGAATAAAGGGTCAGGCTTATGGAATCTATGTTTTTATAAACCCCCTAGGTGAACAGGCACATAGTCCATGACCTCGCATTGAAAATAGCCACCAGTTTAGGCAAAAGTGACCACATTGTTCTTTATATTTTTCAAGTGTTGTCTCTTGGAACTGAAAACCCCTCAAAAGGGCAAAGGGCTATAACAAATGTCAGTGTATATGAGTTTGTGTGTGTGTTTGTGTATGCGTCCCTGCACTGGGCTGGGGGAGCTGTGCATTTAAGCATTTGAAATATGCCTCGTAGGCTACTGTGGGTAAAAGAAATTATTAGACACTGAGAAATAGTTAGGAGAAAGCAGAAAAAAAGGTAGCATAGTGTTGAACTCCAAACATCAATAAAAAATAACTCAACAGTAGAATATAGTTACAGAGTTTGCTTAGGGATTAAGTTTCAAACTTCTCGCAGTAACTCACAAGATAGACTGTACAGTTTAGTTAAGGGTAAACAGCATCTATAAGCTGGAATGGCAGACCATTCATTATCCTGGCCATTGCATGGCCAGCCTTACCAGGACAGGGGGATACATTTCTCTTCAAGCCACACAGCCAGCTGAGCAAGAAGATATTAAGAGGGAAATGATCACTCCATGTTTGACACGGCTTTTCTGCACTGAATGCTTCTGTAGATTTTGATACGGTGCTTTCTTGTCTTGTCTCAACCTTTAGTGGACTGGCTACTTTTAGCAACCCAAGATCACAAAGGTGATTTGATTCCTTAGTTCATTTTTAGTTGTTGCTGTTTTTGTTTTAACCTGTAAATGAGTTGGCTATTGATGGTATCAGTCAGTAACCGCTGTTTTCTTCACATTGCCATGCTTTTGTTTCAAGTATAAGAAGAAAATCGTATGAGAACTTCTGTGAGAACTTCAACCTGAATCATGTCGCTCCAGGTAATCTGGATACGGAGACCCAAACAAAACAGCCTGAATCAAAGCAGCTTTTAACTTATATCTGGAATCTAATATATGGCAGAAATGAATCTTTCCACAGAAAAGAAACTCATGGACTTGGATAATAGACTTATGGTTGCCAAGGGGGAGGGGGAGAGAGTGGGATGGATGGAGTGCTTGGGGTTAATAGATGCAGACTATTGCCTTTGGAATGGATTAGCAATGAGATCCTGCTGTGTAGCATTGGGAGCTATGTCTGGTCACTTATGATGAGCATGTTAACGTGAGAAAAAACAATGTATACATGTATGTGTAACTGGGTCACCATGCTGTACAGTAGAAAATTGACAGAACACTGTAAACCAGATAAAATGGAAAAAAAATAAAAATCATTATATAAAAACAAAACAAAAAATTAAAAAAATAAAAATAACGTGCTTTATTTAGACTCCACCTGCGCTCAGAGAGACATGAGTTTGCAATGATTGACTGCAGTTTCCTATTTACAGGATCCGATTAAAGAGTGAAAACCTCCCCAGGGCTTCATCCCAAGGAAATCAGAAAAACAACTTCTTCTAAAGCTATTGACAGAGTAGCAGTTGCAAAGAGGTGTTTTGGATCAGATGCAGCATAACAAATAACATTTTATTTATTTTTTTCATTTTTTAAAGTTTTACTGAAATGTAGTTGATTTACAGGGTTGTGAATTGCAATTCAGTTATACATGTAGGAACATCCATTCTCTTTCAGCTTCTTTTCTCATATTGATTATCACAGAATATTGGGGAGAGTTCTCTGTGCTATACAAAAACATGTGGGTTTTTTAATGTTCCATTTTTATTTTTGTCATCCTTATTAAAACTTTCCTTTTATCTTTATTTTTTATTATAGCTGATTTACAATGTTTTTTCAATTTGTGTTGTCCAGCAAATGACACAATCATACATACATGTGCATTTTTTTTCACACTATCTTCCATCAAGTTCAAACCTGAGATTGGACCTAGTTCCCTGTGCTGTATAGTGGTACCCGATTGCTTAACCATTCCAAATGTAATCATTTGCAACTATTAACCCCAAACTGCCCATCCATCCCCCTCCCTCCTTACTCCCTCCTGGCAACCACAAATGTACACATGATAGGCAAATAATCCTATCTACACAACAGATACAGATCATGGACATGAGAGCAAATGACATTTTAAAAGCAAGTATTTTATTAAATGATTCAAAATGAGCCCTGGAAGCTTTATGAACTCGTTCTAAATGAAAATACTGAGAATAATGAGCATGTTTGGCATTGCCTCATTCATTCATTTCTTCTTTTCCCTTATTGCATAGGACTCCTATGGTGTTAATTGTACTGGAGTCCTTCTCAGTTTGCTTGGAGAGGAACCATGCTCAGTTCCCTGCAGTGGGTGCTCTAGTGGCTGAGGTCACAGGGAGGCTCCTCGCCAGCTGCAGTTACCACTTTTCCACAACACACTGCCTACTCCTTGTAAAAGACCTGCTGAAACACTCCTAACCAAGTACTGTTTCAGAAATGGTCATCATTTTGCAATATTTTTTGAATCTTAACCTTCATTATTTTGTGTATCCAGTTATCTTTGGCTTCATTTATTCCCTTTCATTCTGTTTGCAATGTCTCTTCTTTGGGAATATATAAGTGCTTTTTTAGCTCTTGTAGTTCTCATCTTCTACAAGAAAATAGCTTCTTTTACAAAGTGCCTCTATTTTGTCCTAAAAGAATAATGTTATAAAACATGAAAAAGGGAGTTCCCTGGTGGCCTAGAGACTTAAGGATCTGGCATTGTCACTGCTGTGGGATGGGTTTGATCCCTGGCCCAGGAACTTCCACATGCCATGGGAACAGCCAAAAAAAAGAGAGATATTATTATCACTTTCACTATCACTCTTAGAGCTTTGATTTGTTTTATAAAAGAGATAGAAATGAGACCACTGGAGGAATTGGAAATACCTTAATAGGTGGGGTGGTATGTGAGTTGAGCTTTGAAAACAGAGGTGGTGTCCCCAAAAGTCAGAGATGGACAGACCGCAAATGACTTTGAAGAGAAACTCTTAGAAATAATGAGATACCAAATGACAAAAATGAATTGCTTAAGAAAGGCAAGGCAAACAAGTGTTTTCATTCACAAATTCCTAGGAATGGACCTATCCAGTGGGGAATTATATCTTAGTCCTATAGCTTATCATTTACACTACTCTAACTTCTCAATTTCTCTACAAAAGAGAAAAAAAAATCATTTTAGCATCATTCCCTCTTTTCCATTTCCATTCTACCTTAAACCTTGTCTCACATTTCGTGAGGATTTCTCTACTTACTAGACAGAAGTAGTACAAAATTATTTATATATTACAAACAAGTATGATGGGCACCAGACCTTAGCTAAATGAAGCATGGAGATTTTATTGCGCAAAATGAGGCAATGGTTATGCCCTTTCTCCTAAATGAAACAGCGGCATGGGGAAGTATTTGTCGTCTTTTGCTCCCACAAAGGAGTTCCACAAATATCCTTGACTTGATGGACATGTTTCTTCCCCAAGGAAAGGCTGATTTCCAGTCAGTTTTTCTCTGTTCTTGCTTTCTAGCTCAGTTTAGAATAAATACCATTTGCGGAGTTCCCGTTGTGGCGCAGTGGTTAACGAATCTGAGGTTGCGGGTTCAGTCCCTGCCCTTGCTCAGTGGGTTAACGATCCGGCGTTGCCGTGAGCTGTGGTGTAGGTTGCAGACTTGGCTCAGATCCAGGGTTGCTGTGGCTCTGGTGTAGGCTGGTGGCTACAGCTCTGATTAGACCCCTAACCTAGGAACCTCCATATGCAGCGGGAGCGGCCCAAAGAAATAGCAAAAAAACAAAAACAAAAAACAAAACAAAACAAAAAGAATAAATACCATTTGCATTATGGATGAAAAATTATTCTTTGTCAACAAAAACTTTGGATTCTTGTCAGAACATAACCAGGATTAGAATGATATTTATCAACATTCAAAGACGCCTTAGAAGAAACTCAGAGGGCAGCCACTTTTGATAGGTAATATAAACATTGCTTTTCCTGTGTCTAAGTTAACTTTTAGATCTTTTCTCTGGTCAATGGTTTAAAATGATTCAAGACTGAAGGTAAAGGAGAACTTATAGAATAATTTATTCAAGATATTCAAGCATAAAAAATATGAGTCCTTAAGTAACATGCAATTTTCCATGGAATTTTAATATAAAAAACAAAAAGAGCACTATTATTAGTATATTTCCTTTTTCTAGTTCAGTTTCTATAATTTCTTATAAAATCAGTAAAAACAAAGAGGCAGTTTTGATAAAATGAATATTTGAAATCATACAATTACTTTCCACATGGCTCATTATAAAAGTATTGGTTGGAACACATATTTAAGCCAAATTTCTAGAAATCACAGGATAGTCTTTCATTAAATAGAAATATCAGGGTATATTTTCTTTGGGGATTGATATATATAAAACAAGGTAATGTAACAGTGCTAATCAATGGGTTGATGACCTCCATCATATTATAATTAGGAAAAAAAAACACTTTTAGGCAGGCTTTTTGATCTGTTATTCTTTTCAACTATTATTTTTGCAACGTGTGTGTGCATGTGTATGTGTGTGTGTGGTTTTGCAGAAAGCACCTACGTGAAATCCTAGAGTTATATAGAATATGTAAAATTAGGTTGAAAAAGAATAATTTTTGTCCTCTATATCAGAAACAAAAGAAAAATAAGAGTCAGAGAAGCTACTCATTTCTAGGTCATTCTGCAATCTACTGACCAAGAATTAGAACAACCATTCATTGCCTGACTCCCACGGTTTTGTTCTTCCAACTCTTCCCCAATGCCTCTTAGAACTGTTGTGAGTATTGATATTGTTATTGTTAATAGTGTTATTATGATAAAGATGAAACATCCAAGAAATAATAGTGTCATAAAACACTAGCACTGCAGGCAGCTTTAGAGAGATAAATGCTAACATCATCATATTCCAAGGTTATAAGGTAAAGAGTGATCTGCTTGAAATCACATGAGTTGTTAGTTGCAAGGACCTAAGATTTCTCACTCTCTGTCCAGCCTTCCTCTTCATCTTGCTTCTTCTCAGTTCAACAGGAGTGTTCTTAAGAAATAGATTGAAAGAAGAGAACTTAGATCACCGGCAGCAATTGTGTTCATTTTTGATGATCAGTATTATTTCATTCCATTGAGAAACTAATATAGTATGTGGGTCTGGTTAAGCTTTAAATGCAACAATGAGATGCTCTGATTTAAAATATTTTTAAAAATCCTTATCATTTTATTTATCTTTATTTTTTATTTTTTTCTGCTTTTTTAGGGCTGCACATGTGGCATATGAAGTTCCCAGGACCTGCAGCTGCGGACCTACACCACAGCCACAGCAGTGCCAGATCCAAGCTACATCTGCGACCTACACCACAGCTCATAGCAACACTGAATCTTTAACCCACTGAGCGAAGCCAGGGATTGAACCCACATCATCGTGGATACTGGTTGGGTTCGTTACCTCTGAGCCATGACAGGAACTCCCCCTTATCACTTTATTTTGTGAATTAGAAAGGAATGCAACCATTGTAAAACATGTATTCTCCAAATTAGACCTAATTCTTTTATTTATTTATTTCTTTTTAGAGCAACACCTGTGGCATGTTAGCGGTCAAATCAGAGCTGCAGCTGCCAACCTATGCCACAGCCACTGCCACAGCCACTCAGGGATCATCTGTGACCTACGTCACAGCTCCCAGCAATGCTGGATCTTTGGTTGAAAAAGCATCATTCTTGTCCTCCATATCAGAAACAAAAGAAAAATAAGCTAAGACTTAGAGAAGCTACTCATTCTAGGTCATTCCACAATCTACTGACCAAGAATTAGAATGTCCATTCATTTCCTGAGCAAGGCCAGGGATTGAACTTGCATTCTCATGGATACTAGTCATGTTTGTTACCACTGAGCCACAAGGGAAACTCCTAGACCTAATTCTTATTATAACACTTTAGCCCAATTTACTGGACACCTGTTGCTGAGAGGACTAGACATTATTTTAAATGTTGGACAGATGAATTCTTGCTCTATAGACACAGACAAACCTGCATTATATCTGTTTTTTCTATGTTCCTGGACTTTCAGATAGCTGCCCTCTTGATAGGAAACATTCATTCCACGTGTAAAACATTTTTCATTGTACTTGAAGATGTTGGGTTTGTGGCTCATCCAAGACTTTAACTTTCTTTGAATTTACCCCGAAAACACCACAGCACCTATTAAGTATCCCTCAATACCACAGAATTTGCAGTCAAAGTGGAAATATGATGCCTTCTCTGGGTTTGCGTACCAAAAGGAAAATTCATAAAGTAAAAATAACACTGCAATTTGGCTTCTTTAATGAATATAAGCGATGTATGAGTTTGTAATTAAAATACTTTCTGTTATTTGGGGGACCCTAAATATTTAATGATGTCTGTGCTATATCTATATTCACTCTCCTCCCCATTAATAATAAAGCATTTGCAATTGGGAGTGAATGTGACCATAACTTTTGCTTGGTTTTATTTGAGATTCTGGGATCTAAGACTTCTCTCTCTGGCTTTCTGTGCATCTTGTATTACAATTCCACTACTGTTCTGTCTGTTTTGGGAAACTATTTGACGGATGGTCTTACTCATATATATTTAATTTTTACGAAAAGATGTGAAATGTGAAAAAGCACATGAAATAGATGAATTGTATGTTTTGGAGGTATTTACAAATTTTAATGCATATGCACATTTTTGTGTATGTAAAAAAAAGTTATAAATTAAATGACTTCATTGTTTTCAGTTGCCACATTGATTCATCACTTTTAAACTAAGTCTCCTTCAGGCCTATGATTCCATGAAACATATCTAGCAGACTTTGAAAGACATGGCCAATAGAATTTCTTCTACTTTGTTCTCTGCAAGGTCTATTATCGCTATAGGTTAGTATTCTGATGCATGAAAATAACCTCCAAAGTTTCCATAACCTCACATCATTGAGCCTTCTATACAAATAAAACATGATCCTGAACACAGTGTCCTAGGGAAAGTCTTGAGTCTCAAGAGGAAGTGAAATAGGTTCCTTTTTCTTAATGTCTTTTTCTGTAAATCAAGAATGAGACTGAACATCCCATGGAGAAAGAATGAAAGCCTAAAATTGTATCCAGGAAAAAACATCTATATAAAATACATATTTAATATATGTATAATATATATAATTATAGAATAATGCATATCATTAACATTCCTCTTTTTTTTTAACTCGTATTCATGAATTATTTCTTACAGGTGGTATATGTTACACTATATTCCAATTTTGTTACGAAAGACCGTGTTTTATGTTTCTTTATTAAATAAAGTTCATCTGGATCTTTATTTATCCAAAATCATATTTTTTTCTCTACTGAGGTTAAATAAAAATTTAAAAATTAAGGTATTATTGATTATATTTTGTCATAGAGAAGAGAATAAAAACATTAGCATCAACCATCATCCAATGGACTTTGTGATCACTCCTTATATGCATTACTTATTTCTTTAGTCTTTATACCTACTGTTCTGGGGGTTGTCATTCAGTGAAGGGTGTTGCCTTGGTTGTAAATGTGTTGAAAATAAGAATGAATGGATAAAGAGGTTTATTTTTTTCCTAAATGTGGTTACATATAAATTTAGAAAAAAAGTCTTTTTCTACTTTTTAAATATAAATATGTAACTATTCATCCAAAAAAAAAAAAAAGCACCAATTGATTGCATTTCTTGCCTCACTATAGGTAGAACATAGTCCAAGAGAGATTATTAGAAGCAAGAATAAAATCTAAGTAAAATGGTCCGTACTTCCATTTTAAACTTCAGGTGATACCAATCTTTGCTAATTGATCTTTAATGCCCATCTCTGCTGTTTCCAGGAGCTGCTAAAATTCACCTGACCATTTCAAACCTTAATAGTTTGTCTGCAGTCCACAGCCCAGCTTTTTGGATATGGCTGTTGGAGTCACTGTTTCAGAGGCAAGATAATTTTTTTCACCCTTACCAGAGCCCTTCTGCAGGCACAAATTTTGGTCCTCTGATGACACACTTTTATAATTTTCTAATTGTATTTGAAGCATTTTCAATGGTGACAAATAATCGCAACTTTCTAACTCTTTGGGACATCACAGGTAAGTCCTTCTTTACGACCTAAAAGAGAGATTCTTGTTGTGGCTCAGTGGTTAACGAACCCGACTAGTAACCATGAGGTTTTGGGTTCGATCCTTGGCCTCACTCAGTAGGTTAAGGATCTGGTGTTGCCATGAGCTGTGGTGTAGGTTGCCAATGAGTTTCGGATCCTGCATTGCTGTGGCTGTGGTGTAGGCCAGCAGTTGTAGCTCTGATTCGATCCTTAGCCTGGGAACCTCTGTATGCCATGGGTGTGGCCCTAAAAATAAAAAAAATTAAAAAAAAAGAAAAGAATAATGGTCACAGGAGTTCCTGTCAAGGCTGGGCAGAAACAAATCCATCTAGAATCTATGAGGACCCAGTTTTAATCACTGGCCTCACCTCACTCAGTGGGTTAGGATCTGGCATTGCCATGAGCTGTGGTGTAGTCCGCAGATGTGGCTTGGATCACGCATTGCTGTGACTGTGGTGTAGGCTGGCAGCTACAGCTCCAACCTGACCCCTAGCCCGGGAACCTCCATATGCCATGGGTGCGGCCCAAAAAGACAAAAGACCAAAAAAAAAAAAAATAATGGTTATAGCTCAAGACCTATACAGACTTGTGGTTGCCAAGGGGGTGGGGGAAGGAGTGGAATGGACTAGGAGTTTAGTGCTAGTAGATGCAAACTATTACATTTAGAATGGATAAGCAATGGGGTCCTACTGTATAGCACAGGGAACTCTATCCAATCTATTGGGATAAAACATAGTGGAAGATAATATGAGAAAAAGAATGTGTGTGTGTATATATATAATATTTATGTATGTGTCTCTCTGTTTATATATATATATACACACACATATACATACACACATATATATTTGACTGAGTCACTTTGCTGTACAGCAGGAACTGGCATAACATTGTAAATAAACTATAATTTAAAAAAGAATAATGGTCATAGATTATTAATCCCATTCGTTTCCTATGAAAAGAAAGGAATGTCCCATGTCAAAGCTCAGGAATTTATGCTCCAATGAAGCCCTGTGAAGATTTCTCATCACTGCAGGAACATCCTTGCCTTGGGGACAAATTCTCACTAACTTTGATGTCCCTGAATGAGACTTCATCAAAGTCTACACTGACACTTTATTTTTTTTCTAATTCTTCCTGTTAAGAAGAATTTGTCTTGCAGTCCCATGGCCTGAATAGTCTGTCATCTGTCAAGAAAAGTTAGTGATCACATTTAGGTTCAGTATAAAAAGCACTGAAGTATATTGGGGACCTGCTGTATAGCACAGAGAATTCTACCCAATATTCTGTGATAATTTATGTGGGACAAGAATCTGAAGGAGAATGGATGTGTGTACATTTATAACTGAATCACTTTGTTGTAAAGAGGAAATTATCACAACTCTGTAAATAAACTATATTTCAATAAACCTTTAAAGAAAAAAACAAACAACACCTCAAACAAAAAACAGTGCTTGGAAGTTAGCTGGATGCTCATTTTAGTGCCACCACCTACTAGAAACATGCTTGTGCCAATGACTAAACTGGCCCCTCTAAGCCTTCATTCTCTTGCCTTTAAAATGAGAACAGTGGAGTTTCTGTCATGGCTCAGTGGAAATGAATCTGACTAGCATCCATGAGTACACAGTTTCAATCCCTGGTATCACTCAGTGGGCTAAGGAGCCGGCATTGCTGTGGCTGTGGTGTAGGCTGGCAGCTACAGCTCTGATTCAACCCCTAGCCTGGGAACCTCCAAATGCCCCGGGTGTGGCCCTAAAAGACAAATAAATAAAACCAAATAAAATGCGAATAGTGCTCTTCTGGGGTACAATGAGGGTGAAAAATGACCCTGTGTTTCTCAAGTGTTCATTTGCATAAGAATCACTAGATAGATTTTTAATAAGCTCATAATTGCGTCCTAACATTGTGTTCAAGGATCACACTCTGAGTGGTAGCAAGATTGTAAGCGATGACTGAATAGACAAACAGGTGATGGGCAACTATATATAAAAATAGAACTCTAACCCACAACCTGCAGCAACCTGCCCAGAAAACCCACCTCCTTATCTTCAATAAGCAGCCCAGGAAGCCAGCCAACAGTAAGTCAGACGTATAGGAAGTCAGAGAGCTATCTCTGGTAATAATTCAGGAATCTGAACAGTAATTTCTTGTGACATCAGACCAATATGGCCAGGACTTGATTAGTAACTGATAAGTTCCCCAATTTTTGTCTAGACTTCCAATTTAGGACGTACTGGACAAGCCAAGTATGTATTCTTCACCGGTCGCATAGGATGCTCCACTGGGAGCCTGCCTGCAGCATCTCCATGCAAGAACCTCCACAGAGCATATCTGAAGGCTTCCCTGTTTTCCACTGTAAATCTCTTCCAATCCTCTGCTTGCTTTTGTCCCCGCTCACAAGCAAGTGATGGAGGCTCTCTATGCTATAGCAGGCTCTGCATAGAGAGACCTGACTTGTTCTCCTTTGATTGATCTTTATTTCTGAGTAAGTGGCTTATGAAAAGTGACTCTTATTTGGTGGGGCTCAACGGATTGCAGCCTTAGGCCTATAGAAGACGGTAAGAGCTAGAAGTTTCCCTCCTTAGCCTGGAGGAGGTTTTCATCCTCCAGCTTTCCACCTCCAATCTTCCAGAAAAGTGGTTGACAGGCCTCTTTAAAGCTTACACACACACTGCCTAGTTCTCCTTTCCTCTTTCAATGTAAGAGGTAATATCTTCTCTTACACTGGAAGGAGCTTGTCCATTTGTCCTTTTTTGTTTGTTTGTTTGTTTGCTTTTTAGGGCTGCACCTGAAGCATATGGAGGTTCCTAGGCTAGGGGTTGAATCGGAGCTACAGCTGCCAGCCTACACCACAGCAATGAGGGGTCCAAACCACGTCTGTGACCTACACCATAGCTCATGGCAACGCCGGATCCTCAACCCATTGAGCAAGGCCAGGGATTGAACCCATGACCTCATGGTTACTAGTCGGATTCTTTCCGCTGCACCACAATGGGGAACTCTTGTCCTGGGTTTTTAATGACAGCTATTTTGAGTTTGGGTCACTTCTCAAATAAACAAAACATTAGAAAAACCCTCAAGTGGCACTTTGCTTTATCCCACCACTCTCCCTGTATTTATGTCTCCCCTGAGGAACTCACTTGGAGAAGTGGCTGCGGCAAGGAAGGATTTGGAGATTCTTGGCTTTCCCAGCCTAGAATTCCCCCAATAGCATCGCAATCTCATATCCTTTTTCCTACTGACAATTATTGCACATCAATAGGATCACCCTAGCGGTGTCTTAACAGAAGGATTGAAAAGGGCATCCAAGGTGGAAGAAAAGGAAAAGTGTGACTCAGATTTCTAAGGGTCCAAGCTCAAACAAAAATTCCCTGACCTGCACTGACATTTGAAAATCCATTGGCGCTGTGAAAAGAACACTATGCAAATGGTTGTGCATAAGGAATACTTCAAACATAACTGAAATTGTTGCCAAGCATTGGAATTGTTAGAAGTATGTTTAGCTTTAAACACTTTCACAATAAAAGGAGAAAATATATTTCAGCATTTATATCTTTACCAAGTATTTTCCCCCATATCCTCGAATAATCAGAGCTGCTCTCATCACAGCTTTTTAGTATACTTTGTTGTTTGATACCATCAAAAATACATGATAGCTCAGTGCATTTGTTTTGTGAATTCTTTTCATATTCTGTCACTCCACTTGTTTGCAGGTTATCCTATGTAATAGAAAAGGATCTGAGATATTCCTAAGGATATCTCCCCATTTTCTCAATAATACAAAGAAATTAAAAGGGTTATACTAAGAGCTGTGATTAAGGAGAGGTAGAACTTTTTCAAAATACCATTTTTGGGCTTCTCTGCAGCAGATTCTGACCCAGTGCTACCAGAGTGAGGCCCTTGAATTGGTATTTCTAAAAGTTCTCTAAGCAATTCTCTTCCCTTCCAGGTTTGGCTTGAAGTTATAATTAGATGGATGCCAGTTGGCATGATCAAAATACTTCTGAGTTGAAAAAGCCTGCCATCTTTTGTAAAGCAGAACAATTGAATTCAATTCAAAACCTATTGGTCACCTACTCTGTATCAGACACTTCGATGTGTGTTGCAGACAGAAATGTGAATATCTACAGTTCTTGTTTTCAGTTGGCTCAGAGACTAGAGGGAGAAGGACAGGGAGTGAGAGAAACAAGGGGAGTGAGAGAGAGGGTAGGAGAGAGAGCGAGAAAAGGAGGGAGACACTGGGAGGGTGTTACAGGAAGAGAAAAAGGAAAAGAGAGAAAAAAGGAACCAAACTCTCTGCAAAGTGTGGTAAGAAAGATGACAGTAAATCCCACTAGATTTAACAGAGGAAGAAGGAAGAAAGAAAAAGCTACAAAAGAGAAGACAACTTTGGATTTGCCTTGGGAGGCTCACAAGAAATATGGTAGTGTGATTCCCAACCACTGTGTTAAACCATGTGTGGGGGCCAGTGTAGTTGTGGCTGTGGGGCTGCGACTAGCATTTAGGAACCATGGCGTGCTCCTGTGTAAAGTGTCCACAGCATTCCTGTGAGAAATCCTGTAGAAGGTGATTAAATGGAAGAGAAGTTAAGATCTTTGGCAATCACAGGGCAAGGGAATATGAGACGAGAAGGTTGGCTTGGATCACTATTGTGGTACCCTTTTTAACAAGAACAATAATAGAAAAAAAAAATTGTATAGAGGGATTAGATGACAAATTTTTCCAGTCTGATAACTGAATACATATCACCGTTTCAGTTAGGGAGTTTAGAATTGATACTGGTAGCAGTGAAAACACAAAAATTTAATCAGATTGTATTTATTAGGAAGCAGCGATACTAGAATGATGCCTCGGGTGTAGGTCCTCAAAAACTCAGCATTAACCAATTGCTTTATTTACTATTTCATAAACAGGATAGACTCCTCTTGGGAATGTTCTTAGTATTTATTGATTTTTCATTTTTTCCCCCAAATCAATAGTATTTCTAAAATATGCTTTCTCTGCTCAGCTATGCACAAAACTCTTCTACCTAGGTGGTGAGTATGTATATTCCATTAGAAAGAGACCTCAGAGAGCACAGGAAAGCATGACCTAAATATTTATGAAGAACAATTCACGGGACATAGTACAAGTCCTTTGAAAACAGCATCTGTGCTGGCTCTTGAATATTACTCCTTACGTCCCTCTTGAAAAGATTAATTTTTGTCTCTCTATATTCAAGAAATCCTGTCACAGTTACTTTGGTATTCTCACCTTAAAGAAACTCTGAAAGTCTTATTTTTTCTTTAAAGTTTCAAATAAACTGTCCTAAACAGGACTAAATAAATGATACTACATATTTTGCAGCTATTGATGTTTTCTTATAATATGACATTCATAGTATCCCTATGGCATAAGAAAAAAATTACTGTGATAATCCATAGATAACATGACCATTTTCTTTCTTTTTCTTTTTTCTTTTTGTCTTTTGTCTTTTCAGGGCTGAACCCACATCATATGGAGGTTCCCAGGCTAGGGGTCGAGTCAGAGCTGTAGCTGCTGGCCTTACGCCACAGACACAGCAATGTGGGATCCAAGCTGCATCTGTGACTTACAGCACAGCCCATGGCAACGCCACATCCTTAACCCACTGAGCAAGGCCAGGGGTCAAACCTGTGTCCTCATGGATGCTAGTCAGATTCATTTCCACTGAGCCTCGAGGGGAACTCCAACACACCCATTTTCTATTAAAGAAACTATAACAGCATTTCCAAGACATCTAGTTAAAATCAAATGTCATAGATGGAAATTGGAACTTTTGGGTTCTGATTCTGAGCTGAGTGACCCCACTTCCAAGATATGGGGCTCTTCCTCAATATTCTAATACCAAATATTTGTGTTTCATCAACAGCCACAACAGTGTATTACTTTGAGTCTTGTCTAACTGTATTATGATGTCTCTGGCAATAGTTTTGATGGTGGGCATGACTCTTGACCCATTGGCCTCAGTTGATGAGCTGTGCATGGGGACTAACTAAAATGATATTATGAATAAAATAAATTTGTTTGGAATTATTCACCATATGAATCTTGACCCAGGATCCAACTTTTAAAACCATGATTCTTTTCTTTTAGTCATTCCACATCTATGATAAACTTTGAAACCATCATTGCCTTCCTGTACCATACCCACCATTTATTGTGTAGAAGTACTCTTCTTGGAGTTCCCATCATGGTGCAGTGGTTAACGAATCCGACTAGGAACCATGAGGTTGTGGGTTCAATCCCTGCCCTTGCTCAGTGGGTTAACGATCCGGCATTGTCGTGAGCTGTGGTGTAGTTTGCAGACTTGGCTGAGATCCTGCGTTGCTGTGGCTCTGGTGTAGGCTGGCAGCTACAGCTCTGATTTGACCCCTAGCCTGGGAACCTCCATATGCTGCGGGTGTGGCCCAAGAAATGGCAAAAAAAAAAAAAAAAAAGAAGTACTCTTTTTACCAAGAGTGAGGTCAAGATCATGCATTCATCCTGGTCTGGCCAATTAGATCTGTACAAACAAAAGCAGCAATGGCTGGGAGGAGGCATTAGAGCCCATCTATCCATCCTTCACATCATAGCTGAGGAAAGAAAGATCCAGAGAGGCCAGCTGGTCTGACTTGTCTGAATCTGAATGGAGGTCACTTGGCAAAATTGGGTGTAGAACTTAGAGAATCTGACCTCTCATTTATGAAGAGTGAGGAGAATGAACTTCTCATTCATTGCTCTTCCCTCTAATTTACAAGTAATGATGCTCCAACGTTGCAGATACCACTTCCACATCTGACTTTTGGATGGCTAGTGGCTAGCAGGAATTAAGTTGAGACTGGGTATGGGTTACTGAGAGGTCACTTCTTTTCATGTAACATAAAAAGCACATCCTACTGCTGGAAAACCAAAAGTGTGACTATCCTGCACCCTATAATTTGGGGGGCATATTTTGGGGTAGAAATTAGATTAAGATTTATTTGTTTATTTTTATTTATTTATTTATTTTTGGCCGCCTCACTGCACATGGAGCTCCTGGGCCAGGGGTCAGATCTGAGCCGCAGCCGCAAATGAAGCCACAGCTACAGCAATGCCAGATCCACTGTGCCAGGCTGTGGATCGAACCCATGTCCCAGCATTCCCAAGCTGCTGCCAATCCTGTTGCACCACAGCAGGAGCTCCTAGATTAAGTTTTAAATTCCGAATTTATATATATACTTAGGACCAAGATAATTACTCTGCCAATTATAGACATGTGATATTGGAGCAAAGCATTTATTTTCTCTAATGGCCACATTTCTTGACATCAAAATACAATGATAATACCACTATGTGTGATTTTCAGGATAAATGAAATAAATGGTCCATCTTAAATATTATATTAGTAAACTGTGCGGCTATTATAATGTGGTTTATCTCACTGAACTTCTTTATGATTATTAGTACTAAGAATAGGAAACAGACTAAGGATCTTAGACATAATTAAGTTTAATATGTAACATTTCTTTCTAGATATACACACTGAGAGCAACTTATAGACATAGACAATCACATATTATATAATGATTAATAAATATATTATAAAAAAGGAAAGGGAATGTATATGTACGTATGATTGGGTCACTTTGCTGTATGGCAGAAATTGTCACAACATTGTAAATCAACAATATTTTAATTTAAAAAAATAAAATAAATAAAATGAACCAAAATAGTACATACACATTAAAAAAAAGAGAGATGTAAAAATTCTATACATAAGAATTAACTATTCTCAAATACAACATCCTTCTTTTGATAGGCAACTTATACTCATCATTTAACTATTTGTATTTTAATTATGTTTATGTTATTTAATTTAATGATTCATTGGGTATCCAAACAATAAATCAATATGTAAATGGAAGCTAAGCACCCTTTATATTCTATTAATTTATAATGTAACCTCATACAAAAATCATGAAATTCTTTTGCTAATTCTCATCAGTCAAAAAAGATTTCCAAAATTCATGTATGTTATGAATCTTTTAATAATGAACAAGAAAGACCAAAATCTTTTTCTTAGCTTGAGCAGTAGGGAACTGTTAGAAGCTGTTTTCATTTATAAAACAAATTTTCATGGAGTTTCTTTTAATATGACTTTATAAGGCACAGTCAGTTATTTAATTTGCATGGATTATTTAATTATGTAATGATTATTAAATAAACTAAACAGTTATTTTTTTATCCTAATGAAAAACTATGTATATGTTCATTTTTTCCTTATTATGGCTGCACTTATGGCATATGGAAGTTCCCAGGTTAGGGGTTGGCCCAAGTTCCAGCTGCCAGCACATGCCACAGCCATAGCAACACTGGGTCCAAGCTTCATCTGTGATGCTGGATCCTTAATCCACTGAGCCAGGCCAGGGATCGAACCTGCAACCTCATGGAGACTATGTCAGGTTTTTAACCCACTGAGCCAGAACAGGCATTCCTATAAGTACTTTTTCCATTCACCTTGCAAAGGTGCTTTGCAACTTCATTAGAACCATCACAAAGTGTTCCTTCAAAGATGGGATATATCATGTCTCTGTCCCAAGCCCAGGGCTGAATGCTTTCTTACCACCACATCTCCCTCTTTTTTTCATAATTATATCCAAATTAAAGATTTTCTAATTTGAATGTAACAGTGAAACATTTATCAAAATGAAGGGAATATGGAGTTTCCCATTGTGGCACAGTGGGTTAAGAAGCTGGAGTTGCTGGAGCTGTGGTGTATGTTGCAGTTGCAGCTCAGATTCACATCCCTGGCCCTGGATCCATTGGTGTGGACATAAAATTAAAAAAAAAAATGAAGTGAAAGTAAGCCTTTTAAAATTTTGCCAAGGGAAAGTGGAAGCCTGTAAGACATTTTTCGGGAAGACAATTCAGAGTCATTTTTTCTCTCCTTGCGTTGTTGATTTTAGTCTTGGCCACAAGAATGTTGTGTAGCATAGAATTGAACACTGGCAGCTGGGCCAGGAGACAGAATGTATTATACAATGCATAAATAATATCGGATTGGAGCACTTTTCTTTGAAGCGCTGAAGCATTTTGCAAGTGGGCAAATTAGGCTGGCTTAATTTCATTTCACTTAAAATGTTGCAACTCAAAATTGAAAAAATACTTAGTGAATGCCTGTTTTATGCCAAGTACTGAGCTCTTTTGCATATTTCAAGTTGCTTATAAGTCAGTTAAATCGAAGAGATCCATACAGAATTTAGTAGGTCCAGAATCAGCAGACGCAGAATCAGCCTGATTCTTTTCTTGTGCTCCTTTTTTCTCTACTTTCTATATTAATAAATGTATGGCCATTAACCCAGAGGCTCAAGACAGGTCCTAGGTGTCATTGAAATTCCTCTTTTCTCTTGCTTCCCTGCATTGTCATCAAATCCAATGGATTTATTCTCTGAATTCCTTCTTGAACTCATCCGCTACTTCTCAACGTAACTGCCCTTGGTCTAATGCAATCCTTTTTCTCTCTCCTGGACTATTTCAATAATCTATGGTCCAGTCTTCCTCCCTCTTGTGTCATCAAATTCCTTTTCTTCCTAAACACTGACATGGAGCAGCTTTCTCAAGTAGATATTTGAACACATTATAACTGCACGTAATATCTTTCACTGGATCATTGTTGCCTATAAAACTAGAACCATGTCCAGACTCCATAGAATTGTTACCCTTGCCTGTAGCTGTCATCCTCCCTTCTCTGCAGCTGTCATCCTCCCTTCTCTGCCAACTCCTTGTGCTCCAGTCACTTTTTTCCATCCTCTCATCTACAGTGCTCTTTCAGATCTCTGTGCCTGCGATGCTCCTCTTGCCTGGAATTCCTTTCCTCATGAATGACTGAAAACAGCCTACTGATTTCTCAAGATTCAGTTTAAGGGTTACTTTCTGGATGAAGCCGTGGATGCTTCCATTTAGCTTGATTTTTTTCCCTCTTTCCCAAAACCCTTTGCCTTCTGTGCACGTACTGCCAGAGCTTTTGCCATAACTGCAAATACACTTTTACATTCTCCACTGGATGGAACCCATGGCAAGAATTTCTAGTTGGTGTCTGTCTCCAACTGCTTCTCATTCTCGTTTCTTCCACACTGTTTCTAGATTATAAAAACCCTCCAATATTCTTTACTTGCTTATATAATAAACTGCAATGGCTCAGCCTAGTACACAGATTTTTCACTCACCATTCCAGGGCAATTTCATCTGCCATGCCATGTTGCCTGCACTCTCATGCACAGCAAGCACCTAAATGCACCAGGGTGCTTCATACTTCTCTTTCCTTTCCCATTTTGAGGAATGTTTTTCCCCTCCTTTTCAGATGATCCATTCTTAGTTATTTGAAGGCTTACAGGACACACAAGATCTATATGAAGGCTTTCCTGCCCTGTGTGGTAGAGGCACACACCCCTTTCTTTACTCTTCCAGAACCTCTTCTGCAGAGGGCCATGTCATCCCTGGAATGTTATAATAGCCTCTCTGGACTCTTCTCTGCGTGCTTGCCCTCTTCACCCAATCCTCAGCACAGCAGTCCTAAATGGAATGACCAAACTTATCAATTCTCTATTCATAGACCTTTCCTGGCTCCCCAGCTCATTTACTCTTGATAAAGCCCAAATTCATAGATCCTCTCCCTCTCTGACCTCACCTCTATTCCAGCCTCATGGGCTGGTTGCATGGCTCTTCATCCACCTCCTCAGACATGTTCCTTGCTCTGGGCATTTGCACTTACCTTTCTCTCTATCTGAAACTCTTTTCTCCAAATAATTACATGAGTTATACTCTCTTTCCTTCAGGTGCTTGGTTACTGTCACAATCTCAGTGAGATCTTTCTCAACCATCCATCCTGCTTACACTGTATTTCACTCTTTCCATACCCTTCATTCCCATCCTCCTTCATTGCTTTTATTTTTTTCATATCTAATATTTTCTAATTAATTTCCCCACCCCTGCCCCTGGAAAATAAGGTCCATGGAGCAGGAATTTTTTTTTTTCTACTTAGTTTTCTGAGGTTTCCTAGAGCTTAGAACAGCTTTTGGTATATAACAGGACTCAGTTACATATGTTGAGGAAAGACATAAAATCAAGCTATAAATTACTTGAATGGAGAGATCATGTTTGACTCAATTCCATGATTCCATCTGGGAATGATTCCTGGCACACAATCATTAAACCCACAAAATTTGTGATGCATAAATGAATATGTTTGCCAACCCTTGGATACAATGTAGAAGCTACTTAGACATGCAGCAGCTTATTTGCTGGATTTCTTCCATGTAAATATAGTTATTTAAATGGCTTCTCAACCTAAGGGAGAAAATGGTCAACTGTTATTATTGGCTAGTTATGAAAGAGTTCCTCATTTATCTGAAAGGGTATTAGAACTCAATCCACTCTACAAGTCAGTGGGATTTCTGCCGTTGTTGTTCATTTGTGTTTTACCTTTGACAACTTCATTCTCTTGCATCATTGAAAGACAGGCTACTTTTCACTCTGGCATTTAGGTAGAACACTGGGGCATTGTGGGGCAATCTGATGCCTGGTGTACAGAACTAAAAATTCTCATTCAGTTTATTGGTATGCATCTTGATTATTGGTAGTTTTTTAAAAGTCTAAGAGGAATGAAAACGAGGAGCCAGGATGAAGAACCACAGTTTAAAAATGGTTGAGTCTTAGACTAACTGGCCAGATCCCAATGGCTGTCATGCATCACCTTGTTCTTGCAACAACTGAAAAAGTTGGGACAGTACTTTATACAAAATCAATAGAAATCAGTAAATGCATATGTTTAGTTATATTTGGTAAAGGAAAGCATCTATGTTGTTTTCTGATGTAAAAGAGATTACTTTGTACTTTTCAAAGTTATTTTCCTAAGCTTACTTATGTATCAGGTGTAACACATCTCTCTTTTTTTTTTTTTCCCCTTAGCTATTAAACATGAGTGTGAATAAAGGAGAAAAATGGGCATCTGAACTGAAAAATTTATTCATTTCCTTTATAAAACTAAATCTCAGAGAAGGTTTGCTTCTCTCTGTGAATCGAAGTCTTATTATTAATTTGTTATCTAAAACATTAGTTAAGTTAGTTTAACATCAGCAAGTTAAAGAGAGAAGCTACAACGAAGCTACAACGAAGTTTCCAGGTTGCATATTCAATGATATTAGAAAGGATTTTTCATTTACCATTTATTCCTTTTGAAAGAACTGTGAAGAATCTATGGTAATGGTTTTACAGCTAACATAAAATAGCCCCACTGGTGTGTCTAGTGATTTGAATTTGTCTCTAAGTAATTAAGCCATTAGTTACAATTTACTATGTATGTAGAGCAAATATAGGGTATAGAATTCATTTTTAACAAATACTATATTTCTATATTTTTACAAAGAATGAGTTGTATACCAGATACAGACATAGAAGTTTTATATGTATATACATACATGTATATATATATAATTTATGTAATATTTCTATAAAAGAATGCATAATAAGTAATTTGTACTTAAAGAGTAGTATATGTTTCATCTATAGCTTATATTAGTAGTGACCCAAAGAATAGTGCTTTTTTGTTTCTTTTTGGTAATGAGTAATTGAAGAGACTTAAAGGAACAATTAGATTTATTTCCACAGTTACACTGTCTGCACTTTCAGTAACACCTGGGCTTTGGCTTCATTGTTGAAAATGGAATGTTCCCAGTGCCAAACCCTGTGGAATGTGTTGGAGAAAAAGTGCCTCTTTTTACTCATCACTCAATGAATAGTGACACCAGCGATGTGATTATTAGTGGCACCTGAAAGGGTAATAATCCATCATCACACACCCTCCCTCCCTGCCCAGGAAAACTATGTGCCCACAGCTTCTGGGGAACTTCCAGTTTTATAGCACAACCTGAAACTAGTGTACATCCAGGTTGTAAAAAGGACTGAAATACTACACTGCTGAGTTCCATTATGGGGAATAATAAGTCTGATATGCTTAAGAAATTCTATAATTTTTGTTTAATTCACCCTTATCCATTCCTTGTCTTTAGGTCATCTATTTCTGACTTTATGAGTTGAGTTTTTGATGATTTCAGGTAGATAAAACTAGAAGAATTTTCTTGTTCTTCCCATGTCCACCTTTTTCCATAACTCTCATAATATAAATAAATCCACATGTAAAATCATGAGTCAGCCTAATTGTTAATAAATGAAAATATTTATTTCCTCTGGCAATCTCTTAATTTTATTAGGACCTATCTCTATATATGTCAAGAGAGAGAAATAACAGCAAGGGAAACCATAAACAAAATGAAAAAACAATCCACAGAATGGGAGGAAATCCTTGCAAATGAAGTGATCAACAAGGGATTAATCTCCAAAATATAGAAAGAGCTTATGAAATTCTATATCCAAAAAAAAAATTTTAAAATGGGCAGATCTAAACAGACATTTTTCCAAAGAAAGCAGATAGCCAAAAACGCATGAGAAGATGCTCAACAGCACTAATTATTAGAAAAATGCAAATTAAAACTACATTGAGTTATCACTTCATACCATCATCAAAAAGTTTACAGACAATTGCTGGAGAGGATGTAGAGTAAAGGATATGCTCCTATACTGTTGGCGGGAATGTAATTTGTAACAACCACTGTGGAGAACAGCATGGAGGTTCCTTAAAAACCTTAGAACTACCATATTACCCAGCATCCCACTCCTGGGCATATACCCAGAGAAAACCATAATTTTAAAAGATATATGCACCCCAATGCTCATGGCAGCACTATTTACAATAGCCAAGACATAGAAGCAACCTAAATGTCCATCAACAGAGGAATTGATAAAGATGTGGTATACACACACACACACACACACGCACACACACACACACACACACACACACACACACACACACACACAAAATGGAATATCCCTCAGCCATAAAAACAATGAAATAATGCCATTTTCAGCTATATGTATGGACCTAGAAATTATCATATTAAATGAGGTAAGTCAGAGAAAGACAAATATATGAGAGAGATCACTGATACGTGAATCTAATTTAAAAATGATACAAAAGAGCTTACAAAACAGAAACAGACTCAAAGATATTTAAACCAACTTACATTTACCCAAAGGAAACTTGGTGGAGGAAGAGATAAATTGGGAGTTTGAGATTAATATATACACATTACTATATGTAAAACCGATAAGTAAAAGGACCTAGGTATAGCACAGGGAAATTTTGGCGAATATATATTTATGCTTCCCTATTAGATTTCCTTTTTTATTTTTATTTATTTATTTTTTGCTTTTTAGGGCTGTACCTGTGGCATATGGAAGTTCCCAGTAGGGGTCTAATCAGAGCTGCAGCTGCTGGCCTACGCCACAGCCACAGCAATGTGAGATCTGAGCTGCATCTGCAACCTACACCACAGCTCAGGAAATGCCGGATCCTTAACCCACTGAGCAAGGCCAGGGAGTTTCACGTGTACAGCACAGCATATCAGTTATACATATGTATCCATTCCTTTTCAGATTCTTTTCCCATGTAGGTTATTATACACAATTAAGTAGATTTCACCAAAATTTATTTAGGGCACGTGTACATATCTCTAAACAGAATAAATTCAAATTTTTTTTTTTGCCCTAATGCCATGAATTAGACAGCTAGGATAGTTTAAATTCCATCCACATACCCTATCATCTTTGCTTAGATGTACATAACATTTGTCTTACCTTTCTTTGCTTAAAAAAAAAAAGATTCTTGGAGTTCCCGTCGTGGCTCAGTGGTTAACAAATCCAACCAAGAACCATGAGATTGTGGGTTTGATCCCTGCCCTCGCTCAGTGGGTTAAGGATCTGACATTGCCGTAAGTTGTGGTGTGGGTTGCAGACGAGGCTCGGATCCCATGTTGCTGTGGCTCTGGCGTAGGCTGGCGGCTACAGTTCCAATTAGACCCCTAGCCTGGGAACCTCCATATGCCGAGGGAACAGCCCTAGAAAAGGCAAAAAGACAAAAAAAAAAAAAAAAAAAAAAAAAAAGATTCTTAAAAAAATAAAGGCTTGCTAAAAACAAGTGAATAAGCCCCTCACTTCTATAACGTTCTTGTATCTTCATAGTTTTATTTAAATTTAAAAAATATTTTCCTTCCTTCCACTGACTTCTACTTTAATTTTTAAACATTGAAGTATTTGTTTTACTTATATTACTCCAATTTCAAGGAGACACATTTGAAGTCATGCAAGAAACTATTTTTTTTCTACTGATGCTTTAAAACCATCTCAACCCCTTCTCCCAACTCTCAGATAAAACTGAGGTGTCTTCAATCATTTTAATAAAAGGAAACTTCCTAAGGGACAAAATGACTTAGGTAGAAGCCTTGAGTGGTCTTGGGAAAAAAAGCACAGGGCTTTAGACTCAGATTAAGCTGGGTAAGGAGCTAAATAGTTCTGTCTCTCATTTCTGTTGTTCATAAAAAGTGAATGATCCTCTTAACAAGTCTATCATGAGATTGAATCTAATTAAAGAACATACAGAATATGTACATTTGTAGATCCTCTTTAAAAGCAGGAATTCCAGTTTTCATGTATCTTATCCCTTCCCAATGAAAATGCTGAAATCATTTTCATTTAAGATCTTCTTGATGACTGTGGTCATGTTAATGAATCACATATGTTCAAAAAATACAATTTGACTTTTTGGTGTCATTGGTCAGTGACTGCTTTAATGGAGCAGATATTCGGTGATCTGAAATTGTTACTACAGCCAAAGCACCAAAAGAATCCCATGCAAGCAAAATTTCAGATCCAGAGCTTAATTTCTTTTTAAGCAAGACCCATAGATTCTTGGCCCTAGGAAAGAATATCTTTAGAAGAAACGACTCTATATTCAGCTAAATTACCAATAATAGTTCTTTTAAATTGGCTTACAGAACTTAACTGAAGACATTCATTTGTGGTTGGTGGGTGTGGATAATGCTGAAAGCAAAGAAGGACTCCAAAGAGGAAACCTGTGTTAGATTTAGTGTCTGGGTGAAGTAGGTAGGTGTCTCCTAGACCTACTTTGAGGAGAGCCAATCCAGATATATTATCTGTTTAAAAACAGTGTCTCATCACTGTCAGTGTCTGGAGCGGCTCAGAAAAACCATGGAAGATTTGTCATAAAATCTGAAATAGAAGGTGTAGTCTCTGGCTGCAGAATGTACCCTGGCATGAAATGACCATCTCAGCATCTGGTTAGTAAATTACCTCAGCAGAAAACTCTTCTATGTTGACAAATGGTCTAGCTACTTTCTTAGTGAGACTAGAGGATGAGAACCTTCTGGAAACATAGTTTGCAATCACTCCCTAAATAGGGAAATATGGTGAAAAGTCCTCTAATCCAGGTGGAATCATGCAGCAAATGTTATTTTAAACCAAGTCAATGCTTCATGTCTGTTCTTTAAAAGCACAACTATCCTTGAGAACCTAAATTTTAAAAATGGTTTTGTTGCAGTTTATTAATATTGAAACTAATAAAATATTTAATATTGCATTCTTATTAAAATACATTTAGATTTTATGTAATTTTAAAATAATTAGATTTCTAACTCGAACCACTGGGTATTTTAAGACATATTTATCAATGCTATCTTATCTTGGGCAATTCTTTCCTAAGGTAACAGTGTAGGAAAATTAACAATGCAAGTACCTTTTATTTGAACTATTTCTATAGCAAAATCTACATAAACTGAAAGAACAGAAAGAATTCCACTTCGCTAAAAAGTTTTAGACATTGAAGAGAACTTTGATATCCTCTCTTCTAACCTCTGTACCTTTTCATAATATAACAAGATGAGGTCTAAACAGGTTTAGAAACATGTCATGGTTATATAAATTCCTCAATACTTTGCTATCCTACTCTAACTCTAGTATTTTTTCATCCAGGAAGGTTTGTCTTCGTGTTGAGCAAATAGTAAAAGGATGGACTTGATCAGAATATAAGGGACAGAGGGGAGGAGATAAGGCTAGAAAGGCAGGCAGTAGAAAAATGTGTAGGAGTTCCCGTCGTGGCTCAGTGGAAACGAATCTGACTAGGAACCATGAGGTTGCAGGTTTGATCCCTGGCCTCGCTCAGTGGGTTAAAGATTCGGTGTTGTCTTGAGCTGTGGTGTAGGTCGCAGATGCAGTTCAGATCTGGCATTGCTGTGGCTGTGGCATAGGCCAGCAGCTATACCTCTGATTAGACCCCTAGCCTGGGAACCTCCATATGCCGTGAGCGCAGCCCTAAAAAGACAAAAAGACAAAAAAAAAAAAAAAAAAAAAAAAAAAAAAAAAAAAAGAAAAAAGAAAAGAAAAATGTGTAGATCCTTCAGTGAGAGGCTGAATAGCTGGACTCTGTTAGTTAGGAAATGGGGGTCCACTGGACAGTGTAAATGCTATATTGGAGCTTTATCAAGAAGCCCACTGGATAGTCTCATGTATAGGCCTATGCTCTGCTCATGAAGCTTAGGGTATAATTTGCTACCCACTTCACACTTTACACTGGAGAGAATTTATAATTTTGCATAGTGCCTGGAACCATGACCACAAAAAGACTCACTGTAAGAAATATGTAGGGAGATTACACTCTCCACAGATACATAGATAGCATAATGCATTTGGAGAAGAGATAAAAAAGAAAAAGCAAACATTATGTAAACCCGTTTCCATCTCTATTCACTTCTCTTTATTGAGAGCTGCATGGGAACCACAGATGTTTTTATTTCAAGTGAAGAAGAGGAGGAGGAGGTACCAGCCTTACAAGGAGTTAATGAAAAACCAGCTAAAATTTTAATGGCTGTGTGTAGGCTGGCATGGGAGATTAGATTTCCAAGGAGCCTAAACTACACAGCAAATCTGCAACCACGCACCAACAATTTCCCACAAATCTTCACCTAGTTCTTAAGAGCACTATGCCAGCAAGATGGGGACAAGTCAAGAAAGCTGAGAAGGACACTCCTGAGCTACACAGAGCCTCCTCCACATAATCGGTACCCACTGGAGGGGAAGAGGATGCTGGGTAAGAGAGCTGAGACACAAGGGTCTCTCAGCTACACAGGCTGGGGCAGGACCGGAAGGAAACCATTGAGACTCAAGTCTTTCATGGAATGTAAAATCACTGCCCTGGTGAGGCTGGGGAGTAGCAATCAGGGTCGAAGGGGATGTCCAGGAATGAAACCAGAGAACAAAGACTTCTTCCCAGTGAATGGAAAAAGTTAGCAGCTGAGCTATAAAACACAGTGATATCATTCGTGGTGCTCTGTTCTAAGAGATGGTGGCTCTGTTCTAAGACACAAAGAGAACTCCCCCATCTGGCCAGTGCTCTGCTCTTAAGCCATCCTGAGAAGCAAGTGTAGAACATTCCCCAAAACATGTGAAACCAGTGGTGAAAGTCAGCTCAGCTCAATTGCATCTCATACTGGGGCAGTCTTCACTCTTGCATCTGAACAAAAAAGGGAAAATAACCTCTTGTGAAAGTGAGTGTTACTTTTGGCTGTACTATTTTTTTATATAAAATGTCTTTTGTGTAATAAAAAATCATGAGACATTACAAAACATGATAATGAGGCCTATGATCAATAAAGGAAAAAGCCAATAGAAGCAGACACAAAGTTGGACCTAAGTCTTGGATTTATCAAACAGAGACTTTAAAATAGCTAGGATCGGGAGTTCCCATGATGGTGCAGTGGAAATGAATCCAACTAGGAACCATGAGGTTGTGGGTTTGATCCCTGGCCTTGCTCAGTGGGTTAAGGATCTGGCATTGCTGTGAGCTGTGGTGTAGGTTGCAGACTTGGCTCGGATCTCACGTTGCTGTGGCTCTGGCGTAGGCCGGCAGCAACAGCTCCGATTAGACCCCAATCCTGGGAACCTCCATGTGCCACAGGTACAGCCCTAAAAAGGACAAAAGACAAAAAAATAAAGAAATAAAATAGCTAGGACAAAATTGCTAAAAAATATGTTGAAAAAACTATCAGGAAGGGCAATCTGTTATACTCAAAGATGGTAAATCTTATAATAAGCATAAAGTAATTAACATAAAGGACAGAATCATTGAACTGGTAGAGAAACATAGGAAAGACTTGATCCAAGAGTTATCTCATGCTCTAGCTGGAAACATAAGAAGAAACCAGGAAACTCTTACCACAAAATGGGATAGAGAATACAGAGATAAGCGATTGTGAAATGTTATTGTCTATCTGTAAAGCAATTGAGAATTTCCAAAGATTAGAAATGGATAATTCTAGGAATTGGGGCAGGGAAACTTCATGGACATGTAACCTGTACATTGATACAGAACCCTGTGCTCCAAAGACCCCAGTGCTTGTTTTAATGCTTTGCTGTGGCCAGTTGAAACTCTTAACCTTTGAACAAGGGTCATCGCATTTTTATTTTGCACTGAGATCTCCAATTTATGCAGCCAGTCTTGAGTGAGTGTGGCCATGAAGAGGAGATGCTAGGATCAGATTGTGAAGGGCTTTGAATATGCCATTGGACAAATTAAGGTGATCCTGTATCACAAGTTCTCTAGCACAGGCCCAGTTTATACTATTGTCTCAGGCAATTTTTTCCTGGAGTCTCCTGGCACTTTATGTAATGTCCTAATTTGAGCATTCATTGTATGACCACATTATGCTGTACTAGGAACCAGAAGATATTTTTAAGCAGGGATGTGTTTTGCAAATACATATTTTTCAAAAAAACTCTAGACTTCGGTGTGAAGAATAGACTTTTGTGTGGTGGAAACTGCTCGTAAAAGCAGTTAGGAGACTTTTATAAGACACGCATAGCAGTGACCTAAAACAAAGCAAGGGCTAAGGGGAAAGCAAGAAGTAGAATATATTAGATTTGGTAAAATTTTGGATGTGGGCAGTAATGGAAAGAGAAGGACTGAGATGACATCCAGGCTTCAAACTTGAAAGATCAATAAAAGATGATGCTCTTGTACAAAGTTTGAAGCAAAAGCAAGGGAAGGTTTGTTTGGAGGTAGAGGTACCAGAGTTAATTGGGCAAATGGGTATAAGAGCCTAGAATTCAGAATAGAGGTCAAGACCTGAGATGTGAAATTGGGAAACACAGGAGGTCTGTCTATTCTCTCCTCAATTTATCTGTGGCTATGGATCCTAGCCTTGTCAAACAAGAATCTGTTTATAACAGGAAATTACCCCCCAAACTACATACATGAGGACAGGAAAAAGAGGGAGGATCTTAAAACCTGTCTCAAGCTCTGCTCTGTGTTGGTGCCAAAGGTAAGATATTTCCAAATGTGATATCATTGCATATCTGTATTACCTTTTTTTTCCTCCTTTTCACCTTTCTATTTATTTTATTACATAGGCAGCTTTTATTGTCAACAACTATCTTAGATTGTTTTGGAATTTCTTTTGCCCTGAAGTATGCTTCTTATGTCTTCTTAGTTCTACTTTGATTTATAATCTGCTGCTTTAATCTTAGGCTTACTGTTTCTTTTTGTCTTTACTTATTTTTCCTTATCTTAAAATTTTCCTTTTATGCATTTTAAAGGAAAAAAGAAGATACTTTAAATTTCAAGTTTAAGTTTATTTTTTTTTTATTTTTTGTCTTTTTGCTATTTCTTTGGGCCACTCCCATGGCATATGGAGGTTCCCAGGCTAGGGGTCTAATCGGAGCTGTAGCCACTGGCCTACGCCAGAGCCACAGCAACACAGGATCCGAGCCGCGTCTGCAACCTACACCACAGCTCACGGGACTGAACCCGCAACATCATGGTTCCTAGTCAGATTCGTTAACCACTGCGCCACGACGGGAACTCCTAAGTTTATTTTTTAATTGAAACTTTTATTGAGATAATTGTATACTCAGTTCTTCAAGTTCAGATGGTTTCACTGGAGAATTTTAGCAAAAATTTAAAGAATTAATTGAAGGGAATTATGTCAAGATGATTTACCATAAAAAACACAGCAAGTATGATATTTATATAGATAATGGTAAAAGAATAAATGTTTTTTCCTACGATCAAGAACTAGGCAAGGTTGTCTATTTTTGCTGTTTTTATTCAATGAAGTACTGGAAATTCTAGACACTGCAATGTGTCAAAAAAAAAATAAATAAATAAATAAATAAAATGCCTACAGATTGTCTATGTGGCAAATCCCAAGAAATCTAACAAAAAAACTGAAGACAAAACCAAAAAAAAAATTAAAAAAAAACTCCTGGCATTAATATCTGAAATCAGCAAGGTTGAATATTTATTCTAGAAGGTTTCTTTTGTGGAGCTTTAAAATGACAAACCCATTACTTTATTGATTATAGGGGCTATTCAGAGAACCTGTTTCATCTTGGTTAAATTTTGGTAGTTTGTGGTCTTCAAGGAATTAGTCAATTTATTCTAAGTTGTTGAATTTATGAGCCTAAAGTTGTTCAAAGTATTCCCTTATTATCTTTGTCATGGCTGCTGAATCTATATTGGCATACCGCATTTAATCCTTTGTGTTGAAGTTTAACGTATTCTCTATTTTTATCAGTCTTGCTAGAAGTTTCAGTTTTATTGATTTTTCTCAAAGAACAAATTTTTGTTTCCTTGAACTTCTCTATTGTTGCCTATTTCAATTATATTGATGTTTTATCTTTATTACTTCCTTCCTCCAATTTTTTTGTGTTTATTTTGCTCTTTTTTTTTCTGGTTTCTTGAGACTTATTAAACATCTTTCCTCATTTCTGTTGTAAAAATTTGGTGCTACACATTTCCCTCACAGCACAGCTTTAGTGACATACAACTGTGTGTTTTCATTTTTATTTGATGTATTTTTAACTTTGACCCAGGAATTGCTAGGGGTGTGTAATTAAATTTCCTCATGTTTAGAGATTTTTCCTGTTGCCTTTCTGTTGTTGATTTTTAATTCTATTCTGTTATGGTCAGGGAACACACTTTGTATTATTTAAATTATTTGTTTCATTTCATTTCATTTTGTCTTTTAGGACCACATCCACAGCATATGGAGGTTCCCAGGCTAGGGGTCAAATCGGAGCTACAGCTGCCAACGTACACCACAGCCAAAGCAATGCAGGATCCGAGCCATGTCTGAGACTTATACCACAGTTCACTGCATAGCCAGATCCTTAACCCACTGGGTGAGGCCAGGGATCAAACTGGGGTCCTCATGAATACTGGTTAGATTCGTTTCCACTGAGCCATGATGGGAACTCCTAATTAAATTATTTTAAATTTGTTGAGCTTAGATTTGTGGCTCAGGATGTGGTCTGTCTTGAATGACTCATGGGCACTAAGTGCATTCTGCTACTGTTTGGTAGGGTGTTCTATATATGTCTATTAGACCTCATTAGCTAAATGTTTTGTTCAGATGTTTTAGATCCTTGTTGTTTTCTATTAGCTCTATTAGTTGCTGAGAGCAGATTTGAAATCCCTAACTAAAACTGAGATTTTTCTGTTCATTCATTTAGCTCTATCAGTTTTCCTTAATGAATATTGGAGGTCTGTTTTGTGCATACACATCTAGGACCATTATCTTTCTGGTGAATTTGTCCTGAGGAAAGTTTCTTTTTCTTATTGCAGAAGGAATTCAGAAAGGAGATGGAAATTGAGAACATAAAGTGAGGATTTATTTAAGTGAGAAATAGCCCCCAGAGGGTAGGCAAACAGACGGGTGAGCAGCTGCAAACAGGTTATAAGGAGCACACAAATGAATGGGCAGAATATTCAGTAGGAAGAAGGGATCTGGGGGGGTCCCATTCCCTGATTCTCACTCCAGTCCCAACTTTCCAAAGAGAAAGCAGAGATTTTTGTCCTTATTTATCCTTGATTGGAAGTGTCATGGCATCAGTGCTTGATGGGAACTTCTTATCTGCAAGGCTAATTATATTGTACTGAGGCCATAATGAGCAAAAAGTTACATTTGAAGATTCCTGCCTTTTCTGACCTTTCTTTGTCTGCCTCGAGAACACTTATCACCTCCAATCTATATTCCTGTCAGTCTGGAGAGTCCTACTTTTCTTTGTCTACTCATGGAGCCTCTCTGTTTACAAAATGCAGTTTCCTGCCACCCGGCCTGTAGCACCCTCTTTTCTCTGCTTACACCTGTCTGCCTGCTGTAACAGATTGACCCTTTGATCATTATGTAATATAGCTCATTGTCTCTAGTAATTTTTGCCTATGAAGACTACTTTATCAGGAATTAGCATTGCGACTCATGTTTTACCTTCATTATATTTGCAAGGTATATCTTTTTTTGTCCTTTTAATTGATTGAATTTCAACAGTAAATAAATGAGTCATGTTATTTATCTGTTCTGCTAATCTCAGTCTTTGGGATGGTATATTTAAAAATTTACATTTAAGAGTTCCCATCCTGGCTCAGTGGTTAACGAATCCAACTAGGATCCATGAGGACGCAGGTTTGATCCCTGGCCTCCCTCAATGGGTTAAGGATCCAGTTTTGCTGTGAGCTATAGTGCAGGTCCCAGATGCAGCTTGGATCCTGAGTTCCTGTGGCTCTGGCATAGGCCAGCTGTGGCTACAGCTCTGATTCGACCCCTAACCTGGGAACCTCCATATGCTGTGAATGTGGCCCTAAAAAGACAAAAAGACAAAAAAAAAATTACATTTAATGTGATTATTCTTATGTTAGAGTTTAAGTCTTCTACTTTATTGTTTTGCATTTGTTACTTTATGTTATCATTCTTTTTTTTCTCTTTTGTTGTCTTTCTGCAGATTCCTTGAACTCCAGGAATGTCTCGATTTATATATACATATACATATATATATATATAGTTTTGAGGAGCATCTCTTTGTATATTTTTTGTAATGACTGCTCATGATATGATGAGATGCACATGTGACTTATAGCAGTTACTGGTCTCAACATTTTACCCTTAGGGTGGGCATCTTGAAGATTTTGCCTGCTTATCTCACAGTATCTGTTGATAGAAGGGACAGGGGGGAGTGTGTTTGTCTCAGGAATGGCCAGCAGGGAGAGCACTGCTCTTGGCTGTTTTTTACTGACAGGACTCCCAATCCATTCACCACCACATAGGGTGGTGTCAGCCTCACCCTACCTCATCAGACAAACTTCAGCTTGACCTGGAAGGAACCTACTCAGGCCGCCTTCTTCTGGTAATTATTTGAGTTTCCCTGAAGATATTCCTGTTAGAATGAGAATACAATATACTTGAATTGTCATAGTCATAATTTGAAAAGGTAATGCAAGAATATTGGTTATATAATTAATGGACACCAATGAGTTCTTAATTTTAATACAAAGAAAGGGAGAAAATAATTCTGTCATGATCACTATGTTTTTATGATTTGTAGCTCATATATGACCATACATATTTAATATTTATTGTTCAGCTGCTGTAACACTGTGTACACTGAAGTGAGGCATAGACAGAACTCTGATTACAAGAAACAAGGAATACTTCCAGATTAAATAAGATCAAAGAAAACATTTAACACAGTATGTGATCCCTGGACTGGATCTAGAATCAGAAAAACAAGTGCTATGAGAAACATTACTGGGACAATTGGTGATCTTTGAATAAGATGTATATATTATCATTGAATCAATGTTAAATTCCCTGACTTTGGAAATTCAACTGTGTTTATGATAATGAATGCCTTTTATCTTAGGGAACATGCACAAAAGTAATCAGGGGTAAAGCGGCAAGAAATCTGCAACTTTCTCTCCAATAGCTCAATAATAATAATAATAAGTATGTTTATATAATATCTGTCTATATATAAAATAATCACCTCTGTCAATACATATGTGTGTTTTTACATACCCACACACTTGTAAATATAGATATATATGAGAGAGAAAAAATGAATGATATAGCAAATGAGACAAAATGTTAACATTCCATGAAGATGAAAGATATACTAGAGATCCTTATACTATTCTTGAAACTTTTCTATGAGTGTACAGTTATTTTATAATTATAAAGTTAAAAAAATAAACTTTTTCTCCCTGCCTTTAAAAATCCCATAGTCAAATTAGGGATTATAAGACCAGCTATCAACTTGACTAGTACGTAAATTTAATTAATCAGAAGACAACACAAGATATCATTTCACCAATTTTCTCTACTAAGTGCCAGTCACTGTGCATGGCCTCAGGCTATGAAGATGAGAACACGGAGATCTTCTCCTCAAACACCTCTCCACCTGGTAGGAGACAGATGCTCCTAAGCAAATATTTCCACCTGGAAGAAGAACCCTACTACCAGAAGAATCTACAGTCCTTCAAAGAAAAAGGTAGCTTTCTCCCGAGGTGCTGAGAAGCTTCAAGAAAAATGAATTATGTGTTGGCTTTGAAGGGGTCAAGAGAATGCACAGCACAAAGAGACAATTGCCCCATGCCAGCCCTAGCTGCTGTGCTTTGAAATTTCTCACTCAATCAGGCTCCTATTAGTGCTTGTGACTGACCAAGTACAGCAAGGAAACTAAGGGCAGCTTTGGCTCAAGGATTCTCAGAAGGTTATTCCCAACCTCTCTTAGACTGCTAGACATCTGGGCATTTCCCAACCCTGTCTTCCTTTCTCCTTCCCTTGGGCAAGCACTGGGGTTGGGTGAGCTCCTAGTCTTACTTGACTCCCTCCTTATTTCCTTTCATTCAGGCATTTTTGCTAATGCAATGTTTTTCTTTTTCTTTTTTTATTTAATTATAGTTGATTTACAGTGCTATGCCAATTTCTGCTCTACGGCAAAGTGACCCAGTCATGCATATATATATTCTTTTTCTCATATTATTTTCTGCCATGTTCTATCCAGAGAGATTGGATAGAGTTCCCTGTGCTTTACAGTAATGCAAATTTAATACCACCCTGGCCTCTGCTTGGAGGAGTATTCACACAAAGGGTAAATGGTGGTTTCTGAGGTCAGTGATTGAGATAAAAGTTGTTTAGCTAGGTCAGAGCTTCATGTCAGTGTTCCTCTGACTGCTCTATGTTCCACAAGTTGGGTTCCTCCTATTCCCCAGAGCTAATCTTACAGGACAATGTTCTCCACCTGTTTACAGCCCAGATTACCCACACTTCCTTCCCATGTGGGAGCCCTCATCTTTGGATGGCCACATCTCTCGCCGTTTTGTACCTAAGCTTGTAATAAACAAAAAAAGGGAAGATTTCCTGAACATAAAGAATTTTTTTCCAGGGGTGTGTGGAAAGATGATAATTACATATTCATTCTCTAGAGTCTCCTACAATAACAAGGAAACAGAAGAATATATCTCATTAAGTTCCTCTGCCCCAGAGGTTTAAGGAAACTTGTTCACCTCTGACACTTCAGACCTTCACTCATCATGGTACAGAGTCAGCCTTCTCTATGAATTCCCTAGGCTGGACAGACTGGGCTTGTTTTATATTTATTTCTTGAATGGAATATGAACCTTCACTGTTCGTCTCCAATATTTCTTGGACAAACCTCAAATAACTTTGAACCAATTTCTCAGGTTATTTACTCCTCATCCTGGATTTTTTTTTTTAAAGTTTAGATTTGTAATATAATTGACTTGGACATGATTTCCCTCCATTTCTCTTGCAGACTTCAGGCATTTCTTTTTGTTCTATATGATTGTGTACCAAGAAAAAGTAGAATCCCTTAGCTCCCAAAGACAACGACAACAAAAGACAGATCTACCCATGATCTATACTCTTAAAAGTAATTTTTGTGTGAGAAGAAAGTACAAACACTATTTCTAGAAGCACCAAAATCATTTGACAGTTGGGAAAGCTTCAGGAAGAGGTGAATTATTCAAAAAGTTGGCAAGAAAAGTCTTTTGTTATTGTTTTGGGTCAAAACAAAGGGCAGTTCCATTGCTCTGCATTTCTGCATGAAAAAAAATTATTTTGCTCTTAAAATTTTATTTTAGGATTTAATGAATCAATGCCTTATAGAAATACAGATAAATATTTTATTATAAATTGTTTTTATGCAACAACATGGATGAATTTCAGAAACATAAAGTAAAATAAGTCGAACATTAAAAAAATAGATATTTTAAGTTTTCACCTCTAACAAAGTACAAAATCCAAAGTTTTTTTCTGTTATATTTTTAATCAGGCTTATTGACATCCAGGTTTTTTATACATTATTCTTTGTTATAATTTTCATTTATTTTGTTCAAAATATGTTATTCTAATCCAGGCTCTGATAAATATACATACACACACTCTGTATTTTTTAATGACTTAGTGTTATACATTTTACTTCATACAAATATTTTTAAATAAATTATGAAGTAAGGCTCTGTTTTCCTTCCTAATAGTAAAATCACTTTCCCAGAACCACTTAATGAATAATTCTTTTCCACCACAAATTTGTGATCTAACCTTTATTATACCTTAAAATATTACCTATAGTAAGTTATCTTCTGTTTTATTTATTCTGTTAACTTTAATATATCCATCAGTTCTTTTGCCAAAACTGCATTGTTTGTCATGAATTATTTTACACTTTGACATCTTGTAGGGACAAGACACAGTAATTATTTTTCTTTTGCAAAAAATTCTTAGTTGTTCAAAATCTACTCTCCCCTTCCCGAATTTGAGTTGAAATTTCATAGAGCCGGTAACTTACCTTTGGAAGAATTGACATTTTTCACATTAACTCATCTTCCTGTCAATAAATAAAATTTAAAAATATTTTTTAAAACTTATCAGCAAGAGTTAATACTTTTCTTTATGTATTTCAGTTGGTTCAAGAGTAGTCCTAAGTGTTTTATAGATGTATTTGCCTTTGTATTAATGATAATCTTCTATTATGTTTGCTTCCCTCAGGTTTTCTTGTCATACTTTTACATTGGCAAGTACGAATCATTTTGTTCACCTAGAGTTTATTTAGATGGTATTTTGCTTGTATAATGTTTCTTCTCTCCTCCCCCCCACTCTAGCTCTCTCTAGAGCTGTGCGTGTGTTGTGTATCTATGTTGCAAAATTATTTTGAGTTTTTGATTCACACACCTGCAAAGTGGTTTCTACAGTTTGAGAATGAGTGACTTCCATAGAACAACATAAGACACTGCCTTCTTGTCAGTATCTTCAGAAACAATGACACGGATCTCAAAATCTTATACAAGGCCACTGATCTATTTTTTTTTCCCAAGTATAATTATGTAAACTCTCCAACAATCTTGACTTGGTGGTACATCAGATGCCTTTGATAGGCTTCTTACCAAATTTGTTATAAGGAGACAACCTGGGACCTTCCTTTAGGGAGCTGGGCCATTGCTGACCTAAGGGTCTCCTGTGTAGCCACACTCCTTTTTTTGTCCAAAGAAGCCATTTGAAACTTCAGGGCATGTTGATCCTGTCACAACCATTATTCTTTGTTATTAAAACAAAATCAGACTTTCTTTACTTGTGTTTTTAATAAACTTGTTCCTCATTTGTTGGTCAACTAATTGAGAAGGAGGGAGTGACCGCAGTTTTATAGGTTGAGAAACGGAAAAAAATTTCACTCAGTTATTTACTAGAAACTGAAATGTTGCAAGAGTTTCTGAGAAGCATAATTTCTAGCATTCTATTGTAGTCAACCTCAGATTTCTCAAACTCCAATGAGTGATAGAATGTCTTCTCCTTCTTTTATAGTTATTCCACGTGGCATTTACTTTTCTTCTTTCTTATGCGTTATAACCATGAGCATTACAGAGGGCTATGAGATGTTGGTTTTATTGCTTTACTGGAGCCCAAAGCAGATGAATCATCACATGAATCTCTGTTGCCAAGGTGGGGGCCTTCTTTCTTCACTTGCATAAATATTTTAAACTTTCAGAGGCACATTCAAAAGAATGTGCTGGAGGGTTTTTGTTTTTTTGTTTTTTTCTGAGAAAAACTTAGATATTTGTTTGTTTGTTTTCTAGCTATAGTTTCATTTCCCTATAGTTTCTTGGGATATAGGGGTCTGGCAATAGAGGTTTAATAAATGATAAAATTCTACAAAACCAACCCCATGTTATGACTCTCAGTCCTTTCTTGGCTCTGAAAAGCTCACATGAATCCTCCCTACTCCCAATTAAAACACACTTCCCAAAATCAAGAATAGTTCACCTCATAATTCTAAAATTGTTCTGCATGCTAAGTCCCCTCATTACTAAAAAAAGTACTAGTACTGATATATAAACAATCAATTCCCTCTTTGTGAGAATATTTCACATGCAATTGGAAAAATCCATGCTTGTTCAATTGCCTGTGAGGTTGATGGAGAAAAAGGTAAGTAGGCTTTGTTTTACTCACAAGTACACCTGTTCAACATTTAATGAATGCTTAGCATGTTTAGGTTCTATGTCTTGGAGAATAAAAAAAATAAATAACACAAGGACTTTACCTAATACATAGCTCATTGTGTGCTCTGAGAAAAATAACTAACAGAAGTAGCCCTGTGTACAGAAGCTTGATGTCTTCCATACTCAAAACATAGTCATCTAAGGCCATGCACTCAGGAGCACGGCTGTAAAAGACCAAAGGATAGTGGGGCTTTTCCAGAGACCTGTTTGGAAAAGTTGCTGTCTGGGCAGTTTTTGTAGAGTAGCTGTATGCATAACTAATGACCCCTGAAATCATGGACCCTATCAGAGCAAATGTTTCTCTACATTATTTCCAAAAGACTAGACTGATACATATCACGCCTATAGTTAAAAGCAGAATTTGAGGTGGTATAACGTTATCTGAATAAGGATGGATTGACTTTGAAATGTAGCTCCAATTTCTCAGTAATCTTTTGTAGAACTGCAAGGAGAAGGGCATATTCATATCTGAGTCTATTTAACCTACAAAGTAAGAGAATTAGTTAGCATGCTAAATCGTATAAATGATGTCTACAAACAATAAATGCTGGAGAGGGTGTGGAGAAAAGGGAACCCTCTTACACTGTTGGTGGGAATTTAAATTGGTACAGCCACTATGGCAAGAAGTATGGAGCTTCCTCAAAAAAACTAAAAATAGAACTGCCATACAATCTAGCAGTCATATTCCTGGGCATCTATCCAGAGAAAACCATAATTCAAAAAGAGACATGCATCTTAATGTTCATTGCAGCACTATCTACAATAGCCAAACATAGAAGTAACCTAAATGTCCATCAACAGAGGAATGTGATACATATATACAATGGAATATTACTCAGCCATAAAAAAGAATTAAATAATGCCATTTGCAGCAGCATGGATGGAAACTATCATATTAAGTGAAGTTAGGTAGACAGTCAAAGACAAACATCATATGGTATCATTTGTATGTGGACTATTACAAAAACATACAAATGGACTTATTTGTAGAATAGAAACAGACTCAGTTATCAAAGGGGACAGGTTAAGGGGGTGGGAGGGAGGGCCTGGGGTTTTGGAATTGGCATTTACACACTGAGATATATGGAAGTATTGGCCAATGGAGACCCACTGTATATCACAAGTAACTCTACCCAATAGTATGTGGTAATCCATTTGGAAAAAGAAGCTGAAAGAGAATGGATGTGCGTACATGTATAACTGAATCTCTTTGTTATGCAACAGAAATTATCACAACCTTGTAAATCAACTATACCTCAATAAAACACTTTAAAAAAGGGAATTTCCTCTGGAAGAGTGGTAAGGAGATGAAAGACACATAAAACTGTTGGCATGACCCTGAAACTACCCTTTGCCACAGCTTCTTCCCACTCTCAGCCTGATCAACTCGACATAACAACAACTCAAGGGTGAAGCCCTTCCTCCTGAAATGGCCAAGCAACAAAATGCTATTAGTACATATATATCATGTAGTCAGTTTCCCTTGGAGGACAAAATTAAGTGATTGTAAGTCTATTTCTTACTGCTTCCTTCTCTCTCTTTTTCATTCCTTTTTTCCTTTCTTTCCTGTGTCTCTTCTTTCATTCAGGCACTCATATCTCTTTGGTATTATGTGTCAGAAACAGTCAGAGATGAAGAGGTAGGGATTGCAGATATGTGGTATGGTGTGGGGTTGGGGGGAACAAAGTTTGTTAAATGCTATATAAGATAATAAAAAGATGAACACATTTTGGTTTTATTCTTTCCCTGACACAATGTTCAACCAGGGAGAACAATATAAAACAAAACAAACAGAAAACCCTGTGAGTGGACGATGTTATAGCATCCTGTGGGTGCACAGAATGTGTCAGGATAACTGTGAGGTAAGAACCGTGAGGTAATACATTTGAACATTTTGGGGATAATGTCCCAAAGGAATGGTGAGAAAGTTTCTGGTGACACCACAGGCTGGTGGTAGAAATATTTTTGGATAAGTCAATAGATGTCTTTCAAATCTGACCACATAAGCAAACCACTTTCTCTACCATCTTATAGGGCTGTTCCTCCAACTATATTTACCTTTAAAAAAAGTGAGAAGACTGACTGTAGCAGCCTCTGTTATTTAATGCAAACTTACTTTCGATACCACCCACACATTGCTCCACACAATTTCCCTTAGGCAGCCACAGTCTAGCCCTGTGTATTTTATGTCTTTTAGAAAAACCAATGTGACCTGTAATTACAAGCAAATATCACTATTTTGCAAGGGTGTCTTTTACACTTTGAAAAGAATGATTGTGTCATTAAAGCAATTCCTTTGGGTGGTAAGGACTTGTTTTTTCTTCCATTTTTCAGATGGGAGCAGCCTGAAGAAGCATAGGGCCACCTGCCATAGGCAGGGAAGGTCTGGACCTCGGTCCAGGTGTCACATGCATTGGCTGTGATGGTCTATCACTCCCTCTCCATGGCCACCATCTCCTGAAAGTTATTGACATCAGATTTTGTTTGGTTTTGAAAAATCAAGAACGTGAACCAGAATGTTTTATTGAATATTCTAGAAGAATTTCACAAGGCCTTTCAGAAAATATCTGTGCTTGGTGTTGCAAAATCAAAGTAGGAGATACCTGACACAGCAGCCAGATAAGGGATCTCATTTTTGTTTAATTGTAAGCCTCACAACAATTTCTTCTTCATTATTGCATGTATTCTTATGTAAACTCCCTCACCTGGATATATACCTGTCCAATGTAAAGGATGCTAAAATGATGATAAAGACACAGGCTATGTATGCTTCCTCACCTGTGTGTTAACTGGCTGGAGAGAAGATCAGTAATATTTTTATTGGGAAATGTGTGAAAATTTTATTTGGAAACCCATATGTATCAGGTTTGAACTCTTTATTTTTTTAACCTCTAAACAGACTGTTGAGTTCTTCAAACTGTCAGTCAATCTGCTGATTCAAGGAATTGGCTAGACACGATGATCAGCCTCAAAAAGGATAGCCATTATTCTGGAATGATGGAAAACAGACACATTCATGGCCTGGGTCCTGTTTTTAGCAGTAGGAAAAGTCTTAGGCTCGTTCTGCAGCCTTTTGTTCACATTACTAAAAAATGGAAGGAAAACCTGGGGAGTTATTTAAAAAAAAGAGGCTGAAAATTTTCCTGGCTGAGAAAATTTTAGCATCCAATCATTAGTTTAAAAAATCTTGCATGATCTCTGGGTTTCTTCTTCTCCACTGATCCCTGGAATGTTCTTTAAAAAGAATAACCACCTAGGCCGTTAAAGTGAGAATCAAGGCAGGGTCGGTCTGTGACCTTTTTGGCAGGATAGGCTGTCCTCACACATTATCTTCTCAGTGACAGAATTTTGCTTTCCCCCCTTTTTCTTGCTGTGGAACAACCTCAAAGGAAAACTGAGAGCGATCCCAGGTGGGTAAGTGCTGAGTGCAGTATTTCAACTGGATGGGGCCCACATTGCTCTGTTCCTTGATTTTTAATTTTATTTTGTCACACTATAGTGAATAATGTCATGTGGTAATTAATGAGAGTTCACCCATTTTTGCCAAATAACATCTTTGATCAATACAATGGGGATTTTTGTTTGTTTCCTTTTTATTCCCCTCATATTTCATTGTAAAACATATAGTAATGTAAAAAATACAAAAAAAAAAAAAAAAAGCTAATCCGGAGTTCCCGTCGTGGTGCAGTGGTTAATGAATCCAACTAGGAATGATGAGGTTGCAGGTTTGATCCCTGGCCTTGCTCAGTGGGTCGAGGATCCGACGTTGCTGTGAGCTGTGGTGTAGGTTGCAGATTTGGCTTGGATCCCGAGTTGCTGTGGCTCTGGCGTAGGCTGGTGGCCATGGCTCCGATTCGACCCCTAACCTGGGAACCTCAATATGCCCAGGGAACGGCCCTAGAAAAGACAAAAAGACCAAGAAAAAAAAAAAAAAAGCTAATCTGTAACCTACCAGTTTTGTGGGTGGTGATCTTCTCTTCAAAATCCAGTGGGTTATAAGATTTTTAGCTCCTTCTGATGCCATTGGATCCTTTCACTTCCATATTTCTTAGAGATTTTGTTGTGTTTATTCTGTTTATTAATCATTCCAAGAAATACCTTCTAATCATGTGAGATATAAACCTTTAGCATTATATGAAATACAGTGGGGATTTAAACATTTATCAGGGAGTTCCCATCATGGCTCAGTGGAAATGAATCTAACATAAATGAGGACACAGGTTGGATCCCTGGTCCTGCTCAGTGGATTAAGCTATGAGCTGTGGTGTTTGGACCCTGCGTTGCTGTGGATGTGGTGTAGGCTGGTACTACAGCTCTGATGCGACCCCTAGCCTGGGAACCTCCATATGCCATGATTGCGCCCCCCTCAAAAAAATTAAAAATGAAAAAAGACCAAAGAAATTATCAGATATGATCACATCAGCATAGAACTCCAATTATTGGACTGAAACTTTTATCACTAAATATTTGTTCAATATATTCACAGAGACACACATACACAAATACATGCAAACCGAATGAGCCATAGAGCAAGAATGTATAACAGAATTTTTTAAATGGTAAAAGAAAAAAAAAATAGGCTTGCAATTTTCAAAAAAAGATTAAATTTTAAAGTTAAGGGCATAGAGATTGGAAATCATTTAAAATTAATCATTTAAAACTATATTCAAATTCATGTATTATATGTAGTTTTTCATATTAAAAAAATTTAAATTATAAACACAGAAATGCATCTTCTGTGATGATCAAGGACCAAAACAAAGTAAAAGACACACTTTGGTCTGGGTCTGCATTTAACATTACATTTCTTTGTCAGAATATTTTATGAGTGGAGCAAGAGAAATCTATAAAAGGAAAATATTTTGGTATTCAAACTTTTTATAGCATGAACTAAAAAGGGAGGAGGAGGAGAGGAAGAATAAAAGGAGTGGAAGAAGGGTCAGAGGCAGAAGAAGAAAGAAAAAGATGGAGAGCAAAGGAGGAAAAATAAGAGAGGAGAGGGCAGGTGAGGAAAGGAGAAGGAAGGGCTTTTACAATCACTGCCATGATGAGCTTTGGAAACCTGTCATTCATGTCTGTCATCCTTAGTTAAACTTGGCATCCCAGCTTAGAGACATGGAATTAAAAACAAAACAAAAAACTTTTAGCAACTTTATAAATGTTAAAATTCTTGGGCTACAGTTTATTCCTCTTGTCTAGGGCTAGGGCTAGGGCTAGGGCTAGGGTTAGGGCTAGGGCTAGGGTTAGGGTTAGGGTTAGGGTTAGGGCTAGGGTTAGCAACATGCCATTCACCAAATTATGGATTTAATAGGTAACATTCAAACACTCTAAATGCTTCTCAGAGCCATACAAAAAAAGCTATGTGTGTGTGTGTATATATATGTATATATATTGGCAATGTCAGATCTTTTTTTTTTTTTTTTACTTTTTAGGGCCGTACCAGTGACATGTGGAGGTTCCCAGGCTAGGGGTCAAACTGGAGCTACAGCTGCCAGCCTACACCACAGCCACAGCAACACGGGATCCAAGCTGCATCTACAAACTACACCACAGCTCATGGCAACACCAGATCCTTAACCCACTGGGTGAAGCCAGGGATGGAACCCGCAACCTCATGGCTCCTAGTGGGATTAATTTCCACTGTGCCACGATGGAAACTCCACAATGTCGGATATTTAACCCACAACCTCACCAGGCCTGAAACAGAACCTGAGCCTCAGCATGGATCCAAGCTGCCCCATAGACAATGCCTGCTGTGCCTCAGTGGGAACTTCTGAAAATGTATATTTTTACCTTGGGTTTGAATATATGTGGAAATGTCCCCATGGATCATTACAGTGGTTGTATTTTTTAGGTTGTTAGGAGTTTATCAAACTCAGATTTGGAAATTTTAACCTACACAATTCTGTCTTTGTTGTGGGGAGAAAGCACTATCTTTTCCCATCTCATTTAAGATATAAGAAAATCAGACTGCAGAAGCTAAACTAAATCAGACTGCAGAAGCTAAACTGCAGTATGCAGCAGTTGCCTTTTGTATTCTGAAAAAAGCTCCGTGTATTTTTTCCAGCTTTGAGCAACTGTTAAAAAAATCATGTGTTGCCTGTCAAGTCTGAGATGTAGATTCAGTAGAACATTTGCATTTAAAGTAATTAGCTTGGGTAGTATTTGCTTTCAGAGCATTTAGTCCCTCTAGCAAAGAGCAAATGGCCAGTGTCAATCCAGCAAATGTTTCATAACTAAAATTTAATTGAAATTTTAAAAAGATGAGGTGCCAATGTCTATTCAAAAGTATACCTCGAAAACAGTGGTATTATGTTATAGCCTGAATCTCCTGCTTAAAGCTGTATTTATCCTAGTACATTGAGAGACAAAGATTCTTGCAGTTCCTATTTTCAAAGATGGTGCAAAAAGAGTTTAGTCCTGATTAAATACAAAATTTACATGAGCATCCAGTACTGTAGTCAATTATTTTAATTAAATAGGTTTTCTGGATAGTGGCAAACCCTCAGGTACAAATGCATACTAAAATCCCTTGCCTTTTCTTTGTACCAATTAATTAAACTTGTATCTTCAGAGTGTCCACTGTGTTATGATTTAGAAAATAAACTTTGAGATTATCACAAGATTTAACTGCAGACAATCGTATTCAAACACTGATTATTTCACTTAACTTTCTCTAAAAAATATATTTGCACTAGGTATTATTTATTATTGATTAAAATGTACTAAATTAACAAGAATATTTAGTTAATTAAGCTGAAGTAACATTTAATACAATTTCAAGTACAGAATCAAATAGAGATATGATGTGAAAAGAGGCCCATTAATAGCTTCTTAAAATTGGAAGAGGCCTCAATAGCACTTAACCCAATTTCTTTCTCAAGTCAGAGAGTTCTACAAAAATAGGCTAAGATTTATTTATCCTATGTTTGCTTGCTTTCAGAGATCAGGAGCTCATTCCTTCACAAGAAAAGCATTTGCGTTATTGAAATTAAGTGTTTCTTCCTGCATCTCTTACTCATTGGTCTTATAATTTTCCTTGGAAACTTTAGAGAAAACTAGTCTATTTGTTCCTGTGAATGGTGGAACTCTCACCACCTCCTAGTATTAGAAATGATTTTACCCTCTCAATTAAATCTTAACTCCTCTAGTTTTTCAACCATTCTTTTAGGGCATGGTACTCAGATCAGTCCAAACTGTCCCAGTTAAATGATTCTGAATTTTCTCTACTTTGTCCCCTACAATGACATCTAGAAAGATTCAGTCTCCTAGATATGGTCTGACTAGTGCTGAATACAATACTGGAGGAAATCTTAGTTGGTTTGAAGAGCGTTTTTTTTTTTTTTCTCTTAATGCAGCATAGAAATATGTAATTGGTAGGTCAGGGAAAGTTTTGGTGGTGGTGGCTGTTGTTAGATGATGTCATCTCTGGATTTTGTTTCTGGAATCTGTGGTCAACTAAAGCACTTCCATCTCTTTTTCAAGTCGGCTGCTGCCAAGGCAGTCTTTTTCATTGTTTTGTGGATTCTTCATTTTTGTTGTTGTTGTTGATTTTAATCTCCAGGAAGGAACTGAGTGTTGAAAGAAGTGTTAAAAAGGCAAAATTTTGGTTCTATGAAGACATTTTGAATCTTAATTTCATTCTCTTGGGTGTTAGCTATCATCCTCATGCTTAGAGTTCTGCAAGTTTGGCAAATAAGCCTTCCTTTTCACGAGATTCACAGATTAAAAAGTTAGACATGACAGGATCAGGAGAAAGCGTGGAATTCTATGGATATTTAGAAGTTCTGTAGCCTACTATGAAGGATCTTGCTCTAGCGACATATTTGCACACATTGAGTTTGACCAATCAAGTCTAAGTTATTACCTTATGAGGAATGTCAAGAAATGGTTTAAAAATCAAGCTTCAGAGTAAAAGGTGACATAGACACCATGGAGGTAGGGGCAGCAGACACAGGCCCCAGAGTGCCAGGATTCAAACCTGGACTCTGCTAATTACCAGCTGTGAGGTTTGTTTTCTTTTGATTTACTTACTTCATCTCTAAAGTAGAGATGATGATGATGATGGTGGTGGTGGTGGTGATAATGATGATGGCAGTTGTGATGCTGATGAGGAGGAAGAGGATGGTGATAATGATGATGATGATGGTGATATTGATGATGGTTATGAGGAGGATATTTGTGATTATGACGATGATAATGACGGTGGTGGTGATGATGAAGATAATAATGGTGCTAATGACGATGAAAGAACATGTACATAGGGATATTATAAGGATTAAATGAGTTAATATATCTAAAGTACTAAGGAAAATACCTGACAAATAATAAAAACAGCATAGTGACCAAAATTAAGTCTATATTTTACAGCATTCTTCTGACATGTCAGCTTCTGTGAACCAATATCCTACCAATTATTCATTTAATTTTTCAATAGTAGAAAACCATGGTATTAATAATTTATTCTATGGAGTTCCCTTGTGGTACAGCAGGTTAAGGATCTGGCATTGCTACTGCAGTGGCACAAGTGGTGTGTGTGCTGTGGTATGTGTTTGATCCCTGGGTGGGGAACTTCCTCATGCTGCAGGCACAGCCAGTAAATAAACAAATAAATAATTCTAAAAGGGTATTTAGAATAAAAATTAAGCCTGCAGTTGATCATTTTTAAATCTAACTTTTTTTCCATTTTTTTTTTTTTTTTTTTTTTTTTTTTGTCTTTTAGGGCCACACCCACAGCATGTGGAAGTTCCCAGGCTAGGGGTTGAGTGGGAGCTGCAGCTGCTGGCCTATGCCACAGCCACAGCAATAGAAATTAGGGATCCAAGCCAGGTCTGGGACCTATACCACAGCTCACAACAATGCTAAATTCTTAACCCACTGAGTGAGGTTAGGGATTGAAACCGAGTCCTCACAGATACTATTCGTGTTCATTATTGCTGAGCCACAAGGGGGAACTCCCACTTTTTTCCATTTTTTTTGTTGTAAATTGTTGTTAAGCACATAAATATGACAGAAAAGAATGATTCATATTTTCTTCTTTTGAAGCCTTTTAAGAAAAGTAAAATTAAAAATGACACTGGGTTTTATATATATATATTTAAGACTATAATTAAAAATATATTATTTTAAATTAAATAAAATGCCTTTGATCCTTTTCTGAAATTTATTTAAAAATTTTTAATCAAAGTATAGTTGATTTACAATTTAGGCTAATATTTCTGCTGTACAGCAAAGTGACTTATTTATACATGGATATACATTTTTTTTTTTTAATAACCAAGAAAGTCTTTATTCACAAGGCTGCTAAGCGAGGAGATAGGAGAACAAATCTCAGATCTATGCCCGCAAAAGCAAGAGGACTGGGGGATTTATGGGGTAAGCAGGATGGTCTTGGAATGAGAAGGACACTGCAGGGCCATCCCAGGTACAAAAGCCATTTTGCGTCCAATTCTTGTTTGTAGGAAAGAGACTTCCAAAATCTTTAGTCTTAAAAATGTTATTGTTTTTTGAACATAATGTTTGGTATAAAAATAACTTACACACATGTATGTATATATACACAATAGCTTTTTTATACATTCAGATCTTTTCCTATATGTAAAGGATTTTGATATCTCTCAAGGGTTTAAGTAGAAAAGAAATACTTAGAGATATTTGTCTTTAGAAGGAAAAATACAATTTTTATCAAAGCGTGTAGAAAACCTTTTTGAAACGTAAATAATGACGTGTTAAATCATCTGCTCATGCTAAACTCCTTCTCCATATTTACTATGATAATGGGGTGGGTGTCTTTCTCTTTGCTTTGGATAATTCCATGTATCTGTGTTTTTGTATTGTGGTAAAAATCCTAAGCTTGGAAATTTATTTAAACACAGATCAAGAAATTATGAAGATATTTAATGTAAGAGTCAAGGCATCTTCTAAGTGTAAAATATATACAATTTTTGATGACTGTTGACTTAAAAAAAAAAATGTCCAATGTAGGAGTTTCCTGGTGGTTCAGTGGGTTAAGGTTCTGGCATTGTCACTGATGTGGCTTGGGTTTGATACAGTATGGCCAAAAAAGAATGAACAAGGAGAGTTGTGAGTTAAGTTTTATTTGGGGGTAAAATGAAGACTATAGCCTGAGAAGCAGCATCTCAGATAGGTCTGAGAAACTGCTCTGAAGAGGTGAGGGGGAAGCTAGGATATACAGGAATTTTGCCATAAAGAGCAGGTAATGGGAACAAAACATTGCTGTTGATAACAGAAAACTAGACATCTCAAGTTAAGGAATTTAGGACTTTTTAAAGTATGGGCTCATTGAAACCATCTCTTTGATATGCAGCTCAGCTATCTGGGACCTGGATCCTGTGTTTTTCTCAGCCTGAGGGCTCACCATTGGGAGTGGCTGCAGTCTGATGCCAGCTAGATGGCAAGTGTTCTTTGTTTCCCCGCCTGAGTTCCCTCAGGGTTCACTAGCGTCAAAGGTGGCCGTAATCTCTGATGTCTGTGACATCCTTCCTTTACTTATATGGTACATATGAAAAATACTTTTAATATTTTGTCTATATTGAAAGAGTAATATTTTATATATACTGGGTTAAATAAAATGTATGATCAAATTTAGTTTCACCTGTGCTTTTTACTTTTCCCTAAAAAATGTATGTGGCTCCCATTGTGTTCCTAGGGTACAACACCCGTCTAGATGAATCTCATTTCTCTTTACCACTCTCCAGCTCCACTGCCACCATAATCTGGAGGACTATATTTCCCTAACTAGTTTCCAATATTTCTGCCTTCAATCTAACCTCAATCATTTAGCGAATGTGATAATCCTAATGTAGAATCCTCCTCTGCTCCTCTGCTTAAAACCCTTCAATGATTGTTCACTCTTTCCCTAAATTAAATTCCGATGACTGTAAACAATCTTAATGGCTCACTTCCCTACGCTCATCACTAACCAATCCTCTTCAAAATCTGTTTTCCAACCATGCTCTCCCTCTCTCTTTCTCTTTTGCTGATAGGATTTAGTCACATCTCTTCCTTTGTGGCACAAGCTTTGAGGCCCCTTGTCTTATAGCTAAGGTTTGCTCACCCTCCAAGATTAATTCAGAAAAGTTGTTTTTGAGACTCCATGCTTTATTTCCATCTCTTCCTGTGTCTCCCAAATAGCTCAAACGCATCTGAGCTGTTTTCCACGCTACACTACAGTTGTCTTTTAGCTTGTGTGTCCTCCTTTATTATACCATGACATCTTGAGCACAGAAAGTGTGGAAGGAAGACCCATGGGAAGGGCATTATGTATGGGTTTAAGTTCTCTTCAGGAAGGCTTTTCTCTCCCTAATTCATGTTACTTCAATAGAGTATTATCCAGTGTCAAGTATCTTTTGTTGCAAGCTGCTATCTGAAAGGAACTTATGATGAAAACTGGCATTCAACTCTCCCCTTGATAGATCTCTGTGTGAAAACTCCTAGTGCTTCTGGGTAATTCTGTGAACAAAAGAATGCATGGATCTTGATGATCAGTGTCTCGATTAACTGGAAGTGATATATGTCTTGGAATCAAAATCAGCAATTTTTCCTGTTGGGTGAATTTGGTCTACCATGACAGTTGGGCAGAGATGAGATTCATTTAGGCTCTGCTTCTTCCTTGGAGCATCACAAGTGAAACCAAGCAGGGCCCTCTGGGCTACTGGGCACACAAACCTTTCTGTGTCCCCCATTTCTTGTGTTTAGGGAATAAACTTCAGCCTCCATGACCTTCCCTGGGTTCCAAAGAGCAAGTTCAAACAGTTGCTAATCAGGGATCCAAGGGGAGCAGTTAAGAAACAATAGTGCAGCTTTGGGGCAGAGTCCTGGTCCCACCTCAAGGAATATAAATAACAGTATCTTTGAGTTCTTCTGCAGAACTAAAACCCCACAGCAAATAGAAGATATTAATGAAGCATTCTTTACTCCAGAAAGAAGTCCACCAGACCACTCAGCATCAGCTTTGAAAACCATGCAAGCTTGCCTCTAACCTGATCCTTATCTCCCCAAAACTATAAAACCACCCCCCAATCTCTCCTAAAGAGGGCAGTCTTCGAGGCTTTAGCCTGCTGTTACCCTCCTTCGTCTAGCAAAGCAATAAAGCTCTTTTTTTCTCCTTTACCCAAAACTCTTATCTCTCCATCTCCAGTGAGTAGAGGCCAAGTTCCAGCAGCACAATGAGGGGCTGATTTCATGCCCTTGGCCTCCTTCCTTTTGCTTTTGGAACCCAGAAGAACCCACCAGAGTTTGCCTCCCTTTCTCCTCCTCTCCTCCAATTCAAGTAGCCCCAAACCTAAAATGTTAATCCTCAAATTCCCAAATCCAAAGCAATAGTATGCCCCTCTGCTTACTTCTTGGATTTTTACCTTAAATAAATTATCTTTTTGTGATAGCTTCCTCCCAAACATCAATGCTAAGTGAAGTGAGCCAGATGGAGAAAGACAAATATCATATGATATTGCTTATATGCAAAGGATAAAATAATGATACACATGGACTTATATACAAAACAGAAATAGACCCTCTGACATAGCAAATAAACTTATGGTTACCAAAGTGAAAAGGGGGGTTATAAATTAGGAGTTTGGGGTAGGCGTAAACACACTCCTATGTATAAAATAGATAACCAACAAGTATCTACTGTATTAGCACAGGGAACTCTACAGAATATTTTGTGTAAGAACCTATAAGGGAAAACTCTCTGAAAAAAAATATGTTTAACTGAATCACTTTGCTGTACACCTGAAACTAACACAACATTAAAAATCAACTATATTCCAATTTCTTAAAGAAATTAATTAATTAAAAATGTCAGATATCGTCTTCTGGATCATCATGGACCAAGAGGTGCTACAGGACACATTCATCTGTCAGAGTAGTAGAGAGTCTCAACTTTGGGCAGCAACCAGCATTTAGAACAGAGTTCATTACTATTTATGTCAAAACTGCAAACAGCGATGCCTAGTTCCCAATACCCAACTGCACAGGCATATTAAAATTCAATTTCCATCAGGGCTATATTGTTAACACCGAATTTTTTTCTTCTTTCGGGTCTCTATGATCTTGAACTCCTTTCCCCTCATATTTGTAATTCAAATAGGTAGAAAGAAGGGTCCTGCAGATGTGATGAAATCAAGAATAGGACTAATCGGAAAAGAATCTGTGGGTAGATGAAGCTCTTGACTGTGAGCCATGTAATTGATTTAAAGAACCATAATGGAAGCAGAAGAACAGTTTCCTCCTTGAGGAAGTATCTGCTTTCATGTTCAAATTTATGGAATTCCTCTACTTAGCATCTTTAATGTGGTTGATATTTCTTGTCTTTTCTTGATAAATCTTTCTCCTGACTGAGAAGGTAGATCAAGGGCCATTCACACCCATCCTAATGGAAATGTATCTGAGTGCAGAGTCCATGAAAACTTAAAGGTGAAACTTGAAATCAAAAATTTGGGTTTGAGATTTACTACTAGACAGTTTCATGACAACTTCCCACTCTGACAACTGCTTGGTGAGACTGGGTAGTTTTTGATAGTCTCAGCTCTTTTCTTCTCTCTCTTTCCTCTTTAAAGTGAATGTTAGGATGTCTCAGGATTTTGATGAGGATTGAATAAAATAGCACACATAAAGTTACTAAAAACATTTGATACTTGATGTGTTTCTTTCCTTCCTCTGATGTTTTTGGTGAACAGTTATATTGAATGATTTTATATATATTATATAATGTCGATTGCATTAAATACTTAAATCTTAAAACCAAAGATTTAAGATTTGGTTCAGAGGGCATATTTTCATTTTACAATATACAAATCTACATGAAACACATATTTCTGGTTCAGAGTTGATGCTCAGCACCTTCAAGCTGAAAGTGATGACTTTAATAATAATTATAAGATATAATAATAATAATAATAATTACTTTATAGGAGTTTGGTTTCCATCAGACACACTTCATGGAAAGCAGCCTTGTGCCCTTGCTTCCTCCCAGCACAGGGAATAGGTTCAGATGACTTGGCTCCTCCTCCAGCACTTTTTTCCCCTTTATTCTCCCTTGGGATGCCTTACTATGCAGCTGAGGCTAACCCAGCCCTGCCCGGGCATTCAGTGGGCACTGTGGTAAGCTAGGCCTGAAGTTGGTACATCACCCCCTACGGGCGCCCTTGTCTCTATCCCACCCTACCTTTGTCATCATACAGCACCAAAGCCACAGCTTTTATATTCACTTGCATTTTCAGAAAGAAATCAGACAAGGTGCCTCTATCTTGAGGTGCCTCTTTCTTGTGGCACAGTGGTTAAAGAATCCAGCTGCAATGGCTCAGGTCTCTGAGGAGGCACAGGTTTGATCTCCAGCCCAGCACAGAGGGTTAAAGGATCCAGCATTGCCACGCTGTGGTGTAGGTCTCAGCTATGGCAAAGATTAAACTCCTGGCCTGGGAACTTCCATGTGCCACGGGTGCAACGATAAATATATATATATCTCAGGTAAAGATTGCTAAACAGTATTTTCTCAGTTATGAGTATTATTTTCACAGAAATATTTTTGTTTGATAGTTCTTATTGATATTGAGGAGAAAATTACTTAAAATATACTGAAATAAAATAGTATAATAAAAGTGTTAATAAAAGTTAATAGTGGCCTACTCAGCCATAAAAAAGAATGACATAATGCCATTTGCAGCAACATGGATGGAACTAGAGATTCTCATACTGAGTGAAATGAGCCAGAAAGAGAAAGACAAATACCATATAATATCACTTATAACTGGAATCTAATATCCAGCATAAATGAACATCTCCTCAGAAAAGAAAATCATGGACTTGGAGAAGAGACTTGTGGCTGCCTGATGGGAGGAGGAGGGAGTGGGAGGGATCGGGAGTTTGGGCTTATCAGACACAACTTAGAATAGATTTACAAGGAGATCCCGCTGAATAGCATTGAGAACTGTGTCTAGATACTCATGTTGCAACAGAAGAAAGGGTGGGGGAAAAAATATACATGTAAGGATAACCTGACCCCCTTGCTGTACAGTGGGAAAATTAAAAAAATAAAAAAAAAATTTAATAGTGGCATGAATCTGCTTGTAGTAGGTTTTTTTTCAAAAGCAATAACTTTTCAATACTTTGATTTTATTTAAAATAGCTCAGGAATTAATGACTTAAGCTACAATTCATTGAGATTCAACTTAAACTATATTTAACATGGATTGTAACTTAATGCTGTGATGTCAACAAAATATTTTTATGTGTTTGTGATGAATATTTGTCAATCTCGGATAATCCAATAAGTACTATCAGATTGCAAAACTGTCAGAACACCAAGATTTAAATTAGAATAGGGACAAATTTGTTTGACAGTCATTAAGTATCTACCAAATGTTGATAAAACAAGAAGGAACACACAAAGTCCCAACTGATAAAGTTACTGTTTGTTCTTTTATAATTATTCCTTACTGGACATCTCACTCTAGTAGTAACTGGGACCCAAATTGCTATAAAATTCATTTTTACTTTGTCAAAAAGTCAGCAATAACTTTAAGTTTGTATATGCATTCTTTTGTACTAGTGTGGTAGAATTGACAACTTTTTTCACTTCTGTTTTTTTGAGGAAAAAAAGAAAACAGAATTCTTTTCTTTTTAAAAATAAGACTTTTAAATGGTTTGTACTTAGACTAAAATTAGCCTAACTTGCTTCTTACAAACAATTTCCACAACAGTTTCTTATGAGATTCAAATTACTTTAAATGTAATGGAAAGAATTGGGTTTGTGAAAACATCTTAAAGAATTTTGAAGATTATTTAGTAAGATTTTGTTTTCCTTTTGTATAAATCTCAGTTCAGTTTTGGAGAAAAACACATTTATCTCTCAGTCTGTAGCTAATACATCTATCTTTCACCCCCATCCCTCCCCCACACCAGTTTGCCTCTTATGAAATAGTTACATTTAAGTTGTATATCAATACTTTGTTACTTGAGTTCTCTTTTCATGAAAACAATGACTGTTATATTCTTAGGTTATCTCTCTAGTATCTAAGGAATATAGTATCCATCAAATATAGACTATATCTTGAATTTATAGCAGCTCCCCCAGGAGCAGAATCACAGGATAAAGGGACATATTGGGAGTGGTGTTTGGCAGTTACTTTAGCAAAGATGATGGAACAGAAGTCAGATTAGGTAAAGCACTAGACATGGCAGTGCTGGCTATCAATTACCAAATATTTACTTTCCTTGGAACTACTTATAAGTCTCTGGATTTTACATCTGTTAAAATGTTAGATCACTATGCAATTCCCATGAGGTAGGTACCCTTATTGTGTTTGTTTTTCAGAGGAGTAAACTGGGGCATGGAGTAGTTAAATAAATTCACTAAGAGTCTATACCATTAAAGTGGCAGGGCTGGAATTCAAATCATGGTATCCTGGAGTCAAAATTCATGCTCTTAACCACTGCCAGAAAATGCCTCTTGACTTCAGCAAGGACCAAGATCTATCCCCTTCATCCCTCCAGGGTCACCAAAAACATGCTGACCTTCTACACCTCTGTAGTTTCTCCAAAGTTCAGTCTTTTCACACTTATTCTTAACTGGAAAACTTAAGGTGTGTTTTCCTCATATAGGATGTGCCAATTTCTATGTAGGACAATTGTTGAAGTCAATAGTTATTTATCCATATAAATAAACATATAATAGTATATATATAATTTATATATAATATAATAAATATATTTAAATAACAATATATATGTTTATATGTGTATATGTACATGTATATACATGTATATAAACATATATACACACACATACATATATATGGAGAAATCTCAGTAAAAATAGTATTATTTGGTGTTGAGTGAAGCATATGACTTAAAAGGATAGCCTCATTTTATTCTTTTAATAAATTTAGTCAAAACAGTTTCATAAATACCATTATCTTATATTGGGTTTTTCCTTCAATCACTTAAATCTGTCATAACCACATATCATCTGAAAGGTTGTTTTGTGAGTCAGGGTTATACGTTGAATGTGACATAGTCTCTGCCTTCAAACAAATATTTATTGGGTAGAAAGTAATATTTGTAAGGAAATATGCCCAGTGAATGTGTGAGCAAAGAATGTCACCTGCCATGTCAATAAACAAAAGATGTAGGATTTGCTGGTGGCTCAGTGGGTGAAAGATCTGGCATCGTCACTGCTGTGGCATGGATTTGATCCCATACTGCAGGTGCAGCAAAAACAAAACAAAACAAAACAAACAACCAAACAACCCCCCCAACAATGTTGTGGGCATTAAGCTGTAGGCCTCTATAGTCTTCCCCAATGGTGTACACAGAAGGGATTCAGTTTGGAGAAAAACAAGATAATGACTCTAGATGGTTAAGGTGCATATCAAAGGAATAATTTTTCATTAAGCCCAGGATTTTGCATATTCCCATACATAGAAAAACACTAAATTTATTAACCTGGGATGTCTGTTTTTTTTCTTTAAGTAGTAGTAATCTTTTGATTGACTTTTTTTTTTCCCAAAATATCCTGTATATCCTGGCTCCTCCCTTTCTCTACAAAGTCAGAGCTATCTGAGAGGCTGCCTCCTAGGCTTAAGTCTTCAGTATGTCCATTGAATAGGTCACACCTCTCAAATTTTGTGTTGTGTGATTTTTTTCAGTCAACAAAAGTGAGAAGATTTTAATAAAAAGAAGGCATTCCTTCCATTTAGAATTATGAAACAAAGATTCTAAGAGTTGGGGTAATTTGATTTGTGCCCTAAATAATTTTGGAAAGAATTTTGATGGAACTTATATAAGCCAGATCATTAGTTTCAAAATCATAGTCTATAATGAATTTGAGCAGAAGAGGAACTTATTGCCAGAATATCAAATTGCTCAAAGGATATTTAAGAGCTCTGAAAATATTGTTCCAAGCAGATACAGTCACATAGATGACCTTAACTCATGTTTTGAGAATGATGAGTTCATGCCATCTTTCTGTTCATGCCGTGTACACTGCTGTCACTGTAATCTTGGGAACTTTTTCTTACTGCAACCAGAGAAAAGCCCCTGCAATCTCTGGCGTCAAGAGAATTCTTCCTAGTTCCTCCCCTCCTCTCCAATATCCACAAATTAAAAAAGCATAGGAGCAGGATTAAGATGGAAGAGGAGTAAGAGGTAGTGCTCCTCTTCTCCCACAAACATATCAAAAACAAACCAACAAACACTACTTTCTACTGAATGCTGGCAAAAAACTTTAAACCTCCAAAAAGGGCAAGAAACCCTCCATATTACTGAGTGGAACAAAAAGAAAGAGAGAGAGAAAAGAGAGAGGAAAAAAAAAAAAAAAAAAAGGATCAGGCTGGGACCAGCACTTCTGAGAGGGAGCTGTGAAAGAGGAAAGGAATCCACACCCTGGGAGGCAACCTAACTGATGGGAAGATCAGCCAAGACTGAGAGGGAACCACAAACACAAAGTCCCAAAGAAAAGTTCAGCAGCTGGACTGAGGAGGGCAGAGCAGAGAGAGAGCCACACAAACCACTGGTACCACCACCCCAGACACCACAACCTGAGACTCTTGGGCCTTGTATGGGGGCTGAGACTCAGGCTCTGGAGGTCAATTCTGGGAATAGGACTAGGTTTGGCTGTGTGGAGACAGACTTGGGGGCTAAGGGGCAGTACACCAATGGCTGGGGAGCAGAGTGCCACAGATGAGAGAGCAAGTCAAAGAGGAGGCCTGAGTCCACAGGAGAAGCAAGGTGCCATTTTTGGGGAAGGCAAGAGGAGGAGAGGCAGGACCACCATAGGAATATCTTTCTCTGTGCACATGTGGGCTCTTGGGCCATGGGGTGCCTCTTATGTGGGCTCTTGAGTGGCAGGATGGTTCTTGTGCAGGCTACATAGCTGGTGGGGGTAAACTGCCTCAGCCATCTCAGACTCCGGAGGTGGGCATGGAGTCACCACCAAGGGTCCATGAACAGTCACCACCTGTAGTCTTGGTCACTTCAGGGGATTCCACAGAGAAGGGTACTGTAACCAAGCACCACCTATTGTTGCTCTCATGCCACTGGGAATGCATATGCCCTGCTGTTGCCTCTGCCAAAGGCTCTGGGCATTGTCTACACCTGCCTGAGGGTCACTGCCCCTTCCCACAGCCCCGCAACAAGGAGCAGCCTGAATCACCTCCCTGCAGGTTTTTGCCACTAACAAGAGCCCAGCAACCAGTCACTGGCTATAGGCACTGCACATTGCCTCCATCTCCTGGGAAGCATGTGCAGACCACACACCAGCACAATGCATTTCAAGGGAGTAACAGCCTATGCACACTGAGGAAAAAGACAGTAAGCATCCAAACCAAAAGCAACCTTTAAGCAAAACAAACAAACAAACAAACAAACAAAAACCCCAAAAAAACTACCCAGGGGGGCTCTGGCATACTAATAGCCCTCCAAGACCTCAGTGGTAGTTTTCCCTAAATGCACAGAGTATGAAAGATATAAGCAAAAGGAAGAAGCTCAGGAACTATTCCCAGTTAAAAAAACAAAAAGCAAAAACAAAAATAAAAACAGGAGAATTCCCCTGAAGGAGCAAACAATGAAACAGACTTCTGCAGTCTAACAGTTCAGAAAGTGATAGTAAAAATTCTGAAGGAATTAAGAATGGAGATGAAGGAATTAAGAGCATATATGAACAGTAATACAGATTAATTTAGAAAGGAATGAGAAAATATGCGGAGGATCCAAGAAAGATTAGAAAATTCATTTTCAGAGATGCAAGCTGAGTTAAGGGCATCAAAGAGAAGAATGAATAATGTAGAAGAATGAATAAGTGACTTGAAAGGTAGAATAATGAAAATCACCCAGTCAGGGTAGCAGACAGAAAACCAAATGAAAAAAAAAATGAATGCAATATAGGAGATCAATAGGATAATATAAAGTGGGCCAATCTGTGCTTGCTAGGGATTCCAAAGGAGAAGGAAAATAAAAGGGGATTGAAAATATATTTGAAGAAATTATGGCTGGAAAACTTTCCAGATCTAAAGGAAACCGATATCAAGATATAGGAAACACAGAAGGCCACAAACAAGTTGAACCCAAATAGACCCACACCAAGACATATTATAATAAAATGGCAAAAGTTAAAGGTAAGGAGAGGATTCTAAATGCAGCAAAAGAAAAACAAAGATTTAATTATAAGAGAACACCCATAAGGCTATCAGTTGATTTCTCTACAGAATTACTAAAGGTGAAAAGAGAGTGGCAAGATATATTCAAACTTCTAAAAGGGAAAAATACACAGCCTATAATACTCTACATAGCAAGAATATTATTTAAAGGAGAAGAAATAAAGAATTTTTTCAACAAACAGAAACTAAAGAATACAACAATACTCAACCCATTCTAAAAGGAATACTGAAAGATCTCTTCTAAAGAGGAAAGAAGTAAGAAGATATAGGATGGAGGAAATCACAATTGAAAAACAATCATTTAAATAAGCCAGTATACAGATTAAAAAAACAACAACAACTATTTCTAAAAGTACCCATGAGGGTGCAGGTTCATCCCTGGCCTTGCTCAGTGGGTTAAGGATCTGGCTTTGCTGTAAGCTGTGGTGTACCTTACAGACATGGCTTGGACCTGGAATTGCAGTAGCTATAGCATAGACCAGCAGCTACAGCTCTGGTTTGACCCCTAGCCTGGAAACCACCATATGCCTCAGGTGAGGCCCTAAAAAATAAATAAATAAACATAAAATTGTACCCCCCAAAATTAAATACCTAGGAATAAACCTGACCAAAGAGGTTTATATGCTGAGAACTATGAAACATTACTCAAGGAAATTAAAGATGATTCAAAGAAATTGAAAGATATTCCACAATCCTGGATTGGAAGAACTAATATCATTAAAATGCCCATACTATCTAAAGCAATCTACAGATTTAATGCAAAACCCATAAAATTACCCATGACCTTTTTCACAGAACTAGAACAAACAATCAAAATATTTACATGGACCCCATAAAAGACCCAGAATTGCCAAAGCAATCCAAAAGGAAGAAAACCAAGCATGAGGCATAACTCTCCCAGACTTCAGACAATATTGCAAAGCTACAATAATCAAGACAGTGTGGTACCAGTACAAACACAGACATACAGACCAATGGAACAAAATAGAGAACTCAGAAATAAACCCAGACATCTATGGTCAATTAATCTTCAACAAAGGAGGCGAGAATATAAAATGGGGGAAAAGAGTCTCCTCAGCAAGTGGTACTAGGACAACTGGACAGCCGCATGTAAATCAATGAAACTGGGACACACCCTCATACCATGCACTGAAAGAAACTCAAAATGGCTTAAAGACTTAAATGTAAGACAAGACAGGATAAAACTTCCAGAAGAGAACACAGGCAAAAGATTCTCTGACATAAACCATACAGATGTTTTCTTAGGTTAGTTTCCCAAGTCAAGAGAAATAAAAATAAATAAATAAACCAATGGGACCTAATCAAACTTAAAAGTTTAGCATAGCAAAAGAAACCATTAAAAAAATACAAAAATACAACCTATGGAATGGGAGAAGATAGTTGCAAATGATGCAAGTGGCAAGAGCTTAGTCGCCAAAATATACAAACAACTCATACAACTCAAGAGTCCAAAGCAAACAATCCAACTGAGAAATGGACAGAAGACCTAAATAGACATTTTTCCAAAGAAGATATACGTATGGATGGTCAACAGACACATGAAAAAAATGCTCACATCATGAATTATTAGAGAAATGCAAACCAAAACTACAGTGAGGTACTGCTTCACACAGGTCAGAATGGCCATCATTAATAAGTCTACAAATAAATGCTGGAAAGGATGTGCAGAAAAGAAATGCCTCCTACACTGTTGGTGGGAATGTGAACTGGCACAACCAGTATGGAAAACAGTTTGGTGGTACCTCAGAATACTAAATATAGAACTACCATATAATCCAGCAATCCCACTCCTGGACATATATCTGGACAAAACTTTCATTCAAAAAATACATGCACCCCTATGTTCCTTGCATCACTATTCACAAAAATCAAGACATGGAAACAACCTAAATGTCCATTGACAGATGAATGGATTAAGAAGATGTGGTACATATATACAATGGAATAATACTCAGCCATAAAAAAGAACAAAATTATGCCATTTGCAGCAACATGGATGGAACTAGAGACTCTCATACCAAGTGAAGTAAGTCAGAAAGAGAAAGACAAATACCATGATATCACTTATATGTGTAATCTAAAATATGGCATAAATGAAGCTATCTGTAGAATTGAAACAAACTCATGGCCATAGAGAACAGACTTGTGATTGCCAAGGGGGAAGATGAGGGAGTGGGATGGACAGGTAGTTTGGGGTTATTATATGTCATCTATTGCACTTGGAATGGATAAGCAAAGAGGTACTGCTGTGTAGCACATGAAAAATCTATCCAATCACTTGTGATGGAACATGATGGAAGATAGTATGAGAAAAAGAATGTATATATACGTAAGTATAACTGGGTCACTTTGCTGTACCGCAGAATTTGTCAGAACATTGTAAATCAGCAGTAATAAAAAAATTTTTAAAGACTGAAAAAAAATTAAAAGGTAGAGATTATGATAAGTGACCATTTTCATGCTGCAAAGACAGAGAAGAGAAAGTATCTAATGTCTTTCTCTTCTGCAAAGAGAGGAAGGCTGAGCAACTTGAAAAGATTCAGATGCCCACTGATCCAAAGAGTGGCCACGGGTCGCCAAATGTAGAGGGAGTGTGGAAGAGCATTCCACGAAAAATGAAGCTTTCATAACAAAGTATGCTGATAATGAGGCATACAGTGTGACCAGTGAAATATCGTGTGCTGTTTCTAGAGCCCAGAAGTCCATGTAAAGGCTGATAGGGATATCAGGAGAGTAGATAGGAAGTCTAGAATTCAGACCAGGTCAGATTATAGACCTTGCTATATAAGAAGAAAAGAATTTGTTGTTGTTCTAGTATTGGTAATGGGGAGTCATGGAGGCTTAGAGACAGGAAGTGACTTGTCTTCAGGCACACAAACCCTATTGCTCTGTCTTTGAAAAACATAGACAGTTATTTGACACTTGGTTCTTTTGATGCCAATTTCTTCTGTCAGAATTTGCTTTGTGAAGTGCTTTACTCTCTGAATCTCTAACAAGATGACTTGGAGATTTCATCTCCCAATATGATTTTGGTTTTGAATAGTATAGGAAAAAGCACTATATAAATCAAATATTTTCATATGCCATATCTCAAGTGAAGTTAAAATCCTCATAGTATGTGACACTTCAGAGAATCTGGCTAGTTTGAATATTGGCAGATACCTCACAAAAGAAGTAAGGCCTAAAAAGGCATTTCACCAACCACGATAAATTACAGTTTTCATGTTTTTACTCTTGGAAAGAGGATTGGCCATTTTGTTTTCAGTCTTTTTCTCTTCTTTTTTTTTTCTACTATTAAATTAAATTTGAATGTAACTATTGTATACTCTTGCTAAATTCTAGTTTATTTTCCATTAAAAATCTATTCTTGTTTAGTTTATTTGTATAATTTTATTTCAAAAAAGATTTAAGAGTGAGAGCTTTAATGAAAGGCATATCTTAGGTCAGTAAAAAAGGAGATGAAGAGAGAGCAATGAAAATGGAGAAAAGAAGAAAAGTAGGCTAAATCTCAGTGGAAGATAGTTTTTGTGATTGAGCTTCAGATTGACCCAAGTGCCTTGAATTTAAGGCAAAAAGAGTAAGAGACATAATTAACAAAATTAAGGGCTTCATGATTTTCAAGAGATAGTTTTCAAGTAATAAATTCTAATAAACATTTAAATTTTGTGACTTATAGGACATATTGAGTGATGTAAAGAGCAATCTCACCAACATTTAAAAAATAAATGTAGAAGCAAATTTGACAAGGCTATTTATTTATTTATTTATTTAGGTTTTTTAGGGCCACACCTACTGAATATGGAAGTTTCCTGGCTAGGGGTTGAATCATTGGAGCTGCAGTTGCTGGCCTACACTACTATACTACAGCCACAGCAAGGTGTCTGTGACCTACGCCACATCTCACTGCAACCTTAGATCCTTAACCCACTGAGCAAAGCTAGGAACTGAACCCACATCCTCATAGGTTTTTGTTGGGTTCATTACTGCTAAGCCACAATGGGAACTCCCAAGAATGCTTTATTGTTAAGAATTAATTTATAAACAGCTTCTGAATACTAATAAAAAGATGAATTATGGAAATATGCACATGTACGATGATGTAATTTAAAAATATTTGTATGGAAGAAGCAAAAATATGTTAAGGAAAATGTGCCATAGAATGTTCACTGCAGACAAGATTTTAGTTTTTTCCTGCCTTCCTTTTTCATTTCTGAGTCTTATTAATTCTTTCTTATGTTAGTAGTTATAAATCTATATTATTTATCATATAAGACCCCGGACTAACAAGAAAATCATGGTATCATTGATATATTTGATAGACTTCTTTTTCCTTTTGATTATGGCAGAAGGAAAACACTTTTAATCATGGATAAACATGTTTTACAAAATCACTCAGAATATTTTTTTTTTGGCCACTCCACAACATATGGATTTCCTGGCCAAGGGGACGGATCTTCAGATCTGAGTCCCAAAGCTGTGGCCTAGGCTGTAGCTGTGGCAACACTAGATCCTTTAACCCGCTATGCTGGGCCAGGGATCAAATCCGTGCCCTAGCACAGCAGAAATTCTGCTGATCCTGTTGAGCCACAGCAGGAACTCCAAGAATCTTTTTAAAATTATTTCCTATCCCTTTAAGTAGACTATGATTATTTCTATTTCTTTTTTTTAATTACTCAAATGAATTTATCACATCTGTATACTTCTATTTCTTAATATACCACAACACATGTGGTAGGCACTTGTTACATATTTTCTAAAAAATGGCTACTTTTATTGCTTTTAAGAGAAAGGCCATTTTCAAGGCTCAGATGAATAGCACATGTGACCAGTCAAATGTTTATATCTAACATTTAATTCCAAATGAAATTCCATAACTTTAAATACAGGCATTAGACCTGTAATAAACTCCAAATATAATTACGTCAGCCTTGAATCCATTTTCTACTCCTATGGATGTTTTATCTAAGTGATTTATTTCACTGACTTCAACCCAGAGCAGCTTCTTACTTATGAAGCACTTAATTAATGGAACAAAAATGACTGTTTAGGTTTAGGGATTTATTGTTTTAATAAATTAAACTTTCGTGGCATTGTAAGAGGGAATTAATATCAGCAGAAGTTCTTGATTTACATATTTTAATTAAATCAAGCTACACTGTTAAATTTAAATAATTTTAAATGAATGAAAATAAATATGATGGCACAGTCCATATTGTAAAGGATATGTGTGTGTATATATCACTGCATTGAAATTGAAAACTGGTCTTGAAATTAATCTTAATGTGCTCTGTTTCTACTTCAGCAAGTACTAATGACCATCTTACACATAACGCCTCTCGGTGACTGCGCCTTTTCTAGAGCCTGAGGCCCTCTGGTGACATGTGCTTTACATTCACAAGTAATTCAGACTCCACACCCCCACTCCAGTAAGATAAAATCATTGTAATCATTAACCGTGCACAGTCTATGTATCCACATGGATGTGGCACCTGAGAGGTGTTGCCAGTAAAATGGCTTTTCATGTTTACTCTATTCACCCTATATATCTAAATATCCTTGTTTTTATGCTAAAAACTTGTCTCTTTAGATTTGTTTATATATATGTAGTGTTTTAGAGTTGTGTATATATATACACATAATATATATGTGTGTATATATATATATATATATACACAATGATCTATATTTACTGCTATTTCTACTATATATATTTATATTTATAATTCTATATAGAATTATATATATGTGTGTGTGTATGTGTATATATATATATATATATATATTATATATATATAATCCTAAAAGCAGGACAGGATAGAATTAGAAATTCTTAGTGATAACAGACAAGTTATTTTGTAATCTCAGCAGGTACATTCCAGGGGCTGCTACCATTCAAAGGGTTAATCTTAGAATGGGCTGGATGCTTTGACAGCCAAGATTCAGGAGAGGAGAGCTGAGGGCTTTCCAAGCAGGAGTTCTTTTAAGGATCTAAGAAACCCTGCTAGCCAGCTAACAGTGGGAAGGAGGCCAGAGTAGACTGAAGAACTAAGCCAGGCTGATTTCAATATCAGAATTGGTTCATAGGGAGTATCTTCAAGGGATATAACCTCCAAATTCAAAACTGAGGTTCCTATAGGGGCTGATAGATGAGGTGGACTGATTGGGACTTTGAAGGCCTGCCTCTCAGGACCTGTTCTTCTTGTTATCAAAGTAGCCTGACCTCCAGGTCTCTAGACAAGAGATCCAGGCCAAACACTTGCGAAGGTAACAGTTTAGGAATGAAGAATGAGATTTTAAAACAATCTGTTCTTTGTTCTCATAGGAGGTGATTGATGGCTGCTTCATGGACAGTGGGGATCAAGTTGTCTTTGGCATCAAGACTTCATCTCCGTTCAAGTGAACACAAGCACAAGAGAGCCTCGATGGTAAAGATGGCAGGCACCATCTTTATCCAATAGAGAAAAAAATGAGTGTAAACTGTGTTTCTCTTGAACATTTTGATAGAGTACAATGTTTCAGTAACTTCAGAGATTTCAAGTTTTTGGGAACATAAAAATTTCTGTTACTGAAGCTGCCATTGGAGAAGTATTTGGGTGTCCAGATTCTTTTTAGAAATTGTGTACTTTCCCCACCCCTTTTTATTTTTGGAGTACCTAGGGTATATTTCACAGACTCAAGAGCAAATCCCATCTGCTATGTCAGTCATACATCCTCTGCAATCCTCCTTTACTGGCACAGCCCCATTTATGTGATGCTCAGTTGACCACAATTCAGCTATCCTAAAACCTAGAAAGTGTGTGAGCATTGGGGTGACTCAGGAGGGGGAAATAGGGCTATTCCTGGAGCCACTCTGGGCCATGAATCCAACCTGCCATCCTCTGACACCATTGAGCTCAGAATAGCAACTACATGCTCTTGTTCTGGCACCAAATGGAAGACTATTTTATGGACATTCTATTTCTTAAAAATTTTACATGAAGAGGTTCCTTCCTTTAAAAAAATTCCCATTCTACAGAAGAAAATTTTGCAATATTAGTAACTTGCCAATGATCACATAGTGTGAAATTTTGTCTTTAGAGTTTTATATATCTGTATACACACACACACACACATAATATATATCACATATATTATATGTATATTTTAGAGTTGTATATATATATACATAATATATGTACATATATATGCATATATATATATACACATATAAGCACATTGACATATTTGACTTCCTCTACTTTTAACTGAATATCAGCTCAATAGTGACTCTATGATAAAGATGGCAGGCACCATCTTACTCCAATAGAAACATGATGAGATGTGATTTACAACTAGCAATCTGAATTAAGTGTGTTTATATTTGAACAATTATGCTGCTTTGTTCCAGATGTTCTGCTACTGAACCAACTTTCTCATGGAGACTTCTCACCTCTTAAAATCATTCCTTTCAGTCTCTTGGGAAAATAGATTCTTGGTAAACCAGAACCATCTTAGAATATCCATAAAGACCCAGGCAGGCCATAACTTCAAAAATTCTAGTAGAATGAGTTTTGGGAAATATTTGCTGCTGCTCAATCTTGGACCTCTTCCTGTAGGGCTGGTCCCTGCTGGACAATTACACTTCCTGCCTCTTTGGTTCTGGTTTGCTCATGGGACAAACTCTAACCAATAAAATTTAATAAGAATTTGTAGGTGCCATTTTGGGGCTGAAGTTTGAAGAGTAGGCTCTGTTTTCCCTCTGTTTGAAGACCACCATGTACAGATTGGTTTAGGTCATTTAGCCTGGACCACAGAGTGAAAAGAATAAAGAACAGATCTGAAGTTGATCCAAAAAAGACATGAGTTAGAAAAGAAACTTTGTTTATGGATGAATGGTACTAAGACTTCATGGTTGTTAATTATCAAACATCATTAAGCCTTAGCTAGCTGATAGAGGGGTCAGCATGGTTTGAGCAAAGGCTTGGCTCCCTGACCTATGAAGGTCAGCTGTTGCCTCCATCTTCCTTGGATCTGATAAAGTAACTGTTCCCTGCTATAGGGCCTAAGGCAATGATCTTCTCTGAAAACATGATTTGGAATTGGGTAAACTTCATAGGAAAGAATAATTGACTGGGTTGTGAAACAGTGAAGTAGAGGAAAATGTCAAAGATATCACCAAAGTTTTCATGGCTCTGGGATACCTCAACTATTAATTTGCCTTTCCCCCCTCTCCTTCTTGGTCATGTCCACCAAAGTTGAATCTTTAATGCCAATTAATCTTTGAAAACTTCATGGTAATTCAAGACATCTTTGACCAGGAAGAACTGGATATAAATCTTGGACCTACCATTTGCTAGTTTTGTGACCTCACATCTTTCTACTAAATTTTAAACACTGGATTTTCAAGATAACATTTAAATCATAGATATAGAGAAACCTCAAAAATTACAGCAGGCTCATGGGAAATATTACTTGAGTATTTCTAAAGTCCATGGCTGAGCCCAAGTAGAAGGTAAAAAGACAGGATCATACCTTTGTGGGTTGGCTCCTTGGACAGTGAATTGTCCCTGTGGGTCTCTCTACCCTTTCTTTTCACATAAAACAGCCCTCAGGTGTCTGGAGGAAATCTAGGATACTCAAAAAGACTTGTTGGAGTTCCCTTTGCGGCTCAGCAGAAACAAATCTGAATAGCATCCATGAGGACGCGGGTTTGACCCCTGGCCTCTCTCAGTCGGTTAAGGATCCAGTGTTGATTCGACCCCTAGCCTGGGAACCTCCATATGCCATGGGTGTGGCCCTAAAAAGACAGAAAAAAAGAAAAGACTTGTTATTCCCAAGTTTCTGCCTCTCCATTGGGCCTTTATGCTTTCCAAGAGCTTAGGAAGTGGATTCTGACTCCTAAGAACATTTGTGGGTGACGCTCATTCAAGATCTCTGCCAGATGACAGCAGCTGGGTGGGATCTCCTCTGTGTCACCATGTGTCCTGCCATACACCCAAGAACTGAAACAGCTGCAGGCAACTCTGTCACCAGCAGAGTCACTCACCCAGGCCAAAGATCCCAACGTTGCAGGAGGTGCTCTAGAAGAAGAAAGAGAATGGCTTTAGCGTCTGAGAGTCTCAGCCCAATTGCCAATTTCCTTTATGACTGTGAAGGGATGCCTGGAAGGCTTGTTTCCAGATAAGACAGGGCCCCAGGGAACTCAGAGTCACCAGGTTTACCAAGATGCAGTCCTCACAACTGAGATGACAAGAACACTGATTCTATGGCCAAAATTGATTCTCACATGTTCTCTTCTGATGAAATTTTCATGCTAGGCAGAAAGTCCAGCACAAGTACAAGAAAAGACCAAGTGGTCTCTTCCTATAGGCAGTGACTGAAGTTTATAGAACCAGTGTGAGAGAAGGCAAAGATGTTGATCATCTTCAAAGAAAAAAAGAAGTGCAGATGCTTAATATGACATGCCTGATAGGATATCAAAAACTCTAAACCAACTACGATTGCAAAAAGGGTAAAAATCTTCACAAATTTATGTAGTTTCACTTTGCTCTCACCTCTTTACCTCTTCATAATGATTCACACTTAAGTCCTTCCAGTATGAAAAGAAAGTGGTCTTTTGGAAGAACAAAACGGAAGTGGGAGTCAGTGACATTATGTCTCATCATTTCAGCACAGTCAGATTTGGAGAAGAGAAATCTTTGGGGATTGAATCATTTACATGGTTGGGTCACCACAGTCTGGACTAGAAAGAAAAGGAAGAAAAGGAACCAAGGAATAACAAGCCTCATGTGAGATAATTAGTGCCCCAGGAAAATTACTTACTATCACTAAGCCTGGGTTGCCTCTTTTTAAAATGGGCATAGTCACCTTCACTTGATTTTAGATTATGAGATAGCATGTGTATCACATACAGAATTCTTTCTATCACATAATAATTCAGAGCTGAATTGTACTTGGTGCTTCTATAAATATTAGTTCACTTCTCCCCAGTGAATGCTTAGTTTTAGATTTGCTTACCTGTGGTGGTGATATTTGCTGATTTTAAAGCTCAGATCCTAGTGGAGTCCTGTGACTTATCTTTCTTTCAAAGGAAACACAGAGAGAGGTAACACATTGCTTCAGTGGATTTGTAGATATATGACTCCTTCTCAAGACCCCATATCCTTCAAGATTTTTAGAAAAGAAATATAATTCTTTAGGAAGTATACAATCCAGTCTCTCTCCTTGGCAGGGCCAGTGCAAGGGTAGAAGTGGAAGCTTACATAATTTATACATAAATTCTTAAAATTCACGTACACCAACTATTACGTGAATTATATTCTATCTTCATGTCTTGGTCAAATATTTTCATAAGAAAAATTGTTAAGTGTGTAAGAAATTATTTTTATATGATTAAGGAAAATATTAAAAACTACCAAATTTGATTTTTATTGCACTTGTTTGCAGGGTTTTTTTTTTTTGATGAGGTACTGATGTTTAGATGATTAATCTTAAAAAACATACAGTTCATAATTTATTATGCATTTATTCCATAAAATTTATTTTTATTTCCCTCATTGCAAAAAAATCACTAAGTTGCTAAAACTCAAGATACCTATATAATTCATGTTCTTTTGATAGTAATGCCTAGTTGGGTAACCATTACCAAGTCTTTGACATTTTTTGATCCTTCTTTGATGAGTTTCAGTTTGTAGAAAATTTTGTCTGTTGAAAAAGAAGCAACTAGACTGGTCAATATAATTATTTTTTAAGAATTGAAATATAGTTGATTTACAACCCTTCAGATATACTTCAAAGTGATATTCTTTTTCATATTCTTTTAAATTATAGGTCATTACAATATATTGAATATAGTTCCCTGTGCTCTTCCCTTGCTGTTTATGCATTTTATACAAAGTAGTATATATATATATATGTTAATTCCAAATTTCCAATTTATCACTCCCCTCATACCCTTTGGTAAGTATATTTCTATTTTGTGAATAAGTTAATTTGTATCATTTCTTTATATTCTACATATGTGATATAATATGATATTTGTCTTTGATTTAATTCACTTGCTATGTTGATATCTAGCTCCATCCATGCTACAAATGGCATTATTTCATTCTTTTTAATGGCTGAGTAATATTCTACTGTATATATATACCACATCATCTTTATCATCAATGAAATTCTAAAGCAATATTTAAATTTTAAATAAACAAATGCATTTAGATGTCATGTTCGATCTTGGTAATGGGGTCAGGTACGATAAATTATTGGTAAGCAGAAAATCTTATATTTTGATTGCATGATATAACTTCCTGTAACTTTACTTTGATTTTCATAAACTCTTAAAGCAATGTCTCTACCCATGCATAAGTGTCATACTTCACATATATTGTCTAGATTATATATATATATGTACATAAATAAATATGTATGAATGCATATGTAAAAATTTAGAGTAATGTGAATTTTTTAATATTTCAGACTGTTTCTTTCTCAGCTGCCACTTGTAAAATTATACTAATTTATAAGGACCTCTGAAACAACAAATTAGAACACAAAATGAGAAAATGGGTGCTTGTTTCTTTATTCAACAAACAGCAATAACATTTTTTAAAAGGAAGCCTGACAAGTTGATTAATATGTCTTGTCATTTATTGAGACCTCTGCTGAAATCTTCCCCCTCTGAAGCAGTATGTGTATCTGAAGTTTTCTGTGACATAACCCATGAACTTTCAGCTCATTAAGACACAGTTACTAGCCTGAATGGTGCCAGTCACCCGACACTATGGAATTATGGCTCATGTACCAGCCCTAGTGCCAGATCCTGAGTGCCTGAGATCATAGGCATCCAATATATTTATTTTGCATAGGCTTGTGATATATGGAGTCTTCTGTAGTATAGATACCAAGGGCAGAGATCCCTGCAAGGAAGAGTGTAATAATTTTAAGAAAGTGGTAGCTCATTGAGAAGGCACTAGAGCAAAAATTTACAAATAGGTACAGTAAGTCATGTGACTGCAAGTGGAAGATTTCAGACTGAGGGAATAGCCAAAGCAGGAGTTTTGAAGCTAGAAGTGTGGCAGATGTGTTGATGGATTAGTGTGGATGCCAGCAGGGTTGAGGGAAAAGGAGGGTGGGAGGAGGTGGGAGGCCATTGGAGTGTTCAAATCAGAGTGTTGACATTTTTTTTTTCATGTGTGATGTCAGCAACCAGAGTCTTCTATTTAAAGCACTGCTCTGATCATCCTACCTCTTTTCCAACTTTTAATAATTCCCTACCACCTAAAAAAATAAAAGTTCATTCTCCATAGGCTACCTTGGGACATCCACAATCCAGTTTTAATATATCATCTACTATTAACAATTCCAAAACACTATATATTTTATTTTATTTTATTTTATTAGAGTATAGTTGACTTAAAATGTTGTGTTAGTTTCAGGCATACAGCACAGTGAATCAGTTATACACACACACACACATCTATTCTTTTTCAGATTATTTTTCCAAGTAGGTATTATACAGTATTGAGTAGATTTCCCTGTGCTATATGGTAAGTCTTTGTTACCTATCTATTGCATATATAATAGTGTGTATATGTTAATTCCGACCTCCTAATTTATCCCTCCTCACCATATTTCCCCTTTTTTAACTGTATGTTTAGTTTCAAAATCATTGAGTCTGTTTCTGTTTTGTGTTCTTTCCTAAACATTCCCAAGTCTTGTCCAGGTAACATTGCTCATGAACTTTCTCCATTTTAAATGTGCTGAGCATTCGAGTTCCCTTCGTGGCTCAGTGGTTAATGAATCTGACTAGGAACCATGAGGTTGAGGGTTTGATCCCTGGCCATGCTCAGTGGGTTAGGGATCCGGCATTGCCCTGAGCTGTGGTGTAGGTTGCAGATGCAGCTCAGATCTGGCGTTGCTGTGGATCTGGCCTAGGCCAGCGACTACAGCTCTGATTTTACCCGTAGCCAGGGAATCTCCATATGCCACTGGTGTGGCCCTAGAAAAGGCAAAAAAAGCAAAAAAAAAAAAAGTTCCAGGAATGTCTTCATTAATGTTTTCTTCAAACCTCACCTCCTCTACTGCAATATCCTCTCAAACTCTGAGCCAGAAACAATCCCCACCATTCAGAGAGCTCTCTATTTGTGGCCCTCATGGCAATTATCTTCTACCCTTTATCAGAATTATTATTCTCATGACTCAGCTCTTTCAGTATTGAGTCAAAATGCTGCTTTATTTACCTTTGTGTTCCTTGCATATATTGCACGTAATATATTCTTTAAAAATATTCTTAAGTAAATTAATGAATGGTAATGCTTGTCTCAATACGGAGACAAGATAATAGTCAATGCTGTAGAATACAGGTAAAAGTCCTTTTAGAGTCGAGATTCTAGACTAAGATTCCCAAATATAAAGTTTGTTTTTTGCATCTCTAAGAATATGTCTTGATAGTGGGAGATAACTCTTTATAGAACTGAGAAAGCTATAAATAGGAATATTTTCAAATAATCTAATGTTTAGTATTTGGTATGCTACAATAAATGATAATGTCATATTTCATCTGATATTTTTAATGCTATAAATACTGAAATCCAAAGTAAACATATGAGAAAAATGGTATAGGTATATGGCTGGGTCACTTTGCTATACAATGGAAATTGACACAACATAGTAAATCAACTATACTTTAATGAAAAATTTTTAAATAGACAGTAAACTTATAGGTAACTTTCAGAAATCTTATCTTGCATTAGAAAATACTAAAAATGCATTAATTATATATTTGTAATGGAATTAAATCTTTGAAACAACTTTTTTCTCTGGCCTTTTAGTGGATCTTGTTTTCTTTATGAATTGTTCCTAGCCAACCTTTAAAAAAATGCAATTCAATCATTTTGCATGTTAAGAATGATGTTAGGTTTATAACTGTCATTTTATTATATTAAGTTGTTAATATGACATAATTTAATCAGCTGCACAAATTTTTATAATTTGCTGTAGTTATAGATTGAAATTTTAAGCATTACATATTGATTTGTAGAATTTTATCTTCTAGCTCCTGACTTCATATTTGTTTTTTTAGAAAAATTGCTATTTCTCTATACTTGAGCTAACAGTCACTTGTTCACTACCCTTACCAAGATTTTAATTCCCTCATCTTTGATTTGCAAAACAAATCAATCCAGTCCAGATGCATTGGGATTTTGTTAATAAAGTGGAAAGAGTTTCATTGCTCTAAAGAGTGTAGTAAATCACATCACTCCGTTTATTCCCTTAACAATAATTTGCCCTGAACACCATAAACTTGCATAACATGATTAGTGGGGAAAACAAAACAAAACAAAACAATGTTATACAGTGTTGTTTCAATGAAGTCATGTGCTCGGAAAACCCAAGACCAGTAGTTATTTAACATCAAGAGATGGTGACATCCAAAGTGATGGAGAGTTTGTTACTGGTGAGGAATAAAGTCCACAATTCAAATGATAAGAGAAATGCCATGAAAGAACAAGTTTATAAAAAGACAAACTGTCAAAGGGAAAGAGCAAATACTGTGTCAAAATAATGAAATGGTTCTTGGGGGCAACTTAATATCTGCTTCCACCAAACAGAAAATTTTCTGCTAAATGAGGCAAGATGCTGTTAGAATATTAATCTTTTAATGAATGGTTGGGTTAAACTCCTTTGGGTGTGTTAATTGCCTACTATAATATTTCAAATGATAAGTATTCATCCCCCAACATTCAATTCAACATTAACGCACTTAAAAGTGGAAGCACTGCCTTCACTTGGGTGTGGTTATTTTAAAATCTAAGGAGAATATGTTAGTGCAGAACAGGTCAATCTATTACTAGTTTATTAAGACAGTCCTGAGTAATGCTACACTGTAATTATTTTCCCCACCTAGTTGCAAATGATCTGGATAGTCTCTCTTTCTCTTTTGTTTTCTTCCCAGAGTAATTTCAGGCTTTTTCCCCCATCTCCTTTCCCTAGGGTCCTGATTCTCCATGACTGTTTTCCATTTGGAACTGGAGGTGGATGAGAATGGTGGAGATGGGAGAGAACTGGTGATATTTAAGATCTTTCAGGCATCAGAGGGAAATCTTTATAAAGCAATATAAATATTATATTGTTATATATATTTGTCCCTCTTAATACTAACTCTCATTATATAAATTCAATGTATATAATTATGCTTAGTCTTACTTGCTTTTTCTTTATTGTATACAGATTCAGGTCCGTTATTCTAGTGTGACACAAGCCAAGACTTCAGAAGGAGTACAGAAAAGAATCACTTCAGGATGGGGAAATAAATCTATCCAATTACTTGTCTTATTAAATGCGGTGGTGATTAAACCAAAATTATTTGCAATTCCTGCTGGGTAGAATAAAGAGCTATGAGAGCTTTAAGCCATCATTTTTGACATATCCTACTTATTCATATGATACTATTGAACTGAGTAGAAGATGATTTTTTTCTTTTTGTTTAAATATAACCCCTCCCTCTGATGCATGGGCTTTATGAAATAAAAAATAACTTCTAGAAATAACAAGGACTGAAGCGGTTGTAAGGTGAACACTTTGAAGTCATCTTTAAGAAAAACTACTACTATTTAATTGCTTTAAGAGAATGTAAAAATAGATATTGAAACAAATAATTCCTTCTTCTACAAAAAAGAATTTGCTCTGCATCTTGTTTTACATAGGGTGCTTTACTTAAAATGATGTGTCAGGAAGATGAATATAACGCAGTGAGCAATGGCATTAGAGGTAGGGCTCTTGAATTCTCCCCACACCACCATCAGCCTCCTCTGCTACCTTAATATTGTAGGACACTCTCAACATGTCCACTCCTTAAACTAAAACTGAAGAGAGTGAATCACATCATTGCTTTCTTGGCCTTGTACTTGGAAATCTACATTTCCGTAAAAGAATATCAGCCTGGTCAATAGTGGAGTGTCGGGGAGTGGTAGGTTAGATGGTAGATTCCACCCTCATATTGAAAAAGGCAATTACACTTTATTTTTATGCATTTTGTGACTTCAGTCATGATCTCTTTAAAAAAAATTCCACCACTAAAATATGCTTAAAACCCACAATTTTCTTTGAAATTTAAATTTAGTTTATATTTACCTACTTTATGAATTAGCATACAAAACTGATGTGTAACAGAAACAAACTTTGTGAAGGTAGAAAAACCAAAAACAATAATAAAGAACCATTTTCAATATAAGCAAAGAATGAGTCTTTTAAACTGTTTTCTACTTTATCTAAATATTTCATTTCATAAAAATTTTCATGGTGACGAGTTCCCATCATGGCACAGTGGAAAAGAATCTGACTAGAAACCATGAGGTTGTGGGTTTGATCCTTGGCCTTACTCAGTGGATTAAGGATTTGGTGTTGCCATGAGCTGTGGTGTAGGTCGCAGATGCAGCTCGGATCTGGCATTGCTGTGGTTGTGGGATAGGCCAGCAGCTACAGCTCTGATTAGACCTCTAGCCTGGGAACCTCCATATGCCATGGGTGCAGGCTTAAAAAAAGAGACAAGAAAAAGAAAAAAAAAAAAACAACTCATGATTTCATGGCCAAATTAACTTAGAATTTGGAGTCTCCTTGTGATGCAGTGGGTTAAGGATTCAGTGTTGTCAGCTCAGTGGCTCGTGTTACTGCAGTGGTTCAAGTTTGATTTCTGGTGGAGAAGTTCCACATGCTGGGGGTGCAGACAAAAAAAAAATTACCTTAGAAATTACTGTAAATATCTTAGCGATTAAATGACAGACAGATCTTCCCTATAGTATGATATCTGTAACTCATTTATGGAAACGTGCAGCCACAGGGAAATGGAAGTGAACCTGAAAGAAGATACTTCGTTTTCCACTGTCTCTGTAGCCAATACTCGGTGAAATCATCCAGAACGTCAGTGAGGTTTACATTCCCGTTTTTTCCAACATGGATATCTTGGGTTCCTGCTATAGCACCCATGCCAAATATTGCCTGACATACTGGCACAAGAGCTTTAAATATTGATCAAAGATGACTTAATTCATAATACAACATACAGGACTGTAGAAAAGTAAATAATTGTGAGTTCCTCTTCCATCATGTCTTTTTAATAATAGGAATGGAATCCATTCTCAGATTGGAAAAGTACTTAGTTGCCATAGAAATGATATGTGTTCATTTAAATGGAAAATGAGCCAAAAACTTCAGATAAGAAAATTCCATTAATTAGTGATTTCAAAGTATTGACTGGTCTTCTCAACTTAAAAACATCAGAAGCAGATTTCCCATCGTGGCTCAGTGGTTAACAAATCCAACTAGGAACCACGAGGTTGCAGTTTTGATCCCTGGCCTTGCTCAGTGGGTTAAAGATCACGCCTTGCCACCAGCTGTGGTGTAGGTCAACGACGAGGCTCAGATCCCACATTACTGTGGCTCTGGCATAGGCCAGAGGCTACAGCTCCAATTAGACCCCTAGCCTGGAAAACTCCATGTGCCGTAGGAGTGTCCTTACAAAGGCAAAAAGACAAGAAAAAAAAAAGAAACAGACGCTTTTAGCTATTAGTCTAATTGCATGTTATTTTAATCAAATTTGTTCTTGCATATGTGGTATGAAATAGTATTATTTTTACGTAAACTAGCATAAAATATTATGGTTGTGAACTGAATTCATCTATTATAGCAAAAGAGCTAGAAATGATTTAATCGCTAGTCCAAGAAGTCACCAGTCATATTCTTTTGATGTTCCACTATTTCATATGTTAGTAATAAGTAGCCAAACAAGAATAATATTTAAAAATACTTTATTTTAAAACAGGCATTATAGGAAGAGATAAATAAGACACGATATTTTTTCTATTTAATTTAAAAACATTATTTACTTTTTTTTGAAAGAATTTTAGGTTGGAGTATAACGTACACAGAGTAAAATGTTTAAAGCTTAAATGTATACCATGGTAAGTTTCTAAATATGTATGTACGCAGTTAACATTCAATGATAACAAATGTAGAAGCTTTCCAACACCCCAAAAGCATCATCAGGGGCCATTCCTAGTGGAAATCCATCTGTGAAACCATTAAAGCTTACCGTTATTCTGATTTGTTTCCAAGGATTAATTTTTGCCTGTTCTTGAACTTCAAATAAATGAAATCATTCAATATGTCATACAGACATCTATTTGCATGTGTTTTTCTTTTCGTTCATCATTATGTTTGTGAGATTCACTCATGTTTTTGTATGTAGTTATTATGAAGATGAAAACATTACCATTGTTATTCCAGGGCATGTCTTTTGCAGGACACATATACTTACATCACGTGAAGTGGAATTTCTTGGTCAGAAATAGACATAGGTGTGGCCTTAGTAAATAACAGCAAACAGTGGTTTTAGTGGATGCTGCATTTTAATTAAGAAAAAGACCATGAGAATCAGTGTTAGCCCATTTAAAGGTACTTACCAACTCATATATCTTAAGCCCTTTATATTAATTAACTGAAAAGGACAAAGGGACAAAGTGCATGTTAAAATTCACATAGCTCACAAATGCCAGATCTTGATCTGAGACTCCCACTACCTGCTTCTCCTCGATCCCTGGCTCATTCCTGCATGCCTCCCTTTGATCGGTGTCATGACACATAGATGAGCCTTGAACTTCAGGGTCAGGTTAGCATGGATTCAAATCCCTCCTCTGCAATCTTCCACTTCTACACTTGACCCCCACGCCTCGACCTAAAATGACAAATTTTAAGGTATTTTGAAAAAAAATTAAATGAGTTAATCTACACAAAAGCCTGAAGTGTAATAGGAACTTAGAATTAATAGTATTTAATTCTTCATTCTACCGTTTCCTTAAATATATTCCTGGGCACATTACTTAAGAATTTAGAGCCTGTGTTTCTTTATTATTTAAGTGGTCATAATTCAAACTCCTCTGATAATCACATGTAACTCTTGTGAGGATTAACTAATAATACAGTAAAAAAAAAAAATTCTGTCACCTTACCTCATGCAATAAAGATTGACATTTTGGAAAAGGAAAAAATATAGATCCAGGGGGAATTAAAAGCTATATATCAATTGTTGACATTTTATTTATTATAAAACTTAAATCTACACTTACTTTTGTCTTTGACTTTAGGTAAAAGCTTTTCCTTTGGCTAAGAGTCTTCTCTGGCATTTGGACAATCTTTATATAGAAAATACTCACAGAAGTAAAGCCAGTGAAAATATTAGAGTAGGCACATATGCAGCCATCCTTCTCCAGAAAAATCCTAAAAAATTATCAAAAACTGTTAAAATTAACATTACTGAAATGCACAAAGATAGTCAAGGTTTTTAAAAGGATGCTTAGGAGGAGAAAGGCCACTGAAAAAAACATATGAAATCTTTTTAACTATGAAATCACTTCAACATATGAAATCATTTCAACTAACCTGGATCCACCCCCTTCCCTGGTGCAGCAGTGATAGTAAAGATACAACTTTTTCCTCGTATGGGTAGAGTGGATCTGGTTCCCAGGGAATTGTGTTATCTGTATTTATCTGGCTGGGGTTTTCCCGAAGGACTGCTGTATGGAGTTTCCCTTTGTTTTGCTTAACTTGGAACTATATCAGAGCTGAACAGTTACACAGTCCTCAAAAACAATGAAAGCCATGTGAACAAGCCACTGCTGCCTGGGGTGAAAAATAACATTTGGCATAAACAACAGACATGCCAAAACCCTGGTAGGAAAAGCTGAGTAGTGAGGTTTTGGTTGGGGGAACAGGAGATTTGAAAAATTACTACATAAACAGAGGAACTTACAAAGCTACATAAATACTCAAGATAGGACACATACTCAGAAAAACCTGAAAAGGCCATAAGCTTTCAGCTATAGCCAACTTTAGTCCAGAGCAAGCTGGAAGTGTAAACTAAGACAAAGTTGTAAATAGCTTGGAGAAATGTTGAAGGAATGCTATATAGCAAAGAGCCAATCTGAAAAGACTTGTTGAGTGATTTTTTTCTTTATTTTTTGCACACTGAAATATTCAAAATGTCAATTTTTCAACAAAAATGTATGAAGCATACAAAGAAACAAACATGGCCCATAAACAGTAAAAAAATGAAAAAAAAAAAAAACTGTCCTGAGGAGGGACAGGTATTGGACTTACTAGACAAAGACTTTAAATCAGCTCTCTTAAATATGTCCAAGGAGTTAAAGGAAACAATGCAAAGGAAAATAACAGCTCAGCAAACAAAAAATACCAATACATAGAAATTGTACAAAGGAATCAAACAAAAATTATGGAGCGGAAAAGTACAAAAGCTGAAATGTAAAATTGGAGGGGTTTGAGAGAAGATTTGGGCAAACAGATGAAAGAATCAGCAAAGTTAATGATATGCCAAATGAAGTTATTAGAAAGAAAATAGAATGAAAAGTGAATAGAATCTCAGAGACTTGCCTAGCACCATTGAGTATACACATATATATATAGGAGTCTCAGAAGATGTGAGAGAGAAGGAATTGTAGAGAATATTTAAAGAAATAATAGTCAAAAACTTCTCACCTTTGACAAAAAGCACATCCATGGAGCTAAATCGATTTTAAGTAGGATAAACTCAAAGATACATGCACAGAGACATATTATAACCAAACTGTTGAAAGCCAAAGATAAAAAGAAAATATTGAAAGCAGTAAGAGAGAAATAATTTGTCATGTGAACAGATTCTCAAAAAAAAAAAAAAAAGGGGATCCTCAAAAAGATTAACAGAAAATTTCTTGGGATAAGCCATAGAGAAAAAAGACAGTGGAACAACACATTTAAAATGCTGAAAGGCAAACTTTATCTAGACTAAGAAAACAGGGTGAAGACACTAATAATAATCAAAACTGAAAGTAGGGACATTACTACCAACCTTACTGAAATAAAAAATATTATGAGACTATACCATGAACAATTTTTTTGGCATGCGAATTATGGTATGCCAAAAATTTTGTAGCCTGCATGAAATGGATAGACTCCCAGAAACACACAAACTACTACAACTGACACAAGAAGAAATAGAAAATCTGAAAAAATATTTCTAAGGGAAGAGTTTGAAACCATAATGAAAAACCTCCTAACAAAGAAAAGTCTAGGACCAGAGGGCTACATTGGTGAATTCTACCAAACTTTTAAAAAAGAATTAACACCGATCAATCTCAAGCTCTTCAAAAAATAGGATAGGAGAGAATACCCAACACATTCCATGAGATTGGTATTCCTCTGACTAAAAAGCAAATGTTGGATTGACAATAGTTTCGTTAATTAATTAATTAATTAATTTTTGGTCTTTTTGCCTTTTCTAGGGCCGCTTCCCGCCGCATATGGAGGTGCCCAGGCTAGGGGTCTAATTGGAGCTGTAGCCACCGGCCTATGCCAGAGCCACAGCAACACCAGATCTGAGCCGCGTCTGCAACCTACACTACAGCTCACGGCAACACCGGATCAACCCACTGGGCAAGGCCAGGGATTGCACGCACAACCTCATGGTTGCTAGTCAGATTCGTTAACCACTGCGCCACGACGGAAACTCCGACAATAGTTTCTTAAATATGATACCAAAACACAAGGTATAGTTTCTCAGTATGTTAAACATATAATTTACTATATGACCCCAAAATTCTTTTCCTAGGAATGTAATCAGAAGGACTGAAAACAGGTACTTGAATAATGCATACAAAAATATTCATAACTGGGCATTCCCATTGTGGCTCGGCAAGTAATGAACCTGACTAGTATCCATGAGGATGTGGGTTTGATTCCTAGCCTCGCTCATTGGGTTAAGGACTTGGTGTTGCCATGAGTGTGGTATAGATCCCAGATGCAGCTCTGTTCCTGCATTGCTGTAGCTGTTGCATAGCAGCTGTAGCTCCAACTCAACCTCTAGCCTGGGAACTTCCATATACTGCAGGTGCGGCCCTGAAAAAGCAAAACAAACAAACAGAAACAAATTCACATAATAGTGCTTTTCACAAAAGCCAAATGCTGGAAACAACAGCCCAAATGTCTATCAACAAATGAAGGCATAAGCAAGTGTGGTATCTTTATAGAGCAAAATATTATTCAGCTTAAAAAAGGAGTGAAGAGCTGATAGGTATTATACATGAAAGAAGTCTGAAGCCATTATGCTAAGTGAAAGAAGTCACACATAAAAGACCCCATAGCATAAGATTCTACTTATATGAAATAATCCGAATAGGCAAATCTCCTGTGGCAGAAAACAGATTAATGGCTGATAGGGTCTAGCGGGTAAAGGGGGATGGGGAGCGACATTCCCATTGCGGATGATGAAAAAAGTTCTGAAACTAGATATTGGTGAGGGTTGCACACCATTGGGAATGGACTTAATGTCACTGAATTGACATTTAAAGTGTTTAAAACTTACCACAATAAAAAGAAATGAAAAAAACATGATGCATCACTTTCAACTGTTGACTTTGTGTTTTTAAAATAATGGAAGAAAAGAGAGAAACGTAGGAAGCAATTGGATAAATCATTCTCCATGTTTACTTTCCACTGATATCTTACAGTTGCTTTGCTCACACCCTAATTTGACTAAAACGTTGGAAACAATCATTCTAAAGCATTCAAGTTAGTTATTAATATAAGCAACACTCTCTTTTTGAACTTTTATTTTACTAGTTTGCATAAAATTGAATTAAAATATTTACTTATATATTAAGATATATGTTATAGAGACACATGACCAGAATAAATAGTTTGGAGACTCAAGTTAATTTGTGCTACATATTTCAGACCTCAGAAGCAGAGGGATGTAAGAACAGAGTGAAGATGCTGTTACCAAGAGCCTCTGGGTACCACAGGCATCCATCACTGTATTTTTACAGAGAGAAAAAAGAGTGTGTGTAATTCAGGAAGCTGGTTGAGAGATCTTCAACCGTGGTTAATATTTGTATAATGAGCTTTGGTTTATAAAAGTTTTCTCATGGACTAAGGCCTGTATCATTCATAACTGTGTCCACTGTGCCTACAAATAGAACCTGGCACATAATCAGTTTTCCGTAAGAATCTCTGACCAAGAAGAGACTCAACAGGGGATGGGAGGAGAGGCAATATAGGGGTGGGAGAGTGAGATGGACAAACTATTGGGTGTAAGTTAGGCTCAAGGATATATTGTGTAACATGGGAAAAAGAGCCAATATTTTGTAAAAATTGTAAAAGGACAGTAATTTTAAAAATTGTTTAAAAAATTGAAAATAGAAAAGGACTCATCAAATGTTATTCATTTAACAAGAAGGGATAAAAAAATATGTAAAAGTTTGAAATTGTATGCACTCTATACGATTTGTAATAATATATTTCTTTTTAACTTTTCAGCCATCTTCTTATAGAATACACTCTATTTAGAACAATGGACAGTCTTCTTTTTTTTTTTTCTCTTTACGGCCGCACCTGCAGAACATGGAAGTTCCCAGGCTAGGGGTCGAATTGGAGCTACATCTGTAGGCCTACACTACAGCTCATGGCAACAGCAGATCCTTAACCCACTGAGGGAGGCCAGGGATCGAACCCATGTCCTCATAGATACTAGTCGGGTTTGTAACCACTGAGCCACAGAGCGAACTCCCTATAACATGAACTTTCAATTAGCAGTCATTTGAAACTGTATTTTAAAGAGTTGCACAGTTCTCTTAGAAAACCACAAGACAAAAGGAATGGCACATTTCATTATTTTTTTTAAGTTGGATTAAGCCACCAACATTTTACATGGCAATAATAAAATGAAAAGATTTGAGTAGAACTTTTCATATTATCATGTACATGCATGTGCCAACTTGCTTTTGAATCTGAGTATTGCTTTGTAAGCAATTCTGTTCAGCCTGAAAACTGTCCAATATGAGTACGTATATTAGAGCTTACCAAAGCGTAAGTGATATACTTATTTTTTAAAAAATAGTTTCCATTCTTACCCCTGCTTTCAGTTACTTAAATCTTTCTTTAAAAATGCGTGTTTTTCTTGAAACTTTGCTTGTGTGGTCTGACCAAGTGTAAACTGTCTTTGGGGCAAGTGAGGGAGGAAAAACAAAATTACTCTAGCTATTTCCAAGTAAGGAAAACATATTCTTTGTATGCTCTTATTTGAATGAAATTAAGAACAGATATTGAATGCTCCCTCAACATTGGAAAAGTCATCCTGTGTGCCTATCCTGGAGGCAATGTGGATGGTGGAAACAGCAACTGTGGACCCCAAAAATATTGATTTCAGTGAAAACATTGCCACTTTTTTGGCTGCACGATCTTAAATATGTTCTACTACCATGCTTGGACTTACTTTCCTTATTAGTCGGTGTGAAAAATAATCATACCCATGGGAAAGCAGTAGTAAAATATTAGTCTGATAGCTTTATAATGTTAGTATTCATATTGGTTATTACAACATTCTCAAATATAAACAGGAGGAATGTGTTGACTTCATGCAAACATATACAATTCTAATTTTAGTCTCACTCTATTCAAAATTTGGCAGCTTTGGTATGAAGTAGACATTCTTTTCCAAGTGTTAATAAGTTCCCAGTGTTTTCTTGCCATGAACCGTGTAAGACTGCTAGCTCTTTACTTTCAGGATCTACCTATATTTTGAGTAGAAGAGAATAAAAACAGAATAAAACACTTTTGTTGAGTCCTTTCTTGGACACGGATATTTATTGAGAACTGATAATGTGTTCGGTACTATTTGTAGACACTGTGGATCCAGTTATGAATGATGGAGACATTTGCATAAATAAAATTTCTCATAGTTGGTGACAAAAGGTTTTATAAATCAAAGATCACTTATAAATATTAACTGCAACTGAAGCTCTTCTAACTTGAAATATAGGTAGATTTTGACAGTAAAGAGCCAGCAGTCTTATATGGTTCATAGCAAAAGACAACTGCTAAACTAATCAACTCACTGGTTCCCCAGGGAGGGGGCAGCAGTTACTTCAAGTATGGGTCTGCCAATCCCTGAAGGTTCGGCTAGCTTGCACATTTTAGTTGTAGTTTTCTGCAAAGATCTTCGGCCTATGTTCAGGTGCTGGACTCACCACCATGTCTAAAAATCCCAGCTTTCCTTGAGTTCTGGGATAGAAAACTTTCCATAGACTGCTGCTCATTATTCTTTTGCAGCCTTGCTTTGACTATCGGCTCTGTCACCATTATCTCCCACTTACCTGTGGCTGCAGTCATTCACACACACATTAAAATAAAAATGGGGTGGATCATTCACCCTTCTGTGTAGAAATTGTGACTAGGAAGAAGTTCTCTCTCAGAGGAAGATCACAAGTAGTCCAGTTTTACATAGGGTTGGCTCTTTAAAAATATGTGAGCCATTTTCACTTTCTCTCTCCTAGCTAATTCCACTAAGCATGACCCCTTCACATCCTAAAGACACACAGACATCCCCTCGCTATATGAGTCATGGTCTTCTTCTGATGCCAAAAAAGAACTTCATAAGATAACACCTTTTTTTTAAAAAAAAAAGAAAAAGCAGTGAAGTGGAATTTTCAGCCAATTATTTGACCTCATTTTCATAGGGATATTTCAGTCCTTCATACAAGTTGTTTAGGAGATGCCCATTTTGAAGAAAGATGATCCAGAACAATTACATTCTTGAAATGGACTGAGTTTTTAAGGATGAAATTTGCTTTAGTAAGGAAGAATAAATGAAAGGAACAGAATCCACTATCCATAAGTGAAGTACTACTCTGACCAACATTATGCAAATAGCACAAAAAGGAATTTTTACATTCAGAAAGCATCCAGACTTTCTGTGATGCATTCTTCATAGGAATAGATAACACTGAAACTCAAAAGCATAATTCTAGAAGACTCTGATTTGAACAGACAATGCTTTCTTCTGTGAGGTTTAAGATATGTTACCTTTCTACAACTGAGCATCTGCATTTATAAACATAAAATGTCTGACTTGAAAATATCTGGTTATAGAAAGCTTTCAAAATATCATCAGGGAAATTAGATATTTAACAGAAACTCTATGTTCCTATAAATACCTTATTAGAAGGTCCTCTTGCTTTTTCCTGTTCCTTGCAGAAGAAGCAGTAAAGGAAGAAATCAGCTAGAGACAGATGATTTATTACATCAAGGACACACAAGACACCCAGATCAACGCAGATCTTCTCATCTTCTGATCCTTTCTACAACACTCTCTGTGTTGTCAAGGTTGACTGCTTTGATTCTCTGAAGGATTCCTCAGTAGAAAATATATGCAAAGAAAAATTAGTATGTTTCCAAATCAGACATATGGAGATATGAACATTTCAAATAAGATAGCGCCCAGGGGGAACCCAAATCTCATTCCTTACCTACTTTTAGTCTGGGAATAAAAATGTGGGTAAAGACAAGAAGTTTATTAAAACACAGCAATAAGCTCAGATCCCTCTCAAAGAAGATGACCAGGGTTTTAAACCTGAAGAAATTTCACAAACTTAGAGCCATACAATTTATATTTTTAACTTAGGATTTCACATAAGATCTTCTGATTGCTGTTGGAAACTAAATACATATATATATTTTTAAATTAAAGTCCATAATTAAGACTTTTGTCAAATCAAGACATGTCTCTATGGAGAATCACAAAGAGAAAAGAAAAACAAGGAAAAGACTAGATGGAGGAAGTTATATGGAGAAGAAAGCCTATGTTTTCTGACATAAGGGCAAATAAAATACAAATGACAGCTTTATAAAAGAAGAGAAACAAAACAATGAAAATGAAGCTTCGTTACTGTAACCATAAAGCTGAAAAAGACAAATTTTGGGAGAGTGAAGTATAAAAAATAGTGACGGAATCCAGTGGCTGGTTATGGTAATGGCACTTATCCTAAAGGAATGTCTGGAAAAATGTTTCCAGTGGAAGCTAGTGAATGGCTGGGCCCTAGTGAAAATGAAAGTAGGGAGCCACAGCCAGCCAAGGAAGGAGCATCAGAAGGAACATTCCGCTGGCCAGGACAGATGATGAAAGCTGAGCAGCCACACTCCATGCCAGGTCTGGGACGGTTTGGAGGGAGAGTACGCCAAGGTGGAGTCTGAACTGGTAGGAAAAAAATACCCAAATACCAAGTTATAAAAAGCAAACCCAGAAAGGTCACTGAGGTACCCCTGACTCTTTAGCTTATGGATATAATTGTGGGACATTAAAACGATACTTCAGAAGAGTATATTTTTGACGATGTGACCCAAATGAAATTGGGGATTTTTTAAAAAAGTTATTTTAAGCACATTTTTTATTCAAAAAGTATTCACCTAAAGCCTATTCTTTGCTAAATGCAGGGCAAGTTTCCTGGAATAAAAAAATGAAAAGGAAGTTAAAACAAGAAATGGCTTCAATAAGATGAGACAGGACCACTATTATTAGATACCATGAAGAAGAAATCAGTCAAACTTAAAAGTATTCCTTGGATTTGGGAATTAGAAAATGGTGGGTGGTTTTAGCAGAAATAGTTTCAGTGAATGACAAGAGCAGAAAGAAAAATATAATGAACGAAAAGATAATTTAGTAGCAGGTTCATGAAAAAAAAAAAGAGTGTTTGCAGCTTTTCCATGTCCCTGTATGAAAGGAGGAAAATAGGGAAGAGACTAGAGGGGAAACAGGGTTCAGATATGCTTGGTACTGTCATCTTTTAAAGAGAAAATAGTCATTCAAATTGATAGCATTGTCTGATACATTATTTGTTTAGTTGTTAGTAATGATAATTTAGACTTGGAAAAGACCCTAAGATCCTGCTATCCAAATTCACATTTTATAGTTGAAGAACTGAGGAACTGGAATATAGCCAGTGTTTTTTAATAACTATAAATGAAGTATACTCTATAAAAATTTTGAATCACTCTGTTGTACTCCTGGAGCTGATTTACTATTATAAATCAACTATACCTCAATTAAAAAAACAACTGAGGACCTGGAAGTTGTGATTTTCTAGTCATTCATTTTTAATACCTATACCAGCAAGACATTATCTGGGAATATGAGACATTGTGAGGGAATAAAAAATGCAATGATTGTTGAGGAATTTCTCCCTCCTTTCCTTTGTTTCTTATTTCCTCCTCAAATTTGAAATATCCTCCTAATGCTACACACTATAGATAAAGTATATGATTGGTGATATTATCAAGATAAATTAAGGTGAAAATATAACACCATAAGTTTTAAACAAGCTATATAATTAAGTGAAAAGTGCATTTGGGGATGATTTTTACTGTTGCCCCATGTCTGCATTTTACTTGGCTTTTGTGGCCCTGACTTTCATATATAACTGTTCTTACAAAAATTAACTCATTTTAAAACTAAAACAAATAAAAACACATTTCCTATAAAAATCCTTAGCAATGACTTTTTTAAAGTATTGTCATTACAAACTATAGATCTTTTAAAAATTTTTTATTAAAGTATAATTGATCTGCAATGTTCTGTCAATTTCTACTGCGCAGCAAAATGACCCAGTCATATATGTATTCTTTTTCTCATTTTATCTTCCATCATGTTCTACCACAATTGACTGGATATAGTTCCCTTATAGCTGGGTTTTCCCCATTTAAAATGTCAATACAAGTACTAGCAGGCTAGAAGAATGCCTCAACCTTAGAGCAAATAGTAGACTATTTTGTAGTGCTGAAAGCTTTAACATTAAAAATATTTAGTCTTTCAAAGAAGACTTTATGTGAAACCAGAAAAAAATACAGGATTTAAAAACCTTATGTGACCTTCTGCTCTAATTGAGCCAAAATACATAAATTAGAGTACCATTGAATCTGTAGGAGGAAATGGCTTATTAGGTCATTTAGTATTTCCCTTGCTAAATTTAAACACTTTTCTACAGCATATTTTTTAACACTGTCAGTCTAGTTTTGAAAGTTTCACGTGATAATACTTTTCACCACATCCTTAAAAAGCTATTAATCTAGTTGCGCTTCAAAGGAAATCACTAATAATGTTGAACTAGAAGCTTTCTTTTTTTAAGGTGATTTCACAAGCTTCCCTGCTAGGAAGCTGATAGTCTTTGATAGTCTTTTCCTTCTTTCTTTAAATTTTTTTTTTTTTTTTAAGTATTTGAGTTGTATGGAGCCAACCTGAAGGAAAACAGCAAAAGTGATAGAACTTTGCCAAGCAGTGATTTCCTTCTTCCTGCTCCATCTCCAAGTTTAGACAACGACCATGAAGTGTTGCCCCTTGTACTTGAAACTGTCTTGTCCCATCCTTTCTTCCAACTTCAGTGTTCTCTGGAATAAGGCTACAATACTTTAAAATTGTATTTATCATCCCATAGAGATAGATTTGCTTTTATTGTTAGCAATGTTTTCAGAGGCCTGTGGAGAAAGCAGGGACTCTATGACTGCAGTTTGTTTAGAACAAGGTGCCAAATGATAATTATCCAAAGCAAATTTACCTTCTCTAAATGACTTTAGAGAGCAGAAAAACTTTGGTGCTTATACCTGGAGAATGATAGGTCATTAAATTTTATTCTACATGACAACTGAGGAAGTCATTCTGAAAGAGAATTGAAAGGTGATTTTGGAAAGTTGTGTCAACATTGGCAAAAGTGTAAACATAGTTATTCAGAAGGTATTTAAAATTCTTAACAGGAGTTCCGGTTGTGGCTTAGCAGTAACAAACCCCAACTAGTATCCACGAGGACTCGGGTTCAATCCCTGGCCTTGCCCAGTGGGTTAAAGGTCTGGCATTGCTGTGAGCTGTGGTGTAGGTTACAGACACAGCTCAGATCTGGCATTGCTGTGGCTGTGGCATAGGCTGACTCCAATTCAATCCCTAGCCTGGGAACATCCATGTGCCATGGGTGTGGTCCTACAAAACAATAAAATAAAATTCTTACATTGATTAAAACACTTACACACATAATATGTATAGGTATTTTATATACTTACAGACACACACACACACACACACACACACACACACACACACACACACACGGGGCCATTGTGTGGAGGGCTAGCCAATATCTGCCCAGGAGTGCCAATTGTTAAATTTTCACTAATTTTGTGAAGCAATTAAACACATTCATTTTTTTAAATATTAAATTATATAAACTAATACATATTTTACTTTTTTATTTATGTTATTTTATTTTTTGCTTTTTAGGGCTGCACCTGCCCTGGAAGGTCCCAGGCTAGGGGCTGAATTGGAGCTGCAGTTGCCGACTTATGCCACAGCCACAGCAACACTGAATCTGAATTGTGTCTGTGATCTACACCATAGCTCATGGCAACGCCCGATCCTTGACCCACTGAGTGAGGCCAGGGATTGAACCTGCTTCCTCATAGATACTAGTCAGATTCATTTCTGCTAGTCCACAATGGGAGCTCCTACCACATAATTTATATTAAAGGGTAACCAATTCTAAACATTCATAATTCCCTAATTGTTTTACTAACTTTGGTATTATTAGTGCTCTTGAGATTATTTACATCTGCTACCTCCATATGGAGGAAATCCTCTAAACTAGTAAATTGAGTGTTTCTTCCCAACACTGCACTCAGTGACTCCATGTGCTTGCTTGAAATAAGCCAATGCTACAAAGCAGCGCCTTTCTGCCCACCAAAAGCTGATTGTTATGCATTTACCATCACACTACTGTTTACAAAATTATAACATAACTTTATTTTAAAAAATGCTAAACACATAAAAAGAACAGGGAAGACATTGAATATCTATCCACTGTTTTATCAGTTGTATATTTTTCTCATATGTTCATGTTGATACCACTATGCTTTTTGGCTGAATTTCTGTTATTGATTTATTTTACTAATATCCTTCAGACTATAACAATAGTGATAGAATATAACATTCAAAAAAACATAAAATGAGAAAATTAGAAACATAATCAAAATTATGTTGATTATTAGAAACAAAGATGTGGATGCCAATTTTTTAACTTGAATAGGTTAATTCTTGTAAGTGCTGATTTTGCTACAAATTTTTTAGAGGCAAAGTAAAAATGAAAATGAATTACAGTGTGCTTTTCATCTGAAAAGGCATTTATTTTTCTTGCCACTGAAAAATGGCAAGAGTAATGCTTTATATGGATCACCCTTAAACAGATATTAAATGATATATGTTTTAATGTTGTATGTATCTAGAGGCATTAAAAACCTGGTATATTGGCTCCAAACATGTGTTTATTGAATCAACAAATTTATGGTTAGTTAAATCAATTTTTATGATTACCTTCTATGTAACCCCAAGGTGTAGCTTTTTAACAAATGGAAGAAATTTCCCTGACAGGGTTAGAGCTTAGAAAACAGAGACAAGTGTTAGTTTTTCAAGAATATTTATTATCTTTTATGTGCTAAGATTTATTTAAACAGATATGAAACCTAAAACCTAAAGTGAGAGATTTGCACTATTCTCAGTTTTTTTTGGTTGTCTTTTTTGGTTTGTTTTATTGCTGCACCCATGCATATGGAAGTTCCCAGACAAGGGACTGAATCTGAGCCAGAGCTGTGACCTATACCACAGCTGCTGCAATATCAGATCCTTAAACCCACTGTGCCAGGCTGGGTATCAAACCTGCATGTCCACAGTGACCAAAGCTGCTGCAGTCAGATTCTTAACTCACTAAACCACAGCAGGAACTCCCACTGTTCTTATTTTTACTATTCTCTTAAATGATGGAAATAAGCGTCAGTCTCATTAAGACATGCTCAAGGTCATAAAGCAACAGGTGGTGGTGTCTTAATTGCAGCTTCCAGTCTGGAAACAGATGTTGTCTGTCACATCTTGTCAAGAGTTCAGTCTCAATCCACATTATCTTTGCCACCTGAAAAGAGATCCATAGGCTTAAGATATCAAGCACATAAGAATCAAAATTGAATTTTTTTTTTTTTTTTTTTTTTTTAGGGCCTCACCTGTGGCATATGAAAATCCCTGGGCTAGGGTCAAATCTGGGCTGCACCTGGCTCTCACATAAGCCACAGCCACAGCAATGCCAGATCTGAGCTGTGTCTGCAACCTACACCACAGCTCATGGCAATGCCTGATCCTTAACCCATTGAGAGAGGCCAGGGATAGAACTCACATCCTCCTGGATGCTAGTGGAGTTCATAACCTGCTGCGCCACAACAGGCATTCCCCAAATTAACATTTTTTTGACAGAAAACTTCACGTAGTAACTTATTTTTGCCAAGATAGGTAAGCAAAGTCTCCTATGCAAGAAGGTGGCCTATGGTTGTATTTCAAAATAAAGAAAAACAAATATTTCTCTATAAAATGAGGCAAACTGTCCAGAAGCCATGAAATAGAAAGCTCACAAACTAAGTTAAAATGCTTGAATCTCTCTCTCTATCTCTATCTCTCTGACACACACACACACACACACAAACACATACACACACACCCCTCAGAGGCTTAGATACTCTAAAATGTAGTAAAATAGTAAAATATTGGGTCACTATCCACAAATTCACAGAATTTGTTGTGATGGATCAAAATTTTCTATACACTCTCTATTTACTTTATGAAGTCGATGTAATTTTAATACCAAAACTATATCTGGCAAATGTATAAAAATAAAACTACATACCAACCCTATTATGAAAAAAGGCAATTTTTAAAATAAAATACTGCTAAATAGTAATGTAGAGAAATAATAATATTTTAAGTAATGTTCATTCTAGTGGTTCAAGGGTAGTTCATTATTAGAAATGTATCAGCATACCATATTAAGTCAAAAACTATAGAAAAAGAAGATGTATATGTATGTGTGACTGGTCACTTTGCTGTAGAGTAGAAAATTGACAGAACGCTATAAACAGCTATAATGGAAAAAAAAAGAAAAATCATTGAAAAATTTAAAAAATTAAAGAAAAATTTCCATAAATCATAATAAAAGTGCTGCAAAAGTTTCTAATAAATTCACCCAGAACTGTAACATTCTAGAGCATATTCAGAAGAAAATCACTTAAGTAGGATAAAACTTTAGTGTTACCCAAAGCATGTGCTTAATTTAGTCCCAGAATTGATTTCATGTTCAGAAAAGTAATATAAGTATAAAATATTTTTATGTTCAAGTGTCAAGAAAAATATCACAGGAAATTAAGATATAAGTGCTTCACAAGATCCAGATTTGAAAATAAAATGTGAAATCTGGAAATATTTCTGTAAGTGTATGTTTTTGTTGTTAATGGAGAAAATATTATTCTGGGAAACCGTGAAAGCCAACTGACTTATATTACTGAACATTTTATAGAAGTTCCAGTTCTGTGAACTTTTCCTTGATATTTCAACTTCTGCTCAGGATAAATCTCAGTCTAAGATTACTTTTAAGACCTAAATATAAGACATGACACCATAAAACTCCTAGAAGAGAACATAAGCAAAACATTCTTTGACATAAATCATAGCAATGTTTCCTAGATCTATCTCCTGGGGCAAAAGAAATAAAAGCAAAAATAAACAAACAGGACCTAATCAAACTTGCAATCTTTTGCACAGCAAAGGAAGCTATCAACAAACTAAAAGACAACCTATGGAATGGGAAAAAGCATTTGCAAATGATGACGTGACTGGCATGGGGTTAATATCCAAAATATATAAATAGTTAATACAGCAAATATCAAAAAACAAAAACAAACAAAAAATCCCAATCAAGAAAAATGGGTAGAAGACCTAAATAGACATTTCTCCAAAAAAGACAAATGGATGGCCAACAGACACGTGAAAATATGTTCAACATGGCTATCAATGTACGATTTACTGAAGATTTCACATGGAAGACAGGAGAGCACCTTAATATTTCATATTCCTCAGGAAAATATGTGAATAACCCCCAGAGATCTTTCAGTTCTCGGAAGTGCTCTTTTTGTGCTGCAGCCAGCAGCAGCATAAGTTTTTTGATTGGCATGTCCTTCATGATTTGGGATGAGCCTTTTTTTAACATGCCTGTTGGCCATCTTCATGCCCTCTTTGGATATCGTGATACTGGTAAATTATGCTTTCTTCCTTTTCTTCATCAAAGTAATTGTATTTTGTACTCATATTCTGAATAATATTTTATTTTATTATCTTTTAAAGAGTGTTGATTTTTGTTCTAGCAAATACTACTTTGGACTTGTGGATCTTTTGGTTTTTCTTAGTTTTAGGATGAATCTCTTTGTTCTGACATGTTTTAGGCCTACAACGCAGTCATGATAGGGGCTTAAATACAAAGTCATAGTTATTTATCAAGGCCCTCTAACAATGCAGGACTCAACTCTAAACTCCAGTCTTTAATCTGCCTTTTAACTCTTGTTTTTCATTGGGTTCCATGAAGTTCCCCCCGCCAGCACCACACCCTTCCAGTTCAGGCTTTCAGGGGAGTGAAAATGCAGAGGTTGAGGTCTTCTCTTCAGTGACTCTTGCCTTTTTTGGAAATTCAAACTTTATTTCTTTTTACTGGAAGCGCTAAAATCCATTCTCTGAAATCTTGAGCCAAAAGGCACGTCTCTCTTTTTGAGTTCTAGCCAAAATATACTACATGGACTGGAGACTGTGCTCAGGAGAAATGCTTTGCAAATGTGGAGTTCACCCAGTACAGTTTTTTTTTTTTTTTTTTCTTTTAAAAGTGTAATTCTCTCAAGTTTCTGCCTACCAGTTATAGTAATTTATCCTGACACAATATAAAATATTCAAATAAATAAGTATACAAATATATTAAATTTAAATAAAATTTCTGGTTGTGTCCATTGGCCTCATTCATTAGTAAAATGCACCCTAGTTGCAAATCATATCTTGCACCTAGTTATGAAAAAAAAGTTAAGCTACTGGAAGGTATTGTACCCCCTTTATCAGGGATTTTCAAGTGGAGATTTTTTTAATGTATATTTTGGTTTTAGAAGACAAATTAGCAGATTCAGTGTTCATACCAAGAAAAGATAAAATGTTTACATTAAAATTTAATAATTCAAGCAATTTAAATGAATATTTATTTATTTATTTATTTATGGCCACTCCCATAGCATATGGAGTTGCCAGGCCAGGGATTGAATTTGAGCTGCAGCTGCAACCTATGCTGCAGCTGTGGCAATGCTGAATACTTTAACCCACAGCTCAGGGCTCTGGGCCTAGCATAGAGTCTGTACCTCTGCAGTGACCCAAGCCACTGCAGTTGGATTCTTTTTCTTTTTTTTTTTTTGTCTTTTTAGGGTCACGTCCAAGGTATATGTAAATTCCTTGGTACAAGTTGGAGCTGAGCTGCAGGCCTATCTATGTCACAGCCACAGCAACACCAGATCTGAACTGCATCTGTGACCTACGCCACAGTTTGTGGCAATGCCAGATTCTTAACCCACTGAGCGAGGCCAGGGATCAAACTTGCATCCTTATGGATACTAGTTAAGCTCTTAACCCACTGAGGCACAATGAGAACTCCTGCAGTTGGATTCTTAGCCTACTGTACCACAGTAAGAACTCCTAAATGAATATTTATTAAGCAACTGCATCATATAAACAACTATTTTTTTTTATTCTGTAGATAAACAAGGATGGAAAACATACTGTTTGTGTTCTCAAGAAATTTACAATCTGATGGAGATAGAATGCACAGCTTATTGGAAAAAATGTAGAAAGTGATAAGCGCCATAACAGGACAAGTAAAAAATTATGGGATCACAGACAGTAGTAAAAGTAGCAGTAGGAGAAGAATTGTGAAGAAAAAGCTGGGAAGAAAAGGATTTTTGCTCTGGGTCAGGCTCTGTGCTAAATATTATATGCACATTATTTCATTTTAATAATTTTGTGCCGTAAGATCTACTGTTACATAATTTTTTTTTTTAAATGAAGAACCAGAGACCTAGTGAGATTAAGTAACAAACTCCTACAACTGGAAAGCTCACACACTCATACTTTTCTGACTTGAAAAGGTCCTCTTAAACATTGCACTATACTGCCTCCTAGGGGAAAGTCTCATGGAGATGGTGTAATTATAAAGACACTCACATGAGGTGAGGAGGATAAGGACATTCTGAATGTTACAGGTATGAAAGGGAAGAGAACGACATTTGCCCGTGAAATGCTAACAGTATCACAAACTGAGAATGTCGGGTGTATAATATTGGCTATGATATAAAATGTATATGCTTTATATAAAGTCTTAAGTATAAGACTTGACTGGCAGAGACTTGAGTCCCAGGAAAGAAACTTAGACTTGACCAATTTCATTGAGACTCCTTACATAAGGAAGAATATTGCAATTACATTTTGATGATATTTAAGCAAATCAATATCTCTACTTTTTCTAGATCTCATGGTAGAGAGATTTCCTTATGGTAATTATAGCATTTCAGAATGTCTGAAGACAACCCATCAACCTTTTCTAATTTCTCAACAATGGATTTAATACACAGAAAAGAGATCCTGCTGTGTAACACTGGGAACTACATCTAGTCACTTATGATGGAGCCTGATAATGTGAGAAAAAAGAATGTATACATGAATGTGTAACTGGGTCGCCATGCTGTACAGTAGAAAATTGACAGGAGTTCCCATCGTGGTGCAGTGGAAACAAATCCCACTAGGAACCATGAGGTTGCAGGTTTGATCCCTGGCCTCGCTCAGTGGGTTAAGGATCCAGCGTTGCCGTGAACTGTGCTGCAGGTCTCAGACACAGCTCGGATCTGGCATTGCTGTGGCTCTGGCTTAGGCCATCAGCAACAGCTCCAACTGACCCCTAGCTTGGGAACCTCCATATGTCAGGATGTGACCCTAAAAGAACAAAAGACAAAAAAATAAATTAATTAAATAAATAAAACCCAGTTGGCTAAAATTATTAAAAAAAAATTGACAGAACACTGTAAACCAGCTATAATGGAAAAAAATAAAAATCTTTATTAAAAAATGAACAAAGAGATCACCATTCCATTCAATTAAGATTCCTCAGCCAGGAGTTCCTGTCGTGGCTCAGTGGTTATCGAATCTGACTAGAAACTATGAGGTTGCGGGTTCAATCCCTGGCCTTGCTCAGTGGGTTAAGGAGGATCTGGCATTGCGGTGAGCTGTGGTATAGGTTGCAGATGTGGCTTGGATCCCATGTTGCTGTGGCTGTGGCATAAGCCGGTAGCTATAGCTCCAATTAGACCCCTAGCCTGGGAACTTCCATATACCATGGGTGCATCCCTAGAAAAGACAAAAGGACAAAAAAAAAAAAAAAAGAGTCCTCAGCCAGTAATTCATATATGTAATCTGTTGAACACAGTTCATTCTATATTAAAAAATCTTTCCTACAACAGATTTTTTTTAGAAAGCTTCAATGCTTTTCACAGTAACACAGTTTGTCTTTTATTTGTGCAAATATATAACTCATGTGCCTTTCTAAGTCTCTAAGTTGTATCCCTCCTTCCATATTTGTTAGTTTCTCTGCAGAAATTCTAACAGCACCAGGTATTCTACCAGATACTAGCAGCAATAATGTAAGGAGATTGGTTATGTTCCAAGTTTGGTGTTGGCAAAACATCATAGTTTACTGGCTGATTAAGCACCAAACAACCCTGCCCATTGCCTGGGTTGTAGCATTTTCCACTATCTTACATGCCTTGCTGATTACTTCCATGTCCTTTGTAGGTTGTCTCTTTCCTGTCAGTATGTCTTTGAGAATCACTGAATCTGAATTATCTGTGACTTCTGGGCACATCCCAACCCCATTATGTTAGAGATAAGCAGTCTAATAGCCAGAAAGATGAAATGACTGACAGTAACCCTTGAGTTGGTCCGTGGTCAGATGAGATATGAACTTGGGCCCTCAGTCACACTAAGTTACACTTCTCTTTCCATCTCCTCTCCCTTCTTGCAGCTCAGGTCATGGTCTCACTATGCAGCTCAAACTAAAAAAGTTTGTTACTGAACTATTAATTAGGTCAACAAGAAAATCATTTATTTTGCTCTCAAAATTTTTGAAAATTTTCAACTTATAATAAAGTTGTAGATGTGTACAGTATACTTACACCTTTTACCTAAATTATCAATTCTTAATATTTTGTCATTCTTTCTTTTTCCCCTCCCTCCTTCCCTTCCCATCTTCCTCTTTCCCTTCCTTTCTTTCTCTTTCTCCATATACATGCATATACATATGTATCTACATCTATATATCTAAAAAGACATATTTGAGACATATATATCTATATACAAATAACATACATACATATATACACATATGCATATATACATACATATATTCATAAAAGTATATATTATATGTATACTCTGACACTGAGAAAAACCTGCAGACATCATGAAAGTTTACATCAAGTACTTTATTGTGTATCTTCCCCCTTAAATTATTCCACATTACCATAATACAATTAACACAATCATAAAATTTAAATTGATACAATACTATTATCTATTTTATTGTCTGTATTCAAATATCCACTTTTATTCTAGTAATGTGTCTTGTAATTATTTAATTTTTCTTCCAATTTAGGATCCAACCAAGGATCAAAATTATTTTAGTTATCATTCTCTTTAGTTCTCTTGCACTTAGTAAAGTTCTAACTTTTTCTTTTTAAACCTTCACGACATTGACAATTTTGCTCTAGACCACTTATTTTGCTGTTTTGATGGGTCTGCTTTTTGCTCATGATTAGAATCTGGTTAAATATTTTTGGCAGGAAAGTGCAAAAATGATATTAGATCTTTCTCAGCGCATTTAGTCAAGGATCATATGTCAACTTAATCCATCATGGTTGATGTTAAATCAATCACCTAGTTAAGGTGGTGTCTAATTTATAAAAGCCTGTTAAATATTATCTGCATTCTGAGTTTCTTATACAGTACCTATCAGATTGTCTGTACATTTCAATTTTTATGTTCTGTAAGTTTTAAAGATTAAAAGTGTTGGTTACATAGTGAAATATTTTATTATTAGCATCATACAGGTACCTGAAGATTAATTTTTTTGTATCTTCATCTCATTTCTCTATATTAAGGTTTAATGTATTCTGAAATTTGGAATTCATTATTTGTATGCTTCTGCTTTCTGATGAAAGTTTTTTAAGGCATTTTAAATATGATTTTGCTTGCTATTATGATAGAGAGCATATCCTTTACATATTTATTTGAGTAGTATTATCATTTCTACTAACCCAATAAATCAAACATCACTAAACGGTTAATATCTTGACCATGACTGTAGTCACGAAATATTAAGCTTTTCAGCCTACTAATAACTTTGTAAATTTAATATGCAGAATATGTACAACAAAGTTGTGTTCTATTAATGTTAATGACATTATAATAACAATTATATATAATATACAATAACATAATTATAACATGAAAACAGCATCTAGCAATTAATTAATAATACTATGTTAAACTATATGATTCCAATTAACAATTAGCAGGATTTCTTATTGTGGCTCAGGGAGTTAAGAACCCAGTGCTGTCTCTGCAATGATGTGGGTTCAATCTCTGGCTTTGCTCAGTGAATTAAGGATCTGGCATTGCCACAAGCTGTGGCCTAGGTCACAGATGTGGCTCAGATCCAGTGTTGCTAGGGTTGTCGTGTAGGGCACAGCTGCAGCTCTGCTTTGGCCTCTGGCCTAGGAACTTCCATATGCCACAGATGCAACCATAAAACAAACAAACAAACAAAAAACCAAATTAGCATAGGCCTTGAAAACACCAATTACTGACGTCTTTTCATAGAGTACACATACAAGCACTTTGACATCTTTTGAGAAATTTGCCATGGGAAATTAATTATCTCTCATCAATGTTATATTCTGACCTGTATTTCATCTAACTGAATTGCATTCACTTGAAACTGATAACTTGAAGTTTTCTTAGAAGACAACACTTTAATATTACCTGTAATCTCATTCCAATACCATGTTGCCTTGGATAACCTTGTTTCCCATGTTTAATTAGGAGTATCCAACACCATTTTGACAAAAGAAAGTTATTCCTAAAAAGAAGGCATCCATAAAGGCCTTGGTTTTCTCTTGCATCACACTAATTCTCTTGCCAAGGTGGTTATCTTTCATTCAAACTGCTTGTCATTGTACATTCCATGAGTCAGCCTGAATCCATATTTTCAATGCTGACACATTTTTCTTGATCTCAGAAATTAAGGTTTTTTTTACATAGGAAAAAAAAATTTAGACATTTTTTTTCTCTTTTTAGTAAAGGCTTGAACTCTAAAGAATTTGTCAGCAGATTATCATGAATTCTATATTTGGATAAAAATATATGATATCCAGAGTGTTTTATTCCTGAAGTTTCCAAGTGAAAATTGCCATATACCTTCTTTTTCCCCCACTAGCTTCCATCATCCTACTTGCTAATATACTTCATTGAAAGAAGGACATTAAGCGAAGCCATATGGGGAAGCCATTCACTTCTCCATCCTTCTCATGTTGTATGCGGGTATGAACTACAAGTTCAGTGCCCATCCTTAATGGTCACATTTCGGCGTGGCCACCAGGGATACTCTTCCTAAAGACAAATCACTGCAAAAACATCCTAACAATCTTGTCAGTTTCTAATAAACTATTCCTAAAACTTAATGGTCCCATGTGGTATAACCCCATAAAAGAATTGAAAAAGGCTTAGAATAATTGAATTTCATGATTTGGAAGGGTTATTTAGTCTAAAGTTTCTTAGAGCTGAAAGATAATCAGAGTCATCTGGGAAACTCTTTTGAAATACGAATTATCCAACTTCAGACCTACTGCTTCAGAATCTCCAGGAACCTGTGTTTAATTTGTACAATTTGTTCAGCCTTCTAAGTAAGTTAGGGATGACATAAGGTCTAGCTCCAAGTGCACAACCTTTTTTTCACATCACATCCCTCACTTGGGAAGTTACCGTATTAATGTGGCAGCGTGGATAAAGGGATGGAACACCTCCAGAGGAGCTCAGAGTCCAACCAGTTGCACTGAGGCTGGAAGGAGCAGTTATCAGCATGTCTATAGCACACCTTTGGCTCATTGATATTTTCTGACAAACCAGATTAACTTACAGGAAAGTCTAGAAGCAGAAAACAATCTAGAGCGGGCTCAATTCCAGAAGTGTCATTATTCAACTCTTCTAAAGAATGATATTCAAAGGATTCAAAGAGGAATTTATAGATTATGAAGAATATTAGGAAAGTGTAGTCTTAGAATTCTGCCTTTTAACAATGATAGAAACACAGTTCACATTTGCAAAAAGTAAAAACCAAAAAAAACAACACATACATCCAAACTCCTCCATATCTATATTTGGCTTTCCACTCCAGAACTTCATTTTCAAACAGTCTCTACATTTTATCTCAAGAAGGTCACTGGCAGCTCTCATTGAAACTAGAGTAGGGATGTAGGGGAGAGAAAGGTGATGCTTATATTAAAGAGATGTACACCACTGTATATTTGCAGTGAATAAAGAATATGCTATTTCTCATCACTTAACAGCAGCTTAAGTAGAGCTACGTGGCTGATATGGATAGAACAAAGATGTTCTTAAGATTCTAGATATAAAATGGGATTGGATCCTAGTGTTGCCCAGGAAAGGTTTCTCACTCAGAAGGTTTAGACTCTGCTAACCCAACAAAAACTTTGCAATCTCTGCAAAATTAGGTTAAATCTCTTATAATATTACTTTAACCTGTGCTTTACATTTGCATTTATTTCATGTCATAGATATCCCTGTTTTTTCTTAATAAGAAAGTTTATGTTAAACAAAATATATTACAGAATAGAAAACAGGCTCTATTTTTCTCTGAAAAATTTGATTTTATGGGACACAAGTCTGTAATCAAGGTATCAATATTATCCTGTGGTTACCCCAATTAAAAGTAATTTACAAAAAAAGAAAATAGTGAGCTTTATGAAGAGTTCTTTTGCATATATAAATTAAACATTACTTCACTTAAAAATCTTTAGCAGATAAATAATTGAGCTGTTTTTATTTTTTTGTCTTTTTGCTATTTATTGGGCCGTTCCCGTGGCATATGGAGGTTCCCAGGCTAGGGGTCGAATCGGAGCTGTAGCTGCCGGCCTACGCCAGAGCCACAGCAACACGGGATCCAAGCAGCGTCTGCAACCTACACCACAGCTCAGGGCAACGCTGGATCCTTAACCCACTGAGCAAGGGCAGGGACCGAACCCACAACCTCATGGTTCCTAGTCGGATTCGTTAACCACTGCGCCACGACGGGAACTCCTAATTGAGCTGTTTTTAACTGAATTGTCATCACAGGCCACTGCTCCTGGAAGAGACCACCAGAAGGATGACTTCTAATCTCACTGGACCCTCTTCAAGGGCTCAGCCTCTACAAATGAGTGACAGCAAAGTAGGAGGTTATTAATGAATGAGAGTTGTCTGAGTTTGTATTTTTGCCATGATAATATGAGTATAGCCTAGTATAGAATAAAATTTATACAAATTTATGAAATAAAATAGGATACCTAAGATGACTCACAATGAATAAATAATTTATGATTATTGACTTTGGTTTGTATTTTCTGAGATTTATAATATTGATAATTATGATGACTTCCTCTAGTTTATCACTTTGAAGTTAAAGCACCCTTGTAAAGTGTATTCTGTTGAAAGTGTTCTTTCTAAAATAGTACCATCAAATACTAAAGAATTATCTTTTAACATTTCACTACTAATCTTTCCTTTGGGTTTTGCCTATAGCAGTATGTACAGATTTCCTAGGAAGATCCAGAATCAAATCCCAGATGATTGACTTTAGCTAGATTGTTGAAGTTTTTTAAATGTCAGTTTTGTCTTCTATAAAATGTGATCTACAATTATAATATTACCTAGTAACATAGGATGGAGAGAATAACATTAGATGCTACCTATTGTTTGTTTGGTACCAAGTGTAATATGTATTGCTATTAGATACTGATATTACAATAAGCCCTATAAATATTCTTGAAGCTATACCTAAAACAAAATCAAAATTTTTGAAGATGTAAAACATACCTTTTTTTAAAATTTCGCCATTTTATTAATACTTCAAATATATCTCCTTAGGTTACAAACCTTTTTAAACATATGCATTAATTTATAATATTTTTCCTAAAAATCTCAGGAAACTGGACTAGATTAAGATTGAGTGATTTTCACATTGTCATTAGGTTTTTATAAGACCTGTGTTTCTGTTATTCCATGGCACTGACAGCCAAGGTCTTTATAATGTAAAGTTTCTCTTTTTCAAAGTTTTTTTTTTTTCTGAAGTTTTGTTATATTCAAGATTTAAACACATCTTAAGGTGTATTAGATTTCCCTGGTACATGCATTCTAGTCTAGTCTATGTAGCATGAGAATATTTTTGATGCTGTGTTATCTTTAGCATTATCTATAAATGTTAGAATTACATTAACATTTTTTTTTGCTTTTTTTTTAGGGCCGCACCTGCGGCATATGGAGGTTCCCAGCCTGGGGTCCAATCAGACCTACAGCTGCTGGACTACACCACAGCCACAGCAACGCCAGATCTGAGCTATGTCTTCGACCTACACCACAGCCCATGGCAACACCAGATCCCCAAGCCACTGAGCAAGGCCAGAGATCGAACCCTTATCTTCATGGATCCTAGTCAGTTTCATTGACTGCTGAGTCACAACAGGAACTCCTACATTAACATTTAACTTAAAGTTTTAAACTCATCTTGGGAGAGACCAGTAAGTTAAATATAACATGCAATTAAATTCAAAACTACACATTGACTATCTACTTTGTAAAACACAGCATGACAGATATTTGAAAAGAAATAGTATTGATTGAATCACATCTTGAAAAAATAGTGGCAAAGAATTATAGTATAAAAAGAAATTAATTATAAATAGCAGAATCTAAGAAGCTTTACAGAGGAAGTAGTATGAGTTAAGTTACCGAATGACAAGAGAGAAGTTCATTTGTTCGCTTCTTAACGAATATTTATTAACATCTACTATACTTATTTTTTCATTCATTCACTCAACAAATGTTTACTGAGTGTGTACTATGTCATTCACCATAGTAGTCACAGTAGTCACTGGGGATAAGGAAATGACTAAAGAGATAAGGGCTCCCCCTCATGTATCATGTATTCCAGGGGGGCAGGAATAGAACATAAATACACAAATTAATAAACATAAAATAAATTAGTTAGAGACAATGCGAAACCTAATACTGATAATTTGGAGAACAATGACGCACACTGACATTCAGTTTTGTTCTCAATCTTAACTGAATTGAAAGTTATCTGAAAAGCTTGTATTTTTATTTTTTCCAGGTTACTGAGTTATAATTGACATATAACATTGTATAAGTTTAAGGTATACAACATAATGATTTGATAGATGTATATAATGTGAAATGATTCCAAAAAAATTTAGTTAATAATTATCTCACATAATCACAATTTTTCCTGATGGGAGCTTTTAAGACCTACTCTCTTAGCAACTTTAAAATATACAATACATTACTGATAGTTAGTAATTAAGCTGCATGTTAAATATATCAAATTTATTTATCTTATAACTGGAAGTTTATACTTTTGGACCACTTTCACACATTTTCCTTACCCACAACCCCTGGCCCTGGCTACCACTGTTCCGTTTTGTTTCTATGAGTTTATTTATTTTTTTAGGTTCCACATATAAGTGAGCTTATATAGTATTTGTCTTTTTCTATCTGACTTATTTTATGCCAATGCCATTCTGTCTTGTTTACTTGTTTATGGTTTTCATATAGCTTTGTAATATATTTGAAATCAAGAGTGATGTCTCCAGATTCATTCTTCTTCAGTATTGCTTTGGCTAGTCAGCCTTTTAAGTTTCCAAAAAGCTTTAGAAATTATTTATTTTCTATTTCTATAAAAAATGCTGGTGGAATTTTGATAACAATTGCACTGAATCTGTGCAGATATTTTAACAATACCAATTCCTCCATTTCATATTCTATAAACACAGGGTATATTTTCACTTCTTTGCATCTTCTTCCATTTCTTTCAGTATCTTACAGTTTTCAGTGTACAGATCTTTCATCTCCTTGGTTAAATTTATTGCTAAGTTTTTATTACTTTTAATGCTATTATAAATGAATTTTTTTAATAGCCACAGCTGCAGGGCAAAACTAGATTCTTTTATCCACTAAAGGGGTAAAATTCACACCTCCATAGTGACCATTGCAGTCAGATTTTTAATCCACTGCACAATAGCAGGAACTCTGGAATATTTTTCTTTATTTCTTTTTCACATAATTTCTCTTTATAGTTCATTGTTAGTGTGTAGAAATGCAACTGATTTTTTTATGCTGATTTTATTTACTGCATTTTTTGATTATATCTAATTTTTTGGTGTAGTCTTTGAGATTTTCTCTATATAAAATCATATCATTTGCAAACAGAAAATTTTACTTCATCGTTTATCATATGGATGCCTTTTATTTCTTTTTCTTGCCTGATTGCTCTGGCTAGGGCTTCCAGCACTATGTTGAAAAGGAGTGGTGAGTCTGTCTTATTCCTGGTCTTAGAGGAAAAACTTTCACCCTTTCCCAATTGAGTATGATATTAACAGTATTGTCATACATGGACTTTATTAAGCTGAAGTATGAACCTTTTATATCCAATTTGTTGGGAGGTTTCATCGTGCATGGATGTTGAATTCTGTCAAATACTTTTTTTGTATCTACTGCAATGATCATATGGTTTTTATGTTTCATCGTATTAGTGTGATATATAACATTTATTTTGAACCATGCATACATTCCAGTGATGAATGAACCTTTTAATATGCTCTTGAATTTCTTTGTTAGCATTATGTTGAGAATTTTTGCATCTATATGAATCATGAATATTGGCATCTAATTTTCTTTTCTTGTAATGTTCTAATCTGGCTTTTGCATCAGGAACACTCTCTCTTCTTTAACTTTCTGGGAACATTTTAGCAAGACTTCCATGAATTCTTATTTACATATTTGATTAAATTCACCAGTAAAACTGTATGGTCCTAGACTTTTTTGTTTTTGAAAGGTTTTTAAATTACTGATTCAACCTCCTTACTTGTTTGTTCTGCTTATATTTCTATTACTTCATGATTCAATTTTGGTAGATTTTAGATCTGTACAAATTTATCCATTTCTTCTAGGTTATTCAATTTGTTGGTTTATAGTTATTCACAGTAGTCTCTCATGATCCTTTGTATTTCTGTTGTATCATTTGTTGTATCTCTTCTCTCATTTATAATTTTGTTGATTTTGATATTTTTTTCCTTTGGTTAGTTTAAAGGGCTTGTCAATTTTTTATCTTTTCAAAGAACCAAATCTTAATTTTGTTAATATTTTCTATTATTTTCTGTGTTTTATTTTATTTATTTATGTTCTAACTTTTATTTTCATCCTTCTTCTAACCTTAGCCTTAATTTGTTCTTCTTGTTCTAGTTCCTTGAGGTGTAAATTTGGATTGTATGACTTTCTTCCTTCCTTCCTGCCTTCCTTCCTTCCCTCCTTTCTTCCTTTCTTTCTTTCTTCTTCTTCTTCTTTTTTTTTTTTTTTTTTTTGGAGGTTCCCAGGCTAGTGGTCGAAACAGAGCTACAGCTGCTGGTCACAGCCACAGCCACAGCCACAGCAACAATGGATCAACTGCCTCTGTGACCTACACCACAGCTCACAGCAACGCTGAATCCTCAACCCACTGAGTGAGGACAGGGATCAAACCCTCAACCTCATGGTTCTTAGTTGGATTCATTTCCACTGTGCCATGATGGGAACTCCATTTTTTTTCTTTTTTCTTGAGGTATGTTAATTTCTATAATCTCTCCTCTTAGAACTGCTTTTGCTGCATTCCGTTAACTTTGATAGAATGTGTTTCCATTTTCATTTGTCTCCAGATATTTTTTTTTGCTGTTTTATTTCTTCAATTCACTGATTTTTCAGGAGTGTGTTTAATTTCCATATATTTATTAACTTCTAGTTTTTCTCCTGTTATTTATATCTAGTTTCTCATCATTGTGGTTAAAAAAATCTTTGGTATGATTGAAAATTTTTAAATTTCCTAAGAGTTGTTTGTGGCTTAACATATGATCTATATTAGAAAGTGTTCTATGTGTACTTGAGAAGAATGTGGATTCTGCTGCTTTTAGACTTAATGTTTTGTTTATTAGATCCATTTGGTCTCTAGTATTATTCCAACCCACTATTTTTTTGTTGATTTTCTGTCTGGATGATCTAGCCATTATTGAGAATGAGAATATTAAAGTCCCAGCTATTATTGTATTGCTGTTTCTTTTTTCCTTTTTGTTATATTAGTATTTGTTTTCTATATCTAGGTATTATTTTGGGTTCATAAATATTTAAAATTTTAAATCTTATTGATGGATTGATTGCTTTATCATTTTATAATGCCTTTCTTTTTCTCTTTTGACCATTTTTAGGTAAAGTTTATTGTGTCTGGCATAAGTATAGGCACCTTCGCTTTCTTTTGGTTACCATTTACTTGAAATATTGTTTTCCATCCCTTTGCTCTCAGCATTTGTGTGTTTAAAGCTAAATTGAGTTTCTTGTAGAGTTGAATCTTTTCTGTTTTATCCATTCAGTGATTCTATCTTTTGATTGGATAAATTAATTCTTTTTATGTTTAGTAATTGATAAGTAAGGGGGAGTTCCCATTGTGGCTCAGTGGGTTAAGAACCCAGCTAGTGTCCATGAGGATGTGGTTCTATTTCTTTAACCCTCAGAGGGTTAAAGAATCCAGCTGTGAGCTATGGTGTAAGTTTCAGACATGGTTCAGATCTGGCATTGCTGTGTCTGTTGTGTAGGCTGGCAGCTGCAGATCCAATTTGACCCCTGGCTCAGGAACTTCCATGTGTCACAGGTGTGGCCCTGAAAAGAAAAAAAAGTAAGGACTTACTATTGCTGTTTTGCTAATTGTTTTCTGAGTGTTTTATAAATCCTTTTTTTCCTTGCTTCTTATCTCACTGTATTATTCTATGATTTGATCATTTATGCCAGTATGCTTTGATTCCTTTATAATAATCTTTTTTGTATCTACTGAAAATTTTTCTTTTGTAGTTACCATGAGGCTTACATAAAAAATCTTATTTATTTATTTATTTTTTGGTTGTTGTTGTTGTTGTTGTTGTTTTTTTGTCTTTTCCAGGTGTGAAACCATGACATATGGAGGTTCCCAGGCTAGGGGTTTAATTGGAGCTGTAGCCACCGGCCTACACCACAGCCACAGCAATGCCATATCTGAGCCGTGTCTGCAACCTACACCACAGCTCATGGCAATGCCTGATCCTTAACCCACTGAGTGAGGCCAGGGATTGAATCCACAACCTCATGGTTCCTAGTCAGATTCGTTAAACACTGAGCCACAATGGGAACTCCAAAAATCTTATTTATAACATTCTAGTTTAAGTTTCTATCAAATTAACTTTAATAGGACACCAAAACTTTATACTTTTACCTTTCCTGCTTCACATTTTAGGTTACTGATACAATATGTATATTTTTAATATTTTATATATAGTAGCAAATTATTATAGTTATGCTTTTAAAATATTTTCAAAGTTTAAACTAGAGTTAGAAGGTATAAAGTGGTGAATTATACATCACCACTACAAATTCAGAGAGTCTGACTTTACATCTTTAGTATTACCAATGAATTTTGCACATATGTTCATATGTTTTTACAGTGTTAATTAGCACCATTTTATTTCCATTTGAAGAATTCCCTTTAACATTTCTTGGCAGGTTTAGTGGTGTTAAACTTTCTCAACTTTTTATTGTTTAGAAAAGTCTTTATCTCTCCTTTATTTCTGAAGTACAGCTTTGACATGTAGAATATTATTAGTTGAAAGTTTTTTCTTTCAATATTTTGAATATATCACCCCACTATCTCCTGGTTTGCAAAGTGTCTATTGAGATATCAGTAGTTCTTTGGGGGGTTTTCTTGTATGAGACAAAACACTTGCCTGGATGCTCTGATCATACTTCCTAATCAGGTGGAACTGGATGCTGTAGTCAGCAGTTGTATGGGGATGCAAATTTGCTTCTCTGGCCATGCAAGGACAGAAAATAGGCTCCATTTCTGTTATGGGTCAATGGCTAATGACCTGAATCAGGCATAACTGCCCACTAAGCTCCCTGGTCAGATGGAGCTGTCTGCTCAGCTCTGCAGATGGGTTGAGACACTGCCTGGGCTCTCTGCTCAGGTGATGTCGTCAATGTAGCTGTGTGATGGATTATGCAGCTTGCCATTGCTCTGGTTGGGCTTCTGTTTAGGAGGGGGAAGGAGGATATATTCAGTCATAAGCAGGGCCTTGAATTTCCTTCCCAGCTTGGACAAAGCTGTAGAATAAACTGTGCAGTCTGTAAAAATTATTGGCTGGAGATGCAAACCAGCCAGAAATGTCCACTGAGTTTCCTGCCAGACAGGAGCACCAGCTTGGTTTTATAGATAGGCAGAGCCACTGGCTGAGATGTCACTCTAAGTAGGGCTGTAGGATAAGCCACAGAAATTCCTAGGTATTCTAACTAAGCTTCCTGGTTGGGAAATGGGGGCTATATTTTAGCAGTGGGTGGGGCTGTGAGTTTGCTTCTCTGCACAGGAGGGGTTATAACAGACTCCAAGACCTGTTTGGCTCACTAACTATGGATTTAAATCAGTCAGAAATGTGCATTGATCTCCTTGGCTCTGCAGGATTCTGTACATGGTAGAGCCACTGCTGGGATCGATCTCCACTAAGGTGCTGCCAAGAGGGGAATGCAGTCTTCCAAGCTCCCAGTGCTGGTTACTGTGGTAAGCCCCACTCTCTCCATCCCAATCCAGTCTCCAAAGGTCAAGTCTTGCAAATTTCCCTGTTATTCTCATGAGATGAAGTCCAAGAGAGCCTCCTAGGAAGCGACTCTACTATGTTGAGGGAAGTACATGTCCGCTTGAGTTCTCTTTTTCACCCTTGAGAATCCATAAACCCAGGTGGTCCCTCTCCATGCAGTGCTATGCTGGCTTGGAGGAGTGGCAATGCCATCAGAGTAAGCCATTCCTCTTCCTCTTCTAATGCAGTCCTTCTTAGTCTCTGAATTCTGGGGCATGTGTCAGCCTCCCCCCCACATTCTATAATTTTTTACAAAGTTGTCTTGTCTATGGATATTTGCCGGTAGGACTTCTTGTGAGGAGATTTTAAGTCAGGAATGCCTTATGTTGCCATACTGATGATATAAATCCTCTGGAATGCTTTCAAAAATCTCAGTGGGTAGGTGCAGAGTCAAATATTTCAGAATTCTAAGAGTGGAACTTTTTTTAAATCAATATTTTATGTATTTATTTCCTCATCCAGAACACGTAAAACTCTGTATTAAAAATAAATGAACAGGCAATATTAAAATACTGAAAACTTTTACAAGGCCTGCCTAAACTGTCAGTAAGGTAATTGAAACAGTAAGAGGCCAGAAATTACAATAAACATGATACCATAATGGTAAACCAGTTTTAGAACCTACTTTTGCCTGAGGCACCAGGCAGTAGACGCTAGTCTGGATATTAAATTGTCATCTACGAAAGGGCACAGAAGGTAGAAATCTTTGGCTCTAGGAGAGTGAAATTCAGATTCATGTCCCAAATTAAAAGCCTGGATTCCCAAGACTGTGGAGCAATGGTAGTCCTCAGACACTGTTGCAGAGAAAATTAATTCATGATATCATTTTGGAAAACTTCTTGACATTTACCTAAAAGCTGATCATGTTTTTTCTCATGGTGGAGTAAGACCGCTATTAGATATTTACTCCAGGGAAAATCTTGCTTGTGCTCATAAATAGGAACATATCAAATAATGCTCATGGCCACATTGCAGGCAAAAGTCCCTCTCTTAAAACACAAATTCCACCAGTAGTAAAATGGATACATACATTTTCTTACATTGAATGTCCTAATCATTTTTTGTTGGTGTTAAATAACCAGATGTTGATAGACGTCCATAGCAATAGCAATTTTCCACCATGCAAAAAAAACATTATAACTCACAGATTTCAAAAACAAACTTATGCTTACAAAAGGGGAATGCTGGTGAGGAGGGATGGTACATTGTATATGGAATGGATGGTCAGTGGGGACCTGCTGTGTAGCACAGGGAAATGTACTTAACATTCTGCGGTAACCTATTTAGGAATGGATGTGTGTATATGTATAACTGAATCACTTTGCTGTAGAGCAGACATTATCACAATGTTGTAAGTCAATGATACTTCAATAAAAGTAAAAAAAAAGAAACTAAAAAAAATCATGGCAAACAAATTGAACTTCATGAAAAAAAAGTCAAATCAACTGGTTAGGTGTTATCACATTCTTCAAGTGCTTGTTAGTTGCAAAAATTCTCTTTAAGTCCTCTGATTCTCTTTTCACATTTGTTAAAGGGTCCACGTGTTGGAAAATGAGAGCCATTGAAACCTTTTCTTTATTATCATCAAACTTCCTTCCAATCCTTGCTGTAACAACCCCATGTAAGTACCCTCTTTTAGTAAAAGACGAAAATTTAAGAATTTGGGGAAAATTTCAAAGGATTATAGAGAGTTTATAATGTAATTTTCCAACAGAAATCCTCAACATTTTAAAGCTAATTACAAAAAAATCTGAATCTGGACTTCCTGTCTTTCTAGAGTTAAAGAGTAAATAATTTTCTCTATGTAAATGAGCTTATTCATGCTTTTGATCTAATCATATCTCCCCTTTAAATGACTAATTCTATAACTTTTTTGGATATAAAGTCACATGTTCTTAACAAAATATGGTACCTGTGGTACAACCATAGTTATGATTTTTTTTCTTTTTAAATCAAAAGATCCCATAGCATTACTTCCCATTCACTAAGTTGTTTGCTCTATGCCCATTCTTTTCCCTCACAGGCTCTCTAGCTCCCTACTTTTTTTGCCCTAACATTTTGATGTTTTCTTGGATTCACATCCCTCTGTAAAGAACTTAGATTCAATGCTCCATCACATTAAACACATTCAGGTCAAGACAACTTTACTCACTTACCGTATTGTACATGCATGACATCTGCCTGGCAAAATCACAAACCTACTTCAATTCAGTTTTCTGTCATTTTGAACACTGTGAAGAAAATCACTCACACCAGCAAATCTGAGATCATAAACATGGCTAGTCTCCCACTTTGACTGAGCCCTCAGCACTGCTCAGTCATACTCAATGCTTTCCTAGCCAGGTCTTTCTTAGCATTCCAAAATGAAAATTTCAGGTCCCCCATTCTTTTCTAACCTCAGACCCCACCACTTCCACTTTACTCCCAGCATGTAATTTCACCTCTTAATTGACAGAGACAGTCAATAAGACTGTCTTTTCTTCTCTTTGGCCACTTTGCCAGGAAAGTAGCATGATTCCTCTCGACTGTGTTGAACTCTCTGCTCTGGTTCCCAACCACGCCACATATTTTGCTAAATTAGTTCATTCAATCACTAACCCTGCTACCACCACACCTCCTTTTTCTATCTCCAGAGTCTTTGTTGTAAATAGATCCTTCTCTCGAGTATTTGAGGACAAACATCTTTTAAAAAATCTCTTATTTTCCATTCTCACCTTCTTCTTCCAGCTAATATTACCTTGCCTAACCAAATGAGATTCACATTTTGAAATCCCTTTTTCCAATTCCCCAATTCCCACCCTTCACCTCACCTTTCGCATTGTTCTTTGGTCTTTTACTCAGACTTTCTTCCTCTCTCCTTATCTTATAAAGTTCTTGTACTCCTATTTTTTGTTCTTTTCTTTCTCTCCACCCTATTTATTCTGTCTATGTGAGGTCTTCTTTCCATAACCATTTAAATAGAGATTATTCATCAATCTTCAACCTAAATAAAACATGTACATCCCTAGTTCTACCCCAATTTAGATAATTACAAAATAAATCACTTGGATTGATCTGAAGAAGAGCAAAAAGATCAGAGACGATACAAACTTTGAGTTTTCTTTACAGTATTGTGAATTTCCTGAGGACAAATGGTATGCCTTACTTACCTTTATATCATCTAGACCCAAGGCTTGTCAGTGTAGTGGTAGTGAAATAAATGCTTCTTGAGTGAATGTCAATTTAGTGTCTGTGAATTTAGACTACATTTTGTTCCCAGCTAGTTCTGTGATCCTGATCAAATCATCTTCCAAATGAAAGAAGACTAATTCATTTTTAAATTCCTTCCAAGTTCCAAACTCTAAAATCTCTCTCTTTTTTTTAAATTCTCTGCAATAATAAGGCCTTCCCTGCTTTACAATTTAACATTGTTAAATGTTGTTTGTAGAACACCAGTGGAGGAACTTCATCAAACAAGCTTAGCGGTAAAATTAACCTATTATAATTTAACCACAAATTAATTTAGTAAACTTTTTTGACTAAAATTTAATCTTTGTGGGATGGATTTATTGTGTTGGACGAGAATGATGATGGTGATGATGATTTGTACTGACTTATGGATTGTGATGAGTTCATGTGATTTTTGTGATATTTGGTAAAAAAAAATTAACACATTGAGAAACAGAAAAATTGAATACTGAAGTTTTCATATGCAACACATGGGAAATGTTGAGATTGTAAGTACATAGTATAATTTAACTTAGAACAAACTTTTTTCCCCACATACAATATAACAACACAAGGAATTCTGAATTATTGCATATATTCTAGGTAGACATTTGCTTTGTAGTTTATTCCAAGAATAGAAGGATATACTCATGGGAAGCACCTGCTCTTACTGTCAGGGAAACAAAATCACCAAGGTGCTAGTTTACACTTAAGAGTTCAAAGCAATGGTAGGGACATTCATATACTGAGAAATACCCAGGGTAATCATGGATATACTGAATATAAAGAGATCCATAGAGTTGCTAGGTGTGTTTGGTGGAAAATGCATCTTCATGTTGTTTCTATGGCAATCATAAATAAATTTAATTACTCGGAAATCAACCCAGCAGCCACACATACAAACCAATGTGTTCAGCAAAATCTGGAGAGTATTAGCATACATCAGTAGTTTGGCTCTAGGTAGTCTTGTTTACAGTAAGAGTAGGTTGTTAGATAACACTTCCTATGTCAAAGTAAGCTTCCCAAAGCTTCATTTTAGTGTTGACTTGTTTATGTTCAATAAAGATTTTGAGGACAGGAGTAATGAGTGTAAATTTCCAAGAAGGAAGACTAGCTTAATGATGTCTCCCTTTGTCAATGTAAGAAATAATTTTTTAAAAATGGTAATTAGTTCAGCATTCATTTCATTCAACAATAGCAAAACAATTTGTTATTATTATTTGGTTAGCATAAGATAAATATGCTAAATGCACTGTAACTATTATCTTGTTTAGTCCTCCCACAATCCTATGAATTAGGTGGCATTGTTACTGCATTTCACAGAGAAAGGAATAGGCCCAGAGCAATTAAATTATTTGTCCAGATTATATAGCTAGTTAGAGGAAAAGCTAGAATTTGAACCCAAGCAAGTTTTTATTATTTTTGATTGAGAAAGTTTTTTTCTAAGTGGTATACAAAAAGCTAATGCTAGAAAAAGAGAAGAATATACATTTGTTAACATAAGACTTAAAATTTTTATGGTAAAAATTAATAGAGTTAAAGAAAATAAGTTGTGAACAAATGCTTGCAGCTCACCATGAAGCATTTATTTCTGTAATACATAGAGAGTACTCATAAGTCATTAAGAGAAAGATCACATATTCAATGGAAAATGGGCAATAGATACAAGTATAGTACATAAAAAAGGAAATACACTTAACTTTTCAATATATGAAATAATGCAAACATCACTCTCATTAAGGGAAATGCAAATTAAAAAACAATACCAAAAATTTTTCTCACTTATCAGAATGGCAAAGTTCACAAAGGGGTAATAACAACATGAATGGACAAAGATGTGTGAAAAAAAGGCACTCGTATATTTACTGAGGCTATAAATAGATACAAACCATATGGAACATAACCTGGCCATAACTATCAATATTACAAATTTACTAACACCTTGACCCCGAAGTTCTCCTCTAGGATCTAGAGCAAACCCATACACAACTGAAATTGGGTGTACATTAGTGTCTTGTTGCAGTAACAGAAAAATACTGGATCAGCCTGAATGCTTGTGAGCAGGGTAATGTTTAGGCGAATTGCTATATACAATGTGATGGTACATCTGCTACTCTCTAAACCCTAAAGAATCCCTGTTCCTGTATTTACTGAAACCCTAAGGACAAATACTGACTTGACCCCATTCCATTCCTTCCTTATTAACCTCCTGATTTCCTGCTTCTCCTGTGATAAGAGCCTCCATCCTTGTGACCAGGCCTTGATGCTCTGTCCATGCATTTTCCTCAGAAGGTACTTTTTCTCTGAAGGATGTGGAGAAGCATGCACATCATCTTGAAATCATGTTCCAGGTTGAACCCATACCCCAGGCTTATTGCTTGACAATTAGATCTATGGTGTCTTTTTAGAACATTGGGCGCCATTGATCTCTAAATATTCCTTCATAATTTTTTCTTCCTGGATGCAAAGTTTCAGGCCTTTTACATAAGTATATGGTGTTAGATTTTTTTTTTTCTTTGAGAGTATTATTTTACCTGACATTTTAAATGGGCAGGAAATGTGATCACATACTCATGTGTTCAGTAAACTTTTATTTCATACTTAGATGTAGCACATACAAGGCCTGGTGGTAAATTGAGGAATACAAAGAAGAATATGGAGCTTTCTAGCCCCATGACGTAACAGTCCAGCAGGGAGCAAGAACAGCACAACTGTGCCTAACCAAGGTGAACCAGGACAGTGGGAAAAGGTACATAATTTAGCTTAGCAGGTGGTGTGTCAGGGGGCACTGAATGTTTTGGAGAGAAAGTGAAGGTTGAGTAGGAATTGAGAGCAGCGAGGTAAGGAGATAAAAGTAAGGGATCCAAGTGCAGTTTCTAAGATAATTTCATATAAATTGCTTAATGGGATGTTTAAAGGTCTGAGTGAGTTCTTGTTACTTAAAGTTCACTAGCTGGTGACATACAGTAAATGTTATCTGCTTAGTTATTTCAGTCTTTGAGAACATTTACGTTGGAGCAAAATGAAACCTTTATTCTTTTTAGAGTGTAATACAATGTTTGTTGATTTTGTGTCTCTGTGCTTTTTTTTAAAACTGATGACAACCATGAATAAGTTCTCTTGCTGAAACTACATTATCAATTTTATGTAGACAGAAATGTAATTACTGAAGATGGATTCTAGCCAGGCCACCTGAATTAATAACCAGCCTGAATCTTGCTCTGGGAGAGAGTGGAAAAGAACTGTTTATTGACCACAAATGGTCATGACCTTTGCTATCTTCCGCACTCAAAATACCACAGGAGGAAGTCATCTAAAACACCACCATGACATTTAAACCAAGTAAAAAATATGTGTATAAAGTTTGTGAGGACAAACTAATACTTTTCTTAATTTGCATCATTTTTAGATACTGTGATTAAGATACGCCTATTTAATACCTCTGGAAAATACTACAAATTTTTCCTTTTTGCCATCTTACTACTAACTTTAATCCATTTTGCCTCACATGAAAATTTACCTCCTTTTAGTTTTTATGACATTTTATACCATGTGGGTGTAAAAGAGAAAATACCCAAATTCTCACTTTGCAGTCATGTATACTAGCTATTCAATCTTGGCTGAAGAAATGCATTCTCAATAGGCATATTCAGCCAATGGTCTTTTCATAGCTTTGGTTATATTTGCTATAGCAAAAGCCAAAATATCCAAGGTGAATAAATTTAGCTCTAGTTTGATTGCAATATTAGAAATATAATTCAAAGTTAACTCAAGTAATTAATAAAGTAATTTATGATTAGCTTTGCCAAGCTCTTACCAGAACAAAGAGTAAATGCTCTTGGCGGAGTAAAAACAAGAAATTAAAATGTCACAAGGACTTCTTTCTGGACTCTCATTTCTATTTGCCTTTGTTGTTTCAGCTTTGTCATTCGGCCTGGCACTTCCATGTAGCTGAGACTTGGTACATAGATAGAATGGGAGAAAATATTTACAAATGGAGTGACTACAAAGATTAATATCCAAACTATACAAACATCTCATACTGTTTCATATCAAGAAAACAAACAACACAATCAAAAAATGGGCAGAAGATCTAAAAAGACATTTTCCAAAGAAGACAGACAGATAGCCAAAAAGCATACTAAGAAAAGATGATCAACATCACTAATTATTAAAGAAATGAAAATCAAAACTACAACAAGGCATCACCTCACACTAGTCGGAATAGCCATCATCAAAAAGTCTACAAACAATAAATGCCGGAGAGCTTGTGGAGAAAAGGGAACCTTCCTACACTGTTGCTGAGAATATAAATTGGTATAACCACTATGGCGAACACTAAAAGACTAAAAATAATACTATTATATGATCCAACAATCCCATTCCTGGGCATATATCCAGAGAAAACCATAATTAGAAATGACACATGCATCCAGTGTTCATCACAACACTATTTACAATAGCCAAGAAACAGAAGTAACATAAATGTCCATCAACAGAGGAATAAATAAAGAAGATGTGGTACATATATAAAATGGAATATTAATCAACCATAAGAAAGAATGAAATAATGCCATTTGCAGCAACATGGATGGACCTAAAGATTATCATGCTGAGTGAAGTTAAGTCAGAGATAGAAAGACAAACATCATATAATATTACTTCCATGTAGAGTCTAATAAAAATGATACAAAAGAACTTATTTACAAAACAGACTCACAGACTTCAAAAACAAACTTATGATTACTAAAGAGGACAGAATGTAGGGGGAAGGATATGGGGCTTGGGATTGACATATACACACTGTTGTACATGGAAAGAATGGTCAACAGGGTCCTACGGTATAGCACAGGAAACTCCACCCAATATTCTATAATAACTTATATAGGAAAAGAATCTGAAAAAAATGGACATGTGTGTATATATATATATATATATATAACTAAGGCACTTTTGTACAGCAGAAATTAACACAACATTGTAAATCAAGTATATTTTCAATAAAATTTTTAAATGAATAACAAAAGGAAGAAAATTACCTGACTTTCAGCTTCATTTAGAAAAAACCCAAGAAAGGGCATTGATAAGCCCAAATAGCTCTTAACTACTATAGCATTAGGTCAGAAAACCGGGCTGAAACAGACGGGGAAAAATAATTTCCAAACAGAAGGAGATGCTGTTGCCATGAGAAGCAAAGATACTGGGCAGGCAAAACTGTCAAAATTGCACTTGTTCAAGCTGTAAAAATAATTCTAAAAGATTTTTTTTCATTTTTATACACAAAAATCACTAAGTCAGCAGAGTTGCTTGAGGACAGATGTATCATTAAGGGCAAAACCTGTTGATTTGCTGTTTATTGAGGAATATTAAGTCCTCTGAAAAGCAGAATAGTGTATGTTAGTGTAAACATAAAGACATTTTAGAAAACTGTAAGTTGTATTCACATTTTTATTCTTCTGGTAGTTTTTACCATTGAAGGCAAACTTTTTTTTTTTTTTCCGCTGTACAGCATGGGGACCAAGTTGCACATACATATATACATACATTTTCCTCCAATTGTTGTGTTATGATGTAAGTATCTAGACATAGTTCTCAATGCTACACAGCAGGATCTCATTGTAAATCCATTCCAAGAGCAATAGTTTGCATCTGTTAACCCCAAGCTCCGGATCCCTCCCACTCTCTCCCTCTCCCTCCCGGGCAGCCACAAGTCTATTCTCCAAGTCTATTATTTTCTTTTCTGTGGAAAGGTTCATTTGTGCTATATATTAGATTCCAGTTAAAAGTGATATCATATGGTATTTATCTTTCTCTTTCTGACTTATTTCACTCAGTATGAGGGTCTCTAGTTCCATCCCTGTTGCTGCAAATGGCATTATGTCATTCTTTTTTATGGCAGAGTAGTATTCAATTGTGTATATATACAACATCTTCCTAATCCAGTCGTCTTTGGATGGACATTTGGGTTGTTTCCATGTTTTGGCTATTGGGAATAGTGATGCAATGAACATGCGGGTACATGTGTCTTTTTCAAGGAAAGTTTTGTCTGGATATATGCCCAAGAGTGGGATTGCTGGGTCATATGATAGTTCTATGTATAGATTTCTAAAGTACCTCCATACTGATCTCCATAGTGGTTGGTCCAGCTTACATTCCCACCAAAAGTGAAGGAGGGTTCAATTTTCTCCACAACCCCTCCAGCACTTGTTATTCATGGACTTATTAATGATGGCCATTCTGACTGGTGTGAGGTGGTACCTCATGGTAGTTTTGATTTGCATTTCTCTAATAATCAGGGATGTTGAGCATTTTTTCATGTGCTTGCTGGCCATCTGTGTATCTTCCTTAGAGAATGGTCTATTCAGGTCTTTTGCACATTTTTCCATTGGGTGATTGGCTTTTTTTGCTGTTGAGTTGTTTAAGTTGCTTGTATATTCCAGAGATTAAGCCCTTGTCTGTTGCATCGTTTGAAACTATTTTCTCCCATTCTGTAAGTTGTCTTTTTGGTTTCTTTTTGGTTTCCTTTGCTGCACAAAAGCCTGTCATTTTGATTAGGTCCCATTGGTTTATTTTTGCTCGTATTTGTGTTGCCTTGGGAGACTGACCTGAGAAAATATTCATGAGGTTGATGTCAGAGAATGTTTTGCCTATATTCTCTTCCAGGAGTTTGATGGTGTCTTGTCTTATATTTAAGTCCTTCAGCCATTTTGAGTTTGTTTTTGTGCATGGTGTGATGGTGTGTTCTAGTTTCATTGATTTGCATGCAGCTGTCCAGGTTTCCCAGCAATGCTTGCTGAATAGACTTTCTTTTTCCCATTTTATGCTCCTGCCTCCTTTGTCAAAGATTAATTGACCATAGGCGTCTGGTTTTATTTCTGGGTTCTCTATTCTATTCCATTGGTCTGTCTGTTTTGATACCGGTGTCACACTGTTTTGATTTGAAAATAAATATATAAGAAAGAATAAAATTATTGGACAAAAAACTAACTTTAAAACAAAACTCCGTATGATGAGTCATCCTTTGCAAAGTTCCTTTCTACCAAAAATCAGATTTATAAACATATAAGCCAACACTTTATTTGCTGGGAAATATCAACTCAATATCCATTAATTTATAATTGAGCAAGTATTTGTTGAGAGCTTTATGAACAGTGTTGGAGGAGAGCAGGTTTACTCAAATACCTCAAATTACCATCCTTGAGGAGTATATAGTCATTTAGGGACAGTAAGACATAACCAGAAAGAAATATAATTAAAAAAATGAAAGTATTTGCCAAGGGCACATGGAAATATATGAGAAGTTGAAATTTAAAACAGAGTGAAACATATTTTCAGATAAAAGGATTAAAGATGTATTTCATAGATGAAGAACATCATTATCTGTTGTTCATGGTAATTGTCACTGTTATAAATCTCTTTATATTTGATCCATAAGGAATTGCCCACCAAAGCATAAGACAGAATTGTGAGCATCATTTTGGCACCCAAGCCTTTTTTGACAGTCCAGTTGTTCATTTTTCTCTTTAATTACTACTCTCAAAGAATCGTCATTTCGTGGTGAGGAGTGAGGGTGGGAATATTTTTCTAGATATACTTGAAATAGGTATTTTTTTTGACTTTCAAGTTTAATGAACACAAGCATACATATCAATGTAAATGGGCATTTGCATTCATTCTTAAATTATTGAGACAAACTGTGTTCATCATTCATTTATTTATTCAACAAACATTTAATGAGGATTGAGGATGTGCTGGTAATAAGACAAAGTCCCTGCTGTCAGTAAAATTACAGAGTTGTTGGCTGGATGTAGGTGTTAATAGTCCTATAGGGATGACAATAAGTCAATGCAATACAACAAATACACACAATTAGAGATAGTTAAAAGCCTTTGGAACAATATGAAATTCAGTAATGGGATAAAGAATACCAGAAGAGGAAAAGACTCCAAGATAAACCACATAAGCAGAGAGGTCAATGATGAAACAGAGAAAGGAGGACTGCTTATATGTGCTGTGTACCGTATAGGACACTACACTAGTTGCTGAGATGTATAAAAAATGTTTGGTGTGGTCTTTACTTTAGCAGCAAGAAGTTTTAAATTAAATTGGAAAAACAGGGCACATATGCATATGTGTAGTAAGAAAATATGGAGTTATCATGGGTATAAACCTGGATATGAATTATTGGAGTGCGTGCAGTTAAAAGGCTGTGAAACAAAGAGTTCATTATATTGTGAACATATTTGATTACAAGTGAATGAACTACTAAATTACTATCGAAGCAAACGTTCCTTCCCATTAATCCTAATGTCAGTATTTTTGCCTGTGGATCGCCCACATGTTGTTGAAGCTATACTGATACAAATGTATATCTTCCTCCATGACTATCTCAGAAATCACCCAATGCCCAAGCTAGAAAACAGAGCTCACTCTCAACATGTCCTCTTCACTTACCACCCATATAGTACATCACTGAAGCCTTCATTCTTGCTGGATTTCTCCCAAATAGCATTCTCTGCATCTTCACAAGCTTGCCTAGCATCTTCTCTTATGACCTTTTGTGAAAACTAATGTAATACCCTTTCTATAGTATTCTCCTTGCATCCTCTCTTGCCCTGTTCCATCTTTTCTTTCCTAGGCAGCCAATGTGAAATTAACATAAAATCTAATCATATCTATACCCCTTGCCCATCATAGAGAGAACAGATTCTTATAGACTACAAGCCCATTGGTTTGACCCTTTCCTGCTCATACCATACACTTTCTATGATCTTCAGCAGTTCAGCCATACTGGTCCTAGGGCATGTGATGCTACCTCTTGCTATAGGACTGTTCCAGGCAATGCCCTCTAGATCTTTTTACCCACCCCTGCTGACCCTGTCTGGCTCACCTGGCATGCCTCTAATTCCTGCTCCTCTTTCATATCTCAGGATGTTTCTTTTCTTTGGAAAAATATCCTTGATGCCCCTAAGAGTTATTATATTTATAATATTTTTTCTATTCTGTGATTATTAATATGTGACTATTTAGAATATAAGACCAAATGAGAATAGGACTCTGTTTTGCTAACACAGTACCTCTCATACTGTTTGTTGAACGCTTGAATGTATTTGAGGGTGTTCGTTGAATGATTAAAAATGTTTTTAAATCATTTTCTTTAAAGTTCTGTTTAACTTTGCCATTTCCTGCAGTATAAGGATAGAGTATTGAATATACAAAATAGTGAACTTTTCAAAACAATTGGGATGTTGACAATATGACTGAGAGATCTAGATTTGTAGGAAAGGGGAAAATGATAAACTTTTGGCATGATGGTTCTCTAATGAAGAAGACATTATATTCCCTCCAACGCCTTTTCATTCACTTTTGAAGAAAACTTAGTAAGATGTTAATCACTACAATAGGTTTTGTTTTACTTCAGATACACGATTTTATACTTGCTAGGATGAATCCAAATTAGAGTTTCTGAGTGACTAGACAAAAAAATCACATTTTTTTTTTGCCTGTAGAAACAAATAATGCCTAAAACTTGGTACAAGATTGTAAATCAACTATACTTTAATAAAAATAGAAAAAAAAACATATGATGGATGCCTGATTTATTGTCAAGGATGTGTCATTTATCTCAGATAAATTGGAAAACTCTGAGAAGCTGGAAAAGCTTCTAGAAGTGCAACATATTTGTATAATTCAGACAAGTAGAATGGATTTCAGTGACTCCAGCTATTTCCAACTCAAAGATTTCTGTCCCCAACCCGTGGCCCTGGTACTCAGTTACCACGTTTGTACCGATCCTACACACAACCTCAAAGGACTTGACAAAAGTCCTTCTTTAAGGACCCAAGTGCAGAGAAATACTTAGAGATCAATTACCCCATTGTACCTTGACCAACACGGTATCAATAATGATTGTTCTTTTCAACTATACATTTTTTTTTTTTGTCCTTTTAGGGCTGCACCTGTGGCATGTGGAAGTTCGCAGGCTAGGGGTCTAATTGGAGCTGCAGCTGTCTGCCTACAGCACAGCCACAGCAACGCAAGATCCGAGGTATGTCTATGACCTACACCACAGCTCACAGCAATGCTGGATCCTTAACCCATTGAATGAGGCCAGGGGTTGGACATGTGTCCTCATGTGTACTAGTCGGGTTCGTTACCACTGAGCCACAATGGGAACTCCTTCAATTATACTTTTTAATAATTCATTAGCAACACAAATTGGAGAGCATTGTAATTCTCTGACCATAATAACTGCTGAAGATTTTTTTCTTGAGATAAAATAAATACCAAAAGTATCTCTTAGTTACTCTTTGAAAAACATACTGACTAAATGAGCAGGACATTTGCTGATTCCAGGAGAGTACTTTTAATCAAAGGTAATGTTTGTATTTAATTTTTAATATATTTATATAGTCACCTGATTTCTTAAAAGATTTGGAGATGTTTATGTTCAAATTATTCATTGCTGCCTAAAAATCCCCCAAACTTAATGGCTTAGAACAAAAACAATATTTGTTTTGCTCATGAATCTGCAGTTTGCAAAACAGAAGATGGCTTGTTTTTGCTTTTTGTGGTATCAGCTGGAGAGTATGCGGCTCTGTTAGGGACTAGAATAACTACTTCATGTGGCTGGCAAGCTGGTGCTGGCTGCTAACAAGAAGACTGTCAACCCGGGGCTTTTTTTCCTCTCCGTGGGCTTTATGTTTCTCACAGTACAGCATCTGAGCTTCAAGAATAAGTATCTTAAGAGAGCAAGTCAGAAGCACATGGCATCTTTATAACCTAGCATCAGATGTTTATACACACAGTCATTTTTGTCATATTCTGTAGAGAAATAACTAAATCCCATCCAAGTTCGTGGGGTGGGAGTGTGGATCCCATCTTTTGATGGGAGCAGTGCCAATGTCAAATTCTAAGAACATAAAAGATGGAAAATGTTGTTGTGTCTGTCTGAAAAACACACACATTTCTCTTGGTCCACACAATTTATATCACTTCCACACAAAAAACACAGTTGTCCTTTTCTCAAGAGTTTCAAAGTCACATTCCATTATGGCCTCAACTAAAGTTCAAATGTCTCATCATATAAATCAGAGTTAGTTTCAGAGGAGAATTCTTAGGTACATTTCCTTGGATAGTATTTTTTCTCAATATAATATCTATAATCTATAGATCTATAACCCATAGACATAGAGAACAGACTGGTGGTTGCCAAAGGGGAGGGGTGATGGAGAGTGATGGATGGAGAGTTTGGTGTAGCAGATGCCAACTCATATTTAGAAAGGATAAACAACATATTTTACTGTATAGTACAGCAGATACTGGTCCATAGCATATCTGAAATTTTTCTGGGCATCTCTGGCCACTTTCTTGAATATGACTCAGCCCTATTTCCTGAGGCTTGTTTTCTACAACCTTTGGCTCTGCCCTTTGGGGTTTTGTTGCCATCATGAATCATCTTTCTTTTTCCATACAAAGGAGGTCTTCTTTGCAACTGAGTAAAATTCTTATAATGCCTCATTTCTAGGAAATTCTAAGGTTCAAAGCCTTCATGTCATTTTGTATTATTTCTGTATCATTCAGTCCAAATTGGAATAACTATTTTAAAATCTGTATTTCTTTGTATCAATTCATAATTCACTCTATTAGAAAAAAAATGGATATCTTCTGTACCTTAACCTCCCTGTGAAATTACTGAATCATAATATTCTTTGGATTCTTAAAATCTATTTATTGTCTTTTTTTTTTTTTTTGTCTTTTTGTCTTTTTAGGGCTGTACCCGCAGCATATGGGGGTTTCCAGGCTAGGGGTCGAATTGGAGCTGTAGCCACCGGCCCAAACCATGGCCAAAGCAATGCCAGATCCAAGCCACGTCTGCAACCTACCCCACAGCTCATGGCAATGCTGGATCCTTAACCCACTGTGTGAAGCAAGGGATTGAACCTGCAACCTCATGGTTCCTAGTCAGATTCACTTCCACTGTGCCATGACGGCAAGTCTTTAAGAATCTATTTATTAAATAGAGATAATTTGTGATACATATTCAAGTTTCTTAGAGGGATTTATTTATATGTCTGGAAGTTTCTATGATATATTGCCTTCAAAATTTCTCATGTATTAACAGAGAATTGTATTGTCCAATCCTGGACTTGATTTTTGCTCTAAAGCCATTTCTTAATTTGAGAATTGACTATCATATAGAGTGGCTGAGAATGAGAAACAGTTTTATTTTTGAAATCAGAAGCACCCAGTATCTTTATATCTAACATTTTATTATGTAGTTCATCTCCTTTGTTCTTTATTCATAGGTGGTGAGATGAAGCCACATGTCACTTTTAATACTCTGCTGTGAATTCTTTTTAGCTAGATCTTTGGGGCACCCTTGCAACTAGTACTAAAAGCATCTCTCTTGCTTTCCTGTAATATCACGCCATCAGTTTTCTCAAATCTTTTTAGGTCTCCATTAACATCCTCCTCAAAGTCTCTTAGTCTTATGACGTTCCACCTCAAAGACTCTTAGTCTTCTCTCTCTTTTTTCTTTCTTTCTTCTTTTTTTGGCTGCCCTGTGTCATACAGAGTTCCTGGGTTTGAGTGGCCCATGTCACAGCTGTGGCAGAGCCAGATCCTTTAATCTGCTGTGCCAGGCCAGGGATGGAATCTGCACCCCCATACTCCAGACATGCCACCAATCCCATTGCACCACAGAGGGAATTCCTTATGCTTTTCTTAATTATCTCTTCAAAGTCCTCCCAGCTTCCATAAGTCTCTTAATCTCAGAGCCAAGACTTCTAATTTTTTTTTCATTCTTACATTTGTTCTCAAATTTGCCTTTTTTCCAGGTTTATTTCCATAACTTGTCAATCTTCATGTGGGTTAAAATCATACTTTAGTTTAACATCTTCAAATTAAGCTATTCTTCTTTAGACAAAAGCATTAACTCTTTCTTGGCTGAGCACTTAATTTTGAATTGGATGATCTTTTCTTTTCCCCTACTTTATAATCACTGCCTAAAACTCTATTGCTTCTCAGAAGTAAGTTTTGCTCCCCGGTGTCAAACAAATAAGTCTTATCAGAATTATTCTGCTTCCAATGACTCTATCAGAAAATGTATCTTGAGGTTTTACTATAAGGTAGGCATTGTTTTAGATGCTAGAGATAAACATGTAAATAAAGAGATTATATTTGATATGAATCTCAATTTAGTGCTTCCCTTAGCTCTCTCTGTTCCTGGATTTTCCTGTTCAACTTCCAGTCAATCTAGCCAACAACCTGAAAGTCTTATTCTTAACCAAATAAGACTACTGATTTTTTTTTTTCTTTTTGGCTGTGCCCACAGCATGTTCAGATTCCCAGGCCAGGGATCAAAGCGGCACTACATCAGTGACAACACCAGATTCTTAACCCACCAAGCCAACAGGGAACTTCAAGACTACTGAATTCTGCTTGAGCTTTACTCTGTGGAGTAGATAAGATAATTATCTTTTTTTTTTTTTTTTAGGGCCACACCTGTGGCATATGGAAGTTCCCAAGTTAGGGGTTAAATTAGAGCTGTAGCTGCCAGCCTAGCCTACACCACAGCCACAGCAACACCAGATCCAAGCTGTACCTGTGACCTATCCCACAGCTCACAGCAATGCCAGATCCTTAACCCACTGAGCGAGGCTAAGGATTGAATCCACATCCTCACAGATACTAGTTGAGTTCATAATCCACTGAGCCATAATGAGAACTCCAAGATGATTATCTTCAAGTCAAAGCTGCTTCCATGTGTGTCTCACTCACTGTATTTGCTTCTCTTATTATTATTATTATTATTGTTAAAGTGTAGTTGATTTACAATGTTTCATCAAGTTCTGTTGTACAGCAAAGTGACCCAATCACACATATTTCCCTGTGCTGTACAGTAGGGCCCCATTGCCCATCCATTCAAAAAAAAAAAAAAAACCCAACGTCCATCCATCTCACTACCTCCTCCTTCCCCCCACGAAACACAAGGGCCTTAATTAACCTAGATTCTGTCTGATTCTGGTGCTAACTAATTGCTTCAAGCCTTTGTTGATTTTCTATTTTTTTTATGCTTACAGTTGTTATTAGTATCATCGGATACCAGGTACTCTCCCTGTACTATAACTACTATGTATGTTAATTTTTTTTAATAAAATTTCATCAGTGACAATATCAGACCCCTATTAATAAGTTTAAATTTCAACTGTTTCATTTCTCATAGATATGGTGGTGAAGGGATTGACAAGCAGCAAATCAGCCAATTTTTCAAATGTCGGAAGGAATCAAAAAGGTTAATACAAATAAGATCTTTGGCCAACCAGATAGTTATATTAATCTGTGTCGATTCATTCATTAAAACAGACCATAAGCAGTTCTTTTCTTTTATTGCCTCCATTAGAGATCCACGCCCCAGTCCCTTTCCACACACACATACACAAAATGTTTCTCCGACATTCGATTCATATTTTGGTAAGCCTGTTGCCAAAGAAAAATTTTTTAAGAATAGTTTTTCGAAAATTTAAAAATTCTGTAGGCAAGTTTATAAAGTCCATTTCCACAACAATTGAGTGATGCATACATTCACGAATTTAGGGGTAGAACTGTAATTGATAAGAAATAAAAGAGCTCCTTTGCAAATTTTTTATTGAGTTATTCACATACTTCTTACAGTAAGAAGCACGTATCTAAACCAGAATTCACCATTACACTTAAAGAAGCCTCCTGTTTTATTATCTGTTGAAATAAGATTGGCTCCCAGGCAAGAGATCTGTTGAGACTCCCATGTTCAGGTTAAAAATCTTAGCCCTGCAATTTTATTTTCTCTTGATAATAATAGTTGGAGCACTAAATCACTAGAAAGAGAGGTCCCTGAGATATGCCAAATAGATGTTGGTTCATGAATACGTAGGCCCTAGTGGAAAGTAGAACCGACTGGTAAAAATTAGCCATAATCAAAGATACTATTTTTCATATTTTACTTAAGAATGATGACACTTCAGTTGCTCATTTGAACATATGGATGAAGATCAATGTGCTGTGGTGTCTATAACTATGTGTATGTGTTCCCTGTCGATGCAATCATTGTTGATAAGAAGATCATAATGTAGAGGCATAATAAGACCAATACCTCAAGGGAGGAGAGAGAACTGAGAACTTCCTAAAAATATATGGCATAACCCCAAAGAAAGATTATTGTGCTCAGCTTGGGGAATTTGTGTTCCAATTCTAGTAAATGGTGAAACATTCACATGGCAAATTTTAACATCTTCCAGGATCTGAGTTTTTTGTTTTGTTTTGCTTTAATAAAAGAAGGAAATTAGAATGGAAGGCATCTAAACTTCTCTAAAATTTTATAAGTGAAAAAATAGCAAAGAAAAAAAAAATTGTCCCAGGAACTTTCTTTACCTTAGATTTTGAGTAATTTGCCATTAGCAAAAATGAAACAAAACTGGGGGTGATTAACAGGTCAAGTGAGGCTTTACTTAACAGGGCCAAGCACTTATAAGGCATAACTAATATACTCAAACATCTCAAAAAGCTAAAAAGAAACATTTAAACATAATTATTCTTTAATACATAAATTACCTGGTCTAATTTTTCTAATTTTCATTCACAATGACAAATCATATACTGAGAGACACATTATTTTTTCTCTTTTTAACACCTCTAAAATCCAAATAGGCCAAACAATAAGTGATGTATTAACATTGTGTCATTGTTTATTTGGTGTGTTTCTTTTTGCCTTCTTGGTGTTAAATAAAATAATGATGCATCTTAAAATCAAGGCATCTCAGATTACATGAAGTACTGCATATATATCTACTTTGGAATCCATTTTTTTAAATTAACACTACTGTATAAAATTGACAATTAACAAGAACATACTGTATAGCACAGGGAAATTTACACAATAGCTTGTAATATATACATATATATGTAATATATATGTACATACATATGAGAAACATTGTAAAATTTTTACAATTTTAAAATTAAAATGTAATGGGAGAAATTATGTATGTAACCAATTCACTTTGCTGTACACCTGGAACTAAAACAACGTTGTGAGTCAATTATACTCCAATTAAATTTTTAAAAATTTGTAAATGAATAATTTATAAAATGCACAGCCAATTCCCATCCAGACATTGATTATGAAAAACCTAGCAGGTAGGTTCAGATCTGCGATCCCATGACTTTCCACTTCCCACCACTACCATCCAACATCAAAAGTCAGAGATTCCAAAGAGGAACAGGTACTTTCATGATTCTCTTTGAATCACTAGGTCCTTCTCAGAGTTTAATGCTCAATGTTTTACCAAATGAGGTCTGAGAACATTTATAACTGAAAAGCTGAAATTGGTAATTACTCTAATTATAATGATTATTATGTATTAAAAATTAAAGAAATTAATACTTTTTGGGAACCTAATAAAGTGGTCAACATGCCAGGCCCAACAACTGTGATTTTTTTGTTTTGTTTTATATTGCACAATGGCCTTATAAAAGAAGGCTTATTGATACCCTTATTTTACAAATAAGTGAACTGGAGCATAAAAAGTTCGAGCAATTTACCTAAAGTCTCAGAGTAGAGCTGAATTCAAAGCCAGACCTCTTTCCCTTAACACAGTGCAGTACTTTCTCCCAGAAACATACAAAGAAAAAAAAATAAATATAAGCACTAAGATAATGGAACTAACAGAAAATAATGAACTTCTAGATTGTCTTCTCCTCCAAGGAATTTTTGACATAGATTATTCAATCAACAAACCCTCTTGATTTAAAAAAGGAATTCAGCTATGTGGAGATTAAGGGTAGATCTAAGTGTCACAGTAGGGTTAACTACTCATAGAAATCCATCCAAGTGGAAAATTAATGGAAACAAACCTGCAATCAATATCCTTAATGCTGCCAGAAGTGATGTCTCAGACACTGAGTGCTATAATGGAGAAAGACGACAAACGTCAAGGCCTTGTGGATGTCCTTAAAAGCCCTATGCTTCCTGATCTTGCAGTGACTTTCAAGGAGGAATTTTCACTCTGAAGGCATGAAATTGAAGGGAGGGAACTCAAAATGGACTATTTTTTTTCTACCTGGCAGTGTGTCAAAAACAATTTCCAATAACTTGCTTGTCTTTGTTTAAGATAGGCTTTTTAAAAACCTTAACACTGTCATGGTTACAATGGGCATCTTGTGTTGCTTTTGGTCAAATATATATGTTTGTTTTTAGTTCTTTTAAAGGTATGCTATGGTTATTTGGATTTGAAGAGAAAACCATGAAGCTCTTGATATTTTAAACTGCTAAAAATAATCAGGCCCCTGCTGCCAGATGACAGAAAGGTCATACTTGTGACGCAAGCCTTACAATTACATGCAATTCAGACTTAACAAATGGAAGGGTCAATGCAATCAGTGATTCAATTTTTATTCATACAAAAATATAAACTAATATGTCAGGTAGTCTTCCCTGATCTTTTTCAAACAAGTTGTTAAATATACTGGGCCTTAACATATAAATCCTTGGGCTTTTAACAGAAGGAATATTTTTGTTGTTAGGGTCTGTAGCTTCTTTCCACTTAAAAAAAAATAAATTTGACTGTGTAAAATCTGAATTTTCATTTTACTCATGAAGTCACTAGTTTTTCAGAAGGATTCCTCTTTAAAACTATTAACATATTTGATTTCAAACTTAAAGGAACCATAAAGGATTTCTAAAGATTCAAGAAAAGTCTAGACTCTAGCAAGGATGAAAGTAGGATTTTTAGGTTGTATTTAAATAGGATCCTACTGTACAGCACAGGGAAAAGGGGGTGCCTGGGTCACTTTGTTGAACAACAGAACTTGACAAAACATTGTAAATCAACTATACTTTAATAAATAATCAAAAAATCAAAAATAAATGTCTGAATTTACTAAAACATATTGTCATGGGAGAAATGTGATATATCTAATGCTATATCCATTTAGCTGTTTATCCACTATACCTTTATGTATGCACAGTGTTATTCATAGTGGACCATTAGATTATTCTGCAGAATGTCAAAACAAATAAAATCCCTGCAGATTATATTTTGAGAGAGAGCAAAACATTTTACATGGTCTTATGTTAATGCAGTGAGTGAATGAATGAATGCTCTGTCATTCCCATGTAAAAGTGAACTGCTTTTGATTTTCCCTTTTTGATTTTGATATATAAATATTAGCGAGGCAAATAAATTGTTTATTAAGAGAAAAGAGAGAGAAGATAGGTGCAGAGAAAGCACAGGTGGGCTCTGGGGCAGGATAGAGAGAGACAGAAATAGACAAAAGAGAGCTGCCTGGGCATTGGAGGTGGTTTAAAACACTCTATGGGGACAGTCCTTCCAGGCTTCCTTCGGCCAATCATTTTGCTTTGTCTGGCCTTGAGCCCACCTCTGGATTGACTCAGGACCCTCCCCTGTGTGTGCATGTACGTCTTTTAGCCAAGATGGATTCTAGTGCCACAGCTGATGGGAAGTTGACAGGACATACTATGATCTGGTATACCTCCCTTCTCTGACCCCAGAGGACCCTTTCTGTACATAGGTAGTTCCAAGGTCTTCTCGATCTCAAGAATGAGAAATGGGTGGTCTCTTTATTTTTTAATTGAATTATTTGTTTGTTTTTGCTATTGAGTTGTGTGAGTTTCTTATATGTTTTGTTTTATTTTTATTTTATTTTATTTTATTTTATTTTATTTTATTTTATTTTATTTTATTTTATTTTATTTTATTTTATTTTATTTTATTTTATTTTATTTTTAGGACCAAACCCACAGCATATGGAGGTTTCCAGGCTAGGGGTCCAATTGGAGCTACAGCTGCTGGCCTATGACACAGCCACAGCAATGCTCCTTATACGTTTTAAATGTTAACCCCTTATCTTATGTACAGTTTATAAGTATTTTCTTCCCTTCCACAGGTGGCCTATTTATTTAGTTATTGTTTCTTTTGCTGTGCAGAAGGCTTTTAACTTGATATAGTCCCATTTGCTTATTTTTCTTTTTTTGTTGCTGTGCTTTTGTTGTCATATCCAAACATTTGTTGCCAAGACCAGTATCAAGGAGATTTTATCCCTGTGTTTTCTTCTTGGAGAATTTTATGATTTTATGTTTTACATTTAAATATTTAACCATTTTGAGTTAATGTTGGTGAGAGGTCCAATTTCTTTCTTTTGCATGTGAATACTCATTTTTCCCAAAACTATTTATTGAAAAGATTGTAACATTTGAATGTTCTTGGCTGCCTTACCAAATATTAGTTGACTGTATTTACATAGGTTAATTTCTAGGACTTCTATTCTGCTCTTTCAATGTATATGTCTATTTCTATGCTGGAAATACATATTTTGATTACTATAGCTTTGTACTATAATTTAAAATCAAAGTATGATGCCTCTAGCTTTGTTCTTTTTCCTCAAGATTGCTTAGCTCTTTGGAGTCTATTGTGGTTCTGTTTGAATTTAAGGATTGTTTATTGTATTTCTATGAAAGATGACATTGTAAATTTGATTGCATTGAATTTATAGATGGCTCTGGGTAGTATGGATGTTTTAACAATATTAATTCTTCCAATCCATCACTATGGATCATACCATTTATTTGTGTCATTTTCCATTTTTTTCATCAGTGTCTTAGAGTTTTCAATGTACAAATCTTTTAACCTAAATGGTTAACATTTTATTTATTTATTTATTTATTTATTTAGTCTTTTTAGGGCCACACCCATGGTTTATGGAGGTTCCCAGGGTAGGGGTCAAATTGGAGCGTAGCTGCCAGCCTATGCCACAGCCTCAGCAACGTGGGATCCAAGCTGTGTCTGTGGCCTACACCACAGCTCATGGCAATGCCAGATCTTAAACCCACTGAGCAAGGCCAAGGATCAAACCCATGTCCTCATGGATGATAGTTGGGTTTGTTAACTGCTAGGCCAAGATGGGAATGCCCTAAAATATATTTTTTAAGTATTTAAAGTTTTTGGTGCTATTGTGAATAAAATTGTTTTCTAATTTTCTTTTTGGAGGGTTTGTTGTTAGTGTTTAGTAATGCAACTTGTTTTTGTATATGGATTTTATATCTTGAAACTTTACTGAATTAGTTTTTTTAGTTCTAACGTGTGTGTATGTGTGTTTGTGTGCATATGTGTGTTTGTGTGTGTTTGGTGGTTTCATGATTTTCTATATATAAGATTATGTCAACTGCAAACAGAGGCATTTTACTTCTTTCTTTCCAAGTTGGATACTATTAATTTCTTTTCTTTGTCTTATTTTTCTGGCTAGGACCTCTACTACTGTGTTGAATAGGAATGGTGAAAATGGTCACTCATCTTATTCCTGATTTTAGAGCAAATGCTTTCAGCTTTTCACCAGTGAGTATAGTGTTAGCTGTGAGTTTGCCATATACAGCCTTTATTATATTGAGTCATGTCTCTACTCAATTCGTTGAGAGTAGATTTTACAGAAAAAGCCATGAATGACAATAATCTAAACATTGAAAACTTGTTGAATTGATGGGTGACATTAGAAGGATAGTCACTAGAGGAGTTCCCATTATGGTGCAGTGGAAATGAATCCAACTAGTATCCATGAAGACAAGGGTTCAATCTCTGGCCTCGCTCTATGAGTTGGGGATCCAGCGTTGCTGTGAGCTGTGGTGTAGGTAATAGACGTGCTCAGATTCCATGTTGCTATGGCTGCGGTGTAGGCTGGCAGCTGTAGCTCTGATTCAACCCCTAGCCTGGGAACTTTCATGTGCTGCAGGTGCAGCCCTAAAAAGCAAAGGAGAAAAAAAGAGGACAGTTATTAGAACATAACCTAAAATCACAAGTGGATTTTGAAAATTACACATCTCTCAGAAATCATTTCCTATATGACTGTTAACCCAGATCCTCCTTTTGGCTTCCAGGGTTTGTTCCTTTGCCTCTGTCTCTTATTTAAGGTTGTTTTCTACAGTTGATGTAAAAGGACAGTTCATGAGATGAGGATCTTCTTTTACTTCTGCAAGACCAGAAAGCATGTATAGACCAGACCATTCCTTAAATATTTTCCAGCAAGAAAGTCTTCTGAAACACCAAATTATTAGGTTGCAATGAGAAATGCCTATTTGTCAAGATAATCTTTTTCCCAACCCTACAACACAACCATGATAGTATGTTACGCTCAGGAATAATTCTGCCTTTAAACAAACCTACTGCAGAACATCCAGACCATTAAAATAACAACAAAAATGAAACAAGAAAAATCTTAAAAGTAATTTTCTGTCTTCAAAAATGATAGAAAATCATCTCTCAGTTTTAGTTGGGAATTATTCTCACTTAAGTGATTATACTTTTGTTTAGCAGAAAATTTTCAGAATCATAACTCTCAGAATAAAGTTGACTTTAATACAATTATAATTATACATTTATGTGAATAACATTAAGAGATTTCTTACATGAGGTATCTTTGAAACAGTTTTGCTACTAATTCTTCTGCACACAAAAAAAGAAATACCCTACTCTGTAATTATAAGAAATTAAGATGCAAAACAGGATGAAGATTGCAAAAATACCAATACAAAGGATCATGTTCTGGTTAGAGATTTATTTATTTCAATTAGGGTAGAAAAATAATACTTTTGATAATTTTATCAGATAGCTTAGCCTTACATTTTGTTTAACATAGGCACAAACAACCAATTCACTAGAAGCATTAACAAAAGTTTTTTTTTTTTTAAATTATAAATCTGTTATGCTTGCAAGTTGGAGTACAGTTTAATGCTAATGACATTTCTTTCAAAAGTACTAACTTGAAAGAATGTTTTCCTCAAAATATCATTTCTGGTGATATTCTATTTTGCTGCTATCTTGTTCTTTAGAAGATTAGTGATATTTGAAGGTCACATTTTCAGACCATGGAGCAGATCATGGGATAAATTTGCATTTGTACTGGTGAACTATTGTCTATGCAGGTGATAAGAAGACAGCAGTTTGATAAAAACATCTTCACAAACATAAGAAAGATAAAGGAATGGAAAAAGAAATGTCAGGTTGACATTTATGTCTTAATTTTGAATAGTTTAATTATCCTTCACTTCTCATGTGTATGTCATTTCACATTTCCTATCATTATATCTCAACATGAAAGGTATGGATCTGCCCTTCTGCAATATCAGACACCACTCATTGTTCTCCTGAAAGCAATTTGTTTGTAGATAGCTGTGTGGTATCTTGGAACTCTTGCTCAAAAGATCTCCTATTATGTTTCCTTTTTGATATGGAATACACTATTTTTAACAAAAAATTTTTAATTTTAAATATATTTAAAGCCATGATAGAGAAAACATATAAACTGTATTTCAGACTTTTACTTATCTACAAGGTAAATGTACTCATCTTCAAGATAACTTTAAGAAATTATGTTTCCCATTGTAGCTTTTAAAGTAACAAAAATATAAATTTAAAGTGCTATTTCACAGCTATAGTAGTAGACCACTTATACTCTGTTTATGTTTATAAGATCAAGGTGCCTTTAATATTTTGAAATATTTTAATACTTTGATAATTTGATAAAATAATCAATTTATGTGAGGCAAAAACTGATAGAATTACAGAGGTAGACAAATCCATTATTATAGCGGGAAAGTTCAAAACCTCTCTGTTAGTAACTGATAGATGCTGCCGAGGATATCAGGGACCTGCACCATCAATTAGCTTGATCTAATTAACATTTATACAATAGTCCATCCAACAACAGCAGAATAAAATTCTTCTTAAGCTCGTACGGAGGAGCATTCACTAAGAAAGACATCATACAGGACAAAAAACAAAAAAACAAAAAAAATTTAGCTTTAAAAAATTTAAATAATAGAAATCATATTGTGTTCTTAGATCTCAAGGAAATTAAACTAGAAATCTGTAAAGAAATTAGCGAGAGAATCTTCAAAAAATTGGAATTTAAATAACACATTTCCAAGTAACCCACAGGCCAAAGAAGAAGTTACAAAGGGATTTGAAAAAACATTTTTGGCCACACCCACAGCATATGGAAGTTCCCCGATGAGGTATCAAATCTGAGCAATAGCTGTGACCTTATCCACAATATTAATAGTAATTAATCCATTAATAAATTAATGGATTATTTATTTAGTAATCCAAGTATTAATTCAAAAATATTTTGAATTAATAAAAATAAAGAAGGCTTATAAAAATAAAGAGAACTTATCAAAATATCTGGAATGCAGTGAAATTAGTTCTTAGAAATTTATAGTAGAGAATGCATTGGAAAATAAGAAAGTTCTAAAATCAGGTTGCTATCCAGTTAATATTTTTTCTCTTGCCTTTGCTATCACTCTTATAGTGATAATTCTTATTTTTACCCTTTAGGCTCCTTACTGTCTACGAGAGTCTATCAACTAAAAGGAAAAATCAATCACTGGTTACTCTGGTACTAAAGGCTCATGTTTAAATAAAGTAATAGGCCACATAACAGATGTTTTCCACTGAGACCTTCCCCCCATTTTTCTGGGTGCCCAGATGGGTTTTGATTGTTTTTTTAATAGGTTTACCTTCCTCTCTTGTCTGGATAATGTAGTTATCAATATATCCTAATTGAATTCTGATAAGCAAGATTTCTCTTCATGATAAAACATTTAAAATAATATTAATGATTTATAAAGTACTCACTGCAAAATATTAGTTAAAAACCCAGACTTAGAATTAGATATTTGTCTCAGCTCCCCATCTTACAGGTTGCATGGCTTATTGCAAGACATTTAACCTTTCTAAACTTTGGCTTTCTCGTGTTTAAAAGAAGGATAATAATACTTTCTTTCATACAGGGTTTTAGTAAAGATCCTATCAACTAGCCCATGGCAAACTGCCTCACATGTAGTAATATCTCTATAATTATCAATTGTTACTTTGTTATTATTTTAGGCCAAGAATCAAACTAGGTGTCTGTGAAGATTAAAAGAGTTATAGCTGATGCCTTAATGGTATTATTTTTTATTTTCTTTTTCTTTCTTTCTTTCTTTCCTTCTTTCTTTCCTTCCTTCCTTCCTTCCTTCCTTCCTTCCTTCCTTCTTTCTTTCTTTCTCTCTCTCTCTTTCTTTCTCTCTCTCTTTCTTTCTTTATTTCTTCCCTTCTTTCCTTCTTTTTTTTTTTTTTTTTTTGTCTTTTTAGGGCCACACCCATGACATATGGAAATTCTCAGGCTAGGGGTCTAATCGGAGCTGTAGCTGCCAGCCTACACCACAGCCACAGCAATGCCCACAGCTCACAGCAATGCAGATCCTTAACCCTTCTGAGGGAGGCCAGGGAGAGAACCCACGTCCTCACGGATCCTAGTTGGGTTCGTTAGCGCTGAGCCACGTTGGGATGTCCTGGTATTATTTTTTCATTCTCCACTTCATAACAGTGATATTTAATCACAGTCTCTGGTAGTGTAGGAGATGATTTAATCCTAGGACAGAGGTGGTAGATGCATGTGGTTTGCAAACATACTGATTTGGTTTTGAGTTCAGATTCTGCTGCCTTCTAGTCCTTAATTTGGGCAAATTATTTAACCTCAGTTTTCCTCAAATACAAAGTTGTTATTTTAGTAACAACTTCCGTATCTGGTTGTCATGATTATATGAGAAAATGACCATAAAATAAATAATAGTATTTTACAATTAAGTGCATAATAATATGAGTATAATATTAATATTTATTCCCATGACTACATTCAAAATTTTAGTTAATGCTATATATATTAACCACGATTTGTCACTTGAAAATAACATCTCCTTACAGAAATTTGATTTTTGTACACACAATTTGTGAAAAATCTATCAAATTTAAGTATTTGTTGTAATTCGAAATATTTTGAAAAACATGGAGGAATTCTTTTTTTTTTTTGATAGTTATTTCCTCAATACTTTTTTTTCTACTGTACAGCATTGTGACTAAATTACATATGCACGTACACATACCATTTTCACATGTTATCATGGAGGAATTCTATTTTTAGCCACCGATTCAAGAGGTATATCCTATACTTCTGAGAAGAAATCTATTTAACAATTTTTAGTATGGATTTACTTTTTCCTCTTTTCTCTGAGAGATTTTGTTTTATTTCTAATGGAATGTACAGATACTCCACGTTCCCCTTCTTATCTCAAGTGTCCTGGATTAGTCTCCAGAATTAAACAATGAAATGGGTGCAAAGCTTTTTTTATTTTTACGAATCATAACCAGCTAATTTTTACTGTTTAGGAATTCCCTGGTCGCTCAGTGGGTTAAAGATCTGGTGTTGTTACTGCTGTGGCATAGGATCGATCCCTGGCTTGGGAACTTCCACATGCCACAGGTGCAACCAAAAAAATAAATAAATAAAACTTTAAAAAAAGTTTACCCTTTAATATCTAAACAAAATCTTTTCGCTTTTTACAATATAAATAATGTGAAGTTATTCCTTACATCTCTTCCTCTGCAAGTAAACATGTCCAAAATCTATGCATAGTTTTCCAGAATGTACTGACACAACAAACAATTCACTGAATTGGGTGTTCTAAGAAACTTAATCAAGATTAATCATACCACTTTTTGAAGACCAACTAATTGGTTAATTTAATTTTATTTTTATAGTATATTTCTGTGGCATTACATACACAGAAACCTAATAGGAACAATCATATCTTGTATTTATTGGACATTTTAATAAAACTTTACAACAGCAGAGCATTTCTTCAAAAATCCAAGTTATCATTATTTTCCATATATATAACAGTGTATGATTTAGGATTCAAATAACTCAGGGCTTATATGAGAATTAAAATGTATGATTAAGAAATTGGAGAATTATATATATATATTATTATAATATATATAAATATATATATATTGTTTTTGCTTTTTAGGGCCACACCCGTGTCATATGGAAGTTCCCAGGCTAGGGGTCTGGGGGTAGAATCAGAGCAGTAGCTGCCAGCTTATGCCACAACCACAGCAACGTGGGATCTGAGCTTTGTCTGTGAACTACGCTACAGCTCACAGCAACACCGGATCCCTGACCCACTGAATGAAGCCAGGGATTGAACCCCCATCCTCATGGATATTGGTCAGATTTATTTCTGCTGCACCACAATGGGAACTCCATTTTTTAATATTCTAAATTTGGGTCATTTCTCATCTTGAGAAATAACTTATATTAGTTAATATGATGAAAAGAAACACAAAAATAATACTTAGTGAAATGGGAGTCAGAGACAGCTTCACAAATTTGTGAAAAAACATACATACAAGTAGAAATGTAAAAGAATAGTACTTGGGAAAATGTTAATAATATATAAATATTCAGAAAGAAAATGTAAGAATACATAAAATTTTTACAAGTTTCTCCTTATATTATCCTCAATATTTTTGACACAAGTGATCATTTGTCAAGTTCTGACAAGTAGTGAATTTTCCCTAACAGCAAGTAAGGACTATACAAATTATATTTCCTATTTGTTGAAAAATTTAAAAAGTCAGAGTGCTGGAAGTATTACTGCATGCAGAAATCAGTGAAGTAAATTTAAAGATCATCATTTGAAATATTTTACAGATGAGCAAGCAAATCAATGGGGTTAATTGAAGTCATGGAGATCATCCTGTGAGTTACTGGCTGATCTGGGGACAGAGCCCATGTGTTCAATCTTCTCTGCCTACATCATTCTGTAGCCACATTACAGCAAAATAATTCCACGTATCTGTACTTTTTCAGCAAACTTTTAAAAATCTTCTTCCTTCTCTACCAATAGTTTTCCTTCAACCTATAGCAAAACTTTTTTAAAAAGATTTATTTTGTATTGAAATATAGTTAATTTACAATAATGTACCAATTTCTGCTGTACAGCAAAGTGACCCAGTTATACATATATATACTTTCCTTTTCTTATATCATCTTCCTTCATGGTCTATTCCAAGAGGTGGGATATAGTTCCCAGTGCTATACAGCAGGACCTCACTGCTTATCCATTCTAAATGCAATAGTTTGGATCTGCTCACCCCAAATTCTCAGTTCATCCCATTACCCCTCCAACTTGACAACCCCAGGTCTGTTCTCTATGTCTGTGAGTCTGCTTCTCTTTCATATAAGGGTTCATTTGTGCCCTACTTTAGATTACACATATAAGTGATATCACATGGTATTTGTATTTCTCTCTTTTCTGGGGGGATGGCACACCAGTGGCATATGGAAGTTCCCAGGCTAGGGGTCCAATCAGAGCTGCAGCTGCCGGCCTACACCACAGCCATAGCAACTCGGGATCTGAGCCACATCTGCAACTTACACCACAGCTCACAGCAATGCCGGATCTTCAACACATTGATCGAGGCCAGGGATTGAACCTACATCCTCATGGATACTGAGCAGATTTGTTTCTGTTGAGCCATGAAGGGAACTCTGTCTTTCTCTTTCTGACTTACTTCACATAGAATGAGAATCTCTAATTGCATCCACGTTGCTGCAAATAGCATTAATTCTTAATGAAGTCCTTTGTTCCACTTGTCTCCCTACTACAGTGGACAAAGCCCAGACAGTGTGCAAAATTAGTCACTGCAGTGCAGAATAAAATAGCACTTCAATTTGTATTTACTTTTATTATAATAAAGCAAAGAATTAAATTTCCTGAACAATTTCTGTTAAATGTCACATATGTTGCATGATAATCCCTCTCAGTTTGTTCAGAGTAAACTTAGTTTGGTCCTGTCCTTTCACTTTCAAAATTGGTCCAGTTTGGATGATAAGCTATATGGTCCATGTATAATTTGTGTCTATGGATACACAAAAATACTCTGATAGAACAATGGGAGTTTGACAACCTGAAAGAGATCACTATTTCTCATTTGATCATTTTAGTGTATTTCATTCAACACATTGCTATTAACTAAACATAACAAAAATTGTGAAATATTACTGCAAAAAATCTATAGTTCTCTGTTTTCTATCTTAATGTAAACATGTAGAAACAACCGGAAAATGGCAGTCAGTACTTTCAACCCTAAAATGTCTAAAGGAATTTATCAACCTCACTATATGATAAAACCTGAAAGAAATTAAGAAGAGTTCTTGAAATATGAATTTATATTATTATTAATTTGAATCTTGCCCTAGGAGTCTATACTAACAGAGGTATAAACCATCATGATTGGCCAGATATTTAAAATTTAAAAACCACAAAATAAAGACTTCCCTTCCATTTGTTTTGTAAAAAATGTTTACCAGGTCAATGATTAGCCTAATTATTTTATAAAATATCACTAAATATCATGAATTTCATTAAGCTTTAGAATATTGATAATAGCATTTTTGAGCACTTAGTATGTGCTAGCAAATGTTTAAATACTTAAAGATATATTAATTTCTTTGATCTTTAAAACAACTCTAGTGATAGAAATGGCTATTATTGACCCTTTAACTGATGATGAACTAACAAAGATTTTAAGTAATTGCCCCAAGGTCACACAGATATTCTCTGATGGTGGCAGTCTGGGGGATTTAAAAAAACATGAATTATTATGGTGTTTATTTTTATTATGGTATTTTAATATAGTTCAATAAAATAATTTATGATACAAGGCATCTCAAACTGTTATTTTGGATCATAGAAATGAAAACTAAGATTTATTTGCTGAAATATGAAATGAACATATCTAAGTTTTTTCACTGCAGCACTGTTTGTAATGAGGACATTTGAAAATAACTCTAATCATCATTATTTGAAGATTAAACATATTGTAGCTTTTTTTTTAAAGTCAGCTATGCGATAGAACTAGGACATCCATACAGATATAGTGTTAAGTGGTAAAAAGCAAGATACAAAAAATGTGTATAGTTGATTGCCTTTTTGGGGTAAAATATGGGAAATTATCTATATTTATATTTGTATGAACACTCAAAAAGACATTACTGAAGTAAAACAAAAGGTAAGGGAAGGAATTAATAACAACATTTATCTTGGCAGCATTGAAGAACGGGGCTGGCTGCCTGGGGAACTGGTGTGAACAGGAGATTTTCAGTTTATATTTTGGTTTTACTAACTGTGGTCTTATATTGCTTATTCAAAATTAAATTAGGAGTTCCTTCCATGGAGCAGTGGAAACGAATTTGAATAGGAACCATGAGGTTGTGGGTTCAATCCCTGGCCTTGCTCAGTGGGTTGGGGATCTGGTATTGACATAAGCTGTGGTGTAGGTTGCAGACTCGGCTTGGATCCTGCATTGCTGTGGCTGTGGTATAGGCCGGCAGCTGCAGCTCTGATTCTACCCCTGGTCTGGGAACCTCCATATGTCGTACGTGCAGCCCTAAAAAGCAAAAAAAAAAAATTAGCTTCAAATTTAAAAGATTATAAAAATTATCAAACCACAACTGATGATACTGGTAGAGAGAGGTTAAAAAGCCTTGGGAAATAAACTTCCATGGTTGAAAGAAATGGACAATTTTCTAGAATCTTACAGCCTGCCAAAACTGAATCAAGCAGAAACAGACCAACTGAACAGACCGATCACTAGAAATGAAATTGAAGAGGTCATAAAATCACTCCCTACAAATAAAAGTCCAGGACCAGATGGCTTCACAGGTGAATTTTACCAAACATATAAAGAGGAATTGGTGCCCATCCTCCTTAAACTCTTTCAAAAGGTTGAAGAAGAAGGAATACTCCCAAAGACATTCTATGAGGCCACCATCACCCTCATTCCAAAACCAGACAGAGATACCACCAAAAAAGAAAACTATCGCCCAATATCATTGATGAATATAGATGCAAAAATTCTCAACAAAATCTTAGCCAACCGAATCCAACAACATACCAAAAAAATTATACGCCATGACCAGGTAGGGTTCATCCCAGGTTCACAAGGATGGTTCAACATACGCAAATCAATCAGCATCATACACCACATTAACAAAAAAAAAGTCAAAAATCATATGATCATCTCAATAGACACAGAAAAAGCATTTGACAAAGTTCAACATCCATTCATGATCAAGACCCTCGCCAAAGTGGGTATGGAGGGAACATTCCTGAATATAATCAAAGCCATTTATGATAAACCCACAGCAAATATAATCCTCAATGGGGAAAAACTGAAAGCCTTCTCACTCCAATCTGGAACAAGACAGGGATGCCCACTCTCACCACTGCTCTTCAACATAGTTTTGGAAGTCCTAGCCACAGCAATTAGACAAACCAAAGAAATAAAAGGCATCCATATAGGAAGAGAAGAGATCAAACTGTCACTGTATGGAGATGACATGATACTATACCTAGAAAACCCTAAGGACTCAACCCCAAAACTCCTTGAACTGATGAATAAATTCAGCAAAGTGGCAGGATATAAGATTAACATTCAGAAGTCAGTTGCATTTCTGTATACCAGCAATGAAACATTAGAAAAGGAATACAGGAGTTCCCGTCGTGGCGCAGTGGTTAACGAATCCGACTAGGAACCATGAGGTTGCAGGTTCGGTCCCTGCCCTTGCTCAGTGGGTTAACGATCCGGCGTTGCCGTGAGCTGTGGTGTAGGTTGCAGACGTGGCTCGGATCCCGCGTTGCTGTGGCTCTGGTGTAGGCTGGTGGCTACAGCTCTGATTAGACCCCTAGCCTGGGAACCTCCATATGCCGCGGGAGCGGCCCAAGAAATAGCAACAACAACAACAACAACAACAAAAGACAAAAAACAAAAGACAAAAAAAAAAAAAAAAAAAAAAAAAGAAAAGGAATACAAAAATACGATACCTTTTAAAATTGTACCTCACAAAATCAAATACCTGGGAATACACCTGACCAAGGAGGTAAAGGACCTATATGCCGAGAACTATAAAACCTTAATCAAAGAATCAAAGAAGATGTAAAGAAATGGAAAGATATTCCATGTTCCTTGATTGGGAAAATCAATATTGTAAAAATGGCCATACTACCCAAAGCAATCTACAGATTCAATGCAATCCCTATCAAATTACCCAGGACATTTTTCACAGAAGTACAACAAACAATCCAAACATTTATATGGAACCACAAAAGACCCAGAATTGCCAAAGCAATCCTGAGAAACAAAAACCAAGCAGGAGGCATAACTCTCCCAGACTTCAAGAAATACTACAAAGCCACAGTCATCAAAACAGTGTGGTACTGGTATCGAAACAGACAGACAGACCAATGGAACAGAATAGAGAACCGGAAATAAACCCGGACACCTATGGTCAATTCATCTTTGACAAGGGAGGCAAGAACATAAAATGGGAAAAAGAAAGTCTATTCAGCAAGCATTGCTGGCAAACCTGGACAGCTGCATGCAAAGCAATGAAACTAGAACACACCCTCACACCATGCACCAAAATAAACTCCAAATGGCTGAAAGACTTAAATATACGACAGGACACCATCAAACTCCTAGAAGAAAACATAGGCAAAACACTCTCTGACATCAACATCATGAATATTTTCTCAGGTCAGTCTCCCAAAGCAATAGAAATTAGAGCAAAAATAAACCCATGGGACCTCATCAAACTGAAAAGCTTTTGCACAGCAAAGGAAACCAAAAAGAAAACAAAAGGACAACTTACAGAATGGGAGAAAATAGTTTCAAATGATGCAACTGACAAGGGCTTAATGTCTAGAATATATAAACAACTTATACAACCCAACAGCAAAAAAATCAATCAATCAATGGAAAAATGGGCAAAAGACCTGAATAGACATTTCTCCAAAGAAGATATACAGTTGGCCAACAAACACATGAAAAAATGCTCAACATCGCTGATTATAAGAGAAATGCAAATCAAAACTACCATGAGATACCACCTCACACCAGTCAGAATGGCCATCATTAATAAATCGACAAATAACTAGTGCTGGAGGGGCTGTGGAGAAAAGGGAACCCTCCTGCACTGCTGGTGGGAATGTAAACTGGTACAGCCACTATGGAGAACAGTTTGGAGATACCTTAGAAATCTATACATAGAACTTCCATATGACCCTGAAATCCCACTCTTGGGTATCTATCCGGACAAAACTCTACTTAAAAGAGACACATGCACCTGCATGTTCATTGCAGCACTATTCACAATAGCCAGGACATGGAAACAATCCAAATGTCCATCGACAGAGGATTGGATTAGGAAGAAGTGGTATATATACACAATGGAATACTACTCAGCCATAAAAAAGGATGACATAATGCCATTTGCAGCAACATGGATGGAACTAGAGAATCTCATCCTGAGTGAAATGAGCCAGAAAGACAAAGACAAATACCATATGATATCACTTATAACTGGACTCTAATATCCAGCACAAATGAACATCTCCTCAGAAAAGAAAATCATGGACTTGGAGAAGAGACTTGTGGTTGCCTGATGGGAGGGGGAGGGAGTGGGAGGGATCGGGAGCTTGGGCTTATCAGACACAACCTAGAATAGATTTACAAGGAGATCCTGCTGAATAGCATTGAGAACTATGTCTAGATACTCATGTTGCAACAGAAGAAAGGGTGGGGGAAAAACTGTAATTGTAATGTATACATGTAAGGATAACCTGACCCCCTTGCTGTACAGTGGGAAAAAAAAAAAAAAAAAAAAAAAAGAGAGTTATGCGACGTAAGTGACCATTTTCCTGTCCAAATGGCTCAAATGTAGGATTTCTGAAGGGAAAGCAGAGGAATGGAATGTGTTCTGTCATGAAGCAACAGAGACTCTACCTGATTGCCAGCATGTGGACTCTGAGAAGGTTGAAATGCCCACCTTCTATTGCCAGTGAGGATGAAAGGAACAGGAGGAAGTTAAATTGCAGTGTGAGTACATCCATCATATTCCATGATTGCAACTCCAGGTTTTAGTCAGCATCTGTACACAGATGATTTCAGAAGTTTACTTATTTCTTTTTCTTTTTTTTTGGTTACCCCTGCAGTATATGGAAGTTCCCTGGTCAGGGATTGAACCTGGTCAGGGATTGTGGCTCAGCAGCAACCTGAGCCACTGCAGAGACAATGCCAGATGCTTAACCTGCTGCACCAAAAGGGAACTCTAGAAGTTGACTTCTTTAGAGCAATCACCACTTCCTCAGTCATGTCTATATATGAATATCTTGCCAACTTATCCAGTCTATTTATGGTATTCCCACATTGAGTATATTTTCTTAACAGTGGATGCAATTATCCTTGCCTCTGAACTTTAGAATTTTTGACTCCTTGAAATTGTCTTTTTTTACCTCCCAAAGTCATCAAGCAAGTAACTTTGCTGATATTTTTCCTCTTATATGTCCATGTTTATTTTTCTCCACTAAATTCTATTCATTTATATATTTATTTATATGTATTTATTTTGCTCAAACACAATGGAAGTTTTTTCCTCTTTTGATTTTTTTTCTCTTTTTTTATTGAAGCATAGTTGATTTACAATATTATATTAGTTTCAGGTGTACAGCATACTGATTCATTATTTTCATACCTTATGCTCCATTATACATTATTACAAGATAATGGCTAAAATTCCCTCTGCTACACAATCTATCCTGGTTGCTTATCTATTTTATACACATTAGTTTGTATCTCCTAATCCTATACCCCTAATTTGTTCCTCCCCTCTACCTTCTTCCCTTTGGTAACTATAAGTTTGTTTCTTATACCATGAGTATGTTTCTGTTTTGAATACACACTCATTTGTATTATTTTTTAGATTCCATGTAGAAGTGATATCATATATTATTTGTCTCTATCTGCCTGACTTATTCTGCTAAGCATAACATTATCCAGGTCCATCCAGGTTGCTGCAAGTGGCATAATTTCATTTTTTATGGCTAATATTATATACCACATCTTCTTTATTCAGTCATGTGTTGATGGGCACTTAGGTCTTGGCTATTGAAAACAGTGCTACTGAATACATTGTAGTGCTAGTATCTTTCCGAATTAGTGTTTCTGTTTTTTCCAAATATACAACCTTATTAAATCATATCAAGAGCATAGTTTTGTCATAATTCTTTGTCTTTCTTTTTTAAAAATATACCATTCCTTTTTTAAAAAAAATCTCCCAATAGTTTTTTTCTTAATGAGGTTTAATGAAAGTTCTATCTCATTACATTATTCAATAAGATAAAAGTGATGTTCTCAGACAATGATTTTGGTCTTATTTTTCTGTTTTTATGCCTTCTTTGGTTTCAAGAAGACCACATATTTCTTTCAAATGAGTAAACTTAGAGTATTACTATGCTTAAAAGAATTTTCCAAAAGCAATAGAAGAAAAATTTAAGAACAAGTATTTTGGGGAATAGATTAATTGCATAGAAGACTATCAGTCATTACCTTAAACTGGGTCCCTGAATGCTGAGGACTCAGAAGCATAGGAGAAACTGATGTACCATTGTACACTCATAGTAAAATCTCAGTATTTCTACTCCCAGAGTCCAAGTCAGGGTCTGCTCTATAGGCCTTATTAACAAGGTCCTTTGGTCCTCCAGTAACTGAATTTCCTTAGGTGATACCAAAAAGATGGCCTCCTTATGCCAAATCCTCATCCATGATGCACAATGCTGCAATAAGTCTGCAGGGTGTTCCCAAAGAACGTTAAAACCTACAGAGATGTAGATTTCAGTACCATTTAACTGTACATTTGCCTTTCCTAAAACTGTGCCATAACAGTAGCAAAAAATCTTCAAAGTGGTGATTGGAATTTTGGGACCAAAACAAAACAAAAACAAAACAAAACAAAACAAAGAAAGAGACAAACTCTTTCCTTTTAAGTTCATTTGTATTATGAGGATAATGACTAATCTAAAATTAAGTAAAAAATAGTTCCATTTGTTGGATAGTATGATCTCAATATGACCAATGTGATATTTCCTGTTAATTTGGGGCAAAATGAATTTCAAATGAGTTGCAGAACTGAAGACATGTTCTCTTGTTCCTGGCACATTAAGGTTTACCTCATCAGTGTTCATTAGAAAGGAAGCTTATATCCACTATGAAAATAATCATAGACTTCACAAAGCATGTTATTTTATATCTGAAAATATTTTAAAATGAATGCAATTGATGAGCCTCCCAGTGATTACAAAGGAAAGGGGGCATTGCTATTGTAAGAGAGTATCCACGTATTGGTGGAGGATTAATTGTTACTGAGGACTACTTTTTTTTTTTTTAAATGAAAAGCATTTAAAAATTATTTTCTTCAAATGTGGCTCTGAAACAGTAATAGGGTACTAGAGGAGTTCATTGGTATAATAGAAATCAGCTTTAATGTTAACTGAAATTTAATTTTAATTTAATCTAAGGAGTTACTATATCCCAAGAATGAAAATCTGGGCAAATTATACAGAGTCTTTGCTTTATCTTAGACCATGAAATGTTCTTAAAAGATACTATTAGTTTAAAAAAATCTAGCTACTCAGTTCCATTAAAAATCAAAACTTGAAATTTCACTGAAATATTTCTTTTTATCTTAATTTTGTGGAATACCTGAAGTGGAAAATGGACATATTTGGCAACATCTTGTTTTCCCTGTTTGGGTTTCTATCTGTTCTTTATCTTATTAGCTATGGTTGAACAGATGGAGGAATTACAGTAACACGAGAGGTCTAATTTGCCCCAGCACCATCCAAGATGGCATCAGTTCACTTATCTAGCCCTTGCCACTGTCTAAAGCTGCTGCTTCTTTTCAGGAGTATCTCCATGGTCTCTTGAAAAGACTCACTCTTTCTGGGCATCTTTTACCTGCAGGTCCTTCTTTGGACATGGACATATGGATCTTCTTCAGCTCAGTACTTATAGCTTTGTTCTCAGCCTCTGGATATACAGTGTTCTTACAAGATTAGTGTCAGTATTTCCCTCCAGTACTCTCTGGATTGCATCTAAAAATAACCTATGTCAGCAGCTGTCATATGTAGCCCCCATATAGACAGTGGGAAATACTTCCACAAATTCTAGAAGCCCCCCCACACCATGCAGCACTATTTCTGTATCATCATCAGAGTGTCCAGTCAGCCAGTCTCTGGCCCTTTTAATTTCAGACTGTATTCACAAAATCATGAGGTCAAATATTAAGCTCTACAGTTGATTGCACTAAAAGCCATTGAAGCCCCTATTCCTAAACTGATGAGAGGAGAAGCATTTCCTGTATTACTCCGTAGAATGGATGAGTGATGGGGTTAAAAAAAAAAAAAAAAAAAAAAAAAAAACTCCAAGATTCTCCAAAATCTTCTCCTAATTTCCAATTCTGTTCCTGTTTTCTCCAAGCCTCTTTTATAGTCTAAATGTGGTGGTCAACAAAGTGTCACATAACTAGTTATCTTCCAGCTCTCTTTTCAAGCTTTGCATGATGAACTCCCTTTCAACTATGGTATCTATTGCTATGGAGCCTAAACTGAAAATTAGGCCATCATGGTTCCTTTTCTATATCCTGTCATGCTTGATAAGCTTAGGGGCATGCAAATCAAATGTACAGAGCTGATTTGAGTTCATGAATAGAATTTCACAGGGTGACCTTGAGAAGACAGCATATAATCCCAGATATTGGTGGGATATTTTATAGGAATATCTGTGTAATATATTTTAATCTGCTATTAAAATTAATTATAAAATATTATAATATAGAAATAAATATTTTAACATATATAATAAATAGATATAGACATGTAAAATGAAATAAGACATTTTTACTTTTGTAATTAAAGTCCTATAGGGAAGTAAGATAATGTGGCTTCTTAAGCTTTTATCTGAAATCCATTCAAATTATTTTAGTGAGATTTGGTTAGATTATCCTCCCCTAAGAGACCACTAAGTGTTACTCTTAGCACAAACAAATAGGCTTCCTTCCAGTCTTTCTCCTTGACTGACATTGATGGAATGATAAGCACTCAGCATCATTATGTTTGGGTCACCATCACCTGGATGTTATTATCACTGTTTCCAATCATAGATAAAAGATTCCTGACAGCACCAGAATAGTTCAAACATTTTAGATACTCCTTCTATGAGATAAAAGATTAATGTCTAGTAAGGAACCTTTTTTTTTTTTTTAATCTTTTAATGATTTTTATTTTTTCCGTTCTAGCTGGTTTACAATGTTCTTTCAATTTTCTACTGGACAGCAAGGTGACCCAGTCACTCATATACATGTATACATTCTTTTTTCTCACAATATCATGCTCCATCATAAGTGACTAGATATAGTTGCCAATGAATTTGGGGTTAATAGATGCAAACTATTGCCTTTGGAATGGATAAGGATCCTGTTTTAAATGTACTTTCTAGATTGGTAATTGGGCACTTTTTTCCCCCCTCTAAACCAACAACATTATAAGTAATGGAATAATGGAGTTCCTGTTGTGGTTCAGCGGTTAATGAACCAACTTGTATCCAAGAGGTTGCAGTTTTGATCCCTGGCCTCCTCAGTGGGTTAAAGGTCTGGCATTGCCATGAGCTGTGGCATAGATCACAGATGTGACTTGGATCCTGCATTGCTGTGGCTGTGGTGTAGGTCAGCAACTACCGCTCTGATTCAGCCCCATTGCCTGGGAACCTCTATATGGCATGAATGCAGCACTAAAAAGGCCAAAAAAAAAAAAAAAAAAAAGTAATGGAATGAAACAATTTGGACAGATACTGGATTGAATGCCCTGAATTGGACATCAAAGAAATGCAAATCAGCCAAGCCCGAAGCTTCCATATGCAAACTATCACTACCTTGGGGAAAGTGCAATCCTCTAAAAAGAGAGAGAATGGATGGGCTGCAGCCCTATCTCTGGCCATCCTCTTCCTATTCTGACTTCTTGTTGATCCTCCTTATTGCTCAGCACAAAACTACTCTTTATCATTTGTACATTTCTTTTTATGAATTAAACATATTGTTTTCTCTAGTCCTACTACATCCATCCATTCCTAAATTTCTACGTTTAACACTGATATAGGTCTCTGAAGAATAGATAAGAATTTAAGGTCCAGTAAAGGAATATAAACCTAAAAGTATGAGGGACAAGTAACTGTTAAGAGTTTTTCTATGCCATACTCAGGGGTGTGCTTCATGATGAGAACTTCAACAAAAGTGTATTTGGAGTGAAAAGAAGTTGGGTGGGAGAAATGAATCATGAGTCTTTAGGAAGCATCATGTAGGAAGTAAATAAAAAGGATAGATTTGAAAAGCTTTAGTGAAAATGATGAGTTGGTAACTACTAGATATTCAATGAAGGAGGCATCTTAGAAATCTTAGAATCTTAGAAATCTCACCAAGCCACCAAGGAAACAAAATGGCAATAGCTACGTATTCATAAAAGTGTAACAAGGAATCACTGCTTCGTGATTCTGCCCAGTTCTTGTTTATTTTTCTTTTAGAGTTTGTGTTTAATAATAATAGTGAATCATTTAATATTCTTTATTGCACAAAAGATGTACCAAGGATCTAACATTTTATATATAATTATCGTTCTTATAGAAGATGAGCCTTATCTCTTATGAACTTGGAAGTTAATTTTTATATTGCTTGGAGACACATTGATGTTATTATTTTTAATTTAACTTGATTTTTTCATTTACTAGCAGTGACTCTCCAATAAGGTACAAACTTGAAAGTGTGATTCTCGTAATATTAGATATTAAGAACTTGATTAATTTTCACATAAGTGAAAAAGCCGGTGTTTAATTGTCTTAACAGTCATTTTTATAGAATATTTCAATTAACACTGAATTTCATTTAGAGGATATTATATAGAATCCTTCATTCTATCAACTGGATATATGTTTCATTGGTAACAAATATTAATTGATTGACAGTGTTCAGTAAAATCTTTCCCCAATGAAAATATCTCAACTTCTTGCTAATTTAAGGTAAAAATAACATTTGAAAGTTTTAAGGGTGGAGTTCCTATTATGGCTCAGTGGTTAACGAACCCGACTAGTATCTATGAGGATGAAGGTTCGATCCCTGGCTTCACTCAGCAGGTTAAGGATCTGGCATTGCTGTGAGCAGTAGCATAGGTCGCAAATGTGGCTCAGATCTGGCATTGCTGTGTCTGTGGCATAGTCCAGCAGCTACAGCTCCTATTTGACCCCTAGCCAGGGAACCTCTATATGCCACCAGTGCAGCCCTAAACAGACACACACACACACACACACACACACACACATACAATTTTAAAGGTGAAATTTCACTCAGATTACATATATATGTGTATGTGTGTGTGCTTCTGATATATAATTATATACATATATGTACATATATATAATTCCATGATGAATATCTACATTTCCATTAAAATAATAACCCTATGTCATATATAATCCTTTCGAACTTTTAAAAAAATTAATAGGTTTTTATTGCTTCTTGTATCCCATTACGTATCTTGGGTTTATTTTTCTTCTTGCTATTGTATATTTTTTAGTGATATTTTGGACAAATTCAGCATGAGGTAAGCCATCTAAATACTTATATGTGGAAAATATTTTTTTCTTTACCTTTGATCTTGAATCAAAACAGAATTATTGCGTTTATTTTTTTCAGCATTTCAATCATATCCCTTGGAATTCCCGTCATGGCACAGTGGTTAATGAACCCGATGGGGAACCATGAGGTTGAGTGTTCGATCCCTGGAATCGCTCAGTGGGTTCAAGATCCGTCATTGCCATGAGCTGTGGTGTAGGTCGAAGACGCGGCTCACATCTGGAGTTGCTGTGGCTCTGGTGTAGGCCAGCAGCTACAGCTCTAATTAGACCCCTAGCCTGGGAACCTCCATATGCCTCAGGTGCGGCCCTAAAAAGACAATAAATAAATAAATAAATAAAATCAAGTATATCCCTCTACTGTCTTTTTATGTGCAATCTTTTTAATGAAAGTACAGTATAAATCTGGAGACCATTCCTTTGTATACAATCTAACTCTTCTTTTGGTAGTGTTTAGACTTCTTTCTTTAACTTTCATACTAAAAAATTCCATCAAAATTGTCTAAGGTGGTCTTTCTTTAATCCAAGTATTTGTGCATAATTTCAGTCTGAAGAATTATGTGCTTCTTCAGATCTGAAGACTTTTAGATGATTGTTTTTTAACATTTCCCCCTTTGCCAATTATCCATCCTCATTTCTTGCCACTACTATTAATGAATATTGGAATTTCTGGTTCTGTTCTTCATATCTCTTCATATTTCTTTTATACTCTTCTTTCTCTCCATCTGAGCATGAATCTGAGGGAACTATAACACTTGCTTGAATGATCAGTGCAATAGTATTTTCATTGACAGTTGTCCAGGTTTGCAATTATATATCAATTTTTAAATTTTAATATTTATTTAAATTATATTTTTATTCACAATAAAGCTATTTTACATTGCCTCAACTTTGATTAATTGACAAATGATTCTCTCTTATCTTTCTACAAATACTCATTATACTTAGTTAAAATTCCTGTCTATATTGCTCCAATATCTCTATGTCTTAAAAATAAGTTTCCCTATTTGCTTTATCTCCTGAACTGAACTGAGTCTCCTTAAATATACTGTTTTCTGATTTCTGATCCCTGACATGTCCACTTCTTGTTTGGGAGCATAATGGTGGTGATAGATATTATTATGTCTTTTCCATTATTCCTGTGGGTTTGCTCCATGAGGAAACCACTGCCCATTCCTAACATTTGTGAAAGCTACTAATTAACTCATTCAGCACTTGTTATAGATAAGGTGCTATTTATAATTGTCCACACTATAGACAGCATAAAAAGACTAGGTTCCTTTTCTGAAATATTTCTAGGTGAAGTATTTTACACAGATCTTGTTTACACAGCTCTTCTTCTTCTTCTTCTTTTTTTTTTTTTTTTTTTTTTTTTTTTTTTTTTTTTTGTCTTTCTGCCTTTTCTAGGGCTGCTCTCACGGCATATGGAGGTTCCTAGGCTAGGGGTCGAATCAGAGCTGTAGACACCAGCCTACACCAGAGCCACAGCAACTCAGGATCTGAGCCATGACTGCAACCTACACCACAGCTCATGGCAACAGCAGATCCTTAACCCACTGAGTAAGGCCAGGGATTGGACCTGCAACCTCGTGGCTCCAAGTCAGATTCGTTAATCACTGCACCACAATGGGAACTCCCTACACAGCTCTTCTCATGAAGATATAAGACATCTATTTTCAGATTTGCATGCCAAAAAAAGACAAAATTCTTCCTACTGAGATAGAATGTACAGTAGTTAAACAAATGGATTTTGGAGCCAGACTATCTGGATTCAAATACAGGCTCTCCTGATGATATTTGTTGTTTTGACTGACTTAATCTCCCTCTGCTCATGTTCTCTTGAGTAGGTATATTAAATGTACCTCATAGAATTTTTGCAAGAATTAAGTGAATTAATAACTTTAGTTCTTGGAAACATACATTCTATGTAAATGTTTTGCTGTGCTCAAGCACAAGATAGAACTTCTAGATTACAGACTATTAGAATTAAGAAAATCAAAGGTATTTCAGAGATTTTTAAGGATAACAAGACTGGACACCATGTCCTTCCATACTAAGTGTATTTACTTTGGCTTTGGTTGCATTGCTGTGGCTATGATAGATAGAGTGTGCATCTTTCACGTCAATTAAATATTTCCTGGTGAGAGAACATAGGATAATGATGAACAAGTCTAAGATTATTTTATGTTAAATAAAGTACTTCCTAGATTTGATATAAGACCATTATGTTAGCATGCATGCACAACATTTATTAGTGGTAATTCATGTCATCATAGTTCTTATTTGATCAGTAGCAAAAAGTATCAGTCTCAGGAATGAAACACTCAATGACAAATATAGTTAAAGCCATTTCACAATAGGTTTACTTCCTGATTTGTGTGCTCATATTAAGAGTAGCCAGTTGCCATGAAAAAACCAAGAATCAGAAATTTGTGCAGCAATTTTAAAAAATTCCCAGATTTAAAATTTAACACATGTCTTTCTTTCTATGCAGTAGTCTTAAGATTTTTCAGACTTTTCTATGGAAGGAAGAGTAACTTTCTTTTGTTTTTGATCTCTTCACAGTAACTGCAATATTTGCCAGTGACAAAGAACCATTAAAATAGCCCTGTTTGTGATTTCAGTCCCCTTGTGATTTCATTGCAGGGTCCTGATTTGAATTCATCATCATCTATATCCAGTCTTGCTCCTCCTGTTGTGGATCGTCTCTCATTCAGTTATCCCAGGAATGAATCATGTGCCTAAGCCACATACGTCCACAGGTATGGTGTCACTTTTTACTTACATTTTCCACTTTTTTTTGTTTTGTTTTGTTTTGTTTGTTTTTTAGGGCCTCACGTGTGGTGTATGGAAATTCCCACACTAGAGATGGAATAGGAGCTACAGTTGCTGGCTTACACCACAGCCATAGCAACTTGGGATCCCAACTGCCTCTGCAACCCACACTGTAGCTCAAGGCAATGGCAGATCCTTAACCCACTGAACGAGGCTAGGGATTGAACCTACATATTCATAGGTACGAGTTGTGTTCCATACCTCTGAAACAACAGGAACTCCTTTGCACATTTTTTACCCTATTAATTTTTGAGTCCTTTGATTTCTACCTCCTACATATGTCTTAAAGTTACCTACAGATGAAAACATGCAAGACTGGCCTCTGATTTTTCATACGTAACATCAGCAGGCAGAATAAAGTCAAATAGCATCAGTGGATTACTGACAAGAAGAACTATGCCCAAAGAATGAACTGAAAAATTTCAAGAAAATTATTTTTCACTTATTTGAGAAAATACTGTAATATAATACTAATCAATCAGAACAGAGAAGTCAAGATGGAGAAAGGTAAGGAATTGAAAGAAATTGTAGAAAACTTAGTAGAATACAGGCCTAAGGAGAGCAAAAATATTTGTTTTGTTCATAACCAGGGTCCCGTGCCTAGAACATATAATGAGGAATCTATAACTATTTGATAAATAAATGATTAATTATGTAACATGTATCTCATTTAGTCTGCATAATATAAATTTCAATATGAATGGATAATGCTTGGATTTTCTGCTAACGTGATGTGTAACATGAAGAATCACTGCTACAGAAAAAATAAAATATAAGAAAACCTTACACTTCAGAGTTGGATAAAATGATATTGGTGAATAGGTTCCAAATTTCTATCTAATGGATGATAGGAGGGGAGGAAGTTACACAGTGAAGATTATTCTAAAGATTTTATCTTATTAGGATGTGAGGGAAAGCAGCAAAAGCAAAGTACTGGTGACGTAAAACAGTGGTATCTTGTTAGGATATAAAATAGAGTAAGACATATTTCATTATAAGCTATGAGGGAGGGGAATTAAATAAACTCTTAAATGTTCAATGGACAAAGTAGAATGATTGCTCAAGTAATAATATATGAGCATGATAAAAGAAAAAAATGAAAATAATTAAATATTCCTTATGCTAAAAATAAACAGATTTTACCATTGGAAGATAAGAGATGGCAAGTTCGGACTGAAAACCCAATTATTTCTATTTACAAAAATGCTAAAAAATAGTGTAATTAAGTGAAAATCAAACATGGGCAAAGAAAAATGAAATGAGCACTAAGTGGAAGTAGCAGCATTTATATTGATACCAATCAAGGTAGAATTTAAACAATGTCACCATGAAATGATATCATACTATGTGAAAGATATCACAGTAAAAAATTTGTAACATGAATACAACTGAATATAAGGAGTAAAAACTGTTATAAAGCACAGAGAACATGCAAACTTATACAATTACATAGGAAGACTTCAATTCTCAAAATTGGGTAGACTAGAAGCTAAAATACAAGTGACACTATAAAAAAGTGAATAATTATCCAGCAAATATGTGTAAAACATTGTATCTTTCAAAAAGAAAGGATTTATAGTTTTCTTAGACTGTGGAATATTTACACAAATTCAGTTAGCTCATTGGCTGCCAAGAAAACATTATTCCATAGTATGTAGTGGAGGTCTTGCAACTTGTGTTTTCTGTTTAGCAATAAATTAGCAATTAGCAATAAATTAAACAGGGCTGACAAAATATATTACAGGTTGAGATTAAGAAACACACCACTAAGCAATCCTTGAATCAATAAGGAAATTGAGAAAAAAAAATCATGCACCAAATAGGAAGCACTGGAGTTAACAGACACAAATTATTGCTTTTGGAATGGATATGCAATGAGATCCTGCTGTACAGCACTGGGAACTATATCTAGTCACTTATGATGGGGTGTGAAAATGTGAGAAAAAGGAATGTTTATGTGTATGTGTGACTGGGTCACCTTGCTGTACAATAGAAAATTGATAGAACACTGTAAACCAGCTAAAGGAAAAAAATAAAAATCATTAAATAAAAAAATAGAAAGCAATGGGAGTGAGGACAATTTATATTAAAAACTAATGATTGCAGACAACACAGTGTTTAGAAGAAAAAAATGTATAAATGTAAGTGCCTGAACTGTTATAGAAGGAAAATTTTTAAAAGGCACAAAGTAGATAACTGAAAAGATTAAAAATGAGAAAAACAAAAAAGACTAAAAGATTATTAAGGTTAAAATCTAAAATTCATTAAATGGTATTTACACACACACACACACACACACACACACACACACACACACACACATTAGACAAGACAAGTAAATCAAAAAGCTGCTTCTTTAAAAAGACCAATGAAGAGTTCCCGTCATGGCTCAGTGGAAATGAATCTGACTAGTATCCATGAGGATGTAGGTTCAATCCCTGGCCTCGCTCAGTGGGTTAAGGATCTGGTGTTGCTGTGAGCTGTGGTGTAGGCCAGCGGCTACAGCTCAAATTGGACCCCTAGGCTGAAAACTTCCATATGCTGTGGGTTGGCCCTAAAAAGACAAAAAAAAAAAAAAAAAAAAACCAATGAAATAAACATTTCACAATCTTGATTATGGAAAATGAAGAACATAAAACTAAGTAAAGAAAAACTATATAAAATTAGTATGAAGAAAGAGCTATGGTTAAAGCCATAAGAAGCCCTACAGGATTTCTGAGGTGATTATTACATAGTAGTCTGTAGCAATATATTTGAAAATCTTTGGGAATATAAGACTTTTCTAGGGAGTATAATTACCCCATATTTCTAAGATTAAATGGACATTTCAGCAGTTTAATAGTTATAGAAGTGGTAAGAAAACTGATTAAAGTTCTGTAATCAAAACAGCAGAGATTAGATGAAGGTCACAGCTGAATTTGAACTAACATTAAATACATTCAGTACCATTTAAAGAATCTCAGACCATGTTTGGGGCTTTGGATACATTAGCTTCTCTGACACTTTTAAGGAGATGATGTTATCCCCATCTAACAGAGGAGGGAGTCACAGTCTTAGAATATTACCTTAAAAACCTTAGAAGGTCAGAGCTCAACATTATCTAGTATTAAATACATTCTATACCATTTAAAGAATTTCAGGCCATGGGAAATGATGGGAAAGCCTCCCATCCATTGTATAATGCCACAATAACTTTCATACTAAACTCCAGTTAAAGTAATATAAATAAAACTATATTTCTTTTATGAACAGAGAATGAAAAGCTTTAAAGAAACTTATTATAATAGTAAACTAGTATTAGTTGCTATTTGCTTCTCCCAATTTTGTCGACATCTACTGGAAATTATCAAGATAAACATAAAATACTTGTAATTTTTTTGTGTGGCACCTCCTAAGTTTGTTTAGTGCAGAGACTTCACAGGAGTTCCCCTTCTGGTGCAGTAGAAATGAATCTGACTAGTAACTGTGAGGATGTGGGTTCAATCCTCAGCGGGTTAAGGATCTGGGGTTACTGTGAGATGTGGTATAGGTCACAGACATGGCTCAAATCCCACATTGCTGTGGCTGTGGCATAGGCTGGCAGCTGTAGTTCTGATTAGACCGCTAGCCTGAGAACCTCTATATGCAGAAGTTGTGGCCCTAAATAGGAAAACAAAACAAAACAAAACAAAATAAAAAACGACTCCACAATATTATGCAGGAGTAAACCTGCCCCATTTATACCTTATTCAAAAATCTATTCCAGTCGAATTAGGATTGACAAGTCAACATTAAATAGCCAGTTATTGCAAATGAATCTAAAAGCTCTGATGAAATTTAAGAATGTCTGGGCAGGATGCTTAACCAAGACTAGAAACTCAACAACATAAAAGAAACTGACTAGAATTAACTAATTTATTATAAATTAAACATTTTATGTTTTTTTTTTAAAAAAAAAAAAAAAAACCTTAGAGACAACTTCAACAGAATAAAATAGGTTTGGACAAAGCAGTTGTAACACAAATGAAGTAAGCTCAAATTTATATCTAGAATATGCAGGAGTTCTTGTTGTGGCTCAGTGGGTTAAGAACCTGACATAGTGTCTGCAAGGATGTGGGTTCAATCCCCGACCTTGCTCAGTGGGTTGAGGATCCAGTGTTGCAGCAATCTGTGGTGTAGTTTGCAGATGCAGCTTGGATGTGGCGTTGCTGTGGCTGTGGCATAGGCCAGCAGCTGCTGCCACGATTGGACCCTGAGCATGGGAACTTCCATATTTAGGGCTGCAAATGTGCAGCCCTAAAAATTAAAAAAAAAAATAATATGCAAAGAGTTCTTAAAAATTGAAAAGAATAAATAACTTGAATAAAAAATGGCAGCAAATATGTCCACATAGTTTATGGAAGAGTAAATCTAAAAGCTGAAAAGCCATTAAGTTATAAAAGTAAATCCAAGTGGCATAAAACAACCCATGATAGCTGTTTTACTTTGCATTTTGCTGATAGATAATAATAAAAATTAAATTATGAAACTCTATCATTTCAAAGTTACCAAATAAGCAACAATTAGGAAGAGCTATAATACCTATTTCATGAGAGAGGGAGGTGAAGGCTTTGTGAGGAAAGAGTGGTTTCACAAATGCCTGATGAAAATGTAAAGTGGCATAGCCTTTTTTGGAAAGCAGTCTGATAATATCTCTTAAAAATTAAACACATATTAAGGTATTTGACCCAGATATCCCATTTCTAGGAATTCATCACATGGAAACAAAAGCATTAATAAGTGGGAAAAAAAAAACAACTTTACATAAGTATGCTTACCTTGTAATTGATAAAGATAAATTAGAAAGAAGTGAATGCAGATCAATATAGAAATGGATAATAAATTAAGGCATAGCTTATCCATAACATGTTTTGCATTTATTTAAAAAAATAAAGCTGTATAAGCTAATGTGAAAGGGTTTTCATGGTGTATTGCTAAAAGATCAGATAGAGAAGAGTATAGTAAATAATCTCATTTTTTTATTTAATGACCAAAACTTCCTTTGTACGTGCTAATTTGTATACCTGAATTTGGAAGAAAATATAAACAGAGGAAAAATAAGCTATAAACATGAGTGACCCCCTTGTGTTGGGGTACAGAGTGGTCTGATATAGGAAATCATAGGAACAGAAAGAGTAAAACAGAGTAAAGAAAGAGGAGAGAAGAAAACTAAAATTGAGCATATTAAATAATTAAAACAGAGAACTCAACTTCTTGTGAGGAGAAATACACTTTTAAAACAGGTTCTAAAACAAGGGTTATCTTTATCAAATTTCATAGTCACATATCCTCTTATGGAATAAATTTACATTTTTTCAGCATATATCATTTATTTGACTAAATCAAACTGAACTCACTGTTAACAGCTTGGAAATGTTGAACTCTCTGGAAACTTATTCAAGTACTGGAAAAGAACTTTCACATGGAAATGTACTTGAGGGTATTGTAAGAAAAATGTCATGAAGCATTGAGCATCACGGTTCTCTCACTGATAGTCCTACACAATGGACCTTCCATGTGGTCTGAAATTGATGTGAAGATCAACTGAATAACAGGTATTCTTTACATCTTGGATGATAAAAACAGTTTTGTGATGATATTTTGGCACTTTTTTTGTTCTAATTAAAACATTACAACCTTTTGAATAAAATTCAGCATTTTTTAAAATGTCTTTACTATTAAGGCAGCATCTGCTATATCCAGTGACCTAAATATTTCTCTTTTTTCAGATAGGACCTCTTGTGTCACAACTGATCACATCAGCTAGTGCGTCAAGACTGATATTTTCCACTAATAATATTTTTCATCAATCAAACACCTCTGGAAATGAAATTCAGCTAGAATACTATTTAGATATGACAATACCTGAAACAGTGTCCTGGTGACAGTCAGTATATAGATAAATGCCCCTTAACATGTTCCCTAGAAGGAATTCATTCTACAAGGGTATTCCTATCTTATACCTCAGTAAGAAAAAAGGTGTTCTCTTGGCAACTCCAGGTAGGAAGTCCTTGGCTGCCATTCAAGATGAAGGTCAAGTTGAGAATATGCCCTATTCAGTGAAACAGGTATCTATCTACATTTGGGCTTAGCTCTTCAATCAGTTCTCAGAAGGAATATTCCCTTTCTTTCACTTGGGAGCCACATATGAATTCAGCTTCTGCTTACTGCTTGTTCACGGTCAAGCCCAGATCTGTGGGTCTGGGAAGGCCAAGCACAATGACTCATTCAGGCCCCAACACAAGGAAGGAAATGCTCAATGGTCAAATGCTATGTGGAGTTCCACTCAGAGCACCACACATTTCCCTGAAACTTTCTTAGGAAAACATTCTAATGCTGTTTTTAGTGTGTTCTATTTGTCATTCTGAAACACAACATATTAGCCGCTTTGAACTCCTGGGCACTAAAAATATTTAAGTTACATAAGCAGATTTAGTGAAAGACTAAATGGAGCTTTTAACTCAACTCACTTAAAAGCATCTTACTGCCCTAGCGCATAGTGAAGCTCTTGTAAGCGACTGTGGAAAGCCCTCCAGACAGCCAGCCCATATTGGACAGTGCAAAGGAGCAGCAAAACCAAGATAAACAGCCATGCATATTTTCTCCTGCTGGAATGAAAAGCAATGTTTTGCAAAAATATATACTCTTTTTCCTATTACTATTACAATTCTTGCATGAGTTTCATGTCCAATTGTTGGCTCCCTCAGAGTACCAAAATGTTTGAGGATAGAAGGAAAACAGAAGGAAGAGATACTGCTTTGGGCCCTATTTCATCTTATACACATTTGAAAAGCAGACACTATGCAAATATAAAAGGTAACTATTGAAATTTACTAGTCCTTTAAAATTTTTTTTGCCTTCATTTTTGTTTTCTTTTATATGTCTGGAGCTTTAATTGATAATCTTGTCTCTTTTAGTGTGGGTTTTTCTCTATCTTTGGCACTACTTTTTAAGACATCCACTGCCTATGTTTAGGACTATACCACTGCCAGTGAATGTGGGATTTTTTTAATATGGATATTGTTGATGTTATATGTGGAATATGTTCTATATGGAATATATTTTATGAGTGATGAAGGAATATTTGTAGGGGCTCCTATTTTAAAGAAGCTTAATTATGCCTGTAAAATTAAAGGAATAATGGGGAAAAGCAGAATAAAGAGCAGAATATAAAGCAGAAATCTTCACTATATATTTCTTTTTAAAAACATTGCTGAAAATAGATGTGACACTCTTCAACAGACATATCAATTAAAGAGAAGTTAATAACCTGAATAACTAATTCTTTGCAGTACCTACTGAAGGAGTTTACTGGGAAAAGGGAAAAGCCTTCGTGATGGTATTATAAGACTCACAAAATGTAAAAAACAAAAGAAACAATTTTTAAATTAAACTTCATTTCCTAATTTTTGATTTGCCTTTTGGGTTGAATATGTGCAAAATTCAAAAGGAAGCTAGAAAGGAAATTTTGTTTAAAATCATACTTATACCTAAGTAAATAAGACAAATGTGTTACCTTGCTCTAAATATAAACTAAAATTTACTTAATACTAGTTTCCGAAAGAAAGACCTCAAAATTTTCTTACTCTAGGAAAAAAAAAAAGACAAAGGCAATAAAATTAACCTGCACAGCAATAGAAAAAAATAATTGTAATGCAGATATTTCTTAGAGGGAAATATTTTCTAAAGCCTCTACATTTGAATAATAATAATATTAAAAGAGACAGTATTAATTACTGAGAAACACAGATGCAAAATAAAATGAGCAGGGCCACAGAATATAGGAAACTATTTGAACTATTTTAGCACTCAAAAAAGTCAGACAATTTATTGAGGATTTATTCACTTGGTTTGGAAGGTCTTAGACACCAGTTATAAAAACATCTAAGAACTGGTGGTGCTGTAACTGAGTGAAACATCTGTATGAACACAGGGGACATTTCAGGTTATTTTATTCCCCTCATTAATGAAAGGAACACATTAATTACTGTTCTTCTAACTCTCATCCCATAGATAAAAGACAAATAATTAAGAAAGGAAGGCAAAAGTTCAATCAGAAAAAGAGTTCATTTCAGAAAAAAATACCTAGACTTTCTTCTCTTCACCTCTCAACCCCAAAGGAATATCATACTCCAATTAACTTATCTCCTATGTCAGCTTTAATTTCAGGGAAATCTTGCATTAATTTGTGATCCTTTGGCTTTTTTAAAATGGAGCTGATCTCATAAGTATTAGTCTATTCCACAGGAATATTTTCACAATAGATACTTATGTAACAACTTGGAGTTCTGAGAAAACAAGGAGTTAAGGGAATTTTTTAAATTGGCATATTCTCATTTAAAATAGAAAATAGTTGAAGTTCCTGTTGTGGCTCAGCAGCTTAAGAATCCAACTAGTATCCATGAGGACCTGGGTTCGATCCCTGGCCTCACTCAATAGGTTGCTGGGAGCTTCGGTGTAGGTAACAGATGTGGCTTAGGCAAGCAGCTACAGCTCTAATTCAACTCCTAGACTGGGAATTTCCATATACTGCAGGTGCAGACCTAAAAAGAAAAAAATAAAAATAAATAAAATAGGGAGTAGTTTATAGGAATTGTTATTCAGCTAATTACATTTGCATTCAACCTCTAACCCAGGGTTTGTGATATATATTTCTTCATACAAGAAGACAGGACACTGAGCACACAGTAAAGTTATGAATAACCTAAGAGTCACAGGTTCTGAACTCAAGCCTGTGCCTACTTTTGTGACATCCTTGCCTTGGTATCATTACCTTTGCTCATCCACCAGTCGGCTGAAAAGAAGCCTATTTTAAAACAAAGCCAAGCTTTGCCTCCGAAAGAAGCCTTTTTTTAATGACAGATTTCTGGATTTTCCAATTCCTTTGACACCTTAACCAAGAATTCATTTCACATGAATGAGTCACAACACAAGTCAATACTATTTCCCTTATAAAAACCTACAAATGTTTACACAAACCCTTTATAAAATTCATTAATTAATCTTGTGGTGTTCTCTCTAGACACTGATATACCCCTTCAAGGATGAGGAGGGAGACTCAGAGAAGGAAAGAGAACCCACATTTTGAAAACCAAAAATATTATTTTAGGTTTTCTCCTCTCCCCTTGGGTACTCTTGCATTACTGCAGGGAGTTACTTGCTGCCTTTGTACTGAGTCTCTGTGTTTGCTCTGTGTGTAGAAAATGAATCATCTCAGGTGCTAAATGTTTCCTCAGAGCTTCAAGTTTCAGAACAGGAATTGTGCACCATTCAATATGGTATGTGCAGAAAGAATGCTTAAGGTAGTCGAATAAGACATGTTTCAAATCCCAAATATTCTCTTCTCTTATATTACAAAAAAAAAAAAAAAAAAAGAAAGAAAGAAAATAAACGATGGTGTTTTTAAAACTAATAAGGACTCCCTTTCTTTATGCATTTAAGTTTCACAATATCTCACAGAGGCCCAGACCAGGAAACTTTTCCTCATCCCATCATCCTACTTTTAGATTATTGTTTTTTTTTTTTTTCCTTGAGAGTGATTTAGAGAAGAATGAATGGCTGTAGTCGAGTAATTCTATCCAGGTCACTGGAGCACCCTCCCTTCCTTCTTTCCTCTCCTTAGTTGTCCTACCCACCACACACACACTGGAATGTAGCTATGAGCATTATTTTCCTTGTTCTAAAGACGTAATAAAAGTAATTGGATAAGTGTGAACAGGGGCCAACTTTTCTTTCTTTTCCTCTTGGTAAACACTGTGATTCCCAAGGCTTCTACTCAACTTCCAAAACCTTCAGTTACTCTCACAGTAACTGAAGTTACAGTAACCTGTTACAGGCTGCCAGGGCAAGAATGCAATCAGAGAAAAAGTGCAAAGAAGAAAAGGGACAGCTTTGTGAGAGGGAGATCTATATAAACCTGATGAGACAATGCTTTTTTTCCAAGTAGTTTCTATTCTCTGTTCTTTTGCAGGGGAAAATGAGGCAAAACATTATAACGTCATACAAACCTGGGTTTTTTTAGAGAGAGACAATGGCTAGTTCCTATCATATCTGGTTAACCCATTGAATTAGATTTAGCTGATTGAAAAGTGGGCAAAGCTCTTTGCCATTAAAATAACACAGGTATCTATTGGTTGTATTACTGTTTTAAACAAATTATCTGTTTCAACTACCAACAGATGAACGTAATGTGATTCAATTTGAGAAGTTCAGCATTTACAATACAAGATCACAGACTTCTGTATCTGCAAATAATATATTCATATAATATTTACAAGCCCTGTCCAAATTTACCAGTATCTTTCAGGATGTTTTTAAACTACACCTACCCTTGCTTGGAGCACATGAAGGAAATAAATGTCATTTGCCTTTGCTACCAAAATGTTCAGACTTAATGAAAAAAAAAAAAAAAGAAAAAAAAAAGAAATGTGGAGTTCTCTTTATGGCTCCATGGGTAAAGAATCAGATATGGTGTATGTGAGGATGCAGGTTCAATCCTTGGCCTTACTCAGTGGGTTAAGGATCCAGCATTGTCACAAGCTGCAGTGCAGGTCACAAATGTGGCTTGGATCTGGCTTAGCTGTGCTCATGAGGTAGGCTGGCAGCTGTAGCTCCAGTTTGACCCCTAGCCCAGGAACTTGCTTCATGTGGGGCCCTAAAAAGAAAAAAAAAGAAATGTGAATGATGTAAATGCAAGCTTTAAAGATAGTGAGCTAGAAAGGGCACTAAAGAGGAAAAGTACAAAAACTGAGAACATAAATGAAGAGAAATGAAGACATAGACTATAAAGTAATTGTATTGTTATGACTGTCTTCAGGTTATCATCTCTGGGACAATATACAAATCACCTTCTAAATTCTATTTTATCTACCTCTGTTTTTTTGTTTGTTTATTTATTTTTTGGGAGTATTTTTGTTTGTTGTTTGTTTTTTGTTTTTTGCTGTACCCATGGCATGGGAAAGTTCCTGGGCCAGGGATCGAAACTATGCCACAATAGTGACCTGACCCACATCAGTGACAACACCAGATTCTTTACTTGCTGAGCTACCACGGAACTCCCCTTACCTCTATTTTTATATGCTTCTTCCTGATGAGTTTTTCCCAGACATATGTTTGAAAGAATTCAGTATACTGATGTTTAAATATTACATATCCATATTTTTTCATTTTTTAAAGTTTTGTTGAAATATAGTTGATTCACAATGTTGTGACAGTTTCTGCTATTCAACAAAGTGATTAAATTATACATATACAGATATTCATTCTTTTTCAGATTCTTTTTCCCATATAAATTATCACAGAATGCTGGGTAGACTTCTCTGTGCTATACAGTAGGTTCCCATTGGCCAGTCATTCCATATATCTCAGTGTGCACATGCTAATCCCAAAACCCCAGTCCATCCCTCCTCTTCAAACTGTCCCCTTTGGTAACCATAAGTTTTTCAAAGTCTGTGAGTCTGTTTCTGTTCCACAATAAGGTAATTTATATCCTTTTTTTTTTTTAGATTTCATGTATAAATGATATCATGTGATGTTTGTTTTTCACCTTCTGACTTCAGTATGATAATCTCTAGGTCCATCCATGTTGCTGTAAATGACATTGTTTCATTCCTTTTTATGGCTGAATAATATTCCATTGTATATATATACCACATCTTCTTTATCCATTCCTCTGTCAATAGATATACAACATATTTTCATTGAATTATAATTTTAAAAACTATCCTGTAGATTATTTAACATCATTCTAAAAAAGCCTTACCTCCATAAAATTTTCTCTACCCTTAAAAATAACCTCCAAGATTTTCTTGATTCTGCTTGATTTTTAGAATTAGAAAATAAAAGTGGAATGAGTCCTTCACATGTCCTGATAGGTCAACCTACCTGTGGCCACGGCTCAGTCGTAACAGAGAGGATAGTAAACATCAGTCAAATTTGGAGGTGGTTTGAGTTCTGTTTTTGTCTCAATAATGGAATTAGATGAGTTGAGAAAAAGGTAATTGGTAGATAATACATATCTAAAAAAATGAAAAAATCTTTTTTTTTTGGCAGGGGGGCTGAACCAGTGGCATATGGATGCTCCCACACTAGGGGTCAATAGCCACTGGCCTATACTACAGTCACAGCAACATCAGATCCAAGCCTTATGGCAACACAGGATCCCCAATCCACTGAGCAAGGCCAGGGATCAAACCTATGCCCTCATGGATGCTAATCATATTCATTTCCACTGAGCCGTGATGGAAACGCCCCCAAAAAATGAAAAAGATCTTATCTTGAAAAATAAGTGTCTTGAAAGAATGTATGATGAAGACCTTAAAGAATCTGAAGGATCATATATTTTACTTGTCAGAATGAATCAGGGTCCCAAATGTCACATTGGCATTTTTTTTTCTGTCTTGTTTTAAGCTTCCAGAGAAGAGAAAAATTTGTATTCCATTTTAAATGAGACAATTAGACATCTTATATCTGTTCTCTATCAAGACTAATCCTAGAAATGATCAGAGCATTTTAGGTGTAGTTAGTGAATTCAGTGTTTGAGCTAGAGATCTCGCCAGTGTGACAAATGCACATCAGTACTTTCCAAAATTGTGTACCGAGTAGAAGTTTGTGAATGAAAAATACCTCCTGCCATATCAGGGGGCACTAACTGCACCCCCTGACGGTGAGCCTAAGGTGACCCATGATGGGAAAGAATAGGATACTGGTCCTAGTAGTTAAGGTGCATATCAAAGGAATGATTCTTGCAACTTCTCATATATAGAAAAGCACTAAATGTATTACCTTGAAATGTCTGGTTTTCTTTAATTAACAGGAATTGCTCAATGTTCCACTAATTGGTCTTTTTGCAAAAAATTCCTCTATATCCCGGTTGGTTCCTCCCTTGCCTATTGGGAGCCATCCTTCAGAGACATCTGAGAGCTATGTCCTGGGCTTAAAGCCTCAGCAATTTGGCTACATAAAACATAGTTCTCAACTTTTAGGTTGTGTATTTTTTTCAGTCAAGTCCTAATGTAAGTCATATTAAATTTTATGTATCTAATTGAACAATTTAAAAGGTAAGGTATCTAATGGTCAGTATGTGCAAAGAGCTAACTAAAATGACCAAGCTATTAATATATTAAACATGACTAATTACCAAATAGCTTCTTTGTGTGTCTCTTGTCCTTCATTTACGTATCCATAAGTACATTTGTGTATTTATTCAACTGGTGTAATACAACAATTATTCTTCCTTTAGAGATGAAGATGCTCATACTAAAAACTCCCAAATCACACCAGCGATGACTGTCAGGGCCAGAGTCAGAGCTGGTCTCATTCTATTTTATGCTGTCAAAATGAAAATAAGGACTCTTTTGAAAAATTTTGGAGTTGAACTGAATGCAAAATGAGGATTGTGAATATTAACCACTCTAAAAATCTGAATAGTTCGTATGAATCTGAATAAATACCCAAATTCAGAATAACTTGTCTGGTTTTCCTTCCACTTTTCCCTCTTTTGCTATAACACACAGATACATTGTAACAATATTTTTCCTTTGGCTGAAATACATTTGTAAACCATCTTCAAGAGAATAAAACATAAAATGTCCAGGGTTTTAGCAACCTGTAAGATTAAAAGACTGGTAGCAGCTTTCATCCCACTCTGCACTTGAACCTGTCTGTGCCGACTGAGCTAGCAGACTGTTTAAAGTTCCTGTGGTTTGGGCAAAAGCCAGTCTTTACAGAAGAATGATTTTTTTTTTTTTTCCTCTTACTACTGGCCAAGTTTTAAATCCTTCTTTGGTTGAGTCTGATTAGGAGGGTAACACAGGGAGAAGGTAGGATGGAGTGTGAAATTCTGTTTCTTAAGAAGGTATGTTTTATTAAAAAATAATAATAATGAAAGCTAATCAGTTGCAAAAAAGGCATAAAGGCATAGCTATTTTCAGTTTATATAATAAACTAAAGCATGGATTACTCTTAAAACACTGTTTTTGTCTCTGGGCTCACAGCTGTCTTGATGTAAATAAAGCCAGCACCCTCTTGCCACCTCAGTGTCATCACCATTTTCCTTGGCTGGCTCTGAAGAGGTTTTTCATTTCATTCACTTGCTCACTCATACACTCACACATTCCTTCATTTTTCACTTGTGCCTGCAATAAACTCTGTCACTGCTCTACAAGTGTAAGTGTAGCTCTCCAGGTCTGTCTTGCTCTACTCTGTAATCAATAGTCTCACAACTACTGAATTAGCTTTCCCTTTAATCCAGTGTCATCTAAAATAGGACAGTCTCTTTGTTAGAGGACCAGTGACTGAAACTTACCACCTTGGCCAGGCATGGTAATAGCTGCTTGCAAGAGTTATCTTACAACAGGAGGTCCTGATAAGGAACATGGTACTGCCCTAAAGACTCTCTAGGAGGATGTGGGAAGGGCCAATTGGAGGGAGGAGATGCAACTTCCCAGGAGCTTTGGCACTGGAATCTAGCCATGGCAGTGGGATCTCTTGGCTGAGAGATGCAAGCACCACCAAGGCAGACCCTGAACCAGACCAAATATGGGCCAAGCAAGATGATTGGCCAGAGACAACCGGGAACTAAAACCATTCCCATAAAACCTGAGACTGAAAGCCATGTGGCAAAGCAGTTCTCCTGGGTTCCCTGACCACACTGCCCTCCTCCTGGGTGTCCCTTCCCATTAAACATCTTTCGTTTTGTCAGCACATGTGTCTCCTCGGACAATTTATTTCCGAGTGTTAAAAAGAGCCTATTCTTGAGCCCTGGAGAGGGGAAGTCCCCCTTCCTGCAATATCTTCAAGATATGTAACTTGCCTTTTTTTTTTTTTTTGGCAGAGAAATGTGTGTTACACAGTCACATATCTTCAATTCAAAAAGTCTAATGTAGATAGTTATGCATCTGTTGTGCTAAAATAATGCAGCAATTGCTTTCGCATTCATGGAAAGATACAACAATCACAAATTATGATGGCAGAGACTCATCGCCAAGGGAAGTTGGTGTCCCTCATTAAATGAACTTTGATGAGTAGGTGAACACCTGAAATTATTTAACAATTTTCTATGCATGTGTGTATATGCATAAAATGTAAAATATAAAATATATGGTAAAGACACTTGGTATTTTTATCAGATTCTCAAAGTAATCTGTGACACACATGTACATATGAAACTGTGGCTCTCTCTGTGGACAAACTTTTATCAAAATCAGTAGTGAAATACATTTTATCTCTATTTGGTAATGATTACATTTGTCAATTGAGGAAAATGTTCTACCAAAATCATTCTTCTAAACCTTCTTTCTCTCATTAAACTACCAGTCACAAATCTTTAGATGTGATATTACACTCTAGCATAGGGGAGACAAACGTTAAAAACTGAGGTGTAAAATATCAATAAACAAAGGATGTCACAGTCATCAGTGAGTGCAGCCATCCTTATGATAAGCTGGTGAGCCCTGAGGGAACTCAGGAAGGAAACAAAGAACACTTGCCATCTAGCTGGCTTCAGACTGCAGCCGCTCCCAATGGTGAGCCCCCTGGTTGTGAAAACACAGGATACAGGCTCCAGAGGGCTGAGGTACATATCAAAGGAATGATTTCAGTGAGCCCAGACCTGGAATCTTCCCATAGGAAAAACACTTAATTCTTTACCTTGAGATCTTTAGTTTTCTGTTACTAGCAGTAATCGTTTCTTCAGACTATCTGCACTTTGTTGTAAAACTCCTACATATCCCAAGTCCCCCCTGGCCTCCTTGGAGCAGTTTTCTTGGGATGACTCGAGACGCTGACTCCTAGGCTTAAGTCCTCAGTTTTACACACCAAATAAAACATAACTCTCAACTTCTAGGTTGTGCGTATTTTTTAGTCAACAAAACTGACCAAAAATAAACAAACCCTAAAATATTTCACTTGATCCTATGTTCTTAACCATATCCTATGCTTTGCTCTCCTTCCAATTTTAAAATTCTTCAGGAAAATTTTACAGTCATCCTTATATCATTCACAAATCATTTTATCTTAAACTCTGTGATCTGAATTATACCAAAATATAACTGAAAAAAAATTTACAGAATTTTGCTTTTATTCTTAAGTTAGTTTACCATATAAACACAGGGGGAAAAAAGTTATGGAGATCTAAAAGGCAAAGAAAGAAAAAAAAGCACAAGAAATTGGCTTGCTGTGAGCACTGTAAGTAATAAAACTGACAATGAAACTCAAGTCTCATGAGTTTGATAGGGAGGGAGTAGGCACAGGTAGTTGTAGAAGTCCCAATAAAGGATCATAGATGGAGAGGGAAATCTAGGGGATGTTGGGAGACCAATGTAAGTTAATAAATTCTTCAAAAAAGCCATCAGACCAAGGCAGGCTGGCTTGACTAGTGGATGTGAGAATTGCCTCAGGTCATTGGGTGGGGGTGGGGTGAGGCCTGCATTCAGATTCAAACAAAGGGCAGGAGTTTGAGGATCACCCTTCTGCTGATTTGAATACACACCTTACCCACCTTACTGGATACCAAGGAGGAGCTATACTCCCAGAAAGGAAGAGTGGGGTCTTTTCAGACACCCACTCCCCTTGGATAATAAAACTGTAGCCCACTGGATCCTGGGGGCAGAACTTCTGTACCTGCCCTCTTGCATCTTTCACAAGTGTCCTATCTTAATAAATCTATTTCTTGCCTGTCACTTTGTCTCTCACTGAATTCCTTCTGAGTGGACGCATAAGGAACCTGAACTTGAGTGAATCCAGACACTGGGTAAGTGATTCTAATTTAAACCCATGTGTTCAAGTCCCAATCTGGGTTTTGGCTAAAGTCCTGTCTCGTGGGTTCAAGTCCCTGAACTGTGTTCCGGCTAGGTTCAAATCGTTAGTGCTGTCAGTTTCAAGTTAATTCTATGGCTCTTTCTCTGACTCTCTCATTTCATCTTTTGCTAAAATTATATTTTTCTGCATGATTATAACATTCAGTTTATCTTTCCCAACTCCTATTTTTGTGCTTTACTTCTAATGGTATTTAGTGTCACATGTGTGCTTTAATCCACCAAGCCACTATTTTGACCCACTTTTCTTTCACTCATTATCATTCTTTTATGCAAGATTTCCCCTAACTTTTTTTTAATTCCTTTAAAGGAAACCATATAAGTATTTCTTTATTCACAAATTAACTATTCTTTCTTTTCCTACAAGATTAATTTAAAATTCAGATTTTTCAGCACTAAATCTCATTTCTTCAAAGTTCTAATTTTAACTTTTATCTTTATGTGCTGTTAGGGTACTGATCTGGAAAGATCAATCTATAGATATGGAGGGAAAAAAAACTTGTAATCATTTTAGTGTTTTGGTGTATTGATGTATCTTAAGGAGATAACAGTGAGTTTGTTTGCTTCCTGAACATATTTTAAAAATTTTCCATTCTTCACTTTTGAAAAGAATACTCTACGTTGCTTGATTAAGACTTGCTTAATGCAGGGTTGCCACAGAACTTCAATTTGTAAAAAATTCGGTATCTGTCAAGTGCAATAAAGAGAACTGCAGTAAAACAAGATGTGCCTGTACTATCAGGCTACTATCTTATTTATTTATTTTTTTTTAACACACTGCTCGAGAGGTACATTTGGGGTAATGAAAAAGACCTAGGGTATAGAGCCAGACAGATGTAACAAGTCATTGCCAATTACTGGGGATGTGATTAGGAATGCTACTTTTGTTTCTGTTTTTATGTTTTCTCATATATAATGTTAGAATAATCATATATATCTTGATTTTTTTGAATAACCAAAAATAGGGACATAAACATAGATATATACACCTCTCACAAATGCTTAAAAAATAGTCATTATTTTACATGGTGATCTGTTTTTTCCTTGTAATGACAGAGCAGGAACAAAATTCAAGAGCTTCCTAATTATATCATTAAAAATATGGAGTGAGGAATTCCTGCTGTGGCTCAGTGGGTTAAGTACCCAACGTAGTCTCCATAAGGATGCAGGTTCAATAACTGGCCTTAGTGGGTTAAGGATCCAGTGTTGCTGCAAGATGTAGCTTAGGTTGCAGATGTTGCTCAGATGTGGTGTTGCTGTGGCTGTGGCCTAGGCCTCAGTTACAGGTCCCATTTGACCCCCAGCCTGTGAAATTCCAGTTGCCACAGGTGATGTCCTAAAAAGCATAAATAAATAAATAAATAACATGGAGTGAAGGTTCTAATTGTCATGACCATCTGGTCATTTTATGATGCCCACTATCAGGTTAACAAACACTCTGAACAGTATTACTTGTTCAATTTTTGTAATTTTATCCCATTAAAATTTACTCTAAATTGGACTAATGAGCAGAAAAATAATGAAATAGGAATAATAAAATATAATGTGAGAACCTCGAGGATTATGTGGTTATTCTCTATAAAACTCTTTATAATTTACTCTGTTTTCATTGTTTACATATAGTAAAGTATCAGGAATAAAACTCCCTGATTCAAATGCCAGATTAGGCATTTTACATTGATCAAAAATTTTTCTCTCTCAAAACTACTTTTAAGGAAAAAAACAAAAACACTTAGCAAATGTTAAGTGTTTATTTACCTTTCAAAGAGGATCAACAAGATGATTACATGTGGAAGAAATCAATCTTGTTTGACATTGTTAGTCTGCAACATAGCTCATCCTCTTGCTACTAATCAAGATATCACTGTTTGTTAGGTCAAAAGTAATTACTCAACTACAAGGAAAATGTACCTTCACTAAAGTTTAATAATGGAAAATTTCCTGGTGCACTCAAGTATTGTTAAAGTTGCACCTCAAAAATGAATTTGGGCAACAGCAACAGCAAAAAACAATCAACCAATTGAAAAGGCAACCAAATTGAATGGGAAAAATTACATTTGCAAATGATACATTCGATAAGGGGGTAATATCCAAAGTATATAAATAATTAATACAACTAAATATTAAAAAAATTCAGTTGAAAAATGTGCACTTCTTTTCCAAAGAAGACATTCAGATGGCCAACATATACATGAAAGGATGCTCAACATCACTCAACATCAGGGAAGTGCAAATCAAAACCACAATGACTTACTACCTCTGCCAGAATGGCTACCATCAAAAAGATAAGAAATAACAATTGTTGGTGAGGCTGTAGAGAAAAGGGAACCCCTCCTGCACTATTGGTGGGGATGTAAATTGGTACAGCCACTATGGAACACAATATGGAGATTCTTCACAAAATTAAATATATAATTACCATATGATCCAGCAATTCCACTTACGGGTATTTTTTCAAAGAAAACAAAACCTCTAATTCAAAAGATATATGCATCCCAATATGCATCATAATTTACAATAGTTAAAGTATGGAAGCAACCTAAGCACTCTTTGATAGATGAGTGATTTGCATATCTAAGTTTTGGTGGTCATTGCTTTGCAACATTATTATAACAGTAACTGATACAAAGCTGAAGCATCTATGCTTAAAACAACTATGAACAGATAGATTAGAGTTGGAGAAATATTTTAGAGCTAGCTGCATTAGAGAGAGAACAGGTGAAAGATTTTCAAAAAGAGTCAAAGTGTATTTTGAATAGAACCCCTTTTAGCATTAAGAAAATTTTAGGTAAATTTTAGATTTTCCAGTTAATTTTGATGGCCATATTTGAATTTTATTGCAGATAATTTAGACTTAGTCTGGCCACAACACTAAAAAATGCAGACCCAAACTTTTCATTGATTGTGTTTAATACAAATTTACAAAACAGGAAACAATATCAGGAAACTGCAGCCCAGGCTAAGGTCATAATCAAAATGTACTCAGAACATCCTAGGAACTAGACATAAAATCAGCATCTTTTGGTTTCAAAAGCTGCCATGGATTACTCAAGAAAGATAGGATAAGATGAAAATACACTTCAGGAAAATTTATTTGTGCTTAATGGACTGAATTAACAGAATTACAAATCACTCATGGAATTTAAATTAATAAAATGATCTGGAGTTCCCGTCGTGGCGCAGTGGTTAACGAATCCGACTAGGAACCATGAGATTGCGGGTTCGGTCCCTGCCCTTGCTCAGTGGGTTAATGATCCGGCGTTGCCGTGAGCTGTGGTGTAGGTTGCAGACGCGGCTCGGATCCCGCGTTGCTGTGGCTCTGGCGTAGGCCGGTGGCTACAGCTCCGATTCAGCCCCTAGCCTGGGAACCTCCATATGCCGCGGGAGCGGCCCAAGAAATAGCAACAACAACAACAACAACAATAACAACAACAACAAAAGACAAAAAAAAAATAAATAAATAAAAAAAATAAAAAAAATAAAATGATCTAAAGTGAGAATAAATCTGCCATATTCAAGGTATTTGAGCTAAAGGAATTTTTATAAGGTAGTTGGGTTGTTCTCAGTAAAGCTGGCAAAACTGTTAGTAATCTCCAAGTATCTGAATGAGCTCTCCTTTGAGTTGTGATTTTTACTAAGTATTTGGATAAAAATATGCAAAATGATCCCATTGATTTTGACAGAAACAGTTTTCTAGGAAAAAGTGGTTTTTTAAAAGGTTTCCTTAAAAAATAATTAAGGAAAAGCAATTATAGTCATTTTCACTAATAGGTGAACTTTTTTAACAAAATGAACTCATTTCTGATGGATGTGATATAAATACGATGGCCAAACACTGAGGGACTGGAGAATCATTTTATATACTATTTCTTAGTGATAATTTGATAATATTAAATTTTAGTAGGAGATGATTACTTAAATATGGCACATCCATATTACATAATATGCTTTAGAAATTCAGATCATGTTTTAAAGTAAATTTACTGAACAGGAAACAAAACTAATAATATAGAATTTAGGATAGAAGTTCCCTGGTGGCTCACTAGGTTGAGAATCTGGTGTTTTCACTGCTGTGGCTTGGGTCACCGCTGTGGTACAGGTCCAACCCCAGACCTGGGAACTTCTTCATGCTGTGGGCACCACCACCAAAAAAAAAAAAAAAAAAAAAAGAATTAAGGACAAAGACAAAATAAAAATCACATACAATATGAATCGTATGCTATGAAAACATATAAATTGGATGTTAAAAACCTCTATTAATTGAATGTTTCATTCTAGTTCTCATTTGTGAACTCTCTTGTGTGAGCTGCAAGTTCTGTATTATTTGCTTGGCATGGCTTTTCCTCCCTTCCTTGGTTCAACCTCCAATACCAAACACCTTAGAACTTGGAGGAAAATAAGGAGAAAGACCCCCTTGCAATCAAAACATACTGATCATTATTAGTATTTCTGCTAAGTAATGACATTGCCAATTGCTGCTTGTGACAACACTGTTTGGACATGCTCTGCAGATGATCTACACTCTTCTGACCATAGGTTAGCCTTTCAGCCTTTACTGTTTCTGGCAAGGCCACAGTTTCAATAGAGATTTTGTACAGGCATTTTTGGAACTGTTTCTTACTAGGTCTTGACACCTCCATGTGTCAGGGACATTGAGTTACAAAACTACAGAGGGCACTTTCACTCTACCGTTTATGTAAACAGAATCCCCTGAAATGATACAGAACAGCTGTGCCATCCATGATGCTCTGTGTGGATAGGACAGCATCTCTGTTTTCTAAGAAGCCAGAAAACTTGGTCTCTCTCTCAATCTTGAGGTAGTTCTCCTCCAGCAATGAGTCAACCCCTCTTTCCTCTTGAAACAATAGCATCAAACCTCCTCTTCTTTCAGGAAATGTGACCTAATCCTTTTGCGGACAAAAGGATTTCAACACAAAGCCAGGCTCTGGCGCACTCGCACTCACGCTCTCTCTCTCTCTCTCTCTCTCTCTCTCTGGGGGTGTGTGTGTGTGTGTGTGTGTGTGTGTGTGTGTGTGTGTGTGTGTTTGGTGCTGCCTCACAGTTACCATTAAGCACTGTTAGTAGGATTACTTCCTTCCCAATGAAAGACAGCTTCCTTTAATCACTGCCAACATCAGTTTCTCGAGCCCTTTCAAAGAGCAGAGTCAGTGGGGATAATTGTGCTGGTCAGGAGAGAAGCCCTATTAATTTTGGCAAGTATATAGAGTAATATTCTGTGGGGAAATAAGAAGGAAAAATACATCCTAACAAGGAACAACAGCAGTGTGTTGGTTGTAGCTCTTTAGAAAACCATCCTCTAAAAGCCAAAATATTCACTAGGATACTAACAACGATATATTTTTTTAATCATTATTCGTATACATTTAATATTTATGTGATTCCTGGGAGATTTAATCATTTCAAAGAACACCATGCCTCCATTTCTAATTAACCCAATGCTCGTCCCATTGTCTTGTTACACCATTCTAAATTAACCCATGAAACTTTTTTTTGTTGTTGTTCTTTTTTGGTCCACATCCTTAGCATATGGAGATGCCCAGGCTAGGGATCAAATTGGAGCTGCAGCTGCTGGCCTGTCCCAGAGTCATAGCAAAGCAGGATCTGAACTGTGTCTGCTACCTACAATGCAGTTCACCGGAATGTGCCAGATCCTTAATCCCCTGAACGAGGCTAAGGATGCTCATGGATGCTAGTCTGATTCATTTCTGCTGAGCCACAACACAGAATCCCTAACCCATGAAACTTTTAATTAAACAAAAAGTAAACATATTTAATGTCTGAGATCGATCAAAAACCAGAGTTTTTCTGAAGTAATTTTACTTAGAAATACAGTTAAACTGATTTTTTTCAAGTCAAAGTCTACTTGTTTTATAATTGAATGTTTTCAATCAATCTATTAATACAGTTTGTCTGAAAACCACTTAACATACTAAATATTTCTCTATGCTTTATTTCATCAAATCAGTTTTTGAATTATAGTCCCTATTTTTCAAAACCCTCCAGATTTTATTTGACAATTTCCAAGGATAAATTATAGACTAATATAAACCTAAATTTGTCCAAGAGAACAAAGAAAATAACCATCAAAAGTGGCAATAAATATTCATAGAGAAAAATAACATTTTCCAAAACAAAGGCAAGATATTCTGGATCACAGAATGCAACTCAGTTTAACAATATAACTTTGAATCATCACTTCTCTTGAAATATTTCTTATTGATGACTACAACTCCAGGTCCTTCTTTTTGTTATGTGTTCACATTTCTGATTCCATTCCTTTACACCAGACACTCAATTATAAGTGATTAAGTTTGCCCCTCAGTCTCTTGAATGAACACAACTGATCCTTGAAAAACATGGGAGTTATGAACACTGTATGCATGGTTGAAAATCTTCTTTTATCACTGAGAAAATCAAGGCCATCATTGAACTTCCTTTAAAATTCTTAAAGTGAATTACAAGATTCTCCATGATCTGGTTTGACTTTACCTCTCCAAAATAATTTCTTTTGAACCTCACACTCCAACTCCTACTGCTGTTCTCTCAACATGGTATCTCATGCTTCCACTACACTCTTCTCCCATTTTCTTCTCACTTATCTCTCTGGTGAATAATGACACATATTTTAAACTCAGTCTGAGAGGTTTCCTATGAAGACTATGTGATGTCTGAGCCAGAATATATTCCTCCCTGCAGCATGGCCCCTTTGTAATATATATAGAGAGATTCTACTATTGAATCTATACATTTTTACACTTTCTGTTTCCTCATGCTTCATGAGAGCTGAGGATTATTGCATGCTTGTCCTAGAACTTGAACGATGCCTGGTATATTTTAAGGATTCCATATATATTTGAAAAAGAAATTCATGACTTTGGTATTTTAGATTTTACAAAACAATCCCATGTCTCTAGGTAAACTTAATTTTCACATAAGTATTTGAACTCTTCTCACTCAACTGGGAACCCAGAGCTCTGGACCCAAGCCAGGTACTAGAAGACCAAGTATAGGATGAGATGGAGGGAGGCTGAAAGTGTCTTCAGGAGAGACTAGCCATTATGAACCAGGCAGGGCATGTGGCCACTGAATCAGTCAACAGTGGCAGAATGGAGGTACCACCTAGTTGGGGGAACAGACCCAGGAACAGGAGCAATGAATTCAAAACAGAAGCTTATGAGCCAAACCTGGTTGTTCTAAAAGGGAGGGCAAGACCCACGTGCCTTTGACACAGCAAAGTGGCCCAGATAGTGGTGAAATTGAAGCTGTTATGTAGTCTTTAAAAGCTTGGGTATAGACTATTACTCAGCCATAAAAAAGGAATGAAATAATGCCATTTGCAGCAACATGGATGGACCTAGAGATTATCATGCTGAGTGAAGTTAGGCAGTGAAAGATAAACATTATATGATATCACTTATATGTGGACTCTTAAAAAGGGATACAAATGAACTTGTTTGCAGAATATAAACAGACTTACAGACTTGGAAAACAAACTTATAGTTACCAAAGAGGACAGGTGAGAGAGGGGATGGACTGAGGGTTTGGGATTGGCACATACACACTGAATGGAATGACTGGCCAATTGGGACCTGCTGTATAGCAGGGGCCTCTACCCAATATTCTGTAATAATCTATATGGGGAAAGAATCTTAAAAAGAATGTATGTGTGTGTATATGCATAATTGAATCACTTTGTTGTATAGCAGAAGTAATCACAGCATTGTAAATCAACTGTACTTCAAAAAACTTTAAAAAATGAAAACAAAAAAATAAAAGCTTGGGTGGCAATTCTATTAGATAGTTATTACACATGAAGAACTTGTAAAATTATTATTCCAAGATGTCTCAATTAAAAAGAGGCAGAGCTGGAACTTGAAGTAAGACTTAGGTTATCAAGTCGATGAGTTTCCTCCCACTAATGAATAATGCCTGGTTCAAGGACCAAGCCTGATGCGCATCTTGTATTGAAAGCCAGAGCATAAAAGCATCCAGAAGTAGATGCAGATCCAGGAAAGTATTGTTTTACAGAACTAAAGGGGCAAGAATGCTCCAAATATGATAGAACAAGTGACAAGTGCATAAAGAAGATGACCAAGTTCAGCAGCATGATAAATGATGGGAAATATAATTCTTACATCCACCTGAAAGTGTGATAATTTCCCAGTTGCAAGCATTTGCAAGTGAAATCAAAGATGTATTCTTATCCTTAATTGACACACAAATCTAAAGGAGTCTTAATGACAAGCATCTTTCTCTCTCAAGGTCCCATTAATATCCTTTGTATGTTGGATGAGGACTTATTTCTCCCCTGGTACCTTATGGTTTCCTTTTCCCCTGACTCCCATACCTATTTCCATAGGCTATTCCTCTTAGGCTTGCAGTAGCTTCTTAGGTTTTTCCTATTGTGCTTCCTTTAGTTAAAGTATGTTGTCTTCTTGTGATGCTTAGCCACAGAATTTGGGCTTTCTCAAGGCAAATAAAAGTTGCCTTTGAGGAGTTCCTGTTGTGGCGCAGCAGAAATGAATCCAACTAGGAACCATGAGGTTGTGGTTTAGATCCCGGGCCTTGCTCAGTGGGTTTAGGATCTGGCATTTCCATGAGCTGTGGTGTAGGTCACAGACACAGCTCAGATCTGGCATTGCTGTGGCTGTGGTGTAAGCCAGCAGCTACAGCTCCAATTAGACCCCCTAGCCTGGGAACCCCCATATGCTGCAGGTGCAGCCCTAAAAAGCAAAAAAAAAAAATTGCCTTTGAGAACTGTGAAGCACCTCATATTATTCATTTTTCTTTCAAACTTCAAAGTTTATATTCTAAGTGGTCAGGACTCTTTTCCAATTATTTTTGGATTCTTAAAATTTTATTGTGTCTAGGTTATCTATGCCACCCTCAAGACATAAGAGGGATATAGCTTCCAAGAGTGACATATTCTTTTTGCCTTAGGTGATTGTTTTCTGTTGACTGTGATAAGGACATAGCAATGTAATTGATTTTATTTACTTCAGATGACTATACTAGATTCTTCAAGATTTTCTGGAACCAAGACTTTCACTTCCACTTCAATGGGGAGTTCAGGTGCCATCTTCTTCTCTGTCTTGAATGAAAATACCAGAAACAACCCACTGACCACTCAGTATATAAACTTTGAAGTTTGAAAGAGAAATGAATAATATGAGGTGCTTCACAATTCTCTTCTGATGGAATCTCAGCAACTTTAGAAGCAACCTTCCCAGTACTTTCAACCACTACATTGAACCAACCACTTTCTAAGTGTTTTTCAAAATTCAATCATGTAAAGTCATGGATATTTTACTGTATTTGACCCATAACAATTCACAGAGTTCGGCAGAATACAACTTTTTCTGCTAACAACTTCCTGCTCTCTCCTCTATGCTCTGGGATTTCTCCTTACTCACTTTTCCTATCCTCTTCCAACTTCTAGTTCCTTATAGCTTCTGTTCATTGATGCCTCTGTCTCTCATGGCTTGTACAACACTAGACCATTCATCTCTATCTGTTAATTAATGACATATAGTGGAGTAGGTGATCTGATTGTCTTGACCAGTCACCTCTCAGAGCACACTCTTTGGGTAAAGTTCTCATAATGAACCCTTCTGTATTCCCTAGTATTCCCATTCCAGCCTGAAGTTGACAGATTCTAGAGCTAGTGCCATATCTGGTTATAATGGTATAAAATTTAATACCTATGAAGTATTAGCATGTATGAGAGAGAGCAGTGGAAGTTATAGACATTTGAAACAATCAATACAGTTTCTCCCTCTCTCTCTCTTTCTCTCAGCTCTTTTAATAGTTGGGAGGAGTTCCTGTCATGGCTCAGTGGTTAAGGAATCCAACTAGGAACCATGAGGTTGCAGGTTCGATCCCTGGCCTTGCTTAGTGGGTTAAGGATCTGGCATTGCCGTGAGCTGTGGTGTAGGTTGCAGGTATGGCTCGGATCCCGCGTTGCTGTGGCTATGGCATAGGCCGGTGGCTACAGCTCCGATTAGACCCCTAGCATGTGAACCTCCATATGCCACAGACCAAAATATATATATATATATATATATATATATATATATATATATGTGTGTGTGTGTGTGTGTGTGTGTGTGTGTATTTGGGAAAAAAATACACTCACTTTCTGAGCACTCAAGTCATTTCTCCAGAGGCAGTCGAATTTTTTTTTTATTTTTTTATTTTTATTTTTTTGTCTTTTTGCCATTTCTTGGGCCGCTCCCGTGGCATATGGAGATTCCCAGGCTAGGGGTCAAATCAGAGCTGTAGCTGCTGGCCTACGCCAGAGCCACAGCAACTCCGGATCCGAGCTGTGTCTGCAACCTACACCACAGCTCAAGGCAACACCAGATTCTTAACCCACTGAGCAAGGCCAGGGATCAAACCCGCAACCTCATGGTTCCTAGTCAGATTCGTTAACCACTGAGCCATGAAGGGAACTCCAAGAGGCAGTCAAATTACTTTTATCTCCCGCCCCCCCCCTTATGAATTGAAGGGGTACATGTTCAAATCACCCCACTAAAAACACATGAAATAAAGAACCTCTGACCTTCTGCAAGACCATAATCTCAATTATGGTTCATCTCTAATGTCACAAATGTAATCTATCTTAAAGATGACTTATATATCTCTCTTTCATTTTCTTCTCCCTAAAACGGGGTTTCCCTCTGTTTGTTTCATCTTGATCAGCCCTCATATATTTAAGATCAATAACATATAGGTAAATAATGTTTGAAAACTTTATCCAGACTGAAGCCATTTAGAATGGCCCTCTGCTTTTCTTTGCTTTAACACAAACAATAGGTCAAGTTTTCTTCCACTGAACCATGTGTAAGTAAATCTGGCTCTCTCCCTCAATTTACTGCTTGGCAGGCTGAGGGCCCCAAGGTCAAGACCCCGTCTTTCCAAAGTATGATGGAGTCTGAAGTCCGACCTCTTCTTCACTCTCTTCCAGACTACTTAGTTTTTTGGGTTTTTTTCCCCCCCAGTGTGGCCAGATGGACTCTTTTATATCCTGTACACAGTGCTAAGTTTGGATTTAGTTTTCCAAGATTAATCCAAGTTTAAACTCTCAATATTACAGAATCTTTCCATGGGGAAAATTTTCCAGCCACTCTTGTTCATTTAAAAATGTCTAAATAATTACATTTTTTAAAAAATTATGGCTCCATCCAAACTTCCTCCTAACTCTATATCTCTATCTAGTGGAAATTAATATGGCACACACAAGGATAGAATTGTGCATTGATTTAACTCATTCTCATTTAAAATTACAGGAGAAGTCAATTAGAAAAGTATACTTTTACATAAGAAACATACAGGAGCAAAAGCAGGAAAACAGACAAAAAGATCATTTTCTTAATTATGGTTCATTTTTTCTTAATTATGGTACAAAAACCTTTTTACTTTCTTACTTACTCTTAAACAAAGACTAAGTAGATCTCAGTCTCTTTCATCCTCAGACCTGGAGATGGGGCTTCTGATCTGTATGATAGGCAGTATATGTCAATTAGTTCGCTGGGATTGTCTCACATATTTGATACCAAGTGCATGCAATTTCAGATGTTAACTGCAAGTTGATCCTGTTTGTCTCACTGTTTGCATACCTGAAGATAGAAATAAGGACCCATTCTATACGTGAGGAACGTTAAAATCTTAAGGGACCATTTAGAGTATTATGGAAAGGGGAGTCTAGAATACAGACTTTCTGTCTCCCCACTTATTTTTTTCTCCATGTAATTTCCCACACGGACCTTGGATGGGACCTTATGAACTGCCTTTATATACGGCATGAAGGAAGTGAAATTTTACTTATTTCATGCCCAAAGAGCCAGGTTTAAGCACATTCCCAAATTACATCTAAGAGGAAAACATGTTTGTTTAGCATCTAGTAGGAATCAGTTAATATTTTTTTTTTCTTTTTATAGCCGCACCCACTGCATATGGAGGTTCCCAGGCTAGGAATTGAATTGGAGCAGTAGCCACTGGCCTATACTACAGACATAGCAATGTGGGATCCAACCTGCCTCTGTGACCTACACCACAGCTCAAGGCAATGATGAATTATTAACCCACTGAGCAAGGCCAAGGATCAAACCTGTGTCCTCATGGATACTAGTCAGATTCGTTTCTGCTGAGCCATGATGGGAACTCCAGTATCTGGTAAATTTGATGTCTCTTTCACATTTTAAAAATCTGAGGAGTTCCAATTGTGGCTTGGTGGGATAAGGACCCAGTGTAGTCTTTATGAGGATGTAGGTTTGATCCCTTGTCTTGCTCAGTGGGTTAAGGATCTGGCATTGCCACAAGTTGTGGTAGAGGTCACAGATGCATCTCAGATCCAGTGTTGCCATGGCTATGGCATAGGCCATAGCTGCTCCTCCAATTTGACCCCTGGCCCTTGAACTTCCACAGGTGTGGATATAAAAAAAGAAAAGAAAAATCTGAGCTGAAGGAAGGCATTAACTTTGGTTATTTTTGATTACTTACATTGATTATTTAAACTTGTTCATAGTTGCAGGAAGATTTGAATTTTAGACTTTATTTCCAATCATGAGCTGAAAGACATTGTTTCTTAACAAAGTAATTTAGTAAATCAGAAGCTAGGTAGTAGAAGTAAAAGGGAGAAGAGACCTTCCTACCAAAGCATTAAACATCTAGGGTCTGTGCTCTCCAGAATGATAGAACCCCTTCCATTTTGGATCGACACACATTCATTAAAAATAAATCCAATATTCCCATCTGGTCTGACTCATTCGATGGGAACAAGACGTTCCTCTCACAGAACAAACAAACAGGGAAAGGATTGACAATGAAAGGAAACATGGAACAAATCTTGTGCAATTTTCCCAGGTCCAAGGACAAGAGATGCAGAATATCAGCAAGCCCACTTATATGTAAAGATATGTATTGTATTGGATTACCCCACAGATCAATTGAACCTTCAGTCTTTAGCAGCTTTTGCTTCATCAGTTTTCAAAACTAGCTTCTGTTCTAGTATCTAATATCTGTTCTAGTATCTAGTATGTTCTAGTATCTAATTAGTATACTAATATCTAGTATCTGTTCTAGTATCTAGTTAGATTATTAAGGGGTAGAAGTAAATGTGTTCTGAGTACATTTTGATTTATAAAAGCAGTGGTAGAATTCATAAATATCTTAATTAAAATGTAAATTCTTTTAGCAGGGCCTCTTGAAACAAGTAGCTCTGAATTTCTCCCACATTCTAAGTCCTCTATAGATTGCTTTTCTTTTTTTTTTTTTTCAGCTTTTTAGGGCTGCACTTGTGACATATAAAATTTCCCAGGCTAGGGGTCGAATTGGAGCTGTAGCCACTGGCCTACACCACGGCCAGGGCCCCACCAGATCCAAGTCATGTATGTGACACCTAAGCTCATGGTAACTCAAGGCCAGGGATTGAATCTGCGTCCTCATGGATACCAGCCAGGTTCATTATTTCCAAGCCCTGAAAGGAACTCCTGTAGGTTGCTTGTTATAATCCATAGTCATGGAGGGAAAGAGGGGATGGAAAAAGGAAAAAAAAATTGTATACATATATATTCCAAGCCTCAATCACCACGGGAGACTCAAAATACTGTAAATCAAGTTTATTTATTACGCTCCTTTTGGCGAGGAAAAGATCTTCTCAATTTTTTTGTCAGGTAATCAAAATTGTTTTACTTCTCAAGTTCTTAAATTACTTTCTATTTCCATCTTAATGTCTTCTGTCATTATACATTGATAAAATATACTTGTCTTGGCAGGATTAAGACAAATTATTTTCTGTTTTTTCTTAAGTGCTTAATGCAGAAATTAAATTTTCAGAAACTTCCATAGATACAATGAATTAAATTGACACATAAGTGTAGTATATTTAGCTCTGTACCTAAAACTACCTTGATTATTCTTATGGGTAATCTTAAACTGGAATGTAAAGTAAGATTTCCATTGAGTCAATGTTTTTAATTCTCTCTGTCATCGTTATTTTAAGGGGAAAAGTTCATGAATGATAAGCCAAAGAGATTTGCCAATTCTAACAATGTATTTTTCTCCTTTCATAGATGAACTGGGAAAAAATTGTTCACTTCTATTACTTATTTTTTGGAAATGTGATGATATCTTTTGTGGAGAAAGACCATATGGAACAACCACAAAGATATGTGTGAAGGGAAGTGAGGGTGTATTATCAAAAAAAAAAAAAAAAAAAAAAAAAAAAGAACACTAGTGGAAAATACAGACAAATTATCTTTCAAGTATAATTTTATCCAAATACACTGATTTTTTTTTTTTTTACCCTGTTTGAATTTGAAAAATAGACTTAAGCTTGGTTTGCATTAGCCCTGGTTCTTGGGTGGTGGGATAGTAAGTTCAAGATGTTTAATAATCTTTCACTCTGAGGATCAAGCATTTTATCACACAAAATCAGAGCCAAGTTACAATCTATAAAGAAAATATTCTTATTGAATTTTGGCTCTAGGCTTTCTTCCCTTTAGAGAGCCAATATTTCAGTCCAAGACCCTTCTGAGCTACAACAGTCCTAATGTTTTATAACATGGCTGCATGTCTATATGTACCATTTAGAACCTCAGACATATTACTGCTGGTTTTAAGTCAGGCTTTCTGAAATGGACTCAAAGAAAGACTGTGTTTACAAATGTTTGGCTGGCTACTTAGTCAGGGTCTTCTTGGGGGTAATTCTTTAACTGAGTATCACTAACCCAGGGCTAGCCCTCCACTTAAGACATTTAGAAACTCAATCTCTCAAGTACAGTCTGAGCTAATCAGTCCCCCTGGGACTGGTTCATGGGTTGTGATTTGTAAGAGATGTATGGATTATATTTAGTCTCCCACTCTGTACTCTAGACATTCTGGACCTCCTCCTGCCAAGTATAATCACCCCACTTCTTTTAAACTAGATCCTTCCCGTGTCAGAGATGCTGTCATCAGATTCCCTGACTCATCTGATTTCAACAGAAAATTCACTGTTCCAGAGAAGCCCTCTCTGACCACCCTATCCAGAGTAACCTCTCCCTGGATTTCTCTCTTCTTCTAACTTACTTTACTTTCTCCAATAGCTCTTAGGGCTACATGAAATACTATTACTTATTGAATTTTCTACCAAATTATCCTCTCCTCCTGCAACTACATAAGTCCCATGAGGACAACCTTTGGTGTTTTCCCTACTCACCCAGCACCAAGAAACCAGAGAGCTGGTACTTAACATATTGATAGACAACAGCAAAGGCACAACCTTTGAATCATCCTGTGTCAATCCATAAAAACAACACAGCAACTCAGATATCACACGTATGCCCAAAAGCACTTGTAGGTTAAAATATGTTTACCCCACACACTTCAAAATATGAGCAGCCATATGCTACCACAAAGCCTTTAGGGTGCCCAGCAACTATTGAAAAAAGCAGAGACTTCTTCAATCCTGAGAGACAGAGAATCCAGAGACTGCCAGCAGATACTTGTTCCCAGACATGTGTTTGCACAGTCTGTGTGTAGAGTCTGGGGGGCCAATGTGAGAATAGCGTTGAAAAACAGGAGGAAACATTGCAGGCTCTGCTGTGAGGGTACAAGGACACCTCAGGAAGGATAGAAAGTTCTGAGCCAAATGAACACCAAGGTCAAAGTCCTTATGACAGTTAATTTTATGTTTCAGTTCAACTGGGCTAGGGAGCACCCAGATATTTGGTTGAATATTGGTCTGATATTGGTCTGAGCATTTCTGTGAAGGTGTTTTTGGATGACATTAACATTTAAATCAGTAAACTGAGCCAAGCGGAGTGCCCTCCCTCATGTGGGTAGGCCTTGGCTGAACCTTGGAGGCCAGAAGAGACCAAAAGGGCTGAATTTTTCCTGAGGAAGATGGTGTTCCTCCTGTCTGACTGCCTTCAAACTAAGACATTAGTTTTCCCTACCTTTGGACTTGAACTGAAACAATGGCTCTTCCTGGGTCTCCAGTCTACCAGCCCTCAGACTGGAATTACGCCACAACTCTCTTGAGTCTTCACCTTGCCAGTTCATCCTGTAGATCTTAGGACTGGTCAGCCTCCATGATAGAAGGAGCCAATTCTTTTTAATAAGTATCTTTTTTTCTTTTGGCCATACCCATAGCATGTGGAAGTTCCCTAGGCTGGGGATGGAACCCACACCACAGCAGTAATCAGAACCATAGCAGTGACAATGCTGGATCCTTAAGCTGCTCAGCCACCAGGAAGCTCCTATAATAAGTATATTTAAATAAGTGTAAACAAATGCTAGATAGTTCTTTTATTAGTTCTATTTCTCTGGAAACTCCTAACTGATAGAATCTTTTTCAGAACAAAGTTTCACTGAGGGAAACTGCTAGGAATAAAATCCAAATTGAGCTTTAAAAGACACTGGAGACAAGAGAAAGAGAAGTTCTAGCTGAAATTGTAAGAAGGGAAAAATAAATGTAAAATTCAGAGGTTTACCTAACGGCAGAAAAGACAACCTATAACACTATACTAGAAAAGTTTTCTGGCCCATTCTTTTTCCTAAGAACACCACACAAAAAGCAAGTCTCAAATGTAAGCTACATAACTTTATAATTTACATTACATATGAAGTTATTATAATAAAGAAGGGTTAGTACAAATTTTTTAAAAAGCTCATCTCTGCAGGAAAGGAAGGTTGGTTAGAAAAATATACCCACAAAATGGAAGAAAACCGTAATCTCATATTTTAAGAGGGCTGAAAGACAATTAAGGTGATTATATAAGGTATGAAAGAAAAATATATATTAGAAGCAGAAAAATTAGGAATGAGACAATTGGACTAAATGTAGATTGAAAAAGAGCTCACAGATCTCAGGGGAAAATTATATAGTAAAAAAAATCTTGTCAGAAGTTAAAATTCAACTAGGAAATATTAAGAAGAAATATGTAGCATGAAAAATATTGTAAGGATGAAGAGAGGAAGAAGGAAGAAGAGGTAGAGAAGGAGGCGGTCAATTTAAAAATATACCCATGAAATAAAAATTTCCAAAGAGAAAATGCAATGTCACAACAAACAAAAAAATAATATATATTTTTAAAATGACCTGAAATGCACCAATTCCTTGATATACCAATTATAAAAGTAAACTCAAGAAATAGATAATGTGAAAATCTCCTTATCTATTAAAGACTTGAATTTGCAGTTAAAAATTTCCCACAAAGTAAACTCGTTGAATTGTAGCAAACATTTAAGCAATAAATATACTAATTCTATAGAAAATCCTCCAGAAATTTCAAAAGGAGAGAATAATTCCCAACTAATTTAATGATATCAGAATTACTCTGGAGCAAAAACCATAAAGTCATTGCATAAAAACAAATAAGAACATATATATATAAAGGGGAATTCCTTAGTAGTGTCTCCACAGAGCTAGGACACAGGTTCGATCACTGGCTTGGCAGAGTGGGTTAAGGACTTGAAGGATTCGGTGTTGCCACCTCTGTGGAATAGGTCAAAATCACAGCAGCTCAGATCTGATCCCTGGCCTGGGAACTCCATATGCCAAGGGAGAAACAAACAAACAAACAAACAAAAGATACATAAAAATGATAAGGGTTCATTCCAGCAATGCAAGGTATTTTTAACATTTGAAAATCCATCATTGTAACTCACTATATTAACAAATGAAGTAAGAAAAAATGTATGAGAAGATCAATAGATGCAGAACAAGTATTTGACAAACCTAACATACATTCTTGATCAAATTCTCAGCAAATTATAGATAAAAGGAAATTTCCTCAACCTGATAAACCTTAGGAATAAATCTGGCCAAAGAGGTATAAAACATTCACATTGAAAACTTAAAAACACTGAAGGAAAAATTAAGAAAAGCCAATAAATGGAGATAAATACGTTATTTATGAGTTAGAAAACTCATATTATTAAAAAGTAAATTCTTCCCAAATTGGTCTATGGATTCAAAACAATTTGTGATCAAGATTTAAGAATGTTTTCTTGTGCTAATTGGTATGCCATGTATAAAATTAATTTGGGGAAGTTCCCATTGTAGTTCATCAGTAACAAATCTGCCTAGTATCCGTGAGAATGTAAGTTCGATCCCAGGCCTTGCTCAGGGGTTAAGGATCTGGCATTGTGGTGAGCTCTGGTGTAGGTTGAAGATGAGGCTTGGAGCCCTCATTGCTGTGGCTGTGGCGTAGGTAGGCAGCTGTAGCTCTTATTCGACCCCTAGCTTGGGAATTCCCATATGCCATGGGTGCAGCCCCAAAAAGACAAAAAAAAAAAAAAAAAAAAAACGGATGTTCTGCAATAGTCTGAAACTGGACACAACCCAAATGCCTATCAAAAGATAAATAGGTAAGTGCACCATGGCATATCCATAGAAGGGCTACTCAGAAACAAATAACAATGGACTATTACCAAAGACCAAGCAACAACATAAGAAAAAAAAATCTCAAAATAATTATGCTGAATAATAAGAATAAAATAATTATGCTGTCATGGATGCCTGGTGGTTGGGAGTTGGAGGAATAGGATGCAGTAACAGACAGGCACAAAGAAACCTCTACTGTTAATGGAGATGGTCACTACTGACTGCATGCTTGCTAACTCTTCTTTTATCTTTTTGTACAGTTTCAGAGAGTGGAATGTTTTGTTTGATTCTACATCATTTAATAGATTCAACAGTGAGCTTATCAAATTCCTGGAAGTTGAACATTGTTCTCTTGAAAGCTGCTTTGGACAAGCTTCAGCACACCATTCTAACTGACCTTCTAAAAAGAACTAGGCCCAGATGGTTTCATAGTAGAATTCTAACAAACTTCAAAGCTTCCAATGTTAGATAAATTTTTCCAAAGCGTAGAAAATGAAGGAAAAAAATGCTAATTTTTTTGGAGGACAATATAACATTGTATATATTTATATATACACATATGTATACATATATATACATATGCATACATATATACATACATATATATACACACATCAAACCATTTGATAGGAACAGTACAAAAGCTATGAAAAATTAATATTACTTATGAATATCAATGCAAAATTACTAAATGAAATAATGCTGACCAGAATCCTTGGAGTTCCCGTCGTGGCGCAGTGGTTAACGAATCCGACTAGGAACCATGAGGTTGCGGGTTCGGTCCCTGCCCTTGCTCAGTGGGTTAACGATCCGGCGTTGCCGTGAGCTGTGGTGTAGGTTGCAGACGCGGCTCGGATCCCGCGTTGCTGTGGCTCTGGCGTAGGCCGGTGGCTACAGCTCCGATTCGACCCCTAGCCTGGGAACCTCCATATGCCGCGGGAGCGGCCCAAGAAATAGCAACAACAACAACAACAACAACAAAAAAAAAAAAAGCAAAAAAAAAAAAAAAAAAAAAAAAAAGAAATAATGCTGACCAGAATCCATCAGCGCATTAACAAAATAATAAATCAGACATTTCAAGGATGCACAATTAGTTCAATATTAGGAAATCTATTCATATAATACATAATAATAATAAATCTAAGACAAATTATATGTATCTCTTCATAGATGCTGAAAAAAAAAAACTTGGCCAAAATTCAATATTCATTGCTAATAAAAACTCTCTGGAAAATAGGAAGTGTTCAATGCCCTTGCAAGGCAGATGAAGTACAACCATAAAAAAATGAAAGATGAATGGTGAGAATGTATTAATAAGTAGAATAAGCTTACTAATGTCCTCTAGGATTCAAGATTTTGGGTAAAAGAATAGAAATATGCATATAATATCAAAAAATAAAAATTCTAATCCTGAATTTTAATTGGAAATATCACCACAAAGTCAAGACATTTTCTCTTAAAAGGCAGCTATTTCCTAGTTATGAACACTGAAAGTATTAAACTAATAATATTAAATTAATCTCAGAGCAATAAGCATATCAAGGACCTAAATTTTGAGTCTTAATATCACTCCCTAATGAAGATAATATTTTTAGAGAATTGATGGATTCTAGATTTAAAGGAAAAAACATATTGTCATAGCAAAAAATAAGGACTCAGAAACCACCTTATAAAAAGCCAAATGAGTAAAGTTGAGATAATTAGATCATTATAAAAGATAACCACAGCATAGTCAACACACCAAATAAAACTTTATTTCTATGAGTTCACAATGATACCAAAACAAAAAGACACTTTGACAGATGCTAATGAGAGAAAATTATTTCTTTGAAAATGAAATAAAATATATCACAGAATAATCAAGGGAAAAGGAAAAATCAGATGTAATTATGCATTTATTGTATCTTTTATTTGTATATCATCTGTGTCTTAGAGTAACTAGTTGATGAAAGGATATTTATGTTGTATAGAAGTTTTCCAGGTCCTCATTAGAAAAAGGAATGATAAAATTAGAATATATTGATAACATTGTATTGCATAATTAAAAATTGCTAAAAGAGGGAGTTCCCATTGTGACGCAACAGTAATGAACCCGGCTAGTATCCATAAGGATGCAGATTTGATCCCTGGCCCATCTCAGAGGGTTAAGAATCCAGTGTTGCCATGAGCTGTGATGTATGTCGCAGACAGTGCTGAGATCTGGCATTGCTGTGACTGTGGCGTAGGCTAGCAGCTGCAGCTCTGATTCAACTCCTAGCCTGCGAAATTCCATATGCCACAGCTGTGGCCCTAAAAAGAAAAAGAAAGAAAGAAAAAAGAAAAGAAAAACAAGAGTTCTCAAAGAAATAAATAAATGGTAAATATCTGATGTGATGGATGTGTTAACTCAGTGGGGGGGAATCCTTTCATAATGTATGTGTATATCAAATCATCAGGTTGTACACATTAAATGTCTTACAATTTTGTCAATTACACTTCAGTAGAACTGGGAAAAGGACAATCAATTTCCAATATTTTGTAAAACTTAATGAATTGTATGAAATTAGTAATGATAAGTGATTTCCAAGATCACAGAAATTCAGACATCATGTATCTACTGATGTATATGCAAATATCTAAGAAATGCCTTCACAAAATTCAATCAAGGAGTTCCAGTTGTGGCTCAGTGAGTTAAGGACTCAACGTTGTCTCCATGAATGTGTGGGTTTGATCCCTGGCCTCACTCAGTAGGTGCAGGGTCAGGGGTTGCCACAAGCTGTGGTGTAGATGGCAGATACAGTTTGAATCCAGTGTTGCTGTGGCTGTGATGTAGGCCGGCAGCTGCAGTTTCGATTCCACTCCTGGTCTAGGAAATTACATATTTCACAGGTGCGGCCTGAAAAAGAAAAGAAAAAATCAAACAAATGCTGAATTTCCATCGTATTACATGTTTTGAATATATCTGTGTCTAATTGAGACACTGAAACCGTGTAGAAATTTTGGTAGAAAATATTTAATATAAAGAATTATTAACTATACCTCAGGGCAGCTATAATGAGAGATTAGATACTATGGGGTAAAGAGAATTCTAAATAATGTAGGAGGAGAATAGATAGGAGCAGCTACTGCCTCTAGGGCTAAAACAGAAAACTCTGAAAAAGGAACAAACCTGGCAAAGACCCCCCCAACCAAGGATTAGATCTCTATCTCATTGGAGAGGGTGTGGTCAAGTCACCCTGAATGGCAGAATCACTGAAGTCCAGTGAGAGAAATTTGCAGTGACTCTGCCCCTGGGGTCTGAGAGATAGCTGTCCAAGAGGAGACTACACCAGAGGAATTCATTGGGAAACCACCCTTTGGGGTGGTTGAGAAACTGCTCAAGGGGAGGTACTGTGTTCTGGAACTTATTGCAAAATTGCCCAAAGGGAGCCAAGTCAGTCATTCCCAGAGAGGTGCAGAAGACTGCCATCAGAGACCCCAGGACCAGGAAGCAGCATCCTTTCCTCTTATAGGGTCCCTTTGGTACCCTCTACTGATAAAGCTTGAGATCATGCCCACTTGGAAGGGAAAATATGTTGTAGGATCATAAATCAGTTCTTGAAGTATGGATTGGGCACTGAGGGGCAATAGCAGGATAACTGGTAAACTTCTAGCTCTGACTCCTAATACATTTAAGTAGAAGGGATGAAGGGGTGTTTTAGTTGGCTCAGGCTCCCTTAGCAAAATACCACAGACCAGGTAGCTTAAATGGCAGACATTTACTTTCTTGCAGTTCTGGAGGCTGGAAGTTCAAGATCAAGGAGCCATCAGAGATGGTGTCTAGTGAAGTTCTTCCTGGCTTACAGAAAGCTGCCCTCTCCCTGTGTCCTCACCTGGCCTTTCTTCTGTGTGCAAATCAAGAGACAGAGCTCTCTACTGTCTCTTCCTCTTCTTTCAAAGACTCGGTCCTATCAGATTAAGACCTCACCCTTGTGATCTCATTTAATCTTTAGCTCTTTGAAGGTCCTGTCTCCACATATGGTTGTCATGGGGGTTGGGGTTTTAACACACATTTTGGATGTACACCCGTCAGTCCACAACAGAGGGCAAAGCAACATGTTCATCTCATGGGAACAGTCAGAAAAATTAAAACAAAAAGTAGAGGGGAAACCTATCAATTAAAGAAAGTCCTTAACATATGCAACTAAAAATAAAGCTATTTTGGCAAATGTGGACACTTACTAGCTCTGTGATGCTCTTTTCAGATGTGATGATTTAAGAGATAGTGTTTTTTTATTTTTTAATTTTTATTTATTTATTTATATGGCTTTTTTTTTGGGGGGGGGGTGACCGCACCAGCAGCATATGGAAGCTCCCAGGCTAGGGGTCAAATTGGAGCTACAACTGCCAATCTACACCACAGCCACAGAAACACAGGACCTGAGATGCATTTGCGACACGGCTCACGGCAACACTGGATCCTTAGCCCACTGAGTGAGGCCTGGGATCAAACGTGCATCCTCATGGATCTTAGTCAGGTTCATTAACAGCTGAGCCACGAAGGGAACTCCTGGGATAGTGGTTTTTTAAAGTTGTCATCTTCTGAAGTTATGTGCTGAAATATTTGCATATAAAATATCCTGGATTTTGTTAACATAATTCATTGGAAAAAGGAAATGGATGGAGGTAGAGATGAAGTAAGTTTGCTGTGAGTTAATAATTGTTGATACTGAGTGACAGACACACGGAGGGCTTATTAGACTATTGCTCTACTTTTGTGTATGTCTAACATTGTCCATAAAAAAAGTGAAAAATATCAGTGACAAGTGAGTATGACTATAAAGATTAATAATTGTAAGATAATACTGTATACAATGCCATATCAATTCCTCTAAAAATGGTCTATATTTTAAAATATTGTTAGGGGAGTTCCCTGGCTCAGCAGAAATGAATCTAACTAGGATCCATGAGGTGGTGTGGTGTAGGTCACAGACATGGCTTGGATCTGGCATCGCTGTGGCTATGGTATAGGCTGGCAGCTGCAGCTCTGATTTGACCCCTAGCCTGGGAACTTCCATTTGCCACAGGTGAGGCCCTACAAAGCAAAATAAAATAAAATAAATGTTAATTAATTAAAAAAAAAAAAAAGATTTTCCGAGAACTGAGACAAAGCTGGTGGTAGGGTGAGCCAAGGCAAAACTCTAAAGAATGCAAGAGACTTGGATCCATTCTTGCCTTCAGACTCTGTACAGTGCATGGTGACCATGTAAGGTCTACAGATGTAGGAAGTTCCAGGCTAGGGGGTGAATCAGAACTGCAGCTGCAGGCCTACACCGTGGCCACAGCAACACTGGATCTGAGCGGCCCCTGTGACCTACACCACAGCTTGGGCAATGTGGGATCCTTAATCCACTGAGCGAGGCTAGGGATCAAACCCACAACCTCATGGATACTAGTTGGATTCTTAACATGCTGAGCCACAACAGGAACTCCTCATGGGTTATTCTTAAACATCGCTTTGGAAAACAAACTAGTAGGCTGAAACTAGGAGCTTCTAAGAAGTAAGCTTTCAGTTATTTTTCCAGAATTACCAAGGGCAACCAGCAACTCTTCAACAAGAGAGAAATGTCATCATATCTGAATTCCACTTTATAGTAATTAAAAGTTGATGAATATATTTATATAAGCAAAAAGTTTGAATTTCTCATCCCATAGAATGAGTTCATTTCTTTCAAACTTTTTGCCATATTCATACGTTCCTGCTTAAGTAAATATTTTAGGCAAGTCCCAAGAACACGTACAACACACCCATGTGTTTTAGACTGAGTCTTCTATGTGTTTTCAAATCAGTTTCAAACATCTGAACTTTCTTGGGCTCACTTTCTCTTTGCTTTTCCAGTATTTTGTGACACTTTATCTCCATTCCTTCTTTTCTGACTTCCTGCTACCTGTCACTCAGTGCCCCTGTGAATGCATGCCTCATTTTGAACTCACAGAGAGTTCTCAGAGTGAGAATGCAGGACTCTTTCAGGAAACACATTTTAAATTGCTCTCCAACTCAGGCACCACTGTTGTAAGATATGGTAGGTCTTGTTGCCATCCTCTGTTCTGTGAGAGCATCTGCTCCTTGCAAAGATACGAGAGCACAGGAGGGGGTGTAGGAGGCAATGTAACAGATAGCTTACCATTGTGCTGGTGGTATGCAATGTGAAAAAATCCTAGCACTACCATTTTCAGAATATTTTTGTGCATGTGTGGCATGTTATGAATGTGCCTTGCTATTTGAAAACAAAACAAAAAACAGACCTTCCTATAAAGGTAAGCTGTTGTAGAGTTCACTTAGCCTTTTAACCCTATCCAAATAAGTGGATTAATCCTGAGATTCTCTCTCATCTCAACACTCAGTAACTGGAACTGAAAGACCTTAAGGCCTTTATTATGAAGATGAAGAAATGGATGAAAGTCTATGCCTATTACCTAATTGCTTGAACTGTTACCTTAAAAGAGAGAATCAAAGAATTTTACACAGGACTTTGTATTCTGCATTCCTTTAAAGTAATATCTGCTTCCTAAGACCAAGCCTAGCACATTCCTCACCAAGTCGTCAGTACCTCCTCCCTAAGGATGCTGGTACCTTGGTATTATGCAGCATGAATATGCAAAGGAGAGGATTTCTAGAGTATTCCTTGGATTATGAGAATGGTTTATAAAAGAACAGAAGAGTATGACTCCCTTAGACCCAATAGTGACCATAGATCTCAGTTCTTCCAAAAAAAAAAAAACAAAAAAAAAAGTTTTAATTTGTTGCCCAGAAGTAATTATTTCTAGCATCTTTTAGTATTTAAAGTATTCCTATGCAGAGGATAAATTGTATGGTCCCACTACTTGCATCTATGGCCTCCTACATATGAGCACATAATTTTCATCCTCAAATAAAGGAGGAATGCAACCAGAGTGCAAATCTCTGCAAAAACACTGGGTGGCCAGCCACTAACACATTAGGGTTTTACTCTTAATTTATCTACAGCAAACAATAAACGAAGAAAATGGTGTGTGAAAAAAAAATGTTAGACATGATATCAAGTAATTAAATTAAACTATTTGCTATTAACTAGAATAATCTTTCATATATAATAATAAGTGATAGTGGTAGGATGACAAATAGAATGCACTTTTTTTTTCAAAAATGTAAATACACATATGATTATAGAATATAGTTTAGGAAAAAAGAGAAATGGTTTTAGGATAGTGGGACAAGAAGTTGACATAATAGTTATTTATAATTTTTTGTAATTCTGTTACATTACTCATTGTGAAAAACAAGAAAATCACAGAAAAAAATGGAATATGGTCTACCTATATAGAGATAAAGCCATGCAATATTAGTGTTAGAGGACAAATTTCAGTCAGTTATAACGGGAGTTTTTCTTTTAATTAAAATTTTAAAAATTAAAAATCACTGTTAAAGTTCTTTAAATTTGTTATTGAAGTATAGTTGATTTACAAATTTGTGTTAGCTTCTGGTGTACAGCAAAATGATCCAGTTATATAAAAGTGATTTAGTTATAAAGAAGATGTGATATTTATATATATTAGCAAATGCAAACTATTTCATATATATATATGAACTCCCAAACTCCCAAATTCCCAATCCATCCCTCCACCTTGGCAACCACAAGTCTGTTCTCTACATCTGTGAGTCTGTTTCTGTTTTGCAGATAAGTTCATTTGTGTCATATTTCAGATTCCACATATAACTGATATCATATGGTATTTGTCTATTTCTGACTTAACTTCACTTAATATGATAATCTCTAGGTCAATCCATATATATATATATATATATATATATATATATATATATATATATGGCTAGCACATCTTCTTTATCATTTTATTTGTTGATGGACCCTTGTGTTGTTTCCAGGTCTTGACAATTTTAAATAGTGCTGCAATGAACGTAGGGGTGCATGTATCTATTTGAATTATAGTTTTGTCAAGATATATGCTCAGGAGTGGGTTTGCTAGATCATATAGTGATTCTATTTTTAGTTTTTTGAGACACCTTCATACAGGTTTCCACAGTGGCTGCACCAATTTACATTTCCACCATCAGCATAGGAGGGTTCCCTTTTCTCCACACCATCTCTGGCATTTGTTACTTGTAGACTTTTTAATGATGGCCATTCTGACTGGTGTGAGGTGGTACCTCATTGTAGGTTTGATTTGCATTTCTCTAATAGTTATGATATTGGGCATATTTTTGGATACTTATTGGCTATCCACATGTCTTCTTTGGAGAAATGTCTATTTAGGTCTTCTGCCCATTTTTTTATTGGGCTGCTAACCTTTTTATACCATCAGTTATTACCTGAGATTCACACTGATTTTTTCTAATTTGGGGGATTTCCATTTTGAAATCCCCCAAATTTAATTCATTCTACCTGAACATACATTGTTATGTTAATTCAATATATGAATTAATTCATATATTGAATTAATATATTTAATTCATTCTACATGAACATATATTGCCTTTACAAGGATTAATATACTTTTTTTTTCTTTTTAGGGCCACACCTGTGGCATATGGAAGTTCTGGGCTAGGGGTCGAATTGAAGCTGAAGCTGCAGGCCTATGCTACAGCCACAGTGCTGCCAGACCCGAGCTGCATCTGTGACCTATACCACAGCTCATGGCAACACCGGATCCTTAACTCACTGAGTGAGGCCAGGGATTAAGCCCACATTCTGAGGGATACTACGTTGGGTTCTTAACAGTCACAACAGGAACTCCAGGATCAATGTACTTCCATTTACAATTAATTTGGATAGTCGATGGCTAAGAAGAGAAGAAAAGTTTATTCTCTGTGGGCAAATGTGCCACAGGGCAGGCCATTTTGGATATCCTTCCAGCTGACTTCTAATATTAACACGCACCACATTCTTAAAGATGGAATAAAGTACAGAAGAGGAGAAATACTTTGTTATCAAATACAAAATGAAGCCATGAAAAGAAGAAAGTACAAAGATTTTAAAATCCTACATCCCAACTCTGTCTCCCTTCTGCCATGAAGAAGTGGCATGACCTTGAGTATGTCATCACCCTTAAAGGGATAATAAGGTAGAAGTGTGACAATGCACTTTAGAAAATTCATAAAATGTGAAGTCCTATAAACATTGACTAGAGAGCACATCCCTATTGCGGCTACATAAAGAAAATATAAGGCAGGTCATTAGTGTTGACATGTATTGAAATAAAAACTAAGAAAAGGATCTACAGGTAATGATAGAAGAGAGAAGAAAATAGAAAATAACTGGGATTCTTTCAGAAAATGCCAACATTTTCTTCAGAATTGTAGAGCCAAGTGATCTACATTGGCGCCAATTAACCATGTAGTTATAATCAACTTTAATTCATTCTTCCCTCCTCCATAAAGAAGAATGCAATTTAGCACTTTCTTTTCCCACAGGACAGTAATAACATAATAATTCAGGGCTTTAAAATATTTTGGATGGCCTCAAAAATGAGGTGTTAAAGATATTTCCTGCCTCATAAATCTAACACAGCTCATTCCTGCAGATTCCACTATACTTGACAAGGTGGTAATTATAAATGGAGAGAAAAATATTTTAAAGTGACAAAAAGAATTAAGATGATGATGCCAAAAGCATTGGATTAAAGAAGAACAAACTAGAAAGCCAGGTTATCTAGCCGTTGGAATTTGGCCCTTATTTAAAAATCAGATGTGACAGTTTAGATCACTCAACTTGATGCTGTGGTTGGCTGGCTGCCTATTCTGTGAGGTAGAAATGGGAAAGGAATTCAATGTGGTAATTAAATAAGGTGTAAATCCCTAAGATTTTTTTCAAAGAGAAAGTATTTTCAAATACTAGTAAGGTCACTTTTAATTTAGGTTCTAGAACTTCAAAGTGCCTCATTTTCAAAATAGTCCTGGAGAAATGAACACCAAGTATAAAGTGCTGTCTCTTTTGATAAAACAGCTAGACTCATTAAAAATAACAACAATAATAATGCAATTAGGGCTCTTAATACATTTCTAGAAGTCATCAATGTTCCTATTATCCCAATTATCACTTTGAATCTTAGGGATTATTAGTCCCATTTAAAAAAAAAAAAAAAGTCAACAAACAGAATGATCCTTCACCAAAATCAACTGCACAGCATCAAGCACATTTGCTGAAGGATTTCACCTAAATGTGTGAAATTAATCCTTGTTCTGGACCAGCAGGTTGGATGCCTTAAAAGCCTACTTGTTTCCTTGGGCCTTGCCTCCCAAAACCGATGAGTTTAGTATTTCAGGAGCAGACACTAGGGGAAGCGGTGAGCCTGCCAATTCTGTTACAGACACCAACGTGTTGTCATGTCTCACAAAGACCACCTTTGTGGACTGCATTCTTTTCCCATCAGTCACTGCTGCCTGACCCGGGGTGTGTTTTTAGTTTCCAAAGAATGCTGATCCTCCTCAAATGATCTACTGAAAACCGAGTGTTGAAGCACACATGAAGAGTGAAAAGTGCCATTTAGCACACAACATAATTATTTCATGACCTACTGCAAGTTAGCAAAGGCACGTTTCAGCCTTTAAAATGTGAAAGCCAGACCAGGCCATATCATAATATTTTGGGTATTTTCTGGAAACAGCTCTAAATCCCTCTTTTCCTGGGTTGGTGGCTATAGAGAAGGAAGGGAGAAGGGAATGACATTTTCATGTGGACCAGCTTTCTAAAGATCGAATAGTAATAAAACCTTCATTAAAAGTGAATAAATATTGAATTCCATATCTGCATGACCAGACTTTTTCAAAAGGAAGTAGCTTAACCTCAGGAAATAGTATAAGCAATCATAGCAATTAAATTCTCTTGGCACTAAAATTTAATCCAGGCAAGTGTACCATTAACATCAATACCATGAATAACCATATGGTGTGGACATGTACACACATGCTCATTTTTAATACCACATGGGTTTAGCTCTACACACATTCTATATAGTGTGTACTAAGTGGAAGAAAAAAATGAGTTTTATGTGACTTGCAATTCGCACCAAGTTTCCCTCAATAAATTAACCTTTATGATAGCATATCAGATGTCGTTTTTCTATTAACACTCTAAAACTCTATAAAACTAGTGTCTCTGGTCCTAGTAATTGAAAGTAACTTCTAACTAGAAAAAAAGAATAAAAGGCAAAAAGGAATTAGGTATTTTATCAGAAAATCCTCAATGTTAGCATTAAGAGCAGTTGTTTTCCATTCCACAGGTGACTGTCCAGAGATTTACAGATAAGGATTTTCCTTTTGACTCACCACCACACCTTACTAGATAACAATAAATTTGAGGACAGGGTGATTTGTTTTCCTGCCAAGATAGCAGATAACAGAAGAGAAAATACTCAACTCCTTTCTACTCTCAAGGGACTAAAATTTTTCAGATTTTTTTGAAAATTATTAAAAAATGAGACTCTTGCCTGTTTTCCCACCTGTGTCTGCAACAACTCCACTAGAACTGTTCATTTTATTTACTGAGCCATGACTATTGTCTAGAACCTTCCCAATAAACATTGTTTGAATGAATCAAAATTTTAGTGAATTTCTCAATAGCCTATTAGCTTTTATCAGTGGGACATCTAGAGATGACAATATTATAGGAAGGGGGGAATATTTGCATATTATATACTTCAGCCCCAGCCATGTGTCAGTACTGTTTTTTTCTTCACAATCATTGAAAACAGGTTGTCAAAAAAGACTTCCACTGGAAAACTGATGAACAACATGCCCAAAAGTATTTATTCAAGTGTATATCATAGACCAAGTACTGTCTGTCTCTGGAACTGTGAATAAAGACTCAAAGATAATACTTGATGTCATTTGACAAATTATCCCTTTATTATTATACCATGAAAAATTTAAGAAAGAGTTGTTTAGTGATATTTCTACCATACATTGGACATCATTTCTGATGATAACTTTAAAAATTAAGTGTTATTATCATTTCCAATTTTTAGATAGAGAAACTGAGGCACAGAAGAATTAAGAAATTGGCCCAGGAGTTCCTGTTGTGGCTCAGCAGGTTAAGAACCTAACTAGTATCCATGAGGATGCAGCTTTGATCCCTGGCCTTGATCAGTGGCTTAAGGATCCAGCGGTACTGAAAACTGCAGTATAGGTTGCAGATGTGGCTTGGACCTGATGTTGCTATGGCTGTGGCTTAAGCCTAAGCTGCAGCCCTGATTCAACACTTAGCCTGGGAACTTTCATATGCTGCAGGTGCAACCCTAAAAAGGAAAAAAAAAAAAAAAAAAAAGGGTAATTCGCCCAAATTCATGCACATAGTACTTGTAGAGCCAATATTTGTACCAAAGTAGCCTGGCTCTCGAGAAAAGCTCTAAATCCCTAAAGTTCTGCTTTGTGGTGATGAGAAAATCTTGCCATGTTTTTTGATTTGTGTGAGAAGTATATTTTCAGACTGTAATATAGCTCTTCCTGGGGTTTAGCCAAGAGTTTAATGTAAAACAATCATATATTTGCTAAACCACCTGAAAGAAATTTATCCGTTTGATAACAGACTTTTCTTCTGAATCATCAGTTGAACATGATTCATTTACAAACCTTCAATAAATTGTAGCATCCATACAAACATGGGAATTAGTTTTAATTTCCCTTTGCCAACCTAAAATGAGAGAGGTACTTAATATCCTGGTACTGAGAATTTCATTCTATCTAAACACAAGTTAGTACTTTAGTAACTTGAAGGAATTCTGGATAATTGTCGAGAATCTTAAAATTTTTTTTTTAAATCGTTGTTGTTTTGTTTTTTGCTTTTTAGGGCTGCATATGCAGCATGTGGACGTTCCTAGTCTAGAGGTCAAATCAGAGCTGCAGCTGCTGGCCTCTACCACAGCCACAGCAACACCAGATCCAAGCCAGGTCTGTGACCTACACCATAGTTTATGGCAATGCCCAGATCCTTAACCCACTAAGTGAGGCGGGGGATGAAATCCACATCATCATAGATATTAGTCAGATTCCTTACTGCTGAGCCTCAGTGGGAACTCCAAGCATCTTAAAATTCTGATGGCCTCTGCCCAAAAGTGTTGTTTTATGAATTTCTTGTTACATGTTTTACAAAGAGATTCTGCCTCTTAGACTTTGATAATGCTTATTTCTGTTTGGCCTCAGTCTTCTGGCCTGAAGGAGATTTTGAGGTTACGAACACAAAGGGTTCCACAGTTCCCTTTACCTGGATGTGAACTGACATCTGGTTAGGCGGATTCAGTGGTTGAAGAAATGCCTCTCAGCCATAGAGTCTTTTTTTGTCCTAACTTGGGCATTGTTCTTCATCAGAATACTTGATTGTTCTCCACCCTTTTGCCCTCCATCTTTTCATATGGGTTTTGAAGTCTTTCTCCTTCCACTTTAAATATTTAAGATGTGTTTTTAATTGTTCACTCTTTGGTTTATCAAATATGTATGAAGGGTCTATTATGTGCTGGTACTCTTTATGGGTTATAAATATGATAGTGAATTACATTTAACATGACTTTTAGATTGTTTCCATTGCATAATGATGCTCAATTTATCCAAAGGAAAGTGTATAGTATACACGCATAAGCTATGAAGCTGACAACAAAATGAAAAACCTGTGAACCTAACCACAAAACCTGGGAACTGGAATACCATCAAAATTACAAAATCTATGTGTTCACTCCCTAGCTCATTCTGTTTCCTCTCAGGAGGTAACTACTATTTGAATTTGTCTTTTCATTTTCTTTCCTTTCTCTTGATCTTTATTGTTCTTGCCCTCCTCCTTCTTTAATAGTTTTAACATTCTTTATAACCTATACCTACCTTCACTGTTCTATAATATTTTATTCTCCAAAAGACAGTTTTATTTAGCCATCTCCTACTGAGGAAATTCTGGACTGTTTTCAGATTTGTTTGTTAGGAACAATAAGGCAATGAACATTCCTCTATAGTTCCTTAATGCATCTTCTAGAATCTCTTGTGCACATACATGGTGAAATTTCTATAGAGTGCTAGAAGATCCATGTCTTCAAGATGCTATCAATTTCTATATCAAATTATACTCCCATAAGAATCGTATGATTCTTCTTTGATTTAATATTGTAAATTATAAGAATTCTTAAGTTTTTCCCAACTAGTGTGTGTTAAGTAATATTACAATGTGATTGTTACCATTTCACTGATTCCTAACCATGTTTAATATCTTTCATATGTGTATGGACCATTTCTATTGCATCTCCTATGAAATACTTTTTCGTATCATCTGCTCCCTTTTTAAAAATTTTTCACTTCAACATAAGCATTAAAGCTTTTCATCCATGAAAAAATAATTCAATGTATGATATGAAATAGATAAGTCATTTCATTTATTTTTTAATAATATGCAATAATAAGCTCCATTTACCAGTCCATTCACTTATAAGTGCTTTTCAAGGTAATCTCATGTGTCAAATGTAGGTCTGTTTCTAATACCCCTATTCCATTCTGTTGGTACTTGTCCATTCCTGTGTCAATGCCACATTTTTCAATTAGCTTTATAATCTATTCTTTTCCTTCTTCAAGAGTATGTGGATTATTATGAGTCCTCAAAAGAAAAAAAATCCCATTGTAATTACATTAAACTTGTTGATCAAATTGGAGAGAGAGTCATCTTCATGATATAGTATCTTCTTACCTATCTATAATGTTTTGGTTTTATTTGTTTGTTTTTGGTGATCGCATGCAGCAGCTTGATGTAGGATCTTAGTTCCCAGACTAGGAGTTAAACCGGGTCTCAGTGGTGAAAGTGCTAGGTCATCAGAGAAAGCCTTGTAAATTTTTTTAAATAAAATTTTATGCTTTTTTATGTACACACACTTTGTTGTGTTTATTTATAGGTGGCATGCTATTATTTTTCTTAAATCAGCTTTGGTAAATGATATTTTTATAGGATGTAATATCCAATAAATCAGGCTTTCTAATTATGTATTTAAGAAATCTTGAAAACTTTGATAATTTTGTTTGGATTGTCAATAATTGTGAAATATGTATTAAAATATCCCTCTGCAATGGATATTTGCATTTTTTCTAGAATTTATTAAAGTTTTTGCTTTTTATATTTTGAAGTGTTATTATTGAGTGAATTCCAGTTAACTTTCTGTAAACTGAAACTTTCAATTCTTGATAATGATTGTAATTAGCAATAGAAGTTGTTTAATAAGAAACAGTTAATATTTTCATCAAGGATATATTACTCAATCAATGACACCAAAACAAGTATTGTTACAGGGACAAACTAGTGTTTGGCTTGATATAATGTTTTCATTTTTATTCGATTTCATTAAATATTTACACATAATTTTTCCCACAAAGAGTGATTTGTTTTAATCCCTAACTAGAAACATTTAGTAAATAATAAGAATAAAACTAGTTTCCAGTATATAGCCCAAAATCAAAAATTAAGTTTTGTAAGTACTATGCATTAACTTAAGTACATAGAACAAAATTGATGACTCTCCTCAGCTCACATCACGCTGTTGTCATGGGCTCTTGCATAAATCTGTGTATTCTCCTTTTTCTCTGGATCCCAGTTTTATCTGCTTCTCCTTATAGACACCAACTTTAGTGAATTTGATACACATGATGCAATTTATCTTCCAATATTTATTTTCATATTTGTGTATTCCATAACAAATAACATGTGTTTTCTATCTATGGAATTTTTATCACACACACACACACACACACACACACACATATGGCATTACAAATAACATTCTCTTTCACATTCTACTTCAACATCCTTTTTAAAACTATTTAGTCATGCTGCTCTTATGCACATAGTTCTTTGCTTTCAACTGCTTTGCAGTAGTGTATATTTCAGATTTACAATGCATTAAATATGATTTTCCTTCAGAAGCTGCTAAGCTTAGAATAATTTCATTCATGTTTCTTTTGAGACTGGTGTGAACATCATTGCTAAAAAATGTTAACCATCATCTGAGCTTTCAATAATTAGTAGTAACATCAAAGATCACTAATCATAGATCATTATAACAGATATAATAATAGTGAGGGGTTCCCACCATGGCTAGGTGGGTTAAGAATCCTATTGCAATGGCTTGGTTCATTGCAGAGGTGCAAGTTCGATCCCCCAGCCCAGTGCAATGGGTTAAAGGATCTGACTTTGCTGCAGCTGTGATGTAGGTTATAGCTGCAGCTCAGATACAATCCCTGGCCAGGGAGCTTCCATATGCCATGGGTGCAGCCATATGAAAATAAAATGAAAAGTTTGAAATATTGTAAGAATTAACAAAATGTGACAAGAAACAAGAAGTGAGCAATTGTCATTAAAAAATGGCATCAAGGAGTTCCCTTCTTGGCTTAGCTGAAATGAAACTGACTAGGAACCATGAGGTTGACATTTCTATTCCTGGCCTCACTCAGTGGGTTAAGGATCGGGCACTGCCATGAGCTCTGGTGTAGGTCGAAGACATGACTCAGATTTGGCATTCCTGGGGCTGTGGTGTAGGCTGGCAGCTGTAGCTCCATTTATACCCCTAGCCTGAGAAACTCCATATGCCGCGGGTGCAGCCCTAAAAAGCAAAAAAAAAAAAAAAAAAAAAAGACCCATAGACCTACAGGATGCAGGGGTTCCTATAAAACTTCTATTCATAAAAACAGCAATACCTCTAAAGGACAATATAGTGAAGCACAAACAAAGATATTTTTTATTTTTTATTTTATTTATTTCATTTTTTTTTTGTCTTTTTGCTATTTCTTTGGGCCACTCCCGCGGCATACGGAGGTTCCCAGGCTAGGGGTCGAATCGGAGCTGTAGCCACCGGCCTACGCCAGAGCCACAGCAACGCGGGATTCGAGCTGCGTCTGCAACCTACACCACAGCTCTTGGCAACGCCGGATGGTTAACCCACTGAGCAAGGGCAGGGACGGAACCGCAACCTCATGGTTCCTAGTCGGACTCGTTAACCACTGAGCCATGACGGGAACTCCCAAAGATATTTTTTAATTTATAATTTTAATTTCTGGTGTTACTTCTCTTGTATACTAAGTATAGGCTCGTTATCTTGCTCTACTTGTCTGTTAGAGTGCTTTGCTAGCAATATCACACATTTCATAACCATGGCATTGTAATATATCTTAATATATGTAAAATATGTGTCATTTTTTAATTTCATGTTTCCCTCAAAAGAAAATTAATGTCTTTCTATCCATGAACATGATAAAACTCCTCATATAGTCATGTATTTTAAAGCATTCCAAAGTTCACCCCATTACATTGGTAGAATTTCTCGATAATTTCTAAACATCAAATACTAATAGACTTATTTTTTACTGTTGCAATAATTACATTATTTTCTGTTACTTTCCATTTGATTATTGCCAGTATAAAGGAAAATACTTTCTTTTATAAGTGTTGATTGTGTTTTGTTAACTTTATTGAATATATTACTTATTTTAATAGTTTGTACATTTTCCAGGGTTTTCAATTTAAATGACCACAGTATCTTCAAAATAAACTTTATAAGTGACATATACAATAGATATAAATAAGGAAATCACTTGTTTAGAAAATGAGCTACCAAGTGTCAATGCTAAGGAAGAGCTCTAAAAACAAAGACATAAACAAATAAAAATAACAGAGTAAATACTGGGGTTGGATTGGGGTTTGGGATTGTATAATGCTAAGATTATTTCAATACTTTTGATTTTTCCTTTTGCATTCTTTCTTATTCATATCATAACAAAAATAAATATCACCATACAACCAGTGAATTTTTGGACTGGTTGTTTACTGTTCCTGTCTATGAGGATCTTGGTAGTTAATGCATTAGTTCCCAGTAAAGATGAAAAAGCTCTTTGGTGAAACTATCCTTACACATGTGTAAAAAATTAAATTATGAGAAATTGTCTATCATTTTCAAACACACACATGAAAACATTCCCAAAACCTAACTCCATTTGGACAGCTACCATGACAATTTTTCAAGCTTTCATTGCCTTCTTGGAACTTTCTTTATGAACATAGATTTGTCAGTTTCTAAGATATAATTGATTATTTCTCAAAAATAAAGATTTTTTTCTTATTGGTAATAATGTAGGTAATACAGTTTGAATCACCCCCTAAAAAATCCAGTTACTCTAGCAAATTCATCAGAGAGAAAACATATTTTTAAAAAAGGGAAAACCATAATCATCTCTAATTGGATCTTTTGTGAGAGACTGCCAATTGGCTAACTTCTTTCTTTGCTTATGATGTCATTAATGGTAAGACAGTTCCACCCAAATAAAACTTGATCTGAAAAGAATGATCCTGCCTGGAATAAACACAAGTCATTGAGCAATATACCACAATTTTTTTAAAGAAAAAGAATGTCATTATACTGAACTAGCTGTCAATTATAAATGAAATTAAGTAGTGTTATTAGACCAATTTGACAAGGTATCTGTTAGCATTTGTGTAATAAGCTTTCAGCTAAATTCTAGATACTTATTTCAAATCATAATATCAAATTGATGCCCAATTTAAATGTAAGATTTCTGGATAAATTTTAACTCATTAGACTTTGTTTAGAATTGAGAGTATCAGGATACATAAGCAGTTTCTAACAAAACTGTTTATAGTCAGTCACATTCAATGCAAATTCATGATTCAACTTTCAGCCATTCATATATTCAATAAGTATCCATTAAGCACCTATAGGTGGCCATTGTCCTAGCCAAGGCAGATATAATAGTAAGAAAAGACTGACAAAGTTTTAAATTGAGATTACTATCTAGTGAGAGCGACATATAATAAAATAATTAAATGTATAAGCAATTAAAGATCAATTTCAGTAACATATGACATGTTATGAGAAGAAAATGCAGTGTGTGATGGGAGCACATGGAAGGAACCTCTACTTCAAACTTAAAGAGAGGCTTAAGGGGGGCCATAGGAAATCTTTTAGAGGAATTAACAAACAGACTATGACACATGTTTGATATAGAGTTAGACCAGTGAATGGAAAGAAGGGAGAGTGAGAAACATCATGAGCATAGATGCCTGTGGGAAGACATGGCAGTGAGACTGAATAAGTCTCTCATTGCTGAAGAGCTGAAAAAGTTCCCCAGGGCTGCAGCTTGATGAAAGGGAACAGGCTACCCAGGGAATTGAGAGGTCTCATTAATCCTGTGAGTACTCTTACAATCTTAGGTAGCCCAGGGGATCTGAAACGAAAAGGTGTCATGGCCATAGTTTAATTTCGAGGTCATGGTGGCAGCATTCAATGAGTAAATCAGAGGAAGCCAAAATGATCTGCAGGGAATCTAGTAAGAGACTCTTTTAATAATGACGCTCTAGGAGGTAGAGTCACAGACCATGATCCATTAGATATGGGCGTAAGGTAGAAGGTACTGTCAAAATTAGCCCTCAGGTTCCTGGTTTGGACTGGGCAAAATATGATACTGTTTACTGCAATGAGAAGTACAGAGGAGGAGGAATGATGAGGGTTTAGTTTTGGATACTCGAGTTTAATGTAGCTGAAAGATATCCATGTGAAGATTTCCACTAGGAAGCTGCAGCCTAGAACCTAGGAGAGATGGCTGAGCAGAAAACAAAACTTTGTGAATCATCTGTATATATTTGCTAATGAAGATACTTGAGAAGTTAAGCTATTGTGGATATTGTGAGGACTAGAATGAGAAATGAAACCAGGTAGGCCTGATAGTATTACAGTGTTTAAAAATGACTTGTGGTTACCAAGGGGGAGGGTGGATGGAGTGGGATGGACTTGGAGTTTAGGGTTAGTAGATGCAAACTATTACATTTAGAATGGATAAGCAATGAGTTCTACTGTATTGCACAGGGAACTATATCCAGTCTTTTGGGATAGACCATGATAGAAAAGAATATAAAAAAGACTATATCTATCTATCTATCTATCTATATATATATATATATATATCTATATGTCTATATGTCTATAGTCTTTATACACACACACACATATACATATAAACACTACATATATATACACACACACATATACATATTCTGAGTCACTTTGCTGTACAGCAGAAATTGGCATAACATTGTAAATCAACTGTACTTTAATCAAAACATTTTTAAAAATTAAATTAAAAAAATTTTTTAATTAAAAAAACAAGCAAAAATGTAGTTATGTGCCGAGAACTCCAAGTAACATTGCCTGAGAAGTAGTGAGCTCTATAAAACTGAGCACTCAACAGAGAAGATCAAGATAGCAGCGTAGAAGATTCCCCACTGGCACTGCAAAAATGCATCTTCATGTGGAAAAATTCTCACTTAGAACTCACTGGAAACTGGCAGAAAAAACTCTGATATAACCAAGACTTTAAGAAAGATATGCATGTAATCAGGTAAGCAAGAAAGAAAAACAGTCAAGATAGAACCTGTGACCCTGGGAGGAAAGGAAAATGGAGCTTACATGGGAGAGACCTACCCTGGGGAGTGAGCCGGACTGGATGTTCGAGCCACAGATAGGGTGTCGCAGCCCTGGAATCTTACATAGGGATGTCCCCTGGGATGGTGGGAGGACTTCTGGGACAAATAGGATGACTATGGGAAGCCTGGACCCCACTCGTGAGGAGCCTGAGCACACTGTTATGCCCCCACAGCAGGACAGATCAGGCTGACTGAAAACTGCTTCAGCGGCTGCTGGGCTTCCCAGACCACCTTGGTTCACACCCCAGCCCGAGCCGAGTGAACACTCCAGTCTCACTTCACATCACAGGGTGACACTGGATCCAGGGCCCCCAGGACCTGGGAAAAAGTGCAGCTATGGGACGCAGAGGTGACTTGGCCCTGGAATGGGGTCTGTGTGGACCAGCGCTGGCCATGGTTGGCGCATACTCAAGCAGCACCTCAGGAGCAGCCCAGAACTCAGACTGCAGCCAGTCTACAAATGCCAAGAGTTCATGCGTGTCCCATCTGCCTTGTGATGTGGTTCCACGATAATAATATTTTATTCTTCAAATAGACCCTATTTTATTGCTCCATATCCTACCAAGGAAACTCTGGACTATATTCAGATTTTGCTGTTATGAACAATAATGCAATAGATACTCCTCTATAGTTCCTTAATGCATCTTCTACTTGTGCATATACCATAGTGAAATCTCTATAGAGCACTGGAAGATCCATGTTTTCAAGATACTATCAATTTCCATACTAAATTATACTCCCATCAGAATAGAACATGATGGAATATAATATGAGAAAAAGAATGTACACACACACACACACACACACTTTGTTCACTTTGCTGTACAGCGGAAATTGGCACAGCATTGTAAATCAACTATATGTTAATAAAAAAAATTAAATACAAAAAAAGAAAAGCTAACTTTTCACAGCACAAACATCTTCATGTGGCTTTGAGATGAACGCTTTCTTAAGTCCTGTGGTGCTTAATACAATTTATTTAGCAACTCATCTATGTTAATATGTTGATTATTTGTGTATTTTTAATTCCTACAAGCTAAAATAAAAAAAGAACCAAAAAAAGTGTATATAGCAAAATAGAAGCCAACCCACAGCTGCAGAGAACAAACCAGTGGTTACTAGTGAGGAGAGGGGTTGAGGGGAGGGGCAAAGAAGGGGGAGGGAGGAGTAAGAGGTACAAACTGTTATGCGTAAAATATACAGGCAACAATGGTATATTTTACCGCACAGGGAATTATAATCAACACTTTGTAATAACTTTTAATTTAATAGAATATAATCTATAAAAGTACTATGCAGTACACCTGAAACTAATATAATATTTTATATCAAAGGTAATAAAAGTGAGCTGTCAATATAAAAAGACACAGAGGTCATTTTCACAGGGGATGCTGTTGCCATTGGAATCAAAGGCTGTAAGAGAAACTTAACCTTGGTATTAACTCTGCCAATACTTTGCACCATTCCTGTCTCACTGAGGGCATTGATTCTTCACAGAGTCTGGACTGCTGCTCTAAATATAGAGCAAATGCGGGGCAAAGAGCTATGGTCCTTCCTAGAAGCTTGATAGTACATTCCCCCCCGAGGGGATAAATCCATCCTATTTGGTCTCACATAACTTTATATGTGTGCTATGTTCCACCTACCCAGGAAGGAATTGTCAAGTAGGTAGTATATATTTCATATATATTTCTTGTTTAGTAATTATGCATATATGCTGAGCCTGAACTTGATATTCTCTAAATATAGCATTATTTCATGGATTCCTTGCTTGTGTAGGTCATACCACATTAATGTATGCACTACGTCAACACAACTAAAATACTTCCCTTGTAGTTTTAGGGAAACCTCCTCAAAACGACACATTAATAAAAGAAGTGTTTTGTCACTACAATTTGGCCATAATAACCAGCATTTTGGAGGAGCACAACTACAAGCTTCTTCCCCACATTTTATCCTACTCTACCACTGTTTCCAAATCTAAGTACTAACTGCCATTTTCAACTGCTGGGAACAGCAAGAATTACTTTCTGCTAGTTTATAAAAATTTGGACCTTTTTATATAAAAGTAAACTAAAAACCAAAAAGTCTGATTGACTCCTCTAATGAGATCTAACATTGTATCAATAAATTGTGTCCCCTCTCTTTCAATATTTTATTCATCCTCTATTTCAGCAACAATCTCAAGATTGTATTCAACATCTGGGGCTTATAAGTAGGTTGTAAACCACTATTAACTCTCAGGGAGTATAATATTGACTCAAACATTTCATCTATGTGGTGTTTATTCAACTTTATTTAGTGATGTGCAGTGCATGACAAAGAAGGATAACATTTGTTTCAGAGAGAAACTGTCTGAGGCTGTAAGCTTCGACCTTTCACTTCCAACTTTTTCTTTTATGTCTGTTTTTTGGTTTTTTTTTTCAGAAAAAATAATGTGCTTGGGGTGTGGAAGGTGGTTTTTTATTTAGGATTTGGCACTTATCTAGACTTAGAGAAGAGCATCTAGATTCATAATTTAATGTCTAGATTCATAAGTTAATGTCAGGATATAGATAGAAAAAGATTCATTTAAATATCTTTAGAATTAAGTGATTTTTAAATTTTATTAAATATAAAGGTACTCTCTATCATGTATAAAAATTCAAAGGCACAAACAAAAACATCAAAAATTTTAGGATAATAATAAATTAGGCAATTAATAGATTTTAGGAAGTCAAAAACATACATGCATATTTAAGGATATAGTTAAGCACAGCATTTCACTCACAGAAAGAGTAGTTGTTCAATAATTACTTTTTTCCTTCCTCTGTAATTTTTTTAATCTGGCAATATTAAAAAGTTTCTAATTTTATGTCTAAAATAGTCAAATATTTACATATATTGTACTCAATGGGTAATGCTGAATTCCTCTGATGGCCCCAATTTTGTTTCTAAAATGTATAGTGAACCTTGATCCAAATCTATTATAAAAATCAACGAATTGGAGTTCCCGTCGTGGCGCAGTGGTTAACGAATCCGACTAGGAACCATGAGGTTGCGGGTTCGGTCCCTGCCCTTGCTCAGTGGGTTAACGATCCGGCGTTGCCGTGAACTGTGGTGTAGGTTGCAGACGCGGCTCGGATCCCGCGTTGCTGTGGCTCTGGCATAGGCCGGTGGCTACAGCTCCGATTCAACCCCTAGCCTGGGAATCTCCATATGCCGCGGGAGCGGCCCAAGAAATAGCAACAACAACAACAACAACAACAAAAAAGACAAAAGACAAAAAAAAAAAAAAATCAACGAATTAATGCTTTTACATAAAAAATACTTTCTTAAAGAAGATGTACTTGAATTGTCAATTCTAGCTATGATTTTGATTATATACTTGATATTTTAAAAGCTTTTACTAAGAAGACTATGGGACATTTTATACACCAGACTATTACTTCCTACAGGAATTTATAGAGGTTGGAAAACAGAATTTTTAAATAGAATTGAAAATTTAATTCAGTGTACCTATTCAGCTATCTGCATATTGAATATACACTAGAGGTTGGCTATTTTAGCTACTCAATTCATGTCTAATAAAAATGGTACATACTCTACTTTCTGGGCTACATATTGAACTATGCTACATATGCCATTGTGGGAAAATCCTTGGACATAACACTGCTTTATATCAAGGATTTCAAAGACACAAAAATTATTTCATGCTACGAAGATTTCTGTAATGGCTTTAAATTATAGCAGGTTAGTACAGTCCTAGTCCAAATGCAGTAGGAATGGAAGACCTGAAACTGCATCCCACCTTCTAAATAGAGCAATTACCTTCAGTCTTCTAAAGTTTTTGGTACCTGAGCTCTAATACAACCTGATTTTGAAAGCACAGCTTAATGTGGCAGTCCAGAAATTACTTCAATGCCCAATTCCACTGTGCATGGTTAGGGTTTGAGTGGAAAGTGTGGGTTAGTTTGAAACACTTGTTGCTTTGGGCAGAGAATGACTAATAACAGCTACTGAGCTGAATAGACAGTGACATCTAAATAGGCATCATTTTTCTTTATCATAAAAACCTCCTCCGTAAAGGATTTATTTTGTCTATCTTGTGAGTAATTACATGATACCATAAGATGCTTCTGTTTCTCATTTAACAGATTGTGTTTACATATGCACATACAGATTTTGGGTTATTAAAATAGTGATTATGACTTGTCTACAATTTACTAACCTCAGATGATTAATAAGACATGGAGATGTGGTGTTCATTTTGATTTTAGCAAGCATCAGAATTTAACTGTGAGACTTACCCAAATCTTCCTTCTTCTTTGAACTATAAACAAAACAAAGTAGTCAAAAGAACATGAGTATGTGATGACAAAGGTGGGATGAGAGGGAGGAAAAAGGAAAAGAAAATGGAAAAATTCCTCATTTTTTCTGAAATGTTAGAGGACATTAGTAGAGGGATAAGAAAAAAGTAGACTGTTATCCTTAACATTTGAAAATCTTCATTCCTATTCCTACAACAACTAGGCTCATTTTCCCCCCTCATATCCTGTCTACCATCTTTGATTTCTCCAAGGACTCAGAAGCTAAACAAGGAAAATATAATGGCAAGAATTTCCAGGCGGGGGTAAAACACAATGGTGAGTGGTGGTCTGGTCGCTTCTTCTCTGTGCACAATTATAGCCACGTTATTTTTTTAGTGCAGTTGCATTGTCCTTATTATTATTATTTTGTCTTTCTCTCTTTTTAGGGCTGCACCTGCAGCATACGGAGGTTCCCAGGCTATGGGTCCAGTCAGAGCTACAGTCACAGCAATGCAGGATCTGAGCTGTGTCTGCGACCTACACCACACCTCAAGGCAATGCCGGATCCTTAACCCACTGATAAAGACCAGGGATCGAACCTGCGTCCTCATGGATGCCAGTCAGGTTCATTAACTACTGAGCCATGTCGGGAATGCCTCATTGTCTTTAGATATTAATTATAAACTGATTCAGGGGTGTTAAATTACATAGTAAAGAGTCTGAGATAGCGTAAAGGCTCAATAAATATTACTTTCAGAATTCTCAAAAGACTCATTTAAAATCATTTAGTTTTTCATTTTTTTGCAAGGCAAATAGGGACTGGGTAGTAAGAAGTTATGTTACTTAAAATTCTACATACAACGTATTTCAATCTATTTTTAAACATTGTTTCATGTTGTATAAATGATTTAGTCATTTAATCTGTAATTATGTAGCTTATATATATCAAGTATCAATCTATAATTGTGTAGATTATGCATATCGAGTACATAAATTAAATTAGTATGTTTTCATTCTACATCAAAGCTCTTTGCTTAACGGTGTTAAATTTTTTTGTTTTTGTTTTTGTCTTTTTGCCTTTTTTTCTAGGGCTGCTCTCGCAGCATATGGAGGTTCCCAGGCTAGGGGTCCAATCGGAGCTGCAGCCGCCAGCCTACACCACAGCCACAGAAACTCAGGATCTGAGCCACATCTGCAAACCTACACCACAGCTCATGGCAACGCCGGATCTCTTAACCCACTGAGCAAGGCCAGGGACCGAACCCACAACCTCATGGTTCCCAGTTGGATTTGTTAACCACTGTGCCACGATGGGAACTCCGGTGTTAAACATTTTAAATATGTTGTCAAAAATTTTTAATAAAGTTTTAAAGGCACATATAATATACCACATGTGTTAATTTAGGTAGTTTAGACATAATTTATTTATATTTATAAATATTCTCACTTTCATATAATGAAAACTAATAATAAGTACAGCTATCATTTTTAAGAACCTACTATGTGTGTTTTTTCTTTTGAACTGAGATGGCATTTAGACCCAAGAAAACATCAGAGGTTTACATTTTTTCATAGTTTAAATTGAAATTACCTGTGTTAAGTACCAGACAATCAAATAAGAACCACTGATTAAAAGATGTTTTTCAAACTTAATTTTATAAACCTTTAGTAAATCTTTTATTAAATTCTGTAAACACATTTGGAGATCAAATACTTAAGAGATTATATATTAGAGATTATATATCAACAGTTACAAACCTGACTAGTATCCACAAGGATCCCTGGCCTAGCTCAGTGGGTTAAGAATCTGGCGTTGCCATGAGCTGTGATGTACGTCCCAGAGGCAGCTCAGATCCTGCGTTGCTGTGGCTGTGGTATAGGCCAGTGGCTACAGTTCCAATTCGACCCCTAGCCTGGGAACCTCCATATGCCATAGGTGTGCCCCTAAAAAGACAAAAAAAAAAAAAAGAATGTATCAAGTAATCACAAATAGAATATGTTGAAATCTTAATTTCTTGATATGAACAAACTGAATTTATTTTCAATTGTCAGCCATTTAGTGTCATGTATAAGTTCTAAATGCTATAATAATAAACTACCACCACTAATTGCAATTTAACTTGCAATTTGACATTTAATTTAATTTAATTTAATTACAGTTTGACATTTTCTAAGCCTGGAATATTGCTCACTTTATTTATTGTTATGGAGAAGGTAGAGAAAATGCTTTTCTCTACTTTGTTCCTCTTGCTGCCTCTCTAGAGATGCCTCATGTTCAGCCTGAAGCTAATGGACACTTTATTTAAATGCATGATCTTGAGTAAATAGGTAGATATTATCAGCTGGTACAAAGTGATAAAAATAACAATTTATGATTTATGTAATGAATCATACAAAGTTTTTAAAGTGAACTTCATGACTAAGAAGGTACAGTGTCAAGTCAAGATTCTAAGGGTTCAGATATTAGTGTTGATAAATCTAAAACCATTTGTGGCTCTAAATCTCTTTAATGCATAAATGCATAAACCTTCCATTCTTGGATGTCATCTATTTTAGAATATTCTCCTTTATCTTTGTCCGTCTATAATTGTGATTCATTGTCTATTTCTCAGCACTCTGAAAATTAAATGGAACAAGTCCAATCATTCTGTTTTATATTTTCTTGTAGCCTAACAGTTTTCACTTTCAACACAGTTCAAATGGTAATTTTTTTGAGTTGCTGTATCCTCTAAATACCTGCTTCTGGAAAAGATCTTTGTGCTAATTTTTGTATTAAAATATGCTCTCCCAAACTTGACCTGACAAAAGCGAGATTGTCATTTTGTTCTGAAAACCATTTGGAATTATAGACAACATTGCAGGCTGAGTAGTGGGATGTGACTATCCTAGGCCTTAAGGAGAGAGAATCACAGTTTGAAAATTACTAATTTTTTTTTTTTTTTTTTTTTTTGGCCATGCCAATGGCATGTGGAAGTTCCTGGGTCAGGGATTGAACCTGTGCCACAGCAGCAACCCAAGCTACTGAAGTGACAATGCTGGATCCTTTTCCTTTTGCACCACAAGAGAACTCCAACTACTGATTACTTTTAAAAAACAGAATGATACAAAAAGTCAAGAGACACAAATAACATGTATTAATCTGATAGGAGAGAGCTAGCTTTTTTGAAGGTTTTATTTTTTACAAGTTCTTAGATCACAGCAAAATTGAGAGAAAGGTATTTCTCATATACCTCCCACCACACATGCATAACCTTCCCCCTTATCAACATGCCCTACCAGAGTGGTGCATTTATTGCAACTGATGTGTTTATTCTGACACATAATTATTTGAAGTCCATCAGTCCATTCATTCAAGTCCAGGGGTTCCTTCTTGGTTGTAGATCATGTGGGTTTAGACAAATGCATAATGACATGTATCCATCATTAGAGTGTCAAACAGTATTCTCAGGGCCATAATTTTTTTGTGTGCTCCACCTACTCACCCTTCCCCTCTCTCCACTCCTAGCAAGCACTGATCCTTTTGCTCTCTCCATAGTTTTTCCTTTACCAGAATGTCATATAGTTGGAACCATATGATCTGTAGCTTCACAGATTGGCTTTATTCATTTAGTAATACGCATACACATTTCCTCAATATCTTATCATGGCTTGATAACTCATGTCTTCTTAGCACTGAATAATGTCCTATTGTCTGGATGTTCCACAGTTTACCATACATTCACCTACTGAAAATTATCTTAGCCATGTCCAAGTTCTGGCAGTTTTGAATAAAGCAGCTATAAGCATCTGTGTGTGTTTCTGTGTGTATCTAAGTTTTCACCTCCTCTTGGTAAATACTAAGGAATGCCATTGCTTATTTACCTGTAAAGAGTATGTTTAATTTTGTAAGAAACTGCCAGTGTTTCAAAGTGGCTGTACCATTTTTCATTCCCACCAGCAATGAATGAGAATTCCTATTACTCCACATCTCCACCTGCATTTGGCATTATCAGAGTCTGACCATTCTAATTGGTGTGTTGTAGTATCTCATGTTTATTTTCATTACATTTCTCTGATGATATATAATGTGGTACATATTTTCACATGCTTATTTGCCATCTGTGTGTTTTTATTGATGAGGTGCCTTTTAAGTTCTATGGCTCATTTTTTTAGCCAGGTTATTTTCCTATTATTGAGTTTTAAGAGAGGTTCTTTTATATGTATTTTGGCTAACAGTCCTTTATCAAATGTGGTTTTTTGCAATTTTTTCTATCACTCTATAGCTTGTCTTATCATTATCTTGATGTTGTCCTTCATAGATCAGAAAGAAGCTAGCTTTTTAGTTAGCCCTTGAAAAAAGAGAAATATTTTAAATCAGAATTGGAGAGAAATATACCTTCTAGCTGAGGGATTAGAAAAAGGAAAGAAAATAGAGTGAAAATGTGTAACCTGTTCCACAGTTGGAGGAGTGGTGTTGTTAACCTTGGCTAGATGGTAAAATAGGGAAAAAAAATGAGCTATAAAGACAGTTGAATTTAGATTGTAAGGAGCCCCGAGTGTCATAATGAAAAGCATACATGTTTAAGCAGTGAAGCCAGATTAGGGAAAAGGTGGTGTAATTCAGGTTTTAGCTATTGTGATACATAATTCAGCTATATTGAATATACTCTTAACATATTTATAACAAATGGTGTTTTTTCCAATTCCCTACTTGTATGACTGCATATAGGACCATAGATCCTGATCTACATCAGGAGAGCAACACAATACTGTAAGTTCCATCTTTTTAAGGAAACCCATCCTTACAACCTGGCTGGAACCATGAGTTTCCTAATGACTTTTATGGAAGCTCTTTTTCCCACATTTGGTAAGCAACTATCCTAAAAATGCACATAATTGGTTTCTTTGCATTTCTTTTAAATTAAAAATGAAAACAATGGCATTATACCTTCTTTGCCAGCTACATATTAGAAGAGAACACTGCAACACCTAGAAGAACTCGGAATTGAAGTCTGACCCTCCTACTGATTAAGCTATTGCCGTTTGCTCTCTATGAACCTCTTGGTCTTAATTTGTAAAATAGGAGGGGATAATATTTTAAATTCCACATATAAGTGATGTCATATGGTATCTGTCTCTCTCCTTATGACTTATTTCACTTAGTATGAGAATCTCTAGTTCCATCTATGTTGCTGCAAATGGCATTATTTTGTTCTTTTTATGACTGGGTAGTATTCCATCATGTGCACACATCACCTCTTCTTAATCCGTTCATCTGTCGCTGGACATTTAGGTGGTTCCCATGCCTTGGCTATTGTGAATAGTATTGCAATGAACATAGAGGTGCATGTATCTTTTTGAATGAAAGTTCTGTCCAGATATATGCCCAGGAGTGGGATGGCTGGATCATATGGTAGTTCTATATTTAGTTTTCTGAAGAACCTCCTTACTGTTTTCCATAGTGGTTGTACAAATTCACATTCCCACAATACTCAAAAGTGTAGGAAGGTTCCCTCTTCTCTACACCCTCTCAAGCATTTGTTATTTATAGACTTATTAATGACAGCCATTCTGACCAGTGTGAGGTGGGACCTCACTGTACTTTTGATTTACATTTTTCTAATAATTAGTGATATTGGCATCTCATGGTTCTAAATGTGGAAGATTGAGCCAAGGAATTCCCATTAAAGATCCAGCATTGCAAGCTGTGCCTTAGGTTGCAGTATTGCTGTGGCTGTAGCATAGGCTGGCAGCTGCAGCTCCAATTCAACCCCTAGTCTGCAAACTTCCATATGTCACAAGTATGGCCATAAAAAGAAAAAAAAAGATTGAGTCAAGATGGGTCATAGTCTCCCCCTTTGCGGATAATGCACTTTATCCAGTACTTAAAATCTTCACCAACTTTTTTTTGACAAGACTGAAATATAAGATTTCTCCATCGATCTTCCATGCATGTTAAAGCCAATGTGATCTCTCTTGAGAGTCCAACTTCGTTCAAGTTGTTTCCTCACTGTATTCAAAAAAGTGATTCACATCTCCCACAAATAAGCTCAAAATTCCTTAGCCTCACATGTGAGGATTTGACTATCAGAACAAAAACTTTTTTCCCATTTTCATTTCCAGCACCTCATGAACCCTACCCTTTGGACACACTGAATTGTGCTCCCTTTTCCAAAGGTACTTTCCACTTTGCTGTTTTTGAGCTTTTGTTTGTGTCATTTCTCCTATGAGCGATGGAATCCCTTTCCTTTTCTCTTCCAGTTAATATCCTACCTTGACCCTGCTCGGAATGCTACCATGGATCTTGAAGTGTGTGGTGATGTTTGAGAATTTGGGAAATACATCACTTGGAGAAATTTTGAGTTTTTGACTTCTTGTATTTCAGGTTGGCAACAAGGGTTGATTTTCTAGCTTGCCAACAAGATAGTTCATTTTGAATTTTCTCATTTAAAAATGACACATTTTCAGCTGAAATAAGGATTCAATAGAACTAAAATCTAATGGAAAAATCATGTTTAATTTTAAAAATGATTTGTCAGTATCACATCATCCTATCCCTAATATCTTACTGGATTGGTTACCAGGTAAAGTCACAAATTTGCTGAAACCTTCCACTTTTGCTTCTGGAAAAATCTAACACAGTGAGTCATTCCAGCAAGTATTTACAATTCCCAGTGGAACCTGGAGACAATCCTTGTTAAGCTGGCCACTCATCATCACCAGCTCCGTGTTTATGAAACAGCACTCTTACCCTGGGTATCATTTCATTTTCATTTTAGTTCAACTCAACGATTGAACTTCACAAATAAAGTCTGCCTCAAGAATGAGCCATTCATTGAGTGAACAGTGAATAGAAGACCAGATGCCTGGAAATACTCTAGACACCAGATTATTCAAATCAAGAAGTGCTTTAGGGGATACATATGTATCACATGTTACTCCAAAATCCATTGATTAATGAAAGCAACACATTTTGTCTCCTTTTACCTAGTGCTTAAAAGACACTGATTGACTAATCTGAAAAGAAAAGGATACATGGTAAAAGTTTGAGTTGTACAATAAATTAGACCACTGGAGCTCAAAATTTCTTATCCATTTGGTTAAAAGGACGTTTCTTTAATCCTCAATATTTGCAAATATTTATCAGTATCTATTGGTACCTCACATGGTTCTAAATGCCACACTAATGTCCACATAATTATATTATAACAAGCAATGTTGTAGTACTACAGAATAAGTCAAGTTAGAGGACCCATTTATTCCTAGTAAGCATTGGGCTTGGTTTAGCAATACTAATTTATTTTAAATGAATGCTTTGTCAAACAGCTATTGAATAATCAATCAGCTATTTAGGATTGTAAAGTCAAAATAAATTTCTAAATTCTATATGGAGTGAGCTTGTTTTGTAATAAAACAAAGTGCATTCTAAGCACATGAATGTTCTATTTATGTAGTACATTTGCAAGGGTAATTTCTCAGGGTCAAAGTGGTTTTACAAATCTTTGGAAACCATTAATTGCCTATGTTGGCCTGCAAAAGCTTGGAAGCACTCTAGCATTGTGTATATTCAGATGAGATTACTATTTAACCCCATCATAAAAACAATGCAATCAGCTTGTAATTTCCTTCTCTCTTTATGCTTAATATATTTCACACCTTTCAAAACCTACCTCTTCAATCTTTTACTGCCACATATATGTTTCAACAAGGTCTACAACTTTTGTCTCTCAATAATAAAATTTCAATTAAGTTTGTCTTTTGTATTTATTTTCCTGTTTTATTTAATGTATCAATGCTTCATAGAACATGTTTGTAATTGTGTGCTCTTTAATAGTTTTGTCAGCAGGAGTGATACATAAAACATTTAATAAGCGATAAGGCAAAAGCTCTAGCCAGTCACCATGGATTCTTTTTTTAAAAATTTTGCTAAGTTTTGTTCTATCAGTTGATTTACAATGTTCTGTCAATTTCTGCTGTACAGCCAAGTGACCCAGTCATATACATGTATATATGTATATATGTGTGTGTGAATATATATATTTATGTGCATTATCCATGGATTCTTAACTGGTCCCTGTGAGCCCTCAGCTAATCAGAAGAAAACTCACCTGGTTGACCAGGTGTGTTCTGTTTGCTTAGTTAGCATCCTCACTTTGAAGGGGATGCTCTGCTTTGTGATTTGGGTGCTTAGAAGCACAATGACAATAGAATAAGCCCCTTTGTGTCCCTCAAAGTAAATAAAATTCTTATTTTCTGAGCCAAAATAGACAATGATCATCTGATGATTTCTTAACTTCTGGTTCCTTTCAGATGCACTTCAGGACTATTTTTCATTATGAAGATATTATGCATAATTTGGAGGACACCGTTTTCCATCAGTTTGTGCCATATTTAGTTTCCCACTATATGGCCTGTGAAGGTATTGCTGTAAACAAATATTGCATTCTCAGATTAATCATATATTTTGAATTTTTGTTACCTTTCTTGCAAAATCTAGGGTTTCAAATTACCTATCTGTAATTATTTATGTGACTTTTTTTTTTTTTTTGGTCATTTTTGGGCACCCTGCAGCATATGGAGCTCCTGGGCCAGGGATCAGATGTGAGCCACAGTCTTGACCTAAGCTGCAGCTGTGGCAACGCCAGATCCCTAACCCACTCTGCCAAGCTGGGATCAAATGACGTCCCAGCTGTTCCCAAGATGCCACAGATCCTGTTGTGCCACAGCAGGAGCACCTTATGTAGCTTTTTACTTATTCTATTGGAACTATGTCTAAAATAAAATCAGATACTTCTAGATGTGAAATAGAGATTATATTTCATTACAAAGAAGGGAACCTTCATTTTTAACATTATTTTTAAGGCCATACTTTTAGAAGGACTTTTAGATAAGGGCGAAAAATCTCAGGGCTTTCACTAACTTCCAGCTTATTTCCATGCTCACTGAAGATTAGCAGATCTCTTTTTTACTAATTAGGTAATAACTTTTCAATTCTACCAGGCAGTAAAATGTGGTAGAATCATTAAAGACATATTAAGCAATAGAGAGAACATTGCTCTTCATCTTTTAATAGAATGTTAACTTCATTTTTAATTTGTGACAGTTTTTCTTGTATTGATTTTGTTTGTCTTAACAATAAACATATAATCATCTAAGCATTTTCATAATATTAACATGATTGCAAGAGACATATTTGAGGAAACATCTTTGAAAATAATTTAGGGGGTTCCTTCTGTGTCTCAGCCGGTTAAGGATCCAGCATTGTCTCTGCAGTGGCTCTGGTCACTGCTGAGGCATGGGTTCAGCCCCCAGCCCAACACAATGGGTTAATGATCTGACATTGCTGTAGCTATGGCATAGGTCATAGCTGTGGCTCAGATTCAGTCCCTGGCCTGGGAACTTCCATATGATGCAGGTGTAGCTAAAAACAAAATAAAACAAACAAACGAAAAACCCCAAAAACTTAGTGTATAGTTATAGGAAAACAATACTACAAATGACAAATGAGTTTTATATGATCATTTAGTCATAACTGGTCATTTGAGTAGGTTTGGAAGGTATTAACATCTTGTTAGCAGATGGGCCAACGTTCTGAAGCATAGCTTTGAAGATTAGACTAAGCTGGGGGAACTGTGAAATAATATTAATACTTGGGCTTTGCCTTAGAACAATTCATTCAGTATTTCTTGAAACATTAAGCTGGAGTTACATCGTGTACCTAAAATAAATGAAAATGCCTTTATTTGAACCATTATATGATTAGTCATTAGGGCTGAGGGTCCCAAGCCATATTGGAATCACATGGGGGCTCTTTAAAAACTACTAATATCTTCACTGCTTTCCACACATTCCAATTTAATGAGTCTGATGTGTAACATGGGCAATGGATTTCTAAATCTCAGCAATTGATACTAATGTGAAGCAAAGTCTGGATACTACTTCATTAAAGAATGCTTCTTCCATATCAATATTTATATATATATGCATGTACATACACACACACACACACACACACACACACACATATATATACATACATACACACACACACATATATATACGTATTGCTTTTTAGGGCTGCACCAGGGCATATGGAATTTCCTAGGCCAGGGGGTCAAATCAGAGCTGCAGCTGCTGACTATGCCACAGCCATGTAACATGAGATCTGAGCTGTGTCTGCAACCTAAACCACAGCTCAGGGCAACACCGGATCCTTAACCCACTGAATGAGGCCAGGGATTGAACCCGCATCCTTATGGATCATAGTCAGGTTTGTTAACAGCTAAACCATGAAGGGAACTCCTATGTTACTATTTTAAAATAATTGTGTATTTAAAATGTGGAAGTCTAAAAAATAACTATTCGGAGATCTCTAAAAGAAACAGAAATAGAAGCAGCTCAGAATGGAGTATTGGGCAAAAGTATTGCCCCTGGTATGGTGCACAAAAATCCATTTCTTCATGAATCTATTTTTCCACATATATATTGCATTGTTTTTTGTGTTTTTGACATTTTTAACACTTTTGTAATGTAAGCTCTTTACAAAATCGGAAATATTGGGAGCTATCAATGTTAAAAACAGACATACTGCCAATTTTTATTGCCAATTCATCTGGATTATTATTTTCACTTGCTTGATTTGAAGTTTCAAGGGCAGATTCAGGTTAGCTAGTGCCACTGGATATCCATTTTCAAAAAATGTTTTGGCTTATTATTTTTTTTAACAACTCCACCACTATTCATTAATGGACAAAACAGATATATTTTTTATTTGTTCTCTCTGTTAGTAACTTTCAATAGGCAGGTAGTATAAAATTTGGCTGTATATTTTTTGAATTGTATTAGAAGATTCTTCATACTTTTAGAGGATTTTTTTTTTGTCTTGATTTGTTTTGATGAGGAAAACCCAGATGGAGAGTGGAAGGAAGGTAGCAATTTGGGTGAACTACATCATTCCTGGTGAAAATGCATCTCTAATATTGACACTAAAGCCAAGTCTTTCCAGTGATTAACAGGATGGATGAAATTGAGAAAGCCGCAATCATTAGGTGATCGTTGACGACTGTCTATAAAAATGCTTGGGCAAAGAAGGCTTTCACTCTCACTTGGCAGTCGTCATACCTGAGATTACACAGCAAAAAAGTGTGGGCATGTCATCAGGGTACTTAGGAGACCCTGGATCTTTAATACCATCAAGACTTTAGAAATAACAATTCCTCCTCATATTTGGCAAGAATCTACACTCTCTCTGTCTGATGTCTTAGGACACTTTAACGATTTTTTGTTTTTCGGTAGAGTCTACAGACTAGAAAGCAAAATTTTAAAAATAAAAAAGAAAGCAAAATAAGAGTTAAGCATTTGTAAACTGTGGAAAGGTGGTAACTTCAACAAGAGCCTGGTACTCTGTCCTGCTGCTCATCTAATCATGGCTGACTTAAGGTTAGAGCCTTAAGGATGTAGCATCATAGATCATATATAGCTATATTGTGTATTGCTAAGACCTTTAAAGTAGGGTGTCCTTGATCAAGACTTTGATAAATAGAATCTAGAAAAGCACCAGGTACTTTTTTAAAAAATGTCCTTCACTGCCAGAGAAGTCTGAGGCAAGGCTTATAGATAGAGCTGTTGGGTGGTAGAAAAGAAGTGAGTTAATCTGTGTAAAAATCTATTTGGAGTGTGGATGGGGTGCTACTCCTGTGGTGAGGAAACTCTTCAGGGAATTATTCTAATTAAATTAAATCAGAACAAATTCTCAAAACAGGGAAAGATGAAGATCGTAGCAAATAATGGGAAAGCAATAAATACTGTAATAATGATAGATTAATCTATACAAATACAATGATAGTAAAACTGAGGATTGATAAAACGAGTTAAAGATCACACACACACACACACACACACACACACACACACACCAACACTAAAGGGAAGAAACAATAGCTTAGACCAAAAATTCTAGTTTTTAATAATTAAAATTTATTGGGAGAATTAAACCATATAAAGCTTTTTTTTTGAAAGAATAAGACAGCCCTTTATTTAATTTTTTTGGTTAACAAGTTGTTTTCTGAAACAGGATATAATCCTGATATTGTAAATTATTCAAATAAAGTGTACTCAGATTAGTCCTATCAAATACTGCTGGTTCAAGTATAAACTGGCACAATTTTTCTGGATACAAAATAGTTTATTACAAACTTAAAAATACCCTGTCTCAGAGTTCCTGTCATGGCTGAGTGGTTAATGACTCTGACTAGGAACCATGAGGTTGCAGGTTCGATCCCTGGCCTTGCTCAGTGTGTTAAGGATCCAGCGTTGCTGTGAGCTGTGGTGTAGGTCGCAAATGCAGCTCAGATCTGGTATTGCTGTGGCTCTGACGTAGGCCAGTGGCTACAGCTTTGATTAGAACCCTAGCCTGGGAACCTCCGTATGCCATGGCCCTAGAAAAAGGCAAAAAAAAAAAAAAAAAAAATACCCAGTCTCTGGACCCAGTACTTCATCTAAGAATTTATAAAAAAAAAAAAAAAAAAGAAAGAAAAAGAACAAAAAAGATAAAACAAAACAGGAAAATAATCAGAGATATTAACAAAGGTATTTACAAAAAGAGATTAATGACAATTTTCTGACCCCACCCCCAAAATAAGTACACATACACAAATGTCTAAAATAAGGGGGAAATGATAAGTAAACTATGACATCTCAACTCTATGGAATATTACATAGCAATATGTATTAAACCATATAAAATTTTCATTGCAACGGTCAAGAGATAAGAAAGTAGGTAAACCAATCTAATATGAATGGTCATTTGTTCTTTAAATGTAATGTGACAATAGGGAAATATAGATTTAATATTCCTTTTAAGATAGAATGACAAAGAGTAGACAAATAGAGGTATATTTTGGTACTTCCAAATTGGTAAGCAATAAAAGGAAACATGCTCAAACGAAATAAAAGATAAAATATAGTATAAATAAATTTATGAGAAGATATGAAGTTAATCTGAAAATTATAATGAGTGTGAGTGATTTTGTTTCCCTAACAGAAAAAAATACTTTTGAATGTTCTAGAATTTGTAAAAGAGAGCTGGCCATGTTCTCGTCTTTACTAATGGAATATCCACATCTAGAAAGAGAGCTCTCTCAATTGTACATTGATCTAGCTGCTTCTATGAATTTTAGAATTAATCCCTAGCAATAAATATCTCTTTTCAATTTGAATGTAAAATGACTACTACTTTAAATTCCCACTCGTTTATCTTTCCTCTTAGCTCTCCTCCTTATACTGATAATATTTTATATATCTACTATTGCATTTTTCTATTGTGGTTAAGAGTCATTTTTGTCCATAGATTGTGATACCCTGAGAAAAGTTTTTCACCTTCTGATAGCTCAACAAATGTTCTATGGTAAAGAAAGCTTATCTCCCTCCTTATTACAACCCTTTGTGTGACTGCTTTTGTCACATTTCTGTCATCCATAGGGTCTAAAAGAATGTTTTGTTTAAAAAAAAAGTCATCTTAGTGATTTTTGAATAAAATTGAGTTTAATGTAGAGAACATTTTCAACTATAGGGAATACTGTTAAGAATCATAAACTAGGAAATGAGACATCAGAAGAGTGAAGAAAAATGCCTGTCAAGCTCTGAATCTCATCTGCTTTGTTCATAGGGAGCCCTTTTGTTTTTAACCAATGTGTATTCCCTTTTATTTGGCCACATGTTTAGCAAAATTTTCTGTCTATTTTTCTAGCTCACAGAAGAATCGAAGCAGCATACTACAAAGGTGCTAATGGATGAGACGTTGGAAAAGTAGGTACAAGGTATTTACAAGTAGGTACTAGTGAGAAAAAATTGTTCATTACATAAATGTGAGAGAAAATAGGGGGAAACTATACAAAGCAGATTTAAGAATTTTAGTGGCAAAATGTCTGAGAAACTTAATGGCCCTTTTGGACATCTTTCTGTTACAGTAAAAATAATGAATTTTTTTTTAATAATAGTTGATTTATAATGTTCTGTCAATTTCTGCTGTACAGCAAAGTGACCCAGTTGTACATATATACACATATGTACATTCTTTTTCTCATGAGATTTTCCATCATGTTCCATCATGAGTGATTAGAAATAGTTCCCTGTGCTATATAGCAGGACAATGACATGTTTTTAATGATGGCATTGCTACTTAAAAATATGCAGTGTTCCACAATCTGGTGGAGAATGCAGTGCAGTTTTTAAATGTTTCTACCAAAATAAAAAAAATAAGTTCATTTATTGGAACACTCACCTAAATGAATGCTTTGTTCTGTGGTAAAGCCTAAATGATGCTTCATTTTAAATTATTTTATGTTCTTCTAAATATGATATAATTTATGCATATTTCCTTTCATTCCTTGAACATTAATGAAAAAGGTAAATGATTTAAACGATTTTATTGCATAGATGGAGATATATGTTTTGAAACAACACAAGTTTCTATACAAAACCAATTTTGGAAAATAATTTTGAAAAATAATTCTAAATGTTTTGTCTTCATCTATTTACAAAGTTGAATCATTTTTCATATACTTATAGGTTGGGATGTTTCCTCAAAATACACATTCTTTTTTTAATTTAATTTATTCTATTGTTATAGTTGCATAATTATAAATCACTGAAGTTTACAAGTTATTTGAGTGCAGAAATTGTTTCAAATTATGTTCTTTGTTTGAGCTGTAATACTGGCTAGGACACAGTTACGGATCCCCACAGGATCAGAAGAAAAGAACTAAATGATGAATACAATTAAAAACGATATCCAAGTTGACAGATAAAACCTATGTTTTGCAGTAGTTGAATGCTCTGGATTTTGTTCAATACCTTACAAGGTGTTATTTTGCCATGAGATAATATTCTCAAAACAGGTTCTTTAAATATCAGAAGCAGAGGGGCTGGGCCAATAGCCTAGAGCTTGGAAAAGCAGTAAAACATTTTAAAAGTAAGACTGCTTGAAGTTTATTTTGATTGCATTTCCTGATATGTTTTCTCCCCACGTGGTACATTGTTTAGTGAATTTGTTTGCAAAAATAAAAATGTTTTCACTTGTTGATCTCCAAAGTAAATATGATCAAGTCAAAGCTTAAAAAATGGCTTTATAGATTTACATAAAAGCAGATTTGGTTTAAATAGTCTTTTATTTTACATGATCATTGGCAAAAGAGATGAAAACTAAAGCTGAAAATATTCTCATTAGGTTGAAAGTTACCAAGGCCCTTTAAAGAATTTTTTCTTTTAAAATGTGTTGGTTCCTTTTTCTTCTCAGTGCCTTCTAGAATGGTGTAAACTAGAACACAGATTTACAAACTAGAACCCAGAAAGTTGTTTAGTAGATGGATTAATTTGATTACATAATAATTTTCTGATGGGTTGGCTTATTTTTGTGCTTAATTAAATAAATACTATATGAGAGTAATGAGTAAGGATTTACTGAGGTCACTTTTTTTTTTTTTTTTTTAACATTGCCTGAAATTGAAACAAAACGTTGGGACTTCTGCTTTCAGCTTGGTGAAAACTTTGTAATTTTTTTTCCCACAAGCATCACAAATGGAGAAAATAGGATAGAAATGAGTTATTTTTCTGTATAAAAATACGATTGAGGCACCCAGGACTAGTTAACCTTTACAAAATTTCATAAGTGATTCAGATACACTGCTGGGATTGAGATTTGAGTTAGAATGTAGTCTATTCAGGATTAAAGCTGAGACTCTTGAATGGGTAGGTCCTTCATTCATGTTTGGTGGACAGCATATCAGAAATGTGTACTATCATGGGAGATTGACCACTAACATTGGGCAGATCAAGTATATTCTCTCAGAAAGACAATGAATGATTCTTTTTCTTTTTTAAATTTTATTTTTATTGGAGTATAGTTGATATACAGTGCTGTGTCACTTTCTGCTATACAGCATAGTGACTCAGTCATTTTATATATATATGTATATATATATATATATATATATATATATATATATGCACACACATTCTTTTTCTCATACTGCCTTCCATCATGTTCTTCTTTTTCTATTTAATCCTGGTCATATTTAAGTCTAGCTGTAAGCATATAGTCCTAAATTTTAATCATCATTGGTTAGTTTGCTAAAGGATATAAGAATTCTTCTGGGTGGTTCCTGTTGTGGCTCAGCAGGTTACAAACCCAACTGGTATCCATAAGGATGCAGTTTGATCCCTGGCTTTGCTCAGTGGGTTAAGGATCCAGCGTTGCCGCTAGCTGCTACGTAGTTTGCAGATGCAGCTCGGAACCTGCGTTGCTGCGACTGTGGCATAGGCTGGAAGCTGCAACTATGAATCAACCCTTAGCCCAGGAACTCCCATATGCCACACCTTCAGCCCTAAAAGATAATATACATATGTCCTAGTAAACTGTCATCCATCGTTGCATGCTTTGGAATGCGCTATTTATATTATGAAAGCAGGAGGTCAAAGATCAGCAACAACAATGGCAAAAATATAGCTCAGAATTAATAAAGCTTTTCTACAGCACTTAGAGATTTACTCTAGAAAGTTAGTTTTGCTTGAAAATTTGTTAGTTGCTTGTAGTGAGGACACAAGTGCCAGTATTATTGATTAACTGTACACACATGTTCAAGAAGCTAATTATGTTTGCATTTCTAGTAATCCTTCTTAATAGTATAGGATTACTCATGAGAAATAAACAGATCATACCAGAAAGCAATTTCTTCCTTCAGTCTTTCATTTTTTATTTTTTTAGTTTTTTTGTCTTTTTAGGGCCTCACCCTCAGCACATCGAGTTTCCCAGACTAGGGGTTGAACCAGAGCCGTAGCCACCAGCCTTCACCACAGCTACAGCAATGCCAGATCTGAGCCACATCTGTGACCTACACCACGGCTCACAAGCAACACTGGATACTTAACCCACTGAGCAACGCCAGGGATCGAACTTGCAACCTCATCATTCCTAATGGGATTCGTTTCTGCGGAGCCATGATGGGAACTCCAGTCTTTTTTTTTTTTTTTTTTAATATGCAACTTAACAATTATTTAGTAATAATACTTCTAATACATAGATACCATTTTATTAGCAGATTCTGAAGTATGGGGGGAAAGGTTAAAACCAATGTCTTCAGTTTGTGAAATAATATTCTAAATAGTCTCCAATAGCATGATATGACATAGCTTCCTAATACCTTTTAGTTACTTTTTCAGGTAAATGAAATGTCTTAAGTTTACACCCAGTCCTGAGAATCAGATAGTGTGGAAACTTATTCTACGTCTTCTCATCAGAATTTCAGTGTTCAGCATATTCAGGTGATGATTGTGTAGGTTTCAGTCATCAAATCTTTCTCAAGACAAGGCTCCATAACAATTTGACCTCTCCATGAATAAAACTAATTGCTTCTGTGTTTTGGTTACTTGCATTATGTGTAGACAGCTGCCATCTGGCTCCAATCTATAAAAAATAAAAAAGCAAATAAACACTGAAAAGTGTTTAGGAAACATAAATCCAAGATAACTGTTTAAAGTCGTAATATAAGTATCCTGAGTGTGTTTAGACAAGGAATGTCTCGAGAGTGTGTTTAATAAAGGCTATTTAGGCTTCATCCATTATTAGAACTTCTAGGAACAATTAAGGATTGACACAAACATTCAGAAACAAATAAGGATATGCGATTCAAAACTACAGCTCAATCCTTAACCCTTTTGAATATTTAAAAACTGTGGTTACAAATTTTTATTTGGGGACAAATGCTGATAAAAGCTGGACCAATGTTATTTTCTATAACATAAGCCTAGAATAAACTAATTTAAATGGTGCTCTAGGGTATCACAAATAAAAAAAAAGAGCCATTTCCATTTGATTGTAATATTGTAATAATAAAGACAAAATTTTCGTGTTAACTATTCAAAGAAAACTTTTGTGTTAACCACATCCACAGTATGTTGGTGAGCAGGAGAAATAACTCTTTCTCTACCTTTCTAGGTTCTTAGCAGAGACTCACCCTATAATAAAAGACAAATAAATAAACCTATCTATAAAACAGAAACAGACTCACAGACATAGAGGACAGATTTGTGGTTGCCTAGGGGTAGGGGCAAGGAAGTAGGATGGACTGGGAGTTTGGGAATAGTAGGTGCAAACTATGACATTTAGAATGGATAAGCAATGAGGTCCTACTGTATAGCACAGGGAACTATATCCAGTCTCTTAGGATAGAACATGATGAAAGATAGTAGGAGAAAAAAAAAATGTGTAGATATGTATGACTGGGTCACTATGCTGTATAGCAGAAACTGACAGGGCACTATAAATCAACTATACTTTAATAAAATACTATTTTTTTAAAAGCAAGAGAAAAGCAAACAGAAATTTAATAACATGTATATTCCTATATACAGGGGAGCTACCCAGAGAACTGAGTAGCTCTCTGAAGCAGGCCAAGCTGTTACCTTCAGTACCATCTCTAGCTAAAGATAAAAGACAACTGATGTGGGATCCAATTTTCAGAAGTTTTTAGAAAAAGCACAGTAAACAAGAATATGGTTGTTATGCATATTTAAGGCTCTGCCTTTTCCACTGGTAAAAGTTTCTAGAGATTCGGTCATCTCTCTTCCTGGTATGGTGAGGGAATACCCTTATGAGAGGAAAATCTTTTACAAATGTAGATGCCTTATGGAAGGGTAACTTCTGCTCAGTTTTCAGAGTTTCTCTGGTGTCTACTGTTTCTTAAAAATAATTAGCCTAGGAGTTCTCGTTATGGCTCAGCAGTAGTGAATCTGACCAGTATCCATGAGGATTCGGATTCAATCCCTGGCCTCGTTTGGTGGGTTAAAGACCCAGCATTGCCATGATCTGTGTTGAAGTTCACAGACACAGCTCAGATTCTGTGTTGCTGCGGCTGCAGCTCTGGTTCGCCCCCTAGTCTGGGAACTTCCATGCTGCAGGTGCAGCCCTAAAAGGATTTAAAAAAAAAAAAAAAAAAAAAATCAGCCTGGAGTTTCCTGTCATGGCTCAGTGGTTAACGAATCTGACTAGGAACCATGAGGTTGAGGGTTTAATCCCTGGCCTCGCTCAGTGGGTTAAGGATCCAGCGTTGCCATGAGCTGTGGGGTAGGTAGAAGACATGGTTCAGATCTCCCGTTGCTATGGCTGTGGTGTAGGCCGGTGGCCTAGCCTGGGAACCTTCATATGCCGTGGGTGCAGCCCTAGAAAAGACAAAAAAAAAAAAAAAAAAAAGAAAGAAAAGAAAAAAGAAAAAAAGCCTAAAATAATTTTTATGTCAAAGAGGCTTAAATTAGGTTGACAAATTCTACTCTCCTTCAGAATAGTTCTCATTCTTGGAGTTATTCGTGCCCTATTTTAGTCATCTTAATAGCGTAAAGATGATTTTCCTCCCTGTGTTATTTAAGAAATAATGACCTGAAAAAGTGTCAAGTTGTGAAACTGTTAAATTGGAAGAACTCTCATCTCAGCATTTATAAAAAAGATTTTTTTTTTCCTTTTTCTTTTTTTTTTTTGTTTGTTTGTTTGCTTTTTAGGGTCGCACCTGCAAAATAAGGAGGTTCCCAGGCTAGGAGTCGAATCTGAGCTACAGCTGCTGGCCTCCACCACAGCCGCAGCAACACCAGATCTGAGCTGCGTCTGTGACCTACATCACAGCTCAAGGCACCACTGGATCCTTAACTCACTAAGCAAGGCCAGGGATCGAATCTGCATCTTCATGGATTTTAGTCAGATTTGTTAACCGCTGAGCCACAACGGGAACTCCTAAAAGAGATTTCTTAAGATTGTTTATATTCCAAAACTTTATAGAGCATGTATTTTCAATTTCACGTGTCTGTTTCCCTTCTTTTACCATATTCTCTTTTAAAGAAATTTTAAAATAAAGGGAAAAATGTACATAGATAAAATGTAAAAATATCCTCATTGCTTAAAATATGTACTGCAGTTATTTTGTCGTATTTGTTTCTCATTCTTTTTATTTAATTAAAATAAAATGTTAGCAATTTAGCTAGACTCCTGTTATGAATCTTCTCACTATTAGCCCCCTCCAAACTTCTCAGTGGTAACTGCCACCTGACAGGTAGTTAGAGGCATCCTTCCAATCTATTTACCTTAAGGTTTTTATCTGGCATGTGCACTAAACAATACATGATAATGTACTGTACATATCATCCTCCACCTTTCCTGTTTCATTCACCATTACTTTCAACATCTTCCATGTTGATCTGTCTGGAACCAGCGCCAACATTGAGTATCCCACAATTAATGAATATTTAGATTGATTCAAATTTCCCAAGACTACAGTTATTTCCACAATGCAAATCCTCCCTTTGATGTCCTTTTACCTCTGGAATGTATTTTCAGAAATGACAAATATTTCCTCTTTTTACCTGACGCCAAATAAACTCTTCCTATTTACAGTCTTCAGTATTTCTTGATTGACAGAGTCTATATTTAAATATAATTGTATGATAATTAAAAAATAATTACATGTAGTTAGAATGCAAAATAAATGTAGTGATATATATTTTCCCCATTAGAATGACGAAGATGAAATTATGACCATGTTGTGAAGTTGTAATGACACAACTATTTTGAAAAGTGATGTGACAATGTCTACAGACTTGCAAATGAGCACACCCCCAAATCCAAAAATTTTATTTCTGCACACTTACTCTGGAGGTACAGGAAAGAGGTGTAATATTGAAGAGAATATGAAAATTAATAGACTAGAAAAATAGTAATTTCTGGGCAGCTCTATGAACTCATTTGGGGTTTATGATCATGAGTTGAAAGTTAGCATGGTTTATGTCTTTCTCTGGCCATCTTTACTTTGCATGTGGGAACAGGTGAAAAGGTAGATTAAGTTGGGCATATATCTACTCATCAAGTGTATGGAGCAGGAAAGGGCAAGGAAAGTGAGAAGTTACTGTGAAATGATGGTAATAATTGTGAATGTTGTGTTGAGTAAGGAGGAAAAGAGAATGTGTATTAGTCTGCTTGGGCTGCCATAACAAAATACCAATGACTAGGTATTTTGACTTATACAAGAGAAATGTATTTTCTTGCATTTCTGGAGGCTTGAAGTCCAAGATTAAGGTGCCATCGGGGTTGATTTCTGGTGAGAGCTCTCTTCTTGACTTGTTCTGAGTCACTGAAAAAAGATAACTCACAGGTGAAGAAGTAATGCTTCCAGGATAGAGGGTCTGAACCCATCCTGGTGCAAATGAGTTATTTTAGACAAGTGCTTTTCCTGCCACAGACTTTGAATTACCCAGTTGAGGTCCTATGGGAAAGAGTTCAAATAACCTCTGTATATGAAATGATGTTTCGCTTTATTAATTGTTCATCAATTCAATGACTTTGAGCATTAGCTAGACTCAAGAGTGCAGTGAAAAGAAAGGAACTCCATCCACACCCAACAAAATCAGAGAAGTGTTGAGATAGACATGTAGATCTATTAACCTAAACAATTTTGTATTTCGCCCTTGACCTTTATGGATAGTTTAATCCTCACATCTAGAGTAAACCTATGTCTGAGTTAGTCTGGGCATTTCCCAGGGTATACTTGTTATCCTGTCATCCTTAGATTAGTATCTCCTTTTACCATAAAAATTGTTCCACTGAGAAAGCTGGACAGCTATATGAAAAAGAATGAAATGAAAATATTCTCTAATGCCATTCACAAAAAAAAACTCAAAATGGATTAAGGTCTTAAATATAAGGCCAGATACTATAAAACTCCTAGAGAAAAACATAGGCAGAACACTCCTTGACATAAATCATGGAAATATCTTTTTAGATCCACCTCCTAGAGTAATGAAAATAAAAACAATAATAAACCAATGGGATCTAATTAAACTCAAAAGCTTTAGCACAGCAAAGGAAACCATTAAAAAAAAAAAGAATGGGAGAAGATATTTATAAACAAAGCAAACAAAGGAATTAATCTCCAAAATATACAAACATCTCATGAAGTTTTATACCAAAAAATATCAAAAATATGATATCATGATATTTTGCATGTGGGAACAGGTGAAAAGATAAAGTTGGTCGTGTATCTACTCATCAAGTGTATGGAACAGGAAGGGGCGAGATTATATGTGAAATCGAATAAAAATTATGCAAAAGAACTTATTTACAATACAGAAACAATGGAGTTCCCATCATGGCTCAGCAGTTAACAAACCTGACTAGTGTTCATGAGTATGTGGGTTCGATCCCTGGCCTCGATCAGTAAGGACTCAATGTTGCCATGAGCTGTGGTATTTGTAAGTTGCAGACTTGGCTTGGATCCCGAATTGCTGTGACTGTGGTATAGGCTGGTGGCTGTAGCTCCAATTCTACCCCTAGCCTGGGATCCTCCATATGCCGCAAGGTGCAGCCCTAAAAAGACAAAAGCCAAAAAAAAACCCAAAACAAAACAGAAACAAGCTCACAGAATTCAAACCAATCTTCTGTTTAGCATGGGGGGAGCCAGGATGGCCAAGGAGGAATTAAGACAATGGGAACAATACATACTCATTACTATATAAAATAGATGATCAACAAGAATATTTTTTAATAGCACAGGGAAATCTACTGAATAGTTTGAAGTAACTTCTATGGGAAAAAAGAACAGATATATATACATATATAAATACACACACACACACACATATATGTATCAATCACTTTGCTGTACACCTGAAACTGATACAACATTGTAAGACAATTGTATTTTTAAAAATTTGAAAAAAACAGAAAATTGTTCCAGTTGGAATAACAAACTTTATTCAAGTATTCACCAAGATCTGGCATTAAATACCAAATTTTAATGCTAATATTTCCTCCAATACTTATCATTTGAAACTAGATAAATATATAGCAATAAATCTACATTTCTTTATGCTCTTCTCATAAGCATAGTTATTGACTATCCATGTCAGTTTAAGAAAACTAACAAAAAGAAAACGAATGCTTAAAATATTAAATATAAGACATAAATCACCTTTACTATGAAAGTTAGCATAAACTATGTTCTATTTTTATTTTATTTATTTTTTGTTGTTGTTGTTATTATCAGATTATTATTATTATTATTATTGTCTTTTTTGCTATTTCTTTGGGCTGCTCCCGCGGCATATGGAGGTTCCCAGGCTAGGGGTGGAATCGGAGCTGTAGCCACCAGCCTACGCCAGAGCCACAGCAATGCTGGATCCGAGCCACATCTGCAACCTACACCACAGCTCACAGCAATGCTGGATCGTTAACCCACTGAGCAAGGGCAGGGACCGAACCCGCAACCTCATGGTTCCTAGTCGGATTTGTTAACCACTGTGCCACGACGGGAACTCCCAGTTTATTATTTTTTAATAGTTATTTCCCCAATACATTTTTTTCTACTGTACAGCATGGTGACCCAGTTACACATACATGTACACGTTCTATTTTCACACATTATCATGCTCCATCATAAGTGACTAGACATAGTCCCCAGTGCTAAACAGCAGGATCTCATTGCTTATCCATTCTAAAGTCAATAGTTTGTATCTATTAACCCCAAGCTCCCCAACCACTCCACTCCATCCCCCTCCCCCTCCCCCTGGGAAAGCACAAGTCTATTCTCCAAGTCCATGATTTTCTTTTCTGTGGAAAGGTTCATTTATGGCTTAGATTCCAGATATAAGTTATATCATATGGTATTTGTGTCTTTCTTTCTGACTTACTTCACTCAGTATAGGAGTCTCTAGTTCCATCCATGTTGCTACAAATGGCATTATTTCATTCTTTTTTATAGCTGAGTAGTATTCCATTGTGTATATGTACCACATCTTCCTAATCCAACTGTCTGTCAATGGACATTTGGGTTGTTTCCATGTCCTGGCTATTGTGAATAGAGCTGCAGTGAACATGCAGGTTCATGCGATTTTTTAAGGAAAGTTTTGTCTGGATATATGCCCAAGAGTGGGATTGCTGGGTCATATGGTAGTTCTATGTATCGATATCTAAGGTACCTCCATACTGATCTCCATAGTGGTTGGACCAGCTTACATTCCAACCAAGAGTGCAGTAATGTTCCCTTTTCTCCACACACTTCCAGCATTGTTATTCATGGACTTATTAATGATAGCCATTCTGACTGGTGTGAGGTGGTATCTCATGGTATTTTTGATTTGCATTTCTCTAATAATCAGGGATGTTGAGCATTTTTTCATGCGTTTGTTGGCCATCTGTACATCTACCTTGGAAAAATGTCTATTCAACTCTTTTGCCCATTTTTCCATTGAGTTGTTGGCTTTTTTGCTGTTGAGTTGTATAAGCTGCTTGTATATTCTAGAGATCACACTCTTGTCAGTTGCATCATTTGAAACTATTTTCTCCCATTCTGTAAGTTGTCTTTTTGGTTTCTTTTTGGTTTCCTCTGCTGTGCAAAAGCTTGTCAGTTTGATTAGGTACAAAAGAAATAAAAGGCATCTGAATAGGAAGAGAAAAGATAAAACTGTCACTGTATGCAGATGACATGATACTATACATAGAAAACCCTACGGACTCAACCCAAAAACTTCTTGAACTGATCAACAAATTCAGCAAAGTAGCAGGATATAAGATTAATATTCAGAAATCAGTTGCATTTCTGTATACTAACAATGAAATATTAGAAAAGGAATACAGAAATACAATACCTTTTAAAATTATACTCCAAAAAATAAAATACCTTGGAATACACCTGACCAAGGAGGTAAAGGACTTATATGCTGAGAACTATAAAACATTAATCAAGGAAATGAAAGAAGGTGTAAATAGATGGAAAGATATTCCATGCTCCTGGGCTGGAAAAATTAATATTGTAAAAATTGACATACTACCCAAAGCAATCTACAGATTCAATGCAATCCTTATCAAATTACCCATGACATTTTTCACTGAACTAGAACAAACAATCTAAACATTTATATGGAACCACAAAAGACCCAGAATTGCCAAAGCAATTCTGAAAAACAAAAACTAAGCAGGAAGCATAACTTTCCCAGACTTCAGGCACTATTACAAAGCCACAGTCATCAAGACAGTGTGGTACTGGTACCAAAACAGACATAGAGACTAATGGAACAGAAGAGAGAACCCAGAAATAAATCCAGACACCTATGGTCAATTAACATTTGATGAAGGAGGCAAGAACATAAAATGGGAAAAAGACAGTCTTTTCAGCATGTACTGCTGGGAAACCTGGACAGCTGCATGAAAATCAATGAAACTAGAACACACCCTCACACCATGCACCAAAATAAACTCAAATTGGCTGAAAGACTTAAATATAAGACAACACACCATCAAACTCCTAGAAGAGAACATAGGCAAAACATTCTCTGACATCAATCTTATGAATATTTTTTCAGGTCAGTCTCCTAAAGCAACAGAAATAAGAACAAAAATAAACCTATGTTTTATTTTTATATAAACAAATATTATGCAACTGGATTTTGATGTTATGATAAAAGCATCCATTTAAATGAAAAAATTCATCATTAATAAAACTTCTACATCTAAAGATTACAAACATTTTGAAGAAATATAGCCTTTGTCATTAAAGTGCTTCATTTTGTTTTGTTTTAATATGTGATATCCAGTAACCTCCACTTTAAAAATACAACAGTGGCTACAAATAATAATACATAAATACCTTTATTCTTAACACAGCAGATAAATATGAAGCCCTTGGCTCAGTTTTCCCTCAAATCCATTCAAACATGTGAATCACAGATAACCCCATGGCAAGTCCTTAGAGATGTGGATACAGGATAAAAACAAATATTTAAAAATAACTAGAGTAAGAGACAGGAAAAGTTTAATGTGAAAAATTTTGTTGTAGTTTTAAGATTAGCAACCACTCTTGGGGAAATAGAGTAAGCATCTCATTGAAACTGTACACTCAAGAGTGTACGAGTGGACGAGGTCACCATATGTCATTTCCGAATGTGAGAGAAATTGTGAAGACCATTCTTGGCAGATGACAAATGTCCTCTAGGCTCTCTGAGATTAAAGCCTGCCAAACATGAAATTTCTACATAAAGCTGTCAACTGATCTGTAGAACTGTTGTATCGCTGCAGAGTTCAGGAGAGATAGCCAAAAGAATGAAGCTAAAACACATGCAAAAATATTAAAACCAGTTTTGAATGTTTGGAAGCAAGGAGGTTGGGGATCTAAAAATAGAACTTAGAATATGTTGAGGAAGAGGATGTGAAACTTTTTTTGGACATGATAATTCTTTAACTCCAGGTGACATAACAAAATTCAGCTCTACTTTGCTGTCCCTAGTTCATGGAAATTCAAAAACTGTTAGAGTTGAAATGGTGAGACAGAAAGGAGGTAGAATTTTGTTAAGACTTTGCCCTCTAACCTTGACACTTTTTCACTAGAATCCTAGCTATGCTGCATATTCAGTGCCTGAACATGGTGAATTCACTCATCTCTCTTCACATAATAACCCTACATGTAAAATGGGTATGATACCTGGAGTTCCCTTCATGGCTCAGCTGTAATGAACCCAACTAGTATCCATGAGTATGTGGGTTTGATCCCTGGCCTCACTCATTGGGTTAAGAATCTTCCATTGCTGTGAGCTGTGGTGTAGTTCAAAGCCGTGGATCGGATCCCACAGTTGCTGTGGCTGTGGTGTAGGCCAGAAGCTGCAGCTCTGATTTAGCCCCTAGCCTGGGAACTTCCATATGCAATGGGTATGGCCAAACACACACACACACACACACACACACACACACACACACACACACACACACACACAGACAAAAAAATTAAAAAGAAAAAATAAAATGGATATGATACATCTATATAGTTTATGATAAGTGTTGAATTAATAATGTATTTTAAAAAACTTAGTTTGATGCCTGGCATATAGTAAACTGTAAATAAAAATTTAAAAATGCTTATTATCTAAAGATGACCATACTGAGGAAGTAAATCAGATTGCTTCCATATCTTGGCTATTGTAAATAATGTTGCTATGAATATTTGGATCCATATATGTTTTCAAATTGGTATTTTGTGTTTTCTTCAGATATATAATCAGGAGGAAATTGCTGGATTATATGGTAGTTCTATTTTTAGTTTTTTAAGGAACCCCCTTAATATTTTCCATAGCGGCTACAACACTTTGTATTCCCACCAACAGTGTACAAGTGTTCTCTTTCTTCACATCCTCACCAACATATTTGTTATTTGTGTTCCTTTTGATGATAGCCATCCTGACAAGTTTGAGATAATATCTCATTGTGGTTTTGATTTAAATTTCTCTGATAATTAGTGATACTGAGCCTTTTTTCATGTGCCTATTGACCATTTGTATGTCTTCTTTGGAAAAAGACATCTATTCATATATTTTGCTAATTTTAATGGGGTTTTTTTTGTTATTTTGATATTAGCTTCTATGGGCCATTCATATATTTTGGATATCAACCCTTCATCAGTCATATCATTTGCAAATATTTTTCTCCCATTCAGTAGGTTATCTCTTCATTTTGTCAATGGTTGCCTTTGCTATGCAAAAGCTGTTAACCTTAATTAGATTTCATTTGTTTATTTTTGCTTTTGTTTCCTTTTCCTTAGGAAATAGATCTAAAAAATATTGCTGTGATTTATATCAAAGAATGTTCTTGCGAACTTTTCTTCTAGGGATGTTATGGTTTTGATTCTTACTAAATTCTTACTCAAGTTTGGTCTGGTTGTTGCTGCTATGTCTCTCCCTGGCTACTTGCTTGGCCTCAGGCACCCCTGGAATGATGCCAATAGAATGGTAGGGAGGGTTGGGTCTCAGTTCTAATAAACCAGAGGGAAGATTCCAAAACAGTGCTTCCCAGGACTAGTGTCCACAGAGGAGAACAGCTCCCAGAAATGGCTGCAACTAGTGTCTATGACCTCACGATGAGCTCTAGATTCCTCCTGCCTCTCTAGAAATCTCTCCAAGATCAGAGGCAGAGGGTGGGGGTCTCACCCAGGATCTTTTCAAACTACCACCTCTTATCTGGGTCCTGGAGCATGTGATATTTTGTTTACCCTTTAATAATAGAATCTCCATTTTTTCACAGACCTCTGGGTCTCCCAAATTTAAGCCCCAGTAGCCTTTCAAGCCAAAACATTCGAGGGTTTGTCTTCCTGATGCAGGACCCCAAAGCTAGGGCTCTTAACGTGAAGTTCAGACTCATTACTCCTTGGGAAGAACATCTACAATTGTTTTTTCACCCATTTGTGGGTCTCCTACCCAGGGGAATAGGTCTTGACTACACCATGACTCCTGAATTAAGGAGAGATTATTTTACTCTTTTCTTTTCTTTACTCTTTTCTTTTCTTTTCTTTTCTTTTCTTTTCTTTTCTTTTCTTTACTTTTCTTTTCTTTTCTTTTCTTTTCTTTTCTTTTCTTTTCTTTTCTTTTCTTTTTCAGTCTTTTTAGGGCCACACTTGTGGCATATTGAGGTTCTCAGGCTAAGAGTTGAATTGAAGATATAGCCACTGGCCTATGCTGTAGCCACAGCAACTCCAGATCCAAGCTGGGTCTGTGACCTACAATACAGCTCATGGCAACACTGAATGAGGCCCACTGAATGAGGCCAGGGATTGAACCTACATTGTCATGGATACTAGTTAGATTCATTTCCCCTGAGCCACAATGAGAACTCCAAGGAGAGATTATTTTAAATCATTGATAATGTTCTCAGCACATTGATAGAGAATTTTGCATAATTTAACAATTGATTTTGAAGATAGTGGAATGATGATGGATGATGATTATGTTGCTGGAAGTCTCACTGCAGGTTAAGAGACTCAGATTGGTGTAATAAGTGATGAGTTTCCATTTCCTGCACTTATCTGTTGTTCTCCCCATAACCTTAAAATAAATTGGGTGAAAAATGTCTTTCTATTACTACATAGACAGTTATTGCCCCCTTCAAATCTTAATATGGTTACTGACAACTTTCCTACAATAATTAAATAAAAACTATGCCATATTTGTTAAATTTATGTTTTAAGAAAAACCTAAAATCTTTGATGAGTAGTTTTACAATTTTTTTAATGTATAGAACAATCTTTTGTTGGAGCAATTTCCTATTCATACAGCAAGTGAAAAAGTACAAAAACTATTTTTGTGACACACTTACAGTTAAAAACAAAATGTCTCATTCCCAGATATATGAATATGTAATCTTCTCAACAAAGGCATTCTCCAGCAGGATCACACATAATATTAAAATCAAAATCAGGAAATTAACATTGACACACTATCATCACCTACCCTATTCGAGCTCCTCCAACTTTACTAATGCCATCTATAGCAAATGGTCTATCCCAGGAACACAGTTGGCATTTCATTATAATGTCTCTTTGATTTTTTTCAACCAAGAACAGTTCCTAAGTCTTTAAATGACTTTTATGAAATTAGCACCTTATAGAAGTATTTCAAAGTCTGTGAGTTAGTTTCTGCTCTGCAAATAAGTTCATTGTATCCTTTTTTAGATTCCAAATATAAGTGATAGCAGATGATGTTTGTGTATTACTGTCTAACTTCACTTAGCATGGTAATTTCTAGGTACATCTATGTTGCTACAAATGCCATTATTTCATTCCTTTTTAGGGCTGAGTAATATTCCACTGTATATATGTACCACATCTTCTTTATCCACTCCTCTGTCAATGGACATTTAGGTTACTTCTATGTCTTCTGGGCTTTCTATTTTGTTCCACTGATGTATATCTCTGTTTTTGTGCCAGTGCCATACTGTTTTGATGGCTGTAGCTTTATAGTATAGTCTGAAGTCAGGGATCCTGATTCCCTCAGCTCCATTTTTCTTTCTCAGATGAGTATTTTCATGTTAAACATTAGGACAATAATATTACAAGTGACTCTGAGTTCATCTTATTATATCTTATTAGTTGGTACAAGATTTCAGTTTATCCCATTACTGACAATGTCATTTTTGATCATTTGGTTAAGCCCATGTCTGCCAGCTTTCCCTCACTGTAAAGTTACTATTTTCCCCTTTATAGTTAATAATATAGTCTTTATGACAAAGTACTTAGGTCTACATAAGTATCTATCCTCATCAAACTTTCATTTTTGAATTAATTTCTACTGGTCTAATTGTCAAATGATATTTTTCTAATTCTATCTGTCCTTTAAAATTAATTAGTTGTCATTTTATTACTATGAAATATATCTTTTATCCCTATTTATTATTTATATTAGTAAATATTCTGATTTTATTAAATTCATTGAGTATAATAGTAAAAGTAGTCATTAACACTTCCGCTCTTGTATCCCAGACACAAATGTACTGACTATGGGGGCACAGAATCATAACATAACCTCTGATTTGAAAAAATACTGCATCCTGAAGGGTAGAATCCTTTCCTTTTAAGAACTGTCATTCAATTGGCAATGTAACTGATTCTTCAGAAAGTGATTCCAAATTTCAATTACTCTAGCAACTTCTGGAAGATGAGACGTAGTAAGGCCAGTTAATCTTACAGGCATGAACCCATTGCTGAATTTTCTTTGTTGTGAAATGAGTTCTCTGATCATGAATAGTACCATGGGGACTTCTACAAGAAAATTTAAGTTTTCTGTGAGTCTATGAATGGCAATGTTTATAGAAGTATTACAAGCAAAGAGGGGTAAATGCATATCCAGAATATGTTTGTATTCCAGTAAGGATAAATCTCTTCCCCTCCATGATGGAAGAAATCCAAGGTAACTAAGTAGGTTAGCTAGCTGGTCACTCTGATGAATATTACCATAACAGAGGCTCAGCCTGGACACTGAACAGCAATATCACCCACATCAAGCTTGGCAAGGAGAATCCCATGTTGTTGAACCCACACCTAGCCTCCACTCCCATCTCCATGGCTATCTTTTTTCCTCCATAGGTTCTTCAACCAAGAACTAGAAAGAAAATGATGCATTCACAGAGTCTGAGACTGATAATTAAGATTTTCTGTTGTGGATTTTTTTGATAATATTCACACTGGACACAAATATGTTCTTAACATATACCCACTCATTCTAAAAAAGTACATCCACATATCTCTGACCGAGACTTCTTCATCACCAATTGTCTGTCCTGTCCTTTTCAAGTCACCATGCATCCAATGAAACCACTAATAACTGGCCAGGAATCTCTGTAGATCCATACTTCTGAAAATTCCTCACTCCAAAATGGACAGCCAAATGTTCAGCATGAAATTATGCTTACAAGAAGGATTTTCTTTCACTACTGTTCTTTAGGGTTATCATTAGTGAGGTTGTAATGCTGTAACTGTCTCCTTTTATATTACAATAGCCTACTACTGTAATAGCCTACAGATCTAATTATTTACCACACTCAAGTCTTTTATTCCTCAGTCAAGTAGTTGTAAGAGGCACTGCAATAAACCATTGGCACAGACTGAGGGAGAGGAGATAATGTAAGATGAATCTGTGTGAAAGGAATCTGAGTCTCCTACTCATACAATTTTTGTATATATTTTAGAGATCAGTCTCTTCTATACCATTTCTTTTTTTTTTTTTTTTTTTTTTTTTTGTCTTTTTGTCTTTTGTCTTTTGTTGTTGTTGTTGTTGTTGCTATCTCTTGGGCCGCTTCCGCGGCATATGGAGGTTCCCAGGCTAGGGGTCGAATCGGAGCTGTAGCCACCAGCCTACGCCAGAGCCACAGCAACGCGGGATCCGAGCCGCGTCTGCAACCTACACCACAGCTCACGGCAATGCTGGATCGTTAACCCACTGAGCAAGGGCAGGGACCGAACCCGCGACCTCATGGTTCCTAGTCGGATTCGTTAACCACTGCGCCACGACGGGAACTCCCTATACCATTTCTTTTTGATTATAGTTTGCTAGTGCCTATACTCAAACTACAGCTAAATGGAGCAGAGAACATTCAAATAGTAAAGGTAATCTCAGATCCCATGGTGACCTGAATCTTTTTCAAGGCCCAGTAACAAGCCAGAAACTGTTTCTCCAAAAGAGATTATTTATATATAGGGAAACATGTTTAAGTGCACCAAAATCATAGAAGTTTGTGCTATGATTAGAGGTTTCACTAGCACCACATTTTGCTATAGACATCCTGAACATGTTTTTGGAAGCCATTAGAGGTTTGTTGATAAAAACTTAACAATTAGATTGCCAGTGAAAGAAAAAAAGAAACAAGGAAACAAAGAAAGAAAGAAAAAAAAAAAGAGAGAGTGTGAGGGAGGGAGGAAAGAAGGAAGGAAGGAAGGAAGGAAGGAAGGAAGGAAGGAAGGGAGAGTCTTGTCTGTGGCATTTGTTGACTGCGTTATGGCTTATTTCAAGTTACCAAAGTCATATTACCAAACACAAAGTTTGGGAAAGATGCAATATGTAGAATTTATGCCATATATAGACATGAATAACTTCAAGGGCTTTTCTAATTTTGATAAACATTACTGAAGAATAAAGGAAACAACCAAGCATGAAGAAACATTACATTGTTCAAAACAACAAGAATCAAAAATTTGTTACAATTGATTGTAATACTAAATTCATGTTGATACTTACATTTTATACATTTATGTAATGATGACATTAGTAAACCAATTTGAACATTCATATAGAGGCCTCTTAATACTGAGTGAAGCTACAAGAATGGACATTTAATTTGGTTCTTTTGCTAAATAAAATAAATATTGATTGTACATATAACAGTTTTTAAAGCTAACGTAAAGGTCAGGTCCAACTTTGATTTCTGAAGCTCCAAAACGGCAATGCTTAGAATGAGTTTAAAATTTAATTCTAGACATTACTTTCTAATTGCGAAATTCTTCAAAGAATAAATAGCAAAATAGAACTACTATTCTGCAGTATTGCCTGCCCAATAGAATATTTCATATTGTCCATTATTACTATCTATATTTGAAATCCAGCCCTTTATTTAAAACAGTCCTCTGAATTTATCTTTGTGATCCTAATGTTATGGTTTTACGCACAGATTATACATTATTTTGCAGCAATGTTGTTGCATGATGACTTGTTCATTTCCCTCCCTACTAAAACAAGCAGATTAAACAATTAGTAATTTTCACTTGGGATCTTAGTAAATATCATCCTTTTTATTTTTATTTGTTTGTCTTTTGTCTTTTTTAGGGCCACACCCATGGCATATGGAGGTTCCCAGGTTAGGGGTTGAATCAGAGCTGTAGCTGCCAGCCTAGACCACAGCGACAGCAATGCCAGATCTTTAACCCACTGAGCGAGGCCAGGGATTGAACCTGCATCCTCATGGATACTAGTCAGGTTTGTTAATCACTGATCCATGAAGGGAACTCTGATATATAGCATCCTTTTCAATTTCCTCAAGTTACATTTTTTCTTCCATATTTTTGTGCTGACACATCCTAATATTTGGCTATTACTTATTTTACCCTCTTGTGAAATGAAACGGTCTGTGTTGGCCTCTCAGACTAAGCCATAGTGTAATACCACTGGATTTAAAAAGTTATGGACTAGGGAAGCAGCCAGTGGACGTGAACACTTCAGTCAACCAGCCTGAATCATGTAGCAGGTATTTAGGACTAAGAAGCATTACCACATTAGCGACTTGCTGAGGCAGGGTCATTTGGACAGTGTTTTGACACTCATAGATTATTTTCAGTTTCCTGCAATTCAGTTTACAAGGATCCATCCACTATTTTAGGGCTCTGCCTATCATGCCCATATTACATCAGTCTGTCCTTAATTCATCAAACTCATATCAGATGATTACCTTATCCCTCTGACATATAATTCAACTAAAAATCTTCTGTGTTAAGTAGCATCTCCCAGTTCTTTCTCTGGAATTATAAGTTTCTGGCCTCTGATACCATCCATCTTCTAAACCAGGATATTGATCTGCTTCTTCTTTTTTTTTTCTTAAGATTTCACATTTTGTAATTTTATCTGTGCAGCCCTTTCCAGAGGAGATTTTTGAATTCAACTGTTTAATTGTGTGGTATATATTTTATGCTCTTTAAAATGATTATTATTGTTCTTTTAAAATGTAATATGTGGGAGACAAGATTAAGATGGTGAAATAGAAGGACTGGAGCTCAACTTCTCTCCTAAAAACAACAAAATTTTTTACAAGCAAATACTGAGCACTCTTTACCCAAATGGACTGGAAACCTTAAAAAAGATATCCTACTCCAGAAGAAAAAGAGGAGGACACCAAAAGAGGTAGGGGGGTGATTTTGTGGTATAAACAACCTCATACCTCCTGGGTGGGAAGCTCCACAGACTGGAAACTAACTGGTTCACAGAGACTCACCTACAGGTGTGAGAGTTCTGAGCCCCACATCAAATTCTCATGTGTTGGCATCTGGAACTGGGAGAAGAGCCCCAGAGCATCTGACATTGAAGACCAGTGGGGCTTGTGTGCAGGAGCTCCACGGGACTGGGGAAAACAGAGACCCCATTCTTAAAAGGTGCACACAGACTTTCACGTGCACTGGGTCCCAGGGCAAAGCAAAATCTCCATGGGAATCTGAGTCAAACCTGACTGCAGTTCTTGGAGGACTTCCTGGGAAAACAGGGGTGTATGTGGCTTGTTGTGAGTGAAGGACATTGAAAGCAAAACTCTCAGGAATATTCAGCAGCCCTGCCTTTCTCTGGAGGTGGCCATTTTGAGAAAATCTGGCCCCACCAGTCAGTCAGCTGCTGAGAAGCCCCAGGGCAAACAACAACCCAGGTGGGATCACAGACCTGCCCCTCAGTAAACAGGCTACCTTAAAGACCCCTCAGGCATACAGCTGCTTCTAATCTCATCCAGAGATTAAGCCCCACCCACCAGAGGGATTAGAATCAGCTCCATCTACCAGTGGGCAGGCATCAGCCCATATCATCCAGAAGCCTATAGCAAGCCCCCATACTGACTTCAGCCACAAGGGGGGCAGACACCAGAAGTAAGAGAGGCTACAACTTTATTATCTATAAGAAGGTCACCACACCAAAAACCTATAAAAATGAAAAGACAGAGAACTATAACTCAGATGAGAGAGAAAGGAAAAGCCCCCCAAAATCAGCTAAGCAAGGAGGAGATTCTCAGCTTCCAGGAAAAAGACTTTAGACTGTTGATGCTGAAGATGATGCAAGACATTGGAAATAAACTGGAGGCAAAGATGGATAACTTACAGGAAACACTGACCAAAGAGATAGGAGATATAAACCTTACACAAGAAGAGATGCAAAATACAATAACTGAAATAAAAAAATTCACTAAAAGCAGCCAACAGCAGAATACAAGAGGCAGAAGAATGAATAGGCGAGGTGGAGGACAGATTAGTGGAAATTACGGATGTGGAACACAAAAGAGAAAAAAATAGAAAACAAATGAAGAGAGTCTCAGCGAATCCTGGGACAATGTTAAACTCACCAACATCCATATTATAGGGATGCCAGAAGGAGAAGAGAGAGAGAAGGAGACATAAAAAATATTCCAAGAGATAATAGCCAAAAACGACCCTAACATTGGGAAGGAATCACTCACTCAAATCCAGGAAGCACAATGAGTACCATATAAAATAAACCCAAGGAGGAACAGCCTGAGACACGTATTAATTAACCTGACCAAAACTAAAGACAAAGAGAAAATCTTGAAAGCAGCTAGGGAAAAGAAACAAGTAACATACAAGGGAACCCCAATAAGGTTATTGGCAGATTTTTCAGCAGAAACTCTGCAGGCCAGAAGGGAGTGGCATGATATACTCAACGTGATGAAAGGAAAAAACCTCCAACCAAGATTACTCTATCCATCAAGGCTCTTGTTCAGATTTGAAGGAGAAATAGAAACCCTCACAGATAAGCAAAAGCTGAGAGAATTCAGCAACACTAAACCAGCCTTACAACAAATACTAAAGGAACTTCTATAGGCAGAAAAGAACAAGAGAAGAAAAGAAAAAAGAGCAGCAAAAACAAATCCAAAGCAATTAATAAAATGGCAATAAGAACATACATATCAATAATTACCTTAAATGTGAATGGACTGAACGCCCCAACCAAAAGACATTGACTGGCTGAATGGATACAAAAACGAGACCCATAATATGCTGTCTTCAAGAGACCCACTTCACTTCTAGGGATACATACAAGTTGAAAGTGAGAGGATGGAAGAAAATATTTCATGCAAACAGGGATCAAAAGGCAGCTGGAGCAGCAATACTCATATCAGACAAAATCGACCTTAAAATGAAGAATATTTTCAGGGACAAGGAAGGACATTATATAATAATCAAAGGATCGATCTAAGAAGAAGATATAAGAATTTTAAATATCTACATACCCAACATAGAATCACCACAATATACAAGGCAACTGCTAACAACCTTAAAAGGACAAATTGACAATAACACAATCATAGTGGGGAACTTTAACACCCCACTTACAGCAATGGACAGATCATCCAGACAGAAAATCAATAAGGAAACACAGGCCCTGAATGAAGCATTAAACCAGATGGACTTCATAGATATTTATAGGACATTCCATCCAAAAGCAACAGAATACACATTCTTCTCAAGTGCACATGGAACATTCTCTATGATTGACCATATCCTGGGCTACAAATCCAACCTCAGTCACTTTAAGAAAATTGAAGTCATACCAAGTATCTTTTCCGAGCACAATGCTATACGACTGGAAATCAACAACAAGAAAAAAACTGCAAAAAACACAAACACGTGGACACTCAACAACATGCTACTAAACAACCAATGGATCACTGAAGAAATCAAAGAGGAAATTAAAAAATACCTAGCAGCAAATGACAATGAAGATACGACCCTCCAAAACCTATGGGATGCAGCAAAAGCCATTCTAAGAGGAACGTTTATAGCAATACAAGCCCACCTCAGGAAACAAGAAAATAAACAAGCTAACATTACATCCAGAACAGCTTGAGAGAGAAGAACAGACAAGACCTAAATTTAGTAGAAGGAAAGAAATCATAAAGATCAGAGCAGAAATCAATGAAATAGAAACAAAGAAAACCATAGAAAAGATCAATGAAACGAAAAGCTGGTTCTTTGAAAAGAACAACAAAATTCATAAACCCCTAGCCAGGCTTATCAAGGAAAAAAGAGAGAGGACTCCAGTCAATGAAAGTAGAAATGAAAAAGGAGAAGTAACAACGGACATCACAGAAATACAAAGGATCATAAGAGACTACAATATGCAACTATATGTCAATAAAACAGAAAACCTAGAAGAAATGGACAAATTCTTAGAAAAGTACAATCTTCCAAAACTAAACCAAGATGAAATAGAAAGGATGAATGGACCCATCACAAGTAATGAAATTGAAACTGTGATTAAAAAACTTCCAACGAACAAAAGTCCAGGACCAGTTGGCTTCACAGGCAAATTCTATCAAACATTTAGAGAAGAGGTAGCACTTAACCTTCTGAAACTATTTCAGAAAATTGCAGAGGAAGGGATACTCTCAAACTCATTCTATGAGGCCACCATCACCCTGATACCAAAACCGGACAAAGATACCACAATAAAAAGAAAACTACAGGCCAATTTCTCCGATGAACATTGACGCAAAAATCCTCAACAAAATACTAGCAAACCGCATGCAACAATATATTAAAAGGAATGTATATCATGATCAAGTGGGATTTATCCCAGGGATGCAAGTGTTCTTCAATATCCGCAAATCCATCAGTGTGATACACCACATTAGCAAACTGAAGAATAAAAACCATGTGATCCTCTCAATAGATGCAGAAAAAGCCTTTGACAAAACCTAAAACCCATTTCTGATAAAAACCCTTCAGAAAGTGGGCCTGACAGGAACCTACCTCAACATGATAAAGGCCACATATGACAAACCCACAGCAAACATCATTCTCAATGGTGAAAAGCTGAAAGAATTCCCACTGAGATCAGCAATAAGAGGAGGATGTCTGCTCTCACCACTACTCTTCAACAGAATTCTGGAAGTCCTAGCCACAGCAATCAGAGAAATAAAAGAAATAAAAGGAATCCAAATTGGAAAGGAAGAAGTAAAACTATCCCTATTTGCAGATGACATGATGTCATACCTAGAGAATCCTAAAGACTCTACCAGAAAGCTGTTAGAGCTCATCCACGAATTTGGCAAAGTTGCAGGATACAGAATTAATACACAGAAATCAATGGCATTTCTATACACTAACAATGAAAGATCAGAAAGATAAATTAGGGAAGCAATCCCATTTACCATCGCATCCAAAAGAATAAAATACCTACGAGTAAACCTACCTAAAGGGACAAAAGACCTGTACTCTAAAAACTATAAGCCACTGATGAAAGAAATCCAAGATGACACAAATAGATGGAAAGACATACCATGCTCTTGAACTGGAAGAGTTAATATTATCAAAATGACTATACTACCTAAGGCCATCTATAGATTCAATGCAATCCCTATCAAATTACCAAGGACATTTTTCACAGAACTTGAACAAAATATTTTAAAGTTTGTTTGGAAGCACAAAAGACCCAGAATAGCCAAAGACATCCTGAAAAAGAAAAATGGAGCTGGAGGAATTGGGCTCCCAGACTTCATATATAGTACAAAGCAACAGTCATCAAAACCGTATGGTACTGGCACAAAGATCACAAAGATCAGTGGAACAGGATAGAAAGCCCAGAATTAAACCCACACACCTACAGCCAACTAATCTATGACAAAGGAGGCAAGAATTCTACCTTGACCTGTGTGTCTCTCTCTCCTCCAAGTTAACAAAGTTAAGCTTCAAGAAGGATTCCATCTGCCAATTATTTCTCCTGCAGGGAAAGGAGACAATGAAGGGTGCATCCAACACACCCAGCCTTTTGGATTGCTGTCTGAGAAATCTTCTTCTGTCTCACTTCATCCATTTAGCATAGCTGGAATGCCTCTGAGAAGCTAAGAACAAAGAAGAGGCATGTGTAGCTCTCTGCAGCTGGTATAGCCCTCTGCAGTCAGCCTGGCCCCAAGAAACTGGCAAGGAACTCAGGAGATGATGCTGATCTCAACAGAAAGCATGCATCTTAGAGAACAGTGCAGTTCTCAAATCTGTGAGACTGGAATGAGGTGGATGACTAATATAAAATTTGGATACTAAAACACATTTCATGAAGCTATGTGAAGATTAAAGACACTAATATATGCACAGTGCCTTGAAGTAATTGGCACATAGACATTCCTTTTCCCTCTAGCTCACCACTTATAAATAATATGAAAGCCAGGGTATAAAAGAAATAGTCATTCCAATGATTCCGTTACTAGATATGGAGCACCAGAACTCAAACAAGAATCAGTGAGTATTGCATAGTCAGAATAACAAAATTAAAGAAAAACCAGAGACAATAGGGGATGATGCACCCCTCTAGCTATAGCTGGAAAAAAAAAAAAAAAGGTGTTTAGTGTTAGTAATAGCCAGGGCAAATGAGGCATGTGCAACAAATTTGGTTTGAGACTTGTTGAAATTGAGGTGCCAATGAATCACTGATAGAGGGAAAGTAAGTAGGTCACTGAGCACCTGGGATTGGAACAATATATATATATATATGTATGTATGTATATGTATATATATCTATGTATGTATATGTATATATGTATACACACACATACATATATACACATATATGTTATATATAATATGTATATTCTATATGTATGTGTGTATATATATATGTGTGTGTGTGTGGAATGAATGAAACTGTATCTGTCATTTACATCATTCACAAAATTCAAATGCAGATGGATCAAAATCTAAATATGAAAAGCTGGAGTTCCCTTCATGGCTCAGCAATTAAGGAACCCGACTAGAATCCATGAGGATGCGGGTTCAATCCCTGGCCACACTCAGTGTGTTAAGATCCAGTGTTGATGTGAGCTGTGGTGTAGGTTGCAGATGGGGCTCGGATCCCACGTTGCTGTGGCTGTGGTGTAGGCCTGTAGCTGTAGCTCCAATTCAACCCCTCACCTTTGAACATCCTATGCTACAGGTGTGGCCCTAAAAAGCAAAAATAAATAAATAAATAAATAAGAAAAGTAAAACTTTAATCATTTTAATAATGACTTTTGATGAGAACTAACTTTATAATCTCACAGTCAGAATAGATTTCTGAAGCAAGGACAAAAAAGCGCAATCCAAAACGAAAAATTTTTATACTTTACTACATTTAAATTTGAAATATCCATGCATCAAGTCAAACTGAAAAAAATGTTTGCATGTTATTGGACATAAAAAACTAGAAGGCAGAATAATTAACATATTTCTACTTCTTAATAAGAAATGTAAACAACCTATTGAAGTTCACAGCAGAGGAAATAAAGATAACTGATATACATATGAAAAGCTGGCTCAGCCTCACTAGTAATGAGTAAAATGCAAATAAAAACCGAAGGAGATGTAATTTTATAGCCATGGCATTAGTAAAAATTTGTTTCACAATGGCATTGTAAAAGAGGAATAGGGCAATAAAAATTCTTCATTTTTGAGAGCTTGCAAATTCACACAATCATTTTGGAAAGCAATTTAACATTATCTAATAAAGTTCATTACAACAATGCACCCTAGAGAAAACTGTGTATATGCTCCTATAAAAAATCTACAATAAGATTCATAGCAGCCTTGATCGTAATAGAAAATCTGAAAACATCAAAATTTGTCTAAGAAAAAAACAAAAATCGATGGAGATTTACTATGTAATAAATAAGATGGTCAAAGGGCACAAACTTCCAGATATAAGATAAATAATGTCTAAGTGTTTAATGTACAGCATAGTGACTATAGTTAAGATTGTACTGTATATTTGAAAGTTGCTAAGAGACTAGATCTTAAAAGTTCTCTTCACAAGAAATTTGTAACGATGAGAGGAGTTAGATATTAACTAAACTTACTATGCTAATTATTTTGTAATATCAATACATGGATCAAATCATTATGTTTTATATCTTAAAAATACACAGTTATGTCAGGTATATCTTAATAAACTGAAAAATGATTAAAAGGCATTACATTAAGAGAAAGCATAAGTTAGAAAAAGATATGTATATATACAAGTGTATCTTTTTATATATAGTGAAGTATATATATACATATATATTTATACATATAGTGAATTATATATGTACATATGTATCTTTTTACGTATATAGCAAAGTATATATTACATATCTTTTACATATATAGTGAAGTATAAAAAAGCAAAGTTTTGGAACATACAAAACAATATTATACATTGATAGATATTAATAGATATTTATAGATACATGGGAAAAGAATAAGAACATGGTAATTTTTGCTACAAAATGCTGGTAATTGTTGCCAATAGGGGGAACTGGAGTTGCTTCTAGTATGATATTATTGAGTGAAGACTTGGGAAAGGAACATAAAGATTTTATTTAATTTGCATAATGATTTCTAAGTAGGTGCTCATTACGTTAATCTTGATACAGTTTTGAATATATAATCTGACATTAAAATGTACAAACTACAAAGAGACAGCAGATAAAACTTTTCAGGTACACACCTTTAAAAGCTACTATATATAATAAGTCCAGAAATGTATAGCAAAGACATCCCACTAAATAATGAGCTCATGGTTTAAGAAAAAAAGTCAAACTCATAATAGCAGATTAGAGAAGTGGTTACCAGGGGGCTGGAGCAGGAGATGAGATGAGGTAGGTAAAGTTGTAAGATGAAAGCTCTGAAGATCTAATGTGAAACAGACTGTAATGATGACACAGTATCATATCATTGAAATTTGCTAAGAAAGTAGAACTTAAGTATTTTTTTACCAAAAATAAAAAGATAAATATGTGAGGTGATGGATATGTTAATTAACTAGATGTGAAGAAGAATCCTTTCACAATGTTAACATGTATCAAAGGACCACAATATACATTTTATATATCTTATATTTTATGTCAATCATATCTCCATAAAGCTGAAATTAAAAATAAATAAATGATTAAAATGGTCTCAGCACCTATATATTTCATTATAGAACGCTATTTAATGATTCTAATAAACTACTGAGAAACAAACAGAAGTCTGCATACCCAACATGAGTTTTTACTTTTATTCAACAAAATCGACTTATTTCTTTCTAGGTCAGAAGAGATACTTTTTTATTTAAAAAGCTATAAGATAAGATGCATTTAAAAACAATTTCTATTTTGACCTGTTTATTATGACATTCTAGGAAACTGCAAATACTTGGTAAACTACAGTCTAACCACATAAAGAAGGTAGAACTAATCCAGTGGATCCCCTTGGATGAGAATGTAACATTTTTCTTTTGCTTGCAAGTTAGAATGACTTAAAATTGTTTAATATTCTTGCTCAGGTTTGCGGTGTAATTCACAATGATTTTATGTGTGGTGTTATGGTCCTAGGTCAACTCTTATGGGAGAAAGAACACATTGGCAAAGTCAAAATTCTACTTCTTCTGATCATGGTCTAAAGAATATTGAAGGGAATATTCCTCCAATATATTTTCTTTAAAATTTTTCTTTTTCTAAATTGTACTGATTTCTACATATGTTTGTTTGTTTTTAAGTACCCACAGCAGCATATGCAAGTTCCTGGGATAAGAGTCAAATCTGAGCTGCAGCTGAGGCCTATGCCACAACCACAGTGACACCAGATCCGAGCTACATCTTGTTGGATCCTTAACCCAGTGAGAGAGGCCAGGGATCAAATCTGCATTCTCTCTGACACTGTCAGGTTCTCAACCTTATGAGCCACAATGGGAACTCCTCTGCATGTGCTCTTATTGTTTTATTCCTTTGTCTTCTTTGAATTTAATTTATTTTGGTTTTCTATTCCTTTTTTTCTAGGTTTTTAGTGGAAGCTCATATCATTGATGTTTAGATATTGATTTTCTCATATTCACACATGTGTGAATTTTATTTTCCTGCTTCTTTCTCAAAAACTTGTACATTGCACCTTTATGTTCAGTTCAAAATATTTTCTAACTTCTCTTGTGATTTTTCTTAAATCTATGGATTATCTAAATGTATGTCATTTAAATTTTAAATACACTCAACCCTTGAACAACATGGGTTTGAATTCCACTGGTCCAATTATGTGCAGAATTTTTTCAATAAATACACACTGCAGTATTACAAGTTCTTCAATTGATTGAATTCACTTGTTATTTGTTGTTTTGTGATGACAGTCACTGTGACAGAGCTGAGTTGGTATCTCATTATGGTTTTGAATGGCATTTCCCTGATGATAAGTAATGGCACGCATCTTTTCACGTGCCTGTTGACCATGTGTATATCATATGAGTGCTTTATAGATTTTAGATATTAACCCTTTATTGGACATAAAATTTACAAATGTCCTCTCTCATACAGTAGTCACCTTTTCATTTTGTTAATGGTTTCCTTTCTTGTATGAAAGCTTTTTAGTTTGATGTAGTCCCTTTTGTTTATTTTGGTTTATTTTTGCTCTGGTTGCCCTTGCTTAAGGATACAGATTCAAAAAAAATATGTTGCTAATACTGAAGTCAAAGAGTTTACTACTTATATTTTCTTCTAGGAGTTTCATGATCTTACATTTAATTCTTTAATCTTTTTGAGTGTATTTTTATATACAGTGTAAGAAAGTGGTCTAGTTTCATTCTCTTGCTTGTACCTGTCCACTTTTCACAACACCATTTACTGAAGAGCCCGTTTATCTCCACTGTATGTTCTTGCATCTTTTTTTTTTTTTTAAGATTAACTGACCAAAAAATTGGGGGGTTATTTCTGGGCTCTCTGTTCAGTTTCATTAATTTATGATTTTGTGCCAGTATCATACTGTTTTGATTACTATAGTTTTGGTGTATAGTTTGAAATCAGGCAACATAATAACTCCAGCTTTGTTTTTCTTTCTCAAGATTGCTTTAGGTATTTGGGGTCTTTTTTGGTTACATACATATTTTAGAACTACTTATTCCTAGTTCTGTGAAAAATACCATGGCATGATAATCAAATCATGATAGTGATTTGATTATATTGACTCTATAGATTTTTTGGGGTAGTACAGACATTTTAACAATATTAATTCTTCTAGTTTGTGAACATTTATATGCATTATTTTCCATTTCTTTCATCAATGTATTACAATTTTCAGAGTACAGGTCTTTTGCCTTCTTGGTTAAATTTATTCTTAGGTATTTTATTCTATTTTGGTCTTTTGGGGGCCATGCCTATGGCATATGGAAGTTCCCAGGCTAGAGGCTGAATTGGGAGTTGAATCTGAGCTGCAGCTGCTGGCCTCCATCACAGACACAGCAATACCAGATCCAAGCCATGTCTGTGGCTTACCACAGCTCATGGCAATGCAGGATCCTTAACCCACTGTTTGGGGTCAGGGAACAAACCCACCTCCTCATGGATACTAGTTGGGTTCATTACTGCTGAGCCACAATGAGAACCCCAAGTATTTTATCCTTTTTGATGAAATCATAAATGGGATTTTCTTAATTTCTCTTTCTGGTTGTATGTCATTAGTGTATAGAAATGCAGCCTATTTCTATAAGATTTTGTATCCAGAAACTTTACTGAATCCATTTATTAGTTATAATAGATTTTTGGAGGAGTGTTGAGGGCTTTCTATCTATAGCATTATGTCATCTACAAATAGTCACAATTTTATTTCTTCCTTTCCATATAAAATTTTGTTACTTATTTCTAATTTAATTTTATTATTATCAAGACTGTGATTTTAATCATTTTATACTAATTAAGAAATATTTTAGGAGTTCCCATTGTGGTGCAGCAGAAATGAATCTGACTAGGAACCATGAGGTTGTGGGTTCAATCCCTGGCCTCGCTCAGTGGGTTAAGGATCTGGCATTGCCATAAGCTGTGGTGTAGGTTGCAGATGTAGCTTGGATCTGGCATTGCTGGGGCTCTGGCATAGTTGGGTAGCAACAGCTCTGATTAGATGCCTGGCCTGGGAACCTCCATATGCCATGGGTGTGGCTCTAAAAAGACAAAAGATGAAAAAAAAAAGAAATATTTTATAGTCCAGAACATGGAATATCTTGATGTAAGTTCTGTGTATACTTGAAAAAAAATGTGTATTTTGGTATAATTGGTTAAATGTTTTATAAATATCAGTTAACTTTATAAAATTTTCTATACTCAATGGTTTTCTCTCTACTCATTCTATTAATTAATGAGGAGGATTATAATCATCTACTATATTTGAGACAATACCTATTCCTCTTTTCAGTTTCTCACTTTTTGTTTCATATATTTTTGAGCTTTGTATATAAGCTACTGTACAGTTATAACTGTTATCCTTTTGCTGCATTGATTTTATCATTATAAAATCTCATTTTGTCTCTAGTAATACTTTTTATCCAAAAACATATTCTATTTACTATTAATATAGCCAATTTCACTATGCTTATTTGTTTGCAGGACATATAATTTTCAATCCTTTTACTTTTAACTTGTTTCTTTTTATTTAAATTTTATCTTTTAGACAAGATATAGGTGGGCCTTGCCTTCCTTTAGGAATGGCTATCTACCTTTTAATTAGAGTATTTAGGTCTCTTTATATTTAATATATTTAAAATATGATTAGATTTCAATCTGCCATTTTTTCCTTTTTTTATATTTGTCTAATATTTTGCTTTTCCTTCTCTTGTGATTTTTTTCATGCCTTCTTTTGTAGTAAGAACATTTTAAGTATTATATTTTAATTAATCTTTATTTACACTGTCACATTTTTTAATCAGTCACTTTTGATATTACACTATTCATATTAGATTTATTACAGTTTTCTTCAACATTGTATGATGCCTGGTAAAATATGACATAAATAATATTGTTTCATTGACACTTTCTCAGCCTTTATACCATTTTTATAATACATATTACATCTATATATGTTAAAAACCCAAGAAAATACCAATATATTTTATGTTTTAGTCAGTGGTATCTTATAAATAAATTTAGAGAAAAATTGTATAAGTGTATATATATGTACATGCATATAAATATGTGCACTATATGTGTGTGTGTGTGTGTGTATCATGTGTGTGTGTGTGTGTGTGTGTATCATGTGTGTGTGTGTGTGTGTGTGTGTGAGTCTTCCATAATTTTCTATATATTTATTATTTCAGGTTGTTTTTCATTTTTTCCTGCATAATAGTATTTACTGATTTGTGCCACTTCTCTTCAGCATGATTTCTTTTAGGATTTCTTGAAGTGTGGTTCTACTGGCAAAAAAACCTTAAGTTCCAACATGAAAATGACTTTATTTGGCATTCAGATTTAAGGGATCTGATTAGTTGTAGCCCTCTCCACAAAGAGTTTCTTTTTCAGTACTTTGAATATATAATTTCAATCTCTTCTGGCCTCCATTATTTCTGATTAGAAGTCAGTTGTTAATTGTTTCTGTTTTCCTCTATACAGTATATCTTTTTTTTCTTGCTGCTTTCAATATTTTTTTCTTTATTTTTGGCTTTTATTAGTTGAACTACAATGTGGTTCACATGTACTTTTCATTTGTACTATTTTTTTAAATTTAATATTGTCCCATAGGTCTCTTTCATCTCTATGATCTTTTTTCCCTTTTGTTCAGATTGGAAAATACTTATTTCTCTAATACAAGTCCACTGATTATTTTTTATACCATCTTATATATCCTTTTAATATCATATATTGTATCCTTTCAGTTATTTCATTACTTAGCTTATTATTTCAAATTATTTCATTTTTATAATTTCCAGTTCCCTATTGTGGCTACCTATTTTTATCATTAATATCAGATATACCTTTAATTCTTAATACACAGCTTAATACTTTGGACAAATTTAAAATAGTTGCTCTGAAATCTTCATATGTTATATACCAAAACTGTGTCCGTTGGATTCAGTTTATAATGACTGCTTTCTTTCCTGCATGTAGTTTGTATGTTAATGTTCCATTGGTCATTGCAAATAATATGTTTTGAAGTCTTTTTTTCCCCAATGATAATTACTGCCCTTATTTTGTCAAAGTAGCCTCTTAAGTAGCCAAGACCAAAACTGAGAAATTGTTCTCCCTTATGATGGATAATATTAATTGCTGCTCAGTTTTTTTCTTTTACCAGTTGTTTCTTTTTTACCTTGGATCCCTGGGAGTCTCTTCTGAGGCCGTGTGGCTTAGTACTGATTCAAAGATCAGGCAGAGTTTATATTCAGAGTTTATATATCTTGAGCCTCACCCTCTGTGACATTTCTTTGCTTCTGGGGTCTACTCCCAATCTGACTCTGAGATTCAGACTTTGCTCACAAACCTCCCAAACTGTATACAGGTTTAGAACACACAATAAAGTCCAGCAAACAAGAAAATCTCACCTGGAACACCTCTCTTTCAAAGTTAAGTACTCTCACCTCTCTTTCAAAGTTAAGTACTCTTTCATTTTTGTCCACTTTTGCACTGGGACCCCTAAGGTCTTCCATGAGTTTGCAATGCTTCCCAGATTATCTGCTCTTCAGAAAGTCCTTATATGCACCCTGAGTCTGAGATTCTGCATATTACCACTATCTGAACTGGGAGATAATAGGCTTAAGGGGCACCTTCAAACAAAAAAGCAATGGACTTGCTCTTCTTACCTGATGGAGTACTTGCTCAGGGATAAACACTATGAGTTTCCAACTGACTTTTTCATTTTCAAATGCCTTTAAATAGTCGTTTAAATTTTTTTTCTAGTTTTTAAAATGTGAAATTTTTATCTATGGTTGTTGGAGTCACTGACTCCTTTGTACAGCCATTATTAGAAGAAATAGCTATGTGTATTCTTAATTAGAAATATTTTTGTTTAGGAGTTCCCGTCGTGGCGCAGTGGTTAACGAATCCGACTAGGAACCATGAGGTTGCGGGTTCGATCCTTGCCCTTGCTCAGTGGGTTGACGATCCGGCGTTGCCGTGAGCTGTGGTGTAGGTTGCAGACGCGGCTCGGATCCCAAGTTGCTGTGGCTCTGGCGTAGGCCGGTGGCTGCAGCTCCGATTCGACCCCTAGCCTGGGAATCTCCATATGCTGCGGGAGTGGCCCAAAGAAATAGCAAAAAAAAAAAATAAATTAAAAAATAAATAAATAAAATAAAATTAAATTAAAAAAAAAAAAGAAAGAAATATTTTTGTTTAAATAACTGTAAAACCACCCCCTAATATGTTGTTAAAAACCCACTGCAGCTGGATGAATTATCTAAACGTAAGTTATATTTTAAAAAGGATTATAGAATGAATAGTTATCAATAACACTCTTGAAAACCAGTGCCTTTATAATCAAAACCTTCTCTCTGTGATTTTTCATAAGCTTACACTGAACCAAAACAGATGTGATTCTGAAATGGTACTAGTAGAAGATGTCCAAAATACTCAAGGAACTTTATTCTTCCAAGACTTATTTCATGGTTCGCTGAATAAAACACATCTCCCTGTTCCATGATTTCAAAATAATTCTTGAAGTAATTCATTATACTTTGAGAACATTGATAATTCATTTTAAAACAGGCAAGAAAGATTAGGGAAAAGAGACATGAAACACCTCATATTTCCTAATTTCTTATATTTTGTCAGTGTTGTTTAAATTTAATTTGCTCTCTTTTTCTGTTTGATGTTTCAAATATTTTCTTGTCCTCAGATAAGACTTGAAGCCTAATGAAAAAGTCACTAAATTTTGAAATATAATTCATCTTTTTACTTTACAAAGTGTGTTAGAACTTCAAATTAGATGCTTATTCCAGTGTTTTGCATTATGCGACATGGTTACCTTATCAAGGTGTGCAGAATATGATCAGTTAATCAGTTTTCTTCTGCCTGTTTGTTAGTCAAAATTTTAATAAGGATAAGGAAAAGTAAAGCAAAGGAGAGAGAGAAAAAAAGAGGGAGAGAAAAAGAAAGAGTGTGTGGGGGGGTGGAAAATCATATTTTCTTGTACTTTAATTTTTCGTCTTACTAATGGAAAATAGAAAAAAAAAAAACTTGATTCCTATCCTTGCAGCAGTGCTGATGGTTATTTTATCTTGGTTTTTCTTCAACATTGGGCTGAGAGTATCTTGAGGTTAAAGAGGTATCTATACATCCTTGGAAGCTTTAATGCCTATCTCAATGTCTGACATGCCATATATGCAATGCTAATTTTTGCTGAACGAATGAATAAATAGTGGATTTTATCTGCTAAGCTTTAATCTATCTTGATACTTATTTACAGTTAAATTGAACATATTGTTTTTTTAGCCTCAGTGTAAGAGGGAAGGAGGTCATATTTCAATGGGAAAACAAGTAGGAAAAGGAAAGCAGTCAGTAAATCATTATCAGAGGGTATAGACAACTTTACTATTAGCCTTTTATGGATAATCGGATTTCTGCCCACTGAAGCGAAACCATCCTCAACATGAAACAGTGACTTGATTAAAGCTTTGTTCTGCTCTGGCTGACTTTCAGCATTCTTGTGTTTTACACAGAACACGGATACATTTTGGAGTCTGTAGTACAGGATTACATGATATACAAAGAGGATCAGTACCACAGTCGTCTGTCTCTCTACTAGCAGAGTCTGCAGTAATCTACACCAGATGGTGCTGGAGAAGTCTTTACTTTAGAACATTCTCTAAAGAACTCATGACTAAATTCAGAGTAAAATTGAGAAATAAAATTGTAAAATCTGTGGAATAAAGTTGGATAATTCTCCATAAGTTAAATAATATTTGTATTATTGCTATATATTTTTTAATGTACTCTCCCCTAGTATAGTTGAACAGTCTGATTTATAAAGAGGATCAGAGACAGTTCTGGAAATAACAGTGGACAACTATCTTTGTGAGCACTTTTACTATACTATTGAAATAGTTTACAATGTCTATGTATGAGTAGGCATATAGTTTAAATTAATCAAAAATGGCTTGCTGCATAATAGTGTCATAAATATTAAGCTATCACAATTTCCAACTGATATATTATTAAGTAGTTGTGGCACTACTGCTGGTGTTATTCAGAATACGATTCCCACATGTAATATTCCAGGGATGTAAAGAAAGACATTCATATTCTTAGAGCAATAAATACTTGAATATGAAGCTTCAATTATTTGATATGCTAAGACTTTCAGAAAGTCATGTACTATATATAATAAGTTTATTCCAGCAGCATCACATTAAATAAACACTCTCAGATTCTGCGGATAGAGGCATAAACTGTGCCTCCAACAATACGTTCACCAGTTATAAAAAGATAAGATTCCACCAGCGTGGAGATTGGCAAATAATTTTAACAAGGACTGTATATCCTCAAACCATTGCAAAGTGCTTGATCAGAATTTATCAATATTAAAAATCAAATATAGTAGCTATGAATAAAAGAGAACATATTTGGAAGACTCAGACAAAATATGATACCTCTAAAGTATTTCACCAGAAAATAAATAAATAGTTAAGAAAATTACTTTGCGAGGAGAGGACAAGATGGCAGAGGAGTAGGAAGACACGCTCGCCCTCTCCCACAAACACAACAAAAAAAGCACATCTGCAGAATAAATGACTCGTACAGAACAGCAACCAATCACTGGCAGAGGAACCTAAACTCCAATAACAGCAAGAAATTCGTGACATTATTGGGCAGAACAGGAGAAAAGAGGAGAGTGAGAGAAGGTGAATCCGAGCGGGACGGGGGCTCCCGAAAGGGAACTGCGGAGGAGAAAGGGATCCCGCACCCTGGAAAGTCACCTACCGGGCGAAAGATCAAACGAACCGGAGGAATCTCCAGATGCAGAGAGGAGTGTGGCAGTGAGTTGGAGTGCGGAGGGGCCGATCAAGAACCCAACGGACCATTTGAACTACGGGCACAGTCACCAAAAGTTGAGACGCCTGGGTGGGGGCTGGGCACGAGTCCTCGCATCCGAAGGTTAGTCCCCGGGAAAGGGCCGGGGGACGCCTGGGTGGGGGCTGGGCTCTGAGACCTCGCCGCCGAAGGTTGGTCCCCGAGAGGGGGCCGGGGGACGCCTGGGTGGGGGCTGGGCGCCGAGACCTCGCCACCGAAGGTTAGTCCCCGAGAGGGGGCCGGGGGACACCGGGTGGGGGCTGGGCACCGAGACCTCGGCTCCAGAGATTAGTCCCCTGGCTAGGGGGGCGGGGCAGAGCGGAAACTGCTTGGGAGGTCTAGAAACCAGTTGACGGGGCAGAGACTGCCTGGGAGACTAGAAAACAAAGCTGTCACAGAGGAAGGGAGCAATACTCCAGGGGTGGAGAAGGGGAAAGCCACATCAGAGGGAACCTGGGAGAAGAGCCTGGTCTGCGCCCGTGCTGGGGAGGGGAGAGAAGGGGTGGGTCCCCATAGAATACCCCCCACGCCACAGCAAGCTTACAGGCCCACTAGCTAGCTGAAAACTGTGCTTCCCAGTGCATCCCCTCCCCCCACCCCCGCCACGCCCTACGCTCTCAGGGACCTGGGGCTGCCTGCCATCCAGGAGGGCTGGCCTCAACAATTGCCTGAAGCCTACCACCGCAGGGGCTGTCCCTGCACAGGCCTGCTTGCCCTTTGGAGGGGCTACACTTCCGCAGAGCAGCACCAAACAGCACCAGCCCCCGAGAAAAGGCCTGCAGCCCAGAAAAGCTAGAACAATCTTAGCCAGGCTGTGAATAGATCGGCCTAATTCTCGGACGGTTTTTCTGAGTCCGGTTGCCCCGGGGAGGAGCCTCTTCAGTTTCCAACGGCCCTGCTACCCGCCCAAGCCCCCAGGGGATGCTCTAGTGGACCAGCTGCATAGGACTGCCAGCTCCAGGCAGGACCCCCTGCAGCCCAGAAAAGCTGCAACAAGCTCAGCCAGACTGTGAAAAGATCCGCCTACATTCTCAGGCTGTGCTTCTGAGTTGGGCTGCCCTAGGGGAGAGCCTCTCAGGTTCTCAGTGCCCCAGATAGCTGCTCCAGCCGCCAGGGGGTGATGCACCCCTAAAGAGCAGCTGCCCAACACTGCCAACCCCCTGCAAGAACCCCACAGCCTAAAAACACCAGAGCAAGCTCTGCATGACCAAGTGAAATCTGCTACCATCGCGGTGTGGACCTCTCAGTCCTGTCTGCCCTCAGGAAGTCCTCCTTTGCTTCAAAGAAACACTGTTAGCCCCATCAACACTCCAGAAAAGCCACACTGCCTCAAAAAATATTGACCAACAACGCCAGCCCTCAGGAAATATTCCACGGCAGTGACAAGGCAAACACTGCCCGATCACGGAGAGCACAACTCCCTCAGGAGAAAGAAAACAACAAGCAAGATGAAGAAGCTGAGAAACCACCCCCAGTCAAACCAACAGGAGAACTCACCTAAAACAGTCAACAATGAAACAGATCTCGGCAGTCTGACAGACCTGGAGTTCAAAAGAGAAATAGTGAAAATACTGAAGGAATTAAGAGAAGATATGAACAGTAATGCAGATACCCTCAGAAAGGAACTAGAAAAGATAAGGAGGAGCCAAGAAAAACTAGAACATTCATTTGCAGAGATGCAAACTGAACTAGGGGCAGTAAAAACCAGAATGAATAATGCAGAAGAACGAATCAGTGATATGGAAGATAGAATAATGGAAATCACTCAATCTGGTCAACAGACAGAAAACCGAATCAAAAAACTGGAAAGCAATATAAGAGACCTATGGGATAATATAAAGTGGGCCAATCTATGCATAATAGGAATTCCAGAAGGAGTAGAAAAAGATGAGGGAATGGAAAATATATTTGAAGAAATTATTGCTGGAAACTTCCCAAATCTAAAGGATACTGGATTCAAGATACAAGAGGCACAGAGGGCCCCAAACAAACTGAACCCAAACAGACCCACACCAAGACACACCATAATAAAAATGGCAAAAGTTAGTGATAAAGAGAGGATCCTAAAGGCAGCAAGAGAAAAACAGAATGTTACCTACAAGGGAACCCCCATAAGAATTTCAGCTGATTTCTCTACAGAAACACTACAGGCCAGGAGGGAATGGCAAGAGATATTTAAAGTGCTACAGGGAAAAAATATGCAACCTAGAATACTTTATCCAGCAAGAATATCATTTAAAATAGAAGGGGAAATAAAAATTTTTCCCAACAAACAAAAACTTAAAGAATACAGCAACACAAAACCCAGGTTAAAGGAAATATTGAAAGGGCTTCTCTAAACCAAAAAGAAAGGAAGGAAAGGGAAGAAAAAAGAAAAGAAAAAAAAAAAAAAAAAGAAGAAGAAGAAGAGGAAGAACTAGGACTGAGGAAACTGCAATCAGAGAGAAGTCACTCAAATAAGCCAGCATACAGATTTAATCATGAACATGCTTCAAACAAAATAAAATTAAAAAGAAAAAAATAAAAAAGAGTCATCAAATCCATGAAATGTGGGCAAGGGATGTCAGGAGGTAAATAACCCTTTTTGTTTATATGTATGTCTCTCTTCTTAATTTTAATATAGTAATGAAGTGTTTGAACTTACAGGACCATCAGGCTAAAACACACATTTATGGGAAGGGGTTAGCATACTTAAAAAACAGGGCAATCACAAGCCAAAACCAAATATTGCATTTGCAAAAAATGAAAAAAAAAAACACTCAAGCAGATAATAACAGGAGACCATCCAACCAAAAAAAAAAAAAAAAAAATGGAGAACCATAGAATCAACTGGAACATGAGGTTCAAATGGCAATAAATAATCATCTATCAATTATCACCTTAAATGTCAATGGACTGAATGCCCCAATCAAAAGACACAGGGTGGCTGAGTGGATAAAAAGGCAAAAACCTTCAATATGCTGCCTACAAGAAACTCACCTTAGGACAAAAGATACATATAGATTGAAAGTGAAAGGGTGGGGAAAAGTATTTCACGCCAATAGACATGACAGAAAAGCAGGAGTCGCAACGCTCATATCAGACAAAATAGACTTTAAAACAAAAGGCATAAAGAAGGACAAAGAAGGACACTATTTAATGATTAAGGGATCCATCCAAGGAGAGGATGTTACTATTGTCAACATATATGCCCCAAATACAGGAGCACCCAGATACATACAACAAATATTAACAGACATAAAGGGAGATATTGATGAGAATACAATCATAGTAGGAGACCTAAATACCCCCCTCACATCAATGGACAGATCCTCTAGACAGAAAACCAATAAAGCAACAGAGATCCTAAAGGAAACAATAGAAAAGTTAGACTTCATTGATATCTTCAGGACACTACATCCAAAAAAAGCAGAATACACATTCTTCTCAAATGCTCATGGAACATTCTCAAGAATCGACCACATATTGGGACACAAAGCGAATCTCAATAAATTTAGGAGCATAGAAATTATCTCAAGTATCTTCTCTGACCACAATGCCATGAAATTAGAAATCAACCATGGCAAAAGCAAAGAGAAAAAACCTACTCCATGGAGACTAAACAACATGCTACTAAAAAACCAATGGGTCAATGAGGAAATCAAGAAGGAAATTAAAAACTACCTTGAAACAAATGATAATGAAGACACAACCTCTCAAAATCTATGGGGTGCTGCGGAAACAGTGCTCAGAGGGAAATTTATAGCAATACAGGCCTTTCTCAAAAAAGAAGAAAGATCCCAAATTGACAACTTAACCCTCCACCTAAACGAATTAGAAAAAGAAGAACAAAAAAGTCCTAAAGTCAGCAGAAGGAAGGAAATTATAAAGATCAAAGAAGAAATCAATAAAATAGAGACTCAAAAAACAATAGAGAAAATTAATAAAACCAAGAGCTGGTTCTTTGAAAAGGTGAAAAAAATTGACAAACCCCTGGCCAGACTCACTAAAAAGAGGAGAGAAAGAACCCAAATAACCAAAATTATAAATGAAAAAGGAGAAATCACAACGGATACAGCAGAAATACAAAAAACCATAAGAGAATACTATGAACAACTGTATGGCAACAAGTTTGACAATCTGGAAGAAATGGACAATTTTCTAGACTCTTACAGCCTGCCAAAACTGAATCAAGCAGAAACAGACCAACTGAACAGACCGATCACTAGAAATGAAATTGAAGAGGTCATAAAATCACTCCCTACAAATAAAAGTCCAGGACCAGATGGCTTCACAGGTGAATTTTACCAAACATATAAAGAGGAATTGGTGCCCATCCTCCTTAAACTCTTTCAAAAGGTTGAAGAAGAAGGAATACTCCCAAAGACATTCTATGAGGCCACCATCACCCTCATTCCAAAACCAGACAGAGATACCACCAAAAAAGAAAACTATCGCCCAATATCATTGATGAATATAGATGCAAAAATTCTCAACAAAATCTTAGCCAACCGAATCCAACAACATATCAAAAAAATTATACACCATGACCAGGTAGGGTTCATCCCACGTTCACAAGGATGGTTCAACATACGCAAATCAATCAGCATCATAAACCACATTAACAAAAAAAAAAGATCAAAAATCATATGATCATCTCAATAGACGCAGAAAAAGCATTTGACAAAGTTCAAAATCCATTCATGATCAAGACCCTCGCCAAAGTGGGTATAGAGGGAACATTCCTGAATATAATCAAAGCCATTTATGATAAACCCACAGCAAATATAATCCTCAATGGGGAAAAACTGAAAGCCTTCTCACTCAAATCTGGAACAAGACAGGGATGCCCACTCTCACCACTGCTCTTCAACATAGTTTTGGAAGTCTTAGCCACAGCAATTAGACAAACAAAAGAAATCAAAGGCATCCATATAGGAAGAGAAGAGATCAAACTGTCACTGTATGCAGATGACATGATACTATACCTAGAAAACCCTAAGGACTCAACCCCAAAACTCCTTGAACTGATGAATAAATTCAGCAAAGTGGCAGGATATAAGATTAACATTCAGAAGTCAGTTGCATTTCTGTATACCAGCAATGAAACATTAGAAAAGAATACAAAAATACCATACCTTTTAAAATTGTACCTCACAAAATCAAATACCTCGGAATACACCTGACCAAGGAGGTAAAGGACCTATATGCCGAGAACTATAAAACTTTAATCAAAGAAATCAAAGAAGATGTAAAGAAATGGAAAGATATTCCATGTTCCTGGATTGGGAAAATCAATATTGTGAAAATGGCCATCCTACCCAAAGCAATCTACAGATTCAATGCAATCCCTATCAAATTACCCATGACATTGTTCACAGAACTAGAACAAACAATCCAAACATTTATATGGAACCACAAAAGACCCAGAATCGCCAAAGCAATCCTGAGAAACAAAAACCAAGCAGGAGGCATAACTCTCCCAGACTTCAAGAAATACTACAAAGCCACAGTCATCAAAACAGTGTGGTACTGGTATCAAAACAGACAGACAGGCCAATGGAACAGAATAGAGAATCCGGAAATTAACCCTGACACCTATGGTCAATTAATCTTTGACAAGGGAGGCAAGAACATAAAATGGGAAAAAGAAAGTCTATTCAACAAGCCTTGCTGGGAAACCTGGACAGCTGCATGCAAAGCAATGAAACTAGAACACACCCTCACACCATGCACCAAAATAAACTCTAAATGGCTGAAAGACTTAAATATACGACAGGACACCATCAAACTCCTAGAAGAAAACATAGGCAAAACACTCTCTGACATCAACATCATGAATATTTTCTCAGGTCAGTCTCCCAAAGCAATAGAAATTAGAGCAAAAATAAACCCATGGGACCTCATCAAACTGAAAAGCTTTTGCACAGCAAAGGAAACCCAAAAGAAAACAAAAAGACAACTTACAGAATGGGAGAAAATAGTTTCAAATGATGCAACTGACAAGGGCTTAATCTCTAGAATATACAAGCAACTTATACAACTCAACAGCAAAAAAACCAATCAACCAATGGAAAAATGGGCAAAAGACCTGAATAGACATTTCTCCAAGGAGGATATACAGATGGCCAACAAACACATGAAAAAATGCTCAACATCGCTGATTATAAGAGAAATGCAAATCAAAACTACCATGAGATACCACCTCACACCAGTCAGAATGGCCATCATTAATAAATCCACAAATAACAAGTGCTGGAGGGGCTGTGGAGAAAAGGGAACCCTCCTGCACTGCTGGTGGGAATGGAAACTGGTACAGCCACTATGGAGAACAGTCTGGAGATACCTTAGAAATCTATACATAGAACTTCCATATGACCCTGCAATCCCACTCTTGGGCATCTATCCGGACAAAGCTCTACTTAAAAGAGACACATGCACCCACATGTTCATTGCAGCCCTATTCACAATAGCCAGGACATGGAAACAACCCAAATGTCCATCGACAGATGATTGGATTCGGAAGAGGTGGTATATATACACAATGGAATACTACTCAGCCATAAAAAAGGATGACATAATGCCATTTGCAGCAACATGGATGGAACTAGAGAATCTCATCCTGAGTGAAATGAGCCAGAAAGACAAAGACAAATACCGTATGATATCACTTATAACTGGAATCTAATATCCAGCACAAATGAACATCTCCTCAGAAAAGAAAATCATGGACTTGGAGAAGAGACTTGTGGTTGCCTGATGGGAGGGGGAGGGAGTGGGAGGGATCGGGAGCTTGGGCTTATCAGACACAACCTAGAATAGATTTACAAGGAGATCCTGCTGAATAGCATTGAGAACTATGTCTAGATACTCATGTTGCAACAGAAGAAAGGGTGGGGGAAAAAACTGTAACTGCAATGTATACATCTAAGGCTGACCTGACCCCCTTGCTGTACAGTGGGAAAATAAAAAAAAAAAAAAAAAAAAAAAAGAAAATTACTTTGCATACTCAATGAGAAAAATATGGCATGGCTCATAAAACATGGACATCTAATTTGATAAAGAAAAAATAAGATAAAATAGAAAGGGAAAATATGAAATAAATAGGAAAGGATGAGACAAAGAAGCTGTGAAAAATTCAAATTATGTAGCAATGTTCATACTTCATTTGAAAATTTAATAAAAGTAATGAGCAGTGCAAAGGAGAAATTCAAGTTTTGTATGTTACATATAGAAAATGGGCAGAAATGTAATAATAAGAGATGTAATAACTTAAGAGTACAAGGAATGCAGAGCCAAATTTTTTTTTAAAAAAATCTAGATCAACTTCAATAGCAACAATTACCAAGATGTAAATGAAGTAATTCATAAAACTTTACAGTGTACATAAAGAAAAGTGTCCTACATCAAAAGCTTTTCCTCAAAGATTATGTCCAGAAATTTTACAATTTTGCATCAAAATCTTTCATCAATTTTCAGTTTGATTTTTGTGTGTGTTGTATAATAGGGGTCTGGTTTCATTCTTTTGCATGCAAATATCCAGTTTTCCCACATTTTTTCCAAAGAAGATGTACAAATGATCCACAGGTACATGAAAAGATGCTCAACATTTCTAATCATTAGGGAATGCAAATGAAAACCACAATGAGATATCACCTCACACCAGTCAGGATGGCAATTATCAAAAAAAATTAAAATATAATGGAAGTATGGCAACATACTTCCAGAAACTGGAAACGTTGCACATTTTGTTGGGGATGTAAAATGGTTATCTTTTCTCCCCTGTTCACTGCAGCATTATTCACAATAACCAAAATATGGAAATATCTATCAATGGGTGAATGGATAAAGAATTATCTATGGGTGAATGGATAAAGAAAATATGGAAATATCTATCAATGGGTGAATGGATAAAGAAATATCTATCAATGGGTGAATGGATAAAGAAAATATGGAAATATCTATCAATGGGTGAATATCTATCAATGGAATATTATTTGGCCTTAAAAAAGGAGAAGGTGATAAGAGAAAAAATCATTCACAGAAGGATAATTACAGCATGATTCTATCTATATGAGAAATCTAAAAGTGTAAACTTTACCACAGGAGGGGGAAATAGTGGCATTCTTGTGCAATTTGTATAAAGTTAAAGATATACAGGATGAATAAGTTCTAGATATGTGCTGCAAAATATAGCTCCTAAACTTAACAATATAGTGTTGTGCACTTAAAAATCTGTTGAAAGGATAGATCTCATGTGAAGTGTTTTAAACACACATAAACCAAAGGGACCCAAGAAAACTTTTGGATGTGGTATTTAGTACCTTGGTTATGGGGCTAGTATCATGTGTGTGTGCACATGTCCAAACTGTCTAAAATATGTTGAGTTTCTTACATATCAATTATACCACAATTACGTTGGAAAAAAGGCATCCTATAACCCATAGCAAACACCACACTTAATGGTGAAATGTTGAAAACTTTTCCTTTGTAAAAGTAGTGGAAAGATAAGAATGTCCTCTGTTTGTACTTTTATATAATACTTTATTGAAAATCCTAGTAAGTTCATTAAGTGAATAGAAGGAAATACTAGTGTTGGAAAATAATTATTAATCACAAAATATAATTTTAAATTACATAGTATGCATTATACAGCTATAAGTAGAAAAGACTGACAAATTATTAGAATAAGAGATTTTTAGCATGCTGCTGAATACAAAAAACATAACAGTTTTCTGTTTCATGTCCAATGTATGTGCATCTCTGCCATTCTCTGTCTAGAAGGGAATGGCATCTCCCAGACATCTTTGCCCCCATTTCCAAATACTTTTGGCCTTTGCAAGTATATGAGAAGATAGAAAGGCAGGAGGAAAGGCAAGGCAGGATATCCTCACTCGTCTGCTTTAGGCAGCAGCAACAAAAGCAGTTACATCCCTGATACCATTCCCTATTGGTCTATCAAGTGCTGAACATGAGCACTCTTGTGCTCCATAATCCCAGTTCCCTGATGGACAAATCCATCACAATCCCCGCTTCTAGGCAATGGACCTACTTCTGGACTCTGATCACATCATCTTTCCCCTTTATCTTTATAGCCCTAGGTGTTAGGGAATTCCTGCTATTATTTGTTTTTGAATTGTTTATTTCTGGCTTATATCTCTATTCTTCCATTATACACATAACCAGTTTCTTAGATTAATTACCTCTGTTTGAAATACATGTAATGGCTTCCATTTTATGACCAAATTCTGAGTGATAGAGTGTCTAGCACCAAAGCACTCAATATGAGATGATGGAATTGATGTGTTCAGCACTTTGAAAGTAAATACTTTGATGATATATGTTCTAGTGAAAACAAGACCCAGGTAATGTGTAGCTTTATGAAATTATGACCTATAAATTCTTGGGATGAAGTGCTGATTGTCTGCAGGGCTCTAGGAAGTCAAGTACTACTCTACTCGACAGTAAAGACACAGTAGCAACTACAAAGTCTTAGGGGAGGGGTGACTACTAATGACTGAGCTGGAGTTTGCCAAGAAAGCACTGGATTTTTAATGCTCAGATTAAGGAGGTATCAGCTAAAATCCCATGTCACTATGTCAGATGATATAGCAAAGTGGAATTAAGATTACATATGGAATTAAAATTACTTATGTGCTGACATTAAAATAGTGATATTTTCATACTTTATCCAGATTAATCCAATTTAGTTACAAGAGTCCTTAAAAGTGGAAGGTGGAAGCTAAAAAGAGAGTCAGAGAGTCAAAGAAAGATATTACTAGGAAGGATGACCAGAGAGATGAAATGTGGCTGCCTTTGAAGGAGGAAGAAGGAAGCCAGGCAGGAGCAAAGGAATATGGGCAGCCTCTAGAGCTAGAAAAGGCAAGGAGATATTTTCCCTTAAAAGTGCCAGGAAGGAACTACCTTGAGTTCAACTTTGTGAGAACTGTATCAGACTTCTTAATTGGTGGAAATGTAAGATAATAAATTTGTATTTTAAATAACTGAATTTGTGGTAATTATTCACATCAACAAGAGAAAACTAATATAAATATATACTGCAAAAATTCCTAGAAAATATTTCCAAGGGTTTCTGAAGCCATTTACATAGAATGACTACAAACTTGGAAAGAGTAGCAATCATGCTTTAGGGATACTGGTTTTGAATTAATGCTGATCCAGAAGAATAAAATAGTACTATAGTCTCTATGGAAGTTAGATCAGTGATAAAGGGAGCTTCAGCCTGAGTCCATCTTGTACTGGTCCCACTTAGTCGATAAACACATCTTATGGTATTACCACATGTTAATTCTATATTTATAGTTGAAAAAGCTGGACTCAGCAAGTGGAAAAAAAAAAATCCACAAGCTGGCTTTCTGACTCATGGACTAAGAGCTAATATGGTAGAAAGACGAAGTGGAAGTCCCTAAATTTACTTCTTCTTACCAAAATACTAAACCAAAAGCAATACCACATTTCTGAGTGAATTACAGAGATGACTTTAACCATCAACAACTTGAAAGAGGCAGAGTTGATGATTCATAGCCTATCCTTGTTTAAATTGCCTGTTTGGCCAATGCAAAAGCTGGATGGATATATGACCATGGGTTATTGTTAATGTCATCAAAGAGCGATTCTAATGCAGCTTTCCTCCAGATGTGTAACTTTACAAGAGCAAATCAGCACAGCCAATGACATGTGGCTGCAGCTATTAATCTGGCAAAGAAATGTTTCTCAATTGGTGAGGCATATCTGAAGTAATTGGGTTTTTACCTGACAGGGACCTCAATACACCTGTAGTGTCTTTCCTCAGGGCTAAGTTAGTTCTCTTGCTTTCTGTCATAATATAGTCCATGGGGACTTGAACTGTCTAATGTCCCACAGAATATCATGTTGATCCACAATGCTAATAACATTATGGTCACACCTGTGAATAAGAAGTACCAGATACTAGAAGTCAAGATGCCTTATGTCAAGTATGCCAGAGGTGAAAGATAAACTCCCTGAAAAGTTAGAAAATTGGTCTCTAGTATATCAGTGAAATTTCTAGAGATTCAGTGGGCTGTGGTATCAAAGAAAAGCAAGTTGCCACACCCTATAATTTCTATCAGTTGTTATGGACCTCTGTACTTAGAAAGCAAAATAAACCACATTTGGGTGTGGTGTTCTTACATTTCATTTAACACATAAATCAGCTCATTGTGAGTGAGTCCCAGAGCATGACACTGCTCTGTAGCAGATTCAAGCTGTGGTGCAATTACTTTTTCCACTTAAGCTTTGTAACCCAATAGAACCAATGGTAATCAAACTATCTGTGGCAAATAAAGATGCCCTAATGGAGTCCCTAGTTGGACCCAATAGAAAAGTCAGTGCAAACCTCAAAAATTTTGGATAAAAACTATTTTCTCTTGTGTGAATAACTATTCTCTTTGGACAAAGAGTTGTTTTATTTCTATTAAATTTTGGTAGAGACTGAAAGCATGAGCAAAGAAAATAAAATGACTATTATAATTTGGTTTTTCTATAATACGTTAGGTATTAGTGATTCAACAAAGCATGAAACTAAGTAAATACAGAATCACATCATTAAGTGGAAGTGACATACACAATATCATGTTTTAGCAGGTCAGGAAACACAGATATGTTGTTTGAGTGAATAGATCAGATTTTCTTGATGCCTACTCCTGTTTATTGCTCACCTTTCCTCTGACTCCACTTATAGACTCATGTGATGTTCCCTATAACAAGAAACAGAGAAAGTAAAAATCAATCTTATTTTTACAGGTGTATCTGCATAACATGGTGGCACGGGAGCTAGTGAAATACTGCTGCCTTACAGACCCACACAGAGATGATTTCAAAAGAGAGTGGTGAAGAAAAATCCTTTCAGGAGGCAAATTTCAAGCAATACATGAGGTCATCCATTCTTAATGGAAAAATAGATAACATGATTAATAGCATGCTAATTGGTCTGAGACTTGAAACAAAGGAGATAAAAAGGTTGGTGACAAAGACAGCTGGAAATGGACTTCTCAAAGTTGGTGTAGGATCTGAAGATAATGTATTCAACATGAAAGGCTTACTAAACTATCAAAAGTCAGGTGGGGAAAAAGGACTCATTTTATGGCTGTCGGTCAATTTTTTTCTCCTCATCTACCATAGGTAATCAATTCATCTCTATACAACTCAGTCATGGTAGTTGGGATGGAGATGATGAACTGTCTAAAACATGAATGTCCTCCTGCCAAGGCTGATCTAGATACTGTCAGAGAAATGAAGAATGGGAATCCTTGATATGGTTTCACTCACTGGGGGAATCAGGTAACAACCTAGGGACAAGTTGATTACGTTGTCTCATTTCCATTAGGAGAGGTCATACTTGTCTTTACCATAGTCACACTATACTGGGTACATATTTGCCTTCCAAATGGATTAGATTTTTCTAAATTCATCATCCATGAACTAACAGAATGCCTTACATGCCACCATTATTATCCAAACATCATTGATTTGACCAAAGAGTTCCTCATTTCACAGCAAAATAAACTCACCAAAATGAATAGCTATGGAAAACGATGTTACTTGGAGATAGAAAAAAGTGAAGATGGTAACGTTGAGTGTCCCTTGAGGGGGCGGGGGGAGCTGATAAAAACACTCTCATTTGAACAAAACATAGCTTCTGTTTCAATGAAAACATGAATTTGTCTGGAAGTTAAATGTTGGTGGAAATGTAAGAATAGATTCTGAGGAAAAATATAAAATATTTCTAAAATTCAGACAAAAAGAGATATACACTGCAAAAGAAAGGTGGGAAAAGATTGGAATAGATGCTTTTTGCAAAAGATGAAATCAAGCTGTCAATGTATGTATTCTTATCCTTTAACTAATGGCTTGGACAAGTGATTTGCTTTGGCATTGGAACAAAATAGGAGTCTTGCGTATTTTTTTCTTGACTCTTGTATTTTCTCCATTGTCATGAGAGAAACATATCTAGGAGAGTCCAGGAGTTCAAAGAGGATAAGAGACACAGGAATCAGAGGTTTCCCCTCAACCCCACACTCACACCAATCTGGTCCATTCACAAACCTGCAGCAAGACGCAGAGTGTCTCAGCCATTTCTGCTGAAGCTGAGCTACCTAACTGAACCTAGAATAAATCATCTGACTCTCAGTGAGTAACATTTCTGGGATAAAAATAACTGCTTAATGTTGCATCCTGCTAAAATATTTTATTTTTCTTATTATTTAGAAACATCCAATTGATACGGAAGAATAAATCTCTATTAGGTATGTAGTCAACTCATGTAAAGTCACCCAGTGAAGGTCATGGGTACACTGATAGTTGAAACCAATAATCTATCACCCCCATGGCAAAGATCTTGTGTGCATACTTCCATGAAAATAGAGGTACAATATAAGTATTGACAAACACAAATGTTGAAAGAAATACTACAAGAGACTTCAGAATTCTGGAGACTTCAGAATTCTGAAAACAGAGGTACAATATAAGTATTGACAAACACAAATGTTGAAAGTAATACTTCTACAAGAGACTTCAGAATTCTGGAAGAGGGTTGAGAGCTGGAGACAGATATCACTGTGCTCAGGAGATTTAATGAACATCTGGACATCAATCAATAACTGCTTTACAGACTAAGTGACAAATGAGGTCATTTTTCCTTCCCTGTCTAGATGTTGAAGGGTCCATGGTTTTGAAAGCAAACAGGGAGAATGCAGCTTTGTCTGGGACAATGCTGTTCTCATGACAGACATCATCAGCAAGGATAGCAGGAAAACTTGTAAATTGATTTATGGACAGCAGTCCCTAGTCCCTCAAACCCAAGGATGTCAGATACTGTAATGTGAGCAGCCCTTGGGAACCACCCCATACAACTAGAGAATGAAGTAAGAGTGTTAGCTTTCTACTGTAGGGTGTGATTAGGAACAGAAACATAATATTTTGGGCACACAGTTTTAGCCCATGTTATAGTTATTACCAATGAGATTATACAGTCTTCTGTGGTTCTGACAAACAAGAGTAAAGAAATAAATATTCTATAGGTAATTTTTCATTCTCATTTTCATCTATGACTCATTTCTTCCATCTCATAGGAAAAGCAGGCAAAATATCGCTCTGATCCCTCCATTTGAGGAAAATGCTCTTTCCTATGATAAGAGCATGTGAGTCCTCATAGATTTTACTCAATTAAGATAAATTGTAATATAAAGCTTTAAATTCCAAGTTTAATTCCCAAACATAACTTATGTTACTCATAGTTATTTTTTCCTGGTACACATTTCCATTGTTTTCAAGAAAAGAAAATTTTAATTGCAGAGAAGTGAAATAAATTGTCTTAGGAAAAAAGTGAATCAGCCTTTGAGGAAATAGAGTTACTGTTGCACTTAAACAAACCCCATCTGATATTGTCCTTTTGTCTCAACCCACATAAATTACAACCTTTCCTACCAAAGGGTGAAAAGAACAGGATTATAAATTTTGAAAGCCCAAGTTAACTACTTAAAAATCTGCATATTGTCTACATTTTTTCTTGAAACTCTCACCAGAAATAGTGCAAATGCATTATTTACTTTCAAAGCAACATCAAAGTAGACCACACATGTAATGGATAAGCTTTGATGGGATAATTTATATATTGGCTACATGGACTGGAAAATCAAATCAGTGTGCCATGTCAGACACAAGTAAAAGTGGGGAACTTGATATATCTACTCTGTGGTATAAAACAGCACAGCTATTGGAAGATGAAGGAAAATGATCATTCAGCTAAGAAATAAACAGTGATGAAATGATCAGCTGAGCAACAGAGGAAAGTTCTCAAGTTCTAGCAACTGTTCAAGATCTTAAAGTCTGATGAAACCAGAGAAACAAACTTCCTTTAAGACATACAATGTAGTCTATTACTTTCTTCTCCTCCTCCCCCTCCTCCTCTTCTTCCTCCTTCTTCTTCTTCCTATTATGATTATTGTTATTATTTCTTACTCTGTGAAAAGAATAATTTTAGGTTTGTGGGTGAAAAAAATATGAATAAGGATGAAATATAATTGGAAGAAAGGGTAAGAACATAAATTTTTGCAACTTGCAGCCAAACATGCTAATAAAATTCGAGAAGGAAAAAAGACCCAAGTCAGAGTGAGAAAAATTCCAACCTGGTCAGGAGGGTCTTACTGAAAGTAGCATTTGTGATCAGCATAGGTCTGGTGGGTATTTCTAAACCAAAATGTAAGAGGACACCAATGAAAACCTGAATTGAGAATTATCAGCAAAATTCATTTACATTAAGTAAGTGTTGCAATCCTCCATTTTTAAAGCTTTAAATTATTTTAAGAAGAATAAAAATACCAAATACTTTTTTAGGGATTGTTGAAATTTCAAAAATAGTTGAACACTATGTCCACAAAGTAGATCAAACCAAGATGTTCCCACTGTGGCTCAGTGAGTTAAGGACCCCACATTGTCTCTGTGAGGATGAGGGTTTGATCCTTGGCATTGCTCAATGGGTTAAGGATCCAGCTTTGTCACAAGCTGTGGTGCAGATTGCAGATGCAGCTCGGAACTGCTGTTGCTGTGGCCGTGGTATAGGCCACAGCTGAAACTCTGACTTGACCCCTGGTGGGAGGTGTGGCCATAAAAATAAGTAAATAAATAAATAAATACATAAATAAATAAAATATACATTTGCAAATACCCTTTCCAAGGATCCTAATGCACCTTTTCCAATTTTCAATTCCTTCCCATTTAGAATTATAATTTGGTACAGGAGTTCATGATGAGTTGTCTGTGACTTTATCTACCCATCAAATATTTATCAAGCAGTTACTATTTGAAAGGCAGTATAAAATTAAGAATTATACTGTATATTTCATATACATATATAAACAAGAGAGATATAGAGATATGAATATGATGAGTACAAGTAAGCTATGGGAGAGTGAAAGAAGATAGTATTTTCAAGTGGGATATTATGAAGAACTTTGAGGATGTAGTGCTATCTGGGCTGAACCTCCAAGTGTGGACATGATTTGCTATACAGAGATTTGGGGAGATGCAGTTGAAAAGAGATATCTTAAAACTTTCTCTGAAAGAAATGTCAATCACACAAAGGAACATAACCGGAGAACTCCTTGGAGACAGTTGCTGGGACATGAACTGTGTGAAGAATAATGGTAATTATCTTTGTAAAATAATATTTGAGCTGAATTATAACAATACATAGAGTTTGCATTAACCGTTTTTAGTAAGGATTTCCTCTTGGTACTTTTCTTCTATTTTATTTGCTATAGAAGAAGGACATGAACAGATTTTGCTTTAAAAATCTTCACCTGGAAGAAAGTTGTAAAATGCATTAGAATTATGAGAGAGAGAAGAGTTCCTATTGTAGCTCAGTTGGTTAAAGACCCAATATGGTCTCTATGAGGATATGGGTTTGATCCCTGGCCTCACTCAATGGGTTAAGTATCCTGCATTGCCCCAAGTGGCAGTGATGTAGGTAACAGATGCAGCTCAGATCTGGTGTTACTATGGATGTGGCATAGACCATAAAAAGAAAAAAAAAAAAAAAGAATTGTGAGAGACTGAAATTAGAGACTAATTGGATGGTCATGGCCACTGCCTGCATGAGTGATTAAGAAACAGCAGAGGTATTTGGGAGTGAAAAGGAATAAGAAAGGGTAATTTGGTGCAGTTGACCAGATGCACAGACAAGGGAAGGGAAGGAAGATACAGTGATGACAGAGATGGTGAGACAAGCATGATCCAGGAGGAGTTTATCGTTGGCCCCCTGTTTCTTTGATCCCAGTTTCAAAATGACCTCCCCTCCCTTGCCCTTACTCTTTCAGCACCAAGTGAAGGTCTACAAACCTTGTAAGCATCTACATTTTGATGGGATATCATTGACATTTCCTTGCTGTTTGCCAGTAAAACTACTGAATGTCAGAGCTGAAATGTGTCTCCCCTGTCAATTAGGGAAGTCTCCCATTTTTAGGTGAGAACACTGAGGCTCAGAGAAAAGAAGTCTCTCCTTCAAGATCACCTGAGTAATTATTGTCAATTCTCTAATGAAAATCGGAGTCCCCAGCCTTGCCAGTGGCGTGCTCTTGTTAATCTGTAAGTGCTTTCTCTGTAGCCTGCCTCGTTCTGCATCTGGAATTATCAAGGGACCTGCGAAGAGGCAAATAGAAATTGTTTGAAAGTGTGATGCCAATGGAGAAAGTCCTTTTAAACACAACACTCCAGATGCAGCTGACACATGGATATTAATTTTAAGGATAATAATTATCTTCTACCCACTTGATAGAATTGATGTAAACATTGTAAATCATCTCATTTATAAGTTCATATTTTTAGAAGAGGTGTTTGGGAGGCATATGCATTATGTTGATGAGGCAGCTATGCTCCAATAGTCCCTTTTATTATCTTCCCAATTACTCTTTAACAAAACCAGAAACACAAGAGCCATCAGCATCAAGCCTATACTTCTGGGAAAGAGACACTATCTGCAAGGTATCCACAGACTGACCAGCTGCCATGACATGAGTTATAGGTAAGAACAGAACACTGTAGCATATAAATTTAAAGTATATCCAACCAAGAACATCTGTTTATACAGACTCAAGCAATGGTTGGATCTAATGCAAATTTAGTAGTCTCTGCATTTGCCAGGATTATTTGGCTTTTTATGTTCCACCAGATCCAAGCTAAACATTTTACATGGGTAACCCCCTCCTTTCTTTGAACAGAGAGGCAGACAGTCTGCCAGAGCAGCACATGTAAAAGCTCTAATTCTGGGGGAGGGATGGTTTAGCCATCTGTGTCTAGGGATTTCTCGGTACTTAATGGGAGTGCAAACTTACTACATCATTAGGCAGCTGAGTTAGTACAACGTTGTGGACCACAGTGTCTACGGATGCTACTTTACTCAGAATTCACAAGGTAGAGTGTTCATTGAAAGAGGATTCTATGTATAAACCCCAAATTAGCTAGTAGCAGCCAATGAATGCTCTCTTTTGCCTCACTCTTCCTTATCAAAAACTGAATGTGTACCTTTTGCAAGAATATAAAAGACCCAAGACATACCAAAATATTTCAGAATCTGACTTCTTTGAGTTTAAATTCTGGGTTTCTGCCATTTATGCACTTTGTTTCTCTGTGATGCAGGGAAAATTACTAAGCTTAATTTCCCCTTCTTTAAAAAGGAAATACACGGATGTATCTTGCATATGTGTTATAAACATTACATGTAAAACATCTAGCAAAAAGGCTTATACACTGCAGACACTCAGGAAATTACAGTAAATTTTAACTCCTTTGATTACTCAAGATTTTATCATGGGCCTTAGGCTCCTAAGGATTATTTGTTCTTCTTTTCACATAATCTATCACAATCAATTAGAATAAATCATAAATCTAGAAATGATAAAACATCATCTTATTTTATGCCTTTCTCTCTAGGAAGTAGACATTGTTAAATTACTAGAATTAGATCTACTTTTCTAGTTATCACAATTTGTTACTTCATAATTTGAAAGAAGTTGAATGAGTCCAGATATTGAGAAAGAAAAATAAAGCCACCTGTGGAACTCTGACACTCAATTATTCAAATTCATAGATTCGTTTGATCCACTTTTTTTTTAATTATGAGAATGAAAATTAAATAATTAAGGGGCCACAGCTCCTGACTTTAGGAAGTCATAATTTAGCAGGGGAAGCAGAAAGCTAAACAAACTCTGTGTGTGTGTTTGTGTGTGCATGTGTGTGTGTGCGCGAGATAGAGAGATAGCCTGACAGAAAATTACTACAGAACCTCCAAATAATCAACTCTGCTCACCCAAGTTGAGCCATTCTGTATAATGAAATCTCAAATTATCCTTCCCTGGGAAATTCAGTGAACAACAAAAGCATATAGCTGAAAATATTTCAAAAATACCCTGGGTCAGAGTTCCCATTGTGGCTTAGTGGTAGCAAACCTGACTAGTATCCATGAGGACATGGGTTCAATCCCTGGTCCTGCTCAGTGGGTTAAGGATCTAGCATTGTGTGAGCTGCGGTGTAGAGGTCACTGATGTGGCTAGGATCCTGTGTTGCTGTAGCTGTGGTGTAGGCTGGAAGCTGCAGCTCTGATTTGACCCCTAGCCTGAGAATTTCTGTATGGCACTGGTGAAGCCCTTAAAAAACATATATATATATATATCCTGGGTTAACTGCATACAGATTCACTAAGCAGTTAACAAAGGAATATTAACGGTTTGAGTAGCCTTGTCTTGAACAACAAAAGATGTTCTTGTTAACTATCTTTTCCAGGTCCCTGACAGATTTTTGTCTAGTCAACTCCTAACCTCAGTGTCATGGTCTTGCTTCTTGGATTTATCTGAGCCACTAGGAGGCTTCACCAGGATTGAAAGACATCTCCAATTCACCTTGCTCTGGAATCCTGTCTATGATTCTGGCTATAGTGGCTATTGGTCAGAAGTGGCCACACCCTCTGCTTCACTTTGTAGATCTCTGAGGGGTTTCTCTGGCTCCTATAAACCCTCCAAGAGGTCTATTTGCCTGTTCCCTGAAGGAAGGCTTCTTTTTCCAGTAAAACTTGAGAGTCTTTTAGAAAACTGTCTCTCCAGGAAGCTCAGTTAACTGTTTCTCCCTAGTCCTAATTTACCACTTCAAAACTTCCTACACACTGTCCAGAAGCTGGTAGACTTAAATTGTGTATACTGATTGTTGGATTTAGAAACCTTCAAATGCTCTCCTGCCCACCAAGTTGGGCTACAGACTCTGAAATACAGAAAGTCCTTATTACCAGAGGCTTATTTGTAGTAGGAAAAGCCAAATAGTTTAAGATAGGGAGAAGTTACTAAATTTTAAAAATCAAGCAATATTATCTTAAAAATGAAACTAAATTTAGATGCTGTTTGATTTCATATTTAATATAATGTGATTAACTATATGTATTATATATTAAATTATGCACATAAGATAATTTTATATTCAATTACATTCAAAATGTATTTGAAATTTCAAATAATTCTTACAATGGAGAAAAATTGCTAAAAATCAGTCACTTGTTATATGAAAGCTCTGAAGGACAACTTTATTTTTGTCACAAAGGTTTTCCGTTAATCATTTGAAAAGCAAATCATTCTCTTTAGAAGCATCAATCTTATCATCATCCTTATTACTTTCTCTTGGTCAGTATTAAGCAGTCTAACTATGCTAATTCTAATTTGTCAATGAGTAGTTGCCTGTGGTTTGACCAACTCTCCAATATGGTATTGGAAAGTCAGACTTTTCATCTTAACTGATCTCCATTCTATTTGCATTCTATTATTTAGTGTTAACATTATCCAAAAATCAGTAAGATATAAAGAAGGGCAGAGTGTTGCTTAGTTATCCATTGGGTAATTAACTTCATAAAGGGTCAATTTATTTGTAAATATGTTCCTATTAGATGATGGCCTTTATCTCATTACCTGCAAATTTTTAATTCACAGGACACAGATAATGAACTTTTTCATTTTTTAAAGTTTTATGAAGTGTAGTTGATTCACAACTTTGTGATAATTTCTGCTGTACCACAAAGTGATTCAGTTATACATGTACATACATCTCTTCTTTTTCACATTCTTTTCCCACATAGATCATTGCAGACAATTGGGCAGAGTTCTCTGTGCTATACAGCAGGTTCCATTGGCCAGTGACTCCATACACTACAGTGTGCATATGCCAGTCCTAAACATTCCTCTACCACCTGACCCCATTGGTAAACATAAGTTTGTTTTCAAAGTCTGTGAGTCTGTTTCTGCTCCGAAAATAAGTTCATTTGTATTCTTTAAAATTTTATTAATTAATTAATTTATTTATTTATGTTGTCTTTTTAGGGCTGCACATGAAGCATATGGAAGTTTCCAGGCTAGGGTTCAAATCAGAGCTGCAGCTGCCATCCTACACCACAGCCACAGCAATGCTGGATACTTAACCCACCGAGCAAGGCCACATCCTGATGGATACTTGTCAGGCTCGTTACTGCTGAGCCTCAACAGGAACTCCTTATATCTTTTTTTTAGATGATAATGAATATTTTGATAATGTGGACCCTTATATTATTATTGCATTGTTCTCAGTCCTTGTCAACCCAGCTTTTCAACCATGACTGATCTAGGGGATAGTCTACACATCCACCTCACAAAAACAAAAGTTACTTGATTGCTCAAATTCTTAGTCTGGAAGATGCCAGCAGGGAGAAATTGTTATGCCATTTAGTGACCCTCACAATTCTTATCCAAGTTATGTAACTTATTGATAATACTGTAATCATTTCAGTAGTGGGGGTGCCTAGTTCAAACCACGTGACCCCCAGGGGGGCCACTAACTATAAAGAATTGGGTTTTAGGTATTGTTACCAACTGCCTGGTTTGTTCTGATAGAAATGTAATGAGAGTGGAAACGCCTGGCACAGTTCCAGTCCAGGGCCTCCAAATGGATCAGTGAGAACTCTGAGCATCTAAGACTCCAGAGGTCTTCCCAGCCCTAGCTCCTCCTCTAGCTATGAATAGAACTTTATAGAAACCTCTGTAATCCTCATTATTTCTATCTCTCTGTCAAGTTGTCCAATCCCTATAATAGGCTGAATAATGACCCTTTGATGACACCCATGTCCTAAATCCCTCAGAACCTGTGAACATGCTACCTTACATGTTAGAAGGGATGTTGCATATGTGGGGTTGGGAGATAGGGAGATTATCCTGGCTTATCCAACCGGTCCAATGTAATCACAGAGGTCCTTCTAAGAGGGGGGCAAGGGGACCAGAATGAGCAGCAGTAAAAGTGACCATGGAAGCAGGAGGTTGGAGTGACAGGAAGAAGGGGCCATGAATAAAGGAAAGCAGGTGGCCTCTAGAACCTGAAAGAGGTGAGGAAATAGGTTGTCCTCTGAAGCTTCCAACTAGAACACAGCCATGCTGACACCTTGATTTTAGACATTCAACCTCCAAAACTGTGAGAAAACAACTGTATGTTGTTTGAAGCCATCAGGTTTTTGGTGATTTGCACAGCAGCTACGGGAAAGAAAAATAATGCATACATAAATGATCAGCCAGTGAGTTTGAGATCCTTCAGGAAAGTCAAAAGAAGGGTTTCAAAGCAAGATGATATCATAGGTCATTTACTGTGCCCATAGATAATTAGTAAACATTACATAAATTATAAACACATAAACTACAGAACCAGGATTGGATTGTTCCTTGGTTTTCACTTTTTTTTTTTTTTTTTTTTTTAGTGCCACACCTGCATTACACTGAGGTTCCCAGGCTAGGGGTCTAATTGAAACTATAGCTACCAGCCTACACCACAGCCACAGCAATGCCAGATCTGAGCCACATCTGCAACCTACACCACAGCTCACTGCAATGCCAGATCCTTAACTCACTGAGTGAGGCCAGGGATCAAACCCAAAACCTCCTGGATTCAGTTCTGCTGCACCACAATGGGAACTCCTTCACATGCTTTAAAACAAATGGAGAAAGTACAATAAGTGGTGACATGGATGTCTTAGCTTTCTTTCCCATGAGCCGCTGGGTACAGTCTACCCTATCACCACTGTGATCTTCAATTTTCAACTGTGATGTCCCATTTCACATCATACCTTTTTCCCTCTTTACTTTTCTTTTTTAAAAAGTTTTGTTGAAGTAGATTTAATTTACAGGGTTGTGATAATTTCTGCTGTACAACAAAGTGACCCAGTCATACATAAACCCATACCCATTCGCTGTCAGATTCTTTTCCCATATAGATGATCACAGAATATTGGGTAGAGTTCTCTGTGCTATATACACAGAAGGTCCCCCTTGGCCAATCATTCCATGTACTTCAGTGTGCTTATGCCAGTCCCAAACCCCCAGTCCACCCCTCTCTTCTTGTTTTCTGAAAATGACAACTGCTGTGTTTTAGAGGAAAAAAACCCCAAACACTAAAAAAGAACCTGAAAGTTTAAGATCATCAGGACAATTTTCTAACAGAGAAGCAGCTAGTCCCACATGTAGAAAGAAAGAATGAGGTGAGAGTAAAGGATCTCTTGAAACATACTGTAACTATTCATGACCACAACTTGGGAGTCTAGAAAGAAATGCATCTCCCACATTGTTAATTTTCTGGTCATCACATCTTTGGTTACAAATAAACTGGTTCTAAAACTAATCAGTCTAATGTTTGAAAATTTAAATGTGACATAGAACTATTTACAAGGAGAGGAGTTATTACTGTGAGTATCATGTGTAGTCCCTGGACTTATTAACTGTGATATTGTGATTTATAATGAGAAATATACATTTGGTGTTCTTCCCATTCCTGGCATAGAGCTCCTAAAACCATTGGAATTTCCTATGTGTTGAGAACAACCAAGGTATCTTTTGTTAGGCTAATGAGGTGATTTTTGGAAACTTCCCCAGGTAACCTAAGGAAGTGGGGGACTGGGTGTCAGCAGAGCCAAATTTGTGATTAGAGGTTGAAACTCATTCTCATTCCTCACCTCAGGAGAGTGAAGCAAGGCTGAAAATTGAGTTCCATCATCAAAAAGCAATGATTTAATCAATTATGCCGATGGAATGAAGCCTCCATTACAACACCAAAAGGACAGCATTCAGAGAGCTTCCAGGTTGGTGAATACATGGAGACTCAGGGAACGTGGCATGCTGGAGAGAGCATGGAAGCTCCACGCCCTACCCAAGCCCCTTCCCCTTCTTCCTTTATCCTTTAGCATGTCTTTAATAAAGTGGTAAATGTGTTTCTCTGAGTTCTGTGAGTAGTTCCAGCAAACGATCAAATCCAAGAGAGAGGAGGTTATAAGAACCTCCAATTCCTAGTCCGGTTGGACAGAGATTGTGGACAACCTGGGGACCTATTCTTTGTGATTGGGGCATCTGAGGTCGAGGATGGTCTTGTAGGACTGAGCCCTTAACCTGTGGAATCTGATGCAATGTCCAAGTAGATAGTGTCAGAATTGAGTGAAATTGTAGGACACAGAGCTGGTGTCACAGAATTGCTTTGTGTGGGAAACAAACAAACAAACAAACAAATACACATCTGGTGTCAGAAGGGCTATGAAATGAAGTGTATCACAAAAAAAAAAAAAGGGCTATGAGTTAATCCTATTTCTCTAGAGAACACTGATAAGTATACTAGCTAGATTAGAGTTCTTTAATTAATAGTAAAAAAGTGGATTTCCTATTGTAGCTCAGTGATAATGAATCCAAGTAGTATTCGTAAGGACTCAGGTTTGACCAGTGGGTAAAAGATCCAGCATTGCCATGAGCTGTGGCAGCTACAGATCCGATTTGACCCCTAGTCTGGGAACCTCTATATGCCTCCCTAAAAAGACAAAAAAAAAAAGTAAAAAAGCAAATTATAATATCATAATATTCTAATATTATGTACCACTTTCTGAGCAATCTCAGATTTAAGACTTCACCAATGATATGAAAGAAATGTTAGCAAAAATAAAAAGTTTGGTCTGCTGCCTTACTTCTGTACCCCATCCCAATGTGGTATTTTGAGATCTGATCTGAACTCAGGAGGATTGCAAAATTTAGACTGGTGCTAAATTACTTTCTGTTGTGTTATTTAACATTCCAAGAATCAAGAGAGGAATAGCAACATTACTCTACAACAATGTTCATATACCTCATTGCTCTCAATGGGCAGGAATAAACTGCTTGATTGTAGCATGAAAATTGAGATAGTGAAAGGAATTTAAGACTTCAACAGCCTCATTTTACTTAGAAAAATTTCACCAATTGTTCCCAGTCTATATGATTAATATTTACTTTATGAACATCTAAGAAGCATAAAACTGATGGATACATGTACCCCTATGTTCACTGAAGCACTATTCACAATAGCCAAGACATAGAAACAACTTAAATTTCCATGAACAGATAAATGAATTAAGATATGGTGTACACACACACACACACACACACACACAAACACACACACAATGGAATACTATTCAGTCATAAAAAAGCAACAAAATAATGCCATTTCAGCAACATGGATGTAACTATAGAATCTCATACCAAGTGAAGTAAGTCAGAAAAGAAAGACAAATAACATATAATATTAATTATATATATGGAATGTAAAATATGCCACAAATGATCCCATCTACAAAACAGAAACAGATCATGGACATGGAGAACACACTTGTGGTTGCCAGGAGGAAAAGGGGAGAAAATGGAATGGACAGGGAGTTTGGGGTTAGTAGATGCAAACTATTACATTTAGAATGGGGTAGACAATAGTGTCTCACTGTATAGCACAAGGAACTATATCAAGTCTCTTGGGGTAGAACATGATGGAAGATAGTATGAGAAAACGTATGTATGTAGATGTATGACTGGGTTACTATCCTGTAGAAAAGAAACTGACACAATGTAAATCAACTATACTTTAAATAAATAAATAACCAAAAAATTTAAAAAGCATGAAACTGAAATTATCTTGATAGTCCCTAGATTTACTTAACTTTCCAATTACCATAAGAAGGAAAAGAAAACTATAAGTTTTTGTTTTCTAATTGCAAAAAGAACTACTCTTTTCATGCTGAAGCCTCCTCTGGTGGTTACCTCAATTTAGTTACCTAATATATCTGGGTTCCAAAGAAAGATTTCTATTGTGTCCTGGAACACTGGCCCTTTTGCTACCTACGTGATGTTTTCTGTCTTGTGTTTCATTCCTGGGGCCAGAAGTGATGTTTATGCCTTCAAGTCTGAGTTTGATTCTGCATGGAAGCTCTCTAATCCAACATCAAGGCATAACAACTTCCAGCAGTTACTCAGCAAAACAACACCTACTTTTTCATTAAAGTCCATTATCATCACAGCTAGAAAAAAATGATTGGGTCTGACCCTGATAGGCTTTCTTCAAAACATGATTGTTTCAGTTAACATATTGACTAAAACTTAAATGTATCAACCGTAGCATTTCCTGGAAAACATCTGTGAAATGTACCAGCTGCTTATGTAGTTTATGTATGTTAAACAACCAAAAAGAATGATGTGATTTTGTTCCAAACGTCAAAAGACTGTCCCCAAAGTCCTTATCTCTAAATATTGTTGTTTTTCCTGCTTACTCATTTTACTAAAATTCATGGGTATGAACGATAGAATTTTCTGGATAACTTCATGATAATGCAAATGTTGCTGTGTAATTTCAGCCAACAGATAGTACACAATGAGTTTGTTCCAAAGTCAAAGCACTATACCAACTACAATGTTATTGAATAGGAAAAATGAAGAAAGAAACAACAAAAGAGGTATAAGAAGAACTCAGGCCTGCCTTCCTTACATCAAATATGAAGACTGTCATTAGAGAGTGGAAAATTTAGAGCATGTTAATAGGTGAAAATGTATGATAATATATTAAAGATGTGATAGAATTCTAAAGTTTTTTTTCCCTCATTTGGTATAAGCATAACCACAAGAGTTAGGTACAGTGATTATTCCCATTTTATGGATGGTACAACAAAGGTGGTGAAATTAACCAAGGGACATACAGCTGGGGAGCATCAGGGCCAGGGTTTGACTCAGTCATTCTGTCCTCAGAGCCTTCCTCTAAATAGGCCTATAAAATTCAGTACAAATACAGGGAAAGGTAATGACAATTTTATAATTTAAATTCAAATGCTTAATAGGTTTCTTATTTAAACAAAGTGAGAAAAAAAATTAAGTAACTTCTAGGCTTTCAAGTCATAAATGCTACCATAGCACCAATTAGCCTACAAACACTTAAACACTTAAAAACCACCCCATGGGCAACAGCTGGGCAAACTGGGCTCTGCCTGGAAGCCATCTGCTTAGCAGCTGGAAGAACTTTCACTGTTCAGGGACCATTGTGGTTCAAGGCAGATACAATAGGGTGGGGACAGAAACAACAAGGTGGATGTCATCATTAAGTAAAATTGGAAACTTCTTAAAATAGGTGTGTGGACTATTGTACAGTTAGAAAATGAACTCTTTCAAATGAAGCAGCAATGTGGAAGGGCAAACCAAGAACACATATGGCAAGACTTCTGAAAAAGACAGATTCGCGTGGCAGGTAGAAAGGAAGACGTGTTGGGTTGTCACAGAAAATCAGGCATCTGAGATGGCCAAAAAACACATGAAAAGATGTTCAACATCACTCATTATTAGAGAAATGTAAATCAAAGCCACTATAAGGTCCACTTACACTAGCCAGAATGGCCATCGTCAAAAAGTCTACAAACAATAAATGTTGGAGAGGGTGTGGAGACAAGGGAACCCTATTACACTGTTGATGGGAATGTAAATTGGTGCAACCACTATGGACAACAGTGTGGAGATTCCTCAGAAAACTAAAAATAGAACTACCATTTGATCCAGCAATCCCACTCCTGAGGCATCTATCCAGAGGAAACCATGACTCAAAAAAATACACATACTCTAGTGTTCATTGCAGCACTATATATAATACTCAAGACATGGAAGCAACATAAATGCCCACTGTCAGAGGAATGGATAAAGAAGATGTGGTACATACACACAATGGAATATTACTCAGCCATTAAAAGAACAAAATACCTGCATTTTTAGCAACATGGATGGACCTAGAAATTACCACGCTAAGGGAAGTTAACCAGACAGTCAGAAACCAGTGCCATATGCTATCACTTACATGTGGAGTCTAAAAAAAGGACACAATGAACAGTTTTGCAGAATAGATACTGACTCACACTTTGAAAAATTTATGGTTTCCAAAGGAGATAGGTTGGGGGATGGGCTGGGGGTTTGGGATGGAAAAGCTATAAAATTGGGTTATGATGTTCGCTGTAAAACTATAAATGTACTAAAATTCATCGAGTTTTTAAAAAACAGCAGGCATCTGAACAACAACAGCACCTATGGATATCATCAGTAGTTAAATATTTAGAAACCATAGTACATGTACTATTATATTCAATTTGTATATTTTAGTAAAATAAAAATTTATTCAACATGGAAAAAAAAATGACAGAAGGCTTGAAGAGCCAGAACCTTCTCTTAAAGTACCACCTAATATTAGACTTTCTCAGCTGTCTGGTCTCTCCAATGTCCCCTTTAAAACATATAGATATTCCTACTTTTTAGCCTTCTCTCTTATTGCTGATTAATTCATTTGCAGGATCTATAGCAGTCTTTATTTTATAATGACATGATATTCTTTAGTTACCTCAATAAGTCAACTTTCTTGGCTAGAGTGGAGAGTAAGAATCCCATGTTAAATTCAAATATAGAATTCCAGCTAAAGTAAACCATGTTAGAAAAAAATTCTGTTCCCTGGAAAAGAATTCCATATGGAATAAATATGAATAAGCCTGAGCTATATTCTCCATATATTAATAATTATTTTATCACACACTGCTTGCTTAATTAAGCTAAATACACTCATTGCATCTTGTTCTTGCATAAGATTTATAAATTAAAAAATTGTTTTAGAAATACCATGGTAGAACCTGAATAATTTCTTAAAATTTTTAAAAACTCTTTTCTCTTTTTTTCCAATTTATTTTATTTTTTAGTTTTTTAGGGCTGCACCCATGGTATATGGAAGTTCCCAGCTGAATCAGAGCTACAGTTGCTTGCACAAGATCCAAGGCATCTCTGCAACCTACACCATAGCCCTAGCAACCCTGGATCCTTAACCCACTGAGAGATGCCAGGGATAGAAGCCACATCCTCATGGATCCTAGCCAGGTTCGTTACTACTGAGCTATGACGGGAACTCCAAAAAGTCTTGTCTCTTAAAAGGACTGGACTGCAGACTCGATTCCTTAATATGAGAAACACCCTCGCTTCAAATAATGAAATGTGGTGAAAGAGATGAAAAAGTGATGATGAAGAATATTTAAAGTGAAATGAAATGCCTACCTTTCCATGTAGGGCCTGCAATTTTTTTTTTTAATAACTATCTAATTCTCCCTAGAGAATCCATCTGAGAGCCTGGCCATTCACTCTTCTCTGACTTCAGCATACAGCATAAAATCTGAAGCACAAATTTGCTCAGTAGATATTTATTAAATTAAATGAATGATAATTTTTCCCCTTAAACATAGAGTATCTCTTGACTTCATTGATAAAGTACATAGATATTATCCAAATGGAAAGTGGGATCATAGGATCACAGAATCTTAGAAATAAATATAAGCTCATGAGGTTTCTTTCTTGGTGCCTAAGATAATTTTAGATTGTATGAGAAAAGCCCACACTGAGAGAATCTGAATTCATTTTTCAAGTTGTGGTTTCTCCTCACCCCCACCCCATACCCCAGTTATGTGCATTATTTTGATGTTTTAGAATTCAAAATTCCTTTTCCATTTATATTGGCATGACTGTCCAGGCTGCTTACCAGAAGCTTCTTAGACTAGCCCTTATCAATATTCAATGTGGAAATATCTTCTAACAGATCAGTTCCCTTTTTATTCCTTTCTTTACACTTAACTTAAAAATTCAGTGTGTCTCAAGTATAATGAAATTAGAGCTCAATCACAAAAGATAATGCACATTTCAGAGAGAAACGTTTAAATCACAGGTAGAAACTACTATTCTGGAGCTTTAAAATAGAGAATTATAGAATATATCCATAGAGCTTACCTAACTCAAAGATACACTATAGTTATATTTTTTTTCACTTTTTGAAGTTTTATTGAAGTATAGTTGATTTACCATGTTGTGATCATTTCTGCTGTATAACAAAGTGATCCTGTTATACATAAACACACATCTATTCTTTTTTCAGATTCTTTTCCCATATAGATGATCACAGAATATTGGGTAGAGTTCCCCAGGCCCTATAGTAGGTTTCCTTTGCCAATCATTCCATACACCACAGAGAGCATATGCAGATTATAACTGCTCATCCATCCCCACTCCTACCTGTCCCATTTGATAACCATACGTTTGTTTTCAAAGGCTGTGAGTTTGTTACTGTTCTGCAAATAAAATCATTTGTATCCTGTTTTTTAGATTTCACCTATAAGTAATATGACATGATATTTGTCTTTGTCTGACCGACTTCACTTAGCAGGATTATCTCAAGGTCCATCCATGTTACTGAAAATGACTATTGTTAACTTTAAGTATAATGGTTGAATTGAAGGATGTTAAGAGGATAGTCAAGGACCTACAGCAAATAAATCAACTCTTCTGCCTGTTATCATACCAATAGCTTTATTCCTGTGGATTTGTATAGCTTTAAAATGCAAACATCCTTGAGACAGGTCATATCTGCAAATACCTTAATTATCATTTAAAACCTTATCAGGATTATTAATCACTTGACAGCAAATCTGAGAATCAAAGCAGGTAGTGCAGGGTGTAAAGGAAAGACCTCATCAGATGTAGCTTAAGAGCATCAAAGATAAAAGTTACCTGAATCAACTGGATTTGATTTCTTACTCTTCAGACTCCATAAACATTTTGTACAATTTTATAGGATCATAGGTATTGTAGTTACATGTTTGTTTCATTTTTTCCTTTAGAATGTGTCCTCTGGGTGGGTAGGAAATATGTAATGCTTTTATTTCTTTCCTCAGTTCTTATTCAGTGCTTTGCATGAAACAAATGCTCATTTTATGTTTGTATATTAAATTTTGCTTTAAGCCATCATCACATTTGGTGACTGCACTCTTTGATCACATTTAGAATAAAAAGTGGAGTTCTCGATGACGATCATGGCTCAGTGGAAACAAATCTGACTAGTACCCATGAGGATGCAGGTTTGATTCCTGGCCCCCTCAGTGGATTAAGGATCCATCCAGCGTTGCCATGAGCTGTGATGCAGACTGCAGACACAGCTCGGATCCTGCTTTGCTATGGCTGAGGTGTAGGCGGGCAGCTGTATCTCTGATTCGACCCCTAGCCTGGGAATTTCCGTATGCCAAGGGTGTGGCCCTAAAAAGACAAAAAGAAAGAAGAAGAAGAAGAAAGCAGCAAGTAATAGCCCATATGAACATGGACTAAAGAATTGTGGAAGCACAAATGTTCTAAAACAAGTCAGTTGTATTATATAGCAGCATCCATTTTATTGGTTTTCTATCTCTAGAGAGAATTTTAAAAATAATTAAATCTGGAGTTTTTTTCATGCTGCAATGTTGACCTGTGAAGACCCCTTTCTTCACCAGCAACCTTTGCAAACCATCAGTTTCTGGTTTTATTTAATGTGTTCAAATCAGATTTAACAGAACTCAGAGCCATTCAGCACATCAGGCACAAAAAGTCCCTTTGATCTTTTTGCCACTTTTAAGAAACATCTGCATCTTTGTAAAAGACCTGGCAGAAAGAGCCAAAAGCTTGAGAACAGATACAGCCACATGCAAGAAGATAGAATTGTCAGAGGAACCAACTCTTCTTGTTAGAGTCCCAGACCTGAAGGAAGGCTGGCAGCATCTAGGGCTGTAAACATCGAGTCATTTCTAAGAGTTGGACTTCAGAGGCGATCCATTCCAACACACTAGTGAATGAGACAGCCTGATATCATCATCAAAGAAGGACAGAATAGTCGGACTGGTTTTAAGGTTACCCAAACATTTGTTTCCCAATAAGGAAATTCCAACCCCAAAAAGTTTATACTTGTACTTTGCCCTTTTCTAATTTTTCAAGATAAAATTTAAACTCTTCTTTGTTCAAAATTCCACTGTTGTGTTTTGTTCCATCTGTGTTTCATTTCAGGGAGAAATGAATGTCCTGGATAAATTCTCCACATATATCTCTGTACACAAAGTAAAAATAGTCAACTACAGCATCTGTCTCCCCTACAAGGCTCTAATCCTACTAAGCACTTAGAAACCCTCTGCCTATCCCCCAGCTTCTATCCAAGGTTTGAACTGAACTGAACTCTTCTTGGTTCCAGATAGACGCTGGAGAGTGCCATCTAAAATAGTGTTCAAACACTTCTTGTTTGAGGGGAATGTTGCAAACGACAAAACGAAGATTCCGAGACTAGCTCAGAGATGCCGCATAAGAGAGAGCCACCGAGGGCTAGCTCCAAGATCTGGAAGGGTTAACCTTCACTTCCCATTCTGCCGCTGATCTGAGGCTTACTTTCCCACGCAGGTGGAAATGGACGCTGAATGAAAGAAAAAAGCTAAGTGGCAGATGATAGACAGCAGGCATTTTCTATCATAGCTTCCTCCAGGTTTCTAGCACATGTTGTCGACTGAGTGTTCTGTGAAGCCCAAGAGGCATGAACGGAACAGGACGTTAAGTCAAAACTCCTCCTGGTTTATTGAAAGCGTTTCCAGGTCTTGGAAATGTATCCTAACAGGAATTCCTATCATTTATGGAAAAGGAAGGCAAATGAATATGTTCTGAGAATCCAGTTGCCTTCTTTCTCACCTTTTAGCAAGACAGACAAAGTAGCCAGTCCAGGCAGTACTTGAAAATCACTTGCTTTCAGAATTTAAACAAGAGAACAAAGTCTTATTGAATATCCTATTCTATTCTGAATGCTCATTTATATCTGCATGCGTATATATATATGTAGTTAATACTGCACAGGCTGGGAAGCAAAAAAAAAATGTAGCTTCTAAACTATGCTCTCCTCCTCAAAGAAGACTACTAAATGGCCTCTGAGGCACCTCCAGATTCTAAGTGTATTGTTTCTTCATTTTATTTTTATCACATTTATTGAAGTATATTTTAGGAATGGTGAGCTGCATGCATTTAAAGTGTACCATTAAATGAATTTTGACAGATGTACACACCCATGGAACCACAATCCAAAAGAATAATATTTCCATGACCCCCAGATGCTTTGTAGTACCTCTTTGTAGTCGATCCTTTCCTCGATCTCCAACCCAGCCAACTACTGATCTGTTTTCTGTCAATATAAAGGAGTTCACATTTATGTAAATGTAATTACTAAGTACTCTTTTATCTCTAGCTTTGTTCACTCAGCGAAATGATTTTTGAGATTCACCATGTGGTTGCATGTACCAGTAATTTTTTCATTCTAATTATTTCATATTATTTTTCTAACTATGTATCTGCTGACAGACATTTGGATTATTTCTAGTTTGGAGTTATTTTGAAGACAGCTGATATGGGCATGCATGTACAAGTCTTTCTGTGTTTCTCCTGGGTAGACATTTAAGAGTGGAATGGGGGGTTATGTGTTAGTTGTATATACAAATTTTTAGGTAAAAAATTGTTTTCCAAAATGGTTATCTAATTTTATAAATCCATCATCAATAATTTTATATTCAACACCTTCACCAACACTTAGTATGGCTGGTCTTTTCAATTTCATCCATTCTAATGTGTGTGCAGTTCTATCTCATTTCTATCAGCATTTTCCTAGTGACTAATGTTAAGCATCCTCTCATGCATTTATATGTGTTAGTTTAACTCTTCTTGTGAATATCAATGAAGTTATTTTTATCCTATTTATAGGGTTGTTTCTGTTTTTAATGTTGAGTTGTAAAGGTTATTCCATACTTTGGTTACAAGTCTTTTGGCAGGTACGCATTGCAAATTTCTTTCCCAGTCTTTGGCATGGTCTTGTTTTCTTTACCATCCATGTCTTTGGAGAGAAAACAAGATTTAATGATAAAGCTACATTTAATGTATTGTTTCTGATTTATGTTTTTTGCTTCCCCCAAACTGTAAAGATTCTCTCCTTTTTTCATTAGAAGTTTATTATTTAACTTTTTTTTTTTTTGTCTTTGTAGGGCTGCACCCAAGGCACATGGGAGTTCCCTAGGGGTCTAATCTGAGTCGAAGCAGGCGGCCTATAGCAGAGCCATGGCAATATCAGTTCCTAGCTGCATATGCAACCTATGCTGCAGCTTGGCAACACCAGATTCTTAACCCACTGAGTGAGGCCAGGGACCAATTCCAAATCCATGAATCCTAGTCAGGTTCATTAAACACTGAGCCACAAAGGGAACTCCCATTTTAGCATCATTTTATATTCATATTACTATAATCAAAATTAAGGTGGTAATATTGGCAAAATGATGTTAACTAAACTAGAGGCTTTATTTTCATTTCACCAGTTTTTATACTAATGTCATTTTTTTTGGAAATTGAAGAATAGATAATATTATATTAGTTTTAATTATACAGGTCTTGTAAATGTTTTATAATAGGAATTCTGGAAAAGCCTGACAAACAAATATGATCTAAGAACCCAGTGCCCTTCCCTCTCTCCTTTTAGTGATAAGACAAAGCAGCTAGTCCAGGCAGTACTTGTTTGAGAATAAGTTACAATATTTTATGAGTTTCATCTGAACATAGTGATTCCAAATTTTTATAGAATATACTCTATTTAAAGTTATTATAAAACATTGACTATGTTTCCCATTCTGTAGAATGCATACTTGTAGCTTATTTTATACAGAGTAGTTTGTAGGTCTTAATCCCCTCCCCCATTTTGCCCCTCCCCCCTCTATCTCTCCACTGGTAACCACTAGTTTGTTCTCTATATCTCTAAAACTGTTTCTGCTTTGTTATATGCATTTTTTTAATTTTTTAGATTCTAACATATAATTAATAACATATAATATTTATCTTTCTCTGTCTGACGTATTTCACTAGGCATAATACCTACTAGGTCTGTCCATGTTGCTGCAAATGGCAAAATTTCATTCCTTTTATGGCTTAGAAATATTCCATATATATATGGCTTAGAAGTATTCCATATATATATATATATATATATACACACACATGTGTGTGTGTGTGTATACCAGTTCACCTTAGTCCATTCGTTTGTTAGTATAAACTTAGATTGTTTCCATATCTTGGCTATTATAAATAATGCTGCTATGGATATTGTGGTACATGTATCTTTTTAATTAGTACTTTTATTTTTTTTCTGAATATACGCCCAAGAATGGAATTTCTGGGTCATATGGTAGTTCTATTTTTAGTTATTCAAGGAACTTTCATACTATTTTCCATAGGAACTGCAAAAATTTACATTCCTACCAACAATATATACAAGGGGTCTCTTTTCTCCACATCCTCACCAACATTTTGTTATTTGTGGTCTTTTTGGTGATAGCCATTTTGATAGCTGTGCACTTATTGTGGTTTTGATTTGCATTTCCTTGATGATTAGCAATGTTGAGTATCTCTTCACGTACTTGGCCATCTATATGTCTTCTTTGGAAAAAGATTTATTCAGGTCTTCTGTCCATCTTTAATCACATGGTTTGGAGTTTTTTTGACATTGAGTTTTATGAGCCATTTATATATTTTAATATTAATCCCCTTATCAGTCATATAATTTGCAAATATTTTCTTCCATTCAGTAGGTTGTCTCTTCATTTTGTCAATGGTTTATTTTGCTATGCAGAATCTTTAAAGTTTAATTCAGTCCTACTTGTGTATTTTTGCTTTTATTTCCTTTGCTTTAGGAGACATTAAAAAATATTGCTGTGACTTATGTCAAAGAGTATTCCGTCCATGTTTTTTTCTAGGAGTTGTATGATTTCGGGTTTTACATTTAGGTCTAATCCATTTTGAGATTATTTTTGTATGTGGTGTTAAAGAATGTTCTCATTTCTTTTTTCTTTTTCTTTTTTTTTTTTTTTTGCATGTAGCTGTCCAGATTTCCCAGCACCACTTATTGAAGAGACTGAGAAGTGTCCACTGTGGCTCAGAGGAAACAAATCTGACTAGAATCCATGAGGATGTGGGTTCAATCCCTGGCCTCACTCAGTGGGGAGGGATCCGGTGCTGCTGTGAGCTGTGGTGTAGGTCAGATCCTGCATTGCTGTGGCAAGGCAAAGGCTGGAATCTATAGCTCCAATTCAAGCCCTAGCCTGGGAACTTCCACTGCTATGGGTGTGGCCCGAAAAAAAAAAAGAGACTTTCTCCATTGTATATCCTTGCCTTCTTTGTGCTTAATTAATTGACCATAGTATGTGAATTTATTTATAGGCTCTCTATTCTATTTCATTGATCTATGCATTTTGTTTGTGTCCCAGTACCATATTTTTTGGATTACTGTATCTTTGTTGTATAGTCTAAAGTCTGTCTTCCTTAAGCTTTGTGACCTTGACCATTATGAAGACAGCTCCTTGGTTATTCATGTTTGTCAAATGTCATTTCATAATTTTAAAAGTAAATTATGTATTTTTGGCAAAAATGCACAGAAATGATATTCCCTTCTCAGTGCAGTATATCAGGGATACATGATGTCAATATGTCTTACTACTTGTGATGTTAACTCTGATAATTTGGTTAATGTGGTGTCTATTGTATTTCTCCACTGTAAAGGTAACATTTTTACATTTGAAGGTAAGTAATATCTTGGGGTAGATACTCTGTGACCAAGCATATATCCAGTTTCTCCTCAAACTTGCATCCACTAATTTCAGCATCCATAAGTGATCTTCCCTACAAAAATTATTACTGTGGTTTTCCAATAGCGATTGTCAGTTTCTTTCATTCCTTATAAATTTATTAATTGGAATTCTTCTTCCTTCTCCCCTATATAGTAGTCATTTGTGTTCATGTGTATTTATTGTTTTTTTTTTAATTTTATGGATTATACAACAATGGCATGATTATTTATTTTGCTATCAGATTTGGCCATTGGGAAGACTTTCAGGTTGCTTCTTTTGGCTTTTTAAGATAGGAGAACAGTATGGAGGTACCTTAGAGAACTATACATAGAACCCCATGTGACCCAGCAATCCCACTCTTGGGCATATACACGGACAAAACTTTCCTTGAAAAAGACACATGCACCCGCATGTTCATTGCAGCACCATTAACAAAAGCCAAGACATGGAAACAACCCAAATGCCCATCGACAGTCCCATTCTTTTTATAGCACTTCTTTATTTTCTGACACCAAAATGTTATTTATTCTTATGTTGTATTTTTCCTGTCCCAGACAGGGAAACAGTCACATCCCTTTTGTTCCAATTAGTGGAGAATGATATTTAGAACCAAATAGGAATGTGCACCATATATACTAATTCCAAGAGCAGTGTCTCTCCTTCTATTCCTTCTCAGTCAGAAGAGCTAGGAAGTACATGTATGTATACTAACCCCAGCACACACAGAAATGTACATTTATTACTGTATCCAGCTATATCTGCATACTTCTGATTCCAATTCAACTTATGCCTATTTAGCATCCTCTCCTATATTTTATAGTTGTCATATGCATTCCAACACCATGCATTCTGTACTTCACAAGACAATGCTTTAATTTTTGCTTTAAACCATTATATTCATTTTTAACTAAAAATTTCTTTTATACATACTTAAATATCTCATTTCTGATGCTTTCCATTAATTTCTTATGACTATATTTCTTTCTGGTATCAGTTCCTTTCAACTTGAAGAACTTCCTTTCTTGAAGTGAAAATCTACTGGTGATTTTTTTGGTTTTGTTTGCTTTTTGTTAACCTGAAATGCCTTTATTTCACCTTCTCTCTTAAAAATTTTTTTTGATTGGACTAGGATTTTGACTTTACAATCTTTTTTTTTTCTCTCTTCATACTTCAAAGATTTGATCCATGGTCTTCTGGCCTTCCTTGTATCTGATGTGAAAACAACATTTTTTTCAAATCATTTTTTTAAAACTGCTTTCAAGATTCTCTCATTCTATTTGATTTTCAAGTAGATTTATTTAGATGTGGCCAGGCATTTTATTTGTACTTTATTCTACTTGTGTTTCACTAAACTTCTAGAAGTTGTAAAACTAGGTCTTTCACCAAGTTTATTATGTTTTTGATCATTATTCTTTTTTTTAACCATTATTCTTGATTTGTTTATCTTAGTATACAGTTAAACTGATTAGACCCAAACTGCCAATTTTGTTTCACCTACAGTGAGTGATACTGCAGAATTCAATTCAGTCCTTTACTCCTTTGGGGCAGCAAACTTTGACTTTTCTCCATATGTGCATGGTCCCGGGTCAGTCAGAGATGTGGGTAGTGTATATAGAATTTAGGACTCCTCTTCTTTGGCTTTTTCCCTCAAGTCTTCTCCACTGTCTAGAGGCCATGGTCACCCTGTGCTCTCTTCTGCTTCTTTAACTTCCCTTCACTAATTTGTACCTAACACTCTGGCTAGTCTAATGCTCAGGTCATCAAAATAGGTAGCTCAACCTAAGACAGCCCTTTCTTCCAAATTTCACCTCACCTTCAAAATATCTCTGCTTTTACTCATGCTCCTAGGGGCATTAAGTAAAATTGTATGGGTGTGGGTCTCTGTGTAAGTAAATGGATATATGTTTTTCCAGAGTATATTGTTGTTACTTGCTGAAGGATCCATCTATTGTGTCCTTATTCTTCCATACTAAAGGCAGAAATGCCCCAAATTCTATTATTTGATATATCATAAATGCATGTGTACTCTTAACTAACTAAACTGTTGCATTTGTGACATTATTTCTTTTTATTCATTTTCCAATAATATTAATGTTTAATTTAAAATAGGTATTGTTTTCATTGCTGATATGTAGAGTACTGACAGTTTATCAAGTATTTTCACTTACACCTTTTTGCTGTTTTCAAATAACCCATGAAAATAATGAATATTATTTTTAACAAATTAGAGAAAAAGAAATTGGGATTCCAAAGATAAAAAGATAATAAAAGATCATATATGGTATGGATCCCTGTGTGTATATATATAGAGAGAAAATGGCCCAATTTTAGGGCAGAAAGACCCTAAGGAAACCTGAAGGATAATTGAATCCAAGTATTTCTTAGGAAAGACTGGAGTTAGATCACTTAGATTATTTTCAAAGCTTGCACAACTAGTTAATGACTGAGCCAAAATATATTCTTAGTCTCAAGGATCAAACTAGTGGGAAAGGGTATAAGTGGACTTCAAAAAGCCAATGTCCATTCTATAGGACTTCTGGCAAAAAGGCCATACACAAATGACAAACCAAAGAATTTTACACTCTCTACCAATTTAGAGGCACTTAACTAGAGATGGGACTTATCAGGGAAGCTGTAGAATACATTTAAGCATTTGATGGGTAATTGAACTAAATAACTATTAAGGTTCCTTCAAGACAAGAGCATTCATGACTGACAATCCAGTGGCCATTATCTTTGTACCTAAAAGTGCCATTCTTTCATTTTGACTCTATTACCTTCACACATTTGGGTGTATGTCCTGAAGAAATTTTTTTTTTAATTGTGGGCTTAATGTTCTTAGCATGTGATGCTTGCAGAACTAATGATGCTGCATAAGAAAATATTTTGGAATTCCTGTCAGTAGCAGACATATATTTCACATGATGAAATCACTTTCATCAAGTGGTCATTTACTCTTCTTTGCCAAAACATTCACTAAATTTATGTTCTTATTATAGTTACAATCAATTGCAATATTAAAAAAAATCAGAAAAAATTCTTAAAAATCAAGTAAATGCAGACATATACATGTTTATAGAAATAGAGATATGTGAATTAAATTTTTCCTTGGAAAATATTTCTTTAAGTTTATTAACATGAATGTAGATTGAATTTAAAAATTTTAGTGAAAATGTAAAAGTTGTAACTTTTTTTGTATTGTTCTACAATTTGACTTAATGTATTCATGATCCACTCCCTTTTTTCCAGGAGGACAATGGTTCTCAAAGTGTGGTTAACAGACTAGAAGTTCCCAAGACCCATGCAAGGGTTTTGATAGACCAAACTATTTCCATAATATGAGACATGTTTACCCTTTTGTTTTCATTCTTGTACAAGTACATAGTGTACTTCTCCAGACACTACAGGCCATGAAGAACATCACTGCTTCTACTGCTAATGGAATATGTGCTTGTGTGAAATGTTCTCATGTTTTCCAAAATCTAATAATGGTATATAAATATGTGTATTTTCATATATTAACTTAATTTTTAATTAATATTTACATTATTCTATTACATCACTGATTATATTTCTTTTAATTTTTTTTTTTAGAGAATATTTATTTATTTATTTATTTTTGTCTTTTTGCTATTTCTTGGGCCACTCCCGCCGCATATGGAGGTTCCCAGGCTAGGGGTCCAATTGGAGCCATAGCCACCAGCCTACACCAGAGCCACAGCAATGCTGGATCCGAGCCGCGTCTGCAACCTACACCACAGCTCACGGCAACACCAACGCCGGATCGTTAACCCACTGAGCAAGGGCAGGGATCGAACCCGCCACCTCATGGTTCCTAGTCGGATTCATTAACCACTGCGCCATGACGGGAACTCCTCTTTTAATTTTTATAAACTGATTTTCATCCCATAAATATTATTATGAAATCATGAAATTCTCCTTGGACCTAATGGAAACACAAAAAGAAGAAGATGTCTAGATTTGCATAATTTAAAATTTTTGAAAAATGTTATAAACTTTTAAATATTATCTAGAGATAAGCTGCTATTATTTTGGAATGTAATAGTTTATTTTGAAATAGAAGAAATTTATATATATATAATTTGAGGAATGATTACTGGCTTAAAAACAGAGAAGACTCATTTTCTCAACCCATAGATTCACCATCTACATCTTATAATGCTGAGAAAAATAAAACTCTCATATTAGAGGGCTATTTGGCTAATTGAAGAAAGGCATCTTTTCTAAAGAATCTTAGTGAAATGGTAACCAAAAAACAAAACTCTGACAGAGTACTAGTTTTCTCATCTCACAATTGCTAATAATTGTCTTTGTTGTGTGTTTGAAACGATATTTTTAAATAGTTTTGTAGTGCCAATCAAGCTCAATGTCATTTTGAGACAAAACATTCAAAAGTTTAAAAAATAAATAATTAAATGTTTAAAACATATTTGGGCTAAAGTCTTTAGCAGACAAACTTATTTATTACACTTTTTCAAACTGGACTTTCAGAAGCTGTTTCAGTGACATCTTACAGAGAAGGTTATCATATGCCATTGGCTGAGAAGAACACACAATAGCTGGGGTTTGGTAAAGCTTTGGACCATTGACATTGCTCAATGCTTGCTGATGAAAAATAGGTAAAGGCATTCACATCAGTGCCAATTTTCAGTGTTAGAGTATCTTGTCAAATTAAAAATTTCCTTGCAAATATGAAGCTGAGATAATAACTCATCTGCAGAACTGTACTTTTTCCTTACAATTTGGATGAAATCTATAGATGTGGCTGGACTTGCTCATTTGCTTGTATTCATCTGCTGTTGGTACTCAATAGGCAGCTGGGACGAGCTAGTTTTATGTGAATTTTTGACACCAAGCACAAGTGGCACTGAAATATTCAAAGAGTTGAGTAATATTTTAAAATTTCATTCCTTTTGGGGCCCCATGGTAGAGCTATGTTGACTTTTGTAATGATGGTACAAAGCAATGATGGGTAAAACTGCTAGTGTCTTAGCACGAATCAAGGTAGTGACACCCAATTGTACTACTGATCATTGTATTCTTCATTGATGGGCACTTGCAAGTAAAATAATAATAATAATAATAATAATAATAATAATAATAATAATGCCAATTTTCATTAGAAAGATCTGGTTTTTTCCTCTCCCTGAGCTCCTAGGATAATGGAATCTGGTGCTTGTTGTCTTCTCTGGAACACTCAGGGGAGGTTTGAGGTCACGTAAGAATGATACTAAGTTGGGAAGGAATAGGATTCAGGACTGAGTGAGCATGCTGCTATACTTCTGGAATTCCTCTTCATAGTTAACTGCTAAAAATGTGAATGACCAAATCCATTCATCTTTTCTTGGATGGCTAATTTATTAAATAATTTTTCACCTAAAAATTCATCATTTTTCTTTACAAGCACAGGCTAGGTTTGTAGACTTCCTTTCTGTTCTTCTTAGTTTGTTGCTTTACCGATTTTTAAAAATGTATTTACTGTCAAAAATTGGGGTTCCCGTCATGGTGCAGTAGAAACAAATGTGACTAGGAACCATGAGGATGTGCGTTCGATCCCTGGCCTCGCTTAGTGGGTTAAGGATCCAGAGTTTCCGTGAGCTGTGGTGTAGTTCACAGATGCAGCTCAGATCTGACATTGCTGTGGCCATGGTGTAGTCTGGCAGCTATAGCTCCAATTAAACTCCTAGCCTGGGAACTTTCATATGCCTCGGGTGCAGCCCTAAAAAAAAAAAAAAAAAAAAAAAAAAATTATGTGGTGATGTCTCTCTCCTGCTATAATGTAAGGAGACCTATAAAGAGGGAGCTGATGTTTATGTTCTATTTGTTCCCTCAGTGCCAAAATTATGACAGGTAGACTGGGGGCTCAACAGATAATGTAAATGGATTTAAGTATTTTTGTGTTCAATTTGTTTGAATTAATGAATCATTCCTATCAACAGAAATGTCTATCCAATTATGTTTATCATTATTGACCAAAAAAAAAGAGCAAGCAAAATTTCCTTTCTGTGCATAAGAGATTTTTTTTAAAGCTAAAATTTGTTTTATTACTCTATTTTCTGACTTGATAATTATTGCATTTAATTTGTGATTTCTCATTGCTTCTTCTCTTCAGAGTGCTCATTGATATTTTTGTGTAAGTCTTCCAGACTCGTTTAATAATAAATACATACATGTGTTTAAAAATAGCTCAATCTAATGGATTAAAACCATGTAAATCAATGTTTACAGTATATAAGAATAACCCCAAGACATTAACAATCAGAAATGCCACTATACTTATTATTTGCTTACATTTTCTGGTGGCCAGTGCCTTGCTCCCTTCAGCTCAGAATATTAAAAAAAAATATCCAGCCTCACCCTGTTTAGTCCTACACAACTGTGTGTAAGCTTGGACCTAAATAAAAGCTCCTTTCCCTTTAATTAAAGACTGTGAAAGACTCCTTCCAGTTCACAGTTGGTTATAGTTGTCTTCATATCCACATCTTTCTCACTCTCACACATTCACAGGGACATCGGACAACAGTTTATTCTGCTCCCTATTATGTGTGGCTATCTACCTTACTCACCTTCTGTCTGTCTTCCTGATGCCTAGTCCTTAACAGAATCTCCTGATGGGTTTGAAGGCTGTTTTAGGTCACTTCACAGTTGATGAAAAATAGCACCTCTCCTTGTCTTATTTCAAATGACTCTTCCTTCCTTGTTTTTTATATACCCCCCAATCCATAGTTTGGAGAACTACAAATATACTAACATATACCTGTGCTTATACAATCATACAGATACTGAATGATACCATTGCTTACAATCACCAAGATTAAACATGAGCACTCAGGTCAGCTTCTTTGTATAATGATGCCAGTTTGGATCACACCAGAGAGGGCTCGTTTGGCTGGTTGGCTATGCTTTCGAAGAGGACAGGTGATTTTCACATTCATGGAGCACCACATCATGCTGCATAAATATAGCTATACGGGCTGATGTAATTTCCTATGTTATTGTTTATTTTTTATTGCTATCATCATCATCATCATCACCGCCACCACCATCACTATTTACAAATATACCTATTTGCTATTTCTTTGCATTAAAAATACAGCATGAGTGTCGTTAAATCTCATTAAATCTAATGATCTAGAATATTGAGTGTACCTATATTTGCCAAATCCAATACTATTTTCCAAGGCACCAAATTTATTTCTGTTTTAAGGAAGGGACTTTTGATGTTCAGAGCAGAAAAGTAATTTTTTTCCTAATGGCCCACTGTATGTCAGTGATGGAGCTGGTAATAAAACTCTAGTTGTCTGAATCTCCAATTCAGTGCTCAATTGAAATTGCATTCTTCACTCAATGAAAGCTAAATGAGAAAATAAAAGTTAGATGCTGATTCCACAGGATATGTCGTGCCAGACTAATGTCACCCATTTCACTCCTTGCAACCAAAGCATACTTCAAGTGATATTTACCAAATGACCTGTGAAGGTCATTTCATGCAACAGTGCAATGTTTGAAGGTTCTAAGTCACCCATATTTTGAAATATTAACAAAATATATTTTGTGAGCTTTCTCCTCATCTCATAAATTGAATAGGCCTCTTAACTACACTGGTCTCCTAATAAGGTTATGAGGACTTATTTTTTCAGACTAGTAATGATAATTATAAGTACTATACTAAGTAGTGAAGAAGATTTTTTAAAAACCTCCCTGCCTTTTGCCAAGCAATACCATAATAATTTAACACAAGCTTTATTGTTGGAACTCCTTAAAAACACTGAGATTGGTGGGGTTATTCTTATCATTATTGCTTTACTATAAATAAACTTAAAGAGTTGAGCATTCAATTTATGCAATTAATTAACAAAATCAAGTTTCAAATGTCATTTTTCAGATTAACATCTCCTACACTAAGAATAAGGCATTATTGTAAAACCCCTTAATATCAAATCTAATAATAAATATGAAAATGAGTTTAAGAAAGAGACACTATTCTTATCAATATTTTCTGTGTGTTCTAAAATACTTTACTAAAGACACAATAAAGCATGTGTAATTTGCAGTCTACATGCTAAAAAGTTATGCTACTTATGCACAATAAAAAGAAACATATATGTTATTTAGAGAATTCTAACCACTGTGAAAGAGTTTAATACTTTGAAATGCTTACCATATTTCAATAGAAATATTATTTTATTACCCAAATGTAAAGATGTCATGTGTATCAACACATAAAATAGATGTCCAACTAGGCAGAGAATTACATTAATTTATTACTTTTATTTTGTTAAATGTTTATGAAGACTCATTATCTATAGAAACCATTATGAAAAAGAGTAACATGACTATTGAAATAGTTAAAAGTAATTCACTTCATGCTCAGGAGTCAGAAATCTTAAAAATAGAAAAGAAACATTAAATAAAAGCCTAAACCAGATATTCTAGAAGAAAAAAGACAATAAAGCCTTAATAATGTGTCTAGTAGTTCCTAGACTAAAGTATCAGCAAAGAAGGTCTAGTAATGCATATAATTTGAAATTTTGCACACTGGGTATACACAACAGTTCTCAAACTATGATCTTTATACAACTTAATGTAGAACTTTCAAAAAATCATCTACAGCTGTAAAAAAAAAAAAGAATAAAAGAATACCATTTGCAGCTACATGGATGGACCTAGAAATTACACTAAATGAAGTTAGACAGTGAAAGACAAACATTTCATGATATGTCCTATATGTGGAAACTTTACATAATGTGGTGAACCTGTGTTGGGTGTGTAGATATTTAAAATTGTTGTATCTTCTTCTTGGACTGACCCTTGGGTCATTATGTAATGACCTTCTTTGTCCCTTAAGATATCCTTCATTTTAAAGTCTATTTTGTCTGTTATGAGTATTGCTACTCCAGCTTTCTTTTGATCCCTGTTTGCATGGAATATTTTCTTCCATCCTCTCACTTTCATGTGTCCCTGGAAGTGAAGTGGGTCTCTTGAAGACAGCATATATATGGGTCTTGTTTTTGCATCCATTCAGCCAGTCTATGCCTTTTGGTTGGGGCGTTCAGTCCATTAACATTTAAGGTAATTATTGATATGTATGTTCTTATTGCCATTTTATTAATTGCTTTGGCTTTTTGTTGCTCTTTTATCTTTCCTTCTTCTCTTGTTCTCTCCTCTTCTGGTTTGATGACTATCTTTAGTGTTGTATTTGAGTTGATTTTTCTTTGTGTATCAATTGTAGATTTTTGGTTTGCAGTTATTCTGAAGTTTTCATATAAGCGTCTATATGTATATGAGATTGTTTTAAGTTCTTGGTCTCTTAATTGCAAGTTCATCTCCAGTGTCCTGCATTTGTACCCACCTCTTCTCATGATTTCTGATTTCGGTGGTATAATTGTGCATGGATGATTTCGTATTTTTACCCTATGTATACCTTTACTGGTGAGCCTTGTCATTTGTGGAATTTTTGTTTCCTGTTGCTGTCTTTTCTTTTCTGCCTAGAGAAGTTCCTTTAGTATTTGTTGTAAGGCTGGTTTAGGGTTGCTGAATTCTCTCAGCTTTGCTTATCTGTGAAGCTTTTGATTTCTCCTTCAAATCTGAATGAGAGCCTTGCTGGGTAAAGTCATCTAGGTTGGAGGTTTTTCCTTTCATCACATTAGTATATCATGCCACTCCCTTCTGACCTGCAGAGTTTCTGCTGAAAAATCTGCCAATAACCTTATCGCGGTTCCCTTGTTTGTTATTTGTTTCTTTTCCCTAGCTGCTTTCAAGATTTTCTCTTTGTCTTTCATTTTGGTCAGGTTGATTAATACGTGTCTCGGTGTATTCCTCCTTGGGTTTATTTTATGTGGTGCTCGTTGTGCTTCTTGGATTTGAGTGACTGATTCCTTCCCCATGTGAGGGACGTTTTTGGCTATTATCTCTTGGAATATTTTTTCTGTCCCCTTCTCTCTCTCTTCTCCTTCTGGCACCTCTATAATATGGATGTTCATGTATTTGTTGTCCCAGAGTTTGCTGAGACTCTCTTCATTTGTTTTCAATCTTTTTTCTCTTCTCTGTTCCACATCCATGATTTCCACTAATCTGTCTGCCACCTTGCTTATTCATTCTTCTGCCTCCTGTATTCTGCTGTTGGCTTCTTCTAATTAATTTTTTATTTCAGTTATTGTATTTTGCATCTCTTCTTGCTTAAGTTTTATATCTTCTATCTCTTTGCTCAGGGTTTCCTGTAAATTATCCCTTTTTGCCTGAAGTTTATTTCCAATGTCTTACATCATCTTCGGCATCAACAGTCTAAAGTCTTTTTCCTGGAGGCTGAGAATCTCCTGATCACTTAGCTGTTTTTCTGTTGTTGTTGTTGTTGGGTTTTTTTTTTGTTTGTTTGTTTTTTTCTTTTTCCCTCATCTGAGTTATAGTGCTCTGTCTTTTCATTTTTATAGGTTTTTGGTGTGGTGACCTTTCTACAGATAATAGAGTTGTAGCCTCTCTTCCTTCTGGTGTCTGCCCCTCTTGTAGCTGAAGTTGGTACAGGGGCTTGCTGTAGTCTTCCTGATGGGAGGGACTGATGCCTGCCCACTGATAAGTAGAGCTGATTCTAATCCTTCTGGTGGGTGTTGCTTTGTCTCTGGGTGAGATTAGAGCTGGCTATGTGCCTGGGGGGGCTTTAGGCAGCATGTTTACTGAGAGGTGGGGCTGTGATCCCACATGGATTGTTGTTTGGCATGGGGCTTCTCAATGCTGATGGGTGGAGCCAGGTTTTCCCAAAATGGCCACCTCCAGAGAAAGGCACACTGCTGATTATGCCTGAGAGCTTTGCTTCCAATGTCCTTCCCCCACAACAAGCCACATACCCCCCAGTTTTCCCAGTAGGTCCTCCAAGAACTGCAGTCAGGTTTTACCTGGATTCCTATGGAGACTTTGTTTTGCCCTGGGACCCAGTGCACGTGAAAGTCTGTGTGCACCTTTTAAGAATGGGGTCTCTGTTTTCCCCAGTCCCGTGGAGCTCCTGTGCACAAGCCCCACTGGTCTTCAATGCCAGATGCTCCTGGGTCTCTTTCTCCCAGTGCCAGATCCCCACAAGTGAGAGTTTGATGTGGGGCTCAGAACTCTCACGCCTGTAGGTGATTTTCTGTGAACCAGTTAGTTTCCAGTCTGTGGGTCTTCCCACCCAGGAGATATGGAGTTGTTTATATCACATAATCACCCCTCCTACCTCTTGATGTGGCCTCCTCTTTTTCTTCTGGAGTAGGGTATCTTTTTTAAGGTTTCCTGTCCGTTTGGTTGAATATGCAGAATATTTTTTTAAAAAAAATATAAAAGTGAACTTATTTGCAGAACTGAAACAGACTTTGAAAAACTTATGGTTACTAAAGGAGACAGGTGGTGGGGGAGAGATGGCCTGGGCTTTATGATTGACATATGCACACTGAGGTATGGAATGACTGGTCAACAGGGTCCTGCTATATAGCACAGAGAACGCTACCCAGTATTCTCTGATGCTCCATGTGGGAAATGAATCTGAAATCATTCATAACTGAATCACTTTGTTGTACAGCTGAACATTGTCAATAAGCTATACTTCAATAAAACCATTGATTTACAGCATTGTAAATCAATTATATTTCAATAAAACTTTAAAAATGGGAAAAAATCATCTTAAACTACCTTTGATACTCTGATTCAGTGAGTGGCTTTGAAGTAGTCTTACACCAATAGTTTGAAACCAGACACACAGAGAAGAAGAAGCTGGACAGCTTCTGAGGTGGGCGAGTAGGTCCAGTTGAGGTGATAATTAGAGGACTTTGAGTAGCATGTTGGGTGTCAGAATTATACATTAAAGTAGTAGAGCCCAAAATAAAAATGAAGGGAGAGGAACAAAGTTTAACCTAATTTACATTACAATCTTGGCTTACGTCAGCTTTGTGAAGTGCTGATCTAATATTATGTGCACTAAGTAGGAGCCAACCCTGAAACAAACCTTGACAATTACTTCCAGTCCTCAGATAGATTTAACAAAATAAGTCCTTGTTGACCAATAGTACAAAGGTTGTAGAGCAGAAAAATTTCTAAGGAGTGGTGGGTGAGCTCAAGGGAAAAAGGATTGTAATATTTTACATTAGTGGACACATGGATGCTATCAATAAACTAGATTAAATGTATTTTTAAAATTATATAAAAATGGAGGAATTTCAGTTGATTTGGTTCCATGGATATTTCTAAGACTCACTCAAATTTAAACTAATATAAAATATGATGGCAGGAACTTTTAACTTTATGGGCTTTAGAAGTTATAAAGTATGGAATAAATCCAACCATCTGGCAACATTAGGGATGAAGTTCAATTTTTGCATTATCAGCATGCAACCTAAAAATTTATATGTTCAGCTATAAAATAAAACTCTAAGACTTTAGGAGATATGCCTGTTAAATAAGGTAGACACTTACAATTGGAAGAAAGACAGCATCATTTAAATAATTACATATTCAAAAGTACTTTATTTTATCATATGCTAAAAATTAGCTTCTGAGTTATTGAAAAAAATACACTCAGAAGATTTTATTTTATATGTCACTAAGTATTTCCTGTGTCTAGAAATACTTGAGGGATATAAAAATAAATAGAAATAAAAACACCTTTTTCATAAAACTAATGACGCTCAATGCTTTTCCATATACATTCAGACTTTATTAACATTCAAAACCCAAATAAGTTTGTTAAAGTTCTTCAAATAGAAGAACTTGGTAATAGTAGAAATTAACCATATACATAATGGGAAAATCTAAATAGCATAAAATAAAAGTGATTGCTTTCCAATTGTGGTTTCCTCCATCTTAATTCTTCTTTTTCTCTTTTTTTTTCTCTCTCTTTTTTTTTTTTAATTTAGAGAAGACCTTTCAGTATTTCTTTTAGAATGGGTTTAGTATTGTTGTACTCTTTTAGCTTTTGTTTGTTGGAGAAATTCTTTATCTCCCCTTCTAATTTAAATGATATTTTTTGAAGGATAAAGTATTCTATTTTTTCCTTTCAGCACTTTAAATATATCTTGCCACTCCCTTCTGGCTTGGGTCAGCTATCAGTGAAGTCAGCTGATAGCCTTATGGGGATTCCCTCATAATTATTGCTTTGATTTTCTCTTGCTGCTTTAGAATCCTCTCTTTATCTTTAACTTTTGCCATTTTTATTATAATATGTCTTGGTGCGGGCCTGTTTGGGTTAAACTTGTTTGGGGCCCTCTGTGCTTCCTGTATCTTAATATCTGTTTGTTTTTTTTTTTTTCTTGTAGATTTGGAAAGTTTTCAGCCATAATTTCTTCAAATATATTTTCAATCCCCTTTTCTTCTTCTTTTCATTCTGGAATTCCTATTGTGTGTAGGTTGGCCTGCTTTATATTATCCCATAGGTCTCTTATATTGCTTTCATGTTTTTTCATTTGGTTTTCTGTCTGCTGTCCTGATTGGGTGATTTCCATTATTTTATTTTCCATGTCACTAATTCATTCCTCTGCATTATTCATTCTGGTCTTTAGTGCCTTATCTCAGTTGGTATCTCTGCAAATGAATTTCCTAGTTTTTATTGGCTCCTCCTTATATTTTCTAGATCCTTTCTAAAGGAATCTGCATTACTTTTCATATCCTCTCTTAATTCCTTCAGTATTTGCAATACCTCCCTTTTGAACTCAACATCTGTCAGACTGCAGAGGTCTGTATCGTTGTTGACTGCTTTAGGTGAATTCTCCTGTTCCTTTAATTGGGAATGGTTTCCATGCTTCTTCATCTTACTTGTGTTTTTCTTTTTCTGTGGGTTTGGGGAAGCCAAACTTTAGTCTTGTAAGGCCACTTCTATGCAAGAATAGTCCTTTGTATTTTTGGAGAGGTTACTATTTATTTTTGATCTGGGAGTTTGAATATTTTCTGTCTCTTTTTTTGGTGTGAACAGGCTGTTATTCCCAGGATGCTCAGTGTGTTTTCAGGGAGAAGGAGGCAATGGGTAGGGGCAGCAGTCAGTGCCTTTTTGTTGGGCTCTCAATAGCAGCAAGGACCTAAGGAAGGTGGCACAGACTACTCCTAGTTGCAGGGCCCTAGGAAGTAATAATAAAATCTAGGCAGATCCTCAAGGTGACCAGAGCATTTGGCAGTAGCATACTGAGTTAAGTCAGAAGGAGAAAGACAAATACAGTATGATATCACTTATATCTGGAATCTAATATAAGGAACAAATGAAACTTTCCACAGAAAAGAAAATTGCGGACTTGGAGAATAGATATGTGGTTGCCAAGGGGAGGGAGTGGGGTGGTTGGGGAGCTTGGGGTTAATAGATACAAACTATTGCCTTTGGAATGGATTAGCAATGAGATCCTGCTACGTAACACTGGGAACTCTGTCTAGTCACTTATGATGGAGCATGATAATGTGTGAAAATAGAATATGTACGTGTGTGTAACTGGGTCACCATGCTGTACAGTAGAAAAAAATGTATTGGGGAAATAACTATTAAAAATAACAATAAAGCACAAAAAATTAAAAATAAAACTATCATATGATCCAACAAAAAAATAAATTAAATAAATAAATAGTATAAAATATAGGCTAATTTATTTCTACTTTGTTCTATAGGGTCTAATATAAGTCATGTTTTTATAATTATTGATAGACTTATTCTATTAATTTCCTGCCTGTTTCAAAAAATTCTCAACCATGACTTAGAACTTCATCACAGTACAATATATGGAACCTCTAGTGGATACTCACAGAAATGATATAAAAATGATAGGAGATTGAGGTAAAATGATCTGAAAGTCTTTGAATTTCTCAAACTCAATGATATCATTTTAGCTTTCACCTATGAAATGGGATGTTATAGCTAATTCTTATTCCCTAGAATAATCATAACAAGTAAACAAAGGTCTCATTTTCTCCCTGAAAACACTTATTATGAGTACTAATCTAGACTAAAAAGAATAAAATGAATTGAATCATCTTTCTACCTTAGATATCATCAGGTCATCTAAGTCACTTTGGGGCTTACTATCAACTCAGAAAACATAATCATCCACAATAATATAGTATTAGATGCAACAAAAAGCACTGATTCTGAAGCCAAACTATCCAGGTTCAGAAACCTGCTAGTTCCAGTTTCCTGCTAGAACCAGGTTCTATCACCTGCTAGTTGTGCTTCTTGGGCAAGTTGCTTGGCTACTCAATGACATAGTTCTCTTTAAAATGTAGGTAATAGGTAATAACATCACCTATCTCTTAGAACTATTGCAAGAATCAAAAATATTATCACAGGGTTTCCCATCATGTCTCAGTGGTAATGAACCTGACCAGGATTCATGAGGACTCAGATTTGATCCCTGGCCTCTCTCAGTGGGTTAAGGATCTGGCATTGCTGTGAGGTGTGGTGTAGGTCACAGACACAGCTTGGATCTGGCATTGCTGTGGCTGTGGTGTAGGCTGGCAGATACAGCTCTGATTCTACCCCTAGCCTGTGAACTTCCATATGCTGCAGGTCGGCCCTAAAAAAAAAAAAAGAAAAGAAAAGAAAAGAAAAAAGAAAGAAATTATCACATATTTGAACATTGACAGATACATAATAGCTGCAATATGTGTGTTTGATATTATTACTATCATTTTATCTGTTAATTAACTTATCCGAAAATAGAAAAATGGAGTAGAGTTGGCATGAATTTGTAATAACTCACAGCCTTCTCTCTGCATCTCTTCTTGCTGAAGACACACTTTAGTAATATGATGACAGAATATAAATGTTAAATTAAAATTATTTTTACTTTGTATTTTAGCATTTTACAGAATTATTCTTCTCATTTGGATGTAAAAGGAATATTTTTCCAGGACAGAGCAAAAATAAACATCCAAGAAGAGGAGTTCCCATCATGGCTCAGCGGTTAATGAATCCAACTGGGAACCATGATGTTTTGGGTTCAATCACTGGCCTTGCTCAGTGGGTTAAGGATCCGGCGTTTCCATGAGTTGTGGTGTAGATTGCAGATGTGGCTTGTATCCCACATTATTGTGGCTCTGGCATAGGCCAGCAGCTACAGCTCCGATTAGACCCCTAACCTGGGAACCTCCATATGCCATGGGAGCGGCTCTAAAAAGGCAAAAAGACAAAAAAAAAAATGTTCAAGAAGAAAAGATTGGACAATGATGGTTCACAAAAACTGGTTCCTATCTCTTCAAGAAAAGAAAGAAGAGTTTTCTTTAGACAACAGTGTGAAGTCCAGTTATAATGAGTCCCTGAGATTCTACCTGATAGATCACCAAATGCTTCTGCGTGGACAAATAAATGAATAGAGATTTGATGTGCACCATGAAATAAATAGAGGCTGGGAGGTTGGAGAGCCCTGTGTAGAAAAACAAAGTAGCAGAATGGAGAGGAGTATGGAAAACTTCAAAATAGTTTTTCTGGAAAGCACCAGGCAAGTAGGCAAGAGAAAGAACATTACAAGGATATTATCTCACTATCCATGAGACATGTTGGAAGAGGCTGTTAAACAGCTAATCTGTCTTTGTATAAATTATATGAGAACTTGTAGCAGTTGCCTCTAATCTAGAATGTGAAACATCTATTTTCTCCTTCTTCAATCAAAAGTAGCCTGATTTACCCTGGGAGAGGGAGTTACTTCTCCCAAAAGTATTGTGGGAGTGGGCCTGAGCAGATTTAATCCAGTCAACTATAGCTATTGAAGTGGGCCTAAGCAGATTTAATCCAATCAACTCATCTCATCACCATGGTCTTTATATTTAATTTAATATTGAGGCATAACCCAATTCAAACCAGGGTGCCCACAGGGAGGGAACTTATTTCTTCCTCTGCATGAATTGATGAGATGAAATGAGTACAGTCTTCATAAAAGAAGATCCAGGGGCCACCATGCAAAACTGAAAAAGAACACTAATGTCATAGGAGCAAAAAGACAAGAAAAAAGTAGATGACTAGTGACTTATTCACTGTGCCAACTCACCTTAGCATCTTTTAACTGGACTGCTGAGTCATAAAAGTCAATAAATTTATTTGTGTTTGTTAACAATACCAATTCATGTTGACTTGTTATGTGCAATTAAAATAGTTCTAGCCAATACAAATTTAACATCAATATCCTAGGTTTGCACCACTGTCCAACAAGTATTTAGGCATGTAGGAATTTTGTTTATTGTGAACCATGAATCTGACTAGCTGCCACCTCTGCTGAAGTAGTCTCAAATATTCAATACAGACCTCAAGAACCTTTGTGAAGTTGAATAAAGCATGCTTGATTAACCACCTCTGGGCTTGGAGAAGTGAAAAACATTACTTGGAAACACTTTTCAGTCATTTTTAAAGATCATAAGTTCTACCCTAATAGTCATAGCAAAAACGTAAGAGCAATAACAGTATATACTTACTTAGAGATAGCACTCCACAAGTCAAACAAACACACACACACACACATTAAACTATTCTATTGTGCCCAAAGAATGGCATAGAAGTGACATATGCTCCAATGACTGTTGACAAACATTAGACAAGTCCTATCAGCCGTGCATTATTTGGAATAGGAATCATGTTTTGCTTCCCAGAATGACAGGAAAAGCTGATTTCAGTAGCATAGCTCCATCTGTTTGGTCATGCGAGGGCCATCAGCTCACAGGATAAACTGTCCCAAAGGACTCATCTTCATATTCTAAATTATGAATTTGAAATTCTTTATTTAATATTTAAAATAATTATTTGAAATTCAGGGTACCAAAAATGGTTTCCTGAAGTGCCAAATTGTTTTTATAGAAACTAATATAGGAACCTCAGTATATATACATGCTGTTCCTTCTTAACAGCTTAATATCTTGAAAGAATATATTAAACCACCTCATAACATTCAGAATAATGTTTTCATAGCCATGATAAAAAAACACATTTAAAGCCTATAAAAAGTTTTAGGATTTCTAAAATATTGTAAAGAATGAAAATAGAAAGCCATAGCCAACACCAACTTTGTATATTTTTTTCATATCACACAGGACTTTCCAAAGTTTAAATTGTGTGCTTGTGTTGTCATTGCTTTTGTTGTTTCCTGGTTCATTGCTATTTCCTCTTCTAGTCTTTAAAGGGCGGGGACAAATCTGTTAGGCTGACAGAGATTCTCAATATCTACATGTTGAATGAATTGATGAACGACTTAATAAATCAATCAATAAATGAGTAGGTGAAGAAAGATCAGCCTATATTCTGCGTTGATTTAACAATAAAGGTAAATACTTCAATGACACTAGAGTGTCTTTATCCTTGTTGAATAATCTCCATTTATTTACTAGACAAATAATTATTGAGCACCTACTCTGTCCAGAAGAATAATAATACATAGACTACCACACTCAGCAGCATGTTCTTTGGCAATCCATGATCTTCTGAGAAAATATCAAGCTTCAGAACCATCTATAAATGAGCAAAGAGTTGCTAAAAATAAAGCCTAACTGTTCCAGTTTGCCTAGGTCTGAGAGTTTCCTGGGATATGAATTTTTAATACTAATTCATGGAAAGTCTTATCAAAGGAAAACTGCATTAAGTGGAGTGAAACAATAAAAGGACATCTTATTCAAGACTACCGCAAGGGCAGAGAGAAATTTAACTCTATTGAAACAAAAATGAAAAGGTTTTAAAGCTGGGGAGTGAGCTAGTTAAAAATTACTGGAAGAAAATAGAAAGGAGATTGGGTAAATAGAATTAGGCCATTTGTGTTTTCTAATTGCTGTTTATTGAAGTTGGGCTCCTACCCTCCCTAGAAACTTTGGAAAAGCATACTATCTTTCTTGATGATTATATATCAAAGGCATGACTCCCAGGTCTCTCAGAAAGACATTCCTGGGTTGTGAAAGTGTCAGGTGGCTATAAGAAGATTTATTCCTCAGAAAGGCAGGAAAAAAAATACCATTGAAAGTTTCCTAAAGTAAATGCTCTAAGAAAAGGGAAGTAAGGGAATAAGAGTTGGGAAAAAATATATCATTATGTTCAGTCAAACTGAGGAGGATATTAAGGCCCTCAGGATCAGTCTCATGCAAACTGGGGGAGTTAATCACTTACTGGATTCTAGGTGTTTCACAGAACTTCACTAAAAATTCTCTATAGCTGAAATTTGTAATATTTACATTAAGCTATTTTTCATATAAATCTATGACTTCATCATCTTCCACAGGCCTGCCAAGAAAGTGATTTTTTTTTGCAAGGTAGCTATCTCAAAATTCAATAATGTTTTTTTGTTTCCATGAAATAGTTTTTAGAAACATATATTTTCAGAGCTTTTTTTGGATTGTACTAAAATGAAGATTTTGTATTCAGTGAAAAGCTTTAAACAAGTCACACACAAAAAAATGAAAGAATGAATCTCTAGTCCATGATACTTATGCTGTATCAAAACCCTCAGAACATCCCATAAAGAGCTTTAATTTACTGGCATATATTCCACTAATTCATCTTAAGCTGCATGATTATTTTAGACACTGTGTAAAATCAGAGACTTGAGATCTGCTTTTTTTGAAACCTTGAATTACAAGAATTCTGCCACATGGTCAACTTTGATCACTTAAACTTTGATGGTAAGGACATGATAATTTGTATGGAGCTTGAAATAGAAGATCTGTTGAAAGCAGTATTTTTGCTGTAATGAAAAATAAATCTCATGGGTTTTTGAGCAGAAATGAGTTTGGGATCTTACGTAACAATACATTATGTCTTTGAACTATATTGTTCATTTCCTATATTTTTAGTTATTAGGAAAGTTCTGAGCCCATATGGTGAAAGTGATAGACTCTAGAAATGCACTGAACCAAACACAGTACTAAAGATGAAAAGGAAACCATTTTCCAATTCCTGAGGCCAATTCATTGCTGTCTTGAGCAAAAAGAGTGAAATGAGAAAGAGCCTAGATGTTTTTGTAAAGAACTAAATAATAAATTATCAAAGTAAAAATACGGTCAACAACCTTCAATGTTTATCATATTAAAAGAAAGACCATCACTTCATCACTTACCTAACAGTATGTTAATTTTCTTCAGAGGGTAATAATAATAAATTAGTAAATCCAAGAGGGTTTTTATTTTCCTGCTAATTCCAGGATTTCTGTTTCTCTGTGATATATGTGTGTGTGCATGTTTGTTTGTGTGTGTGACAGTAACACTTCTGAGAACTTATCCAGACCTTTCCTATAAAATTAGGAAAAGGTCAAAACTTAGGTTAATTATATAGGGATTTGGAAGCAAAACAGAAACTTGACCGAGTATACATAACAAATAGAAGTGTTTTGGGTAGGGAAGAATACCTCTAAATTGTGAATCAACTTTAGTTAAAATTTTAGGTAAGGAAATGTCATGTTGAAGGTCAAGCCTCAAACGAGGAGATTATTTTTTTAACATTATGCATTATTTAACTCATTCCAAAAATATTTACTGATCATTTTCCATGTGACCAGGAATTAAAATAGTCTCTGAAGAAATAATACTGAAGAAATAGATTCACACATGTAGAACTACTCCAATAAAATAGAAACATAGTTCTTGTTTGTGTAACATGGAACAGAAGATTTGTCAGCAGAACAGCCCTGTTCTATGCCATCTTTCCAAACTAAATTGAAAAAAACGTCTATCATCATCAATATGTGGCTTCTGGCTGACTGAAATGTAGAAAAATAGTGGTGAGGAGTGATGGATAAGTCCAAGGATATTTAACAGGCCAGGTTTGGAAGTGACCCAAATTTCATCTATTCACCTTGTATTGAATAGAATTGCTCACATGAGGACTGAAGCTCAACCTCTATCCTAAAAACAGCAAAATTTACAAATAAATTCTGAGCAATCTTCAACCAAAGAGACCAGAAACCTTAAAAAAGATACCCTACTCCAGAAGAAAAAGAGGAGGCCACATCAAGAGGTAGGAGGGGTGATTATGTGATATAAACAACTCCATATCTCCTGGGTGGGAAGACCCACAGACTGGAAACTAACTGGTTCACAGAAAATCACCTACAGGCGTGAGAGTTCTGAGCCCCACATCAAACTCTCACTTGTGGGGATCTGGCACTGGGAGAAAGAGACCCAGGAGCATCTGGCATTGAAGACCAGTGGGGCTTGTGCACAGGAGCTCCACGGGACTGGGGAAAACAGAGACCCCATTCTTAAAAGGTGCACACAGACTTTCACGTGCACTGGGTCCCAGGGCAAAACAAAGTCTCCATAGGAATCCAGGTAAAACCTGACTGCAGTTCTTGGAGGACCTACTGGGAAAACTGGGGGGTATGTGGCTTGTTGTGGGGGAAGGACATTGGAAGCAAAGCTCTCAGGCATAATCAGCAGTGTGCCTTTCTCTGGAGGTGGCCATTTTGGGAAAACCTGGCTCCACCCATCAGCATTGAGAAGCCCCATGCCAAACAACAATCCATGTGGGATCACAGCCCCACCTCTCAGTAAACATGCTGCCTAAAGCCCCCCCAGGCACATAGCCAGCTCTAATCTCACCCAGAGACAAAGCAACACCCACCAGAAGGATTAGAATCAGCTCTACTTATCAGTGGGCAGGCATCAGTCCCTCCCATCAGGAAGACTACAGCAAGCCCCTGTACCAACTTCAGCTACAAGAGGGGCAGACACCAGAAGGAAGAGAGGCTACAACTCTATTATCTGTAGAAAGGTCACCACACCAAAAACCTATAAAAATGAAAAGACAGAGCACTATAACTCAGATGAGGGAAAAAGAAAAAAACAAACAAACAAAAAAAAACCCAACAACAACAACAACAGAAAAACAGCTAAGTGATCAGGAGATTCTCAGCCTCCAGGAAAAAGACTTTAGACTGTTGATGCCGAAGATGATGTAAGACATTGGAAATAAACTTCAGGCAAAAAGGGATAATTTACAGGAAACCCTGAGCAAAGAGATAGAAGATATAAAACTTAAGCAAGAAGAGATGCAAAATACAATAACTGAAATAAAAAATTAATTAGAAGAAGCCAACAGCAGAATACAGGAGGCAGAAGAATGAATAAGCAAGGTGGCAGACAGATTAGTGGAAATCATGGATGTGGAACAGAGAAGAGAAAAAAGATTGAAAACAAATGAAGAGAGTCTCAGCAAACTCTGGGACAACAAATACATGAACATCCATATTATAGAGGTGCCAGAAGGAGAAGAGAGAGAGAAGGGGACAGAAAAAATATTCCAAGAGATAATAGCCAAAAACGTCCCTCACATGGGGAAGGAATCAGTCACTCAAATCCAAGAAGCACAACGAGCACCACATAAAATAAACCCAAGGAGGAATACACCGAGACACGTATTAATCAACCTGACCAAAATGAAAGACAAAGAGAAAATCTTGAAAGCAGCTAGGGAAAAGAAACAAATAACAAACAAGGGAACCGCGATAAGGTTATTGGCAGATTTTTCAGCAGAAACTCTGCAGGTCAGAAGGGAGTGGCATGATATACTAATGTGATGAAAGGAAAAACCTCCAACCTAGATGACTTTACCCAGCAAGGCTCTCATTCAGATTTGAAGGAGAAATCAAAAGCTTCACAGATAAGCAAAGCTGAGAGAATTCAGCAACCCTAAACCAGCCTTACAACAAATACTAAAGGAACTTCTCTAGGCAGAAAAGAAAAGACAGCAACAGGAAACAAAAATTCCACAAATGACAAGGCTCACCAGTAAAGGTATACATAGGGTAAAAATACGAAATCATCCATGCACAATTATACCACCGAAATCAGAAATCATGAGAAGAGGTGGGTACAAATGCAGGACACTGGAGATGAACTTGCAATTAAGAGACCAAGAACTTAAAACAATCTCATATACATATAGACGCTTATATGAAAACTTCAGAATAACTGCAAACCAAAAATCTACAATTGATACACAAAGAAAAATCAACTCAAATACAACACTAAAGATAGTCATCAAACCAGAAGAGGAGAGAACAAGAGAAGAAGGAAAGATAAAAGAGCAACAAAAAGCCAAAGCAATTAATAAAATGGCAATAAGAACATACATATCAATAATTACCTTAAATGTTAATGGACTGAACGCCCCAACCAAAAGGCATAGACTGGCTGAATGGATGCAAAAACAAGACCCATATATATGCTGTCTTCAAGAGACCCACTTCACTTCCAGGGACACATGAAAGTGAGAGGATGGAAGAAAATATTCCATGCAAACAGGGATCAAAAGAAAGCTGGAGTAGCAATACTCATAACAGACAAAATAGACTTTAAAATGAAGGATATCTTAAGGGACAAAGAAGGTCATTACATAATGACCCAAGGGTCAGTCCAAGAAGAAGATACAACAATTTTAAATAACTACACACCCAACACAGGTTCACCACAATATACAAGGCAACTGCTAACAATCTTAAAAGGACAAATCAACAATAACACAATAATAGTGGGGTACTTTAACACCCCACTTACAGCAATGGACAGATCAACCAGACAGAAAATCAATAAGGAAATACAGGCCCTGAATGAAGCATTAAACCAGATGGACTTCATAGATATTTATAGGACATTCCATCCAAAAGCAACAGAATACACATTCTTCTCAAGTGCACATGGAACATTCTCTAAGATTGATCACATCCTGGGCTGCAAATCCAACCTCGGTAACTTTAAGAAAATTGAAATCACATTAAGCATCTTTTCTGATCACAATGCTATATGACTGGAAATCAACAACAAGAAAAAAACTGCAAAAAACACAAACACGTGGAGCCTAAACAACATGCAATAAACAACCAATGGATCACTGAAAAAATTAAAGAGGAAATAAAAAAAACCTAGCAGCAAATGACAATGAAGATACGACACTCCAAAACCTATGGGATGCAACAAAAGCTGTTCTAAGAGGAACGTTTATAGCAATACAAGCTCACCTCAGGAAACAAGGAAAACTCAAATAAACAAGTTAACTTTACATCTAAAGCAGCTCGAGAGAGAACAGACAAGACCAAAGTTAGTAGAAGGAAAGAAATCATAAATATCAGAGCAGAAATCAATGAAATAGAAATGAAGAAAACCACAGAAAAGATCAATGAAACAAAAAGCTGGTTCCTTGAAAAGATCAACAAAATTAATAAACACTTAGCAAGACTTATCAAGGAAAAAAGAGAGTGGACTCCAATCAATAAAATTAGAAATGAAAAAGGAGAAGTAACAACGGACATTACAGAAATACAAAGGATCATAAGAGACTACAATAGGCAACTATATGTTAATAAAACAGAAAATCTAGAAGAAATGGACAAGGGAGTTCCCATCGTGGTGCAGTGGTTAACGAACCCGACTAGGAACCATGAGGTTGTGGGTTCAGTCCCTGCCCTTGCTCAGTTGGATAATGATCCAGCATTGCTGTGAGCTGTGGTATAGGTTGCAAACGCAGCTCGGATCCCACGTTGCTGTGGCTCTGGCATAGGCTGGTGGCTACAGCTCTGATTCGACCCCTAGCCTGGGAAACTCCATATGCCGCGGGAGTGGCCCAAGAAATGGCAAAAAGACAAAAAAAAAAAAAAAAAGAAAGAAGAAATGGACAAATTCTTAGAAAAGTACAAACTTCCAAGACTAAACCAAGACGAAATAGAAAAGATGAATGGACCAATCACAAGTACTGAAATTGAAAATGTGATTAAAAAAACTTCCAACAAACAAAAGTCCAGGACCAGTTGGCTTCAAAGGTGAAGTCTATCAAACATTTAGAGAAGAGCTAACACCAATCCTCTGAAACTATTCCAAGAAAATCGCAGAGGAAGGAACACTCCCAAACTCATTCTATGAGGCCACCATCACCCTGATAGCAAAAACAGACAAAGATACCACAAAAAAAAGAAAACTACAGGCCAATTTCACTGATGAACATTGATGCAAAAATTCCCAACAAAATACTAGCAAACTGAATCCAACAATATATTAAAAGGAATGTACATCATGATCAAGTGGGATTTATCCCAGGGATGCAAGGGTTCTTCAATATCCGCAAATCCATCAGTGTGATACACCACATTAGCAAACTAAAGAATAAAAACCATGTGATCCTCTCAATAGATGCAGAAAAAGCCTTTGACAAAACCTAAAACCCATTTCTGATAAAAACCCTTCAGAAAGTGGGCATAACGGGAACCTACCTCAACATGATAAAGGCCACATATGACAAACCCACAGCAAACATCATTCTCAAGGGTGAAAAGCTGAAAGAATTCCCACTGAGATCAGCAATAAGAGGAGGATGTCTGCTCTCACCACTGCTCTTCAACAGAATTCTGGAAGTCCTAGCCACAGCAATCAGAGAAATAAAAGGAATCCAAATTGGAAAGGAAGAAGTAAAACTATCCCGATTTGCAGATGACATGATATCATACCTAGAGAATCCTAAAGACTCTACCAGAAAACTGTGAGAGCTCATCCATGAATTTGGCAAAGTTGCAGGATACAGAATTAATACACAGAAATCAATGGCATTTCTATACACTAACAATGAAAGATCAGAAAGATAAATTAGGGAAGCAATCCCATTTACCATCGCATCCAAAAGAATAAAATACCTATGAGTAAACCTACCTAAAGGGACAAAAGACTTGTACTCTGAAAACTATAAGACACTGATGAAAGAAATCCAAGATGACACAAATAGATGGAAAGACATACCATGCTGTTGAATTGGAAGAGTTAATATTATCAAAATGACTATACTACCTAAGGCCATCTATAGATTCAATGCAATCCCTATCAAATTACCAAGGACATTTTTCACAGAACTTGAACAAAATATTTTAAAGTTTGTTTGGAAGCACAAAAGACCCAGAATAGCCAAAGACATCCTGAAAAAGAAAAATGGAGCTGGAGGAATTGGGCGCCCAGACTTCATATATAGTACAAAGCAACAGTCATCAAAACCATATGGTACTGGCACAAAGACAGACATATAGATCAGTGGAACAGGATAGAAAGCCCAGAATTAAACCTACCCAGAGTTCCCATGGTGGCACAGGGATTAACAAATCCAACTAGGAACCATGAGGTTGTAGGTTCAATCCCTAGCCTTGCTCAGTGGGTTAAAGATCCGGTGTTGCCATGAGCTGTGGTGTAGGTTGCAGATGCAGCTTGGATCCTGCATTGCTGTGGTGCTGGTGTAGGCCAGCAGCTACAGCTCTGATTCGACCCCTAGCCTGGGAACCTCCGTATGCCACAGGAGCGGCCCAAGAAATGGCTAAAAGAAAAAAGACAAAAAAAAAAAAAAAAAAAAAAAAAAACCCTACCCACCTACAGCCAACTAATCTATGACAAAGGAGGCAAGAATATACAATGGAGAAAAGATAGCCTGTTCAATGAGTGGTGCTGGGAAAACTGGACAGCCACATGTAAAAGAATGAAATTAGAACACCCCCTAACACCACACACAAGAATAAACTCAAAATAGATTAAAGACCTAGATATATGACCAGATATTATAAAACTCTTAGAGGAAAACATAGGTCAAACACTCTCTGACACAAATGACAGCAACATCTCAGATCTACCTCTTAGAGTCATGACAATAAAAACAAAAATAAACAAATGGGACTTAATTAAACTTAAAAGTTTCTGCACAGCAAAGGAAACCTAAACAAAACAAAAAGACAACCCATGAAATGGCAGAAAACATTTGCAAATGAATTGACTGACAAGGGATTGATCTCCAAAATTTATAAACACCTTCTGCAGCTCCATAACAAAAAAACAAACAACCCCATCAAAAAATGGGCGGAAGATCTAAACAGTTTTCCAAAAAAGACATACAAATGGCCAAAAAAACAGGAAAAGGTGGTCAACATCACTCATTATCAGAGAAATGCAAGTCAAAACCACTATGAGGTACCACCTTACACCAGCCAGAATGGCCATCATCCAAAAGTCTACAAACAATAAGTGCTGGAGAGGGTGTGGAGAAAAGGGAACCCTATTACGCTGTTGGTGGGATTGTAAATTGGTGCAACCACTGTGGAAAGCAGTATGGAGATTCCTCAGAAAACTAAACATAGAACTACCATTTGATCCAGCAATCCCACTCCTGGGTATCTATCCAGAGAAAACCATTACTCAAAAAGACATATGTACTCCCATGTTCATTTCAGCACTATTTACAATAGCCAAGACATGGAAACAACCTAAGTGTCCAATGACAGAGGAGTGGATCAAGAAGATGTGGTACATATACACAATGGAATATTACTCAGCCATTAGGAATGAAATAACAGCATTTTTAGCAACATGGATGGACCTAGAAATTACCATGCTAAGTGAAGACAGTCACACAATGAGACACCAACATCAAATGTTTTCACTGACATGTGGAACCTGAAAAAAGGACAGACTGAACTTCTTTGCAGAACAGATACTGACTCACAGACTTTGAAAAACTTATGGTTTCCAAAGGAGACAGTTCGGAGTGGGGGGAGGTGCTGCGGGCGTGGGATAGAAATCCTATAAAATTGCATTGTAATGATCATTGTACAACTATAAATGTAATAAATTCATTGAGTAATAATGAAAAAAAAAGAATTGATCACATGATCTCAGATGTAAGAAAGCCTGGGAAATTCTGTCTTGTGCTTCCCATATACATTTCATAATATGAAAAAGGAAACATGTTTTTGGTGGACAGTAGCCATTTCTTCTACAATCTCTACTCTCTTACCATCAAGTATTACTCTAGACATTGTCCTCAAGAAGGCAACTCAAAATCCAATCCACTGGCTACATACAGTACAAAGTTCAAGGTTTATAGATGCTTCACTATCTTTGCCATCATTTTCAGAGGTGGTTTCTCATGCTTTAATGACCTATGCACCAAGATGCCAACTATGTGCATATTCCAGCCTCACATGCCTATTTTATAAAGCAAAACAAAGGACAGCAGTAAAAACTACCATTCAAAATGTTGAAGAAGTCAAAATATACAGTGGTCACTCATCTATAACAATCATAGCAACCTAATAGGCAGTTATCATGGAAGTCTCCACCATGGCAGTGAAAGAGAGTGCTTATTTGACCTAGATACAATTATCTGGAAGGACCTCTGTTCTCCAGATATTATCCTCCAGAGCCAAATCTAAAGAGGATTGCTGGAGATTGTGTCCCTCTTGAGGGCTGCAATGATTTCACAACTCTGTTATTTGTTACATATGTAAATCTGGTAGCTAAGAAATCACACTATGGCATGACTAGTTAACAACCCTTTTAGTGCAGGCTCATGTTTCTTTGAAAATACAAGCTTTCAAAAGCATTGGGCTTCTGATTTACTTGCCTCTTATCAATACCAGGTGCCAGTAACTATAACTTGAAATTTTTCCTAGACATAATTCTCAAGTAAGATTTGTCTCCTCACTTCCATGCCCCTAGGTCTCTCTTCACATAAGCCACCTTGAGGCCATATGAAGTGACAAACTTGAGTGGGAAGGAAGAATTTTTAATTAAAACTTTCAAAGTTAAGTTCTTCTTTTCAGTGAAAACACTGATGAACTTTTGTTGCTTATGTTCTTAAGTTTTGTTTCTTACTGTTTGTTTCAACATTCTTCATCCTTTTGTTTCTACTCCTGAATCAGAAAATTCTTGACCAGGATCATTGTTTTTGTGTAGTATCTTCCTACATGCAGTAAATAAACAGTTACCAGAGCTATTAACATTCTGCTCTCAAATCTCTTCTAGGGCTGCAAACTTTGTAGACACATGCTCAGACTTCTCAGTGGTTGAAGGCAATATTTCTCCTTACTAGTAAGGTTATATCAGCTGTCTTAAACATTAGAATCCAAAATGTAAACTAATATAAACATAATAGAGGATTACGTTTATTCACGTAAAAGTATTGGGTAAGTGAACAGGTTAATAAGATCGTAGTATCTGCACAATTGTTCAAGAACTCATTCTGATGAAGCCGCTGACATTGTCAACATGTTGCTTCCAAGGACATCTGAGGGTTACCCTAATTCAACCTATGAAAATGTTCAGAGAAAACAGAGGAATGTGGGGGAAGACTTTAGCTGCTAAACCTTGACTTACCATATGGCATGTCTGCTAATAGTCCCTTGGTGGAAACTAGTCACATGGCTCTACGTAACTTCAGGGGAGATGGGAAGAAATCTACTTCCCTTTGAAAACTGTAATTTGGGAGGGGGGACACATTTTTGGTTGGGAGATAATCAGTCAAATAACCTATAACTTGTGATTTGATAGATGAAAAGTGGAAGACATTTTGGAGTAGTTGGGGTGAACTGAATCTCACTTTAAGGAAAGTTTCAGGCAAAACAAATGTATATAAGAAGTCTTAAAGGGGAGCAATCTTGCTTTGTTGTTTTAAACATCTCAGAGTAGGCTATTGTGACTAAACCACGGTGAGGAAATTGGAAAAGATGGTGCTATAGATGTAGGGTGGAGACAAATCAAGAAAGGAGAGTTATTAAATTTGAATTGCCTTCTAAATGTGATCATTTATTTTTATTTATCTATTTATTTTTCTTCTTATTGCCACACCTGCAGCATATGGAAGTTCCCAGGCTAGGGTTCAAATGGGAGCTGCGGCTGCTGACCTACAGCACAACCACAGCAATGCAGGATTTGAGCCACATCTGTGACCTACACCATAGCTCACAGCAACACAGGATCCCTAACCCATGGGGTAAGGTCAGGGATCAAACCCGCATCTTCAAGGATACTAATCAGGTTCTTAACCTTTTGAGCCACAACAGGAACTCCAATCATAGTAATCTTGATAAGACAATAAGAGGTGTGCAGTAGACAACTGGAGAAGGGTCCCATACCATATGTATCATTAAGCATCATTGGGCCCAAAATGGACCACCTGGATCTTCACATCTCTAGGAGATGCAAGAACCTGCTATCCAGAAACATAGGCTGTTCCTGACCTAAATGAAAACTTTGTAAGAAAGAATCTCACTTGGACAAAGAATATAACTTGCATGTTCTCTTATTCTTTCCACATATACCAAAAATATTTCTTCCCTTTGATTATCATTTATTTCTTCAGATGAAAGATCTTCTCCCTACTGATTTAAACATTTTACAATGAAAAGGTATAGGCACATTTTTCTTAGTTGGAAATTCCCTACACAGGATTAAAGATCTCATAGAGAGCATAGGGAAACAAGTTTTTCTCATGTTTCTGCATGGTTAGAGCGCTCAGAAAAAAAAAAAAAAAAAGAAAAACTGCAAAGTGGATTAAAGGATAAGTCTTGAAAATTAAAAGATAACTGAAAAGTGAGAGATTTTAGAGCGATTTAAAGGATTTTCTTCCCTGTTGTTTGTTTACATTTCAAAGGATGAAACCCAGAGCTATCCTTTCACATTCCAAAGGATTTTAAACCATGAGGAAGCAAAGATTTCTTTCTCTCTTGCAGAAGAATGCTGTGTAGCCTATATACACTCCCACATTCATAGTTTTGGGCTTCTTCTCCCATAGTACAAAAAATCCTTTTGCATGTACATGGTCCATCTGGCCCTGGGTGCATCCTCCTGCAAAGGGAATAATAGGACATGGGGAACAAATGCAGTTATTTCTGTAAGTTATGATACTGTCTCTGATCCAGAACTCGAGTGTTGGCTTTCAGGATATTATAAATAAATATAGGTATTAAAAATGTATCAGATTGATCAAAGTTAATCCTTTTAAAGAATATATGCCACAGATGGATGGAAAATCACTGAAGGAGAAATAAACATGGGAGAGCGACATGCACCTTTAAGAATAGCGTCCATGAGACTAAAGCTCAGAACAGAGTCTTGTAAAACATACTACGTACAATATAAAAGGATTTGTAACTATTCCTGAAGCAAGAAGATAAGCAGTGAAGGGGAAGAGGCTGTAATATTAAGACAATACAAAGAATTGTCTATTAATAAGTAAAATCACTCTTTTTTTTCACTAAGACAAACCAGAGTAAACTAAATTCATTCAATGCTTGATTAGGCAATAAATCGGATATAACAGAATTTATTTAGGCAAGGCATTTTGACTGTTAGTTATAAGACCTCTGTAGAATTTTTTTTAATAGGCTAGAATTATAGAATGTGTGTCAGATTCTAAAACTTTTCAGTGCCTTAATAATTAGTGGTGTGTAGATCGGGAGAATGTTCACCTCCAGTGTGTTGTAAGATTTGATCTTGTTTCACATTTTAATCACCCTTGGCTAAAAAGCATTTTTACTTTTTGAACAATAGAATTATGATTCAAAATTACCTTAGGTAGGTAAGCCCAAAAGGAGAAAATTAATGTAACCAGTAAGTTCTCACTTGGTTTCAGAAACCTAGAGACAAATTGCAGAACCCCAAATTAACAGCACTTTAATTTGACTCTGTATTTGGAATTGGAACCCAACATTTGTCATGACATCTAGACTCCTAGCTAAATCACTGTGTCCAAGGTTGTGGTCCCAGAATCATCACTTAGTCACCAGAGTGTGTCCTGAGAATAGGCAGGATATGGCCAAATCCAAAAGCTAAGTAATAGAACCCACTTGAGAACTAAGGACTTTTAGTTCAGAGTGCAGAACACCAGGTAGGAAATATCATATACATAAAGCAATACTATATTGACATAAAAAGGGCACAGGTGGGGGGAAACAAAAGTGAAATGCCACAATCTAATAATGTGCATTGGTTCATTGTATTAATTAAAGATTTACAAAAAATGCACAAATTAGGGAAAAATCATGGTGACAAACATTTCAAATACATTCTTCTAATTGGTTGAATTAATTTTAAAAATTATAAGTATCGTTTTATGAACAATCAGTTTTTGCTATGGGATAAAATTCTAGATGTTAAAACATCTAAATGTTAGGAACACAGAGGTAATTTTTGAGTAATAAGAGAAAAATCTTTTCAACTCTGAAAAGAATGTCCTTAGATAATGGAGAGTGCCAAGTCCTTGAAAGTACTCAGGATGAGGTTGGAAAGTCATGTAACTGGAGATGAGATTGCTCTAAGATAACCTCCAAGACCATTTCCAAATACCATTCATTATTCTATTAAATCAGGCAAGCTGTGTGGAGACAAGGTCAGGAATACATAAATATCCAAATATTATGAAAATATCCAGTAAAATTTACAACGGATAATGTTAAGGTAGAATCTGGAAATCTTGTCTCTGGGAAGATTTTCAGGAATGCAAGAATCAATGAATACTAAGTACATTTTGCAAGAAAAGCACTGGAGCATAAAAAATAGAAAGTATTTGAAAGGAAAGTCAAATTCCATCGTTAGTGCTTTCCCAGCATTACTGTAGATTGATGGGTCCAAATTTTCAAATCACTACCATACTTGAGAAATGTTTGTATCTTATATATCACTATGAATATTGCATAATATTCACAAATGAAACATTATGCACATACATATGTATGTTTATATGTACATATACATAAGTGTGTGTGTGTATATATATACACACATACATACGTACACGTACATATACATATATATGTATACACGCAATGGAATATTATTCTGCCATGAGAAAGTAAGAAATTCCTGAGTTCCTGTAGTAGCTCAGCAGTTAACGAATCCGACCAGCATCAGTGAGGATGCAGGTCTGACCCCAGGCCTTGCTAAATGGGTTAAGGATCCGGCATTGCTGTGAGCTGTGCTGTAGGTCGCAGACATAGCTTGGATCCTGCATTGCTGTGGCTGTGGTGTAGTTTAGCAGTTACAGCTCTGATTCAACTCCTGGACTGGGAAGCTCTATACACCTCAGGTGTGGCTCTAAAAAGCCAAAAAAAAAAAAAAAAAAAAAAAAAAGTAAGAAATTCTGCCATGTGTGACAACGTAAACATACCTTGAGGCGTTATGCTGAGTGAAATAAGCCAGGCATAGAAAGACAGATGTTGCATGTGTGGAGTCTTTAAAAAAAAAAAAAAAAAGCCAAACTCAGAGAAACAGAGACTAGAAAAGTGGTTGCTGGGGCTAGAGATTGGGAGATAGGGAAAAGTTGGTAAAAGGTTACAAACATTCATCTATAATAAGGTGAATAAGATCCAAGGATCTAACATATAACATGGTGACTGCAGTTGATAAGAGCATATTGCACAACTGAAGTTTGTTAAGAAAGTAGAACTTAAATGTTCTCATCCAAAAAGAAAAGGTAAATATGTGAGTTAATATATGTGTTAATTAACTAGGTGGGGGGAACATTTTCACAATATATTCATATATCAAATGACCATACTTCAAATATCTTACATTTTAAATACCTTACAATTTTATTCATCAATGATCCCTCGATAAAGCTGAAATTTAAAAGAAAGCAGAGAAAACAAAAATGAAAACCTCTGGTCTAGAAATCTGGGTATAACAATTGATCAGCAGATGAGTAGTTACTGAAGCCATGGGAATGGGCAGGATCTTGCAGAACAATGTAACAACTGAAAAGATCTGGAGCAGGAGTTCCCATAGTGACTCAGTGGTTAATGAACCTGACTAGCACCCATGAGGATGCAGGTTTGATCCCTGGCCTCGCTCAGTGGGTTAAGGATTCAGGGTTGCCATGAGCTGTGGTGAAGGTTGCAGACAAGGCTTGGATCTGGTGTTGCTGTGGCTCTGATATAGGCTGGCAGCTACAGCTCAAAATAGACCACTAGCATGGGAACCTCCGGATGCCATGGGTGTGGCCTTAGAAAGACCAAAATAGACCAAAAAGAAAGAAAGAAGGAAAGAAATGATCTGGAGCAGATTCCTGCAACCCTCCAACAATTTAAGACACAGGCAGAGAAAATGTTTCCTGGAAAAGAGGTCGGGAAGAAATGACCAGGAATTGTCAGAGGGATGTGGGGACAGAGGTGGTGGTTGCTGAAGATTTCTAGTGGTTTGCTCAAGAGCCTTGTATTAGTTTTCTAGGATTACCACAAGGAAATACCACAGACTGTGTGACTTCCCAACAGAAGTGTATTTTCTCATAGTGCTGCTGGCTGGTAGTTCAAGATCAAGGTGTTGGCGAGGCTAGTTTCCCCTGAGAACTCCCTCGCCTTTTCTTGAAGTGACCTCCCTTGTCACTGTGTCATCATCATAAGATCTTTCTTTTATGCATGTGAATTCCTGGGTCTCTTCTTCCTATCAGGACATACATAATATTAGATTAGGGCCCTGTCTTTATGACTTCTTTTAACCTTAATTAACTCTTTAAATCCCTCGCCTCCAAATACAGTTACATTGGGGGTTGGGCTTCCCCATATGAATTTGTGAGCATTCCAGTTCAGCCAACAACAGGTTCCCAGTGGGCAATGGTGATGTTAGGGTTCTCCCTGACTAGTCACTTTGTGCAATATTCTTTCCATTACAACACGCTACTTCCCTGTATGATGCTTGAATTGCAATTTGTTACTAACTCCAACTAGAAAACTGTAAGCTCTCACTGCGTAACTTGTTCTACTTGTGTATATACCGCAGAGTAACTGCCACAGCATCCAGTTAGTTGATGTATTAAAGGATAATTATAAAAAAAATTCATCCATTTCACTGTAAGTTAGCATCTCAATTAGTTATGAGTGGCCCTACACTGTTATCTTCACTGTAGTACACACCTTTAATAAACTGTAATAGAATATAAAATGGGGGTCTCTTAGGAGAATAAAGCCAAAGTGTTTAAGAGGAGAGAAGTCAAAAACTAAATACAGCTGATAAAGAAAGGGGGAGAGAAAATACATCTGTATAAGTATCATCTCTGCTTTATTCATTCTCCTCTCCTTTTTCAGTTTCTCAGTCCCTCTATTTCACTGAAAAACAGTGCTGGAGACTATATGAAGAAATGGTAGAATGGCCTATAAAAGATTGATGGCAGGAAAGAGTCCCAAAATGGGATGATACAGACAGTAAACAAAAAGCATCGGCAATTGACACCTGAGGCACAGAATATTAGGACCCTGAGCAAAATTAAAATAGCAAAGATGTCTTTCAGCTTCCTTAGTGGAAATTTCCATTTTTATTAGCTCTCCCATTTCCTATATCCTCCATTCCCTTGCAACAATCAATTTTTCTTCATTTTTTAAAATTTTATTCAAGTACAGTTGAATCGCAAAGCTGTGATAATTTCTGCTCTGCAACAAAGTGATTCAGTTATACATACACACACACTCATTCTCATTCAGGTTCTTTTGCCACGTAGATTATCACAAACTATTAGATAGAGTTCTCTGTGTTGTACAGCAGAATCCCATTGACCAATCATTCCATATACCTCCGTGTGCATATGCCAATCCCAAACCCCCAGTCCTTCCCTCCTCTGGGAACCTATCCCTTTGGTGACCATAAGTTTTTCAAAGTCTGTGAGTCTCTTTCTTTTCTGCCAAAAAAGTTCATTTGTATCCTTTTTTTAGATTCCACATATAAATAATATCACATGATGTTTGTCTTTCAATGACTGACTAAAGAAGATGTAGTGCATACAATGGAATATTAGTCATAAGAAAAAAAAGAGTGAAGTAATGCCATTTGCAACAACATGGATGGACCTAGAGATTATCATATTAAATGAAATTAGACCATCAACAGTCACTTTGATCAAAAACAGGAAGAAAGGGGCTGAATTAATTGATGGAAGAAAGAGGTTAAGGGAAGATTTCTAATGCAGAAAGAGATGAAGGCCAGAGGTTACAAGGAAGCAGTCAGTATATCAGATAAAATCAAAAGCCACATGTAAAGCACAGCCAGGAAGTGATTTGATGTGTTACAGTGTTCAAACAGTCATTTTCTTATTAAGAAACATGGTCTTTACTAGCCACAGGAAAAGCTCCTAGCTACTTTTGCCTGCTGGAATGGAGGCTACACATTTCATTGGTCTCTGTTCCTAAAATCTGTGGCTTGGAACTTGGAGAACCAGAAAGGTCATTAGATTTAGCTGGCCTAAAATAATACTCCATGAACCAGTTTCAATGGTCAAGTAAAAGCATTGGCTGTGCAATCCAAAAAACTATAATTCAATGGAATGAATTATTTGACATCTTTGAAAATGTTAAATTTGATTGTGGCATTTAGGGAAACGTGTAGTCTGAACACACATGAACGCAGGGCTATATTTTTAGAGGAAAATTAAATTAAATTTTAAGAGGAAAATTTTCTTTTAAGCCTGCAATGACGTTAAAAGACCTTTTGCACTTCACATTATTTGATAAGTTTGATATATTTGTCAGAAATGATCCCTCAACCCTTACTTCTGTCAAGACATGAGATTTTAATTTTTGATTTACCAAGCAAATTTTTCCAAAAGGATTTGGTAAAACTTAAAATTCAGTAACCCCAATGCAGAAGCATTCCTGCCTGCTTCCTTATTTCCAGTATATTCCTGGATATGGAAGGTTATAATTCCTCCACCTACCTGCCAACTGAAGAGATTGTAATTTTCTTTAAAATTCTAAATTAAGGGAGTTGGGTGTAAGGATAACTTTTTATCATGGATTATTAATGAATTTTTTCATATACGAACTCTTACATGTGTATTTGTAGTATGTATCTCTGATGTGTGTGCTGAGGGTAGGAAATGGAAAACCCTGGGATGTCCTTGATGGGGTGTTCTGTGCTCATTTAAAGGAATTTCAGCTGGTTTTCTGGTCTTTGACCTTCTAGACTCCCCATATTCCAAATGAAGTGACCATTCTTTCTACTTCATAAAAGGTATTTTCAATAATTTTGTAGAAAACCATGGAGTCTGATGTGAACATTTCTGTCAGCAGACTTGGAGCAAGGAAAAGCATAGAACATGTGACTTCTTAGAGCATTTGCCTGAAGGTCATAATTTGTTTACATGGTGTGAATGTTGCCTGTTGTAGGACAATACACCATGGCAGGATGTCAGGGCAGGTTTCAGCTCTCAGAAGCTACCCTCACATGTACATATGAATCCTGAGCATCACTATAAAGATTATATATGTTTTATGATAAAATCTATGTATTTATTGTTGTCTCTGTTTTTGTTTGCTTTTATTTTTGCTGTTTTTTGGAGTTTTTTAAATTAAAGTATAGTAGATTTACAGTGTTGTGCCAATTTCTGCTGTACAGCATAGTGACCCAGTCATACATATATATGCATTTTTTTCTTACACTGTCTTTATCATATTCTATCCCAAGAAATTGGATATAGTTCCCTCTTCTGTACAGTAAGACCTCATTGCTCATCCATTCTAACAGTTTGCATCTACTAACCCCAAACTCCCACTCCATTCCACTCCTTTGGTTCTCTGTGTCTGGTTCTCTAAGTCTGTGAGTCTGTTTCTGTTTTGTGTACCACCTCACGCCAGTCTTTGTTTGCAATATATTTTGTTTTTCTCCTCTGCTCAGGGCAAGACCTAGAGACATATGTTCTTAAGTCTGGCTGGCTATTAGGGCCACCTGAGGAGCCATTAGAAATTCTGATGCCTGGGACCCACTCCTAGAAATTCTGATTATATTGGATTAACAAGGGTATTTTTAAGTTCCCCAAGTATTTCTAATGTGCATCTGAGGTTAAGAGCCATTGCCTTCGGCCATTGTGCAAAACCAGACCTCTTTGGTCTCATGGAAATGCCTACTTCTTGAATTTTTATTTTGGACTTCCAGTTGCTTAAGTTTGAGTTCATGCTCAACTGCTTACTATCTAGGAAGGATGTTGTTAGTTTCTAAAGCTCTCATCACTTTAGGTGAAATATGGAAAATAATAGTAGTTATCTAATGGGACTGTTCAGAGGATTAAATGAGATTATTCAATTTAAAATTGTTAACTAAGGGCTCAGCATATGGAGTATGACCTGAATATAAACTGTTACTCCTGCTACTGCTACTGCTGTTGTACTTTTCTGAATACTAACCATGCTATTCAGACATTTCCAATGGAGAGACAGCCATGGATAGTTTTTGCATACCCACACTCCTTTTCACAGAGGGAGACCAGAGTTCTACACAAGTCCTCAACTTGGTCTCTCCTTCTGCCAGTACATTTGATTAAAACCTCTTTTTCATATAACTCAAACATCTTTGTGTTGTTTTCTTAGGCTTATGCTAGTTACTGAAACATAGACCAGGGAACAATGGAGCAATCATTTTCTACTTAATCCTAAAAGACAAATAAGTGACTAAATGAATCAACAAGTTATCAGTCTAACGACCCAGGCAAATCAGAGCATACTTAGCTGGGTTTTAGTATCAGGAAAATCACCATCCCAGAAGGAAAACTTTTGGTAACTCCTATCGTCCTATACTGTGATTCATAGTTTCTTGTCAGTGGAAAGCTTGGCAGCAGCATGAGCTCTGTCTGTTCCTTTCTTCCTTAGGAAAATTCCTCATTCAGTAGATGCTCAATAAATACCTGGAACAGGATTACATTACTATATGAATAAATACTTGGGATATAAACTCTTCCTCCTCTGCCAAATCTTTGCTGAACTTCATGATCCATGTGGCTGTTTTTCATTCTCCAGATAAGTCCATTCTGCAAAGGTGTGCTGTAAGTCATCATTGCAAAAGTATATGTGCGTATGTTTGTATGCATGTATGCTTGTTTTCCTAAATTAGGTCATATCTTCCTCAAAGGAGGTGCCCAAGGCATGCCCCTTTTTATATCCCCTGTGCCACTTATCCAAGGTCTGGACATGCATTGAATGATAATTAATAAAAAAATGTTGTTTGCTTTCTTCCCAAGCAGCAAAGGCAAGCATCTTGTGGTTACAGTTTCCATTTTCCACTTCGGTTTTACTCTATAGGGAAGCCTGAGAAAATCCCTCCCATGGGGCAGTCATTTAGCAGATGAAATCCTCGTTTCTGTGGGCTACTGTGCGTGGCCAGGGCGGCATGCAGAAGAGGGAAAGGCTAGCCTGCCTCCAGGCTTGGTCCCACTCTATGGCTCAGAGACCTCGGCAAGGAAGTAAACAGGGCCTAAATGAGTTCTGCAGATGATACTAAAATGGGAAATGTTGGAATAATAAAATAGGCCCTAGTAAGGAAAATAAAACAAGGTTCAACTTGGAAAAAAGAACTAACACATCTAGGGGAAAAATAATTCAAAACACAGATTCAGTAGGAGGGACAAACTTGGAAAGCAGTACCCGAGGCAGGCTCTCCTTGCACAGTCCAAAGTCGGAGCTTACATTTCAAGGCACTCATTCACCTTCCACCACCACCACCCCCCCACCCCACCTTCCACGTTCAGTGCTCAAATGACGGCACCTTTCTATGGTTCTGACAAAATCTGAACCTGAAAGATTCATATCCCAAGTTGAACCCTTTTGACGTAAGCAGGCAAATGTAACGAGAAAAGTTCAGACATAAATAATGAAATGGACAAAGGAAAAAGTCAAGTATTTATTCACAGAGCAGACCAAGAACAGATGATTAGAACAGAATCCAAGTAGCAAAAGACACTCTGCAAGGAATTCCCTTGTGGCTCAGTGGTAAAGAACCTGACTAATATTCATGAGGAGGTGTTTTATCCCTGGCCTTGCTCAGTGGGTTAAAGATCTGGCATTTCTGTGAGCTGTGGTGTAGGTGGCAGATGCAGCTTGGATCCCATGTTGCCATGGCTCTGGCATAGACCAGCAGCTACAGCTCTGATTCAACCCTAGCCTGGGAAACTCCATATGCTGTGGGTGTGCCCTAAAAAAGCAAAAAAAAAAAACAAAAAAAACCCACCAAAAAACAACAAAAACAACAACAACAACCAACCAACCAAACAAACAAAAAAAGACTGCAAATTAAAACATTTACATTAACACACCACAACCTTACCATCCACCACACTTATTTTATGGCCACAGCATAGGGGCTCTTGCTTTAGAAAGAGATGAGTTTAGGATTCTGTTTAGTGGCTTAGATGGGCTACCATTTTAACTTCTTCCCCAATCTCCACAGTATTACCTTACTTGTAGCATTACTGGCCCCTTTATAAAAGGCCTTCTCTCAAATGTCAGACATACCACTTTCACTTCATCTTCCAAGGCAAAATGAGACAACGAATATTTCTATAATATGGGGAGATGTTGGTCTTATTAATAATTAAAACGTTCTGTAGTATGAGCTTGTTTTAATGCAGTCTCACAGATAATCCTCCAAAAGTTGATTGTGGCTTCAAGCAGTCTATTTGATGCAAATCATTTTTTTATATTTTTAGCTCATCTTAACTTTATTAGATCTCTCTACCTTAGATCTCATCCATATCAAGAGTTAAAAGGAGCAGAAGAATATCTCTCTCTCAAATAGATTTGGAAGCTCCTAAAAATTCAGATTAGCATGAAAACCAGACAAAAAGGGGAGACAGGCTAAATATATTAAGATTTTCATCATTAGCCTCTTGCCTGATGCTCATTTGTTCCACCCTGATTTCTTTTAAGTCAATGGTATGAGACAAATTATTTTTAAGGTTTCTAAGAAAAAAACTGTTTACCATCATTACTTTAATAAGCAAGAACCCTGGTGTTTTCTAGGGGTGAGTAAATTTCAGACAGAATGATAACAATGTATATTTTCCTTCTCTTAAGGGATATTTAGACTGGAATTTATTGGCCAATTATAAAGCTATCCAGACTTCTACTTCTCACCAAGATGAAGTAAAAAAGACTGAATTTATTATCTTGCTTGAACCAACCAAAATAGAAAAAGTAAGTGAGAAAAGTTTTATAAGACAATGAAGAATATTTATCTCTAAGAGATGGGAAAAGACAACTAAGAACTACAATTGCCCCAGGCTGTTAATTTGGGAGACTTTTCAAGTTGCAATGTGGGGAGAAGGAACCCATATAGCAACTGGCAAACTTCTTAAGAGGAGAAGACAGCTGAAATTCTGGGGAGAACAAGGTAGCTAGGATACACAGGAAGCAGTATCACAGATAAGAGTCATAGAGAAAGATCTCAAGTTTCAGAGAGGGTCTATCTTAAGTATTCAGTTGAATACTGATCAACAAATATGTGTGAGGAAACTACCCAAGCCAGGGGAAAAAACTACCTAAAAATATAGGGATAAAATTGGTACAAGCATTATGGAAAACAGTATGGAGATTCCTCATAATACTAAATACAGAACTACCATATGACCCAGCAATCCCACTCCGGGGCCTATATCTGGACAAAACTTCCATTCAAAAAGATACATGTACCCATATGTTCATTGCTACACTATTAACAAGAGCCAAGACAAGAAAGCAGCCTAAATGTCCATTAACAGATGAATGGATTAAGAAGATGTGGTACATATGAACAATGGAATACTACTCAGCCACAAAAAGAACAAAATAATACCATTTTCAGCAACATGGATGCAACAAGAGATTCTCTAGAGAAGAAAGTGAGAAAGACAAACATGATACAATATCACTTATCTGCGGAATCTAAAATATGGCACAAATGAACCTATCTACAAAGCAGAAACAGACTCACAGACATGGAGAACAGACTCGTGGTTGGCAAGGGGGAGGGAGGAGGGAGTGGGATGGATCAGAAGTTTTGGGTTAGTTGACAAAAACTATTGGATTTAGAATGGATAAGCAATGAGGCCCAACTGTATAGCACAGGGAACTAAGTCCAGTCCCTTGGGATAGACAATGATGGAAGATAATATAAGAAAAGGAATGTACTGAAACATTAAAAAGAGGTGGGCTTAGAACCCTTGAAGTAGGCATAGGAGTTCCTGCTGTGGCACAGTGTGTTAAGAATCCAACTGCAAAGGCTCAGGTTACTGTGGAAGTACAGGTTCAATTTCAGGCCATGTACAAGGAGTTTAAGGACCTGGAGTTGCCAGAGCTACAGTATAGGTGGCAGGGGCTCAGGTTTCATCCCCAGCCTAGGAACTTCCATATGACCCCAGATGTGGTCGTAAAAAAAAAAAAAAAAAAAAGTGTAAATTATTTTCCTTGCCTTTTCATCTGATTTTTAAAATGTTTTCTCCAACTAAGGAAAGAAGGCCAACAAAAAGATTTTTATTGTTTACTGATATTACCATTATTACTTATATAGGTTATTTATTGACTACCTATGTGTTAGACATGGTGCTAGATAATTTTTGTTATTCCATTCAATCTTGTAAAAATCAGTCTCATAGAGTTGCAATATATTGCTCATTTATAAATGAGAAAGTTGAGGCTTGGAGATATTAACCAATTTGCCCACAGGGATACAGCGAGTAATTATCATATATGGGCTTTGACATCAATAGTCTGAAGCTGGAGTCCCTGTGTTCCTGCTGTGGAATGCTTTCAAACACTGTGTGTCTGGGGTTGAGATTGCTTGAGCACCATGTTCTAAGAATCATATCTTGACTTTGACATTACTATGTAATTTTAAACAAATTACTTAAACTCAGTTTTCTCAACTATCGTATTTATTCTACTGTTATAAGGTTAAAAATGCAATTTTGTTCCGTCAATTACACTAAAAATTTGCATGTTACATATAAGGTTGCTTCCTTATCACCATGATTATGATTTTTTAGCCCACGTTAGTTCGTAAAAGTCTTTAGGTATCTTCAAAACAATTATTTTAATAACTAAAATAAGCATTTTGGGATGTTGTGATTGTGGCATAGGTTGGCAGCTGCAGCTCAGATTCGACCCCTAGCCTGGGAATTTCCATATGCCACAGGTACAGCCCTAAAAAGAAAAAAAAAAAAACAAAACTGATAATAATAAAAAATACAATAAGCATCTTGTTGAATTAATGTTAGAAACTAAGAATAACCATACATTTTTTAATGTTACCATAATTACCAGATTCCAGTGGATCACAAAGATAACAGAAAAGCATAGAACAAGCTCTAAGACAGTCAGTCCATGTTTTATCAGAGAAAAACATAACACAAAAAATTTTACTTCCATTTATCACTTACACTAGCCTCCACAGCAGTTGAAACTTCTCAACAACAATTTTTTTTTTTTTCTTTCTAGGGCCACACCTGAGGCATATGGAAGTTCCTGGGCCAGGGGTCAAATGAGAGCTGCAGTTGCTGCCACAGCCAGAGTGACACCAGATCCAAGCTGCATCATGACCTATGCCACAGCTTGCGACGTCATATCCTTAACCCACTGAGCAAGGTCAGGGATGGAACTCATTTCACGGGCACTATGTCAGCTTTTTAACCCGCTAAGCCACAATAGAAACTCCTCAAGAACAAATTTTACTGAATATATAAAAAGATATATTTTACCATAGTAAGTAGACATACGATATGTATATATTTTAACTCTTCTTAAATACAGAGTCACATTTTCAAAGTTCAGGTCATTTGATTTTTGATCAGATTGAAGTGTTTGTAGAAAAATAGTAGGAAATGAGGTTACAAATGGAGTTTAAAGACAGATTGCAAGAGTCCTTACTGTAGGTCTAAAGAATATGTATTTTGCAAGGTGACACTGGAAAACCGTTAAATATAACTGACTAAAGAAAGTATGTGTTAAATGTTTAAGGTTAGAAGTACCAGCATTACATCAGCAGAATTCAAATAGGGGAGGAAACTGAAGGCAAGAACAGTTCAAGTGGCTATTTAAAGCTCAGATATTGAAGTAATAATGGCCGTGAGAGAGAAAAAGAAAGGAATAAACAAAGATGACAAATCAGAGTCAACTCTGGTGGGAGTTGAGTTTGCAGAGGAAAATCTGAATCTGATAATCTGAAAGGATAGTTATATCAAAAATAGAAGTAGGGCAGTTACCTGAAAGTACAGTCAGTTTTGAAGGAAATGTGTAAGCAGGGAGCATGTGAGGTGATTATATGATAACAAGAGCAATTAGCTGAACAGAGAGTTAGAAATATCAAACTGGAGCCCAGGATAAGCTTTAGAATCAGGTTAATGGACTTGAGAATCAATTATCAAGAGAAGACATGTTTTCAAAGAATGAAAATTGAGAAAAAAAGCAATGAGATTTGGGCTAAAAAGTAACTCATGTTTTCTATATAAGAGGGATGAATAAGCATATAATACAGCAAAGCAAAGGCCAAAGAAGTAGCCATAGAATTCCATATATAAATATATATATATCTCAATAAGAATATATATATAAAACTATATAAAGAATGATATATATTTAAGAATATTATGTGTGTATATATATTTAAGAATACTATATATAAATACTACATATTTAAAAATACTATATGTATTTAATAATAGTATATATAGACAGAGAGGAATACTGTATGTGTGTGTGTGTATATAAGAAGAATATACATATATGTATTATTTAAAAGATTTAGAAAGATAGACTTTCAAATGCAGATGGAGAGGTGGATAGGCATTGCATTCGTCTTCCAAAATTTAGGAATCAGGACTCTAAACCAAAAGGACAAAGTCTAGCAGAAAATGTAAAGAAGAATTTTTTGTTGTTGTTTTCTCTGTTTATTTTGGTTTGTTTTTTTGTTTTTTTAAGGCCACACCTGAGGCATATGGAGGTTCCCAGGCTAGGAGGCTAGGATTTAAATCAGAGCTATAGCTGCTGGCCTACACCACAGCCACAGCAATTCAGGATCTGAGCCACCTCTGTGACCTACCCCGAAGCTCATGGCAATGCTGTATCCTTAACCCACTGAGCAAGGCCAGGGATAGAACCTGTGTCCTCAAGGATACTAGTCAGATTCCTTTCCACTGAGCCAGGATGGGAACTCAAAGAATATTTTAAATTATTAAATGAAGTAGTAGGAGTTCCCGTCATGACGTTGTGGTTAGGAACCATGAGGTTGCAGGTTCGATCCCTGGCCTTGCTCAGTGGGTAAATGATCTGGCGTTGCCATGAGCGGTGGTGTCAGTTGCAGACGCGGCTCGGATCCCGTGTTGTTGTGGCTCTGGTGTAAGCCGGTGGCTACAGCTCCAATTAGATCCCTAGCCTGGAAACCTCCATATGCCGTGGGAGTGGCTCAAGAAAAGGCAAAAAGACAAAAATAATAATAATAATGAAATAAATGAAATATTAAAGAGAAAGTGGAGAAGGAAATATTAAGGGCCTGTTATGTCTGTTCCATGTGCTATAGCAATAGAGAACTGAATATTAATTAGAGGATGCTTCTTTCAAGAATAATCCCAAGGGCAACAGAACCATCCTATCAGTTACTCCAAAGAGATATTAATGGAGAAATTGGGTCAAGATAGAAGAGCCAAGTTTTCATTACAGTTGAGAAACTTCCAAAACCCAATTTCTGCAGTCATAAATATTTCACCCACATGGTGAGTGTAGTTAAAGCAGTGACTTTAAGCAACGGAGCCATCATACTTTACTAGGAGGGTTTTGAGGCAGGGATATTACTTCAATGTGCGTGAAATGTGCATTGAAAGCTAGGTCAGAGCTCAAATTCTGTCTCCACCACTTCCAACTTTGACTACCATGAACAGTTTTCTGTGTTTCAGTTTATTCTTATAAAATATAAGAGAATAATGATAGAGTAGCTTTAATAGTTATATTTTTATGATCATAACATTAAATAACTAATCTTAAAGCTTAGAAACAGTGAAACAAAAGCATATCTGGTTCTATAAACCCAGACAGCCGCTAACCCCAAACTAAGCTAACCCCATAATCTTTACATATCAGTGCTTCCTACAAGTCTTTGAACCTAGAGAGAAGACCTGATGACACTAAACACAAACCTTGAAGGTTTATCATCAAAGCTCAAGCACGTTCAAGTGATGTAACAGAATGAGTTCCATACTAGGAGATCAAAAACAATAAGGCATGATTGTTACTTACAAGGTCAAAATAAACACATAATAATTTGACAATATAGCCCTGGAGATATTAGCTAAGGATGGCAGTTGAAGGTGATTATTGAAGTCTGCTTGTCAGGGACAATGAGTATCTTCAGGATTTTTCCTTTACTATGATTCATTTTTTTAGGGGGAGGGGGAGGAGTGCACTGGCCATGAAGAAGTTCCCTGGGCCAGGGATCAAACCAGTGCCACAGCAGTGACAATGCCAGATCCTTTTAAACCACTCTGCCACTAGGTAACTCCTACCAAGGTTTGTTTTACAAAAATAAATTTTATATTCATAGAATTCCACCTGAGGATACAAAATTGGGAAAATTAATGCCTCACATCAAAAAGAAAGGAAAAGATTCAAACTGGCAAACTAAAGCTAACAATGAGAAGTTTACGTTCAAGCTTGATCTCTGCCTTGTGTACTCTGGCCTCACAAACATTACAGTAGCACCTCCTGGGTAAAATAAAGAAACTTGATTTAGTGTCCACACATTTTTTTTTCCCACTTAGACGCACATTAAATGGCTCCTAGGAGGATATTGTATAACATCGAGTGTTTGTTGTCCCAATATAAATGGGAGAAAAGGGAACAAGCAAACTAAAAAGAGAAATTTTATCTGTGTTGAAAGTTCAAGTTTAGCGCCTCACTAACAATAGTTTTAGCTCTGAAAACAAAGCTTCCTTCATCTTATTGGAGGCAAAAGGACTCCATGAATTAATTTATCTCAAACTTAATTCAAATCTGCATACACACACACAAATCATTTGAATTAATCAGGAATCACCTGAATAAAAACCTGAGAAAGTATTGCTCTATGCAATACATATAGACACTAAATTCTAAAAAGCTAAGATATGGTTCTGATGCCAAAAAGCACATTGATTTTCTGTTACCATGTGTTCATCTGTCTTCTGAAGTCCAAAGGCTAGAAATACGTTTAGTTTTATATTAAATCCATTGAGAAACCCATCAATATTTTAAAAAAACACCTTGCCCTGCCAACAAAGAACATTTTCTTTTTTGGCTTTAGATTTTTAGGGCCACACCCTCGTCATATGGAAGTTCCCAGGCTAGGGGTCCAATCAGAGCTACAGCTGCCAGCCTACACTACAGCCACAGAACGCCAGATCCTTAACCCACTGAGCAAGGCCAGGGATCAAACCCAAAGCCTCATGGATACTAGTTGGGCTCATTACCGCTGAGCCACAATAGGAAATTCCACAAAGGGCATTATTCTATCTTTAACTAGTTTGCGTATGAGTGATTAAACTTGACTGACTATTGAGGCAACAAGGAGTGAAAAGATATGTCTTCCCCACGTGTAAACTTTAGTAACAGAGTTTCACAGATTAGTCTGGAAAACATAATGCTCTGGACAGTTGGAATGAAAAAATTCCCTCTACAAGAAATTATATTTTTGGAGTTCCCATCATGGTGCAGCGGAAACCAATCCGACTAGGAACCATGAGTTTGTGGGTTCTATCCCAGGCCTCACTCATCAGGTTAGTTGCCGTGAACTGTGGTGTAGGTCACAGAAGCGGCTCAGATCTGGCGTTGCTGCGGCTGTGTTGTGCAGCTGTAGCTCTGATTCAACCCCTGGCCTGGGAAACCTCCATATCCACAGGTGTGGCCCTAAAAAGCAAAAAAATATATATATAATAATAATAATTACATGTTTTACTAATCTAATTTTATACCTAGCTTAAGAGTTTTATAGTTTATGATCATCTGTTTGGCAACTGCTTCTGTATAGGATATCTCAGATTACATCTGACACTGCCAGATTTCCTCCTAAAGTTCTGGCAATGTAAATAAATACCAATAATTCCTAGTGGGGCTTAAATGCATGTAAGATTAAAATGTACAACTGGAGTTCCCTGGTGGCTCATCAGGTTAAGGATCTGACATTGTCACTGCTATGGCTCAGGTCACTGTAGTTGTGCAGGTTAGATCCCTGGCCAAAATAATAAATGAAATTAAATAAATAAAATAAAATGTATGACAAGCTGTATTTTTTCTTCCCTAGGGCCGTCATAACAAAGTACCACAACTGCTTGGCTTAGAAACAGAAATGCATTGTCTTGTGGGTCTGGAGGCCAGAAGTCTGAGGTTGGCTGTTGGCAGCATTGGTTCTTCTGAAGGCAGTAGCTGCAGGTATCCCTTGGCTTGTAAATGGTTCTCCCTCATTTCTTCACCTTGTCTTCAACTGTGTGTGTCCCTGGGTCTAAATTCCCATCTCTTATAGGGACTCCAGTCATATGGTTTAGGGCCCATCTACTCCAGTATGACCTCATCTGAACTACTTACATCCACAAGGGCTCTGTTTCCCAATAAATTCCCATTCAGAGGTCCTAGTAATTAGGATTTCAAAGTATCACTTCGGAAGGGTATACAGTTCAACCCATAATACAACCATAACCATGAAGTTAAAGAGTACTAAAAACTCTATATTTCTTTCTTTTTTTCTCTTCCTTCTTCCCTCCCTCCCTCCCTCTCTTTCTCCCTTTCTTTCTTTCTTTCTTTCTTTCTTTCTTTGGGCTGCACCCAAAGCATATGGAAGTTCCCAGGCCAGGGGTTGAACCCAAGCCATAGCTCCAACCCATGTCGCAGCTGTGGCAACATTGGATCCTCAACCCACTACGCTGGACTGGGGACCTGAGCTGCTGCAGTTGGATTCTTAACCCACTGCACTGCAGCAGGAGCTCCTCATTACCCAATTTTTCTAGGCCTACAAGAATCATAGTTTAAACATTCCTAGGTTTATATGTTCTCTGGGGAAAGTATCAAATCCACAGAAAGGGTCTTAATGTTAAAAATAACAGAACAAGAGCAGGAGAAATCATCAAAGATATTAAAAACAAACTATCAGGTTAAGATGTGTTAGAATAAGTTTTTATTTAATGGCTCCCCGAGGCATGTTAATGATTACTCGTGGAAAGCCTTTAATAGTGTTTTAGCATATGGGGAATCTGTAGGTAACTAATGATGTATGTACCTGGGTTTGGCTCAGATCTAACATAGACACACTTGTCACCTTTTCAGCTCTCTGTAGTACTTCCTAACTTCACAGTGTTTTAGTAAATGAGAGAACTATTATAATTCCTTTACATGAATTGTTCTCACGTAATACAACTCTACAAAAGATGTTGCTATGTTTCTTACCTCCATTTAAGGAAATATATCTAGAAGAGATTAAATAACTCATCTAGGACCACATCCCTTATTCAGAGGCTCTCAAAACTCCTGAATGCCTCATGTGTTAGAGATTACAGTATTTTGGAGACGACTACAAGTGTATATCTCTGCTTCTAGCTATCTATTGCTTGAGAAAATAATCCAATATACAATCTTTCGTATTACAATTGTCCATAAACCATCTTTCCAAACATCACAGGCAAAAAAAAATAGGGCTAATGAATCCCCCTCAAAGTGGTCGATTTCATTTTCCCTTTCAAAATAAATTTCTAAAACAATCAAGGCTACATTCTCATATGGATGATGAAATAGAGTATGTAATCTGGACTTCCTATTGTGGCTCAGTGGTAAAGAACCCACCTAGTATACATGGGGATGTGGGTTCGATCCCTGGATTTTCTCAGTGGATTAAGGATCAGGCATTGCCTGAGCTGTGGTATAGGTCACAGACACAGCTCAGATCCCATGTTGCTGTGGCTGTGGTGTAGGCACAGCTGTAGCTTTGATTTGACCCCTAGCCTGAGAATTTACATATACTGTAGGTGTGGCCCTAAAAAAGAAAAAAAAAAAAGATTATGTAATCTGCAACTTCAAAAAGGCTGGAATATTGAAAGACCAATCTCTTGAATGACAGGGTGGTGGCTGTGGTACAGATTACTAGTGCTAACTCTTATCCAGTAATCCTCTCTCACTTCCTCTTTCCTGCTCTTATACATTAATTAGTTGGGACCTTCTGACCAGTTTTAATCAAAGGACTGTGAGACTGGTCCCTATTACTTCTGAGCTAAGGCACTTAACATTCTGCCTTACCCCAGGGGTTCACTTGCCCTAGAAGCTTTGTGCTTCATCATTCTGGACCCTGAGGTGTTGTTTGAAAGGAAGTTGCCCTAGCACAGCATCTGAGCCAGACTTTGTATGCATAAATCCACTAAACATCTGGGCTGTATTTGTCAGCAGAGCATAGCCTAATCTATCTCAAGTAATATGGAAATGCTGGGTTTCATTTTTATTTATTTATTTGTCTGTCTTTTTTTTTTTTTTTTTTTGCTTTTTGCTTTTTAGGGCTGCAGCTGCGGCATTATAGAAGTTCCCAGGCTAGGGGTCAAATCAGAGCTACAGCTGCTGGCCACAGCCACAGCCACAGCAAGGTGGGATCTGAGCCACATCTGTGACCTACATCACAGCTCATGGCAAAGCCGGATTAAAGCCAGATCCTTCACCCACTAATCGAGGCCAGGGATGGAACTGACGTCCTCATGGATACTAGTCGGATTCACTACTGCTGAGCCATGATGGAAACTCCTTGTCTGTCATTTTTAAACTTCATCAAGATTTTTCAGAAAACAGAACAATTCCACCTGGACAGTCACAGAAGTCTCAACACACAGGTGACTTCTTAGAGGAATTTTGTGGCAACACAAAAAAGGAAAGGCCAGCTTGCACGGTATGAAATCCTTTCTTCACTTTACACCAGCCCTAAATGTATGGGACAGATGGGGGAACAAAGTGCTGTCAGAGTTGCCAGCTTTGACATTCCTGGGACAAAAATGCTTCCAAAAGGGCATAGCTCCACAAGCCTTCAAAATCTGGAGGATTAATTCACTTCATCACCCTCATCAAATCGTTAGGACTAGTACAATGTTCACTGGGATAAAACTAATGGAGAAAACAGGGAATGTGCTGGGGCTTTTGTGCAAATAAGGCATTTGATTTTAACTTTAGAATTTAGCACAAAACCAAGAAAAAAAATCTTCTGAATTTAAGACACTGATAGTTGACCGATCCAATTGCTCTAAAACTATTGTGCCTAAGTTATATAATCGTCTATAGAGACAATAAAATTTCAGGCATTATAACCTTGGAAAGAATATATTTGTTACAACCTGGATCTTTGCTGAATTACTGGAACTAAATTCTCAACTAACATTGCAGGGTCTGGAGTCTGACTGCCTTTGACTCCCTCCCAGCAATTCTGCTTAATAGGAATGGGATTTTGGACAAATAAAATGTTTTGCTTCTTATCAAATGGGGATCATTTCCACATTATACTATGCTGAGGCTTAAAGGAGGCTTATATATCACAAATTCATTTACCACACAGCCTGACACATAAAATGTACACAATGCCTTTTAATGAGTAATATTATTAATGTATATGAATAGAATTAGGTTAAAATGCATTTACAAATGACTTGTAATCTTTAATTCAAGCAGGAGTAGGTATATACTGTATTGGTGAATCATTTAGGCTTTTGGATTTGTCTACTGGGTTCAAATACAATTATCTCATCATTGGGTGAAATTTTTTTATAATGACTTTTATTTTTTCCATTATTGGTTTACAGTGTTCTGTCAGTTTTCCACTATACAGCAAAGTGATCCAGTCTTATATATATATATATTAGTACATACATACATATATATATATATATATTCTTTTTCTCACATTATCCTCCATCACAAGTGACTGTTTATAGTTTCCTGTGCTATACAGCAGGATCTCATTGCTTATTCATTGGGTGAAATATTGAGTCAACCTAGGCAAATCATTTAATTCTTCTATTTCTTCCTTTGTACACAGAGGTAACCAATATAGCACAACTTAGAGGAATGTGAGAAATGTAGAAAACCATGAAAGATCCTTTTATCATCAAATCATGATTTCCAAAAGTCAAGAGAGCTATTGTATATACATCATTGATATTTAGAAAACTTTTATTAAATATAAGTACAAAAAATGTTTATTTGATGTTCTGTTATAATTATTCCCAAAGATAATTAAGATTTAGCACGTTATAATATGTGAAGCCTGTACTCAAACTAGCAATTTTTAGACATTTATGGAGAATGACTATAGACTTTAAGAAATACTTAAAGACGAAATATAAAAAGAAAGTTAATACTTATATATATATGCGTTGCAACATTTTGCAGGGCTCCTAGTTGGTTGTAGTTGAATATGTTCTCAGTAAAAGCCTTATTGAATACATTACATGAAATCTATGAAATAACAATAAAAAACAGTTTTGCATTATTCAGACTTTTAGGTAATTACAGAATGGGGTTGAGATAATACACACAGCTGACATAAAATACATTTTATTGAGGGAAGGAATTAAAAAAAAAAAAAACAGAATAGGAGTTCCCATCCTGGCTCAGTGGAAATGAATCTGACTACCAACTATGAGAACTGTGGGTTTGATCCCTGGCCTCACTCAGTGGGTTAAGGATCCTTTGTTGTCATGAGCTGTGGTGTAGGTCATTGACACAGCTTGGATCTGGCGTGGCTGTGGTGTAGGCCACCAGCTACAGCTCCAATTTGACCCCCTAGCCTGAGAACGTCCATATGCCACAGGTGTGGCCCTAAAAAGAAAAAAACAAAACAAAACAAAACTAGAATGAGGTTGGGAGCAGAGAACAGGGGTGAATGCAAAACATCTCTTTTTCTTCTGCAGTGTACTGCTAACAGGGGTGAATGCAAAACATCTCTTTTTCTTCTGCAGTCTACTGCAGTAGAGAAAGAAGCAGAGAATCACGTCGCTACTTTGCTACTAATATGTTTACTAGGAAAAGTCTCAGTGCCCAAGAAATGTGTGCATGTCACCTATGCCCCTGTTGCCTCCATTTAAGAAAACATTCATGAGCGTGAGGCTGTCTTTGTCCATGACCTAAGCTGAGCATCTCCACACAAACCCAGAAGGGGGAAAGTAGCCTCACCAAAGTTCAAGGGTTCTGAAATGTTCCACTGTGACCCTTAAAGTGGCTCCCCTCCGTGCCTCCTAAGTAAAAGAGTAGTTTTGTTTTGTTTTTTTTCTGGAATTGTGGATACCAAGGAAAACAATGGATTTCTTAAAAGCCACTTCATAGTAACTGATTTCTCTAACAATAATGAGCAGAGAATAAACATGCTTGTGCTAAGATCCAGGCTCCCCTGGCTTCCCATAGTCATTGTCAGAGGCCCTTGTGTTCTGAGTAACAACTAGATTTCCCAGAGGTCCACAGCTATACCCAGGGAGCCAAAGCATCATTAGCTGTTGGTGAACTTGGCCCCACCCTAGTGGAAGACACAGGTGCCAACCTCTCTAGACTTCTTGGTTTCACTGCCTGTAGTCAGGACAGATCTACCCATGAGGATTAATTACTCTTATCCATCCTCCCCAATCTCCTCTTCTCCATCCAGGGATCACAAAGGTATCTCATATGCAGATCTCAGCCTTCTTCATCTACCACCCAAAATCGCGGCCTGGCCGTCAGTGTCGTATTAATCCCTTCAAATCTTTAGGTCTTTTGAAGCCCAGCCCCAGAAGCAGCGGGCTGCTTTCCTTTTCTGCATGCTAGCCTCTTCATTCCTCACAGTTTCCATAATATCTACTGTTACCACTTTGGTGCTTATTCCATGGAGCCTGGATGTGGAGTTGACATCCTTGCTCTTCATTGCTGCCTTCAGAACATTCTGCCAGTCTTCTCTCTAAAAATTAAGCCTGCTTCATCCTTTTATATCACTCCCAAATCTTCACTTTTGCTGCCTGTGTTTCTTTCACATTTTTTTCTCGGTCTCTTCCTTATATTCTTCCCATGATTTTATCTTGCAGCTCATCATCGGTCTTGCCAACATTGCTCCTATGTATATTTTCATGGGATCAAGATTGAATCTGTTGCTTCTTCTATGCCTTAGCCTCTTATTTCCATGAATTCATCTCTTCCAAGGATTGTATCCTCTACACGTTCCCATTTACCAACTTCCATGGCCACATCCTAGTTCTTCCCAATGCCAATAACTGTAATTCCTAGATCAACTCAGGTTTATGATTCCCATTCACTGACCACCAATTTCTATCAACTTATCTCATTTTCTCCATTACACAGACTCTAGATTACTTAGAACATACTGGTAATGGAGAGATAGACATAATCACTGATAGAGAGATTCACTACATAAAGGCATCAATTCTCATCATATTGATCAACAAATTTAATACAATTTCAATTAAAATCCCACAGATAATGCACATATTTGTTTGTGAGTATATAACTTGAGAAGCTGATTCCAATGTTTTTATGATAAAACAAAAGGCCAAAGCACAGTGAAAGAAGAGAAAGTCAGAGTGACTTGTCCTTCCATATAATAAGACTTTTTATAAATATCTGGCTTTTATTAGAATAAAATTAGGACATTATTCTTTAGTCAAATATCAAATGAAGCAATTAGGACAGAATAGAAAGCTCAGATATTGGCAAACATGTCTTTACAAATGTAATTTCTGACAGAGATTATATTACAGATCATTTGGAAAGGAATGGATTCTATAAAATGGTGAGGTAATCATTTGTTATCCACATGCCACAAAAATACATAAAATTTAATACTAGTTGGATAAAAACAATACATGAAAATACTAATACTTGAAACTATTAGAAGAAATTTTTATTACGAGAGGAATATTTCTTATAAGATTGAAAATTACAAACCCTAAGGAAGGTTTTGAAACAATCTGCTGTGGTAAATTTAATCTTCCCTATTAAATAATTTGAATAGAAAATGAGAAGACATTCTCCAGGCTAGAAGACATTTGTAATACAAGTATTGGTATCAATAATACATATACCACAAAGCAGTAAGAATTTTTAAAACATAGATCAACATTATTTCACAGAGGGATAAATGGCCCAAAAGCATGAAAGTATGTTCCCCTGCATTGGTACCTAGCAAAATGTAAACTGATTCTCAACATCATTGGTATTTATCAAAATGCAAATTAAAATCATGATGAAGTACTATTTTTCCCAGTATTTTGGCAATTTTTAAAAATCACCATACCATGTATGGGCAAAGACATGGCACAAGGGCCACTCAAGACATGAATATAAACCATTATGTGGAAAACAATGTAACAATGTTTGGTAGATAGAAAACACAAATCCCAGAAGTTCTAGTCCTATGGTTCTTGAGTGACATGTATAACACCCAAGCGGTATTGTTTTCATAGGGGGAAAAACTGTAAACATTATAAATATATCAAGAGGAAAATGGCTTACTCTATAATTGGAAAATAAATCAGCCATAACCACTCACATCATTACCAAAAAATTACGCTTATTCAATAGCATAAGCAAGTTCCTAGTATAATAAATACCCTGTGTTTATCAAGAAAATAAATAAAATAGGAAAGCAAGAATGTAACAAGTCTCAAACTCTGGTTATTGGAGAGTCAGGGAAGGAGAAAAAGGGGTGGGATCAGGGAATCAATATTTGCAAGGGGACTTCAAAAGATTCATAGTTCTATTTTTCTAGTCTAAGCCATCTGTTCATAGCTTTCATCTATGGTTATTTATATACATACATATTAATATTATTTTGTATATAATAAGTCTTCAATTTAAACATATATGAATAATGTTATTGTGGTTACAAATCAAGATACCACAGTGAACTCACGTTCAGACACCATCTTTAACCACAGAGAAGTCAGTATAAATATGAAGTACCGAATTCTGAAGGTCATATCAGTGTTCAAAATCAAGAAGCAAAGACAACCAAAGCACAAAGAAAGATGAACTGGAATGAGGTACTCTGTGTTTTGTATTGCCCATTTCTGAAAGTTTTGCGCCCACGGAAGCAGAAGGCTATTACATCACCTCTTGACCACTCTCTAGACCAAGCTTACAGGTTGCCTGGAATTGCAATGGATACAATATTATTTTGAGAAAGGAACACCGGACCCTCTGGATAAAACCTAGGGAAAAGTGTAAAGAGAGAGGGATACTAACTAAACTAAAATTTTCCCACTCCAATTAAGGCTGGAATTCAAAATCATAAAACAAATGAATAATTCAAATATTAAGGCAACCTAAACAGAAATTTTAAATAATTATGTAAAATAAGTGAAAAACCTTTATCATTCGGTAAGAGTTACAGAAGAAAATTGAGGGAAAAATAGTAAAAGAGGATTTGCTTGAAATTTCCCAGAATTGAAAAAAAGTCCAACTGTTTTAGTCTGAAACCTGACTATTAAGCATGTTTCTTTAAAATTAACTCATACCTAAACTTTTCCCATTACACTGAGATGTCAATACATCAGGAATGAAAAGATAGTCCTTAAAGTTATCAACATCCAAAAGGCAACTATAGTAATTCTATAGTACTCATCTATAAATGCAAGAAAAGTATGCAGAATAGTTTCTCCATAAGAAATATGGTTATAGTCCTTTAGGCAAATACCCATCAATCAGAAATCAAAAATAATATCCAGATATATTATTGGACATGCACAGTTATTTTATAGCCAAAGAAAATCCTCTCTGATAAAATTAAGATCTTTCTTGCTTTCTTTTTTAATCTATCATGTATCTATCATCTATATACCTATCCTATCATTTACCTAGCTATCTATCTGCAAGGTAAGAAGAGTAAACCCAAAGGAAGGCATAGATTTTTTTTCAATGTTGAACATAAAAATTCATCAACTAGTCAATTTAATTAAATTTTGATGGTTCAATTAAACATAATTTTCTTTGGTATTTGAAAATGGAAAAATAAAACCTCTAAGGAAGATTAAAAAGTGTTAGGGTCTTGATCATGAATGGATGTTGGACTTTGTCGAATGCTTTTTCTGCGTCTATTGAGATGATCATATGATTTTTGACTCTTCTTTTATTAATGCGGTGTATGACGTTGATTGATTTGTGTATGTTGATCCATCCAGAATTTTGAATAATTTTATGAAGCCCTGGGTGAGAATGCGACAGTAGGGCACAGTCAAGGGTCTGAAGCTCCATGCAGGTATGTATCATGTCCACTATATTTCAGCACCAGGAAAGAGGCTTAAGTTTAACAGGCACTTAATAAAGATTTTTCCCAGCTTTTTTTTAATTAAAATATAGTCGATTTATAATGTTTCTTCAGTTTCGGTTGTACAACAAAGTGATGCAGTCCCACATACATATACATTTTTTTTTTTTTTGTCTTTTTGCTATTTCTTTGGGCCGCTCCTGCGGCATATGGAGGTTCCCAGGCTAGGGGTCCAATCGGAGCTGTAGCTGCCAGCCTACGCCGGAGCCACAGCAACGCGGGATCCGAGCCGCGTCTGCAACCTACACCACAGCTCACGGCAACGCCGGATCGTTAACCCACTGAGCAAGGGCAGGGATCGAACCCGCAACCTCATGGTTCCTAGTCGGATTCGTTAACCACTGCGCCACAATGGGAACTCCCGTATACATTTTTTATGTATATGTATATATGTATGTATATGTATATTTCATCATTTTCCAACACAAGAGATATACAGTAGGTACTATACAGTAGGAACCCATTGCTTATCCATTCCAAATGTAACTTGCATCTACTAACCCCAACTCCTCATTCATCCCACTCCCCTCCCACCTCCCTTCCCACCCCACGGCAACCACAACTCTTCTCTCCATGTTTGTTAGCTATTTCTGTTTTGTAGATAGGATCATTTATTCTGTATTTTAGATTCCACATGTAAATGATATCATATGGTATTCGTCTTTCTCTTGCTGATTTATTTCACTTAGTATGAGAATCTCCTAGTTTCCTCTGTATTGCTGCAAATGGCATTATTTTGTCATTTTTACGGCTGAGTAGTAGTCCATTATGTATATGCACCACATCTTCTTAATCCATTCATCTGTCAGGTTGTTTCCATGTCTTGGATATTGTGAATAGCTGCAGTGAACATAGGAGTGCATGTATTTTTTTTTTTTGTCTTTTGTCTTTTTAGGGCCACACCTGCAGCATATGGATGTTCCCAGGCTAGGGATTGAATCAGAGCTGCAGCCGCTGGCCTACACCACTGCAATGTGGGATCTGAGATGTATCTGCAACCCACACCACAGCTCATGACAACGCCGGATCCCCAATCCACTGAGCAAGGCCAGGAATCAAACCTACATCCCCATGGTTGCCAGTCAGGTTCATTAACCGCTAAGCCACGACGGGATCTCCTGCATGTATCTTTTTGAATGAATGTTTTGTTGAGATATACGCCTAGGAGGGGAATTGCTAGATCACATGGTAGTTCTACATTAAGTTTTCTGAGGTCCCTCCATACTGTTTTCCATAGTGGTTAGGAGAAAAGAGGGTGGTGAAGGAGTAGGATGTGAGGCTCACCTATTTCCACAAATATATTGAAAATCTACCCACATGTATAGAGCAGGAAAAACTTCAAGAAAACGAATAGGACAAAAGAAAGAAAAAAAGGGAAAGGAAAGGAGAACTAAAAAGGGTGGGTTGGCTGCATGCCTAGGAGGGAGGTGGAAAGAGGAAAAACTCCTGCACCCTTGGAAGCTCCCAGCTTTATTGAGATATAATGGACATATAACCTTGTGTAAGTTTAAGATGTGCAATATGTTGATTTGATACACTTATGCATTACAAAATAGCTACCACAGTTGGATTAGTTAACACCTCTCTCACCTCGCATGACTATTTCTTTTCTTTTCTTTTTTTTCTTTTCTTTGCTTTTTTTGGTGTGGTGAGAACATTTAAGATCTACTCTCTTAGCAACTTTCAAGTACAGAGTATATTATTGTGAACTATAGTCACCATGCCATACATTACATCATCATAAACCATTCATCTTATAACTAGGATCTTGTACCCTTAAACCAACATCTCCCAATTTCCCCAACTGCCTAGTCCCTGGAAATTATACTCTAGTCTGTTTTTAGAAGTTCAGATATTTTAAATTCCAGATATGTGTATCACACAGTATTTATCTTTCTCTGTCTGACTTACCTCATGTGCAACCAACTTAAGGTTCATCTGTGTTGTTAAAAACGGCATTTCTTCCTCTCTCATTTCTGAATAACATCCATACATATATGTGTGTATATATCAATATACATATATTGAGAGAGAGATCACTTTATTCATCCATAGATGAACACTTAGATTATTGCCATATCATGGCTACTATCAATAACATACAGCTTTATAATAAACACAGAAATACAAATATCTCTTCAAGATAGTGATTTCACTTCCTATGGGTATATACTCCAAAATGGAATTTCTGGATCATATGTTACCTCTGTTTTTTGTTTGTTTGTTTGTCTTTGCTTTTTTTTAGGGCTGCCCTATGGCATATAGAAGTTCCCAGGCTAGGGGCTGAATTGGAACTGTAGCTGCCCGCCTCCGCCACAGCCACAGCAATGCAGGATCTGAGCCACGTCTGCAACCTACACCACAGCTCACAGCAATGCCAGATCCCTAACCTACTGAGCGAGGACAGGGATCGAACCTGCCTCCTCATGGATGCTAGTCAGATTTGGCAACCACTGAGCCATGATGGGAACGCCTTGGTAGTTCTGTTTTTAATTTTTTGAGGAAGGTCTCTGAGCTGTTTTCCACAAGGGCTGTACCAATTTACATCTCCACCAGTAGTGCAAAACAGCTCCCTTTTTTCCATATCCAACAAAGATTTTTTGATTGGTCAGTTGTTGTCATTTACAGAGTTAATGACAAAGATAGATGTTTATTCTAGTATGAAGCAGGCTCTGTACCTTGGTGTGAAAGTGTAAGCCTTTACACTTTCATTAGCTTTGGCTTCTTTGTTATAGAGTATTTTCAGCAGTATAGTTCATTCATGCCTGCCTTCTCATTGCCTGATTTTGTTGATGTCACATTCAATTATTACTGCAAATATTTCTGTGAAATACTTCATACCAGCTTTCCCTTTCCTTTTCCTAAAAATTCTAAAATATCCAAAGCTTCAACAAAAGTGAATGCTTTCACCTCTGCTGTCAACTCAGCAATTCACGCTTGCCCTCTGACAGGAAGCACAAGCTTCTTCCCTCACCTGTGATGGTCACTTAGAGCAACAGTGTTCATATGGTTATTGCCAAAGATGTAAACTCCTCAGCATGCTTAGTTTTGGTTACTGTAATGATATAATAGGTTATTAATAATACTGTTAACACCTACTAATAACATGTATGTTTGGCTTTGTTCTAGAGCTTTTCATTTTTGGGTGTGTTGCTGTTGTTGTTTTTCAGTAATAAAAGAAATTCATGTACATAAATAAGTTTCTTTTAATTGAAATGTGTTTATATATATATATGTTCCCAAGTATAAGGAAGCTTTGGATTAAGCTATAATTGTGCAGTTATTAAATCCCTTCTGTAAATAAACAACTTCAATTAGGGAAAGTATATTACAGACATATTACTTTGAGATAGGTACCATAATACATACACATGCACTTAAAATACACATATGCACACACACACACACATACACACACACACACAGAAAGAAGTATGTGCAGTATATCTATATATATCTTGCAGTAATGTTTACCTATCTTGAAAAATGTATGAATTATTGTCTTTTTCCTCTAGGGAAAGGTGGTAATACTATTTCAAAGGAATTAATCATTTTGTATAGAGGATGAATGGATTTAATCCTTGGCGAATTAAAGGATTTTTACCAAGTGGAATTATAAACTCTATTCTTGCCACGAGTCTACTCAATAGCTGGAGTGAGAACTGGAGTGTGATTGAATATCAGATCTTTCACAGACTGATGGGACTTCACAGACCATTATTGATGACTCAGAATAAAATACGTTTAATAAGTGCCTATTATACAAAAATCATCCTCTGAGGTTGCTATTGAGCAGAAAGTAAATTTCATACTTAGTTACTGAGATTCATTAACACAGATAAATTGGAAAAAGGAAATAGTGGAATGTAATTTGACTCTATAGAAAGTAGAGTTAGCATTTAAATGAGAGGATCAGAATAGAGTTTACAAAGGAGGAAACATATGAGCTGGAATCCAAGGATGGTTAGATATAATGGGGGCAAGAGAGGGAAGAACAAGTCCAAGTTCTCTATAAAGAACCAAGTAAAGCCATGATACATTCCAGATGTTGAAGTATTGTTTTGCAAATGATGAATGAAAACAGAAAGTGTTGATATTTTAAGGAAATTTTTATATCTTTTAAGATATTAAAAAGTCTTAGGACAAAAGATTCCAGATTATCTCAGCAGTGCTAGTATTTTCTAGCACCCTTTTTTTTTTCCATCCTCTACTTCACTTTCCTCAGCTTACAGACTTTTGTTTCCTTGTTGCCTCATGGTCACAAGATGCTGGTGTAACTTCAGACATCAGGTTCTCATAATACAACAAAGCAAAAAGGCAAGATGTGGGGGAACCATTGCTTATACATCTCTTTTATAAGGGAGAAAAATATTCCTCAAAATGTTCCATGGCAGAATTTCTCTATATTTAATTGGCCAGAGCTGGGTCACAAAACCGCTTCAGATTAACCGCTAGCAAAAGGAAAAAGAATCCACCATGATTCATACCCTGGCACTGTGCAAGGTAATTCCTAAAGAAAACCGGGGTTCTTTTAGCAAGGGGGGAAGGGCTGTTGGGTATGAACCATCTATTACCCACTGTGGGTAATTCTGGAATATGGTACACATGTGGAGAAAACATATGACAACACGAAAAATGATTTGAATGAAAGAATGAAAAATATTGGCCATCCATCCAAGAAGCTGATTTTTAATTTGATTGCCAATTGGAAGACTTTTATATTGAAAACTTTGTTGGTTTGTTTCTTTATTTTTTGGTTTAGTTTTCTTTGGGTTTGGTTTCCTTCCACTAGTAGAAAAATTACTCTAGCAGCAGTGTGTAAACTGGATCAAAACTGAGAGAGTCTGCTAGTAAGAGAAACTTAGGAGATTTTCTAATTACCATAAAGACCAGTGGGAGATGAAAATAGGAAATTGATTCAAATGATGTTTGTTCAATTGAAGAATGTGAAATTCATCAAATGAAAAATAAGTGGAAGGATTCAAACAGTGACTGTAAGTCTTCAAGCTCAGGTTTTTAGGAACATAATGCATCCTTGAATACAATGGGATAGACAAGAAGATGATTCTATGAGGAATACATTGAAAGCATACCCCAAAATAAATTTAATCATCCTTCGGCCAGTTATTTAACCAAAATTTCAACCATCTACAATACACAGCAATTGTGACATTAGATGTTTGAATTATTAGTTCTTTTTCAAATGATTTTTATTTTTCCATTATAGGTGGTTTTCAGTGTTCTGTCAGTTTCCACTGTACAGCAAAGTGACCCAGTCACAAATATATATACATTGCCTCTCTCACATTATCCTCCATCATGCTCCATCATAAGTGACTAGATATAGTCCCCTGTGCTATATAGCAGGATCTCATTGCTTATCCACTCAAAATGCAAGAGTTTGCATCTATTAACCTCAGATCGATTAAGCCATCTAGTATCCAGGCAGAAAATACTGTTAAGGAAAAACCTGGGGAATATTTATATTATTTTATATCATATATATATATGATTTATGTAATATTATTTACTCATATTATATGTATATATTAAATTACTAATAAAATGGATTAACCAATTGGTTAAAGAATATTATATATAAAATATTGGTTTGTTAATATGTACTCTGCACTTGATGAATTTTTTGTGAGTGGTCTTAAGGGAGAAAAGAATAAAAATCAAATTTGTACAGCAGCCACATTCTGACAATGAATTGGAAAGTGTTTATTTTTAGCTTTACAGTTGTAAACTTGTTTTGAAATTAACATAAAAAAGGAATAAGTTATTTTAAGTGCACTTTTGAACAAATCATTATATGTGAATCTGAAGTCGGTAAATAAAATTTTAATTTAAATATAAAGAAATGTATCAATATTTCAAGTTTTTTCATCAATATCCTTGATATGTCAATGCTTTTGCCAAATGTGTTATTACATATCTTAAAAATACATACAGATAGGAGTTCCTGTCGTGGCTCAGTAGTTAACGAATCTGACTAGGAACCATGAGGTTGCTGGTTCGATCCCTGGCCTTGCTCAGTGGGTTAAGGATATGGCATTGCTGTGAGCTGTGGTGTAGGTTGCAGACGTGGCTTGGATCCCACGTTGCTGTGTCTCTGGTGTAGGCCGGCGGCTACAGCTTGATTCGACCCCTAGCCTGGGAACCTCCATATGCCGTGGGTGTGGCCCAAGAAATGGCAAAAAAGACAAAAAAAAGTACATACAGATAGGAATTTTATTAATCGGATAGAAAAGAAATGGAGAGAATGACTAGATAATAGTTTAATAGAGGAAGAGATAGTCTAAAATATATCAAGCTTAATTATTATGCTAACTACTTTACATTAGCTATAGGCTACCTTTACAATAGGGTCTATTGTACACATGAATTGTGATAAGTGATATTTACTCTCCCCAAGATAACAGAGCTAAGTAACAGAAGAACAGAATGGCTCCACAGCCCATTTGCTTTTGTCATTTTGTGTACATATGCTGTGTGTGTGTATGCATGATTTTACAATTCATTTAATTTTAACATCACTCTAACTGTATAGACATAATGACACTAAACCTGATACTCATCTATTAGAATACTAGTGGTCATTTGGGAAAAGCTGTTATGCTGGACAAAAGTTGCTGAAACAGCAAAGGCCCACAGAAGTCATATCACAGCTGAATTTTAGGCTATGCTTGGCCACACAGAGACCCAAAACACTGATAGTGTTTACCTTCATATTTTGAGCTACTATGATTTCAGGGTAATTATGTTTTTTGGGTTTTGTTTAATGAGTTATGTCTATACATATCTAAAATGAATAGGCGAATTGGATGTAGAAAAAATAGAATAATAGATTGAGATAATCAGCAATCATTAAATATGCTAATTTTCATTTTGATAAATAATGTAAAATCTTTTGATCCTGCATGTTATATAGCTCTTATTTGGGGTTATGTTCTATTAGTCATTTTTATTGATCAAAATTAGTACATTCCCCATTCATGAGAACTCAATGTTTGTTAAATTGAACTAAAGTACATGTGTACATCAACGAATCAGGTCTTCTAAACACCACATCCCTGGTGAACCTCAATATCATTTTTTTCAAACCATCCATGAAATAATTGATCACAACCTTAATATCTTATCTAAAACAAGTTTAAATTGTATAATAATTAATATTTAATTTATTATTTGTTAATTGTTTATCTTCCTAAATAAAAGTCTCTATTTTTCCTAATTTTTTCCATGTTCTAACACTCCTGAGGGATGTGAGAGGCACTCAGAGGGTTCCTTCGTACTAATAGAGTTTGTCTGTGGTAGATTCCAAAAGATCAGTGAAGGAAAGTAAAAAGAAAACAACATGTTTGAAATGCCCATTCCATCTTTCTGCCATTCCACTACCCACTGTCATCACTACCTCAGACATATATACAGTTCACCTTTATCCTTTTTCACTTATAAGTTACTATCTTTATTGTGTGAAGAGTAGCAAGCCAAAATAGTTCAATCTTTAAGGTGCAAATGTTATTGTAGGAAATCATGCCTATCAAACTGTCTATCTCTGAAATGAGAAGAGTGTAAATAATTCAAGAGAGATGTCTAGATTTTCATATATTTTATATATTTCATATATTTTTATATTTTTATATATTTCATATATATATAAAATATACTTCATATATTTTATACACATGCACACATATATATAATGTTAATAAGAATATCCAACATCTGATGTTGAATATGTGTAGGTTATTACTTGGGTATAAAAAAGTATGTCATTTTTCTCATTATCTATGGCTGACCTTTAACAGGGCCATTATACAACCTTAATCATTCAGTAAAGCCAGCTCCATTAACAAACACACATGGGACTAACTAATGTTCTTCCATCCTCCGTATATTCTAGCTTCTTCTCCCATGCATTGTTGCTTTACCCTATATTTTAATTACAGCATTTTCTCCCTCCAGATTGAAAGCCTTTTATGACTTCCTTGAGTACCTGAGCTGTCTGTTTTTTTGTGCAGATTTGAAAATAAGTGATTCCCAGCTCAGTTTATAAGCCTGCCTTTCCCAATTTCACTTGGCAGTGGTGAGGAGGAAAGAACAAGCTGTTTATTTTTTTCTTTGTTTTTGTTTTTGTTTTTTGTTTTTTGTTTGTTTGTTGCTTTTTTAGGACTGTACTTAAGGCATATAGAAGTTCCCAGGCTAGGGGTCAAATAGGAGCTGCAGCTTCCAGCAATGCAGGATCCAAGCTTCATCTGCAACCTGCACCATAGCTCATGACAACGCCGGATCCTTAACCCACTGAGCAAGGCCGGGGATCAAACCCACATCTTTGTGGATCCTAGTTGGGTTCATTAACCACTGACCCACAAAGGGAATTCCTGAGATGCTGTTTCTTAATACCTTATTGCCAATTGTTTAGAATGTTGGGAGCCAAGTACATTTAGATTTGGGACTTATGGTTGTCATTAAAGAGTGAGAAAGAGATTGAAAGAGGAAGAAGAATCAGTGTTTGGAAACAAGGAATAGGTCCTTAATATTCACCCCTGGCAATAAAGAACCTTATAAGTTTTGATATGACAGGTGAGCCTTTAACCCTTCAGTATGTTAACTGCATTCACTGTACAATTAATTATAAATGAAATATCATGAAGCAATAAATGCACCTTGGCTTGACTTGAGGAAAAAAATGCTAAGGATCAGTTAAGGGAAAGGCCCATTTTGATTCTTATTGGTAAGAGACCCCGTAACTAGCAAGCTGAAAAGAGACTACTTCAGGCCAGTTTATCATGAAAACACAGAAGAGGTATGTCCTTGGAAGAGCACAAGTAGGCAAGTACTTATAAGCGCTTCGCATTTAGGCTTAAATGTAAAATTTATTTCTCTAGAAAGGAGATTGTCCTCACATGTTATCTAGAATCTGCTTACCTGGGAAGAGGTAAAGACTGTAAAAACCACTCAGTTCTGACAATGAGAGTTCCATTTTCTAAAATTTGCCCTAAATCTCCCACTTGGCAACATTTGCCTGCAATAGCTGAATTAACAAATTTTCAATGGGACGAAGGGATAAAATAATGTAACTTTGCGGGATAAAGTAATAATTATTATAATGTATGTCTTTTGATACTATTCTTATATATAGAAGTTGATTTTTCTTTGCTGGATCTGTTGAAGAGGCACCTCACAATAAGGGATTGGGAGCTTGAGGTTAACAGATGCAAACTATTGCTCTTGGAATGGATTAACAATGAGATCCTGCTGTGTAGCACTGAGAACTATGTCTAGATGCTTACAATGCAGCACTACAATGGGAGAAAAAATTATGTATACATATATGTGTAACTGGGTCCCCATGCTGTACAGTGGGAAAAAAAAAAAGTGTGTTGGGGGAAATAACAATAAAAAATAAATTAAAAAATAAATCTTGTCACATGAAAGTTCCCAGGCTAGGGGTCAAATTGGAGATGCAACTGCCAGCCTACACCACAGCCATAGCAACGCAGGATCTGAGCCACGTCTGCAACCTACACCACAGCTCATGGCAGTGCTGATCCTTAACACAGTGAGCAAGGCCAGGGATTGAACCTGCATCCTCATGGATAACAGTCGGGTTCGTTACCATTGAGCCGTGAAGGCAACTCAAGAGCTTATTTATTTTTATTTTTTATTTTTTCTTTCTGATTATTTTTTTAATTGTAATTTACCCAATATAATTTTTTTCTACTGTACAGCATGGTAACCTAGTTACACATACATGTATACATTCTATTTTCTCACATTATCATGCTCCATCATAAGTGACTAGACATAGCTCCCAGTGCCACACAGCAGGATTTCATTGCTAATCCATTCCAAAGGTAATAGTTTGCATCTATTAACCCCAAACTCCCAATCCATCCCACTCCCTCTCCCTTCCCCTTGGCAGCCACAAGTCTATTCTCTAAGTCGATGATTTTCTTTTCTGTGCAAAGTTTCATTTGTGCCGTATCATTTATTTTTAATAGTTTTAGTGTCTGGAGATGTTACTTTTTTATCTTCCTAATAATGCTGATGTCTCGCACTCTTTTTTTCTTACTATAAAAGTTTTTCAAGCTACAGATATACCTTAGCTTTAGTAAAAATATATGTCTGTTCTCGCTTGCCATTTTCTTTTAAAGTGATTTTCAAGGAAGGAAGATGGCAGAAGCATCTTTCTCTAAGAAATAGTTAACGTTTATGTATATGTTTCTGTCATTTTAATTGCTAAAAAATTATGTGCATGCATTACATTTATATTAAAGAATTAATTTTGTTATAAGGAAATGTTTAGCCTGATTATGGGCAACCAAGAAAATTGTATAATTCAAAATTGTGTGAATACTGGAATGATGAGATAATTTTGGATGATAAGGAGACGCTAAAAACCCATCACTATAATATTCCTCATACCTTATCTTCAGAAAAATCCCATCTTTCTCTTTATCTCTGTCTCTTCTTATCATTCTCTCTCTTTCTCACATGTATACACACACACTCACATATATACACCCTAACATATGCCCCTTCATTCTCAAATAGAGAGAAGAGCTAAGAAGATTTTGACCTTGGCTACATTGCTAGTGGGAATGTAATACAGTGCTGCCACTTTAAAAACACTCTAGAAGCTCCTCGAAAACCTAAGCATTGAGTTACCATATGACTTGGAAATTCTGCTTCTAGGTACATGCCTAAGAAAATTGACAATGTATGTCCCCCCACAAATTTTTTATATGAATATTTACAATGAAATTCATAGTAGCCAAAAAAAGTAGAAATAAATTAAATGGCCATCAAAAAAAAGTCTGGGAAAAAAAATATATATATATATTTATACAATGAAATATTATTGAACAATTTAAAGGGATAAAGGACTGATAAATGCTACAACTAGGAAGAATTTTTAAATATTCTGCTAGTAAAATAAGCTAGACATAAGAAAAATCAGAGAGGACAAGATGGCGGAGGAGTAGGGGGACACGCTTGCCCTCTCCCACAAATACAACAAAAAAAGCACATCTACAGAAGAAATGACTCGCACAGAACAGCAACCAATCGCTGGCAGAGGAACCTAAACTCCAATAATGGCAAGAAGTTCGTGACATTATTGGGCAGAACGGGAGAAAAGAGGAGAGTGAGAGAAGGTGAATCCGAGCGGGACGGGCGCTCCCGAAAGGGAACTGCGGAGGAGAAAGAGATCCTGCACCCTGGAAAGTCTCCTACTGGGCGAAAGATCAAACGAACCGGAGGAATCCCCAGATGCAGAGAAGAGTGTAGCAGAAAGTCGGAGTACGGAAAAACGGATCAAGAACCCAACGGACCATCTGAACTACGGGCACAGTCACCAAAAATTGAGACGCCTGGGTGGGGGCTGGGCACCGAATCCTCGGCTCCAGAGGTTAGTCCCCGGGAAAGGGCCGGGGGACGCCTGGGTGGGGGCTGGGCACCGAGACCTCGCCTCTGAAGGTTGGTCCCCGAGAGGGGGCCGGGGGACGCCTGGGTGGGGGCTGGGCACCGAGACCTCGCCTCCGAAGGTTAGTCCCCAAGAAAGGGCCGGGGGACGCCTGGGTGGGGGCTGGGCACCGAGACCTCGGCTCCAGAGATTAGTCCCCGGGCTAGGGGGGCGGGGAAGAGCGGAAACTGCTTGGGAGGTCTCTAAACCATTTGACAGGGCAGAGACTGCCTGGGAGACTAGAAAACAAAGCTGTCGCAGAGGAAGGGAGCAATACTCTAGGGGAGGGGAAGTGGAAAGCCGCCTCAGAGGGAACCTGGGAGAAGAGCCTGGTCTGCGCCCGTGCTGGGGAGCGGAGAGAAGAAGGGGTGGGTTCCCATAGAATACCCCCCACGCCACAGCAAGCTTACAGGCCGGCTAGCTAGCAGAAAGCTGTGCTTCCCAGTGCATTCCCTCCCCCCACCCCCGCCACCCCCTACGCTCTCGCGGAACCTGGGGCTGCCTGCCATCCAGGAGGGCTGGCCTCAACAATTGCCTGAAGCCTACCACCGCAGGGGCTCTCCCTGCACAGGCCTGCTTGCACTTTGGAGGGGCTACACTTCCACAGAGCAGCACCAAACACCACCAGCCCCCTAGAAAAGGCCTGCAGCCCAGAAAAGCTAGAACAAGCCTAGCCAGGCCGTGAATAGATCGACCTAATTCTCCGACGGTTTTTCTGAGACGGGCTCCCCCGGGGAGGAGCCTCTTGGGTCTCCAAGGGCCTTGCTACCCGCCCAAGACCCCAGGGGGTGCTAAGACCTAGTGGACCAGCTGCATAGGACTGCCAGCTCCAGGCAGGACCCCCTGCAGCCCAGAAAAGCTGCAACAAGCCTGGCTGAATCGGAAAAAGATCTCAGACGGTCTTTCTGAATCGGACTGCCCTGGGGAGGAGCCTCTTGAGTCTCCAAGGGCCCTGCTACCCGCCCAAGACCCCAAGGGGTGCTGAGACCTAGTGGACCAGCTGCATAGGACTGCCAGCTCCAGGCAGGACCCCCTGCAGCCCAGAAAAGCTGCAACAAGCCTGGCCGACTTGGGAAAAGATCTCTGACGGTCTTTCTGAGTCGGGCTGCCCTGGGGAGGAGCCTCTTGAGTCTCCAAGGGCCCTGCTACCCGCCCAAGCCCCCAGGGAATGCTGAGACCTAGTGGACCAGCTGCATAGGACTGCCAGCTCCAGGCAGGACCCCCTGCAGCCCAGAAAAGCTGCAACAAGCCTGGCCGACTTAGGAAAAGATCTCCGACGGTCTTTCTGAGTCGGGCTGCCCTGGGGAGGAGCCTCTTGAGTCTCCAAGGGCCCTGCTACCCGCCCAAGACCCCAAGGGGTGCTGAGACCTAGTGAACCAGCTGCATAGGACTGCCAGCTCCAGGCAGGACCCCCTGCAGCCCAGAAAAGCTGCAACAAGCCTGGCCGACTTAGGAAAAGATCTCCGACGGTCTTTCTGAGTCGGGCTGCCCTGGGGAGGAGCCTCTTGAGTCTCCAAGGGCCCTGCTACCCGCCCAAGACCCCAAGGGGTGCTGAGACCTAGTGGACCAGCTGCATAGGACTGCCAGCTCCAGGCAGGACCCCCTGCAGCCCAGAAAAGCTGCAACAAGCCTGGCCGAATCGGGAAAAGATCTCAGACGGTCTTTCTGAATCGGGCTGCCCTGGGGAGGAGCCTCTTGAGTCTCCAAGGGCCCTGCTACCCGCCCAAGACCCCAAGGGGTGCTGAGACCTAGTGGACCAGCTGCATAGGACTGCCAGCTCCAGGCAGGACCCCCTGCAGCCCAGAAAAGCTGCAACAAGCCTGGCCGACTTAGGAAAAGATCTCCGACGGTCTTTCTGAGTCGGGCTGCCCTGGGGAGGAGCCTCTTGAGTCTCCAAGGGCCCTGCTACCTGCCCAAGACCCCAGGGGGTGCTGAGAACCAAGTGAAATCTGCTACCATCGTGGGGTGGACCTCCCAGTCCTGTCTGCCCTCAGGAAGTCCTCCTTTGCTTCAAAGAAACACTGTTAGTTCCATCAACACTCCAGAAAAGCCACACTGCCTCAAAAAAGATTGACCAACAACGACAGCCCTCAGGAAATATTCCACGGCAGTGACAAGGCAAACACTACCCGATAACGGAGAGTACAACTCCCTCAGGAGAAAGAAGACAACAAGCAAGATGAAGAAGCTGAGAAACCACCCCCAGTCAAACCAACAGGAGAACTCACCTAAAACAGTCAACAATGAAACAGATCTCTGCAGTCAGACAGACCTAGAATTCAAAAGAGAAATACTGAAAATACTGAAGGAATTAAGAGAAGATATGAACAGTAATGCAGATACCCTCAGAAAGGAGCTAGAAAATATAAGGAGGAGCCAAGAAAAACTAGAACATTCATTTGCAGAGATGCAAACTGAACTAGGGGCAGTAAAAACCAGAATGAATAATGCAGAAGAACGAATCATTGATGTGGAAGATAGAATAATGGAAATCACTCAATCTGGTCAACAGACAGAAAACCGAATCAAAAAACTGGAAAGCAATATAAGAGACCTATGGGATAATATAAAGCAGGCCAATCTACGCATAATAGGAATTCCAGAAGGAGTAGAAAAAGATAAGGGAATGGAAAATATATTTGAAGAAATTATCGCTGGAAACTTCCCAAATCTAAAGGATACTGGATTCAAGATACAAGAAGCACAGAGGGCCCCAAACAAACTGAACCCAAACAGACCCACACCAAGACACATCATAATAAAAATGGCAAAAGTTAGTGATAAAGAGAGGATCCTCAAGGCAGCAAGAGAAAAACAGAATGTTACCTACAAGGGAACCCCCATAAGAATATCAGCTGATTTCTCTACAGAAACACTACAGGCCAGGAGGGAATGGCAAGAGATATTTAAAGTGCTCAAAGGAAAAAATATGCAACCTAGAATACTTTATCCAGCAAGAATATCATTTAAAATAGAAGGGGAAATAAAAATTTTTTCCAACAAACAAAAACTTAAAGAATACAGCAACACAAAACCCAGGTTAAAGGAAATATTGAAAGGGCTTCTCTAAACCAAAAAGAAAGGAAGGAAAGGGAAGAAAAAAGAAAAGAAAAAAAAAAAAAAAGAAGAAGAAGAAGAGGAAGAACTAGGACTGAGGAAACCGTAATCAGATAGCAGTCACTCAAATAAGCCAGCATACAGATTTAATCATGAACATGCTTCAAACAAAATAAAATTAAAAAGAAAAAAATAAAAGAGTCATCAAAACCATAAAATGTGGGCAAGGGATGTTAGGAGGTAAATAATCCTTTTTGTTTATATGTATGTCTCTCTTCTTAATTTTAATATAATAATGAAGTGTTTGAACTTACAGGACCATCAGGCTAAAACACACAATTATGGGAAGGGGTTAGCATACTTAAAAAACAGGGCAACCACAAGCCAAAACCAAATATTGCATTTGCAAAAAATGAAAAAAAAAAATACACTCAAGCAGATAATAACAGGAGACCATACAACCAAAAAAAAAAAAAAAAGAAGAAGAATGGAGAACCATAGAATCAACTGGAACACGAGGATCAAATGGCAATAAATAATCATCTATCAATTATCACCTTAAATGTCAATGGACTGAATGCCCCAATCAAAAGACACAGAATGGCTGAGTGGATAAAAAGGCAAAAACCTTCAATATGCTGCGTACAAGAAACTCACCTTAGGACAAAAGATACATATAGATTGAAAGTGAAAGGCTGGGGAAAAGTATTTCATGCCAATAGACATGACAGAAAAGCAGGAGTTGCAACGCTCATATCAGACAAAATAGACTTTAAAACAAAAGACATAAAGAAAGACAAAGAAGGACACTATTTAATGATTAAGGGATCCATCCAAGGAGAGGATGTTACTATCATCAACATATATGCCCCAAACATAGGAGCACCCAGATACATACAACAAATATTAACAGACATAAAGGGAGATATTGATGAGAATACAATCATAGTAGGAGACCTAAATACCCCCCTCACATCAATGGACAGATCCTCCAGACAGAAAACCAATAAAGCAACAGAGATCCTAAAGGAAACAATAGAAAAGTTAGACTTAATTGATATCTTCAGGACACTACATCCAAAAAAAGCAGAATACACATTCTTCTCAAATGCTCATGGAACATTCTCAAGAATCGACCACATATTGGGACACAAAGCGAATCTCAATAAATTTAGGAGCATAGAAATTATCTCAAGTATCTTCTCTGACCACAATGCCATGAAATTAGAAATCAACCATGGCAAAAGCAAAGAGAAAAAACCTACTCCATGGAGACTAAACAACATGCTACTAAAAAACCAATGGGTCAATGAGGAAATCAAGAAGGAAATTAAAAACTACCTTGAAACAAATGATAATGAAGACACAACCTCTCAAAATCTATGGGATGCTGCGAAAACAGTGCTCAGAGGGAAATTTATAGCAATCCAGGCCTTTCTCAAAAAAGAAGAAAGATCCCAAATGGACAACTTAACCCTCCACCTAAATGAATTAGAAAAAGAAGAACAAAAAAGTCCTAAAGTCAGCAGAAGGAAGGAAATTATAAAGATCAAAGAAGAAATCAATAAAATAGAGACTCAAAAAACAATAGAGAAAATTAATAAAACCAAGAGCTGGTTCTTTGAAAAGGTGAACAAAATTGATAAACCCCTGGCCAGACTCACTAAAAAGAGGAGAGAAAGAACCCAAATCACCAAAATTATAAATGAAAAAGGAGAAATCACAACGGATACAGCAGAAATACAAAAAACCATAAGAGAATACTATGAACAACTATATGGCAATAAGTTTGACAATCTGGAAGAAATGGACAATTTTCTGGAATCTTACAGCCTGCCAAAACTGAATCAAGCAGAAACAGACCAACTGAACAGACCGATCACTAGAAATGAAATTGAAGAGGTCATAAAATCACTCCCTACAAATAAAAGTCCAGGACCAGATGGCTTCACAGGTGAATTCTATCAAACATATAAAGAGGAATTGGTGCCCATCCTCCTTAAACTCTTTCAAAAGGTTGAAGAAGAAGGAATACTCCCAAAGACATTCTATGAGGCCACCATCACCCTCATTGCAAAACCAGACAGAGATACCACCAAAAAAGAAAACTATCGCCCAATATCATTGATGAATATAGATGCAAAAATTCTCAACAAAATCTTAGCCAACCGAATCCAACAACATATCAAAAAAATTATACACCATGACCAGGTTGGGTTCATCCCAGGTTCACAAGGATGGTTCAACATACGCAAATCAATCAACATCATACACCACATTAACAAAAAAAAAGTCAAAAATCATATGATCATCTCAATAGATGCAGAAAAAGCATTTGACAAAGTTCAACATCCATTCATGATCAAGACCCTCGCCAAAGTGGGTATAGAGGGAACATTCCTGAATAGAATCAAAGCCATTTATGATAAACCCACAGCAAATATAATCCTCAATGGGGAAAAACTGAAAGCCTTCTCACTCAAATCTGGAACAAGACAGGGATGCCCACTCTCACCACTGCTCTTCAACATCGTTTTGGAAGTCTTAGCCACAGCAATTAGACAAACAAAAGAAATCAAAGGCATCCATATAGGAAGAGAAGAGATCAAACTGTCACTGTATGCAGATGACATGATTCTATACCTAGAAAACCCTAAGGACTCAACCCCAAAACTCCTTGAACTGATTAATAAATTCAGCAAAGTGGCAGGATATAAGATTAACATTCAGAAGTCAGTTGCATTTCTGTACACCAGCAATGAAACATTAGAAAAGGAATACAAAAAAATGATACCTTTTAAAATTGTACCACACAAAATCAAATACCTCGGAATACACCTGACCAAGGAGGTAAAGGACCTATATGCCGAGAACTATAAAACCTTAATCAAAGAAATCAAAGAAGATGTAAAGAAATGGAAAGATATTCCATGTTCCTGGATTGGAAAAATCAATATTGTGAAAATGGCCATCCTACCCAAAGCAATCTACAGATTCAATGCAATCCCTATCAAATTACCCATGACATTTTTCACAGAAGTACAACAAACAATCCAAACATTTATATGGAACAACAAAAGACCCAGAATCGCCAAAGCAATCCTGAGAAACAAAAACCAAGCAGGAGGCATAACTCTCCCAGACTTCAAGAAATACTACAAAGCCACAGTCATCAAAACAGTGTGGTACTGGTATCAAAACAGACAGACAGACCAATGGAACAGAATAGAGAATCCGGAAATTAACCCTGACACCTATGGTCAATTAATCTTTGACAAGGGAGGCAAGAACATAAAATGGGAAAAGGAAAGTCTATTCAGCAAGCATTGCTGGGAAACCTGGACAGCTGCATGCAAAGCAATGAAACTAGAACACACCCTCACACCAGGCACAAAAATAAACTCCAAATGGCTGAAAGACTTAAATATACAACAGGACACCATCAAACGCCTAGAAGAAAACATAGGCAAAACACTCTCTGACATCAACATCATGAATATTTTCTCAGGTCAGTCTCCCAAAGCAATAGAAATTAGAGCAAAAATAAACCCATGGGACCTCATCAAACTGAAAAGCTTTTGCACAGCAAAGGAAACCCAAAAGAAAACAAAAAGACAACTTACAGAATGGGAGAAAATAGTTTCAAATGATGCAACTGACAAGGGCTTAATCTCTAGAATATATAAGCAACTTATACAACTCAACAGCAAAAAAACCAATCAACCAATGGAAAAATGGGCAAAAGACCTGAATAGACATTTCTCCAAAGAAGATATACAGATGGCCAACAAACACATGAAAAAATGCTCAACATCGCTGATTATAAGAGAAATGCAAATCAAAACTACCATGAGATACCACCTCACACCAGTCAGAATGGCCATCATTAATAAATTCACAAATAACAAGTGCTGGAGGGGCTGTGGAGAAAAGGGAACCCTCCTGCACTGTTGGTGGGAATGTAAACTGGTGCAGCCACTATGGAGAACAGTTTGGAGATACCTTAGAAATCTATACATAGAACTTCCATATGACCCTGCAATCCCACTCTTGGGCATCTATCCGGATAAAGCTCTACTTAAAAGAGACACATGCACCCGCATGTTCATTGCAGCACTATTCACAATAGCCAGGACATGGAAACAATCCAAATGTCCATCGACAGAGGATTGGATTCGGAAGATGTGGTATATATACACAATGGAATACTACTCAGCCATAAAAAAGGATGACATCATGCCATTTGCAGCAACATGGATGGAACTAGAGAACCTCATACTGAGTGAAATGAGCCAGAAAGACAAAGACAAATACCATATGATATCACTTATAACTGGAATCTAATATCCAGCACAAATGAACATCTCCTCAGAAAAGAAAATCATGGACTTGGAGAAGAGACTTGTGGTTGCCTGATGGGAGGGGGAGGGAGTGGGAGGGATCGGGAGCTTGGGCTTATCAGATACAACTTAGAATAGATTTACAAGGAGATCCCGCTGAATAGCATTGAGAACTATGTCTAGATACTCATGTTGCAACAGAAGAAATGGTGGGGGAAAAACTGTAATTGTAATGTATACATGTAAGGATAACCTGACCCCCTTGCTGTACAGTGGGAAAATAAAATTAAAAAAAAAAAAAAAAAAAAAAGAAAAATTGTATTGGGGAAATAATAATAAAAATAAATACATACATAAGTAAAAAAAAAAATAAAGTTGAAATTTTATTTTAATCACAAAAAAAAAAGAAAAATCATATATTATATGACTCCATTTATATGAAATGTCCAAAAAAGGCAAATCCATAGAAACGGAAATTATACTTGTGGTTGTCAGGGACTAGAGGAGGAAAGAATGGAGGGTGATTATTAGTGAATTAGAGATTTCTTTTCTAGGTGATGAAAATGGTCTGGAATTAAATAGTGATGACAGTTGCAGGACATTGTATTTATACTGAAAACCACTGACTTAAGTACATTAAAAGTGTGAATTTCATAGTATGTGAGTTAAATTTCAATAAATAAATTATATGAGAAAAGGGACTATTATATCAGTGCTCTGTGCTTTACTCATTTTACTCCTTGAAATTTCTTAGAATCTAGTGCCTTTTGAAGGCAACTAGAATTTATATGCTTGACTTGACTATTCAAGAGACCTTGTCTTCCACTTCCAAGTTTTCAGACTCTTTAGAGAATCCCTGGGACACCTTGGAGCATTCCTTTTCTTCAATGTATAAACTAAGCTTTCCTTTTAATTTTCCAGCCCAAGAACAGCTGTTCTAATTACTTTAAGATCAAGTAAAGCAAAAAGAAAGGAGATGAAGTTTCACTCTGTTATATATATGTACACGTACATATTTTCTTTCCTAGGGAAAAATTTTGTCCAGATATTTTTATTTTTACTTATTTTATTTTTATTCCAGTTTGAGAGTGCTTTAACATATTTATCCAATTTTCCAGATATTATTCCCCACCATATTTTTTCTATTTTTAGGCATAAACAAAAATAAAATTAGATTCTTCCCTTAATATAATTAAGCATCAGAATGTGTTATTTGGGACAAGACTGAAATGTGTTTATGAAACTCCATGCATTCATAACATCTAGACCAGAGAGTAGTAACTTTTTATCTCGAGACAGTAAATTTTTAGCTTTACAGGCATATGTCTTGCAACTACTCACCTCTGATGTTTTATCGTGAAAGCAAACATAGACTATTCTGTCTTCTAATAAAACATTACAGCAATAGATTTGTCAATTGGATTTGGCCCACAGATCATAGTTTGCTGACCTCTGAATTTGATAAAAACAGTGAAAAATTAAGTAATTTGAGACTTTCACAATTAGAGAAATGTTCACGTTTATAGGAAATAGTAGCAATGAAATTACTACTAAAATTAAAGTTTATATACTTAAAATTAAAGAATACGATTTAATTTATATTTATAACATTTACCAATATATTTAAAATAATTTCTTTTTTAATAAGTTTAGATCTGAGAATTATTAAACTTATAAACAGTAAAATTATTCATTTATGAGACCACCCCTTTTTTAGCCTAAAGCATCTGATGGATTTTTATTTTTATAGTGTTTTATTCTGATTTTTTTAAAAATATACTTCCTTAGAAGTATTCTTGTGAGAAGTATGTCAGCAGTGATTGTGGCTCCCATTTGATCTCTAGATCATGTTTTCATGACCCCATGTGTCATCTTAGAACAATAGAAAATTTGGCATAAGGCCCACTTTAATCCTCAACACTTGATCAGAAAGGAAAGGTCTGCACATGTTTCAACAGCATAGCCAGAACAAGGGGAGGAATGATTTTCATTCACACTGGTTTATATTTCTTCTCTCGTCCCATTACAATTTTCTGAGCTAATGATCAAAAACAAAAATTATGATGACAACGTGGTTTAGGAAATTGGCAGTCCTCAGGTGTTTTTACCAGTGTTTTGAAATTTTGAGGTATCATCTGGTCCACCAAGGCAGTGATAATACTCGTTCCTCTACAAAAGGGGAGCACATATAAAATTGAAGGATCTGTCTGCACTTGCTCCCTTATGTCCTCACACAATTTGAAAAAATGAATTCCATATTCTGTGGAATCAAGCAAAGACTAAGTCAGAAGAAATATAAATAGTCTATTGGAAATTGAATCCAGTTTCACTCCAAACTTTTCCAAATGATTTATTTATCCTTGTTCTCTTAAGGGTTTCAGCTAAGCAACTGAATTTTTGACCTCATACCAAAGAACATGGCTTTAAAAAGTAAGACTATTAATCCTCCATCTGAATTTAGGGAGAGACTTTTTCTTCAAGTACTTAATATTTCCTTGAAATAATATACTCAAGAATGAGAGAAAACATAATATTTCATAAGCTAAATGAATCTCTATTATTGATATAATATCCTAAGAATATTTGAAATCTTCTGGAAATTCTTCATTTTTTCTCTCTTTATCCTAGCCTCTTGAAAATCTCTTGTTAATTTAAGAAAAAAAATATCATTTAACATAGAATCTAGCATTCTGCTTAATATTGAGATTCTACAATACGATGATTAGAATATATGCATAAAAATGCAACATCTCAAAAGGTCCATTTAAGTAAACCCAGACTAAAGTCAAATATTTCAATTTGAACTGTACTGTTAGAAGTTATATCTCAGAATATTCAACATCTGTAAAAATTCTTCCTTCCATACACTGTAAAGCAGTTCATTTTCTCTGGCAAATCACACTTACAGGGAGTCCTTGATTAAGACATAAGATTTTGTGTCAGACATCCTATTCTTGGCCCATGTCTTCTGCAGTAAGACATGCCTACAAAATTCTTGGAAAACCAAGCCAAAGTTTTATACTAGGAACAAAATGCTGCTCTCACAGGCCTTAGGAATTTTCAGCATTGTTGCACTTTAATAAATCTTGAGAAAGTCAGCCTAGACTTATGTGTTGCTTATTTTCATGTCTTGTTCTTTCTCTTTTTAAAGAAATAATAGCTAGAAAAAGAAAAAAGTTATTCACATCATAAAGCGGATGTTCTCTAGGTAATCTTGTCAAATAGAAGAAAGAGCTGGAGGTGGGAGAAGGAGAATATAATTTAATTTTTTCAATCTGAAACAAAAGTTTTAGTTTTAATTACAAAGAAATAATAAGACCCCTAAAAATATATTGAAGAGATTTCTGCAAAACTAAATATAAATGGCACATTTTTAATTACACTTTTATAGCTTTCCCATGTTACAACATAACTCTACATATATTATACCTTGTGGCCATGCAGTATTCTAATAAATTATACCATGATTCTGTTTTTTCAAATATTTTGGCTTCTTTTTTTTTCATTTTGCTTCTAATATAAATAACACACAAATGAGCATTTCATTCAGTTTTTTCTTTCTAAGATTTATTTCCTTTATAAAAATTCACAGTAATTTAATATTGTGTAAAGATGTGAACTTTTTGAGGCTCTTGAAAATACTTTGCTAAGTTGCATGGCAAAACTATGATAACTTATAGTATCCTTACTTGTTTCATACATTTCATACATTTACTTGTTTCATACATTTGTCAGTGTTAGGTTCTAAAATTTCTTTCTTTTTATTTTTGCATGTTCAGTTTAAAATGACACATTATTTTATTTAACAAACATTTTCTTAGTACTACTTTGTGTCAGATATTGTTCAAATTCAGAGAAACCAGACACAAAAGGATACAGAAAGTTATTGCTTTCATGGAGCAATTCTTGACTCTGAATTCTACACCTGTACATTTTGGGTTTGATTTGCTTTTAAAAAATCACATAACATTAGTTTAGGCCAGAAACTACTATAAGTGTTTCATTCTGATTAAACAATTTAATCTTTACAATAACATTGTGAGAGTGAATAGATAAGTAGATGACGATGAGATAGATAGACCGACAGACAGACAGATGATCGATCGATCAATCAGCAGAGATATAGAGCATAATCATAGATGATAGGGAAAAACAGATATTTCCCAATATATTTTGTCAATCATTTGTACACATCTCATCTCCATTCAGATGTTGATACTGTGCTTATAAAATTATAATAACAATTAATGTAATATTTAAAGGAATTTATTAACTAACTTTAGAATCACACAGACCTGAGTTTGAGTTCAGCCACTGCACCTTAAACATTTGTCATCTGGGGCAAAATAGTTTCTCCAACACTCTCTTTCCCCATCTATGGGTATAATGTTAGGGTTGCTATGAAGATCAAGTGGGATAAGAAATGTGAGGTTTTAGCTCAGTATCTAGCACCTAGTGACTGTACACTACCTCTGGTTTCTTAATATAATTACCAAATGACTCAAATATTTGATAGTAAGAGTTTTCTATGGAAGGCATGAGACATGGAAATTTTGGTAATAACACAGATGTTGGAGAATGTGGGACTTTGGCCAGTCACGGCCCAGAATGGGGATTCAGGCACATCCAAGGCAAGCTTTGGAAGTTTCACTGACAGAGGGACCCCTTACACCACTAAAATCTAAGACAGGCTTTCTGGGCCATGACTGTCTGGTTTCTGGTTTCTTGGACCACAGCTATGACAGACAAGTCATGAATTGATAGCCTTGGAATATGGGTTTCAAAGTGTGCTGGTTACTCTTCCTTTAACAAGCATCTCTATCCAGCTATGTGTGGGTTTATAAAGCACTTGCACTGCTTGGTTAATTCAATGACAGTCAAATTTATATTTATAATATTTGCCATACACCTATAAGGTATCAATGTATATGCATCTCCATCTATAAGTGATTATGACACAGCAATTTATGATAACTTGAGTTTAGATATTTGATGAAGAGATAAAAACACGCTGACAATTCCTTTGGAGCTCAATGGCACCTCAGTTATCTCAGTGGTCATTTAAAATCATTTCTTAGAGAATCAGTGTTTCCAGGTCTTAGAGTTCCCTCAAGCACAATTCTCAGATTTTCTTCTCCAGATCCTGTCTTTATGAACCCATCTTTTCCTTCCAGACAGTAATCTGGATAAAACTTTTTGGACCCTTTCCACATGGTAGACTGCATATCTCTTCAGGCATAATAAGAGAGATGTGTGAATTTAAACTTCTCAATCTTATTTCCACTTCTTTTTTCCCCTACTTATTCACACACACACACACACACACACACACACACACACACACACAAAATGCGTGATTAAAAGAATGATTAAGGCATGACAAATTCATTTTCAATTCACACAAAATTGTGGGTACATTCAACTTTGTAAAACAGGAGAACACGTTTGAGAAAGAGTAATCCTATTTCACAGTCTTTGAATGAGCTGGCTCATCATTATTTTGGTCTGCTTGGTAGGGTGAAGTACAGCTTATGATTTCCTGACTGAAGAAGCTCTAAGGCCAGTCTACTCTACTTTCACCTTCCACAGAATAAACACTCACACTGAGTGAAGTGAAGAAAGTGTCTACCTCTGAATTTTACAGAAACTACATTAATTTGTCCAAGGGGTAGAAGAGAATGAAAGAAGAGATGATATATATATATATATATATATATATATATATATATATATATATATATATATATTTTAACTTGACACAGATGTCCATAATTTTGAGCTGTTTCCTAGCAGGTTACCTTCACTTGAAACTTCAGAGTTGGCCACATGAAGAAAATGGATGCCCACATTTTAAAATACTTTCCCCTTGTTAATTTTTAAGTAATTAAAAACCCACCTGCAGCAGTTCAGGTCACTGCTGGGAACAGGATTCAATGCCAAGACTGGCACTATGGCTTAAGGATCCCACATTGCTGAAACTGTGGTGTAGGTCACAGCTGTGGCTCAGATTCCATCCGTAACCTGGGAACGTCCATATGTCACATGTGCAGCCATTTAAAAAAAAAAAAAAAAAAAAGATAACTAATCTGGTTAAGCTTGAGCAGGCACATGAAATTATTTAGCACCATTATTCCCATTTCAGTGTGAGAAGATTGTATCACATATGGAAGCCAACTACTTTGCTAAGCCTACAGAGTTAATTAATGGCCAATGTTAGCCCCACAAATCTTGGTCTTTGCCATCTACTACCTCTCTCATGTTGTCCGTCCCTTGTCCTCCTTCTATCTCTGAAAATAAAATCAAGAATGCTCTTTACACAGCCCTGTACACAGCAATGATTAGACGTCTCAAATCCTATTTTCAAGGTGAGAATGACATAAGTAAGATCTAAATGCATGAACACTATTTCAAATACATGGGCATCTTGAGAAGGATCTCACATGAATGCAAAGACCCAGGAAGCTGTGACTGAGCTGAAAGAATGACTGGGTTGCAGCTGTCTTTTTCAAACAGTTCAACAGGGAATTTCAGAAATTATGGAAACTGTGCTATTGTAACAGAAACTAAAATGGATTCTCAAAGTCCTCAAAGAGCTAACAGTGAAGTCTGGAGATTCAGAAGGGATGGTGAGAGATGGAGGCTCCATATGTAGGGATGTCTTCACCTCTCTCTGATATACAGAAAACAAATGGCAGTTCTCTAGGGTAACATTTTCAGTTCCTAACAGTACAGATGAGCTGATGGGAAAGGTGAGGATGTGGAGGAGAAGCGTACAGGATGGAAAGGAGAATAGACACTCATTTCTGGGGAATGGAAGGAGGGGATACATGTAAAATGTACTTCATTCATTCCCCTTTTAAATGTGTTTCATTTGTTCTCCTTTTTTTTTTTCATTCATGGACCTTAACTGTAAATCTTTTAAAAATACTTCATGCATGCTTTACATTATTATTTCTTTTTACCAGCCAGTCTAAACAATGAGTCTGTGTGTGTGCATACATATGTACAAGTATGCACCTACATATAGATGCATGTACATTTAGTGTTTATGCACACACACAGATATATACACATATTTTTAAACATAATTATCTTGAGATCCCTCTGATCCAACTATGTGTGATATCAAAAAACTGTAAAGACACAATCCCTGCCTTCATGAAGCTTATAGTTTGGTGAAAGGCAATAAACAAATACTAAAATTTTATTAATCTGTAAATAAGAATTAATATCTACTACATAAATATAAATATGCATAAATCTATTGTCTTTAATAATTTTAAGCTATCAATCTGTTGTAAAAAATATTTCAGATTCTTCATGACATCCAGTGAAAAATGAAACATTAATTTAACTATCAAAAACAAAGTCATAGAGAAGCTACAAGAAACATGGATATTACTGAAATATGGATTGCAGAGGAGTCTACATATTCATGCATTTTAAAATGTAATAATTAGTTCCATCCATGTTGCTAATTATTACATTTTAAAATGCACATTTTAGTGAGTTTGAATCTTTTCTACGTATTCATTGTTTTTTCTTTTTAGTAAAATGTACTTTTTCATTTCTATGTCAAACACTTCAAATACTGGGAATTTCTTATTTATTTGCCTGAGCTCTACATCTATTAAAAACATGAGCATGTTCTTACTCTTCAAAAAAAATAAAATAAAATGTAATAATTATATTTTACATAATAATGATATATCATTTAACACATATAAATAATAATAGCTGATAATGTTACAAAAAAACTAAATCTTAAAAAGAATGTACATTTCTACAACTTATTTGAAGGAAAAAGGCACTGTATCCAGAATTTTGAAACATGTTTACCCTGCCACTTCTAGTCACTTTTCTTCAAGCAACAATTTTTAGCATAATGTAAGAAAAACAATAAATGTAGAGATTTTTGGAGTTCCTGTTGTGGCTCAGCAGAAACGAATCTGACTAGTAACCATGAAGATGCTGGTTCGATCCCTGGCCTCACTCAGTGGGTTAATGATCTGACATTTCCAGGAGCTGTGGTATAGGTCGCAGACATGGCTCAGATCTGATGTTGCTGTGGCTGTGGTGTAACGGCTGGCAGCTGTAGCTCTGATTGGACCCGTAGTCTGAGAATCATTATAATTAAATTATACGTATTTATCAGAACATTTTCCCTTTTAATATTCATCATAATATAACAGTTATACCAGCTCAAATTATTTTAGTTGAAATTTACAAAAAACTCTCAAATTCTGAAATGTACAGAAAACCTGGCTCCATAAAGAATGTATTGATTCACTTAAGAAGAGGGGAAGGTTCAGCACAGGGTCATTTAGTGCACTGCTGCGGCAACACACTTAGAACTCCAGTTTCCTCACAACTTTCCATTATGTTGGCTTCAGCACTTCAGGTTTTCCTTATCTAGCTCCTCTCAAAGTTATAAACTCTGATTGGTGCATTTTCAGATATCCTAGGTGAAGAAAACAGCATCCAGTGTAATACAATGCTCCTACTTAACGTTAGTGTTTTCTTTTTATCGGCAAAAAATATCTTTTTCAGAAACCTCACAGCAAACTTCCACAAAATATTCCACTGGCTCTAACTTTCCCACAGGCTCATGCCAAAACCATATGATATACCACCAATTTGTTTTGAAGAAATGTGCAAAAGCAACTGGATGAAGAAAAGATATTCTCTTTAAGAAATTATGCTAGAAATGTTGGAGTTCCATATGTAAAAAGTCAATAGTTTACATGGCAAGCCTTATGGAAAAATATATTCAAAATGGACCTTAGGCGTAAATGTAAAATATATAGTTTTAAACCTTTGAGAAGGAAAGAGAGGAGAATACCTTTGTGACCTTGAGTTCGGCAGAATTCTTATACATGATACCAAAAGCATGATCAGGACTTTTTGAAAAGCACTAAATTTGACTTCCTAAAAATTAAAACCTTTGCTCTGCAAAATATGCTTAAGAGAATAGAAAAATAAGCCATGTGCTAGGAAAAATATTTTCGAATAACACATCTAAGCAAGTTTTTATTTTTGTATTTAGAAGTCATCAAAAACTCTCAAGTTCAATAACAAGAAAATAAATGACAATAACCCAATACAAAGGAATGTGCAAAAATGTGAAAGACACATCTCCAAAGAAATTATACTGATGGCAAATAAGTACATGCGAAGGTGCTCAACATCATCATTCCTTAAGGAAATGCAAAATAAAGCCATTATGAATTGTACATCTATTAAAATGGTGGAAGGAAGGGAAGGAACGAAGGAAGGGGAAGGGAGGAAGGAAGGAAGAAAAGAAAGAAGGAAAAAGAGAGCAAGGGGGGAGGGGAGGGAGGAAGAAAGGGAGGGGAAAGAAATGGAGAAAGAAAAACTACTAAGGAATTCAGAATAACTGGAACTTTCACACACTGCTGGTTGGAACACAAAATAATAAAATCACTTTGGAAATCAGTTTGGCAGTTTCTTCCGAGGCTAAACATAGATTTACCATCCAATCCAGCAATCCCACTCTTAGGTAATTATATAAGTAAAAGATAAACCTAGGTTCACCAAAAAACTATATATGAATATTGTATCAGCCATAGCTGTAATCACTAAAAACTGGGAATGATTCGAGTGCCCCTCAGCTGGGGCGTGGGAGACTCTACTGTACATCCATACAGTGGAAACCTACTTGGTGATTAAAAAACAATAGGCAACAAAAACCAATATAGACACTGCACAGAGGATGGATCTCAAATGCGTTATGCACAGTTAAAGGAGCCAGACTCAAGAGGCTACCTACTATATGACTCTATTCTTGTAAACACAAAAGTGAAGTGTCATAGGAGATTTCAGTGACTTCCAGTAGTTAAGAATGGGGAAGCTACAAAGGCATAGCATGAGGAGCATGGGGGGAATTTAATGGAACTTTTCCATATTTTGATAGTAGTTGCGATTACTAAATCTACATAATTGTCAAAACTCAAAAAGAGTACAAATGATAAAGAAAGGGAGGAGTTTTATATTCTTCCAAACTCTCAGTATGTTTGATGGATTGCTAATCGAAGTAGGTTTAAAACACTTTACTTTTCCTTTGTTTTCTCAATTTATATTTTGTTATCAGTGAGTTGGCATTTTGAATTTTAAAAATCATGGGATTTATTCCACACTGGATAAGTTACTAGCAATATCATTTTGAGGAAGTTATGTAATTTTCCTAAATTTTAATTTTCTCATTTACATAACAGATATAAGATATCACTCATGGTACAGACTACAAGATGTCATGTATACAAGCGGAGGATAACTATAAAAGTGTAAACAAAGTTGATATTTTTATGTAGTCAACAAATATGAATAAAAACACATTCCCTGGAGAAAGGTATCTGTGTCAAGACACAAGTAAATAAGGAAAATAAGGAATGTTTATTACATTCTGTTAGTGAATCATGTAACAAGTCTGAAAAAGAGACCAATGGACTTTAGGGAATAATCCGGTGTTGACAGAAGGATGAATTAGATAATTTAATATGTATTTTCCATGTCTGATTCACATGGTTATGTAAGCACTAAACTTATTTCTTCTACGATTAGGCCAAGAACATGCCAGATAAAATACAGTTCTTTGAAATACAGAGAGAATTTAATTTCAGAGAAAATTACATGGGACACATTGTGATGTGCATTACAAAATAAATAAAAGTTGAAAAAGTTTCTTAGCCTAATATTAATAAAGGTTAGGTTTACAAAAAAAGGGTGGTAATGATCCAACTGGTAGTAAGTTCGAAGGGCTAAGTAAAAGTATAAAAGCCGAATTCACAATTGGCCCCGAAAGGTAATTCTGTCAGCCTCTGGGGTCCTCTTATCAAGGTCAAGTGACCACAGGAAACTGCAATGTCTCCAAATCTGCCAAAAAACAGAGCTAGAAACAGGCACCTGATAAACATTCAGCCCTACAAACTAAACAGTGGTTTGGGGGTGGTTGCTTGTTTTCAAGCTAGGAGGGAGTATTTTTTTCTTTTTTCACAATTACCTTTTTCTGAATTTTGGATATAGGGGAGAATTTCACATGGGGAACTTCATAACATTATGCTACAGAGAAAGGAAGGAAAGAAGGATGGAGCGAGAAAAGACGTAACCTACTAGAAGTGGTATCTTTCCCATATTGGGAGCACCAGCGGAAAATGTTTTCAAAATGAGAACTTAGAACTGTATTTGTCAGGGGGAGAAAAGGCTGCGAGAGAGCTGTTCAAAGTCTGTGTAGGAATGTATTTCATCAGATCCCTCAGGCCTGAGTCCCCTTCAAAAGGATTAATTCCAGTAACATCGCCCACCCCTTTCCTTCCTAAGACACTGCTTCTGTGCCTCTCTCTTTACAAACCCCCTTGCAGGGGTGGAACCCACGGCAGGCAACCCCTCAAGGAGAAGGGCGAGCTATCTTGTGGAAGAAACTGGCTCCTACCTGCAGACATCAGCTCAGCTGTGCTCCAGCCTTCCTGGCGGCGCTGGTGGTTTTTCGCAGCGCAGGGATTTTGTAAGGCATCAGTTCAAGGGAGGAAAGAGTAACGAGACTATTAAGTCTCCCCCGCCCCTTTTTTTGGTGAAATGGAAAGGTCCACATCTGGCCAAAAAAGTAATTCAAAACATGAAACTCTAATATTTGTCTTATTCCGTCTTCTATAGAGACTGCCCCATGGTGACCTCAGATGAAAAAGACAAATGTTTATTCCAACTCTTTTGGAGATTTTTGCTTCGTAAATATACATTTGATCATCAAAACAAAAATTAAGCAACATATAAGGATTTAATGCATGAGGGAATTTTAATTTTCTTTGCTTTTTGAATCAATATTTTCTTTTGCTCACCATCCCACTTCAAGGGGCTTGAGGATTTTTATTATAACTTGACTTTAACACATTCCAATTTTATGTTGTACATTAGTGGGATAACTTCGCCTGTGATATGTTTCAAAAACTAATGTGCTATATATAATCTTAAGACTGAGAAAGTCCTTTCCAAACTTGAAAGGAAAATTCTTAAAGGGAGCAAGACTAGGCTACATTTGGACCAAAAATCCATAAAAGTGGAAGTTAAATATCACCCTGAAAGCAGTTCCCATTCCCTGGAAGGAGTTCAGTGAGTTAAGGACCCAACGTCGTCTCTGTGAGGAAACAGGTTTGATCCCTGGCCTTCCTCAGTGAGTTAAGGATCCCTAGTTGCCCCAAGCTGTTTCATAGCTCAAAGCTGAAGCTCAGATTCAGTGCTGCATAGGGGCATAGGCCAAAGCTACTGCTCCAATTCAACACCTGGCCCAGGAACTTCCATATACTGCAGGTGTGGCCATTTAAAAAAAAAATACCCTGGAAAAATAAAATTCTCTGCATAGTATATGATAAAAGTCATCTAATTAAAAAAAAAAAAAGAAAAAGGCTTATTTAAATAAATAAGAAAAATATCAATATACCAATAGCAAAATGACAAAGATATAAAGTGAGAATTAAATAAAATTCAACTTTATAGTCAAAGATGGAAAAAATTCCACATGGAATAAAATACTTTTTCATCTATCAGGCAATCAAATATAAAAAAATTGAATGATTAGCATTCCTGAGGACACAGAGATATCAGCACATTATAAACACATGCATGCATGCTTAGTAATGCTATAATGATGTCTAGAAAAACCATTAAGAAGTGTACACTTTTAATTAATTACTGTGTTTGCCTTTAAGAGGTGAGGCAGAAAGAGAAGAGTCAATCAAAGCTTTCCTTTGTTCCTCCCTTCCTCTCTCTCTTTCTTTCTTTCTTCCTTTCTTTCCTTCTATTTTAATTTTATGGCCACACCTGCAGCATATGGAAGTTCCTGAGCCAGGGATTGAATCCTAGCCACAGCTGTGACCCATCCCACTGCTGTGGCAATGCTGGATCCTTTTACCCACTGGCTGGGCTGGGGATCGAACACAAGCCTCCACATCAACCCACTGCGCCACCGTGGGAACTCCAAGAAGATCCTCTCTTATGTGCTTGTGTGATTAAAAATTGACACAATAAAGCCATGAAAATATTTTCATTCATTATGATGGCATATGTAACTCAGGTCTTAGTAACAGAATGTACCCGCCAGTCACAGCAACCTAAAATAGGGAGATCCATGTACCAGGAGTAGGAATAGTAGACAAACCTTTGAGAGACGACCAGGTACCTGGACAGTGTCCAGGGATGCCATAGCTTCAGATTCATCTTGGATTTAACTCAGCTCTAGGCTGAGATGGTATCCATTCAGATAAAGAGCACAACAGTGGGATTCTGACACTGGGCATCCAGTCAGAAAGACTGTTGTCTTTGCACGGCCATTGCAGAGACCCAGGTCAAGAGAGGAAGAAAAGCTGTATGAAGGAGGAGTTGCAAAGATCCTGAGAATGATGTCAGGATGACTCTCCACAAGGTATGGGCTAGCAGGAAAATATAGAGAATACTGAAGTCCAATCCTGCAATCTAGGACCCCAGCATTCAGAGGAATGAAAAATTGAAAACTACTGACAACTCGGAAACCTGGGATTGTCCCTGAGTTACTTGAGTACAGGTGCCATGAGACCAAGGTGAACTGGGGAGCAAACTGAGTTGTTTGACTTTAGTAGTAAGCCAGTCCATCACAGGTCTAAGTGGGTTAATTAATCTTTGGCTCCACTAGATAGTAAGACAGTGATCAGGACTTGAGTTTACAAATGGAGAATCTCATGGACAAGTCCAAGGGAGAACAGAGAAGTAGAGAAGTAAGCACAGACCAGGGAACATAATCTGGTCATGTCTGTACTCTTTTTCTTTGTAAAAATGGTAAATGTACATGACACATGTACATGTTCTTCAGAAAAGAACAAATAAAAAGCAACATTTCATCCTTCTGCTCCGTTTTGACCCTGATGGATTGTAACCCCTTTCATTCACCTTTGGATTTTAGTCTTGTTATGATTACTACAACTAATTCCAAATGACTCAGTTTTGTCATGATTTATTGATTTATAAACCCTGAGACACATATGTGTCTTTTTGCTAAGAAAATGTAGGAATTTGTCTTATACGATTTCTGCCTACCTTCCTGCATGTTTTCTGTTATGTTATTTTGATTCTTGTATGAGCTACTTTTTATAAATATATTTAATAGCCTTAAATCGCTAATCTTTTCACCAATTTTGAACATCTGTACCAAGTCTCTATAATTTAACATATATTGTGGGTTTGTTAGTAAATACATAACAAACAAACCCACAATCCAAAAGGCTTAATATACAAAGTTTAACAACACAGTTTCTGATACATTTTATCACTCCAAGTTCCAGACTGATGAAGCAGTCAGCATTTTGAAATTTGCTAGTTGACAGGACAGAGAAAAGGGAGCTCTAGAGAGATCCAAACCAGTAATTAAATGCTCTGGCCCAGAGGTAATGCCTGTCACCTTTGTTAAAAAAATCACACACCAAGATTGTTAAAAGTTAAAATTTATCTTTTTACATTCTTCTTAGATCTCATAAATGCACATACTTATATTTGTTGGGAATTTTTGTTTGATTTTCACAACAAGATGAGATCCAACTGAATATTTCTGGAACTATATTTTTAGAATATTTAACTCTGGGTAAAAATATATACACGTTAAGATGTTACTCACATTTTTTTTTTTAAGGGTCACACTTGCAGCATATGGAAGTTCCCAGGCTAGGGGTTGGATAGGAGCTGCAGCTGTTGGCCTACACCACAGCTACAACCACAGCGATGCCATATCAGAGCCTCATCTGTGACCTACACCAGGGCTCATGGCAATGCCAGATCCTCAACCCACTGAGCAAGGCTAGGGATTGAACCTGCATCCTCATGGATACTAGTCGGGTTCTCAACCCATTGAGCCACAATGGGAACGTATCACTTTTTAAAGCCAAATGATATTCTATAACTGTGCAGCCCAAGGTAATGCAGCCACAAGTAGCCAAAAAAAAAGATTTTCTGCTGTGGCACAATGGGGATCAGGGGCATCTCTGCAGCTCTGGGTCACAGGTTCAATCCCCAGCCTGGCACAGTGGTCTAGGGGTCTGGCATCTATATATTTTTACTCAGAGTTAAATATTCTAAAAATATAGTTCCTGAAGTATGCAGTTGGATCTCATTTTGTTCAACCATGAGGTTGAGGGTTTGATCCCTGGCCTTGCTCAGTGGGTTAAGGATCAGGCATTGCCGTGAGCTGTGGTGTAGATCACAAGGCTCAGATCTGCTGTTGCTCTGGCTTTGGTGCTAGGCCGGCAGCAACAGCTCAGATTAGACCCTTGTCTGGGAACCTCCATATGCCACGGGTGCTGCCTTAAAAGGACAAAAGATAAAAAAATCAATTGACCAATCAATCAATTCTAATTTTCATTTATTGAAATGAATCAAAATTTAAAATATAGTTCCTTAGTCGTACTAGCCATATTTCCTTTTTCCTCTTTTTTAATGATTTTTTACTTTTTTAATTAAAAGACAGTTGATTTACAATGTTGTGCCAATTTCTGCTGTACTGCAAAGTGACCACATTTCAATTGCTCAAGAGCCCAATATGTCTGGTGGCCATCATATGGGAAAGCACATTGATAGAACATTTCCATCACTGTAGAAAGTTCTTTTGGTCAGCGTTAATCTATCATATGAACACACAATAGTCCATTCAACTGTCTTCCTATTAATTAATCCATAGATTACATCCTGTACCAGGCCACTACAAACAATGCTGAATATACATCTTTGAGCATAAATGTACATGTATTATTTGATTTCTGCTGGGTACAATCCCAAAATAGTAGTATAAGACCAAAAAAGTCAGTACATTTTAAATGTTATTAAATATTGTGCATTTTATGTTCTAAAAATATCATTGCAATTTATCCTTCTATCAGCAGTTTTTCAGAAGACTATTTTGATGCTTTTTAAGCTCTAAGCAGTATACTTCTTTTAAAATATTTCAGTCTGGTGGATTAAAATAAGCTTTTTTCTTGATATTTTAATTTGCATTTCCCTTAACTCTAGAGAGGATGAAAATCTTTTCCCACATGTAATAGTAATTTGTGTTTTCTCTATCAAGTGATCCTCTACTCATAGCCTTATTGTCTAATTTCTTAGCAATTAGCTGAACTGCTTTTTTTAACTATATTAACTTACTGTTCCCATATGCATTTGTATTTTCACTTTGTTTATTGCTCTTTCCTAAACTTTTTCTAGTGTTTTTGTTGTTGTTGTTAGTTCTTTTGTTTTTGTTTTTGTTTTTGCTGCACCTGCAGTTTATGGAGTTCCTGGGCCAAGGATCAGTTCCCAGACACAGCTGCAGCAATACCAGACCCCTAGAACACTGTGCCAGGCTGGGGATTGAACCTGTGACCCAGAGCTGCAGAGATGCCCCTGATCCCCATTGTGCCACAGCAGGAAATCTTTTTTTCTTTTTCTTTTTCTTTTTCTTTTTTTGAGTGATTTTGAAGTCAGATTATGTTTTCCTTTGGATCTTTTTATCTAGCTTTTAACACCTCTACCTGCTGGAACTTGACTTCCATGACCATCACCTCATGAACTTCTCTTCTAATGTCTCCCCTATCTACTTGACCATTGAAATAAATATAACTCAGTCTTTATGTGACTGACTTTCTTTGCTTCACTGACTACCCACTTCCTTTCCAAACTTCTCCTACCTTTTCTCCTAAACCAATCTTTCTTTTTTTCCTTCTGTCTTGGCCACCCCACGGCTTAGTCGCATTTCCAAACATTTCCGTTCCTTTTTTTTTTTTTTTTTTTTGTCTTTTTAGGGCCACACCTGTTGTATCTGGAGGTTCCCAGCCTAGGGGTCAAATGGGAGCTGTAGCTGCTGGCCTACACCACAGCCACAGCAACACCAGATCTGAGCTGAGACTGCAACCTGCACCACAGCTCATGGCAACGCCGGATCCTTGACCCACCAAGCAAGGCCAGGGATCAAACCCGTGTCCTCATGGATGCTAGTCAGATTCGTTTCCACTGAGCCACAATGGGAACTCCCCTTTTTGGTAGGGTTCTTTAGATATCTTTATCATTCGTATTGCTTGATAACCTTCTACGTGGACTACTTATCCACCTATTGCAAATATCCTGATTTTCCTGAACCTGGAAGGTAATATTTCAAAAAGAAAACTCTTCATTCCATATCTTTATCTCTAACCTATTCCCTGCCTTATTAATCCAGTCATCTATGCCAGAAACATGAATGCCTTTTTTGTCCATTTCTATTCCTCTTTATTCTAACATGTCTACATTGCATGTCTACCAGTTATACATCTTTATGCAAATTTCTCTCCCTTGCCATTACCCATTGCTACCGCCTTTGTTCAGGCCCTGATAATATCATTTATGATTATGCCAACATCTTTCAATAGTCTTCCTACGCTCAAATTTTTTTCTTTCCAATTTTCTTTCTATACCATCTGTGGAATGATCTTAAGGTAGAATATGACAATATCATCTTTAAATATAACATACTTAAATGATCCTTTGTCATACTCAAGATTAACATTTAAACTTCTCATTGTACAGTAAGAGACATCATTTGGGAATATTATATGACTTTTCTTATTCACCTCTCATAGTTTTTCCTTCCCAGTTTTCAGCCATAAGTACTACTTTACACTCTCCTGACTGCAAGTGTGTTTCTTCCTTGCCATATGCTCAGCCTCTGGTTTTCTTACTTCATAATCATTCTCCAGTGGCATAAAGGCAGCAAAAATAGATCAAATGAACAGGGTATGGAATGCAGAAATCTATCTTTAAAGATTTACAAATGATTTCAGAATTTTTAGTGATACCAATAAGTATTTCATGGTAGCAAAAACCATAGTGAGTATTTTGAATTTAAGTTATTAGAGGAAGATGCTACTCCTCCCTGAAGCTATTCCTGATGTTCCCCCACCTCCACCAGCACTAAGTGACCATTCGAATATGATTCTAAAGCCCATAATTAAACTTAAGTCTCTGTGCTGCAATTATCAATATTATTACCATTTTTGGTTTAGTTTCTTATGACATCTACTAGACCGTGAATGCTTGAAAGATGAGAATGTCAAAACATTCATTAATTTATTACCCAAATAATATTTAGGGGATATTATATAGGGTTTAGATTATACTTTCAAGTTCTGTCCATTAAATCAAGTTGGATGGAGGTAAAGTTAAGATATAACCCTAGAGTCTAAAGATCTGGTTTGAATCTGGTTGCATCACCTGTTACCTGTGTAACTTAAGGCAGATAATTAAGCCTTATTACAGTCCAGTCTTCTCATCTCTGAGGTCAAAATAATAGTGCCTACCTCATATAGATATTTTGGGAATTAAATGTTATATACATTTTAATCTCAATGTAGTGCTGAGTACTTAGCAAACAATAAATAATAGCTATAATTTTAATAGCATAACCTTTTATAAGAGTTGTAATATAATGTATGCATGGTTATGAAATACCTTGTCACATTTCCAATTGGTTTTTGGCCTAATTATTAAAATAATTTTCCAAGTTGTTTTATGTTAGCTCTAAAAAGTCACGAACACTGAATGATTTTTTTTTTCCCCCTGTGGACTTCCACTAATAATTTAAATTCAAAATATTCACTATGGTTTTTGCTACCCTGAAATATTTATTGGTATCACCAAGAATTCTGAAATCATTTGTAAATCTTTAAAGATAGATTTCTGGATTCCATACTCTGTTCATTTGATCTATTTTTGCTGCCTTTATGCCAATGTTACACTATCTTATTTATCAAAGTTTTATACTAGGTCTTTAGTCAGTTAGGGTATTTTTCCAGCTGGGTTCTTCTTTTTTCAAAGTTGTTTTATCCATGTGCAAACAACAATGATATAACTTCAATACAACTTAAAATTTGTGGAGTACAGTGTAGGGTGATCTAGAGAGAAATTTATGGCTTTGAGAGCATATATTAGAAGAAAAGCAAGATTTAAAATAAATCATCTAAGGTACTACTTTAAGGAAGCAGAAAAACAAGAGCCTATGAAATCCAAGAGTAGGCAGAGGAAAGATATAAAGATTAGGTTGGAAATCAATGAAATTGAAATAGCAAATAAAAAAGAAAATCAATCAAGCCATTGAATAAATAAAATACTTCATTAAAACAACAATAAAACTGATATTTTATTCTATTAATCTCTAACCAAGCTAAGTAAGGGGAAAAAAGAAATGAGATGCATATTACTAATATCAGAAATGAAAGAGGGGCCATTGCTACTGCTCCCATGTACATTTAAAATGACCATAAAGGAATAGATGAACAACTCTATGCTCTCAAATTTGAAAATTTAGATTAAATGACCAATTCTTTGAAGGACACATTGTACCGTGAACAACACTGCCATGAACATGAGAGTACAGGTATCTCTTTAAAATATGATATTATTTCCTTCAGATATATCCCAAAATGGGATTTCTGTGTAATATGGTAATTTTTGTATTAATTTTTTTGAGGAGAGTCCAAACTGTTTTCCATGATGGTTGTGCCAATTTATATCACCAGCAAGAATCACAGGGGTTATTTTTCCTCCTGTCTTTTGATGACAGGCGGGAGGTGCTATTCCATTGTGATTTTGATCTGCATTTCCATTATGGTTAGTGATGTGGAGCACTTTACATGCACTTGTTAGATATATGTATATCGTCTTTGGAAAAATGTCTACTCAGCTCCTCTGTCATGTTTCAGTCTGGTTAATTAGGGTTTTTTGCTTTTGAGTTACATGAGATTTTATGTACTTTAGATACTAACCTCTCTTCAGATATATGATTTGCAAATATTTTCTCCCATTCTGTAGGTTTCCTTCAGATTTTGTGGACTTCTAAAAATTTTTATTTCAATCTTTATTTTCTGATGATTCACTTTAGATATTAATATTGAAATGAATTTTATCCAACATTATAATATTTTGTTTCAACTGAGGCTCAGTGCATTTGATTCCCTTTTTTCCTGTGACCTTAGTTTATTTATTTTCTATAGACTTTTCTGTTGTGTCTGCTCTCCTGTTAAGCACACCAAGGGAACTATTGGTATTTTAAGTGTATTTCATTTCTCAGTTCTCATTTCATTATTTTAGAGGTCTTATAACTCTTCCAGTATGTTGTATACTTTCCTCATTATATACATCTTTAATCATAGAAATGTATTTTATATAGTTACTTTATAGCCTTTCTTGGCTAATTCCAACACCTGTGTCATCCTTTTATTATAGTTAATTTACAATATTGTGTTAGTTTCAAGCATGCAGCAAAGTGATATATAGGTATTATATGTAATATATATATGTACAAATTATATATAAAATCATATATACAAATTATATATATATATATAAATTTATATACACATATATATTTCTCCCATGAAGTCAATATGTATATATATAACTCACCCATGAAGCCATCTGGCCCTGAAGTTTCTTTTTTTGGGAGGCTTTTGATTACTGATTACTCATTATTCTCCTATTCATTATTTGTCTGTTCAGGTTTTCAGTCGCTCTATTGTTCTGTCTTGGTAAGTTTTATGTTTCTAGGAATATATCCATTTTTCTAGGAGGTCCTATGTCTTGGCATATAATGGTTCATAGCAGTCTCTTATGATCCTTTGTGTTTGTTTTGTATCTGTTGTCATTACTCATTTTTTGTTACCTATCTTATTTGAGTTGTCTCTCTCTCTTTTTTTTTTTTTTCTTGGTTAGTCTAGCTATAGATTCAGTGTGTTCACTGGAGGAGCTGAGTTCAGAAGGTTCTCGTGTCATCATTTTGGACCTTAGCACATAAGCAGAGTTATTTTCTTTTTTTTTCTTTTATTTATTTTTTTATTTATTTTATTTTTAAAATTGTCATCGTTTCTTTTGTTTTAATAGTTATTTCCGCAATACAATTTTTTTTCTACTGTACAGCATGGTGACCCAGTTACACATACATATACACATTCTATTTTCTCACATTATCGTGTGCCATCATAAGTGACTAGACATAGTTTCCAGTGCTACACAGCAGGATCTCATTGCTAATCCATTCCAAAGGCAATAGTTTGTGTCTATTAATCCCAAACTCCCAAACACCCTGCTCCCTCCTCCTCCCCCTTGGCAACCACAAGTCTATTCTGCAAGTCCTTGATACTCTTTTCTGTGGGAAGGTTCATCAATTCCAACTCTATTATTGAAAATTCCTGCCGTATCTGAACCTAATGTTTTCTTTGCCTTTTTATGTTGTGTTTTTATTTTTTCTCTTTTTGCATGCCTAATTTTTTTTTGTTGAAAGCTAGACTTGATGTATCAGGTAAACAGAACTGAAGTAAAAAGTGTGTGATTTTATGTTTATCTGGCCAGTAGTCAGGCTGTGCTCATTGGTTGCTGTAGCACTGGTGTCAGAGGCTGTTTCCTATGATGGCTTTATATATGTCTCTCCTGTTGCTTTTATGTTTCCCTGGAAACTGTAAGACAGGGGTTAGTCCAAGGCTTGTGAGGGTTTTTGTAGCAGTAACCTCTTGTTATTATACAGGGGGCTTATGCCTGTGTGGTAAGGTGTGGGGAAAGGTAAATATTCTCTAATTCTATGAATATGTCTCAGTCTTTTAGTGAGCCTGTGACCCTGGACAGTGTCACTCACAAGTGGTTCTCAGTTTCACTCCCTTAGGTGATACTGGAATGCTAGAGGGGCCGGAAGTTATTTCCCTTAAGAGACCGTTATGCTCTTATAAAACCAAGTTTATTAGGTTCTGGTAAAATAGTTTTCCTTAAGGGCAAACTTATGTTGAGGACAGACTAGTCTGGTTGATTTCAAAATGATTACTCTTTGTTTCTTTCTCCTTTATGTTGGAAGCACATGGAGTTTTTTTTTTTTTTTTTCTTTAATCTTCACCCTGATAACCTGTAGAAACAACTGAAGATAAAACAGCCAAAGGCTAGGCTCCCAGCAGTTTTTATATCTCAGGCTATTCTTTGTTCGTTCCCCAGAAATACGTCAATTACCTTTTTTAAATTGAGGCATATTTGATTACAATATTGTGTATTTCAGATGTACAGCAGAATGATTCAGTTATACACACACACACATACTTTTTAAAAATTCTTTTCCCTTATAAGTGATTATAAGATATTGACTATAGTTATACAGTAAATCCTTGTTGTTATACAGTAAATCCTTGTTGTTTATCTATTTTATATATAGTAGTATGGATATGTTAATCTCACACTCCTAATTTATCCCTCCACCTTCCCCTTTGATAACCATACTTGTTTTTTCTATGTCTGTATGTTTCTGTTTTGTAAATAAGTTCATTTGTACTCCACATATAAGTGATATCTGATAATATTTGTCTTTGTCTGACTTGCTTTGCTTAGTGTGATAATCTCTAGGTCTTCTATGGCAGAGTAATATTCCATTGTACATATAAGTACCACATCCTCTTCCTCCATTCATCTGTTGAGGGACACTTAAGTTGCTTCCATGTCCTGGCTACTGTAAAATATTGTAAATATTTCAACTGTTCCTACTAGTTGCTGTCTCCATCAGTGGTTTCTTCTCCTAGTAAGCTAAGAGTCTTTCTTTGCCTCCTTCTCCAGTTTTGGGGGTAGCGCTTAGTGTTCACCTGTAATCTTAATTCTCTGATAGATGTAAGAAGAGTTATTGAGTCTCCTTTGTTCAACTTTTTTATTTTATAGAATGGGACTGATGACTTCCAAGCTCTTCATATATCACACCAGAAACCAGAGGCCGGTCACTTTTTCTTATTTTTGTTCTTTGAAAAACAAAATTGAATAATGGCTAACTTAATGCTTATTTTAAACAAATGCTCAGTGTCTCCTTTGCATTAGACTCTGTGCTAAAAACTAGTGACTCAAATATGAGTCCCTGTCCTCCAAAAACTTATGACTTAATGGTCAACTATGTGCAACATTACCAAGAGATCAAGTGAGGTAAGGACAGGGAAAGTGTCCATTGGTTTTGGCAATGGAGAGTAGTTTCAGTTGAGAATGGATGGCAGCCAGCCACAGGCCAGAAGCTCATGATTAAATGGAAGGAGAGAGGTAGGAGGTAGGTGAATGAGACTATTGAGTTGAGAGCAAGATGTTTTTTAAGATCATGAAAATTAAGGAACTTTTAAATACTGATGGAATAAAATTAGTTATGGAGAAAAATGTTGAAAATTAAGGAAAATGAGATAACAATTGAATAATTAAAACTCTGTAAGAGGAAAAGGATGGGACCCAAACCGCAAATAGTAAAACTAAATTTTAGCAGGAGAGTAAAAGATGATCATTTGGGACACAGTTGTATGATTTGGGTTCAGAGTCCAATAGGATTTCTTTCCAATCAATTCTAATTTCTTCTCATCATAAAAGACAGAATCTCAGAGTTCTCATGGGGGCTCAGCAATAAGAACATGACTACTATCCATGAGGATGTGGTCTCAATCACTTCCCTTGCTCAGTGGGTCAGGGATCCAGTGTTGCTGTGAGCTTTGGTGTAGGTCACAGAGGCAGCTCAGATCCAGTGTTGCTGTGGCTGTGGCCTAGGCTGCCAGCAACAGCTCCAATTCAACCTCTGGCCTGGGAAATTCCATATGCCACAGGTGCAGCTCTAAAACGATGAAAGAAAGAAAGAAAGAATCTCTGTTTAAAAAGGGAGTATGTTCTACAAGAAAAGCAAATGCTTTGCTTAGAAAAGAAAGAGAGGAAGAGAAAACAGATGGGTCAAAACTTTGATAGATTTTTAGAATTAATTATTATTACTGATGAAATTTGACTAAAAAACAGCATCAAAATGTAATGGCATTGTTAAGCAGCACTATGGCCTCTTTGGTTTGGTTACCATGATTGTGCAAAAAGACCAAGATACCAAAGTGGTAGAGTTTTCTTCAAGCAAGAATGAAGTAGTTACTCTGATTCTTCCATGTATGTGAAAAACAAATGTCATTGAGCAAATGAGTTTAAAATATGAACAGAGAATAGTCAGTGATAGACCTATCTTAGCAGGGAGGAAGTGAAGTAGACAGAAGTAGTATTAATAGAAGTTCCAAAGTGGTGAAAGAACATGTATTTAGGTTATAATTGAATCCACAACTCAACTGGACTCAGAAGGATCCCTAAATTATGATTTCAATAATAAGTTCAAGGATGGTGCTATGAGAATGATGGCATACCGTAGGGGCAGAGAATGTTGTTGGAGCTATAGAGATAACGTTGTCCAGAAAAGTAGAATAATCAGTCTTATAGATGTTAGTTTTGCCTGGGGCAATTTAACACTTGGAGTGCTATGAAGTTAAGAAGTTCAAAGACTTCAAAAATTAGGATAATAATCAGGAAGTGAAAATATAGTAGCAAGAGGAACCAATGATTATAGTCTAATGTATTAGCCTCTGAACAGCTGGGATATTTCATGAAGGAGGAGAGAAATATTCTGGAAAAAAAAAACTGTGAAAACAATGGGAAAGAGAGAAGTGAAATAAATGCATAGGACATGGTCCCCAGACTTGCTGGGTACAGTACTGCCTGAATTATGTCTCTTGTGAACTTCTTTATTCTAAAATCTATTTTGTCTGATATGAGTATTACTACTCCTGCTTTCTATAATTTCCATTTGCATGTAATACTTTACTCCATCCCAAACTTTAGGTCTCTATGTGTCCTTAGATCTGAAGTGGGTCTCCTGTAGACAACATATATATGGGTCTTGTTTTTGAATCCATTCAGCTAGTCTTTTTCTTTTAGTTGGAGGATTTAATCCACTTACATTCAGTGTAATTATGGATAAGTATGTATTGTCAATTACTTGAAACTTTTTGGAGGGGATTTCTATTTCGTTCTTCATTCTTCCCTTTTTCTTTTTGTTGTCTCTTCTTGCTATTTGCTGACTTTGTTTAGTGATATGTTTGGCTTGGTTTTTCTTTTTTATGCATGTGACCATTAGATATATTGACTAGTGTTTCCACTAATCAACAAAACTGATAAACCATTAGCTAGAGTCATCAAGAAAAAAAGGGAGAGAGTTCAAGTTAATAAAATTAGAAATGAAAAAAAGAAGTTACAACTGACATTGTGGAAATACAAAGGATCATGAGAGAACACTATGAGCAAATGTATGCCAATAAAATGGACAATGTAGAAGAAATGAACAGATTCTTACAAAAGCACAACCAACAAAGACTGACCAGGAAGAAATAGAAAATATGAATAGACTGATAACAAGTACTAAAATTGAAAATGTGGTGAAAAAACTTACAAAAACAAAAATCCATGACCTGATGCCTTCACAGCTAACTTCTACCAAACATTCAGAGAATTAACACTTCATCTTCTGAAGCTTTTCCAGAAAATTGCAGAGTAGGTAATACTCCCAAACTCACTCTATGAAGACATGATTATCCTGATACCAAAACCAGACAAAGATACCACAAAAAAAGAAAGTTACAGGCCAATGTCACTGATGAACATAGATGCAAAAATCCTCAACAAATGTTAGCAAACAAATATACATTAAAAGATCATAAACTATGATCAAGTAGGATTTATCCCAGGGACACAGGGATTCTTCAATATCCACAAATCTATCATTGTGATACACCACATCAACAAACTGAAAAGTAGAAACATCTCAATAGATGCAGAAAAATCTTTTGACAATATTCAACACCCACTCCTGATAAAACCTCTCCAGAGAGTGGCCATAGAGGGGAAATACCTCAATATAATAAAAGCCATTTTTGACAAACCCAGAGCTAACATCATTCTCAATAATGAAAACCTGAAAACATTTCCACTAAGATCAGGAACAATACAAGGATGTCCTCTTTCACCAATGTTATTCAACAAGACTTGAAAGTCCTAGCCATAGCAATCAAAGAAGAAAAAGAAATAAAAGGAATACAAGTTGGAAAAGAAGTAAATCTATCACTGTTTACAGATGACATGATTTTAGAAAATCCAAAAGAAAATACCAGAAAACTATTAGAGCTCAGCAACGAATTTGGTAGTCAAAGGATATGAAATTAAGACACAGAAAGTTATTGCATTTCTATATACTAATGATGAAAGATCAGAAAGAGAAATTAGGTAAGCAATACTATTTACCACTGCATCAAAAAGAATAAAATATCTAGGAATAAACCACCTAAAGAGAAAAAGACCTGAACTCTGAAAACTATAAGACAATGAGGAAAGAAATCAAAGAAGACACAAATAGATGGAAAAATATATCATGCTCTTGGATTGGAAAAATCAACATAGTCAAAATGACGATACTACCTAAGGCAATCTATAGATTCAATGCAATACCTATTAAATTACCAAGGACATTCTTTACAGAACTAGACCAAAATATTTTAAAATTTGTATGGAAACACAAAAGACCTCAAATAGCAACAGCAATATTGAAAGAAAAAAAAAAAAAAAAAAAAAACAGAACTGGAGGAATTGGGCTCCCTGACTTCAGACCCTACTACAAAGCTACCATCATCAAAACAGCACGGTACTAACACAAAAACAGAAATATAGCTCAATGGAACAAGATAGAAAGCCCAGAAATAAACCCAAATAGCTATGCTCAATTAATCAATGACAAAGGAAGTAAGAACATACAGTGGAGGAAAGATAGTCTCTTCAATAAATGGTCCTGGGAAAACTGGACAACTGCATATAAGAGAATGAAATTAGAACATTGTCTAACACAATTCACAAAAATAAACTCAAAATGGATTAAAGACCTAAATGTAAGACCAGACGCTATAAAATTCCTAGAGAAAAACCTAGTCAGAATACTCTTTGACATAAATCACAGCAACATCTTGTTTGATCCACTTGCAAAGACAATAAATACACAAATAAACCAATGGAAACTAATTAAATTCAAAAGATTCTGCACAGCAAAGGAAACCATTTTAAAAAAAAAGAAACTAAGAGAACCAACAGAATGGGAGAAAAATTTTACAAATGACTCAACCAACAAAGGCTTAATCTCCAAAACAGACAAATAATTCATACAATTCAACAACAACAAAAAAAACAAACAACCCAATTGAAAAATGGACAGAAGACCTAAATAGACATTTCACCAGAGAAAATATACAGATGGCTAGCAGTTACATGAAAAAAATGTTCAACATCACTAATTCTTAGAGAAATGCAAATCAAGACTACAATGAGTACCACCTCACACCAGTTAGAGTGGCCATCATTAACAAGTCAACAAATAACAAATGCTGTAGAGAATGTGGAAAAAAGGGAACCCTCCTACACTGCTGGTAGGAATGTAAATTGGTACAACCACTATGGAAAACAATATGTAAATACCTCAGAAAACTAAATATAGAACTACCATATGACCCAGCAATCCCACTCCGTGGCATATATCCAAGCAAAAATTTCATTGAAAAAGATATATGTACCATATGTTCATTGCAGCACTACTCACAATAGCCAAGCCATGGAAATAACATAAATGCCCATCAATGGATGAAAGGGTTAGAAAGATGTGGTATATATATGCAATGAAATACTACTCAGCCATAAAAAAGGACAAAATAATGCCATTTGCAGCAACATGGATGGAACTAGAGACTTTCATACTGAGTCAAGTAAGTCAGAAAAAGAAAAAGAGACACCATATGATATCACTTATATGTGGAGTCTAAAATATGGCACAAATGATCTATCTACAAAACAGAAAAGACCATGGACATGTATGACGGATTCACATTTGCCAGGGAGGGGAGGAAGAGTGGGATCGATTAGGAGTCTGCAGTTAGTAGATGAAAATTCTTGCATTTGGAGTAGGTGGGCAGTGAGATCCTGCTCTAAGTCAGGGAACTATATATCTAATTGCTCGTGATGGAACATGATGGAGGATAATGTGAGAAAAAGAATTTATGTATATGTATGACTGGGTCACCTTTCTGTACAGCAGAAACTGACAGAATATTGTAAATCAGTCATAATAAAAAAATAAAAATTGTTATGCTTTCTGGACCCTAAATAATGTCTCAGCATCTGTCTAATACAGTTGATGGCAACTGGTTCCCTCCCTCATCCTCTCCTTTGCTTTGTCATAAGATTATCTCAGGTCTCTCAAATTATGGCTCAAAGCACTCTACTTGGCAAAATTTAGGATAAGGGGACTATAAGATTGCACCCAACCTAAGTGGGTTAATGTTGGATCGTTGCTAGCTAAAGGACTCTAAACTGAGAAACTACCTCCTTTGACTAGAGAATGAGATACCTTCTTGTGTGGTGAAATTGCCTTAGTACAGTACTTGGCACATGGTAAGGACTAGTTAAATATTAGTTTTCTTATTTCTGGGCCATATATGGCTTTGACTGGGTTCTAATTATATGCCTGCCTTTAGCCATGGTGAAACAGAGGCACTCAAAGTTTCAAACTGTAATTGACTCAAGCTCGAGGCAAGAACAGAGAAGTTACCTGGCTCTGACCTTGTTCCTAGGATTATTTTGCTCTAGTAGGTGGGGCTTGGTTTGAGATGGAGGTGGGAGTCCTTCCCTCCTCTCATACAGTTACCAAAATTATAAATAGAAAAAAATAAATTGTTCCATTTAAGTCTCAGAATCAGCTCAATTTCAAACACAGTCTTCTTGTTTTCAGCATGGAACCTTAATTTGGCTGCTACTGACAACAATACAATTGCTATATAAAAGAAAAATATTATATCATTTTGAACAATGACCAAATAACCAAAGCACAAATATAAGACACACACACACACACGCTTTCAGTATCCTTGATCCTCATCTCTCAATTTGGCTTTTCTAATCAAACAGAAGAACTTAACACTATAAGAAAGGAAAACATGTTAAACGACCTTTTAAATGTCTCTGGAAGAAATTACTAGAAAAAATAGTTAGGTGCCCAAAAGGAAAATAAAGGCAACTGAAAGCTGATTGGAGGCCAAAGCAACTCAGTCTGCTGCAGGTCGCTGATATATGAGAAAACCATGTATATGAGTCTGATCATGTCCAGAGGGTGAATGGAGCAAAGGCAACACAGTGTCCTAAGTACAATGTTGATTCTCAAGAGCTTAATAGAGCTATTCAACTTAAAATATGATTATCTTGTATCCATACAAATTGTAATATCAGATATTGAAATACTACTTAACTCTGTAATTCCTAAAGCACTAGAATGCAATTGAGATTTTCAATATATAGATTTTCTCACAATAATTTTATTTACATGAAGAAACATACCTTAGACAAATACACAAAATTATTTTCTCCAAAAAAACTACTTTAAATTCCCTTTACATAGTTTCCTTGTGGCACAGTGTTGTCACTGCTGTGGTTCTGGTTACTGTTATGGTACAGGTTTAATCCCTGGCCCAGAGATTTCCACATGCCACATGCATGGCCAAAAAAAAAAAAAATCCTTTACATAAATATAAAATAGAAGGATTTAAATTCCTTTTTTAAAGATTTGCATTTTAAAATTAGAATTGTTTATATCTCTGTCCCATAAAGGGAAACATGGGGAATTTCTGAAGACACAATCCCATAATTAACATAATCCTGGAACCCCAGAGGCACTCCATAAATATAGATAAATACTAGTCCCACTCACGAGCAATACTACTCAAATTGTGAAAGAAAACATCGTCCTTTTGATCTTGGAGAGACAACAATAAGTGATAGCTTGAAGCAAGATCTTTATTTCCTGCTCAGGATTGAACATGGGTGGCCTGGGTGAAAACTAGGAGTCCTAGCCACTAGACCAGCTAGAAGCTAAAAGCAGAATTGCCCTGCTTCTTTCCCCTGTCAAAAGCAAGAATGTTTCAAGGAGGCAAATACTGTAAAAACAGGTACAAAGTTATTATTAGAGATGCAGTACAACATGTGGGGGAGCACACAGAGTAGTTCATTGAACACAAAAGCAAAGAAATAATTACAGCCTAGAGGAGGGTGGGTGTGGTCATCCCCCTGTGTGAGGAATGCATGAGAGAGGTGATTTTCAACCACTTATGGAGGACAGTTCTTCCAGGTCCTTCTTTTCCTTTGGCCAATTATCTTGTTTTATTTCTCGCACCTGACTGGACCCAGGGCCCTCCCTGATCTGTGGGTGCATCTTTTGGCCAAGATGGATTCCAGAGGAAGGGCTTAATGAAGGTTAGCACAACTTATGCCCTGGAGTCCCCTCCCTTTTTGACTTCTAGGAGTCTTTCTGCATATCTATAGTCCAGGATATCTCCTTGACCTCAAGAGTAATTGACACGGTCATCTTATTATTTTTTTTTTTTTTAGCTCCAGCAGAGCTAAGATCCTGACATTAACTTTCTCCTTGAAGTGTCAAAGAGAAGCAAGGCCATTTTTTTTTTTTTTACTCAGACTAAACAGGCCCAAGCTGTTCTCAGTCCAGAGACCCATTGACCTCCTGCCTCACTTTGGGCATTTCCTGTTTGATACAAACAAAAAGTGTGATAAAGTGCCACATGGTCAAAACTGACAATGGTTCCATATAAAATATGAGGCTTCCTTCTCTTTAGTCAAATGAAATACATTAAGAGAACAGAGAAGAACAATTTTCCCTTTGAAAGGAAGTACATAAAAACTCCATTCAATAAAAGGAAGTGCTAAACACAGTTTACGCATAACTTTAGATCTAATTGCTAGAAATCTACCATAATACGCATCAAAAATAAAGCAATTGTTCCTGTTCCAAAGGTCTCATTCCCCATATATTAGCAGCTATCCTACAAAATAAACAAAGTGGAACTATCCTTGGTCCAGCCCAGCTCAGCCCCATATGTGCAAATCTCATACGAAAAGTAACTTTCCAGAGGTACCACCGAGTTTGTGGCTCTAGAATCTGACCTCTGCAGCTTCTACTCATACTCTATTTTGTTCTCTGGAATTCTTGCATGAATCATCCTTGTCCCCATTTTGAAATATGCTAGCTCTTAGATGTTTTTTCTCAAGATCATCTAGCTTGGTTGTTATCTCTGTGACATTTGGGACAAATCTCTCATGTTAACCCTTATGTGTACACACCATAACCATGCAGAGGCAGTATTAACTACTGCTTACAAGATATGCTTTAGAGTCTGTCTGTGCATGTTCAAATCCTACCCTTATCACTTACTGGCTGGGTCATCATAAACAAGATAATTAACTCATTCATATCTTGGTTTCTTTGTTTGTAAAATAGGAATGATAATACAGTGTCTCAAAAACTTGTGGTAAATATCTATAAAATGTTTGAAGACAGGAGTTCCCATCATGGCTCAATGGTTAACGAACCCGACTAGCATCCATGAGGACATGGGTTCAATCCCTAAACTCAGTGGTTTAAGGATCTGGCATTGCCATGAGCTGTGGTATGTCACAGACATGGCTCAGATCCCGTGTTGCTGTTGTTCTGGTGTAGGCCAGCAGCCACAGCTCCAATTAGACCCCCTAGCCTGGAAACTTCCATATGCTGCTGGCGCAGCCTTAAAAGACAAAAAAAAAAAAAAGGAAGAATTTTGAAGACTGCCTGATAAGTAGTAGGCAATCGATACATAACAGCAATTATTAATTTGTAGATGTGGGGTTGTGGCAGAAAGGAAGGGGGAAGGAGCTAATATTTCCCTGTTGGATTCCAGTATGTTTTCTGATTATCCTTTGCTCCCTCAATGTACAGCTAGAGCCTTCAGAAAATAGTCTAGTACAGAGGACTTATAGATTCTTGTTTATTATGTGATGGATAACTCAGATCTAATACACAATGTTTCATTCCTAAATTCTGTCTTACAAAGCATCACAACACTTCAGAGACCCAAACACTCTGCTTTTGTTTACATGGAAAGAATGCATGTCTTTTCAAACATGAGATCTTTGGTGTACCTGATAAGACACAAAGGGCTTAATAAATTCTTTCCACAAAGATATTATTTCATGCAGTTAGCCATTCAGAAAATTTGCATTTTGCCTTTATATTTTTATTATCACTAAGGATTCCCCCAGTCCTTTATACATCATTTTAAATAACATTTGGCAATAAAACTTTGGCAAAGAAGCTTATTCAAATCTTTTTTTCCCAGTTATTTTTCCTCTTTTCAATATTTTCATCTGCTGAATTATTTCTGAATTTTTTCACTACAGAGAAACAGACCACAAGTATTAAGATTAAAGTAACTGAAACCCCAAATCTAATGAAGAATATAAACTTAATTTTTGCTTTATCAAATCCCAGGAGACACTAGCAATTTGTGGAATTTCTTTTGAATTCTATAGAATAAATTGTTTAGACTTAAAAAATAAAGTGTTTAGGAACTATATTTTAAATAAAAGAATTATTTTTTAAAATTAAAAAATTCTGGAATTCCCTCATGGAACAGCAGGTTAAGTATCCGGTGTGGTCACTGCAGCAGCTTGGGTCACTGCAGTGGTGTGGGTTTGATCCCTTCCACATACTATGAATGTGCCTCCCCCAAAAATTAAAACTGAAAAATCCTTTCACAGAATTAAATGGAAGCAAATGAAAAGAATAAAAAAAAAAAGGGAAGGCCTGGATAATAGCATCTCCCCATAAAATGATGTCATTGCTAATTGTGCATGTATTTTTTCCTCTGAAAATTATAGCCAAAGCATCTGAACAAATTGAGATACTATACCTTTCATTAAGATGCCAGCTGACTTCCATCCCTACATCCCTTGAGCTTAAACCTACAGGTCCCTTAGCTAACTGTCTCTCTAGTGGCTAAAAACAAAAATTAATTTGAAAATATTCAGTATTTTAATCCACAGACAATAAATGAAAGAAATATGCCACTTCAAAGAAATAGAGCATGATACTACTAAAGAAGCCTATAAATCAAATAGTTCCCAAGAAGATCTCATTCTGAGATAGTGGAGAGACCTAGAATTAGCTGATATTTATCCTTAATGGTAATTTTTGGACATTTCGAATAAGATGAAGATTTTATAATTTGCCTAGGCGTCATCAGGCTCAGACATATTAAACACTGGAGAGAAACTTTATTTTCAATCAAACCTTTGTCAGTATTTTTAAGGAGCTCCACATTTTTTTTTTTCTGAAGTTTTTATTCAATGGTTAGTGCCAAAGCCATTTGGTTGTTTAGTATCTGGCAGGAGAATCTGGTTGTATTAGTTATGTGGTTACTAGGGAAGAAGGTAATTCTAGATATGCAAATCACATGAGTTACAGATCAGATCTAAACCTTTGAATATTTGAGTTCACTTGCCTTTGGCAAAACAAGCCCTACTGTTCTTAAAAGGGAAAAAAGCACTGAAGCATACCCTGTGGGAAGACAGCTAAAGTTGGTTGTACATCAAAAACTTCATAAAACTAAAATTTGGTGATATAAACATAAATGAATTAAAAGCACATGGATGAAAAGTCCCTTAAAATACCCAAAGTTATATGAAATACGTATTTTTTTTTTCTTAGCCTGGCACAGTAGAAAGATCATTGGAACATTAAAAATGTGGCCAGGTTTGCTGATTTCTCAGAATATGCTGAAAAAAAAATGACATTTTATTTCAAGGCAGAATTCCTGTGGTCTGAGAATATATCCATCCCCCTTTTTTTTTATGGGTCCTCCAATTGTAAAGAGCAAGAAGAATTGGGATATAAGGCATACTCGTTAACAACTGAGATGGCTTAAAAACCAAAACCAAACAAACCAAAAAACCTACCTCTGAATGATCTACACCAAACCCATATGGAGCTCTTTACTTATGATCCATTAAACTCATAAAAATTTTGCCACAGTTTGTAGATCATTAGTTTACAGCATGCACATTTTATTTGGAGTTTCTCTTACTTCCACAAAACTCTATTATCTCTGTGCAATGCATGTTATTATTGATGAAACAACCACTACAAAAAAGCTTGCCATTTTATATCAGTCTGAATCTCCAGTTCTCTTTTCCTAATCACAGGAACCGAAGCCACAGAAATGGTGTTGCCAACAGATACAACTTTATGGAAACTGCAGGCTAATTTCAAAATTCACATTCTGTATATGTATACATGAAATCTATCTCTTGACTTCTGTGAAAATGAAGTCTTACAAATAAGATATGCTAAGGAGTTCCTGTTGTGGTGCAGTGGAAACGAATCCGACTAGGAACCATGAGGTCGTGGGTTCAATCCCTGGCCTGGCTCAGTGGGTTAAGGATCCGGCGTTGCTGTGAGCTGTGGTGTAGGTTGCAGATGTGGCTTGAATCTGGCATTGCTGTGGCTCTGGCATGGGCTGGCAGCAACAGCTCTGATTGGACCCCTAGCCTGGGAACTTCCATATGCCTCAGGTGTGGCAAAAGACAAAACAAACAAACAAACAAACAAAAAAGGTATGCTAAGGTTTAACTGGGTTTGCTAAACCATCTCCCCTATAGATTTGTCTATACCTCACTCCCTAAACTTTGTTCTCTCCCTGCCACCTTCTTCACATCTTGCTCCTTCTTCACTCTCTGGTTCCTTTACCCAATGTAAATTCTTGTGCCTGAGGCATAGTGATACCAAACAAACCAAAATGTTGGCGTTTGGAGCAAAGAAAAGTTTACTACAGGACCCAGCCAGTATACATGTGGCTTATGCCCCCCCAGACCCTCAAACTCCCTGAAAGGTGTCAGCAAAGCATTTTCAAAGGCAAGGTGAGGGAGGTGCGTGACTGGTCCTTGCAAACTTCTTGATACAGAGTCCTTTGTTCTAGATCAGGTCTCACATTTCCTAAAAAACTCAAACAAGATAAACATTATTCTCTGTTTTGCAAATTTTTATCTCTATAGGAATGGAAAAGTGTTATACCCTAAAGGTCAGAACCTATAGAATGAGCCATCTTGTACATTTCCTGCTACAGGCAACATTCTTAATTTACCACAAAAGCAATAAAGATTAAAGTAAAAGATAAAGGTTAAAGTAAAAGAAGCAGATCTAACATGGAATCAGATTTTTTCTTCCCTGTTACATTTCCTCCAGTCTCTTCCCACACTTCCATTCTCTAAAACCTGTCTATCCTCCATGACCACATTAGAAGAATTTGGTTTCCATGAAGACATTCTAGGAACGGTAGCCTACACTGACTACTCTCTTTCCAAATTTGCATTACCTTAATTTTATTATTTTTTATTTCCCTCCTACACCCATTTGTTTGCTCTAGGTGGACAAAGCCACCTCAGCAACCCAGTCATAAACTGTCAGAGGGGAGGACAAAGCTTTTTCTTTCCTTTCTCCTTCAGAGCACAGGAAGGGGAGATGAATGGTGTTTTCTGTAATTAGAAACTGCCTTATCAGAGTTCCCCTTGTGACTCAGTGGGTTAAGAACCCAACTAGTATCCATGAGGACATGGATTCAATCCCTGGCCTTGCTCAGTGGGGTAAGAATCCAGCATTGCTGTGAGCTGTGGTGTAGGTCACGCATGTGGCTTGGATCCCAAGTTGATGTGGCTGTAGTGTAGGCCGGTAGCTGCAGCTCCTATTGGACCGCTGGCCTGGGAACTTCCATATGCCATGGGTACAGCCCTAAAAAGAAAAGAAATGCCTTATCTGTTGCTGGAACAGTGACATTAATTTTGGGGTTTTGGAAGCTATACCCTCCTCTTTCACAGGCAAATGAAAATACCCCATCATAGTAAAGTACACTCTGAAGTACACATCTCTGGGGATGAAAAGAAAGGTAAGGAGGTCCTTGACGACATAAGACACTCTCTGTCTGGATTCTTTGCTCCTGAAGAAGGAACGGCATTCAGTGGAGTGAAGCTATTCCTGAGAAAGTTGGGCCGGGCTCAGCTTGGACGTCCTGACAGCTTTTGTGGATGGACTGTTACTTACAATTTCCCTCCTCACCCCATTTTTCCTTCATTTCTCTTCTCTTCCTCTTCACCATTTACTATTAATGATTTTAATATAGATAGGATTTATTTTATTCATCTGAATTTTTTTTTTTTTTTTTTGCTTTTAAGGGCCACACCTGTGGCATTTGGAAGGTCCCAGCCTAGGGGTCGAATCAGAGCTGTAGCTGCTGGCCTACACCACAGCTATAGCAATGCTATATCTGAGCTGAGTCTGTGACCTACAGCACAACTCAAGGCAATGACAGATCCTTTAACCCATTGAGTGAGTCCAGGGATCAAACTTACTTCCTCATAGATAATAGTTGGGCTCATTACTGCTGAGCCACAATGGGAACTTCCTCATCTGCATTTTCTAAGACTGTATAATGAAAAATAAACAATTTAGGTACTTCTCAATTGAAAGCACTTCTCTGATTATATTGTGCATATTTACATAGGATCAGAGAATTTTGACTCACTGCTTCACATTTGCCCTCACAACTTCATCTTATTTTGCTCTTTCTTTTCTGTGTGCTTTTGTATTTTCTTTTTATATGGCTTTTTCTTCTTGGATAGTGTGTTAATTTCACTAAATAACTGATATTTCCTACAGTTCTGGGTGACATATGTACTTCATTTCCAATTCTACTTTAGATTTAAAACCTAACAACCAGTTAAGTTTAAAAAATCATAAAGATTCTAAGGTCTTATCAGAAGATGAGTTTTGACAAAGGTCAAAACATTCCCAAAATGATACATTTACCCCTATGTTCACTGCAGCACTACCAACTATAGCCAAGACATGGAAACACCCTAAATGCCCATCAATAGATGAATGGATAAAGAAGAGGTGGTACATGTATACACCGGAATTCTACTCAGACATCAAAAAGACAAACTAATGCCATTTGGAGCAACATGCATGGAACTAGAGACTCTCATACTAAGTGAAGTAAACCAGAATGAAAAAGACAAATACTATATGATATCACTTGTACATAAAATCTAAACTATGGAACAGATGATCCTATCTTTAAGAACAAAAAGAGATCATTACCCAGAGCAGATTTCGGGTTCCCAGGGAGGAGGCAGGAGGGAGTGGGATGGATGGGTATTCAGGGGTTTTATTGGATGTAAAATGTTATATTTGGAATGGATAGGCAATGGGACCTGACTGTACAGAACAGGGAACTGTGTGTGATTGGGTCACTTTGCTGTACAACAGAACTTGACAAAACATTATAAATCAACTATACTTTAAAAAACAAAAACAAAAACAATTCCCACCATCCCAATAAGGATATAACTCTATAAGGTTTGCAGTCAAGCCACCCTTCCTCTGGCTCTAATCAGCCATTGCTCAGGCCTCTGTCACTAGAGACTAGTTTTCCTGGCCTGGAGTTTCACAGAAATAGAATAATATAGTGGCATGCACATTTTGATGCCTACCTTCTATTCAGCATGTTTTTGAGATCCATTTGGAGTCTATTCCTATTTGTTGCTGAATAATATTTATTTATTTGTACATACCAGAATTTGTGTAATAATTCACCTGTTGATAAGCACTGGGTGTGTCCATTGTGGGGTGGTATTAATAAGGCCACATTTATATGTAAGACTTCATGTTGATATGCATTTCATTACATTAACATGAATTTGGGGCTTATATGGTAACTCAGTATTTAACTTTATTTATTTTATTATTTTTTATTGTTATTTACCCAATACAATTTTTTTTCCTACTGTACAGCATGGTGACCCAGTTACACATACATGTATACATTCTATTTTCTCACATTATCATGCTCCATCAAAAGTGACTAGACATAGTCCCCAGTGTACACAGCAGGATCTCATTGCTAATCCATTCCAAAGGCAATGGTTTGCATCTATTAACCCCAAAGTTCTCAATCCATCCCACTCCTTCCCTCTACCTCCGGGCAACCACAAATCTGTTCTTCAAGTCCATGATTTTCTTTTATGTGGAAAGGTTCATTTGTATCAAATATTAGATTCCAGATATAAGTGATATCATCTGGTGTATGTCTTTCTCTTTCTGACTTCACTCAGTGTGAGAGTCTCTAGTTACATCCATGTTGCCGCAAATGGCATAAGTGTGTTCTTTTTTATGACTGATTAGTATTCCATTGAGTGTATATACCACTTCTTCCTAATCCAATCATCTGTCCATGGACATTTGGGTTATTTCCAATGTGTCTTTTTTAAGGAAAATTTTGTCCAGATATATACCCAAGAGTGGGGTTGCTGGGGCATGTGGTAGTTCTATGCATAGTTTTCTAAGGTATCTCCATACTTTTTCTCCATAGTGGTTCTCCACACCCCCTCGAGAACTTGTTATTTGTGGCCTTATTAATGATGGACATTCTGACTGGTGTGAGGTGGTATCTCATGGTAGTTTTGATTTGTATTTCTCTAATAATCAGGGATGTTGAGCATTTTTTCATGTGTTTGTTGGCCATCTGTATATCTTCCTTGGAGAAATTTGCCCATTTTTCCATTGGGTTGTTGGCTTTTTTGCTGTTGAGTTATATAAGTTGTTTGTCTATTTTAGAGGTTAAACCCTTGTCGGTTGCATCATTTTAAACTATTTTCTTCCATTCTGTAAGTTGTCTTTTTGTTTTCTTTTTGGTTTCCTTTGCTGTGCCAAACACTGTCAATTTCATTAGGTCTCATTATTTTATTTTTGCTCTTATTTCTGTTGCTTTAGGAGACTGACCTGAGAAAACATTTGTAAGGTTGATCTCAGAGAATGTTTTGCCTATGTTCTCTTCCACGAGTTTGATGGCGTCTTGTCTTATATTTAAGTTTTTCAGCCATTTTGAGTTTATTTTTGTTCATGGTGTAAGGGTGTGTTCTAGTTTCATTGATTTTCATGCCTCTGTCCAGGTTTCCCAGCAATTCTTGCTGAATAAACTCTTTTTCCTATTTTATGATCTTGCCTCCTTTGTCAAACATTAATTGACCATAGGTGTCTGGCTTTATTTCTGGGTTCTCTATTCTGTTCCATTGGTCTTTTTTGGTACTGGTACCATGATGTCTTGATGACTGTGGCTTTGTAATATTGCTTGAAGTGTGGAAGAGTTATGCCTCCTGCTTGGTTTTTGTTTCACAGGCTTGCTCTGGCAATTCTGGGTTTTTTGTGGTTCCACATTAATATTTTGGATTGTTTGTTCTAGTTCAGTGAAAAATGTCATGGGTGATTTAATAGGGATTGCACTGAATCTGTAAATTGCTTTGGGTAGTACGGCCATTTTTACAATATTAATTTTTCCAACCCAGAAGCATGGAATATCTTCCCATGTCTTTACATCTTCTTTAATTTCCTTGATTTATGTTTTGTAGTTCTCAGCATATAAGTCCGTTACCTCCTTGGTCAGGTGTATTCCCAGGTATTTGATTTTTTGGGGTGCAATTTCAAAAGGTATTGTATTTCTGTATTCCTTTTCTAGTATTTCGCTGTTTGTATACAGAAATGCGACTGATTTCTGAATGTTAATCTTATATCCTGGTACTTTGCTGAATTTGTTGATCAGTTCAAGGAGTTTTTGGGTCAAGTCCTTAGGGTTTTCTATGTACAGTATCATGTCATCTGCATACAGTGACAGTTTTGCCTCTTCTCTTCCTATTTGGATGCCTTTTATTTCTTTTGTTTGTCTGATTGCTATGGCTAGGACTTCCAGTATTATGTTGAGTAACAGTGGTGAGAGTGGACATCCTTGTTTTGTTCCAGATTTTAGTGGGAAGGCTTTCAGCTTTTCTCCATTGAGTCTTATATTTGCTGTGGGTTTGTCATAAATGGCTTTGATTATGTTCAGGAATGTTCCCTCTATACCCACTTTGGTAAGAGATTTGATCATGAATGGATGTTGGACTTTGTCAGATGCTTTTTCTGTATCTATTGAGATGATCATATGGTTTTTGACTTTTCTTTTGTTAATGTGGTATATGACGTTGATTGATTTGAACCATCTTTGTAAACCTGGGATGAATCCCACTTGGTTGTGGTGTATGATCTTTTTTATATGCTGCTGGATTCAGTTAGCTAAAATTTTGTTGAGTTTTTTCGCATCTATATTTATCAAAGATATTGGCTATCTTTTTTGGTGGTATCTTTGTCTGGTTTTGGAATTAGGGTGATGGTGGCATCATTGAATGACTTTGGGTGTGTTCCTTCTTCTTCAACCTTTTGAAAAAGTTTAAGGAGGATGGGTATAAGTTCCTCTTTGTATATTTGGTAGAATTCACCTGTGAATCCATCTGGTCCTGGACTTTTATTTGTAGGGAGTGTTTTTATGAATATGCAATTTCATTTCTAGTGATCTGTCTGTTCAGTTGATCTCTTTCTACTTGATTCAGTTTTGGCAGGCTGTAAGTCTATAGAAAGTTGTCCATTTCTTCTAGGTTGTCAAATTTGTTGGTATATAACTGTTGATAGTATTCTCTCATGATTTTTTTATATTTCTGTAGTATCCCTTGTGACATTTTTTCATTTCTTGTTGTGTGTATCTGGGTTTTTTCTCTTCTCTTCTTGGTGAGTCTAGCCAGAGGTTTGTCAATTTTGTTTACCTTTTTAAAGAACCTGCTCTTGGATTTATTGATTTCTTCTATTGCTTTTTTAATCTCTCAAAGATTTCCTCTTTGATTTTTATTATTTCTTTCCTTCTGCTGACTTTAGGACTTTTTTGTTCTTCTTTTTCTAATTCATTTAGGTGGTGGGTTAAGTTGTGGATTTGAGATTTTTCTCTTTTTTGAGGAAGGCCTGTATCACTGAATATTCCCTCTGAACACTGCTTTTGTGGCATCCCATAGATTTTGAGTGGATGTGTCTTCATTGTCATTTGTTTTGAGGTATTTTTTAATTTCCTTCTTGATTTCCTCATTGACCCATTGGTTTATTAGTAGCATGTTGTTTAGTCTCCATGTAGTCAGTTTTTTCTCATTTATCTTCCTGTGGTTGATTTCTAGTTTCATGCCATTGTGGTCAGAGAAGATACTTGAAATAATTTCTATACTCTTAAATTTGTTGAAGTTAGCTTTGTGCCCCAATTTTTGATAAATTTTTGAGAATGTTCCATGTGCACTTAAGAAGAATGTATATTCTGATTTTTTTGGATGTAATGTCCTGACAATGTCAATTAAGTCTAACTTTTCTATTGTGTCCTTTAGTATCTCTGTTGCCTTATTGATTTTCTGTCTAGAGGATCTGTCCATTGATGTGAATAGGGTGTTCAAGTCTCCTACTAGTCCCATTGATTTCTCCTTTTATGCCTGTTAGTATTTGTTGGAGGTATCCGGGTGCTCCTATATTAGGGGCATATATATTGATGACTGAAATATCCTCTTGTGTCCTTCTTTATGGCCTTCCATTGAAAGTCTCTTTTGTCTGATGTGAGTATTGCAAGTCCTGCTTTCCTGTCTTTCCTGTCTCATCCATTGGCATGAAATATCTTTTCCCATCCCCTCAATTTCAATCTCTATGTGTCCTTTGCTCAAATATGAGTTTCTTGTAGACAGCAGATTGAAGGTTTTTACTTTTTTATCCAGTCTGCCACTCTGTGTCTTTTGATTGGAGCATTCAGTCCATTGACATTTAAGGTGATTATAGATATATTTATTTATTGCCATTTTAAACATTGTTTTCCAGTGAAATCTATGTTTCTCTTTTCTTCTTTTCTTTTTTTGGTTGGATGGTTTCCATTTATTTTATGCTTGAGTACTTTTCTTTTCAGTTCTTGTGAACGTAATGTTCAGTTTTAATTTGCTGTTGCCCTGTTTTTTAAGTATATTAACCCCTTCCTATATCTGCTTTCTTTAGCCTGATAATCATATAGGCTCAAACACACCATTAAAATAAAAAAAAGAATCTACATTTTCTTACTTTCCTTCCCCACATTATGTGATTTTGATGTCTTTTTTTTTTTTTTTTTAACATCTTCATGTTTAGATCTGTATGCTGGCTTATTTAAGTGATTGCTTTCCAATTGTGTTTTCCTTCACACTAATTTTCTTCTTCATCTTTTTTTTTTTTAATTTAGAGAAGCCCTTTTAATATTTCTTTTAGAATGGGTTTAGTATTGCTGTACTCTTTTACCTTTTGTTTGCTAGAGAAATTCTTTATCTCCCCTTCTATTTCAAATGATATTCTTGCTGGGTAGAGTATTCTAGGTTGTAATTTTTTTCCTTTTAGCACTTTAAATATATATTGTCATTGCCTTGAGGCCTGTAGTGTTTCTGTAGAGAAATCAGCCGAAAGCCTTATGGGGGTTCACTTATAATTAATGCTCTGTGTTTCTTTTGCTGCCTTTAGAATCCACTATTCTTCACTTTTGCCATTTTTATTATAATATGTCTTGGTGTGGGCCTGTTTGGGTTAAACTTGTTTAGGGCCCTCTGTGCTTCCTGTATCTTAATATCTGGTTTTTTTTTGTTTGTTTGTTTGTTTGTTTTTTTTTTAGATTTGGAAAGTTTTCAGCCATAATTTCTTCAAATATATTTTAAATCCCCTTTTCTTCTTCTTTTCATTCTGGAATTACTATTATGCATAGATAGTCCTGCTTTATATTATCCCATAGGTCTCTTATATTGCTTTCATGTTTTTTCATTTAGCTTTCTGTCTGATGTCCTGATTGGGTGATTTCCATTATTTTATCTTCCACATCACTAATTCATTCCTCTGCTTTATTCATTCTGGTCTTTATTGCCTTAAGCTCAGTTTGTACCTCTGCAAATGAATTTCCTAGTTTTTCTTGGCTCCTCCTTATATTTTCTAGTTCCTTTCTAAAGGAATCTGCATTACTTTTCATATCCTCTCTTAATTCCTTCAGTATTTTCACTATCTCCGTATTGAACTCAATGTCTGTCAAACTGCAGAGGTCTGTTTCATTGTCGACTGCTTTAACTGGGAATGGCTTCTGAGCTTCTCCATCTTGCTTTTTTTTTCTTTTTCTGTGAGCTTTGGAAGCCTAACTGTAGTCTCGTAAGGTTACTTCCATGCAAATATACCCCTTTGTATTTTGGGGGTGGTTACTATTTATTTTTGGTGTGGGAGTTTGAATATTTGCTGTCTCTTTCTTCAGTGTGAGCAGGATTCTCAGTGTGTTTTCAGGGAGAAGGAGGCAATGGGTAGGGGTAGCAGTTAGTGCCTTGTTGTTGGGCTCTCAATAGCAGCAAGGACCTGCAGGAAGGTGGCACAGGCTACTCTTAGTTGCAGAGCCCTGGGAAGTGGTAATAAGCTCTAGGCAGATCTTCAAGATGACCAAAGCATTTGGCAGTAGCAACAGCAGGGTGTGGGAATTCCCAGGGGAGTGAGAGCAACAACAGCCTGTGTTTGATTGCAATGCCCTCTGCTGAGGTGTTTGGAACCACAGGTGGTGCCTGTTCTGGGACCCCCGTTGGCCATGACCATCTCTAGAGTCAGCAATAACTGCAGTGGTTTTCCCCTACCACCTGTAGACCATGCATCAAGCCACCCATGTCACTTAGCCCACATATGAGGTGCTGTACAAGGTGATCCTGGTTGCAGGATCTTGGGAAGTGACAGAGATCATGCATGTGGGTACTGCCCGTAAGGTTTGGCAGTTGCAGCAGCAGAGCAGGCGTGTTCCCATGGGAGTGAGAGCACCAACAGGTGGTGTTCAGTCACAGTGCTCTCCTCTGTGGTGCCCTTTAGGTGAATGGGGCTGCAAGTGACTTTTGTTCAGGTATCCCCAATGGCAGTGGGACATGCCCACCTCTGGAATCAGGGATAATTGCAGTGGTTTGCCCCTGCCACCTGCAGACCATGCAAGAAGAACCCTGTCCCACTTAGTCCATGCAGGAGGTGCTTCAGCAGCTGCTACAAGTTGTAGGAGCTTGGGAAGGGACAGTGACCAAGTGTCTGGGCACCACCCAGATCATTTGGCAGTGGCAGCTGCATGGCAGGTGTGTTCCCAGGGGAGTGAGAGCAACAGCATGTGGTGCTTGGTTGCAGTGCCCTATTTTTTTCTTTTTTGCCACCCCCTGAGGTGACTGGGGTCACAGGTGGAGCCCACTCACAGGGCTCCAGTAGTGGTAAACCATGCCTCCCTCTGGCCTCTGAGATTACCACTGCAGTCAGTCCCTGCCACCTGAAGATCATGCAAGAAGCACCATGCCACGCTTAGTCCCCTGGTGGCCTTAGTCCACACAAGAGGTGCCTGGCAACCGGTAGCCTGCACAAGAAGCATCCAATCTCCCCTACAAGAGAAAGAGGCTTCTCCCTGTTTGTAGCCTGCACAGAGCCACCCTGCCCTCTAAGCCCATGGGCATGCGCATGCTCCAGAGCAGGGAATTTCCTGTGATGGTCTGCGACTCCTCCTCTCCCCTCTGTAACAATGGTGCCCTGCCTCTCCTGCAGGTCTGGACCTTCCCCCAGGTTCCCTCTGCCATGGGATTCCCCTCCTCAGCCTGTGGCTTACTGCTCCCTTTCCCATGGTGCACTGCTCCTTAGCCCCTCATTCCATCCCCAGTCGTCTCCCCAGGACTGAACTCTGGAGCCTGAGTCTCAGTGCCCAGCCCCTGCCTGAGGTTCTCAGGCGTGGTGTCTGGACCTGTGGTTCAGATAATCTGTGTAGCTCTCACTCTGCTTTGCTGTTCTCAGTCCAGCTGTTGCATTTTCTTGGCGACTTTGAGGTCCTGCCAACTCAGCAGATCTTTCATCAGTTAGATGGCTTCCCAGGAGGTTGGTTCCTTTTCTCCTTCACAGCTCCCTCTCAGGAATGCTGGTCCTGTCCTGATTTCTTTTCTCTCTCTTTTTCTTTTGTTCTACCCAGTTATGTCAAGAGTTTCTTGCCCTTTTTGGAGGTTTAAGTTCTTCTGCCAGCATTCAGTTGATGTTCTGTGCAAGTAGTTTTACATGTAGATGTGTTTTTTTGATGTGTTTGTGGGAGGTGTGCACACAGCTTCTTACTCCTCCACCATCTTGCTCCTCCTCAGTATTTAACTTTAAAAGAAACTTAAATGTTTTTCAAAAGTTTTGGTACAACCCTTCTGCAACATATTCACATTTCTGCCAGCAACATACACAAGTTCTACTCGTTTCACTTACTCAATAGATTTTTTTTTTTATTATTATTTGGTGGACTTTTTTATTTTTTTCAGCCACTTTAGTGGGTATGTAATGGTATCTTATTATGATTTGATTTGCATTGATTAATTATGTTGAGTGACTTTTCATATGTTTACTGGCCATTCACATTTCTTCTGTGAAGCATATATTCAAATGTTTTCCCTATTCTTATTGGGCTGTTTGAGTTATTACTATTATCTTTTTAGGGCTCCACCCATGGCATATGGAGGTTCCCAGGTTAGGGGTCGAATTGGAGCTATAGCCACCAGCCTATACCTCAGCCACAACAATGCAGGATCTGAGCCAAGTCTGCGACCTACAACACCACAGTTCACAGCAACACTGAATCCTTAACCCACCGAGCAAGGCCAGGGATCAAACCTGCATCCTCATGGATGCTAGTCAGATTCATTTCTGCTGGGCCACTATGGGAACTCTGAGTTATTATTATTTTAAGAGATTTTTCTAAATCCTAAATACAGATTCTTTATCAAATACATGGATTGCACACATTTTTACCCAATCTTTAGGGTTTTTTTTGTTTTTGTTTTTGTTTTGCTTTTTAATGGAGTGTTTTAAAGAGCATAAATCTTTAATCTTCATGAAATTCAAAGTATCCAATTTTTCTTCTAATGCTAGTGCTGTTTTTGCCCTAAAACATTGTCTACTCTAAGGTTGTGATTTTTTTATCTACATGTTTTGGTTTCCTTTATTTCACATAACATACTTAATTTTCTGCCAGTGTTTCTTATATTTCACTTTTAGATTTTTTACAATCCCTTCCAGTTGTTAAAACTAGTGTTTATCAAATTTTTGTAAGGTAGCAGGCTTTTATAAATACATTATCTTACCTAAATTTCAAAACATCCAAGTGAATTGAATATTATTATTCTCATTTTAGAGAAGAGGAATATGAAACATGGATCATTCAAACCCAGGCAGTCTGCTCCCAGAACGATGTTATGAGGCCTCTTATTCCATTTTATTCATCATGAATTTCCAACTCATTCTGTTATCTTTCATCTTATCTTTTATCTTTATCTAAGTTAATTTTTCTCATTAGAGCCACTCCTGGCTCATAGTCCTTTAAATCCATTGAGTTTCAAAACATTTCCTGAGATTTTCTTTTTTATTCAAAAGAACTCTTTTCAGAAAGAGTCTATTTCCCTTCACTAATCCTTTATCCTCCTCCATGCCCTTTCTAGCTATGAGGTCTCACATAGTAATGTTTTGTTCAAATACGATGAAAATCAGACTATTTTATTCTATTCAGACTATAATTTTTCAATATGAAGTGTGTTCTGCCCTTGGGAGATTTTCACATCCCTCATAAATATGTACAGAAAAATTTTTACCTATCTCAGTATATTAGTCAAGGGGCTAATGGAGGTTCAGAGTTCCTAGGCAAATTCTCATTTTCCTTACAGTCCTGCCTTGCCAGAATAACGTCATTTCCTGACCCAAGGGCCTTGTTACTGGTATTGCAAATCAGTGCAGTCTGTGAAATTTTCATTTTCAATAAGCATTTCTTCAGAAACTTCTCTAGAAGGACAGTTGCTCACACCTGAGGTCTCTGAGTCTGGAACATTGTTTTCAGTTCTAAACAATGTCTGGAAGTTATAAAGAGACTTCCAAAGTTTACCAGGCATCCTCTGCTGTCTGAAGCAAAGCTCTAGTAAAATTTTCTCAATCCAGCTCTAGCTATATGAGCACTTATGTCATATGTTAGTCAGAGCTTAAAAGAGCCACCACTAGGGTTAGGTGTCACACACCGCTGTAGAGCAAAATTTCCTTAAGCTATTTAAGGAAAATAAATTTCTCCTCACTTCTAAAACTCAAAAGGCTTTTTTTAACTCCAGTTTCTATTTTTATATTTATCTCACATTTCTTAATTCTTTAAGTTTGCAATCGCATATCATATAGTATTCAGCTGTTTTTTAATTTCACATTTTATTTAGACACACTTTATTTTAATTTTATTATAATCCATTTTTGGATGCTATTTCTAGCTTATCATAATTTTTGTCTTCCCTCTACAATTAAATATCCCTTTTTTTCAATTCGAAGACTCACTATAATTACTAGTTTCAATTTTTTTCAATGAAAATTGAATCCATATTTTCTTTACTTTTTTTCTTTTATAGATGAGAGAAGCAACTGGAAACACTGCTAAATAAAATCACTTCCAAATAATTTATGGAGAGTCTTCACCTCAAAGAGGTAGAGCTTTGTTCTTCACATATTCTTAGGTCAGTAGGGGCTTCAGGTAGTGACTTCCTTCCAAAGCGTGTAGTGTGGTTAAATGGGGAAAATAATTTTTTATTAAAATGTAGTTGGTTTACAATGCTGTGTCCATTTCTGCTGCATAATAATTTTGAAGTAGAAAAATTTGATCAACACCTTCTCAGCCAGGTGATCAAGGTCAACATCAAAAAGAAGTCATGGAGTTCCCTGGGGCTCTGCAGGTTAAAGATCCTGGGTTCTGACTGCTGTGCCTCCAGTTACTGCTGTGACACTGGTTTGATCCCTGGCCTGGGAGCTTTCACATGCCTCAGGTGTGGCCAAAATAAAATAAGAGAAGTCATGTTGATCATATTCACCCTTGATACACTGTGATAGAAATAGCATTTTATCTCTTCCTCTCAATGTTCCATAGCCCCAGTCTTATCATGGGGAATATATCAGACAGTTTCCATTATAAGGATGTTCCAAAAAATATGTAACCAGTACTCTGCCAAATCGTTAACATCACTGAACAAGGGAAGTGCCAGAAACTATCACAGGCAAGAGAAGCCTAGAGAGTCATGACACTAAATGTAGTATGGTATCCTTGATGGGATCTTAGAACTGAGAAAGTCAGGTAAAACTAAGGATATCTGAAACAACTGTGAACTTCAGTTAACCAAAATATGTTGATTGGTTTATTAACTATGACAACATAGTACACTAATGTAAATGTTAATAATAGAAGAAACTGGATGTTGAGTATATGAGAACGCTTAAGCTTGCAATTTTTCTGTAAATCTAAACTGTGTAAAATAAAAAGGTCTTAAATAAATGTATGTAACATCAATTATAAGAACAGATAGGAGTCCCATGGCATCAAAAATTTATCTGGACATGAGCAGGCTCCCAGTAAATGACTATCAACCGATTTCAATTCAATGAAACAGATATTTAACCTCTGCATCAAAAGACCTGTCTGATATATTCCATACAGAACTGTCCTGTCTATGAAAGTGGCATGGCTAATGATTAAACTATTAGCATTCTAAATTCCAATAGAGAACCTGATTATATTTGAATTGCTGTTACAAGCACATTATTAAATCTTTCTTGGCCACAGAAATTTCTGAAGACAAAGAGAAGAGATTAAAACAAGCAAACAAAATCTTTCTGATTAGAGTTTCAGATATTTGTCATGTCTCCTGGTAGGTGACAGAGCTAAGGCTATTTATCCACTTCCAGTTACTACTCTCATTAGCAGCTTAGAGTTTGATTCTTGGTCAAGGTCACCTTCTCATGACCTATGACCTCTGACAGTTATGCTACAAGGTTGCATATAATGCTATTCATGATGATTTGTATAATCTATTTCTCTCAATTCTTTGTTTATATTAATCAATCTCTAAAATTATTTATATTTATATCAATCTCTTTGTTTAAATTTTTAGAACAAATAGTAGTTTTTCTTCAGAACATTGTAAAAGATGGCATAAAGTTTTATAAATCAAGTTTTTCACAATTTTTCTCTCTCTGCATGTGACAATTACATTTTACAATTTCAGCTTTGACTGTTTTCCTTCAGCAATTACATTCAGTAATGGTGGTTGTTTTCAAATCAGAAACAAGGAAATTAATTTGCTCTCCATAGGTCAAAAAATTAAAATGAAATAGATCTTGTGATTTAATATCTATTAAATTATGATTTAAGATTAAATTAATATTAATATATTAATATTAACTTAACACATTCACTAATTCAAAAGTAAATTAGCTAATAAAACTAAGGACCATTCCCTTAATAAATAGCATTTTCTCTATTTTTCTTGTAATCCTACATTTATTGCTAAAATAAATTTATTTTATTGAACTTTAATTTAGAACGAAACATATATTTAACAGTTTTGTATAGTCTATAGTTTATGATCCTTTTGGAGCACTTTAAATGTAGCAGCTGTAGAAACTCAGCCTGGAGGAGAAATATTAATTAGCAAAGAACTGTGAGAAAAGTTTATGATAAAACAGGAAAATACACTGATTTCCAAAATAAATGGTTATGTTTACATACAAATATTTTTCCTAGCAGTGGATTTATTATGCACATAATAATTAACATAAGCACATATTAATAAAAATGAGCAGCATATATGATACTCAGTAAGTCTAAAGTAGCTGTGAGACCAGTTTAACAAGAACAAGAGTTCTTTTTTTTTTTTTTTTTTTTTTTTTTTGTCTTTTGTTGTTGTTGTTGCTATTTCTTGGGCTGCTCCCGCGGCATATGGAGGTTCCCAGGCTAGGGGTTGAATCGGAGCTGTAGCCACTGGCCTACGCCAGAGCCACAGCAACGCGGGATCCGAGCCGCGTCTGCAACCTACACCACAGCTCACGGCAACGCCAGATCGTTAACCCACTGAGCAAGGGCAGGGACCGAACCCACAACCTCATGGTTCCTAGTCGGATTCGTTAACTACTGCACCACGACGGGAACTCCAGAACAAGAGTTCTTAAATCTTGTTTTCCTAGTAGTAGCTGTACTGCATGACTATCAGCAGGGTACAATTAACATCAGGATTCTAGCTATCGGGGGTCATGGCTTTTACAAGGCAGAAATAAGAAACACTTATTATCTCAAATATTCTCTGTGCTGAGTCCCTTCAGTTGTAAACCTCATAGGTAGATGACCCTACAGAATGATACCTTAATGATAATCATCCAAGGCAGGGTCATTGAAGGAGCCTAGGTAAAAAGTATCAAAGTGTCTCTGGGTAAGACAGGAACCCTGCTTCTTTTTTAGAAGTTCACAAGCACACATATATTGGGATATATGTAGCATCTTTTTATTTAATTGACTAAAGGAAAATTACATTACAAGTGGGAAAACACTGGCCCATTCCCCCCTCCTAGTCAGGCACAAATCTTGGTATTGTTAAGGATCCAGATTCTCCCTGGAGATAACAGGAGGAAGTACAGTTGTCCCATTTATCCACTGAACATTGGTTTCAGAACACCTGTAGATGCCCAAATCTGCAGATGGGCAAGTCCCTTACATAACTTGGCATAGGACAGTGACCCCCCCCCAATGCCCACAGGTTCCACATCTCCGGATTGGTTGTATCTGCCAATGTCCCACCCACAGAGTGCCAAACTTATCTTCATTTTTTTAGGTACAAATATTTTTTACTTAATTATTTCCATGATCTTATTCACCAAATGCATTGATTCCAGTTTTCTTGTAATTGAAAGAATAAAGGTGTTTTCCAAGAGGTCTTTGTGTGTTAAAAAAGACCCTTTGTAGGATTCCAGAATATCTATTGCACACTCATGTTTAAAGGTTACAGCTTTTTATTTTACTGTCAAGAAATCTGATGTGCGTTCAATTCTTACTCTTCTGTTAGTCATCATCTCATTCCCAATAGAAGATTTTAGACTTTTTTTTTTGTCTTCATTGTTCTTGAACCTCAAGATGTATTTATCTTTCTTGTCTAACTTAACTGATGTGAAAGATTTCTTGGAAAGATAACCCTAATAATTTCTCCTTCCATGTTTGTCTGCTACTTTGTAATGTGATTTTCTAATACTCTTCTTTTCAAAAGGAAGTGTTTATTTCTCCATCCCTAACTCTAGACAGGGCCGTGTGATTTATTTGTTAATAAAATATTAACAAACACACTGAAACCTAAGCCTCGAACTGCACATGCCTAGTCAATCTTGCCCTGTTTTGCAGCTCCTGGAATCCTGAGTCCAGTGTGAGAAGATGTGAATGAGGTAGACTATTGGATAGACCACAGTCTGAGATAGACTATTGGAGAGACTAGGTGGAAGAAAACGCAGGGATCTGGGTTTAGAACCTGACACCTGCCAGAAATGTGAGTGGGGGCTTCCTAGGCTGAGTCCTAACCATCCTGACAGCCAATTGCCAGTCCTTTAATGAGCTCCGGAGAGACAGCAGTTATACCACCCCAATGATCCAAACTCAAGTAGCCAGATCTCAGAATTATAAACTAATATTTGTTTTCAAACCACCACATTTTGGAGTCGTTTGTTACACACAAAGTATAACTGATTAATTTGGCTTTCCCAAAGTACTCCCAATCCGAATTTTCCCCTATTTCTTTTTTTTTTTTTTTTTGCTTTTTAGGACTGCACTCACGGCATGCGGAGGTTCCCAGGCTAGGGGTCGAATTGGAGCTGTAGCTGCCAAACTACACCACAGCCACAGCAACTCAGGATCCAAACTGCTTCTGTGACCTACACCACAGCTCACGACAATGCCAGATCCTTAACCCACTGAGTGAGGCCTGAGGTGGAACCTGCAACCTCATGGTTCCTTGTCGGATTCATTTCCATTGCGCCACGATGGGAACTCCTCCCCTATTTCTTTAATGTTTGGGGACTCTCAATGATTACTTCTCCACAATTTATTTTTTAAATCACTTTATTGAGGTATGATTGACATATAAAAAGCTGTATATATTTAATGTATGTGTCTCAGTGAAGTTGGGATAAGTACACACCTGTGAAACCATCACTATCATTAAGGCTATAAACATATCCATCACCTCCCAAAATTTCTTCCATTCTTTTACTGTTATTTTGTATATTTGCATGGTAAAAATACTTAACATAAGATCTACCTTCTTAGAAAGTTGAATTTACTTTATACAATACAGAGAGTTCCTGTCATGGCTCAGCGGAAACAAATCTGACTAGCATCCATGAGGATGCAGGTTCGATCCTCACTCAGTAAGTAAGGATCTGGCATTGTTGTGAGCTGTGGTGTAGGTCACAGAAGCAGTTTGGATCCTGAGTTGCTGTGGCTGTGGTGTAGATTGGCAGCTACAGCTCTGATTCGATCCCTAGCCTGGGAACCTCCATACGCCGTGGGTTTGGCCCTAAAAATACAAAAATAAAAATAAAAAGCTTTATATAACACAGAATTTTAAACTGTAGGCACTATGAGCTTATTTATCTCACATAACAGAAATTTGAGTATGACCTCCACATTTCTCTCACACCCCATCCTTGGCAACAACGTACAATGGAAAAACTGGGAATCCTTATTAGACAATAATAAAGCAGTTAGGGAGCCTTGCTTCTGGTGCCTTGATTCAATGTATCTAATAAGGCTTGAGATTTTTAAAAATTCAAGTTCTTTGAGAATATTCGTATTTCTTGCAACCATGATTCAAGTCCTATCAGAAATGACATATTCTCAATTTTTCAAGAAATTCCCAGTAGACTCGTATTAATATGTGCACCCCTACATGATCTAGTTCTTTGCAACATTTATCACTATCTATAATTATATCTTTACTACATTTTCCTTTACTTTTATTGTTGGATTCTCCTCTGGAATATAAAATCCATTTTTCTTGCTAATGGCTGCATCCTCAGAGCCAAAACAGTCTCTGATAGAGCAGGTTCTCAAAAACTGTGTTGAATACATATTAAATTTCAATAAATATAAGTAAATTGGATACATCTGCCTCTGGACTCTTTTTTTACTACGTGAGTCTGATTTTTTATGAGTTAGTTTTAAAAACAAGATCCAAGCCAGCCCTGACTATATATTGACATTTACAATTGTTTTTTTTTAATTTCCATTATCATTCTGTGAGATAAATGTTATTTTTTTCCTTTTATAGATAAGGAAAATACAGCTCGTTTTAGAATCATGCCCCATGTCACACAATTAAAAACTCACAGAGCAATGATGTGAGATCTGTCTGATTCCAAAGCTTTCTCTCAATAGATTATTTTGCTTTTATGAAGGCTTGAATTTAACATGTGACTACAGACTTCACTATTTTACACTTTAATTTCCTTCTATTTCCTGGCATGGGAATAATGTGGAAAAAGTTTTAGGAGAGAACCAATAGTAAAAATTGTGAAATAAGTTAGATAAACACTGTATATCACTTATATGTGCAATCTAAAAAATACAATAAAATAGAAAATATAATGAGAAAAAACAGAGTCACTGATATAGAGAACTAGGTTACAGTGGGGGAGGGGTAAGATAGATGTAGGGAATTAAAAAGTACAAATTACTGTGTATAAAATAAGCTGCAAGGATGGAGTATACAACACAGGGAATATAGGCAATATTTTGTTATGCCTGTACATGGAAAGAAAACTTTACAAAGTATAAAAAATAATGGTATTGCAGGACAAAGAAAAAAATATAGAAATGTTTTCTGTCATGAGTCAAAAAATTAAAATAACATTTAGTTGATGTACTTAATTATTTACTGCTAATTTTATGTGAAATGTTTTATTTTTCTGCTTTCTACAAATGTGCATAGAATAAAAGGGCTTCCCTCCCCGCCCCCGGAATGAAATAGACTGTGGTATCCTTGGCACTTAATAAGGGTAGCATAATATTGAGTATTATATTCTGTTACTGTGATTTGATTCATAAAATCAAGACTATCAGGGCAAAACTTAAAAAAATAGTATTCAAGGAGTTCCCGTCATGGCGCACTGGTTAACGAATCTGACTAGGAACCATGAGATTGAGGGTTCGGTCCCTGGCCTTACTCAGTGGGTTAAGGGTCTGGCTGACGTTGCTGTGAGCTGTGGTGTAGGTCGCAGATGTGGCTCAGATCCCACGTTGCTGTGGCTCTGGGTAGGCCGGCGGCTACAGCTCCGATTCCGCCCCTAGCCTGGGAACTTCCATGTGCCGCGGCTCAAGAAAAGGCAAAAAGACCAAAAAAAAAGTATTCAATTAAACATATGCTAATGCTTGATGATTTTTCCTATATCAAATTCTGACATCTTGGAGTTCCCATTGTTGTTCAGCAGGTTAAGGACCCCATGTTCTTGTCGCCATGAGGATCCAGGGTCAATTGCTGACCTCCATCAGGGGTTAAGGATCCAACATTGCCACAAATTGCAGCATAGGTCATAGATGCAGCTTAGATCAGGTGTTTCTGTGTCTGTGGTGCAGGCTTCAGCCACAGCTTGGATTTGACCCTAACCTGGGAACTTCCATATGTGGCAGGTATGTCCTTAAAAGGAGGAGAAGGAAAAGAAAAGAAAATTCTGACACTTTATCTTTTTCTCTCTTAATCTCAGATAGCCATTGACCATCCTCACTCCATCAATTCCACTTAAGGAAAAATATAAACACTGAAACAATGAAAGAAAGACTATCCCTCTTTCTACCACAGAATGTGGGTTTGCTCATTATAAATTTCCACCAACTTTTTTCCATTGGTGAGAGAAAAAAATACCGTTAATTCCAATAAAAATATATATATAATTGTCATTATTATCATGACTCTTAGGGATTTGCCAATGTAAAGCTAAACAGGTCTCTCCTGAATGTTTTCTAAATGACTCCAGCTGGGTTTCTCAGAATCAGACCAGATGACAGCTGGACCGACGGTCACATCAAAGTGACATCTTATACACAGAGAGAATTTCTTCTTCCAGCAACCTCAACAGAGGGTCTGTGAAGATGTGCTCATGGCAATGAATTCTGTTTGTCTTGTTTTTTTCTTTATTTTCTTAACCAGGAACATGTTTGTCTCCAAAATGTCTTGGCAGAATCTATTATTCCAGAGGATTTCTTAAACTAACAGTCCCACTTTCAAGCCTTGGGAGAAAAGCAATTACATCTGCATGGAGAACATTCTCTACTGTGAATTATCAAATTACTTTTTCTTTTTAAGATTTCTAAAGTTTTCTTTTTCTCCTCATTTCATTGATCTTTTCTATGGATTTCTTTGTTTCTATTTCATTGATTTCTGCTCTGATCTTTATGATTTCTTTCCTTCTACTAACTTTAGGTCTTGTCTGTTCTTCTCTCTCAAGCTGTTTTAGATGTAAAGTTAACTTGTTTATTTGGGCTTTTTCTTGATTCCTGAGGTGGGATTGTATTGCTATATACTTTCCTCTTAGAACGGCTTTTGCTGCATCCCATAGGTTTTGGAGTGTCGTGTCTTCATTGTCATTTGCTGCTAGGTATTTTTTATTTTAGTTTATTTTTATTTATTTTTTTTTGCTAGGTATTTTTTAATTTCCTCTTTGATTTCTTCAGTGATCCATTGGTTGTTTAGTAGCATGTTGTTGAGTGTCCACGTGTTTGTGTTTTTTGCAGTTTCTTTCTTGTTGTTGATTTCCAGTCATATAGCATTGTGGTCAGAAAAGATGCTTGATATGATTTCAATTTTCTTAAAGTGACTGAGGTTGGATTTGTAGCCCAGGATATGGTCAATCTTAGAGAATGTTCCATGTGCACTTGAGAAGAACGTGTATTCTGTTGCTTTTGGATGGAATGTCCTATAAATACCTATGAAGTCCATGTGGTTTAATGCTTCATTCAGGGCCTGTGGTTCCTTATTGGTTTCTGTCTGGTTGATCTGTCCATTGCTGTAAGTGGGGTGTTAAAGACCCCCATTATGATTATGTTATTGTCAGTTTCTCCTTTTAAGGTTGTTAGCAGTTGCCTTATATATATTGTGGTGAACCTGTGTTGGGTGCGTAGATATTTAAAATTGTTATAACATCTTCTTGGATGGATCCTTTGAGCATTATGTAATGTCCCTCTTTGTCCCTGAAAATATTCTTCATTTTAAAGTCTATTTTGTCTGATATGAGTATTGCTCCTCCAGCTTTCTTTTGATCCCCGTTTGCATGAAATATTTTCTTCCATCCTCTCCCTTTCAATTTGTATGTGTCCCTAGAAGTGAAGTGGGTCTCTTGAAGACAGCATATGTATGGGTCTTGTTTTTGTATCCATTCGGCCAGTCTATGCCTTTTGGTTGGGGCGTTCAGTCCATTCACATTTAAGGTAATTATTGATATGTATGTTCTTATTGCCATTTTATTAATTACTTTGGATTTGTTTTTGCTGCTCTTTTTCCTTTCCTTCTTCTCTTGTTCTTTTCTGCCTATAGAAGTTCCTTTAGTATTTGTTGTAAGGCCAGTTTAGTGTTGCTGAATTCTCTCAGCTTTTGCTTATCTGTGAGGGTTTTGATTTCTCCTTCAAATCTGAAGGAGAGCCTTGCTGGGTAGAGTAATCTTGGTTGGAGGTTTTTTCCTTTCATCACGTTGAGTATATCATGCCACTCCCTTCTGGCCAGCAGAGTTTCTGTTGAAAAATCTGCTGATAGCCTTATCTGGGTTCCCTCGTATGTTATTTGTTTCTTTTCCCTAGCTGCTTTCAAGATTTTCTCTTTGTCTTTAATTTTGGTCAGGTTGATTAGTATGTGTCTTGGGGTGTCCCTCCTTGGGTTTATTTTATATGGTGCTCGTTGTGCTTCTTGGATTTGAGTGAGTGATTCCTTCCTCATGTTAGGGAAGTTTTCGGCTATTATCTCTTGGAATATTTTTTCTGTCTCCTTCTCTCTCTCTTCTCTTTCTGGCACCCCTATAATATGGATGTTGGTGAGTTTCACATTGTCCCAGAGTTCTCTGAGACTCTCTTCATTTGTTTTCAATCTTTTTTCTCTTTTGTGTTCCACATCCGTAATTTCCACTAATCTGTCCTCCACCTCGCTTATTCATTCTTCTGCCTCCTGTATTCTGCTGTTAGCTGCTTCTAGTGAATTTTTTATTTCAGTGATTGTATTTTGCATCTCTTCTTGTTTAAGTTTTATATCTTGTATCTCTTTGGTCCGTGTTTCCTGTAAGTTATCCATCTTTGCCTCCAGTTTATTTCCAATGTCTTGTGTCTTCTTCAGCATCAATAGTCTAAAGTCTTTTTCCTGGAGGCTGAGAATCTGCTCATGGCTTAGCTGTTTTTCTGGGGTTTTTTCTTTCTCCCTCATCTGAGTTATAGTTCTCTGTCTTTTCATTTTTATAGGTATTTGGAGTGGTGACCTTCTTACAGATAATAGAGTTGTAGCCTGTCTTACTTCTGATGCCTGCCCCTCTGTGGCTGAAGTCAGTATGGAGGCTTGGTGTAGGCTTCCTGATGGGAGGGGCTGATGCCTGCCCCCTGGTAGGAGGAGCCGATTCTAATCCCTCTGGTGGGTGGGGCTTAGTCTCTGGATGGGATTAGAGGCAGCTGTGTGCCTGAGGGGTCTTTAGGTTGCCTGTTTACTGAGGGGTGGGGCTGTGACCCCACCTGGGTTGTTGTTTGCCCTGGAGCTTCTCAATGCTGACTGACGTGTGGAGCCAGATTTTCCCAAAATGGCCACCTCCAGAGAAAGGCACTGCTGCTGAATATTCCCGAGAGCTTTGCTTTCAATGTCCTTCCCTCACAAGCCACATTCACCCCTGTTTTCCCAGGATGTCCTCCAAGAACTATCATCAGGTTTGACCCAGATTCCCTTGGAGACTTTGCTCTGCCCTGGGACTCAGTGCACATGAAAGTCTGTGTGTGCCTTTTGAGAATGGGGTCTCTGTTTCCCCCAGTCCTGTGGAGCTCTTGTGCACAAGCCCCACTGGCCTTCAATGCCAGATGCTCCGGGGCTCTTTCTCCCTGTGCCAGATCCCCACACGTGAGAGGTTTATGTGTGACTCAGAACTCTCACTCCTGTAGGTGAGTCTCTGTGAACCAGTTAGTTTCCAGTCTGTGGAGCTTCCCACCCAGGAGGTATGGGGTTGTTTATATCACAAAATCACCCCTCCTACCTCTTTTTGTGTCCTCCTCTTTTTATTCTGGATTTGGGTATCTTTTTTAAGGTTTCTGGTCCATTTTGGTGAAGTGTGCTCAGTCTTTAGTTGTGAATTTCGTTGTTTTTAGGAGAGAAGTTGAGCTCCAGTCCTTCTATTCTGCCATCTTAATCCATGTTTCTCTTTTTATCCTCATTCCTAGTTAGGCCCAAGTAGGCTACTATCTGTGAAAAACCTATCGAATTCATTAACTTCATTCAAATGTAAAATCTATTTGAGATTGAATGGGCGCCTCAGTTCTCTGAAAAGCTCTTACACAGCCTTGTTTCATGAAGGAATCACCCTGGAAATGAGAATCAACAGTGGATTTGGTTTCCTCAGCACTACCTGTTAGGATCTGTCAGACATGCTTGTTCTCCATACAAGCACATTTGGAATTTTCACTTCCAAAATAATTGGATTGAAATTAGGAAAAAAAAAAAATGTTCCCATCCCATTTTGTCCTTTCTCCCCCATCCTACACTCCCTGCAAAGTGACCAGGCTCTGTGCCTAAGAAAATAGTCACACAGTCACAAGCTGGGAAGGGTAAAGAAAATTACTACTCAAAAAGTAATTCATTGGAGTTCCTGTCGTGGCGCAGTGGTTAACGAATCTGACTAGGAACCATGAAGTTGCGGGTTCGGTCCCTGCCCTTGCTCAGTGGGTTAACGATCCGGCGTTGCCATGAGCTGTGGTGTAGGTTGCAGACACGGCTCGGATCCTGTGTTGCTGTGGCTCTGGCGTAGGCCAGTGGCTACAGCTCCAATTCGACCCCTAGCCTGGGAAAGTCCATATGCCACAGGAGCGGCCCAAAGAAATACCAAAAAGACAAAAAAAAAAAAAAAAAAAAAAAAAAAAAAGTAACTCATTGGCCAACCACAATTCACTATGTGAACAACCAGCTACTGATGCATCTAATTTTATTCTCACATTCATAAGAACATTTTTTTCAAAAGCCTGAAGGCTCTTGAGCAGATTCTTCTTAAATGATGACTTCCATGGATAGATAAACCACACAGTTTTTAGCCTGTTGGGGTTTGTTTGGTACATGGTAGCTCTTTTGATCTGGAATTCTCACTTGTATTCACCTGGTTAATTTCTATTGGAACTTAAACTCTCATCTTGGGCACATCTTTCCCAGAAAACCTTCTTGCTACCTCTTCACTGCTCACACCTGGTGGATACCCCCACCCTCTGTTGTTATCAGGTGGTTGTTACACTCACATCTATGAAACTTACATTTTAGTTGTTAATTAATCTGTCTCCCACTGTGAGCTCCTTAAGAATAAATGCTGCGTTTTGCCCATCAAATCAACCCCTCGCTCAGTGTCTAACACATTTAGGAGTCAATAAAGTTTTGCTGCATGATTAAATTAACATAAGAATCCTTAATACATGAGTCAATTCACACAGAGATTATTTATTCCAGTTGATGTTCTCATGTTTGGTTGACCTTCCAACATTCACTGTCTGCCATCTACCTGGAGGCAATTTTCCTCCTTCCAGCAGAGAATTAACCCCTCTTATATTTTCAGCAACTGAGAATTTGTGGGAATTGATCCATGACCCCATTAAGGAAAGTCTTAAAACAATGTATACTATAGTCATAGCCAAAGGAACTGCTTCAGGCATGTGCATGTGATCTAATTAGAGATACTGAGAGTTTATAGCACTCTGAAGGAAGATAAAATCCTTTTCTTTTGCAGAACCTACAGGAAGAGATCATTTCCACTTAAGGAAAAATATAAACGTATGTTCAGAAGCACATGCTCAGGGAAAAATGAATTTAATCTCAAGAGCTACTGGTGACCACTGTGTGATGAAAACAGGAGAACATGCTCAAGATAGAATGAAGAAGGGGGAATCAGGAAGTTCCTGCTGTCTACTAGTTACTAGAACCCAAATAGTAACTCTGAGGATGTGGGTTCAATTCTCAGCCTCTCTCAGTGGGCTAAGGAACGGGCATTGCAGCAAGCTGTGGCATAGGTCATGGATGTAGCTTGGATCTGGCATTGCTGTGCCTGGGACATATGCTGGCAGCTACAGCTCCAATTACACCCCTAGCCTGGGAAATTCCATATGCAGCAGGTGTGGCCATAAAAAAAAAAAAAAGTGAAGTCAGGAAATAGCAAGATAAACCACATCCTGCTCACATTATTTGAGCCTAGAGGAGAGATATACCTGACGTTAGATGTTCCTGGGCTATTTAGTTAGGAGAATCGATATTATTTTTAATAGTTTGTTTTCTGTTCCTGCTACTTAAATAGGTTTTTTTTTTTTTACTTAAGTAATCCAATTTTTTCTTCCATCCAAATCTTATTTTAGCTCTATCTCTCATTTGAAAGAATATTTCATCACCTGCTTCAGCTGTTCAGTAATGGCCTGGTAACAGCAGAGTGGGAACAACACGGGTTTTAGATTCAGAGACCTTTTGTTTTATGCCCCACTTTTTATTATCTGTGGATACTGGGTAAAGTCATTTTACCTTTCAGGGACTCATTGTCCTTAACCATACCCATCTTAGAAGTTGCTGGAGAATTTTATCAGATAAACATTTAACATTTCTAATTCATGTCTATGATTTCAAAGGTCATAAATAATCTGCATCTTTTGATTTTTCTTTTTTCCCTTGTTAGTAAGTTATCCTCACTAACTTGAAGGGCTTCATGGGGGTTCTGACATCTCAAACTTTTCCAGCATTATCAGCCTCTTCATTCTACAACTACTGGTTATCATATTGGAACATCCTGACTTCACCATTATTCAGAATAGCCCATCCTATTATGTCTTCCTTTCTCTCATTCCAACATCTTTGCCTCCCCTACTACTCATATCTTCACACCAGTTTTGCCTTCATTGTAAATGCCAGCTCAACTTTGCCAAGTCTGTGTCCACACTCCACATGTTCTTGAACATGTCTCTGTTTGGCGCCATGTGCACCTATTGAACACTTACTGTATGCCAACTTTAGAGAGACACAGCTGAGTAAGACTTGAGTTCCTGCCCTTAGGATCCTTACCATCTAGAAATACAGACATATTCTAAATTAGGTCAATTTAATAGGTGGTCAAAAATGAGGAGAGAGAGAGATATGCATGGGATAATAGAGAGGTGCACTCTGAGAAAAAAACTAGTATGGAAGAAGAAAACCAAAAAAGGAGGCAATTGTAATTATCTAGGGGAAATGTGACAGTGCTGGATCCAAGGTTGTGCCAATGTAGGTGGTGAGAAACTGACCGAATTAATAATCTCTTCTTCATGCCCACTGGAAATTCTGCTGTGTCCTTTATTCTCATAGGTCTTCTTTCCCTCATCATGTCATAGTAGGATGCACTGTCAGGTGCTTTATTCCCCAAATAAAACAAGTAGTCAGACCATGCTATCATTTTCTCTAACCCAATGGACTATTCTTTTGAAATACCTATTTTTTTCTACCGCACATATGGAAGTTCCCTGGCTAGGGATTGAATCCAAGCCGCAGCTGCAGCCTACACCACAGCTGCAGCAAAGTCAGATCCTTAATCAATTGCACTGGGCTGGGGATAAAACCCATGCTACCACAGAGACAATGCCAGATCCTTAACCCACTTTGCCACAGAGGTAACTCCAAAATACATATTTATTTTGACCAAATGTTTTCCTTTGTAATTTTCCTGAAATCATATGGTTGTTTTATAAAGATAAAGGTCAGGAATATCAAAGTTAAAGGTATATAAACAAATGTTGTATTTGAATTGTCAATTTATTTGTAATAGCCCTGCTAAAAATTGCTACAGTAGTTTTCCTTTCAACCTATTTTTGTCATTGTCACTCATAGTGAAAATGCTTAGTGAACAGATTTCTCTTGAAAGCATGCAAAATGCTTTGACATAAAACCAAAATTTTTTATTGCTATTGTATTTAACAAAACATCCTGGAGGTTACCTATGTTCCCAAATGGCAGACATATTTTTTATCCTGTATACAACAAAATAGCCTATGGAAATCACTTATAGTATATTTGAAGAACATGGAGTTGAGCAATTCCATTACATGTTCTCCCCGAACACAGACCCTTAAGTATGGTTATGTGATGGACTGCTTGTCTGATGTTTTTACTTTATCAACATTTTTAACTATATTCCAGTCCCACTGTGTACTAGGCAAGGCATGAAGTGTTAAAATGCCAGAGCCCTTCCCACATATTGCTTACAGACTACAACATAAAGTAAATTCTGAATTCTATTAACTACATAGAATCAAAAGATTTACAATAGCTGATAAATGGAAAACATGATTGGCTTGGTTTTTATGACCCCTTAACTCCTACACTGGGTTGACAACTGAGAAGGTTATTATTACATTTGAATTCCTCAAGTTACAGTATTTGTGATAGGCACAAAAAAGTACGGGGTGATGAAAAATTGCAGAACAGTAGATCAGAACTATTGATCCCTTCCACCTCTGCAAGGTTTTAAGTGCTTGATGAGTCATCAATTACTTGAAATTTTATGACTGCCCATTGCAAGATGACTTTATAAACTCCATCTGTTAAGATGTAACTTATAAAATGTAAGGTGTGTCTTATAGAGGCCAACATCATTCATTCATTCATTATATAGAATTTTACTGAAAAAGTGACACTTAAAGGAAGTGAAATGGTAAACTCCCTTGGGGGAGATGGTTCCAAGCAGAGAAAACAACTAAGGCAAAAGCAGTGGGGCTTAAGTTCAGTGTTTGGAGAGTCTTAGGAGAGTAGTGTGACCAGAGCAGAGTCAGAAATGGGTGAAGAAGTAAATGACAGAGCAGAGATGCACCTGCAGAAAGGCCTCTTGGGCCAGAGGGAAAGACTGGGTTTACTTTGAGTGAATCAGGGAAACAAATATGAGGGAGTTTAATCAGGGGGCATTACTTGAATTGACCCATGCTTTAAATTTGTAAAGGATCATCCCAGTTGATGTGCTGAGAAAAGACAGAAAGGAAACAATACTGAAAGTCAGTGAGGAGACCACTGCAAGGATCCACAGTGAAAATGGTGGAAGCAGTCAACTGGGCAATAGTGGTCATTTTCTCAATACATTTTAATGCATTAGGACAGATGTGCTGATGGATTGGATAAAGGGATTAAAAGAAAACTAGAAGAAAGGAATCATTTCCATATTTACACCAGGAGGCCCCCAATTATTAGGCCTTCGGACTCAAATTGAATTATATCACAGGTTTTCCTGACTTTCCAGATTATATTACATACTGAGGATTGTGCAACTTCTCAATTGAATGAACCAATTGTATGAGCCAATTCTTCAAACAAATGTCCCTCTCTCTCTTTTACACACACACATATAGTTTGATATAGATACAGATATACACATCATCTTTGTGTGTGTGTGTGTGTGTGTGTGTGTGTGTGTTCTATTTCTCTGGAGAAACTTCACTAATATAGTCCTGAATACATGGAATTTAATGAGTTCACTAGAGAAGATAATGCATGTGAAAAAGGTCATCTTTGAGGAGCTACAATGTTAAGAGATCAAGCTGATTAGATATCGTCCAAAGGAACTGGAAAAAAGTGAGCAGGGGGATGGGTGGGAAACAAGGAGAGTGTCATGTCCCTGTCAGTGTCTGCATCCACATCACTACCATCAACATTAATCAAATGTATATTTGCTTCTATTCCTGGATTAACTCAACTAACTGCCTTGTGGAAAAGGTACCATTACAATCTATCTAACAGTTAAGTAATTTTTCCAAGGTCAACACAGTTAAAGAAAAGTCAAAATCTGATCACAAGTCACTTGGTTCTAGATTTCAGTTTCTTCACTTAATCAAAACTTAGAGGAAATGGTTTTAAAAGAGAATGAGAGTAGAAACAAAAACACATCCATTGATTGTTGTTGTTATTTATAACGGTACATACCCAAACATCATAATCAATCACTAAAAAAGCTTATAGCTTGTTCTTTTCCAATGGTACTTCATAGTTATAGACACACACTGAGCTTAGAAAAGCAAAGACCCATGTTCTTGCTCCAGACCAACCAATCTGGGTGCCATATTAAAGATGTGATGCATGTGGCCTTGTTCAAAACATGTGAGGTAAGAATACAGAATCAGAGATCAGACTGTTGCTCTAAGGCTGTCACCAGTGAAATCTTGAGCAAGTCACCCAGTCTCTTAGGGCCTCATTTGTGGCATCTATAAAAGAGAAGTTCTACCAGAAGTTTGATTCTAAAATTCTATCTCTAATTTTTATCTTCTTTAAAAAATTACTATGCTTTTTAAGCAGTGAAAAATTTCACTCTGTGAATTAAAATATTTTTTGTTAGAACCCATAATGAAAGTTTGACTCTGATATTTTCTTCAAGGTTACATATAAGATCATGAGTCCTGTAGACAAATGCATGGCATGCAGAAGTTCCTGGCCAGGGATTGAACCTAGGCCACAGGGATTGAACCTAGGCCACAGAGTGATATGAGCAGTGATAATGCTAGATCCTTAACCTGCTGAGCCACCAGGGAATTCCTATAATCTTTTTATTTTTGAGCTTCCATAATTTTTAAACAAACGTGTAGAAAGAGTATAACATGGCCTTTGCAATACTTGATTAAAATATACAAGTGTTCTAAATTTAACTGAGAAAAACATGAGCAAAATTTTATTTGAGTTCATCGTTTTCCTAAAGCATCAAATAATTTAACTTTCTTAAGTCAATCAATGAATGCTAATGCCATCACCATCTTACTATTATTAACCTCTGGAATAGAATAAAGAACTCATATCCTTATATTAAATACCCAGTAGACTGTTTTCCCCACTGTTTAATAACATTTAGTGTGATTCCTTTTTTGCATCTAAATTATGTTCGCAAAAACTTAGCAAATACAATTTACAGAATGTCAGTTCTGTGCAAAACATTGTCCTAGACTTATCCACTTATTCATTTCATTATTATCAAGCCACATGTTTAAGTGCAGTTTATTAAAAACAGATCTTCACTTGCCATGGATAATATGAACCTTTGTAATTTAACCCAGAAAGAAAATTATAGAGGCAAACTTCCCAGTTTCTGTAATTGTTTTGGGGGTCTCGAGGGATTTAATCAGTAGCTGCAACTCAGGCATTTTTTATTAACTTCATACTGTTAAAAGAATTATTTAATTTATCTAGAATTAACAATCATTCACCAAAGGATTTTTAAAAATTATACAGTAGGCAAATCCCTCCTCTCAAATAACAATATTCAAATTTAAGCAGTTTTTGAGGAGATAAGCTAGAATGAGTGCAGGTTGGCTTGGTTATCCCAAGACCAGTTCAGAAAAATGCATCCTCGGTGATCTTTTTCTTTCAGACCAGAGTTCCCCTTTCCAGTGTTTGATGAACTATCATTCTCTTCTACCCCAAGCTGCTTTTACCTGCAAAAATCTAAAATGCTTTTTCTGACATTTAGCCCATTTGTTTCCCAATATATCATTCTATTCTAAAAGTCTTTATGTACAACATTTATAGCACTGTCTCATAACCCCAACATATTTGAATAAGTCATTCTTGTGCCCCACAGAATGCCTGTGGCAGGCTCAAACTGAGGTAGAATACAAGGAGGTGGGGAAAGGGCAGGGACTGTAAGGCCAGGAGCCTTGTCAATGTGTCTTCCAGAGTCAACAGCAGTGTGGTCCATGGCATACTTCACATGGAATTCACACAGGAACTGATTAGAATTCAAGGACACACATTAAGAAATGGTGGCCTATTTGCTGTGAGTGTGTCATAAATGGCTTTTTTTATGTTAAGGTATGTCCCCTCTATACCCATTTGGATAATGTGAGAAAAAGAATGTATATATGTATGTGTGACTGGGTCACCTTGCTGTGCAGTAAAAAACTGACCGAACACTGTAAACCAACTATAATGGAAGAAATAAAAATGATCAAAAAAATAAAATATAAAATACAGTTTAAAAAAAAAAAAAAAGAAATGGTGGACAGTGGAAATGGTTGGAATCAAGAACCAGATCTGGTAGTTCCCATCATGGCTCAGTGGTTAATGAACCCAGCTAGCATCCATGTTCATTCCCTGGCCTCGCTCAGTGGGTTGGGGATCCAACACTGCCGTGAGCTATGGTGTAGGTTGCAGATGCAGTTTGGACCAGGAGTTGCTGTGTCTGTGGCAATAATAGGCCAGCAGTTGCAGCCCTGATTGGACTCCTAGCCTGGGGAGCTCCAAATGCCACTGGTGTGGCCCTAAAAAAAACAAAACACCAAAAAAAAAAAAAAAAAAAACAGATCTGTGTCAAGTAGGATCATAAAATATGTATATTATTTAATCAACCTGTTATTATCAGCTATTTTATTGAAGAGTAAATAGTAAGATGATGCTCCAGAATATCATAAACCTCTTTCCACCTTCAACTTTCTTCCTCTACCTTTATCAACTTATTTAACAGACAATGAAATGAAATCATTCACTGCTTTCCTTCCACCTAAGAGAAAGGCACAAACTATTGAAATTTCAGAAGCATATAACATAAAGGGCCAGGAAGAAACATTAATACAACCTGAAATACTCAGTAAATATTTAAAATAAGTCATCAAATACAGTGAACTTTCAGAAAGTGAAGAAATGCCAAGAGCATGATCTACAGAAGAAAGAAGTGGTACTTGGACTTCATTCATATTAAAAACATCTCTGTGAAGGACTGTTAAGAGAATGAAAAGTCAAGCCACTGGACTGGGAGAAATGCTTTGCAAAAGATATCTACTAAAGAACTGGTATTTGTCTTTCTCTTTCTGACTTCACTCAGTATAAGTTCCAGCAATAATGGAAAAAAATTAAAATATTATATATATATATAAAAAGAACTGGTATGTAAAATAAAGAACTCCTAAAATACAACAATAAGAAAGTAAATAACCAATTTAAAAAGGGCTGAACTGGCAAGCTACCAAAGGAAGTATACAAATAGCAGACAAGCATATGAAAAGACGTTCAACATCCTATGTTATTGGGGAATGAAAATTACAACAATGCAATACCAGGGCACACCTGTTAGAATGCTTAAAATTCAAAGAGTGACAACACTAAATGCTGGCAAGGATATGGAGCAATAAGAACTCTCATAATTGCTGGTGGGAATGCAAATGGCACAGCCACCTTGGAAGACATTTAGGTGATTTCTTATAAAACTATCTATACTCTCACTCTACCATCTATCAGTTGTGTTCCTTGGTGTGTATCCAAAGGAGCTGAAAAATTCTACACAAAAATCTGCATGTGAATTTTTATGGCAGCTTTATTCAATATTACCAAAATTTGCAAGGAACCAAGAGGCTGTTCAATAGGATTGACTTAAAAATTTTGTATAATGTGATAGTTGTGACTTAAGTTTTATTTGGGGCAACATGAGGACTATAGCCTGGGAGGCAGTATTTCAGAGAGCTCTGAGAGACTGCTCTGAGGAGGTGAGGGAAGAGTTAGGATATATAGAACTTTTGCAACAAAGGGCAGGTAGTAGGAACTGATTTTTTTTTGTATAAAAAAAAAGAAAACTAGCTATTTTAAGTTAAGAAATTTAGCACTTTTCTATGTATGGGAGAATGCAAGGGTCTAGACTCACTGAAATATATATATATATATATTTTTTGATATGCACCTCAACTATCTGAAGCCAGTTTTTTGGAGTTTTTGTTTTTACATCCTGAGTTGCCTCAGGTTGGTTTTTGTCTTTTTGTCTTTTTGCCATTTCTAGGGCCACTCTCTGGGCATATGGAGGTTCTCATGCTAGGAGTCTAATCAGAGCTACAGCTGCTGGCCTATGCCACAGCCACTGCAACTCCAGATCCGAGCCATGTCTGTGACCTACACCACAGCTCACAGCAACACCAGATCTGTAACCCACTAAGCAAGGCCAGGGATCGAACCCACAACCTTAGGGTTCCTAGTCGGATTCCTTTCCACTATGTCATGATGGGAACTCCGCCTCAGGTTTTTTTACATCAAGTTTCCTCATGGCTCATCATTGGAAGTGGCTGCAGTCTGAGGGCTGCTAGAAGGCAGATATTCTTTATTTCCTTCCTGAGTTCCTTCAGGACTCACCAACTCACCAGAGGTTGCAATGGCCAATGCTGTGATATCCTTTGTTTACTAATATGGCAGGCAATACTTTACTTCTCAGTAGATAAATTAATATACTGTGGTACATCTATTATGCAGTATGAAAAGAAATAAGGTATCAAGCTATGAAAAGATGTGGAGGGAATTTAAGTGCATATTGCTAAGTGAAAAAAAAAGTTGATCTGGAAAGGATACATGCTGTGTGATTCTAACTATATGACCTTCTGGAAAAGACAAAATTATGGAGACAGTAAAAATGCCAGTGTTTGCCTGGGGTACAAGCAGAGAGAATAGAAAGGATGAATAGATGGAACACTAGCAATTTTTTAGGGCAGTGAGATTATTCTGTAAGATACTGTTCTGGTGGATATAGGTCCTTATATAATTGTCAAACCCATAAAATATGCAACACCAATGAAAATTAATGTAAACTATGAAATTAGAATTTAGTTAACAGTAATGTGTCCATATTGGTGCATCGATTGTAACAAATATATCACACTATTGCAAGGGGTTAACAATAGAAAAAAAAAAACTAGGAGATGAGGGTGGGGATATATGAGGGGAACCCTCCGTGCTTTAAGCTCAATTACCCTATAAACCAAAACTGATCAATTCTTTTTAAGTGAAGGAGGACAAGGATGATATAAGCATCCATGAGGGAAAAGAAATGCAGACTAACAGCTTTTATGTTGTTTTGTTTTAGTGCTTATTTAGAATACTTGGGTTAATAAGAGATAAGAGAGCAAAATAAACAGAAAAGATTAATAAATTTAATCTGAAATTTAATCTGTCACCTGCAAAGATGAAATACTGGGAGAATTTTCCTCATATCCGTTTTGGTTTGTTTGTTTTTCCTATTAATGGCCACACATGTGGCACATGGATGTTCCCAGGTTAGGGGTCAAATTGGAGCAGCAGCTGCAGCCTATACCATAGCCACAGCAACACGGTATATGAGCCGCATCTGCAACCTACACCTCAGCTTGTAGCAACGCCAGATCCTAAATCCACTGAGCAAGGCCAGGGATCAAACCTGAATCCTCACGGACACTATATAGGGTTCTTAACCTGCTGAGACATAAAGGATATCCCTTTATATCTGTTTTATGTGCCTTCTGGGGCTAGATACATATTGCTCAATAAATACACATTAAATTCCAACTTTTTGTAGGAAAAAAAACAAATAAATAAATTTAGAGAGTTAAATAATACTGTTTATATGATAAAGCTGCTAGAAGTAGCAGCTATTTGTTGGATCTAAAAGTCATTTTAGATAGTTATAATTTACATTCACAATATGAGAGGTCTGAAAATGAGTTGACTTTTGACGTTTATTCATGTACAAAAAATTAAAACTTCTACAAATTCTTCCATAGTGTCATACTGATTTCATTCCAGATTTAACACTAAATTTAGGCCAAATATAATTCTAATGGTGAAGATAGTTCATTAACATCTCTAAGTTAGCGTCCATCAGTTAATGACAACAGCAAGGTGTTAAGCATCTTTTCATCATCATTGGAATTCATTGAAATAAATCAAAATCATATAGTCTTAATGGCCATCCCCAGCATTTAATGGAAGTGGACAAGTAGGCCATAAAAAAGAAATCACAAAGAGTATTTAAAACTGTATCTCAAAAGACAAAATTCCATTTCTTTTACTGACTGGAATAGGGGAAAAAATTGCAAGTTGAACATGTATGTCAAATGGCTTGGAATTGTCCCCCAGTCATCCTATGTCAATAATTTATCTCTGGAAAATAGCCTATTGGCCATTCCTTCCATAGAAGGATAGGTAGTGGAAAGTCTTCAATACCTTCTAATACATTCACTGAAGTTCATTATTTAGGCCATAAACAATTCCAAATTTATATGATTTGTGAATCAAATAGACAATAAATATTGTTCTTAAAGGAAGTTATGTCTTTTAATGAGGTTTCCTGATACAAGTAACTGCCCAGTTAGTGTCAAGGGGGCTAACTTAGGATCATAATTCAAGCATGTTTCTCCATTTCTTAGAGTTCTAAAAATTGTTTTGAGTATTAGCATTTTGGTGTTAAATTTTGCTTTCAGGTAAGGACAATAAGCACACTGTGTTCCCCTATTTAGTGGCCCATTTAGTTCTCCAGTTAAATTTACATTTTTCCTCCAGTCTCCAGTTAAATTTCCTCTAGTCCATGTTTCAAAGTGGATCAATGGTAGAAACATGATCCTACCCTCTTTAATTTTGAGTAATTCTGCTTTCTTCTGATGATACCCAGGTGGTTGAATGAATAATTAGCTTATCTCTTCTTTAGCTTTTCCTTGAAAGGATCTACTTTGCATACAGCTACAAGTTTTTTACCTTACTTTGGAGAAAGTTCAAACATATCTTGTCTCACTCTACTTATTATGAGACTATAGGGTTCTGACAGAGTAGGTTTTGGTTCACACCACAGAATCTCAACATATTGGTCCATCGAAATACTTTACAAAAGATGTGATAAAAATAAGAATTAAAAGTATAAAACTTGCTATGTTTTCTTTTAAAATAAATGAGTAGCCTCTCCCTCAATGATTTCATTACTCATGTTCCTATAACTGTGCATTATAAATGCAATGTCGGGGAAAAAAATCAGTGGTACTTGTTTTACTACTCATAAGATTTGAGGAATTAAGGAAATTATTTATTTTTAATATCTTGGCATATAACGTGGGATTGTGTTATACATAAAAATACCTTCCTTTGCGAGAATCAAAACAAAAAATCCACCTAAAATGCCTAGTTTACAGTCAAAAAGATCAAGTCAGTAAGGAGTGTGGTCAGGAAAAAGGACTATGTTCCTGAGCAGGAGTTAGAACCTGAAGATCAGAGTTTAGAAGAAAGTTGGTGGAGGTCAAGGAACAAGGTTGAGAATCCAGGGGAGCAGTAGTCTTTCAAGTAGAGGTCAAATGACCTAGAGATAAGGCCTGGAAGAGGGTAGAAACACATTAAGATTTCCTAAAGATCAGAAATGAAGAAAAATGCCTGGAACCCTGTCTATCTTTAGTAATGTTGTTTCATCTGATTGCATTTCTTGAAGGCCTGGATCTCATCACAAGATTGTAAGAGGTTATTAGCACATTAATTTTTTTAATTGAAATATCATGACCTAAAACGCTATGTTAGCTCTAGGTATATAATATAGTGATTTGATATTTATATACATTACCAAATTATCACAATGACGTCTAGTTACCATGTGTCACCACACAGTAATTACAGAATTACTGATTATATTCCCCATGCTTTACATTTCATCCTTGTGACTTATTTCTTTAGTACTGGAAGTTTGTATCTCTTAATCTCTCTTATCTATTTCAATCCTACTACTCCCCCATTTCCTTGGCAACCACCCACTTATTCTCCATATCCATGAATCTGTTTCTGTTTTGTTATGCTTGATCATTTCTTTTGTTTCTTTTTCCACATATAAGTGAAATCATATGGGTTTTTTTTCTCTGACTTAGTTCACTTAGCATAATACTCTCTTGATCCATTCATATTGTCCCAAGTAGTAAATTTCATTTTTTGCTATGGCTTAGTAATATTTCACATCTTCTTCCCATCCACCTGTTGATGGACACTATTGACATGTCCAAGAATTGATGGATGATTTCATATTTTGTCTATTGAAAATAATGACATAAGTTTGCATGTATATATATATTTTTTAATTATAGTATTTTTGTTTTCTTCAGAAAAATCCCTAGAAGTGGAATTTTTGGATCATATGGTAGTTATATTTTTAATTTTTTGAGGAATATTAATATTGTTTTCCATAGTGGCTGTATAAATTTACATCCATACCAACAATACACAAGCATTCCTACTCCTCCACATACTTTCTAACACTATTTATTTGTTCTTTTGACAACATCCATTCTGACAGGTGTGATGTGTATCTCAATGTGGTTGACTTCCATTTCCCTGATGATTAGTGATGTTGAGCATTTTTCAGGTGCCAGTAAGCCATCTATATATCTTCTCTGGAAAATTATCTATTCAGGCCCTCTTTCAATTTTTTAATTTGGTCATTTTTGATTTTTTGATATTGAGTTGTATGATCTTTTGTATATGTTGAATATGTATTGCTTGTAAATAACTTCTCCTATTCTTTAGGCTACCTTTTCATTTTGTCGATGACTTCCTCCAGTGTAAAAAAGCTTTTTAGTTTGATGTAGTCCCATTTTCTTATTTTGCTTTTGTTTCCCTTACCTGAAGAAACAGATCCCAAAAAAATTGTTAAAACCAATGTCCAAGAGCATACTGACTATATTTTTTTCTAGGAGATTAATGATTTCATATCTTATATTCATATCTTTACTCCATTTGACTTATTTTTATGGATGGTTGAAAAAGTTATCCAGTTTAATTGTATAGCATGTAGCTGTGCATTTTCCCAACACAATTTATTGAAAGACTATATTTTCTGCATTGTATATTCTTGCTTCCTTTGTTGTAGATTAATTGGCCATGTAAACATGAGTTTATTTCTGTAATCCCCATGCTGTTCATTGATCTATGTGTCTGCTTTTGTGCCAGGACAATACTGTTTTGATTACTTTAGCTTTGTAGTGTAGTTTAAAATCAGGGCATGATCTGATCCTCCATCAGGAGGATCTCACATGATCCTCCATCATGTTCCATCACAAGCATCTAGATATAGTTCCCTATGCTATACAGCAGGATCTCATTTCTTATCCACTCCAAATGCAATAGTTTGCATCTATTAACCCCAAACTCCCAGTCCATCCCACTCCCTCCCCCATCCCCTTGGCAACCACAAGCCTATTCTCCAAGTCCATGAGTTCCTTTTCTGTGGAAAAGGTTTATTTGTGCCATATATTAGATTCAAGATATGTTATATCATATGGTATTTAAGAAAATGTGGTATACACACACAATGGAATACCACTCAGCTGTAAAAAAAAAATGCCATTTGCAGCAACATGGATAGAGCTAGAGACTCTCATACTAAGTGAAGTAAGTCAGAAAGAGAAAGACAAATACAATATTAATTCTTTCAGTCTATGAGCACAACACATCTTTCCATTTGTTTGCATCTTCTTTAATTTCTTTCATCAGTATGTTAAAATTTTCTGAGTATAGGTCTTTAATTTTCTAAGTAGATTTATCCTCAGGAATTTTATTCTTTTTGATGAAATTGTAATTAGGATTGTTTTTTAAATTTCTCTTTCTGATAGTTCATTGTTAGTGTTCAGAAATGCAACAGATTTCTGTATATTAATTTTGTATACTGAAAACTTACCCAATTCATTGATAGTTCTAGTAGATTTTTTATGCCATTTTTAGGGTTTTCTATGTATAGTATGTTATCTAAAGTGACAGTTTTACTTTTTTATTTCCAGTTTGAACTACTTTTCTTCTTGCCTGATTAAATGTTATACTGAATAGCAGTGGGACAATGGGCATCCTTGTCTTTTTCTTCATTTTGTTCTTAATCTTGCAGTTCTTTATCACTGAGTATTATGTTACTTGTGAGTTTGTCACATACAACCTTTATTATACACCCAGTTTTTTGAGAGTTTTTATCATAAACGGATGTTGAATTTTGTTAAAAGCTTCTCTGTATCTAGTGAGAGGAGCATAAGATTTTCATTCTTCTCGTTAATGTAGTGTATCACATTGATGGATTTGTAAATATTCAATCATCCTTTCACCCCTGGGACAAACTCACTTGTCCATGGGCTTTTAATGTATTTTTAGGGTTCATCTTATTTAAGACTTACTATGTTTCCTGGACCTAATTGTGTGTTTCTTTTCCTAGGTTAAGAAGATTTTCAGCTATTATTTCTTTGAATCAGTTCTCTGCCCCTTTATCTATCTCTTCTTCTGACACCATATAATGGGAATGATATTATGTTTGAGGTCACAGAGTTCTCTTAAATTGCCCTCATTTGTTAAATGCTGCTGGATGTGGAGTCTGAGGAGTGTAGGACTTGTGTTAACTGGCTAATGGGCAGGTAACCCCCCAATGCTAAAAGACTAGGGGAAAACTTTGTAATGGCACTTGCCAGCACAAGTGTCCTCATGGTAGAATGAGATCCCCAAAATGGGTGCCATGAGCATCTATGTATCATGGGAAGTCCCAGAGGCAGGAAGCTCTCCAAGAGTAGCCACTGGGTCTGACACACCTCCTTTCCAATCATTGTCTCTGTGCTGAGTCTCAGAGAATGTGAGATTTCACATGTTCATTTTAAGAGTGGAGTCTGTTTTCTAGAGCTTTCCGCCTTTCCCTTATGCAATGCCTGCTGGCCTTCAGGCTCATCTTCCTAGCACAAGATCCCTAGGCTGGGGAGTCCAATGTAGAGCTCTAACCACTTGGTTCATGGGGAGAATCTCTGCAGTTGTGATTATCTTCCCCTTTGTGGGTCACCTACTCAGTGATATGGATCTTTTTTTTTTTTTTTTTTTTCCTTTCTAAGGTTGCATTTGCAGCATATGGAAGTTCCCAGGCTAGGCGTCCTATTAGAGCTATAGCCAATGGCCTACACCACAGCCACAGAAATGCCAGAACTGAGCCACATCTGTGACCTACACCATAGCTCACATGGCAATGAAGGATCCTGTAACCTACTGAGCAAGGCCTGAGATTGAACCCACATCCTCATGGATACCAGTTGATTTTGTTACCACTGAGCCGCAACAGGAGCTCCTGGATCTTAACTATACCATGTCTCCCCTCATCTTACCCATTTTGTTTGGTTTTTTCTTCTCTATTAGTTTTCAAGTTGTTCTAGTGAAGAGTTGTGCCGTAAATAGTTATAATTTTGCAGCTACTTTTCCTAAGAGCTTGCTTTTCAGATAGGTTTTTCATAAAGTTCTGTTTCATTTGTATTTACATTATTAATCAAAATTTTCTCATCATGCTTTAGGTTTCCCCACTATTATTGCCATTAGCCTTATTGTCTCAACATAAAATTATAGGCTAAGATGATGTCATTTGGAATATATTCCAGAAAATGTATTGTTTGCCATTGATGGGTCTCTGAGGAGTTTCAGTAAATAGCATTTCCATCTCCATCCAAGTCCTAAACCAATTGGGAAATAGACAGTAGAGTGAAGCACCTGGTGCCAAATATGACCAATCATTAAGCTGATGCTGGAGAATGAGACTTATTTCCAAGGACAAATGGATTCCCTAATCTCAAGCACCAGAATTAAGCAATTTACTCTCTCAATCATAGCAGAATATGGTGATAATGGTACAGTAGCATTGCTGTGGCTACTGTAGGGGGTAATGTCCAGGTTCCAGAATAAAGGGAGGGAGAAGGGCTGAGCCCAGTTCATTCTTCCAGACTCATCAACGAGCTTGTCCTTCTGCCTCTTCTCTTTACCCTTCAACATCCTGTCTCAGGGAGAGGGAGCCTGAAGATGAAGGGAAACCAGGTTTGTTTTGCTAATGGCTCTCCCTTCAGTGGAAGAAATGTCAGAGAATGAGAATTCACTGCTTCCACTTTGCATTGTGCAATACATATTTTTTTCTTTTTGTTTCTTTCTAGGGCCTCACCCACAGCATGTGAATGTTCCCAGGCTATGGGTCAAATTGGAACTACAGCTGCCAACTCACACCACAGCCACAGCAACACCAGTTCAGAGCCAAGTCTGCAACCTATACCACAGCTCAAGGCAATGCAGGATCCTTAATCCACTAAGCGAGGCCAGGGATCAAATCTGCATCCTCATGGATGTTAGTCAGATTCATTTGTGCTGAGCCACAACAGGGAACTCCAAATGCAATATATTTTTAGACATGAAAATTCTAAATTAGGAGTTCCCATCATGGCTCAGTGGATAATGAACCCAACTAGCATCCATGAGGATGTGGGTGCAATCCCTGGCCTCGCTCAGTGGGTTAAGGATCTGGCATTGCCGTGAGCTGTGGTATAGGTCACAGACATGGCTTGGGTTCTGTGTTGCTGTGGATGTGGTGTAAGCAGGTGGCTAAAGCTCCGAATGGACCCCTAGCCTGGGAACCTCCATATGCCATGGGTGTGGCCCTAAAAAGACAAAAAAAAAATTCTAAATTATGAGCAGTTAAAAAGTAAATAAACCAATAACATATCTAGTAAGCCACAGAAAACATGAAGAACTACTCAGAAAAATTTAAAATTATAGGGAATTTCAGAGTGTTACACAGAAACAAAATAGCACAGTAAATGGAAATATAAGCTAAGAAAAGTAAATTTTTCTCTTTTTTATAATGGTTGTACATACAAACACAGGGGCAAATCTGATATATTTGTTAAATAAAACATGTCATTTTTAAAGAACTTCCTCTTCTATAGAGTAAAATTATTTTCAGTGATAAATTATAATGTAAAATAAATAATGATGGGAATAAAATAAATGTAGACTTTGAAATTTTGTTTTTATCTAACTTTGCATATCTATATATATCTATACCACATATATATGCATCTTCTATGTATACATAAAAACATTCCAGTGAAAAAGATATTACACTTAAAAAGAATTAGATTAATACTTTATAATTAGATTAATGCATTTTCAACAATATAGGGAAAAATCTTATACCTAAATATTGAACTGTTACAGAGATAAATAAAACCAATATTTGATTATCATTGATTTCATGAATATGGATTTTATTTACATATTCATGTTTAATAGTCAATATAGCCAGATATTTGTCAATCTATCTTCACTCAGAGCTGATTAAGACTTTTTGATTAATGTTAATTTATTCATGAAAACTTTCTATGAAGTACCAGATACACAAATAGGTTGAGAAAGATGTTTAAAGTAAAATGGATAAAAATTAATGGAGACCTCAGTTCACACTGAATTTCAGAATTTGTAATATTATCGAAGGCTTTTTTCCATCAGGATTGATTCTAGCAGCTTTCAAATGTTACTAAAACAACACTTTGAACTTGACCTGAAAAATTTCACTAAAATGTCTTCACCAGAAAAATTCATCATAAATCTTGATTACATTCTATAAAAACTTCCAAATTTTTTCTCCTGCAAAAATTAGATGAAAAGTTTAAATGATGACAAACACTGACATTATTTGGTCCACTTCCTTAGAAAAAACATTCAATTTTTGGTAAAAGCAATGACTACATTCAACTTAATTTTCTTTATTTCTTCTGGCATGTAAGTACAGCTTTTGTTATTTCTTCTGGTATTCTTTAATCTGTGTCCTTTTTCTATGAAACTATCATTTTCTTCACATTTTATTATAATGTAACTATGAAGAATATTATCCATTCTTTACATTTATTTACATTATAATAAAGTGCAAAGAAACTGATATTTATATAGAAAAATGACAAATATTAAAGAATACCAGGAGAAACAACAAAAGCTGTCCTTACATGGGGAATGATTTTATAGTTTGTATTTATTTCACTGTTCAAGGCTGATTGTTGTTTGCAAATATTTTTGTGGTCACAGAGAATGTCAAAATTGAAGTAAATAAACTTCTGTTTCTTATTGTTTTTAATCAATATTCTATCATTGTTTATTTCAAATATTTAAATGTAAGAATATGTAATACTATAGATTGGAGATAATGACAAACTCAAAAGTAGTTCAAGTGATTCTGAACCATTATGAACTTGCTCTGGAAATTAATGCAAGCTTGGGGGCTGAGGAATTCTGTATAAGTCCTTCCCAAAGTAATAATGCTATTAAAAGATAAATAATAAAACTGTACTAATTTCAAGCTTATAAATCTAAATTTTATTACATATTATATTTATAAATAAGACATTAACAACAGTAATCATTTTAAATACAAGTTAACAATATGTTTCCTTAAAGAGCCAGATAGTAAAATTTTTAGGCTTTTTTGCAGGTCTAAAGCAAAACAGAATATTTTGCAGGGAGCTATAAAACAAGAGAAAAAAATTTTTCAGTTTTTTGTCAACCACTTAGAAAGTATATTTATGTTATATTCTGGATGTGGCTCATTGACTATAGTTTGCCAACTGCTCCCTAGTTTAGAATTCAGGCACACAAAAAATTGGGAGTGAGGAATATTTTAATCATTGACATTGTTTAGAAGGCAAGGACAATATAATTTTTTATGAATATGGTCAGTTTTATTATTTTTAAGAATTATCTACAGAAAATGTAATCCCTGTTATTGTTTGCAATTAAAAAAAATTCTATTGGGCTTACATTGGTTATAAGGAAGAGGACAATGGAAATGGGCTCTTTTAAAACCTTCTACCACATAGAGTATGGTCTCCCTCTCTTTCTGTCTCTGTCTCTTTATAGGTCATTTGTTTTGTTTTGTTTTCATTATCAGAGTACAGAATAAACTGTTAATAAAAGATGGCAAAGCAAAATGAAAAGATCAGAAAAAACACACCTTAATATATGATGGATCAATCTTTTTTTTTGCCTCTTATTAACATTTTCTATGTTTAGTAGAAAAATCCTTATCCTGAGCTTGAATTCAATGAACTCAGAATGTGAGTTTATAGGTTACTCTGAGTAATCCACATCATTATACAAAAAGAAAGCAGGTAGAAATATTCTGTAATTATAGCTAGTGTACCTTAAGTAAATTGTTTTATTATAGACTTAATATGTGCTAAATCTATTAATTCTCTGCCTATTATTTGCTGGCAATAAGTTGATAATGTCCATAAGTCTCCACAGGAAAAAAAAAAAATTTAAATATGTGGATGACAGTCACAACTTGCTATTGAATGAAGAGAGAAAATAGAGGTCTTTTAAATCCTTTTTCCCTCTGAGGTTCTATAACATTTTCATATAATGGCAGCAACCAGTAAACTAAAAAAAAACAAATTATCGGTATATTTGATCATAAGTATTTATATTGTAATGGAGACACACATGAGAGGAAATTAAAATAGTCAGTAATGAAGTCTGACAGTCAGACCAAACCAAGAAAACTCATTAGCCTACTTGCCTTTTGAACATCTGAAAAAAAAAAAAAAGATGGTAAATATGCAATTTTAGGGCAAAATAAATGGACTGGTTTATTTTGTATAATAACATCCTAATCTTGAATGGCCTAGGAATAGAGATTAAATGACATACATAAAATCTCTGCCAAGTTTCTCCTCTTGGTCTATGAAAATCTCTAGTTATCTACTGTTAGGGAATTTTCCTCATTGAGATTCATTAATAATTCAAGCACTGTGTGAATATGTTCAGTAAAGACTTTAAGAAACAGTTTCTATGTGAAACTCAGGTTTGATAAGTAACAAAGAGACCATGTGAAAGTGTCTGGATACCTTACAGGAGCGTATTTGCAGGACATAGGCATATTAATAAATCAACTGTTTGTCATATTATGTTTATATTTAGCAAAATCAGAGTTGAGTTTTAAGACATATCAAAAATATTTCATAAATAGACTATTTTCTAATTAACCTGTTGCAAGTTTTAAATAAAAGATTTATGTCATTAAAAAAAAACAATTCTAATAGTTTAGGATATTTTTGAAAACATATCTCTGGTCTTTTGCCTCAGCTGGGAATAACTTTAAACCAGGGTGTAAAGCAGGCCATATTCACTCACCTCCTGATTTGGGAAATAAAATTTGAGGAAACACAAGCATATCCATTCATTTACATATTGTCTCTGTCTGCTTTTAAGCTACCACAGCAAAACTGAGTTTTTGTAGCAGAGATGGTATTGCCAAAAAATCTAAAATATTTACTACAGGGCCCTTTATAGAAAAAGTTGCTGACTCCTGGCCTATTCTAACAAATTCCAACTTTTAAAAAAGTTAAATACTATAATGACATCATAAATGAAGTGGGTTGTGTTACTTTACAGTTTGTGATCTTTGTACTCTAAGGATAGGACATTCCTGATACACGTATTAACTATTAACGTGATATCTGAGTCCTAAGGGCCCAAGGAAACTGAAATCTCTGTCCTCCTCTAATAATTAACTTCCCTGATTGGAAAAAAAAAAAAATCAGTACCTCCAATCCAATCTTCCATTCTCCATAGTTCCTTCCCAGTAAAAGCAGAGATGGTTATGCCACTGTTTTAAAGTTTTCCATAGGTTACTCTGAGTAATCCACTTCACTATACAGAAAGAAAGCAGGTAGAAATATTCTGTAATTATAGCTAGTGTACCTTAAGTAAATTGTTTTATTATAGACTTAATATGTGCTAAATCTATTAATTCTCTGCCTATTATTTGCTGGCAATAAGTTGATAATGTCCATAAGTCTCCACAGGAAAAAAAAAAAATTTAAATATGTGGATGACAGTCACAACTTGCTATTGAATGAAGAGAGAAAATAGAGGTCTTTTAAATCCTTTTTCCCTTTCACAAGACCTTAGAAATTTCCTAAATCTGATGCTCCCTCTCTGTGATGAATCATAATAATAATATGCTCTGAATAATTTGTTTGCTGCAGTATAGCAATGTGGTAGCCAGGATCAAAACCGTTCCAGAGTTGAGAAAATATAACCCAAGTCTGAGAGTATCCAGAGGGACAGATATGTTAGCTGCAGCTGTCTTCAAAACAATTGAGAGATATCATTTTGGTTTTATAAGGTAAGTAAATATGACTAATAAACTTTAGGCTCTTGCATAAGATCCTACTTTACACACATAAGTACCCTCATGGGGTATTAAGAGGTGAAATGCTGCCAAACTCGTTGGATATTAACTAACCTTACTCATAACACGATTTTGCTATTTAGAACTCTTCTGGATGACACCAAAAAGACATTTCCCCCAGGTTGAGAATTCAAATGAGATTTGTTTTCATCCATGTGTGAGACTGGATTCAGCCCAGGAACGAAAGGGACTGGGTTAAGAGGCAAATTGCTTGGCTGGATTTGGATTTCATGGCTAGAAAATGATAGTAAATGACTGGAAAGCTAGGAGCAGCTAAAGTAAGGCCAAACTGATCAATTCCTTCACTGGTGCCAAAGTTTTTTGGTCTAATAAATCAGAAACAACAACAAGTAGATACCAAGGGAGAGCATGACCTACTTCATTGGGTGGGGGTGGAAGTCATATGAATTTTTACCTGGCACTGGAAAGTAGCATAAACTAATATTATCTTCAGAGGTATAACAGAAGAACTGAGAATGGGTAAATCAAACCTTTATTTGCCTGTGTTGACCAATTGCCTATCAATTTAAAGCAGTGAATAAAAAGTTAGTGGGCTCCAGTAACTGCATGCTCTTCTAAGTTCCAATTTTGACTATGTTTCACCCTATCTCATCTTCTTTACCTTCCTCTGTTATTTAGTTTCAAGAGAAGCTTCATTAAAGAAGAGTTGTGAAGGATGACAGAGCTATTACACTATAACTTATATTTGTATTCTATCAATGAAATAAAAACTTGTTATTTATACTTTATCTCTAATGGATTTACACTGGCTTATCATAATATAATCATTCCTCAGTGGGGGATTGGTTCCAGAACCCTCCATGATACCAAAACCCATGGATGATCAAGCCATAATCCAAATCTGCAGATTCCGAAACCACAGTTTGAACCAAACATTATATATCATCTGAGGTTGGTTGAATCCACAGTTGCAAAACCCTTATATGTGATGGATCTTGGAAGATGAATAAGCCTTCCCAGGTGAATACACTCCAATAATATAATTGTATTAATATAGCACAAAGAAGTCATCAACTTGTCTTCTGACCTAAAATGCTAAGATCTACATTCACCCACAGCAACACTAAAGGTAATACAAGGATAGACAGAAAGTTCAGGTAGCTACCATCTGTTTTTGCATGAAAGGGGTGGGTGACAGAGAATGAGCCAGCACATAGTCTTTTACTTCTTTGCATCTGTCTCTCTCTTCCATCACTTGTTTTATGATTCTCTTGTTTTGCAGGAATAGGTGCTTCCCAACCTCTCAGCACTTCTGGATGTTTACTGTGGCCGGACAAGCATTAGTAACTGATCCTTCTTCCACCAGCCCATGGTGTTTTAATGCCAACTGGCATTTGAATAGGAATGAAGGGATCTAACTCATTTTCTCATCTCTGTAAGCAATTAAACTTTGTTTCTTCTTCTTAAATAAAGAATGGGAGGGGGGCATAATTAACTCACCCCTCAGTTTCCTTCTAGTTCTCTTTTTCTGTGATTATTTTAAAAAAAGAATTGGGAAAAAATTATTCACACAAAACTTTGTTATCATACTGAAAAGTGCCTAAATTGTTTTTCTCTCTCTCTTTTAACATTTTTAATAAAAATGGAAATTATTGACTCTCCCATGCCATATAAGAAAAATTACATAAATTTGAAGCACAGATTTCCCCCAGTATCAAATCACAGGTAAATAATCAGATGAATTAAAATCATGCAGCCTCTATTTCTAAAAATAACTTACATTTATTTCTTAATCCCTGCATATTATTTTCCCAACTTCAAAAAATGTATAGACAAAATAATAGTTCTGCAAAACATACCTTTTGAATAATATGTGACTTCCCAGAGTGAAGTCTAGAAATAAGCGAAAACTTAATGAACTCTCCATGAAGGTGTGTAATTTAGTTGAAGAAAATAATAATCATTAAAAATTATAAAACTATCTGAAAAGTTGCAGTTACAAGAGCATAGGTTTTACTTGTCACCATATAGTCTACAAAGGGCCTCAATATTATTTTCTTACATTAAAACATAAAATTTAGTAACTCAATATTTGTCTTTGTTTTTAATTTCTTTTTAGCACCACGTGTGTACCCAGCCAGGAGTAGAATTGGAACTGCTGCGGCAGGCCTACAACACAGTCATGGCTATACCAGATCCAAGCTACATATGTGACCTCAGCATAGTTTTTAGCAAACCACTGAGTGAAGCCAGGGATGGAACCCACATCCTCATAGACACTATGTCAGATTCTTAACCCACTGAGCCACAACGGTGCCATGACACATGTTTCTACAATATTTTCTTAGCCCCTTTGCTGAAAACTCCATCTTGTCCTGCTTTACTTTACCCCAATTCCTGCTTGAAAAACAGTCCCAGTGCTGGCGAATGACTTAAGCTTAAGCACAAAGACCTAAAGGCATAAGTTATTCATAGGGTCAGCTGAATGAGGACATAATGTGTTGGTCTAGGTCTAGGCATGCTGGGTTGCTGCAGAGAGGCACCCCATCTGCAGAAGCACAATGGTGATTCTCTAGAATGCTATACATAGATAGCTGATGCCAAGCTTCCTCAATGCTAATGATTATTAAATGCCTAAAGGTCAGAATAAAAGCTTAATCAGCAACAGGCTATGTGACTTTTAAAATAACTTAAAAAAACCTCCTATATCCTGCACCTACAACCCCCTCCTCATTTGAAGTAATCCTCAAGAGCCCACAATAAAAGCAGTGTGGTTTCTCGAAGTAGTGCTCTTGGTCCCTGAGACCTTGAGTCCCCCAGTTCCCACCTTTACTTAAGATAAATGTCTCTGTGTTTTGTTTTATGTTAACTTTTTTCCTTAAGTTTCACAGCACCCGTTCTTCATCCCCATCCGGCTGAGCTGGTCTTGGCACAATGGGAACTCCAATATTTCATTTTTATATCCAGATGTAAGAAACTTTTCTTCTAGGAGTATTCTTGACATTATCTGTTGATTTGCAAGTTGTTATTCACGCTTTAATGATATACATTTTAACCCCAAAACACAATTTTTTCTTATTTCTCATTAATTACAACTGTTTATTTTTCTAAAATAGTCAACATAAGTGTGATGTCATCCCATTTGTCCCCTCTAGTTAAAGATGAACCCTAGTAACTATCCATAGACAAAATACCAGTGAGAAAATCCCCTGGACACCTGAGTCCAAGAAGGACCACATTGGAAGGGTAAAAAGAGTAGCTACACTCTAACAGCATCGCTCCTCCTCCAGGCTGGCATAGCCACTGCACAAAGAGGGCCTCCTTAGGCCTACAGTTTCTCCAGTTTAAAAAAAAAAAAGAACAAAAGAAAAGAAAAGGAAAGGAAAAGCAAGGTGGACATCCAGCATTCTCAATATAATGAGATGCCTTGTAGAAGTCCTACTTCGGGTCTCATCTCAGAGGGATCACTGGGAGAATATGCAGAGCTCAGCTTATGGGAATCAGATTCAGAGAAGGGAGTTGGGGTACAGGTGGAGGCCCTATTGGACTAGAAAAAGAACAAATTAAGCCAAAGTTAGCAGAATGAAGGAAACAATAAAACATTATTTTTGAAACAAAGAAACAAAGAAAGCAGAGAATAGAAAAATAATAGAAGAGAGAATTCCCATTGTGGCTCAGAAGAAACAAGCCCAACTAGCATCTATGAAGATTCAGGTTCAATCCCCGGCCTAGTTCAGTGGGTTAAGGATCTGACACTGGCATCAGCTGTGGTATAGGTCATAGATGCAGCTTGGATCTGGCATTGCTGTAGCTGTGGCATAGGCTGGTAGCTGCAGCTCTGATTCAACCCTAGTTTGGGAAATTCCATATGCTGCCTCTGCAGCCCTAAATAATAATAATAATAACAATAATAATAATAATAATAAAAGAAGATGTTAACAAAACTAAGAATTAGTTCTTTGAAAAGATTTTTTTAGGAAGTTGACAAAACTTTACTGAGGCTAACCAAAACCAAGACAAATAAATAATACTGTAAATGAAAGAGTAAAAATTACAAATTATACCACATAAACACAAAATTGCATGAGAATACTATGAATATTTATACACCAATAAATTGGAGAATCTAGAATAAATGAATAAATTCCTAAAAACATACAACCTACCAAAATTAAATCATGAAAGTTAGAAGAGATGTCAACTAGAGATGGTGTTTGTTTTTTTTTTCATAATCATGTTAGAAAGCCATATAATGGAAAGAGCACTGAATTTGGAGTTGGTTTGGAGAAGGAGGGGTCAATTTTAGCTTAAAATTACATCCAAGAACTAGAAAAATTACTTGAACTTTAGTTTTACTTATAAAAGATGGAGATAATATATATCTTAGAGGTTTGCTGCAGAGATTAAATGAAGGGAAATTGAAGCCACTTAAAAATAAATACCATAAACATGACATAATTTGGGTTGTATATTCCATTACTTACTCAAAAGTAGTTACTTTCAAGAATACAAGCAAAAAAAGGCAATTCATCTAAATAAAGAAAATAATAATAAACAGACTATCTTAATAGCAAAAACAATGCCAAAAGACAAGTAGGAATGCCTATGTGAAGAGCGAAAAAAAAGTATGACTAAGGTTAATACAACTTGCCACTGTGGCCATTAGTCACCAAAGCAATGAATAGATACAGGCATACCTTGAAGATACTTGTGGTTTGGCTCGAGACCAAAAATGGTGACTACTGCAATAAAGCGAGTCACACAAATTTTCTGGTTTCCCAGTGTATATAAAAGTTATGTTTATAGTGTATTGCAGTCTGTTATGTGTGCAATAGAATTATATCTAAAAATACACATATCAGAGATCCTGTCATGGTTCAACAGAATTGAATCTGACTAGCATCCATGAGGTTCAACCTCTGGTCTTGCTCAGTGGGTTGAGTATCCAGCATTGCCATGAGCTATGGTGTAGGTCACAGATGCGGCTCAGATCTGGCATTGCTGTGGCTGTGGTATAGGCTGGCGGCTGCAGCTCCGATTGGACCCCTAGGCTGGGAACGTCCATATGCCATGGGTGAGGCCTTTAAGAAAAAAAAAAGGAAAAGAAAAAAAGAAAAGAAAAATATGTATACCTTAATTTAGAAAAAAAAACTTTATTGATATAAAATACTAACCATCCCCTGAGCCTTTAACAAGTTATTACCTTTTTGATGGTGGAGGGTCTTGCCTCAATGTTAATGACTGCTGACTGATCAGGGTCATATTTGCTGAAGGCTGGTATGTCCATGGAAATTTCTTTCTTTCTTTTTTTTTTTTTTTTTGTCTTTTTGCCATTTCTTGGGCCACTCCCGCGGCATGTGGAAGTTCCCAGGCTAGGGGTCCAGTCGGAGCTGTAGCCGCCGGCCTATGCCAGAGCCACAGAAACACGGGATCCGAGCCGCGTCTGCAAACTACACCACAGCTCACGGCAATGACGGATCGTTAACCCACTGAGCAAGGACAGGGATCAAACCCGCAACCTCATGGTTCCTAGTTGGATTCGTTAACCACTGAGCCAGGACGGGAACTCCCTGGCAATTTCTTAAAATAAAAGAACAATGAAGTTGGCAATTGACTCTTTCTTTCTTGAATGATTTCTCTGAAACCTACAATGCTGCTTGATAGCATTTTACCCAAAGTATAACTTTCAAAAAGTGTAGTCAATCCTCTCAAACCCTACTGTTGCTTTTTTTTTTTTTTTTTCCAAATTAATCCTTTTATAGATGTCCTAAATGGGGAATTTTTCAAATGCCACACAGCCATGGAGACTTTGTCATCAAATCATTTTAGGTAATATTTACAATCCTTTGTTTTAATTTCAACAATTTTTTTTGGTTTTCTTTTTTTTTTTTCAGGACTGCAGCCATGGCCTATGGAAGTTCCCAGGCTAGGGGTCGAATTGGAGCTGCAGCTGCTGGCCTACACTGCAACCACAGCAACACCCGATCCAAGCCATGTCTGCAAATTACACCATAGCTCACAGTAACACCAGATGCTTAACCCACTGAGCAAGGCCAGGGATTGAACCCACATCCTCATGGATACTAATTGGGTTCATAACCCACTGAGCCACTACAGGAACTCTCTAATTTCAACAGTATTTACAGCATCTTCACCAGGAGTACATTCCATCTTAAGAAGCCAATTCCTTTGTTCTTCTGCAAGAGGTTAACTCATTATCCATCAGATTATAGCAATTCTGTCACATATTCAAACTGCACTTATAATTCTTGTTCTCTTGCTATTTCCACCACATCTGCAGTTACTTCCTTCACTGAAGTCTTGAACATCACAAAGTCATGAAGTTTGAAGTCAACTTCCTCCAAACTCCTGTTGATGTTAATAATTTGATCTCTTCCCTGAATCACAGATGTTGCTAATGGCATCTAGAATGAGGAATCCTTTCCGGAAGGTTTCTAATTTACTTAGCCCAGATTCATCAGAGGAATCACTATCTATGGTGATTGTAGCCTTATACAATGTTTTTTTTTTGTGTGTGTGTGTGTCTTTTTAGGGCTGTATCTGTAGCATATGGAAGTTCCCAGGCCAGGGGTCAAATTGAAGCTGTAGCTGAGGCCTACACCACAACTATAGCAATGTGGTATCTGAGCCACATCTGTGACCTACATGCAGCTTGTGGGAATGCCAGATCATTAAGCCACTGAGAAAGGTCAGCAATCAAATGCACATCCTCATGGACACTGTGTTGAGTTCTTAATTTGCTGAGCTACAACAGGAACTCCAAATGCATTTTTTAGGAATAAGACTTGGAAATGGCTCCTTGATCCATGGGCTGCAGAACAAATGCCATTTTAACAAGAATGAACACAACATGAATATCCTTGTACATCTTCATTGGAGGTCTTGGGTGACCAAGTAAATTGTCAATAAGCTGTAATATTTGGAATTTTTTCCCTCAATAGTGGGATTAAAATATTCAGAAAATCATGTAGTAAACAGATGCACTGTCACTCAGGCTTTGATGTTCCATTTATAGCACACAGACAGAATAGATTAAAGGCCCTAGGGTTTTCGGAATGGTAAATGGGCATTGGCTTTAACTTCAAGTCACCAGATGCATTAGCCCCTAACAAGAGAGTCAGCCTGTTTTTTAAAGCTTTGAAGTTGTGTATTGACTTTTCCTCTCAAGCTATGGGTCCTAGATGGCATCTTATTCTAGTAAAAGACTATTTCATTTACATTGAAAATCTGTTGTTTAGTGTCACCATCTTCAAGAATTCTCTCAGCTAGATCTAGATAACTAGTTGTAGCATCTACATCAGCACTTGCTGCTTCACTTGTAGTTTTGTGTTATACAGATTGTTTCTTTTGTTAAACCTCATGGACCAAAATCTGCTAACATCCATTTTTTCTTCTGCAGCTTCCTCATGTCTCTCAGACTTCACAGAATTAGAGAGAGTTAGGGTCTTTCTCTGGATTAGGCTTCAGCTTGGGGGAATTGTGACTGGTTTGGATCTTTTATCCAGATTACTAGAACTTTCTCCATATCAGCAATAAGGCTACTTTGCTTTCTTATCATCTGTAGATTCTCTCAAGTATCATTTTTAATTTCCTTTGAGGTTTTCCCTTGGCATTTATAGCTTGACTGTTTGGCACAAGAACCCTAGCTTTCAGCCTATCTTGGCTTTGGATGAGCCTTCCTCACAAAGTTTAATCATTTCTAGCATTTGATTTAAAGTGACAGTCAAGCAAATCTTCCCTTCACTTGAACACTTAGAGGTCAAAGTAGGGTTATTAACTGGCCTAATTTCAGTATTGTTGTGTCTCAGAGAATAGAGACCCCAGGAGATGGAGACAGATGGGGAGTGGCTGGTCGATAGAGCCGAGACCAGCTCAGAAGTTTGGGGCCAAAGAACGAATGCTGTGAAACTTAAGGAAAAAGTTAACATAAAACAAAACACAGAGACATTTATCTTAAGTAAAGGTGGGAACTGGGGGACTCAAGGTCTCAGGGACCAAGAGCACTACTTCGAGAAACCACACTGCTTTTATTGTGGGCTCTTGAGGATTACTTCAGATGAGGAGGGGGTTGTAGGTGCAGGATATAGGAGGTTTTTTTAAGTTATTTTAAAAGTCACATAGCCTGTTGCTGATTAAGCTTTTATTCTGACCTTTAGGCATTTAATAATCATTAGCATTGAGGAAGCTTGGCATCAGCTATCTATGTATAGCATTCTAGAGAATCATCATTGTGCTTCTGCAGATGGGGTGCCTCTCTGCAGCAACCCAGCTTGCCTAGGTTTGCACCTTGGTTCTCTTTGTTAATGCATATTATGCTAACAACTGCTCATAAACCACTTAGGGCCATGAGGTTCCTCTTTCTCTTATTCTTTTTTTTTTTTTTTTTTTTTTTGTCTTTTTGCCATTTCTTGGGCCGCTCCCACGGCATATGGAGGTTCCCAGGCTAGGGGTCGATTCGGAGCTGTAGCCACCAGCCTACGCCAGAGCCACAGCAATGCGGGATCCGAGCCGCATGTGTGACCTACACCACAGCTCACAGCAACGCCGGATCGTTAACCCACTGAGCAAGGGCAGGGATCAAACCCGCAACCTCATGGTTCCTAGTCGGATTCGTTAACCACTGAGCCACGACAGGAACTCCTTTCTCTTATTCTTAAGAGGACATATCATGCTGTGCAAACAGCATGCCAATCTGCACAGGTCCAGAGTGCCTAAACCAAAACATTATGTCCTCATTCAGCCAACCCTATGAATAACTTATGCCTTTAGGTCTTTGTGCTTAAGCTTAAGTCATTTACCAGCACTGCAACTGTTTTTCAAGCAGGAATATGGGATAAATTAAAGCAGGACAAGATGGAGTTTTCAGCAAAGAGGCTAAGAAAATATTGTAGAAACATGTCTTGTGACAAACACAAAATATTTATTGCTTAAGTTCTCCATCTTTTATGGGCACAGTTCATGGCACCTCAAAACAATTATAATAATAATATCAAAACTCATGGATCACCATAACAGATAATGAATAATAATAATGAAAAAGTTTGAAATATTGCAGGAATTATCAAAATGTGACACAGAGATACAAATCAAGCAAATGCTGTTGGAAAAATTACTGCAATAGACTTGCTCAATGCAAGATTGCCACAAACCTTCAATTTGTAAAAACTGAAGCACAGTTAACTAAGGTAGGTCCATCTTCTCAAAGCCTAAGTAACTTGGAGAGTTTAACAGCTAAGAATGTGCCTTAAAGTTTCAACATAGTGTCAAGATATATATAAGTCAAAAGTAAATAAATGTGAGGGAAAAGCCATCATAAAATGATTGGTTAGGAGCTTCCATTGTGGCTCAGTGTGGCTCAGTGGTTATGACTCCAACTAGGATCCATGCAGATGCAGATTTGATCCCTAGCTCTGCTCAGTGGGCTAAGAATCCAGCATTGCCATGAGCTGTGATGAAGGTCACAGATGCAGCTTGGATCCCATGTTGCTGTGGCTGTGGTGTAGACAGAGAGCTGTAGCTCTGATTTGACCCCTTGCCTGGGAACTTCCATAAGTCACAGATGTGACACTAAAAATACAAAGTAAATAAATAAATAAAGTGACTGGATAAATGACTGGTCAATTTGACATGCAACTATGGGAATTACAGTTACAAAAATAATGTAAATATTCAATACATTAACAATGTATGGCTGCCAATGTAAATTTAAAAAATAAACTATGAGGGACAAAAACTTGTGCTAATTTTCTCTTATCTTATATAACCAGTTAATCAGTTCAGTAAAAAAATTAAGTATAGTGATTTAAAGTTGTTAATAGTTTTCACTGACTTTTTCTAACCTGTAAGGACGTTTTTAAAAATAATAACTTAGAAAATATTTATGAGAAGCTCAATATTTCCTTAAATTTTGGGGAGGTTTTTCCTTCTGTAAAACTAAATTTAAAATATTTTTAAATATCAAGATTAAATGTGATTTCATTTTTATGCATTTTTTATTAAAAAAAAATTTCTACCTTAACACATTTTCTAATAAAGACTGCAGGCTAATTCCTCACTTGTTCAACTCTATTTCCACCTATGAATGGAATTGAAGTATAGTTCTGGTCCATGAGCCATAAGTAGCAATCTTCTAGAGCTGAGAATTGCCTGAAAAACACTTCTAGGCATCTTTCCAGACAAAACTGTAATTTTAAAAAATACATGTGCCCCTATGTTCCTTGCAGCACTATTCACAATAACCAAGACATGGAAACAATTTAAATGTCTATTGGCAGATGAATGGATTAAGAAGATGTGGTACATATATGCAACGGAATACAACTCAGCCATAAAAAGCAACAAAATAATGCATTTGTAGCAACATGGATACAACTAGAGATTCTCATACTAAGTGAAGTAAGTCAGAAAGAGGGAGACAAATACCATATGATATCATTTATATGTGGAATCTAAAATGTGGCACAAATGAAACTATCTACAAAACAGAAACAGACTCACAGATATAGAGAACAGACTTGTGGTTGCCAAGGGGGAGGAGGTGGGAGGGGATGGGAAATGAATGAGGAGTTTGGGGTTAGTAGATGCAAACTATGACATTTAGAATGGATAAGCAGTGAGGTCTTTTGTACAGCACAGGGAACTATATCCAGCCTTTTGGTATAGAACATGATGGCAGATAGTATGAGGAAAAATGTATATATATACATTACTGGGTCACTTAACTGTACAGCAGCTGTACAACATTGTAAATGACTATACTTTAAAAGAAAAAAAAAAGAAAGAAGCATATCTCTGGCAAACATTCCCTTTTTTCATGCCTTGAATAAATGCCTGAATGTAAAGTAGCCATTTCACAACCATGATGCAAAATGGACATACAAATAATGTAGTTCTCAGTGACTTGGAGTGAAAAGCCATCCTAAATGAAACACTATTCAACCATATAAAACAATACGTATGCACACATAGAGAAAAATGTAGAATGATGTACTAATTATATATTGTATCTGGGGAATGCAATTCTGAGTGTATTTTTCCCTTTTTGTACTTTGATGAATTGCTCAATTTTTTTTCAAAATGAGACTATATCAGTTTTTGAAATTATTCTTCTGAAGTTTTTGAATGATTTTGAAGCTTGACAAAGTTATTAATGCAGGACATATACAATATTTATTAACATTTGATGGAAAATGATTTAGAAGACTTTTTTTAGGGCCACATGTGAGGCTTATGGAAGTTCCCAGGCTAGCGGTCAAACTGGAGCTATAGCTTCCAGCCTACACCACAGCCACAGCAACACCAGATCCAAGTTGAATCTGTGAAGTACACCACAGCTTATGGCAACACCAGATCCTTAACCTACTGAGGGAGGCCAGGGATCGAACTCGCTTCCTCATGGATACTAGTCGGGTTTGTTTCCACTAAGCCAGTTACTGACATGGTTAGCTGTGGAGACCAGGGTGTTCCAAAGTTGTACTAGCCAGCTGGTGCTTGTGGCTGGGGCTCAGCCGATCCCAGGGCTGGTTCTGCCTTGCTAGTAGGTGGGCTGGGTCCTGCCACAACAGGCTGCAGGACTACAGTTATTCTGAGGCTCTTATCTGACCACTAGTGGATTATGCCAATCCTGAAGCTACAGCAGCCATACTAGAATATAGGGTCAGGGGATTCTGGGGCTGGTGCCTACCCACTGATGTGTAGACCTGAGTCCTAGGGTCTCTGGCTGTCATGCTCAGGAGTTCCAGAGTCTAGTGCCTGCACACTGGCATGTGGTATCAGTTCTGGACCCTCTGGTTGGCAGGACCGTGTTCAGGGGTGGCTGCAGGTTCAAGGGTCTTAATGCAGCCTATCTGCTGGTGAATGGGTCTGTGTACCCACCTAGTTATTTGCTTGGCCTGAGGTACCCCAGTACTGGTGCCTGCAGGCTGGTGGGCAGGGACAGAGCTGTGTCCCAAGGTTAATAAGCTAGACAGAGAATTTCAAAATTACCTTTGCCAACACTAATATCCACACAGTAGATTAAGCTCCTCAAAGTGGCTGTGACCAGTGTCTGTCCCAGGGTGAGCTCCAATTTCCTCCTGTCTCTCCAGGAGATTCTCCAATATCAGGAGGTATGTCTGATGCAGATTTCTTTCAAATTATTTGCTTCTTCCCTGGGTCTGGGATAATGTAGGATTTTGTGAGAGCTCTTTAAGAGTGGAGTATCCATTTCCCACAGTCTCCTGACTCCCCCAGAGCAAACCCCACTGGTCTTCAAAGATAGATGCTCTTACTATGTAGGGATCCTAGGCTGGGAGCCCAACTGTGAGCTCAAACTCCTTGACCCCCTTGGAAGAACCTCTTCAATTATAATTATTCTCCCATTTGTGGGTCACCCACTCAGGGGTATGGGTCTTGATTCTATTTGTGACTCCACCAATCCTAAACTTCTCATTTTGTTTTCTTCTTTATGTCTTCAGTTGTAGAAGTTCTTTTTTTTTCTTTTCTTTTTTTTTTTTGTCTTTTGTTGTTGTTGTTGTTGCTATTTCTTGGGCCGCTCCCGCGGCATATGGAGGTTCCCAGGCTAGGGGTCGAATCGGAGCTGTAGCCACCGGCCTACGCCAGAGCCACAGCAACGCGGGATCCGAGCCGCGTCTGCAACCTACACCACAGCTCACGGCAACGCCGGATCGTTAACCCACTGAGCAAGGGCAGGGACCGAACACACAACCTCATGGTTCCTAGTCAGATTCCTTAACCACTGTGCCACAATGGGAACTCCCAGTTGTAGAAGTTCTTTTATAGCAAGGTCCAATCTTTTTTACTGATAGTTGTTCTGTAAATAGTTATAATTTTGGTGTGCCCATGAAAGGGGGTAAACTCAGGGACTTTCTACTCTGCCATCTTGGGAATTTCTCCACCTTTCATAACTTTAGACTTTATAATCTGGCCACACTATTTATGTGAATGGTACCAGAAACTCTAGAGACTCTGTTTAACCTTTTTAAAAGAACATCTGACACTCAGGAATGTTAGAAATATCATTTAATAAAAATTCACAATAAATTATCCATAGTATTTATGATAGAAATACATCTTAATTTAATCGAGTGTAGTTTTGTTTTTATTTTTCTTTGTGTTTTTAGGACTGCATCCATGGCATATAGAGATACCCAGGCTAGGGGTCAAATCAAAACCATGGCCACCAGCCCACACCAGAGCCACAGTAACACTGGATCTGAGCCACATCTGTGAGCTACACCACGGCTCATGGTAACACCAGATCCTTAACCCGCTGTCCGAGGCCAATGACTGAACCTGAATCCTCATGGATACTAGTTGGGTTCTTAACCTGCTGAGCCATAACTGGAACTCCTTAATCAATAGTATGTTTTTAATTGAGCTCATGTTAATGTAAATGTAGCATGTTCTTCTTTTTTCTGTAATTCGATAATTCACCACATTAGCCTAAATATTAAAATTTAGTTTTATAGTAGGTGGCATATTATATTAAACTTTGAGCATTTTTAGGATCATATAATTCACTCAACCTCAGGCAGCTGAATATTTAATGTTGATTTTTGGTTTGGTTATTGGTTTTGCCTCATAATTTATTTCATGCTATTCTATGTTAAAAAAGATAATTTAGCTTTATTATATATATGAAGCATATTAGCAAAGTAGAAATAGCTCATAAAGGAAGTCAGAATACTTAACCTCACCTGCTTTGAGTGAATTTATATTCTATAGGCATCAATTAACACATCTATAAATTAGACCAATAATCTTTCTCTTGCAAGGATCAAGTGAAGAAGAGCAGATTGGTTTTATTAGTACAACTGCCCAACTGTAGTAAAAATCCAAAATGAACATCAAGACATTTTATACTATTCAAAAGGATTTTCTTTTTATTTTTTTTCTTTAAAATGCTGTTTCAAAAAAAAATGCTGTTTCATGAGATTCTTGATCTGTTTTTGCTGTTTTTTCCACTTTTTCAAAGTTGCTTCACAGAATTCCTTCCAGAATATAAAGAACAGATAAAAGAGTTTGCTGATAGGATTACAGAACAGAATAACACTCTTGATGGATAGTACATATCCGGTTTAGCCATGACCTCAAAGAAGAAAAAAATTCGAAGTCCACACGTTATTGTTAACTTGTTATATTCTTTAGTAAACCTTTCTTCTTTCAGGGTTTGGAAAGAATAAATTTATAGAAACCTAATCAATTTTGAAGCAGAACAACTACTGTGTGCACATGAAAAAAAAAAAAAGTTGCAGCATTCCCCCCCCTCCCCAGAATGGGGGTGGACCAGACATTCCCCCTAATTACTCCTTCTCATGGATAAATCAGCTGCACACACACACACACACACACACACACACACACACACACACACACGGCTAGATTGCTCACTGTAGTTTTGTGAAGAAAAGCAAAATATATTTTAGAGCAAATGTAAGATTGCATGATGCCTTTGGCTGAACTGAGCAAAGCACAAAAGAAACCAATTATACCCCATGTTGTGAAATTACTTTAAATTTCTACTTTTAATCCTTGTTGGTTAAACTCCTGATTCAAAATGTGTTGTTACAAGTCTGCCAGAGTTCCTGAGGTCATTAAACTTCTGTATAATACCTCACTAATTATTAGATCTCTGTCTTAAAGAACTCTGTCTTTCTTTTCTAGTGGATCATATGGGCATTGGGAGAAGAGGGGTACTGGAGGAAAATAAGGAGAAAGTACCCTCATTTCAGACACTATACTGGTATATTGCCTCTATATACAGCCCTTCCACCCTTACATTATACCATTTTATTAAATAACTGTTGATAAATGAGTTACTAAATGAAGCTGGATGAGCCTCTTAAATGTTCAGACACCCATGGAAAGGGAAAGGTAGGAGGCAAACTCCACCAGAGAGCTGAGAAGCTGTGAAAATAAAAGACCCAATGAGACCTTGAACTTCATCTGGGCAAGGTGCCCTGGGAGCTATCCAAGGTACTAACCAGCTATAGCTTAAACTTCACTCCAATTCCCTTGTCTTTGGGAAGCAGAGGGGGCAATGGGGGTAGAGAGAAGGGAGAGATTTTCTTCTACCTGCTGTAAATTCAAGGTCTGCCTTTGCCCTTGGTCATGTGCACCTGAGTACGTTGTTTAATCTTTTTAAGTCTCAATTTCTTCACCTGGCAATGAACATAGTAATGCTATCTTATAGGATCTTAAAATGTTGGGAGAATTAAATTGGTACACACATGTAAAGCACCTGACACAGTGTCCGGCACGGAATAGATACTTTTTAAATGTTAACTCATTATTATTCATACGTTCAAAATATAACATACATCAATGTACCTACCCCCAGAATTATTAAACATTACTTTTTATTACACCATCCCTAGATTTAATGCCATCTCTCTTACTAGAATTTTATACACCATAGGGACAGAAAACTCATCTTTTATCCATTGTTTGCCCAGTACCCTGATCTAACATAGTCCATCAATGAACATGTGCTAAAAATGAATAAACCAAATGAGGAAATAATAGAGTAGCCATGACAGAAAGTAGCTGCATAGCTAAAGCTGTTTGAAAGAGGAGAAAATGTACATGGTATGTGGTATGCCGGCTTAGAGGAAAGTTGGAGCCAAGTATTTTACCAGATAAAGGTCCTGCATTGGTTTATACCTATTAGAAGCCCTTTTAAGACATTCTTAACTATGAAGTAATGTTACAAATACCTGAGCCAATTTTCAAATAAAAAAAAAAGTTTGTTTGAGGAAATAAGGTTATTTTTCAGCTGTCTTAATGCTTTCTGACCCTACAAGTCCCCATAATGTTATAGACTCACTTCAGCATCACATAGACAGCATTACATAAAAACAAGCCACTTAGACCCTCGTAATGTTTATAGTCTTCATCCTAACCTCCAATTGCAACCTCTTGAATTTAGAATTGAAGTTTATTCCTGGATTCTCCTGTACTCAGACCTCAAAAATCATCTTCCAATAGATTGTGCTTCCTCACATCCTGTGCCTGACACCCTGCATGTTTCTCCCACTCTAATATCTGTTTTCCTTTAAGACTATATTTTTATTTTTTATCCTGCTATTTCTTCTTGATCTAATGTGAATAAATATGCCAAATAGTCAGTCTTCCCTGGAAAAGAACTCAATGCTGTGGAACTAGATACAAGTTAACTCTCCAACTCTCATTCAACATGAAAGTAGTAGAATTTTAGAAAATGTGTCCCTGAAAGAAGGGCTGTGTGAAGGTAGTTTGATTTATAATTATTCCAACTTTACCAAATACCAAAACAACAAGGGCACTTTGATAAGAATGGAATTCTTAAAGCCTATGTTTCTGTATTTCCTCAAAGCTACCTGGATTTGGTGCAATTATATCGATCTTATTGTATTCAAAATACTATAAGAACAATAAAGTTCATACTGAAAAATGAAGTCCACTTTTTCTTAATCAAATGTTTTCTTATTCTATGAAATGAGCCCCTAAATGAAGCAATGATAATTACTGTAAAATCAAGGAAGTTGAATATAGAGTAAAAACAATATATTTTAGGTAATGGACAGGAAGATCTGCTGTGTTTGTTTCCCTACAATTTTTATGATTATGTGAGATTTTATAGGCTTTCTTTTTTTTTGCTTTTTTGTTTGCTTTTTTCTCCTTAATTATTTTATCATTTTTTTCTTCTTTTAGGATGTCAGCCAAAAGAGATACACGATAATCAAAGAGGAAGACTCTGCTTGCAAGTAAATATATACATAGCAATAATTGCAAGTTACAGATTCTGAAGTTCTTCAGAGACCATATACTTTCTTACTAATGTCTGTAACAACTCTATGGAACTAGTTTTGAGAGACTAAAGAGTTCTCCCTTTACATGAAATAATTGTATTGCTATGTTGATTTCCATTTTAGTGGCAGGAAAATTTCCACTGCTAGAGAAAGAATTTAAGTTTTTAACTTCATTTTTTTTAAAGTTTACTAGAGTGGTTGTAGCGGTCAGGGAAGTCACATGCTATAAATTGTCATCAAAACCATTAAAATAATTTCCAAAGCCTTCATTCAAATAAAGAATGAATTATAGAGACCAATGTTATCAGAGATTGTGTTCATGTTCTGTGAATTGCCTTTGCTTTTTCATGTCCATTTCAAAGAAAGTAAATTTTAAAATAAATGTATCATTTTATAGATTTATTTGGAAATCTCTGTCCCGCTTACTGGCTTCAAAGAACTTTTAGGAAAAGTACCTTTTTAAGATCCTATGTAATCACGAATATTCTACCATTCTCAATAAGGAGGGTAGAGTTAATTGGCTTTCAAAAATTGGGAATTTGAATATCAAACTGACAGTATGATCTAGGAGATGAGATATATTCAAAATCACCTTAAAGTGATAGAATGGCTTTCAAGTGTAAAGGAAGATCTGATGATGATACTATTAACAACACTAGGATATTTTTAAGAATATGTGTGTATTGCAAAACTGAGGGTCAGCATAGAATAAAAAAAAATATCTATAGTGAAAAAAATCTATAGTGTTTCTATAGCACTATGTAGAGAATTTACCAGTTAATTAAATTCAATATTTTGTACTGTAAGAGGTTTTGTATGTGAATGCCTTTTATGGGAATGAATAATTAGTTTATCACAGCTTAATTTTATTGTCCATCTAAATCTAGCAAACAACTCTTGTTTCAATTTAATGGTGTCTGAAAAATATGACTTCCTGAATAAAGATTTCTGAATAAAAATAATAAGCAGAACAATCAACATGAGTATCTTAGTTCATACTATGTTGTTAATCATTCTGAGTTAATAAGGCAACCTATTTAATATATCAATCTCTTATGATGTTTATTATGAAGAATTCCTTAAAGACATATTTACTTTCATGGCAGTGAATCAAATTTGGGGTCCTCCAAGGCATTGATAATTCTCACAAAAGCAAGGCACAGTTTTCGAGTTACCCTCACCAGGGCATAAGACAACCAAGCTTTTCTTAGATGTTACTTGACCTCATAATTCCCACATAAACTATGTAATAAGTGACATAAAAGAGCCTTTTGATGCAAATCATGGTCATACTCCTTAAGGAAGATGTGTCCTTAAGGAAGAAAGATATGACTCTTGTTACAGATTCTGCTGCTGCTAAGTAAATGCTCTGTGACATAGAACAAAAAACATATTATGCTCAAGGGTGCTGTAGGTCAGGAATTAAGAGAGTACAGTAGGATGTCTTATTTCTTTTTCTGGAGCCTCAGTTGGGAAGAGACTCAAATGGCCAAGAGGAACTTGCCTCCCTGAGGACTGAACTTATGTGAAGGCCGTTTTCACTGACATGTTGGGCACTTGAGCTTAAGTGATTTGAAGGACTGAGACAACTGGGACTGTTATTAAGAGCACCTACACTTGACTTTTCCTTATGGTTTGGGATTTCCAGAGCATGGATTCACAGAGGAAACATCCTATGAGAAAGCAACCAGAGTGGCCATTCCAAGAGAATAAAAGAAGGACTGCTACAAAATTCTATAATTAGACTTATTTAGCAAAATCTCTAAAGTTAATCTGGAATTATATCTTTATTTTTCTCCATAGTACATAATTGTATGCTAGTCCTTATTTATTTATCTCTTATCTTTCCCCTGCACTACAAAAATATTAGCTTCATGAGGGGAGACATTTTGCTACTGTTGTTTATTCACTGATATATTTCAACCCTTAACACAATCCTGGAACATAGAAAATGCTTTAATCCTATTAAATGAATTAATAAATTAATAAATGTTCATATATCCCTTGATAGGCTAAAAGAAGTAGAAATATTTATAAAACACAGACACACTAAATTTTCAAAGCTGGAAATTCTAGCACTGTGCTTGAAATCTGTGATTATTATAAAATGTTTCATGGAGCACTAAATCTATTATACGTTGCATAAAATGGGTTTCATGGACACGTATGCCAGTTAGCTCCTGAAAAATAACTCTGCTCTTTAGCACATTAAGGTCTCTGACATATCTTGGCATTTAAAAAGAATAGCTTAATTTTGTTCTACTCACTTTTCTCAACTTATTGTAAAATACCTCAGAATATTTACTTGCCTCCCATGGGCCCAGCTTTCCACAGAACACATTTTAGTCCAAATTAATCCTAATTTAGGGTTGATATATTGATACCTAGCTGCCAGCAGAATATAAATGTGAGGGAATGCTCTCTGGAGATGTCACAATATGATGACAGAATTCAAGAACTTGCTTAAAGTCAAAAGGAGAGTTATTGGAAAGCTGAGAACCAAAGCCTAGGTCTCCTTTCTATTAGTGAATATTTCTCTTACAACACAATAGCCTTTTCAGATTCATAGACACGATTCAACCTTGCACTTACCATGGACAGATGGTTATTCTCTTTTTTAAAACCCTTTGATAGATGCAATTTGTAATCTTCCTCAGTAGCCTGTCCCATCATTTACCAAGTCAAACTCAGATTGCAAGAGGGTGGAATTCCATTCCAGAGGGAAAGCATTTTCTTTGTCTGATTTTAAATGTTCCATTAGAAAATAATTTATTATAAATTCATAAGCACAGTTTGCACTTGTGCCTTGGCCAATAGGGTGGTGGAGCTTGGAGCAGTGTCTGCAGCATGCACTCAGTCCTTGGCACTGGGCCCCAGATGAATGACAGTCTGAGTCCTCACACTCACAGGCCCAGCCCAACGAGGCTGCCAAGCATTTGTCATAGTCATGCACACCAGTCAGTCACAGGAATGGAATGTGAAATGGTCCAGAGTGGGCAGACCCTGAGGCAGAGGGTTTTCCAACTCCAAAATGCTGAACACTTTAAATACAACCTCCATCACATCTACCGAAATTTTAAAATGTGTATCTAAATATTCAGATTCTCTCTGAGATTCCTCAAAGCTTTTAATCACTCTATTCATTTATATTTAGAATTTTTTTCCTATGGGCAGATATTTTTCCACTTGTCCCCTTAAAATATGTAATAAGCAGAATCTTAGGGAGCTGCAGGTAAAATATTATGCAAAAAAGAGCATAGACTTGCATTCCCACAGGTACAGTTTAGTATCAATATTGTCTGCATTAGTTGCTATTGTAACCCTTAGCAATTTACTCAACAAAGCCAAGGTTCCAAAATCTGAAAAAAAAAAAATGGGAACAGTAAGTACAGCTCTACTGTTGTAAGAACTAAATAAGAAAATATATCTGAAAATAGCTGACAAAATGCCTGGCACATGGTAAGTTTTCAATAAATATTCTTAATATATCTTATATAAAATCAGAATTGTATTTTAAGTCTACCAAGGGACTTAATAATTTAAAAAATCTGGGGACGGGAGAATGGAAATAGGGAGCTGTTGTTCAATGGGCATTCAATTTTCAGTTCTACAAGATCAAGAAGTTCTGGCATTTGTTGCACAACAGTGTGACTGTAGTTAACACTACTGAACTACAAACTCAAAAATGGTTAAAATGGGAGATGACATGAGCAAGGGGTCCCCTGATCATGTTCCTACTTAGCAACAATGATTGGACAGCCATCAATAGACAAAATTGCCTTTGGGGGAGTTTTGGGATGCAGGTAGATTTTGAAACACTCTGAAGACCAAGACAAAGAAGGGCCAGTTGAAAAGTAGGTCCAGTGTTCAATTTGCAGACTTGTTGACTCTAATCCCAGCTATAGTCCTGGAAACAACATTGTCCCCACATTGGTTGACTAGAGCTTCCTTTAATCATGGCCCTGCCAACAGCACCATCTTCCAAGGAAATTAGAAGTCATGTCTGCCCATGCCCTGGGTGACAGGGCCATTGAATTTTGTTCTGACTGTGGACCCTGAGGGGTCATGTAAATCTGCTCTGACTCCTCTTAGCCACCAGTCCTACCCATCCATGTACTAAGGCAGGTACTCCAACCTCAGTCCATAGATCCTGAGATGTCCCTACAACTCACTTCCAGCCCCTCTCAGCCCTGGGCCAGAAACACTCCTTCCCACCCAGAGACTCACCAAAAGACACTCTCCTCTACATCCCCTAAAGTAGACCCACTGACCATTGTCCAACTGTGAATCTTGAAGTGGCCTTGTAATTGAGCTCCAATCCCTTGACACTAAGTCTAGGAGTAGTCCTGACCAAACTAGGAACTGCTGAGAGACATGTCTGACTATGCTTGGAGGCAGGGCTGCCAACATCAAACGAACTGCAGATCCTAAAGCAGCCTTATGACCCAATTCCAGTCTCACTTGGCCATATTCCTGAGGAAGTCAGCCCCAACCAAAAACCTAGTAGAAGGCATGCCTGTCCATGTCCCTAGAGGTAGGACTACAGATCTTGGCTCAAGCCATGGATGATGAAGCAGACCTATGACTTGGTTCTAGCCTCTCTCAACTTCAGTGAAAGGCCCATCCTGCCTACCCTGTCAGTGATCTGTCAGGAGTCTTCCTAGGGACCCAAAGAAAGCCACACTCATCTGCACACCTGGTAACAAACCCAGCAACGGTAGCCCTCACTTTGGGCCCAGCAGCAGCCAAGTAACCCAGCTCCAATCACACTCAATTGTGAGCCTGGAGATGATACTATCAGTCCAGAGACCAAACAGTAGATATGCAGCTGCTGACTACCAATCTGTAAAAACTAGAAGAGGTGTTTACTTCTTCAAATGCATAGACATCAATACAAGGTTACATGGATCACAAAGAATCAGATAAACATGGCACCACCAAAAGAAACTAATAAATCTCCATAACCAACCCCAAAGAAATGGAGATTTATGTATTACCTGAAAAAGAATTCAAAATGATCCTCATAAAGAAGTTCAGTGAAAGAGAACACACATAGCTAAATGGCCTGAAGAAAATGCATGGACAAAACAAGTTTAATAAGTATGTAAAAACCATAAAAAAGAACCAAGCACAAATCCTGAAAGTGAAGAATATAATAAGAGCACTGAAAACTTCTAAACTTCTATGGAGAGTTCCATAGCAGCCTCTATCATGTAAAAGAAATAATCAGCTAATTCAAAGATAAATCAATTGGGAGTTCCCTGGTGGCTTAGCAGCTAAAGGTCTGATGTTGTCACTGTAGTGGCTCTGGTCACTGCTGTCACTCAGGTAGGATCCCTGGCCTGGGAACTGCCACATGCCATAGGAGCATAAGAAAAAAATTACTTGAATTTAGCCAGTTAGAAGAACAAAAATAAAAAAGAATAAAAAATAGTGAAAACAAATGGGACCTATGGAACACCATGAAGAATTATGGGAGTCCAAGAAGAGAAAGAGAAAGTGGTAGAAAGCTAATTTAAAAAATAATGGCTGAAAACTTTCCAAAGCAAGGGAGGGATATGGGCATCAGGATATATGAACCTCGAAAAACCCAAAACAAGATCAACTTAAAGAGGATTAGCACGTAGAAACACCAAAAATTATCAAAAGTAGAAGACAGAGAATTTTGAAAGCAGCAAGAGAAGAGACTTCTTACATATTTCTCAGGAGAAATTTTTCAATCCAGAAGAAAGTGAGATGATATAGTCAAAGTACTCAAAAGAAAAAAAATAATAATAGTATACCCAGAAGAGCTGTGTGCCAGAAATGAAGATAAAGATATTCCCATACAAACAAAACTGAGTGTGCTCATCATCACTAGACATGCCTTATAAAAACTACTAAAGAGAGTTCTTCAAGTTGAAATAAAAGGACTCTAAGTAACAACATAAAAATACATGAAAGTATAAAATTTACTAGTAAAGGTAAAATATATAGTCAAACTCAGAATATCCTAATACCATAATTGTGCTATATAAATCACTTTTAACTCTAGTATAAAAATGAAAAGCCAAAAAGCATTTATAATTACTATAGTTACAATAATCTGTTACTGGATTAAAAAAATATAAAAAGATGTGGAATAGGACATCAATAGTATAAAATGTGGGGAAGGGAATAAAAGTGTAGTTTTTGTATGCAATTAAAGTTAAGTTGCTAACAACTTTAAAAAGACTATTATGAGGTGTTTCATGTAAATTTTATGGCCACCACAAAGAGGAAACTTCTAATAGATACAAAAAGATAAAGAGTATGAGGTCAAAACATACCACTACAAACAAATCACAAAGGAGGAAAACAAGATAGGAATAGAGAGACAAAAGAATTACAAAACAGACAGAAAACCTTAGCAAAATCACAAAAGTTAAGTCCTTCACTAAAATAATAAGTTTAAATATAAATGGATTAAATTCTCCAACCAAAATACATAGAGTGAATGAATAGATTAAAAAAATAACAGAATCCAATTCTCTGCTGTGTATAAAAGATTCACTTTAGATTTAAGGACACACATAGGTCAAAAGTGAAAGGATAGAAAATGATATTCCATACAATTAGTAAACAAAAGATAGCAGGGCTGGCTAAACTTATACCAGAAAAAAAAAGGCTTTATGTCAAAATCATCACAAGGCAATGACTTTTATAATAATAATAAAAAAAAACAATCAAGAGGATATAACCACCATAAATATGTACACATCCATGGAGTGTCTAAATTATTTTTTTTTTGTCTTTTTGCCATTTCTTGGGCCGCTCATAAGGCATATGGGAGGTTCCCATGCTAGGGGTCTAATCAGCTGTAGCTGCCAGCCTACGCCAGAGCCACAGCAACGCAGGATCCGAGTCACGTCGGTGAACTACACCACAGCTCACGGCAGTGCCGGATTGTTAACCCACTGAGCAGGGGCAAGGATCAAACCTGCAACCTCATGGCTCCTAGTCAGATTCGTTAACCACTGTGCCACGACAGGAACTCCCTGGAGTGTCTAAATATTTAAAGCAAATGTTTGCAGAACTGAAGGGGAAAGTTGAAAACAATGCAATACAATAATAGTAGGGTACTTAACTCCCCACTCTCAAAATAGATCATTCAATAAGGCAACAAGAGACTTTAATAACACTACACACTTAAAAACCTAAAAGATAGATATAGAACATTTCATCCAACAACAGCAGAATGTACATTGTTCTTAGGTGAGCATGGAAAATTATACAGAATAGGTCATATCTTAGGCCACAAAACAAATCTCAACAAATTTAAGTAGACTGAAATCAAATCAAGCATTTATTTTTTTTACCACAATGGTATGAAACTAGAAATCAATAACGCATTACTGGAAAACCAACAGGCCAAGAAAGAAATCAAAAGAGAAAAAAAATCTTGTAACAAACAAAAATGAAAACAACATATCAAAACTTATGAGATGCAGCGAAAGCAACTCAGATGGTGATACCTGCCTACATTACGAAAAAAGAAAGATCCCAAAATAAACTGACTTTACATTTTCATGGAATTAGGAAAAGAACAAATTAAGCCCAAAGTAGGTGGAAGAAAATGATAAAGACTTGAGAAGAAATAAATAAAATAGAGACTAAACAGACAACAGAAAAGATCCACAAAACTATGAGTTAATTTTTTTGAAAAGATAAGCAAAACTTTAGGTAGACCAACCAAGAAAAAAAAAAAGACTAAAAAAAATAATAACTACAAAATATTATAAATGAGAGCAGAGTTATAAAACTGAAACTACAGAAACACAAAGGCTTATAGGATATTGCTCTCAATTATATAATGACAAATTGTATAACATAGACTAAATAAGCTCATATAAATATTAAACTTAACAAGACTAAATCATGAAGAAATAGAAAATCTGAACAGATCAGGTAGAAACTAAATAGATTACAACAATAAAAAAAAATCCCAATAAAGAAAAGCCCAGAACCAGATGGCTTCATGTGAAAATTTTACCAAACATTTTAAAAAGAACTAAGGCCAACTCTCCTCAAACTCTTTCAAAAAATTAAAGAGGAAATACTTCCAAACTCATTTTCGAGGTTAGCATTACCCTCATACCAAAGCCAGACAACAACACTACAAGTAAAGAAAACCACAGACCAATATATTTGATGAACACACAAGCAAAAGTTCTCAAAGTCAAATACTAGCAAACTGAATACAACAGCACATTAAAATAAAGAAACACATCATCAAATTAGATTTATTCCTGGGAGGCTAGGATGTTTCAAAATACACATATCATTGTGAAATACCACATTTACATAATGATGAATAAAAAACATGGGATTATCTCAATAGATTTAGAAAAAGTACTTGATAAAATTGGATATCCTTTCATTTAAAAAAAAAGCACAAAGAACTAGTATAAAAGAAGAAATGTACCTTAACACAATGAAGGCCATATATGACAAGCCCACAACTAACATCATACTCAGTGATGAATAGCTGAAAGTTTTCTCCCAATATCATAAATAAAATAAGGTACTCCCTCTCACCACTCTTATTCAATATACAAATAGAAGGTCTGTTTAGAAAAATCAGGCAAGAAAAAGAAATAAAAAGCATTCAGTATGAAAAGAAGAAGTAAAATTGTCTTTGTGTTGCAGATGACAAGATTTTACTTATAGGAAACCCTAAAACTTGAATCAAAAAAATTGTTAGAACTAATAAGAAAAATCAGGAAAGTTGCAAGATGCAAAATCAGCATATAAAATCAATTGCATTTCTATATGTGACAACAAACTATCCAAAAAAGAAATTAGGAAAAAACCCTTTTACCATAGAATAAAAAAAGAATAAAATACTTAGGAATAAATTTAATCAATGAGATGAAAAAGAAAGAGCTACATGCCAAAACTGTAAAACATTGATGAAAGAAATTGAAGACATAAATAAATGGAAATATATGCCTTATTAATGAATTAAAGTATTAAATACTTATAATACCCAAAGTGATCCACAGATTTCTCTATCAAAAATTTCATAAGAAATTGTAGGGGAAAACATCTCAAACTTGATCTCGGCAATGATTTTTTTTTTATATGACATCAAAAGCACAAGTAACAAAAGCAAAAATAAACAAATGTGACCACTCAAACTAGAAAGCTCCTTTACAACAGATCTTCCCATCATGGCTCAGCAGACACAAATGAGCATCCAAGAGGACAGAGGTTTCATCCCAGGCCTTTCTCAGTGGGTTAAGGATTCGGTGTTGCTGTGAGCTGTGGTGTGGTTTGCAGATGTGACTCATATCCCACATTGCTGTGGCTGTAGCATAGGCTGGCAGCTACAGCTCCATTTAGACCCCTAGCCTGGGAACCTCCGTATGCTGCCGGTGTAAAGGGAGAAGTCACAACAGATACTACAGAAATACAAAAAAAAAAAAATGAGAGAATATTATGAACAATTATATGCCAACAAATTTGACAACCTAGAAGAAATGGACAACTTTCTAGAGTCTTACAGCCTGCTAAAACTGAATCAAGAAGAAATAGACCAACTGAACAGAGTGATCACAAGAAATGAAATTGAATACATCATAAAAAAAAACTCCCTACAAATAAAAGTTCAGGACCAGATGGCTTCACAGGCAAATCCTACCAAACATACAAAGAGGAACTTATACACATCCTCCTTAAACTTTTTCAAAAGGTTGAAGAAGGAACACACCCAAAGACATTCAATGACACCAACATCACCCTAATTCCAAAAACAGACAAAGATACCACCAAAAAACAAAACTATCAGCCAATATCTTTGATAAATATAGATGCGAAAATACTCAACAAAATTTTAGCTAACTGAACCCAACAGCATATAAAAAAGATCACACACCACAACCAAGTGGGATTCATCCCAGGTTCACAAAGATGGTTCAACATACGCAAATCAATCAACATCATACACCACATTAACAAAAGAAAAGTCAAAAACCATATGATCATCTCAATAGATACAGAAAAAGCATCTGACAAAGTCCAACATCCATTCATGATCAAATCTCTTACCAAAGTGGGTATAGAGGGAACATTCCTGAACATAATCAAAGCCATTTATGACAAACCCACAGCAAATGTAAGACTCAATGGAGAAAAGCTGAAAGCCTTCCCACTAAAATCTGGAACAAAACAAGGATGCCCACTCTCACCACTGTTACTCAACATAATACTGGAAGTCCTAGCCATAGCAATCAGACAAACAAAAGAAATAAAAGGCATCCAAATAGGAAGAGAAGAGGCAAAACTGTCACTGTATGCAGATAACATGATACTATACATAGAAAACCCTAAGGACTCAACCCAAAAACTACTTGAACTGGTCAACAAATTCAGCAAAGTACCAGGATATAAGATTAACATTCAGAAATCAGTTGCATTTCTGTATACAAACAGCGAAATACTAGAAAAGGAATACAGAAATACAATACCTTTTGAAATTGCACCCCAAAAAATCAAATACCTGGGAATACACCTGACCAAGGAGGTAAAGGACTTATATGCTGAGAACTACAAAACATAAATCAAGGAAATTAAAGAGGATTCAAAGACATGGGAAGATATTCCATGCTCCTGGGTTGGAAAAATTAATATTGTAAAAATGGCCGTACTACCCAAAGCAATCTACAGATTCAATGCAATCCCTATCAAATCACCCATGACATTTTTCACTGAACTAGAACAAACAATCCAAAATATTAATGTGGAACCACAAAAAACCCAGAATTGCCAGAGCAAGCCTGTGAAACAAAAACCAAGCAGGAGGCATAACTCTTCCACACTTCAAGCAATATTGCAAAGCCACAGTCATCAAGACAGTATGGTATTGTTACCAAAACAGACCAGTGGAACAAAATAGAGAACCCAGAAATAAACCCTGACAACTATGGTCAATTAATGTTTGACAAAAGAGGCAAGATCATAAAATAGAAAAAAAAAGTTTATTCAGCAAGAATTGCTGGGAAACCTGGACAGAGGCATGAAAATCAATGAAACTAGAACACACCCTCACACCATGCACAAAATTAAACTCAGAATGGCTGAAAGACTTAAGTATAAGACAAGACACCATCAAACTCCTGGAAGAGAACATAGGCAAAACATCCTCTGACATCAATCTTACGAATATTTTCTCAGAAGCAATAGAAATAAGAGCAAAAATAAACCAATGGGACCTAATCAAACTGGCAAAATTCTGACCAAAAAGAAAACAAAAAGATAACTTACAGAATGGGAGAAAATAGTTGCAAATGATGCAACTGACAAATGATTAACCTCTAGAATATACAAGCAACTTATACAACTCAACAGCAAAAAAGCCAACAACCCAATGGAAAAATGGGCAAAAGACCTGAATAGACATTTCTCAAAGGAAGATGTACAGATGGCCAACAAGTGCATGAAAAAAATGCTCAACATCCCTGATTATTAGAGAAATGCAAATCAAAACTACCATGAGATACCACCTCACACAAGTAAGAATGGCCATCCTTATTAAGTCCACAAATAACAAGTGCTGGAGAGGGTGTGGAGAAAAGGGAACCTTCCTGCACTGTTGGTGGGAATGTAAACTGGTACAACCACTATGGAGAGCAGTATGGAGGTACCTTAGAAATCTATACATAGAACTACCATATGACCCCATAATCTCACTCTTGGGCATATATCCAAACAAAATTTTCCTTAAAAAAGACACATGCACCCACGTGTTCATTGCAGCTCTCTTCACAATAGCCAAGACATGGAAACAACCCAATTGTCCATTAATAGACAACTGGATTAGGAAGAAGTGATATATATACACAATGAAATATTACTCAGCCATAAAAAAGGATGACATAATGCCATTTTCAGCAACATGGATGGAACTAGAGACTCTCATACTGAGTGAAATAAGTCAGAAAGAGAAAGACAAACACCATATCACTCATATCTGGTATCTAATATACAGCACAAATGAATGTTTCCACAGAAAAGAAAATCATGGACGTGGAGGATAGACTTATGGTTGCCCAGGTGGAGGGGGAGGGAGTGGGAGGGATTGGGAGCTTGGGCTTAACAGATGCAAACTATTGCTCTTGGAATGGATTTACAATGAGATCCTGCTGTGTAACACTGAGAACTATGTCTAGATACTTATAACGCAGAAGGACAACGGAGAAAAAAATTATGTATACATGCATGTGTAACTGGGTCCTCATGCTGTACAGTGAGAAAAAAAAAGTGTGTTGGGGGAAATAACAATAAAAAATAAATGAAAAAAATTTGTGGAATATTATTCAGCCATAAAAAGAAGGAAATCTTGCCGTTTGTGAAAACATAGATAAATCTGAAGGGCATTATGCTAAGCCAGACATAAAAAGACAAATATTGTATGATATCACTCATATATTTATATGTTGAATGTAAAGAGGTCAAACTCATAGAACCAGAGTATAGAACAGTGGTTACCAGGCATTGGGAAGTGGAAGAAATAGGAATAATGTTCAAGGGACATAGAATTGTAGTTAAAAGATGAATAAGATCTGGGGGTCTAATTATAGCATGATGATTGTAGTTTACAATACCATGTTATATACTTGAAATTTGCTAAGAGAGCAGATCCTAAATGTTCTCACACACAGTAAAAGCAATTGGTAATTATGTGATGTGATGAATATGTTCAAATTGGGAAAGGATGTTTAACATAAGTTTTATGTTATATTTTTTTAACCACAATTAAAATTTTTTAATTTTAAAAAGAGGAAAACATTAAAAAATAATCCCAACGAGGAGTTCCTGTTGTGGCGCAGTGGTTAACGAATCCGACTAGGAACCATGAGGTTGCGGGTTCGGTCCCTGCCCTTGCTCAGTGGGTTAACGATCCGGCGTTGCCGTGAGCTGTGGTGTAGGTTGCAGACGCGGCTTGGATCCCGCATTGCTGTGGGTCTGGCGTAGGCCGGTGGCTACAGCTCCGATTCAACCCCTGGCCTGGGAACCTCCATATGCCACTGGAACGGCCCAAGAAATAGCAACAACAACAACAAAGACAAAAAAGACCAAAAAAAAAAAAAAAAAATCCCGAGTTTCTGCAAAATACTGACCATTACTCTTCAAAACTCTCAAGGTCATGAAATACAAGGAAAATCTTAGAAACTGTCACATGAAGAGATGTTTAAAGAGACATGAAAACTATGTATAATATAGTATCCTGGATAGGATCCTGGGGCAAAGGATGGGGGCTTACTAAAAATCCTTGAAAATCTGAATTTCCTAGAGATTTTAGTTAATAATAATGTGTCAGTATCAGGGTATTAATTGTGACAAGTGTAAAATACCAATAATAGAAAATCTGTGGAGGAAATATGAGAACTCTCTGTACTAGCCTCTCAGTTATTTTCTGTAATTCTAAAACTGTCCTAAAAATAAAGATTATTTTGAAAAGTATATTTTTTTGAAGATTGGAGTTGATCCTTTTGTAAAGCAGGACAGTGTTTAATGTAAATAAATGCCCAGGTATTTATGTGTTCTGAAATGTCAGATTTCAGCATGGTCAATTTTTTAAAAGAACACCTTATATTATGTTCATATTTCTTCTCTATCATTTGTGGAAAAAAATCTAAAAACTAGATAGATGGGTTTATGAATTTTTTAAACTAAAAAATGGCTATTGATTTCTTTATCTCTTCATAAAATTATAGCACTTATACTTAATATTTGGGAAACTACAAATGTATAACAGAGGAAGGAAGCCCATAATTAAGGCTGCATGCATTAAAACTTTGGCAAAAGTGGGTCAATAGAAGAGTAGTCCAGGTATAGAAGGATAGGATGGATCTATAATATATTTGTGATAATAGAAAATCTTTGAGAGGCTAATTGATAAAATTCCAAACTTAAAAAAAATTAAAAGGATATATGACCCACTAATTTGACTCTACAGTATCTACAGAAATGTGTACACATGCTTACCAAAAGACATCAGTAGAATATACATAGCAACACTGTACATAACAGCATGAACACAAGACAAAACCCCAATGTTCACCAATAGAAGTACTAAAAGAAATTATATGTTTATACACTTAAATGATGCATAGTCATGAAAATCAATGATTTTTGACTAAAAGCAACATTGAGGAGTCTCACAAGCATAATGTTAAGCCAAAGAAACCAGACACCAAAGGATATACCATATGATTCATTTCACATGAAGTAGAGAAACATACAACTTATCTATTATCAGAAGAATGATTATTCTGTAGGAGTTAGTAACTAGAAGGAGGAACTAAATGGGTTTCTGGAAGTCCTGGGAATAGTGCACTAGTATATTCATATGGGGTCCTCTGCCATGGGCTCAAGACTCCTTGGTCCTTAAGACAAAGAGAATCACATTGAGAGGCCATTTCCCACATAATATATAGGGTCAAGAGTTAGCTGGAATCCCCATAACTGAATCAGTAAAATCCAGCATTTTTTTGTTTCCTCCATCTGCGAAAATTTTGTACATTTGGGTTTTGCCCCTCTTCCTAGTTTGTGTTCCAAATAGCTCTGGTACCAGCATCCTGAACTCTAGCAATTTGGCCAGGATCCTGAAAGCCTGCCTGGCTCTAGCCAGCAACCTCTCCTTTGGAAGATACGTCCTGTCCCAGACCTTCTGGACCCTGGCTGTGTTGTAGTCAAAACTATTTGAATTCCCCTTGGACCCAAGAGAGTAACATAAGCCAAATTATAAGTGTTACACCAGGCAGGGCCTTTTAATAATGAACAATGTGCTCTCAAATAATGTAACTTAGCTTCTCAAATAATGTAACTGAACTTCCCTCCTTGAGCGTCAACCCTAAGCCAGGCCTTTTTTTCAGAATGATTTATTCCCCCTTTCCTGATAGGCCACCACTACATTCTAAGAGTATAGGGCAAAGGCCATGCAAAATATGACATGGTGAACAAAGCTCCTAGTCACCACCTTCTTGGCTACAGAGTCAACCGAATAAAAATGTACCAGTTTACATTATTCTGATTCTTAGTAACCTAAAGGCATGGAAAATTCTCTAAATAAAAAAGCATTTAGGCCTGGCAAAGCCTGGAAAATGCAGACAATGATTGCAGTTCTACATTTCAACTCATTTTTCCATAAACATGTATAATCATTACAAGGTTAAAATTGAAGTTCACTTGTGCTTCAAACTATAGAAATCACTTTATATCAAATGTCAACCAAATGTGCAAGCTATTTTCATTTAAGGAAGAAAAACATACTTTGACATTTCACACCAAAAATATGCTTTCTGGGCCTGTTCAAATCAAAATAAAATTATTCCCCTTAACAATTCAATCTAGAAGTAAATTAAGATAGTTGCATAACCTAATTTGAAAAGACTATAAAATTGTTAAGCAAAAATTCAAAATGGCCTAACTCCTAAACTAAAGATCCAATGGAGTACCTGGAACCACAGTTACCTTTCAAATGAAATTCTATTGCAGTAAAGTCAAACTTAATAGTTCAACTAGACTACTTTCCTGAAATAATCATCTTTTACAGTTTTGTGTTTGCCCAATTATTCAGATCTCTTAATACCCTGGGCTCATGAGCTCCTGTTGGTCTGATGTCTCCACAGCATCACGGGGTACCTGGCCCGACCACCACAATAAGAAAGGTGAGCAACTCCACTTGTGAGGTGATAAAAGGCACTTTTCACAGGTTAGCCAATTTAATAGTCCATAAAGTGATTGATGTTGGAATAGATAAAGATATACCTCTTGGAGGAAAATTTTGGATAATGTCAAAATGAATATAGGACCAAAGATTAAGAGAATGAAGCTATTTCAAGGGTGTAAGTAGTTGTAGGATTGAATAAATGGCTACATTTCTAGAACCTAGTAACAGTATGGATTTTGGCACAATGAGATGCTATCAGCAAGTTCCATAATTAGAGGATAATTTTGATAAGTTGTTGTCCTCGTCAGTTTAGTTTCCTATAACAGGACACCATAGACTGGGTGGCTTAAAAACAAATATTTATTTCTCACAATTCTGGAGACTGGAAAGTCCCTATCAAGGTTGTGGATCCAGTCTCTGGGTAGAGTACTCTTCCTGGTTTGCAGATGACTGGCTTCTCATTGTATCCTCATAGGGCAGAAAGAGACAGACAGGATTCAAGGTCTTGCCCATCTCTCCTTATAAGAGAGAGAGAAACTCTCTCTCCATGAAGTCTCCACCCTCATGATCTAATTACTTCCCAAAGGCGCCACCTCCCAACACCATCACATTATACTTGAGGACTAAAATTCTTCAAAATATGAATTTTGAAGAGACACAAACATTCCATCCATAACCAGTTGTTGTTCCTTGGATGTGAAATTGGAAAAAAGAAAATTCCTTAGTGCAGTGAATATGGTTTCTCTGACAGAAAAGAGACTTTATTAAAATTGTAAATATTTGTTATGGGCACACTGGACCATGATGTTTCTGGCCCATATTACTTTAGATAAAAACTTAATAAGAGGTATATGCTCTAAATTTTCTTTTTCAAAATTCATTACTAACCCAACTTGATGGTTTGATTTATTTTGAAAGATAGGACATAAATTTTCTTGATGTTTTTATACAAATCACTTTATACACTGCACAATGCATAATGAATTCAAAATTTCAATAATTTAAAACTAGTTTAGCTATAATTTATTTATTTTTTTTATTTTATTATTTATTAATTTTATTTTCCCACTGTACAGCAAGGGGGTCAGGTTATCCTTACATGTATACATTACAATTACATTTTTTCCCCCACCATTTCTTCTGTTGCAACATGAGTATCTAGACATAGTTCTCAATGCTATTCAGCGGGATCTCCTTGTAAATCTATTCTAGGTTGTGACTGATAAGCCCAAGCTCCCGATCCCTCCCACTCCCTCCCCCTCCCATCAGGCAACCACAAGTCTCTTCTCCAAGTCCATGATTTTCTTTTTTGAGGAGATGTTCATTTGTGCTGGATATTAGATTCCAGTTATAAGTGATATCATATGGTATTTGTCTTTGTCTTTCTGGCTCATTTCACTCAGTATGAGATTCTCTAGTTCCATCCATGTTGCTGCAAATGGCATGATGTCATCCTTTTTTATGGCTGAGTAGTATTCCATTGTGTATATATACCACCTCTTCCGAATCCAATCCTCTGTCGATGGACATTTGGATTGTTTCCATGTCCTGGCTATTGTGAATAGGGCTGCAATGAACATGCGGGTGCATGTGTCTGTTTTAAGTAGAGCTTTGTCCGGATAGATGCCCAAGAGTGGGATTGCAGGGTCATATGGAAGGTCTATGTATAGATTTCTAAGGTATCTCCAAACTGTTCTCCATAGTGGCTGTACAAGTTTACATTCCCACCAACAGTGCAGGAGGGTTCCCTTTTCTCCACAGCCCCTCCAGCACTTGTTATTTGTGGATTTATTAATGATGGCCATTCTGACTGGTGTGAGGTGGTATCTCATGGTAGTTTTGATTTGCATTTCTCTTATAATCAACGATGTTGAGCATTTTTTCATGTGTTTGTTGGCCATCTGTATATCTTCTTTGGAGAAATGTCTATTCAGGTCTTTTGCCCATTTTTCCATTGATTGATTGGTTTTTTTGCTGTTGAGTTGTATAAGTTGCTTATATATTCTAGAGATTAAGCCCTTGTCAGTTGCATCATTTGAGACTATTTTCTCCCATTCTGTAAGTTGTCTTTTTGTTTTCTTTTGGGTTTCCTTTGCTGTGCAAAAGCTTTTCAGTTTGATGAGGTCCCATGGGTTTATTTTTGCTCTAATTTCTATTGCTTTGGGAGACTGACCTGAGAAAATATTCATGATGTTGATGTCAGAGAGTGTTTTGCCTATGTTTTCTTCTAGGAGTTTGATGGTGTCCTGTCGTATATGTAAGTCTTTCAGCCATTTGGAGTTTATTTTGGTGCATGGTGTGAGGGTGTGTTCTAGTTTCATTGCTTTGCATGCAGCTGTCCAGGTTTCCCAGCAATGCTTGCTGAATAGACTTTCCTTTTCCCATTTTATGTTCTTGCCTCCCTTGTCAAAGATTAATTGACCATAGGTGTCAGGGTTAATTTCCGGATTCTCTATTCTGTTCCATTGGTCTGTCTGTCTGTTTTGATACCAGTACCACACTGTTTTGATGACTGTGGCTTTGTAGTATTTCTTGAAGTCTGGGAGAGTTATGCCTCCTGCTTGGTTTTTGTTTCTCAGGATTGCTTTGGCGATTCTGGGTCTTTTGTGGTTCCATATAAATGTTTGGATTGTTTGTTCTAGTTCTGTGAAAAATGTCATGGGTAATTTGATAGGGATTGCATTGAATCTGTAGATTGCTTTGGGTAGGATGGCCATTTTCACAATATTGATTTTTCCAATCCAGGAACATGGAATATCTTTCCATTTCTTTACATCTTCTTTGATTTCTTTGATTAAGGTTTTATAGTTCTTGGCATATAGGTCCTTTACCTCTTTGGTCAGGTGTATTCCGAGGTATTTGATTTTGTGAGGTACAATTTTAAAAGGTATCGTATTTTTGTATTCCTTTTCTAATGTTTCATTGCTGGTATACAGAAATGCAACTGACTTCTGAATGTTAATCTTATATCCTGCCACTTTGCTGAATTTATTAATCAGTTCAAGGAGTTTTGGGGTTGAGTCCTTAGGGTTTTCTAGGTATAGAATCATGTCATCTGCATACAGTGACAGTTTGATCTCTTCTCTTCCTATATGGATGCCTTTGATTTCTTTTGTTTGTCTAATTGCTGTGGCTAAGACTTCCAAAACGATGTTGAAGAGCAGTGGTGAGAGTGGGCATCCCTGTCTTGTTCCAGATTTGAGTGAGAAGGCTTTCAGTTTTTCCCCATTGAGGATTATATTTGCTGTGGGTTTATCATAAATGGCTTTGATTCTATTCAGGAATGTTCCCTCTATACCCACTTTGGCGAGGGTCTTGATCATGAATGGATGTTGAACTTTGTCAAATGCTTTTTCTGCATCTATTGAGATGATCATATGATTTTTGACTTTTTTTTTGTTAATGTGGTGTATGATGTTGATTGATTTGCGTATGTTGAACCATCCTTGTGAACCTGGGATGAACCCAACCTGGTCATGGTGTATAATTTTTTTGATATGTTGTTGGATTCGGTTGGCTAAGATTTTGTTGAGAAGTTTTGCATCTATATTCATCAATGATATTGGCCGATAGTTTTCTTTTTTGGTGGTATCTCTGCCTGGTTTTGGAATGAGGGTGATGGTGGCCTCATAGAATGTCTTTGGGAGTATTCCTTCTTCTTCAACCTTTTGGAAGAGTTTAAGGAGGATGGGCACCAATTCCTCTTTATATGTTTGATAGAATTCACCTGTGAAGCCATCTGGTCCTGGACTTTTATTTGTAGGGAGTGATTTTATGACCTCTTCAATTTCATTTCTAGTGATCGGTCTGTTCAGTTGGTCTGTTTCTGCTTGATTCAGTTTTGGCAGACTGTAAGATTCTAGAAAATTGTCCATTTCTTCCAGATTGTCAAATTTGTTGCCGTATAGTTGTTCATAGTATTCTCTTATGGTTTTTTGTATTTCTGCTGTATCCGTTGTGATTTCTCCTTTTTCATTTATAATTTTGGTGATTTGGGTTCTTTCTCTCCTCTTTTTAGTGAGTCTGGCCAGGGGTTTATCAATTTTGTTCACCTTTTCAAAGAACCAGCTCTTGGTTTTATTAATTTTCTCTATTGTTTTTTGAGTCTCTATTTTATTGATTTCTTCTTTGATCTTTATAATTTCCTTCCTTCTGCTGACTTTAGGACTTTTTTGTTCTTCTTTTTCTAATTCATTTAGTTGGAGGGTTAAGTTGTCAATTTGGGATCTTTCTTCTTTTTTGAGAAAGGCCTGTATTGCTATAAATTTCCCTCTGAGCACTGTTTCCGCAGCATCCCATAGATTTTGAGAGGTTGTGTCTTCATTATCATTTGTTTCAAGATAGTTTTTAATTTCCTTCTTGATTTCCTCATTGACCCATTGGTTTTTTAGTAGCATGTTGTTTAGTCTCCATGGAGTAGGTTTTTTCTCTTTGCTTTTCCCATGGTTGATTTCTAATTTCATGGCATTGTGGTCAGAGAAGATACTTGAGATAATTTCTACGCTCCTAAATTTATTGAGATTCGCTTTATGTCCCAATATGTGGTCGATTCTTGAGAAGGTTCCATGAGCATTTGAGAATGTGTATTCTGATTTTTTTGGATGTAGTGTCCTGAAGATATCAATGAAGTCTAACTTTTCTATTGTTTCCTTTAGGATCTCTGTTGCTTTATTGGTTTTCTGTCTAGAGGATCTGTCCATTGATGTGAGGGGGGTATTTAGGTCTCCTACTATGATTGTATTCTCATCAATATCTCCCTTTATGTCTGTTAATATTTGTTGTATGTATCTGGGTGCTCCTATGTTTGGGGCATATATGTTGATGATAGTAACATCCTCTCCTTGGATGGATCCCTTAATCATTAAATAGTGTCCTTCTTTGTCTTTCTTTATGTCTTTTGTTTTGAAGTCTATTTTGTCTGATATGAGCGTTGCAACTCCTGCTTTTCTGTCATGTCTATTGGCATGAAATACTTTTCCCCAGCCTTTCACTTTCAATCTATATGTATCTTTTGTCCTAAGGTGAGTTTCTTGTAGGCAGCATATTGAAGGTTTTTGCCTTTTTATCCACCAGCCATTCTGTGTCTTTTGATTGGGGCATTCAGTCCATTGACATTTAAGGTGATAATTGATAGATGATTATTTATTGCCATTTGAACCTCGTGTTCCAGTTGATTCTATGGTTCTCCATTCTTCTTTTTTTTTTTTTTTTTTTTTTGGTTGGATGGTCTCCTGTTATTATCTGCTTGAGTGTATTTTTTTTTTCATTTTTTGCAAATGCAATATTTGGTTTTGGCTTGTGGTTGCCCTGTTTTTTAAGTATGCTAACCCCTTCCCATAATTGTGTGTTTTAGCCTGATGGTCCTGTAAGTTCAAACACTTCATTATTATATTAAAATTAAGAAGAGAGACATACATATAAACAAAAAGGGTTATTTACCTCCTAACATCCCTTGCCCACATTTTATGGTTTTGATGACTCTTTTATTTTTTTCTTTTTAATTTTATTTTGTTTGAAGCATGTTCATGATTAAATCTGTATGCTGGCTTATTTGAGTGACTGCTCTCTGATTGCAGTTTCCTCAGTCCTAGTTCTTCCTCTTCTTCTTCTTTCTTTTTTTTTTTTCTTTTCTTTTTTCTTCCCTTTCCTTCCTTTCTTTTTGGTTTAGAGAAGCCCTTTCAATATTTCCTTTAACCTGGGTTTTGTGTTGCTGTATTCTTTAAGTTTTTGTTTGTTGGGAAAAAATTTCATTTCCCCTTCTATTTTAAATGATATTCTTGCTGGATAGAGTATTCTAGGTTGCATATTTTTTCCCTGTAGCACTTTAAATATCTCTTGCCATTCCCTCCTGGCCTGTAGTGTTTCTGTAGAGAAATCAGCTGATATTCTTATGGGGGTTCCCTTGTAGGTAACATTCTGTTTTTCTCTTGCTGCCTTGAGGATCCTCTCTTTATCACTAACTTTTGCCATTTTTATTATGATGTGTCTTGGTGTGGGTCTGTTTGGGTTCAGTTTGTTTGGGGCCCTCTGTGCTTCTTGTATCTTGAATCCAGTATCCTTTAGATTTGGGAAGTTTCCAGCGATAATTTCTTCAAATATATTTTCCATTCCCTTATCTTTTTCTACTCCTTCTGGAATTCCTATTATGCGTAGATTGGCCCGTTTTATATTATCCCATAGGTCTCTTATATTGCTTTCCAGTTTTTTGATTCGGTTTTCTGTCTGTTGACCAGATTGAGTGATTTCCATTATTCGATCTTCCATATCACTGATTCGTTCTTCTGCATTATTCATTCTGGTTTTTACTGCCCCTAGTTCAGTTTGCATCTCTGCAAATGAATGTTCTAGTTTTTCTTGGCTCCTCCTTATATTTTCTAGCTCCTTTCTGAGGGTATCTGCATTACTGTTCATATCTTCTCTTAATTCCTTCAGTATTTTCAGTATTTCTCTTTTGAATTCCAGGTCTGTCTGACTGCAGAGATCTGTTTCATTGTTGACTGTTTTAGGTGAGTTCTCCTGTTGGTTTGACTGGGGGTGGTTTCTCAGCTTCTTCATCTTGCTTGTTGTTTTCTTTCTCCTGAGGGAGTTGTGCTCTCCGTGATCGGGCAGTGTTTGCCTTGTCACTGCCGTGGAATATTTCCTGAGGGCTGTCGTTGTTGGTCAATCTTTTTTGAGGCAGTGTGGCTTTTCTGGAGTGTTGATGGGACTAACAGTGTTTCTTTGAAGCAAAGGAGGACTTCCTGAGGGCAGACAGGACTGGGAGGTCCACCCCACGATGGTAGCAGATTTCACTTGGTTCTCAACACCCCCTGGGGTCTTGGGCGGGTAGCAGGGCCCTTGGAGACTCAAGAGGCTCCTCCCCAGGGCAGCCCGATTCAGAAAGACCGTCTGAGATCTTTTCCCAAGTCGGCCAGGCTTGTTGCAGCTTTTCTGGGCTGCAGGGGGTCCTGCCTGGAGCTGGCAGTCCTATGCAGCTGGTCCACTAGGTCTCAGCACCCCTTGGGGTCTTGGGCGGGTAGCAGGGCCCTTGGAGACTCAAGAGGCTCCTCCCCAGGGCAGCCCGATTCAGAAAGACCATCTGAGATCTTTTCCCAAGTCGGCCAGGCTTGTTGCAGCTTTTCTGGGCTGCAGGGGGTCCTGCCTGGAGCTGGCAGTCCTATGCAGCTGGTCCACTAGGTCTCAGCATTCCCTGGGGGCTTGGGCGGGTAGCAGGGCCCTTGGAGACTCAAGAGGCTCCTCCCCAGGGCAGCCCGATTCAGAAAGACCGTCTGAGATCTTTTCCCGATTCGGCCAGGCTTGTTGCAGCTTTTCTGGGCTGCAGGGGGTCCTGCCTGGAGCTGGCAGTCCTATGCAGCTGGTCCACTAGGTCTCAGCACCCCTTGGGGTCTTGGGCAGGTAGCAGGGCCCTTGGAGACTCAAGAGGCTCCTCCCCAGGGCAGCCCGATTCAGAAAGACCGTCTGAGATCTTTTCCCAAGTCGGCCAGGCTTGTTGCAGCTTTTCTGGGCTGCAGGGGGTCCTGCCTGGAGCTGGCAGTCCTATGCAGCTGGTCCACTAGGTCTTAGCACCCCCTGGGGTCTTGGGCGGGTAGCAAGGCCCTTGGAGACCCAAGAGGCTCCTCCCCGGGGGAGCCCGTCTCAGAAAAACCGTCGGAGAATTAGACGGATCTATTCACGGCCTGGCTAGGCTTGTTCTAGCTTTTCTGGGCTGCAGGCCTTTTCTCGGGGGCTGGTGGTGTTTGGTGCTGCTCTGTGGAAGTGTAGCCCCTCCAAAGGGCAAGCAGGCCTGTGCAGGGAGAGCCCCTGCGGTGGTAGGCTTCAGGCAATTGTTGAGGCCAGCCCTCCTGGATGGCAGGCAGCCCCAGGTTCCGCGAGAGCGTAGGGGGTGGCGGGGGTGGGGGGAGGGAATGCACTGGGAAGCACAGCTTTCTGCTAGCTAGCGGGCCTGTAAGCTTGCTGTGGCGTGGGGGGGTATTCTATGGGAACCCACCCCTTTTTCTCTCCGCTCCCCAGCACGGGCGCAGACCAGGCTCTTCTCCCAGGTTCCCTCTGATGCGGCTTTCCACTTCCCCGCCCCTAGAGTATTGCTCCCTTCCTCTGCGACAGCTTTGTTTTCTAGTCTCCCAGGCAGTCTCTGCCCCGTCAAATGGTTTAGAGACCTCCCAAGCAGTTTCCGCTCTTCCCCGCCCCCCTAGCCCGGGGACTAGTCTCTGGAGCCGAGGTCTCGGAGCCCAGCCCCCACCCAGGCGTCCCCCGGCCCTTTCCCGGGGACTAACCTCTGGAGCCGAGGATTCGGTGCCCAGCCCCCACCCAGGCGTCTCAATTTTTGGTGACTGTGCCCGTAGTTCAGATGGTCCGTTGGGTTCTTGATCCATTTTTCCGTACTCCGACTTACTGCTACACTCTTCTCTGCATCTGGGGATTCCTCCGGTTCATTTGATCTTTCGCCCGGTAGGAGACTTTCCAGGGTGCGGGATCCCTTTCTCCTCCGCAGTTCCCTTTCGGGAGCGCCCGTCCCGCTCGGATTCACCTTCTCTCACTCTCCTCTTTTCTCCCGTTCTGCCCAATAATGTCACGAACTTCTTGCCGTTATTGGAGTTTAGGTTCCTCTGCCAGCGATTGGTTGCTGTTCTGTGCGAGTCATTTCTTCTGTAGATGTGCTTTTTTTGTTGTGTTTGTGGGAGAGGGCGAGCGTGTCCCCCTACTCCTCCGCCATCTTGTCCTCCCCCCCTAGTTTAGCTATAATTTAATATATTGTCTTAGTATTTTTATTTAATGCCAGCTATGATGTTCATCTCCTAGTTTCTCATTGACTAAGGTGTCTTAGGTAATTTGTTTGCTTTTTTGTTATTTTTATTTTCATATGCACACAGGTAGTAGGACACATTTCTTACATACTTCAGAAGATTTTTACATCAGTTGTATTAGTCTTTATCTCCAAAGAAAGAAAAAGTGGTATTAGCTTAAGGTTACAATTTTTCCAAATGTTCAATGACTATTGTTATATTTAGTTATAGTCTCTACACCCATAGTCGTCTATGTTCCAATGTTTTTTAAAGAATATATATGCACAAAAAACTTAAAATTAATTTTAAAATTTTACTTAAAAATTAAGGTAAGTAGCTGAGCAGATGAGGTAGTCTATTAAACAAACAATTTCAAGGACATTGAGCAAGAAGAGTTTCTAGAATCAAGACTATATTTTCCTTTGACCTTATTATTTTTAAGAATATGGAATCCAAGAACTGATCATAGCCCTAGATCAACTTGGATCAGGAAATCAAAAGCCATACAACATCTTCCTAATCCAATCGTCTGTCAATGGACATTTGGATTGTTTCCATGTTTTGGCTATTGTGAATAGAGCTACAATGAACATGCGGGTGCATGCGTCTTTTTTAAGGAAAGTTTTGTCTGGATATATGCCCAAGAGTGGGATTATGGGCTCATATGACAGTTCTATGTATAGATTTCTAAGGTACCTCCATACTGTTCCCCATAGTGGTTGTAGCAGTTTGCATTCCCACCAAAGGTGCAGGAGGGTTCCTTTTTCTCCACACCCTCTCCAGCACTTGTTATTTGTGGACTTATTAATGATGACCATTTTGACTGGTATGAAGTGGTATCTCACAGTAGTTTTGATTTGTATTGTATTTCTCTAATAATCAGGGATGTTGAGCATTTTTTCACGTGCTTGTTGGTCATCTGTATATCTTCCTGGAAAATGGTCTATTCAGGTCTTTTGCCCATTTTTTCCATTGGGTGGATTGGATTCGGAAGATGTGGTATATATACACAATGGAATACTACTCAGCCATAAAAAAGAATGACATAATGCCATTTGCAGCAACATGGATGGAACTAGAGACTCTCATACTGAGTGAAATAAGTCAGAAAGATAAAGGCAAATACCATATGATATCACTTATAACTGGAATCTAATATACAGCACAAATGAATGTTTCCACAGAAAAGAAAATCATGGACTTGGAGAATAAACTTGTGGCTTCCCAGAGGGAGAGGGTGGGAGTGGGAGGAATCAGGAGCTTGGGGTTAATGGATGCAAACTATTGCTCTTGGAATGGATTTACAATGAGATCCTGCTGTGTAGCATTGAGAACTATGTCTAGATACTTACATCACAACACGACAATGGGAGGAAAAAGTAAGTATATATGTATGTGTAACTTGGTCCCCATGCTGTACAGAGGAAAAAAATTAAAAATAAAATAAAATAAATTTAAAAAGTAATACAAAAAGGCAAAAATAATCATTCAGATAATTCTCAAGAGTGTGTTATATAAAAAGATCCTTAGACTATGTAAATTTCTATCAAGGGATTATTACTAAATTACACATAGTTTTCAAGTCTTGAGTTTAGAGCAATTGTCCTACTCCCACAGTAATTAACAATCACCATTAAAACTGAATTTTCTTTGGCTCTAAGTAAAAGGGATTCTTTTTCAAATATTGGGAGTGTGTTGTGTGTATATATATGTATGTATGTATGTATGTGTGTGGGTATATATATATATATATATAGCTATTTTACTTATTTCCCATAGCTTATGGAAGTTCCTAGGCTAGGGATTGAATTGGAGCTGTAACTTCTGGCCTATGCCACAGCTCACAGCAACACCGGATCCTTAACCCCACTGAGTGAGGCCAGGGATTGAACTTGAATCCTCATGGATCCTAGTCAGGTTCATTAACTGCTGAGCCATGAAGGGAATTCCTGGAATTTATACTTAAAAATTACCTAAATTCAAATTTCCTAGGAGGCCAAATGCGATCCTAGAACATTGTACTCAGAATTAATTGAAATAAGATATTATTCATATGATAGATTTGTATTAATCTATGTTGCATTAGTTCCATTAGAAATAATGTTCTATCCGCTTAAAGAAATTCAAAATTTCTGTTCTAAATGAAAGAAATTGTATGGAAACCACCAAAATGTCCAGCTACAGATGAATGGATTAAGACATGTTACATATACACAATGGAATACTATTCAACCATAAAAAAGAACAAAGTAGTCCAATTTGCAGCAACATGATACAGTTAGAGATACTCGTACCAAGTGAAATCAGAAAGAAAAAGACAAATACCATATAATATCATTTATATGTGGAATCTAAAATATGGCACAAATGAGCCTTTCTACAAAATAGAAACAGACTCACAGACATAAGGAACAGACTTATGATTGACAAAGGGGAGGAGGAGGGAGTGGGATGGACTGGGAATTTGGTGTTAGTAGATGCAAACTATTGCATTTAGAATGGATAAACAACAAAATCCTACTGTATAGTACAGGGAACTATATCTAATCTCCTGGAATAGAACATGGTGGAAAATAATATTTTAAAAGAAGTATATATGTTTAAACTGAGTAACATTTCTTTACAGAAGAAATTGGCACAACACTGTAAATCAACTAAACTTTAATAAATATATATATGAGAAAAGAAAAGAAATAAAAGAAATTGTGTGCTGCCTCTCATTTCTGCTCCATTTAGAGTTTGTTTTGGATATTTTGGTTTGGCATTTGTTAAGAAAACATGAATGCAATAAAAATGGGCCTTGTTTAGTTTTCCTACTATATATATTTATACATAATTTTGTATATTTATATATAAACATATATATTTATACAAAAATTTCAAAAATTACATATATATTTATACATTATACATAATTTTCAAAAATATTCAAATATATTTCAAATCTGTTACTATTAATATAGTTTCTGTTAAGCTTTCAAAGAGATGTGAGATTGCATTAAATTTTTAATTGGGGGTTTTTCAGAGTTGAGAAAAAGTTATCCTGATTTAGGAAGTGTAATTCAACTCCTATAACTACTAAAATGAATTCAAATTGAACTTATGAATGTAGTTATCAGGCAGCCAACAAAACAAAATTATTCCTTTGTCAGGGAAGCTTGTTTGGAGAGAAATCATGTATAGAATAGAATGTGTTCCATAATCAAATGGATAAGACTATTTATTAATTGAGAAGATTAAAGTACCGTACCTTTATAAATGCATAGAATTTGAGATCCTATAACTTAAGTCTGAGTTGAAAACTAATCATTAAAATAAACAACCATTAAAAGTCATATAAGAGTCTGTCTGTTTACTGCCCACTCCTCTAACTGTTACCCACAGCGAATCAGCCCTCATCTCCAGACTCATTCTTGTGCAGAATTTGGCACCCATTTGCCTTGAATACGGGACCTATAAGCTGGCCTATGGCAGTAAAATGGCAGCTAAGAATCCGTTGTGACCTTGCAGTTATATTATTTACTTACTTCATATATAGAGTCTGAATAAAAACCTAATTCTCCAATAAAGAATTGGATTTATGATTCTGGATCTCACATGAGAGATTAAGGCAACAGAAAAATATTTGGAAGTAATCAGACAAAGATATTGCTGAAAACTGGGCCTGCTCAAATTATATTACTTATAGAGAAAATAAAGCAAAAGCCCACCATCATTAGAAGCAGCAGAAGACAATCAATGGGACCAGTGGTCAGTCAGATTAAGGAGAAGTGGTTTTTTAAATTTATTTATTTACATTTTTATTTATTTACTCTTCTTTTTACCACTTTACCTGTGGCATATGAAAGTTCCCAGGTTAGGAGCTGAACCAGAGTTGCAGCTGGGGCCTACACCACAGCCATGGCAGCACCAGATTGAGCCCATCTGCAACCTATACAAGTAGCAATGCCAGATACCCAACATACTGAGCGAGGCTAGGGACCAAACCCATATCCTCACAGACAGTATGTTGGGCTCTTAACCTGCTGAACTGCAACAGGAACTACTTATTTATTTATTTTCTTATGGTCTTACCTACAGTATGTGGAAGTTCCTGGGCCAGGGATCAAATCTGAATCATGGCTGCAACCTATGCCACAGCCTTGGCAATGGCAGATCCTTTAACCCACTGTGTGGGGCCAGGGATTGAACCTACACCTCCACAGGGACCCAAGCCACTGTGAGAGGAATTCTTAACCTATTGCACCACAGTGGGAACTCCAAGAAGTGGTTTTACTTTTTTTAATGTTTTTGGAGTATAGTCGATTTACAATGTTGTATTAGTTTCAGGTATATAGCAAAGTGAATCAGCCATACATAGCCGTTCTTTTTTCCCATATAGGTTATTACAAACTAGTGAGTAGATTTGAGAAGTGGTTTTAAAGGATAGTTTTGGGGGAGTAAAAATCATATCTCTCATAAAGAAATAAAATATATACATGTTAAAACTTTTAACTCATTGATTAATAGAACCAGACAGATGTCACCAACAATTCAAAGGAGAAGTCAAGAATCATATGTTTATGTAGAGCAAAGAAATAATAAAATAAATTTATAAGCATACCCCAAACTGGGTTTATCAGAAGGAAGGGGAGAGGGTAAGAATTATTTCCTCCACCATATAAAATTTATTTTCATGTCTGTAGACAAGAATTATTTCCATTGCTTTTGCTTATGTATAATTCCAGTTGTAAAACAGATCAAAGCAAGGCTCAGAATCCCATACAATCAGACAATCACTGGAGGCTACAGCATGGCATTAAAAAGCTATCCAGTGATCTCTTTTCTTATTCCAAAGTCAATTATTCCCTACATGGATAACCAAGAGAATATGGTGTTCTGGAAACTACAAAAAAATTTGTTTCAATACAAAGTGAATGGTGATATGTGTTGAATGCCTCTAAGAAATACAGCAAAATGAGGACAAAGTATTATTTGATTTGATAACATGGAAATCATAAAACAATAATTTTAGAGGGGAATGGAAATGGAAACCAGACCACTGGAAAGTGAATTAAAAGTTGAGAAGTGAAGACTGGAAATGTAAACAAAGCCTTGGGAGGCTGAGCTTTTTGTTTTTTTGTTATTGTTGTTTGTTGATCCTACTAAGGAAAACATTGAAATGTGGTGGAATCTGGAAGCAGACTTGTGATGAAAGGAATGTTTTGCTTTTATGATTGTACAGAAAGATCCTGGATTATGTTTGAATTTCTGAGTGCCTTAAAAACATTCAAGAAAAGGGGAGAACTGCTAAAGTAGCAGAAAGAAAAATAAATATATATTAAAAGTGCCTGTGAAAGCAAAATTTTTAAGAGCCAATGTATAAGTAGAAGGGTATATACAAAAGGAAGAAAGACAAGGATAAAACAAAATGGATAGTACATGGAACTACCCATCCTTACAAGCCTCGGTTTAAAAAAAAATTCCCGCTATGTAATCTGATTTTGACTCTTTTTCAATATTCTACCCAATTACCAAATATCCTAAGAGCCAGTTCTTCCATTAGCTGGGCATTCCATTCCTATGTCACCCTGTCTCGGTGTCTGAGGCCCTACATTTTATCTGCCTTTCCCTTGCTAGCTGTCAAGATTGCAATCAAATTCTTGGTCTGGCGCCATCTATACATTGCCAGCCCTATGCCTGCTTAAACGAACGTAAGATCTCTTCGATTCACTTTAAACTTCTGACTCATGGTGATCATTCCCTCTTTGTTCTCTACCTCTTGAAGGATACCCCAGTTTCAAATTTTATTTGGCCCCAAAGTCTTCATGTCTCCATGCCTAGAATCACTGACCTCTGAAGCTGCTTCTGTGTTAATACTTTTGTTGGGCATCCTTTTTCCTAAGAGTCTTGGGATTTTTTCACCAAATGATTATGACAGGTATCTTAATGCAAAGAATTGAGAAGACCTTATATTCTAAGTTATAGAGACTTAGGAACAGTATAATCAAATTACAGAATACAATCAAAATGTATCTTTCTTATTTAGAAATTTTTCACAGAAAAAATAGTATTACGTTTTATGAAGCCCCACTGATATGATTTTAGAGAGAAAAAGTATATCTGATGTAACCACATTAGGCTAGGTGTGTAAGAGAGAGACACTTGCTAGGCATTTCTAGATATTGTCAAATTTCAAAATAATGTTCCTGAAGACAGTGGTTCTGATCATTTTTAGAAGCAGTCAGTATCAATGATACATTGAAGTATATTGTCAAATCCTGGAAAGTAACCAATTTTTGATAAATGGTCTTTTTTCCAGCCCCAAAGAAAAAAGTATATATGTATATGTATGTATATTATATATTCTACAATTACCATGGACTTAGAGTCCAGTGTCTTAAAATCTTTCATAAAATTGTGAATGTCTATTCATATATTTTAAAGATCACAATTCTAGTTGATGGGTTTGAAATAGATAATATAAAACAACTGAGGATATATTTTATATATGTCTAAATCCTCACTTAAACAATATATTCTGTACAGAAGAAAGACTACTGGTTAATCTGGTGACCCATCTCAACGAATTTCTTTAAAAGAGCTTCTGATGTAGTTTATCCTACCAAAAGTTATTTACCTTTCCCCATGGCAGCAATAAGCCAACGTTAGTATAAAATTTGTATTAAAGCTATCTAATAAGATTAATATTATTATTCCCAAAACAGTTTTAAATAAAAAGAACATTTGAAGTCAGATATTATCATATACAACTAGGCTTGAAAAACACCACCACATAGCATATGGTATCTATGACCTTCATCTTTCTGCTTAAAATAAAGATAATAAGCCAATCCTCATAGGGTGAAAGGATTAAGTAAGATATTATTTACAAATAGCCTAGTTCCTGGATACACCAGATAGTGGATAAATGTCAGTTCCTTTCTTCCCATTCAAACTGAGAAAACAGTTGCAAAGAAGATACAATAAACTATTGAGCATCTCACAAATAATTAATTAAAGAAAAGGGGCCTAAATCAAGTTCCTTTGTTTTCACCTACAATATTTATCAGTTAATCACTGGAACATGAAAAGTCCCTTCCACCAGTGTTTACTGTTTCTAAATATCAGCATAGTTGGTTACACACAATAATAACAGCTCCTCGTGAAGAACCTCAGCCCACCATAAATCCCAGTTAGCACTCCAGAAATAGAAACTACCTGGGGACCAGACCTAGATGGATTGATATTTATCTATGGCCAGTAGTGAAAACTGAACAGTCTCTGAGGGTGAGTCAGTAGCGCCATCTACGTGTGAGAAGAATAACATACGTTCCTCCGTGATATTTTCCAATATAATGACTGGTTGTTTTGTTAATAGAGAAAGGAAGCAAGAGCTACAGTCTACTGCTGATTCTGAGCCATCTAGCTTCTGCAGAGGCCCTGATGGACTTTTTAACTTCAATTTTCTAAGCCAGTGGTTTAGGTTAGAGGTATGAACAATTAGAATAAGCAAGTATATCAAGTTGTTGGAAACACCTACACTAGGCTGAATAACATTTTCTGAATAAAAAATAAACATCATTGAGGGAGTTCCAGCAGGCTCAGTAGGTTAAGAATCTGACTAGTATCCATGAAGATTCAGGTTTGATCCCTGGCTTCCCTCAGTGGATTAAAGGATCTGGCATCTCAGTGAGCTCAGGTGTAGACCACAGATGTGGCTGGGATCTGGCTTTGCTGTGGCTGTGGAGTAGGCCTCCAACTGAAGCTACAATTGGATCCCTAGCGCGGGAACCTCCATATGCCACAAGGGAGGCCCTAAAAAAGCAAAAAAATAAACAATTTAATTTAATTTAATTTAATTTAAAAAATAAAAATCAATGAACATTGACTGGCACAGCTATTCATGATCTACCTAAAATACTAATAAATCATGACTACTTAAAGAAACTAAATATTTCTAAATATTTTCATCTTATATTAGTATAAGAAAAGAGATTTAACATCTATTATTTTTTGAACCTCACAAAAAGAGTAAAGAAAAACACTATTTAACATACTGCCTACTTTGCGGAGAAACAAAACTACCTCTAATTACACATATTTTAAGTTAAAGCAAAAATACTAAGATGACTCACCAGTTGTGAAAATAAATAGTTAATATTATTCATAATTAAGTAACATTATATTTATCACTTTCTTGTAGGAAAATAAAGTAATTTTAGGCTTTTCTGAAAATTATCTATGTCATTTTGCCCTCCATAACTTAACTGTTTTTTTAAAGAATTATTTTTCAGAATTTATGTAAATCTTTGAAATTTTGAATTAAACTTATCACATTTGATCATTTTTGAACATTAATTTTTAGTATGAACACAATAATAAAGAGAGTTCACATTCAATATAATTATATCCTAGTTTTTAATCCACTTATACCTCAGAAAGAAACACTTATTCTACTAACTTTAAGACTGAAATAATGTCTGAAAATCCACCATTAGCCAACTGGGAGGGAGAGAAGAAAGAAATTGCTTCCAGGAGATGGAGTTTTACATTCAGTGTTGCTACATTTGACTTTTCCTTGGGTATCTAGTAAAACCTGAAGTCTACCCAACATTATATCAGGAGAACTGCATTATATTTAATTTGCTAGAATTTAAAAGAAGGGGAAAAAAAGGAACTATGATCTTTTAAAAAAATCTAGCAAAGAGTTTTGTGTTTCATTCAATAACATGTAGACCTTCCTGGATAAATATTTTTAGCTTACAAGTCGAGTAAATAATTTCTTTTTTTTCTTCATGAATATATTTAAATAGAAAAAAAGGGGGAGGGCAAAGGATGGTGGGGTGAAGAGAGTAGCGATTATTAAGCTTCTACTATTTTCCAAGTACTTTGCACAGAGTATCTCATTTAATATTCCCAGGATTCTTTTAAAAGTATTAAAATTTGGAGTTCCCGTTTGTGGTGCAGTGGTTAACGAATCCGACTAGGAACCATGAGGTTGTGGGTTCGGTCCCTGCCCTTGCTCAGTGGGTTAACGATCCGGCGTTGCCCTGAGCTGTGGTATAGGTTGCAGATGCGGCTCGGATCCCGCGTTGCTGTGGATCTGGCGTAGGCCGGTGGCTACAGCTCCGATTTGACCCCTAGCCTGGGAACCTCCATATGCCGCGGGAGCGGCCCAAGAAATAGCAACAACAACAAAAAGACAAAAAAAAAAAAAAAAAAAAAAAAAAAGTATTAAAATTTCCATTTTGCAAGTGAAGAAACTGCGTACCTTACAGAAAGCTAGTAGATTTAGTGAATGTCAGACTCAAGATCTGCCTTCCAGGAGTTCCCTTTGTTGCTCAGTGGTTAACGAACCTGACTAATACCCATGAGGATGTGGGTTCAATCCCTGGCCTTGTTCAGTGGGTTAAGGATCCAGCGTGGTGTAGGTCACAGACATGGCTTGGATCCTGCATTTCTCTAGTTATGGTGTAGGCCAACAGCTGTAGCTCTGATTGGACCCCTAGCCTGGGAACCTCCATATGCCATGAGTGCGGCCCTAAAAGGCAAAAAAAAAAAAAAAAGAAAAAAAAGAAAGAGATCTTTTTCCCAGTTTCCCTAACTTAAATATGTATTGTCACTCCATTACCTCTCACAGCACACCTATAAAAGCAAAAATCAATATTAAAACATTTACACTAATTTAAAAAACCAAGCACAAAAGTGTGCATTATTTATCGTTCCTTTAATAAAGGGTTTAAATGACAGTAAAAACTAATTTGTGGGGGAGTTCTCTTGTAGCTCAGTGTGTTAAGGCTCTGGCATTGTCTTTGCTGTGGCTCAGGTTCTGCCCCAGCCCTGGAACTTTCAAATGCTGTAGCACAGCCAAAAAAAAAACAGCAAAAAAACCCAAAAAGACCCACAAATCTGTGGGGTTAGAAGTTAGAACAGTGGTTTTCCTTGGAGAGTCAAGACCGAAAAAAGGTACAGTGGGGTCTTCTGGGGTACAGATAAATGTTTTGTTTTTTATTCTGTGTACTAATAATGCATAAGTGTTTGTTTTGTGATAATTCACCAAATTGTACACTCATGATTTCTGTACTTTCTCCTTGTATATATGCTGCACTTCAAAAAACTTTAAACACTCATTTTTCTGTTGGATAAGATATCTATTCTATGACAGTTAGGTTTGAATTGATTCCATCAAAATGCCTCTCTTTAGCTTATCCAAAGTCCAAACATCTTAGATTTGAAGAACTAAGCAAAACATTTTTCCAAAATGACTTTCATCTTCTGAGACATCTGTGTTTCTGTTTCTGATTCCATCAAATCCTCAGTGGTCAGAGATAAATACTTAAAAATAAAAATATGAACACTATATACTACTAGCCACTTCAAAGGTGACTCATATCAAGAATTGGCTCCTATCTTGAAGATTGTGTATTATTTTCTTTGCTATATCAGGCTACTTGGCCCAGCCATACCTAGAAAACATACCTAGAAAACATACTGTAGTACTGGCTTTTATTTTTATATTTAATGTGAGTGCTGTAATCAAAAGAAAGCATTTGAAACAAATTTAAGTCAAATGATTTCCCTATTCATTACTTACTTCTGGATGGACTGGTCCTATAACATAAAGTCTTTGCATGAGTAGCAGTTTTCATATGAGACCATTCATAAACTCAGTATTAAAAGGAAAGAAGCAAAGGAAGGAAGGAAAGAAGGGAGGGAGGGAAGACGTTAGAAGTGAGTTATGATTTTAGACATAGATGCAAAAGTTTCTTGATATGTTATGGAATTTTTTTTCTTTTGTCCATATTTTAGAGATAATATCTATAAAAATTTCAAATTTACAAGTAAGAAAACACTATAATGTTTATGTGTTCTACAAGTGCTGGGATAAGACAATTTGAGAATGATTTGTTAAAAGTAGAAACATTACCAAACATCAGCACACATATTTTACCTGAATCCTAATCAAGCCTCTACAACCTTATTCTGCGCTCTGTGAAAGACAGGACAGAAAGAACAAACTAAACGACACTCTTCCCTCTGAACAATTAGAACAAATCTAAAAGGTAGGATATTTCACAGGACAACTGATTCACTCCATTCAACAATTCAGCATCATAAGTAAAGGCACCATTGGAGAGTCAGTTTTTTTGTTTGTTTGTTTGTTTGTTTTGTCTTTTTAGGGCCACACCTGTGGCATATGGAGATCCCTAGACTAGGGGTCAGTGGGAGCTACAGTTGTTGGCCTACACCACAGCTACAGCAATGCGGGATCCAAGCCATGTCTGTGATCTACACCACAGCTCATGGCAACGCTGGATCCTTAACCCACTGAGTGAAGCCAGGGATCGAAACTGCATCCTCATGGATGCTAGTCAGGTCTGTTAACTGCTGAGCCATGATGGCAATGCCAAGAGTCAGAGATTTAAAGTATGTCTGAACCAATGTGATTGTTGTACTGCATGGGATCCCTATTTGCACAGACCGCCTGTGAAGAATGCTTGGGAGACCAACCAGGGAAATTTGAATATGGACTGGGTATTAGCTGGCATTGTCACTAACTTTGTGATGTGTGATGATATTATTCCATTACCTAAAAATATGACCTTAATTTTACAAGATGCACAATGAAGTATTTAGAAGTGAAATGCCATGGTAACTATAATTTGATTTAAAATGCATTATATTACAATATAAAAAGCTGTGAAATATTTTTCAAAGTTGAATGAGAGTTTATAGAACCCAATTTTCACTTACTTCCATGATACCAGATATTTTGTCCAAAAACTGGCATACGCACACTGAGGTATATGGAATGACTGGCCTATGAGGACCTGCTATGCAGCACAAGGAACTCTACCCAATATTCTATGATAACCTATAGAAAAGAATCTGAGAAAGAATGGATTGTATGCATAACTGAGTCACTTTATTGTACAGCAGAAATTATCACATTGTAAAATAACTATATTTCAATAAATCCTTTAAAAAATGAAAAAATTATATGACATTATTTTAATAAAACTATAAAATCCATTCTAAGATGACCAAGATTAAGGTACTGACAAGGTAACTTCATTCTAAAACCTCTTATCTTGAACTGTAGGCAGCATCCATCTCACTGCATGCTCACATGACCTCTTTTTTGTGAGCCCCTAAAAATAGAAAGACTTTTCCAGTGTCTCTCCTTACACAGACACTAATTCCATCAGATCAGGACCACACTGTCATGACTTCATCTACCTGTAATTACCCTTCAAAGATCCATCTCCAAATACCATCGCATTGGTGGTTAGGGCTTCAGCATAAAAATAGGTGAGGATATGAAACTAAAGTAGTCAGTCCATAAAAATGCATACCTACATACGACCCCAAATTATCATCTAAGAATAATCATGAGGCAATCATTCTGAATTATCTGTTCTTGGGCAGTGGAATTTTATTCATTTAAAATTTAGCAATAAAACTGGAATTTTATCTGCTTGTATTTCATAGAAAAGCATCCCTTGTTTTTTTCACATTTATTGCTTCATGAAAGTTAATATTGCATTAATTTGGTACTGCTCCCCTAAGAAGTATGAAAAGTCCTTTTTGTATGCTCGGATATTCAGAAAGGGGGAGGGAGTGTGATGGACTAGGAGTTTTGGGTTTATAGATGCAAACTATTGCATTCAGAGTGGGTAAGCAATGAGGTCCTGCTGTATAGCACAGGGAACTATATCTAGTCACTTGTGATGGAACATGATGGAGGACAATGTGAGAAAAAGAATGTGTGTGTGTGTGTGTGTGTGTGTGTGTGTGTGTGTGTGTATTCATGACTGGGTCACTTAGCTGTACAGTAGAAATTGACGGAACACTGTAAACCAACTCTAACAGAAAAAAATACAAGTCATAAAAAAAGAATTACCCATAACATAGGAGCAGCTTTATAATATATACCATATGTAAACGAAATGGTGCTTTATGCCCTGCCTGCTGTTATCATGGAACATGGATCTAAAACTGTTCACCATATTCTGGCATAGAAAGTGTTTAAGGTAGGCAGTCCTGTGAATGTCTGAAAGACTAACCATAGAAATCTCAGAGCTAATTTATTGCAGCTCAGCATAAAAACAGTGGTGTGCACAGGAGATTAAATTAAATGATCCAACAACTGCAAAATATATATATATTCTTGTTCACATGTCATTTTCATAAGTGGTTTCTGAAAACCTGTCTGTTTTGATTCTTTAAAAAGTTTTGTAGAAAAACCTCTAAATATATACAGGAATTTACTTAACCCTTTAAAGAGTATATATGTAAAATCTAAACTAAATCATATTGATGAGAGATTGAACAGTTTCCCCCTAAAATGGGGAAGAAGGCAAGGATGTACTATCTCACCACTTCTACTCAACATTATACTGGAAGTCCTTGCTAGAGCAATTAGATAAGAAAAAGAAATTAAGTATATAAACTGAAAATGAAAAAAGAATTAGTTTTTGAGTAGGGTAGCTCCTGCTCAAAAACTTCAAAGTATCTAGTGACTTCAACAATGCTGAGTTTTAACACTTACAATATAATCTATAGGATAATATATGGGGACTTAATTGCAAAATATATTCACTGTCTTTCACAAGACTTGCTTTCATCATACTGTGGACATGTGAAGATTCCTTTTCAGAACAATAACAAAAAACTCACCCCATCTCAGGTTTTACCTGTAATGTGTGATTTCACTACTCAACATAAAAAACAGGAAGGTGTAAAGTATCGTAACTAAGAAACAGACTTTGGTGTCAGAGTCAGGTTTTCCTGGATTTGAGAACCGAGTCCATTTCTCACCAGCTAAGTGACTGTGGACAAGTAGCTTAACTTCTCTAAAATTTAATTTTCTCATATATAATGAGTATGTTCAGAAGAATATATTTAATAATTTACATGCATATAGTATTAAAAATACTATGTACAAGTAGTTATTGTAATTATCATTATTTTTATTATCCTACTTTCTTAACTCTATGATGTATATTTTTCTCATTTCAACATTTCTCCAACCTGGATGTATCCTTCAAATAAAATAAAAAGAAACTTGTTATCTTGGGAAACTTGGGATTAAAGGGGAGATGTAACATACAAATAATTGATATTCTCTACCATTGTATGATTTTTAAAGCCATACTTTAAAAATTACCTGTTTATTCAATTTAAACTATGTTTGGGTTACTTGCATTATCATTGCTTCACACAGTTGAATTTTACTTTAAATTTATATCCTTAATTGTTGTAAAACAGATCTTCAAAAATTACAGTGCAACTCATCCTTGAACAAAAATATTACGATGCTTGCCACTCACTAGACAGTAGAATGAAAGGCAATAGAAATCATATTTTTATCAGTGGTCTTAAGTTTTCCTGTGTATTAGAATCACTTGGATATTTTTCTTAAGTACCAATATCCCAGATTCTGCCTCAAATCACCTATATCAGATTTATGGAGGGGTATGGAGAAGGATAAAGCATTTGAAGTTTTATTTTTCAAGTACCCCTAGGTGATTCCAATATGCAGGTTTGAAAACTACTACTTTATTGGCAGAGAGTATTTTTCAAAGTTAGAAGAGGTTGGTAAGACTTCTGGCTGAATTTCAAGATAAACAGTTTAATTTCCAGCAAAAGGCATTCAATGTAAGTGTATCTTACATTCAGTTTCTATGATTGAAAATCAGCAAAACCCGGGAATATAAAGATGGAAGTTTGCTGTTTTTCCTTTTAAATTCTCTTTATCCAAAATTAACTCTCAAGACCCCATTTTTGTTGGTAACAAAAATGTTAAATTAACTAATTAATAACATCTTGGTCCTTTCAGATAAATTCAGTTATATCCAATGGTTTAAAAAGCCAGCTCAGTGTTATATTCCCAACCACCTTGCTAATCTAATATTGTATTGCTATAAATTTCCTCTCAGAACTACTTCTTCTGTATCCCATACATTTTGGATTGTCATATCTTCATTGTCAATTATCCCTAAGTATCTTTTGATTTCTTATTTGAATTCTTCAGTGATCCATTGGTTGTTTAGTAGCATGTTGTTTAACTTCCAGGAGTTTGGTTTTTGCTCTTTTTTTTATTATAGTTGATTTCTAGTCCCATCATGTTGTGGTCAGAGAAAATGCTTGATAATTTCAATTTTTTTTTTAATTTGCCAACACTTGATCTCTGTCCTAAGATGTATCTATTCTGCTGAATGTTCCATGTGCACTTGAAAAGAATGTATATGCTGCTGCTTTGGGGTGGAACATTCTATAAATATCAGTTAAGTCTATCTAACCTATCATGTAATTTTAAGACTGTGTTTCCTTGTTGATATGCTATCTGGGTGATTTGTCATATGCATATGACATATATATGACAGCATATATAGAGGTCAATTTTGTATCATGAGCACTACGTAAACTTTGTCTCCTTCCTCCATTCCTGGCCCTACTGGTCATTTTCAAACAGAAGAAAGGATTGGGAAGAGCCCCTTAAGAAACTGAGCATGGAAGTTCCCATCATAGCTCACAGAAACAAATCCAACTAGCATCCATGAGAACACAGGTTCAACCTCTGACCTCGCTCAATGGGTTAATGATCCAGCATTGCCGTGAGCTGCGGTGTAGTTTGAAGACATGGCTTGGATCTGGCCTTGCTGTGGCTGTGGCGTAGGTAGCAGCTACAGCACCGATTTGCCCACAGCCTAGGAACCTCCATATGCTGTAGATATGGCCCTAAAAAAAAGACTGGAAAAAAAAAAAAAAGAAACTGAGCATGTGTTTATGTGAGGAGATCATAGGTTATTTGGCATCCTTTCCCAAGTCTACTGCAGGTCCAGCTACTGGAATTTTGTATTCTATTTTCTCCATGGGGGTGATGTGACACTGGTTCAATCAGGTGGCACACTGGGTACTGCCTGGGTGTCCATCTGACCTCTGTAGTGCTTCCTGGTATGAGTAATTTCCTGAAGCCCAGCTGCACTCTGCATCAAGTAAACCCTAGCTGGAGGACCAGACCTCAAGTCTTTCAAAGAGTCAATTTTCCTTCCACTGAATCATGGAATTTACACCTTGTGATGCTTAATTTTAGGTCAACTTGCCTAGGCTATGGTGTATCCAGTTGTTAAGTCAAACACCAGTCTGGCTGTTGCTGTGAAAGTATTTTTTAGATGTGATGTGATTATCATTTAAAGCAGACTTTGATCAAAGTAGACAACTCTCAATAATGTGAGGGAGCATCATCCAATCAGTTGAAGACCATAAGATCAAAAAGAGAGGTTTCCTGAAGAAGCAGTTTTGCCTCAAGACTTCAAGGTAGATACCTTACTTGAGTTTACAGCTTGCAGATTTTGAACTCAAGACTGCAATACCAACTCTGACCTGAACTTCCAGCCTGCTGGCATGGAGTACAGCATTTAGCCTTGCCAGTCCCCATAACTGAGGAACCAATTTCTTAAAATAAATCTGTGTCTGGGAGTTCCCGTTGTGGCACAGTCATTAACGAATCCGACTAGGAACCATGAGGTTGTGGGTTCGGTCCCTGCCCTTGCTCAGTCATTAACGATCCAGCGTTGCCGTGAGCTGTGGTGTAGGTTGCAGACACGGCTCGGATCCCACATTGCTGTGGCTCTGGCGTAGGCTGGTGGCTACAGCTCCGATTCGACCCCTAGCCTGGGAACCTCCATATGCCGTGGGAGCGACCCAAGAAATGGCAAAAAGACAAAAAAAAAAAAAAAAAATCTGTGTCTGTGTTTATGTGTGATCTTCTATTTGTTCTATCTCTCTGGAGAACCCTGACTAACATGCCACTCAAATACCTCATGTTCTAGCACTTAGGCCTAGAGGAATGAAATAATTCAACATTTCTAATATGTATGCCAGGCAGGGTATTTGCTTGCTTTCTCTTCCATTGCCTTTTTATTGGGCCACTCTGTTGCTTCTCTTGCTTTCTTCAAGCCTCATAAAGTGGAATGCTAACTGCCAGGCTTTTGTATATTGGAAATCTAGGCAAAATAGGCTATGGTACATGTCCATACTCTTGAATTTCCCAAATAATAATTTATGGGGAAAAAAAAAATCTAGTTGTTCTTCCCTGCCCCAGAATTACTTTGGGTAACAGAAACCCTCATTGTCTTCACTTCAGTTTCTTTACCCTTCCTCGACCCCTCCGCCTCCTCCAAAAGGCAAAAAGTAGAATGGGGAAAAGTAAGATCACAAAATATCCCTGATTGCCCAGGACTTTCCAAATTTTATCACTAAAGTCCCAGTCATGGGCAATTTGGAATGATTGACCATACTAGACATCAAGCCAACCTATCAGGTTTTATCATTTTAATAGTGCTTTGAAGTATCCACCCATCACCCATATAGTACACTTTTAATCTCAGAAGTCAAAAAAGAATATCATAGATTTGGATTCTTGATGACTTTCCCATCAAATGGAAGATTCATGCCTCCATTCTGAATTGTGGGAGGGGTTGTTGCAGAAGAACTTATATACCATATGACATCCCAAAGTAGTAGTCTGACACAAATCAAAGTTATACTTTGATAACCTTCCAAATAACTTGTTAATACTCATCAATAATGAATCTGGTGTGAATTATAAAAGAAGGCATAGAATACAGCACTAGCAAACAGCTTTTTGAAAATGAATAAATGTATATTAGTACAGGTTTATAATCAAGTTATTGCATACATAGAAGTAAAGGATTATACACTGAAGGTATAACTTAAAATCAATAATGTCTTGGAGGCTAATAAATTCATTATTGTTTTTATTGATTTAGTAAAAATGACACAGAAATGGCACCATCAGTCCACAAAGTTCCTCAGTCACATCCAGGACATGAGCAAACAGACAAAGCAAAAATGGAAGCATGAAAATCCACCAATGCCCTTTCAGCTGTCACTGCGTACACAGGTGGGAAGTTCAGAGAAATTAACTAGAAGGCGGGAGCAGATCCTGTAGATGGAGGAAGGCAACTCAGTCTGGTGGGATGAGAAGCTCTGATTTCAGAGGTGCTATGAATGCTATGAAACCAGTCCTAATTGTAAAGGTAAATTCTACCCTAAATTTATGCAAGGACAGGCAGGCTAGTCCACAAGGAATAGAAGTTAAAGGGCATGTGAGCTGACATCTTGCTAATATATCCCTGCTCTGAATAGATTTCCAAAGTTCAAGGGAGAGCAAACTAATGTAATGAAAATGTATCACATAGCCAAATATTACCCTAAAGATCCATGATTACAATCATATTACATATACTCATTCAAGCATTTACTATGCTTTCAGTAAGTTAAATAAATATTATTCTGATTTACATGAAGTTTCTTTTCTGCAATCTAAGAACTGTTAGAAAAATAAACTTCTTGTCTTTTTATTGCAAGGTACCTTTCAAAAGCTTCCCAATTGTTTGTGTTACTTTGGCTAAGGTTTTACTATGAAATAGATTGATCAGGGATAACTACCTCAAAATAAATGTCAAGATGTAATTTGGGAAATGATATTATTTGCTCATAATTAATGTTTGCCATTTTAGATATGAGCCAAAAGATATAAATAGAGTTCACAGAAGAAATTATAGGGAAATACAATGTGTACTTTGGATTTAGTACAGATGGCATTTTCATCTTACTGATTCACCAAGATTAAAGTAACTTGAACTTCCTTGTCAGTGTTTTTTTTTTTTTTCTTTCTTGGGAAAATGTCTATCATAAAAAGATAGGGCTTTATTTTATTTACCCTTCTCAATAATTTTTCCAGGGTTCAACGCAGATTGAAAAATGCTACTCACTTCCATCCACACTTGAAATCTTTATTAAGAGCAAATTGGTCAGGGAGTTCCCGTCATGGCTCAATGGTTAATGAATCCGACTAGGAACCATGAGGTTGCGGGTTCGATCCCTGGCCTTGCTCAGTGGGTTAAGGATCCAGCGTTGCCGTGAGCCGTGGTGTAGGTTGCAGATGTGGCTGGATCCCGCATTGCTGTGACTCTGGCGTAGGCCGGTGGCTGCAACTCCGATTCAACCCCTAGCCTGGGAACCTCCATGTGCCGTGGGAGTGGCCAAAAAAATGGCAAAAAGACAAAAAAAAAAAAAGAGCAAATGGGTCAAAATGTTCTTGGTGAGGGAAAAATCATAATTATTGAGAAATTATTAAGAAAATGATATGACATTAGTACCTTAGAAAGTTCTTGAAAGAAGAAATGTCATCTTAATTTCTTCTTCAAAGTACTGAGTTCAGTCTAGGCACATGGAAGGTGCCCAATAAACAGTCAATTATTTGATTTGTTTGTTTATATATCCTATCTGAGGGAGGTGTTACACCATAATAATAATAAACCATGCAGCTCATTACACCTCTGATAAAAATGTGAATGCTTATGCTTCAAATTAGACTTATATCCTTTAAATTATATGAGCTCAGAATTGACTAAAATCCCATTATTTTGGTCCTAACAAAGTTTTCTCTTTCCCCTGTTGCCATCTAAACGAGATCCCTAAGCCACATGATACAAAACTTGCAAGCTACATATTCCTAGTCTATGTTAGAACTTCTCTCCTGTCTTACTTGGGCTCACAAAATTTCTCCAATAAATTATTATGAACGATTAAAACTACATTTCAAAATTACAGTTTAAAGTAATTTGAAAAATGATACTAAAGGTCAGCATACAATAGGGCTAAACATATAAAGATTGTGGAAGTAGGATATTTCACAAAAAGGCAATAAAAATTCCCTAAAATGTTAGGAGATTTTTGGACAATTAAATCCATAATTTCGGAAAGAATGTTGTCCTCATCCCCATATGGTACATGTTGAGAGACATTTGCTTCTCTGAAAAAAATCAGAAGATATTCTCCCATTTTCTCATGAGACAGAAATTAGAGAAAACCTAAAATTATGTCTGTATCATCTTTCTCAAATTTATTATCAAATCATTACTGGGTTGCACACTAAACTTGCACACTTAAACTACATACATAGGACATAAAAATAATCCCAGGTGAAATTATGGAGTCAACAAGGTCTCCCTGGATCTCATTTTGGGAAGCGCAAGTATTTACACTTGAAATGATCACTCTTCTTGTGCTCAAATGTAGCAGATCAGAATACCAGCAAGTCAAGTTGCTGACTACTTCTGCTAGTTTTTGTAGATAAAATATTCTCCCAAATTCTACCTTGCTACATGTAGTAAAGTCCTAAGGAGAAAAGTATTCACGTTTTCAAAACTGTTTCCCTCATTTAAACAAAACCCATGTGGTAGCAACAAGTCCCTAAATCGTTCTCAAAATGCTACCTGATGTTCTTTAAAATACCTAGCAGCAATGGACATTAATTTTGGTTAACCATGATAGCCATTTTTGACATTGTTGTATCCTTTTCCAAATGGGGGAGAAATATGACCCCTATATAAACTTAATGCCAAGAAAAATGTAAGCTAGTACTCATTAAAATACCCACTCTTTGCCAAAGCTAAATTCTGCCTCAGAATTACAAGGGCAACGCCCGTTCACAATGCCTTTGATGCCACAGCAAATTGTTTCAACCATCTTCATGCTATTTAAAGTGTGAAAAAATACAATCATCTAGAATGCATTCATTACCTTGAAAGTGCTTGACATGCTGGCCATGCCAAAATGAATATGATTGCAGCTTTTGTGGTACAAAACACTTTCGCTTCATTATACTCTCAAGACAATTTATCTTAATCTCATTTTTACTTACAATTGCTCTCAAAATTCTCCATTGGGAAACTTTCATACTATAAACACAGACTTCCATTTACCTTTGATTTTTTTTTTTTAAATAAGGAAAAAACTCTCCCTCCTCAAAAAAAAAAAAAAAAAAAAGTTCTTAAGAATACCAGAGATTAGTTATAAGATTTGAAGATTCCAGAATCCCATGGTCATTTCAATGAAATCATGTGTGTGAAATGATTTTTGAAAATTAAAAAGCACTATAGAATTTAAAGAGTCTTTCATTCAATTTAAAAAAAAACACATCTCCAAAGCACTAGGAGAAGAGAAAATAAAATCAATTCTGAGTTAATATTAATGTTTAGTTAGCATCCAGGTTGTTCGAAAGAGATTTGAGATTAAGGTATGAAAGGAAGACATTTTAATTATATAAAAGATCTATGCCCTCCTCATATAATACCATTTGCTACAAATTACGAAGTTTATTTTCTTGCCAGAGTAAGTGCTAGTCAGTATTAAAAAAACATATGCTTAGAGAACAGTAATGATTTAGATAACTTAAAATCTATATATTATAAAACTTTAGGAATATAATAGTTAGACTAATGGTATTCAAAACTGATTGAGCTATGAGTAAATAATGAGTTTAAAAGATATCCTATTAATAGAAAAATTTACTGCTTTTCCCCATGCTACAATTTTATACCTTCTTCTTCTTCCAGATAATGAATCTCCCCATATCCTCTCAGATGATCCAAACTCCTCAGTGTGACCTTCAGTGTCTGACCCAGCCCTGGCTTGTGCACGTCTGCTCTTACCACCAGCTGTTCCTTCTATGCCTTCACTCTGCTAGTGTATCTGCCCAAATAACCTTCCTCAGCCCTGTGCATCCTCTGACAGCCGGTGAACACAAACCCATCTCACAAACTGAGCCTGGGCAAGATCAGCTTCTTTCCAGCCTTTCCTGGTACTCCACCCACTCTGAGGAGAATTCACCACTTTTCCATCTGGGCCATTTAGGATTACATCAGTAACGTTTTACGGCAAACGTCAATTTACAAACCCCATCCACCAGCAAGACCCAGCGGTTCTCCTTCTGAAACCTACTTTAAATGACCCACTTCTCTTCATCTTCTTTTCCACCACTCAGCTCAGTCATAACATCATTTCTAGTCTTTGTTACAATCTGCTTCTAATTTACCTCTTTCTTTCCACCCTGCACCTTCCACTCCTTTCCATCTCCAGACTCTATGCAGCCTCTCAGAGTGGTCTAAAATGTCATCAGATCAGCAATCTGCTTGAAGTCCTTTAATATGTTCCTATTGCTTTAAGAATCAAGGACCTGTAAGAGCTTGCTCCTCCCACCTCTCCAGCCTCATCTCTGATCCCCCCAAAGCCGCATCCTTTTCTAACATCCCTGGAATCATTTCCCTTTTCAAACACTCTGAACTCCCCGTTACTCATCTTTAACTTCTCCTAGCTCCTACGTGGCATTCTGTCATTCCTGGGGTCTCTGCTTGACCTTGCCGGTCTCATCACTCTGGGTAACCTAGTCTTTCCCTCAATTACTCTAGATTCCATTACCCCATCTTTCTATAATACTGAATACCGTGTGTTGATTTGTTTCCTTGCTCAGTCTTTGCCTTCATTCCTAGAACACAACGGCTTCTGAAGGCAAAACTTTTGTCTGATTGGATATACCATATCCTCAGATCCAGCTCCTGTCTGCCCATGGTGGATGCTCATTAAATGTTTGTCTAATTAATTATTTACTTACTTATATTCTCTCTCTGTTACTCTACAAACTCTTTGAAAGCAAGTGTCCTGCCTTATTTGTCTTTGTGATCCAGAATCTCGAATACAGTTCTTGGTATAAGATAAATAGTCCATAAGTGATTGTGGGATAAATACATGGGAGAATATATTTTAAATTTTGCTTAGTGCCCATATATACACAAAATGTCTATATCGAATCCTAGAACTGTATCTGGACCTTTGAAGATATTCAATAAATTTTCATTAAGTGAAAGAAAAGAGTATGCACATAGATAATTTCTTTTTGACATTAAAAATTCATTATCTAAAGAACAAATCAGAACATGTCAGGACTTCAAGTTTTAGTTTTGTGCTGATGGACACAATCTCTCCTTCAAAGCTCAGTGTTTTTCAGGTGTTCCTGTTTTTCTCTTCTTCCAAATTATAGCCAAATCAGAAAACATCTGGAACTTTATACAGCTATGCTCTCTGATTTCAGAGAATGTTAGGCAAAAAATCTGGCCTTGAAAGAACTTTTAAAGCAGAACAGACTAATTTGGTAAGCACTGTTGCTGAAGTTCTTTAATCATTAAAAATTTCTAAATTGTTTCAGTTGTCATTCAGAACAATGAAAAGAATCTCTTTGAACCAAGCTGTTGATAACAAGCTCTTAGTCTGAAAGTGAAGTTTGAGGCTTGGAAGGGTGTGAAGTCAGGAAAAATCATTCTTTATAAATAGTTTATTTTTTTTAAAGTAAAACATGTGTTTGGATTAAAAGCAATCATCCTTTCGTGCTATATTTTGGAAAAGAATCTTATGTAGCAATCATAAGATTAGGACCATACGAGATAGACTTAGTAAAAGATCAGTCCATTAAAAAAAAAAGAAAACTTCAATTAAAAATTGAACATTTTCTCATTAACCTTGACCCTACCTGGAAAACACACTTTTTACATGCTCATTTTACAGGAAAAATAGCCATTCATTTTCTCCTCTTTAAGTTCTGCTTTCAAATATCTGCTTATACCTTAACTATGGGGTTAAGGGATCTATGCATAGCAAAAAAAAATACATTTGAACAAAAATACATTTGAACAAAAGAATTTTTTAAAAAAGATAATGCTTCTAAGAAGCCAGAGAAGATTCTCAGAAGGTAGTTTTATGAAGCCTCAGATATTCCAGAGGTCATTAAAATTTCATTGTTGCACTTTGGATTCTCTTATCTGCATTCTGTAATTGCAATGCCCCTCCTACCATCACTGCCATATTATGAATTCCCACTATGAAGCAGGCACTGTGTTAGACACTTGACACTTGCTATCACTAATCTTTAATCCAGACAGGCCACTTAAACAGTATTTCCCTTTTATCAGTGAGGGAAGTGAGGCATGGAGAAATGTGACCACTTACCTGGCAGGATTTAAAACCCTCAGAATATCCACAGACAAGGACACTCTCTCCCAGTCAGTGGCTCTCAGACCAGCAAGGGAAGTCTTAGAAGATTTTGTTAGAAATGCAAAGTCCGAACTCTCCAATGGACCATTCTGAATTGAAATGCTGGGATGGGGGGTGGGGGATGGGTAGAAATCAGTCACCTGTGTGTTAAGAAGCCCTTCCAGTGATGTTGCTTCAGGCTCTGGTTTAAAATGACTGCTCTAATTGCAAGTACATGCTTTGAAATGTAACCTCAAGGCTAGTCCCTGGCCCCTTTTCATGGGATAAGAAATCCCATGAAAAGCCATATTTGCAGAAGAGCCCCAACCCTTGCACTCCCTGGTCTGTTGTTCTCAATACCTGTCTTTTCCTCCATACTCCCCATCTCTTGATCTGTCTTGCATCTCCTCCCCGCTTCTTTGGCCAAATCTCTCTTTCCTTGGGATTTTCTCCTCTGAGATCAATCTTGCCACTCCCGAATCTGTCATTGCTACATCCCAGCCCCAAGATCCCTCAGCTACATCTCCTAGGTCTATTTTTTTAGACAAGACTTCCATCTCCTGGTGTGCCAGTGAGAAGGCTACAGAGGGCCTGGAAGATTCATCAGAGAACAAAGAATCCTTTCCATCAAAGTCTGCTCTGTTATTGCAGACCCAGCCTGGCTGCATCCACAGCTCGCTGACTTCTGCTGTTACCTGCTCAGGGCTTAAGAAGCTGGTTTTGGCCAGAAATGGTTGAACTCAAGGACAGGCTGGGGCCAATTCAAAAATATGATGCAAATATTGTGGTCTATCCAAATATTTTAATCTGGTCTTTATCATTTTATATAAAACTAACATCGGCTATGTAACTATGTGTCCTCTTAAGGGCAGAGTTACAGAAGCCATGAATAATCTCAATATTTTCTATCAGCTTTATAGCCAGAAACATAGGCCCTTTCAAGATAAATACCAGTGGAGGAAAATGCAAAGTTCTAGGTTGTTAATCCAACACAAAAATGGCCAAAGTAGTAGGGTAATCCATTAAATCACATACATAGGCACTCAGAAAAAAAGCAATAAATTAATGCATGACTATTGATCCATGGGATATTTCTCCCATTAATTATAATACTCTCTGGAAGCCATAATAGTTGTTGGAATAGTGTGCAAAATGAGCTGAGTACCAGAGAAAACTTCTATGGGATATTTCCCTAATTAAAAAAAAAAAATTAAGAGAAGAAAAATAATTAATTATAGAAATCTTAAAAAAGAGATCCTTATTGATCTATCTAGGTTCACAGGATTCATTTGCTCACATATTTGATGGAACACTCTGATATATGTGAGGTTGTCCCTACATTCCAGTTGTATGATCCAAGCTGGAAAAAAAAAAAAAGAATATGACTAACTGTGATTGACTTCCCATGACTTCCATGGAATGAAAAATTATTAATGACAAAAATCCTAAATCAAGGAATCTTTAGTGATTATATCACAATTTAGAAGGAATGGGGGAGAGAATGAAAGGATGCTCACCACCCCTCATAACTGTATTAGACAAGCAAAGGCATAATCCACAGAGTACCCCCACATTGCTTTTTTCTTGAAAAAGCTACAATAAAATACCAGGAGCAACCATCAACTGATGAATGGATAAATAAGATACAGTCTTGATATACAATGGAATACTCAGCCACAAAAAAAAAAAAAATGAAATTTTGCCATTGGCAATAGCACAAATGGACCTAGAAGCTAGTGCCTAGTGAAATAAGTCAGGCAGACAAATGTTGCATGTTGTTACTTATATGTGGAATCTAAAAAATAAAACAAATGAATATAACAGGACAAAAACAGATCCACAAATATAGAGAACAAACTAGTGGTTACCAGTAGAGAGAGGGAGAGGAAGAGGCAAGATAGGGTTACGGGGTTAAGAGATACAAGCTACGATGTATAAAATAAATCAGCTGCAAGGATATATTGTACAGCACAGGGAATAAAGCCAATATTTTATAATAACTTTAAAAGAATATAATCTGTAAAAATAGTGACTCTGTCTATTGCATACTTGAAACTAATATAATATTGTGAATCAACTACACTTCAATTAAAAACAAAAACCAGTGGGACCAAACTGTTAAGATGTACTCTAAATGTACTGTTTGATTCATCTCTAATTCACTTCAGGGTAAGCACAACGGTACCCTGCCACCACCTAGTTTTACCATACTTTTTGTCAGCATCTGATGAAATCTTTTTGAGGGAGAAAAATACCCCTGAGAATTTTCAAATATTTCTACCATATTCCACAAAGTACCAGTTTCTGGATGTCAGAGCTAACTCTGGGTCATCAATTCATAAACAAATACCCATCAACCAATTAATTTCTCAGGAAAGTAGTACCAAGAATAATATCGGTGCCTCATTTTTATATAATCCCTGGAGAAAAAGAGGATGGAATACATAAAAACAGTTTATTACCAAGTACCAACAAGGCAAAAGAGCAATTTAAAAGAAGCCATCAAATTTTATTTTCAACATGAACCACAGAGCTTGCTAAGGAAATTTTAGCTTCCAAAAAATTTTTAAAGGAAGATTGCTCCGCTTTTTATTTCCAAATATGTACAGCTGCTTAGCTCTTGGCAAAAAGATCGATAAATGAGAACGTGTGTCAGAATTTTAGGAGGAAAAAAAATCCATCCGTAACATTTAGTGAAATGAATTATCAGTTTTCTATCAACTGAAAAAAATCATTTCAATAAAGTATTTTACAGTGTTCTGAAACCAACATGTGCATATGCTATTTAGCGCTGTCTATTGACCTGTATTTGTATGACATGATTATCATAACTAATCAAATAAAGTAAGCATAACATGAAATGAGCTTAATAGTTTAATGGCATCAAAGGATTGGCAAATTGAACATTGTGTTTAAATTATTTATCTGGATAATACAGAATTGCTACTAAATTAATAGTGCCTCAAAAACTAAATTTCTTTTTACCTGCAAGCTTATTTGCTTCTTTGTTTCTGCTTTATTGGATGTGTTGTGTTGTTAAGGAAATATTTGTAACCTCCAGTTGTCCAAATATAATTCTCCTTATAACACTGAGACACAACTAAATCCACCCAAAGAAGAATGCCACTAGCGTTTGTACTATTTAATAAAACCCATTTACAGGACATTTGAGAACATGCATGACTTTAGCAAGTCATCAGATGTTTGGAGAAGGAGCATGCAGTATTTTGGGGAAGTAATAAAATGGAGAACAATTAAGAGTTACGCTTTAGATATCAATTGTTCTTCTGAAAAACAATCATGTGTTAAACATCTTCCTTAGCAGCTAATAAAACAAATAGAATGTAAGCTCCATGAACACAGAAATCATTGTTGGTTTTTCACCGATATATTCCAAACCCTGAGAAAACTGCTTGTTACGTAATAGGTACTCCATAAATACCTGTTAAATGAATAAGCAAATTATGCCATAGTATCTAAATTACTTTAACAAACTCTGACCCTATTGTTTCCAGGAAACAAAAGCTTTGACTTAAGGTTTTGACAATTTGTCACACTATTTTGTTACTTTAAAACACATTATATTGAACATCACCATGGTCATGTATAGAAATTATGTTTTCAAAGTACTGTCATATTTCAAACATTCTCCCTTTCAATATTTACAAAGTTCTGTAAAGAAGTAGGAAATGGGTTCTATTCTTCCAATAAATGAAATTGCTTCCTGAGTGGTCTTGCTTGCTCCAAATCACTCAACTTTTTAATGAAAATGTTTAAGCTATGATATGCTTATCAGAATTCCTCATCCAATTGTTCTTTAATTGTAAGAAAAATTACATTGGGGGGAGTTTCCATTATGGCATAGTGGGTTAAGGACACAATTTCGTCTTTGTGAGGATGCAGCCTCAATCCCTGGCCTTGCTCAGTGGGTTAAGCATTTGGTGTTGCCCAAGCTGCAGTGTAGGTCACAGATGTGGCTCAGAGCTGGTGTTGCCATGGCTGTAGGGTAGGCCTCAGCTGCAGCTCGATTCAACTTTTAGCTTGGGAACTTCCATAGGCTGTGGGTGCAGCCATAAAAAAAATAGTAATAATAAAATTTATTTTTATTCTCAGCCTATACTGACATACACTTGAACTAAGAGTCTCAAATTCTGTAGAGAAAGGTTCTGAGTCACAAGAGGAGAAATTGCCTAAAAGATCAAACAGGAGTTCCCGGTGTGGTGCAATGGGTTAAGAATCTGAATGCAGCAACTTGGGTGTCTGCAGAGGTGCAGGTTTGATCCCTGGCCTGGTGCAGTGGGTTAAAGGATCCAGTGGTCCAGGAGCTGCACGTAGGTTGCACCTGTGGCTCAGATTCAATCCCCTGCCCCAGGAAATTCCATATGCTGCAGGTACAGCCGTTAAAATAAAGGAACAAAAATATAAAATAAAAGAAAATTTTAGAAGATCAAACATTTCAAGTCAGCCTTTTAGGCTCTTAGAATTGAGAACAGGAACCACTTGATACTCTGAATGATGGATCTCAAATTTGTGAATAAATATAGATTTGGAGATCATCTACCTACACTTAAGTTTCATTTTACAGATATTTAAAAAAACTAAAGTCCAAGAAGATAAATCAACTGCCTACTATCATATATCTAACAGCATAACTAAATTAGAATGCCAGATTTCCAACTACTTCCAGTTCAAATTTTTACTATGTCCATATAAAGAAACGTGGAAATGGAAAAATGTATTTTTGATGATCTCCATCTTGGACAAAATTATCAACTATTTTGCAATAACACTAGATTTTCAACATGAATGTTGAAAACTGCCCATTCCTACACACTGGCTGCTCGCACACCATAGATAGTCAATATCTTGGTATTATTTTCCATATTTCACCATCAATATGTGCCCCCCCACCTCTGCCATCCCCACCTTCCTCCTTTCCTTGTTTTATACTGTTTCACATGTTGTGAGAAGGTTATTTCTTCTCTTATAACAGAAACCCAGTTCAGTGCATGAGTAGCTGCCCATATTTCTGCTACAGACCTGGAATCTGCCTACTGGCTGGCTTCACAAGCGGCTGGAGAAGGGAGATTGAAGCCATGTGTCAAGTCATCTCCTCCAGAAACAGTTCAGACATAAGCCCTGCTGTTAACAGAAAGACTGGCTCAGAAACACAAAATCAGCAGTATCATGTGCAACCATGAAACAAAGCAATGGTCAACATTGAGCAATGCACTGAGTTTAAGAATAACCTACTTGGGCAAACAATCATCTAAAATGAGTCATCAGTCCTCCCTAAAGACTGCAGGGGGTGATATCACACTGATACCCCCTAAAATGAACAAAATATGTCCAAATGATTCCTTTTGTGTCATTCCTTGAAGAGTGCATTGCCCAAGGAACATAGACACAAGTGAGATGGGAGTATATCATTTGTTGGCCTTCTGAAATCTTTTCAGGCATTTGTCATTATCACAGGAATGCAGACCACACACAATGTCAGTTCTTCCTAGCACCACTCCAGAAATGCCCAAAGGAAGAACTTCAGCATTGTCACTAAGAATTGAACTCAAAATACTTCACCTAAAATAGATGCCTATTCCTACTTGTAGAATGCTTTTTGGGTGGCTAGAAGGTTGTGGTTCCCCACAACCTCAAGAAACTTTCTATTTTAAGACTCTTTATAGTTTGGTTTAAGAGCATTTTCATTTGATTTGGGACTGAACAGATTCATGGGAAACTACTTGTCCTATGTCAGTCATGAAAAAAAAGTTGAATTTCATTTTCAGATACTTTACATTAAGTTACAGTTACAGGGATTTTCATCTTAGGTTACTTTCACTTTTTAAAAGTATTTTTTTCAAAAGGTCAGAATATAACCTAAAAGCTATTTTGCAAGGCATTTTTGTCTCTAAGTTTTAAATCCACATTTCTAATTCTTTTATACACAGGACAACAAATGTTATTTAAAGAGCAATTTTCATGTCCAAAAAACATATATATATATGTTTTCCAGCATTTTGGAGACACTCTTAAAAACTGGAGGTGGAGTTCCCATTGTGACTCAGCAGTAATGAACACAACTGCTATTCATGAGGATGCGGGTTTGATCCATGTCCCCGCTGGATGGTTTAAAGAGCTGGCTCTACTGTGGCTGTGGCTTAGGCTAGCAGCTCTGATTTGACCCCTAGCCTGGGAACTTCCATATACCCTGGGTTGAAGCCCTAAAAATAAAAAAATTAATTGTAGGGTTTTTTTTTTTAAGATTAAATGAACTGAAACATAGATCAAACAAACATAAAAATTTTAGGTGGGCTCCTACGTTTGAAGACCTAAATTTTTCCTGCTAGTATGCTTTCAGTTTTTTAAAACAATAAGCAAATGGTTTTAATAGGTTTTCCCCTCCACCACCAACATTGAGATTTAAGGGCATGCAATACTCATGAATAATTTTATTTAAATAGTTGTTTATTAAGTAGCATAGTTTTTTTTTTTTATTTTAAAGGCAATACATGATATTTGTAGTAAATTGGAAAATAAAAGTAAGTGGAAGAAAATAAGAACCACTTCTAATCTTGCCACACAGATAATCACTGTCAACATTTGTTTCCTATCCTTTCAGTTTTCCTATGATTTTTTTGTATTTTTAATCTAACTTTTATATTTTAAAAAATATTTTTCAGAGTTACCATTGTGGCACAGCAGAATCCTCTGCAGTGACAGGATGCAGGTTAGATCCCCAGCCTGGCACAGTGTGTTAAAGAATCAGGCATTACCACAGCTGCAATATAGGTCACAACTGCATCTTGGATTGGATCCCTGCCCAGGAAAACCATATGCCTTGGGGCAGCCAAAAAATAAAAATAAATAAAAAGAAAAATAAATAAATAAATATAAAAAATATTTTTCGAGATCTTCAATTCTAGAAATTTCTCTACTATAAAATAATAGTGTAGTAGAGACTTAATTGACACTTGGTTCCTCAGTTTTACAAATACTCTATCTTTTCCACCTGTTTATTGTTTATTGTTGTTTATTTATTATTCAATCAAGTTTATACCTCCACCACTCTACTTAAAATATCCTTTCCCAGGGAGTTCCCGTCATGGCGCAGTGGTTAACGAATCTGACTAGGAACCATGAGGTTGCAGGTTCAATCCCTGGCCTTGCTCAGTGGGTTAAGGATCTGGCGTTGCCTTGAGCTGTGGTGTAGGTCGCAGACATGGCTCGGATCCACATTGCTGCGGCTGTGGCATAGGCCAGCAGCTACAGCTCCAATTAGACCCCTAGCCTGGGAACCTCCATATACCGTAGGGGCCTCCCTAGAAAAGGCAAAAAGACCAAAAAAAAAAAAAAAATCCTTTCCCAAAGCACTGTAATTCTCTTCTTATTGATTTTTTTGAAATGTTTCATAATCTTTGTCTTAGTCTTTCTGAAATTGTGTGCCATCCCCTTCATTAAATGTCTTCTCTCATTTAGTGTCTTTTGTCATCTTTAATTGACCTATGCTTTTATTGACCATGGTTTCTCAGACTCTACCACTAATTTCTCCCCCAGTGTGACTTTTTGATCTCAGCAGTCTTGAGGCAATACCCTGGCCTTCCTTTTCAGTATTTTCTTTCCTTTAATAATCTCTCCCACTTCCATGTCTTGGAAGTATCATCAAAAGAAGGAAAATATGCAAGTTTTATTTTTAGGAAAATTGCAAAAATACTGTGGGCTTAATATTTTATAACTTTTTAATTTAAAATGTAAAGTTTTTCACAAACCATTTATTACCTGATATGTTAAACTCTGGATAAAATTCTATTATATAGAAATATATAATTATTTAATGAAGCTGCTGTTAACAGATATTTCTGTTAACAGGATATTTCTAACATTTATTCTAAACAATGATGCTCTGAACACCTTTGGATATGTTCTATTACGTTCTTAATTTTTAAATGAGTATTTCTAGGTTATGGGCATTTTTTAATGAAGTATAGTTGATTTACAATATTATGCCAATTTCTGATGTACAGCAAAGTGACCCAATGACAAATATATATTCATTCCCTTTCTTATATTATACTCCATTCTTGTCTATTCCAGGAGACTGGATATAGTTCCCTGTGCTATACAGTAGGACCTTATTGTCTATCCATTCTAAATTCAATAGTTTGCTTCTACCAACCCCAAACTCCCTCTCATCCTACTTCCTTCCCCCCCCCTTCCCCTTTACAACCACAAGTCTGTTCTCTAGGTCAGTGAGTCTGTTTCTGTTTTGTATATAAGTTCATTTGTGCCATATTTTAGATTCCACATATAAATGATATGTGGTATTTGTTTTCTATTTCTGACTTACTTCACTTAATATAAGAATCTCTAGTTGCATTCATGTTGCCGCAAATGCCATTATTTCATTCTTTTTTTATGGCTGAGTAGTATTCCATTGCATATATGTACCACATCTTCTTAATCCATTCATCTGTCAATGGACATTTAGGTTGTCTTGGCTTTGAATAGAGCTACTATGAACATAAAGGTACATGTATCTTTTTGAATTACAGTTCTATTCAGATATATGCCCAGGAGTGGGATTGCTGGATCATATGGTATTTCTATATTTAGTTTTCTGAGGAACCTCCATACTGTTTTCCATAGTGGTTGTACTAATTTACATTTGATTATGGATATATTTTTTATATGATTAATTAATTTCTTCAAAAAGTTTACATAAATAAATGACATTTTCCCTTTCCCCTACTCTTTAGTTATATTAGGCATTAATATTTTATTCAATAATCTGGTTTTGAATGGAGGGGGTGAAGAATAGATAGTGGTATGGAACACTATTCTTTCCATGAGTCATCACAATTGCTCTTCTAGTTACATAAATCTACTGAGTGAACATTTGATTCCAGTCACACAGGCCAGCTGGCACCTAACCTCATGATATCTCATTTTGTCTTAATAGTAGTCACATGGTTTATTGAGCTCTGAGAAGTGTTTTCACTGTTGTTTTTTTTTAATAAAAATCCTAGTAGTCACAACTCAGATAACTTCTAGAGACATTCTTGTTTAAAACCCCTGTTTATTTCAGTTGATGTAGAAAAAGGACAAGGGCTGGTGAGAAGTGGGGGATAAGAAAACATATTTTATACATAACTAAAAAGTGCAAGGATGGTTTTGACCTTAAGCATAGCTATATTGTCAAGTTAAGTTTTTTTAATGTCCTAGATGGTGGGCCTTTGAGACAAAACCATTATTTGCTTGGGACCTTGGTATATTAATATTCCAGTTTTAGAAGTTACTGACTCAAAATACTTCTTCCTTAATCCTTCAGTTCAATTTATAAATCTTATTATCCTATCTATAAACTGAGCCTATTTTAGTAATCATTGGTATAGAGAACTTTGCAATATAATTATTTATATTCCCATCAATGTTTTTAAATTGTATCTACAAATGTAATATATTTGATTTCCTTTTGAAGTACACCCAGAGGATCAGAGAAGTCTTCCTGTGTTCTTCAGAAATTCTTATAGAGACATGCTTATAATTATCAGCTTGGAGATTTCCTATGTGGGCAAATATCATTTTATAATGTTGTAAGACTTCAACTAATGATCACAAGTCTGAGCAAGTTACCCAATCCATTACTCAGTCACTCATCCGTTACCCTAACAGGATAGAATCTCCACAAGTTTTTTTTTTAAGTTTAAATGCTGAAATCTGCACAAAATATTACACCATAAAAAAACTGCAGTCCTGAAGGTTTTGATATTTTATCCTTTCATGCTCAAGTCTCAGAGTTAGAGTTTTAATTCCCTCCAAAGTCAAGGACACTTACTTCATAGGAAGCAAACACCTTCTCAGTGGATGAGGCTGAGGAGTCTTGAAGACCAGGAGTTTTGTCTCAGAATTGTAGTTTTCCAGGGTAATTTTTGTCATGACCCTGAAAACTAAGCTAAATTTATTTTTATGATGAGTGTGTCATGGGATCACTTCAAAGTTCCTTTGGTTTAAATCCCCTCATTTCTTCACTCTTCCATCATATCCCAGAAAATTAAAGCCCTTCAGATAAAACTACAATTTCTCTGAGTGAACAGTGGATACATGTACATACACAAGGGTATATACACAGTGTATAGCATGTACGTATGAATACTGGATATATATGCAGCTGTACCTCTGTGTATACACATGCTAACTAACTGCCTTAAATAAGGTGATGGTCTTGTATTCTTCAGCTCTCCAGAGGTTTTTCTTTTTAGGGCCACACATGAAGCATATGGAAGTTCCCAGGCTAGGGGTCGAATTGGGGCTGCTGGCCTATACCATAGCCACAGCAATGCAGGATCCGGGTCACATCTGCAACCTACGTTGCAGCTTGAGGCAATGCCATATCCTTAACCCACTGAGCAAGGCCAGGGATCAAACTTGCATCCTCATGGATACCAGTTAGGTTCATAATCTTCCGAGTCACAAGGAGAAGTCCAGTATTTATGAGTTTCTATTGCAGCTCTAAAACTGGATGCCTCATAGCTCATGCACAACTCCAGGAGGCACCAGAGACCATAATGTGACCAGACCTGCTGAAACTGTGCATCTCTACAAAGATATTAAAGTATACATAGGACCTCAACATTCTTTTCATCTAAAGAAACCCTGCATTACTTTATAGCATTCTCGTTGGCTAGGTTTACAACCATTAAACATATTAAAAACACTTCTGATTAGATCCTGCCTTATGTCTTAACCTTTGGTTATAGCGTCTAAGGTCATTCTAGGGACAACCACAGAGGAAATAAAAAACCCAGGAGAGGTCAGTCTTCAGATACCACTTGACCCAGTACAATTAGAACTGTCTTTTTTCCTCTCTTAATTCTCAATTCTGGCTACTTACCCTCCTCCTGCCCTATCCCCTTCTATTTCTATCTATTTCTATTTCTATTTCTATCCCCTGCCCTATTGCCTTCATTCTAAGGCAACCTCTTCAGAAATGTCAGAAAAGATAAACACCAGCCGAGTAGCTCTAGGATTAAGGTGAATTCCTTAGAGTTAGATTCTCAGTCAGAATCTCATCCCCATAATTAACTAAGCTGTGGGACTTGGGGCAAGATATTTAACTTCTCTGTGCCTTGGGTTCCTTACCCATAAATGAGGATAATAAGAGTTATTCTATCACAAAATTGTGTGATAATTAACAAGGTAGAAATAATGTTTCTAGTACAATAGCCGAATATATATATATGAGATCACCATATGAATACTGGATATATATGCAGCTGTACTTCTGTGTATATATATGCCAACTAACTGCCTTAAATGAGGTGATGGTCTTGTATTCTTCAGCTCTCAGAGGTTTTTCTTTTTAGGGCCACGCATGAAGCGTATACCTTCATACAAAGACGATACCTTCATAGAAGATATACCCTCTAGGAGTTCCCGTCATAGCGCAGTGGTTAACGAATCCGACTAGGAACCATGAGGTTTCAGGTTCAATCCCTGCCCTTGCTCAGTGGGTTAATGATCCAGCATTGCCCTGAGCTGTGGTGTAGGTTGCAGACTCGGCTCGGATCCAGCGTTGCTGTGGCTCTGGCATAGGCCAGTGGCTGCAGCTTCGATTCAACCCCTAGCCTGGGAACCTCCATATGCCGCAGGAGCGGCCCAAGAAATAGCAAAAAGGCAAAAAAAAAAAAAAAAATACCCTCTATAGTCTTTGTTCTTACCAGTTTCTTTCTTCTCTTTCTCAAAGAAATCCCCAATCTTCTTTCATTTCTTTCATTTTTAAAACTATATTTAGCCTACATAATAGCCTCCCTGAGATTTCTTAGACAACCCAAAACTGGCCAACTTTTACATTCAGAAAATATCAATGCAATAGTTTTTGAGGAACACAAATACCTTCCTTATAAATGTCTTTGAAATTCTCTCCATAAGAAGAAATTGGATAAAAAAGCAACAAAAGAAAGTAATAGCAAATTTTTAGCACCATTTCCTGGTTTCCCTTGTATTTATGTATTTATTTATTTATTTATTTATCTTTTTTTGCCTTTTCTAGGGCCACTCCCATGTCATATGGAAGTTTCCAGGCTAGGGGTTTAATCAGAGCTGTAGCCACCAGCCTAACCAGAGCCTCATGTGGGATCCGAGCCACCTCTGCAGCCTACAACACAGCTCATGGCAATGCTGGAACCTTAACCCACTGAGCAAGGCCAGAGATTGAACCCGCAACCTCATGGTTGCAAGTCGAATTCATTAACCCCTGCGCCAGGACGGGAACTCCTTCACTTATATTTAAAGGGCTTGTTTTAAAACTGTGGGCTTTTTTTACTTATAGTTGGATAACTTTAGCCTTGTTTCATATGAAATCACAATTTTATCAGAGCTAATAGTATACTACAGTATATTTTCTTTCTTCTCAGTAGATGATAAGAAGTCTAATGGCAATCAGGCGCCATGATTTTGACTCATCTTTATATTTGCCCCAAGACCTAGCTAGCATACAGATCAGCAAATGTTATCATGCATTCAATCTCCTGTTAAAAAAAAAAAAAAAGCAGAAAAAAATTAGCTAAAATACTTATCAAATTCAAAAAATGACCTGGAACTAAGAGGACCACTCACTTTGATTTATGGAGTAAAATAATATCCAAAGAGGGTCTAAGATAACATATGAAGATAGGGAAATTTAACAAGATAATATATAACAGAATCAAGTGTTTTCATTTAGGAAATACGGAGAAAGTATGGAGAAGTGTGTCCAGAAATCAAAATTGGAACCAAGTCTGGAAAGAAGGAAAACTTTTACTCACTACAAGAATGAGTATTCTAAAAAAAACTTTTGGAGACTGATCAGAACAATTTTTTCTAGAATTGTTCATGCTGAGGACATTCCCTCCATCTCTTCCTACCCCTGGTTCCCGCTCCAGAACTTCTGAACTTCAGTTAAAGTTGAGAATGACTGATCCTAGATGCAGCATAATAGTCTAAGAAGTTTTCCACCATGAGTCAGCTTTTCCACTGAAAATAGGAGAAAAGAGTTTAACTATATTAGCACAGCATCTCATACATTAAAATTGTTTTACAAATGTCATTTTATTTAATCTTCACTGTAACCCTCTGAAGTATTTGATGGAGACATTATTATTATCATTTTCAGATGAGAAGTTTGAAATTCTGAGAGAATAGGATTTGCCCCAGAGCAGAGTAAGAGACAGAGCCAAGGTTAAAACCAAAAGTGACAATAAAAATAAAGTTGGTATTATATTCCAAATATGGGTGTTTCCTAATAACAAGAGAGTGAAAATATATGCTCTCTTGTGGAAATACAGATGGAATTCATTGACAGAAACACAGAGCTGCCCAGAAAAACATCAGAAGTTGCCTAGCTCTGAAAATGACCTGGAGTGAATTTTTTATCTTTTAAATGCCCCTTCTTGCTTTCTTGTCTGTCTGGAAAATTTAACTGTTACCTAACTAGTAAAAGCTAGTAGTTAAATACTAGAAATCAGTCAATAAAGGGGTAATGAAAAAACTAATAACCCAAAATATGCCTTCTTGAATATCTATGTTTTTCTATAGAGTTTTTCATATAATATATAGTAATATATTATATGTATAGAATAATGTATTATATTATGTAATATAATAATATAAATAATAGTATCTGCAGATAAATCCAGCCCTATAAATAATTCCATTAAACTAAAAGGATATTTTTCTATAGTAATAGTGATCAGCCAACACATAAATAACTACTATTGAATTTTAGAGAATTTTAGTGTGTAATTTGAGGGCATGGTTTGGCTCAGATGGCTAGGTTATCCTACCACAAGCGTGACCAGACCATAGGAACTGAGAAACATATTTATCAAAAGTTAAATGTTCAATGACTCCTTTGACTCTGTACAAATGCCCTGTGTACCTATCATGATTATGAGGTTGTGACTGAACATTCAGTCTCCTGGTTTTGAACATAAAAGGTCTTCATTTATGTGCCAAATGACATTTTTCAGGTGATGCATGAGGTTTCCCAAGGCAAGGAAACTGAGAATATATAGAACCCACGTAAATACTAGATGATTAGTGAAAAAAAATTCCATCGCTTTCATGAAGACTGAAGGAAAGTTACAAAATTGTTAAGAAGCAGGCTGGAGAGATAGGGATCACAAGTGAATTCATTTTCACTTACTGTTTACTGTAGTTGTTTCTCTATGATTCAAAATATTAAATCCAGCCAGGAGTCAGGCTGATTCACTCCTTGCCTTTAATGTAAGGTGTCATGTGTGAAGGAGTTGCTTTTGCAATGTCTACACAAACTTCAATCTAGCTCATTGTATTTTCCCTCATATCATTTGGCATGGCTTGAACTTTGTATTTGTGTAATAACTATGTTTAATCTTATACTTCCCATCCCCCAACCAGAGCCTATGAAAATGGGAACTGGGTGTCTGATTTGCATATCATTGCATTGTAGAACCTAGCAAAGGTGATAGGTAGGTAGATGGCCAGAGGGCAGAAGGTGTGGCTTTCTTCAGTGCATTGGATGCAATAATGCATACCTAAGATGGCCCACTTATCCTTGGAAGAAGTGGTGGCCAGATCCACAGGAAAAAAAATACACACACACACACACACACACATATATACACACACACATATATATATACACAAACATATATATGCTTGCAATGTCATGGTACTCCTAGCCATACTTCTCTAACTTTCTTGTTCTCTTAGCTACATTTTTGTTTTAAATATTTTACATCCATAAAACATGTCTATTCCTGAATATCTATAATTGTCTATGTGAAAGGTGATGTTGAGGACACTGGAAACTACAGCAATGCTCATGGAAGAAGAGTAATTTGGGACTTCATGGGAATTAAAAAAAAAAAATGAATGGATCAACAGAGTCCTGTGGCTGGAGGAAGGCCAGGGTGGAGTTTTATAAAAGAACTGAAGCAGTGTGTGGGAAATAAAAAGAAGCCCAGTACAAACTGTCCCTAAAACTGACAGAAGTGGCCTCTGGTCTGAACTCCCTCTCTTACAAAGCACATGGGACCCTGAAGGAAATCTTGCTGCTACTGTGGCTCTCTGTCCAAAAACAACTATAAGAGGGCATGTGGTACTCTTTTTAGAAAGAGACAGCTTCTCATTTTAACCAAGTTGTTTCCTCACAATTTTGAAAACCTCAGTGTTGTAGACAATGAGTCCCACATTCTAAGGTGGACAATTCTACTTGTTTTCAATGCACAAATAGGATTTTTTTAAATACCAAGTTGACCCACAAGGGTACACAAGGGTCGTCACCCAGGCCCGTATCTACCGCTTCTCTAGTCCTATATTTTTCTTTTCCTTTTTTGACTTTTCCCATTTAAAGGAATTCCCAATTACATCCAAATCATGGTGGCTCAGATATCTAGACTTACCTGTGTCCATGCAGACAGACATGCGTAGAATGAAGCTCACAACCTGTGTCCTTTAGTCTCATATCATAGTTTTAAATCCCCTCCTATTTTCTGCACATTGCATTTTTCCAGGAATACATGAGTTGCATTTAATGGAAAAAAATCAAAGTATAAATATAATAAGTCTCTGCTCAATGTGAAACTCTCTGACCAGGCTCAGTGCCTTTATCAGTCATCTTGCTAGGGCTCCTACTGCAAATGATCCTCAGAGATTTTCTCTCTCCTGTGCTATGGCCAGCATTGCACCTACATCTCGTTTTTCCAATTAAGTTCTTGGTAAACCTCCACTATGTGTCCAGTTCTTGTTCTGGGATTAATGTTTTGAACAGATTTCCTAATGCTGAACTCCTACCTCAGTCTCTCCTAAGGAACTCAGATCTGGTTTTTATTTTTGTTCATGCCTGTAGAGGTGGGTTAGTCCAATACCATCCAGCCCCAAATTCCAGGAATCTCAGCTTGGAGCACAGCTCCAGGCACTTTACTTCCCCAACAGAGACATTCATTCATGACTTTGGGGTCTGGGAAGGGTCTTAGAATTCTAACGGAGCCTCTGTGAGTTCAAGTTTTAAAAGTTGGAATCAATGCACAGACAAAAGAATACAGAACATTGGAAATCAAATGTAACGGAAAAATAAAAATCATTAATAAAAAAAGAAAAAAGAAAAAAAATTATGTAAAAAAAAATCAGTGTTTAAAGAGTTTCCATTGTGGCTCAGCAGAAATGAATCTGACTAGTATCCATCAGGACTTGGGTTCTATCCCTGGCCTCACTCATTGGGTTAAGGATCTGGTTGGTGCTGCCGTGAGCCATTGTGTAGGTTGCCAATGTGGCTTGGATCTGGTGTTGCTGTGGCAGAGGCTGTGGCCAGCAGCTGCAGCTCCAATTTGACCCCTAGCCTGGGAATCTCCATATGACATGGATGCAACCCTAAAAAAGCAAAAACAGCAACAACAACAACAAAATCAATGTTTAAGGTTGTCACTGGATAAACCCTAGAACATGCTGGGAGGAACTTTTGAAATCACATATTTTAAATGGATATTTTAAAACTTCAAATTTTATGTAGACCAAAGAAAGCAACCTGAATTGACTTATCTCCTACTCTCATATGTACTATAATGACAAGGAATCTATCTATGACCTAATATGCCTCACAGAGCCAATCAGGGAACTTGCCCATAGCCACTACCATCACAGTCACAGATGTGGGTGTTTGGTGGGATCCAACTGCCAGCTGATCTGGAAAGCAGAGGTGATTTTCTTGGTGACATTAAATATCATGGTTCTGAGACTGGAACTCAGGTCTTCTGACTCTTATTTCAGAAGTCCTCCAAGCTAAGTGTGACGTGGGAAGGGATACACCTCTATCAGCAGACACTAAGATAATGCCTTGATCCCACCATCCTCCATGTTAGACACTCTGAGGGTTACCATCTCTTTTGGTTCCAAATTCAGTATCTTTCATGTTAAGTTACAAGAACCTATGGAATTTAGAGTCGGTAGAATAAAGATCTAGGTTATAATAGAGAGGAAAAAAGTTAATGAATATTTTTTAAAAGTACCATGTAATCTGAGTAGACTCAATCTCTTTATTTTACTTTAACTATCTGGAACTTTTCAGAAAAGTTCCAAAATACATCACACTCAAACAATTTACAATTGCACGGATTAGTTATAATCAAACTTCCGTAAAGAATAAGATTAAAGGGCAGCAAAAAAAGTACAGTTTAATTGAATCATATTCTTACACACTTTGAAAATTTAAATTAAAAAGCATTAACCATGGCCTTATTCCTTTGTTTACTTTAAGAAGGAAATTCTATAGATGAAACTCTATCAGTGAAAAAGGAAACATGATGTCAGCCATTCATTGCTTTAGTTCCTGGTCTGACTTTTGTATTATTTGAAAAACATATGTATGCCACATTAGACTACTGCTGATCATTTTAAATAATGGGTGTTATTAATTTGAATAAGCTTGTTATTTGTCTGCAGAAACATGAAGGAAAAGCAAACACTATCTAAGTAACTGGAATAAAAACAAACTTCTGTAGAGGTTCTCTTCCCCCTGTTTAGTTAATTGCCTAATGCTACCTCACAATGCTAGCAAATGTTTTATCCTTCAAGTGTTAAATTCTTGAAATTATAGGTGAACCAGAGAGGAAGGAATAAAGGGAGAGTCCTGGAATCTGCCAAGTATGACAAGAAGACCCAAAGGGATATGTCAACTCATAACAAGATACACAGCAAAGGATGCAGGTACCTGCCAGATCACTACTGCCATCACCACAACACCTTCGGACCTCGAGTCACTCACCTGCTAAAAATTCAAAATAGAGATAACACTATCATAATATCACTTGGTCTAAGGACCCTCCACCCCAAATATCTCTTGAGGGCTGAATGAGCAAATATTGCTAACTTAGTTATTCCACCTCTAACCCCGGGGAAAAATGAATTAACAGGAAGTTCACACGGAAACTTTCATTTGAAAAACTGTGACATTAAGAAAACTAGGAGTGCTTGTTGGGACTCAGCAGTTTAAGAACCTGACATAGTGTCCATAAGGATGCAGGTTCCATCACGGGCTTTACTCAATGGGTTAAAAATCCAGCATTGCTGTGGCTGTGGCATAGGTCAGCAGCTGTAGCTCTGATTTGACCCCTAACCTGGAAACTTCCATAGGCTACAAATGCAGTCATAAAAAGAAAAAATAAATTTAAAAATAAAACAAACCAAAAAAAAACTACAATATGTACAACAGTATTGACGCCTGTTACTCTTTGGGCATGTAGAAGAGCTAGAAAAATTCTGGGCAATAAGGAGGTCAGAAAAGCAGTTTATACTTCTCAAATGGTAAGAGCAGAAATGAGATTTTTTTATTTATTTAAATTTTATCGGTTATAATTGATTTTTTAAAAAGCTTAAATACACTTACTTGAAATTACTAGAAGGAGTATTAATTTACTCACTAAAATACACTGAGTTCAAAAAAACAGGTTTTTTTTCAGTAATTCAATAATTTTTTCTTCTAAACAAGTGTGTAAAAGTATATAGCTCTCATTCACAAGGTATATATGATGACATTTAAAATGCAGGCCTTTTAGTATTGTTTCTTTTTATCAAAGTCTTTTAGTGTACTGTACCAGTGCTATACTGTAGTTTTTTTTAACGAACTTCACATATTAAAAAAACAGGTTTTGATGTAAAATATAATTATTTTTCTCTGCCATGTTTAAAATCCTATGTTTAAAAAATGTAATGTATTTGTACATGCATTGCTAGCATAAACAATAAATTAGCATGAGAATGAAAAACAATTGTTTTCTGCAAGTTTCTCAGCTCATCAGAGATCCCCATCACTCTCACCAAATACACAGCAGCACATTCTCATACCAGAGTCTCTGGAGGGGATGGGCCTGTAAGGAGTCACATATTGAAACAATTTGTTCATGGAGGTTTAGTTATAGATTTCATATTTTGACCCAGAAAAGCTTCGCAGTATTTCCATCTTACAGAATATGTTGGGTATAATTTACAGTCTGGCATATGTTATACTCTATTCCTGATGAAAGAGAATTTGTCTGATGCTTCTAAAACATGTTATTTGCCAGATTATATTCCCTTTTTTTATTTAATGAAACCCAATCACCTAAGACAGAAATCTGGAGGCCATTCCATTTTCTTGCCTCCCTCTATCTTCCATTTCACATAGATCATAAAGTCCTGCCTACTTTTCCCCTTTGCATCTCTAAAATTCCTCCTCGCTTCTCCATCTTCACTGCTCAGAATTACATCAGTTTCTCCCTTGGACCCTTGGAGCCTCAGAGCCTCCTAAGCCTTCGTCCTGTCTCCTTTCTTTCCTCCATCCCTTCCACAATGTACATTCTAGCCCAGCAAGATAGCTCTAGATCTTGAATATGATTATCTTACACATATAATAAGAATGAATAAGAGCCCTGCCTTACTCAGTTTTCATTGCAGCCTTCCCACCCTGCACATGCTGCATTCATATCTACTAAAATCTCTGCCATTCATTGAATACACCCTGTTTTCTCACATTTTGCTTTTCTCTTTATCTGGCATGCCCTTGCCTCCATTATTCATCTTACCCTCCAACTCCTGCTTAACCTTCAAAATCCTGCAGGTATTTCTCCTCTATAAATCTTTTTTATTATTTTTTTTTTCCTTCTGAATTCGCTTCCTTCCCCAGCCCCACCTATAAATCTTCTACAGCATTGAAAATACTTTTCCCTGAGAACTATGCAAAGGCAGGGTCTCATTCACCTATGTGTTCCCATGGCCCAACAAATGCAGCCCAAGTAGACAATTAATAGCTGCAAAATCAAACCAAATAAATCAAGTTATTCATCCTGGTCATTCTTAAGTAACATATCCTAAGGGAAATAAAGATAAACAGAGAAATTATCAAATGACTAACTGCAAGCCATTGAAAGTCTACCATTATTTTGACATCCACAAAATAATTAATCTAAACTATGATATATCTATACAATATAAGTATAACAAGTAAGACCCTTTAAATGACAACATGTCTAATTTGGTGTATGTTCTTTTAAATTATCATCGTTCCTAGTAACATATGGCCTGAATCTTAGACCCATATTCATGCAAGGTAGTAACAGAGTTCCTGAAAGCCCAGACCATTTTCTTTAGCCTATAAGAGCCTGGGGTGGAAGAAGCCAAAAAGATCTCAAACTTATGTCCTGAATTTTAAGCCAGGTGCATTATTCTACAGGAAAGCTATGGTCTATTCCTTAGCTTTTCTTTTTTCAGTTAATCCCTTTATCCAAGATTTCCTGAAATCTTTAAAACTCTCCATTCCTCCACTAATAGTCTTATTCTTTAAAATACTTCCAAAAGAAATGCGTTCCAGACCTATTCTCTGATAAATGAGAGTGGAAGAAGAGCAGACTTCTTTTCTTCCCATTAATTTTGTGCTCAGGGTCTTGAATGTCTTTTTTAGTACTTTTTCCTTCTATGCTGGATACACATAACAGAGTTGGAGAGATTGAAAACTTTTAAATGTCTTAACCATTTGGCTCCACATCAATTTCTTCTGCTTCCCTTCACTCAAATCCATTGAGGTCTTATGTTCCTTCTTTGTTGTAGAGAATGAAACTCATGGAAAGAGCTCTCTTATTTATATATACTACTATACTAAAACACTCTGGAAGATATTTGCAGCCTGAATAACTCCAAATTATTGTTCAATATTATATAATCCACATTTTGTGGAATTCTTTTTTTATTGAGGTATAGTTGATTTACAATATTATATGATTTTCAAGTGTACAACATAGCAATCACAATTTTTAAAGATTATACTCCATTTATAGTTATTATAAAATACTTGGCTACATTTCTTTTATTCTACAACATATCCTTGGAGCTTATTTATTTTGTACACAGTAGTTTGAATTTCTTAATCCCTACTCCTATATTGCCCCTCCTCCTTTCCTTCTCCCCACTGGTTTGGTTCTCTATACCTGTGAGTATGTTTCTGTTTTGTTATATTCACTAGTTTGCTTTGTATTTTAGATTCCCAATATAAGTGATATCATATAGTATTTCCTTTTCTCTGTCTAACTTACCTCACTAAGTATAATACCCTCCAAGTGCATCCATGTTGTTGCAAATGGCAAAATTCCATTCTCTTTTGTGGCTAAGTGGTATCCACAACTTTTTTTATCCATTTATCTGTTGATCGACATAAGATGCTTAATTTGCTTCCATGTCTTGGCTACTGAAAATAATGTTGCTATGAACACTACGGTACATGTATCTTTTCAAATTAGTGTTTCCATTTTCTTCAAATATATATCCACAAGCAGAAATGCTGGATCATATGATAGTTCTGCTTTTAGTTTCTTGAGTTTTCCACAGTGGCTCACCAATTTATATTCCCATCAAGAGTATACAAGTGTTTTCTTTACCTCTTCTCCAATGTTTGTTATTTGTTGCATTTTTAACCATAGCCATTCTGACAGGCATGTTGTCTTTTGTTTTGTCAATGGTTTCCTTTTCTGTGCAAAAGCTTTTAAGTTTAATTAGGTCCATTTGTTTATTTTTGCCTCTGTTTCTGCCTTAGGAGACAGATAAAAAATTATTGCTACAATTTATGCCAAAGCATGTTTCAACTATGTTTTCTTCTATGAATTTTATGGTTTCTGGTCTTATACTTAGGTATTTAATCCATTTTGAGTTTATTTTTGTACATGGTATGAGAAAATGTTCTAAGTTTAGTCGTTTAAATGTAGCTGTCTAGTTTCCCCAGCATCACTTATGAAGAGACATTCTTTTCCATTGTATAGTCTTGCCTTCTTTGTCTTTGATTAATTGACCATAAGTCCATGGGTTTATTTCTGTGATATCTTTTCCATTACATGGATCTACACATCTGTTTTTATTATTTCATAACTATAGATTTGTTATAGGCTGAAGTCAGGGAACATGATACCTCCAGCTCTGTTCTTTTTTCTCAATGTTGTTTTGGTTACTCTGAGTCTTTTATATGTCCATACAAATTTTAAAATTATTTGTTCTAGTTCTGTGAAAAATGCTGTTGGTGTTTTGATAGGGATTGCAATGAATCTGTAGTTTACCTAGGATAGTATGGTCATTTTAACAATATTAATTTTTATAATCCATGAACATGGTATATCTTTCCTTCTGTTTGTGTTGTCTTTAATTTCTCCTATGAGTTTCTTGTAGGTTTCTGAGTAGAAGACTTCTACCTTCTCAGGTAGTTTTATTCATAGATATTTTATCCATTTTGATGCAACTGTAAAAGGGATTATTTCTTTAACATATTTATCATTGTTTTTAGTGTATAGAAATGCAACAGATTTATGTATATTTTGTATCCTGCTACTTTATTGAATTCATTAATGAGCTTTAGTAGTGTTTTGTGGTGACTTTAGGATTTAGTATATTATCATGTCATCTGCAAACACTGACAGCCTTACTTCTTACTTTTCAATTTAGAATAATTTTACTTCTTTTTCTTGTCTGATTAATGTGGCTAGGAGTTTTAATACTGTGTTGAATAAAAATAATGAGAGTGGGAACCCTTGTCATTTTCTTTATCTCAGAGGAAATGCTTTCAGGTTTTCACCATTTTATTATGAAGTTAGCTGTGGGCTTAACATATATGGTCTTTATTTTGTTGAGGTACATTCCCTCTATACCCACTTTATTCAAATTTTTTTTTATCCTAAATGGAAGGTTGAACTTTGTTAAAAGCTTTTTCTGCATCTGTTGAGCTGATAATATGATTTTCATTATCCAATTTGTTAATGTTGTATATCACATTGATTGATTTGTGGATATTGAGCTGACCTTTCATCCTTGAGATAAATCCCACTCAATCATGGTATATGATCCTTGTAACGTATTGTCGGACTTGGTTTGCTAATATTTTGTTGAGGATTTTTGCATCTATGTTCTTCAGTGATATTGGATTGTAATTTTTTTTAATGATATCTTTGGTTTGGGTATCAGAGTAATGCTAATGTTTTAGAGAGAATTTGGATGTATTCCTGCAATTTTTTGGAATAGTTTGATAAGGATAGGTGTTAATCAATAACATGTGTGAACATTCATTTATTCATTTAATAAATGAATATCGATTAAATTTAGTGATTTGCTTCCTTTGATGTTCATTAATTGTATTCTTCCCCCAATACATGTTCCTTTACACAAAAATCTCATATATGATTAATTTCAAGTGCTTCAAGGGCCCTCTGAAGTTTGACCACACTGTATCTAAAACTGTATCTCAAAGTTTTGACATTTGTGTTCCACTTTCAGGTTCCAACTGCAGGTTTTGGTTCTCCTGCAGAAAAATTCACAAAAATTCAGAAAAAAAATTAAAACCGTCTAATTTAAAATTATTATTAATAACTGCTTCATATCTGGGAGGAAGCTGCAAAGCATTTGTGCTGTCTCTGTTAGATAGTTTGCACAATTGAATAGATCTGGACCCAGGAAAAACAGAATGAGGTCTTACTAATCAAAATCCTATTAGTTGATAAATGGATGATGATTTGATGTTCAAATGCTGGAAAGTTGGCTCTGGAAAACCATTACTTCATATTCTGTAAAAATATTTGGATGTGGTTCTAAATTATGAGAAGGCATATGACCTCAATTTATCTTTTAGATAAATGAAGAAATTTGTCAATCTGTGGGCACATGCATGTAGCAGAAGCTGTAATAATAACTGAATAACCCACCAATTATTCCTTTACATTTTCCAGTATCCCCATAATTAAGTAGAACAATATATGGTTCTCATTCTGACCAATAAAATGAAAGTGACACTTCTGTACATCATTTACAAGCCAAGGCAGTGAGAAGCTTGTGTGTGCATATCCAGGCTCTCTCCTTCTCTGCTGTAGTGGCTGGAAGATTGTGTGTTCCAGATGAGGCAAGTAGAAGATGATAGAACCTCTATCAGATTTGATTCCTCTGAGGACGTGTGAGGCAGAGCCCTGGCTGCCCCACAATATTCAGGAGTGAGAGTAAGAAATAAATCTTTATAATTTCAAGGAAATGTTTCCACTGCAACACAGGCCTAGCTTCATCTAACAATGACATGATAGTAAGTACTGGAACACTTGCACTCAAGTCCAATCTATTTTAGCAATCTTGATACGCTCAGCTTTTATAAAGGATATTTAAAAATATTAAATATATAATGATTTATATGTGACCATTGAAAATATTGGATGTATTTTTACCATAGTGTCATTTGAAAGTATTTCAAGTTTTTCCTGATTTCAAAATATATTCTGTACTTTTTTCCCTTCATTGGCAGGCATAATTCAATGTCAAAACCAGAATTATGGTACGTGTCATTATGGTACATATTTAATAGACATGTGCTCTAATGGCCAGATTCCAATTAGATTCTCAGCTTTCATGCTTTTTTTATACTGCTAAACCAGGGTCCAGAGGATAATTGTTCTTATTGGTAGTTAAATAATGTATGGATTGGAATTTAGGTTTTATAGCCTAAAGACCATGACTAGCAGTCCATCAAAATATTTGCTTCTCCTCACAGATAACAGATTTGACACTGGAAAGTGGCTGGCCATTCAAGCCTCACTTTTCTCAGTGTCCTTGTAATTAAGTGTGGCTATATCACTAAGTACCAACAACCCAGGTGTAAATGGAAGAAATGAATGCCATTTAGAGGACTGGCTCATAAAGTTCTCCAGTACATTGCTCCTTTATGTTCTTCACAGTTATGGCAGGCTGGTAGGAAGAATTACAGAGTAACCTTAACGAGGGCAGAGACTCTGTCAATATTGGTCCCTGGAGAATTGTACAAAGCAGGAATATCCCCAATGTTTTTACCCATCCAGAACTGCTAGTAGAACAAGAAAAATCTATCACAACATTGTGAGTCAGCTATACTTAAATAAAACTTAAAAAAATAACTAACTAAATAAATAAACATGCCCACAAGCAGTTTAAGCCAAAAATTTGGAAGACATCTCTGGCAGCCTGACAATGTTTTTGAGTGCCTAAAATAAAATGTATAGGAAATCAAATACACTGAAATGTAATTACCAAAATATTAAAACAGAAAGAATACAAAAATCTACTATAACCTGTGAAAATTAAATATTGTACACATTTGGGTCTATCAGTTACAGACGTTAACTTTTCTAGCAGTCTTTGTTGAGTACATAAATAGTTCCCAATGGATAATAATTATCTTATACCTTTTCAAGTATGTACTTAAGGCATAATATATATCTTAAACTAATTTTTTAAAGTATGTTCTTTTATTTCCTGAGGTGAATTTTTAAAAAATGGGAAATCCCACTCCCTCATATAGACACAAACCTATTCCCATAACTGATTCATATTCAGCATATAGCCATGCTTGTTTCCTCCCTAAACTCACTGACATTCTGTTAGTATTGTTGGCTTCTAAATTGTGGCATTTAGAATAGCCTTTCCATGATGATGATGATGAGGAGGAGGAGGAGGAGGAGGAAGGTGATGCTTTAACTCTTTAGTGGTAAGTACCAATTAGGGCACTAGAAACACGAATATGAGCAGGATGCAGTTTCTCATTTGGACTTGCTCACAATCCAGCCCAACAGTTCTTGAAGGTCTTTCCACACAAACTTCCTCTCAGAAATTTAGCAATTGTTACATGAAACAAAATGCTACTGGTCAAATAAACTTGGGAAACTATTAAGAAAGAGCATCATTTCTGGAAGCAGACCTCAGACTCTGCTGAAGGTATTTAATCTGTTTTTCTGTTTATTTTTAAAATGGAAATGAAATTTTACCCCTTGATGAAAAAAATGAATTTAAAGAGTTCTCTTGTGGCACAGCAGGTTAGGATCTGGTGTTGTTTTTGCAGCAGCTTAGGTTGCTGCTTAGGTTAAGGATCTGTTGGTATGGGCTCAATTCCTGGCCTGGGAACTTCCACATGCCATGGGCACAGCCAAAAAAAAAAAGTTTAAAAAATGACTTTAAAATTTTCAGAATAGTGCTTAATACATAGAAAGGACTCAACCAAAATAGTTAAGATTATTATTTTCTTTCATCTCTATCTTAGAGACTCAGGGTATAGTCTGGAGCATAGTACAGTCTCTGATAAATCCTACAATAAACCAAATCTAACCCATAGAACAACAACTTAAAAAACCCTGCTTATTTTATAGTTACCTGGTTATATAGTTATGGGTGTATATATATATAGATATAGATATAGATATAGATACATATAGATATAGATAGATAGATAAATAAATAGATAGATAATAGATATAAAAGGGCAGACTTTATTTTCCTCATCATCACACTTAATAACATTCAATAGAACAATTTTCCATTAATCAAATATTGCATTGTGCCCATCAATTCGCATATAGAAAGGCAGTGCTCAACACAGAAACCATCCTCTTAAAAAAGAATGTCTTCTAAGCTTACTGCATCTTGGAAGAGTCCATTGTCCCTGAGATAAGTTAGTTGGGCATTTAGCGAAAATTTAGTTAACAAATTATATTATTCTCATACCTGCTTCACCAAAGACCTGTTCCTTCCCTCACAGACTGAACATTTGCATGTATATTGTCCCAAGCTGGAGCCAATACAAACTTGCCACAAGTGCTCAGATTTGATATTCTGGTCAGTTTGACCTAATCGGCTCATTGCTCTTCCCTGGTAAAAGTTCTACACTACCTCTATTTTTAAGACCCTTTGAGAGCATTTCATGAGTTTTTTGTCTAGTTTACTTTCTAATTTCCTTTTGAAAATTTCCTGGAAAAAAATTTTTTTACTAAATAAAGTAATATATTTAAGTCTAACAGAGTCACAGGCCCAGAGTAGACACTTGATAGATGATGGTTTCTTTTCTTTTTTTTTTTTTACTCAATGAATTTGATTACATTTATAGTTGTACAATGATCATCACAACCGATTTTATAGCATTTCCATTAAGTTGATTAATTTTTTTTTTTATTTTCCCACTGTACAGCAAGGGGGTCAAGTCATCCTTAGATGTATACATTGCAGTTACAGTTTTTTTTTTATTTTCTAAGACAAACTTCCATGTGGTCTTATTTTAAGAAAGTGTCATAGTCACCCCACCTTTCGGGAACAACCACCCTGATCAGTGCAACCATCAAATTGAGGCAAGACCCTCCACCAGCAAAAAAATTATGACTTGCTGAAGTTTCAGGTGATGGTCAGCATTTTAGCAATAAAGCATATTTTAATTAATTGCTCTTTAGGCACAATGTTATTTCATACTTAATAGACTATGTAAACATAACTTTTATGTGCACTGAGAAACCAAAAAGTTGTGTGACTTCCTTTATTGCAATATTTATTTTATCACAGTGGTCTGGAACGAAACCCTCAATATCTCTGAAGTATGCTTGTTTACCTTTTACCAGTATTTCTATAATATATTTTTAACAACATACATAAGGAAAATACAGTTATCTCAGGCAGAAACATTCCAGGGATAACTAAAATAGCAGATAATCTTAAAGATTAATAGCTTCTTAGAACTTTGAAGTATTGGGTTCAATACTCTCAAATTGTAGTCAAATTTCAAATTTGACTATAACTTGAGAAGGTGAATTCTATTTTTTTGTTCTTTCCCATTTTGGGGGTGGGGGTCTTTTTGGAGCTGTACCCAAAAAGACCTCCATGGCATATGGAGGTTCTCAGCCTAAGGGTCGAATCAGAGGTGTAGCCTCTGGCCTACACCACAGCCACAGCAATGGGATCTGAGCCATGTCTGTGACCTGCACCACAGCTCACAGCAACACCAGGTCCTTAACCCACTGAGCGAGGCCAGGGATTGAACTTGTATCCTCATGGATACTAGTCAGAATCATTTCCACTGAGCTCTGAGAAGATGAATTTTAATCTGCTTTCTTGCATCGGGCATGAGGTCCAGAAGCAATTATTCAAAGTGAGCAGAGCCTATAATTCACATGCATATAAATGACTTCCTGATATCAAACAGTGACTTCTCCACTTTACTCACTTACTGCACTAAGAAGTATGAAGAGCTTATTCCACGTCAAGTGTAACACTAGGGTTGCAGATATGCTCAGGGACCATACCCTCATGAATCATCTAGTGATTAAAATAGATGTTCAAATAGCAGAAATTCATGATGCCATGAAAACACAGGATATCTAGGGGCATCCTGCCCCAAATGAGGGAGATTGGGAAAGGCTTCCAAAGGAGATGAGATTTAAAGAAAGAGAAGGAATTAAAACCTACTTATTTGTTGTGTGGCTTTGGGAAAGTTACTTAGATTAAGTAAGCCTTGGGTTTTTTAATCTGAAAACTAATAGTATCAGTGTCACAAGTAACTGAAAAAATTAAATTATATCATGCTTATAAATCTCATAATGTAATGCCTCCCAGAGATTTAAACACCCTAAATGTTTCGAAGGGCTGTACCTCAAACTCTTTGTTAGCAATTGTAATTATTTCATTAATAAACTCTATTGAAGACACATGCACCCACATGTTCATTGCAGCACTATTCACAATAGCCAAGACATATAAACAACCCAAATGTCCATCCACAGATGATTGGATTAGGAAGATGTGGTATAGATACACAATAGAATACTACTCAGCCATAAAAAAGAATGACATAATGCCATTTGCAGTAACATGGATGGAACTAGAGACTCTCATACTGAGTGAAATAAGTCAGAAAGAGAAAGACAAACACCAAATGATATCATTCATATATGGTATCTAATATACAGCACAAATGAATGTTTCCACAGTAAAGAAAATCATAGACTTGGAAAATAAACTTGTGGCTACCCAGGGGGAGAGGGAGGGAGCGGGAGGGATTGGGAGCTTGGGGTTAACAGATGCAAACTATTGCTCTTGGAATGGATTTACAATGAGATCCTGCTGTTTAGCATTGAAAACTATGTCTAGATACTTACATCACAACACAACAATGGGAGGAAAAATATGTATACATGTATGTGTAACTTGGTCCCCATGCTGTACAGTGGGAAAATAAATAAATCAAATAATTAATTAATTAATTTTTAAAAAGACAGGGCAATTAAAAAAAAAACTCTATTGTAAATAACCACAAATTAGCAGGCACTATCTTCTGGAAACCTCACTGATGTTTTTTAAAAAATTATTGTCAACACCAAATATAGATGAAAAATAGTAATATCTGATTGTTAACATATAAACACTACTGTATAAAATATATGATTAATGAGAACCTACTGTATAGCACAGGAAAATCTACTCAGAAGTTCATAATAACTGATATGAGAAAAAGAATGGACCTATTTATATGCACGACTGATTCACTTTGCTGTACCCCTGAAACTAATATAACATTGTAAGTCAACAATACTCCAATAAAATGAAATAATAATAATAATAGTATCTGATTGTTTAGAAAGTGGCTGATTCATATGAAGTTGCCATTTTTGTATGTCAAAAACGGCCAAAGATTAGCAACTCATGTAGTTCAACCTAAACATTTACATTGCAGTTATTCTCAATATAAATACTAAGTTTTGTAGATAGTTGCATGAAGCTCAAGAAAGGGCTAGTTAATACACACTAGCACATCTCAAATGTTTTGAGGAAAAAAAAAATTTACTGTTTGATAGATATACTTGCACTAAATTTTCTTCAGCCTTTAGAGACCAGCATTACAAATCATCTCACTTTCAAAGTGTGACAAAAGTGATAAATCATTTGTGACAAGACAATATTTTTATAAAAAGCTTGCATTTTCCATGTAAATATGGATAAGATTGGCAAAGTCACTTTCTTGAAAAGAAAATGAGACAACCTTAACTTAGAGAAATTGCCTTACACTTTTCCTGTAATTGAGTCACTAAAGGAAATTGCTGTCCCCTTGCTATCCTGAGCCCAAGTTCACCTATTTCCCAGGCATGAAAAATGAAGCTCCACATAAAAATCTCCAAAATATAGATGAGGATGAGAATGTGGGAAATATTTATTTAGTTAGTGATGAGTTTGTTCCCTGATACATCATCAATGGCAGGTTTCCACGAATGCAAAAAGCAGGGGCCCCTTAGCCACAAAGACAAAAATCACTAATGTGTATCACTTCAACTGAATACTTAGTTTAATTATTTTCAACTCCTCATCAGTCCAAAACACACAGAAATCTTTCCTGTTATAACTGAGTGACACATTTTGAGGTATATCTACTCCTTTGAGTAACTGATAATCATTTGAGAGAAAATATTGTGGGAGTTCCCATCGTGATGCAGCGGAAATTAATCCAACTAGGAACCATGAGAGAAAATATTGTGCTAAAAGACATCAGGGGTATGTTGTTGTCCCTCCTGTTACCAGTTTAAGAAGTGCCACTTTCCCTTTACTAGTATCAACATGTCTCCAGTATAAAATTTCAAACCTATTGCATTATTTGGAGAAGGTGGCTTTATATCAATCAAAATTGTTGGGGAGTTCCTGCTGTGGTGCAATGGGTTAAGAATCCAACTGCAGTGGCTCGGGTCTCTGTGAAGGTACAGGTTTCGGTCCTCTGCCCAGCATGGTGGGTTAGAGGATCCAGTGTTGCTGCAACTGTGCCTTGGATTCAGTCCCTGGCCCGGGAAATTCCATATGCCGTGGGTGCTGCCATTAGAAAATAACATTGTGTTGGATTACTCTGCAGAATTTTCAGAGATGGAGGAGTTAGTGGTGATGTCAAAATCTAGCCTGTGGTGCACCCTTATGTCCACAGCAGCACTATTCACAATAGCTAAGACATAGAAGCAACCTAAGTGTCCTTTGACAAAGGAATGGATGAAGAAGATATAGTACATATATGCAATAGAATATTATTCCACCGTAACAAAGAATGAAATAATACCATTTGCAGCAACATGAATGGACGTAGAGATTATCCTGCTAAGTGAAGCAAATCTGACAAATAAAGATAAATAACATAGGATATGATCTCTATGTAGAATCTAAAATATGACACAAATGAACTTAGCTACAAAACAGAAACAGACTCAGACATAGATAACAGAATTGTGGTTCCCAAGGGGGAGGGGAGAGGGGAGAGATTTGGGAGTTTGGGATTAGCAAATGCAAACTATTACACTTAGAATAGATAAAAAAAAAAAAAAAGGTCCTACAGTATAGAACAGAGAGCTATATTCGATATCCTGTAATGAACCATAATGGAAAAGAATTTGAAAAAGAATATATATGTAAATAACTGAATCACTTTAATGTACGACAGAAACTAGCACAACATTGTAAATCAACTATACTTCAATAAAATAATTTTTTAAAAATCTAGCATGTTGAGTGATGCCTGTGGAAAAAGGCAGAGTAAGAAATTCCAAATTCTACCACTCCATAAAACCAACTAAAAGGGGCAAAAGTTGTCAAAATCAACTTGTTTGGAACTCTGAAAATTAACCAAAGACTTGGTAGCAACATGGGTAGCACTTATTCAAGGAAAGCAGCAGGTTTTCAGTAAGAATCATTGACTTTTTAGCATTTTAACCTACCACACTCTCATTTCCCTCACCTCAGCTCCACAGTAGCCATGAAAATAACAGTTTGCCTTCCCAATACTGGAAAGAAAAGAATAAATCTCATTTTCAAAGAAGTGCAAGTATTTGTTTTGACCTGTCTGATGGCTCCCTGGAGGAACAGTGCAAAACATTTGTCTCTACTTTGCCTAATTTGAAACTGACCCAGTGCTAACTTTGCTTCCTGCGGGACATGTGTCAAAAACATTCATAGGCTGACGTTGTGGTTGCTGCTGCCTGAGGCAATGGGTGACAGTTGGCACTATCAAAAATTGTCATAGACTAGTCAAGGAGTTTGAAAAGGAAGGCTGAGGGGTGAGATGTACAAAGTGTGGTGGCAGGGGGGATTTGAAAATCTCCAATACACTGTTGGGAATAGAGAAGCCTGCACACAAGCTTGGACCTGTACATATACTCAAGAAAGATCTGAGAAGGTCCCATGCTCTCATTTCTGACTGACCTTGAGGTTCTGTGGAAGCAGAAAGGGAAGGCTGAGGCAGGGTTGTAAATTTGGTTAAGCATCAAGGGTAGGAAGAAATTTCCCAATAGAGAGCCAAACTGCAAAGATGAGATTTTTTGTTTACTTTTGCCTATGGTCATTTAGGGGGATCTCTATAAAATCACTAGCTCTATAAGGTCTCTAGAACAGAGACTTCAGAGGAAAGTTTTACAGCCACCTACTGCAAAGAATAGACAACTGACACAATCAGTTTTGAAAAGTCACCAAACAAACAACAACTCAAGCAAGCTGCAACAACGTGAAATCTGGGGAAAGTTGAGAATCTGATTTTCAGAAGTCCACATCATAATATTCAAAATGTCTAGTTTTCAAAAAAAAAAATTATAAGGCATGCAATGAAACAGGAGAGTGTGGCTTCTGGGCAAGGAAAAGGAAAGAGTAGAAAAGGCCTGAGGCCTCCCAGATGTTACTATAGACAAACACTTCAATCAGCCATGCTACATTTGTTTAGTGTGCTAAAGGAAAGCACATCTAGTCTAAAAAACTAAAGAAAATATCAAACACAGAATATAAACAAAGAGATATAAATTACAACAAAAAAAAAAGAACAAAATAAAAGAGTTCCCATTGTGGCTCAGTGGGTTGAGAACCCAATATAGTGTCCGTGAGGATGTGTGTTCAATCCCTGGCCTCACTTAGTGGGTCAAGGATCCAGCACTGCTGCAAGCTGTGGTATAGGTCACAGATGTGGTTCAGATATGGTGTTGCTGTGGCTGTGGTGTGTGTAGGCCGGTAGCTGCAGCTCCAATTCTGCCCTTAACCTGGGAACCTCCATCTGCTGCAGATGCAGCCCTAAAAAGAAAAAAGAAAAAACTAAATAAAAATGTGAGGTTGAAAGAGAAATGAAGACCTTTCCAGATAAACAAAAGCTGGTAGAAGTCATAGCTGAGATATTTGCTTTACAAAGGTTCTAAAGACAATCCTTCAGGCTGAAGGAAAAGAACTCCAGACAGTAAGCTACCTCCACCAGAAGAAATAAAGAATACTGGTCATTGTACCTTCACAGGTAAAGATAAAAGATAGCATAAATATATATTTTCCAAACTTGGGTGTTATAAATTAAAAGGTGGACTATAATCCTCAGGGTAACTAGGAAGAAATTAACCAAAAACTATACTACAAGAGATGACCAAGAAATTTAAAAGATACAATGGGAAATATCAACAGAGCACAGAACAAGGCAATAATAGAGAAACTGAGGAATGAAAAAGACATAAAACACACTGAAGCAAAAAATATGTGAAAAAATAAAAATAAACACATGTTAGTATGGAAAAAACCACATTGAAGAAAATCTAGCATATGACTATATGAGTGGATGGAAAATGCATATGGAGGAATTGATCATTAGAAATGAAAAGTCAAGTAATGAACAATTTTGAAGTGTTGGAATTTTTACCCCCACGGGAATTAAAGTGGCAGAAAGGACAAGAGGTATTAGGGAGAAGGTGAAGGTCCAGGGGCGAAAGTCTACACTGGGTTGAGGAAGAGAGGTGGTGACACCAACAGAGAAGGAGTGAAAAGGTTCTTCTTACACGGGTTTAGGAGGACAGATGCAAAAGTTATTATGGCAGGAAGTTGTGAATGGAGGTAAGAAGACACCACCTCTGATGCTGGCCTGTGTGTTGAAAGAGAAAGAAAAGGCTGTAAAGGCAAGCAGAAAGCAGAGTTTCAGGGGTGGAGCAGGATGGGTCTCAGCTAAAGCTAGTAGGTGACAAATATTCACATACACACACAATATGGGGCTAACAGTGCATACTGCTTAGATGTGTCCTAAATACAGCCTTATCAAGAAGAAGCAAGTTTTTGGAGTTCCTGTCTCGGCTCAGCAGCAACAAACCCAACTAGTATCCATGAAGACTTGGGTTTGCATCCGGAATTGCCATGAGCTGTGGTATAGGTCACAGACATGGCTCAGATCTGGTGTTGCTGTGGCTGTGGTCCAATTAGACCCCTAGCCTGGGAACTTCCATATGCCATGGATGCAGCCCTAAAAAGACCAAAAAAAAGAAAAGAATAAGAAGAAAGTTTATTAAATGGATCTGAGGGAACAAGTTTCACACTTGGAAATAAAGTCTGTGAGTGACAAAATGGTGCTTATCAGTCCAAATACAAATATTTTATCTCAAACATAAGTCCTCAGGGAATTTCTAATGTGCAGACCAAATTATGGCAATAACCCATAAAGATAAAATTGCCACAAAGTATGATCAAGAAAGGTTGATGTGAAGTCTGTGAGACTTAGGGCTCAAAAAAAATCCATGGATGTCCAGGAATAGTAAAAGAAAATGACTCAACCTAGCACACATCCTTGTGAAGATGAGGCCATCATGGATCTGACCATATAAATGAATACCTTCCTCTGTTAACTCTCAATCATCTTTATTCAGTGTAAGTGTCCATAAATGTGTCATGATATCACACATGATAAAACCAAAAAAAAAGTGTTTTCAATCCCATGAAGGCATTATTGTAAAAATAGTTTACTCTTTTGCACTTTAAATATGATTCATTCTCTCCACAGGAAATACTCAAATAATTTTCACCTATTCAAGAGTTACTACATATCATACATTTTCTAAAACTGCTTACTTTATGAATGGATTTCCTCCCCCCCAAAAAAAAGAAAAGAAAGAAAGAAAAGAAAAGAAAAAAGAAAGGAGAGTAATTGCTGGGGAGTTGCCATGTTCTCAGAAAGGCAGATAAAAGAAAAGAATCCAAGTCAATTGAATTGTTCTTGCTTCTCTGAGCTACAGTCAGACCTAGTCTCGGTCTGTTCACCTGAGTCACAATAAACGAGCTCATCTAACATCTGCCTTTTAAATAGTTTCTCAACCATATACATTTGCCAGACATAACCCACTGTGATGTCTCCAACTAGGAAAGGAAATGCTAATTCATAAGTCGCTGATCAGGGAGTTTCCATTGTGTCTCAGTGGTTAATGAACAAGACTGGTACCCATGAGGATGCAGGTTTGATCCCTGGCCTTGCTCAGTGGTTTTAGGATCCAGCTTTGCCGTGAGCTGTGGTATAGGTCACAGATGTGGCTCAGATCCCGAGTTGCTGTGGCTCTGGCGTAGGCCAGCGTCTACAGCTCTAAATAGACCACTACCCTGGGAACTTCCATATGCTGCAGGTGCAGCCCTAAAAAGACAAAAGACAAAAAAAAAAAAAAAAAAAAAAAAAAAAAAAGAAGTTGCTAGTTGGAAGTATAAACAGTTGGACAACACTGGCAGTCCCTTTGCCTTCATAGTCCTAATGATTAATAAAGGAGTGAACTAAAAATAACTGCACAACAGATGTCAAGAACCATAGCAACAGTACCTGATTCTCTGTTTTTTTGTTAGTGCTAACCAGTATATGGCCTAATGAGAGAACTCACACAAATTAAAAAAGGAGGCAGAGGGAGGAATGGACTGGGGGTTTGGGATTGGCACGCACCCTGAGGTATACAGAATGACTGGCCAATGGGAACCTGCTGTATAGCACAGACTACCCAATATTCTATGATCATCTATATGAGAAAAGACTGAAAGAGAATGGATGTGTGTACATGTATAACTGAATCATTTTTACAGCAGAAATTATCACAACCATGTAAATTAACTATACCTCAATAAAACTTTAAAAATTTATTAAATTAAAAAATAAAATAATGTTCGGTTACATTTAAAAAAAAAAGAGGCAATATTTCTAAAAATCTAGATAGTATGGAGTAGTGTAATAGGCATGGATGACTTGCCCCTAGCTACTGGCTAAGATTTTTAAATTCCAGGAGCTTAGGAAATCCAGCCAAAGGATGTAGTCTTTCTTCAGTGTCTGTGACAGGATCATGCAGCTGCTCCAAACACAATACACACCACATGACCAATGTGTAGAATCGCGTCTTGGCACTACACCATGGTGTGAAATGTTACAACTTCAACATAGCAGCCAAGAAAAATATGACATTAAATGAAATGTATAAAAACAAGCTTGTGCAAGCATGAGAACAGTTTTTGGAGGGGAAAAAAAAATGAGACTCTTACTCCATAAATACTCGGGCCAAAAAAAAAAGTCAAACTTTGAAGTTGTTTCCATTGTGACCACAACTTCAGTGACAGTCCCACTCACTAAATTATCTACCTGTTGTCTCCACTCTGCTGAACTTTCCTGCTCTTATTTGGTCAGAAATATGGACACTATGTTACCATGATAATCTTGTACTTTAGGAGGGAAAAAAGAAAGATCTTAAAGACATTTTTCTCTTTATGATTAAAAGAAATCTTTCAAGCTTTGCTGGTACAGCACTAATTAACACAACATTGTAAATCAACTATACTTCAATAATTTTTTTTTTAAATCTTGCAAATTCAAATAAAGGCTGAAATAAATACAGCTATTGCTTGCGGGCCTATTACTAGTTCTCTAAGTCTATATTATGACCAGGTTTGCACAGAGTTGTGTTGTACGTGTTGTGCAGTTGGGCGTGGTGGCACCCAGACAAAGCGCAAGTGGGAGCCAAAATCTTCCTCAGGATGAAGAATTTGCCTTCTTTGTATTTGTCTGTCCGTGGGTGGTGCCATTTTGAAATTTGTCTGCTATGGAGTTCCCGTCGTGGCGCAGTGGTTAACGAATCCGACTAGGAACCATGAGGTTGCGGGTTCGGTCCCTGCCCTTGCTCAGTGGGTTAACGATCCGGCGTTGCCGTGAGCTGTGGTGTAGATTGCAGACGTGGCTCGGATCCTGTGTTGCTGTGGCTCTGGTGTAGGCTAGTGGCTACAGCTCCGATTAGACCCCTAGCCTGGGAACCTCCATATGCCGTGGGAGCGGCCCCAAAGAAATAGCAAAAAAAAAAAAAAAAAAAAAAAGAAAAAAAAAAAAACAGAAAAAAAAAAAAAAAAAAAAAAAAAAAAAAAAAAAAAAAAAAAAAAAAAAAAAAGAAATTTGTCTGCTGAAGGGAACATCTAATTAAGTCACACAAACATAATGGTATGCAAGCAAGGATCCCGATTATAACAAGGAAAAAATCAGATGTAAAAACAAAACAAAACAAAAAAACTTGACAGTTTTATAATAAAGGCCAGGAGACTAAAAAAGAGAACTGAAATGTAGGGTAGTTTTTTATGAAAAATTCAGAAGGTTAGGAGTCCCGTGGTGGTTCAGCAGGTTAAGGATCGGCATTGTCACAGCAGCAGCTCAGGTTAGACCCCTGGCCTGGGAAATTCCACATGCTGTGGACGTGGCTGAAAAGGGAAAAAAAAAAAAAGTCCAGAAGGTTGGATATTGAAGGAAGAGCAGGATGGGTATTGGAGAGAAGGTTGTATGTACGTACCTGGGCCTTGGAATTATCCAATCAACATTTCCCAGGCGGGGAGGAAGGAAGGAAGGGAGGGAGATGGGAAGAAAAGGAAGAAAGTAAGAGGATAAAAGGAAAAGAGAGAGGAAAAGAAGAGGAAGAGAAAATGAAAAAAGAAGGAAAAAATGTTTGTGAAGAAAAGAAGCTATATATATATTAAGAAATTCAAAGAATTGTCACTTAAAAAGGAATCCTCATTCTACAGAAGTGTGACCATGATAAGTAGATTCAGAGAGGCAGTTATTGATTCACACCCTAAAAAAGAACTTTATGAAATTGTAGTTGTCTGAACTAAGATAAAGTACTCTGTCCTTTGTCTCCAGGAATATCCATATAAAGCCTGGGAAATTATTTTCAAGAGAGGTTGGTGTTGGATTTATACAGTATATAATAGGTGGACCGGATTGAGACTGAAGATACTTTCAAGCTTGACTTGTATTCATTTGCTGAACTTCAGCATCTTCATGGGAGACAATACATTGATTAAGGCATATGCATATATATATTATGTATATGTATTTCTCTCTCTCTTTTTCAAGCCATTGATTCCTATATGGAGGGTAGCGTTTTCAACAAATATTTATTTCCAAATCGTTATTGGTCTTCTGAAAGAACAAAAAACACTTCATAAAATCCTTATGGTAAGTTATCACATTACAGAGATTCACATCTGAAAATAGTTTTAAAAAGCACAAAGCAAAGAGACATACCACAAGCAAATATTTTTATTCCTGCTGTACATGAGAGAAAAATAAATTCAAAATATATAAACCCTATTTCACAGAAAATGTTTTTGATGTATCAACAAAAGCTACGAGTAGACTACATACAGAAAATTATGCTAATTTCTAAATATAGTCATTACACATCTATATCCTGTTTTTAGCTTGTTACTTGTGAATAGTTCTAGATTGTTTTGTGTTGATCAAAAGTGATGACTTTTTTGCCAATATTTGGAAATTGGCAAAACTTAAGGTGAATTTTTCCATTATTTATTAAGCCCATATGAATTTCAAGGATTATTTATGAGCCGGCTTGATTCATTTAAAAGGTTCCTAGTGATGGATTTGTTTATAAAATATGTTAATGCCTAGAAAATTTACTCAATCAAACAAATTTTTCATGTGAACTTTTCCATCAAAAGGAACACTAATTCTAAGGACACGGATTCCAACCCCTCTTTGGCTAAATTTCCTTTATAGATTAGCAATTCCTGAACACCCACTCCATGCCAGGGATTTTACATGTACCAAGGAAGCCCTGGCTGAGTTTATTCTCTAAGAAATTTATTTTTCAATTGAAGGAAGGATAATTAGGAACTGGATTGGGCTTGATGTAGCCCCATGTGAACCAGACAATTGAAGACCACAGATGGTCTTACTTAAGACTAAATAACCTAGATATTAGGAAAAGAAACTGATGTTCAACTACTGTGGGAACTGGCATTGCACTGTTGATGCCACTGGTCCAAAAGGGGAGCCTTACTCCCCAAAACATGATTATGAAAACCCAGCATTTTCCATAGATGTTGAAGGCTTTTTTTATCCTAAATTGCCAGAGTTCAAAATCATGAGCACACTTTATTAAAAATAACCTAAAGACATGACTCTGTGAATAACTGCGAATTCCTGCAAACTTCTGAACACAAAAGAGACTTAGATCTAAAATCCTTAAATTGTCAGGTAGAAGGAAAGGTTGTGCATAATTTTATGAATAAAAGCAAACAAATGTTGAATAACTTTAAAAAGACTTTTTTTGCATACAAATGTTATGGTAAATTCATGATTCAACTTTTAATAGAAATGATCTTTAGAAATTGTGTTTTAATTTGGGAGGTAATTTAATCAAATATTGTGGTCCAGAATATTTTTGACCATTTCCTACACCATCCAAATTTTAAAACATATTAGTGGTATTTTATTCAATTGTGGAACACACACCAGCCCCAGTGCTCCGATTGCTGCACTACAGTCTGTGTCAAACTCAGAGAGAACAACATGAGTAGTTCTAAATAATAAGGCTTATGAAAGGAGTCATGACTCATGGTCACCATCACTGAATATGCAAAAGGCTTGGTAGACTGAGAAGCCAGGAAGTTGAAGAGTTAAAAATTCAAAAGGTGATAAGTTTTTTGAGTGGTATGATTTTGAATATGATTTTATGATTTTGACCATTTTAGCTCCAAAGATTTTTGTTTTGTGTTTGTTTTATTTATTTATTTATTTTTCCTCTGTACAGCGTGGGGGCCAAGATACACTTACATGTACACATTTTTTTTCCAACCTTCGTTCTGTTACAATAAGTATCTAGACATTGTTCTTAATGCTACTCAGAAGGATCTCATCGTAAATCCATTCCAACTTGTATCTGATAACCCCAAGCTCCTGATCCCTCCCACTCCCTCCCTCTCCCCACCCTGGGCAGACACAAGTCTATTCTCCAGGTCCATGATTTTCTTTTATGTGGAAATGTTCATTTGTGCTGTATATTAGATTTCAGTTATAAGTGAAATCATATGGTATTTGTCTTTGTCTTTCTGGCTCATTTCACTCAGTATGAAATTCTCTAATTCCACCCATGTTGCTATAAATGGTATTATGTCATTCTTTTACATGGCTGAGTAGTATTCCATTGTGTATATATACCACTTCTTCATAATCCAATTGTCCGTCGATGGACATTTAGGTTGTTTCTATGTCTTGGCTATTGTGAATAGTGTTGCAATGAACATGAGAGTGCATCTCTCTTTTAAGTAAAGTTTTGTCCAGATATATGCCCAAGAGTGGGATTGCAGGGTCATATGAAAGTTCTATGTATAGATTTCTAAGGTATCTCCAAACTGTTCTCCATAGTGGCTGTACCAGTTTACATTCCCTCCAACAGTGCAAGAGGGTTCCCTTTTCTCCACACCCCCTCCAGCACTTGTTATTTGTAGACTTATTAATGATGGCCATTCTGACTGGTGTGAGGTGGTATCTCATGGTAGTTTTTATTTGCATTTCTCATAATCAGCGATGTTGAGCATTTTTTCATGTGTTTGTTGGCCATCTGTATATCTTCCTTGGAGAACAGTCTATTCAGGTCTTTTGCCCATTTTTCCATTGGGTTGTTGGTTTTTTTGCTGTTGAGCTGTATAAGTTGCTTGCATATTCTAGAGATTAAGCCCTTGTCCATTGCATCATTTGAAACTATTTTCTCCCATTCTGTAAGTTGTCTTTTTGTTTTCTTTTTGGTTTCCTTTACTGTGCAAAAGCGTGTCAGTTTGATTAGGTCCCATGGGTTTATTTTTGCTCTAATTTCTATTGCTTTGGGAGACTGACCTGAGAAAATATTCATGAGGTTGATGTCAGAAAGTGTTTTGCCCATGTTCTCTTCTAGGAGTTTGATGATGTCTTCTCTTACCTTAAGTCTTTAAGCCATTTTGAGTTTATTTTGGTGCATGGTGTGAGGGTGTGTTCTAATTTCATTGGTTTGCAAGCAGATGTCCAGGTTTCCCAGCAATGCTTGCTGAATAGACTTTCCTTTTCCCATTTTATGTTCTTGCCTCCCTTGTCAAAGATTAATTGACCATAGGTGTCAGGGTTTATTTCTGGGTTCTCTATTCAGTTCCATTGGTCTATCTGTCTGTTTTGATACCAGTACCACACTGTTTTGATGACTGTGGCTTTGTAGTATTTCTTGAAGTCTGGAAGAGTTATGCCTCCTGCTTGGTTTTTGTTTCTCAGGATTGCTTTGGCAATTCTGGGTCTTTTGTATGGTTCCATATAAATGTTTGGATTGTTTGTTCTAGTTCTGTGAACAATGTCATGGGTAATTTGATAGGGATTGCATTGAATCTGTAGATTGCTTTGGGTAGTACGGCCATTTTTGCAATATTGATTTTTCCAATCCATGAACATGGAATATCTTTCCATTTCTTTACATCTTCTTTGATTTCTTTGATTAAAGTTTTATAGTTCTCAGCATATGTCTTTTACCTCCTTGGTCAGGTGTATTCCCAGGTATTTGATTTTTAGAGGTGCAATTTTAAAAGGTATTATATTTTTGTATTCCTTTTCTAATATTTCATTGTTGGTATATAGAAATGTGACTGGTTTCTGAATGTTAATCTTATATCCTTATATTCAGATTGACTGAATTTATTAATCAGTTCAAGTAGTTTTGGGGTTGAGTCCTTAGGGTTTTCTATGTATAGTATCATGTCATCTGCATACAGTGACCGTTTTATCTCTTCTCTTCCTATTTGGATGCCTTTTATTTCTTTTGTTTGTCTGATTGCTGTGGCTAGGACTTCCAGTATTATGTTGAATAACAGTGGTGAGAGTGGGCATCCCTGTCTTGTTCCAGATTTGAGTGAGAAGGCTTTCAGCTTTTCTCCATTGGGTCTTACATTTGCTGTGGGTTTGTCATAAATGGCTTTGATTATGTTCAGGAATGTTCCCTCTATACACACTTTGGCGAGGGTCTTGATCATGAATGGATGTTGGACTTTGTCAAATGCTTTTTCTGTATCTGTTGAGATGATCATATGGTTTTTGACTTTTTTTTTTGTTAATGTGGTGTATGACGTTGATTGATTTGTACATGTTGAACCATCCTTGTGAAACTGGGATGAACCCTACCTGGTCATGGTGTATGATCGTTTTGATATGTTGTTGGATTCAGTTGGCTAAAATTTTGTTGAGAATTTTTGCGTCTATATTCATCAAAGTATTGGCTGATAGTTTTCTTTTTTGGTGGTATCTTTGTCTGGTTTTGGAATTAGGGTGATGGTGGCATCATAGAATGTCTTTGGGAGTGTTCCTTCTTCTTCAACCTTTTGAAAGAGTTTAAGGAGGATGGGCACCTCTTTATATGTTTGGTAGAATTCACCTGTGAAGCCATCTGGTCCTGGACTTTTATTTGTAGGGAGTGTTTTTATGACATCTTCAATTTCATTTCTAGTGATCGGTCTGTTCAGTTGGTCTGTTTCTTCTTGATTCAGTTTTGGCAGGCTGTAAGATTCTAGAAAATTGTCCATTTCGTCCAGATTGACAAATTTGTTGGCATATAGTTGTACATAGTATTCTGTTATGGTTCTTTGTATTTCTGCAGAATCTATTGTGACTTCTCCTGTTTCATTTCTAATTTTGTTTATTTGGATTCTTTCTCTCCTCTTCTTGGTGAGTCTAGCTAGGGGTTTGTCACTTTTGCTTACCTTTTCAAAGAACCAGCTCTTGGTTTTATTAATTTTCTCTATTGTTTTTTGAATCTCTATTTTATTGATTTCCCCTTTGATCTTTATAATTTCCTTCCTTCTGCTGACTTTAGGTCTTTTTTGTTCTTTTTTTATTCGTTTAGGTGGAGGGTTGTCAATTTGAGATCTTTCTTCTTTTTTGAGAAAGGCCTGTATCACTATGAATTTCCCTCTGAGCACTGCTTTTGTAGTGTCCCACAGATTTTGAGAGGTTGTGTCTTCATTATCATTTGTTTCAAGATAGTTTTTAATTTCCTTCTTGATTTCCTCATTGACCCATTGGTTTTTTAGTAGCATGTTGTTTAGTCTCCATGTAGTAGGTTTGTTCTCATCTCTTTTCCTGTGGTTGATTTCTAGTTTCACGCCATTGTGGTCAGAGAAGATACTTGAAATAACTTCCATGCTTCTAAATTTGTTGAGGTTAGCTTTGTGTCCCAACATGTGGTCGATTCTTGAGAATGTTCCATGTGCACTTGAGAAGGATGTGTATTCTGATTTTTTGGATGTAGTGTCCTGAAGATGTCAATTAAGCCTAACTTTTCAATTGTTTCCTTTAGGATCTCTGTTGCTTTATTGGTTTTCTGTTTTAGAGGATCTGTCCATTGATGGGAGCGGGGTATTAAAGTATCCTACTATGATTGTATTCCCATAAATTTCTCCCTTTATGTTTGTTAATATTTGTTGTATGTATCTGGGTGCTCCTGTATTTGGGGCATATATGTTGACGATAGTAACATCCTCTCCTTGGATGGATCCCTTAATCATTAAGTAGTGTCCTTCTTTTTCTTTCTTTCTTTTGTTTTAAAGTCTATTTTGTCTGATATGAGCGTTGCAACTCCTGCTTTTCTGTCATGTCTATTGGCTTGAAATATTTTTCCTCACTCTTTCGCTTTCAATCTATATGTATCCTTTGTCCTAAGGTGTGTTTCTTGTAGGCAGCAGATTGAAGGTTTTTGCCTTTTTATCCACTCAGCCACTCTGTGTCTTTTGATTGGGGCATTCAGTCCATTGACATTTAAGGTGATAATTGATAGTTGATTATTTATTGCCATTTTAAACCTCATGTTCCAGTTGATTCTATGATTCTCCATTCTTCCTTTCTTTTTTTGGTTGGATGGTCTCCAATTATTTTCTGCTTGAGTGTTTTTTTTTTCATTTTTTGCAAATGCAGTGTTTGGTTTTGATTTGTGGTTTCCCTGTTTTTAAAGAATACTAACCCCTTCCTATAATTATATGTTTTAGCCTGATGGTCCTGTAGGTTCAAACACTGATTGCTATACTAAAATTAAGAAGAGAAACAAACAAAAAAAGAAAGAAAGAAAGAAAGAAAGAAAGAAAGAAAGAAAGAGAGGAAAAGAAAAAATTTTAAAAAAGAGAACTTATTTCCTCATATCCTTTGCCCACATTTTATGATTTTGATGACTCTTTTTTTCTTTTTAATTTGATTTTGTTTTAAACATGTTCATGATTAAATCTGTATGCTGGCTTATCTGAGTGACTGCTCCCTGATTGTGGTTTCCTCAATCCTTTCTTTTTGGTTTAGAGAAGCCCTTTCAATATTTCTTTTAGAATGGGTTTTGTATTGCTATATTCTTTTAGCTTTTGTTTGTTGGAAAAAAATTTTATTTCCCCTTCTATTTTAAATGATATTCTTGCTGGATAGAGTATTCTAGGTTGCATATTCTTTTCCTTTTAGCACTTTAAATATCTCTTGCCATTCCCTCCTGACCTGTAGAGTTTCTGAAGAGAAATCAGCTGATAACCTTATGGGGGTTCCCTTATAAGTAACATTTTGCTTTTCTCTTGCTGCCTTTAGGATCCTCTCTTTATAATTAAGTTTTGCCATTTTTATTATAATGTGTCTTGGTGTGGGTCTATTTGGGTTCAACTTGTTTGGGGCCTTCTGTGCTTCCTGTATCTTGAACTCAGTATCCTTTAGATTTGGGAAGTTTCCAGCGATAATTTCTTTAAATATATTTTCCATTCCCTTATCTTTTTCTGCTCCTTCTGGAATTCCTATTATGCAGAGATTGGCCCACTTTATCTTATCCCATAGGTCTCTTATATTGCTTCCATGTTTTTTTCATTTGATTTTCTGTCTGCTGTCCTGTTTGGGTGATTTCCATTATTCTATCTTCCATATCACTGATTTGTTCTTCTGCATTATCCATTCTGGTTTTTACTGCCCTTAGTTCAGTTTGTATCTCTGGAAATGAATTTTCTAGTTTTTCTTGGCTCCTCCTTATATTTTCTATTTCATTTCTGAGGGCATCTGCATTACTGTTCATATCTTCTCTTAATTCCTTCAGTATTTTCACTATTTCCCTTTTGAACTCCAGGTCTGTCAGACTGCAGAGGTCTGTTTCATTGTTGACTGCTTTGGGTGAGATCTCCTGTTGGTTTAACTGGGGGTGGTTTCTCAGCTTCTTCATCTTGCTTGTTGTTTTCTTTTTCTTGGTGGAGTTGTACTCCCTGTGGCTGGGCAGGATTTGCCTTGGCACTGCTGTGGAATGTTTCCTGGGGGCTGGCATTGTTGGTCTTCTTCTTCGAGGCAGTACAGGTTTTCTTGGGGGTGGGCGGGGCTGACAGTGTCTCTCTGTAGCAAAGGAGGACTTCCGGAAGGCAGACAGGACTGGGAGGTCCGCACTGTGATGGAAGCAGATTTCACATGGCTGGGCAGAGCTTGCTCTGGTGTTACTGGGCTGTGGGGCTCTTCTAGGGGGCTGGTCAGCTGTTCCACGGGAGTGCAGCACCCACCAAGGGTGGGAGCAGCCAGCTGGGCTGCTGAGAACCCAAGGGACTCTTCCCCAGGGCAGCAGAGATTGGCAGGATCACACAGCAATGAAGGCAGATTTGCACAGCCAGGCCGAGCTTCTACTATCTTTTCTGGGCTGAGGGTATTTTCCTGGGGGCTAGTGGTGCTGGGTGTTGCTCTGCAGGGGTGTAGCCCCTCCAGAGGGCAGGCAGGCCAGGGAAGGGAAAGCCCCTGCAGTGGTTAGCTTCCTGCAAATGGTGAGGCCACCCCTCCGGGTTGGAAGGTCCAGCGCTCACGCACAGGGTAGGAGGAGGGGGGATGCACTGGGAAGCACAGCTTTCTGATAGCTGGTGGGCAAGTGAGCTCACTATGGTGTAGGGCGTATTCTATTGTGGCCCACCCCCCCTCCTCTCCCCTCCCCAACACTGGTGCCTTGTCTCTCCTGCAGATTCAGCTCTTCTCCCAGGTTCCCTCTGATGTGGCTTTCCACCCCCCAGCCCTTAGTGTATTGCGCCCTGCACCTGCAACGCTCAGCTTCCTAGTTCCCCAGCAGTCTCTGTCCTGAGAACTGTACAGACCAGTTCCTGGTCCCCCATGCAGCCCACCCCAGCACATTCCCATTCCTGGGGACTAACCTCCAGAGCCAAAGTCTCCATGCTCAGCCCCCACCCAAGCATCTCGGTTTTTGGTCACTGCACCAGTAGTTCAGATGATCTGTTCAGTTCTCACTCTACTCTTCTCTTCGGAACTCAGACATTGCTGCGCTCTTCTCTGCATCTGGAGATCCCTCCAATTTGGTTGATCTTTCCATCGAGTAAGTGATTTTCCAGGGTGTAGGATCCCTTTTTCCTCCACAGTGCCCTTTCAGGAGTGCCCATCCAGCTCCAATTCCCCTTCTCTCACTCTCCTCTTTTCTCTTGTTTTACCCAGTTATGTCACAAGATTCTTGCCGTTATTGGAGTTTAGGTTCCTCTGCCAGCGATTAATTGCTGTTCTGTGCAAGTCGTTTAACCTGTAGATGTGGGTTTTTTTGTTGTGTTTGTGGGAGAGGGCGAGCGTGTCCCCCTACTCTTCCACCATCTTGCCTTTCCCCTCTTGTTTTTATTTTTATTAGAGTATAGTTGACTTACAATATTGTGTTAGTTTCAGGGGTTCAGCAAAGTGATTCAGTTATACGTATACATACATCTATTTCTTTTCAGATTGTTTTCCCATGTAGGTTATTACAGAATATTGAGTAGTTTTCCCTGTGCTGTACAGTAGTTCCTTACCTCTTTTATATGCAGTATGATGTATAAGTTAATCCCCCCAAAAAAAAGATCAAGACCCTTGAGGACATTTCTCTCACTCAATATTCCCTTTCTTTGTCTTTCCATGAGTCACATAGTGGCAGGTATCTTGCAACCATGACAAAACAGGCTGAGAATGAAAAGCAACCTGCTGAGCCTGGCAAAGAGAACTACATGGGGCTGACCTCCCAATCTGGACTTCTGAACTAAGACCTGTCAAACCCCAATGTTTAAGAGACATGTTCTGCTTGTGAGGTGCTCTGCTAAAATCTTTGTATACATCACCTCATTTTATTCTTAAAACTATTCTAGGAAGGGATGTCCTCAATCTGTTTCAATGAATAAGGAAACTGGGGCTCAGGAGGTGCATTTCTATTCCAATGCCATCCTAAATGGCAAGTTTGGAATTCAAAGCCACAACTATCTATGACGGGAGAGTCTACATTTTAGCGATATTTTAAAACTTAATAATTGGCTCAATTCTCATTTTTTCTCAATTCCAAAATTCATGCACAAGCAAATAGTTCAATGCAATTCAACTTTACTTTCAAGAGATGGCAGAAATCAGAAATATTGGGGAAAGATCTCGGGAGATGCGTGATATATCAGAATTCATCATGATGAAGAGTTTTCTGATTTCACACTATAACCTGGGCAGGTAACAAAATCCTCCAAGGGACAAGTTTGGGACAATGCATGTGTAGTATTCAATAAGATCATCTGCATAAAAAGCACTCAGTAAATATCTATGAATGGATGAATAAATGAATGAATGCTGCCTATCGGGATTAGTGAGGAAATATACACATGAGGATCAGATAAAGCTCATTCTCTGAGTATCCACAGGAGGCTCTGGTGGCATGCTATATGTCAACAGATTGTTGAATGAATGAAGGGAGAAAAAGAAAAGGAGGGAGGGAGGGAAGAAAGAAGGAACCTAAGAGAAGTCACTATTGTAATTGAATTGCAGTCACAACTGAATATGGGAATGCTGGCTCAGCTCCCTCCCATCTCTCTTATTGATTCTTAGGGTCCCAATTATCACACAGACAGTACTTCAGTCTTACCTTGCCTGCCAGTGGCTTTCTTGACCTTGGCTTCAGATCTCCCTGATGTCCAATGGCTGGAGACATGGCCTTGTGTCAGTGCCTCTTTGATGCCATTTGGCTCCAGGTGAGTTTCCACAGATGGCTGGTATTTTATCATGGACCTGCCTGCTTGGGCTTACATTAATTTTCTGATTCTTGGATCTCCATCATGACTTTAGTGCAATATACTCCTGTGCTTTTTGCCTTTCTCTTTAGATTTCTTTCTCTTGAAAGTTGCTTCTGGATCTGTGTCCCAACATGTTCCTAGGTATTCTACCTCATTGCCATTTGCTATGATCTGAATGTGTGTTCTAAAAGTCACATGCTTGAATCCTAATGCTCAATGCGGTGATGTTAGAAGGTGGGGCCTTGGGGAGATGGTTAGGTCATGAGAGTAGAGCCCTTTTGAATGGAAATAGTGCCTTTCTAAATGTACGCTACTTTATACAAATGTACACTACTTTATATAAGACAAGTAACCAACAACGACATACTACATAGCACAGGGAACTCTACTCAACATCCTGTAATAACCTACAATGGAAAAGTATCTAATATATATACATACACACACACACCCACACACACACATATATATATATACATGTGTGTGTAGTCGAAAAACTGAATCACTCTGCTGTACACTGAAGCTAACACAACACTCTAAGTCAATTAAATTTCAATAAAAAATTTATAGAAAGAGAGATCTCACTGAGTTCCCTAGCCCTTCACCACATAAAGATACAATGAGAAGACTGCACCCTAGAGGAAGGCCTTATCTATCCATGCTGGCACCCTGATCTTGGACTTCCAGCCTCCAGAAGTGTGAGCAGTAAGTTTTTGCCATTTATAGGCCAAAGTACCAGTCTATGGTATTTTGTTATAGCAGCCTGAACTTATTCAGACACCATTCATTCTCATTCAAAGTGTTGTTTGAACCTTAGGTGCTTAAAGCATGCTCATGCAGTGGTTCTTAGGTTGTGGTCCCAGAACCAGCAGAATTAAGCATCATCTGCACACTGGTTAGAAATACACATTCTTAAGCCATACCCCAGAATGCCCCCTGCCCTAGACCTACAGAATCATGGGAATATGGCTCAGCAATCTGTGTTTTAACAAATCATTCAATAGATTCTCAAGAGTTCTAAAGCTTGAGAACCATTATACAAACAATACTGAAGGATATTTATTTTGAAAGAAATACATTTGTCACTATCATTTAGGTTCAGAAACTATGAGAAACACTTTTATTAAATCACTGCAAAGGGGAGATAATGACTGAGTTACTGGGCTTAGTGTGGACATGAAAGCAAAGCCTGAGACAAGAATCAAAATGCAGGAGTTCCGATTGTGGTTCAGTGGGTTAAGAACCTGACCAGTATCCATGAGGATATGGGTTTGATCCCTGGATTCTCTTAGTGGGTAAAAGTATCCAGCATTCCCATGGGCTATGGTATAGGTCACAGATGTGGCTTGGATCCTGTGTTGCTGTGGCTGTGGTATAAGCCGGCAGCTGCAGCTATGATTCAACCCCTAGCCTGGGAAATTCCATATGCCACAGGTGCAGCCCCTAAAAGCAAAAAAAGAAAAAAAAAGAAAGAAAAGTTGCATGCACCTCTAAATTGTTAATAGTGCTGCTATTTGCAATAGCCAAGACATGGAAATGACCTAAATGTCCATCAACAGATGATTAGATAAAGATACTATTCATCCATAAAAAAGAATGAAATACTTCCATTTGCAGACCTAGAGAGTATCATACTAAGTGAAATAAGTCAGAAAAAGAAAGACAAATACCATATGATATCACTTATACATGGAATCTAAAACATGACACAAATGAAATTATCTATGAGACAGAAACAGACTCACAGACATTTGAGAACAGACATATGGTTGAAAAGGGCATGGGAGGGTGGAGAAGGGATGGATTGGGATTTTTATATTAGCAGATGCAAACTGTTTTATATATGTATATATATATGTATGCATAACTGAACCACTTTACTGGACATAACACTGTAAATCAACTATATTTCAATGAAATAAATTTAGGGGGGAAAAAGGAAAAACACCCAGGATATTTCATCCAAAGTCTAAGAGTGTGAAACACTTACCCACTGATTCCTGTTCACCAGTTTTGAGGCAAACACTACCAATGCCCTAGCATATGGCTGTACCTGCATGGAACTGAGCTTGATAGCTTTGGTTGGAGAAGGTCCTGAGGCAGAAAAGTGGAATGAAACCTGGGAGGTCCCTGGGACACACCCTCCCTATGCACAGACATGCCTACCCCTGCTGGGACTTGTTCCATGTGGGCTGAGAGGACGGAGCAAAGGGAGGCACCAAATACTTTTGCTCAATTCCTGTCATAAAATAGGAGAGGAAAGATTGGTCAGTTACATTTCTTGCTTGCTTATTTATAACTCAAAGTAGTTTCATTTTTTTACTTTAGTTATATTTGAAGTGATTGATGAGAGGTACTTAATGAACAATTACTATTTCCTACACGAGCCATGTTTTGTAACTAACTGCAGGTATCTGATACATGTTTTATAAACCTCAACATCCCAGACAAACTTAGATGAAAATCAAGGTCCAAGAACACAGCTTAGATAATTGAGGATACTCACAAAATGTGAGTAATAAGTCTGCTATTCAAAGGGGCTTTTTGCTACATCAAAAATTTAGTGCATTTATATACAATATAGATAAACAGTGTATTTATATACAATATAGATAAACTATATGCAAAATAGATAAACTGCTATATGGGGAATTATAGTCAATGTCTTATAATAACCTATAATGGAAAAGAATTGGAAAATATGTACATATTAGTGTATTTATCACTCCTATATATAAAATAGTTAAACAACTACATAGTGAGTTACAGTCAATATCTTATAATAACCTATAATGGAAAAGAATTGGAAAATAAATCACTTTGCTTTATACCTGAGTCTAACACAAAATTGTAGATCAACTATACTTCAATTTTTTGAAAAAATTTAGTGTATTTAGAAATAAATAAGAAAAATCTTTGGAACAAATAACTTGTTTTAAAATTGTTCTTTAAAGTTTTCCCATTTATAAAGGAAGATTCATGTTTCTGATTCTTATTTTCCTTGTCAGAGAGAAAGCTTATCATATATTATTTTCACAGCAGACATTTCTCTTCTCCATGATATAAAAAAGTAGGATTGAGTGACACAGTAATCATGCCCAATTATATAGTCAGTAAATTTAGTTCTTCTCCCTCCTCACCTCCATGCACAGCACACTAAATGCCAGAGCCTGCTAGTTATCCTTCAGTGTTATTTTCCCCTCATCTACAGAGGGGAAAAAAAAAATCCCCATTTTTTTTTTTCAGTCAGATCAGCATAAAGCCTGCTAATTCCAACTTCCCTTGCAGCTAGATGTAACCATGTGATTAAATCTGGCCAATAAGATACAAGGGGAAATGCCACATGGCAGCTTTTGGCAGCCTTTCTTAAAGTCCAGCCTAAATATGCCCTTTGTTCCCTGCTTCTCTCCATCCCCCTTCTTCCAGCTGACTGATAGAGCTGCAATGCATTTGATCCTTTAGAAGAACTGGAGCCACAGTCAGCAAACTACAGCTCAAGAGACAAATTCTGCAGCTGCCTAATTTTATACAGGTAAAAAGGAAACAATGAATTTTACATTTTTAGATACTGAAAAAACTTAAAGAATAGTATTGCATGGCACATGAAAATCACTTGAAATTCAAATGTTAGTGACGATTTAAAAATATTGTCAAAGTTGTACTGGCATATAACTGCATTCACTAGTTAAGTTACTTTTTTAAATTTATTTTTTTCCTTTGCTTTTTAGGGCCACACCCAAGGCATATGGAAGTTCCCAGGCTAGGCGTCCAATCTGAGCTACAGCTGCTGGTCTACACCACAGCCACAGCAACATGGGATCCTAGCCATGCCTGTAACCTACACCACAGCTCACAGCTATGCAAAATCCTTAATCCACTGAGCAAGGCCAGGGATTGAACCCAGGTCCTCATGGATTCTAGTCAGGTTCCTTACTGCTGAGCCACAATGGGAACTCCCTTACTTACTGTTTATGACTGCTCTCATACTACAATGGCAGCTCTGAGTGGTTACAACAGAGACTTTCTGACCACAAAGCTAAATATTTGGTACCTGGCCTTTTTCAGAAAAAGGTCATTGACTCCTAATCTTGGCAGTGGAGGCCATGCTGGGCAGAGTAATAAGATAGAAAAAAGTAAAAGGAGCCTGCATTCTTCAGGACTTCATGGTATGAAACTGCCATGCAGTACCGGATCGAGTGCCTTCAGACCTTCATGTGAGAGTAAAATAAACTCCTATCTTCTTAAGTCACTGTTCTATAATGTAGTAGACTCAGTATTGGCCCCGATTCCTCACCCTTCCCTGTACCCTACCAGCTATGTGTCTTTATAGCTCCTCCCACAAAAGGCAGGGTATCCTTCCTCAACCCTTACCTTTGGCCTTAGCCAACTAGTCATTAGTAGCCAATACACAAGCAGAGACTCAAAATGTATTTGTGCAGTTGAGCTTATCCTGTTGTGCTACTGTCATTGTCATGAGAAAAAACTGCCCTAGTAGCCCACAAGTCCCAGAAGAATGAGGGATGGAAGGATTTGATGTTCACCTTCAAATCTATAGTTGAGGCAGAATCATTCCAGTTGACCCCCAGACCTTCAGCCTTAGCTGAAGGCTCCCCGACCAGCCCATGAGCATAATACATGCTTGACCGCTGCATGCTATTGAGTTTTGAAGTGGTTTGTTTTGTAGCAACAATACACTGATTACAGGCAGTAATTTTTAGTCTCCGTTATTTGCAGCCAAACTTGAACCTACACTGTTGTCCCTGGCAATTAATCTCATGACTAGAAAAGAGAAAATTCTAAGATTTCTGAAGTACCATGCTATGGAATCTAGTGGACCTAGGTGAAGGTAATAATGAAAAAATAAAAATAAAAATAATAATAATAGTAATACCCAGCTCTGCCACATAACATTTACGTAATCACAGACATGCTATTTAACCCCTCTGAGCCTTACTTTTCTTATCTGAAATATGAAAGTTGTTCTATCTATCTCTTGGTGCTCTCTCAGAATTTAATTACAGACCCTTGGAAGTCTCACTCCAAAATATGTCATCTTAATTTCTAACATTTAGCTTCTTTACCTTCTTTCCTTCCTTACATTCCTTGTGTTCCTGTAGCCTAATTAATATTTACTTTCAGGAGAAAATCATCTTTCTTCTCTTTTTTTGTCTTTTTAGGGCCTCACCCTCTGCATATGGAGGTTCCCAGGCTAGGGGTCGAATCAGAGCTGCAGCTGCTGGCCTACACCCCAGCCAGAGCAATGCGTCTGCCACCTATACCACAGCTCAAGGCAAAGCCAGATCCTTAACCCACTGAGAGAGGCCAGGGATCCAATCCATGTCCTCATGGATCCTAGTCGGGTTTGTTGCCTTCTGACCTACCACAGGAACTCCAGAAAATCATCTTTCTATATCTGATAAGCCAAATGAACCAACCAAATGCTTATGCTGAAAGAAAAGAGTTAATCCCCACCTTTTTAAGAGCAGGCTTGGTAGCAGCCATGTATTCCCTCAACCAGAGGTATTCTGGTAAATGCTTAACAACAAACTTACCTCCCCACCCCCACCACTTATAGCAGTTGCAGATTCCCATGATGTAAATATTATCAGGGCTGATTTCAAGCTACCAAACTAAGGGTCCCTGATCATGGCTTGGGAAGAAATATACACAACAGACTGTCAGGAGTTGGTTGGCCTACCGCTGCCTCCAAACCCACCATGTAAAGAGATTATTCATAGGCAGAAAAAATCAAAGAAATTAGTGTAAGCAGCTCAACTTCCCTTCCAATGCCTGAGGCAGGAATTAGCCTGAAGTGTTCCAAATTTGCAGATTCGCATGCCTCAAAACCTAAACAATTAATATCACTGTCATGTAGGGCACAAGTGTTAAGGCAGTAGAAATAGTCAGGTAGGTCAGTGATAAACCAAGGACTAGAGTAGGCAGCTGCAAAAAGACATGTAAAGTCAGATTTTTTTAAATATGTGCTGACTCTATACACACACACATACCCCTTAAAAATAGATACTGGAATGAATAAGGTGTTTTCAAGTTCTGTTTCTCTGTGACTCAAGAATTGATTAGTTAGACTCTGTATGAGGATTGTGCGCAAAACAATTATTCAGGAATCTTCAAAATTAATTCTGCTCATGTAGCCTTTATCATGATCGTGTGAAACCAAATCATCTTTTCTGTAACAAAACAAACTCTTAAGTGACAAAACTCTATTGATGTCTTCATTCCCTGTTATCCTTAATTAACCCAATATAATAAGCCAAATGTCTGCTTTGAATTTCAAGATGTTTTTGTTTTTGTTTTTGTAGATTCTATATTCCTTGTGAACAAAGGTGCCCTGCTTGAAAATGTTAATCTCCAAAGCAGTATTAGTTACTAAGCTACCAGTTCCATTTCCATGGTTTTAAAAAATACCTCAGACAGAGATTTGGAATGAGGAAATCCAAAATCTGGGATCAATCAAGAAATCACTCCCTAAAAATCTTGTTAGCTCCATTAAGTGTTTCCATCTAAAAAAACGAGTTTTACTTTAGAACAATTCCAAATCCTCTGAATTAATTTTCCATTTTCCCTTTTTACTGTTCCAGCACTTCTTTTCATATATGCCTCTGTTTTTTCCAGCATGGCAGATGTTTAAAAATTTTAATGAGTAAATTCAAGTTCTTAAATTAATTCAGAAGGATAGGATTATACCAGTCTCTTCTGGCCAGTGAATTATCAGTTTAAACTTCCAAGCAACCAGAGTCCATATTACCATAAAAATCATCAAAGTACACCAGAGACTGCCTAAGCGTTTCATGATTTTTTCGGAAACTGCCATTGCCAGTCTTCATAATTTATACAAATGCCTGTGGTTGTGCCAGTGAATATAACCTTAAGTCATCCTCTGTCCAAATCTCATCAAAGCCCATCTGAAGGAGAATGATATTTCTGACATATAGTTTGAAGCATATATAAGCCCACCCATTCCTGTAAAACAAGGCCTTCCACATTGTGTTTTAGAACTCTACCATTGCGTTTTAAGAACAAAGGCAGGCCAAGGTGGCAGCTTTCAGAGTCTCTTACTCCCACATCAAGGGATTTTGGTTTATATATTGAGGTTCTGCCAAAAATTTCACTTGAAAATGAAGAAGGATTCAGAGACTTAAAAACCATGAAAACTGGTGCTATAATAATGTTAGATTTTTATACTTAAATCAATCCCAAGTATCAGAAATCTATGCCATATTGATTTCAGGATGGTAATGACCTTCATTACTGTTATCAAGGGGCACACCAAGGAACTATGCTGTAAGACCCCATATAATTTCTGTGACTTGTTAACGAAGTTTCCATTCACTGCATATCTCACTGCCCCTTATGTATAGCAATGCTTGGAAAAATTAATTTAGTATTAAGTCATAAGCCAAGCTTTACCTTATAATACTAGAGAGAGTACATCTAAGTATTTACACCATTTTACTTCTATTTCATAGAAACTTGAACCAATGCTTGTCTCGAAGATAACCAGTTTAACTGTGACTTAAGGTTCTGGTTTCTGTTTTTATCTTCATATAATTAGCTTACATTTTTACCAGACCATATGCTTTATTCTTTTTTGCTATTTTAACATGTTATGTTATTTAAGATAAAGCTTAATTATATATAGCAGAGATCTGAGATAATTAGGTAGAAATAGATTTCTCTCTCATGTGAAAGGGCTCTGCCCCATGAGAATGTCCAGGGATGCAGCTTCCCTCCTCCTTGCTGGTCCCTCATCATGCGCCATGCAAATGAGTGTGGTCCTCATTTGCATAGTCCATGGTGGTGCATCCACTGCATCAACATCACACCCATGCAGCAAGACGAAGGCAGGGCTGGAAGAGCAACACAGCCTCTCTCCTTAAGGACAATACCTGGAAATGGTACATGTCAGTTCCACACATATCACGTTGGCCGCATCTAGTCACACATACAATTTTTATAACTGTCTTCTTCTGTGGGTTCCATTGATATAAAAAGGAAGCAGAGAATAGATATTGAGAGAAGAAACATCTTACTAGTATAGTCAAAATCACTGATTCTCAAATATTAACATGCACCAGATTTCACTAAGCGTGTTCTTGTTTAAAACACAAGTTCTGGGCAACCAACTCTGGCTTTCTCAACTAGAAATTCAAGGAAGGAGGCCTGGTAATCTGTATATTTAACAATCATTCCAGATAATGTTGATAATCAGATATATTTGAGAAACCATAGGGTAAGATATCTTTCATATTTTCAACGAGGTATCTATGCTAAACTAGGTAATTCAGGTATCATTATACCATTAAAACATGTTGGAGGATAAAAAATAACATGATAAAAAATATCACCACCACCTCCCCACTTATCAGCAGTGACCAACCTGCACCCTTCAAAGGGCCTCTTCAATTAGTCTCTGTTTTTAGTGTACAGCTGCCATCTCCACTTAAATTAGGCTTTTTCATCATAGTCCTATATGAGTCCATCTCTTTATTCTTTTTATTTTTCTTTTTATGGCTGCATCTGAGGCATAAGGGAGTTCCTGGGTAAATCAGAGCTTCAGGTGCAGCATACACCACAGCCACAGCAATACTGGATCCAAGCTATATCTGCAAACTATGCTGTACTTTGCAGCAATTCTGGGTCCTTAACCCACTGAGAGAGGCCAGAGATGGAACCCACATCCTCAAAATGAAACAACGTCAGGTCCCTAACCCACTGAGCCACAACAGGAGCTCCCATCTCTTCTTAAAATCAGCACCACTATGACCTCAACATGACCTTTGACAGTACATGCTGTCCTGAGGAAATAACCATATTAACAAATAATTACATTTCAATATGTCAATTGCTACTTTGGAAGCCAATGCAATTTGCTCAAGATGATGAATAAAATGGTGGCATCTTGAAAGTCTCAAAATCAGCCTCCTGATGTAGTCTGGTTAGAGTAAATGGAGAGAAGAAAGAGAAGCCAGAGCTCTATGGACAGTAGTCATGGAAGGCCAAAGGGATACCAAGGTTTTTTTGTAGTCACAAGGCTGCATCAAAACCCTGATCTCAGAAACCTACAGGGAAAGAGTTTAGACACCTCTCTTAATTCCTTCTGATATACTTTTCCTGCTCTTGTCCAGGGGGTTCACAAACTGACATCTCTCTAGAAAGCTCTGTATCAGCTCCCCTGGTCATCAGCAGAAAAGATCTTTCCTGAATTCTCAAGCCACACCATTCAGAAAGTCAAAGGAAAAGTTCTCACTGGCTCTCACTAGGCTCACAAAACCTATGGGCTTCACACAAGCACGTGTCAGGGCCAGAATAAACAGGACTCCCTCCCAGAGCCCCATCAGCTAATTCCTTGTTTGTTCCAATAAGTTTGTACTTGTACACATGGATTATGTGTTTCAAACTCCACAGTGTCGTAAAGTCTGTTTATTTCCAAGTGAAGAATATGTCTTATTCCTAACTTTATAAAGAAATGATGAGAAATCAGAGTAGTATTAAGAAATATATGTAATATCACATTTGGTGGCTCACATATATTCCAGAAAGATCTGCTTCTCCTTCCATCCTCAGACTAAAAAACCTGCACTCTCAAAATCACACTGGAGGTTAACGGTATCTAGACTGAGACACACAGCTAGTATGGGGTTAAAGCCGGTCATTAAACAAGTGAGAGAAAGAAACAGATTCCCTATAGCTCTCCTGATAGACCTTATCATTAAAAGAAGTCACCAAAGAGGAAACTGAGAAATACAGCCACTGTAACCAACATAAATAGAAATGGTAAAAAGGATTTGGGAGTTGATGCCCAGGTATATAGATTCAAAATGCCAACCCTGGAGTCACCATCATGGCTCAGCAGAAACGAACCTAACTAGTATCCATGAGGACACAGGTTTGATCCCTGGCTTTACTCGGTGGGTCGGAGATCCAGCATTGCCCTGAGCTGTGGCGTAGTTTGCAGACACGGCTTGGATCCTGTGTAGTGTGGCTGTGGCTCTACCACAGCTCCACTTCAGCCCCTAGCCTGGGAACCTCCATATGCCACAAGTGCAGCCCTAAAAAGACAAAAAAAAAAAAAATGCCAACCCTGGTATTAAAAAATAATGATGTGTGATTTGAGTCCTTGCTTCATATGCTGTTGTTAAGACTGAAGGAGGTGATATTTTATATGTAAACAAAATTAGTTCGTGATTTAAATTTAAAAACACACAATCTTTGTAGTAATTAAAACTTCATCTCATTTTCCACTGTGAATTTGACTACAAGGTATTATAGAGCAAAAATAATTCAAAAATAATTTAACATTGCCATTTCTGCAATAAGATACAATGATTTTTAAATGTTAGAAATAAGAAATTAAAAGCATCCTATTTTTAAGATGACAGAATTATTTAACAAAAAATTCCAGACCATGGACATAATAATTATTAGACTTCATAAGAAAGTTGACTAAGTGACTGGATACCAGAAAATAAACAAAAATAAAGAATTTTCCCATTACTAATTAGAAAGTTAAAAATAAAACTCTAATATAAACACACAGAAAATATAAAACAATTATATAAAATGCCTGGGAATGCAAAAATACACTAATTTTAAGGAATCTATAAAAATAAAAGTTGATTACTAAGGGATGTACAAAAAGATTTAAATAAGTATTGAAGCAAACTATTTTCATAATTTGGAACGTTGAATAGTGTAAAAATAATGATTCTCTATGTATCATTTTTATCTAATATAAATTTAAAATTTATAAATTTATATATTTAACATTTATAAATATATATATACATATAATTTATCTCATATAAATCTAATATAAAACCAATACATAGATTCAATAATATAAAGTCAAAATGCAACTTTCTGGTATAAATTGAATTGATTCTAAAGTTTCCTAGAGGAAAAAAATGGACAATATAAAGAAAAAATTGTGGGTGGAAATAAGCAGGGAAGTGTTAATAAGCACTTTTAGATTGTAAAATATAGCATAAAATCAAAATATTATTTATTATGAGCAATCATATACAATGAAGTAAAAAATATGTTGAAAATATAATTAAATATAAAAGCACATATCCCTAGAAATCAGTAAGACTATTCAATAAGCTGGTTATAATAAAAAAAAACTGGTGCCAGATAACTAGTTATAATACAGAAAAATATATTTTTCATGTCACTTTTTTTAGCCTCGCCATGTGCTGTGTTTTTCTTTCTTCCTGTTTTATTGAGATGTAAGTGCCATGTAGTATTGTATAAGCTTAAGGTATACAGCATAATGATTTGACTTACATACATCGTGAAATAATTCTCACATCCATAATCTCATAAAGATATAAAATTAAAGAAGTAGAAAACATGACTTTCTTGTGATGAGAAATACTAGGATTTACTCTCCAAACAACTTTCATTGTAACATTCAGCAGTGCTAATTATGTTCATCATGTTGTACACTACATCCATAGTAATTATTGATCTTATAACTAAAAGTTTGTACCTTTTGACTGCCTTGATCCAATTCCCTATGTCTGCTCCAGTCACCACAAATCTAATCTTTTTTCCTATGAGTTTGTTTTTAAAGTACAATTGACCTGGAACATTATGTTACTTACTATTACACAACATAGTGATTCGATATTTCTGTGCACCTCACAATGATCACAGTGATAACTCTAGTTATGATAGGTCACCGTAGAAAGATTATTACATAATTATTGACTACATTCCCCAAAATGTATATTTCATACCCATGACTGCAACTTTGCATGTCTTAATCTCCCTCATCTATTTCTTTCTTCTCTCTACCTTCCTCCCCTCAGACAATCATCTCTTTGTTTTCTGTATCTATAACTCTCTGTATTTATGGCCATGCTTTTTATGTTAATTCATTTGTTTTATTTTTTATATTCCACATATAAGTGAAATCATGTTTGTTTTTCTCTAACATTTCACTTAGCATAGAAATCTCTAGGTCCATTCATATTATTGCAAATGGCAAGACTTCATCCTTTTTTATGGCTAAGTGGTTTTTCATTGTATATGTAAACCACTTATTTATTCATCTGTTGATGAGCACTTGGGTTCCATGTCTTGGCTATTATAAATAATGCTGCTCTGAACACTGAGGTGTATGTATCTTATTGAATTAGTGTTTTCATTTTCTTTGGATAGATACCCAGGCATCAAATTACTGGATCACATTATAGTTCTATTTTAGCTTTTTGAGGACTCTCCATACTGTTTTCCATTGTGGCTGCACCAATTTACAGTCCTATCAACAGTACACAAGAGTTCCTTTTTCTCCACATCCTCAGCAACATTTGTTATTTGTATTTGTTTGTTTGTTTAAATTTTATGGCCACACCCATGGCATATGGAAGTTCCCAAGTCAGAGACTACATGCAAGCCAAAGCTGCAATCTATACTACAGTTGTGGCAATGCCGGATCCTTTAACCCACAGCGCTTGGCTGGGGATCAAACCTGCACCTCCACAGAAACTTCAGCCATGCAGCTGATTTCCTAACCCACTATATCACTGTGGAACTCCTATTTTCGGTCTTTTTGATGATAACCATTTTGACAGGCGTGAGGTGGCAGCTCATTGTGGTTTTAATTTGCATTTCAATGATGATTAACAATGTTTTCTTTTCATGCACCTGTTGGTCATTTGTACATCTTTGGAAAAAGTCTATTCAGATCCTCTGCCCATTTTTTAATCTGCTTTTATATTAACATTGAGTTGTATAAGTTCTTAGTATATATATCTTGTCTTTTTAGGGCCACACCCACAGCATATGGAGGTTCCCAGGCCAGGGGTCAAATCAGAGCAGTAGCTACCAGCCTACACCATAGCCACAGCAACACAGGATCCAAACTGCATCTATGACCTACACTATAGCTCATGGCAACACTGGATCCTTAACCCGTTGAGCGTGCCCAGGGATCAAACCTGAGGTCTCATGGATACTTGGGTTTGTCACTGCTGAGTCACAATGGGAACTCCAGTTCTTAGTATATTTTGGATTTTAACCACTTCTCAGATTTGCAAATTATCCCATTCAGTAGGTGGCCTTTTCTTTTTGTTGTTAACTTCCTTTGGTGTTTAAAAGTTAAAAGTTTTTTAGTTTCATATAGCCCCATTTATTTTTGCTTTTGTTTCCCTTGCTGAGGAGATAACTCCAAAGAAAATGTATTACTAAGACCAGTATCAAAGAGCATACTGCCTATGTTTCCTCTTAGAAGTTTTATGGTTTCAGGTCTTATATTTAAGTCTTTGATGCAGTTCAAGTTAACTTTTGTACATAGAATGAGAGAGTAGTCCAGGCTGATTCTTTTTCATGTAGCTGTCCAGTTTTCTCAACACTTTTGAAGTGGCTCTCTTGATTCCTCATTGCATATTCTTGCTTCCTGTGTCATAGACTTATTGTCCATATAAGTGTGGGTTCATTTCTGGGCTCTCTATTCTGTTCCATTGATCTATGTGTCTGTTTTTAATGCCAGTACCATACTGTTTTGATTGCTGTAGCTTTGTAGTATAGTTTAAATCATGGATTGTGATATCTCCATCTTTGTTCTTGTTTTTCAAGATTTTTTTGGCCATTCTGGGTCTTTCGTGGTGCCATACAAATTTTAGAATTACTTTTTCTAGTTCTGTGAAAAAAAAAAAAAGTCATAGATATTTTGATAGCAATGGCATTGAATCTGTAGATTGCCTTGGGTAATATGATTATGTTAACAATATTAATTCTTCCAATCCAAGAACATATATCTTTTCATCTGTCTGTGTCATCTTCAATTTCTTTCCTCAATGTCACTAGATCTCCAAATACAGGTCTTTTATTTCCCTTGTAGGTTTATTCCTAGGTGTTTTAATGTATCCTTCAGCCACTCCATGTCTTTTTATTAGGGCATTTACACATTAAAAGGAAGATGACAAGCTGAGGACAGAGATTCCTAAAATATATAGCCAGGAGGGGAGAGGTTGATATTCTTAATGCATACATGTCAATTATGAAAATGAAGATTCCCTAAATGAAAAATGCCCAATTGTCATTTTAAAAAAGAGAAATATTAATGGCCCTCAGGTAAGTAATTCATTGAGTGCCTGAATAGAACAAAAGAGAGAGGAATTTATTCTTTTTTTTTTTTTTTCTGCCTCTCTGATTGAGCTGGGACATCTCACATATTTCTTTGCCCTTTGCATTAGAGTTTACACCATCTACTCCTCTGGTTCACAGACCTTCAGATTTGAACTGAATCACACAATCAGATTACCAGCTTTCCTGGCAGTTCTGTTTCTCTGGACAACCTTGGCTAAACAATGTCTAAAAAGCAATCTAAACACTATAAGACAGGCATGGATTCCTGTGCTCTTAATTTAACCAAGAAAATTAAAAGTTGGTTATTGTCACTACTTAACATTTATTTAAGCAATAAGCAATGTATTTGTGTCCTCTGATTTATTGTATTATAGGGTCTCTTTGAAAACTGCTTTCATATTTAATTCTTTAAAAGATCTGCTGAAATTGCTAAGCAAACAAATTCTCATTTTTATCATTGTTTTTATTAAAAATTGCACAACCTGGAACCAAGACCAAAATATTGGGGGGGAAATTTGTTATTAAGCAAATGCAAGTAAACTAGCTGTTTAGCATCATTCAAATAAATACCCAAATAGGTGGCTGGATTTTCCACTTGGAAATTGTCTGCCTGGTATCCTGTAGGCACAAGCTGATCTGTAAGTTCAGAATGTGCCCAAGCACCACCGACCATGTGACTAGATCCATATATGAAAAAAACAATTAGGACAGCTAACACTTTCCTCCTTTCTCTGCTGTGCCTTAAGACAGCACATAAATCGTTTCATCAGCCCTTCTCCACACGCCTCTACTATCACTGGGAGAGCCACAGGAGATGCTGATTTACCAACTTAGCAACAAGCTGGAAAGGGAAAAATCAAGTTGCTGGATCTAGGAAAGAATAAAATAGTAACATGCAGCTTGGAATCAAGCAGAAAGTTTACATTTCATCAATTCTGGCCCTATGGGAGATATGCCCTTTGTGCAACAGCCGTGCATAATTTTTTCTGTATTAGCTGAAGTTTATGTCAAAGAGTAAGAAATTCTATAAATTCTGCCCTCTCTTCCCCTCCACTTCTCCTGTGCTCCTTCAGGAGATTTGGTTTTCACCTGCCTTCTGCCATGACCTCATCTATCTTCTCTCACTCTAACACATCCTTAGTCAAGGAGTCTCCAAAGCCAGGCCCACATGTCCCAGAGACAGTGACATTGATCCCTAGAGTATTGGAAGAAATATTCCATCTTCTATTTACCTTTATTTTACCCCCAAAATTTAGTGAACATAAAATAAGAAATAATACATTACTTCAAATATAATAGGAAGATATTACTAGTACTTTTCTCATAGGAAAAAAATAAAGCTGTGAGAACTGATTAATGAGGAGCAGTGCCTGGGGGAAAAAAAAGTTTGAGATAGCAATTTTCTGTAATTACAAATAGGTTAACTCAATATTAGCACCCCCTCACTACCCATCCCAGCTGTTTCCTGAGGGAAAAGAGGGTGTCCAGGAGCAAAGGAGTTAAGAGTGATGGCCCTTTGGCATATTGTTTCACAAAGCCACTAACATACGGTTTTGATGACATTCAGGGGATTTTTGTTTGTTTGTTTTTGTTTTTGTTTTTGTTTTCTTTTTAGGGCCACACCTGCAGCATATGGAAGTTCCCACACTAAGGATCAAATCAGAGCTATAGTTTCCAGCCTACACCACAGCCACGGCCACACCAGATCTAAGTTACACTGCAGCTCACAGCAATGCCAGATCCTTAAACCACTGAGCCAGGTCAGGGATCGAACATACAGACTCATGGATACTAGTCAGGTTCATAACCTGCTGAACCACAACAGGAACATCCAGAGTTTTTTTTTTTTTTCTTTTTGGCCACGCTCACATATGTAAGTTCCCAAGCCAGTGTTAGAACCCATGCCTCAGCTGTAACTGGAACCACAGCAGTGACAGTGCAGGATCTTTAACCTGCTGAGCCACAGGGAACTCCAATGATATTCAGTTGATATTTAATCAAACTGGTCATCATTGAATAGTGATAAAAAGATTTCCACACCAAAAATAAGGTGAAATAAAACAGTAAATTGAAGACAGCACTAAACAGTAAAGCCAAAGCCCAGAAAGGAAAATCGGAGCACTGATACATTAAATATCCACATGATGAAACACGATGAGCTAAACAAATATAACATGATTATATAATTTCCCCCTAAATAGTAATACCAGCAACCATAAAAATTCTAACACACACATTTAAAAACTCAGAATATATGTGGTCACTTACTAAGAATTTTTACAAATAGTATCAGTGGCTATAGAGCTGACCAATTAAAAATTTCAACCCCTACAACTTCCAATTAGTTTGTAGCTACTGCATAATATCAGGAAAAATGGAAATATCCTAGCCAAATTTTAATGCAAATCTTTTCTTAATTGGAGAACAGGATTTAAAAATGGATAAATATCATGAAAATTGAATAAATATTATAAATCTGGCAGCAATGGGATTAAAGCATCAAGACAAACTAAGACCAGCAGTTTATATAGTTCTATGAGAAAGTATAAATTACAGAGTTATTGGGGTTTTTTAAGAAGTATATTCAGTCACATTGTTCTCAATATAAACACAGATAGATTATAATAGCAGCAAAATTTTATGACTATCTTAATTTTATATTAAGAACCAAAAGTACCTTACTGTTAATAATAAAATTTAAAGGAATTAAGAATAGAATCTTCATGTCTCTCTTGTATAATTTCATAATAAACATAACTTTCATACTATAAAATAGAAATATAATTTATAACAATAAATATGTTGTGGATTCATGAGCAATCAAAATTGCTGGAAAAATTAACACCACTCTAGTCTTTAATTCTCAGAGCTGTTAAAGTTATTCTCTTAATACACACTTGACCATGACTTATGCTTCTTTAAACATCTGTTAATGGCTCTCCATGGCCTAATGAACAAGACGCAAACTCCTTAGAAAAATGTATGAGTGAATGGGTCAAACATTTTCAGCCTAATATCTGTCTGGCCTTTCCCACTCCCTCAGACATGATTAATTCCACATATTTCCATAACACTTGACCTGGAACTCTAGCAAAGACTCCTTTGCTCTGCAGTCTTATTAGAAGTTTCTATGGAGTAGTGACTAAAACCCTGGACATTCAGGAAACATCTAATTGCACACAGTTCTACTCTTGTCAAACTGAGAGACCTGACTTGGCACTTGGTTTGAGTTTCAATACTTCATCTTTAAAATACTTCATCTTTAAAAATCTTTAAAATACTAAGATAATACAACCTAATTTCATTGTCCAGCTGTTACTCAATACACACTAGTTAAATCAATACACCAAGTAAATGATTCATTTTAAGAGATAGATTTATATGTAGAATTTGACCCAAAGAAAATTACATTATATTCTTATTTATATAGAACTCTAAAGGAATCATGGATTCTGATTAATTAAATACAAAAATTAATAGAGGTACTATATATTATTCAGGAAAATAATTTTCAAGAAATGTAAATATAACAAACTCGCAACCATTATAATCACTTAATCACCATTAATTATTTCCAAAACACAAATTGTGTTGCCATTTAACACCTTAAGCATCTGATCATTTTCCTATTTCTGACAAGTTTATTTTTGGACTAACAGAAGTTGTCCCTATTTGGTTTTCAAAAAGATACACTGCTTCTCACATTAACCTGGAAGAAAGGGGGGGGGGTGAATTTTAAACAGCCTGAAAGTTGCAATCTAGTGTAAGACTTCTCTTTAAAGCTCTTCAACACATGGTACAAGTCACTATAGTGAAGTTTATCTTAAACTCTTTCTAGGAAATTTAGTTAACTAAGCAATTAAAATAAGTATAACTAAATTTTTACTAAGCATATGACCGTATAGCCTGGTGGATGGTGTAAGATTCTGGGAATTCACCCACTCCTTTACTGAAGCATGTCCCAAAATATCCCACCTGGGGACCAAGTATTTCAGTGGTAAGTCTTTGAGCCTTCTGCAAAGAAAAAAAGCAAGAAAAGGAAATCATTACTGATTCAAATCATTGTGGCCTTTCTCCACCAAGAGCAGAAGGCAATTTTTCACCACACAACTTCTCCCAAATGCACATATATATTAGAAATGAGGAAAAATACACAATGAGCACATGTATGATTTAAAGGACAAATAAAACTTCAAACGCTGGGCTGGGCTCATGTTGATGACTAAAAACATTGTTTATGGCATGCCACAGAGGTTATCTAGTCATATATATTTACGTATTAAATAAATGTAGTGTGATCCATATTTTGAGTAAAATAAAGTATGAACATAACCATAAATATTCCAGAGGCATTTCTCTAGGTCTATTGCATGGATGTATTTCGCAGAAAGTGTCAGAGAAATTCATGTGTGGGTGGGGTGTATAGAAAGGCTAAAGCAGTAACTCAGTCCATTTAGAATACTGAATGGTTTTAATCCCCCCGATGGAATCCAAGCCAGAAATATATGGAAATACTCTGGCTAAAAACATATTCAATAAAATTATTTATTTTGAAATTCTTTCCTGTTTCTAAAAATGTTGTAAGACTCTGGCAAGCCCACCACCAAACTTGACCAGCCCATGTCAGACATGAGAGAATTCTCGTTCATTTATCCATCAAACAAAACAAAGACAAATCCTGAAACTCATGAATTCTGAAAACAGAAAAAGAATGTGGAGAAAGGAAAGTAGACAGTAAGACTAATATCTTTAACAGACTTTCACTTTCAACTTTCATGTCAGTAGGTGGATAGAAGAATCTTCAACCACAGACTAAAGAAACTCTATAAGAAACTTTGCTGTTAAATAAGACTTCTAAAATCACAATACTAATCTGGGAAAAAAACATTTTGACAAGTTTCAAATGTATTTAAGCTTTTCCAATTTTGAATTTTCAAATGTTTTTGAATCTGCTGGCATTGGAAACAATCTTTGGAATAATCAAGTTCTATTTATAAGAAATGATATTTAAAAGATGCACCACAACCATCCCCTGCTTAACCCACTACCCACAAAACAATCCTTAAATGAATAATTAATTTAATGAACAGTTAATTTTCCCTAAAATCTGTATAATTGAGGTGGAAATTCCCATTGTGGCTCAGCAGATTAAGAACCCAAGATAGTCAAAGGTTTGATCCATGGTCTTACACAGTGGGTTAAGGATCCAACATTGCTGCAAGCTGTGGCATAGTTCATAGATGTTGTTCAGATGCCCATTGCTGTAGCTGTGGTGTAGTCTTGAAGCTGCAGCTCCAATTTGCCCCCTAGCCTGGGAATTGCCATATGTCACAGGTGTGGCCATTAAAAAAAAGAAAATAAATAAATAAATAAATACCAAGGCGAATGCATCATGAAATGCATTTTGAAACTTTTTCATTCACTTTTAATGAACCCATGTTAATTATTTGATAAATCTATCAAAATAAATTTGGTGTATTGGAGTGCCATGGGTAACATGGCAGTAAGGCCATCATTGAGCATATCCCATGCTGAAATAATTTGTGAAAATAGAGTTCTTCTCACAGTTCATTTTTATTTCTAAAATATATCCCAGGTATATACTCAAAAGTGTAAAAAATCTTATTGAGTAAGATGCTTAGAGACATATACTAAAATATTTACTGATGAAATGATACGCTGTCTGGGATTTTCTATAAAGTAATCTAGAGATGGTGATTAAAATTAGAATACACTATAGAAGAAACAAGATGGACCTTGAGTTAATAAACATTGAAGTGAGATAATGCATACAAGTGTGTATGTTACACAATTCTATCTCAACTTGAAATATAACATAATAATATTTTAAATATTACGCAGGTATTGGGGTTCCCTGGTAGCCTAATGGTTAAGGAGCCAGCATTGTCAATGCTGTGACACAGGTTCGATCCTGGGCCCAGGAAATTATGCATATCATGGGCATGCCTAAAAAGAAATATATCAAATGTATGTAAATGTGTGTATGTATGTGTATATATATATATATATGTATGTATGTATTTATACACATCAAGCGTTTCTTTGACTCTGCTTGCCCTGACTTCTTCTTCTAAGATAAGGACTCTTGCAATTACGGTGGACATAGCTGGGTAATCCAGAATACTATGCCCATCTCAGGATCCTTAAATTAATCACACCTGCACAGTCCTTTTTCCCAAATGAAACAACATGTTTGTAGGTTTTGGAGATTTGGATGTGAATGTCTTTGAGACAGAGGTATTTTCTACCTATCACAGACAGACATTTCTATCTTTCTAGAGATACATTAACTGGTAATACTGGATACATCTGGGGAGAGAGGCTATGGCACTGGGGGTCTAAGATAGAAAAGAGATTTACTTCTTACCGTAAATCATTTTGCACTTCGAATCTTCCCTTCTTGTATGCATTACTTTAAAGCATGATGTTTAAAAGATCACCAAAATAGGTGATCATTTAGATAATGTTTTAGGGAGCTATAATTGCACCCGTCAAAGGAACTCGAGTAAAAAGTTCCAATACAAAAAAATGACTTTATTACAAAGAAGATCCTTATGAGGTCAGATATTAATTTTCAATATTCCTGAAATTTCGGATTTTTTTTAGCCTTTGTCCTCATTTCTTTTAAGATGACTAGGGTCTGCTTTAAGCATGAATGTGCATTTAGAAAATCTAGTCATAGCTTACAAATAATCACCATGATGATTTACCACTGTGGCACAGTGGGTTAAGGATCAGCATTGCCCCAGCTGTGGTGTAAATCACAGCTGCAGCTCCTATTCAATCCCTGGCCCTGGAACTTCCACATGCTGACAATGTGGCCAAAAAACAAAAAACAAAAAAAAAAAAAAAAATGAGGTTAGGATGCATTTCTTCACTAGATTATCTATTGTTTAGTTAATTCAAATGAGAATATTGTTCTTGCAAACATAAAAAAGGAAAAGCTGAGTAACAAGAGAAAGGAGTTTATTATGGTCTATCCCAAATATCACCCCCACTCTCAGTACCGGAAGTGGTACTTGCCGGTGGTTAGGAGAGCAGAAATTAACTCTCACTTGTGGTTAAGAGAATGAAGTGGTGCTAACAGCTACTCTGGTCCATGAAGATGGATACCGTATGTGGAAGCCATCAGGGCAGTTGAGGAGAGAACGTTCAAGACTCCAAATTATAGACAGAGGAGTCAGAGCTATCAGCTGTCATGGATGGACAGGAGACAACACTAACACAGGCCATGTGCACGGCATGGTTTTAAGTCCTAGAAAAATGGCCAGAAGTCATGGACTTTATTTACCTTTCTTTAGTTCTGAGTACCTTTATTTTTTACAAGGACCAAGGAATTGCAACAACCAAATCTCTTTTCCATTGTTTTACTCCCATTTCCCTAAGATGTTCAATCTTGCGATGAAAACGTCTGTTTTAAAGGTTCTATTTCTGGTTTTGATCATTAGCATGCTACACAGCATGCCTCGGGAAGCCTCAAGTGAGATGTTCTGCTTCTAATACTTATGAATGAATTAAGAAGTGAGCCAGGAAAAGGTGGTCACTTAGATACCAGATTCATAACATCATAAAGATGCCATCTCTTATTGTCAGGTCAGTATCTTGGTTGCAATTTCTCCTGCTAACTTCATTCTTAAAGCTTATGAAAAATATTTCTTATGTTTTATAAAAAGGTAAAAATGTATTCATGGATTTACGTCAAGTTTGTACATATGACAATTTTGTATTCTATCTCAAAGGAGGAGATAAGCAAATCTTGTTCATGTTAAAAAAAAATCACCAACATTTCCAAGGTTTTATAATCTAGCACATACATAATCTAAGTATTTAATTGAAAATCTTTTCATTGTGTTTCATCCTACAAAATAGATATGGGCAAACGGGCTGTTTCTCAGTGGCACACAGTTATTTTTAGTGGCTACATTCTTTACCCACCCCTTATTAGTAAATTCAGGCTATCAAGTATTTTGCCCTAGAGAAGGAAATGGAAAATAATATTTTTAGCACTTGTTAGGTGCCAGGGTCATGTTCTTCTGTGTATGTCATTTAATCCTCATGAAAACCTTGTAAGGATGATGTCATCCTTAATTTACAGATCAACAATAAGGAACATAGAAATTCACTTACTTGCTTAAGAGTGCTCAGCTAGTGAGTTAAGCCGACTCTACCAAATTCCAAATCCATGCATGTCATAACCAAATACATTGTAATCATTCCCATAGTATTTTTCATGTGGAGCTAAGGGTATGTCTCCTAGGAATTATTTTGCTCACATATTCAAGACTAAAGTACACACCCTCTTAGGTAGTCTTCAAGAACATTCTGTTCTTTTAAAATTTTTGAATCTTACCCATAAAGTTTTTATTAATAAGAAGAATAGGAAGATAGTAAAAATCATCTGATCCTGATATCACTTTGATACATTACAATTACAGTGGTGATTTAAAGTAGTTCCCATGGTGCCTCAGTGGGTTAGGGACCCAATGTAGTGTCTGTGAGGATGCAGATTCAATCCCTGGGTTAAGGATCTGGTGTTGTTACAGCTGCTGTATAGCTCACAGATGCGGCTTGGATCCAGTGTGCCGTGGCCATGGCATAGGCCCACAGCTGCAACTCTGATTTGGCCTCTGGCCAAGGGACTTCCATATGCCACAGCAGTGGTCGTAAAAATAAATAAAATAAAATAAAATAAATAATAAAATAAAATAAATAATAAAATAAAATATAAATTCTATCTACACTATAAGCTAAACAGAAACAAAAATTTGATGTTACGTGGCTAAGGTTGAAAAGTTCAGTAAACTGATGTCTCTTGTAGAGTTTCTTCATTTAAGGGCCAGCAATTGCTTATCCTTCCACCAGGATAAACCCACTGTCAGAGAAGTTCTTCTACAAAGGCTATTTGTGCTTATTCCTTTCATCTATGTGGGCGACTCTGAGCCAAGCCAGAACCACACAAGCAGCACTTTCTTTAAGGAGTGCACAATTCACAGCCTCCTCAAAACTAGTTTCAATTAATAGTTCATAGCCATGTCTATTGTGTTTCCACTAATAACTTTTACTACTCTCTTTTTTTTTGTCTTTTTAGGGTCACACTAGTGGCATACGGAGGTTCCCAGGTTAGGGGTCGAATCGGGAGCTACAGCTGCCAGCCTACAGCACAGCCACAGCAACACCAGATCAAACGCATGTCTGCAACCTCACCACAGCTGATGGTAACAGCAGATCCTTAACCCACTGAGCAAGGCCAGGAATCGAACGTACATCCCCATGGACATGAGTTGGGTACATTAACCTCTGAGCCACGACAGGAACTCCACTATTCTCTTTCCTACTGGTTTCTTTAGAGCTTCTGAATGACTTGCACTCAGAGCCTGCTGAGAGAGGCAGGCTGGGAAAGACCACAGGCCTTTCCTGGGAGCACTCTGCCCAGAGTATAGGGATCCCAGCTGAAAGGCCTAATGCACCTGCTGGCAAACAGGACTCAACATTTCACCCTTTCTCATCCCTTCACTTCTGGCCCCAGCTGCACAGTGGCATTCCAGAAGAGTCTCATAACATGCTTCAATTCTCAATCAATCTTCACAACTCTATTTCACAGCTTCAACTACTTTCAGGAGCAATTTGAGATGGCCCTTTCAAAACCCTTTAACACAGTTCTTTGTCACTGCAGTCCTTGTAGAGCAGTTTTCACAGACAAGGAGATGCAGTCTATTAAACGTCTGACTGCCAGCCCTTCCCCCAAGTTCTTGTGTTATGAGTTATAAATTCATCTTTCCAACACACGTGCTCTGTGGGCAGGAAAAGGAAATGAAGATTTCCAAGTGGTGTTGATGAGCTGTATGTGTAAGGGATATACATGCCATGATTGGAGCTATATATTTGTCCAAGCACACTTGCCATAAAAACTATGATCTGCATTGCATTTGGAAGAGGTTGTAAACACTTAAGTAACCAGTGTGTGAATAACAGCAGTAAAAACTTGGGAGAACTCATCTTACAAGCATTATTTAATAATTAGGTAGAGATAGCTCACACTGATTGTCATCACCTAAGCAGCCTGAACTATTCTGAAACATCTCCTGAGATGCTCTCATAAAAGGCATGTAGGGAGGAGGAGAAGAATTAAGAAGAGGCTTTGGCTATCTCCCCATCAGCCCAGCCCCAAGGCTTGGTTCTTCTCACCATCAAGGCAAATCAGTGCTAACCAGCTTTATTACCCAGTCAAGTTTTCACACCTAGAACGAAGCTATATAACCCAGGAAGATAGTTGATTTTAGTTTGTTTTAAAATCCCCTTTGAATTAACTCTCACTAGCCCCCCCCCCTTGATGCCACCATTACCTTGGTTCATCAAGATTCATGATACTTTGCTCTTTGGGGTGATTATAATGATAACAATTGTCAATATTAAATTTTCTATATAAATGTATTTTTATGTGACCCTCACAGTAACCTAGTTGGAAACTTTCATCATAACAATTTTATATATGATAAGCCAAGGCTTATAAAATGGTAGACCTCTAAACCAAAGGCACACAACAATTAACTATGGAACCAAATCGAGCCTGAGTTTTTTATTCCTAAATTCATGTCACTTCCACTGTGTCATACTAGCTTTCTGTAATGGAAGAAAGTATGATCCATTCAAGGAGGTGCTTGTTGACCCTGAATCAGTTTAGATTGACAGTGTGAATCTCTTTGAAATATACCTGGTTCAAAATAGAGAACAAACAAGGACTTACTTATAGCACAGGGAACTCTACTAAATATTCTATAATAACCTATATGGAAAAAGAATATGAACAAAATAGATGTGTGTGTGTGTGTGTGTGTGTGTGTGTATAACTGAAGCTCTTTGCTCTACACATGAAACTACACAATGTTGTAAATAAACTATGCTCCAAATTTTTAAAAATAAAAAATAAAAGCAAAAAATATATAAACCTTGTTCAAATATAGCTGTATTGAAATAACACCTGGCTTCTAAATATGATAATGTTTTATTATATGCTAATATTCGTGTGTGTGTGTGTGTGTGTGTGTGTGTGTGTGTGTGTGTGTGTGTGTGTTTAGGGCTGAACCCACAGCATATGGAGGTTTCTAAGCTAGGGGTCGAATCAGATGTAGCTGGCTGCCTATACCACAGCCACAGCAATGCCAGATCCAAGTCACATCTGCAACCTACACCACAACTCATGGCAATGCCGGATCCTTAATCCACTGAGTGAGGCCGAGGATGGAACCCAAGTTCTCATGGATCAGATTCATTTCCCCTGAGCCACAATGGGAATTCTTATATGCTAATATTCTTAATTAATGTTGATTTTTTAAATTCTGTCCAAAATGTTTAAATGACCTGCCTATGGATTAGAAAGCTACATTTTTCTATACCTGCAATTCTTTAACAGAGTCTGCAAAATTTGTCCAGAAGATTCATAATTTCTGAGGAGAGTATATAGAGCAGATATACAGATTAGTTTTTCCCAAAGAACTTAGATATCACACTTAGACTTGTTCACCAAGACATTAGGAAAACTTCATATAAAAGCCAAGGGAAGGGAGTTCCCATTGTGTCTCAGCAAGTTTAGAGCCCACCAGAGTCTCGTAAAGATGCAGGTTCGATCCCTGGCCTCACTCAATGGGTTAAAGATCCGGCATTGCTGCAAGTTATAGCGTAGGTCATAGATGCAGCTCGGATCCCATGTTGCTGTGGCTGTGGCATAGGTCAGCAGCACCAGTTTTGATTTGACCCCTAGCCTGGGAACTTCCGTATGCCACAAGTGCAGGCCTAAAAAAACCCAAAAACAAAAGTCGAGGGAAGAAAATAAATTTGGGACTTAATTGTGCTACTTTTATAAAATCTTGGTGACTCAAAGCTCACATAAAAATAAATTATAATCCAGAACACAAAGCAAGAACTGATGACATTACTGTGTTGTTAATGAAATGGAACAAACATTTATTGAATGCATATTATAGACACTCATAAAATTAGTACGAAGATTCCTAACACTAATGATTGAGCTTGTCCCAGTTTCAAAGGAGTTGAAGAGCTTTTCAATGGTTTTATAAATTGTTATTTTAAAATCATTTTATTTTATTTTATTTTATTTTTTGTTTGTTTATTTGCGGCCAAGCCCATGGCACATGGAAGTTCCCAGGCCAGGGATTGAACCAGTGCCACAGCAATTGTATCTTTAACCACTCGGTCACCAGGAATCTCCTTATAAATTGTTAATGGCAAATCTCTAATTGGAGTTCCCATAATAGTGCAGCAGAAATGAACCAGACTAGGAACCATGAGGTTGTGGGTTCGATCCCTGGCCTTGCTCATTGGGTTAAGGATCTGGGGTTGCTGTGAGCTGTGGTGTAAGCTGGCAGCTGAAGCTCCAATTAGACCCCTGATCTGGGAACCTCTATATGCCGCAGGTGTGGCCCTTAAAAAAAAAAAAAAAAAGCAAAAAAAAAACCTAATCAACATATAGGACTAACAGATTAAAAACTGTATTCCTATACTGAGTGCCTTCAGTCATCATGCTAACACTGTTTCCCTCAAATATTAGGTGTTTTACACTCAGCAAGTGAAAATAAACCATTTCCACAAAATGGTGGACAAAATTTCTCTTTCATGGGTATCCTCTTTCTTTTGGGTACCTCAGGCTACCATCATCACCTCCACACCCTCCTTTTTCTTTCCTGATGTCTATTGACATTATCAGCAGAGTGACCCTCTGAGATTCGGTCTCCTCAGTTTATCATCAGAGTTCAAGATAAATTTTATCTTCCCAGCACCTTAACCCATTATAACCTTGCTCAATCTAACTGACAGTTACATGGTGGCTATTTTATGTACTACAGCAGTCTAAGCTTACAGTTTGTTTTCCCTGAATTGGATTACATCCAGAAATTTTTCTGGAAAAAGGATGGATCTATTTCAACCTCTCCACCACAAATTCAGGCATCCCAAGTACAAAAGCCAGGGAAGCAGGACCTGGGCTAGTAGGTTTCACAGACTACCATTTTCCCAAGGCCTTACTGGGTCATAGTTACATTGTAGGGTAAGTGACACTTTTACTTTCCTCTTTCTCTGTAGCAAGGTAAGTTGGAGTCATACACATTTGGGTTAAACCCCGCCTTCAGCTCTCATAGGTCAGGTTATTGAAATAGGCATTAGGGAGTTCCCATCATGGCTTGGCAGTATCAGACCCAACTATTATCCAGAAGAATGAGGTTCTGATCCCTGGCCTCGCTCAGTGGGTTAAGGATCTGGTGTTGCCGTGAGCTGTGGCGGAGATCGCAGACATGGTTTGGATCCTGCATTGCTGTAGCTGTGCTGCAGCCAGCAGCTGCAGTTCTGATTCAACCCCTAGTCTAGGAATTTCCATACTTTTTTACAAGTTCAGCCCTAAAAAGACAAAAAAAGAAAAAAGAAAAAAAAAGAAAAGAAAAGAAATAGGCATTAGCATTCTCTCTCTCACTCACTCTATGTGTCCGTCTGTGTGTGTGTCTGTATGTCTGTCTTTTTGAAACTCGATTTTGCTTTCCGCTGTAGAATGACGATAAGAGCATCTACCTTGGGTTGAAGTTTAAGCAAGGTCATGTAGGTAAAGCTCCTGGTACAATTCCTGACCCATAGGAGATGTTTAGAAATGGTCAGTCTTCACACGTGAGTTTGCAAATCAATATTCCAGCCATTCACTGACAAAATGTGGCAGATGGTCCTATTTTCATGATGCTTATCCTACACTTGGCGGGGGCGGGGGATTCATTTTATATGTTATCATTTCTCCAATACCAAATAAATGATGATGATGACCATTAACAGTAACCCTTTAGATTTATAAAGCACCTTTCTCCTAACAATCTCTCTCTTAGAGATTGTCTCCTTTACCCTCACAGTCCCTGAGAGATGAGGAGAAGGTAATATCATCAGGTTTTTTTTTTCTTTTTAGGGCCAAACCTGTAGCATACGGGATGCTCCCAAGCTAAGTGTGGAATCAGAGCTGTAGCTGCCAGCCTACACCACAGACACAACAATGCTGGATCTGAGCTTGCAGCCGTGCAGAGCCTTAATCCACTGAATGAGGCCAGAGATCAAACCCATATCCTCATGGACACTTTGTCGGGTTCTTAACCTACTGAGCCGCAATGGGAACTCCCAATATTATCAGTTTTGCATTATGGATGGCTATGATCAAAAAGTTTTATTGCAGTACCTATTTTTATGTGAAAAAAAATAGGTGTTAGGTACTACCTAAAGAGATTCCACTAGTTCATGAAGTATTTTTGAGTGTTTTCTATATGCCAATATAACCATGTGAACTTGGACATCACATTATGACACTTTACAGATAAAGAAATGAAGTCTCATAAAGGTTAAGCAACTAGCTTATCAGCATATAGGGATAAATGAATAAAATGAGGTCCCTGCCTGCACCAAGAAGACCTTATTATAAATAATATATAGTCTCTCTTGAGCATTTACTATGTGCCAAGTGCTATGCTGAGAAAACTACAGGGGTTATGTTTGTCAGTTCTTTTAACAACCCAACACGTTTGTTATCCTTTGGTGATCTACAAACATCTCCATTTAGTAAGCGAGTCCTAGAGACAGTGAGTACCTTGCCTAATGCCACACAGCTGGTAAGTGGTTACCTTCAGAGGAAGAACAGAGCAGAGCCAGGTTATCTGAGTTGGATTCTAGCTCCAATACTTTCTATATGATCCTATGTAACCTTCCTATGCCTCAGCTTCCTCATGTATAAAATGGGAATATTGCAAGTATTGACTTCATAGGGTTATTATGAGAATCAAATAGAAGTGTAATATATATAATCAAAATTCTGCCTTGCTCATGTTGGCTAAAAGTATCTTGGATTCAAATCCGAGGTCTCTGACTGTAGAACTATTATATTATTCTGCTCCAAAAATAAAGAAGCAGTAACACCTGAGCTGAGTTTCCAAAGAACACACAGGAAAGACTTGGTTCTGCCAGTCAAGTTGTAGTTCAGTCAATGGAGAGCCACATGTAAAGACTTGAATACCAGGAGATAGAGTAGCCTTTTTCATTCCTTTATAAGTCCCCCCAAGAATTGGGGCTGTAGGGCCTAAGTATCTTTGGATTTTCTCTGTCCAAAAGTTACTGAATTTACTTTCCTAGATACATGGAAATTCTGCCAGTCAGGAAGGTTTTTATCTACTCTCAAGTTATTGCAAGATTTTTTTTCATGAGGAGATTTCAAAACTCTACTTAACCATGTGTTGAAAAACTGATTTTTCTTTGAAGATTCAGCATTATGAACATGGCTCAATGTTCTCATTACAAACAAACAAATTTCCAGAAAATATTGCATTACCTTCAGAGAATACAACAGAAAATGTAAGTATGGAAATCTTAAGCTTTGTGAAGTGCATTCATTTTAAACAATTAATTCACTTTAGGAATGAGAAATAATTTTTATTACTTAATGAATTTTATTACATTTATAGTTGTACAATAATCATCACAACCAAATTTTACATCATTTCCATCCCAAACCCCCAGCTCATCCCCCCAACCCCCAACCTGTCTCGTTTGGAAACCATAAGTTTTACAGTCTATAAGTCAGTATCTGTTCTGCAAAGAAGTTCATTGTGTCCATTTTTAGATTCCACATGTAAGTGATAGCATTTGATCTTGGCGTCTCACTATCTGACTGACTTCACTTAGCATGATAATTTCTAGGTCATCCATGTTGCTGCAAATGTTATTTCTTTCCTTTAATGGCTGAGTAATATTCCGTTGTGTATATGTACCACATATTCTTTATCCACTCCTCTGTCGATGGACATTTAGGTTGTTTCCATGTCTTGGCTATTGAGTATAGAGCTGCAATGAACATTGGAATACATGTATCTTTTTGAGTCATGGTTTTCTCTGGATAGATGAGCAGGAACAGGATTGCTGGATCAAATGGTAATTCTGTTTTTTGTTTTCTGAGGATGAGAAATAATGTTTCCCACTGACCTCTAAAATGATCTAAGTTAGGATGCACAAGTAGGAAGTAAAAAGACAAAGGTCTGGATCTGGTTTTGTCACAAGCTGTGGCGTAGGTCACAGATGCAGCTTGGATCTGGCATTGCTGTGGCTGTGGGGTAAACTTGCAGCTGCAGCTCCGATTTAACCTCTAGCCTGGGAACTTACATATGCCCTAGGTGTGGCTGAAGAAAAGAAGAAAAAAAAGACAAAATTCTAGGAGAGCAGACAACATAGAACTGTGAAGAGGGAAGTGAGGTGATTAGTAGTATTGGCAATCAAAATGATTGGGGCAGTTACAGAATCAATAAAGGAAGACTCTCCTGCCTAAGCAAATATCCTCTAACTGAAAGATACTGTGTTCAAAAAATTAATTAAACTTGTCACCATATAAAAAAAAGATACTTTTATATTTGCAGATCATATCTAAGCCACCATGGATTTCAGAAATGATTGAAGACCTTAAAAATAGAGTAATCATTAAACTGATGTTTTATAAGGTCTCACACTATACTATAATGTAAAATCCATGTTTGATTACAATATAATGAAAAATACCAGGAGACATCCCTGTCCTTTTACACAGGACACAGCAAAAGTTGAAGAGTAACTATCAGCACAGATACATCATCAACACTATCTCTCAGAAAAGCCATTTCCCATTTTTCTGTCTCTACTAAAGAAAACAAGGGAAGTAATCAAAGCCTATAAGTTTTTCTGAGTGAGTTTAATACATTAGGGAAGTGGGAAAAAAATCACCCCTCCTGCATGATAACTTGCAAATAAATCTTCCCAGAGCCCATGGATGCTAATAGGCCGGGACCTAACAAATGATCCAAGTATGTGGGAAAAGACATGAAAAAGTAGAACTGTTGGAGTTTGTGTTGTGACTCAGTGGGTCAAGAACCCGAGTAGGGGAACAAGATGGCGGGGGAGTAAGATGTCTCACTCACTTTCTCCCACAAACACATCAAAAAATCACATCTACGTGTAAAATGACTGGCACAGAACATCAACTGAATGCTGACAGAAGAACTTAAACCTCCAAAAAGGGCAAGAAATTCTTGACATAACTGTGTACAACAAAAGAAAAGAAAGAGAGAGAGAAAAGGAATCAGGAAGGGACTAGCATTCCTGAAAGGGAGATATGAAGGAGAAAAGGAACCCACATCCTGGGAAGCCACCTGATAGAAAGATCATCCAAGTCAGAGGGACCGCAAAGAGGCCGAGAAAAGCACAGCAGCTGGACTGAGGAGAGAAAAGCAGAGTGAGAGCCTCACAGATCAAGTGAACCACTGGCCCAGACACCATCTGGGGGCTGGGCACTGAGACCTAGGCTCCGGAGGTCAGTCCCAGGGAGAGGACTGGGGCTGGCTGTGTGGGGACAGCCTGAAGGGCTAAGGACCAGTGTGCTATCGGCTGGGGAGTGGTGTGCTATGGGCTGGGTAGTGGAACGCCATGGCAGAGGGAACCCAGGAGAAGGTCTGGACCTGCATGAGAGGCAAGGTGCCATTGTTGGAGAGGGAGAGAAGAGGAGGGGTGGACCACCATAGGAAATTCCCTGCACCTGAGCATCTGTGCGCATGTGCCTGTGGGCCCTTAGAGGGTGGCGTGGCTCTGGCACAGGCTCCAGGTGGCAAGAAGCCCCTTGCTCCTTTACAAGAGACTGGGCACTTCTTGTACAGGCTACCAGTGGCCAGGCACCTCTTGTGTGGGCTAAGGGATAAGAGGACTGTGGTGCCTCTTGAATGGTCTACAGGCAGCAGGGACAGACCATGGTGATTGTCTTGAAGGCCAGGTGGAGGCATGGCTTGCCACCACTGGGGGCCTATGAGTGGGCTCCACCTGTGGCCCCATCACCTCAGGGATTGGCAAAAAAAAAAAAAAAAAGAAGGCACTGCACCCAAGCACCATACGCTGTTGCTCTCATTTCCCTGAGAACACACCTGCCCTGCAGCTGCCACTGCCAAACATTCTGGGCAATGCCCAGACAATTGGTCAATGTCCCTTTCCAAGACCCTATAAATGGGAGCAGCTGGGGCAGCACCTCCTGTGTGGGATAAGTGAGACAGGGTGCTTCTTGTGTGGTCTGCAGGTGGCAGAGGCAAAACACTGCAGTTATCTCTGACTCCAGAGGTGGGCGTGGCCCACCACCAGTGGGGATACCTGAACAAAAATCACTTGCAGTCTCAGAAGGCACCACAGAGAAGGACACTGAGATAGAACACCACCTGTTGTTGCTCTCACTCCCCTGGGAGCACACCCACCCTTCTGCTGCCACTGTCAAACGCTCTGGGCAGTGCCCAGATTCTTGACCACTGTCCTTTCCCAGGAATCTGCATCTAGGAGCAGTTTGTGCAGCATCTGCTATAGGGGCTAAGCAGGATGAGATGCTTCTTGCATGGTCTACAGAAGGCAGGGGCAAACCACCATAGTTATCTCTGTCTCCAGAGGTGGGAGTGGCCTGCTACCACTAAGGGTCCATGAACAGGCACCACTTGCAGCCCTGTTCATCTCAAGGGTACCACAGAAGAGGGCACTGTGACCAAATACCAATTATTGGTGCTCTCACACTCCTGGGAACACACCTGCCCTGCTGCTGCCACTGCTGAATGCTCCAGACAGTTCCCACACACCTGATCTCTATCACTTCCCAGGATTCTGCAACTAGGAGCAGTCTGTGCAGCACCTCCTATGTGGGCTGAGATGAGTGCTTCATGAATGGTCTACAGGTAGTGGGGGCAAACCACTGCAGTTATCACTGACTCCAGAGGTGGTCATGGCCTGCAACCACTAGGGGTCCCTGAACAGGCACCACCGGAGGTTCCAGTCACCTCAGAGGTGGGCATTGAAATCGAACACTAGCTGTTGTTGCTCTCCCTCCCCTGGGAACTCACACACCTTGCTGCTGCTACTGCCAAATGCTCTGGACACCTTGTAGATCTGCCTAGAGCTCATTACCACTTCCCAGGGCCCTGAAACTAGGAGTAGCCTGTGCCACCTTCCTGCAGGTCCCTGCTGCTGTTGAGAGCCCAATGACCAGGCACTGACTGCTGGCCCTACCCATTGCCTCCTTCTCCCTGAAAATACACTGAGCATCCTGGGGATAACACCAAAGAAAGAGACAGCAAATATTCAAACCCCCAGACCAAAAATGAAGAGTAACCCCCCCAAAAAAAATACAAAGGGGTGCCCTTGCATAGAAGTAGCCTTACAAGACCACAGTTTGGCTTCCCTAAACTCACAGAAAAAGAAAAACATAAACAAGAAGAATAAGCTCAGAAACCATTCCCAGTAAAAGGAACAAGAGAAGTCACTTAAAGCAGTCAACAATGAAACAGACCTCTGCAGTCTGGCAGACATTAAGTTCAATACGGAGGGAGTTCCCGTCGTGGCGCAGTGGTTAGCGAATCCGACTAGGAACCATGAGGTTGCGGGTTCGATCCCTGCCCTTGCTCAGTGGGTTAACGATCCGGCGTTGCCGTGAGCTGTGGTGTAGGTTGCAGACGCAGCTCGGATCCCGCGTTGCTGTGACTCTGGCATAGGCCGGGGGCTACAGCTCCGATTAGACCCCTAGCCTGAGAACCTCTATATGCTACAGCTCCGATTAGACCCCTAGCCTGAGAACCTCTATATGCCGCAGAAGCGGCCCAAGAAATAGCCAAAAAAAAAAGTTCAATATGGAGATAGTGAAAATACTGAAGAAATTACAGCTGAATATCAAGGAATTAAGAGCAGACACGAACAGACATGCAGATACTCTCAGAAAGGAACTAGAAAATATAAGGAGGAACCAGGAAAAACTAGAAAATTAATTTGCAGAGATACAAACTGAGCTAAAGGCACTAAAGACCAGAATGAGTAATGCAGAGGAACGAATTAGTGACTTGGAAGATAGAATAATGGAAACCACTCTATCAGGACAGCAGACAGAAAAGCAAATGAATAAACATGAAAGCAATATAGGAGATGTATAGGATAATATAAAGTGAGCCAATCTATGAATAATAGGAAATCCAGAAGGAAAAGAAAAATAAAAGAGGATTGAAAATACACTTGAAGAAATTATGGCTGAAAACTTTCCAGATCTAAAGGAAAATGATATCAAGATACAGGAAGCACAGAGGGCCCCAAACAAGTTGAACCCAAACAGGCCCAACCAAGATGTATTGTAATACAAATGGCAAAAGTTAAAGATAAAGAGATGATTCTAAAGACAGCAAGAGAAAAAGCAAAGTGTTAATTATAAGGGAACCTCAATAAGGCTATCAGTTGATTCCTCTACAGAAACACTACAGGCCAGGAGGGGGTGGCAAGATATATTTAAAGAGCTACAGGGAAAAAAATCTGCAACCTAGAATAGTCTATCCAGCAAGAATATCATTTAAAACAGAAGGGGAATCTAGCAAACAAAAGGTAAAAGAGTACAGCAATGCTAAACTCATTCTAAAAGATATATTGAAAGGGCTTCTCTAAATTAAAAAAAAAGAAGTAGTAAGAAGTAATAGGATAGAGGAAACCACAGCTGGAAAGCAATCACTTAAATAAGCCAGTATACAGTTCTAAACATGAAGATGCAAAAAAAAATTAAAAAAAATGCAAAATCATGCAATGTGGAGAAGGAAAGTAAGAAAATAAAGATTCTTTATTTTATCTTAATGATGTGTTTCAGCCTATATCATTATCAGGCTAAAGTAAGCAGATATAGGAAGGGGTTAACATATTTAAAAAACAGGGCAACCACAATTCAAAACTGAACATTACATTCACAAAAAATGAAAAGAAAAATACGCAAGCATAAAATACATGGAAATCATCCAACCAAAAAAAAAACAAAGGAAGAAAAGAGAAACATAGAATCAACTGGAAAACAAGGTTTAAAATGGCAATAAGTACATATCTATCAATAGGCACCTTAAGTGTCAATGGACTGAATGCTTCAATCAAAAGACACAGAGTGGCAGATTGCATGAAAAGCAAAAACCTTCAATCTACTGTCTATAAGAGACTCACCTTAGGGCAAAGGACACATATAGATTGAAAGTGAGGGGGTGGGAAAAGATATTTCATGCCAATGGACAAGACAGGAAAGCAGCATTTGATACTCATATCAGGCAAAAAATGAAGGTCATAAATAAAGATGAAGAAGAACACTATTTAATAATAAAAGGATCCATTCAAGAAGAGGATATTACAATCGTCAATATATATGCCCCTAATATAGGAGCACCCAGATACCTACACCAAACACTAATAGACATAGAAGGAGAAAGTGATGGGAATACAATCATAGTAGGAGACTTTAACACCCCACTCACATCAGTGGACACATCCTCTAGACAGAAAATCAATAAGACAACAGAGATCCTAAAGAACACAATAGAAAAGTTAGACTTAATTGACATTGTCAGGACATTACATCTGAAAAAAATCAGAATATACATTCTTCTCAAGTGCACATGGAACATTCTCAAGAATTGATCACATATTGGGGCACAAAGCTAACCTCAACAAATTTAAGAGTATAGAAATTATTTCAAGTATCTTCTCTGAGCACAATGACATGAAACTAGAAATCAACTACAGTAAAAGAAATGAGAAAAAAATTGACTGCATGGAGACTAAACAACATGCTACTAAAAAACAAATGGGTCGATGAGGAAATCAAGAACAAAATTTAAAAATACCTAGAGACAAATGATAATAAAGACACAACCATTCAAAATCTATGGGATGTATCAAAAGAAGTGCTCAGAGAGAAGTTCATAGCAACATAGGCCTTCCTCAAAAATGAGAAAAATCTCAAATCAACAACTTAATTTTTTTTGTTATTTCACCAACAATTTTTTTCTGCTGTACAGCATGGTGACCCAGTCACACATACATGTATATATTCTTTTTTCTCCCATCATCATGCTCCCTCATAAGGGATTAGACAGCGTTCTCAGTGCTACACAGCAGGATTTCATTGCTAAATGAATTAGAAAAATAAGAACAAACAAAATCTAAAGTCTGCAGAAGGAAGCAAATCATAAAGGTCAAAATCAATAAAATACAGATTCAAAAAACAATAGAAAAATTCGGTAAAACCAAGAGCTGGTTCTTTGAAAAGGTAAACAAAATTGACAAACCTCTGGCTAGACTCACTAAGAAGAGGAGAGAAAAAACCCAAATAAAGAAAATAAGAAATGTAAAAGGAGAAGTCAAAAGGGATACTACAGAAATACAAAAAACCATGAGAGAATACTATCAACAATTATATGCCAATAAATTTGACAACCAGAAGAAATGGACAACTTTCTAGAAACTTACAGCCTGCTAAAACTGAGTCAAGAAGAAATAGATCAACTGAATAGACCAATCACTAGAAATGAAATTGCATATGTCATGAAAACACTCCCTACAAATAAAAGTCCAGGTCCAGATGGCTTCGCTGGTGAATTCTACCAAATATTCAAAGAGCAACTTATACCCATCCTCCTTAAACTTTTCCAAAAAGTTGAAGAAGAATGAACACTCCCAAAGACATTCAATAATGCCACCATCACCCTAATCCCAAACCCAAAGATACGACCAAAAAAGAAAACTATCAGCCAATATCTTTGATGAATATAGATGCGAAAATCCTCAACAAAATTTTAGCCAACTGAATCCAACAACATGTCAAAAAGATCATACACCACGACCAGATGGGATTCATCCCAGGTGCACAAGGATAATTCAATATATGCAAATCAAACAACATCATACACCACATTAACAAAATAAAAGTCAAAAACCATATGATCAACTAAATATATGCATAAAAAGCATCTGACAAAGTCCAACATCCATTCATGATCAAATCTCTTACCAAAGTGGGCATAGAGGGAACATTCCTGAACATAATCAAAGCCATTTATGACAAACCCACAGCAAATATAAGACTCAATGGAGAAAAACTGAAAGCCTTCCCACTAAAATCTGGAACAAGACTAGGATGCCCACTCTCACCACTGCTCTTCAACATAGTTTTGGAAGTCCTAGCCACAGCAATCAGACAAACAAAAGAAATAAAAGTCATCCAAATAGGAGGAGAAGAGGCAAAACTGTCACTGTATGCAGATGACATGATACTATACATAGAAAACCCTAAAGACTCAACCCAAAAACTACTTGAACTGATCAACAAATTCAGCAAAGTAGCAGGATATAAGATTAACATTCAGAAATCAGACACATTTCTGTATACTAGCAATGAAATATTAGAAAAGAAATACAATACCTTTTAAAATTGCAGCCCCAAAATATCAAATACATGGGTATGCACCTGACCAAGGAGGTAAAAGACTTATATGCTGAGAAGTATAAAACATTAATCAAGGAAATTAAAGAGGATTCAATGAAATGAAAAAATATTCCATGTTCATGGATTGGAAAAATTAATATTGTAAAAATGACCATACTACCCAAAGCAATCTACAGATTCAATGGAATCCCCATCAATTTACCTATGACATTTTCCACAGAACTAGAACAAACAATACAAAAATCCCAGAATTGCCAGAGAAATTCTGAAAAACAAAAACCAAGCAGGGGGGCCTAACCCTCCCAGACTTCAGGCACTATTACAAAGCCACAGTCATCAATACAGTGTGGTACTGGTACCAAAACAGGCATATAGACCAATGGAACAGAATAGAGAACCCAGAAATAAACCCAAACACCTATAGTCAATTAATCTTTGACAAAGGAGGCAAGAACATAAAATGGCAAAAAGACAGTCTTTTCAGCAAGCATTGCTGGGAAAACTGGACAGTTGCATGCAAATCAATGAAACTAGAAAACATCCTCACACAATGCACAAAAAATGGCTTAAAGACTTGAATATAAGACAAGACACCATCAAACTCCTGGAAGAGAATATAGGCAAAACATTCTCTGACATCAACCTTACAAATGTTTTCTCAAGTCAGTCTCCCAAAGCAACAGAAATAAGAGCTAAAATAAACCAGTGGGACCTAATCAAACTGGCAAGCTTTTGCTCAGCAAAGGAAACCAAAAAGAAAACAAAAATATGACTTACAGAATGGGAGAAAATAGTTTAAAATGATGAAAATTATCTCTAAAATACACAAGCAACTTATACAACTCAACAGCAAAAAAGTCAACAACCCAATGGAAAAATGGGCAAAAGACCTGAATAGACAATTCTCCAAGGAAGATGTGTAGATGGCCAACAAGCACATGAAAAAAATGCTCAACATCCCTGATTATTAGAGAAATGTAAATCAAAACTACCATGAGATACCACCTCACACCAGTTGTGCTGGCCATCATTAATAAGTCCACAAATAACAAACGCTGGAGGGGATGTGGATAAAAGGGAACCCTCCTGCACTGTTGGTGGGAATGTAAGCTGGTACAACCACTGTGGAGATCAGTATGGAGGTACCTTAGAAAACTATACATAGAACTACCATATGGCCCAGCAACCCACTCTTGAGCATATATCCAGAAAGAAACTTTCCTTGAAAAAGACACATGTACCCACATGTTCACTGCAACACTATTCACAATAGCCAAGACATGGAAATAACCTAAATGTCCATAGACAGATGACTGGATTAAGAAGTAATGGTGTATATATACACAATGGAATACTACTCAGACACAAAAAAGAACAAAATAATGCCATTTGCAGCAACATGGATGGAACTAGAGACTCATACTAAGTAAAGTAAGTCAGAAAGAGAAAGACAAATACCATATGATATCACTTACATCTGGAATCTAATATATGGCACAAATGAACCTTTCCACAGAAAAGAAAATCATGGACATGGAGAACAGACTTGTTGTTGCCAAGGGGGAGGGGGAGGGAGCAGGATGGATTGGGAACTTTGGGTCAATAGAGACAGGCTATTGCTTTTGGAATGCATCAGCAATGAGATCCTGCTGTTTAGCACTGAGGACTCTGTCTCTAATCCCTTATGATGGAGCAGGATAATGGGGGAAAAAAGAATGTATACATATATGTGTATCTGGGTTACTATGCTGTACAGAGGAAAAAAATTGTATTAGGGAAATAACTATAAAAAATATATACATTATCAGTAGTTTTCACATATTCAAGTAAACTAGTTAGAAACTAAAAAAATAAAAATAAATTTTAAAAAAAATCAATGAATTTAAAGTCTAATTTTAATCCATTCTTAACAGCCCACAAATTCTATTTACCAAGAATACTACTTTCTGGAAACAAAAAAACAACACAAAAAGGTAATTAGAAGGACAGGAATAAGTTTAAATTTGACTTTGTTCTTTTGAAAGTATTAATTGCATGACCAAAAAAAAAAAAAAAAAGTTCACTGCAAAACAGCCTGTAGTTGCTTATATATTACTGCCATGAAATTTTAGAATTTGCATGATTGCAATCCTCTTGCCTTTTCACTTCTGGCTTTTGGCTACAAAGCGTCCTGTAGTGCTCTGGCTGAAAATATGCTCTATCCTGGTGCAAGAAAGTCCAGTGGGGTCCAGTTTGGCCTAGATCTAGCTTCATAGGAGATCATATCATATTGGGACTCATCAGTTTTTCACTATATGGAAGCACAGATTGCTTTCATTATATTGAAATTCTTTTTTTTTTTTCTTTTGGCCACAACCCCAACTCAATGATGGACTCATTTTCCCATTTTGAAATATTTATCCAACTTTTAAAGTTGTTTTTTAATTTCTTCTTTCTCCATATTTGTGGTTAGCAAAAGTAACATGTGGAAAGATATTTGAAAATTCTTGCCAATGGTCATGTCTGACCAGGAGAAAACATGAATAAAACATACAGAATGGTATAAATGCTTCATTTACCCTCAACATAATACCTCTTTTGTTATTAGTATGAGGTGATGTTGGCAAAGCAGTGAAATGTCTAAGTTAAGAATATGAGTTATGGTATCAGACAGATTTGAAACTCTTTTGTTCAATTCCCTAACCAGTTGTGCACATTTGGGTTACCCATTTATCCTCTCCTCCACAGCTCAGCTGCCTCACATTTTAATGTGAGAGAGACAAGACTACTCTAGGAGGCATTTAAAAATCAAGGGGATGGTGCCCAATAAAAAGATGCTTGACCTCAATAATTATTAGAGAAATGCAAATCAAAACTACTATGAGGTATCACCTCACACAAATGACCCTCATTAACAAGTCTACAAATAATAAATGCTGGAGAGGATGTAGAGAACAGGGAATCTTCCTGCACTGTTGGCGGGAACATAAGTTGGGGCAACCACTGTGGAGAAGAGTACGGAAGTCCCTTCAAAAACTAAATATAGAACTACTATACAATCCAGCAATCCCACTCCTGGGCATATACCCAGATAAAACCATAATTTGAAAAGATCCATGCACCCCAGTGTTCATAGCAACACTGTTTACAATAGCCAAGAAATGAAATAAACTATATATCTTTCAATAGAACAATGGATAAAGAAGATATGGTATATTTATATAATGAAATATTACTCAGCCATAAAAGAAGGAAATAATACCATTTGCAGAAATATGATATAGAGATAATCATATAAATGAAATAAGCCAGATAAAGACAAATATCATATGCTATGATCTATATGTGGAATCAAAAAAAAAAAAAAAAGATACAGGAACTCTCTGGTGGCCTAGTGGTTAAGGATTCAGTATTATCACTGCTGTGGCTCAGATTCAATCTCTGGCCAGGGGAAATTTTGTATGCTGTGGGCACAGCCAAATAATTAATAAATAAAAGTTAAAATTTTTAAAAATGATACAAATGAGCTTATATACAACATAGAAATAGATCCACAGATATAGAAAACAAAGTTATGACTACCAAAGGGGAAAGGAAGGGGAATAAATTAGAAATTTGGCATTAACAGATACACACTACTATATATATAATCGATAACCAAGAGGGACCAACTCTATAGCACAGGGAACTCTAGTCAATATTTTTTAATAACCTATAATGGAAAAGAATCTGCAAAAAAATATATATATGTATATATAACTGAATCACTTTGCTGTACACCTGAAACTAACAAAACATTGAAAATCAACTATACCGAAAGAAAGAAAGAAAGAAAGAAAGAAAGAAAGAAAGAAAGAAAGAAAGAAAGAAAGAAAGAAAGAAAGAAAGAAAGAAAAAGAAAGGAAGGAAGGAAGGAAGAAAGAAAGGAGAGAGGAAGGAAGGGAGGAAGAGAGGAAGAAGGGAGGGAGATGATAGTGTCCATAGAGCACTAAGCTCTGTGCCTGGCATGTAATAAGAGTAAGCACTTAATAAATATTAGCTCTTTTTAGTGGTATAGGTAATAGCATAATAATTCTATAAAAACAGGAAAAATCAGCAAAGCAGTCATAAAATATTAAACACATCAAACCATTAAGCATTGATAAGTGAGATGCTAGTGCTATTTGTTAGCATAAAGGGAGAGAACCATTATTATCTTATTTAAAAGAAAGATGGCTTGTTTGAAAATGTAAGTATTAAAATCACAATTCCAATTTCAAGGGAGAAATGCATCTTGACACAGGTACTTATAGTCTATTAATAATCTTGACATCTAGCTGCCTGTGTTTCTTTTGTGCTCAAAATGTTGAGGCTTCTAAGAGATTGGCTAGTAAACACCAGCCTCAGTGAGAATCAATACATGGCCCATTTCCTAAGGTGACAGGATGTGGGCAAGTGCAGGTGCTATGAGTAAAGGACTCCAAGCCCATTGCATTGCAGACAAATTACATGATTGCTCCCATAGAAATCTGGATTTACCAATAGGGTCATAGATCTCAGATACCCTCCCTACACGTTACACAGGTAGCCCATCCATCCATACCTCTGACTGGATTGTTCATACACCATACCTAGAGCCAGCACAATCATTTTGATGAGCTAATAATTACTATTTACCTAGACTGATAGGTCAATTCATTTAAATGATCTTTGTGACAACCCCAACCAGATGTTAGGAGAAACTCCATAGGAGAGACCCTCATGCAGTTATTTATCCTAATGATGGCGACTATAATCTGGTAACTTCATATTACTGACTAGGAAACTGTGAGCCGGAAATGAGGAGTGACCAGTTCAAGGTCACGCAGCTAGTAAGTGCATAGTGGGATGACATCTTGGTTTCCAGATTTAGTCTCAGAAAATTATGTTCTTCATCTGCCACTACATCCTCTGTGCACCAAGTAAAATAGATTCCTTTTGCTCATTAAGTAAAATATTATTATTTTAGTAGACTGTATTTATATAAAATAAAACTGTGCAATGTTACCAAAAAAATTGTAATGACCAACGTTTGGGATATTTTCCATGACCAACTTTTGTCCCAAGGCATTGGGAGGCTCATCCCACTCTCCTTTCCTTGCTCCCTTGGGCCATTTTTGGACATGTTTGAGAGCCTTTCCACTCTCCCTAAAAAGCCTCCTCATGAGTAATTAACCTCTTGGTGCATGTTCATGAGTCTGGACATTGAACCAGATTTTGGGTGAGGGTCATTTTGTCACTGCAGAGTGTCCTACTAGACTACCTTTAGGCATTTCTTTAGCCAATAGCAAAGAGGAGGAACATCTTTGATAGAATGTGGCATCAGAATTTGAACTATAGTCAATGGGATTCCTAAGATTCAAAAGTAATGAAAATAATTTGTGAAATCTGATCATTATTTTACTGAAGGTTTGGAAGCCCATAATTTAGCAGAGCAGAGTTGGAAACAGGCTTAGAGAAAAAAGTATTTATTTACCCCCTTGGTGCTGTGTATCCTCAATTTGAAAGTTGTATTTATATTAGAAAGAAAAGCATTTTCAGTTCAAGTGATCTGACGTGTGTGCTTTCAGTTTGACAAGAACTTTGCGTAACTTAGTAAACAGTGTGACAGAGGGCCTCACAGAAGATCTACATTTTCAGTAATGCCAGAGCCATTATGTGATCCAGAAGAAGGGGAAATAATGCTTTTGGATGACCTATCACAATTATGCAACCCAAAGTATCCAGAAACCAAGGTTTTTTAGAACTCAGGTTTCTCTATACAGACCCATCATTCTCATCCACTTATTGCTCACAACATATATAAGCTATAAGAAGGAGTTTATTGTCTTCACTTTTTAACTTATCCTGAAAACCTAATACAGGACTGGAAAATAACACTTATTCAACAAATATTTGTCAAGTGTAACACATCCAACCAGATTTATCAAATACCTCAATGTATTCCAATTACAGCTGCTAAATATTTTGGATTCTTTAAACACAGAATATGATAAATAAAAACTGGATGTGCTTAGTAACAATAATTTTCCCTTTACTGAGAATGTTTCAGAAACACAGAGAGATGGGTGACCAGAATCCTGACCTATTCCGGGACCTCAAATCCCTGGCCAAAATATTGTAAAGGGGAGGTTTAGACAAATGGCCAAGCCAGCCCAGTCAGAGTTATTCTTCAGAGACTCTTCTAGCAGAAACAAAAGGAAGATGGCCAGCTTCACTCTGATGTGGAGGATACAGGATGAAAAGCTCAAGAGCTGTAGACAGCCGTGGTCTTTATCTGTGAAGGAAGCCAGTCTCGAGGGCAAGAGGATAAAATTGGCTACAGAAAAAAGAGCTCTTCAATAGGTTGTACCAGTAGCATCATTCCTTTACCCGTCTTTGTAATGATACCGGTTACTTTGTGACTTTGAAGATTTCCTTGAAGAGGCCAGTGTCTGTTTACCATTCTCTGAATCTAAGCTTGATTCCATAGTCCACAGTCCATACAGAAAAGAAAAAATAGCTCAGTTTGAACACATTATTTCACAGAAATAAATTGAGGATATATTAAATGAAAGTTTTAAAACATTAATTAGTCAAAATATAATGTTTCTCTTTCTAGTTTGGAAATATCTTATGTGTAAAAATTTTCCTAAAAATTGGAAAAATACTGTGAAATATAGTTTCAGATTAAATCATAGGACTTTGATTTGCAACAACACCTTTTGTGCCTTGCTGATAACACCTCCAGGGCCCCAATTTTACCTTATTTCTTTCCTCACCCCTCTACTGACTAGTTTTTTCTACTTTTAGTTCCCTTAAGCACTGAAATAAGTGGCATCTCTGAGCAGCCTAATAAATTGACCTCCCTATGTCAACATTTTTAAACTATCTGTATAACATTTACGTAGTATTTCCAGGGAGAGACATTGCTTTAAATTAAAGCAGTATATCTCTTTTGTCTGAAAACTGGAAATCCATTTATTAGCTGAACCCTGATGCTCTTCTCCAATCTTCCCAAGACTTGGCACAAGGTTATTGATGAGAGGAAAATTCTATAGAGAAGACAGAAGAGGCCATTTACACTGTAGAGCATGTGGTGTCATGAGAAAGATTGTGAGTAGATGTGTCCCTATGTTCTGATCTTAAACATATAAAATAAATATATAAGATATACCAAAAATCATTATACTAATTTTATGATGCAGTATTAAAATTAATGTGTTGTGAAACAGTATTATAAAATCATAAAAATTAATGTTATCCTAATTTTATGACTTCACACATATGAATAACATGCATTTGTTTACAGTATATCCTGAGACAATTCTTTATGGGTCTGTCACATATATGCACAACTTATGAGAGAGCACTGACAGCTCGCCTTTGTTCCAAACTTTTATTGAAAGGAAGTCTGTAGAGTGAAGAGCCTTGGAAGATAGTAATAACCTTGTAGAGCAAAAATTTTCAACCAAGGGTGATTTTGTCCACCACAGAATATTGGGCAGAGTCTAGAGGTATAACTGATTGTCAAGACTGAGGGTGATACTGGCATCCAGTAGTCCAGGGATGCTGCTAAATATCCAACAATGCATAGGATCAAATCCCCAACAAACAATAGACTGGTTCCAGATGTCAATAGTGACAGGGTTTGGAACCATGCTCCCAAGCAAATAGCAGACATGCTTACTGCCCATTAAAAATATTTGGGTTCTCTAAGCTCGGGGTCCACCTCCTATAATGCATCCCACTGTCTATGCAAGTGTCATCTGGCCATTTTTGTGTCACCTGCGAGAACTAGGGCTCAAAGAAACCATGCAAAAGTGTTGATAATTTTGCTACTGCTCTTCCTGTGAGTTCTCCATCGTCCCTCACCTCTGAGCTAACAAACTCATTCTTCCTCCTGCATTTATAAAACTATAGCAGTTAGATTCAAAGCATGATAAAATTACAGACCCTTCACATTTCTTGACAAACTGTTCTATGTGTTAGAATTTAGAAACTAGGAATTCCTGTTGTGGCGCAGTAGAAACAAACCCGACTAGGAACTATGAGGTTGCGGGTTCAGTCCCTGGCCTCACTCAGTGGGTTAAGGATCTGGTGTTGCCGTGAGCTGTGGTGTAGATTGAAGATGTGGCTCGGATCCCATGTTGCTGTGGCTGTGACATAGGCCAAGAGCTATAGCTCTGATGCGACCCCTAGCCTGGCAACCTCCACATGCCGCGGGTGTGGCCCTAAAATTTAAAAAAAAAAAAAAAAATGGCAAAAAAAGAATAGAAAATAAATGCAAGATCAAAATGCTTTTAAAAAAGTGTTTTCAACCTAGATGGTATACAAAAAGGATTAGGCTGTTAATTTTCTAAGCACTTTTATAAAACTATTTAAAAATAAGCAACCCAAAAGAAAAATGGTCACAGACATATGATTTACATATTTTAAAAGACATAGCAGGCCTATGAACAAAAAGATCTGCTTTATTCATGATTAAAGAAATACAAATAGGGGAGTTCCCATCGTGGCGCAGTGGTTAGCGAATCCGACTAGGAACCATGAGGTTGCGGGTTCGGTCCCTGTCCTTGCTCAGTGGGTTAACGATCCGGCGTTGCCATGAGCTGTGGTGTAGGTTGCAGACACGGCTCGGATCCCGCGTTGCTGTGGCTCTGGCGTAGGCCGGTGGCTGCAGCTCCGATTTGACCCCTAGCCTGGGAACCTCCATATGCCGCGGGAGCGGCCCAAGAAATAGCAACAACAACAACAAAAGACAAAAAAAAAAAAAAAAAAAAAAGAAATACAAATAAAAATGATTTTTTTTTTCTCTGATTATGCTTGGGGAAGAGACTCTTTGTCTACTATGATTTTTTTTCATTTCCGGCCACACCTGTAGCATGCAGAAGTTCCTGGGCCAGGGATAGAACCCAAGCCACAGGGTTTGGAACCATGCCAAATCCTTAACCACTAGGCAACCAGAGACCTCCTGGGAATATGATTTAGATTAAACATTTTGGAGGAAACTTACAACATCAAAACTTTTTATACAGCAGTCATATTTCTAAGAACTTGCTCTATAGACATACTCTCAAAGTTAACCAATTCATTGTATGGTCTCCTATAACAGAAAAAAATTAAAACTATCTAAATTTATATCACTAAAGCAATGATTAAATAATGTTTGGCACATTCAGTTATGTAATTATATGAACCACTGAAAGGAAGGTCCAGGTATATATGTGCTATTGTAGAAAGAACTCTAAGATCTGTTAGTTAGTGAAAGAAAAATAAAAAGTCATACATAATATGAGTACTCTTTTCAGGAAACAAAAGAGAGAAACAAACAGACACTGGACAGATAGATGGAGGAGACAAATAAGATTGGTGTTTGGGATGGTGAAAAGGGGGATGACACAGACTGGCTCTGAATGTAGAGTTTAGAATCAAAAGCAAAACTTTCTGTGGTTATGAACTCATGTAATAAGAAGAATAGTGGCACTGGCATGAAAAGGAAAAGGATATAGACAAAATAGCATCTATGACTCATCTGCATTAGAGTACCTTAAAGTAAATTTCAAAATTATATTTCTGAGCCCCTCCCCCCACCACCACTGCCCTGCCCTCCCTAATTGTTTGGTTCAGAACTTCTGGGTTCCAGGACTCAGAAATTGGCACTATCAACAAGCTTCCAGGTATCCTGGGCCTAACAGGGTCTGAGAACCAAATGAGAAGCTCTCAGATTTATGTTGTATGATGAAAATATCCAGCGAGAATCTCTTGATTATTTTTCCTGCTGGCTGCACCATCCAGTCTTGTTCAAAGTCCACTTACCCTCTTCCATCCCTTCTAACAATCAGGAAAAGATATCCCCTCCTTGTCAAGGTGTTCTCAACCCCCACATTTTTATGATCAATAGCTCCCTTTCTCCTCCCCTAATCTTTAGTCAACATGAAGAATCACTGGATCATAGTTGTGCAGTCCTGAAGGTATGGTCAAACCCACCCTGTATGGGCTGAAGTAGCAAGATAAAAGTTGAATGCACACTGAAGTATATGGAAAGATTGGCCAATGGGGACCTGCTGTATAGCAAGAGAATTCTACCCAATATTCTGCGATCATCTATGTGGGAAAAGAATCTGAAAGAGAATAGATGGGTGTATATGTTTAACTGGATTGTTGTACAGAAGAAATACCACAATATTGTAAATCAACTGTACTTCAGTAAAACCTTAAAAAATGAAAAGAAGTTGAATGCAGAATAAAATAAAAGTAAACAGTTGTTTAAACATCAACACTTACATGCATAGCTACGTCCTTGATGAGGTTTAGTCTGTAATGCTCTTCAAACCAAAGAAAAAAGAGAATAAGCTGTCAGGGATAAAGATCAAGACTGCCTCACAAAGAGGCAGTCCCCCTTCAGTTTAAAATGAGAAGTTAAATAAGAAAGAGTGTTCTGTGAAGGGAACTGCGGTTCAGAGCTGCATTGCTTCAATTCTTCTGAGTGCTTACAGCTACAACTTCCGGCGAGGCTTTGTAATATAAAGACCTACTTTTAAAGCCTACTCATCTTTGCAGACTTGTGTCACTTTTACTACTACTCAGTTTAGATTGATATGTCATTTTACCAGCATAGAAGTTTCCTTTCCATTAATTTTGTTAAATACTTAAATTATTTTACGGCTGCACCCTCAGCATATGGAAGTTCCCTGGCCAGGGACTGAATCTGAGCTGCAGGTGCAACCTACACCACAGCTGTGGCAACACAAGATCTTTTCACCCACCGTACTAGGTGAAGATTGAATTCCCACCTCCATAGAAGCCTGAGCTGCTGCATTTGGATTCCTAACCCACTGTGCCACAGCAGAAACTCCTAAAATATTTCTTGATATGATTTACATATGGACTCTAAAAAGTACAACAAACTAGCAAATATAACAACAAAAAAAAGTAGCAAACTCAGAGAATGAACTGTGATTACCAGTGGGGAAAGGACTGGGACAGGAGCAAAATATGGGTAGAGGAATGAGCAGGACAAAATATTAGGTCTGAAATAAGCTATATGGATATATAGTACAGCATATACAACATAGTTGTATAGTACAAATATATATAGATAATGTACCATATATAGTTATATATAGTAGTATGTTGTACTATATATAAGGATATATAGTACAACATATAATATAAAGTAATTGTACTATATATAGTACATATACTATATGTATATGTACATATACTACAGTACATATACTATATATGTGTCGTACTATATATACCTAATGTATATGTTGAACTATATATAGCTAATGTAATTATACTATATATAGTAATTATACTATATATACATAATACTATATATAACTATATGTAGCTAATATCACTCATAGGAATATAGCTAATGTTTACAGTAACTCTACATGGAGCATAGCTTTTCAAAATTGTGAATCACTATATAGTATACTGTAACTTATGTCATACTGTACAGGAACAAAACTTCAATAAAATCAAATGCTTTCCATTTAGATTAACTCCCATTTTGGGGGTTGGATTTTTTTAGGCTTTTTTCTTTTCTTTTTTTTCCTGTCTCTTGTCTTTTGGGTTTTTTTTTTTAGAGCTGCACCCATAGCATATGGAGGTTCCCAGGCTAGGGGTCTAATCAGAGCTGTTTCTGCTGGCCTACAGCAGAGCCACAGCAACTCCAGATCTGAGTCACATCTGTGACCTACATCACAGCTCACCACAATGCTGGATCCCTAACCCACTGAGCAAGGCCAGGGATTGAACCCACAACCTCATGGTTCCTAGTCAGATTTGTTTCTCCTACACCATGACAGGAACACCGAGGTGTTTTTAAGTATAATTTTTCAGTACTTTTAGTACTAAAATATTAGTCATCATTTTTTTTAGTGTAACATCCTTTAAGAAATTAATTAAGAGACAGGATTAAGATGTCGGCATAGAAGGACTGGAGCTCAACTTCTCTCCTAAAAACAACAAAATTCACAACTAAAGACTGAGCACACTTCACCAAAACAGACCGGAAACTTTAAAAAAGATACCAAACTCCAGAAGAAAAAGAGGAGGACACAAAAAGACGTAGGAGGAGTGATTTCTCAATGTAAACAACCCCATACCTCCTGGGTGGGAAGCTCCACAGACTGGAAACTAACTGGTTCACAGAGACTCACCTACAGGAGTGAGAGTGCTGAGCCACACATAAACCTCTCACGTGTGGGGATCTGGCACAGGGAGAAAGAGCCCCAGAGCATCTGGCATTGAAGGCCAGTGGGGCTTGTGCACAACAGCTCCACAGGACTGGGGGAAACGGAGACCCCATTCTTAAAAGGCACACACAGACTTTCACGGGCACTGAGTCCCAGGGCAGAGCAAAGTCTCCAAGGGAATCTGGGTCAAACCTGATGATAGTTCTTGGAGGACATCCTGGGAAAACAGGGGTGAATGTGGCTTGTGAGGGAAGGACATTGAAAGCAAAGCTCCCAGGAATATTCAGCAGCAGTGCCTTTCTCTGGAGGTGGCCATTTTGGGAAAATCTGGCCACTCCTGTCTGTCAGCTGCTGAGAAGCCCCAGGGCAAACAACAACCCAGGTTGGATCACAGCCCCACCCCTCAGTAAACAGACTACCTAAAAACCCCTGAGGCACCCAGCTGCCTCTAATCCCATCCAGAGACTAAGCCCCACCCACCAGAGGGATTAGAATCGGCTCCTCCTACCAGGGGGCAGGCATCAGCCCCTCCCATCAGGAAGCCTACACCAAGCCCCCATACTGACTTCAGCCACAGGGGGGCAGACATTGGAAGTAAGAGAGGCTACAACTCTATTATCTGTAAAAAGGTCACCACTCCAAAAACCTATAAAAATGAAAAGACAGAGAACTATAACTCAGATGAGGGAGAAAGAAAAAACCCCAGAAAAACAGCTAAGCCATGAGCAGATTCTCAGCCTCCAGGAAAAAGACTTTAGACTGTTGATGCTGAAGAAGACGCAAGACATTGGAAATAAACTGGAGGCAAAGATGGATAACTTACAGGAAACACTGACCAAAGAGATACAAGATATAAAACTTAAACAAGAAGAGATGCAAAATACAATCACTGAAATAAAAAATTCACTAGAAGCAGCTAACAGCAGAATACAGGAGGCAGAAGAACGAATAAGTGAGGTGGAGGACAGATTAGTGGAAATTACGGATGCAGAACAGAAAAGAGAAAAAAGATTGAAAACAAATGAAGAGAGTCTCAGAGAACTCTGGGACAATGTGAAATGCACCAACATCCATATTATAGGGGTGCCAGAAGGAGAAGAGAGAGAGAAGGAGACAGAAAAAATATTCCAAGAGATAATAGCCGAAAACTTCCCTAATATGAGGAAGGAATCACTCACTCAAATCCAGGAAGCACGAGTACCATACAAAATCAACCCAAGGAGGAACACCCCGAGACACATACTAATCAAACTGACCAAAATTAAAGACAAAGAGAAAATCTTGAAAGCAACTAGGGAAAAGAAACAAGTATCATACAAGGGAACCCAGATAAGGCTATCAGCAGATTTTTCAGCAGAAACTCTGCTGGCCAGAAGGGAGTGGCATGATATACTCAACGTGATGAAAGGAAAAAAACTCCAACCAAGATTACTCTACCCAGCAAAGCTCTCATTTAGATTTGGAGGAGAAATCAAAATCTTCTCAGATAAGCAAAAGCTGAGAGAATTCAGCAACACTAAACCAGCCTTACAACAAATACTAAAGGAACTTCTATAGGCAGAAAAGAACAAGAGAAGAAGGAAAGGAAAAAGAACAGCAAAAACAAATCCAAAGTAATTAATAAAATGGCAATAAGAACATACATATCAATAATTACCTTAAATGTGAATGGACTGAACGCCCCAACCAAAAGGCATAGACTGGCTGAATGGATACAAAAACAAGACCCATACACATGCTGTCTTCAAGAGACCCACTTCACTTCTAGGGACACATGCAAATTGAAAGGGAGAGGATGGAAGAAAATATTTCATGCAAACGGGGATCAAAAGAAAGCTGGAGGAGCAATACTCATATCAGACAAAATAGACTTTAAAATGAAGAATATTTTCAGGGACAAAGAGGGACATTACATAATGATCAAAGGATCCATCCAAGAAGATGTTATAACAATTTTAAATATCTACGCACCCAACACAGGTTCACCACAATATGTAAGGCAACTGCTAACAACCTTAAAAGGAGAAATCGACAATAACACAATCATAGTGGGGGACTTTCACACCCCACTTACAGAAATGGACACATCAACCAGACAGAAACCAATAAGGAACCACAGGCCCTGAATGAAGCATTAAACCAGATGGACTTCATAGATATTTATAGGACATTCCATCCAAAAGCAACAGAATACACGTTCTTCTCAAGTGCACATGGAACATTCTCTAAGATTGACCATATCCTGGGCTAGAAATCCAACCTCAGTCACTTTAAGAAAATTGAAATCATATCAAGCATCTTTTCTGACCACAATGCTATATGACTGGAAATCAACAATAAGAAAAAAACTGTTAAAAACACAAAAACATGGACACTCAACAACATGCTACTAAACAACCAATGGATCACTGAAGAAATCAAAGAGGAAATTAAAAAATACCTAGCAAAAATAAATAAATAAATAAAAATAAACTAAAATAAAAAATACCTAGCAGCAAATGACAATGAAGATATGACACTCCAAAACCTATGGCATGCAAAAAAAGCTGTTCTAAGAGGAAAGTTTATAGCAATACAAGCCCACCTCAGGAAACAAGAAAAAGCCCAAATAAACAAGCTAACTTTACATCTAAAGCAGCTTGAGAGAGAAGAACAGACAAGACCTAAAGTTAGTAGAAGGAAAGAAATCATAAAGATCAGAGCAAAAATCAATGAAATAGAAACAAAGAAAACCATAGAAAAGATCAATGAAACGAAAAGCTGGTTCTTTGAAAAGATCAACAAAATTGATAAACCCCTAGCCAGACTTATCAAGCAAAAGAGAGAGAACTCAAACTCAATAAAATTAGAAATGAAAAAGGAGAAGTAACAACTGACACCACAGAAATACAAAGGATCATAAGAGACTACTATATGCAACTATATGCCAATAAAATGGAAAACCTAGAAGAAATGGACAAATTCTTAGAAAAGTACAATCTTCCAAGACTAAACCAAGATGAAATAGAAAAGATGAATGGACCCAACACAAGAACTGAAATTGAAACTGTGATTAAGAAACTTCCAACAAAAAAAGTCCAGGACCAGATGGCTTCACAGGCAAATTCTATCAAACATTTAGAGAAGAGCTAACACCTCTCCTTCTGAAACTATTTCAAAAAATTGCAGAGGAAGGGATACTCCCAAACTCATTCTATGAGGCCACCATCACCCTGGTACCAAAACCAGACAAAGACTCCACAAAAAAAGAAAACTACAGGCCAATATCACTGATGAATATCGACGCAAAAATCCTCAACAAAATACTAGCAAACCGCATCCAACAATATATTAAAAGGAATGTATATCATGATCAAGTGGGATTTATCCCAGGGATGCAAGGGTTCTTCAATATCCGCAAATCCATCAGTGTGATACACCACATTAACAATATATTAAAAGGAATGTATATCATGATCAAGTGGGATTTATCCCAGGGATGCAAGGGTTCTTCAATATCCGCAAATCCATCAGTGTGATACACCACATTAACAACCTGAAGAAGAAAAACCATATGATCCTCTCAATAGATGCAGAAAAAGCCTTTGACAAAATCCAACACCCATTTCTGATAAAAACCCTTCAGAAAGTGGGCATAACGGGAACCTACCTCAACATGATAAAGGCCATATACAACAAACCCACAGCAAACATCATTCTCAAGGGTGAAAAGCTGAAAGAATTCCCGCTGAGATCAGGAACAAGACAAGGATGTCTGCTCTCACCACTACTCTTCAACATAGTTCTGGAAGTCCTAGCCACAGCAATCAGAGAAGTAAAAGAAATAAAAGGAATCCAAATTGGAGAGGAAGAAGTAAAACTATTGCTATTTGCAGATGACATGATACTATACCTAGAGAATCCTAAAGACTCTACCAGAAAACTGTTAGAGCTTATCCACGAATTTGGCAAAGTTGCAGGATACAAAATCAATACACAGAAATCGATAGCATTTCTATATACTAACAATGAAAAAGCAGAAAAGGAAATTAGAGAAGCAATCCCATTTACCATCGCATCCAAAAGAATAAAATACCTAGGAGTAAACCTACCTAAAGAGACAAAAAGACCTGTACTCTGAAAACTACAAGCCACTGATCAAAGAAATCAAAGATGACACAAATAGATGGAAAAATATACCATGCTCGTGGATTGGAAGAGTTAATATTATCAAAATGACTATACTACCCAAGGCAATCTACAAATTCAATGCAATCCCTATCAAATTACCAAGGACGTTTTTCACAGAACTTGAACAAAATATTTTAAAGTTTGTATGGAAGTACAACAGACTCAGAATAGCCAAAGACATCCTGAAAAAGAAAAATGGAGCTGGAGGAATCAGGCTCCCGGACTTCAGACTATACTACAAAGCAACAGTCGTCAAAACTGCATGGTACTGGCACAAAGACAGACATATAGATCAGTGGAACAGGATAGAAAGCCCAGAATTAAACCCATGCACTTACAGCCAACTCATCTATGACAAAGGAAGCAAGATTATACAATGGAGAAAGGACAGCTTGTTCAATAAGTGGTGCTGGGAAAACTGGACAGCCACATGGAAAAGAATGAAATTAGAACACTCCCTAACACCATACACAAAAATAAACTCCAAATGGATTAAAGACCTAGATATAAGACCAGACACTGTCAAACTCCTAGAGGAAAACATAGGCCAAACACTCTCTGACATAAACGACAACAACATCTTCTCAGATCCACCACTCAGAGTAGTGACAACAAAAACAAAAATAAACAAATGGGACCTAATCAAACTGAAAAGTTTCTGCACAGCAAAGGAAACCCTAAACAACACAAAAAGACAACCCACAGAATGGGAGAAAATTTTTGCAAATGAATCAACTGACAAGGGATTAATCTCCAAAATTTACAAACACCTTCTGCAGCTCCATACCAAAAAAACAAACAACCCCATCCAAAAATGGGCAGAAGATCTAAACAGACAGTTCTCCAAAAAAGACATACAGATGGCCAAGAAACACATGAAAAGATGTTCAACGTCACTCATTATTAGAGAAATGCAAATCAAAACCACAATGAGGTACCACCTTATACCAGCCAGAATGGCCACCATCCAAAAGTCTACAAACAATAAGTGCTGGAGAGGGTGTGGAGAAAAAGGAACCCTAGTACACTGCTGGTGGGATTTTAAATTGGTGCAACCACTGTAGAAAGCAGTATGGAGATTCCTCAGAAAACTAAACATAGAACTACCATTTGACCCAGCAATCCCACTCCTGGGCATCTATCCAGAGAAAACCATGACTCACAAAGACACATGTACTCCACTATTTACAATAGCCAAAACATGGAAACAACCTAAATGTCCATCGACAGAGGAGTGGATCCAGAAGGTGTGGTACATATACACAATGGAATATTACTCAGCCATCAAAAAGAACGAAATACCAGCATTTTTAGCAACACGGATGGACCTAGAAACTATCATGCTAAGTGAAGTCAGCCATACAATGAGACACCAACATCAAATGCTTTCACTGACATGTGGAATCTGAAAAAAGGACAGACGGAACTTCTTTGCAGAAAAGATGCTGAGTCACAGACAATGAAAACTTATGGTCTCTGAAGGAGACAGTTTGGGGGGTGGGGAGATGTGCTTGGGCTGTGGGATGGAAATCCTGTGAAATCAGATTGTTATGATCATTATACAACTACAGATGTGATAAATTCATTTGAGTAATAAAAAAAATGAAGAAAAAAAACTCAAAAAAAAAAATAAATAAACACACACAAAAAGAAATTAATTAAATGTGAGGCCCAAAAAATGCGAATACTTGTTGCTCGGTGTCCCTCCCAACTTGGAAGTGTTTACTGACCTTTTCAGTCAAATGTGTCTTTCTACTCAGTGTAGAATCACAGACTTTTGCCTGAGCAACTGGTTTGATTTCATCCTATAGACATTGAATGATTCATCATTGACTTAAAAGCTCAGAACCAATACTACAGCTTACCTCTAGTGTACCTAAGGGCAGCCTCAGTCATGCAAATTTGAACTAAACTCTTTCCACATTTATTATTTTTTCATCTTGTTTGTCAGTTTGTTTGTTTTGTCTTTTCTAGGGCCGCACCTGCAGCATGTGGAGGTTCCCAGGCTAGGGATCTAATGGAGCTACAGCTGCCAGCCTATGCCAGAGTCAAAGCAACACGGTATCCTAGCCACAGCTATGATCCTACACCACAGCTCACGGCAACGCCAGATCTATAGCCCAATAAGCAAGACCAGGGATCGAACCCTCAGCCTCATGGTTCCTAGTTGGATTCGTTAACCACTGAGCCATGACGGGAACTCCCTATTTTTCTCCACAGCATGCAGAAGTTCCCTGGTCAGGGATCAAACTAGAGCCACAGCAGTGATAACACTAGAAACTTAACCCACTGTACCACAAGGGAACTACATCTTTATTTTCTCTTTGGCTCAATTTACTCACTCAGTTATGTTACCTATTCTTTCACAGAGTGGTTTAAATAATATTTGGAACCAAGAAGAATATAAACAAATGAATTAGACTCGAGTTTTGTTTAAGAGTTTCCACTGAAGCAAAGTTTTTCCTTATTATGCTCACCTCCTCCTGGTTGACAAATATCATTCTTAAAAATAAAAATGTCTCTTATTGAATGTTCATTCACTCATTTGTTCAGTAACATGAACTTGAAATCACCGTTTGTTTCCATTAGTATCCCCTGTACATAAAATGCATCACCACCTTCCTGGAGACTAATCAGAAATTTTTCCTTGTTCTAGCTGCTGCTTGTTGACTATCCAATTCTGTGAAGTGTTCCTAGAAAAGCCCTAGAGCCACAGAATTCTCCGTCCTTTCTTCTATTTGCAGCATCTGTGATTAGAAAGGCACAAAATAAAAATAAACTAACAAAACCCCAGAGAGTGAGGCCTTTCTGGGGGAGAATTTCCTGTTCCCTCACTCTTGACTGCTTAGCGGTGTTTGGCATTACCTATTTCTTTATATTTGTACAGAAAAAGCAGGCTAGCTCTCAATTCTATTAGTCCGGCTTTCTGTTCTTGATGAAGCCATGTATTTTAAAAGGGATCTGAGGAAGATATACAGATGGCCAACAAGCACATGAAAAGATGCTCTTCATCACTGATTATTAGAGAAATGCAAATCAAAACTACCAAGAGATATCACCTCACACCAGTCAGAATAGCCATCATTAATCAGTCCACAAATAACAAATGCTGGAGGGAGTATGGAGAAAAGGGAACCCTCCTGCACTGTTGGTGGGAATGTAAGCTGGTACAAGCACTGTGGAGAACAGCGTGGATGTACCTTAGAAATCTATACATAGAACTACCATAAGACCAGCAACCCCACTTTTGAGCATATATCCAGACAAATTTCCTTGAAAAAGTTACATGCACCTGCACATTCATTGCAATGCTATTCACAACAGCCAAGACATGGAAACAACCCAAATGTCCACTGACAGATGATTGGATTAGGAAGATGTGGTATACATACACAATGGAATACTACTCAGTCATAAAAAAGAACAAAATAATGCCATTTGCAGCAACATAGATGGAACTAGAGATTCTCATACTGACTGAAGAAAGTCAGAAAGAGAAAGACAAATACCATATGATATCACTTATATCTGGAATCTAATATAGGACACAAATGAACCTTTCCACCAAAAAGAAAATCATGGATGTGGAGAGTAGACTTGTGGTTGCCAAGGGGGAGGGGGAGGAGGAAGGAGTGGGCTGGATTGGGAGCTTGGGGTTAATAGAGGCAGACTATTGCCTTTGGAATGGATTAGCAGTGAGATCCTGCTGTGTTGCACTGGGAACTATGTCTGATCACATGATGGAACACGATAATGTGAAAAAAAATAATGTATGCATGTATGTGTTACTGGGTCATCAGGCTGTGCACAGTAGAAAAAAAATTGTATTGAGGAAATAACAATTAAAAAATAAATAAATAAATAAATAAAAATAAAACAAAAGGGATCCGTGCTCTTGGCTTAATATTATGTATTTAAGGAGTTCCCTTTGTGGCTTAGCAGTTAATGGAACCCAACTAGGCTCCACAAGGATGCGGGTTCAATCCCTGGCCTTGCTCAGTGGGTTAAGGATCCAGCATTGCCGTGAGCTGTGGTGTAGGTTGAAGACTCAGCTTGAATCCCACATTGCTGTGGCTGTGGTGTAGGCAGGCAACTACAGCTCTGATTTGACCCTTAACCTGGGAACCTCCATATGCTGTGGGTGCCATCCTAAAATAGAAAAAATATATGTATTATGCTTTTAAGAACATTTCAATCTGGATGCAAATACAAATACAGGGAATATGTGTGCAGATGTTTTCATGAGAACACATCAGTGCATCATTTAAGGGAGCACCTTCAGATCAGCAGTCTCTGGCCAATGTATAACTGTAGACTGTGACTTTTCCCCTGACCAGGAAGGAACAAATGTCTGTGGTGACGCAGGAGGTCGAGCAGGCTAAGAGTATTGGTGATTCATATCCATTTGCAGTCCAGCTCGCTCACAGTTTACTCATTAGCATCAGTGCTGGGGGCTGATGTTACTCAGGAGGAAGTAATTTTTCTCCACAATTGTCTGGTGAAAAATGGAAATGAAAACCCAGTGAGGGCTCTGTTCTTGACAAGCCTTCCAAGACTGATCAGGCTTGTGTTTGGGGAGATCTGGTTAAAAGGTTCAGGGGTGAATTTTTTAATTCTTAGCACACTCCTCCTCCTGAGATAGGCTTTCAATCCCAAAAATCTGATGAAAAAAAACAATGCTAAATCGAAGAGGCTGCGTTTATCTCAATGGTTTCTTTCTGAATTATTAGAGGGAAATTTTTTACCACTGTGCATTCATTATGTATCCAGGCAGCAGTGATGTGTTCATAAGTGTTTGACAACCATCTCTGGGGGAAAAGAAAAGGACCTGATTTCCACGGTTTCCTGATTTCCATTGTGTATACCCTCCCACCATGGCCAATTTCAGGCTACAGCACGAGTGACTAAACGTGACATGTAAAATGGAGAAAATTGCCAACATTCAGCACTCCTGTAAGCTGGTGCCAGCTCCAACACCACAGGCCCTCTAAATGCAAATAGGGACTCATCCTCATGTACAATAAAAGATCATTGACTTTTTCACAGAATCACTCCCAAAAATCAAACTATGATTCTATTTGGCTAAAGGATATATATATATATGTATATACATGTGCCTATATGTATATATATACATATAAATACATATGTATATATATACATATACACTCATATATAGTATATATACATGTGTATACCTATATATATGAGTGTATATGTATATATATGCGTGTGTGTATATATATGTATATACATACACATAAACACATAGCTTTTTGTTTCTATTTTTTTAACTCTCATACCTGCTCATTCAGCTCTCTTGGGTTGCTCCAGTTGTCCTATGAGCAATATGTGAAAGGGCATAGAAATGGTCACTTCACTGAAAATTAAAATTGATATTAAGATTTTTTTAAATTATTTTTGCACAATAAGGCTTATCATGGCATAAAACCATTGACACATTCACCACATGGAGTAGCTTCTTGCCTGTCATTGCTAGCTTTTCTTCAATTCGTGTCTAATGCTTCCAAATGTTTAATGCTTTTGATTGGTGATTATTTTCATGCAAGGTATAAGAGGAGGTAATCTAATTCTGGGAATATGTAAAGACTCTATGTCTTCATTTGTCTTTGGAAAATGAAGTGTAAATACTATGACTTAGATAAGTTAAAATCTAACATCTGATCAATTTGACATCATGGTTATAGATCCACTGTGCAGAAAGCAAGATAGTTGCTTTCTTGGTAAAGAACTATCAGTATACTCCATGTTAGACTTGTGGTTGTCAAGAGGGAGGGTGGAAGCAGTGGGATGGACAGGGAGTTTGGGGTTAGTAGGTGCAAAATATTACATTTAGAATGGATAAGCAATGAGGTCCTACAGTATAGCACAGAGAACTACATCCAGGCTCTTTGGATAGATCATGATTGGAAGATAATAGAAGAAAGGGAATGTATATATATGTATGGCTGGGTCACTCTGCTGTGCAGTAGAAATTGGCACAACATTGTAAATCAACTACAATTTTAAAAAAATACTTCATGTTAAAATTCCAGATTGCAGAGGACTTTAAGACAGAAGACAGCTAAGGAGAAAGACTGAGTCAGTCTGACTGCATGTTCCTCGAGGCCTAGAACAATGGCTTAGAGTTTAGGTCCTGAGCCAAATCCTGGCCGTCTTGCTTGCTAGCTTATGTGATCTTGGGCAAGTTGCTCATCCTTTCTGTGACTGTTTCCTCCACTGTTAAATGATGATCATAATAAAACCTAACTCACTGGGCTATAATAAGGATTAAATCTGTAAATATTTTAAATGCCTACCAAGGCATTTTGTAAATACCACATTGTGTTTGCTAAATAAACATAAGGAAATTTAAAGGACTACAAAAACAAACAAATGGATTAGAAATCTAATCTAAATCTCTCCAGGGAGCTGATTTATAGAAGAAAGTGCAGTTTAGTCTCATAAATTACATGACTATTCAATATTGCTTTTGCTGCCCTGACCATGCAAATTATGGCTAAAGCAGCACCCTAGGTGGCAACTTTTTAGCAATTCAGGTGAAAGAAGCTACATCTCCATTTCAATCAACCTGGAGAAATGACTTGAATGTAAACATTCCGGCAGCCTTCAGGGTACCATGCTGATGATCACAAGAACATTCGTAGACCCATGAAACATTCCCACCTGCACAGTGTTTAGTGGTCATGGTAGGGATCACAGGAGGGCCTGGATGAGGCCCTAAGGGCTTTTAAGGTATCACTGGTCCTATCTGGAATGGCACTCTAAGTATTTCATGGAGTTAGAATTCAGAGTTCCTGTTAAATATCAGGGTCCTTGAGCTGGCTTTAAGTCAAGCATTCTTTCTATTCCATGAATGCTATATGATGATTATCTAGCACTTCGGTGTTAGTTTTGCACATGGATGCACTAAAATAAGAGACAGGCTTCTGTCTGCCAGGTGTTTTACCTTTCCAATCCCCACCAGCCATCTTTTAATTCCTCCCCATCTTCTCATTCTACTGACCTCTCCCAAAGATTCCAATTTTCCTTTCCCCAACCAAACAAAAATGCACTTGGTCTCTATGGAGTTTCACAGCAGCATGGTCACTGCAGTTGCAAAGAACTTTAATAATATATACACACTGCTAATGTCTCAGAATTTCCTCCCAGATAACCTATTTTCAAAGGACACTTGTGGAAATATATTCTCATAATGATCCTAACCACGGGTGTATCAGGTATGTGGCAGACTAACAAAAGGACTCAAGGAAATCATTTAGGGCAAGGAGGCATTTCCAAAGAAAATATGCTTTACAGTTTCTTCTGGAACCACACTGCATAACGGGTAACTTACTCTAACTGATGGGATTTTTTTTCCCATATTAAGACTCCCAAAAGTATTAAATATTGCCCCAAGTTGATTTGATCATTCATTTAGACTTTTCACATTTGCAAAAGTTAAATACATATCTTTGCAATTTATTTGCTTCTTTTTATTTTTAATATCTAATAGACCAAATGAAAATGAGATAACTGATTCTCAAGCCACATTGGAAAACAAAACAGAACTTATACAAAATATCTAGGAAATAGACACTTCTTACATTTTTTAGACATATGTACTTTTTTATTTTTAATTTTTTATTATTTTTAAAAATTAAAATGTAGTTGATTCACAGTATTGTGCCAATTCCTGCTGTACAGTAAAGTGACACAGTCATATTTATACATACATTCCCTTTCTTCTATTATCTTCCATCATGGTCTATCCCAAGAGCCTGGATATAGTTCCCTGTGCTGTACAGTAGGACCTCATTGCTTATCCATTCTAAATGTAATATTTTGTATCTACTAACCCCAAACTCCCAATCCCTTCTCCCGCCCCTTTGGCAAACACCGTGTTCTCTAGACATATGTATTTTTAAATGTCACAATAATTAAATCATTTGGGCACCATTTACATGATCATTGCAAATAGTCACTTCAGCATAAAATAGTAATAACCACAAAATAGAAAGTGGTCATTCTTTGAAGGCCCAATATGAATTCTGTGTCTCATTATGTGTCATATCATGTGCTCTCCGAACAACCAAAGGAAGTTAAGCTTCCTCGGTTGCAGACAGTGGTGTTGCCTACACATTATCTATTCACACTTTCTTCTTTATTAGCCAAACTGGGGTTTTTTATTCAGGATAGCAGTATGTTCAGCAAAAATGTTTTAGATTCCCTCATAGCTGTGGATAACCTTGTATCACAGTTCTGGCCCAGGAGGCAGAAATGGGAGACTATTGGGCTGTGAGGTTTGTTTTCCCCATGAAAATCCATGTGGCATGCCCCTTTCAAACTCCACCCCTCCCTTCTTCTTGCCTAGAATATGGATACCATGCTTGGTGGTACACTCCTGAAGATGAAAACCACACACGGTGGAGGGTGGAGCAGACCAGTAGAAGCAGCCCAAGCTAACAATTACACAAAAGAGCAGACACACCAGCACTGGACTGCCTATTACCAAATATTTTGACAAATGAGAAAAGTAAACCCCTTGTTTGTTCAACCCATTGTAGTCAGAGTACTGCTACTTGTACTCAAACACAAACCTGTCTACACCTGCCTTTCTTCCATAAGAAATCTTGGGAGTTCCAGTCCAAGATAGCCACTGAATTCACTTCTTCCTTCAGTCATACTAAATCTCCAGCTACACATGGAACAGTTCCCTCTGACATAAATCTGGAAATGAGTTGAGTGATGCTGCCACATGAGATGAACAAGAAAAAAACCCACATAGAAATGGGTAGGAGAAGCTGAGACACTCTTGCCACAAACCCCACTCCTGGTGTAGCATTATACAATTGAGAGTGAACTCCCAACTCCCAGCTTCTCCTTGAAGAATGAAGGGCTGGGACCTGCATCTAACACCCAAAATTTTAAAACTACCACCTAAGGAATAGTCTCTCAAAGCACATAGCTCTGAAAGTCAATAGGGCTTGTATTCACAAGACCCACAAGACAACAGCAAAGAAACAGTTCTAAACAGATCCTAGAGGACTTATCATGGCTATCCCCCTTGGGATCAGCACAGATGGAACAGAAAAAAGAAAAAAAAAGTCTACCTCCCAGTCTTTCCCTGAAAAGAGTCTGTTTGTATACATTAAAACCTGCCACCTGAAGGCGAGGCTTCCAGAGCACATATCTAGAAGCTGATTGCCATCTTCCTCGGAGACCAGAGAATGGGGAGGCCAGCAGAAGCCCTCTCTGTGATCCATCTGATCCATCTCAGATCACTGGTATGTCTCTGAAAGGAGTTTGTGCACACATCTGGTGCCCCACCTTTTGCAGTTGCCACCCAGAAAGTGCACCCTTTGGATACCTGGCTCTGGTGACAAGTGGAGCCTGTTTCTAAGTCCCACATGACCACAGCAAACATATAATCATTTCTTAACTGGCTGTCTCCCCCAGGGCTCAGCACAGAGAGAGTTGACAGGAACTCCTAGCTCCCAGTCTTCCTTGAAGGAGGACTATTTACATACTTCTAAAGCTGTTGCTAAAAGGTTCAGCTTCAATCATCCTGAATTTAGGTGCTGACTCAGATTCTTCCCTTTGGTATAATGATGGGTCTCACCTTCAACTACCAGGAGCCACTAAGAACAGAAAAGGTAGCTTGGGTAATCACAAAAATTTGAGAGACATCCAAAAATTAAAGTTAGGCTGAAAGAAAAATTTCATCTTCTACACAAGACCACTCCATCAAGACTGGGAGAGGGGGCTGTTTTATCTAATGCACAGAAACCAACACAGAAAGTCAAGGAAAATGAAGAAACAGGGGAATATTTTCCAAATAAAAGAGTAAAATAAAACCCCAGAATAGACCTTAATGAAATGGAGATAAATAAATTTCTGATGAAGAGTTCAAAATCACAGTCATAAGGATGATCACCAAGGTCAGGAGAGCAATGCATAAATAAAGTGAGAATTTCAACAAAGATCTAAAATATAAGAAAGTACCAAAGAGAAAAGACAGAACTAATGAAAAGAATTGAACTGAAAAACTCCAAAAAGGCACTCAAGAGCAGACTGATGATGTAAAGAAAGGATCTGCAGACTTGAAGACGGGGCAGTGCAATTCATTGGATCAGAAGGATAAAAAAGGAATATGAATGAAAAAGAAAATACACCTCAGAAAACAACAGTGACAAAGCCAAAATCACAAAACTCTAAGATTTGCACTCAGCTTTCTTTGATGCAGAGCCCATGTTCTTTCCAGTCTTCTATACTTGCTTTTACAGGCATACAGACTCCCCGTTAGCTCTGGAAAAGACCTGACGGAGCACACAACTAAAATTCTCATTTAAATCATGAGGAAACTGAAGCCCAGAATAGTTAAATGATCTGTCCTTCTAAACTGTGATCAAGAATGAAATAGGGAGTTCCCGTCGTGGCTCAGTGGTTAACGAATCCAACTAGGAACCATGAGGTTGCGAGTTCGGTCCCTAGCATCGCTCAAGGGGTTAAGGAACTGGTGTTGCCGTGAGCTGTAGTGTAGGTCACAGATGTGGCTCGGATCCCAGCGTTACTATGGCTGTGGCGTAGGCTGGCGGCTACAGCTCCGGTTAGACTCTTAGCCTGGGATCCTCCATATGTCACGGGAATGGCCCTAGAAAAGGCAAAAAGACAAAAAAAAAAAAAAAAGAAAAGAAAAGAAATAGAACAGTCCAGTGCACTCATCACTGAATACACTCAGAAATCATGGAGATTAAACAGATGGAAAATTAACTTGAAGCCAAACTCAAATGCTTTGATTCAGGAAAAGGCAAGTGAGATTAAGAATCCTGAAGAACACAAGGAAAGAAAAAAAAAGTCAGTTCATTACAACAGATTGTGTTGGCAATGGCGAGGTGTGTTGCAAGAAGCAGATATTTTGGTATCACAGAGGAGGATCTGAGGATTTCCAGGAAACAAAAAAGCTGTGGCTGAGGAACGCAGCCTCTGAATGACCTAGGATGGACCTTGCCAGGAAGCCCTGTGATGAATTTCCCTGTATATTCTTACACAGGCAAGGCCAAACAAAAATTAGCTTCTAAAACTCCAAAAGTCAGCATTTACGATGGATCTTTTGAATATGTCCATAGTCCAAGGCCCCTTTCTTGCTTCACAGTCATATCACTCCACATATCCTGTGAAAAAAAAGTAGGTTGTTAAGCAGTATACCCAGTAACACACACACACACACACACACGCTCATGAATACATGTATGTATAAAGAGGTAAACACAGGGAAAAAACTGAAAAGCAATCTATCAAAATGTTAATAGTTGTTATTTCTAGAAAGTAGGATCATGTTTGATTTTTTAATACATCTCATTTGCTTTTCCATATTTTCCAAATTTCTACACCAAAAATACACTACATTTATACTAGAAAAATGAGTTAAAAACATATTTAAAAATCCATTTGATGACTGTATGATACTGTAGTTATAACACAAACGGACCAATAGAACTAGAAACTTTTAAATATATTTTCACATTAAATATCAATTTAATTCACACAATGAATCAACACATAAGATGGTCCCCAAAAACCATTCAACAATCAGGTACAGTATATTTGTTCGCCATCATTTTTGATATATAAGGAGTGAAAAATGTTTCAGATGTGGTAAAAATGCTTCCTTTAAAAATCAGGTCATTATTATTTTGCTTAATTTTCCAAGACCATGAGCTAAATTACAAGCCAATGTTACATTTGAACATCTATATGCCACACCAAAATTTAACAAGCCACCTACTTGTGCTTAAATTATCATCAAAGTAATTTATTAAACATTAAAATCATGTATTGGTAGCTGTTTGTTTTAGAAAAGTGCATTTGAACTTAAAATCTCTAACCTAGTGTTGGGGAGGAAGAGATCTGGGCATATCCTAAAAAGAATTTTATCTCAAAATACTGAAATAAATATTTTTGAGTAAACAATTTTGAACATTTATTTTGAAAAATAGTATGACTGGGTCACTTCGCTGTATAGTAGGAATTGGCAACACTCTAAATCAACCATTCTTTAATAAAAAAAATTAAAGAAAGTAAAATATTTACTACGGGGAAAATAAATAACTAAGCCAATGTCAGTGTAAATACTACTAAAATACCAAAAAAAATACATTCAATTTATAGATTCACAGATTCAGAAATATTTTCAAGAGAGTGGCATTAAAATGTAAGGGGAAAGAGAGTAATATACTTTTTAAAATGCTTTAAGTATTGATGTAAGAAAAATATGCTACTGTAGACATTTATTATTTTGAGTTGCCAAGATGTCCTATTTGGGGGAAACCAAAACCCACTAAAGAAGATAAAGAATATAAAATTCCCTTTTTCAGTTCCTAGGCTTGACAAATCAAACATTCAAATTCAAAACTTTATTCTGCCGTAAGTGACTCACAGCCTTGACACAGTCTGCATTATTTGTTGTGCCTGGTGCTGAACTCAAAGTCCTGTGCCATGATGGTGAGTTTCTCTGGATAGCAGGGCCCAGAGGTGGCTTCAGTAAGTGGTTATTGGTGATGGTATCAGTATTGGCATTATCAGCCACCCCCTTGGCTGGTTTTGTGTCCATTGGTTCCTTCCAATTTTCCAAGTCTGGTTCCCATCAATTCTGTGAACTACCCAATATATATTATCTCCTTTTAAGAAAATGCTCATGCATTTTAACTGGCCTAGTCAAGACTGAATATTTAACCATGAGTTATATATGACCATATAACACAAATTGTATTGACAAAAACTTTTGGATGGGGTGGAAGAGTGAAAAATGCATATGTCAGTTGGGGCAACAAAAGCAGTGGACTGAGGTGAATACTTGTCATCTTGGAAGCCTGGCAAGCAACACCCTTTCTATCTGATGTCAATCCCAAAACAAAGGGGAATGAAAGCCTCAGCTCCCAATATGGAAGTCAAAGAGGCTGCTTTCAGATTCCAGACAACAAGGACATAGGCTCAGTCATTCAGGTAATTCCAACCAGGATTTGAAATATGGAAGTCATGACTAAAGCCTCAGAGTAAGTCACAGCTTACTCATTCCAAGTGTGGCAGAGCTGAAATTACATCCAGAGAGCCACAAGTATCAAGGAACAGCAGGGTTGCATCAAAGCTGCTCTTCGATGAAAGAGCATAAGTATGTCCTGAGCATCACTGTGGAATGATGTCAGGTTCTACTGGCCTCCCTTGGTGCCTAGCCATTTTCTAAGCTTGCCGCTCCCTGGTCTTATTGCTTTCATGAGCTACTCAATCACCTTACAACAAAACTCTTTTCCATCTATTTGGACAACTGTTTCTGTTGCTTGCAATCCTTATCCTTTACATTGTATCAGCTCCTGGAGCCACTAGTGAGTTTCTCCCTCTTTCTCTTCCTTCTGCCTGGAGTGCTCTTCCCTCTCTTAATCCCCTAGTTACTGCTTACTCATTCTCTACTCTTAGCTCAATGTCTGCTTCTTAGTAAGACTCTTGATTTTCCCATTTGAGGTCAAATCTATCTATTTACATATTAACTTAGAGCACTAAATCCTCTTAAGCATAGAGCTTAATTACTTTTTCATTTAGCAAGTACCTAGTATATGCCAAGCCCTATTCTGGAGGTGTACTGTTCAACAAAATAAGATCTCAGCTTCCACATATCACACATTCTAGAGGATTATTGGTCATAAGTAAACTTTTCATCAAGGAATAAATGGTGGAAAAATATTTAAAAGGAGATGAGATCAAGCATGATCTTTGGTTGGTATAGTCAGCAAATGCTTATCTTAGAAGTGACATTTGAGCTGAGACGTGAAGGATAGAGAGAGATAAGGGAAGTTCTAAGGGAATAGCATTTCAGGAAAGGGGGAGGTGGATTTACAGAGATTCTGAGGCAAGAATGAGCCTGGCAAGTTCAAGAATTTCAAAGAAACCCAGTGTGTCTGGAATGTAGTGAACAAGAAGTTTGAGATAAAGTCAGATAGAATGTAGAACACCACTGCCCAACAGAAATATAATGTGAGCCAAAAATTCCTGCTATATTTGTAATTTTAAATGCCTTAGCAGGCAAGTTTTTAAAAAGTAAAAAGAAGGTGAAATTAATATTAATACTCTATTTCTACTATAGTTCCAAGATATTATTCTTTCATTCCATAACCACTATTTAGAAAATAATTAATAGCACTTTACCTCCTTGCTAGTTTAATGAGACTTTAAATCTATTATATCTCACTTTTGACCAGCCTTATTCCACATGCTCAATAGCTACCTATGGCTAGTAGCTACCATATTGGACAGCTCAGTAAGTCATGTTGAACTTCTAAATCATTTTAAGGTTTGGAATTTAGTCTAAATAGAGTGGGAACCCATTAGACAGTTTTCAATGAGAGGATAATATAATGTGAACATTTTTGGCCCAGAATATAATCAATGATATTCTACCACTTATTGGGAATAATAGAATATATATAGAAACCAACCAACTCTCACCACCCCCAAAAACTGACATTCTGGTCCAATACCACCATCAGTTCTTGATGCTCCTCCCCGCTCTTCTCTTACTCTTGGCAGTCTATTCTCAACTCATGAGCCAGAATGATCTTATTAAAATCTAAATCAGATCATAAAACCTTCACTGACCTCCATCTCCCTCCCTGCCTTGGCTTCCTGTGACATCATGACTTTATCTCATACTAGTTGCCAGCTTGTTTGCTCTGCCTCACCTCTTTGGTCTTCTTGAGGTTCTGAGAACACCCCAGGCATCTTCCTGCCTCAAGACTCTGCCCCATTCTTTTCGCTTCCCTGAGAAGTATGGTTCTTGTCTTAACTTCCTTCTGTTCTTTGCCCAAATGTCAAATTTTCTTCCTTTTTTTTTTTTTTTTTTTTTTTTTTTTTTCATTTTTGGCCACCCTGTGGCATATGGAGCTCCTGCACCAGGGAACAGACCTGAGCCTCCACTGCAACCTCAGCCACAGCTGCAGCAACACAAGATCCTTAACTCACTGTTCCAGGCTGGGGATTGAACCCATGTCCCAGTGCTCCCAAGACACTGACAATCCCATTACACCATAGCAGGAGCTCCTCAAATGTCAAATTTTCAATGGAACATTTACCAACCACCTTATTTAAAACTGTATCCATATATCCCACCACTTCCATAGCACCCTCTGCTTTGTTTCTCCCCTTTTCCTTATTACCTGACTTCTTTTTTTTTTCTTTTTACTGTTTTTCATTTGCTTGTAGACATTTTTGTTTGTTTGTTTTACAGCTGGACCTGCAGCATATGGATATTCCCAGGCCAGGGGTTGAATTAGAGCTGCATCTGAGCCACAGCAATACCAGATCCAAGCCACATTAGCAACATATGCCACTGCAGCTTACAGCAACAACAGATCCATAACCCACTAAGTGAACCCAGAGATCGAACCTGCATCCTAACAGAGACAATGTTAGGTCTTAACCTGCCGAGCCATAATGGAAGATCTTATTTATAGACACTGTCCTTTCACAAGAATGTAATTTCAATGAAGCAAGGGGATATTGTAGGTCATTGTTATCTCTGTGCCCTCAAGGCATGCAAAATTGCCCTGCACAGAGATTTACACAATAAATGTCTAATAAATTCTGATTTGACTAATGTCTATCATCCCACCACATTCCAGGCCTCCAGGAGGAAAGGATTATACCTTCTTTTGTTCAGAATTCTCTCTGGGGACTAGTGACCAATAAATATATATTTATTTTGTAGAAATTCAATAAAGAAATATTAAACAAACCAATGCACTTATTCCTCTATATTAGATAATATTACAAAGAAATGAATAATTCTTTCATGGTAGATGGACAGAATGAATAAAAAAGCAAGAAGTTGTAAATGGGAATTAAATTGGCACCTCAAAGATAGTGGTGGTTCATTTATGCGAACTATATTATTGCTTTTGTTGGAAAGGAAGAAAAAGGGTCTGAAAAATATTAACCTAAGTTTCCTTTATTTTTCCCCAATTATAACAGCCCTATTCCAAGCATATGAAAATGAACCTAGTACCACAGATGACCATCTTCTACCTCTGATGAAAAGAATTTAAGAAACATAGGGATGTGTTGGAGTTCCTGCTGTGGCTCAGTGGGTTAAGAACCCCATATGGTGTCCATGAGGATCCCTGGTCTCCCTCAGTGGGTTAAGGATTCCATGTTGCCACAATCACGACAGAGTTCACAGATGCGGCTTGACAGATGTAGCTTGGATTCACTGTTGCTGTGGCTGTGTTGTAGGCCAGCAGCTGCAGCTCCCATTCAACCCCTAGCCTGGAAACTTCCATATGTGGCAGGTGCAGCTGTAAAAAGTAAAAAAGAGGGAGTTCCTGTTGTGGATCTGCAGTAATGAACCTTACTAGAATCCATGAGTGTCTGGGTTCGAGGCCTGGTCTCAGTCAGTGGGTTGGGTATCCAGCATTGCTATGAGCAATGGTGTAGGTTGCAGACTGGACTTGGATCCTGTGTTGCTGTGGCTGTGGCATAGGTCGGCAGCTGCATCTCTGATTTGAACTTCCATATGCCGTACATGCAGCCCTAAAAAGAAAAAAAAAAAGAAAAGAAACAGAAAGATAAATGTGTATTTATTTTGTAGAAATTCAATAAAGAACACCTCAAGAAAAATGCTCAAGCAGCTGATTAGCACCATTCCTGTAGAGAAACACGAATGTATTTTTCTTTCTAAAACTGAGGTGATCACTATACTTTCTACTCTATTTTCACCTAAATCTGTTCTGTCTCTTAATGCTTAATTTGATAAAATGAAGTCAAAACGCAGTTAAATCAATTTCACTATGGGGATTCAAATTTGCATATGAATCAAGGCATTTTGTCACATAATGAATTTTTCAGGAGAAATGAAAACAATCAAAGATTTAACGACTTGCCCTGCTTCCCCACCAGTGTCAATAGGAGAGGCTGGTTGGGTAATTTTTTCCAAGTATGAGAAGGGATGTGCTCTTTTCCTTTCCCACTGTGCTTTGCTTTCAGCTAGTAGCCTGTATTAGTAAGGAGGTGGGCGGAGGTCAAGGGTGCATCGTGACTACACTGGCCCACACAGGCACTGAACCCAGAAACATGACTTCATTCCTATGGTGCTTTAATCAACTGAATTAAGCAACCACAGTTAATTAAAGATCTAAACCTTTCTACCACTCACATGCCTCTAACCTACAAATCTATCCATGCATTGTCTCTTTGCACCATTAAAACATTTGGTTTAGGGATAGGCTTAATTAACAGTCAATACTAGAAAAGAGCCATAAAAAAATACCATGTCACATAGTTTCCCCTTACTATTTAACTCAGCAGAACAAGAGCATACCAAGAAAATCCGCTGCCTTCCCAAACCGACAATTTCATGAGTGATAGAGAACGCAAAATGTGACATGATCTGATTAGCTTGAAGAAGCAGCATAAGAGAGAAACAAACTGCGGAGTTCCCGTGGTGGCTTAGTGGTTAACAAATCCGATGAAGAACCATGAGTTTGCGGGTTCGATCCCTGGCCTTGCTTAGTGGGTTAAGGATCCGGCATTGCCATGAGCTGTGGTATAGGTCTCAGAGACAGCTCGGATCTGGCATTGCTGTGGCTGTGGTATAGGCAGCCAGCTACAACTCTGATTAGACGCCTAGCCTGGGACCCTCCGTATGCCATGGGTGCAGCCCCAGAAAAAATACACAAAAAAAAGAGAGAGAGAGAGAAGCAAACTGGGCCTCAGACCCTGGAGGATTTAACGCTGGCTCTGCCTCTTCTGCTGTGCGACCAGGGAGCAGCCTGGTTTCTCTCGGCCATTATTTTCTTACCTAACAAAATGGGGTAATGATATTGTTACAAGAATTAAATGGCCAGGTGGATGTTACGTGCCTGGCATATAGTAACCAGTCAATGCATTTGACTATAAGAGATATTATTACTCTGATAGCTGTTTCAAGAGATGATTCAATAAAGCAAGAATGGAGGAAGGAGAACTAGCAAGGGGTTGTTGCAAGAGTTCTGGTCTCAAAAACAGATTTGAGAGATGTTGGGTGGATGGAATGGATAGTGATTTTGTGTGTGGCAGCAAGAAGTGGTGGGAACAGTGAAATTCAGGGAAAGGGTGACTAAGAAAGAGGAGCTCAAAATGGCTTTCATAAAGACTATATTCTGCAGAGTTCTGGAAAAGGAAGAGGTCGAAAAGCCAGCAAAGCTTACACGAAGTACTGTCTTTATGCTAAAACCTAGTGTTCTCAGACCCTGGCCTCCAAATCCTTGGGAACTAGATTCATCCTAAGAGATAGATTATAAATCTAGAAGAGTTCCAAGCTATCCTTGTAAATGAAATAAATACTATTCCACTCATGTATTTTACCATTATTTTTCTAATTCATGTCAATGCTACAATGATGAATAAATTATAATTTCCTTTTTCATTTTTTATTAAATATGGTTGATTTACAATGCTGTGCTAATTTCAACATATATTTGTCATACATATATATACTTTTTTTATGTTATAAAATAAAATTTCTTATACAGACATTTTTTAAAAAGATGTTTTAAAAGAGTTAAAAATAATTCTTTGCTCTTTTTTACACTTTCTTTTGGTCTTTTTTTTTTTCTTTTTTTTTAGCGCTGCACCTGTGGCATAGGGAGGTTCCCAACTTGAAGCTATAGCTGCTGGCCTACACCACAGTCACAGCCACAGCCATGCCAGATCCGAGCCACTTCTGTGACCTACACCACAGGTCATCGCAATGCCGAATCCTTAACGCACTGAGCAAGGCCAGGAATCAAACCTGCATCCTCATGGATATTAGTCAGATTCATTTCCACTGAGCCATGAAGGAAACTCCTATTTACACTTTTTATTTGTCTAATATTTGGTAAATAGGCCAAAATATAATTCTTTCTCTTTTCTTTGAGAAGAGTACTTGTTCTTGAAAGTGATGGTAAATATGCATACCCAGCTCTCAGGAAGCACTTTCCAATTTCAGAACCTTTTCTATCTGAGATTTAACAAATACAACCACAAGAGAAAGAAATTGAAATGGAATATTCTGCTCTATCCAAATAATGTAATATTTGTTTCATAATTGTTTTTCTTCACATCAATTGTTTCCATCACCATGACTGTTCTGTGAATATTTGTACACAGCTGGACATGCGTCGGCAGTGCTTATTCCCCTGTTAAAAGCCCTTCTCAACCCAGAGGACTTCCAACAAATCCTCCAGTGGAGCTGTCTCCAGATAATTGCAATAGAATCTGTACTCGTCTATGAAAGGATGTAGATTGATGGGTTAGAAGGAACATTAATCTAGAAACGGAGGAAAATGCAGAAAAGAGAGATGACTGGCAAACACTGCCTTCCTGACACCTTGACAGAGCTGGGACATTTGTCACTGGATCTGCATTTTCAGTTAGGTTGTATACAACCAGGAAAGGGGAGAAGTATCCAAGTCAGTAAGGGGATGGGGAAATAATTGCTACCAGCACACTTTTCACCCTGAACTTATTTCACAGCCCGTTGACTAGCTCTCTAAAAAAAGAAATTGAGAAGTTCCCCGGTGACGTGGCAGGTTAAGGATCTCTGTTGTCACTGCCATGGCATGGGTTGCTGCTATGGTACAGGTTTGATTCCTGGCCCAGGAACTTCTACACGCTGTGGGCACAGCCAAAAGGAAGGAAGGAAGGAAGGAAGGAAGGAAGGAAGGAAGGAAGGAAGGAAAGGAAGGAAGGAAGGAAGAAGGAAGCAAGGAAAAGAAAAGGAGGGAGGAAGGAAGGAATTAGCAAATGAATGAACGAACTGTGCAAGAAAATATACTCAACAATTATTCAAATAGGATGATAGTTTTACTTATTTTATTTTGTTCCTGGAAGATCAGAACAAAAGTAATCTTAGTTTAGTTAAGCCCATTAGTGTGTGCGTTTGCCTTTTCTGCCCTCCCCATCAGCACCACCACCACCTGCACTTACACACACACACAGAGACAACATACACACAGGCAAAACACGTGCTTTTTTTTTAGGAAGATTGGGGTGCAGTTTAATATTTGGAAGAGCTTATTACTACACAGCATTGTCAGCTCTACAGCTGTGCCCTTCAAAACCAAGGACAACAGCTGTGAACATTTGTTTTTGGCAAAAATAGCAGAGGTGAATTTGAATAAGATCCAACTACTCCACCAGAGGTGTAAAAGACCTCAAATTTAGCAGAAAAATTAAAGGACTAAGAGTTGGGAAGCCAGGCTTAAATCCAGTCAGGCTACAACTGCTGCCTAAGCTGAGGCCAGTCACACTGGTAACCTCTGATTCTTGGCACAAAGTGGAAGACTAAGCCTGGGTGGTAGCTGGTCCTAGCTATTGAGTTCATTGATTCTCTGCTCTGGCAGCTCCGCACATTCTGTATTTTGCCTGACAAGATGTAGCCAGACTCAGCACCAGCCTGCTCCTAAGAAAGAAACTACACTTCACCGAAGGAACACTAGTTTAAATTGTTTCTGCATTTGTCTTAACCTGTGATGAGAATTTAATTCTACTTTGCCAAAGAAAGATATGACATAAATACAAATGAAAATGTGAGTGGATGAGGTTAAATGTATAGGTCATATCAAGACTCCTGTTGACTCAATAAAACCAGTGAAATACCTGAAATATTTATTGAAGGAAAAATGGAATAAATGACCCATTCAGTCCAAAGAGTTAGTCAGAGAGGTTAAAACAGAGCAACACTTACCAAAGTGAGTTCCACAAGATGTAAAAGGTGTTCCTGTTAAAAACAAAAGGGGAGGACATGGTTATTATGGTCAAATTAGTGTGGTATTAGATGGGTTAATGAGTTAAGAAAATTGATTTTTGCTACAGGACTTCTCAGAATACAGTATGAAGACCTTCCCAAACTCACTGACCATGGAACCCTTCTTTCCCAGAACATCCCACAGAATCATTATGAAAGAAAGACCATTTAGGATCTAAGAATATAGATATAAGGATCTAAAATAAATTAAGTAAAAAATAAATTGACACAACATGTCAATCTGCTTTCTGATATTCATCAATGAATTGACATATCATATTTAAGAGACACAACCAGATTTGATGTCTACTCAAAATCTCATCCAGCCAGGAATAAAATCATTTGTTTCAAACTGACATCTGTCAAATGTCTAAATGGTTCTCAAAAATCCCTGCTAGTATATTCCAATACAAATACGGTATGTGTACCTTTTGAAAGTGGGCTTTGATATTTACAGACTAAAGAGCCAAATAGAAATGCGAGAGAAATGATTTTTAAAGTGATCTATGTTTGTCTTCCATGGAATTTTTTCCATCTTTTTAAAAAGGAGCTCCTTGGCCAACTCTGGCATCTCTCGGGAAACTACAAGCCAGGGTAAACCAGGAGCCTGCTATAACACTTCATTCTTATGCATCATTTAAAAGGCATGCATGCTCTGTGTGATTCCAGTAAAACTAGGCATACTGAGAACAGGGGTTATGTTAGGACCCCATAAATAATGCTTCATCTCATCATTTAGGCTTGACGAACAAAGAAACTTTGTGGAAGAGAGAAGTTACATTTTAGAATAAGGTGTCCTTCTTCATGAAGATGTTAAAGAAGATTTCGAGCCACCCAAGCATGTAGGTGGATACAAATCTATAAAACAACACACTTACGTAAAAACATGAGATGGATTTTTTTTTTTTTTTTTTTTTTTGCAGCAAAGGTGGATGAGAAGGCTGTCCATAATCCATACGTGTATGAAGTCTCAATATAAAAATGAGAGTCCTCTCCAAGAATCAAAGTAAAGGAGAAGGCGCAAAGTTAGTATGATCAAGAGATTTTATTGGGGTATTTGGGGAACAGTAAGTGTATCAGTTTCAGCCTAAATGATATTCACCAGTGTCTGGCAGAGCACTGCAGTGTGCCTGGTGGGTAGTATTACATAGGAAGCTGAAACTCCTCCTGGGTGAAACTTATAGAGAAAAGGAGCTGAGGCACACGTGCTTGGTTCAAGGATGATGTGCCGGAACCAAAGAGAAGAAATAACTGAAAGTATAATGCAATGTCAGTCCCTTCTATTTTCCTCGAGCTCATAGACTCATAGCCAAGTACCAGGACATGGGAGCATGAAGAACAAGTGAGAACAAGAACAGCTGAGGAGTTCCCGTCGTGGCGCAGTGGTTAACGAATCCGACTAGGAACCATGAGGTTGCGGGTTCGGTCCCTGCCCTTGCTCAGTGGGTTAAGGATCTGGTGTTGCCGTGAGCTGTGGTGTAGGTTGCAGACGCGGCTCGGATCCAGCGTTGCTGTGGCTCTGGTGTAGGCCGGTGGCTACGGCTCCGATTCGACCCCTAGCCTGGGAACCTCCATATGCCGCAGGGGCGGCCCAAGAAATAGCAAAAAAAAAAAAAAAAAGAACAGCTGAAATAGACCTACAGCACTCAAGGCAACAGTAGCCTTGGGGCCAGTCTCCCCACCCCACCCCCAAGAGGCAATACTGGTGATTGATTCAATAAAAGATTCATCAGCACACTCAGCAATAGGCACTGGCAGCCTGAACACAGACACTACTGCTTCTAGAGTGATCCCAGTAGGGTGACATTGACCATAAAACTGCTGTTTTAAATACAAGAAGGCAGTGAGCATTCTATAAGGAGTCAGGGTAAGAAAGAAAATAGAACAGAGGATGCCACTGGGTGGTTACAAGGATGAATTTCCTGATTGTAGATGGCATACATCTTAAGAATGCTGCATCTATTTAATAGATGTATAATGGTGGTCTAGCGAGTTCTCACACAGTGACTAGGAGCAGAGCCAGAGAAATATGAATTGGCAACAATCATAACATTCTATTTTTATCCCCTTGCAAGTGTGCCCTGAGAATTAAGAATTACATAAGAAAGGATTGCATAATATTAAAGCTGCTTGTATTGGAATGGAGTCCTGGCTGGCTGTGGTCGTCTTTGTAAACAATGGAAAAATCTCATTTAATTGAATTGGCTTAAACCTGGTCCATTGCGAGAGGTAGTGAATTTGATAACCTATTAAAGTCATCTCCCTAACCACTACAAATGTTCTAATGAGTGCTGCATCTTTTCATCTTATTCCCAAAGATCAGAGTACTTTGGCATAGTCCTAGTTAAGTTTTAATAACTTAAACTAGGACTATGAGTATAATATAATAAAAAAGTATAATAAAAAGTGTATTTTAAAATCCATAAGGATCACCTACTTGAATATTTTTTAATATCATAAAGTAATTTTCATAAAGACAGCTCATATTTGTATAGCATGCTAGGTATTTTCAAAGTTCTTCCATCTGATCATGTCATCCTATAATAAGAGGTAAGATATTTACCAGGTAAGGAAATAAATGTGTTGAATTGGCCAAGGATGGTCAATTACTATGAGATAAAGTTGGGTCTAGAACTGGCATCTCTGGGCTATTAATCCAAGCCAACTCACTGAAACACACCAGACCAAACGACCTTCTTTCTGGTAATTTCTCTCCATCTTTGAGTCTCTTCAACAAGTTCAAGTACTATCCATGCCCACTCCACCAAAACTCTTAATGGGCTTCTTCCAGCTACACTGATACCCTGTGCTTTTGAATTAAGTAATAAAGAAAGTACCAGGGGCAGTTAAATCTTCCTAGGGGTTGAAATTCTTTTAAAGTAAAATATGCTTTTTGACTTTGAGTTTTCAAACTTTGTTTTAGCAGTGTCTTTCAGGAAAGAGAAAGCCAACATTAGTTTATTTATTTGGATGTTCTTACAAAAGGCTCATGGAGTGCTCTCAAGCTGTAGCTCTGTTCTTTCCATGGTTGCACAATCCAACTACCCAGTCAGAAGACAAACAAGGTATCACCCATTGAGGTCCAGTTACCCTGTGATTTTATGCCTCCAGCACAAGGAATGATCACATTCTAATAAAAACTAATTCACTACAGGATAGAAAGAGATAACAGGGGGAAAAGGTCTTTCACAATAATTAGAAAGTTTGTTTCTTCCTGAGGAAGCAAATAAAAGTCATTTCTATCTGTTGATCAGTCACACAAACACTTACACACACACACTTATCCAATCTACTTCCTCATAAAAATAATTCCATTAGTCTCAATCAGGGGAATCTCCATATAATTTGTTTTTTTGAAGATCAACTCAAGTAGTAAATCTAATATAATCCCACCTAAAGTTAAATGTCTTCCATGCCATTGTATCTGGGAATTCCTGAGTTTGTGTTATATTTTGTTTGTATAAGAGTTTCTACATCCCCAACTCAAAAGAAACTACACAGATATTATTATTTGTCATTATCTTCTCTTTAAAAATGAAATACTTCCTTTTCCTGATATCCTTTAGCAGATGAATAAAATGATTCATGTTAAACTCATACTGGCTTTGTGTTATCACGGACTTCTCTCCATTTTTGCTTCTTCACTTCCCTTCTGGCTGTACTTTAACATAACTTTATTAAATTCAAGGAACCGTTTTGGAAATTAGATCTTAATACATCCAAGGAGCACTCATATTGAATTCACCCAAAGGATTCAAGAAACAACATTCCTAAAGTTTTGCAAAGGATGTGATAAGCCACAGACAAGTCTTTGGCCATCTTCATGATTTTACTTGACAGAATTATGGAAACCAAAATGCTTAGGATAATGAAAATCTCTTTTGGCCTATACTGTCTTAAAAGACATTTTAAATGGGAAAGTAGATGCATATAATGTATACTATAGATACCATATGTGTAAACATATATATTTAAAAGATTCTTTTCAGAGGGACCATCTCTTTGCTAATTTCCTAGTTATGTGTAAAATACAATTTTATTGTGAACATAGTAAAATCTCCAACGTAGAGTATATGTGAAAATCTCTTGAAAAGTTTTAGGCAACACAGCAAAAATTTATTAATACAATTTATCCTCCATAATAGCTAAAAAGCTAAATTTTTTTCATGCAAAATCCCTGTGCCTTAGTTCCTAAACTACCTGGGATTTTGAAGGCCTAAAATTTTAGTCCTGGGTTTTCATCTAGTAGTTTTGAGATTTTCATGGGACTCAAGATTGTAGAAAGAAATTCTGTACAACTAACTTCCCGGGTATATGGTAATTAGACAGCAGAATTTCTGCCTTGGAATTAGGGGGAACGTATGTTAAAAATATAGTCTGGCTCTAGACGGCAGGCATCCTGGAAGGTCTGCAAGCAGAAAACAGGGACACTTAGACATCTCTTTTGCTCCCTCTGCTGGTTGGCTTCATAAAATAAAGAATGGGTACTTTCATCTCTTTCCAGAAAGGCGGATGCATTTTAACTTTCCCAGACTTGCAGTATTTAAGTGTTAAGACTTGTCTATTTTGTTTGTTGTGACTAAGGTTTTGTGACTGAGTTGTTATGACTGGGTTTAGACTTTGCTTGTCTAAATTATAAATGAGTGTGAAATATTAGATAAAAAGAGATTCCATGAAAATGGAAGTCCCATTAGATTATCAGCTTGAAGGTTACTGAGCATGGCACAAAAGAGAATAAGAGATCCTCATCTTAAAATAGTGGTAATAAAGAAGGTAAAACAGTTGTATATAAAAATACTGGAATAAACAGAATATAATTAAGAACTAAATTGTGTGGTGTTGACTCCATGTTGTAGACTTCAGAGAGTGGGAAAATTTCATAAACAATAAATAGAAGTTGCACGGAGACTCAAAAATGTGATAGAGATCACAAGTTAGAGCGTGAAAGGAGTGGTTGCTAACAGAGCAAGATATACTACCATTAATGATCCAATCTTTGGACTTCTCCACCACAACACAACCTTCTTCCTCTACGTATATTTGCAAACAATAGTCATAGCAACAAAAGTGTGCTTATACCTGACAAAGAAAATGTCTATATTCCAAATTAAAGCACGTGCCTCCTCTTCCAAAAGTGAATATTTGTCATCATAGAGCCACCATAGCTTTCTCTGAGGGATAGCCAGTCCTTCCCTATCAAGTTCAGTAACAAGCTCATTTGGACACCCTGTGCCTTTGGATCAAGTAATAAAGTTAATAGTCCACAATACACTCTTTAAAAAATGCCAGAAAATGACTGGAAGGAAAATATACTTATGACAACAGTGGAGTTCTTCCTCAATGAGATAAATCTTTCCCTTCCTTTAAGAGCTCTGGTCTATGATCTGATTCAGGACAGGTAAGTGTGGGAGGGACCATGAATTTCCATGTGGTGTGTCACTCAGGTGATGACCAAACAGAGATTTTTTTAAGGCAGGACTTTAGTAGGATACCATCAACTTCAGCTGAAGAATCCCCCTGATTAATTAGTCACTTCCAAAATTTTCTGCATGTCAAATTTTACTATTATTTCTCTCACCCTGGTGATTATTGTAGGAACCACATCAAGACTTTGCTTGGCTAATGAAGTGCTGCTATTTGTCCTCAATCAATCTAGGCTACAATGTATGTGGTGGTATGGACTGCCCTAGAGATGCTAGATACTGAAGTCTTTTTCAAAAATGTTACATTTCCCTCAGCAATAAATTTCCTTCATTGTTGTTGTCATGCACATGGCATGCAGAAGTTCCAAGGCCAGGGATCGAACCTGTGCCACAGCAGTGACCTAGGCCACTGCAGTGACAATGCCAGATCCTTTACCCATTGCACCACAAGAGAATTCTGAAAATTTCTTAATGTCTAGTGAAGGAAATGTTTTCTATATCCTCGTGAGGAATACAGTTGGGAAATACCAAATCTTCCTAAATCCTTTGGATTTATATTTTTTACTTTTATGGATTATAATTGACTTACAATATTATATTAGTTTCAAGTGTATAGCAAAGTGAATCAGTTGTAAATATACATATAGCCATTTTTTCCATATAGGTTATTGCATACTATTAGAGGGTAGAATTTGCTGTGCTATACAGTAGGTTCTTGATAATTATCTATTTTACAAGTAGTGTGTATGTGTTATTCCCTTCTTCCAAATTCATCCCTCCTCCCCATGGTTTCCCCTATGGTAATAATAAATTTGATTTTGAAATCTGTGAGTTTATTTCTGCTTTATAAATAAGTTATTTTGTATCATCTCATTAGATTCCACATATCAGTGATCTCATAAGACATTTGTCTTTCTCTGTCTGACTTACTTCACTTGGTATGATAATGTCTCCATCCATTCCTGTTGCAGCAAATGGTATTTGTTTCATTCTTTTTTATGGCTGAGTAGTATTCCATTGTATATATGTACCACATCTTCTTTATCCATTCCTCTGTCAATGGACATTTAGATTGCTTCTCTGTCTTGGGTATTGTAAATAGTGCTACAGTGAACACTGGGGTGCATGTATCTTTTCAAATTATGGTTTTTGATGGATAGATGCCCAGGGAGAGGATTGCTGTATCATATGATAGTTCTATTTTTAGTTTTATAAGGAACCTCCATACTGTCCTCCATAATAGTTGCACCAGTTTACATTACCACCAATAGTGTAGAAGGGTTCCAAATTTACTTTTTTTGGCTGTGCCTACAGCATACAGAAGTTCCCAGGCCAAGGATCAAGCCTGAACCACAGCAGTGACAATGACAAATCCTTAACAGGTAGGCCACCAGGGAACTCCTCGATTTATTTTTCTACAAGATTCCAATTTATTTCTAGCATTTTTTACTTTATTATTCATGTTCCATTGATGAGTCCAGGTTTGATGCAGTCAGCCAGGTAATCAATTAGAACCATTTCCAGGTGTTTAAACTAGTACATTGACTCTCTTTATTTAATATTAAAGCATTTATCATCCATTCAAGTATTTATTCAGTTTTCACTATATAGCCAACAAAATTCTAGGCACTGGAAAGATAGCATTGGACAAAGCAAATAAAACTCCCTTGCTCCTAGAGTTTACATTTGATGGCAGAGAGGGAAATCAATAAAAAACATATATATTTTTAAAGAGATCAGTGGAAGATGATTAGGGTAAGGCTCTAGAAAGAAACAGAGCAGACTGAGAATCTTGGGCGCACTGTGTAATTTTAAATAGGGGGATCAAAGGAGGCAACACTGAGAAAATGACATTGAGCAAAGACTTGAAGGACATGAGGAGGTGAGTGATGAAAATATCAGGAGGAGAACATGCCAGGCAGAGGCCACAGCAAGTACAAAGTCTCTAAGTCTTGTTTAAGAATAGAGAGGAGGCCAAGGGTGCCAGAACAGAGTGAGTGGTTAGATTTGTCAATATTATACACCACTCATAGTTTGGGCAATAAAAGTGAATAGAAATAGTGGTTAATGAACCCAACTAGCATCCATGAGTATGCGGGTTCAATCCCTGGCCTCGCTCAGTGGGTTAAGGATCTGGCGTTGCCATGAACTATGGTGTAGGTCACAGACACAGCTCAGATCCCACATTGCTGTGGTTCTGGTGTAGGCCAGTGGCCACAGCTCCGATTAGACCCCTTGCCTGGGAACCTCCATATGCAGCTGATGCGGCCCCAAAAGACAAAAAAAAAAAAAAAAAAAAAAAAAAAAACGAAGAAGAAGAAGAATATATGTTAAACTAACTAGAATAATATAAAGCAGTTCTTTCCATCTTAGTCAACCCATAGCCAGTCTATCAATTGTCTATTATGATTCTCTCTAGCTCCATAACTATGGAGGAATTACCAGTGTGAGCTGGTGGGTATTACGAAGTAGGAATATAATGCTAAGACATAAGCAACCTGATCAAGGGTAATTACAACTTCTTTTCAAATAAAGCAATAATCTTCAGAGAGCTTATTAAAAAGAAGCCTAGCAACATCTTCCAACTTAATAAACATATACTTTTTATAGGTTGGTGGTTCTATTTTTAACTGATGTGTTTAAAGGAAATAGCCAAATCATAGCTTTTAAATGGGGAGATTAATTATTGCTTTGCCTCTAGGCAAATAACTTCATTAAAGCTGTATGCTAAGTGACTGGTTAGTTTAAGAAATTGAATGTAGAACATTTCCTGTTTAAAAATGTTGTGATTCACTTCAGTAATTGAAACAGACTCCAAGCTATGGAAATAATAAACAGGTTATAATATGGAAAAGCAGGCACTAAGAATCCATAACACCAATAACTCCTTTTTTACAGAGCAAAGCCTCCTTGGAAAGCCAGAGCCTCAACCTCGTGTTAATGGATGATATCATACAGAAAGGACTTTCCCACTGAAGTTTTCCTAAAGTAACCTGCTGATTGAGGGCTAATCATTTATATAGAGAGATGAAGTATATCGAGATGGGAATAATAGAATGTTTTATATTTCATTTAAGTAGAAAGGTTACCTTTCACTTTATTGGTTGCCTCTATTGTGTCTACCTGTCCCTATCACGGTATTAATTTTTTAAATTTTTTATTACTTTTTAAATTTTATTTCATTAAATTTTTCTCCTCCATTATGGTTTACTACAGGATATTAGATATAGTTCTCTGTGCTATACAGTAGGAACTTGTTGCTCTCCATCCTATATATACTAGTTTGCATCTGCTAAACCCAAACTCCCAATCCTGATGACTTTCCAAATCTACAGGAAACGGATATCATGATACAGGAAGTACAGAGCGCCCCAAACAAGTCGAACCCAAACAGACCTATACAAGATGTATTTTAATAAAAATGGAAAAAGTTAAAGATAAGGAGAGGCTTCTAAAGGCAGCAAGAGAAAAACAAAGTGTATTAAATTATTTACAATTGCAGTCTGTTTCCATCATTATAATGATCCTGTTGGGCAGGTTTTATTATCCCCATTATGCAGAGGAGAAAATTGAGGTTCCAATGTAGCCAGACCTTTCTGCAATTACAAACACAGAAAAGTGGCAGAACTCCGATCCTACTTTACCACACCCAAAGCTGACCCTGTCACCCTCTTTTCCCCTGGCAGCAGGAGTATTCACTGCAGGGCATTTATCAAACTGTCCCTGTCATCTTCTTCCAACATTTCTTACATTTGGTTTCACATTGCTATTCAATAAGAAATCACCATCACTGCAGAAAGCTATCCTGGCATGCTGTAAGCACTAAATTGAGCTACACCAAAGTAAGGAATTTAACAACCAAGAAAAGAGTCTTCTTTGAGATTTAAACAGTGAAATTTTCTCCATGGCTGTGTTTGTTTTTAACAGAACAGGAAGCATACACAGATTCATACAGGTTTGGGGGAAGAAATCTTTTGCTTCAAATGCTAAAGAAAATACATGCATATATATGCTCTTATACCAAATACCATGAAACATAAAATTAATGTTTGGGACACAACAAATACTTATGAGATTCTATACAATTTTCTTGGGCTTGTATGTCACTGTATTGTTAATTACATTACTAGTACTATTCCTAAAAAGACTATTGTTTCTTAGTTATCAAGTGTCATTATTGTTATCACAACCAATATTATTACAGTTATACCTATGATTTAAATATATTGTTTATGTAATTTTTAGATAAGAAACTTCCAAATAATATTCACACTGGTTAATTATTTTTAAAGGCCCACTTTAATTAGCAGGTTCTTAATATATCAGTAAAATACATATTTTCAAACATCCCTAGATCTACTAATTCCAACTCTATGTGAATGTGCTTATATTTTTTATTTTTATTATGAACCATATTTTTCTATTCCTTCTCATGCCTCTTAGTTTTTACTGTACATCAGTCACTGTGTATGAAACAATAGTTAAAAATGAAATTTGATGACATTTTCCATAAAAAGAGCTCCCCTTTTCCTTGTTGTATGACTAGAGTAAAGTCCTATGGTTCTAAAATTGCTAAATCTATTTCATCTAAAGTCTTACTAAATGATACGTGAATGAGAAGAAAGAGATGTCAAGAGACATGAAAGATGGGAGCTCCTGTGGTGGCTAAGCAGAAATGAATCTGATTAGCATCCATGAGGACACAGATTCGATCCCTGGCCTCGCTCAGTGGGTTAAGGATCCAGTGCTGCCATGAGCTGTGGCATAGGTCGCAGATGCAGTCCAGACCCCCTGTTGCTGTAGCTGTGGTGTAGGCTGGCAGCTACAGTTCCAACTTGACCCATTGCCCAGGAACCTCCATGTGCTACAGGTACAGCCCTAAAAAGACCAAAAAAAAAGACAAAAAGAAAAGAAATGTGAAAGGTGAGACTTACTAATTATTTTTAAATAACAGAAGTGGAAAGACATAATAGTCATCATGATACAAATATTTATAAAGAGTTACCATACAGAGGGAACTGTGTATACCTAACAAGCATTACATATATTTTTATGTAAGTGTATATTAATATATATATATATATTTTTTTTTTTTTTACAAAGTAGGAAGTGAAGGTTCAAGGAAACTAAGTAATATGTCCAAAGTTACACAGAGAGTGACTGAGTCAGAATTCAAACTGAAGCCTGTCTGATGCCAACGTATGTGCTTTTACCACAGTAATGTACTGCCTTCGTAAAACTTAAATGAATCATTTTAGATACCCTTAGCTCTAGCAGTTACGATCACTGGTATAGATTTAGAGGGCAATGTTACCTATGATATCATTTCTTTTATGGCCCCACCATCTGTGGAATATGGAAGTTCCCAGGCCAGGGATTGAATCCAAGCTGCAGCTGTGGCCTAAATTGCAACTGCAGCAACTCAGGATCCTTTAACCCACTATACCAGGCCATGGATCGAACCCACACTTCCACAGGAATCAGAGCCACTGCAGGCAAATTCTTAACCCACTGTGCCACAGTGGGAACTCCATCATTTCAATGAAAGCAAAGATCCAGCTGATGTCTGGTAAGTGTATTTATACTAGTTTTACAGTATTAGATTTCATTTTTATATTTGAAAAAAGCTATCGACTTGTCTAAGACATAGTAACAGTTCCTTTCATGATTTAATTTTTATTAGCATCTAAAGTTTTAAAAGGAAATATCCCCAAATATTTCAAGCTTTATAAAGAGAACATAACCTAGATTATATGAATTTTCTATGCAAATGGAGGAGAAATTAAAAAATAAAAAAACGGAAAAGACTTCAGTCTAAACAGCAAGGGGAAAATAATCACTTAAGAAGTCAACCATCATTGTTAATAACAACAGAGACCAGTTCAGGCCAATGACCAGAAACTCAAAGAAGAGAAACTTTTTTCTCTCCTTATCTTTCACCTACATCCATCTACACACAATAATTCTTTTGCATCTCATCCTTCTTGCAACTGTATTTCTCTCTGCGCATGGTTTGAAGAAACAACATTTCTTCAAACTCGTGCCTCCCCCTCTTTTCTATTCTTCAAGCTCATTATTTTTGCATGACTTTATAATTTCTTGTGTCTTCCCAGACATGCTCACTCTTTGTTCAGACCTTCGATCTTTGAGATGCCCATCAATCCTTCACTTTGTTGGACAACATGAAGCTTCTAGATCAAAGGAGACTTTGTCACCATATACACTTTGAAACCTATGTGTGTGATCAGATGAACCAGAGAGAGAAACAGATGCATAGAAATCTGGGAGGAGATGTAACCCTTGGGAAAATAAAATTTTCATGAGCCAATCTGTTACTCATAGCAGCATCACCACACAACCTGTAAGTTATTGCCAAAGGATTTTTCTTTATTTTCCTTGGAGATAACACTTTTTTCAATGTTCAGATGTGATTTAAGCTACTTATAATTTTGATCTGGCTTCATTTAATGAAGAACTAATGAGTCAAAGCATTATTATCATTTCTTTCCATCATCATGAAAATCAGAGCTTGTGGTTTCCTGGATAAGAGGGTGGAGGTTAGGAACAAAATATCAGGCAGTATTAGCCTGACAGAAGTGTGGGATAAAACAAAATAGCTTTACTATAAATAACAATACTTAGATACATTTTCCTTAAAGCACTAATTAGCACTATTTTTCTTTAGGAAAAAAAATGAACCTTCCCAAACCTGGCTGTGTAGACATCACTGACTATACATAGCAAAGAAGCAGTTGAAAAAGACAGCAAAATAAATAGTACTACTTATATAAATGACTAGTTTACATCTAAATAAGGAAAAATAAAAGTGTTCATATTTTATTTTAATGTGATAGTTATAAATAAGTACAGAGATAGAAAAATGCATTACTCTGAGCCCCAAAGTAACATTTATCACAACTTAGATGACTCTTAGGACAGGTGGTTAAAAAGCAAGAACAGCTCTTCTATGAGAGTGTGTGCTGTTAATTCAGGAGTCAACCCAGGAGCTAGAATTGCTGTTAATTCAGGAGTCAACTCAGGACCTAGAACAGGAAGCAATGAGTACATGAACTGTCAACAAATGTTTGCTACAAGTGGTAATTAATATCACAAGGCTCATGGAACTCAAGACAGACATCAGATCAGCCATGTAGCCTCACAGTTAATGTTTGCTGGGACATCAGACCACCTTAGCCTTTTCTGAAAGTTTCCCCAGTTAGATTAACTCTTGGTTAATAATCTAAATTGCCTGTTTCATAAAAGCCAAAATCCACTTTATTGGGATTTTGTTTCTAAAAAAACGAAGGTCATTGGAATATATGTAATCAAACACCAGGTGTCATGTATCCCAAAATATCCTAGCAACAGAAAGCGAAAAATAACTTAATTGTCAAAACAGCTATCACCTAATCCATTTTCTAAAACCGTAACATAACCTTAGCAAGGAAATCACTCAGCATATATTTACTATTATTTTAAACAGCTTGTTGGAACAGACTTCAGGGCTTATATTTGAAAATGGACAGTGACACTGAAAACAGAAAGAAAAGTCAGGTGACCCCTGACTCCCAGTCAGGAATAGAAGAAAGCATAAAAACCTTCACGAGAACACAAAGAATACAAGCATCAGAGTTGGAGTCCACTTATACAAGCAGCTAACTCAATTATTTCACTGACATTCAAATTTTTTTTAATTTAATTTCGTGGGATGAGGTCCTGCTATATAGCACAGGGAACAGTATCCAATCACTTGTGATAGAACATGATGGAAGACAATATAAGAAAAAGAATATATTTATTACTGGGCCACTTTGCTGTACAGCAGAAATTGAAAGAACATTGTAAATCCACTCTAAATTTTTTTAAAAAATTTAATTTCATTGGAGTATAGTTGATTTACAATGTCATATTAGTTTCCGATGTATAGCAAAGTGAATCAGTCACATTTTTTTAGGACATGCCCACAGCATGTGGAACTTTCAGGCAAGCCCTGCCACAACAGCAACCTGAGCCACAGCAGTGACAAATGCTGGATCTTTAACCTGCTGAGTCACAAAGGAATGCCAAGCTTACTATTATTATTCTTGTTACAATACAATAGATTGCATTCCTATTAGCAATTACACAAGAGCAATAAGATTCTTTATAAACTAAACTTAAAAAGAAGAAAACCAGAGATATTAAGGACACTAGATACCTGAGGAACATAGGAGGTCCTGGAGAAAGGGGCCCTGCAGAGGAGAGGAGTAGTTCATAATCAGGAGGTGGGAGTTATTAAAGACAGTTATCCATTCCACTTTTTATATTTAGCACACCTTTTTTTTTTTTTTTTTTTTGCTCTTTAGGGCTGCACTGGCAGCATATGGAGGCTCCTGGGCTAGGGTTCTAATCGGAGGTACAGCTGCCAGCCTATGCTTCAGCCACAGCAATGTGGGATCCAAGCCGTGTCTTCAAACTACACCACAGCTAACGGCAACACCAGATCCTTAACCCACTGAGAGAGAGGCCAGGGATTGAACCCACAATGTCATGGTTCCTAGTCAGATAAATTTCTGCTGTGCCACAACAGGAACTCCAAGGACACTTCTTGTGTTCAGTGTTCACATGGCTTCTGATAACTCCTGAAAGATCCATGTCTTTTCAGAAAGTCACTCAGGTTTGTGTTGCAGTCAGCTGAGAATCCCAGATCTTAAGGCCCTCTTCAATCTTCCATGAGTCGATTTTCACATGTGTCTTACATAGATGTAACTATGGGAAATATACTGAAATTGCAACCTGTTGACATCATGGCTGCATCATAATGTTAATTCACACACACACACACACACACACACACACACACACACACACACACTGTTTGAATTCTCTGTCCAATTACATTTTTTGCTTCCTTGACATAAACATATAGATTAAAAATGAGTATATACTCAACATCATTAGTTATTAGAGAAGTGCAGGTCAAAGCTACAGTGAGATATTCTCCAGGATGGCTATAATTTAACTAAAATAAAATAAAACAGAAAATAAGTATTGGAAAAATTCTGGAGAAATTGGAACCCTCATCCTCATACATTGAGGTAAGGATATAAAAATAGTTTGGCCACTGTGGAATTTGACAGTTCCTCAAAAAGTTAGAGTTACCATATAATCCAGCAATGCTACTCCTAGGCATCTACACAAGAGAACTGAAAACACATGTTCATCAAAAGCTTGTACATAAGGAGTTCCTGTCATGGCGCAGTGGTTAACGAATCCTACTAGGAACCATGAGGTTGCGGGTTCGGTCCCTGCCCTTGCTCAGTGGGTTAACGATCCGGCGTTGCCGTGAGCTCTGGTGTAGGTTGCAGACGCGGCTCGGATCCCGCGTTACTGTGGCTCTGGCGTAGGCCAGTGGCTACAGCTCCAATTAGATCCCTAGCCTGGGAACCTCCATATGCCTCGGGAGCGGCCCAAGAAATGGCAAAAAGACAAAAAAAAAAAAAAAAAGCTTGTACATAAATGTTCATGGTAATGTTAACTATAGCAGCAAAAAAGTGGAAAGAGCTCCTGATGAATGAAATGTGGTCCATACAACAGAATATTATTCAGCCGTAAAAAATAATGCCATATTGATACATGCTACAACTTGGATAAATCTTGAAAATATTATACTAAATTAAAGAAGCCAAATACGAAAAGGCTGTGCACTGTATGACTCCAAAGGAAATGTCCAGGTTATACAACTCCTCAAAGAGAGAAAGTAAATTTGTGGTTGCCAGCAGGAGGGAAAGGAAGCACTGGCTATAGGGTTTATTTTTCTGGTAAGAGAACTGTTCCAGAACTAGTGTCAATAGTTGCATAATATTGTGACTATACTAAAAACTACATTAGTGTACACTTTAAAATGGTTAAAATGGTGAATGTCATCTGAACTTTATCTCAATAAAAAGAGAAAAATCAGCATATGTACATTTTGTTTCCATGCCTAACGTATATCTAAGTCTACCGTGTTTAAATGCTTCCACAGATAATTAAGTGCATTCACAAAGCGAATAAATGTTCAGCTTTCTGATCTGAACAGCAGGATTGCTTCTGGATACTTCATAATGTTTCAAGTCCCAAATGAATACATTTTACTTTACTGAACCTTATAAAATATTTAAAGGGATGTAAGATCTTAATGTAGAATGGGTCACCTATGAAACAATTTAACATGCCACTTAAGAGTCCTTTTGGCAGAGGGCAAACTTATTCTCTAATATTCCATATAGTCTTAGAAACAGAGAGAAAAAGCATAAAAACCATGGCCTGTTGTCATATAGGTCTAATAGAATTGGTCGGTACTTCTCCCCTATATGATACGTTTTAAAGGAGAACAACTCAGAGTAGCTGAGAACTTTTCTAGAGAGGACACTTCAGTTCCTTTTCTTTAAATAGGCAGTTTTTTTTCCTTTAAATTTAAAATTTTATGTCTTCCAAAAAAAATTTCCTGTTTATTTTATTTTTATTTTTTAAATGATTTTTATTTTTTCCATTATAGTTGGTTTACAGTGTTCTGTCATTTTCTATTGTACAGCAAAGTGACCCAGTCACACAGACACTGTTGGTAGGAATGTAAACTGGTACAACCACTATGGAAAACAGCATGGAGTTTCCTCAGAAAACTAAATACAGACTTACCATATGACCCAGCAACCCCACTCTTGGGCATTTATTCAGTCTAAACGTTCCTTGAAAAACATACCTGCACACCTATGTTCATTGCAGCACTATTCACAATAGCCAAGACATGGAAATAACCTAAATGTCCATCAACAGATAAATGGATTAAGAAGATGTGGTATATATACACAATGAAATGCTACTCAGCCATGAAAAAGAACAAAATAATGCCATTTGCAAAAAAAAAAAAAATTAACTTTTTATCATTAGATTTTCTAACTCTTACTAAGACAAAGAATTAGACATCAAAATACATTACCTTAAAGGACCTACTGTATAGCAAGGGAACTATACTCAGTACTCAATATCTTGTAATAACCTATAATGGAAAAGAATATGAAGAAGAATGTATATGTATATGTGTATGTATAACTGAGTCACTTTGTTGCGCATTTGCAACTAACACAAGATTATAAGTCAACTACACTTCAATTAAGACATACACACACAAACACACACACATGACCTTAGGGTTAATGGATACACTATGTTGCTAGAGTTTAATACTAGTGATTATTCAGAAATTTGTTAGCCACAGTCAAAACATCACCCGAGTTCATGCTTTTGATAGCCATAGACGAATAGAATTTCTCATTTCGTCAAGTAAAATAGAAATTCAGTGTTACAGTTGTATTGGATGTGGGAAATATTTCTTCAGTTTCTTTGGGATCACCAAGCAAAGTTCCAAGGCAACCCATCCTCATGGCTAGAGAATAACCTGCATACATGACCTAATGGTAAACCCAGGGTATGATGTGCTCCCATCACCTAAGTAATGTCTCTGCTTTCCTCTTGCTGCATGCGTTTCAATAAAAATTTCTCCTCAACTCAAGTGGCAACAGAGTGATGAGACTACTCATGTCTGACTCTCTCTCAGCTGTTCTGAAGAGCCTGGACAAAGAGACAGGCAGGAGAGGAGGAAGGGATGTGAGCACTTAACGATGCAGAGATCCACTGAGGCTGTCACATCACTGTGCTTCTGATTTCTTAAAAAGAAAAAAAAAATTATTAGAGTATTGTTGACTTTCAGTGTGTTTGTGTCAGGTGTACAGCAACTTATACATGTGCATGTATCGATTTTTCATATTCTTTCCCCTATATATTGTTACAGAGATTGAGTAGATTTCCCTGTGATGTACAGCAGAAACTTGTTGCTTATCTCTTTTGAACCCTGGTTCAGTTTTGTCACACTGAGGTTTTAGGACACCTCTCCAAGGCCCATGTGTCATGGTGACCAAATAAGGAGTTGAGCTTAGAGATTTTTTTTTTTCCCAACTCAAAAATTTGACAGTTTTATGAATGAAAGGAGATTGAGTGGAAGGACAGGAGGGTAGTGTGAGGCACAGATTTGCTTTGCCAATGTGACTTCAGAGGACTTGCAGGAATTTTTCAAAGAATTGTGGGGTACTTAGCACCATAGCCTTCTGCCACTGAGAGGGCTCAGCTATGAGCTAATTTGCTGAAAGCAGCTGCCAATCGGAGCTTTTGCCAAAAGGACTGGCTGCCACAGTCCAAGGTCACATCCATGCTGACTGAAATTGCTGCCAAGAAGGGGCCGCTGCCTCAAACCCTTGCAGGGTCTTGCCAACAGTTACCATTTCTAGAAAGGTGTCAGCCCATGGTGACCTTATCCAGCCCTCTCCATCTCAGTATGAAGCAGTCTTTAAAATCTGAAGGAGAGAAGAGGTTGCCAGGTTTTGCATATATTTCCGGAGGAGAATGAACAGAAGTTTCCTACCAGTAATGCTTTGTAGGTTTTATTCCTGGAAGATGTGTGCAAAGGAAAGCAGATGGCCCTGTGGAAATCTCCCCAGGCCCTAGGGTCCCAGTATGCTGTGCCCAGGTGTCTCTGCTCAGGTGGCTAGCCATGTGGGACCACAAGACACCATGCCAAGAGAAGAAAAGAGGAAAACCATAGGTGGTGGAAGCTGTCGCACTTTCTAAAGAAGAGCCTTGAGAAATGGAAGAAGTCTTCCCAGAAACAATGAGCCAACTTGCTTCAACAAATAGTATTAGCCTCATGGAACTCTTCTAGAAAATGTGTAATAGAATGGAAATAAGTGGAACTCATAATTCCAGGTACCATCCTGTGTTCTGCCAACATAGAACAGGTGGTTGGAGACACTCTGCAGAGTGAAAAGCTGTGTTTGAAACTGAGAGTTTTCAAGCTAACATGTGCTTGCAGAAAGGAGGAACCCAAGAAAAGGATGTAGTAAATTTTGGAAATGTCTCTCATACATCCTCTCTTCTGCTGTTAAATTATACCAAAGCCCCTATTAGGTACCACCAATGAACAGAAGGCTCTTTACAAGCCAAAGAGATAAGTGTTTGTTCTCAAAGTAAATGGTGGCATTACATGTGATAGCAGGAGAAGAGCCACACCTGAAGCTTGTCAAAGAGTACTGAATCAGGTAAAGACCCAACGGCACAAAGAAAGACAAGAAATAGTTAAATAGCAAAGAAGAAGATCATGGACAGATCTTTATCCCTAGCTCTTAAAAATTGGTAAGAAGGAATAAAAGAGAAAGATATTTGTAAGTATAACCTACACATCAACACTAAGGGATTTCTAAACATTGGAGGAAAAGTTACACATCCCTTACCCCAGATATTTTATTTTGCCACGTTCCTTCACATTGAGACAGCACAGGAAAGAAAATATTTTGCTGTAAGCAAAATCAGAGTGCATTCTCACTAACCACAGTAAAAGCATCATTTGAAAAACTGTGCTGTATATAAACTAATTCATTGATGTATTAATAGGTGTTTCACAACAGCCCCTCCATGATGAAATAATTCGAAGACATTCCCTTCCTGGAGTTGTTCAACGCACAGTAGCATTTTAAAGACTAAGAAGTCCCGCATTCAAATAGTTTACTTATCTTCATATAAAGTCCTGTTTCTAAAAGTTATTTGGCCAAGGGACCACTTTTTTACATAAAAATTATTAAAAGTCTCCTGGAATAGTTTTCCAAAGAAATAATTTAGAAAATACATGCCCACAGAAGTTAATGAAGTTTATCTAAAGGCTAAATTATGTCACTACAGTGACAATCATCTTATATAAATGTATGCCTTTTTTTAAGTCTTCCTACTCACTTCCCTTTATGTGCAATGGCTTTTCCCATATGTGTGTATGGCTTGTGCCCTCAGCTCCATCAGAAGCCTTACCTTTGAGGTACGTGATCTCTGAGGTTTTCCATGATCACCTTCCATAAAATGCAACAGTCCTTATCCACCCACCCACCCAAAGCAGCCATGTCATACTACATAGTAACTTGTCATTTGCTTATTGTCTGTTTCCCAATCTGAAAAATAGTGGATGTGTACGTATGTATGACTGAATCACTTTGTTGTACAGCGGAAATGATCACAACTTTGTAAATTAATTATACTTCAATAAAACTTAAAATTAAAAAAAAAAAGATCTATGGAAGGCCTGTTTGTTTTCATCTCCTTGAAAATTTCCTGACCCATAGTGGGTTTTCAGAAATATTTGAATAAGCAGAGTAAAAATAAGTATCTTCTCTTTACCTCTTCTTATTAGTTTTCTAAGTAAACACCAGGTGCCATTTTTCATGTCGCCATTATTCTTTTTTTAAAAAGTTTATTGGAATGCAGTTGACTTACAATGTTATGTTAATTTCAGGTATATAGCAAAGTAAAGACATATATTGGATATATATATCCATTCTTTTTCAGATTATTTTCCCATTACAGATCATTATTCTTAGGTTGCTTTTTTTTCTAAAAACATTTTAAAGCATCAAGATTAAATTTAAAACCTTAACTTTAAACTCATACCTACAACATTAATATAGTACTTATGCCTTATAGATCACAAATTTATCCTTGATGCTTTTTCCCTATAAGTTGCACAAAGCATGCACTACTAATCAATTCAACAGCAGTCTCCCAGGTTGCATATACTTACCCTCACCAATTCCCTTAAATTCCTGATATTTTAAACAGAATTGCAAAGGGGTAAAATCATGAAGTTCTTCATTATCCCATATAAACTCTTAGCTAAGCAAGTTAATACTCATAAACCCTCTGCATGTGAACATGTTTTACTGTGTCCCCTTCTCTATAGAACAGTCTGGGCCTCAACCGCGTTATCACCTCAACTGACCTTCCTCCAACTCTTCTATCCAGCCACTTTTGGCCATGGATTAGATTCTACCTCACAGAGATGGCCCAAATGTTGCTGATTGTAGCAAACACTCTCCCTCTACCTAAGTTAATGCATATATATTAAATATATGTCTATATTGTCAATATATGTAAAATATATAAATAAGGCTATGTGTTATATACATCCATTCAGAATTTCACTCCTTGGACCAAGAAGCAGGACGTTCTCATGATAACAAGATGGGCACTTCCTAAAATGTTGCAGAAGTGAAGAGTTACTGTTCTCATCCTGTAAAACTATAGTTCTAGTACTTTACCACTGGTTTCAGAGAAAAAGTGGACATTTTCAAAACACTTCATATGATACAGAAAGAGAACTGCTAATAGGGAATGATCTAGCCTGTAGTGTGTTTACCTGCTTGGCGAAATAAAGCCCTAATAAAGATGGATTCCGGATTTTTCTATTGAAAATGGCTTTTCTGTGGTATCAGCCTCGTGTGCCAGTGTTTCCGGTGTCCCCTCATTCTGCTTCCCACAGCATTCCAGAGCTTGAGCTTTCACATGGCAAAGTCCAGTCCATGGAATCATCAGCTGTACTTTGGAGAATATTAGATAGACCAAGAAAGGGTCTGACTTCTTCTAAAATGTATTATTGACATCTTCCCAATTGAAGAGAGACTATTCCATATCCTGCCCTGGCCATACTGGGCCAATTTATACTAGCCTGGTCCAGTAAAAGAGAAGCAAAAGTATGGACAAAATTTCATCCTTTCAGAGGTCTGAGGATTTTTCCATGCCAAACGCAAAATTTCTCTTCAGTTCAGGGCATTTTGCACAACGTTTCTGTTCTTTGTACACTTGATTTCAATGTGTAATTTAGAAATCTGACAATCAGGCTTGAGCCGTTTGTTGTGACTCTGTTTTCAGATAAATTCATGTTATTGAAGCCATACTTGCCATTACTTGGTGGATTTTTCTATTGCTAAAGGCAGGCTATTTTTCCCTTTCCTAGAATCTTCTGGTCTACCATTGATATATTAAGGAAAGAATATATCAGCATTTTTACTGGAAAATATGCTCAAATCTAAGTTCCAAATATGTAAAGTTGAAAGTATTAGACTAGCAAACCACAGCACATGAACACTGAATACCCTAAATAATAAGGTCAATTCACATAAACTTACACTTTATACAGGGCCATTTTCTCCAGACGTGTCTGCAAATATTCACTTCATTTGTATTTCTCTTTATGTGGTAACATAAAGGCACACTTTATTTCTCTTTCATTTAAGTATAGAGAAATTATGACAAAGGTCATGTTCTGTTTATGCAAAAATTAAAGTAACACAATGTTTCAAGGAAGTCGGGAGGCAGAAGAAGTGTCTTCACATGCTTCTAATTTTTCCTCATGAAAGATCTTCTCTGAAATTATATATGCCAAGAGTGAGACTTCTCAAGTGCTTTTTCATACAGTATCTCATTTGAATCTGATGTACATGTTTTCCACTTTGGACAGTGGTATCTTAGCCCATCTTCCTAAAGTAAACATAGCCCCAGTTTTAAGATAAAAAACAGATACTGGAAAGTTGCTAAAGTGACTAATCCAAGTTCACATAGCCTCAACCCTTTCACCTACAGCACACCACAACAAAAACTTGACTCCTTATTTTTCTATAAAAATTTAACTATGTACGGCTCCCATGTCTTAAAATCACCAAGAAATTTTCACTAGGCATCAAAATCCCTCTCCTTCTCTCTCTTTATAAGTTAAACCTATAAACACCATGAGACTGGCTTTCTAGCCAGAATACTGGAACTCGTTCTAAAATTACCCTTCAAAGCAGTCACCCTGAGAATCTTTTCTCCTGTTACAACCATCCCTCACTGATCAAAATATGTTTAAAATGCTTTGGGAATTACTTTCAAAACCAGGTTACAAGCCACAAAAGAATATCACTTTCTTTCCTTCATAGTTACACCTCATTTTTTTTTTTAATTACTAACAGTTTAATCACTCACTCTTTACCAGCTGAAACTGATTTCTTTGGACTTTTCCCAAATAAAATATTTTCACTCAGAGTATGAAAATTTTTTTCACTGGTAACTATAATTTTTAAGGTTGGCTGTGATCTCATGGGATGATTCCACATGAGAAATTCCAAAAGTGACTTGTCCAAAGACAGCATCCACGAAATGAGCATGGAGCCTGCCAAAGTGATGTCTCGGGTAGGATGAACTTTCCCTTAGTTTTGAAATTTTATTCAAAAATAAGTTTCTGAATTTTATAGTCAGACATCATGTCTATATGAATCTGCAAATACCCACAGCACTTACAGAGGAATTCTTCCTAGATGTCTCACGGGGAGAGGCTGTTCCCACAGCTGTCGAAATAAGGTCACATAGAGATAGCGATTTTCAGAGCTAGCAACACTTCAACTGACAAATAACTTCTGTATCTTCCAATTTAGCAAGCTTTGGTTCAATCTACCAATTTTCCCATTATGCCACTTTTAAGAGAAGGGATCACTTTAACCCCAATCAAGCCTTTCAATAAATGGCCCACTGTCGAAATGCAAGAGATGTGCTATAACACCTCTTTCCTTCCTCAGAAATGGTACCTTTCTGACATTTGACAAGTTAATGAAGCATCTCTTTCCCATCTGAAAAAGTCAGTTGGCATGCCTTCATCCCGCAAGGAAGCTTCCAAGGGTTTCTTCATTTGACCCTCGAAACACCTTTTAACACTTTTCTTATGAGTGATGTCAACTGGTATGCAAGCTACTTGGAAGATTCCCAGACCCTTTAAAAATAATTCCATCATATTGGCTAATCCTAGGGGGTCTCTCCAGAATAAGTGCACTTGTAAAACTATTCATAAAAAAGGTCTCTTATTTCTGTCTCTACTTCCTTTAACACCCTGGTTTTATTTTACTTGGACCAAGAAACACATCAAATCTCAAAGCATAGAATATTGGTCCATTTTTCAACTGCTTCAAGGAGCCTGTTCTCTATACCCTCATCCTTCTTACTAATAAATTTGATTAAAGTAAATTCCCCTTTGTGAAACCAGAAACCAATCTTTTACGTCTATACTCCCAATGCTTGCATATGGCTTCAGTCTTCATTAATTAACCGCTTGGATGAAAAGTCCTCACCTCTTTTTCCCAGTATGTATAGAGTCTTCAAAAGTCTCTCAGCAGTTGGTTGAAATGTTTAGTCTTGCCTGAAATTAATTTTCCACTTTTATTGTTCCAATTATTTGGCAGGTTTTATGTCTTTATAATAATTCCCCAGAACCCTTTGAACCTGTTAGACTTTTTATGTTTGTGCTTGATATGTTTCCTTAGCAACACCTCAGTTCTGCCAAGTCTGTTCCATGAGATTTAGAGAGTGAATGTGTCTGAGATAGGAATATGAAGATAACTTTCACAGGCTTTGACGTTTTCATGATTCTTAAAATATTTTTTGAATTATGGTTGCAATCAGAATATGTACCTTTACCTTTTATTTCAACCCTATTTTTTTGTCAGCCAAGGTGCTTCCTGTATTTCTTTGATTCCTTTCTACTTCTTTAATAAAATTAGTTTTTAATAGTTGGTTAACGAACTATAGAAATGATCCTTGTTTGATGGAGCTACAGACTCTGATACTAAGTGAAGTAAGTCAGAAAGAGAAAGACAAATACTACATGATATCACTTATATCTGGAATCTAATATACAGCACAAAAGAACTTATCCACAGAAAAGAAACTCATGGACTTGGAGAACAGACTTGTAGTTGCTGAGTGGGAGGGGGAAGGAGTGGGATAGACTGGGCGTCTGGGGTTAATAGATGCAAACTATTGCATTTGGAATGGATAAGTAATGAGATCCTGCTGTATAGCACAGGGAACTATATCTAGACACTTGTGATGGAACATGATGGAGGATAATGTGAGAAAAAGAATGTGTGTGTGTGTGTGTGTGTGTGTGAGAGAGAGAGAGAGAGAGACTGGGTCACTTTGCTGTATGGTAGAAAACTGACAGAATACTGTAAACCAACTATAATGGAAAAAATAAAAATCATTTAAAAAAGACATGGTTAATTAATAAGGTCATGAACATGGACAACCCGAAGATGTTATCAATTCCAGAAAAAAATAATAATTCCCACAAACCTCACTGCTTTAGTCAGTAAGCTTTTTAAATACATTAATTAATCACACTAAATCCTTATAATATTCTTGTTTGACCCATTCATTTAACAAATATTAAGATGGCAGTATGGAATATGGGTTTTTGAAGTTACAGGGTGTGCTTTACTGAAAATGTTTCATGGTTTTTGTATGTCTTTAGACTATGCTGATCTTCATGTCTCCTAAAGAATGGGCACCCCAGTGAAAATAAATGGAATCATTTTTAGTGGAACCCTAAGGCAGAGGCGGTTACCAACAAACGGCATTTTTTTCCCTGTACAACCTCCTTGATGATTCAGCAATGATCATCACTTACATTGAGACCAATGTTAATGATAATTAATGTTAGTTAAATATATATATTTATATATATAATACATATTATATAATATATATTTCAAGCCCCCATGTGGTGGAAACATCATAGGCTTAGTGGCAAACAGACCTGAGTTCAAATCTTGATTATGCTCCTTATTGTGTAATCTCGAGCAAGTGCGTAATCGCATTGGGTCCCAGTTTTCATATCTAAAATGTGAAATATGCTAATTAAATAACATATGTGAGATGCTTGGTATGTAGTTGGTATTTCTGGAGTAAATATTTTAATTAACACTCTTTAATGTATTCATGTTGGAAGTAAGAGTTTTATCTTCACAAAAAACAGTACATAGGTAGAATTTTATAAATCAAAAAAAAAAATAATGGTTGAAATATTATACAGTAAATCCTTCTCACTCACAACATTTAGATTCTTGAAAATTCAGGTAGTGCTAGAATTACCACTGAGGAGCTTAAAAGCTTACCTCAAAGAGTGTTCAGGGAGGTCCCTTCATAGTGCAGCAGAAATGAATCAGACTAGTATCCATGAGGATGCAGGTTCGATCCCTGGCCTCACTTAGTGGGTCAGGGATCCGGTGTTGCCATGAGCTGTGGTGTAGGTCAAAGACATGACTTGAATCCCGTGTGACTTGGATCACCACAGCTGTGGCTGTGATGTAGGCCTGCAGCTGTAGCTCAGATTCGACCCCTAACCTGGGAACCTCCATATGCCTCTGGTGTGGCCCTAAAAAGCAAAGAAAAAAAAAAAGAGTGTTCAGTTCTGTTTTTGCTGTATTTTGAAGCTGAGTTGTTAGTTACATCAACAGTTACAGTTATTATATTCTTTTGGTAAATCAATCTCATTATCAACATGTAATCTCTCTTTATTCATGCAAATATTTCTTGCACAGTCTACTTGGACACTAAAATAAAGTCTTCTGACTTTCCTTAATTAGTATTTTCACATCTTTTCTCATCCTTTTACTTTAGTTCATTTGTGACTTTAAAGTGGACCTCTTTGACACATGCACCCGCATGTTCATTGCAGCACTATTCACAATAGCCAGGACATGGAAACAATCCAAATGTCCATCGACAGAGGATTGGATTCGGAAGATGTGGTATATATACACGATGGAATACTACTCAGCCATAAAAAAGGATGACATAATGCCATTTGCAGCAACATGGATGGAACTAGAGAATCTCATCCTGAGTGAAATGAGCCAGAAAGACAAAGACAAATACCATATGACATCACTTATAACTGGAATCTAATATCCAGCACAAATGAACATCTCCTCAGAAAAGAAAATCAATCATGGACTTGGAGAAGAGACTTGTGGTTGCCTGATGGGAGGGGGAGGGAGTGGGAGGGATCGGGAGCTTGGGCTTATCAGACACAACTTAGAATAGATTTACAAGGAGATCCCGCTGAATAGCATTGAGAACTATGTCTAGATACTCATGTTGCAACAGAAGAAATGGTGGGGGAAAAACTGTAATTGTAACGTATACATGTAAGGATAACCTGACCCCCTTGCTGTACAGTGGGAAAATAAAATTAAAAAAAAAAAAAAAAAAAAAAAAAAAAAAAAAAAAAAATAAAGTGGACCTCTTTAAACCAGCTGTAGTTGGGTCTTACTTTTCAGTCACTCTGACAATCTGCTTTTCATATGTGATAAAATTACACATACATTTACATATTAACATATAAATTCAATATGGCTTGGCTAAAAATTTACCATCTTCCTAATAGTTTTCTAGGTCCCAATTGTTCTTCCCTTCTGTTCCACTTAAATATTTTTTATTTCATTTTATCATTTCTATTGGTTTATTAGCAATACTTCTTTGTTTCATCCTTTTTTTTTTTTTCATCTTTTGTCTTTTTAGGGGCTGCACTTGTGGCGTATGGAGGTTCCCAGGCTAGGAGCCAAATCGGAGCTACAGCTTCCAGCCTATACCACAGCCACAGCAATGCAGGGTTTGAGCCGTGGCTGTGTCCTACACTACAGCTCACAGCGCTGCCGGATCCTTAACCCACTGAGCAAGGCCAGGGATCGAACCCGCATCCTCATGGATACTAATCAGGTTCGTACTAACTGAGCCATGACGGGAACTCCCTGTTTCTTTTTAGTGGTGAGTCAAGATTTATAACATTCCTCTTAACATGCTAACCTTACATCATTCATCAGTGTACGTACTACACAACAGCTTACAGCCGTATACTTGTTTTTCTTCTGCCTATCCTTTATGCCATTATCGTCATGCATTTTACTTCTGAATGTATCATAAAAACCACAATTCCATGTTATCATCTTGACTTTAAACAATGACAGCATTATTAAAGTTTTTTTTTAAAAAGAAAAAAATGTCTTTTGTATTTACCAACTTTTTACTGCTTCCAGAACTTTTCATTCTTTTGTCCTTTCTACAATAAATATACAATCTTCTGAACAAAAATAAAAATTGTAAAATTTATATTCAGACTCAGCATAGGTCAAAACCTCACCAAATAATCAGATGTCCAAATTTATAATAAAGTATATCTCAACAGTTGTTTGAAATTGTCAGGATATTTCCAACCATTAAAATAAAATCAGACCAGGGGTTCCCGTCGTGGTGCAGTGGTTAACGAATCCAACTAGGAACCATGAGGTTGCGGGTTCGGTCCCTGCCCTTGCTCAGTGGGTTAAGGATCCGGCGTTGCCGTGAGCTGTGGTGTAGGTTGCAGACGCGGCTCGGATCCTGCGTTGCTGTGGCTCTGGCGTAGGCCGGTGGCTACAGCTCCGATTGGACCCCTAGCCTGGGAACCTCCATATGCCGCAGGAGCGGCCCAAGAAATAGCAAAAAAACAAAAAAAAATAAAATAAAAAATAAATAAAAAATAAATAAATAAAATCAGACCAAAACAAAAGGTTTGCTCAGTTGAGGTTTAAATCAGTTCAAAACAAGCAAACCTAAGTTAGGGAACATTCGATCAAATCTAGCATTATAGGAATACCGGTCTATTTTAGCTCTAAAAGAGCAGTGGGAAGCAGGGTCCCTTTCATCTCCAAGCAAATCCTATTTGTTTATGATTTTCTACCATTTAGAACAACAATATATCCCATAATTTCTGATCCTAAACTCACAACTTATTTTTTTTTATTTTTTATTATAGTTGATTTACAATGTTCTGTCAATTTCTGCTGTACGGCAAAGTGACCCAGTTACACATATACATATATTCTTTTTCTCACGTTATCCTATATCTTGTTCCATCACAAGTGATTGTATATAGTTCCCTAAGCTACAAAGCAGGATTCCATACCTTATCCATTCCAAATGCAAAAGTTTGCATCTACCAACCCCAAACTCCCAGTCCATCCCACTCCCTCCTCCTCCCCCTTGGCAACCACAAGTCTGTTCCCAATGCTAAAATCACAGCTTATTGATGATGTTTTTAAAAATTATCTACATTAAGGGACCAGAATGAATCAGACTTCCGGTATCCATCCCTTTTTTAAAGTTTAAGTCAAAAACAAGAGAAAATCTTTTTTGTTCTTTGGTTAGCCAAACTATAAAATGTAAGCAGAGCTTTCTGGGAAATAATTTCCGACCAGCCAAATAAATTGACAAAATTAGTGTCTATTAATATATTGATCAGAGATAATGTATAATATACACTTTCATTCAAGTCTAGGTACTATAAATTGTATTTGTTTTTAAATGCTTTAAAAAGCTTTCATTGCCAAGAATAATTTTGTTTCCCACCCAGAACTGACCGTATTAAAAAGTTACATAGATTTTGCCAAATAATCAATGAAATAATAGTGACCTAATTATATCCTGGTGAATTTTGATCATGTTATGGTAAAAAAAGAAGTTGGCAGTTAGGGTGAGAGAAAACAGTTGATATGTACAGAAACAGGGCACCATATTTCTAGCACCTAATTCTCCTGCAAAGATCAAGACATACAGTAAAGCTGACATCTTTCAGACAATAATAATTGACTCAGAGCCCACAGTGTTTTGGGTGCTGACATACACCAGTGAACAAGACAGACAAAATCCCTGCCCTGAAGGATATTTTAATTCTAATTTTTGTAAAACACAAACAGAAATCCTCTTCTCTTTCCCATCTCACAATGCATAATGGAATGTAACCAGGGAAACCATGTCCCAGGCTGAAATTTTATCTGGTGCCACATAGGAATCTTGACATAATGAAGAGGAATAAATCTTTTTAGACCAGTGCTTAGATACGTAGACAAACTAGATACACTCAGCATAGTAACCACCTTTTTAAACCATTCACAAATCATAGACCTGGTTAATTTTTTTTTTTTTTTTTTCTATTCTGCTGTGTGAGAAAATATGAGGAAAGCCATTTCCATTACAGAAAGCTCAGGCACATGGGCTTCTTTTACTACCAATGGGAGTGTGGAAGTATATAGAGGTGTGCTGGCAGGTTCACCTAAACAGGTGGGCGCCAAATATTTTGATGTGGTGAAATGTAAGTGACTTGGTACTGAGAACCAGAAGACCTGCCACATCTTAGGAAAGTCTCAAATCTTTGAGTTTGCATCACTGCATTCCTTTAAAAAAAAAAAAAAAAAAAAAAAAAAAAAAAAAAAAAAAGCTATGAATTACAGTCCTATTAGCTCTAACCCTGTAACTCCATGATTCCCCCTGCAAAACCTGAAGCTACAACTCCTGAAATTTATCTCTGGGGTCCAGAAGACAATCTTATACTTTAAGAAAGGAGTAGACAATGAAGTAAAAAGACCAACAGTCTCATACATACTTTTCTTTCCACCACTCAGTCTCCCCACAGCTCATGCACTGGGAAAGGCTGATCAAAAAAATAAGTTGTAGGAGTAATGTGTGCAGGGGATGAGGAAATGAGGGAGTAAGGGAATTAATAAGGGGGAGAGTGTGGCAGCGGATCCTTAGAACTTGGAAGAGCTAACCAAAATACTGCAGAGTACAATGAGGGGGACAGGGGGCAATGAAATTATGATAACAACAGACCAAGTGCCTGGACGAAATAAAAAATGACGGCCCTTTTCACAACTTCCTCACCTCCCTTTCTGATTCGCCACCACACTTCTCTTCTTGAGGGTCTATAGCGCCCTCTCGCGTCTTGCACAGGCTCCTCAGGACTTCCTCCCAGTGACAATTCACTTGCTCTCTTCCAACTGTCATTTAATTCTTGTACACGCCCTTCTCCAATAGGTTTGCCTCGGAAAGAATGAGTTAGTTAATTCTCATTAGGTATTACTGATGAATTTGATTACCAATCCTAAAATGTCATGCATCTTAACAGGTATTGCCTTCACTCAGGGGGTTGTTAGAAGTAGAAGGGACCTTAATTTACAATGAGCTGAAGCCAAATCCTCCTCCCTCACCTCCTCCTCCTTGCCACCCAGGTGCTGGGTCCCACATTGCCTCCAGCAGAGTAGTTCCCAGCACCAGGAGAGACATATGATCACCAGGGCAGGGATATTTCTGAAGCAATAAAGCCCATCAGTACCCTTAAACATTCCCTGTAGGTGGCCTTCTGATTTTTGTATTTGTTTTTAATCGTCACACCCAGGGCATATGGAAGTTCCTGGGCCAGGGACTGAATCCTGCTGCAGCTGCAATATGTGCCATAGCTGTGGCAACACTGGATCCTTAACCCACTGCACCAGGCCAGGGATAAAACCGTGCCTCAGCAGCAATCTGAGCCACTGCAGTTGGATTCTTAACCCACTGCACCACAGCAGGAACTCTGGCCATCTTCTTCTTGACTCACATATTAGGTTTCTCTGAGAAAACCGACATCAGTATCATTAGCCCTGGATATAACAGCTCATCAGTAAAACCAAGTAAGTCTGCCATTACTTTAAATATATTTTTTTAAGTTTTGGTTTGGGTTAAATAATCCAGCCTTACATGGTTTATTTTATTATAGTCCAAATTTTCAAAGTGCTTCCCATTCACCAGTCTCTTTGTTTCTGAAGACAGTCATGTGAGATAGTTAGAGAGTTCAGAACATCAGATTTGCCACTTTCCTATATAAAAAGTGGTGGTTTAGAGTAGAGAATCTAGGCTAAATCACCTAGAGTTGATTCACATGTCTACCACAACGAATGTGGAAACTTGAACAAGTTTTGAATCTCTCTGTTCCTCAAACTATTTGTAAGAATGGAGGTAAAAATAATATACCTGCTAAGTTTCCTTGGAGAGCAAATGGATTTGTGCAAGAATGGTGCTTAGAACAATGCCTGAGACCAGGTAAGCACTCAGTAAATAGGAATCTTAATATCTTCATCACCACCATTCAACCATCACTATCATCACCATCATCATCTGGGGGTGTTATTTACTCCAAGAAAATTCATCATGTTTTAATCATATGATCACCAGATCCTAACTTCACTTTCAGTTCATGTAGTTACAGTCATGATATTGCCACTCAATGGCTAACATTGTCCCTTTGTCTTGGACAGCTATTTTCCTGGCACAACTGATTTCAAGAAACATTGAGTCATTTCACGAAAGTAAATGAAATTATTGACTCATCTTTGCCTCCATTAAAAAGAGGAAGGTAAAGTTTGAAGTAGCAGCATGCTGAAAAGATGTATGGAGAACTTATCTCTGCCTAGAATGAAATATTAAAATATTTCAAGACTCTTAGTGTTACAGAACATCCAAAAGTTCCTAAGACTTCTTATATTTTATACATATACATAGGCAATAAAGCACATTCACTGAAATCATGGCAATTTTTGTAAGTACAATATTTTTACTACACAAAATTCAGGTGTGGGAGTTCCCATGTGACCTCAGTGGGTTAAGAACCCAACGTAGAGTCTGAGGATGCAGGTTCAATCCCTGGCCTGGGTTTAGGATCTGGTCACAGATGCAGCTCAGATCCAGTGTTTCTGCAGCTGAGGTGTAGGCCTGCAGCTGCAGCTCTGATTTGACCCCTGGCCCAGGAAATTCTATATGCCACAGGTGCAGCCATAAAAAGAAAAAAAACTCAGATGTGTAAAATAACATATCTCTCTCTAATTGAGCTTAGTTGCAGGCTAAATGGAGTCCAAGTTTTCTTCTTAGGCACTTCAGAGTTTTCTTAGTTAAGGGAGGCATAAACTCAGTCAATTTGTGCCACAAGGGGTGTCTAGTCACAGGAAGGGGATATCTGGAGGTAAGTTGGTGGTCAGCCTCTTACTTGGTCATCCCCCAACTCCAGCATCCTCTGAGGTGTCTGCTATGTTCACCTGGTCTGCAGCCGCTTCTCCTGACCCACTCCTCACTGGCAACCCCTCATCACAACTGAGAGAACTCTTTAGGGACCACTGGTTTCTAAGCAAATCTTGCCCCCTTTTGAGGGCCAAGTATACTGGCATCTTGGTTACATAATGTTGTCATCAGGCAGAGTTCACCATAATTTTCCCAGGCTCCAAGAAAGAGGAAAGCAAAGTCCTCCAGTCTCTCATGTTCCCAAATATCTTTTTATCTTGTGAGAGTATAAGGCAGCTGGAAGATTTTATTGTCCCTCTGAGATTCCTAGCCTCTGAGAACTTCTAAGACTTACTCTCTTGCTTTTGAAACTTCTTCCTCCCATTCCTTCCCCTGGAAATGAGTGCTCCCATCTTACCATTAGATGTGATTTATAACAAAAGTTGTTTTTCGGACATCATCTGTAAGAAAGGGTTTCCACCAACAATACTTGCAAACAAAAGAAACACAGTCTGGATGATTAATACCTTAATCAAAATGCATCCAAAAATGGTCATTGCTTTTATAGTTTTCTGAACATACAAGTCATTGCCTCTCAGTAAATTCCACCAAATGTAACTTTCCTAGATAAAAATATAAACACTATTTTTCTGTTTTCATAATGCTTTATCAATGGTCACTCCTCCACAAGAGATTCCTAGATGAACAGCTTTCTCTTAAAGAAATTCTTTCTGGATAATTTATCACTGTATTCCATTCAGAACTTGAACAAATGATATATTAGTTTCTGACAGTGTTACCACCACATTTAACTATACTGGTTTGAGGTCGTGTTAGATCCAAAACAGCTTGGCCCTCCAGGTGAACAATGCTGTTGGTGAATAGGTGTGTACTTGTTTTGTTTAGACCTGGAATAAAAAATTAAAGACTGAGCATTTCCAAAAATTCCAGATGTTTCTAAAAGAGAGGAAATGTGAAAGAGAAGATTTTGCTGTTATCCTAAAAATACAAGTCCTTTAGGAGGCACTTTTTTCCTTTTACTGTATTGCAAGCTATTTTGCCATGGTACTCACATAGCCAGAAATTATAGGCATCATGAATTGGAATCAACTGGGTGCCAAATAAGGCAGTTATGCCCACATTCCTATTCACGGTGGCCTTAGGAACTACAATCCTTTCATTAGCTATTTAATTGTGCAGGGAACATCCAGAGTCAACATTTTTATTTCCTGTTTTCACCTGCCAGTGGTGAATATTTTTCTCCACTTTCTGAACGTACAACTAAATTGAACATGGTAATTATGACACGACATGCAGGAAGCTGCCCAGCCCAGATGAACTGGAAAACCTGAACAATTTAAAATATGCTTTTCTATTTTGAAGGAAGTCTCGAAGTTCTGTATATCCTTCCTCACCATGCCCTAATGTCATTGGGATGCCACAATTTTTTTGAAAATCTTTCCAAACATCTACAAGTTAAAAACTAAATCATTTCAGTTCTATAATATATGTGACTAGGGCAAAACATTTGATGGATTTATTTTGATAAATTAGAAAATATCTGTAGTATCAACCCCTTTTTACTTCAGCTTATTGAAGGAAACATATACTGGCTAAACATTTTTTGCCTCTTTTAAAAAAATGTATTAAAATATAGTTGATATAATGTTGTATTAGTTTCAGGTGTACAGCAAAGTGATTCAGTTTTATATATATATATATTCAGTTATATATATATTCAGTTTTTTATATATATTCAGTTTTATATATATATATATATTCAGTTTATATATTCTTTTTTTACATTCTCTTCCATTATAGGTTATTATAAGATATTGAGTATAATTCCCTGTACAGTAGGTCCTGTTACCTATTTTATATATAGTAGTGCATATATGTTAATCCCAACTCCTAATTTATCCCTCCCTCCACTTCCCCTTTGGTAACCATAGCATATGCCAGCTAAACTTCAAATGAAATCATTTTGAGTTTCACAATCCTGAAATTTACTTTCTTTTTTCTTTTTCTTGTCTTTTTGTCTTTCTAGAGCTGCAGCTATAGCATATGGAAGTTCCCAGCCTAGGAGACAAATCAGAGCTGCAACTGCTGGCCTACGCCACAGCCACAGCAACAAGGGATCCGAACAGCATCAGCGACCTATACCACAGCTCAGAGCAACATCAGATCCTCAATCCACTGAACAAGGCCAAGGATTGAACCTGCTTGCTCATGGATACTGATTGGGTTCATTAACCACTGAGCCACAAGGGGAACTCCTTTCTTTTTCTTTTTGTCTTTTTGTCTTTTAGGGCCACACTTGTGGCATATGGAAGTTCCCAGGCTAGGGGTCGAATTGGAGTTGTAGTTGCCGGCCTATGCCACAACCACAGCAACATGGGAATGTTTCAATGCTTTTTATACCTAAAACCTAATTATCTTCAGGAAGAGCTATTAAGACTTCATACATACATTATCTCTTAGTAAATTATTTTTATCAATTCCAAAACATGTGTTTCTTTTTAGCTGAAAATAAAACCTTGCTAATTTAAGAAAGACGTGAAATTTATTGGTTTTCATAATCCATTTTGCATCTCCTTTCTCTTTTCAAATAGATTTCATAAAATGCATGCACAAAAGGAGGAATGCTCCTTTTGTGTAATATACCAGAATATCAACCAGAAAGTAGACCTGCCATGTACTTTGAAGACCCAAACTTGCCAGAACCAAGTGTAGTGTAAGAGCAGATAGGTCTTCATTTTAATGTTTTTAAAAGCATACATGGGGAGTTCTTGCTGTGGCACAGTGGGTTAAAATCCAACTGCTGCAGCTCAGGTCACTGTGAGGGCACAGGTTCAATCCCAGCCCAGGGCAGTGGGTTAAAAGATATTTACTGCAGCTGCAGCTCTGATACAATCCCTGGCCTGGGAACTTCCAAATGCTATGGGTGCTACTATTAAAAAAAAAAAAAAAAAGAATAATGCAAATGAGCTTGATGTCCCAGCCAATGTAGTATAGAACAAAAGAATTAGAAATGAACAGCTGGGAGTTCCCTGGTGGCCTAGAGAGTTAAGGATCTGGTGTCGTCACTGCTATGGTGCAGGTTTGATCCCTGGCCCAGGAAGTTTGGAAGGGATGATGCTTGGGAGTTCCTCTGGGAGTAAACAAGCACCTGGCAGGGAAGACAACACAGGTGTAACTTGGGTCAAGATGGCAGAGTAGGAAGACCCAGAACTCACCTCCTCTCATGGGCACACCCACATCACAACTACTTACAGAGCAACTATCTATGAGCTCAGCAAGAAGACTATAAGAAGAGATTTTCCACAACTAAAGACATAAAGAGAAAAGCACAATGAGAGAGGTAGGAGGAGTGGAGACACTGTACAGACAGCACCTTGGTGACCCACATGTGGAGAAATATCATAACCACAGATTCCTCCCCAAGGAGCAAGGGGTAAAACCTCCAAGTTGGTCTCCCCAGTCCAGTGGTCCCATATGGAAAACCAGCAGGTTTTAGATTCAGGAGAGCTGGAGGGCTTTGGGAAGCAGACTCTGCTCTTAAAGTATATATGCATAAGCTCACAAGCTCCAAGTCCCAAAGCAGAGGCAGTGGTTGGAAAGGGGCCTGGTCAAACCCATTGCTGATCACGGAGAACCTCCCAGAGCAGCAGGAGGAAATTGGGAGTCCCCCTGAGGATGGAGACACTAGCAGATGCTATTTGGGGGAGCCCATTCTACCACAATAACAACTTGCTGGTAAATGTCATTTTGCAATCCTCTCTCTAACCTATTAGTGCCAGGGTCTTAAGTGTGCACCAGAGGGCCAGATCCAGCCCTGAGCCCCCCAGGTCATTCAGACAGTCATGTGGGGGCCCCTGCCCCATCCATCAATGGGCCAGCACCAGCCCACCCCCCTGTAGACTGCTTAGATAGCCATGCAAATACCCAGCCCTACCTACAACTTGGCCAGCACCAAACCTGAGACCTCCCCTCCCCCCACCACCAGGCTTTGCAGATAGCTACACTGCCCTCCATTGGGCCCATGGCCACTTCAAAAAGCAGAACCTCACAGCCAGTCAGTACAAGGACCAGCCCTGCCTATCAATGCACCCACAGTAGTCAGCCCAGACATAACAGAAGGGTCTATGCAGCTCACCTTGGGCCTGCAGGAAAAGCAAGGCACCAGTGTTAAGGAGGGGCAGACTGCCATAGGAATATATTTCTCTGCACATATATGGGCTCTCGGGCAGCAAGGTGCCTCTTGCATGGGCTAAGGATAGTGGAGTACCTCTTGTGTGGGCTATGGGTGGTGGGGGCAAACGGCCACAGCTATCTTAGACTCAAAATGTGGGCATGACCCACCAGTACTAGGGGCTGGTAAACAAGCACCACCTGTGGCCCCAGTCACCTCAGAGGTCAGCAGAGAGGAGGGAATAGCAACTGAGCACCACCTATTGTTCCTCTCACTCCCCTGGGAACACACACACACACACTCTGCTGCTGCCAGTGCCAAATGTGCTGAGCACTGCATACAACTTGTTGACAGTCACTGCCACTTCCCAGGGTCCTATGACCAGGAGCAGCCTGAGCCACCTCCCCATGGGTCTTCACCACTGTCAAGGGCCCAGCAACCAGGCACTTGTTACTACTCCTACCCAATCCTGCCATCTCCCTGGAAGCATTGGCAGACTGTACACCAGCACCCCCTATCAAGGGGATAGAGAGAAAAGAGACAGCAAGCATCCAAACCAAAAGCAGCCCTCATGCAAAATAATAATAATAATAATAAGCCCTCACAAAATACCTAGGGGCACTCTTGCATATAAAAGTCCCACCAAGACTATGTAGTTGTTTTCCCTGAATTCACTGAATAAGAAAAATATAAGCAAGACGAAGAAGCACAGGGGCTATTCCCCGTTAAAAAGAACAAAAGAATTCCCCTGGAGGAGCAAACAATGAAACAGACCTTTTGAAAAGTTCAAAAAGGATGTAGTGAAAATACTGAAGGGATTAAGAGCAAGTATGAACAGTAATGTAGATTATTTTAGAAAGGAACTAGAAAATATAAGGAGGAGACAAGAAAAATTGGAAAATTCATTTGCAGAGATGATGATTATAGATTCTTTTTTTATTTTAATGATGTGTTTGAGCTTATATGATTATCAGGCTAAAGTAAGCAGATATAGGAAGGGGTTAAGATACTTAAAAAACAGGGCAACGACAATTCAAAACTGAACATCACATTCACAAAAAATGAAAAGAAACATACGTGAGCATAAAATAAATGGAAACCATCCAACCAAAAAAGGAAAAGAAAAAAAGAGAAGCACAGAATCAACTGGAAAACAATGTTTAAAATGGCAATAAGTACTTATCTATCAATAAGCACCTTAATGTCAATGGACTGAATGCTCCAATCAAAAGACACAGAGGGGCAGATTACATGAAAACAAAAACCTTCAATCTGCTGTCTAAAAGAAACTCACCTTAGAGCAAAGGACACATATAGATCGAACGTGAGGGGATGGGAAAAGATATTTCATGCCAATGGACAAGATAGGAAAGCAGGAGTTGCAATACTCATATGAGACAAAATAGACTTTAAAATGAAGGCCACAAAGAAAGACAAAGAAGGACACAATTTAATGGTTAAAGGATCCATTCAAGAAGAGGATATTGCAATCGCCAATATATATGCCCCTAATATAGGTGCACCCAAATACATAAAACAAATGCTAATAGACATAAAAGGAGAAATTGATGGGAATACAATCATAGTAGGAGACATTAACACCCCACTCACATCAATGGACAGATCCTCTAGACAGAAAATCAATAAGGCAACAGAGATACTAAAGGACACAATAGAAAAATTAGAATTAATTGACATTATCAGGTCATTACATCCAAAAAATCAGAATACACATTCTTCTCAAGTGCACATGGAACATTCTCAAGGATTGATCACATGCTGGGGCACAAATCTAAACTCAACAAATTCAAGAGTATAGAAATTATTTCAAGTATCTTCTCTGACCACAATGGCATGAAACTGGAAATCAACCACAGTAAAAGAAATGAGAAAAAATTGACTGCATGAAGACTAAACAACATACTACTAAAAAACCAATGCATCAATGAGGAAATCAAGAAGGAAATTAAAAAATACCTAGAGACAAATGATAATGAAGGCACAACCATTCAGAATCTATGGGACATCACAAAAGCAGTGCTCAGAGGGGAAGTCATAGCAATACAGGCCTTTCTCAAAAAAAAAGAAAGATCTCAAATTGACAACTTAACCCACCACCTAAATGAATTAGAAAAAGAAGAACAAGAAAAACCTAAACTCAGCGGAAGGAAGGAAATAATAAAAATCAAAGAGGAAATCAATAAAATAGGGATTCAAAAAACAATAGAAAAAATCAATAAAACCAAGAGATGGTTCTTTGAAAAGGTAAACAAAAGTGAAAAACCTCTGGCTAAACTCACTAAGAAGAGGAGACGAAAAACCCAAATAAACACAATAAGAAATGAAAAGGGAGAAGTCACAAGGGATACTACAGAAATACAAAAAAAAAAAAAAAAAAAAATGAGAGAATACTATGAACAATTGTATGCTAACAAATTTGACAACCTAGAAGAAATGGACAACTTTCTATAGACTTACAGCCTGCCAAAACTGAATCAAGAAGAAACAGATCAACTGAATAGACCAATCACTAGAAATGAAATTGCATATGTCATGAAAACACTCCCTACAAATAAAAGTCCAGGACCAGATGGCTTCACAAGTGAATTCTACCAAACATACAAAGAGGAAATTATACCCATCCTCCTTAAAATTTTTCAACAGGTTGAAGAAGAAAGAACACTCCCAGAAACATTCTATGACGCCACCGTTATCCTAATTCCCAAACCAGACAAAGATACCACCAAAAAAGAAAACTATGACAAATATCTTTGACGAACATAGACACAAAAATTCTCAACAAAATTTTAGCCAACCAAATCCAACAACACGTCAAAAAGATCATACACCACGACCAGGTGGGATTCATCCCAGGTGCACAAGGATGGTTCAACATATGCAAATCAATCAACATCATACACCACATTAACAACAAAAAGTAAAAAACAACATCATCATCTCAATAGATGCAGAAAAAGCATCTGACAAAGTCCAACATCCTTTCATGATCAAATCTCTTACCAAAGTGGGTATAGAAGGAACATATCTTAACATAATCAAAGCCATTTATGACAAACCCACAGCAAATATAAGACTCAATGGAGAAAAGCTGAAAGCCTTCCCACTAAAATCTGGAACAAAACAAGGATGTCCACTCTCACCACTGTTACTCAACATAATACTGGAAGTCCTAGCCATAGCAATCAGACAAACAAAAGAAATAAAAGGCATCCAAATAGGAGGAGAAGAGGCAAAACTGTCACTGTATGCAGATGACATGATACTGTACATGGAAAACCCTAAGGACTTGACCCAAAAGCTCCTTGAACTGATCAACAAATTCAGCAAAGTACTAGGATATAAGATTAACATTCAGAAATCAGTCGCATTTCTGTATACAAACAGCGAAATACTAGAAAAGGAATACAGAAATACAATACCTTTTGAAATTGCACCCCAAAAAATCAAATACCTGGGAATACACCTGACCAAGGAGGTAAAGGACTTATATGCTGAGAACTACAAAACATAAATCAAGGAAATTAAAGAGGATTCAAAGACATGAAAAGATATTCCATGCTCCTGGGTTGGAAAAATTAATATTGTAAAAATGGCCATACTACCCAAAGCAATCTACAGATTCAATGCAATCCCTATCAAATCACCCATGACATTTTTCACTGAACTGGAACAAACAATCCAAAAATTTAGATGGAACCACAAAAGACCCAGAATTGCCAGAGCAATCCTGAGGAACAAAAACCAAGCAGGGGGGCCTAACTCTCCCAGACTTCAGGCACTATTACAAAGCCACAGTTATCAAGACAGTCTGGTACTGGTACTAAAACAGACACACAGATGACTGCAACAGAATAGAGAACCGAGAAATAAACCCAGACACCTATAGTCAATTAATCTTTGACAAAGGAGACAAGAACATAGAATGGGAAAAAAGACAGTTTTTTCAGCAAGTATTGCTGGGGAAACCTGGACAGCTACATGCAAATCAATGAAACTAGAAAACACCCTCACACCATGCACAAAAATAAATTCAAAATGGCTGAAAGACTTAAATATAAGACAAGATACTATCAAACTCCTGGAAGAGTACATAGGCAAAACATTCTCTGACATCAACCTTACAAATGTTTTCTCAGGTCAGTCTCCCAAAGCAACAGAAATAAAAGCAAAAATAAACCAGTGGGACCTAATCAAACTGACAAGCTTTTGCACAGCAAAGGAAACCAAAAAGACAACTTACAGAATGGGAGAAAATAGTTTCAAATGATGCAACTGACAAATGCTTAACCTCTAGAATATACAAGCAACTTACACAACTCAACAGAAGAAAGCCAACCATCCAATGGAAAAATGGGCAAAAGACCTGAATAGACATTTCTCCAAGGAAGATGTACAGATGGCCAATAAAAACTTGAAACAATGCTCAACATCACTGATTATTAGAGACACGCAAATTAAAACTACCATGAGATACCACCTCACACCAGTCAGAATGGCCATCATTAATAAGTCCACAAATAACAAATGCTGGAGGGGTGTGCAGAAAAGGGAACCCTCATGCACTGTTGGTGGGGATGTGTGCTGGTACAGCCACTATGGAGAACAGTATGGAGTTACATTAGAAAACTATACATAGAACTACCATATGACCCAGCAACCCCACTCTTGAATATATATTCTGACAAAACTTTCCTTGAAAAAACACATGCACCCACATATTCATTGCAGCACTGTTCACAAAAGCCAAGACATGGAAACAACCCAAACGTCCATCAACAGATTATTGGATTAGGAAGAAGTGGTGTATATATACACAATGAAAAAACTACTCAGCCATAAAAAAGAACAAATTAATGCCATTTTCAGCAACATGGATGAAACTAGACACTCTCGTACTGAGTAAAGTATGTCAGAAAGAGAAAAACAAATACCATATGATATAACTTATATCTAGACTCTTAAAAAATGGCACAAATGAATCTTTCCACAGAAAAGAAAATTACAGACTTGGAGAATAGACTTGTGGTTTCCAAGGTGGGGGTGGGGGGAGTGGGATTGATTGGGAGCTTGGGGTTAATGGATGTAAACTATTGCTTTTAGAATGGATCAGCAATGAGATCTTGCTGTGTAGCACTGAGAACTATGTCTAGTCACTTGTGATAGAGCGTGATAATGAGAGAAAAAAGAATGTATACATGTATGTGTAACTGGGTCACCATGCTGTACAGTAGAAACAAATTGTATTGGGGAAATAACAATAACAAAAAAAAAAAAAAAAAAAAAAAAAAAAAACTAACCATACACTTACATATGACTCAGTGGAAAAAAAAAAAAAAAAGAAAAAAAGAAACTAGATTCCAGAAATAAACCCATGCATTACGGTCAATTAATCTCAAAAAAAAAAAAAAAAGAGGCAAGAATATACAATGGAGAAAAAGACAGTCTCTTCAATAAATGGTGCTGGGAAATTGGACAGATCTATGCAAAATAAAATGAAAACTAAGCACTTTCTTACACAGCATACAAAAATAAACTCAAAATGAATTAAAGACTTAAATGTAAAACCTGAAATCATGCAACTCCTAGAAGAAAATATAGTCAGTAAACTCTTTGACATCAGTCTTAGCAAAGTCTTTTTGGTTCTCTCTCCTCAGGCAAGAGAAACAAAAGCAAAAATAAACAAATGGGACTATATAAAACTAAAAAGCTTTTTGCACTGTGAATGAAATTATCAACAGAAAGAAAATGCAGCCTACTGAATGGGAGAAGATATTTGCAAATAATATAAACTATACAGTGTTAATATCCAAAATATATAAAGAATATATACAACTCAACATAAAAAAAAAAACACCACAATTAAAAAATGGGCAGAGTGTCCGAATAGACATTTTCCCAAAGAAGACATATTGATGGCCAACAAACATATGAAAATGTTCAGCATCACTAATCCACACAGAAATAAAATCAAAACCACAATGAGACACCACCTCACAACTGTAAGAAAGGCTATTATCATAAAGAAAACAGATAACAAGTATTGGTGAGGATGTGGAGGGAAAGGAACACTCACATACTGTGGGGGGGATGTGAATTAGTGTAGTCACTATGGAGAACAGAACGAAGGTTCCTCAAAAAATTGAAAATAGAATTATCATATGATCCAGCAATTCCCTTTCTGGATATTTGCCGAAGAAAACAAAAGCACTGATTTTAAAAGATACATGCACTTCTATGTTCAATGCAGCATTATTTGCAATAACCTGGATATTGAAGCAATGTAAGTGTTAACAGACAAATGGTAAAAAAGATGTGGTATAAATATATATATACAATATTACTCAGCCATAAAAAATGAAATCTTGCCATTCATATTGTAATATGAATGGATCTAGAGGGTATCATGCTAAGTGAAATAAGTCAGAGAAAGACAAATATAATTACAAACACCTTTCACTTATATGTGAAATCTAAAAAATATAACAATGAAAACAGACTCATAAATAGAACAAACAGTGATTGTCAGAGGCTAGTGGTGTGGGGGTAACGGCAAAGCAGGTGAAGGGGATTAAAAGGTTCAAATCTCTAAGTATATAATAAATAAGCCATGGAGATATAACATACAATATAAGGAATATGTTCAATAATATTATAATAATTGAAGACAGTTTGTTCCAGTTGTGATTATTTCAAAAAATGCAAATGTCAGATTACTATGTAGTTCACCTGAAATTAACATATTGTAAGTCAACCATATTTCCAATTAATTAATTAATTCCAGTGTAACTTGTCAATTGTATAGCAGATCATTTGGAGTCATTGTGGCAAACTGGCTTTCAATTCCCTGGAGTACCTAGAACCAAGGGTTTCTGACACGCTTGAGCTGTGACTTCAATGGCTTAACTTCATTAGACCCAATTCCTATCTACACCTGCCATAAAGCACGTGCATGAGTGTGTGTGTACACTTTTCTTAAACTTTACTCAGTTCAAAGAATAACACCAAGCACATTGGTCTAGTTTTAGAAGTAGCCATTTATGTAGCTGATGTAAGTTCTCAGCACTGTAGAAAACTGAGAAATTACCCTAAGAATGCAATATTTTAGTGCTTTCAAAAGCGTTTCTATGCAGTACATTCATAAATGCTATATATGTATGCAGTGAACACGAACTCATAAAAAGATTGCTCTCCTTATAGAAGTATTTCTCACCCTCAAAATAATCATTTAGCCAATGGTTATTAAGGACCTCACAATGCCCAACACTGATCTGCACCAATAGTCTCTTAATCCTGACAACAACCTTCTAAATTGATCCTATTATTATCTCCACAGCACAGAAAGCTAAAGCATTGTGTTCAAGATGAGCCAGCCAGTAAGTGGCAGAGCCAGCATTCAATCCCAAGACATCTAGCTCTAAAGCACATACTCTTACTACAACACAACACAACCAACATCTGATCTGATCAAGTTAATAGAAGCACTACAATATCAATTTTCAGATGAGGAAACTGAGACTCAACGGGGTTAGATGACTTGCAAGTTTATTATGCTCACATGTAATGGACACTTTCTAATTCCAAAGTCTACACTTAGAACCACTTACGAGTGCATAAAACCACTACAGGCTCCTAAATACAGGACCACTGGGTAAAATGGGAAAGTTACTGAGATCATCAAAAACAACAGAAGGAAAAGTGAACAAATTATAGCAGTGGGCTGATCCACGCTGTCTCCCTGAGGTGGTTCACCCCCAGAGAGGACCAGTGGGTCCACTAATCATGGACAGCTGTCCCAGGCTAAACCTACCATCTGGCCCAGAGCTACTGTTTTCAACACTAGAGATGGCCTTTGTTTTCCTGATCATTACAAATCCACAGAGCAGTTTTGCTGCCTCCAAGAGCGGCCACAAGACTAGCCAGAGGAAATTCAACCCAGAGATAGCAAACTGGATTCAAAATTTGGGAATTGCCCACAAGCCTGAGTCAGGAACTGTGTGCCCACAGAGCTCTTTGCTTTCCCCTGAGATGGGGAGCCTAGTGACACAAAAGAAGAGAAAAGTGGGTCACACATGACAGGGCCTTGGCCCCCAAAGGAGTTTTCCTTCTAGATGAGCATTCTGGGTTTCAAAGTTGCTAGTTCCTGCTGAGCTTAGATGGGCCTGGCCTCTGCCTCTGCATAAACAAGTAGGAGAATTTTGAACTCAACATAAAAGCACAGCAGCAGGCCACACAGTCCACAATTCAGGCCTGCTGGGAGGCCAGCCAGTTCATACATCGTCTGAACCCTGCTTATCCATCTGGTGTAATGGACAAGCCAAACAAAGCAGTGAGAACAAATGGTGGAGTAGGATCTTCAGCCCTTGTCTTTTTTCTTCTTTTTTTTTTTTTTGTTTTGTTTTGTTCGCTTTTTACATTTACTTATTTATTTATTTATTTAAAGTATAGTTGATTTCAGTGTTGTGCCAATTTCTGCTGTGTAGCATAGTGACCCATTTATATGCATACATATATATATATATATGTATATATATATATATATATACACATACATATTCTTTTTCTCATATTGTCTTGAAGTGCATGCTGACCTCACCTTACAGAGGCCTTCTATAAATCATATACATTATAAGAAATGTGGTTAAAAAGTATTAAATGCCCAAGTGATGCAAAGCTTTAAAAGGAGCATTCCAACATTACAGCTGATTAGCAAGCTAAACACCTTACATCCATCTTTCCATTCACCAATATTATGCCATCAATCAAAACCTGAAATTCAGGGAAACCATGGAAATGTGTAGTTTAACTATGCGTGAACCCAAACCAAAATGATCTCAATTTATAGGACCACCTTAAAAGCCTCTGCAGTATTAAATTATTTCTTAGACTCAGTATTAAATTATTTCTTAGATTGGGTTCACTTATTTAAGCAAAACTCAAACCAGTTCATCTCTGTGCAATAAGACTCTACACTCGCTGAAAGGTCATTATTCTACATCTTAATTATGATATGTGTAATTTCTACTTTGATTAGGTTACTTTCTGAAACTAATATATCTCTATCATTGACACTTTCATTGAAAAAATATTTATATATTTTATATTGCTCATACATAAATTATACATATAAACTTAGTATACTATATTATACATATTACATATTATATTTTTAAGTATTTTATATATATGTATAAAGTCAATTTCAATAGACCAAACATTAGCCTTGATCTCTACCCATTTTTTCAGCTTCAGTGCTGTTGACATTTTGGACCAGATAAATCTTTGTTGTGAGGAATTATCATGTGCTTTGCAGAACATTTAGCAGTACTTCTGGCCTCCACCTACTAGATGCCAGTAGCACTGCCCCCAAAAGTCTCCAGACATTGTTAGATATCCCTGAGGTAAGTCAAAATCATTCCTTATTAAGAGCCACTGACCTTAAGCTTATGCTTAAGCTTGAGCATAAGCTTTGAATACTGATCAGTCCCTTCTCATTTATAGGCAATTATTAATTAATTGCTATTACTCTAAATTAATAGCTCAAGGTAATGAGTAGACCTATTGTTGAATTTTTTATTCCAAGTTAATCATTTGTCTTCTAAGTTCACAAAGTGATTTTAGCATGGGTTTTCCTTTCTGAATAACATGAAAATCCAATCGCATATAAAAGTCTTCATATTATATAACAGAATGAATATACAGTTGACTCTTGAACAACATAGAGGTTAGGGGTGCCAATCCTCTGTGTGGTCGAAAATCCATGGAGTCAGTCCTCCATGTACGTGATTCCTCCATACGGGTAGCTCCCCCTGCATGGATTCAACCAACCAAGGACCATGTATTTACTTATGTACCATAGTATTTACTAGTGAAAAAAAGTCCTGTGTAAGTGGGTCTGTACTGTTCAAACCTGTGTTGTTCAAATAAAAAATTTGATGTACATACATATGCTATGCAACCAAATATTAAAATTCTTAGCAATCTGAATTTTTCAAGTTGTTCTTAAGTCTACTGCTAAGACTTCAGAGGTCACTCAAGAAGAACTCAAAAGTGTAAATCAATGTAATTTTAAAAATAAAATATATGTATATGTAATGTCAGAAAATAAGGTAAATGAATTAGGTCTTAAAAACCTGTGTTTCTGTCTTTGCCACTATATTGGGCTGCATGAGAAATATTAAGATGAATCACACTGGGAGTTCCTGTTGTGGCGCAGTGGTTAACGAATCCGACTAGGAACCATGAGGTTGCGGGTTCGGTCCCTGCCCTTGCTCAATGGGTCAACGATCCGGCGTTGCCATGAGCTGTGGTGTAGGTTGCAGACGTGGCTCGGATCCCGCGTTGCTGTGGCTCTGGCGTAGGCCGGTGGCTACAGCTCCGATTCGACCCCTAGCCTGGGAACCTCCATATGCCGCGGGAGCGGCCCAAGAAATAGCAACAACAACAACAAAGACAAAAAGACCAAAAAAAAAAGATGAATCACACTGAAACATGAGCCTTGCTTGAAAATATATGTCAATAGTAGAAGTGGAACAAAAAGAAAAAAAAAAACAAATTACTGTCAACAATTGGTATATAGGAATGATTTTTACATAATGGATAGACATGAAGGAGAAAATTTTGAGAAAAGCTTCAAGCCAGAGAAGTTATAGGGTGTGTTAAGACAAGGAAGAATATTTAACTAATCTGGATTATGGAATTTGTAGGCTCTAGGCAAAGCAAGCAGGTCTAGGAGTTGGAGGAAGAAGATGTATGGAAAAGTGAAAAGTGAAAAAAATAAATAAATAACAGTTGAAACCAGATTATATGAGGCTTGCATGTCAGACTAATGAGACCAATTTGTTCTATCATCAATAGGAGATAATTGAAGAAAATGTATCAGAAAGACCAGAGTTAGAGTTCCTTGGTGGCTCAGTGGGTTAAAGGAACTGGTCCTGAAGGAACTCTGAATAATTCTGAGACCTTGAATCAAGTCACCTTTGTGACTTACCTGCCTCTGAGTTTGTGCCCAAGAACCAAAAACCATTTCTCTAATTTTAAGACCATATCCAATTTATCCTCAAGTCTAGTAATTAGGCCCTTGTTTATTCCCTTTATTTATAACCCTACTGATACTTTAGGACAAATGGGGTGGAGACTGATCCCTGAAACCACCCTCATCCATGACAGCAAATAAAATCCAACCCACTATGGCTACAGCCCCCTGTGGCAGGCATGACCTCTCCTCCTGTCTGGGTGCCTCTTTCAGTGTTGCTTGATCTGGCTTTCATGTGGTCATGTTCTTCCAGCTTCCACTGATACCCAACAGCTGCTATCAAATGGCTCCCTTTTGCCTTGCTTTGTAGACACTGAATTTGGTGAGACTCTTCTCTTAGTCCCTGTCCCTCCCTCGCCACCCAAGCAGGCAGGTTTATTCCAGGCCCAGTAACAAGATGGCCTTTCCTCAGTGAGGTTAACCCCCCATGCACAGCTCGGGTATATGTGATGACAGATGACAAGCAGAAAGGAAAGATGAATGAGAGGAGAGAGAAAAGCACCAAAAGATAACTAAGGAAGCTGTGAGCCGAATCGAGGGTGGCCAGAACCCTACTAGTAATGTTCCTTAAGAAAGCTAGAAAAATATTTTAATGCAAAAGCAAACTATTTTTATAATGTGTTTTGTATGGAAAAAAAGTCTTTTCATAATGAAATATGGTACATAAAATTTGCCTTTTACTGTTCTAAATTTACTATTTTAACCTAGGACCATTTTCAGTAAAAATCTCATAATATCGCTTTACCTTAATCAGTACAGTCTCTTTTTTTTTCCAGATGTTACATTTCTTTAAAGAACTACAAAGATGTCAAATCAAATTAGCCCTTCCATTTCAAAAGTAAAAAGCTCCAGCGAGCAAAGACAAACTTTTATGGCAAACTGGTTAATGAGAATTGGACCTTAAACTAGAAAAGGGACTCTTAATGTCTCATATATCCTTCAGCAATCTGAATTCTTCCTGAAGTCACTGACATTTTTTTCTCTGGTCTAACCACAACTCATCACACTGTACACATTGGGGCTGCTTCTTTACTTCCTTATTTAATTAAAAACTAAAACAAACAAATTAATTAAAAATACAGGCTCTGCTAAAATAATCCAGCGTAGGTCTATCATCATGTGCCAGTATTTTACTTCAGCCTCAGTGATTATGTTTTCTTGACATTTATTCAGGGTGTAATTGTTCTTAACATTGGCTTCCCCCACCCCCCAAAAAAGCTTATAAATTAATGTAAATAATGTGCTTAAAACAGTGCCCGAAATAGTGACATATAGTAAGAGCTATGTAAGTGCTTACTATTATTGTTAACAGCCCCTGGGCTCCACTTAAATACAACTAAATCCAAATCTATGAAGCCTAGGTGCAAGTGTCTGTCTCCCTGGGCTCACACTGGAACTTTTTCCAAAGCTCTCCATGTGATTCCAATGAGCAACCAAGGTTGAAAAACACCGAGATTTAACTAAGTGCCAATGAAACAAATGCTATGGCTTAAATCTCAGAAAAGCTGACCAGTCCCATTTGATGCCCCACTGATAAGGAGAAAAAAAAAAAAAGTCTATCCTTTGTCATGCATTGTGCATGTGAAAGAAGACATAGAAAATGAGTAAGAGAATCTCTACCCTCAAGCACTCAGCAATCAGTTAGGTGAAACAAACCATCACCAAATAAATACAGAGCAACTCTTTAAGCATAAGAATAGTGATATTAACTGAGAATGTGAGTCAAAGAAAGGATCAGCCAATTCTACTCGGATAAAACAAGGAAGGCTCCCGGAGGAAAAGAAACTTGAACTGACCCTTAAGGGATGGATGTAACTGTGTTGGGTAGAAAGACAGAAAAGAAATATGTCTAAAGTATACAGCAGGGATGTATGGCATAGAGTGTTCAGGGACCTGTGAAGATGTAAAAGAATTAAAGCACATGTGCTGAAGGCGAAACTAGACAGATTGAAAGGGCCTATAAAACTTGGCCAATCATGACTTTTCCCAGTAGGCAAAAAGGCTCCAAGAAGGCATCATTTAAAAAAAAAAAAAAAAAGAGTTAACACAATTATGTCTACAATATATACCTCTTCCATTGACATATATCAAGGGCAGCAATAAATCTTTATATTAAACTTAAGCTCTCAAGTGGTCAAGCTCTCAAATGTTCATCTGAAACCAACTTCTCCATTGTACCATCCCTCAGTTCTCTTGAAGAATAAAGATGTTTTAGAAGTTAAATTTTTGCGTCAATTTTGTTGTGTTGTTGTTGTTGTTTTACTATATATAAGCTGAATAGTGGAGAAAAAGAACCCTTCTACACTATCGGTGGGACCATAAATTGGTGCAACCACTACGGAGAACAGTATGAAGATGCCTTTAAAAAGTAAATAGGAAACTACCATATGATCCAGCAATTCCATTCTGGCACATATCTGAGAAAACCATAATTTGAAAAGATCCACCTACCCCAATGTTCACTGCAGCACTATTTACAATAGCAAAGACATGGAAACAACCTAAATGTCCATCGAGGATGAATGGATAAAAGTATGTGGTATATTTATTTAATGGAATATTACTCACTCATTAAAAAAAAAGAATGAAATAATGCCATTTGCAACAACATGAACGGACCTAGAGGCTATCATACTAAGTGAAGTAAGTCAGAAAGAGAAAAAGATCATATGAGATCACTGTTATGTGGAATATAATAAAAAATGATACTAAAGAAGTTAACGTTTTAATTATAAGCCAAACAAATATAAGAAAGTTGTTCTCCCACTCTCCTTTTTCCCATTTCTTAACATGAAAACAAATAAAGGAAATGTTTTTATTTTTGAGTGTAAGTTTATACATTAGCTTCATCTAGCGGTTTATATGAAATTGTACTGCTCCCCCAAAAAAAGAGAGAAGAGAAAATGTGAATCTCATAGATGAAGGAAATTGACTCTGAAAGTAACTACCCATAAGAATTGATTCATTTAAGGTAGAGGCTATATGTATGACTTGAATAACAATGATAGCAAATATTTTTGGCGGGCTTGTCCTCACTACAAACATGTCTGTACTAGTTTTGAAGTCTGTTTTACAGATAAGGATACTGAGGATTAATAGTGTTTTTTTTTTTTTTAAAGTATCCACAACTGTCAAGGGTTTGATATTTTACCATACTTGAAAGCTAACAAGTTGCCTACCCGAGTTTCATTGAGCCTTGCAGAAGACAGGAGACTTCCAGGTCAGAGACAAAGGACTTGCTCAGAGCACTAGCAGTAGACAGAGGGTCAGCATTTTCTTTTACAAATTTCCTGAATCCTGGTTCCCATAGAGCAACACAAAGAAGGTCAGGTGAGACCTGCACAGGCATAGATTGAGTTACAGGTATTGCACAATGGGTTACGGGAATTTGAATAACAAACATGCCTGCCCTGTACTTCCGAAGGAGACACTGTCTCCTTCTTTAAAGGTTATTGACTAAACAAACATGCTTGAAACAGAGTTTAAAACAAAGGTAGTCAGTGCCTCTGCCTGAAAGATGTGAAGACACTCAGAGGACCATGGAGAACCGTTTACCCACAATAAGTTGCCCAGGTTCACACAATTAGTAATGAAGAACCGGGATTTGAACCCCTCCCCCCATGACATCTGAGCAACAGAGCTCTACACTAAGGTGTCACGAAGCAAAGCAAGAGGGACACCCTGAGTTTTGTGGAACTTGAGAATCTAGATCTAATCATTTCAGAAGAGGATGAAGCAAAAAGATTTCCAAGGAGACTCAGCCATCAACTCCAGTTAAGAATTTCTCCTTTTACGAGTTCCTATTGTGGCTCAGCAGGTTAAGAGCCCAATGCAGTCTCCTTGAAGATGCAGGTTTGATCCCCAGCCTCCCTCGGTGGATTAAGGATCCTGCTTGCCACAGCCACAGCAACATGGAATCCAAGCCAGAAGGCATAGGTCGCAGGTGTGGCCCGGACCCCATGTTGCTGTGGCTGTGGTGTAGGCCAGCAGCTGCAGGTGCAGTTCAACTCTTAAGCAAGGAACTTCCATATGCCACAAGTGCAGCCATAAAAGACAAAAATAAAAGAATTTCTCCCTCTAAAGGTAGGAAAATGAAAAGACATATCCTCTATAGGATTTCTGATCTCTTTACACAGCAATGAAAGTTTTAAAGACATAGAGAGTATAATAATGCCAGAAAATAAATAAATAATCTAGGATATTTAGGGGTGGCATCTCCCAATGTTCAGTTTTCATCTAGCCCAAGCTAAAGAGTAGATGAAAGATATTTCAATACGATGTCAGTGATGGAGCTGAATATGCTCGTTTCCCACCAGAGACTATTTTGGACCAGTAGGCTCTCTGCTCAGGAGATATCCAAGCATGATTAAGATTTATGTCTTCCTTCAGTCTAAGGACTCAGAGACTTTCTAATTTTGCTATTCAGAGACGAACAAAACTATTGGCTTAAATACAACAAAAGTCCACATCTGCTGTTGTGTGAGCTCCTCCTGGCTATTTCAGGCTTTCCAAAGGATGGTGGTGAATGTGTGTGTAAAGCCGCACCCTATCCTGGTTCAAACACATCTGGCATTCCTGTCAGCCTCATCCTGGTCCTAAACAGCTGCTCAGGAGCTCACTGTGAAGGAGTCTGTGTCGCTGCAGTTGGGGATCTAAGTCAATGAAAACACCTACTCCTCTTCCAGGGTTTACCTGTGTGGACACCCAGCCTGCTAGATACTGATATAGGGGTCTCCATCAATTCAACATCCATACCTAATTTTTTGGTAATTGCAATGCCCATGGCAAAAGGTAAATACTGTTCCCTGACCTCTCAGAACAGCAGTGCTGACTTGGAAAAGGGGAATAGTTTCCTCTGGTCTTAATATGTAAACACTCGGGATAAATCTCAGCAGGAACGCTGGCTTTAAGAGATCTGAACAAGGCTAGACCCCAAAGCCAAAGATTCATTTATGCATGTTGCAAAGGCCAGTTTCCTGTTTCCTGCTCTCAACAAATGAGACCTGCTGGAGACACTTTCTGTGTCAGAGAAACAAAGTGTTAAGTCTGCCCTGGGTGAGTGAAATCATTGTTTGCTCTAGAGCATGCCCAGAGGAGGGGGGTATTTAAATCTCCCTCCCAGGATTTGAAATCTCTCCTGAATCCACGACCCATGCAGATGCTGGTATGCTGCTTGGTATTTGGGGATTTCTTGCTGATGAATATAATACAGCCAAAGCCTTGCTTGGCTGCAAAGAGAAACCAGAGAAAAATAAAGATGTGCTTTCGTTGGTAACATATTGTGGGGTCGGGATGTTGTTCTAGTGACTCACTTGAATTAAAAAAAAAAAAAAAAGATGCGGTAGGAAAACTAAAATCAAGCACATGACAAAGTGCTATGGCTTTTGTTTAATAATAAGCCCAGCCAACTCGCTGCCCAGGAGTCTCTTTATATAAGCTGGGTCTACAGGATTCCCAAATACCGAGTACGTTTCACTCTAACATTTGTTTCTGTAAGCTGGCATTTTGCTTGTGAAATATTAAACCTAAACTGAACCACAATGGATATAGATAGCATATGCACTGAGTGACTAATTATTTGATTAACGAACAGTGTCCTGAAATTTTGGGATGCTCTGGTGTTTTATAGACAAATTCATAGAGCTCACCGCTCCTGGAACCCACTACCTATTATCATCTCTGCTTTTTGGCTTCTAGATTAGACAACATATTCTAGATTACTAGAGTAGCCTCATTGTCATTGGGGTGGAGATGGGCAGAAGGGGGTAACTGACCAACCTTTCATCTTTGAGGCATTCTGCCACAGCATTCTTTGTTTTTTTGGTTTTGTTAAACCACTTCTTAGAGTCCTGGTTATAGGCTGAGTTTTTTCTTGAAATTAATGATTCTTCCATAACCATAATTCACAACATATGCCTTCCTGTCTAAGCCAGGGTACCCACCTTTGTTATCTTCATGTGGAGCAAAATTTCTTTCCATTTTCTCCTTTCAAATATTGTCTATATTTAAAGGTCCAGTTCAAAGCTATCTCTTCTATAAAAACAAGAATGAATTCCCTCCTGTACCATGGAATGAACACAAAACATCGTCCATGGTTTTATTATAGTTTACTGCTTTGGCTTATAATTCTGTGTCCACTGCTGTGTTACCACTAACTCATTAGCTCCTCAAGTTCTGCCCTTCCGTTTACCCTCAGGGGCCTATTCTTTTATTTCATAGCTTCAGACTCAGCTCAGTTATTCACCTATAGCAGGTAAATCAACAAATAGTTTTTAATTGAAAGAATGGAAACTCCTCCAGGTAAATATACCAGGTGACAAAATGGTGTGGGGAGTGGAGGGTGGGATGGAGAGGAGAAGGCGAGAGAGGGGAAGAGAGGAATGGATAGTGTCAAACTGGAAATCCAAACTGACTAAGCATCTAATACAAAATTACGCATGTTGGCAAAACGATAAGGAAAAACTCAAACACAACTGCTCTGCATTTTTGTATATTTATTTGCATACACACAATATTTACTTTTCTCCTGATGGAAACATGAATGTTTCTACTTGGCTTCCTTTTGGACAAACTGCTTCAAGACAAACCAATTCTGATAAAGTAAATCTTCTCAATGGCCCCAACCAACAACCCCATGCTTTGTTTTAAAACAATAATTTGATGCAAATATACCACCTTTCCCCCTAGGCAATGAAATGAGAAGACAAGAGCCAGCAGAAGCTAACATAAAACATCATTACTAGCTATTCCTATCAGGATAGCAGTGACCGAGTGGCTGGTTACTGCTATAAAAGAGAAGGACATACGTAGAAATGAATTGCCTATAACATAGGAATGAAGTTTTTTCATAATAAGCTGAAAGAGGTAACACCATTCCAAAAGCACTTTTAATAAGATTTGGTATTCTTGGGGAATTCAGGAACCAGATTTTTTTCAGGGTCAGTCATTGACCCTCTGGGAATTTTCTTTTCAATTTTGAGAATGCTCACAATGCATGCTTTGTCATCTATACTGATAGTTGATATTCTTGCAAATGTATGACCCTGGAGGTTTGATGGTGCTGTTTTTTTTTAATAGAGATTTTAAAAGGCCCCACCATTTTGAATTGGTTTGACTATTAAAAACAGAGTCTAGGGATTTTACACTATGCATCACCAACTGGGAACCTCTGTTCTATGCCAGTACTCTACTTAAGATTTCTAACACTTAGCAATTTTCTGACATTGTGGTTGAGGTCATCTTAGGAAGACCTACATTTATATTTTCCCCTTGTGATGCAAAATCAATACTTCACTGTCTGAGAAAAAGTGAGGCATCTCATTCATGGCAGCCTGCTGAGTGAAAATGTAAATGGGTAGGCAGCAAACCTCTGCGTGTTACTGGAACACAGAGCTAGAGGGAAGTCCTGCTGATTTCTGACTCCCTTGTTGGCAATATTAAATTTGTTCAGGTTTCAGTTTTTTTAAATCTCATCTTCCTGTACTCCTTTTTTTTTTTTCCTTTGAGGAGTTTCTGGAAGAGCAGGCAGAATGACCAAAAGCAACTTAGTCCGCTCTTGCAACACTTCACATAAAAATTTCCATTTAACTTTCCACATGCTTTCTTCCAAGTCGAATCTTTTTATTCCTTCCTTCCTTCCTTTTTTCTTCTTTCTTCCTTCCTTCCTTTTCCTTTTTCTTTCTTTCACCCCCTTTCTTTCTTTCTTCCTTCCCTCCTTCTTTCTTTTTTCCTTTTCATTTTTCCTTCCTCCTTTCTTTCTTCCTTCCTTCTTGTTCCTTTCTCCTTTCTTCTTTCTTTCTCTTTCTCCCTTCTTTTCTTTCTTCCTTTATTTCTCTTTTTATTTTTCTTTTTACCAATAATAAGACAATCAAATATCATCCAGTACATATCAATGAAACTACTCACAACACATTAGAAAATCTGAGAAGATGTGGCAAGGAAAACTAAAAATAAAGTGAAATCTCCAGACTTTAGGATCCTCCTGAAAAGTTGCCCACAAGGTCAAAACAAGTAACTGTGGTCCAAGTGTAGAGAAAAGTAGCTGCAATTTCTCCAGGAGAGCTGGAAGATTTAATCTTGTGCTGGAGTGAGTGTGTTTTTCATAAGGAACAGCTGCCCCCTGGCCCCAGGGGAACACCACATTCTCATAACTTCCTTTGCCAGGAATGAGTCTCAAGCTCCAGCAACCGCCTGAGCTCCCAGGCAGGCTTGGAAAGAGGCAGACTGTGGGGTTCCCCTTACAGCCCTTTGATTCACTAGGTCAAGGGTCTGACCCAAGAAGTTGCCTTTTTAACAGGTCCCCAGGGGCTGCAGACCATGCTGAACTGAAGAGCACACTTTAGACATCAGCCTTGGGGAGGTGGGGGAGCGGCTTGGAGCAGCTAAGAGGACAGCATGGGTCAGAGAAGCTGTGGAAAGGAGGTGCGGCCTGGGAAACAAGGGACTGCCCTGATGGCCCATCTGTGAGGAAGACTTATGGTCTTAGGTACACTCCATGCGGCCACAGTGACCCCAGGGAAATGAAAATGAGGAAGATTCAGAAAAAAAAAAAAAGAACTGTAAGAAAAACTTCACTAAGGACAAAGAGAGGTCACAAGCCAGGCCCTTCATAAAGTAGCAGCAACTAAGATAGATCACAAGGATATATGGACTCTTCTTTCAGCCTCTTCTTCCTCCACTCTAATGGAATGTGGTAGAAGCTCCCTTCTGCAAGAAAGCAAAGCAAGTGTGACTCTCAGTCCACTGACTGAGGTGCATGAGATTATCTAGTACTCAGCTGAACTTCCTGATCCAGCTGAGAAAATGCGCCTTCCGTTATATGTGACGTGGCCCCCTGACCTCAGGGTTATCATGACTTTGAAAGTTCAAGGACAGTTAGCCAGGCCCAGATGTGGCATAGAGTTCAGTGGTCTGTGGTCTTCAGATATTGGTCATCAACCCTAATAAGTCACAGTCAGGATGTCAGGCTATTGGGTGAGAATGTATGGTCACCTTCCTCCAGGCTAGTCTGCCTGAGGGCCCCACAGAACCATTCTCCTCCATCTTCCTGTGACTCCCTCCCTCCCACCGCCACTGCTCTGGGGCCCACAGACTGTTGGCTCCATGCCTCCCTTGGGCTGAAGGGAACCTCTTTCCAGTTTGGGGTTGAGAAACAAATCCCTGAACTCCAGCATTCAGACCTACACTTGTGTGGGGCTCAAGAACCCTTCGCTCACTTTTACTTCCTTCACAACTTTCCAAGTGTCCAGGACTTAAGTCCGAATGTCTACAAGCCCCAAACCCCCAGGAGCCATGTGTATAGAATAAATAAAAGCAGCAAGTCAGATGGATGGAACTTATACTATACTTATACTTAGTGAAGTATACTAAGTGAAGTAAATCAGAAAGAGAAAGACAAATACCATATGATATCACTTATACGTGGAATCTAAAATATGGCATAGATGAACAGAAACAGACTCATAAATATAGAGAATAGACATGTGGTTGCCAAAGGGGAGGGAGAGGGAGTGGGATGGACTGGGAGTTTGGGGTTAGTAGAAGCAAAACTCTTACATTTAGAATGGATAAGCAATGAGGTCCTGCTGTGTAGCACAGGTAATTATAGCCGATCTCTTGGGACAGACCATGATGGAATGGAACATAAGAAAAGGAATGTATATGCATGACTGAGTCACTTTTATGTACAGCAGAAATTGGCATAACATTGTAAATCAACTATATTTTAATTTTAAAAATAATTTTAAGGAGTTCTCATCTGGCTCAGCAGTTAACAAACCCAACTAAGATCCATGAGGATGAGGGTTTGATCCCTGGCCTCGCTCAGTGGGTTAAGCATCCAACATGGCCACAAGCTGTGATATAAGTTGCACATGCAGCTCAGATCTGGCATTGCTGTGACTGTGGTGTAGGCCAGTGGCTGTAGCTCTGATTGAACCTCTAGCCTGGGAAATTCCATATGCCACAGATGCATCCCCAAAAAAGCAAATAATAATAATAATAATTTTAAAAAGAAACAAGTCAGGCATATACAATAAAGAATGATGAAGAGGGCCATGCACTGGAAAGGGAGTGAACCTTGAAAAGCATTCATATTAATACTATCAACTGTAGAGACCAAACAACACACATATTGAGGCCTATGGTAAAACAGGCTTCTTGTTTGTGAGTATTGCTCCATTTTACGGAAAGCAAAGTATGAAGTATACTTATTCTTTCCTATTGGCTATTCCTAAGGCACTGAATATAGTGCAGGCATGATTTTCTTGAAGGCAGGGATGTTGGCCTGAGTCACTGCTGTGTTCCCAGTAGGTAGAACAGGCTCAATACCCTGTAGATGCACCAAGAAATATCCACTGAGTGACTGAGCAAAGAAAGAAATGAATGTAGAGCAGAAACGAGCACATTGTTATCTTAAAATATTACACAGCTCTATTGTCTTTCATTTGGACAAGTCACCCTACTCATTAAATCCCACATTGTACAGAAGAGCAGGTAATGCCAGAATTAAGTATAAGGGACTTTTGCAAGTCTGTATATTTCCATGAAAGCCAAGAATTTTTCTCTGCACTCTCCACAGAACCGCTACCTAGACCTGGCAGAAAAATTATAAATGCCTGGTGAAGTGTCAAACCAGTCTGCTGAAGCTCAGTTAGGTAAAAAATGGTAATGTCTGACTACAGCCTGCGTGGTAGTTAAAACAAAACAGAAACTTGCATAATACAAAGTATGATTCTAATTTCCAGTGATTTCAAAGAAAGTCCAGAATAATTGGAGGAACCCAAGTTTAGAGGTTGAAACCTTGATCAAAACTAATCAGCTGTGATTCTCATGTTCTCTCAGAAGCTGTCTAACTTGACTTTCCCCAGGGAAAAATGAACATGGTACTGCCACCACTTTCTGCTTCAGCCAGCCGCTGGAGTTCATGCTTTTCTGCCTGCAGCTCCCTCTTTTATCAGAGGCCATTCTATGAGTCTAATGCACTGGCAAGAAGGTTAATCGTCTCTGAACTGCATGGTTGCTTCCATGCATGGACTGTTTCCCTTAAAGAAGCACTTAGCACTAAGCTGGGAGAACACAAGCTCTGACAGAACACTCCAGAGGATTTGCTATTATAGCTGTCCATCACTTGTAAACCTCTGCAGTGTTTGCACCATTAATGCTGCCCAGTCTGAGGCATACTTTGGAAAAGAGAAGAATCTTTTGGAATCTATCTATCCCTAAGCATGGATATCTGGGAAACATTTGTTCATTCCTACTTTGTAGCAACAATCCTCCCCGCCTGTCTTGGTCCCATTGTCTCTATTCCTATTAGGTAGACGTTATAGGCCATCTTCCCATGGACCCACTAATCCAGGACTTTTCATTGTTTGACCGTTGCTGCTGAGAGGCAATGCCTCAGAGCTGCCACTTGCAGCAGAGTGTGATAGAAAGATAATAAGATGTGGGGTTAGGAGATATGGGTTGAAGTTAGAGGTTTACCATTTATCCATATGGATTTTTTTTTAATTTTTTAAAGTTTTGTTGAAGTACAATTGATTTACAATATTGCAATCATTTCTGCTGTACAACAAAATGATTCAGCTCTACATAACACACATCCATTCTCTTTCAGATTTCTTTTCCCATATAGATTATCACAGAGTACTGGGTAGAGTTCCCTGTGCTATACAGCAGGTCCCTGTTGGCCAATCATTCCATATAGCTCAGTGTGCATTTGCCAGTCCCTAACCCCCAGCCCATCCCACCCCCTACCATCGGTCCAATTTGTTTGTTTTCAAAGACCTTGAGTCGGTTTCTGTATTGCAAATAAATTCATTTTTATTCTTTTTTAGATTTCATATATAAGTGGTATCATATGATGTTTATCTTTCACTATCCGACTAAATTCATTTAATTTGATAATCTCCAAGTCCATCCATGTTGCTGCAAATCATCCATGAATGATATTATTTCATTCTTTTTTATGGTTAATATTCCATTGTATATATGTACTACATCTTCTTTATCCAGTCCTCTATCAGTGGACATTTAGGTTGTTTCCATGTCTTGGCTATTGTGAATAGTGCTGCTATGAACATAGGGGTGCATGTATCTTTTCAAATTATGGTTTTGTCTAGATAGATGCCCAGAAGTGGGATTGCTGGATCATATGGTAGTTCATTTTTAGTTTTCTGAAGAAATTCCCATACGGATTTGTTTAATCAGTAACCTCTAAAGCATGTGCCTTAGTGAGGATTTAAGAAAAAAAATATTGCAGAATGGTTGTGAGATACAAATGAAAGTAATTGAAAGTAATGTGTGACGAAATCTTTTGCAAGAAGTAAATAACAATAAAAACGTTAATCACTGTAGTTGATGGAATTAAAACTATTATTAGTAATGAAACAGGTGGAGTTCCCTGGTGACTCAGTGGGTTAAGGATCCAGTGTTGCCAGTGAAGTGGCTCAGGTCGCCACTGTGGCATGGGTTCAGTCCCTGGTCAGGGAACTTCTGCATTCCATAGGCACGGCCAAAATAAAAGGAATGGAGTGGATATCAAGCAGGAAGATGTAACTGGGGAATTAACTGTGGTGGCAACAGGAAGGAGGAAAGTGGGAGTTCCATGATTCTGATAAGTGTTGATTAGGGGAGGGGGCAGGAAGTAAGATCAGGGAACCAGGGCTGACTAATCACTGTATGAATAACCTACTAGTCATTGCTGCAGAAACAAGAGAATAAACAACCTAGCCTTCAAAAAGGGAGGAGGTGGAAAGACGAGACACCCACTGAGATCTTAACAGTTTGCGTCATCTTTCTTACACAGCAGGCTCCATGAAACCACTGGAGGTGGAGGAAGAAATAAGTTTGAACATAATGCAAGGAAGATAAATAAACCTGGAAAAAATGATTGTAACTGTGCTGACTCTTCATGGTGTTTTTGTTTTGTTTTATTTTGTTTGTTTGTTTGTTTTGTCTTTTTGCCTTTTCTAGGGCCGCTCCCGCGGTATGTGGAGGTTCCCAGGCTAGGGGTCTAATCGGAGCTGTAACCGCCAGCCTACGCCAGAGTCACAGCAACGCGAGATCCAAGCTACGTCTACGACCTACACCACAGCTCAAGGCAACGCCAGATCCTTAACCCACTGAGCAAGGCCAGGGATTGAACCTGCAACCTCTTGGTTCCTAGTCGGATTCGTTAACCACTGAGCCACGACCGGAACTCCTTTTCACGGTGTTTATGGTTGATAACAGGGAACGTTTTTTTAATCCTTTCTGTAGTCAGATCAGACTCAGAGAGACCTAGGCTGCAACAAACACTTCTAGGAGCCTTCGCAAATGTCTGGCCCCCCACTCTGCTCCCCACCCATCCTTCTCAGTACCCTGATTTTTCTGGTGGGTGTAGTATAACTCAAATTGAGGTTGTAATGCCAGCTGCCTTGACACCTGTGTGTAGGCATGAGACAAAGATGTGTCAGGGACATCCTTCAAATGGAGCTGACAAGTGGGAAGATGCTTTTCATGCCCTTGTACCATTCTTCCTTTCTCTGGCCAGCTACCTGGTCATGATGCTGGACCCCCAAGCCTCTCCCACGTGCATGCTGTTTCTTATATCAGCCATAGTTGAGTCCCCATCAATCCATCTACACTTGCTTAAGTGGCACCTCCCAGAAGGAAAGAGGGCAATGATCATTAGCATCATGCCCAAACCAAGAAAACATGGACAGAGGGAGTCTAATGGCAATGTGTGTTCTGCAAAATAGAATCCAGCTGTAAAGAGAAGAGAAAATGGAATCTACAGATTACTCCAGGTAAAAACTTCCAGGAATCTAGACATTAGAATGGGCATCAAGCCCAACAACATCCTTGTAGACCTGCAAAGCAATACTGCAGAGAAAAAGAAATGGATCTTATGTCTGAAAACACAGCAGAAGGAGAGCTCATTTCTGACAGTTATCTACTATAGGGCACAGAAAAATATCTGGTGATATTGAACCATATTCATCTTTTTTTCCTTTTCTTTAATGTTGCATTTTATTGCTATTATTATTGGTGCTATTGTGAAAACATTGAAAAGATACACGTGGAGTTCCCATCATGGCTCAGTGGTTAACGAATCCAACTAGGAACCATGAGGTTGAGGATTCGATCCCTGGCCTTGCTTAGTGGGTTAAGGATCTGGCGTTGCCATGAGCTGTGCTATAGGTCGCAGACGTGGCTCAGATCTGGCATTGCTCTGGCTCTGGTATAGGCCAGTGGCTGCAGCTCCGATTGGACCCCTAGCCTGGGAACCTCCATATGCCGTGGGCGCGGCCTTAGAAAAGACAAAAAAAAAAAAAAAAAAGAAAAGAAAAAAGATACATGTGCCCTACCATTCAGAGCAGTGTGATTCACTATAGTCGAGATATGGAAGCAACCTAATTATCCATCAACAGATAAAGAAAATACACACACACACACACACACACACACACACACACACACACACACACAATGAGATATTATTCAGCCATAAAAAAGAATGAAATTATACCATTTGCAACAATATGGATGGACCTAAAGGGTGTTATACTTAGTGAAAGGAGTCAGATAAAGACAAATATTCTATGTTATCACATATATGTGGAATCTCAAAAGAAAAAAAAAATTTATATAGCAAAAAAAGAAACAGGAGTTCCTGGTGTGGCATAGTAGGTTAAGAATCCAACTGCAGCAGTTCCAGTCTCTGCAGAGGTGCAGGTTCAATCCCTGGCCCACCACAGTAGGTTAAAAGGATTGGGCATGCTGCAATTGCAGGATAGTTTGCTGCTTCTGCTTGGATTCAATCCTTGGACTGGGAACTTCCATATGCCGTGGGTACAACCATAAAATTAAAAAAAAAAAGCAGAAGCAGACTCACAGATAAAGAAACAAACTAGTGGTTACCTGTGGGGAGAGGGAAGCAGGGGACAAAATAGGGGGATGAGATTAAAAGATGCAAAGTACCATGTATAAAATAAGTAAGCAACAAGTATATATTGTAGAGCACAGTGAAATAAAGACATTATTTTGTAATAATTTTAAATGGAGTACAATGTATAAAAATATTAAGTGATTATGTTTTATACCTGAAAATAAGATAATATTATAAATCACCTATACTTCAATAAACAAAGAGACTAGTAATTATACATCACCCCCCCTTTTTTTCCTCATTTTAGAAAAACAAGAGGATGTAAAAAAAAAGCTAGGTAGAAAATATACATGTCACAAACAAAGTTGCAAATATGAGACTGACCTTATATTTCCCTTTAAAATATCAAAAGTTAAAAGCTGTCAGTGAAAAATCTATAGATCTAGGGGAAATAAAAAGATATAATCCAAAAAACACTTACTCTGCTAAAGTGTAGGGAAAAAATTCTGATATAAAAATTCAAACCAATAAATAAAGAAGAAAATTAATGTATTAGAAAACAGGATTGAAACTAACACAACATTATAAATCAACTACACTTCAATTTAAAAAAAAAAGAAAATGGAAACTAGACCTGATAAAGAAATCTAACCTTTGTTATTTGAAAAGATCAGAAAAGAAAGAAAATTCTAGAATTTGTAAAGATTTAAAAGATGAAATACAAATATACACATGAGAAATCAGAACTGCCTTATACAAACACAGAGAAAAACTGCAAAAATTTGAGATGTCAAATATGAAGAACCTGGATGAAATGTGCAATTTTCTAGGAAATTACCAAAATTCATTCAAGAAGCAAAAATAGATTGATAACCACAAAAAACAATGAAACAATTACCAAAATGTACCCCTGAAATGGCCACTGGAACCAGATATGCATGAGTAAATTCAACAAAATCTTCAAGACATAAACAATTTCCATGCCATTTAAATTTTTTCAGAATGCATAAAAATATTTCAATTTCCATGTCTTTATATAAAACCAAAATAATTCTGGTAGCAAAATTGACATCAGGAGTTCTCATGTGACTCAGCAGGTTAAGAACCTAACACAGTCTCTGTGAGGACCCTCAATCCCTAGCTTTTTTCAGTGGGTTAAGAATCCAACATTGCTGCACGCTGCAGTGTAGGTCACGATGAGTCTCAAATCCAGTGTTGCTGTGACTGTGGCGTAGGCTGCCGATGCAGCTCCAATTCTACCCTTGGTCTGGCAGTTTCCATGTGCTGCAGGTATGGCCATGTAAAAAAAATAAATAAATAAATAAATAAATAAAAGTTGACACCAGTCACTCAAAAAGAAACTGTGGTCTGATGCGTTAAAAAGAGATGCAACACTAAGTAAATGATATAAAACATATTTCTACACACTGCTTTGAATTTTTTAAATTATTAAGCAAAGAAACATATGTCTACGGTAGAAAAAAATTAAATAAACATATATGGGCACACCTCATAAAAGACAGGGAAAAAAGGAAAAGAAAGAAAAGATAGCAAAATAGTTCAGTCTCCCCAGTTAACTGTAGAAAAGGAAGGAATCTATCTACCCCAACACTTGATGAAAGGAACAAAAGTATATGACAGATTTTGAAGAGAGATGGCCAAGCAAATAAATAAAAGATGCTTATTTTGGTTCAGGAAGACCTTTAATCTTATCGACATCTCTCAGAAGACATAGTAGGGAAAGCAGATGATTCAGCCAGGTCTTCAAAAGTCTTATTAATACTCCTAAAAATAGAGAAAAGCTGGGAAAACAGGCTGCTGTCCAGAAAACCAAGAGAAGATCTTTGCAAACATCTTCCCCAAAAGGAACTCATGGAGAAGGAAACTTCCAGGGAAGGCCACCTGCCCCCTCCCAGCTGGAGAGGGAAAAAGAGAGGGCAAGAAAGACCGCCTGCAATAAGCTGCAGAAGTAAAGACAAAAGGGCAGATAAAGAAGCAAGAATAAGAAATGTCTGCAATAGGCAAAAATTGAGATTAAGCAGAAGGTGAAACCCCATGGAGGGCCCTCAGTTAATGTTATAATGGGGCAAAAACCTATGGGAAGTGTGTGTGATTTTTTTCCTATTCTGACTGGGGTGGTGCAGAGCTGAGAATACACAGAAGACTACTAGGAGAAATGTGTACTTGAAATAAGGAAAGGAAAAAACCTAAAGTAATTCTCTTTACTGGAAGCATCAGGCTATTGCACACAAATCGGAAGATTGCTCTGAAGGGTTCAAGAAGAGAACACATCCCCAGTTAGAAGGAACAGATCATCAAACAGGAAATTTACCCAAATCAGAGAAGAAAAAAACAGCCTAAGCTTTCCACCTGCCCCACTTTCATGACCAGAGGCTAGAGAGAAAAAAATTGTGTGATAGGACTTCCCAGTAATGAATCTGACTAGTATCCATGAGGATGCAGTGGTAATGAACCTGACTAGTATCCATGAGGACGCAGGTTCAATTCCTGGCCTCCCTCAGTGGGTTAAGGATCTGGTGTTATGGGGAGCTCTGGTGTAGGTTGTAGATGCTGCTCGGATCCCCCGTGGCTTTGGCTGTGGTATAGACTGGCAGCTACAGCTCTGATTTGACCCTTAGCCTGGAAACCTCCATATGCTACAGGTGTGGCCCTAAAAAACAGTGATTATGACATCCAGGGCCTCAGCCTATAGCTCAGAGAAGTACAAAGAGAGAGATCTCACAGAAAGTGTCCTGAGAAATTCACATCAAAACACTTACAGAGCAAATCAAAGGTCTGGATGCTGCCCTCATTAGGCATGAACAAGATTTTTTAAAATGGCATTACCGTTATACATAAATTCAAAAAAAAATAAGGGAGAAAAAGAAACATGGCCTATGAGAGAGACAGAAAATTTTCAGCTGGCAAGAAAACATATTCTAAGAGTAGAAGAGATTCCTTGCACTTGACTCTGAGTGTACAGGAACTTAATGTGGATATGAAGAAACAGAGAAAGTGCACAAACAATAATAAGCCTGCAGAGATACACTGAGAGGACAAGACCCCCATTACAACCATTGGGGAGTTCCCTGGTGGCATAGTGGTCAGGACTCAGCACTTTCACCGCTGTGGCCTGGGTTCAATCCCTGGCCTGAAAACTGAGATCCCACATCAAGCTGCTGCACGAAAAAGAAAACATTGAAAAAATAATAATAACAGAGCCATTATATACCTTCTGATAAATTAGGCACAACAGGAAAGAATAGCTAAAAGTTATATTAATGGGATGGAGCAGAGCCTTGAGATAATATTCTGAAGTTGTATATATGTAAGAGATACCTGGAATGATGTTCATTTATTGCTAGCAATGGTTGTTTCCTTGTAAGGATATTAAGGTACTTCTTATTCAATTGGTATAAAATTTTTAATAAAAATTTTTATTAAAAAAATCTATAGTGTCACTTTAAAAAAATAATAATAATAAAACAAAATATATAATCTGCATTCACTTGGAGAATCTTCATGACTGAATTCCAGTACAGATCATTCTAAGTATATACACACAAATGGATATCTATACACAAACACACTCTTTCACATACACATATACTCCCACACAAATATACTCACATACACACATACACACACACAATTTTTTAATGGGCTTATTCCATGCTTACTGCATTTTCACCAAATAACATAAACATGTAGGAGATACGGTTTTAATTATAACATTTTTATAATGTCTGCTAAGTCTCAATTGGAGATATATGCTTTAATTTCTTTAACTGATATCCTACTTTTGACATTTAACTTGTTCATAGCACTTTGTTTTCCTATATACTGCTGCAATAAACACTCTTTGTCTTCCTTAATTCTTAGGAGAAAGTTCAGCAGAATATTAAAAGAATAAGATACCCAGACCAAAAAGGATTTATTCAGAAATAAAATTATAACTTAAAGAAAATTTTAATCAAATTTATCGTATAAGTAGATTTAAAGACTATGATTAAATATGATTAATTTTATATAAGCCCCCAAAACATTGGCTTAACCTTGATATCTAAATCCATAGTAGGGGAGTTCCCACCATGGCACAGCAGAAATAAATCCAACTAGGAACCATGAGGTTGTGGGTTCGATCCCTGGCCTTGCTCAGTGGGTTAAGGATCCGGTGTTGCCGTGAGCTGTGATGTAGGTCACAGACACAGCTCAGATCTGGCATTGGTGTTGCTGTGGCGTAGGCCCACAGCTATAGCACGGATTAGACACCTAGCCTGGGAACCTCCATATGCTATGGGTGCAGCCCTGAAAAGACAAAATAAATAAATAAATAAAATTAAATTAAAATAAATAAATAAGTAAATAAATCCATAGTAAACCAAAAAATCATCCTCAAAAAAATCTATCTTAACACAACTATTATAATTGTAATAATTATATATATTATATAATTAACAAGTCAAAATGACTAATAACTACTAAATAAATACACAAAATTAATAGTTTATATATATATATATATATATATATACAAGCAATGACTATATAAACAATTGCAGAGAAAAAAGATACTATTTCATAATAGCAGAAAAGTATGAAATAGCCAGAAAATTTTTAAATGCATAGAGAGAAAATGGTAAAACTTTGCTTAGACATGTAAAGATTACTTGAATAATGAAAAAACATTTACCATGATCCCACATGACAAAACTCAATATAATAAAAATAAAAATGATCCTAAATGAATGCACACAATGGGATTGTTTTGGAACTTGAATCACGGCAATCATTTTTGGAGAGTGTGGTAAAACAATGTATCTGTGATAGGAGTGCCCACAAAACTGAACATTTTGAAAGATAACTGTGGAAATTATAACAAAAGGCCTTTGAGGAGTTCCCACTGTGGCCCAGGGGATTCAAAATCAGACTGCAGGAGCTCAGGTTGCTGCAGAGACTCAAGTTTGATTCCTGGCCTGGAAGTTTGGGATAAAGAATCTGGTGTTGCTACAGCTGTGGTGGTGTGGGTCACAGCTGCAGCTTGGATTCAAACCCTGGTCCAGGAATTTCCATATGCTACTGGTGAAGCAAAAAAAAAAAAAAAAAAGAAAGAAATCTGTTTAAATGTTACCTTTGCTCATCAATGACAGAAAAGTTTATATACATGTGGGAAGATTTATCTACAAAGCCTAATATTCTATAGGAAGCCAAAAAGAGCATTTCACAGTTCAAAGAGCTCTGAGATCAGTCCTAGAGGAGGTAAAAACACATAGTTAATGAATATATATGAATGTGTTTTTGCATATTCACACACTAAAGTATTATAGACAAGACAGTGTAAGACAGGGTGAACACAACTCTAAGACGGGTGCAGACAACATACTGTGAAGGTCAAGATCTTCATTTGAAGAAAAGGGTAGAATCCAATGGTAGAAAAGTGAATTTAGCTTGAAGCTGATGAAACCTGAGCCTTGGGTTCTTCACTTACACAAGACACTTCCAAGGCCCTGGAAGGGGGCTTAGCCATGTGTTCAGTCATAATTTTGTTTTTCTTTTTTGTAAATTAGAGTGGCCATGAGTATTTGTGATTTGGCCAAGAAGAAATTAAGTTGGGGGCATATTTGTTGGGCTTAGCGGGATATATTTCTGTGCTTCGCATTCACCTCATTGTTACAACTTTTCCTTCACAACATAGGAACATCTTCCAAAAATACTTCCCTATCTTTGCACAAACTCACTCTCCATCCTGACACAAAGTTCAGGCTTATAGGACATAAGCATGCCTATGAGTCACTATCCAGGAAACATATGGATCATATAAAGCGAAACAAGACTTGAAATGCATAGACTCAGAAGCTAATCTGTAGAAAACTCTTCTGATCATCAGACCTGTAACAACATACACAGAGGAAAGGGTACTTTAGTATGCCTCAAATGGAGTTCTCATCTCACAGAAATACACTGGAGGATACAGAGCAAACAATTATAGCACAATGAACTTTGTTCCTTTTTTTTGCAGCAACCAAGAGAAACAGAATTTATCAGACCCTCTGTCTTATTCTACTGCTTTTGTTTCCAGTTAAAAATGTTGCCTATAGCTTGAAATATACAGGATAGCCCATTCTCAAGGCTCTGATCTTTAAGGATATAGCACTTTTTCATTTATAGAGAGATAAAAAATTGCAGAAAAGAGTGTAATATTTGTCTTGTTGACAGTGACCTACATAGACAGCTGCACTCCAAGAGCAAAGGATTCTGACACTAAGTAGTTTGCGACATCCCAACACCCCCCTCCCCTTTTAATATAAAAGAAGGCTGAATTCTAACTTGGGTAATATGGTTCTTTAGCACACTAGTCCACCATTTCCTTAGTCTGCTATCTTTCTAAATAAAGTTGCTATTCCATGTCCCAATAACCCATTTCTTGATTTGTTGGCTTATCCTGCAGCAAACAGTATAAGCTTTGATTAGGTGACAAGAATAGAGGATGATGAATGGCAGTGTGCTTGGCTAGATGCCACATCAGGAAGCTAGTACCATTTTGAATGTAGCTCTATCCTTCAAACCACATATACTAAATATTAATTGTGCATCTAGTATACCCCTGCTTGGAGTTGAAGCTAAAGATCTATAAAAGGAATATCAGTGTTCCCTGGTGGCTAGCAGATTAAGGATCTGGCATTGTCGCTGCTGTGGTTTGGGTCACTGCTGTGGTGCAGGTTTGACCTCTGGCCCTAGAACTTCTGCATGCCTCAGGCATGGCCCCCTAAAAAAAACTGCATAAAGGAAATGTAGATGTGCCTTTAGTTGGACCTATCTCTGCCCTTAAAACCTTAGTGGCTGGAGACAATTTACTCAGGCCCTTAGGGTCCTCATTTACACTTCATAAAACACTGTTAATAATATCTACCAGAGAATGTTGTTGTAACAGTGAAATGTATTATACAAGCATGAGAAAAAGAAAACCTTACAAATGGTTTCATTTATTTGAAAACTTTGCTCAGCTCTGACCCTAATAAGAATCACACTCACCATTATTTTTAGGGTGTCCCCAAGAATCCTCCAGAACAGCACATTGAGTAAAACCCAGACTAAAATTGTCTTCAGAAGTTGAGAAGAGAGACTCCAGAGACGTGAAGAGAAAAAAAAAAGATGGTTGGGGAAGACAGAGGAAGGAGAGACCAAACATTTTTTTGTTTTTCCCTTCCATGCAATTTCAGAGCAGAAAACACCTCCAAATAAAGAATATTATTAATATCTGAAAAATCTGCAAAGGGAATTTATAGCCACCTCTGAAATCTCTTCACACACTGCAGTAAAATGTATCTATCCATGTGGAAATTACTACAACTCTTTTGAACGTGCTCAGATTTCTCCTTGGAGTAAATGCTGATTAATATATAAAAGCCTGTTGAAAGCCTGTGATTATCCACATATATTGCATATGCTTTGTAGAACATTCACAGCATATTTTAAATTCAAGCTGGCTTTGCCCCAGGAATTCACCGCAGATATGGCTAACCAACAGCTAGTATGTTCACAAGAAGCCCAGATTTCAACATTAGCACAAAGCAAAGGAAGCTAAAAGAAGTTCCAAGATCAAAGAGAAAGGGTTTGAGAATAATCCATCATTTTATCTGCACCACAGCACTCTTCCCTTTTTTGGGTAATGAAAGTCTACTGCAGTTTCCTCTAATGTCTCAGCACAGACAACAAAGATTACTGCAAAGACTGAAACAGAGAAACCACCTATTGGGACTCAGAAAGCCCTGAAGTAGTTCCTTAGCCCTCGAACCTCCTGACACTGTATGTAAATGTATGTATATAAGAATGCCTGTCGTACTTCGGGAGCTTCCAAAGCTCTTCTCAAACTTACTAAAGTCTAAGATTCAAAAAAGGGATAAAATATGATCCAGCAATCTCACTCCTGGGCATCTATCTGGAGAAAACGATAATTTGAAAAGATAATGCACATGAAGGTTTATTGCAGCACTCTTTGCAATAGCCAAGATATGGAAGTAACCTAAAAGTATATCAACAGAGTAGTGGATAAAGTAAATGTGGTATATATATGCAGTGGAATATTACTCAGCCATAAAAAGGAATGAAATAGTGTCATTTGCAGCAACATGAATATACCTAGAGATTATCATACTAAGTGAAGTTAGTCAGACAATAAAAGACAAACATCAGGAGTTCCCGTCGTGGCACAGTGGTTAACGAATCCGACTAGGAACCATGCGGTTGTGGATTCGGTCCCTGCCCTTGCTCAGTGGGTTAACGATCCGGCATTGCCGTGAGCTATGATGTGGGTCGCAGACATGGCTCGGATCCCGCATTGCTGTGCCTCTGGCGTAGGCTGGCGGCTACAACTCCGATTAGACCCCTAGCCTGGGAACCTCCATATGCCGCGGGAAGCGGCCCTAGAAAAGGCAAAAAGACAAAAAAAAAAAAAAAAAAAAAAAAAGACAAACATCACATGATATCACATGATGAAAAGAAAAAAAAAAGAGGATAAAAAGGAATTTATTTATTTGCAGTACAGAAACAGACTCACAAACTTTGAAAACAGATTACCAAAAGGGACAGATTGTGGGGAAGGATAGGCTGGGGGCTTGGGATTAGCATATGCACACTGGGGTATATGAAATAATTAGCCAACAGGGACTTGCTGTATAGCACAGAGAATTCTGCCCAGTATTCTGTGATAATCTAGGTAGGAAGGGACTCTGAAAGATAATGGATATGTGTCTATGTATGACTGGGTCACTTTGCTGTACAGCAGAAATTATCACAGCCTTGTAAATTAAATACACTTCATTAAAACGTAAAAAAAAAATTATTAGAAAAGGGTTAAAATTGTGATTTTTCTTTTTATGGATCCTGAGCTTTTTCTTTTCTTTTCTTTTTTTTGCTTTTTGACTACCAATGACCAGCTTAATGGAGCTTTTTAATTTTATCATACTAGTTGTCCCTATTGTAGTTTGAGAACTAGATTCTCATGTAAAATGAGAACAAAAATATCATGTAATTCAGAGTCATGCAGAAAGTATTTCTTGCTTACAAAAGAAATAAATGTAATTTTTCCTAGAAAACCTGGAGCAGTTCATGTGTCTTATTCAGAGAACCAACAGCTCTCAAATTTTCATTAAAGGAGAAAAGTTTACTTCTGTGATAGAACAGATTTGTAATAACTAAAAAGCATCCAGAAATGTGGTACTGTCTCAAACCAAGTCTAACTGGAAAGCAGAGGACAGACCTGAAGCAATGCTGGAAATATTTCCACTTTGCTTAGGGGTGAATTTTCAAGCTGGAACTTTAGAAAGTTAGAAAATATCTAAATAGATATTACAATTTTCATCTTTGGTAAACTGAGGCTCCTAAAATTTAAATGAATTTCTCCCAAAATTATATTACTTGTTAGTGACAAAATTATAACTATAATTCAATTTCCTTTCTTCTAGCTCAGTACATGTAATTTCAAATGAGACAAAATATAGTGCATCATTTATTAATGACAAAGAATAATCATTGTGAAATTTATTTCTAATCAAGTTTGCCAAAATCTACATTCTGAAATTCTACTCATAAGTGCATACTCTACTCCAAACCACCCAACTTAGAAAACATAATATCTGAACACCCATCTTGAGTTTTGCTAAACCAAGAAACTTAAACCTACCAGCTACTGATTCTATTCTTGTGACCTACTGCATGGATTTTCTTTGGCAGCCCAGTAAAAACCTCACATGCTGAAATAATTTATTTCTGAATCTAATATCCCTACGCAAATTCTTCCATTTGATTAACTTTTTTTTTCTCTTTATCATCTCATAGACATTCTAACAGAATAGGAAAATGGCTCATTTATCCAATTAGAAAAATAAATCAAGTGAGGGAATTTGAGAAGGTGGTGGGAAAGAGAGAAAAATGGATAATGGACTTTCATAAACTTCTGGGACACTGTACATGAAGTAATTTAAAGATAGCTTCTTAGGGACTTATAATAGAGTTACAATCTATTTAAGAATATGTTAGGTTTCAAAAAGCTGTTTCTCAATCTACCTGCTTGAACTTTCAAAGTAACCCTCAACAAGCAGCCCCTGATGCCGTTGGGTGGTGGATGCTGGCAGAGTTGAGGTCTTTCGACTGGACTCTTTAGGGGTTTTCATACCTATGAAGTTTGCAGGTTAAATATTTGTAAGAGGGCTTTTTTTCTAAGAGCAAAAAAGGGAAGAGTACAGAGGCTGCTTGGGTTGAAATTAAGTAAAATTTAACCAGGAGCTTATATAAGCATCAGCCCTCCCCTTGTCCCTGATTTTCAGAACCACTTTTCCACCTTGGGAGAAATGCCTTGCACAAGAGTTGCTGGTTTATCTTCCTTGTAGCCCCTCTAGAGAAAGAAGAGAAAGGAAAGCTTCTGCAGACTCTGTCCCTCATTTCTCTGTCTCTCAACACCATCAATACTTGGGAGGAAAGGAATAGCAGCATTACCAAATCAGGTCTGGCTGCTCCAAAAAAGCAACACTCAGAGAGAGATTGACAAACAGTAGAAAAGAAAAGTGCTTTTAATCAGAAAGCCAGCAATCTGGGGAGATGGTGGACTCAGGGTCCCTCAAAACCACCTCTGAAGATTCTGCTTGGCCATGAAACTTTTAAAGAGAAGAAAAGTATCTCAGCTAATCATGGAGATGGAGGGTCAGAGTCATGGCCACCCCCCACTGCTTGCAGGTTCATTGACCTCTTGTGATCTTCCTCTAGATGTTATCTTCACACAGTTTGTTCAGGAGATGGCTGGAAAGCGAAGCTAGGGAAGAAATCTGGTCACCTGTTAATGACTGATTTCTTCACTGCTACTCCTCTGGTCTATGGAATGAACCAACAGCTTAGGCAAGGTACAGTGTGATCAAAAGATGTGAAAGATCTGCCTGGGGGTGGCTGGTTTAAAAGTTAGTTACAATAAGCTTTGCTCAAGTGAGAGAAAAGGGGCTTCTTGCTGAGGGTAGTTTCCTGCAAAGCCCTGTTTAGAGCAACAAAGGCATTGCTGAGACCCAAATCAGAACATCCTGTCTCTCCCGGAGCACCAGCAGAAGAACAAGGTACTTAGCACCAAATGACTAAGTATTGAATGGAATCAATAGACAGTTCTGGAAAGGGAGGAAGTAGGTTATAAATATTTGATGACGTTAATGGGAAACTCACAGAAAGCGAAGCAAACAGTGTCACAGGGTGCACTGGTATACAGATGCGTGCACTTCTGAGACATTTTCCACTTAGTTTTACCTTTTACTACTATGGGTGTTAGGCACCAATTCTTCTTTTATTTATTTATTTATTTTGGATCAACATTGGTAGGAGGTCTGTTTCATTGTTTACATTCCTATCACCCACAAGCTTGCCAGTACCTTTTTGGGAGAAACCAAGAGGATGAATTTTCTACCTCTCCAACCCAGGGCATATCTACAGCAATTTTAAACCCCGTGTTTACACATAAAGGTACATAGTCTGCGTAAGACATCACCTCAGCAACTATCATGTAATCTGATCCTGGCAGAGAACAGATGGTGACTATTTACTCTGCCTCATCCCACCTGCATCTCTGAAAGCCCAAATAGAAAGCACTTTCAAAAACAGCCCTAAACCTGAGCAGGTAGCCTGGTGCTGCTGATGACTAATGCAAGTGTTGTTCAAATTGAAGGAGAACTTAAAGTGTTTAAACACATTTCCTCTACACAAAAGAACTTTAAACTTTATAAAGTTCACAACTGTCATCTTATATCACCCATCTGTCCGGCTGTACGCGTAAGAAATATTGTGATGACATAGGGTCTAGCATTCCTGTCGAATCTTAAAACCCAGGATCTATCCCATACAGCAATTCAGAGGGCAAAGCCAGGAGAACGTACTACATGGGAGGCCTGTTCAGACATCCAAGATCTGGCTCGTAATGACAAGGCTCATAAATTTGGAGGGAAACCCAGAATAATTCCCTGAAAATGAAATTATTTCCAACGATCTCTTTGGAAATAATTGAAAATGATATTAGTTCAAATTACGATCTAAGATCAAGAATTAATCAACAAAAGACATAAGAAATTCAGCCAAAGTAAGCACACTAACATGGCCAGAAATTCAAACAACCCCATTTGAGAAGAAAATAAAGAAAACAAACCTAAGTTCAGGTCCAATCTCCCCGTCCAACTTCCATTTTTTATGTACACATTGAAGCTCCTCAACTGTAAAAGGGTAAGGTCCCAGCAAAAAGATGAAATTGACACAAGAATGCTGCAGGGGTTGGGTGGGAGGACCAGTCAGCAAGGGGTCTTCTGTATCGGTCATGGACAATTTGAAGTCCTAAAAAACCTACGGGTTCTGACCCAAGCTCAGTCTGTGAATCCTTTCGGCGCCTTGCTGACATTTCTTAAGGAACCAATCCAGTTGTGCTGCCTGGGGTTTTGCCAGACAAACAAGAGTTCCACATTAAGATCACATGTGCTGGGCACAAGTTGCCAAGTTTCCTAGAGTTTTTTATTAAGTATTTAAAATAGCCCAGAAATACCTCTCAGTTGCCACACTCTCTAGGGGGACCATGCTCTAAGCCACAAGAAACGAAAAGGCCCAAGAGGATTTCCAACTTCTCTGGACAAAATTCTAGAGGGTAGAAATAAAGGTAGCCAGCAAAGTCAATCCTCATGCCTCAAGGAGCTTCAGTGTGAGAAGGAAGAGTCTACAGGGAAAATATTGGCAATTCCAGTGTTGAGTTTATTTTGAGTGATTTCAGAGCAAACGATTCATCATTGAAATAATTACAAATAGCATTACCTTCTTTTCTCATGAAGAGATATTGAAGCCATGAAAACATGGGCAAATGTCCTTTTCTTTAGGACCCAATCATCCAGGCTTCTTACCTGGGGGGTGAGAAGCTATCCTCCAAAAAACACCCTTACCCTGGCCCCCAGCAAATCTCAAGCTGTGCTATGGGAGCTCCAAAAATGGACATAATTGGAGAAGAGCCTCATACACCTGTGGACTGTTTTAAAGGAGATTTCCTCACCTTTCAGTTCCTGTCAAAAAATTTATAGTGTTATAGATGACGGTAAGAATTTTCAAATACATGAACATCTACCATTAGAAAAGCAATCGTATAGCTGCCCCTTGCTCACTCCTTAGCCCCTTACTCTACTTCATATTCCTATAGCAATTTTGTCATTGAATACATTAGATGCTTTTTATATCTATTTATTGTCACAGTAAAGACTTCAACATTAATCAATGTGAATAAAACCTGTCTAGAAGCTAGATTATGCAAGATACATATTAGTTACTCAATAGAATGCTTTTGAATAGATGAATTCAATAAATTTATATTCTCATTCCTATTTCAAATGAAGATGAAGGGGAAAAAATTAAAACCTGAGGCTCAGAGAGCTAGAGTAAACTACTCCAGGACACACAGTGCTGTGGCAGAACCATACACTTTTCCCCAGCTGTCACAACTTTAGCTAGTGGTAGAAAAACCTATTAATGGTATGTTCTGGGAGCTCTCATAGTTGAGATATCTAATATTCACTACACATTTTTATTCCATTGAGCATTTCCTAGTGCATATAATCTGTGCTGTAAAAGAGAGTTGCCTCAACAGGAATGATTTGTAGGAAAATCCTAGAACTGGCTGTTAAACCTTTATTTTGCATGCTCCTTGAGGTGAACAGTGGTCTTTGGGTGGCAACACAGGGTCAATACTAACAAGCTATGACAGGCTCACCATTTGTTTGATGATGACGACAATGATTGACAGCAAACACCTGACTATGGACTCAGCACTCTTCTAGGAATAAACACTTGTCACTACTCATCTGCATAGAAACCCTACAAGAACGACACTCTCGCCTTCACTTTACTGATAGGGAACTAAGGCACAGAGTTAAGTAACTTGCCCAAGGATATACAGCTTAATAGTATGGAGCTGAGCTCAGATTCAAACCCCAGGCTGGCTAGCCTGAAAGTCTGTGCTTTCCACATGGTACCTTGGAAAAAACAGCTCTGTGTATCATTATTCAGTAAGTCACTTGGCAAGTCTTGATCTCATAGATAATATAAGAAATGCAAGGTGAATTAAAGCAATTAACAGGACTTATATTTTGTTCAACAACTATGTCCAGGAATACTGATTAATGGAACAGGTTCCTCAGAGGAAGATTCCTCAACATATAGCAATAGGTCTCTTTCTGTTCAATATTTGCAGATAAATATTAGCTTAAATGACTACAAAAAAGGGCACACTCACCTAGTTTACTGATGACAAGTTGAAGGACTCTGCAAAAATGTGGGATGAAATAACTTGAAAAGCATTAGTGGAGCACACCCATTGAAAGGAAAGTCACAGAACATTCAGAAAACAAAACAACCCGTCCCCAACCCTCCTCTCTCCTCCTTGAGCCCTGCTTCCTTTCTTTTATTTGAAGCTACATCATGGCCTGTTGACAGAGTGCCACTTGCAAAGAGTTTGTTGTAATTCAGATTTACTGATGATGGTGACCTTTATGTCCCCTGCTGCGTTCTGAATACTGAAGAGTCCCCCTGTTGCCAAGATTGATAAAAATGAAGCAGCTAAGAATTTCAAAATCACTCTACTATAGCTATTCGGTAAGTAGCATTCAGTCCCTACGTCATCACCCTCGTAGCATATTCATATTTAATGCTTGGTTGATTTAAACGCATGGAGTGGCAATGTACACATATGAATTCGCCCATAGTTCCTAGTTAAAAATAGATGAGTCTCCAGGCTTTCCTGTTCTCATAAACATCACTTGGTGCAAAACACTTGAGCCCTGTGTGTTTTCATTGCCCCAGCTTCCAAATGTCCTGACCTGATAGGGGCAGTTTATTAGCTAAAGCCACAGAGCATCAGGCTGAGACTAAGGCTAGCATCTTCAAGAAAGTTGTACATATCAGTGGGCAGGTGGCTGCCTCCTTGTCTTCTGGCTAAGGGATGCACTTTCTGCTGGTGCCAGGCCTGCTCCAGCTGCCTTCATGGCTTCTGCATCCACAACCGAGGTTGGAGGGAGTGCAAGTAGCAAATAAATGAATGAGAGGCAGCAGCTAGCTAATGAATTCCAAAAATTCTGTCCTTCCCTAACAGAGGTCAACAAATATAAGAGTGCTTTCTCCTCCTCTGCATATGCCCTGTCTGCCTGACCCCAGTCTAGGACTCTTAGGAAAATCACACCCATAAGTCCCCATGTGGACTTCACGAAATCTCATTAGGTTTGACATTGACTTGAGGGGCGGGACAACTAAGACACCTGCAGGAAACAGCCTCACTTACGATTGCCTCTCTGTGCCTACAGCAGTTTGCAGGTTATAGCACTCAGGAAAATGGCAGTTGAGCTCATTTCAAAAGAAAAAAGGAAGGAGGCCACAGGAAAATGTTTCCCTCCCGGACAGACACACTGATGAAAAGCTGTTTGGTGCATGTCCAGAATTCTGTCTCTCACTGAATTTTTAATCTTGTTTCTCTTGGATGAGTCCCACTTCTCTGGGTTTGACCATGGATCCATGCACACGGCTCACTCTTCTGAAACCATAGCTTTTGTTTGAGAGGGGCAGACACTGCACCTGGAAAAACTGCCTAGGGAAAGAGCGATCTTGTTTTATTAACTCCCTAAACACAGTTTCTATTCTTTACAGCTTGCTTGAGAGATTGTGCTAATAATCCAACATGCTTTCAGTTAGCAATTACAGTTCACCGAGTTGTTTCCTTGCTTTGCTGAAAAGGTATTACCTGCAAATAGATGCCAAATAGCAATGCCATGCATTCAAATAGGAAGGGGAGTCTTAGAACTACCCCAATCACTCCTGAAATTTGCAATGCCAAAGACAGAGTAAATGTCCTCATTTAAAATTCAAAAGAAATACCAGGACAATATCTTCCATGGCAACAGCTGTTTGAGAAGTTCTAGCATGATTAACAAGCGTCTGTTTCATCTTTTCCTTTGTTTAAAATCAGACCAAAGCCTGCTCAGTCTGCAGATCAAAAGAGCATGAAGACTGTCACTAAAGAAAAATATGATTACTATAGGTTAACTTTATTTTCCTGATGAGTTCAATTACTTGCCATATTATTCATCAGCTGACCATAATGAAAAAAATCAAGGAGCGGATTGTTTCAGAGTCAGAAAATGTAAGTGAGATCGAGATGCTCTATCTTTGTTAATATTGACAACAATTCATTGACCAGGAGAAATGTTAAGGTAGCAATATCTGCTAGAATTTACTGTCTATAGGTAATGCCCTCAAGACATTTGACTTCTGAATCAACAGGCAGATTTCACAGCCTGAATTCCCCAGGCCACACCCTCTAAGGTAGGTGGTTTCTTTGCTGATGCTCTTGGCATCAACGCCTGTGGAAATCAGGAGCGGGTAGCAGAGTTGAACTGCTCTGCAATCCCAACACCCCAATAGCGTCTGTTGACCCCACAGGGGCTCCAGAGTGCTCAGCCATTGGTCATGGGATGTTCAGGACAGGGGTGTGACACAGTCCCAAAGGGGACTGATAGCTGAGAGCCTTCTTCCAACATCACTCCTCCTATAAGAGAGAACTGGATGGCACAGTCTACCCAGCATGTGTGCATAAAATGTAACAGTCATGATCCTTTCAGTAGAGACATAGAAATTTAAGACTTTAACACCCAGACCAAGCCCAGTCCATCAATGTAATATCAAAAGTGATTAACTATTTCTCAGCTGGGAATAAATACAGCTTAGAGTTATAGTATCCACTAGTTCCTTAATATATCTGGAAAAAGAACAAATTTAAATGCATTGTATTCCCATAAAATATAAATGAAATACCCACTTCGGAGAAGAAAAATATATTAAAATACTATAACTCAGAGCATATGGAAATTAATTTCCCAATATGTTTCTAAACTCCCATGCAAAAGTTATTTTAGTTATCCAGCTATAATTGTGCCTAACTTGATAAATGTACCTTCTATTAATGTTTTGTGTTGATGCAAATGCCAGCTATCTTATCATTTTAGAGTCTGCCTCTGATTAGAGTGTATCTGTTTAAAATACAGTTTAGATATACAGACATCCTGTCTCATTATGAATATTTATATTCAGCATTATTTAGCAATTATTTGTATCTTTATTTGACAGCAATAAAATGTAAAATTCAAAAACACTGGGAATTAATATAAATATTTCTTTTCTATAAACAAGCATTTCATAAAATCTGCATACTTAAATCAGTCATTATTTATGTGATATAATTAAGAAATACCCATATTTTATTGAAAAGTCAGTTACATGAAATTAGTGTATAAACTGCAATAAAAGATTTAAAAAAAAAAAGACATGAAGAAGATGCATGAATCCCTTTTCTAAGCTCCAGGGGGCCGGGGTAGGTTCTGCATCTGTTCTGGTCATCCCAGAGTCTCTGGGCCCTAACAAAACATCTGGCACATAGCAGGCCTTGAGTAAAGATTTGGTGAATGAAGAGAGGATTATAAATCTCTGTTTTAAAAAAGGTAAATTGGTTCTTCTTCCCAAACATGAAGGAAGCTGGTTACTGGTTGTTTCAAATTTAGATTAAAAAGGTGAAAATAAACACTTTTAAATGACAAGTTTGAACTTTCATATTCAAATGGATTTAGTCTTTTATTTCTGTATGCTTTGACAAGCTGGGGCAGATTCTTCTTACCCTTAATTACAAAAGATTTATTTAGCCAAATGAAGTCCAGTTCCAATCTTAATACCATGTTAACCAGTGAATATCTAGACACTAAATGTTTTGGAGAAAGAGGTATGAAAACATCAGCAAATTTAACAAAAACATTATCTAGAAGTTCCACATATTTGCACTGCACCTTTCGTTCCCAAATTTCCCAGAATGTTTTTAGAACATAAACAAATCTCTCCCAAGAGTAGAACATTTTTAAGGAAAAAAATATAAAATGCTATGTAAAACAGAATTTCCCAAATCCAGTCATGTTATTACAAAGCACCAAGATAAACACAGCAACATGACCCTAAAGAGTTGCAAATGAGTATGTTCTGCTAATTTGGAAGTACCAAAATCCAACCACCCCCAGGTCCTCAGTACTATGGTTACTACATTTTCTCTAGAAATAGAAATATAACCACTCTGTATTTATGTTCTATTAGTGGCTGAGTTTTGAAAGTCATGCCAAGAGGATTCCAGAAATGAAAAAAGGAAAAGAAAGAAAATTTTTATATGAGTCATCTGTTATAATTCTTCATAAGTCTGCATCATTACCAAAATATGACCAAAATTGCTATATAAATACCCAGGAATTAGAAGAGAGGAGAAGAATGGGGTATTATGTCAGAATTCAATTAATTCTAATATGGTAGGAAACCCAAATTCATCTGAGAGTCCATGAAAAATGAAAGGAGCTTTTGTTTTTGTTTTTGTTAATTTGTTTAATGATATGCTTACTTGAGCATAAGGCTGATTCAGGAAAAGATCCATGGCACAGGTGTGCACCCCATGTTGTGACCACGTCAGTGTCTGTAGATGGGCTTCCTCTTCCCCCCATCCTGCATCTTCAGGCTTAATTTAACATGGTTGGTACTTTTAGAATATTTGTAGGCAAGAATATCATTCCTTTCCATCATAATCCTCAAAAGAAATACTGCACTAATTTTTAAGATATGTTGGTCTAATTTTCCCCTAGGAATTCTCCAACCCAACTATATACTCATTACTACAGTTTGGGATACAAATGATACCTTGCCTTGCTTCCCTGAGTTTGAAACTAGTTAAGAGTCACATAGTTTGATATTTTGTCTAGTATTTTACTTCTAATTTGATTAATTTCAAAGATTTTACTGAAAAAAAAACTTTTAGGAAAAACTACTTTATATACTTAGATAATAATATTTTATATCATACCCATTATGTTGTTATCGAGGACTGAGGTCATCTACTAAAAAATTAATATAGCACAAACACACCTGTCACAACACTGGCAAGTATTAGGAGCCCAGTAAATGCTACTTCAGAATGTAAGCAAGTCCTGTTAGTAGCAGGGATTAAAGCCAACACATAGGGGCCAAAGTGGGAAAGAAATTTATTTCTTTACCTGGTCATCTAACAAGTGTTACTCTTCGAGTTCCCACCATGGCATAGTGGGTTAAGAATCCAACTGCAGTGGCTCTGGTTGCTGAAGGGACGCAGGATCCATCCACCCCAGCTCAGTGGGTTACAGGATCCAGCATTACCACAGCTGCAGCATAAGTCACAGCTGTGGCTAGGATTCCCTGGCACCAGGGAACTTCCATATGCTGGGAGTGCAGCCATAAACATAAATGAATAAATAAATAAATATTTTTTCAAAATAAAAGACATCATTCTGAAACAATTTTCTGAGGGACAAGCACTTAAACACAATTCACTAGCTCAATCTAAGACAAGAGCAATTAGTGAAAAATGTGATAGCACCCCAGATAAAGGATGGTTTTACAATAGATACAATGGAGTAAGATTGAAAATCCTAGACCAGACAAAAAGTGCTGAGCAGTGTATATGCATGTGTAAATTCTGCCATGAACCTCATTTGAAGGATGGTAAAAGGAAGACTTAAAGAGAGGTAGGTAACTGAGCACAAGCTCACTGATCATAAATGATCTCTGCAACCCACACCCAGGCTGACTCTGGAGCTCTTGTCCTTAAACGGTGATTGTGTAACAAGGAGAACATACATACACACAGAGTGTCACTCATTTTTACACAATGGTATTTACATTATACTGGGATTTAAAAAAATAACAGGAATTCCCTGGTGGTGCAGCTGGTTAAGGATCTGGCACTGTCACTGCTGTGGCTCTGGTTACTTCTGTGGTGAAGGTTTAATCCCCAGCCCAGGAACTTCCACATGCCATGGGACACCGCCAAAAAATAAGTAGATAAATAAATGTTTAAATAAATAAAAATAAATTTTTAAAAATCAAAAACAACAGACAAAACTATCTTTTCATTGCCGCATGCAATTTTTTTAGAAAGAGGACACTAAAAATATGTGGAACAGTTAAATAATGTGAGGCACTGTATGATTAATGTCTATGTTAAGCATTACTGACTAGGAACAACATGGAGATCAGAAAACAGGCAATAATATGAACTGGAATAGTTACGAAAAAGGCTTCACAGAGATAGTGGATTTGAACTAGATCCTGATATTGAGTGAGAATTGGACAGTCCTGTTTGAAAAGAAAAGATATTTCCATTTGGAAGAAAATCACCCAAGTAGCTTTCAGCACAATAAATAAAATTACTCAAATCTTCTTAGTTGCAGAGAACACAAAGAGCCTATAAAGTTGCAAAACACCACACCACTATTTTGAATGATGCCAATAACTAAGTTAACTAATAATATTTTGAATACTGTATGACTCCATGTTTATGAGCTTTAAAACCAGGCAAATCTACTGGAGAGGGTATGGAGAAACACTGCTGGTGGGAATGTAAATTGGAACAACCTCTATAGAAAATAGCATGGAGGTTCCTCGGAAAACTAAATAGAGAACTACCATATGATCCAGCAATCTCATTCCTGGGATCTATCTGGACAAAACTTTCATTCTAAAGTATCTTTGCACCCCTGTGTTCATAGCAGTACTATTCATAATAGCCAAGACATGGAAATAACCTAAATGTCCATTGACAGATGAAGGGATTAAGAAGTTGTATTACATATATACACAACAGAATACTACTCAACCATAAAAAAGGATGAAATAATGCCATTTGCAGCAACATGGATGCAACTAGAGATTCTCATACTAAGTGAAGTAAGTCAGAAAGAGAAGGAAAAATATCTTCTGATGTCACAGATGTGGAATATAAAATATGGCAAAAGTGAACCCATCTGTAAAACAGAAACAGAGTCACAGACATGAGAACAGACCTATGGTTGCAAAGGAAAGGAGGGAATGGGATGGATGAGGAGTTTGGGGTGAGTAGATGTACACTATTACATTTAGCATGGATAAGCAATGAGGTCCTGCTGTATAGTACAGGGAATTCCATCCAACCTCCTGGGAGAGATTATGATGGAAAAGAATATTAAACAAAAAAGACTTTAGAAAAGCTGCTATAAATATAAGATAAACAAAAGAGATATTAAGAAGGGAAAAAAGGCAAATCTAATCTGCTGGAATAGATGCCAGATTAGATGACTACCTTTAGGCAAGAAGGCATTGACCAGGAAGGGGCAGTAGGAAAGCTTTGGAGGTACTAGAAATATTCCATGTCTTGGAGTTCCCATCGTGGCGCAGTGGTTAACGAATCCGACTAGGAACCATGAGGTTGCAGGTTCGGTCCCTGCCCTTGCTCAGTGGGTTAACGATCCGGCATTGCCGTGAGCTATGATGTAGGTCGCAGATGTGGCTCGGATCCCGCATTGCTGTGGCTCTGGCGTAGGCTCCGACTACAGCTCCGATTAGACCCCTAGCCTGGGAACCTCCATATGCTGCGGGAGCAGCCCAAAGAAATAGCAAAAAAAGACAAAAAAAAAAAAAAGAAAGAAATATTCCATGTTTTGATCTGGGGGGGGGTGATTACAGATGCACATAAAACTTCACTGAGATTTACATGTAAGATTTGTGCACGTACAAACTTATGTTTTTGAGTTGCACCTCATTAAATAAATCAATAAGAGTGGTGTCTGTGGTAGCATACAGGGTTACTTAGAGTACAATGTGAATTTAGCTTTAGAAAAACTTTCATGATTACCTATGTTCACTCTGTCCTTCACAGATGAGGGAATTGGTACCAAACTGATGCAGAAACTTACCTGCAATGGTACTTGTTGTTGACAGCCTTCCCATTCTTTAGTAATGCCTCCAAAATATGGTTCATGTGCCACAGCATATTTTTAAAAAGAATATCCAGAGGTGTCACTGAATTCCTAGTTATAGTTATTTACCATTTACCATATTATTTCTCATAATTTTTCTCATTTATTTTTCTTGGCTTCTCTGAACTGGATTATTCAAATCTTTCCTTTATTCTTCTTGACTTTTATACCTGTAATCAATCTAACATATTTCTCCCTGAAGGTGCTGTTTTACACCTACAAAGCTAATCTTATTTATTTCATAGAGATACAATAAGTGTACCTGTTCTCAGACTTCACAAAAATGCCCTCCATTCCCAAGGAAAACTCTTTGCCTGGAGTCATTTTATATTTATCAGGTCACTGTTTTTTAATAGTTATAATCTTTGGTCTGGAGTTCCTGTAGTGGCTCAGTGGTTGACAAATCAGACTAGCAACCATGAGGATGCAGGTTCGTTCCCTGGCCTCACTCAGTGGGTTAAGGATCCCGTGTTGCCGTGAGCTGTGGTGTAGGTCGCAGACATGGCTTGAATCCCAAGCTGCTGATGTAGGCCATCAGCTACAGCTCCAATTAGACCCCTAGCCTTGGAATTTCCATATGCCTCGGATGCAGCTCTAAAAAGCAAAATAATAATAATGATCTTTGCTCTCTCACTCTATTGCTAGAGAAGGAGATAATGAATGACTTTGCTTTATGTAGAAGTGTCCTCCCTGATTCTTGTTCTTAACTCTCCACAGGTCTTTTCCCGAAAAGCTGTTCACATCGGAATTCCCCACTCTACCCTGACAAACACCCTCCCCCTGTTCTCAACCACTTCTGAGACCTTGGCAATGAAACCTGCCATTGAGAAAACTGCAAAGTGTTTTCTCTTCAGTTGTTTTCCACTCAAATAGTTCTCAGTTCAAAACTGAATCCTCTAAACTTTATACATGGTGCAGAAGAGTCTCTTTTCAGGGGCCTTGATTAACCCTAGGTATGTTAAGGTTTATTGAAAATCTTTATATAAGTCTACATGACATGATGCAAGTGAATTACCCTAGAACAATCCTTTGGAATACTCATAAACAACTGAAACTTTTTACAAATATGCCTGAGATAACTAGACGGAAGTCGTGGGTACACTTGTGGTCATATTCAGAGATGACTACAATCTCAGTTTCTGTTTTTAACACAGCCTATTATTTTACCTGGAATTTCAGACACCATAATCTGGTAAAAGCCATTTCAGTAATCTTCAGAAGATTAGTTCATGGTTAAAAGCAGCAGGTGCCAAAAGATTGCTATCCACTGCAATCCTTTCGCTGGGCCAAATTGGCCCATGTTCCTCTGTGTTGACCTAAGTGTGGCAATTCGGATAAAAGCAAATTTAGGACTTTCTGCTGTGGTGCAGTGGGTTCATGATCCGGTTTGTCGCTGCGGAGATGTGGGTTTGATCCCTGGCCTGGCACAGTGGGTTAAAGGATCTGGCATTGCCACAGCTGTGGCATAGGTCGAAGCTGCAGCTGGGATTCAATCCCTGGCCTGGGAATTTCCATACACCATGGGGGCAACTGAAAAAGGAAAAAAAAAAGCAAATGCAGGAGTTCCTGTCATGGCTCAGCAGAAATGAATCTGACTAGGATCCATGAGGATGCAGGTTTGATCCCTAGCCTCGATCAGTGGGTTAAGGATCCAGCATTGCCACAAGCTGCGGTGTGGGTCACAGACATAGCTTGGATCTGGTGTTGCTGTGACAGCTGCAGCTCTGATTCGACCCCTAGCCTGGGAACTTGGAACTTCCATACACCGCTGGTATGGCCCTAAAAAGAAAAAAAAAAGAAAAAAGCAAATGCACAGACCACTTGATTCCTGTCATCTGCCCCTGCAGATCCACATTACACTGGATCACCCTGCTCTCTGCCTCACAATATTGACTTGAATGGACCTTATCAAAGAGCTCCCTTGCTCTCTGCCTTCCTGATGGCTTTACAGTGGGAGGATGGAAAGACAATGGAGTCTGGGCACTTTTCCCCTGGCTCTGTCAGAGGAAGATCACCCCAGCTTGCTGAACCCCTTGCGTGAAGGTCACTTTCATAGGTCACTTTCCACACAGTCTGCAGTGCCTCTGGATTCTACCAACATATCATTGCCTGCCTCCTTCAGGTCCAGGAAAAATTACCAAGTCTGGCCTGGACTCCCATATGGTTTCCTTGTATCTTACCCATATCTTTTAAAATGACCTCTTTATTGTCCTTTCTTGAAATTGCCCAATTTGAGTTGTCATCTGCTTTGTACAGGAATCTTTTTTTTTTCCTTCTTTTTTGGCCATCCCGTGGCATATGGAGTTCCCAGGCCAGGGGTCAGATCCCAGCCACAGTCAAAATCTAAGCCGCAGCTTCGGCAGCACTGGATACTTAACCCACTGTATAAATCTGGGGATTGAACCCGCATCCCAGTGCTCCACAGACACCAAGGATCCCACTGCACCACAGGGGAGCTCCATGTGCAGGAATCTTGACTGATAATTGAGTTTCACTAAGTTCAAAGTCACTTTGGGTATTCACTCCATCTTGAAAGAAGAAACATTTGGTTGTTCCTTTTCCCTCCTTCTCACCCTCCCAGCAAGAAGACTAGAAGTGGGTTAAGTGAGTAGCAGTGCATTGCATCAACCAGATTGTCATCCCAATCCCGTGCTCCAAATCCCCCGATACAAACTGAAGAGTTTTATCTGCACCCAAGGAGGTGACTGACATTTTACAAGCTTGTCTCTAATTCCATTTTAGGGAAACTTACTTTAAATTATAAACCTCTGAAATTAAGCACCAACATGGTAGTTTGTCACGAGACATGTTTCTACAATATTTTTCTTAGCCTCTTTGCTGAAAACTCCATCTTGTCCTGCTTTACTTTACCTCATCTTCCTACTTAGAAAACAGTCGCAGTGCTAGTAAATGACTTAAGCTTAAGAACAAAGACCTAAAGGCCTAATTTATTCATAGGGTCAGCTGAATGAGGACTTATTGCATTGGTCTAGGCAGGCTGGACCTGTGCAGATTGGCACGCCATTTGCACAGCATGATACATCCTCTTAAGAATAAAAGAAAGAGGAGTCTCATGGCCCCAAGGGGTTTATGAGAGGTCGTTAGCAGGATACTCATTAACAAAGAGAACCAAGGTGAAGACCTAGGCATGCCGGGTTGCTGCAGATAGGCATGCTGTCTGCAGAAGCACAATGGTGATTCTCTAGGTGCCATGCATAGGTAGCTGACACCAAGCTTCCTCAAATGCTAATGATTGTTAAATGCCTAAAGGTCAGAATAAAAGCTTAATCAACAACCAGCTATGTGACTTTTAATATAACTTAAAAAAACCTATATCCTGCACCTACAACCTCACTTGACATAATCCTCAAGAGCACAATAAAAGCAGTGTGGTTTCTTGAGGCGGGGCTCTTGGTCCCTGAGACCTTGAGTCCCCCAGTTCCCACCTTTACTTAAGATAAATGTCTCTGTGTCTTGTTTTATGTTAACTTTTTTACTTAAGTTCACAGCACCCGTTCTTCAGCCCCATCCTGCTAAGCTGGTCTCGGCAGTAGTTGTTCAATCTTCCCTACATAGCACGATTTATGGAGTAACTCATGATGGTGGTGATAAGTGAGAAAGTGAAAATCAGCCCTGCTGATAGTTAAATTGTGATGTTTCTAACAGAATATCAACAATGTTTACATTTAGACGCAGACGTGGTCCCTGGAGATCCATTCGCCTTCTTACATTTCCTGGAGCGTCAGTATGGAGATTGAGTGTCCAGTCTGTGCCAGGTCATCAAAGCTGTGTCACCTTAAAGGCTTAGACTTTATCCCATGGCTTGGAAAAAAATGATCAGATTTGCATTGCAGACCCACAGCTCTGGCGGCTACGAGGGGGATAAGTTTTTGTTAGATGTGTACTGGAAAAATTATACATGTATGAACTAAATAATAATAATAACAGTTCTAATAATATACAATGAAGCAGGATACAGATTGGAGAGGCAGATTCAAGAAATAAGAAGTAATATTGTGAGATTTCAGTGGATGTGGTTGCTGAGGGAACGATAATAAAGCACAGCTGATTCTGGGTTTCTCAGCCAGGTAACAGGTGGACGGTAATAAAATAGAGAATCTACCAGCAACAGGGAGAGGAGATAGTTGAGTTGAATGCACGAAGATTTGGCTTTGACATGCACTGAGACTGAGCGACCCACAAAACTCACCAAAGAAAATATCCAATAGACATTTGGAACTAAAAATATGAGTGTCAGGTGACATGTCTGAGTGGGAGATGTAAGTGGTAATTAAAATCCCAAGGATCACCATATAACCCAGCAATTCCACTCTTGGGTGTATATCCAGAAAAAAACAAAATCACTAATTCAAAAAGATACATATATCCCAACACTCATAGAGCATTGTCTACAATTATCAAGATATGGAAGCTACCTAAGTGTCCATTAACAAATGAATGGGTAAAGAAGATGTGGTTCTATGTATGGATATACACACACGATGGAATATATATATATAATTTTTTTAAAAAGCCCAAAGGAGGTGTTTAATAAAGGATTATCAGAAAAATAAAGAGAAAAAATAGTTAAGAGCATTTAAAAGGTTTTTTTTTTTTTAAGCAATTAGTCACAAACCTTGGACAAGCCAATGGATGAAAGAAAAGGAAGCCAACACACTTGCCGCCGCACCAGACCTAACAGGATAAATTAATCTATTTAGAGACTAAAGTTCCAGCTTTAATAGGGAGCCCTGTACTTTCAGTGTCTTTAACCAAACTACAAGCCTTTGCAAGACAAACAGAGACCTCCCATAAAGAGCAATCATACGTTCATACTCCAGGATGATCCTTCGTGTGACAACACCCTTATGACTCTGGAGAAACTTCTGTTCCCATAAAACTTGAGGATGCATTTTACAGCCCCAAATCCAAGCCCTCATGGGAAGAGAGATGCTTTTTAAGGAACACATCAGCAGTCTGTTGTTTGCCTCTTGCACGCTGACCCTTCTTGGGTTTAAGATGACCATTTTCCGAGAATAGAAAATTTGGTCTAAATGAGAAATACTCTTTAAAATTGCTTTATTGCTATGTGGGTTTTTCTTTGTAATTATGGTTAAGTTATTCCATAAAATTTACTGCGATGATAGTTCTATAATGGCAGTACAGTCCAACCAATTTTTTTATTCACTGGAGAAGATGGTAAATGGGCCACAGAATCTAAAACTTCTTCTGCTGAAGACACTGGTTAGGTTTTCCAGAAGCCTTTGGTTGGGTTTTCCATAGGAATTGGCCTAAAGGCAAAGCTGAATTTGAGGTGTCCTAGAAATAGCATGAGAAAATGCCTTTCTAGCCTTATTTCCATCTTAAATAATGAGCAGAACCGTGTGTTGAAAGGGAATCATTTGTGTTGGACTCAAGCAGTGAAGGAGGGGAAAGGGGAAAAAAAATGGAAAAGCAAGAACAAATGTAGGCAAAGTGCCTGGAAATAAATATGAATATATATTTATAATATTTTTTAAAACTTTAAAACTATAGACTTGAAAAATACAGAGCTCCCAATCTCTGAAAATAGCAATAGTTTTGCCTCTCAAGGTGATATTGCAGAAAGCACGATCCATTGCTACTTAATTTGAATCTGAATTAGAATGTAGTAGCATATTAAGAATCCTAAAATTCTCCTGAGTTCCTTAAGGAGTTCATTCTTCATGAATAATACCTTAATTTTGTCTGCATATTCATACCCTACTACAGTCTCCCAATTTCCCTCTGTCCTCCTTACTGAAGGCAAGTGAAATCATGAGTTTAATAAAGTGTCCAGCCTGTTATTTAATTAACATTAAATAAAACTTAATTCACTTTCCAACCTTTAAATTTCTTCTGTCTCTGAAATTCAAATCCATAGCTGGTAATAAAAAGAGGGCAGTAATAATTGAACATGTGACACCAAGCCAAATACCACTGTGTCTAAAATAAGTAATAAAAATGTCATCCACACCCTCCCTGAAACCTGGATTCTGTCTGTTATTATATGTTTTAGACTGTTTCAGCTCAGACAGTGTTTCATTCATGAATGAAGAAAGAATGAAAATGCTTGAGTCAGACATAAATATAGCCCCTGCTGTAAACATTGGAGGAAATGCTATGTAGGCCAGAGCTTCTCCTTCAGGAGTAAAGCACCACCAAATGCATCATGATGATAATACAGGGCATCCAAGTATGGATTCCAGAAACCTGGTACCAGGACAGAATTTCCTCTTGTTCTGTCTTGTCACGTCATGTGGGTAAGCTTTACTCCTCTGAGCTTCAGTGCCCACTGGTATAAGATGAGGATAATAATACCTACTAGTCAGGGTTAAAGATTAAATAACATTAATCCTCTGAGCTTTAGTGCCCACTGGTGTTAAGATGAGACTAATAATACCTACCGGTCAGGGTTAAAAATTAAATAACATTATGATGGGGAATCACTACATTTACAGATCAAAGTGGGGTCCTGCAGCAGCAGTTTCTGCAACATCTTGTTAGAAGTGCAGGTTCTCGGGCCCTACCCCGGACTTATGGAGTCAGAAATTCTAGCGGTGGAGCCAAGCAGTTCGTGTTCAACAAAGCCCTCCAGGGGCAAAAACCATTGCTTTTTAAAATAAATATGATCCTGTTCTTTCCATCACAGGATATTGATACGTGGAACATGTTCACATATGTATCCAACTATTCAGCTATAAAACTATTCAACTATGTGAAGATTTATCTCATTTTAGAAACGTGAGAACTAAAATGTTTGAGTGAGTTGTCCAAGTTCGTACAACTTTTTAAAATAGGTCATATTATAAAAGTACACAGACGTACAAACACACACAACAATGTTCCCATTGCCTTGCTTTGTAAATTTAGTGCCATGAGGCCCTAAAGAAATAAAAGATTCTTCAATGTGCTAGGTTGGAAAACTGTGAGCCAGTGTCCTAGCTTGCTAGGTACTATGATCCCTAAGCTCCGGGGGTAACCTGGATGACACAGACCTTCCCAGGTTGGCATTTTGTGTTATTAGACTTTGCCAATTCTAGATTCCCTCTTCTTTGAACTGTCCCCCTTTCCTCCTCAATTGACATGATTTTTTCTCATTCTCAGTGATCTCTGTATTTTACTTCTCAACCTCTATTTGCATGTCATAGAGAAAGAAATTAGAGAACCATGCTAAAGGTGACTTACTGAAATGAAAGCTTCAGGTGAAATAACACCCGCACTACTCAGTACTGTGGGTTTATCAGACTAAGTTCTCACTCCGGCAGAGATGTATTCACTAAATGCTGAATAGGCAAGTTATTTCCATATAATGACTTTTCTCATCCACTTTTTCTCATTCTTTTTCAGCAAGCACATGAGCAAACTCAAAGGTTCTTTTTAATGTAATTTAGCAATTATAACACAGACTTGAAAAACAGTAATCTGAGTTTTAAATACAGGAATTGAAGTTAAGTAGCATTGAAGTCTAGTTCCCAAATCAGGCAAGGTGTGGGAAGAATATGAATAGTAAGGGGAAAAAAAATCAGAATCTGGGTTCATTGTCAAGTTTATGATTTATTCTCTAATGTCCTAACAGAAAGAGTTAAGAAAGCTCTATAGGTACAAGCAAAGAAGTTGAGAAAATAAGTTATATCAGTGATGCAATGGATGCACTTGTTGCATCGGTGTTTATCAGCCTCAGAACTATGGACAAGTTGAGCCAGGTAAATATTTGTTGTAGGGGTTATTCTGTGCCTTGCAGGAGGTTTTGCAGAACTTTGATGCCATCAGCATCCCCCTGAGTTATGAAAACCAGAAATATCTCCAGACTTTGCCAAATGCCCCCTCAGAGAATAAAACTGGCCCACACTGAGAACTACTCTATTATACTAAATGATCTTTCCTCTCCTGAAAATGAAGGTCAAGAGGTTAAAGAGCATTTAAAACAAGGTAACACAGGCCACACATTTTTGCCTTTATCCTGTATAATGCAAATTATGTGAAATGCATAAGGAACAATTAGTTGAATATCAATCTATCCTTTATTTCAAGGGACTAGTCCTAACCCAACTAGATGAAAAATGTGGGTTTAATGCTTTTTCTTTCATTGGTATCTCAGAAGAACAGCCAAGGAATGTATTAACCATATCTTTTCATTTTCTATATTCTGATGCTTCGACCTAGAGGCCTTACTGACTTTAGATGGACTGTCCCACCCAGGGTTAGCCAATTCTCAGAGATAGTAAAGCACTCGCTCATGAGTGTGCTTTTCAAATACAAACCAATCCAGAACTCACACTCAAACCCTCTCTTTTACTGGTTTCCGAACCCTGGGCCACTACGCATCTTCCCTAAGCACCAGAGCCAAGGTACAGCCCTATACTGCAGAACCTGCTGAAATTGCTCACGCTTAGCCAATCCTAAGCCTGTTTACTGTGCCTTGCCCATTCTTCCCACGGAAACCACAATAAAGGTTCTTGCTCACAGTTCCTCCTCTCCCTCTGCCTTGTAACCAGTCAGTATGCCCCTGGGTGATCCCCACCAGAACAGTATTCCTCTTCCTATTAGGAACTGTGAGTAAACAATAGCCTTTCATTGGAATTTATTGGTTTTACTATACCTCAAGTTTCCTATTAACACATTTAGGAGCTAAGTCTCAAGATGTCAATCGCTGGTTTTGACAGGTCTAAAGGACAAGATTGATCTGCCTCTCAAACAAAAATGACACTTTTAGAAGTGTCTTGTTCCTTTCTGCTCTGTCCATGTTTTAATTGACCCTTAAGCTTTTGGTTTGACCCTCCTTCTTGGCAAACAATGTATTTTCTAAGCTTCATTTTGTTGCTGAAATATCAGCTGCCTCTGCCCACCAATGCCAAATAGAAATGTGAGACACCGTTGGAGGAAACAGAAAAAGTAGCTTTAATTGACAGGCAAAGAGGGGACAAAGCAGGCTAGTGCCTCAAGGACTGTGAGTGCCCCCCATCCCGCCCTTGGAGGGGGAGGTGAGGAGTCTTACAGTGTTTGAGGAGTAGGGCAAATGATCAGCTCATGGACATTTTCCTAACTGATGGGTGGAGAGGTCACTGGAAGTCAGTGTCATCAACCTTCTGGCTCTAACTGGTCTGGGGTCCATGTGCTTGTGGGCAGCATACAGTTCACTTCTTCCAGCTGGAGGGGGCTTCAGCACTTGCCAAACAGCTTCAAGGACATGGCTCAGAATATTATCTATCGTCTTTGAAGAATTGAATTTCCTTGACTTTGTTGAACGGCTGAATTATACTTGTTTTCTTTTTTCTCTGTATTTTTTTTTTCACTTCTCTGATTAACTTGGTTCTTTGACTAAAGCTTTTCTATAGATAAAAAGGCAAATGGAGGACATGATGGGGTTCCACTCTGGGAAGGCCTCCTGGGGTCCTGCTCAGTTACAGTTTCAATGGTGTGTCTGGGGAGAGGCCATTACGGATATAACTGTGGATATAAGAAAGTGAATGAGCTTTGGGTAAAATTAAATCTAGCTTTTAATCCACAGGTTAGAGAATATCCTTGGGTCTTCTGTTTCTACCCACCTGTTTCTGTTTTCCTACTTGTAAAAAGAAAATAATAGTAAAATAATGATTAAGATCTAGAATTATTTTAAGGATTATATGAACTAACATTAAATTTTTATTCATTTAATAAAATATGGCCTATTGGGTACCTGCTGCTCTTTTGTGATGTTCAGGATTTTATCAGGGTGACAAAGTAAATAAACAAATGAATAAATGAATGAGAATTTCAAATGAAGGACCCTGAACAGGGCAAAAGGTCATGGAGTGATAGACCTGACTGGGATGTGCTTTGTTTTTTATCCGTAGTGATTCTACCAAGCATTTTTTTAAAAAAAGATTTATTGAAATACAGTTGCTTTACAAAGTTAGTTTCAGATATACAGAAAAGTGATTCACACATGTATATATATTCTTTCTTTTCATTCTCTTCAATCATAGATTTAGATATGGTGTCAGATAGATCTCTCTGAGGCCACCTGACCCTAAACAAACTCCTTTGCCCTTTTAAGTTTCAATTTAATAACTGTAAAATGAAATAAACTTATAGAATTGTTTTTAGCATGCACAAATTGTATTTAGCACATAATAAAATATTAGCTATTAGGATGGCGGTATTAAAGTTTATATCATTCTCAGAGTAAAATTTGGGGTTTATCCCTCTCAACAACTTCTTTCATAGCTTTCATAAATTTCTAATCTGAAGAACTCCTCTTTGGACTGAACCAAGAATTCCATCTTTAGCAAGACTTCTTTCTGATAGAATGTGCTAGATACCATAGCAATATTTACCACAATGAGTTGCTATTCAACAACAGACATCATGAGAACGGGAAGTAGTGTTTGCAATGCATTTCCTAAAAAACATTTCAAAAAATATTGGTGGAGGAGTTCCCATTTTTGTTCAGCATGTTAAGGATCCAACACTGTCTCTATGAGGATATTGGTTCAATCCCTGTTCTCGCTCAGTGGGTTAAGGATCCTGCATTGCCATAAGCTGCAGTGCAGGTTAAAGATGCAGCTCAGATCTGGCTCTGGCATGGCTATGGCTGTGCCATAGGCCAACAGGGCATCTCAGATTCAACCTCTGGCCTGGGAACTTCCATATTCCACAGGTGTGGCTGTAAAAAAATAAAATAAATAAAATAAAATATTTAAACAAAGATTGGCTGAATGAACAAAAAGGAACTACTGATGGAGAGATTATCAGCTTTATTTTCTGTAAGACCCACTTCCATCTCTTTCCAAATTTCTCTTACTCTTTTTTTTTTTTTCACTTTTCTAGCTCTTGCAGGTGAAAATGGCCTCTATACTTAAGTAGACTGACTAACTCTCATTTAAATTTAATTTAAAAAGAAGACTTTAGTAAAGAAACATTTATTTGTGAAGAGTTTCCAGATACTTCCATCTAAGATGCTGTGTAATCAAAACAGGAAAAAAAGTTTAAACAGTATAGAAATTATTAAATACATCCATGTTTAGAATTGACAACTTAAGTTTTTAATATCATTCTTACAAAAGAAAAAGAGCAATCCTCTAGGTAAGTTATTCTATGCACCTGTATATGGGATAAGGTGCATTCTGGGAAAACCCTAATTTTAAAAATAATAATTTAGAAATTTATAATATGGAACACATATAATTTACCAAGTACCAAGAATTCTTCTAAATGCTTTACGTTAATAAAAGTGGATACTATTATTATCTTCATTTTATTAACTGAGAAAACAAACATAGAATAGCAATGTGGTTCAAGTTCTGAGAGCTAGAAAGTGGCAGAGAAGAAATTGATTCAAACCCAGGCAATCTGGCTCCTGAGTCCATGAATTTAGCTCTTGTTCTACCTCTTGAAAGCAATTAACCTCAATATTAATTTCAAGTCTCAGGGTTATATAAATCATAGGACTTCTACAACTGGATTTGGCTCTGAAAAAACTCCAGTAACAACTGGCATCAATTTATTACTTTCATGGACAATAAAGCAAACACTTAAAAATAAATGCTTTCAGTCCTTCCAAAAGACCTTCATACATTGCTTCAATTTTTGTTTTGTTTTGTTTTGTTTTAACATATCATAGGTATAAACAAATTGCTTAGTACCATAAGTAAATTGTAACTTAGTATTTCTTTGTACTTGGAATTACTGGTTTGAGGGAAGTTAAGATGATGTGAGGTCAAAAGGAATACAGCAGAGGAGAAATTTAACATTTACCAGTAAAGTACAAAACCAGACACTTCCTTCAGGACACATAAAAAGGAGAAAAAGCTATTCATGGCAAAGATAGGATGAGGAAAGAAATATATAGAAAGAGTTCAAGGAAATAATGGAAACTGAGCTATTACTGAAAAAAAAAATGTTCAGAAAACATGAATTACTTTTTATTCCAGAATTTGCTGTGTTTAATCATATTGCTTCAAGGCACTAAAATCTACATAAAGAACCAAGCAATCCAGACCTTCACCCAGTCATGATGTTTTACAAACTTTTGGGATATGAAGCAAGATTAAAATGACAATGCATCGTTTTAAAAAATCCTTTTTGGCATTTCTGGGAAAAGCAGATATCCTGGCAAACTTTGTTAAATGATAAATTCTTTCTATAAGTATTTTAGGGAAAGTAATAAAAACTGGTCCATTAGAAAACTATTTCTGCATAAAACAGCAAATTTTTGTGTTATGTAAATATCACTGAAAGGAAAGATTTCAGCTGCACATAGAGCAATTCCAATGACTTCGGAGAAATTACCTTTGAGAAAATTACTCTGAAGTTAACTATTGGGAATCTTACTGTTATTTGAGATGCTAGCATCCAAAGGGTTTGAAGAAATTGCAAGGTTGAAGGAAACTACAGTCAACGTTCCAATTCAGTTAGAAGAGAAAAAAAAAAAAAAAAATGAAGCATGGAAGGGGAGCATAGCAAATATTTCAAGAGAAGAACATTTTCTTCCAAGCTTAGTGGCCAAAGCTAACTTGGCTCCCAGGATCATTCAGGCATGAGACCCGTGGCCTGTGGCCGTGGCACACCTATACTGCTTAAACTTTTACAGGCTAATGCAAGAAGTCTCAAGGCTATAACCACCTTGAACTATCTGCAGATGTCTGATTTCCTAAAATTCACCCCAAATTAAATTTGAAAGTTTCAATCCCTACTACTCTTTTTTTTTTCCAATGCTGCAAAATTCTTATGTTTGCCGAAAAATGTTTATAAAGAATGAAAACTATATGAAAAAGCAGACAAATATCCATCATCTTCTCTCCCCAGACATAACTAAAATGATTTTTTTCCCCTCCAAAAAATGATCAATGTCTTGGTCTTATGTAACTGAGAGCATACAAAATGAAAAGTGAGAAATGATTTTTCTACATCATTTAATTCCTTTTCATTGATCATTTTAACACCTCGTGGTCTTCTTAGGGAAAATTAGGTTATTTCTAATATTTGACTAACATATAATATTGCAGAGAACATATTTTCACACATATTTTTTTGCAATGTGATTTATTTCCTTTGAATCGATTTCTAAAAGGGAGGGGGAAAATGCCAATCCATTCAGTTTATGAATTCATCTCTTTTAAAATACTATATTGGCGAATTAATGTATATCAACATGTAACTTTTCAAAAGGATGTAGTTGGTATATATTATAAAGCCTATGAGTATCTGACAATGTTTCTTTGTTGCCTTCACAGATCAATGAAGCTGTAGATTGTTACCTGGTTCTCTGATATTTACTGTGGGAGTGGTGAATTTGGATATCAGTCTGAATTCTGCCTCAAGATGCTTGTAGGAGGTTTTTTTTTTCATCTTCTTCTTTTCTTTATGGCTGCATCTGCGATATATGCAAGTTCCACCAGGCCAGGGATTGAATCCTAGCTGCAGCTGCGAACTCCAATGAAGCTGTGACAGTGCCAGATCCTTTAACCCACTATGCTGGGCTAGGGATCAAACCCATGCCTCTGCAGCAATCTGAGCCACTACCGTTGGATTCTTAACCCACTGCACCACAGCAGAAATTCCTCCTCCTCCTTATCTTCCTCCTCCTCCTCCTTCTTCTTTTTAAATTTGTGTCAACTCAAAATGTTATAAGACTGGGATAGGTCTACCCTCATTGTTCTCTACTCCCCCCCCACACACACTTTGGAATTCAGCAAGCCCTTTTTGTTTGTATCTGTTAGACTTTTACACTTAAAAAAAGAAAAAAAAGGGAAAAAAAAAAAGAGTCTGCTTCCAGTAAATCTTTCATGATTCTCCTCTTTCTCCCTCTATCCTTCCCTCCCTCTCTCTCTCTCTCTCTCTCTCAATTCCGACTGCTTCCTCAGAAGTACACATACTGCTCAGGCTAGATCTACATTCTCTGTTCTCTGCATCTATCATTATATCCCTTAAGGTTTTATGTTTTAGTTTTGTGGCAATAGTTTCAAGGAGTCTCCACATCACTAATAGAAATGTTTAATTTAACATCATCAATTCAGCCTTTATTGACTCCATTGCAAGTGTTAATTCATATAAATTAATTTCACTCTTGCTTTTTTCTTCAGTTTTCTGGGACTCTCTTGTATCACAAATTTCACTGTAATGCAGTGGATCTATATCTAGCTTCTGTATTCACATTACATGTATTCTAATCCAAGTGCTACCACTTTCTTGCTATACAAGTATGGGAAAAATTTTTTATATTTCCAAAAGTCCTTGAAAAGAAGATAATAATGATACCTGCCTACAAATTTATGGTGAAGATTAAATGAAATAATCTATGGGAAGTGCTTAATCTAGTGTCTGGCACACAGTAAATAAGCACTTAGCAAATACCAAGTCTTATCATTGTCATTATCATAATCATCATCTCATGGTGACTTTCCATCTCAGAGGATCCTCTTTTTAAGGGTTTCTTCTGTTTTTGAGCAAAAGTACACATCACAACACAGTGATTCTATGGTGCTCTTATGCTTCTTGTTTCAAACCTATTTTTGGTTGCAAAATCCAAATAAAGAGATTGGTTTAGAGACACTTCATCTCAGTTTGCCAGATTTTCAGTAAAATGAGTTCAACTGGGTTGTTCCACATCTCAGGAGCTTATCCTGGAGGAAACACATTCCTGTGGCCACCAGGACGAATGAACATGAAGTTTTGAATAAATTAAAATCAAACCTGGGAGTTCCCATTGTGGTGCAGCGGAAACAAATCCGACTAGGAACCATGAAGTTTTGGGTTTGATCCCTGGCCTCGCTTAGTGGGTTAAGGATCCGGTGAGCTGTGGTATAGGTTGCAGATATGGCTTGGATCTGGCATTGCTGTAGCTCTGGCATAGGCTGGCAGCTACAGCTCCAATTCAACCCCTAGCGTGGGAACTTCCATATGCCACAGGTGAGGCCCTAAAAAAAAAGACAAAAAGCCAAAAAAAAAAAAAAATCACACCTTTCTACCAGTATATATAAGTTTTTAAAGTTTGCCTTGACACTTTTCATCAGAGAGAGGATTTTTTTCTTTTTTGGCCACTCCTGTGGCATATGGAAGTTCCTGGGATAGGAATCAAATACAAGCTTCAGCTTCAACCTACACTGCAGCTGCAGCAACACCAGATCTTTAACCCACTGTTCTGGACTGGAATCAAACCAGCACCTCCGCAGACACAAGCTAGATCATTAACTCACTGCACCACACAGGAATTCTGGAGAGGAGATTTTTTAAATGTATATAATGTTATTTTATTTCATTCAACTATAGCTTCCTGAGCACTATATGTGCCAACTTGTTAAATTAGCTTTCTTGGGGGGAGGGGGGTTAGGACTGCACCTGCGGCATATGGAGATTCCCAGGCTAAGTGTCCAATTGGAGCTACAGCTGCTAGCCTACACCACAGCCACAGCAAAGCCAGATCTGAGCCGCATCTTCAACCTACACCACAGCTCATGGCAACACCAGATCCTTAACCCACTGAGAAAGGCCAGGGATAGAACCCGCAACCTCATGGTTCAGAGTCAGATTCATTTCTGCTGTGCCAGGACAGGAATTCCTAAATGAGCTTTCTATTTACTAATCTTTTTTGTTCTCAATCCTTCCTGGAATATAAACTTCCTGAGAGGCTTTAAGTCATGAGAATGACCACCACTCTATGAAGTGAGTCGGTTTCTAAACTTTGCTTCACCCGATTCAATCAATAATATGCACCGTTATTTAGAGAGGAAAGAATCTCACCATTCAATTGACTTATCAATGCTAACACGTAAGGAGTTCCCGTCGTGGCTTAGTGGTTAATGACTCTGACTAGGAACCACGAGGTTTCAGGTTCGATCCCTGGCCTTGCTCAGTGTGTTAAGTATCTGGCGTTGCCGTGAGCTGTGGTGTAGGTCGCACACATGGCAGGTATTCTGCATTGCTGTGGCTCTGGTGTAGGCCAGTGGTTACAGCTCCGATTAGACTCCTAGCCTGGAAACCTCTATATGCCAAGGAAAGCAGCCCTAGAAGAAGGCAAAAAGAAAAAAAAAAAAAAAGATAACACTTCAAAGAAAAGCAAGTGTACACATCCTTACTTTTGAATGACAGAGAAACAGACTTGAAAAGTGACAAAGTAAAGGAAAAACAGGCAAAGCAGAAAGTACAATGAGATTTAAAGACTTGATGAAATGATGACTGCTTCAACAATAATAAAAATTTAAAAAAACAGAAGATAATTTTTTTTTCAAGATCTCAAAAGTCTAAAATCTCTTTAAATTTAATGAATGTCTAGGATCCAAAAATAGGTTAGGTTGGCATTAATTCCGCATTAAAGGTCATCAGAAACAAGGCGGAAAATCTCACAAGCACCTAATGAAATATTCTAAGGTCATCTCAGACAGCATCTTTTTATCCCTTAGTCCAGAGTCAAATTCATAAATAAGTATTCACAGTGAGAGAAATCCTCTGTGTAGAGTACATGAAGAACAATTTCTAACAAGAGCAGAGAAAATTCTTATGGAAAATTTGCTGGCAATACATTCACAATTTAAAATGTTCCACCTAGGAATCAAGGTAAATGTCATATAAACATGGAATGTGAATACCAAAAGTATCCTTTTAGAAGTCATTTAGGGAGTTCTCATCATGGCGCAGCAGAAAAAATCCAACTGGGAACCATGAGGTTGTGCGTTCGATCCCTGGCCTCGCTCAGTAGGTTAAGGATCCCGCATTGCCATGAGTTGTGGTGTAGGTCAAAGATGTGGCTCAGATCTGGCATTGCTGTGGCTGTGTCATAGGCCGGAAGCTGTAACTCTGATTAGACCTCTAGCCTAGGAACCTCTATATGCTGTGGGTGCAGCCCTAAAAAGAAAAAGAAAAAAAAAAAAAAAAAAGAAAGAAAAAGAAAATGGTCATTTAGTCTAATCCTTTTATTTTGCATAGGGAGAGCCTATCCTAACCAGGTACAATAATGTGACTGACTTAAGGTTCCTCACATTTCGAATGGACCAAAGCCCTACTCAGTGTTTTCAAGACTGAGGATACAGTTGAGGCACAATACAAGCATACACAATCAACATGAGCCCATAGAGCTAAATGGCCTGGGGTCAAAGCCCTCAATTAAATTACTAGAACCAGTTCTAGAATAAGTAGAGGCTCATAGAGAAAGGGCTTCTGAATAAACTGAACATTTTATACTGTTCCAAGATCTTCTGTAGGTATATAGGGGTATTAAAGACAGAGAATACTCTAAACAAATTGATATAAACCTATGTATGTTAGCAGTCTTCAGCTCAGGCTTCTCTCTAGAAATTCACAAATGCAAAACCCAATTCTTCCTCATCAACTACACTTAAAAATATGTCCTTCTTATTGGCTGTGGCTGTGGCCTACGCCGGTAGCTGTAGCACGGATTCATCCCCTACCCTGGGAACCTCCATATGCCACAGGTGTGGCCCTAAAAAGCAAAAAAAAAAGAAAAAGAAAAAGAAAGAAAGAAAAGAATCTTCTCTTGAGTACATCATTTAAAAGGTGGTTCTAGTTCTCTCCCTATTTGATGTCTAAACAATCCTTCTTTGAAATAAGACACTATTACACAACCTAGGACTTTATTCTTTGTTATATACTACACCAGTGATTATCCTCAAGGCATTAAAACATATTTGAAGAGGTAGGACATGTAGAAGTGTTTCAGTCCATGACAGCATATAACCTTTCTATCCTTGCTTTACCAATTAAAAGCCACAAGACAACAGGAAGAAAACAGTGACTTTCTAAAAGTAACATCACTTGGTCCAAATGTCCATTCCTTTCTCTTTATTCATGTTAGAATTTATATCAAATCACACTGTAATTCTAATTCACAGAACCTTTAATATCTTGGGACTCATAAGATCAAATATAATTTTGTTAATAGCATTCTACTCCTCACTTCAAGGTTTTGTGGCTCGACTGGCCAAGCTAACCTACCGGTTAAACTCCTGACATGAAGTGAGATTGTTGCTTTCAGGGTGGTCCTAACTGAGCAACATCACAATGCAAGCCACTATACTTTTTTTTTAATTCTGAAAAAAAGTTTGTGCAAGATTTTTCTGACTAATGAAAAATAACCAAGAAGGCACTAACTATTGATGAATGTTTTTCCCACCAAAACAGCTCACTATTTATAGATCTTTAATATGAGAAGAGTACTCTTTCTCTTATTTGAAGGAAAACATTTAATGTTCCATTATATGAAATCTGGTTTCAAACTGAGAAACTCTCAGATATGTGCAGTTTCAAAAAATAAGGAAAATTCTTAAGAGGTTCATAGATGGGATCATATGAGAAGACCAGAATGAGGTCTGAATGAAGAGGATTAGAATCAGTCATACATGGATATGTATACTAGGTAGTGGATTCAGCTCTTAAATGTCTTTTATATATATATTCATATGTGTGTTATATATACGTATATGTATGTGTGCTAAAGAAAAAGACCCAAGACAGGCACAGAGATGCAGTGTTTGAAAAATCCAATCAAAAATTAACACTAAGTTAGCACTCATTCTGGAGCTGATGAGGCAGAGAACTTTATATGTATGAGTTCATTCAGTGCTCATACTGTATCTCTGAGTAGGTTGGTATTATCCATTTTACAGAGGAGGTCTGTGTTAGTTTCCTAGGGCTGCTGTAACAAAGTATCACAAACTTGGGAGCTTAAGATAATAGAAATTTGTTCTTTCATGATTCTGGAGGATACAAGTCTGAATCACGGAGACTGCAGGACCATGTCTCTCCGAAGTCTCTTGGGGAGGGTCTATTTCACAATGTTCTTCTAGTTTCTGGTGGTTGCTAGAAATCCTTGGCTTTTCTTGGCTTGTAGATGTATCACGTGTGTCTCTCTTCACATGTTCTTCACTCTCTGCATGTGTCTCTTCTCTTCTAATATAAATACCAGCCCCATTGCATTAGGGCCCACCCTGCTCCAATATGGCCTCATGTTAAGGAGTTACATCTGTAAAGACCTTATTTCCAAAGATCATATTCTGAGGTTCCAGGAAGCACATGAATTTTGGGGGAAGGGACACAATTCAGTCCAATACCAGATTACTGCAATCCATAAAGACCTCAAGTACTAGAATTATCCATTTTAAAATATAACATAAATACATTTAATATTTAAAGAATTAATATATGGGGTTTACAAGTGACTTGAGAAAAAGAGATTATTAAAATTGGAAAGGCCTATCTTAAAAAATAAAAACAAAACTTCCTTAGAATAAAAATTGTAAGAATATATATACTCAATGTATATTGTAGATCCAAAAATGAAATTAATTTACTAGAATGTTTATCTGAAATTTTCTAGAATGTAGCACATATAAATAGACAAATGGAAAATATGACAAGGTAGCTAAGAGACATGGGAATAAAGTAGGACAATCCAACATCCATTTACACGTAAATAGAAAAGGAGAAAGAGTATTAAACAGAAGAAATGTTTGAAAAGATAACAAGTAAGAAATTCACACAACTAATAATTAGTCATAACTACTAATTAATGAATATCAAGGAGGGTAAGCAGAGAGAGGGCCACTCAAATTAATAAAATCAGAAATGCAAAAAAAGTCAGAGTGACACCACAGAAATACCCAGGCTCATAAGACATTACTATGGACAAGTATATGCCAACAAACTGGAAAAGCTAGAAGAAATGGATAAACTCCTAGAAACACACAGCCTTCCAAGATTAAATCAAGAAAGCTGAACAGACCTATTACTAGTAGTGAAATGGAATTGGTAATCAAAAAACTATCATCAAATAGGTGAATTCTAGCAAAGATTTAAAGAAGAATTAATGCTTATCCTCCCCAAACTTTTTTTAAAAAATTAAAGAGGAAAGAACACTCTCAAATTTGTTCTCTAAGGCCAGAATTACCCTAATACCAAAACCAGACAGAGACAGAAGAAAGGTAATTACAGGCCAATATCCATGATGAATATAGATGAAAAGTTTTCAATAAAATACTAGCAAACCAAATAAAACAATACATTAAAAGGGTCATGCACCATAATCAAGTGGGATTTATCTCAGAGAGGCAAGGATGGTTTGATATCTACAAATCATTCAGTTTGCTATGACATATTAACGAGACGAAGGATAAAAATAATGATTATCTCAATAGATACAAAAAAAGCACTTGTCAAAATTCAATATCCATCCATAATAATAATAATAAAAATAAAAACCTCTTAACAAAGTAAGTATAGAGAGAACATCCCTCAACATAAAGGCCATATATGACAAACCCATAGCTAATATCATATTCAATGGAGAAAAGCCGAAAGCTTTTCCTCTAAGATATGAACAAAACGAGAATACCCACTCTTCCCACTTTCATTCAGCACAGTATTGGAAGTTCTAGCCACAGCAATTAGATAAGAAAAAGAAATAAAATTATCCAAATTGGAAAGGAAGAAGTAAAACTGTCACTATTTGTAGGTGATATGATGCTATATATAGAAAATTCTAAAGAGTCCACACATACATAAAAAAACTATTAGAAATAATTCAATAAAGTTTCAGGATACAAAATTAACATACAGAAATATGTTGTGTTTCTATACACTAATAACAAATTATAAGAAAGTGAAATTAAGTTTCTGTTGTGGATCAGTAGGTTAAGGACCTGACACTGTCCCCATGAAGATGCAGGCTTGGTCCCTGGCCTCTCTCAGGGGTTTAAGGATCTGGCATTGCCACCAGCTGCAGTGTATGTCACAGATGTGGCTCAGATCCAGTGTCTCCATGGCTGTAGCATAGGCCTCAACTATAGCTCCTATTCGATCCCTAGCCTAGGAATTTCCATATACCTCAGGAGCAGCCATAAAAAGAAAAAAAAAAAGTGAAAAAAGCAATCCCATTTGCAGTTGTCTAAAAAAGAATTAAATACCTAGGAATAAGTTTACCTGAGGAGGTGAAAGACCTGTACTCTGAAAACTATTATATTCATTAAAAAAAGAAGACAAAATCAATAAATGGGAAGACATGAGTGCTAATGGATTGGAAGAATTAATATTATTAAAATGTCCATACTACCCAAAGAAATCTACAAATTCAATGAAATCCCTGTCAAAATACCAATAGCATTTTTCATACAAATAGAACAAGGAACTATAAAATTTGTGTGAGAACACAAAAGACTCCAAATAGTCAAACTTGAGAAAGAAAAAAAAAAAGCTGGAGATAATCACACTTCCTGATTTCAAACTACACTACAAAGTCATAGAGACCCAAACGGTACTGGCACAAAAACAGACACATTAATCAATGGAACAGAATAGAGGGATTAGAAATAAACCTGTGCTTGTTCTATCAATTAATCTATTAGAAAGGAGGCAAGAATATAAGTGGGAAGAGAGAGCCTGTTCAATAAATTGTGTCGGGGAAACCTAGACAGATAGATGTAAAAGAAACTGGACTACTCCCTCACAATATAACCAAGGTAAATTCAAAACATATTAAAGACTTATATGTAAGACCTGAAACCATATAACTCTTACAAGAAAACATAGGCAGTCAAGTGTTTGACATAAATCTTAACAATATCTTTTTGGATATAAAGGGAAATAAAGCAAAAATAAACAAATGGGACTACATCAAACTAAAAATCCTTTGAACCATGAAGGAAACTATCAATAAAAATAAAAGACAGCTTGCTGAATGGGAGGAGACATTTGCAAATGATATACCCAATAAGGGGTTAATATCCAAAATATATAAGAACTCATACAACTTAATATCAATAAAACAAGCAAGCCAATTATAAATGTGCAGACGACACTTCATTTTCCCAAAGACAACATATAGATGGCTAACAGACACATGAAAAGATGCTTAATATCACTAATCATCAGCAAAATGCACATTAAAACCACAAGGAGCTATCACCTCATACATGTCACAATGGCTGTTATTAAAGAGAGGATGTAACAAGTGTAGTGAGGCTATGGAGAAAAAGGAACACCCATTTTGGTTGGGGTGTAAATTGGTACAGCCACTGCAGAAAATGGTACAGAGTTTCCTCAAAAAGTGAAAAGTAAAACTGCTATACAATCTAGAAATTCCACTTCTGGATATTTTCCCAAAGAAAACAAAAACACTAATGTAAAAGATGTATATACCCCTATGTTCACTGCAACATTATTTACAATAACCAAAATAAGAAAGCAGCCTGTTTCCATCAAAAGTGGAAAAAGATGTAGTGTAATTGAAAATTAATATTACATCTTAATATATGTAATGGAATATTACTCAGCTATAAAAGAGTGAAGTATTGCCACTTGCAATCCACTTGGATGGATCTAGAGGGAATGAAACAAGTCAGACAGAGAAAGACAAATACTGTATGATCTCAGTTAAGTGTAGAGTCTAAAAAAACCAAAACAAATGAACACAACAGAACCAACAGGCAGATATAGAAAACAAACTGGTATTTGACAGAGGTGAGGTGGGAGGTGAACTGGACAAAATAGGTGAAAGTGATTAAGGGGTACAAACTCCAGTCATACAATAAGGCATAGATGCAATGTACGGCATAGGGAATACAGTCAGTAATATTAAAAAAAACTTTGTACGATGACCGAGGCTTGTTCTGGAAAACATTTCCTAATGTACATAAGTGTCAAATTTATATACTATGTTGTATGCCTGAAATAAGCATTGTATGTCAACAATACTTCAGTTAAAAGAAGAAAAAGTAAAATGCTCAAGATGTATTTTAAAAGAATATAAAGCTACAATTATATTTTAACCACAAGACCATTTATTTAGAATTCTTTGTAATATGCCATTTATTTAGAATTCTTTATAATATGAAACCATAAACTTCTGAAATTCAACAAGGTATTGGAAGCCAAAGCTAAGAAGAAGAATGGTATCCATTCATTGTAGGATTAATGCATCCTTGACTTCTTTAGAGTCTCAAGTAAACAAATTTATCTTGATCCTCAAAAGGGACATCAGGCAAGACTCAGCAGGATTTGTTACACCTTGGCAGATTCCCATAAGGGTAACTGGAAATAAGAGGGGGGGAACGTGTATATACATACACATGCGCACGCACACACACACACTTACACACAAACACACACACACACACACACACACACACATATATCAACCACCTCTGTTCTCTGAGTCCTGAGGGAACATTTACCCTCTGAACATATTCTCTGAAATTCAAGCTTTTAAAGAATCTTCAGATCTGTGCTATCACTATTCAGGGCCAGTCCGTATTTGTGCTCTTCCTATCTGCGTAGGGTGGTATGGCTCTATTAAAAAAAAAAATGGATAACATTATATTGGCCTCAAGGAGGTGAGGAGGCAGTTGAGGAAGTAATGCTGATGCAGATTTAACTCTGAACAAAGGATGCACTTAAATTAAGGGACTGCAGGTCCCTATGTATCCTAGTTGATTAAAGTGCCTAGGCAGTAAATTGGGACAACTGAAATACACAAGGCAAATGGAAAACATAAACAAAAATCTCATTGTCAGCTGATAAGTTTGGTGTCCCATTTCAGATTCTCTCAGGACTTTCTGATAATGGAAACCAATCTACTTACTATACGATGTATGCAGTAATATTTTTTTTATGGCTGCTCTCACAGTATATGGAAGTTCCCAGATCAGGAATTGAATCTGAGCCCATAGCTGCAACCTACACCACAGCTGCAGCAACACTGGATCCTTTAACCCACTGCACCAGGCCAGGGATCAAACTCATGCCTCCACAGTGACCCAAGCTGCCGCAGTCGGATTCTTAACCCATTGTACCATAATGGGAACTGTGCTTTTAGAAGTTCCCTGGTGGTCTTGAGGTTAAAAGCCTAGCATTGTCACTGCTATGGCTTGGGTTCAATCCCTGGCCCAGGAAATTCCACATGCTGTGGGCTTGGCCAAAAAAACAAACGACTAGCTTTTATTTTATCCAGTTCTATGCAAAAGGCTTCCAGAGTTTTTCTCAAGCCTCTGAACTCAGAATATAAGTCCATGAGTATTTAGCTGGTGAGTGGGTAGAAATTTAATTGAGAAAACATGGCATCCCAAAACGTGGTACCACATGGTTCCCTAAACTCTTCTGCGGGTTGATCTCTAAGGTTGCTCTGATGGCCCAGGGGAGAACCTACACCCCTGACCTCAGTTTGCCACAGTTCTGAGGAGCTACTCTGGATCCCTTGCACTTGGAATCACACTATAGAGAAACTTGGAGTTTGAGGGGTCTTGGGGATTGATGCTCCATGTTTTCTCCATTGAGGACAGTTTTTCCTAGCATCTCTGTGTTTCCAATCCTGCCCATTCTTCACAGCTCGGAGCCAAAGCTGCCTCCTTCATAAAGGCTAATCCCCCTGCACACACACATAGCTACTATACCTTGTGAATTCCCATTGCTCCTTTTCTGTACTTCATTCACCTTACATCAGGCCTTATATTCAGCACTTGCAAGGGTGTCTAATATGTACCATTATACATCCAGAGATGACCTCAGTAGACAGACCATGCTCAGAAAGTGTTTTGTTGAATGAATAGATAAGCCATGGGCACATCTTAGCATCCTTGAGAACACAATCCATGGCACAGTTATCTTTATAACTGTAGAGTTCATGGCCTTTACCAAGAACCGAATAAATGAATTGAGGCCACTTATTCTCATTTTGATTCTGAAGAAACAACTTGGCTTACCCTAACATCTCTTCATCAGATGTTTCAGGAATGATTGTGTTTAGTTCTAACCCCTATCATTGCCATACATTTTTTTTTAATTTTTTTTTTTTGGTGTGTGTGTCTTTTTGCCATTTCTTGGACTGTTCCCATGGTATATGGAGGTTCCCAGGCTAGGGGTCCAATCGGAGCTGTAGCTGCCAGCCTATGCCAGAACCACAGCAACATGGGATCTGAGCCGCGTCTGCAACCTATACCACAGCTCCCGGCAACACCAGATCCTTAACCCAGTGAGCAAGGGCAGGGATCGAACCCACAACCTCATGGTTCCTAGTTTGATTCGTTAACCACTGTGCCACGATGGGAACTCCGCCATACATTTTTAATTTCCTTTTAATTTCACTAACAAGCCCTGTATATGTAACCTGTTAGGCATCTTCCTATGAAAGGAAAAAATTAAGGCTTCAAGTCCACTTGATGACAGGTTCACTGGGAACATATATTTGGATGAGGTAATTCTCATGCAAAGTATAATTTTCATGAGAGATCAGAAGCCTAACACCGCCTTGATAGAAAACATTAGATTCTAAATTGAAGTGACTATGTTACAGGGAAAAATTCTGGAGCAAACCTGACCCTAAAATACCCTGATCTTTAAAGTTTGAGCAAGACATATTTAAACACAGCCAAAAAAATCATTTCTTGGTCCATTAGTTAATAAGAACATGTGAAGAACATAAGAAAGCACGTTTCTTTTTTTTATTTTTTCATTTAGTTGATTTACAATATTCGGTCAATTTCTGCTGTACAGCAAACTGATCCAGTTATACATATACATACATTCTATTTCTCACATTATCCTCCATCATGTTCCATCACCAGTAATTGATTAGGTATAGTTCCCTGTGCTACACAGCAGGAGTAAGCACATTTCTGAAGCAGACCCAAGACAGGAAATTAGAATTTCCATAGCTGTTGTGAGTTCATCAGGGAGTTGAAAAGTCCAGTAGAGATGTCGCTGGAAAAACATCACTTCTGGATTCTTAGTTCCTTTTTTTTACCAGAGGGAGTTTTCTGTAGAGGGGAGATTCAGTAACAACATGAAGGCATGGTGACTCCCTCAGACTAGTCCCTGATAAGCAGCCTTTGACAGTAGATATGGAGAGCCCTTTTACCATGTTCAAGGAGACAGCATTCACTCACAATACTTGTCAACGTGTCCAAAACTTCCAAACTCCCAGATCTGACAAGCTCTTTCTAACAAAATACCAGGTGCCTGTATATCTCATTCCTCCAACTTTCCAAAATTCCTTCATTAATAATACATGTAAAGAGGAGAACCAGATGAGCCTTGTAAGAAACACACTCGACTTCCTCCTAGAACTCGTCTCCTGCTTTATTGGCAAATGCAGAAATTACCCAGCAAGAGCTTAAGAAATTTCGCAAGACTTTGGCACTGGGCTGAAGGTCTGAGTTCATCAAGTACCTCTGAGATCCATCCATCAAAAGAAGGTAATTATGACAAGTCATATATCTAGTTTATTTTTTTAATTTTTTTATTTTTTGGCTGGGCCCACAACATAGGGAAGTTCCTGGGCCAGCTATGGAACCCACACCACAGCAGTGACAATGCCAGATCTTTGACCAGGGAACTCCTCTAGTATCCTTTAAAAAAAAAAAATCACTTTTTTATCCAATCACTTGTGATAGAACATGATGGAAGATAATATGAGAAAAAGAAATATATGTGTGTGTGTGTGAGTGTGTGGGGGTCACTTTGCTGTGCAGCAAAAATTGACAGAATATTGTAAATCAACTATTCTTTAATTTTAAAATTTTTTGAAAGAAGGGTTAAAAAAAAAACCCACCTTTTGATGTCCTCCTGGTTCATTTCCATGTATATCCGCAGTTCCCATCATAGTGATCAATGACAATATCAGGAAGCCATGGAGACCTGCAGCACCTAGCCTTCCAATCTCCCAGCAAAAGCTTCCATCTGTGTCAGATATTGCTGGTTTATTGCAAAACCATACCTGGGTCCAGATATCTCTATTTCCCTTCCTCTTTCCCCATCAGTAAAGAACATTTCTTGCACAAAGACAGCAGAAAAATTGAAGAGCAAAAACATCCTTTTTTCTATTCATATACTTGCTGAGTGAGCCCTTATCACTGCTGGGGAAATGCTGATATGTTTACATAGAGGACCTCGGCTATCTGAGGAAGGGTGGATGCAATCAGAGAAAACTCTGAAGTTTCAACCTGGATGTCTATAAATGTTTGTGTTTCTGTGGAGAGAAATGGGGGAATCAGGAAAGGGAAATGTTTTGATAGAGAAATATTACAGGAAGTTTATTTTATTTTATTTTATTTTGTCTTTTTTGGGCCACACCTGTGGCACATGGAGGTTACCAGGCTAGAGGTCGAATTAGAGTTACAGCTGCTGGCCTAGATCACAGCCACAGCAACATGGGATCCAAGCTGTGTCTGTGATCTGCACCACAGCTCACGGCAACACTGGATCCTTAACCCACTGAGGGAGGCCAGGGATTGAACCTGCACCCTCATGGATGCTAGTCAGATTCGTTTCTGCTGAGCTACAACAGGAACTCCCAGGAAGTTGATTTTAGACATGTTGAGCCTGCTGGAGTCTGTCTGAGCCACATTGTTCCCATCTGTAAAATTGGGGAAATATACTGTTGTGCAGGGAAATGTGAACTTTAAATACATTTGTTGTTAAGTTTACAGTACAGTAGGTGCTTATAGGTAGTAGTTGTTTTTCTTTTAAGCCCTGAAAATAGCCAAACCACTTTCTTTCCATGATTAATGGAGAGGAATCTGAAACACACAACAAGGGCTGAACAAATTCAGTAAATTTCAGACAAAAACGTATTGAAGGGAGTTTCCACCATGGCACAGTGGAAACAAATCCGACTAGTATCCATGAGGATGAAGGTTCAATTCCTGGCCTTGCTCAGTGGGTCAGGGATCTGGCATTGCCCTAAACTGTGGTTTAGGTTGAAGATGCAGCTCTGATCCTGTGTTGCTGTGGCTGTGGTATATGCCGGCAGCTGTAGCTCTGATTTGACCCCTAGCCTGGAAACTTCCGTGTGCTGCAGGTATGGCCCTGAAAAGCAAAAAACAAAAAAAGAAAAAAAAAAAAGAAAATCAAAATATAAGAAGCTCAAAATCTCAAAGCTTTTGATTGAAAACAACTCCTCTCTTTGAAAATCTTCATTTGTTTGTTCCATTTTGAGGCAAATTTTGCCCTCATCTCTCATTTCCCTCCAAATCTATCTACATCATAAGGACAACACTTTCTATGGGAGACTGTGTCTGAGGTCTACCAAGTCATAAGAATCGAACATCCTTTTCTTTGCCTAAGAAAAGAATACGTTGCCAAACCTAAACACAGCTTGAATTCAGATGGAGTATTCTTTAAATTCTGAACAATTTTTCAGTTTGGCTAAAACGACTTGTATTCCCTCAAAAGGCAATACTTACCAAAGAGCAATATCCAGCAAAGCAAGTCTCTTTTTACTTCACACATAAGGACAAAGCAAAATGGGCTGTTTAATAATAAAACCATAATTCAGACCAGATCACTCAAAATATGTTTGCACTTATTTAGATCTTACAGATAAATCTAATTTAGAAAAATATGTGATTTTCAGTTCCTCACTTACTCATCCTTTTTTTCTGTTTTAATTGAGGGCGTGTGTCATTCCAACCTCTCCAAATAGTACTGTAGAATTCAGAGAATTCATCTCTGCTACACTTTTGATAACTTCCACTTCTCATGCAATGGCAGCAAGATGGAGACCTGAGACGATGTTCGCGGTGGCTTGTTCCCAGTGAATCACAGTCTGAAGAGGCCCCTGGCAGAAGTAGAGACAAATAGCCCCAAGGTTCATTTGGAAGAAGAGAACTTTATGGAAATATCAAGCCTTCTTGGCAGTCTGTAGCCCCTGACAACCTTTATTAGATTCCCACAAATGCATGGAGCGGCAAGCCCAACATTCTGGATTCCACATGAGTTCCTCAAAGCCATGAATGTGGAGTTAAATATTTCCCTGGTTTTGGAAACCTGGGGCACATAGGCTTTAAGAACAGTGAAATGTCTTTCCTTTGCTCCCTTAGAAGGACAGAGAGATGACTCCTAAAATTCCAGTTGTGGACCCTCAGAACGAGTTTGAAGCTGCGATAGCCTCAGTTCAGTTGTCAGCTGTTTCTCGATTGAGTGGAGGGTACACCAACTATGGAGAGTTTCCCAGAGAGCCTAATGTGATGCTTGGTGATTCTAAAATAAGGCAAGGTCTTTGAATCACATTCTTCTCCTTGAGTTGTAATCTGACGATCAAGTGGTTAATTCTAAAACTTATGGATAGTGCTTACTATGTACCAAGTGCTAAGAAAAAAAGCATTAGGGACACAATGTCAAAAAGATATAGCTCCTGGCCTCAAATATTTCTTGGAGGAAACAGGTAAATATATAGACATTAACAATATTTTTTTGACAAATTACATGAAACATAAATACATCAGGTATTAGAAGAGGTGATAAGGAGGATCATCTAACTCAAATCTGGAGCTGAAAAGAGGATCAGAGAAAGTTTTCCAGATGAAATGCCCACTCAGCTGAGAGGATGGGGGGATGTAAGCCAGGCAAACAAGGAGAGATTGTTCCACGCAGTGAGGAAAATAGTTAAGGCCCAGAGGAAAGGCAGAAAATGGCCCATTCAGTAACTTCAAGCACTTCAATATGGGGGGAGTGTTGGGTTCAAGAGGAGAAATGTCAAGAGCGCTGAAGTTAAAGAGGTTTTTTTTAAATAAATAAATAAATAAATAAAAGGAATTCAGAGCCTGCACGATATGTTATGCTAATGCTTACATGTTTAAACTTTGTCATAAGGATGATGGTAAGTTTTAGAAGGGTTTTAATCAGACAAGAGAAATGATCAAGTGTCTACATTGTTACTATTTTATTATTTTTTTATTTTTTGTGCTGCTGTATGCAGTGGCTTGATGTGGGATCTCAGTTCCCAGGCGAGGGATTGAACCAGGGCCACAAAGGTGAAAGCACAGAATCCTAATCACTAGACCATCAGGGAACTCCTGGTAACACTTTATAAAACTCTGGAGCTTGGAAGAAGGAGTCAGGAAAATCAGGTAGGCATCTGAGGTAGTGATCAAGGTGGCAAGGATAGGAACCTAGACTGGACACTGGCAGTGAATATGGACAGAAATGGATAAACGAGAGAAGAGCAGAATGTGGATACAGCCGATCTTAGTGAATGATCGCTTGTGGGAACAATGGAGGCAGAGAAGTAAAAAATGACACCCAGGTTTTTGAATTAGGCAACAGGAGATAGTGTTCACTGAGAAAGGAAGGATAGGAGAAGCAGGGCAGAAAATGATGAGTTCAGTTGGGACATGTTAAGTCTGGGGTCCCAGAAGAACAGTCAAGGAGGAAAATTCTAGTAAGAAGGTAGAAACATAAACATAAATGTTTGATTCTTCCCCAGTATGTGTAGTAGGTGATGCCCTAAATGAGTGACACCCCCAGGGACTGTGTGTGTGTAATGAGATATAACAAGACCATAACAAATATCACAGGAAGACCAACAATTAAAAGGATCAACCAAGAAAGAAGTGCCATAGACAGGCAGAGTAGAGAATTCCCCTGAGGGTGGAGAAACACAGAAGACAAGGAAGGGTGTTTCATGGAGAAGAGTTCAAATCAAGGAGCTCAAATGTTATGGAGCGGTCAAGGGAGATAAAGTCCGAAAACTGTCCATCTGACTCTGTAATTTTAAGCCAAGAAGACAAGTCTTGGTCCAAAAGTAGTATCTCAGCAGAGTTTTGATTCACTCTGGACTAGCGCTTGCCAGTTTTTTTTTTTTTTTTAATAACAGCAACCAATTTTTCATATTTCTTATTATTCGCAGCTGAGATGTACCACCAAGCTGCAGAGCTCCAAGACCCTTCAGCTTCAATATATGGAGGGAAAACCTGAAAACTGAACTTTTTTGAAACAAAAAGGGCTTCAAGTGTTTTTATTTTTCTTCCTCTATCAAGTGGTGAGCCAATACTTGTGCAGTCTTTACCCAGACATGTAATACATTCATCCTCTCTTTAGGGTGGGGTATTCCAGACAGCTTTCCTTCTGTGTGTCCTTGAAGTCAAGTTCAAATAGAGTTCATGGGAAATATAAATTAAGCAAGTGCTTCTACATTAGCATTTGTTTTGTTCCAGAAATATCCATTTCTAATGAAGAAACTTCTCTCCAAGTTTGCTTTTAAAGGATACTGTGAGCAATTTTATTATTAATTCAAGTATGTGATCTTTGATTTAGAGTTGTATGAGATATATTCAGCATTATTTGTAATAGCTCAATTGGAAAAATAAAAATGTGATTTTCCCAGAAATTTCAAAATGTCTTGCTATAAATATCTCTTCATCAGTTAGCTAATTTTGAAGGCTTAAAATATATAAGCAATGGGCATATTTCTTGCATCTGTTTTCATACGGAAGCCTTTGGGGTAAAATCAATACACAGCTAGCTCAGGATGGGAAGCCCTCAAAAACAGAGGGACATGAAAAATATATCTTCTGCCATTTTTTAAAAACTTAAATCGCGATTCTATTGACAGTAGATGGTCTTTATCTATTTGGGATGGCTAGGGAAATGGCTTATGGATCCAAGTTGTCACAATGAATTGGGATCTCTCAAATCACAGAGTAATTCCATGCAGTTACATAAGCTTGAAACTCAACCTTTGCAAGACTCAGTGAGAACCCTGGTTACATATTTGGGAATAAAATTGATGGAAAAATTCTCTTCCACCAAGTCCTCATGCAGCCAGCTTTCCAAAAGGTAAAGCCTTAACCATGGGCCAAGGAAAGTGTACCAAACACTTCTGCTTAATTGAGTTTTGTTTTTCATGAGGGTTTGGTAACTTTCCCCTTTTCTCTTGGAGTGAACTGCTCAGAAGATCAAGTTAACATTAGGAACAAACGAAAACATAGATATCAGCCTTAATTGTCCCAGCCCTCAAATCCTTGTCAAACAACCACTGATAGTAACAGGAACTTTCTATTGGGTGTTTGTTGACTATATCAGCTACCTGGCTGGGCACTTTGTGTTAATAATCTCATTTAATTATCATCACAACTGTATAAGGGGATTTCTGTTGTACACATTTGATAAGTGAAGCATTCAAGGGTTAGTGGAATAAGTGATGTTCCCACATGTTCACTCAGCTAGTGTGTGACCTAGGCAGGATTTGTTCTCTGATTCCAGAGCCCAAGGTTTTAACCACAGTGCATACTGCCTGTATTAACGGAGACCCTGCCACCTCTCCTACCTACTAACCAATAACTGGAGAGTCTATGCATTTATACATACGTACAAATTCACAAAAAATACCCAGCCTCTCTTGTGTTCCCAGATGCCCACAAGCACTTTTTCTTCAAAACTTCATTCTGGCTATTTGCTTGACCCATGAGGTGAAATCAGGTTACGGCGGACTGATTCACTATGCATTTTTTCCTATCCAAGAATAAGAGATGCTTTCCTTTGATGGTGTAGAGAGTGTGTGGAAAAAATTAATACGACTGGAAGCCAGCCCTTCCTTCAACACACTTGGCTTTTCCATGAGAGTTTGCCCCATTCATTTTTTTCAGCAAGCCTAGATTCTAAGACAGCTTTAAATTCAACCCTAAACTAGGCTCTGGGGAAGTCACAAAAGAGACTGAAGACCGGGTCCCTGCTCTTGATGAAGATAGGAGCTTAGCTGGGAAGATCATTAACCAACAAGAGATCTAGGTCCACACCCAAGTCCCAGTTAATGCACACCAAACTGCACCTGAGTGCTGAGGGCAGCAGAGGAGGGAGGAAAATTGCCCATAATTCCAGATACCCGAGCCCTTCATTTCTCATTTTAAGACACAGATGAAAGCGGACACATTTGCCTTTGATTTCCTGACCACTGGCACTGCAGTGTGTTTGCAGTTTGTGAGATTTCTGTACACTGGGAAAACATAAGAGGGCCACAAAGAGGATTTGTCAGTAGCAACAGGTAGAAAGAAGGAAGGATCCATGTCTGAGGTTTCCAAAAAGGTCACAGCTTCCAGTCCTCATCCTGGTGGCAAAGAGAGTTTTACGCTTTTCTGCAGGACTCTATACAACTGCACATCAGTTCGAGCCACCACATTAGCACAAGAGTGCTGAGTCGTTCCAGAGAGAGAGCGAGGAAGTGAGCCAGCAGCCACAGCTGGCAGCCAGGGAAGGGAAAATGTGCTCCCAACACTCAGTGAGTCACCCGTACAGACAGGACGGAGTGCCTGCCAACTTGGCCTGGACGCCTAGCTGGAGCTCACACACTCAGCTGGGTCAGGATTTGCATCCATGGTGAGTTCTCAGGCAGTAGCTCTAGGTGGCTGGGTTCACGGGATCTTTCTCCCTGGTGCCAGCACTAATTTCCCATGGATCTGATGGTCCAGGGACTTACTTCCAAAGAAAGCATAAAGCTGAGGTCTGGCAGAGGTGGCTGGCCACTGGCGGCTCCACCCACACGTCCCAAGTTCATATCAAGTGTCAGTACTTCCGGTTGCAAGTGGCATCCTAGCTGAAGTTCCTTCCCCCAGCTCATTTCCTCCTGTGGTTTCAAAGGCCACCAAATTCATCCACATGCTTCACATTTGCTCTCAAGCTACTCATTAGAAAGAAGAGTATGTCTGATAAGTTTGTCACACAAGAGGTTGTGTCCAGTACTCTGTTTATGATAAATCAGTTCAATTGAATCATTCTCAAAGGAAAATAAAACAGTTGATTGTGGCCAACAGAGAAGCAAAACAGAAAAGTATATGGCTGTCCACACAGGATAATGAACCCATCTTTTCCCCCATGAGAAAGCAGGTGGGTCATGATAGAAGATGCGCTTGTCCTAAGAATTGAAGAATTCTCTTTAACACAAAGATGAAAAGAGAAAGCACCTACACAATGCACACTTCAAGTATAAGAATCCTACAGGGACCTTACTAAGAAAAGAACACCTCAGTAAGAGTCTGTATTTTTAACAAGTGCCTACAGTGATTTTGATACAGGTCTAAGAACCCACTTGGAAAAATGTTGTCTTGCAATATACAGGGCCACTAAGGCAGCGGCATTTAAATGACACTTGGCAGGACCTTCTGCCCAAATATCATCTTCATAGTTAAGTGCTTAGCTGCTTTGCTTTGGATCTTGAAGACTTCTCTGTTTTCTGATGGGTGATGGAGAAGTGGGAGGGCAGAGTAGACATGCCTTCAGCCATTATAAGACAGAAATTTTATATTTTATATATGAAAGATTATATTTCATAAATTCTAAGAGATTACATCTTTTACTTTTTTAATTAAAAGATCAAAATAGCTGCAGACAGGAATCTAGAAGCTGGGAAAGGAAGTGTGGATGATGAGACAGGTGAGAGAAACTGGGAACTGCCAGCGCTACAGCCTTTACCTGAGCAGGGAAGTACCATAGGCTTTGTTACGGTTTCAGTTCTCTTTTTTTCCTTTTTCAATTGAAGTATAGTTGATTTACGATGTTGTGTTCATTTGGGATGTACAGCAAAGTGATTCAGTTATGTGTTTGTGCGTGTGTGTGTGTGTGTGTGTGTGTGTGTATTCGTATTCAAGTCTTTTTCATTATTAGATAATGAATATAGTTGCCCGTGCTATATAGTAGGGCCTTGTTTATCAGTCATTACTTCATTCAACATGCAAACATTGATTATCTGCTTTGTGAAAAGCACTCTGCTTGGTGCCTAAAAAGATACCAAGACTTCAAAAAAGGATATAAATATATTTAAATGAATAGAAAATGTGCTATTTAAAATAACAGTTAATTTGATCTTTGTGAATAGCAGATGGTTTTCTCTTCAGCCTGACACCTTGACTACTTTGCTCTGAGTGTGACAGGTGAGGTACCCAGCATGTGGTTGGAAGTACTCTGGGAAGAAAAGAGACAGCGAAGTTAGTTTGACAAGAAAGTAAGGAGAATGTGAAGAATGAGGTTTTACGTACCATGGGCAACATGGACAGGAAAGGGGTGTAGGTGTGTAGGGCCCATCCCACGATAGAGGGGTGGCCTTGTGGAGTAATGCTAGCTGGTGAGAAATTCCTCAGTTGAAGGAGCTGAAATGACCCAGAAGGATAGCTGTATCAAATATCCTTTTCTTTTTTTTCTGTCTTTTCTCTTTCTGCAGCATATGGAAGTTCCCAGGCTAGGGGTCAAATCAGAGTTGCAGCTGCAGCTGCCAGCCTACAACTCAGCCACAGCAATGCCAGATCCAAGCCATGTCTGCAAACTACACCACAGTTTCTGGCAATGCTGGATCCTTAACCCACTGAGCAAGGCCAGAGATCGAACCCACTTCTTCATGGATACCAGTTGGATTTGTTTCTGCTGAGTCATGACAGGAATTCCTCAAATATCCTATTTTTACTATATGCCACCAAAAGGAGTGTAAGTGCTACTTCAAATGAACAATATAATGAGGAATATTATGAAGGAAATGAAACAAAAGGAGCAATTTCTAAGTCTAGTTGGTGGAGAGCTCAGATAAGGTAAACGCTTTACGAGTTGTATGTGATTCCTACAAATAGCAAATAGGAATGAGGGGAGCTAATTATGGGACTGAGACCATTGACTTCCCAGAATTTGTTGAAATCTTAGAGGAGACCCTGAACTTCCCAAAGGATGTGAGACAATTTGATTTCTGTTCAGTATGTAGAGGAACTTCTGCTGACAGCCAAGGTACTTAAAAGAATGGAAGCCATCTTTTCATCTCTACATTTCCCCTCACTCCCCATACATTTAACCCTGGTTTTTAAGGATGTCACCCTCAGGAGTATGAGATCCATGCATAAGGTTAAATGCAAGACGGTTCCATATGCAAGAGGTAAATGCCGGACATGGGGGCATGAGACTTCTGGTCTATGTGTAAAACAGGAAATAAGAGGCAAGATGTCTTCCAGCAGGAGTGATTAAGGAGGATTCCTGGGTGAAGTCAGGTCTGAGCTCAATCCTAAAGAACACTTATAATCAGGATGAAATTGAAACTGAAAGGATAATGTGTGAGCAAGTCAGGAAAGCTCAAACCACAATGGAAGGTCATTAAGAAGGACAAATTGGGAGTTCTCCTGAAGCACAGTGGGTTAAGGATCCTGCATTGTCAGTGTTGTGGCTTGTGTCACTGCTGTGGCATGAATTCGATCCATGGCCTGGGAACTTCCACATGCTGTGGGGGCAGTCAAAAAAAAAAAAAAAAGAAAAGAAAGAAAAGAGAAAGAATAAATTGGGCACAAAGGAGGAAGGACAAGTCAGGAGGGCCAGATTACAGAATAGACTGCAAATGCCTCTGAAAAACATGAAAATGTCTGTGTTAACCTTGAAGGACCTGGCTGGATAGGGCTGGAGAGGTGGAGAGCTGGGCCGCTGAGGCTGTGTGTGGTCTTGCAGACAAATCCATGCACATACTCCAAGGGTCTTCGGGGCCTTCATCTCCTGAGGACACATCTGGAAAGATAGTTATGCATCCAGTGCCTTGCAAACAATACTCAACTCCGTCCAGGTCTCTGTGGAAGATCAGAAGCCATAAGGGCGGCTGTCCTGACTTCCATTTTTTAAGAGACTCACCAACATGCAGCCCATTCTCCCACAGTGTTTCATGTCTGAGATCCCTGTGGCTTCACTGCCTCTTTAAACAGAAAGTGTAGACCCTCATGAGTAGAGTAAGCATCAGGGCTTCCTGCTCTGCAGGTTCACATGCCCCAGTCATGTGGGGCCCATACCTCTGCCAGGCCACCAGGGACAAAATTGTGACTAATTGCAGTTGGAAAGAACAATGACCCTTGGCAAGGACCAAGGGTCTGAGCTGATGGTGAGGTTTTGTTCTCAAGAAACAGAGCACATTTTCTGTCTCCTCACTGTGGGATACTCCTAGGGCCTAGGGAGCCACACACTTTTCCCCATAGACTCTGCTCCTTGAATTCTCAACAGTGCTTGCAAAGTTCACAGTAGTCTTGGCCTTTTGGACACACCCTGAACCCAATTCTTTTTTTTTTTTTTTTTTTTTTAGTGCAGCACCTACGGTACATGGAAGTTGACAGGCTAGGGCTGCAATGTGGTGTCCAAGCCATGTCTGTGACCTACACCACAGCTCATGGCAATGCCAGATCCTTTAACCTACTGAGCAAGGCCAGGGATCAAACCTGCATCCTCATGGATATGAGTCAGGTTTGTAACCTGCTGAGCCACAATGGGAATTCCCCTGAACCCACTTCTGATTTCAAAGCCACTCTTGTCAAAGTTAAAAGGAAGCTGGTCAGGGGAGGGTAGGAAGCAAATGTCTTAAGGAGCCTAAGCCACATAAATTCATGTTTATTTAATAGGAGCCCAAATCCATTACATCACAGAGCTCAAAAAAGAAAAGATACAATTCTAAGCAGAGCATCTCTCAGCTGTGTGCTGAGGGGGGAGGTGTGGGGGACAAGGCAGTGGTATGGAGAAGAGGTCGAGAAGCCAGCTGACTCAGACAGTATTGAAGGAGGAGAATAGCAATGGGGGGCAAGGAGACTATGAGGAGCTCACTGAGTACCTGGCTCTCTAGGTAAAGCAGGGAGAACAGGAAGATTTAGAAAATGTTGTAATACACTAACACCTCTGAGGCTTTGAGAACCTGCTCCCTCCCCCTGACTGAGGATGCCTTTGAGGACAGAGAAGAACAAATCTGATTCCACATTGGATCTGTTTCTTTTACTTTAAACTTTATTCTGCTGCTTTTGCTTCAAGTTAAGAATGTTGCCTATAGCTGAAATGTACAGGACAGCCCATTCTCAAGGCTCTGACCTTTAAGGGTATAACACTTGCCCATTCATATAGAGATAAAAAGTTGCAGAACAGAGAATAACATTTATCTGGATGAAAGTTTACAGGAACATTGCACCCTGACCTTTCTAAACAGCAGCAAGAACAAAGGATTCCTGCACCAAAAAGTCTGCAATAAGCAGCCATACCCCCTCTCCTTTTAGTATAAAAAAAAAAGCCTGAATTCTGACTCCAGTAAGATGATTCTTTAGGACATGAGTCCACCATCTGCTCAGTCTGCTGACACTCTGAATAAAGTTGCTATTCCTTTGCCCAATAAATCATTGCTTTATTTGTTGGCCTGTCATGCCATGAGCAGTATCAGCTTGAATTCAGTAACATTTGAGCTTCCTCTTTATACCACTCCATGTCACTCCTTTTTTTCTGCCATGTCCCATTAAACCTCACCAACCCGGTGTCCCAGGTTCTGAGGGCCTTGCATTGTTCTCAGAGCCAGGCTGCCTGTTCCACTAAGTTTTTCTGTATTTCTAGGAGGCTTGGACACAGAGGCTCTCATTGTGTTGGTCATTAACGCTGTTCACATAATATTTCTCATTTTTCAACTGAGGTATATGGTAGAAGCACATCTCCCTGCCTTTGAAGGTTCCTCTGTTTCACCTTGTTTTTTCCACTTCCCCTTGAAATAGCCCCTTACTTTACTTTGTCCATGAAATATGAAAAAGTGACACGTGGCCCTTCCAGACAGAAATTCCCACTTCTGTGCATGCCTCATCACCTGCCACTTCACTTATTCAGTCATAGTGAATCACGTGTTCAGATGCAGCCTTCACCAGCTAGAGTCCCTGGGAACTATGATGAGCAGAGCTTCCCCTCCCACCTACCACTTAACCATGTTGAAGATAATGCATGAAAAAGAAATAAACCTGTTATTTGTATCCACCACACCCGAGGAGTTGTTTGTTACTGCAGCACAACTTGGTCTGTCCAGACTGATGTGCATATGTATGCTAAGAGTGATTTTTCTGAAAACAAGAGTCAAATGCCTGTGATTTTCATGTATCAGGGACTAAGGGTGCATGCTGGTGTGTATGTCTGGGTATTTGTCTTATAGGGAAGGAAATGTATTTGTGTAGTAATATTCCATTGTATATATGTACCACATCTTCTTAATATACTCCTCTGTTAATGGACATTTATGTTGTTTCCATGTCTTGGCTATTATGAATAGTGCTGCTGTGAAAATAAGAAGTCAGAGCACTGACAGTAAAAGGGAGAGTTTCCTGTACGTCAAGAGGCAGTAAGTTTTACAAAATTGCTTGTTTCTAGGTCAATCCAAATAGCTCTTATTCCTGACATTTTGTTGGTAATTGATTCAGTTATTCTTATGAATTCCTTTGCTGTCAACTCTCCCTCCTTCCTTTTGACACTGCTTGGCTTCAGAGGACTCCCTGACCACACTTTCTCCTTCTAACATGCTTCTTAGAATCATGAGTAAAATAAGAGAAATTGGATTTTAAATGAGGTACTAAAGGGTACCTCTGTGAGTAAAGAAGTTAAGGTGTCACACATAGACATTCTGAAATAACAGAAGTGACATTTCATAATCCTTTATAGTATATTAAATACTTTTACATTTGTGACCACCTTCACTTAAAATTTTTTATAGTTTATTTACAATGTTGTGCCAATTTCTGCTGTTCAGCAAATTGACCCAGTCATATATTCATAAAATTTTGTATATTCTTTTCCATCATGGACTATCCCAGAAGATTTGATATAGTTCCCTGTACTATACCTTGTTGTTTATCCTTTCTAAATGTAATAGTTTTCATCTACTAACCCCAAACTCCCCATCCACCCCTCCCCCCTCCCCCTTGGCAGCCACCTGTCTGTTCTCCTTGTCTATAGGTCTGTTTCTGTTTTGTAGATAGGTGTATTTGTACCATATTTTAGATTCCATATGCAAGTGATATCACGTGGTGTTTGTCTTTCTCTTTTACTTCACTTAGTATGAGAATCTATTTGCATCTATGTTGCTGCAAGTGGCATTATTTCTTTCTTTTTAATGGCTGAGTAGTATTCCATTGTTTTTTTTTGTTTGTTTGTTTGTTTTTTTTGTTTTCCCACTGTACAGCAAGGGGGTCAGGTTATCCTTAGATGTATACATTGCAGTTACAGTTTTTTCCCCCACCCTTTCTTCTGTTGCGACATGAGTATCTAGACATAGTTCTCAATGCTACTCAGCAGGATCTCCTTGTAAATCTATTCTAGGTTGTGTCTGATAAGCCCAAGCTCCCGATCCCTCCCACTCCCTCCCCCTCCCATCAGGCAGCCACAAGTCTATTCTCCAAGTCCATGATTTTCTTTTCTGAGGAGATGTTCATTTGTGCTGTATATTAGATTCCAGTTATAAGTGATATCATATGGTATTTGTCTTTGTCTTTCTGGCTCATTTCACTCAGGATAAGATTCTCTAGTTCCATCCATGTTGCTGCAAATGTCATTATGTCATCTTTTTTTATGGCTGAGTAGTATTCCATTGTGTATATATACCACTTCTTCCTAATCCAATCATCTGTCGATGGACATTTGGATTGTTTCCATGTCCTGGCTATTGTGAATAGTGCTGCAATGAACATGCGGGTGCATGTGTCTCTTTTAAGTAGAGCTTTGTCTGGATAGATGCCCAAGAGTGGGATTGCAGGGTCATATGGAAGGTCTATGTATAGATTTCTAAGGTATCTCCAAACTGTTCTCCATAGTGGCTGTACCAGTTTACATTCCCACCAGCAGTGCAAGAGGGTTCCCTTTTCTCCACACCCCACTCCAGCACTTGTTATTTGTGGACTTATTAATGATGGCCATTCTGACTGGTGTGAGGTGGTATCTCATGGTAGTTTTGATTTGCATTTCTCTTATAATCAGCGATGTTGAGCATTGTTTCATGTGTTTGTTGGCCATCTGTATATCTCCTTTGGAGAAATGTCTATTCAGGTCTTTTGCCCATTTTTCCATTGATTGATTGGTTTTTTTGCTGTTGAGTTGTATAAGTTGCTTATATATTCTAGATATTAAGCCCTTGTCTGTTGCATCGTTTGAAACTATTTTCTCCCATTCTGAAAGTTGTCTTTTTGTTTTCTTTTTGGTTTCCTTTGCTGTGCAAAAGCTTTTCAGTTTGATGAGGTCCCATGGGTTTATTTTTGCTCTAATTTCTACTGCTTTGGGAGACTGACCTGAGAAAATATTCATAATGTTGATGTCAGAGAGTGTTTTGCCTATGTTTTCTTCTAGGAGTTTGATGGTATCCTGTCGTATATTTAAGTCTTTCAGCCATTTTGAGTTTATTTTTGTGCATGGTGTGAGGGTGTGTTCTAGTTTCATTGCTTTGCATGCAGCTGTCCAGGTTTCCCAGCAATGCTTGCTGAATAGACTTTCCTTTTCCCATTTGATGTTCTTGCCTCCCTAGTCAAAGATTAATTGACCATAGGTGTCAGGGTTTATTTCCAGATTCTCTATTCTGTTCCATTGGTCTGTCTGTCTGTTTTGATACCAGTACCACACTGTTTTGTGTACTACATCTTCTTAATCCATTTCTCTGTTCATGGACATTTTGGTTGTTTCCATGTCTTGGCTATTATGAAATGCTGTTATGAACACTGGGATAGCTGTATCTTTTTGAATTATAGTTTTGTTCAGACATCTGTGATCACTTTCAATTTTTAACATCCTGGCACCTACTTTGACCATTTGAAAATACGTTTGTGTAGTGCTGTACTATGTCTCTATTCCTAGCCAGAAAGTTACCAGATAATGACAGTCTATGACAGACTGAAAACTTTTTTTCCTCAAATATTTGCACCAACCCCCTTCCTTGTAAGAAAAGTTTTATTTCCTGCCTTCGCCATGTGATTTGTAGTGTCTCCTATAGGATAAATAAACACCCCTACCTCACTGAAATTGCACTTGTTCATATGATGTGGTTTCACCAATGGAATGTGAGAAAATGTGGTCTGAACACCTCAGAAACATTTAAGCGGCTTTACCATTTTTCTCCAGTTATCTCACATTTTCAGCTCCATCTCCAGACTGTATCAAATAGTGACCACTCCTGCAGGCTGGGCACAAGAAGAGGAAGACACTTGGAGTGGAACTAAGTGGATGTCCAGCAGCTATAGCCAACTCATAGCCAAAGACCATATTATGAGAAGGAATAAATGTTTGTTGTTTCAATCCACTGAGATTTGGGAATAGCTGATTATCACAGCACAAGTTGATTAATAGCCATGCTAAGCAGGATACACTAAAAATAATGTGGGTAATTTTTAAAGTACTTTAACATTTCATTTTAGAAAGAGTTGAGAAAAATGGAGGGAGAATGCACTTCAGTATCATCAAAGAGATCTGCCACTTTATGAACTCTTCATCTTAGCAAATATGAAATGCCCTCTGGAGAACATTTTTTTCTGCATCTCTTTCTATCAGAGGCAATTTTCCCTCACACTCCACTTGGAATCTTGTCAACCAACTTGAACTCAAAAAGATTACTTGACCAAATAGTTTGAAATACATTATTATATTAAGATCCATGAGCTCACTATAATTCTCAAAAAAAGAAAAAAGAAAGCCAACTTATTAGTCACCACTGAGATAGCCTGGGAACCAACTCTGTATCAGAAACTAATGGGGAAAATTAAATGCTTAAGTATTTCAATATGAATCATATGAACTGTTTTTCAGTAAAAAATAGTACTGGTTGATGAGGCAAAGTTTTTCTTGGCAGAGGAATCCCAGGTAATGAATATCCAATACATTATTATTTAACATTATATAAGTTTACAACCACCAACGAAATAATGGTTTTAGGAAATGACTATCAAAAAATTCTAAAATCTCTTGGGAAAAGATTGATGGGTAACTGGGTATTTGCAGCATGATCAATTGTTACTGTGTGGGTTGATGCCTGGTTTTAAAGAGGAAATATAAATTTTACACTGAAGGGGTGAGGCTAGCCATATCATCATTTCTAAAAGTGGAACATCTGGACATGGTATGGCCACTGACGATGTAATATGAAGTTCATAGAACAGTTTTCAAGGATTCTTGTCAGGAAAGATGGCCTGAGTCTAATCAAGTCTTTAGATCTAACTTTAGGTTTATAGATAATATGGAGAATAGAGAACAGGTGGAATCTATCTGATATAATTACAATAGGGAAGAAGAACTCTAACTCTGTATTACAGCTGTTCCTTTAACTTTTTGCTGTGTTGCCTGTGCTTAGTCATGCTGGCTCTGCACATTTTGTAAAAGAATGGTTCTGACCTTTAAGAGTGCATTCATATAGAGATAGAAAGTTGCAGGACAGAAAATAACTTTTATCTCATTGGAGGTTTATAGGAACATTGTGACCTGACCTACACAGATAGTTGCAAGAACAAAGGATTCTGACACCAAGAAGTTTGCAACAACTTAAACATGCCCCTCCCTCACCTTGCCTAAATGCTTTGCTGAACTCCTTCAAGGAGTCCTGGGGTGTGAGGGACGCAAGCCATTAGTCTCCTTGCATGGCCCTGCAATAAACCTTCCTCTGCTCCAAACTCCAATGTTTCGGTTTGTTTGGCTTCACTATACATCAGGCACACAAATGTGCCTTCAGTAGTATAACCTTGTTGCATATTTCCATATTGATTAATATGATTAAGTTTGATTCATTTGTTTATTTTTACCACCCATCTGCCCTTGTGGAATATAAACTCCAACAGCACAGGAATCTTGTATAGCTGATTCACCACTCTATTCGCAGGATCTGTTACCATATTTGGCATGCTTTGGGTGTTCAATACAAATGTGTTAAACACACAAATGAATGAACAAGTAATTTTAACCTCATCAATCTTGTTTCCACATCTGCAAAATGGAGATGACAATCTTGCCTTAGAGGGTTTACTCAAGGGTTGAATGGAGTAATAAACAGCATCTGGTCCAATTCGTGGGACCCTCTAGGTGTTCAATAAGTGGCATCTATTCCTTTCACAAATATCATAATCTGATTCTCACAATAACAGTTTATTATGGGGCAGGAATTATTGCCCCCACTCGGCAAATGGGAAAATTGAGGCACTGAAAGACAGGTAAGGAAGATGACTCTCAGAGTTCCCACTGGGGCACAGTGGAAATGAATCTGACTAGTATCCATGAGGATGCATGTTCGATCCCTGGCTTCACTCAGTGGGTTAAAGGATCTGGCATTGCCATGAGCAGTGGTGTAGGTCACAGACACGGCTTGGATCCTGTGATCCTGTGTTGCTGTGGCTGTGGTGTAGGCTGGCAGCTGCATCTCCAATTCAACCCCTCATCTGGGAACCTCCACATGTTGCAGGGGTGGCGGCCCTAAAAAGCCAAAAAAAAAAAAAAAAGAAAAAAAGAAAGAAAAGAAAAGGAATAAAAGAAAGATGACTCTCACCTGGACTTTCATTCAGACTACACAGCCAACCACACCCAGAAAATCCTGGCTTTTAGTCTCCAACACCTACTATGAGCCTCACCCAGGTTTGCAGGTTTCATCACACCAATTGCTCCCCCTGCTCTGGACCTGCTCACTCCTGGGTGGTTGATGCTGGGTCTGCTGACATGCTGCAGGCTACTCCTCTGTATGGAGATGATGCTCCACATTCCAGGGGCCCAGCCTTGTGCTGTCAGGCCACACAGTTCCCCTTAGCAGAGTTTCCAGACAAGCCTCTTGTCCTGGAGCCAGTATGCTACTGTACAAACACAGGAAACCATGTATGATGTATTCTGGACCTTCTCAGGAAGGTCTGTGGTGGAGCAGCCCAATTATTCCACCACATCAGACAATACGCAGGGGCCAGGCTGTGGAGCTGGTGCCCTCACACACACACAGTTTCAAAGCTGAGCAAAATCTCATGCAGTTATGCAGCCAATGATCCATCTAAGGTGTTTTAGTCTGTACAGACAGTGGTCTTTTAACTTACATTGGATTTGGGGAAATGAGTCAATGTTTACTTGCTTTGACATAAAAAGTTTGCACTTTTTCTTGGTTGCACCCATGATACACAGAACTTCCAGGGCCAGGGATTGAACTATGCCACAGCAGTGATAACACCATATCTTCAACCATTAGACCAACAGGGAACTCCCTGCACTTTTGATGCCACTAATTCTAGAAATTGTTTTCACTCCTGGTGCATCCTTGACTCTTTCATGCAACCATAGCCAATAAGCCTCACAGCCACTGAAATTCTACATAATCCATTTCTCCAAACAAATCTCATTCTTCGGCTCTCTGTGTACCTTACATTCCAGTCATGCTGCACCACTCATTTTCCTGAACATTCTTTGGCAAATTCCCTGTTCCAAATCCTTGCTCTGTTGAGTAATACGGCACAGAGATAGCCCACAGTATTTATTTATTGACTTATATATCCCACCTCAGACCTAAAGATTTGATGAGATTGGTTTGCAAAAGGAAACAATAAAATCAACATGTGTAGAATTTAAGGAGCATTTTTTTTATTAATTTATTTTTTTTTCCCCGCTGTACAGCATGGGGATCAAGTTGCTCTTACATGTATACTTTTTTCCCCACCCTTTCTTCTGTTGCGACATGAGTATCTAGACATAGTTCTCAATGCTACTCAGCAGGATCTCCTTGTAAATCTATTCCAAGTTGTATCTGATAACCCCAAGCTCCCAATCCCTCCCACTCCCTCCCTCTCCCGTCAGGCAGCCACAAGTCTATTCTCCAAGTCCATGATTTTCTTTTATGTGGAAATGTTCATTTGTGCTGTATATTAGATTCCAGTTATAAGTGATATCATACGGTATTTGTCTTTGTCTTTCTGGCTCATTTCACTCAGTATGAGAGTTTCTAGTTCCATCCATGTTGCTCCAAATGGCATTATGTCATTCTTTTTTATGGCTGAGTAGTATTCCATTGTGTATATATACCACTTCTTCCTAATCCAATCCTCTGTTGATGGACATTTGGGTTGTTTCCATGTCTTGGCTACTGTGAATAGTGCTGCAATGAACATGCGGGTGCATGTGTCTCTTTTAAGTAGAGTTTTGTCTGGATAGATGCCCAAGAGTGGGATTGCAGGGTCATATGGAAGGTCTATGTATAGATTTCTAAGGTATCTCCAAACTGTTCTCCATAGTGGCTGTACCAGTTTACATTCCCACCAGCAGTGCAAGAGGGTTCCCTTTTCTCCACACCCCACTCCAGCACTTGTTATTTGTGGACTTATTAATGATGGCCATTCTGACTGGTGTGAGGTGGTATCTCATGGTAGTTTTGATTTGCATTTCTCTTATAATCAGCGATGTTGAGCATTGTTTCATGTGTTTGTTGGCCATCTGTATATCTCCTTTGGAGAAATGTCTATTCAGGTCTTTTGCCCATTTTTCCATTGATTGATTGGTTTTTTTGCTGTTGAGTTGTATAAGTTGCTTATATATTCTAGATATTAAGCCCTTGTCTGTTGCATCGTTTGAAACTATTTTCTCCCATTCTGAAAGTTGTCTTTTTGTTTTCTTTTTGGTTTCCTTTGCTGTGCAAAAGCTTTTCCCTTTGATTAGGTCCCACTGATTTGTTTTTGCTTTTATTTCTGTTGCTTTGGGAGACTGACCTGAGCAAACATTTGTAAAGTTGATTTCAGAGAATGTTTTGCCTATGTTCTCTTCCAGGAGTTTGATGGTGTCTTGTCTTATATTTAAGTCTTTCAGCCACTTTGAGTTTATTTTTGTGCATGGTGTGAGGGTGTGTTCTAATTTCATTGGTTTGCAAGCAGCTGTCCAGGTTTCCCAGCAATGCTTGCTGAATAGACTTTCTTTTTCCCATTTTATGTTCTTGCCTAAAGAGCATATTTTTTGTCAAAGGGAAATAGAATATTGGGATGATTCCTTTTGTGGGCCTCATTTCCAAATTGCAGAAAATGGGATCCATGGGGCTGATTAAGACATATCTCTGATATCAAGACATGTCTGTCACAAGCCCTTATGGTCTTTAGATACTTCAGATATAGTCTTCTTTAAATCAGCCAAACCAGTTCATGCATTCCACAGAGTGATTAAGTAGCCTCTGCTGACCTGAAGCAAATAGATTGCCTGATATTTCTCCATCAAAGATGGGTTTATTTGAGATCCTCAGAGAATTGCAGTTTGGGGGTCTACAACCAGGTACAAGGCCCCATACAGCAAGGGAAAGAAGGAGAATGTTTTATAGAGTGGAAAGAAAGCTGGGAGGGCTATATCGAACATGAATCCAAACGCTTTCCATTGGCTGAGTCCTTCTTCCTCCTGTTGGGCTCTGCTATCATCTCAAGGTGTGAGAGTTTCCCATCTGGTCTCTGACTCTGCTTAGTTGAGGTTAATATTTAATGGGTTTTTGTTTGTTTGTTTGTTTGTTTGTTTGTTTTTGCATTTGACCATAACTATAGATGCAAACACATTTACAGTCGTGCTTGTTTCCTCTCTCTTCTGCTTCCTTCACAGGAGTCCCACTCCAGTGTGGGAATCAGCACTAACCAACAGTATTACCAGCTTGGTGAGTGAATCCTCATGCATCTTTTCCTTTCGAAAAGAAAAACAATCGACTATAAGAACAGACCTATTTTAGGCAATGACTTGATAAATTTTTTATGAGCTACAGGTCATTAAACATTTAATCTTGGCAATTAGAGGAGATCTAAACAAGAAGCAAGGGGGCATTTATTTCACACTGAAGGTGGATACTGCTTGAAAATAAAATCTGACAAGTTAAAGGGACTTGAAGGATTGTTTTAGGCTAGTCATCTCTCTATATAATGCACCACTGGGGGTTGGAGATCATCTTATTTCATTAAGAAATTCTATAGCAAAGAGACAAAGAAAATGTAAACAATGTGATCATTTGTCATATTTCTTAGGTTTATTAAAACAAAAGAATGCAGACTAACATTTCTGAAGCAAGAATTGAAAGCTGTGATTTGACAAGGATAAGTGTGTTCATGAGAACACATCGTTAGAAGCTAATACTTGCCTTAGAAAAGCTAAGTGTTGTGGTGGCCATATCTATAGGCAAGATGTCAGAAAAATTGTTGAATTCAATTCACCCTGTCAGTCATTAAGCAGTTCTGGTGCACCCTCTGAGATGAAGGTAATAAAGGCAAGTTCACATAAATTGCAATTTAAGAATCTAACAGTTGTATGGTTTTATTTAGTCACAAAGAATTGTTATTAGCAAATACTTGGATTATATTAAAATAATTTTAAACCAACACTGAAATCTTGAATTTTGTCATCTATATCTGATATTTAATGAGCTGACAATTTTAGACAAATCTAGAACTAAAGATTAAATTCTTTCAAGATGTATTAATAATCTTATTCCTGGTATGGAGTAACATTAGCTTTTTATAGATCTCTTTGTCCCTTTTCTATTTGCTCTTAATTCCCCCTTCTACAGGGTTATCATGACAACCTTCCTAAAATACTTAGTTGGTATTAATATCCTATTTTAAACTCTTCCATGGTACGCAATGACCTACAAGTCAATTTTTAAATGGCAGCATCCAAGTTTCTCCACTATCTGGCTGCCATTTAACTTTCTTAACTTTCCTGTCTTCCTCCATTCCAACCCCTCAAACCAAAAAAAACTATTTTTCCAGCTCACTGAAACTTATCATTCCTAGACATTTTTTGATAGGGCTATCAATGTACTCATAATCTGTAGAGCAATGGAAAATATGATTTTTTTAATTTGGCTTTTAATATGACATGGGGGGGATGTTTAAATCTTCAGCTTTGTTCAATCACTCTCAGTTAACAGAGTCTTAGCCTGCATGGTTACAGTAAAGATCTCTATCTTCTAGATTTCTGTCTATTGAATTAGGGTAAGATCTACTATTCATTACACAGACTCTCAATAAACTTACATGGCTATCAGACAGGAAAATTTTTGATGAACTTGATGGAAAGACTGAAAATTATAGATCAGATGATTACCTGTGGCCAAAGTATAGGATTCTGTTTTTATATGACAGAGAAATCCAGTGATCAGTAAGTATTTTGTTTCTCTGCTCAGTGATAATATGAAAGACAACAATTTTCACTCCACACCCTTAGCCTTTTGGCTTTTTCCTCAGATTTCTAGCTTCCTGGACAAAGAAAAGAGGCTCCAGGCATATGTTCATGATCAAAGAAAGAAGAGAAACATGCTCTTAGCTATAACTCTATCTTTCTTATCAAGGCAAGAAATCATTATACAAAAGCCACCTCCCTGAAAATTCCACTTATAACTACATCATGGACCAATATTTGGCCAAATATTCACTTCAGTGTGTAAAGGAGGAATAGAAAGAGAGCATCTGGCTTTTTCAGCCTCACTAATGGCAAGGGAAAAGGGAGCTGGCGATGGATGTTAGTGATTTCTCAGTGCTATTTGGCACTGGAAACATCAATCCTTAGATCCCTAGACTGTCCTTCCGGTGCTGTCTGCCCCATCTCTGCTAACTTTATAACCTTTCCAGGACGACTCAGGCTGCTCTTAGCTCTGATCACTCTTTGGACTCCAACCATTCACTGAGGTCTGACTACATTATCCATTTGGTCCCTTTCCCAGATGGCACAATTCAATGCAGTTGCTGTAGAGTTCCTTATTCCCCCTGTAACAGTCCCCTCTATCCACATTACAAAGGAATCAGGAATGTTCTTTAAAGAAAAAGAGTATGGCCCCCTTCTGCCCAATCACACTCTATCATTACAGTTATTTATAATATGGAAATATCCCTCAACTGACCTGGAGATAGCCAACAAGTCATCTTCTAGAACACAGCCAAAGCAAATCTCCCTGATTCTTGGAGTTCATATCTTCTCCAACATTTCAAAGTCATTCTCTCCTCACCAGCTAGGCATCAAGTGTGTATTGGAGAATATGCTGAAGTGACCCTAGAATCTTCTAAACTTTGCCTTTGTTCTTGGTCCTCTGATTCTCACAATGCCTCCTGCTAATCCCAAAATAAGATATCTTCTACTTTCATCTTCCAAACACCATTGTCATGGCTAAACTTAAATACTGATCCAAGTTATCTCTTCTATACAATCAGAAAAATAGCTGTGGTAGCCATCAGGCCCAGTCCTTGATGTTAAATGAGAACTAAAATAATTGTTATTATTTTTGCTTTTTAGGGCCACACCTATGGCACATGGAAGTTCCCAGGCTAGGGGTCAAATCAGAGCTACAGCTGCCAGCCTACACCACAGCAACACAGAATCCAAGACACATCTGCGAGCTATACAACAGCTCATAGCAATACTGGATCCCCAACCCATTGTGCAAGGCCAGGGATCGAACCTGCATCCTCATAGATACTAGTCAGATTCATTTCCACTGTGCCACAAGGGAATTCCCAAGAAAAATTATTTTAAAAGTCCTTATTCTCTCAACTTTTGCCTATTGGCAAAATCCAATTTTGAATGAATGAAGTTGAATATGCACTTTCTTTGATTTTTTTTTTCTCTTACAAACTAATTTTTCAAAATGCTACCCAGTTATTTTTCTTTCTTTTTTTTTTCTTTTTATTTTTTTACAGAATAAAATACATACATTTACACACAATTACATTCACACAGATTATTATAACATGGATCTTAAGGAACAGATTAAGTGACTCCCTCTGGAGTAGTGGAATGGAAAATATGCTGAGACAAATAGGAAATTTATTCTATACTTTATCCCAATTTTATGGCTTTCATCTTTACTACTTAGTTTTATCTATAATATTTCAATTTTTCTTTAAAAATTAGCATTATATTAAATTGTTATATTATGCAACTAAAATTTATAAAGAAGAAAGCCTTATATACCATTAAATATTTTATACAGCATAGTAAAAATAATAACTGGTAAGAACAACAAAAATAATACACCCTCTGAAAATAAGTAAAATATAAAATGCATAAGTTGGTTAAAAACAGTGTAGCTATATAAATATGTCCTCACAATTTGTTCCATCTCATTGATTCTTCAATAAAGGCATTATACCATTCTAGGTGATGTGATAAACAAGACATTATAGACTTTACATTGTACCATGGAGAGAAATGGTTATTAATAATACAGTTGTAGAACTGTATTATTTCATTGTACAGTGGCATTATTTAATTATAATTATCATAAATTATTTGATGGAGAGGAAATCAGAATCAGATGTAAGAAGACTTCAGCATTCCAAGAATGATGTCAAATGACCCCCTTCATGGTGGATTATACACTTATTTACTGTAAGATATATTTCTTCTCCAAAGATTCTTTGTTTGTGTATCAATTGTAGATTTTTGGTTTGCAGTTATTCCAAAGTTTTGATGCAAGAGTCTATATGTATATGAGATTGTTTTAAGTTGTTGTTCTCTTAACTGCAAGTTCATCTCCCGTGTCCTGCATTTGTACCCACATCTTCTCATGATTTCTGATTTTGATGGTATAATTGTGCATTTCGTATCTTTACTGTATATATACCTTGACTGGTGAGCCTTGTCATTTGTGGAATTTTTGTTTCCTGTTGCTGTCTTTTCTTTTCTGCCTAGAGAAGTTTCTTTAGTATTTGTTGTAAGGCTGGTTTAGTATTGCTGAATTCTCTCAACTTTTGCTTATCTGAGAATGTTTTACTTTCTCCTTCAAATCTGAATGAGAGCCTTGCTGGGTAGAGTATTCTTGGTTGGAGGATTTTTCCTTTCATCACGTTAAGTATATCATTCCATTCCCTTCTGGACTGCAGAGTTTCTGCTGAAAAATCTGCCAAAAACCTTATTGGGATTCCCTTGTATGATACTTGTTTCTTTTCCCTAGCTGCTTTCAAGATTTTCTCTTTGTCTTTAATTTTGGTCAGTTGGATTATTATGTGTCTCCGTGTGTTCCTGCTTGGGTTTATTTTATATGGTACTTGTTGTGCCTCCTGGATTTGAGTGAGTGGTTCCTTCCCCATGTTAGGAAAGTTTTCGGCTATTATCTCTTGGAATATTTTTTCTGTCCCCTTCTCTCTCTCTTCTCCTTCTGGCACCCCTATAATACGGATGTTGGTGCGTTTAATGTTGTCCCAGAGTTCTCTGAGACTCTTCATTTGTTTTCGATCTTTTTTCTCTTTTCTGTTCTGCATCCATGATTTCCACTAATCTGTCCTCCACCTCGCTTATTCATTCTTCTGCCTCCTGTATTCTGCTGTTAGCTGCTTCTAATGAATTTTTTATTTCAGTTATTGTATTTTGCATCTCTTCTTGTTTAAGTTTTATATCTTGTATCTCTTTGGTTAGTGTTTCCGTAAGTTATCAATCTTTGCCTCCAGTTTATTTCCAATGTCTTGCATCTTCTTCAGCATCGACAGTCTAAAGTCTTTTTCCTGGAGGCTGAGAATCTCCTCATTGCTTAGCTGATTTTCTGGGGTTTTTCCTTTCTCCCTCATCTGAGTTATAGTTCTCTGTCTTTTCATTTTTATAGGTTTTTGGTGTGGTAACCTTTTTATAGATAATAGAGTTGTAGCCTCTCTTACTTCTGGTGTTTGCCCCCGTTGTGGCTGAAGTCAGTATGGGGAGCTTACTGTAGGCTTCCTGATGGGAGGGGCTGATGCCTGCCCCCTGGTAGGTGGAGCCGATTCTAATCCCTCTGGTTGGTGGGGCTTAGTCTCTGGATGGGATTAGAGGCCACTGTGTGCCTGAGGCTCTTTAGATAGCCTGTTTACTGAGGGGTGGGGCTGTGATCCCACCTGGATTGTTGTTTGCCCTGGAACTTCTCAGCACTGACTGATTGGTGGGGCCAGATTTTCCCAAAATGGCCACCTCCAGAGAAAGGCAACTGCTGAATATTCCTGAGAGCTTTGCCTTCAATGTCCTTCCCTCACAACAAGCCACATTCACCCCTGTTTTCCCAGGATGTCCTCCAAGAACCGCAGTCAGGTTTGACCTAGGTTCCTGTGGAGACCTCACTCTGTCCTGGGACCTAGTGCTCGTGAAAGTCTGTGTGTGCCTTTTAAGAATGGGGTCTCCGTTTCCCCCAGTCCTGTGGAGCTCCTGTGCACAAGCCCCGCTGGCCTTCAATGCCAGATGCTCCAGGGGCTCTTTCTCCCAGTGCCAGATCCCCACATGTGAGGGTTTGATGTGTGGCTCAGAACTCTCACTCCTGTAGATGAGTCTCTGTGAACCAGTTAGTTTTCAGTCTGTGGAGCTTCCCACCCGGGAGGTATGGGGTTGTTTATATCATGAAATCACCCCTCCTACCTGTGGATGTGGCCTCCTCTTTTTCTTCTGGAGTAGTGTATGGGTTTCCGGTCCATTTGGGTGGAGATTGCTCAGTCTTTAGTTGTGAATTTTGTTGTTTTTAGGAGAGAAGTTGAGCTCCAGTCCTTCTATTCCACCATCTTAATCCCATCTCCAAAATGCTACCCGGTTATAATTTCACATTCCTACCTATAGTTTGTATTAAAGACAGGCTACATGCACATGGTAGTGCCTTTACTTCGCTTGTCTCTTTCTATATTTGGAGATAATCTTAGGCATCCTAAAAGACTCTTTTAACTGTCACTTCTTCTGTGAAACCATTAACACCTTGGAGGGAGTTTCTACTCTTACTTGGGATCCCAAAGAATTTTAATAGAGTTATTTGTATTGCTTTCACATTATATGTACTGATTAATACTCTCTTTCCCTTTGAGGGAAACCTGTGGCTTATTTAAACTTCCTTTCCTTAAATCTATGCAGGGATTCATGAATGTGTATTGAATGAATGTCTAATAGCATGTTTGCTTTTTCTAAGATTTTTTTAAATTTTTTTTTTCTTTTTTATGACTATACCTGGAGCATATGGAAGCTCCTGGGCTAGGGGTCGAATCAGAGCAGCAGCTAAGGCATACGCCACAGCCACAGCAACACTGGATCCAAGCTATCTATGTGACCTATGCCACAGCTTGCAGCAATGCCTGGTCCTTAACCCTTTGAGCAAGTTCAGGGATGGAACCCACATCCTCTCAGAAACAACATTGGGTCCTTAACCCATTGAGCCACAATGGGAACTCCTCTAAAAAATCATTTCACTTTTAAGTACTGAGACAACCCAAGATGCAGGTTTATTGTCACTAATATATTGAATGCTTTGGCAGAACAGTCCAGAACCATTCATGCCAAACACCGATATTTTCCAGAGTAGTCTGTGGAAATAACCTTTGGATGTAAGCTTCATTCTAACTTATTTAAATTATTTTAACATACCCACCCATAACATTACTAGGTGAGAAAAGGAAGATTGGGGTATTGTTTTATTTTCCTTAGTGGTTAAGAGCATTTAAAATAGTTGAGGGTTTCCTATTGTGGCTCAGTGTCCCTGACAGAGTGTCCCTGAGGATGCATGTTCAATCCCTGGGTTAAGGATCCAGTGTTGATGCAAGCTGTGGTATAGGTTGAGGTTGTGGCTCGGATCTGGCATTGCTGAGGCTGTGGTGTAGGCCGGCAGATGCAGTTCTGATTAGACCCTGGCCTGGGAACTTCCATAAGCCATGGTGTAGCCCTAAAAAGACAAATGATGATGATGATGATAATTTGATTTGATGTAACTGAGTTTGAATGTCCAAATTTCTGAAAAATCCTACTGTCTCAGAACTTGAGACCCAAACAGTGTTTATATTATATCTGGCTCTGGATAAAATGTTTGAAAGCTCAGTTATATAAATATGTGTACATATGTATACATACACATAACCATATATACATACATATACCCATACACAGTTAAAACAGTAGTCCAAGATGTTTTACATTTTATTTATTATTTTATTTTATTTTGTCTTTTGTCTTTTTAGGGCTGCACCTAAAAAGAGTTTCCCAGGCTAGGGGTCAAATCAGAGCTGTAGCCAGCAGCCTGCACCATAGCCTCAGCAACACAGGATCCAAGCTGAATCTGCAACCTATACCACAGCTCAACACAACACAGGACCCTTAACCCACTGAGCAAAGCTAGGGATTGAACCCATGTCCTCCTGTATACTGATCGGGTTTGTTAACTGCTGAACCACGAAGGGAACTCCTGATGTTACATTTTAATTTTTGTCTCTAGAAAGAAAGCTTCAAAACATTAGTATTAGTCCTAAAGAATATTCATTTGTCTCTTGTTTGAAAACCTAGAGGGATATATATATCCACCTCCGCTTTTGCAAAAGCATGATGGTTTAAAAGCCACATCTAAATGGTCTGTCTGCTTGTTCACTGGTGTTGTCTTCAATTCTCTTTGCGACAACCTGCTCCCAGCTGCAGTTGCACATTCAGCCTAGAAGTTCACAGCCCAGAGACTTTTCTATTACTCCCAAGTTTACCAACAGGGAAGCTGTAGTGTTCTCACAGAAAAAGCCAAAAGTTGCTTGAAGAGTTCCAGTAGAGGTCATATTTTCCATTTTATTTTAATTTCTTTCTGATCCGGCACCTTAGACCAAGACTCATTTCTTTGACCCATGGTTTTGTGATATTAAATCCCACCACAGCATCAACATTTTACACTCTTAAAAAGCTCCTACGGTACATACATTTTCACCAAACACTTTAAATAGTTTGTAGCTCTTAATGTTATAGTTTTTTTGAGTTGAGGAACCATGGGACATATTTTAAAAGTCAAAGGATAGAGACGTATATAGAATGGAAAAGTGATAGTCCCCCTTTGTGTTCCAATCTATGCTGCAAATCCCTTGGCCTTGATGGAAGTACCCTTAATGCACTATCTTCCTATGCTTTTCCTGCGCAGCTCACAGACATGTTTTTTCACTCGGATGCAGCTTTTCACACTTTGGATGATGGGGAGGATTAAGCACATTATATGTGAGTTAACATCTGGCTTCCATTACATGTTAGATACTGCGGAAAATGAAGGAGCATGAAAGCACATTATCTCAGCCTGGATTTCTTCCTCTGTTACCAATATACACACTTGGTAACACATATGCACATGCACACACACACACACACACACGCGCGCGCGCGCACACACACACACAGAGTCATTCTTTACTTAAATGGTGCCATAATATGCACACGGTTCTGTGACACGTTTATCTCACTACTTCTTGTCGTCTTTCCTTGTCAGGATATGTAACCATTCCTCATATTTTTCTCTTTCTTTCTTTCTTTTTGCTTTTTAGATCTGCAGTTGCATCACATGGAGGTTCCCAGGCTAGGCGTCAAATTGGAGCTATAGCCACTGGCCTAACCACAGCAACACCAGCTCCAAGCCATGTCTACAAGATACACCACAGCTCATGGTAATGCCAGATCCCCAACCCACTGAGCAAGGCCAGGGATCAAACTAGCATCCTCATGGATACTAGTGGGGGTCCTTATCACTGAATCACAACAAGAACTTCACATTTCTCATCTTTCTTAATGAGGATCTCATAGCATATGGACTTTCCCATAATTTATGTAATCATTTCTGTATTTGATAGACTCTTGGGTTGTTTACAGTTTTCCTGTTAAAAGAAATCTTCACAATTCTTATTTTTTCATATGTTCAAGCTTTTTGGGAGGCAGGTTTTAAGTAGTAAAACTTGAAGGGGAGTTCCCATCGTGGTGCAGTGGTTAACGAATCCGACCAGGAACCATGAGTTTGCGGGTTCTGTCCCTGCCCTTGCTCAGTGGGTTAACGATCCGGCGTTGCCGTGAGCTGTGGTGTAGGTCGCAGATGCGGCTCTGATCCCGCGTTGGCTGTTGCTCTGGCATAGGCTAGCAGCTACAGCTCCGATTAAACCCCTAGCCTCAGAACCTCCATATGCCTCGGGAGCGGCCCAAGAAATGGCAAAAAGACAAAAACAAAACAAAACAAAACAAAAACTTGAAGGTAATGAAGATTTTTGGGTTTTGATAGATAACCACCAAATGGCATCAAAAATACTGTAATAATTTCATTCCATGTTGCATAAAAGTCCAAGATTCCTCACACTGTTATTGACACTGAATAATAAAGGAGAAAGCTTTAGGAGTTTCCTGGTGGCTCAGTGGATTAAGGATCTTACATTGTCGCTACTATGGCTTGGGTTTGACCCATGGCCCTGGAAACTCCACATGCCACAGGTGCAGCCAAAAGAACAAAAAAGAAAATTTTTGTGTCCTATATGTATGAAAACATAAATTCTGGAAAATGTCCATTGTTGTTTGTATCTCTAAATCGAGAAGAAACCTTTTCAAAGTCTATTTGTTTCTTAAGTTTTAAAACCACATATAAAATTTGACATAAGCAGCATGCCTTACTTCCCAATTAAATGGAGTTATAACTGGTAATGAAATATAATTTATAGTTTAAGACAGGACAAGAACATATCAAACATAAGTAGTTCCCATCATGGCTCAGTGGAAACAAATCTTTCTAGTATCCATGAGGATGAGAGTTTGATCCCTGGCCTCACTCAGTGGGTTAAGGATCCAGCATTGCCATGAGCTCTGGTGAATGTCATAGATGAGGCTCAGATCAAAAGATGCTGTGGCTATGGTGTAGGCCGGCAGCTGTAGCTCCAATTTGACCCCTAGACTGGGAACTTCCATATGCCGCAGGTACAGCCCTAAAAAGCAAAAACTAATTTAAAATAATTTTTAAAAATTTTTAAAAGAAAAAATTAAACGTAAATTTGCTCTCTGTTGTTTGGGGCCCCTCCCTCCCTAAGGTACAACGTGAGCCAGAATCTCCTGTTAACCAGAGCTCCTCCAAGATAGGAGAGCTTGTCAACAGTAAAGATCAATTCTTTTTTTTATTCTCCTGACACTAGCAATGTAACTTCTTAAAAGAATAGTGTTCTTTCCTAGCTCTGTAAGTGGTCATGGTGATGTGTTCACTCTGCACTTGTTTACCTGGATTATGTATCCTTGGTGAACTTTATGTAAAATATCAGTACGTCATTTTGATGTATGATCCTTTCTCTGAAAAATGTCTCTGACTGTGCCTTCAGCTTCTAACAGAGCTTCCTGAGACTCTCCTCCCCTGGTTATAATCCTTAATTTGGCGTGAATAAAATTCCTTTCTTTTTTCTTCTTAACTTGATAGTTAATTAAATTTTTCTTGACACTGTGTTAGCTGTATTTTAAATGATGAACTTCCCTAGCAAAAAGGATCCAAACTACAGTGGCTTAGAGGATAGAGAGATGTCTTTCTCATGCAACAGAACTGAAGTGAGCAGTTCCAATAGACACGTGACCTGCAGTCATTTAGAGACCCACATTCTTGCCACCTTATTTCTCCTCCACCCTCTAGAACACACACAAAAAAGCTCCATCCCTACCATATACAGAAAGAGTCTGGAGGAGTTTTGCCCAATGTTTTCATTTCCAGACTCAGACACAGGGCTTCTGCTCACATTCTCCAAGTTCTGTCAAGAACTTGGGCATCTAACTGCAAAGGAGGCTGGGAAATGAGGTCTAGCTAAGAGGCTTGGACTCAACCACAGCTCTGTTTTCATGGCAGAAGGGAAGAACAGATTTGGTGGCATTATCAATCTTGCACTTATTATACTCCCAGATATCATTCAAGGAACTAAACTAAATTAAGGAGAAAACATTTCCTAAAGTCAAAGAGAAGATAGAACTGTTAGAGTCAAAAGGCAATATTTTTACACACACATGCTTTAAATTACACGGAAATTGTCTCCCAATGATTTTTTTTTAAATATTTACTACTATGTGGTCCATCTTATGCCATCTACAGGAACTAGTCATGTCTCCTTATCTGCAGAAATGTCCTGTAAATGCTGCAGCGACTTAGAGTGAAGTCTCAGGACACCCTAATTCTCACACCTTTTTCTTTAATTCTTGGAAATTTCATCTCCAAACTATTCAATTCTGGGCCATTTTTCAAAAGGCTAAACAAAAACAAATTTGTAATAACTTTACATTTTGAAAGTATACAGAAAGGAGCCTAAAAAGAATTGAGCATCTAGAATAAAAGGCACCAAATATATGCTCCACATACAGCTGGCTGTCGATTCCAAAGCAGGCCTGTGAGAGAGAAAAAAACAGAGGAAAGCCTTAATCCCCTCTAGTTGGGCTTAAGCCCACACTGGAAGACAAACCTAACTCCGGTCTTGCTGGCACAATGAATACATTTCACTAAAGGCATACAAATGGTCCTTTATTGTTTTCTGGAAGATGATAAGACCAGCTGAATAGTTTAATGCCTTTTTTGGCAGTGAGAGATGGAGTCAGGGAACTTTGGCAACTCAAAAGGAGCAATAAAATGGCCATGTGAAAAGGGCACTTTGGAAATATAGTAACGACAGCAATATAAGATGCATAAATATGACCAAGATTTACTGCTGGAGATGTCACCAGAACTTCTGATGTGCTGTCACTCTCTACTGAGCTTGGCAGCTGGCTCTTGGAGGAGTAGGAGGTCACAATTAAGTGCCCATAAAGGTAACTTCAGGACTTCAGCCTGCAGCCCGCTTCATTCTGATCTCATAAACAAGGTATTCCATGGAATGTACATGAGCATGAGCCAAGGACTGTATAAAAGGTGATACAATGACTAACATAAAACAGAGGGGTAGGTAATTTACCATTCACTTTACCAGATGGCTCCTTTAAGCACAGTCTTAAATAATAAGATAATGTTATGTAAAAAGAATCAAAGGAAGAGAATACATGGACAATGGCTTCAGCATGGCCATTTTACAAGACTTCAAATGTTTTAAAGGAACTTTGCTCGTTTTTCTGGAAACACTCACCCCTCTATCCTCTGCCCCTTTGAGATTACACTGAGGAGACTCTTTCTGGCTCAAATCCATCCCACCTTCCCATGTTTGTTACCTGAAGATGTATTGAACTTCCGTATTTAGCTTGATAGCTTTCCCTTTCCAAAAATGTGTCTCTGGCACTTGCCTTTATTACTCATTATTCTCTTTTCAGTTCAGTGTCACTCACCTGTGACAAGGAATCATTAGCTGCTTAATGCGAAGCATGATGTAGAAGGAAAACTGTGCAGAGGCCAATTGCCTGCTCAAGAATCTGGCTTTAATTTTCTCACTATCCCAACCCCAACCTTTCTCTAGGAGACCAGTGATAGGGTTCAGAGCAGATTATTTGCTTGATGGATTTCCAATTGGAAGAGGGTTCCAAGAGAGCCTAGATTGAGATGGCCAATCTCCTATACACCTGTGAACCAAGCCAAATTACCATCCAGGGGGTCAGTGGTGAAAGACACCCCATTACCCTCGCTGACATCTATTCATCTGACACACTCTTCTCTGAACTCTAAAGGTCTGTTTCTTTTGAAATATTTATGGCACTGAAAGTAAAGGTCATTCCATTCTGGTCTTTAACTTCACATGATTATTAAAACTGACCCTTAAAATAATGAAATCACTTTCAAAGGCAGAGAGTAAACACACAATGATGTGTCCTTTCCGCCATGCAAGAAGTAAAAGAAATGTACATATCCAGTTCCTGAAAGATAAATCTTCACACCATTATAAATGGGATTTTTATTCAAACATCCCAATGACAGTTTCTTTGGAGCCTCTTCATTTAGTCCATGGTAACCAAATTGAACACATTGCCTTATTCTATTATGCTGTCTCCTCTTGACTGTCAAAACCTGGAGAACTCAAAACAAGGGTACAAGTAAAACTGAAAGAAGTCATCACAAGGGCATTTGCCACTTATTAAGATCCTCTGTGCATTGATTCTCAGAGACATGTTAATGATTAAATTAATAAAAATGACTTTGTAATTTTTTACCTGACACTTTAGATTTATTTTTTTTAATTTAAAAGGAAAACAACAATCAAGCATAAAAAGAGTTGGTCATCAAAATATTTATTTCAAAAAATAAAGTTAGTAATTTGGACTTGAGTTTCTTCTGTTTTCTCAATGCTTTTTGCAGTAGTCAGTCACCCGTTGTCTTAATGTCTTTTCCCATCAATCCACTGAAATTGCTATTAACATGTGTTAATAACTTCTTTGATATTAAATCTAAGTGGCATTTCTCAGTTTTTAACCTACTTTACCCCTTACTAGTAGATCCAAACAACATTTATCAAATATCTACTGTTAGGCACTGCATTAAATGTCAGGCATAAATGTTGAAGTGGAGTTCATTGTGGAGAAAAGAACATGGATATTAATGAGTTACAGAAATAATTATTCAATTGTAGTTGACTAATGATAAAAAGAAAAAATATAGTATGCACTGAGAGAATATGGTTAGAAAATATAATTCAATCAGAGATATTAGCAAAATTTCCCTGAGGAGATGACTTCTAAGCTTAAATTTATTTTTTTCAGTGTTTTTTTTTTTGTTTGTTTTTGTTTTTGTCTTTTTAGGCCTGCCCCCCTGGTATATGGAGGTTCCCAGGCTAGGGGTTGAATCAGAGCTGTAGCCAACTGAACAAGGCCAGGGATCGAAACTGTGTCCTCATGGATACTAGTCAGATTCATTTCCCCTGAGCCACGACAGGAACTCCTAAGCTGAAATTTAAAATTAATCACTCAAAAGTAGACTTGCACAGCCATATAGTGTACTTATCTTCCATTCAGTCACTCAAGAACATCAATTAACCAATATATTCACAGATACCACACAATAGGTATCTAGATATCACACAATACTGCTCAGTAGGTCTTAACTGGGCTGACTTAAACTGACAAATTGAGGCTAGAATGTAACACAGTGCCTGATACAGCCAGTACGTAGGCTGAGGCTGACTGATTTACAATAACTTGATAGGCATAGCTAGAATTATCAATGTTTCTTTTCACTTCAGCATTCTTTGGCACACTAGCTCAGACTTATTCAGTTGACAGGCAAAGACTTCAAGAAAGAGAGTGGAAACCTGTGAAATCTCTTAAGGTCCAGGCTCAGATCTCACATACATCACTTCCACCACAGTATATAGACTAAAGAAGTCATAGGCCAGCCTAGATTTGATGCGCAGAGGAATCTTATAGGAGAAGCTACAAGGTCACCAAGAAAAGTTGGAATAGTTTGTGGCTATTTTCAAAATCTACCACAATGAAGTAGGTGTTATTTGTCCCCATTTTATTAAGCTGAACTAAGGCTGGAATATAGCACAATGCCTAGCACAAAGTACTATTCACTAAATATTATAAAAATAAAGAATACAGTCATGAATAAATTGAATAGATAAATTAATGCATATTTAAATAGAGCTATGACAAATGCCTGGCTTGTCTGTTTCCATAGCCAATTCTTTCTTCTTGGTTCCTGAATATATTTTAAAAAAATCAAATATGATATAAGAGTTGAAGAATGACATGACACTCTCCAGCTGGAGACTCCTGTTGCTAGCCATGAGACAGCTACATATGAAGCAGTGGTTTTAAAACACTGGATCACAAAGAGCACAGAACTATGATCCCTGAGAGAAGGGAAACACACAAGGAAAATTCTACCAGTGCCCCAACTTGCTGCCTAGAAGTTTCCAGGCTACAGTACAGAGTGGGGAAATCCAACAGAACCCAGAAGTCTTCCTAAATTTGAGATTACTATTCAAGAAGGTCCATACAGGAGTTCCAACTATGACTCAGCAAGTTAAGGAGCTGACGTTATTTCTGTGAGGATGCATGTTCAATTCCTGGATGCATGTTAAGGATCTGGCATTGCGACAAGCTGTGGCATAGGTCACAGATGCAGCTTGGATCCAGTGTTGCTGTGGCTGTGGCATAGGCCTCAGCTCTGAATCGACCCATAGCCCTTGAGCTCCCATATGCCGCAGGTGTGGCCATAAAAAGAGAAGAAGAAGAAGGTCCAGATAGCTAGAATTTGCAGAAAAGGGTACTGGAGAAGAGAAAGCTGCACAGAGAGATAGCTCCAAAGATGTACAGAAAAATACCATAGATGGCTGAGCAGAGTTCTGTGAAAGCAAAAAAAGAAACTACCCAAAGCCAGGGAAAGAGCCACTGAAAAGAAGGTGAATAAGTTGTAGAGCTCAAATAGGACTGGGAATTGTCTGTACTCCTGCCAGCTAGAATAGGGAGATTTTATAACCTAGAGAAAAATGAGCAAAGTCCCAAGAAGGGTATTGCCTTAGTAGTGGCTATAAGTAAGCTTGAGACAGGAGGCTTCTCTGGACCCAAGAAAACCTCAAAAAGATCAAACTGAATTCAAGTAACTTAACGGTACATCAGAATAAAACCAACACTCTTTATTTTATTTTAATTTTTATTTTTTGGGGGCTGCACCCAAGGCATACGGAAGTTCATAGGCTAGGGGTTGAATTGGAGCTACTGTTCCTGTCCTGTGCCATAGCCACAGCAATGTGGGATCCAAGCCACGCCTGTGATCTACACCACAGCTCACAGCAACACCAGATCCCTGACCCACTGAGTGAAGCCAGGGATCAAACCCACATCCTCATGGATACTAGTCAGATTTGTTTCCACTGCACCACAATGGGAACTCCCCCAACACTCTTTAAAGAAGTTTAAAAACAAAACAATATCTAACAATGAAAAGAATCACAATATTCAATATCCAATGAAAAATTACCAGCATGCAAGAATCAGGAAAGTATTTGCCCCACAATCAAGAGAAAAATCAATCAACATAAACAGATCCATATATGACATAAATGATGAAACTATGAAGAATTTAGAACAGCTATTATGAATATTACAAATGTTTCATGTAGTCAAGAAGTAGAAAAACACATTAAGATGATGATGAGAAAAATGGAAGATATAAAAAGACTAAAAAAGACAGTTCACACACACGCACACAAATAGAGCATTAGTGACTATGAAATAATATCAAGTGGTCTAGTGTATGTATACTTGGAATCTCAGATACAGAAATGTAGCAAAGCAAAAGAACAAAAGAGAAAAGCACACAATTGCACATCATATAAAATTACTGAAAACAAGTAATAAAGGAAAAAAATCTTAAAATCAGCAATGATGGAGGAAACATTTTTCTAAACAAAGATATGTCTTTTTGTCAAGCAGTATGCAAGAAGAACACAGTGGATTAAGATCTTTGAAGAATTCTATAATGACCAAAAGTATCTGGAAAAAAATGAAAGAATAATAAAGATTTTTTTCAAATGAAAAGGAAAGAAAAAAAATAAAGAAAGCTGAGAAAATTCATTGCCATCAAACATGCATGAAAACAAACATTAAAGAAAGTGCTCAGGCGGAAGGAAAATGGTAACAGATTGAAACTAAACTCTACAGAAAAGAATAAAGAATTCTGAAAATGGTAAAACATATGGGAAATGTAAAATCCTTTAAAAATATTTTCTCATTTATAAATATCTTTTACAGATAATTGTTTAAAACAAAAATAATCATGTATTTGGGGTTTAGAATATGTAGAAGTAATATGGACCACTGCAATACCAAAAAGGTCAGGAGGAGGAAAATTAAAGTATGCTATAGTAAGTTTCTTATACTATATGTAGGGGTTGTAACATTATTTGAATGTAGACTATGATAAGTTAAAGATGTGTACTCTAAACCTTAAAGCAGTCACTAAAAAAACTAAAACTAAGATGTATAGCCAATAAACCAATAAAGAAGATAAAATAGAATCATAAAATTATTTAATTTAGGTGAATGCAGAAAATGGGAATAAAATATCAAATAATAGATGGAACAACCAGGAAATAAAAACTAAGAGGTAGATTTAAACCCTACACAAATGGCTAAACACTCCATTTAAAAGTCAGAGATCATGGACTTCCTTTGTGGCTCCCATCATAAAAGTCAGAGATCATTACAGGGAATTTAAAAGAACCATCCAATTTTATTCTGTCTACAAGAAAGCTGCTTTAAATATGAAAACACAAATAATTCAAAAATAAGAGAATGGGATAAAATATACCATGCAAATACTAAGCGTAATAAAGTTGGAATGGCTATATTAGGAGTTCCCGTCGTGGCACAGTTGAAACGAATCTGATTAGGAACCATGAGGTTGCAGGTTTGATCCCTGGCCTCACTCAGTGGGTTAAGGATCCAGTGTTGCCATCTGCTGTAGTGTAGGCTGCAGATGTGGCTCAGATTCCATGTTACTGTGGCTGTGGTGTAGACTGGCAGCTGTAGCTCCAATTAGACCCCTAGCCTGGAAACCTCCATATGCTGCAGGTGTGGCCCTAAAAAGACAAAAAAAAAAAAAAAAAGAATGGCTATATTAATTTCAGATGAAAGAGGGTTGTCTTTTGTTTTTTGTTTCGTTTTGTTTTGTTTTTCCCCCTGGTCTTTTTAGGGCCATACTCACGGCATATGGAAATTCTCAGGCTAGTGATCGAATTGGAGCTGTTGCAGCTGGCCTATAATACAACCATGGTAACGCCAGATCCAAGCCATGTCTGTGACCTACACTGCAGCTCATGGCAATGCAGGATCCTTTAACCCATTGAGCGAGGCTAAGGACTGAACCCATGTCAGCATGGTGCTAGTTGGGAACTCTCTGAAGTAGATTTTAGAACAAGAAATGTTAGGAGTTCCTGTTGTGCCTCAGTAGTAACAAACCCAACTAGTATCCATGAGGACATGGGTTTGATCCCTGGCCTTGCTCAATGGGTTCAGGATCCGGCATTGCCATGAGCTGTGGTGTAGGTCATAGACATGACTCAGATCTGGCATTGCTGTGGTTGTGGTGTAGGCCAGCAGCTACAGCTCCCATTTGACCCCTAGCCTAGGAACTTCCATATGTTGTGGGTACATTCCTAAAAAGATCAAAAAAAAAAAAAAAAGTAGAAGAAACATTAACAGGAATAATGGAGGACACTTCATAATTAATATGGGATCAACTCATCCAGAGAGTGCAATAAAATTCCAAATGTTTGTGTACCTAGTTCATATACAAATACATTTAAAGTTTTTAAATGCATAAGGCAAATATTGATAAAACTGAAAAGAAATAGATGATCCAAAGTTATAGATGAAAAGTTTCAAAATTTTTATTGTAATAATATAGAACAATTAGACAAAAAATCAACAGGATATAGAAAACATGAACACTATCAACCAAACTGATCTAATTTATATTTATAGAATATTCTTCCTAACAACAGTAGAATATACTTTTTTTCAAATGCACACAAAAATTTACAAAATAAAGTGTATTCTGGGACATAAAAATGGTTAATAATTTTTTTAAAAAAGAGTTATTTTCAATTATGTTTTATGACCACAGGATAATTAAACTAGAAATTAAAAAAAGATATTTGAAAAGTCCCCCAAATACTTGGAAATTTTTAAAAGCATGATTCTAAAAACCCAAAAGCCAAAAAAGACATCTCATGGAATATTTTAAAGCATTTTGAACTTAATGAAAATTAAAACATAAATAAACTGAATGGTTCAGGGCAGCTAAAGCAATGCTTAGAGGAAAATATATAGTATTATGTGATGATATTAGAAAAGACATTCTCAAATCAGCGATTGAAGCTTTTATCTTAATAAGCTAGAAGAAAAGCAAATTAAACCCAAATTAAATAGAAGGCAGCAAGTAATAAAGATAAAATCAGAAGAAAACAGAAGAACAATGAAGAAAATAAATGAAGCTAAGCTCTAGTTTCTAGAAGTGATTATGCCCAGCCAAGGAGGCAAAATAAATTTCAACAGATTATAGGATAAAGTATCAAATCACCTTGTACAAACATCATCACTAATTACAGAGAAATCCTCAGGCCCCAGCAGACAGTATTCTTATTGTTTCTCCTTGTTACAACAAAACATTTTTTTCTCCCTGTTTCACAGAAGATCTGGCACAGATACAAGCAGCCTATCTTTATTTTCACTGGTTGCAAAGTGGGGTGATTTTTCATGTGGGAGCTGAATTCATAATATAACTCTGCTAAACCATAACCCAGGAGGAAATTGCCAGCCTGTATCAGACCTGTGTCAGCAGTAAGTCATTGCCAGGAAGGTCTGAAATGAAACAGAAAAGTAGGTTTGTTTTCCTTAGATACAAAATTGAAAAAAACATCCCCATTAGCCTCTCAGCAGGAAAAGAAATCCTCTTGCTTTGAAAACAATGGAATTGCATTTGTCTAATTTGATTTTTTTTCAAACCAAGAAAAAGAGGTTTAAACACACAGCATCATGTCTTTTGCACTTACAACCTACAGTACTATTAAAACTGAGCAGGACACTTCGGGTGCCCACCCCCAATGCCCATGTCCCCAATGCCTTTTTGTGTCCCTCATGCAGGAAAAAGTCTCTGAGACCTCCCCTGAGTTCCAAAAGGCATATTCAAACAGTTATTAAGCAAGGGAGTGAAGGAATGCAGAAACAAAAGAAAAGCAGTCAAGAAACAATAGTGCAGAGGTAAAGCAGAGACTTAGCTCCTCAAGTTATATACAGAACAATCTGATGTTCTCTGAATTCTTCAAGATCTAAGGCCCTCACCTAGCTGGAGGGTGGTAAATTCAGGCTGAGCTTAAGCACATAGATCCCAGGGTGGATGGAACCAGAAGGCTGATGATTGAGATTCCTAGAAACTTATCTTGTTACCTCCCCACCAAACCAATCCGAAGAAAGTCACACCCTGCAATTCTCATGCCAAATTTTGCCTTTTGACCCTGCAAGAAACTTTTCTCTGCTCCAAACTCTGGCGTTTAGAACAGTACATTGGGCATAGGAAGTCGGGTTCAATAATAATAGGGACATCAAGAAAAGAAAAATTCACTGGAACGTGAACTACTGAGATAGTAGTTGTAAGATTCTTACAGAAGACCATGTCAAAGTGATCAGGTTTCTTAGGTTTCCTTGTCATCACCTGCTATGGTAACTAAGTGTCCAAAACTGTCATGCCTTCTTGAGAATAAAATAACTTAGCCCCATCCATGCTATTTTAAGTCCTTCCATTTTATGCTGCTTTTGAAATGACTTTTATTTTCGGACACCTCAGATATAATCCTTTCACTGACCACAAAGTGGTTTATTCTGAAAACTGCTGTAAAGAGCAAATTCTTTGAATCCATATTTCCTCAGTTGACATGACCAAACTGTTACGATTTCTCAGTGGCATGTGGCAGTTGCATCTGTAACCAGTCATAACCAGAAGAAACTCTGGCAATTCAGTGGTTGCACAATTTATACTAGCCATTGGAGGAGTTGAGTATTTTGGTCTTGAATTCCAGTGCGGCCTAAGGAATGTTAGCAGTCTCTTTTTCCAAAATTGTGGTGTACGTCTAACTCAGTTAATTCCCTAACACAAGGCTTAGTCATTATCCCCTGTATATTTGGAGAATGTTTTGTGTGTGGCAAATTAATGTAAACTCATCTTTGTTTGGTTTCTTCCAAGCTGTAATTCATTAAATTCTCTATCAGTGAGTTGTTCCACTTCTTAAGTCTGGGAAAAGTCTTTTCCAGACACTCATCTATAATTTTGGCCATTCCTCCTCTTTGCATAAGTACAATTTAATTAGTCATAAAACGCTACAGGGGGTCCATCCAGGCTCACTTGGAAGCTTCAAAGCCAGGAAGACATAATGACAAGTTTTACTTGCATTCCTTTCCACTCCTCACTCCAAGAGCCTATGGCTCTCCATGCAAGGGACCCAAAATCCTGTTTCCCCAGATCCTAATTGCTTTCAATACTCCAAGACTTTTATTGGACTTACTTTATTGGTCAGCCATACCTCTTCCAACTGAAGATACGTCCCTGGAAACTTCCAAGGAGACTGATGGAAGTCACAATAGTTTCCAGAACAAGCCTTTCACACCAGAAAAAAGAGACCCTCAGCACTTAAAATACAGAATTCTGGTGACTACAGCCAAGACTTATGGCTTATAGTTCTGTCTCTGTGTCTCACTCACTTTCTGGTCTTATGTAAATCTCCCCATCTCACAGGCTCTCACATCTCTAAGATCTCTCTAGATCCCAAAATGTATGAAACTAACGATATAAAAATTCAAGAGGGAGAGTAATAAAATTCAAGAAGATGACTTCATTATTCTATTTATCTCATTTTAAAAATTTTGGTTAAAAACACAACGTAAAATGTACCCCTTGAATCGTTTTGAGTGCACATTTCAATGTAGGGAGCAATCAACATCCATCTCCAGAACTTCTTTCATCTTCCAAAACAAAATTCTGTGCTCATTAAACAATAACTATCCATTTTTCCCTGCTTGCAGCCCTTTGCAACCACCACTCTACTTTCTGTCTCCATGATTTTGACTACTCTATGTATCACACATATAGAAAATAATACAGTATTTTCCTTTTTGTGACTGGTTTATTTTACTAGCATAGTATCCTTAAGGTTCATCTACGTGGTAGCATGTGTCAGAAATATCTTCCCTTTTAAAAGTGAATGATATTTTATTTTATATAAATGTATCTGTCAATAGAAACTGAGGTTTTGAGAAAATTTGATTTTTTTTTAATTATCTGCTATGGTGTTAATTTTCTTGCAGATCAGATTCTTAGCTACATGTCAAATTTTCATAGGCGTTTTCAAAAACATAGATGCATTATGCATCTCTCTTAATCATAGATTTGCTAAATCAGAATTTCCCCCATAGTGGGACCTAGGAATCTGTGCTTTAAGAAAACTAAAGGTCTAACTTCTTACCAAAAAGTAATTGTGTATCTGTTCTTTCCTAAAAAAGAAAAAATTCTTTGGGGGGTGATCTGAATATCTATCTCTATACCACATTCAGTGTACTCATGGCACGTTGTAGTTACAACTTAAACAAGAAACAAGTCAGGAGGAAATACACGTGTGTGGAGCGGGTATATAAGTTATTAGCCCCTCTGCCCTGAGGGAAATCACTGGAGCTGGAGCAGAAACAGGAAAAGCCTGGCCACAGTGCATCCTGGGAGACTATGACTTTTATTGTCCTTCTTTGATTCACAGGTTTAAGGATCAAATTATGGGAGTAATACAGAACTGCACTATAATGCATCAAAGCAGCTCTATCTGGATGCTGATCAGCTACTGAAAACCTCCCAGTAGGTAAATATCCCAGAAAGAGATTCTTCCATAAAAATAAGTCAAGTGTTAGCCTAGCCATGTAAAAATCACACAGACTGTCTGCTCACAATTCCATTGTGCAAAAATTATTACATCATAAAGAGACAAAAATTAACATGGAACTTAAAAACATGAAAACACAAGGGAAAGAGAACAGCACACCAAGACTCTGATGATAGTCAGAAAATTAGAGAAAGCTGGTCATTCTCAAAAGGATGTTAAAGAGATGCCTTTTCTGAAAGGCAAAAAATAAAAATAATAATGAACAGACTCTGAATATTCGTTAAGATAATACTTACTGCTATGACAAATAAACCCCTGCATTTCAGTGGGACAAGAAATAAAAGTTTATTGTCCTGGTATATGAAATCCAAAACAGATGGTCCTGATAAGCAGATGGCTCTCCTCCAACTGGCAGTTCAGGGAATGAGGCTTTTTCCACCACAGAGCTCCACCACCTTCAACACATGGCTTTTAAGCTTGCCTTGGAATTGGAAATAGCAGGAGAGATTTTTATGGGCCAGGTGTGGAAGTGATTTGATTCAGTTTTTCATAGATTCCATTGGTAACATTTGATCATGTGGACATCCCTAACTTCAAGAGGGACTGAGAAATGTCTAAGAGGTGTGCAGGAGAAAGGAGAAGCAGGTTAGATGAACAGCTAATCAGTTTCCAGCACCCTGACTACAAGAAGCCTAAAAAATGAAATGCACATACAATAACCTGGGGAGAGAGAAGGCTGGCTGAGATAGGCGGAAATAAAAGAACAATCACAAAAATGAAATCCATCACAGGAAGGAAGAGCAAAACTGAAATGGCAGGATATGGAATAAACTTATGAAGCCTTCCCAGCACACAGAAGAAAGATGAAAAGTTCTAAAAATAATAAAAGAATATGGTCGATATGGAGAGCATAGAAGTGAGAACAGAGATCTTAATTTCTGCCTTGGAGATGCTCTAAAAGAAGAACCAGAATAAAGAATACACAGGAAATAACAAAGACAAAACCAAAGAGACCCAAATATGCAGACACGAATAGCCAACCGTGGTTCAGGTTAATGTAGTGAAGATATCCATGCAAAATACATGGTGGAAGAATTTTAGAAATAGAGAGATAAGAAAAAAAGAAATCCTACAAGCATACATGCAAGCAAATGAATCAATAATAGATAATAAACAAAGCAACAAAATCAGATCTGCAACTCTTTTCCTCTGCTACTTGAGATACCAGGAGGCAAGATTGCAATATCTTTTGATTCTGGAGGAAGGAGCTCTGATGAAATTTAAAAAAAGAATTTTACATATGTCAATGTATCACTCAGTACCAAGACAACAAAATGCAATTTTCAGTAAAGCTAGAATTCAGATATATTTGATTCAAGTAATCCTTTAAAAAGAAATACAGAACAAAAGCAACATTTTTCACTGAATAGCATACTCTAAATGAGAGTAAATCAAATTAAATGCCTCAAGAATGGGGGGTCATATGATTAAAAAGTAGTGTTGAAAGTAAAAATTAAGACACAAGAAACACAGTGTCTTTAAATGTGTATTTATAAAATTGAATGCAAGTGTCCAAAAGAATTACTAAAGAAAAGACATAATAAAAATAATGTAGTTACCCTAATCTGCTTACCAGAAACTAGGAAGTAATTACAGGGATAAGTGTTGGGTTGGGAAAAGAGTAAAAATATGCAATATTCTTTAATATGTATTTCTCAGTCGATATTATAAAAGATATGAGAGAACTATAGGTTCAAAATTTTACCAAGTGCATGGCACAGTGAGGCCAAACAAACCAAAACGTTGAAGTCTGGAATTGAGAAAGGATTATTGCAGGGTCATGCAAGAAGACAGGGGGCTTGTGCCTCCCAAACCCTGAACTCCCCAAGAGTTTCAGCAAACCATCTTTAAAGGCAAGGTGTGGGAGGGGCATGGTTGGGTTATTGCAAATTTCTTGATATAGGAATCCTTTGTTCGTGCAGCTGTCCTATAAACCTCCAACAAGACAAATGTTATTCTCTGTTCTGAAATTTTTACCTCTACAGGAATAAAAAACTGGTGTAACTTTAAGGTCAGAGCCTTGAGAAGGGGCTATCCTGTATATTTCAGGCTATAGGCAACATTCTTTTTTTAATTCCCTTTATGATGATTTTTATGTTTTTCCATTATAGCTGGTTTACAGTGTTCTGTCAATTTTCCACTATACATCATGGTGACACAGTTACACATACATGTATACATTCTTTTTTCTCACATTATCATGCTCCATCATAAGTGACTAGACATGGTTCCCAGTACTACTCAGCAGGATCTCATTCCTAATCCATTCCAAAGGCAATAGTCTGCATCTATTATCCCCAAGCACCCCATCCATCCTACTCCCTCCCCCTCCTCCTTGGCAACCACAAGTTTATTCTCCAGGCAACATTTTTAATTTAAAGCAAAGGCAATAGAATACAAAGGTTAAAGTAGGGAGTTCCTATCATGACTCAGCAGTTAATGAACCCAGCTATCATCCATGAGGACTCAGGCTCCATCCCTGACCTCGCTCAGTGGGTTAAGGATCTGGCATTGCCATGAGCTATGGTGTAGATCGCAGACATGGTTGGATCTGGTGTTACTGTGGCTGTGGTGTAGACATGCGGCTACAGCTCCAGTTCAACCCCTAGCCTGGGAACCTCCATATGCCATGGGTGTGGCCCTAAAAAAAAAAGACACAGCTTAAAGTAAAAGAAAAAAATTTAATATAGAGTCAGATTTTTTGTTCTTCTCTATATCAGAAAGTTGCTTTTTCAAGTTTAAAATTAATAACAAGTATAATTTCAAACAGGATAAGAAATCTGGGTCAAAGAGGATCTGGGTGGCAATCCCTAATCCTCCTCTTTCAAATTCTCACTAAATAGCTGTTGAAAACAAAAATAGATATAAAGTCTCAATAACAATGAAAACCAAGACTGAAAGGCATTTAGTATCTGGGAGGAATTAGCACTAGTTGAAAGACAGTGGAGCTGTTGCTTCTGACACATTCTAACTTAGCTTCATGGAAAAAATTTCCTAAGAATGAGTTTCCTGTCTCTGCTATCATCCATCCATGTACTGAGAGTCCCAGGACCTGGAACAACCAGGACACTGCAAAGATCCCTCTCTACCCATTAAGAGATGTTCTCTAAAGCAGAGTATCCTCTGCCTAACTCCAGGTGCTGCCCACTCCTGGAAAACAATCAGGGACAAAGTAAAAGACCATTTCAGGATGCAGTGCATTTTCTGAGACAAAGTACTTGGGTAGGAAAAAACAGAGTGCAATAAGTGCCTATAATATGATTTTTCAGACAAGTTATCAGTTCAAATTAACCATAGGTTAATTACTAGGGACAGAAGGGAAAAAGAGAAAAACAGCTAGAACAGAGCAGAAATAAATTCCACAAAAGCAAGCAATATAGAAACTCAAACAAATTCAGAAGTTACAGAGATTAACCTGCTCTGAAGCTAGAGATTTAAACAATGATGACAAGAGTGAGATGACTGGGAGTTCCTGTTGTGGTACAGGGGAAACAAGTCCAAATAATGTCCATGAGGATTCAGGTTCAATTGATCCCTGGCTTCACTCAGTGGGTTAAAGGATGGGATCCGTCATTGCTGTGAGCTGTGGTGTAAGTGGCAGACGTGGCTCAGATCCCACGTTGCTGTGGCTGTGGCATAGGTAGGCATCTATAGCTGTGATTCAACCCCTATCCTGGGAACTTCCATATGCTGCAGGTGTGGCCCTAAAAAGCAAAAAAAAAAAAAAAAAAAAAAAAAAAAAAAAAAAAAAAGAGTGGGAAGACTGTGTAACCTGGCCAGTTGCCCCAAGTTTTAAAATATGGAAGGAAGAAAACTAAGATGAAAGCAAAAACAAGAAGCCTATCAAAAAGTATTACAGAAGAAAAAGGATAAAGACATGGTTGGGAATTCAAGGTAGATTGAAAACATAATTCCCTCTGCTTTCTCTTGATATTCCAGTCAAATTATTCAAAGGAATTTGAAACACACACACTTACACACACATGGCATTAACTTAAATCCAAGAAGACAAAGGGGAAAAGAGAAAATAAGAGTAGCCAAGAGATAGGAACAAAAATTTGAAAACTAATAAGCAGAGAGGAGTATTTGACCCTGGAAGAGTGCTGACAGTCGGGAGCTGGTAAATGTACAAGCCAGTTTACACCACAGGAACGAAGAAAGGCTTCAGGATTTTATAGGTTAGAATTAAGAGCAGAAGTATTGCTTAAAAGTATATGTGGTTGCCAAGGGGGAAGGGGAGGGAGTAGGATGGATGGGGTGCTTGGGGTTAATAGTTGCAGACTATTGCCTTTGGAATGGATTAGCAATGAGATCCTGCTGTGTAGCACTGGGAACTATGTCTAGTCACTTATGATGGAGCATGATAATGTGAGAAAAAAGAACATATACATGTATGTGTAACTGGGTCACCACGCTATACAGTAGAAAAAAAAAATAATGTATTGGGGAAATTTTTAAAAAATTGCACAATAAAAAAAGAAAGAAAAAAAAAGTATGTGAAGGAAGCAGATAGACTCCAAACTCTTGGAAGCCTACCCCATCTGGTCAAGGTACATGTATTGGACAAGCTGAAACAGAAATTGTAGAATTGGGAATTCTAAGAGTGGAGCTAGAGTTGTATAATATAAGAATTGGAAGATGAAGACAAGAGGTCCAACATATACACCTGGGACACTCAGACTTCTTCCCACTTACCCCTGCACTTAGGCAGGGATTGGCACCCTCACTGGAAAACACACCTGCCCAAGAGGCAAGACATATAGGTAACAACAGTGGGGAATCCTTCCAGAAAAATGTCTGAATCTCTGTCCATTCAAACTTTGGTGAAGCTGCTACTTGAAAAGCCTCTCCTACACTGCACACAATTACAATCAGCTTTAAGTGTCCAGGATCATTGGAGTTTGAGGATAATCATAAATATTGAGACTTAAACACACACAACAGAAACAAATGCACTCGGGGGAGCCAGACAACACAGTAAGAAGTAAATTTTTTGAAAAAAGAGAAAAATTAATTAATATAAACAAAAAAGTCAAGAGAAATATTGAATCCAAAACGGAAAAAAAAATCCATTTTAAAGACACATTCAGGGGAACACAAAATAGCTTTTTAATATTGAGGATTTGATGTTTAAATTCAATTAAAATGTCAAAAAAGAAAGCTGAGAAAATCTTCCAGAAAGTAAAACAAAAGGAAAAAAGATGGAAAATAGGAGGGAAAATATGAGTCTTTTTTTTTTTTTTTTTTTTTTTTGTCTTTTTTTGCCTTTTCTAGGGCCTCTCCCAGGGCATATGGAGGTTCCCAGGCTAGGGGTTGAATCAGAGCTGTAGCCACTGGCCTATGCTAGAGACACAGCAACGTGGAATCTGGGCCACGTCTGCTACCTACACCACAGCTCATGGCAATGCTGGATACCTAACACACTGAGCAAGGCCAGGGATCGAACCCGCATTCTCATGGCTCCTAGTCGGATTTGTTAATGAATGAGCCATGATGGGAACTCCACGGGTCTTAAAGATATACACTAGGATGGTCAATATCCAAGTAATAGAGGAATAGGAAAGAAAGATTAGGGAAAATGTAAAAGATGAAAAATGTCAAATTAAAATGTAAATTTCTAGAACCAGAGAGCATAGTCTTTCAGATTGAAAATCTACTTCACATAAAACAACAAATGAACAGACACATTCCAAGTTCCTTGGTGGTGACATTCACAAACCTCAGCAATAAAGATCCTACAACCTGTCACATATAGATTAAAAGTAAGGGGATGGGAAAAGATATTTCATGCCAATGGACAAGAGAGGAAAGCAGCTGTTGCAATACTCATATCAGACAAAATAGACTTTAAAATGAAGGTCATAAAGAAAGACAGACAAGGACACTATTTAATGATAAAAGGAGCCATTCAAGAAGAGGATATTACAATTGTCAATATATATGCCCCTAATATAGGAGCACCCAGATACCTACAACAAATACTAACAAACATAAAAGAAGAAATTGATGGGAGTACAATCACAGTAGGAGACTTTAACACCCCACTCACATCAATGGACAGATCCTTTGGACAGAAAATCAATAAGGCAACAGAGATACCAAAGACGCAATAGAAAAGTTAGACTTAATCGACATTTTCAGGACATTACATCCAGAAAAAATCAGAATATACATTCTTCTCAAGTGTACATGGAACATTCTCAAGGATTGATCACATACTGGGGCACAAAGCTAACCTCAACAAATTTAAGAGTATAGAAATTATTTCAAGTATCTTCTCTGACCACAATGACGTAAAAGTAGAAATCAACCACAGAAAAAGAAATGAGAAAAAACTGACCACATGGAGACTAAACAACAGGCTACTAAAAAAACCCATCGGTCAATGAGGAAATCAAGTAAGAAATTAAAAAACACCTCAAGACAAACGATAATGAAGACACAACCACTCAAAATCTGTGGGATGCATCAAAAGCAGTGCTCATAGAGAAGTTCATAGCAACACAGCCTTTCCTCAGAAAAGAAGAAGAACCTCAAACTGACAACTTAACCCACCACCTAAATGAATTAGAGGGAGTTCCCATCATGGCTCAGTGGTTAACGAATCCGACAAGGAACCATGAGGTTGTGGGTTTGACCCCTGGCCTTGCTCAGTGAGTTAAGGATCTGGTGCTGCCATGAGCTGTGGTGTAGGTCACAGACATGGCTCAGATCTGGCATTGCTGTGGCTCTGGCCTAGGCTGGCAGCTACAGCTCCAATTAGACCCCAAGCCTGGGCATCTCCATATGACACGGGAGTGCCCTTAGGAAAGGCAAAAAGACAAAGAAAAAAAATTAATTAGAAAAAGGACAAGAAAAACCTGAAGTCAGCAGAAGGAAGGAAATCATAAAGACTAAAGAGGAAATCAATAAAATAGAGATTCAAAAAACAATAGAAAAAAATTAATAAAACCAAGAGCTGATTCTTTGAAAAGGTAAATAAAATTGACAAACCTCTGGCCAGACTCACCAAGAAGAGGAGAGGAAAAACCCAAATAAACAAAATAAGAAATGAAAAAGGAGAAGTAACAAGGGATACTACAGAAACACAAAAAACCATGAGAGAATACTATCAACTATTATATGTCAACGAATTTGACAACCTAGAAGAAATGGACATTTTCTAGAGACTTACAGCCTGCCAAACCTTAATCAAGAAGAAAGAGATCAACTGAACAGACTGATCACTAGAAATCGAATTGAATACGCCTTAAAAACACTCCCTACAAATAAAAGTCCAGGACCAGATGGCTTCACTGGTGAATTCTACCAAACATACAAAGAGGAAATTATACCCATCCTCCTTAAAATTTTTCAACAGGTTGAAGAAGAAAGAACACTCCCAGAAACATTCTATGACGCCACCGTTACCCTAATTCCCAAACCAGACAAAGATACCACCAAAAAAGAAAACTATGACAAATATCTTTGACGAACATAGACACAAAAATTCTCAACAAAATTTTAGCCAACCAAATCCAACAACACGTCAAAAAGATCATACACCACGACCAGGTGGGATTCATCCCAGGTGCACAAGGATGGTTCAACATATGCAAATCAATCAACATCATACACCACATTAACAACAAAAAGTAAAAAACAACATCATCATCTCAATAGATGCAGAAAAAGCATCTGACAAAGTCCAACATCCTTTCATGATCAAATCTCTTACCAAAGTGGGTATAGAAGGAACATATCTTAACATAATCAAAGCCATTTATGACAAACCCACAGCAAATATAAGACTCAATGGAGAAAAGCTGAAAGCCTTCCCACTAAAATCTGGAACAAAACAAGGATGTCCACTCTCACCACTGTTACTCAACATAATACTGGAAGTCCTAGCCATAGCAATCAGACAAACAAAAGAAATAAAAGGCATCCAAATAGGAGGAGAAGAGGCAAAACTGTCACTGTATGCAGATGACATGATACTGTACATAGAAAACCCTAAGGACTTGACCCAAAAGCTCCTTGAACTGATCAACAAATTCAGCAAAGTACTAGGATATAAGATTAACATTCAGAAATCAGTCGCATTTCTGTATACAAACAGCGAAATACTAGAAAAGGAATACAGAAATACAATACCTTTTGAAATTGCACCCCAAAAAATCAAATACCTGGGAATACACCTGACCAAGGAGGTAAAGGACTTATATGCTGAGAACTACAAAACATAAATCAAGGAAATTAAAGAGGATTCAAAGACATGAAAAGATATTCCATGCTCCTGGGTTGGAAAAATTAATATTGTAAAAATGGCCATACTACCCAAAGCAATCTACAGATTCAATGCAATCCCTATCAAATCACCCATGACATTTTTCACTGAACTGGAACAAACAATCCAAAAATTTAGATGGAACCACAAAAGACCCAGAATTGCCAGAGCAATCCTGAGGAACAAAAACCAAGCAGGGGGGCCTAACTCTCCCAGACTTCAGGCACTATTACAAAGCCACAGTTATCAAGACAGTCTGGTACTGGTACCAAAACAGACACACAGATGAATGCAACAGAATAGAGAACCCAGAAATAAACCCAGACACCTATAGTCAATTAATCTTTGACAAAGGAGGCAAGAACATAGAATGGGAAAAAAGACAGTTTTTTCAGCAAGTATTGCTGGGGAAACCTGGACAGCTACATGCAAATCAATGAAACTAGAAAACACCCTCACACCATGCACAAAAATAAACTCAAAATGGCTGAAAGACTTAAATATAAGACAAGATACTATCAAACTCCTGGAAGAGTACATAGGCAAAACATTCTCTGACATCAACCTTACAAATGTTTGCTCAGGTCAGTCTCCCAAAGCAACAGAAATAAAAGCAAAAATAAACCAGTGGGACCTAATCAAAGGGAAAAGCTTTTGCACAGCAAAGGAAACCAAAAAGAAAACAAAAAGACAATTTACAGAATGGGAGAAAATAGTTTCAAACGATGTAACGGACAAGGGTTTAATCTCTAGGATACACAAGCAACATACACAACTCAACAGAAAAAAAGCCAACCACTCAATAGAAAAATGGGCAAAAGACCTGAATAGACATTTCTCCAAGGAATATATACAGATGGCCAACAAGCACATGAAAAAATGCTCCACATCCCTGATTATTAGAGAAATGCAAATCAGAACTACCATGAGAGGAGTTCCTGTCCTGGCTCAGTGGTTAACGAATCCGACTAGGAACCATGAGGTTGTGGGTTCGATCGCTGGCCCTGCTCAGTGGGTTAAGGATCTGGCATTGCCATGAGCTGTGGCATAGGCCACAGACATGGCTCGGATCCCGCATTGCTGTGGCTCTGGCATAGGCCGGCGGCTACAGCTCTGATTAGATTCCTAGTCTGGGAACCTCCATATGCCGTGGGTGCAGCCCTAGAAAAGGCAAAAAGACGAAAGAAAAAAAAAAAACTACCATGAGATACCACCTCACACCTGTCAGAATGGCCATCATTAATAAGTCCACAAAAAACAAATGCTGGAGAGGATGTGGAAAAAAGGGAACCCTCCTGCGCTATTGGTGGAATGTAAGCTGGTAGGACCACTGTCGAGGTACCTTAGAAACCTATACATAGAACTATCATATGACCCAGCAATCCCTCTCTTGGGTATATATCTGGAAAAAAACTTTCCCTAAAAAAGATACATTCACCCGCATGTTCATTGCAGCTCTATTCACAATAATCAAGACATGGAAACAACCCAAATGTCCATCAATAGATGATTGGATTAGGAAGATGTGGTATGTATACACAATGTAATACTACTCAGCCATAAAAAAGAACAAAGTAATGCTATTTGCAGCAACATGGATGGAACTAGAGACTCTCATACTGAGTAAAGTGGGTCAGAAAGAGAAAGAAAAATACCATATGATATCACTTATATCTGGAATCTAATTTACAGCACAAAGAACCTTTCCACAGAGGGGAAAATCATGGACTTGGAGAATAGACTTGTGGTTGCCAAGGGGGAGGAGGAGGAGAAGGGAGTGGAATGAATGGGGAGCTTGGGGTTAATAGATGCAGACTATTGCTTTTGGAATAGATTAGCAATGAGATCCTGCTGCGTAGCACTGGGAACTATGTCTAGCCACTTATGATGGAACATGATAATGTGAGAAAAAAAGAATGTATACATGTATGTGTAACTGTGTCACCATGCTGTACAGTGGAAAATTGACAGAGCACTGTAAACCAGCTATAATGGAAAAAAATAAAAATAATCATAAAAAATTTAAAATAAATAAATAAATAATTTTAAAAATATATCCTACAACCCTTCCAAGCTGAGAGAACAAAATCAGTGTTCAATCTAAGGGGACACACACGATTTCTCAAAAGTAAATAAAATAAGAGTGTCAAGTTATAACAGCAAAACATTTAGAAACTGCAATTCTACATCCTGCTAAAGGAACAAAGAAGTTGTGAGGGTAGAATTTAAAAAAAAATTTTTTTTTTTATTTATACATGTGAGTTCTCAAAGTTTTATATCACTTACACACTTTCTCAGAGGTTTCTGGAAAATTGGCTCCACTGAAGCAAGGAAAGACCAAAATAGGTACACAAGAGTCCAGGAAAGAAAGGGTTCAACACAGGAATGAAGTCAATACTTAATCCACAGTGCCAGGGATCAAACCTGCATCCCAGTGCTCTAGAGATGCCACTGATCCTATTGTGCCATAGCGGGAACTCCAAGAAGTGAATTCCGATGAAGAGGATAATGATGGTGATGATGATGAAGAGGGATTCAACATAGTGTGGGAGCAAAATCTCAAGATATTATCTGTGCTGCTGGTCCAGAGGGCACACAGTCCCAAAGTAGGAGGGACTCCAGAAAGGATGTATCCGTGAGAAAAATAAGACTGATAAATTGAGAAATTAATCTTCTATGGAAAAGTTTAGGTGTAAATTAATGAAAAATGTACCCAAACTAATCAAATAATAAAGAAGCATTAGGGAGAGCAAAAAAGTTGTATTTAGGCTGTATTACATGGCTGATGAGAGAAAACGACCTAGTCACAAAATGTAAACATTAAAATCTGATTGACAGAAAAATTATGAAACTATTCCTTGGTGATATTGGGCGCAGTGTGTATTAGTGAGATAATATGAAGGACATAATCCTCAAATTCCATAGTATGATAATAAATGAAAAACAATAAATTCAAGAGATAGTAGTATGAGTATGTTATTCAGGTAAGATAATTACTAATTACCAGAAGAAACTGGTAATGAATGTGTTCAGAAGTGTTGTCATTGGACAGTGGTAATTAAATGGTCAGAGTTAAGGCACCACGAGGCAGAGAATTGCTTTTCTTTGCTATAAATTTGTTATAGACTAGCTGTCATTTCAACTAGGATATTAAATATAATTTAATAAGAAAAATATTGTCATTGCATAAGAAAATATGAGTTGAAATATGAGTTGTTTTCTATCTCTGAAAACGAGCTACTGTAGGATCCATAAAGAACTTTTCAGAAAAATGCTCAGCATGCTCTATTAAGAACAAGATAAAACCTCCATAAATAAGAATCCAAAAAAAAAAAAAAATCACAGGGAAAAAACAAGTTAGAAAAGACAACTTGAAATGAGAATGGACTGAAAACAGAATATTATGGCAGAATAAAAATCAATATTGAATGCTGTAAGGAATATAGAACTGTTGCAGAAAATAGAAACAATATAATGGAGAACAAACTTAGCCATCCAGGAAGATGGAAGAAAAGGACAATGGGATGAAAATGATGGAAGGATTATGAATATTGAGATCAGAGAAGAGGACCAGTATAAGACACAATATTCATAAAGAAAATCTAAAAACAAAACAGAAAAACAAAAAACAGCAACCAGAACCTGCAATGGGCTACATTTATTTCCCCTCAAAATTCATATGCTGAAACCAAACACCCAGTATTGTGGTATTTGGAGGTGAGGGCATTTGGAAAGTGATTGCTGATTAGATTTGGGAACAGGATTAGAGCCTTAAAGAAAGAAGTCTGGGAACAGTCTCCCAAGGCGAGTTTACAGCAAACGAGAAAGCATGGAACCAGAAAGACATCTATCCTCAGGTGATGTTGATCAAGTCCAAGTCCTTGATCTTGGACTCCTAGCTTCCAAAACTTTGAGGAATAAATTTCTGTTGTTTACAAGCTACTCAGTCTATGGTATTTTGTTATAGCACCCTGGACAGACCAATACAGAGCCCTAATATAACAAAATATTCTGAGCTGAAGGAAACAACTTCTGTATGTGTGTTAAAAGGCTTGCTCCATTCTAGAGAGTTAACAGTCAAAGGAAGCATACACTTGAAAAAGTTTTACCAACAAAAGGATGAAGAAAAAGATCCTACAAATAATCAAGAAGAAAATATGCATTCCATGAAAAAGAATGACAGTCAAGTGTAATGCTCAATAAAGCAATGTCCAGAGAATATTAACAGAATAAGGGTATAAACCCCCAATTTTACACATTGCCAATTTGTAGTTTATATGTTAAGTACATGTTAAGGCAGAGAAAGACATCCTCTTTTTCTTTTCCTTGAAATGTAGTTGATTTACAATATTGTTTTTGTTTCTTGTGTACAGAAAAGTGATTAAGATATAAATATATAATATTCTTTTTCATATTATTTTCCATTATGGTTTATCACAGGATATTGAATATAATTGCCTGTGCTCTACAGTAGGTCCTTGTTGTTTGTCTATTTTATATACAGTAGTGTGTATATGTTAATCCCAATCTCCTAATTGATCCCTTCCCCCACTTTCCCCTTTGGCAAACGTAAGTTTCTTTTTAAGGACATTATCATTTATTATACCAGTGTTCATGAAACACCATTTTATTAGTTTCCTAGGACTTCTGTAACAAATTATCACAACCTCGGTGGCTTAAAACAGCAGAAATTTATTTTCTCCTAGTTCTTGAAGCCAAGAGTTCAAAACCAAGGTGTCAACTAGACTCTTATCCCTCTGGAGGCTCAGGGAAAGAATCTAGTCTGTGCCTCTCCCAGCTCCTGACTTCTTCCAGCCATCCTTGGGTTCCTTGAGACACAGCTCCATCACTCCAGTCTCTTTCTCTCTACATTGTCTGCTCCTTTTCATACCTGTCTAAAATTCCTCAGCCTTCCTCCAAGAAGGATAAAGGTGATTGCATCGTGTTCACCTGGATAATCCAGGATACCTTCCTCCTCTGAAGATCCTCCGCTTAATCATTTCTCTTGCCATACAAGGCAATATTTGCTTTTTTGCCATATAAAGTAATGATTACAGGTTCTGAGGATTCAGATGTGGATGTACTTTTGGGGCCACCATCCAGCCCACTACAACACCTATGTGAACTTCTTGAAAAATAAATTGCTTGTAAATGTCTTACTGCTGATTAATAGAGTGAAATCAAGTGCCCATGAATGAGAAAATTGTAGTATAAAGTATTGATATATAAAATATGATTTTTCTAAATGGTTGTTCAAAATCTATCTTGTTATTCAACATAATACAGGAAAATATTTTTTAAAATTTTTTATTAAAGTATAGTTGATTTACAGTACTGTGCCCACTTCTGCTATATAGCAAAGTGACCTAGTCGTGCATATGTATACATTCCCTTTCTTATATTATCTACCTTCCTGTTCTCTCCCAAGAGACTGGATAGAGTTCCCTGTGCTATGTAGTAGGACCTTATTGCTTATCCATCCCCAGTGTAATAGTTTGCATCTATTAACCCCGAACTCCCAGTCCATCCCACTCCCTCTTCCTTCCCCCTTGGCAACCACAAGTCTGTTCTCTATGTCTGTGAGTCTCTGTTTTGTAGAAAGGTTTATTTTCACCATATTTTAGATTCCACATATAAGCGATAACATATGATGTTTGTCTAACTGTCTAATTTCACTTAGTATGAGAATCTCTAGTTGCATCCCTGTTGCTGCAAATGGCATTATTCCATTCTTTCTCATGGCTGTGCTGTATTCCATTGTACGTATGTACCACACTTTCCTAATCTATTCATCTGTTGATGGACATATAGGTTGCTTCCATGTCTTGGTATTGTGAATAGTGCTACTATGAGCACGTGGGTACATGTATCTTTTTGAATTATAGTTTTGTCCAGATATATGCCTAGGAGTGTGTTGCTGGATCATATGGTAGTTCAATGTTTAGTTTTCTGAGGAAACTCCAAGCTCTTTTCCATTGCAGTTGCACCAGTTTACATTCTCACCTTTTCTCCACATCCTCTCCAGCATTTGTTACAGGAAATAATTCTTAAGATAGAATGGCTATAAAGTAAAAAATAACAATTGTCCGTACATTAAGCCCATATTATTTTATACATTTGGAATTTTGAACCATATAAATGTATTTCTATCCAAAAATTATTAGAATGTTTTAATGGATATTTTAGAAAAAGGACTAAATCTCTCACCTAATAAGGTGAGGGTTTTACGTTATAAACACAAATTTCATGTTAATCGAATAAGACGCAAATTTGAAACTGACACTTGAAAATTATTAGTGAATTTAATTTTATTATGCACAGGTGCATTTAAACTATATAGTCATTTGAAGAATGAAGTTTTAATACAATTTGTGTAATTGGTTACGTAAGAAATTGTTCCTATGCACTTAAAATCTAGCTGTTTACAAACTAAAACGCAAACTAGGAAAATATTTACAAAAAATGATGGAACATAGTGCAAATATTCTCTTTTTTTTTTTTTTGCCTTTTATCTTTTTTTTTTTAGGGCCACGCCCATGGCATACGGAGGTTCCCAGGCTAGGTGTTGCATAAGAGTTGTTGCTGCTGGCCTATGCCAGAGCCACAGCAATGCCAGATCCAAGCCGTGTCTGTGACCTACACCACAGCTCACAGCAACGCTGGATTCTTAACCCACTGAGCAAGGCCAGGGATTGAGCCCAAAACCTCATGGTTCCTAGTCGGATTCGTTTCCACTGTGCCATGATGGGAACTCCCACAAATATTCTTATTATATGTGAAGAACTCTCATAAATTAGTGAGAGAAATAGCTAACATTCTTTTAGAAGACTTGGTAAAAGACAAGAAAAAAGAATTTACTAAATTTATGAGCAAAAAATCTAATAATAATTCAATGTTATTAGTAAGAATCCTTTGATTCTACATTTTACTAATTGGCACATTGGTTCTTTGAATTTTTTTTTATGGCCACTCCCACAGCATATGGAAGTTTCCAAGCCAGGGATTGAATCTGAGTCACAGCTGCAGCAACACCAGATCCTTTAACTCACTGAGCGGGGCCCAGGATAGAACCTGTGCCTCTGTAGTGACCTAAGCCACTGAAGTCAGATTCTTAACCCACTGCATGACAGCAGGAACTCTGGAATTTTTTTTTTTTTTTTTTTTTTGTAAGTAAACAGCCATTTCAAATTGAAGTGAGTTTTGTTTTTGCTTTTTGTCGTTTTCAAGACAGAGAAGACTTTCAGGGCAGTGGTGGAGAGAAGAGAGAATTGAGAAAGTTATAATCCCCTGAAGAGTGGGATAGACATTTGAGTAGATAAGTCACAGCTGAAATAAAGTATCTATCTACAGAGATTTATGCAAACCCAAGGCATGAATATCTCACTGATACCGCATGAATGTATTTTATACAGAGATTTTCAATGAAATGCATGCATAGAGTAGATGTTAGTAATACAAAGAAAATGTATTTCAAATCTAAAGAAAATAACCTTTGCCTCCATTCAATAAGAATCCCAGGCTTTTGAGATGAGAAGGGATTTTCAAATGCCGTTTGTTATCTCCATGCTATTTCAATAACTTTCTTACACCTTTCTTACACAATTTTATCAGAATCAAAATTGATAAACCATAATTTATGTCTTGACATTTCCAGAACTGTGAGTATTATAAATTAATACTATATCTTTAAAATCTTATTAAATATGTTTGGTGGTTGAAAGGAAACAAAAAGGTAATTTTAAACTAGAGTCCACGATTGTCAAAAATTCATCAAGGACGATGGTAAACATTTTCGACACTTGCTTCCTCTTCCTGGACTATGTTATCATTATCCTAATAAATCTGTTGACCGTTGAATATGCTCTTTACTGCAAAGGCTGCCATTTGCCACAAGTTACACTGAATTTAATAAAAACATAGGATATGTAAAAGGATATGTAGAAAGCACATGTCATGTTTACCTTATTTAATCAGGTGTTAGGAATTTCCTCAAGCCTCAGAGGCTTACACTGAATATGCAAAATATGAAACACCTTTTCTAAGAACATAGCCATTTTAAATAAAATAGATGTTATGGGAATTACAGGGCTCACCATTTTGCATCTCTAGAAAACAAAGAATAAAACTTATGGCTCATGGTTAGAAATGTCCTTGACAGAGAAGTGATGCAGAATTTATTTTAAAATTTTAGTCATCAAAAATAACCACAGAAGCATAATTTAATGGAATGTTCTTAGACATAAAAGAACATAATATGCTACTAAAAGAATCAGACACAAGACATATCTCAATAAAAATAAAGGAAAACTTTTTTGTTAGAAAACCTGCTGACCTCATCAAGTGAGTTTAATATTTAAATGTGATGGACTCTGGGGAAAATGAACAACAAACACTGTGTAACTGTTGAAAATAACAGATGGTGATGAAAAATTATGCATAAAATTTTCCTCTGCTAGTGGCTGTATAAAATGTGAGTGAAAGGCAATCTATATTTCATTTCAACATAAGGAAGGAAGGGCCTGATATATCGGACACCTGGAATCACCATATTCTGGTCTGGGGCTATACATTAGATATACTCAGCAGTGTCATTGATCTTGATGAGACGGGGCTTATCTGGTTTAGGAAGTTATACCTTATTCAAAAGGGATGTAAGAATGATAGTGAATGTCACAAATGCAGGCTTCTCTATGGCAGGTCATACAAATAAGGTGAAATGAGATTAGGAACCATCTAAGTGAGACAGAAAAAAAAAATACCTGATCACTTTGTATGCCTGGGTTATATAGCTACACTCCAGAACTAAGATATGAATAATATTTTCCTGATACAGATCGAAAAGGACAAAGTAAAACTCTCTCTCTATTAGCAGATGACACAATCCTCCATGTAGAAAATACTAAGGAATCCACTAAAAAACTATCAGAACTCATAAATGAGTTCAGCAAGGCTGCAGGATATAACAGCAATACACAAAAATCACTTGTACTTCTATACAACAAACAATCCAAAAAGGAAATTAAGAAAACAGTTCTATTTACAACAGCATCAGAAAAAGAATAAAATAGAAATAAAGTTCTCCAAAGAAGTGCAGAACATATATTCCAAAAACTGCAAAACATTGTCAAAAAAATTAAAGATTTAAATAAATGGGAAAACATCCCATGTTCATGGATCAAAAGATGTAATGTTGTTAAGATGGCAGAAAAAAAAGAGAGACAATATCCACCCCCAAAAAAACTCATCTGCAACCCCTATCAAAATGCCAGCTGCCTTCTTTATAGAAATGGACAAATTGATTCTAAAATTCACATGTTTGAAAGTGACTGGAAATAGCCAAAACAATCCTGAAAAAGAACAACTAAGTAGGAAAACTCACAATTCTCCATTTCAAAACTTACTACAAAGCATCAGTACTAAAAACAGTGTTGTTTTGGCCTAAGGATAGACGTGGAGACCAACGGAATAGAACTGAGTGTCCAGAAAGAAATACATGCATCAGTGGCCAACTGGTTTTTGACAAGTGTGTCAAGACCATCCAATGGTGAAAGAATCATCTTCCCAAGAAAAGGCACTGGCATAAATGGGTAACCACTTTCAAATGAATGAGGTGGGACTCTTTCCTCACACCATATACAAAAATAAACTCAATATGGATTAAAGACCTAAAAAGAAATAAAACTGTAAAACTCTTAGAAAAAAAATAGAGGGGTAGATATTCAGGGCCTTGGGTTTATGATACCAAAAGCACAAGCAACCTAAAAGAAATAGACAAATTGGACTTCAAAATTTAAAACTTTTTCATGCTTCCAGGTACACCATGGGAGAAAAAAAGTGAAAAGATAATTCACAAAATGTGAGAAATGTGATTTGCAAACCATATATCTGATAAAGGATTTGTATCTAGACTATATAAAGGACTCCTCCAACTCAATATTAAAAAGAGAACCCAGAGAAAAATAGACAATCTGAATAGAGCTTTCTTATGACTCTCTGCACCCCATTCACATGGAGAAGTGATTTTTTTTTTTTACTGTATCAAGACAAGCTACATTTTCAAATTCTTTTCTTTAACCCTTTATTTTATTTTATTATTAAAGTATAGTTGATTTACAATATTCCTTCGTTTTCTGCTGTAGGGCAAAGACCCAGTCATACATACATACATTCTTTTTTTATACTATCTTTCAATTCTTCAATTCATTGATAATCCAGGTCATGTTCCAACTCTTCACTGTTCCACACTGCTTGGACTTTGGAAATGTTGTGTCCTTTTATGGCTAAAGAAGTACAAAATATCACTCATTATCTATTAGTGTCTAAATTCCCTTAGGTATTTTTTTTTCATCAGTTCTCTGAGGATGCCCTCTTTGGTCTTTACAACATTCCAAGGAGTAAGACTGTTTAAGCCTCGCTTTCTCCTTCCCATGGGTATCTGGTTTCTTCCTCTTCTGACTTCTTTCTATATACTATACTGTTCTATATTTTAAACAATATAGAACTCTATAGAATAGTGTAGTCTCCTCAAATGATTCATCTGCCTTTAACCTCAAAAGTTTTCATTTCTTAAGGTAGGAGTTATTCATTTTACTGCCATTTTATAACTGCTAGATGCATCAAAATTTCAATCAAGTGTTTTTACCTGATTGGTATCTTACTTTACTGGCTTTGATGTTGCATAATGAAATGTCACAAAACTGCTAAGACTATTTAAAGAGATAGTTCAAAATAGTCTGGGATACCTTCAAATTAGAGGGTTACCGTAAATGAAATATATCTTAGAACATCCTAGAAGTAAGTCATTTAAAATCTGACTTTCAAATTTCGCAAATAACTAACACTTTTCTTTCTGCCAGAATGCAAATTTTGGATGGAGAGGTCGATAGTGAATTCGAAGTTGGCTTCGGATTTCTTGTACCTAACAGCTCTCTGGGCCACTTTTGTAAGCCACATGTCATTTTGGCATTTCTTTGGATTTATTATACAAGTACCACATTATTTCCAGCGCCTGGACCATCTGAAATAAGTAAAACTTCCACCTCCGTGTTGCAGGCAGTTAATAACTGGATGAGCCCCAGTCAGGCAAGAAGGCAGTTTAGTCCCTCTACTTGCCAAACCAAGAGCAGGGAAGGCTAGAAACTGGCTTGCAGGGTCCCATAAAAACAGAAACTGACTTGAACCTCACTTAAATACAAACCAAATACCATCATGAGGTTTAAAATAATCTGCACCCCCATCTTTCTTTATTAGTTCTGTTTTTTTTTGTTGTTATTGTTGTTTTTAATGCCCTGAACTTTTCTTGGGTTCCAGTCTGAACTGTAAGTGCCAGCAAAACAACACAAAATACTACCACTGTGTTTATGTCCTGACCAGAAGTGGAAAGCACTGGAAATATCAAGACACCGTAATTAAAGTCCATCCAATGACAATTCATGCAACAAAGAACACAAATAACAAGACAGTAGCCAGTGCGGCTTTGAAAGGGACTAAGTCTGAGGCCCACTGGCAAAGGGTTTTTTAAAGTATATATATATATATATATATGTAAATCTAGAAATAGAAAAGAAGAAATGAAACTGCTTATTTGGGAGTGACTGAAAGGCAAAAGTTGTGAGCATATATAAGTGAAACCTACTCCAAAACCCATCATCCACTTTAACAATTAAATTCAATGCCTTTTCTGTTAAAAGATTTCTGATAGTGTTAAGTAGAAAAGGATGGTTAAATTTTAAATGAATTCTTCACTCCTGTACAATGTCTTGAAGATAGAAGAATAATTTTTATAGTAGAAGAGACTAGAACTAAAGATATGGATCATCTACAATGAGAAAAATCAACTTTTGAATTATTGAGACAATTCTACATATTTGTAACTGGAAGCCAATTTTTCCCTTTTCCTTCCTTCCTCCCTTCCTTCCTTCCTTCCTGTCTTTTTAGGGCTTTACTTGCGGCATATGAAAGTTCCCAGGCTAGGGGTCAAATCAGAGCTGCAGCTGCAGAGCCACAGCCACGCCAGATCCGAGCCAAGTCTCTGAACTCCACCACAGCTCACAGCAATACCAGATCCTTAACCCACTGAGTGAGGCAAGGGATTGAACATGAGTCCTCACGGATACTAGTTGGGTTCATCAACTACTAGAGCCATGACAGGAACTCTTTCTTTCTTTCTTTCTTTCTTTCTTTCTTTCTTTCTTTCTTTCTTTCTTTCTTTCTTTCTTTCTTTCTTTCTTTCTTTCTCTCTCTCTCTCTTTCTTTCTTTCTCTCTCTTTCTCTCTTTCTTTCTTTCTCTCTCTCTCTCTTTCTTTCTTTCTCTCTCTTTCTCTCTTTCTTTCTTTCTTTCTCTCTCTCTTTCTTTCTTTCTCTCTTTCTTTCTTTCTTTCTTTCTTTATTTTCTTCCTTCCTTCCTTCCTCTCTCTCTCTCTTTCTTTCTTTCTCTCTTTCTTTCTTTCTTTCTTTCTTGATACTAGTCGGGTTCATTAATCACTGAGCCATGACGGGAATTCCCTTTCTTTCTCTCTTTCTTTTTCTTTCTTTCTTTCTCTCACTTTCTTTCTTTCTTTCTTCCTTCCTTCCTTCCTCCCTTTTTCTTTTGATGGCCATATCTGCAGAATATGGAAGTTCCCTGTTCAGGGGTTCAATTGGAGATACAGCTGCCAACCTATGCCACAGCCACAGCACTGCAGGATCCAAGCAGCAACTACACTGCAACTTGTGGCAACACTGGATCCTTAACCCACTTAGCAAGGCTATCCTTGTGGAAACTATTGTTCTTAACCTGCTGAGCCACAATGGGAACTCCCAGATTTTCTTTCTCTTTCTCTTTTTTAAATTGAAGAATAGTTGATTTACAATGTTATGTTAATTTCAAGTATACAGAAAAATGATTCAGTTATACATGTATATATTCTTTTTTCAGATTCTTTTCTTTTATAGGTTATTACTATATTGAGTATAGTTCCCTGTGCTATACAGTAGGTCTTTATTGTTTATTTTAAATATAGTAGTGTGTGTCTCTTAACCCCAAATTCCTAATTTATTCCTAGTTTTCAAGAGGAACAATAAAGGTGTTTAGTAAGCAACTATGATGTTATCAGTATTGTGTGTACCAAGGACCAAGTGACTGAGAATTTTGGTTTCAGTAGTAGAAGTAGGGAAGAACTGCTTTAGGAGGAAAATGACGCCTTTTATTTTAGACATGCTATGTGTTGAGATGGGTTTGGCAGGCACTCAGATATTCAGAGCCTGGAGGAAAGTTGGGAGTAGAGACAGAGGGGGTAAATTGAATTTCTAAGGGTGAATAGAATCTAGAAAAAGAAGAGGATGACAGGAGTTCCCATGGTGGCTCAGCGGTAATGAATCCCAGTAGTATCCATGAGGACGCACGTTCGATCCCTGGCCTTGCTCGTTGGATTAAGGATCCAGCATTTCCACGCACTGTGATGTATTGAAGATGCAGCTCAGAAACCACGTTGCTGTGGCTGTGGTGTAGGGCAGCAGCTACATCGCTGATTCCACCCTTAGCCTGAGAACGTCCATATGCCATAGGTGTGGCCCTAAAAAGACAAAAAAAAAAAAAAAAAGAAGAAGAGGATGACAGAATTACACATGACACTTTTAGGTGGATGAGCTGAAAGAGAAATCAGAGAGAGGCCAGGGCCAGTATCATGGGTGTGACCTGTGTCACAGGCTTCATGCTCAGAAGGGCTCCAAGCCTTATGAAACACTTTACCAATACAGTCTCAAAAATCTTAAGAATTTTGTCTTAACTTGTGTCTGTAACAGAAGTTGGGTGGACCATGGAACACAGAATAAGGAGAGGAAATATGTATGCCCCCATACTCATTCACCCTTCTTCACCTTCCCATCACAGGTAGTGCTGTCCCCTGACACAGACTTCCTGTGCCCACCATGTGTGGGAGGAAGTTTGGCAAGACTCCAAGGGAGTACCCGGTGATCTTCACTGGAAGAAGGGAGGTAGGAAGAAGCCTGAACGCCCTAAGAAGCCATGATATCTGTTTAAACCAGAATTCACTGGTTCAAAAGAAATTGAGGCCCTTCTAAGAAACATGAACAACCATGTAACCTTCTTATAGTTTTTCTTACTTGTGTGACTTTCCCGTATTAGCCAACTACTTATGCTTAAAATGATGACATAGAAGGAAAGGTGACACCAAGTTCTTCCTTTTCAGTCTTTCCTTACTGTCGGTGAGCCAGTGGTAGTGTTGGTAGAATGTGTGCATATCAAGAAGCGAGTTTTTAAAACAGCAGTTTGTTTTATGTAGTGCTTCCACTGTCCTTGTAAGAATGAAATATGTTACATGTATCAGCTAAAAAATCCTCATTGTGTAATTTCAGTGATTCTATGTATAAAATAAACACTCTTAAATTTGCATTTAAAATTGGTGTAGGAGTTCCCGTCGTGGCGCAGTGGTTAACGAATCCGACTAGGAACCATGAGGTTGCGGGTTCGGTCCCTGCCCTTGCTCAGTGGGTTAACGATCCGGCGTTGCCGTGAGCTGTGGTGTAGGTTGCAGACGCGGCTTGGATCCTGCGTTGCTGTGGCTCTGGCATAGGCCGGTGGCTACAGCTCCGATTCAACCCCTAGCCTGGGAACCTCCATATGCCGCGGGAGCGGCCCAAGAAATAGCAACAACAACAACAACAACAAAAGACAAAAATAAATAAATAAATAAAAAATAAAAAATAAATAAAATAAAATTGGTGTAGAAGATAAAGATAAATGGTATGGTAACATTCATGTTAATGATTTACAATTTTAATTTTTCTTTATTTAGAACGGCATGAAACAGCAAATTAAAAGACACAAACAGAAGTGAAGAGAGAAACTGTGTGAGAAAGGAAAAAGCTTTATATCTGAGTATCTTTCATTGCATTTTTTTCCTGCTTTTTGAACAAGGGAACCCACATTTCCATTTTGCACTGAGCCCCATGCGTTCTGGAGCTGACTCTGAAAGAGTCATTAGGTTGCAGAGGAACCAGGATTATCAAGGCATGGAAGGAAAAGGAAAAATGTTTGGAAGAGAAGTTTTGGTCATTTGCTCAAATACAGCCCTGAAAGAGCAATCTTGCTGGGGGTGTGTGTGGGCAAGAACTCTCACACCTGCCCTCCCTCTGGCAGATGGCCAGGGCTCCAGAGAGATGGCTCATCTTTGAATTCTGCCTTCCTTCCCTTCTGTCTCCAGGCTGAAGACTGGGAATAGACTTTGGATATGAAAATTAACCTGGTAATCTTTTTGAGAGCAATATGGGGAGACTAGCAGGATTGGAAGCCAGATTTCAAAAAAACTAAGGCGTCAGCAAAGAGAACATTAATGCAGCAAGGATATATTACATCCTCAGAAAATGTATTAGAAGTCTGGATGGATGGATGGATGAGATCGATGGATGGAAGGAAGGGTGGATGGATGGGTGGATGGATGGATAGATGGATAAGTGGATGGATGGATGGATGGATGAAATTATAGATGCATAAATTGACATGAACCTTCTTTTCTACTCTTTATAGATTAGGCACTAATATAGTATGAAATGGGAAAATGGGAGATTTTTTATAAAAAGTTATTTGAAAACCAAGAACAACACTTAAAATACTGTGTAAAAAAATTCTCTGTGGAACAAACTATCACTTTTAGTTCAACAGGACATTGGTTTATAAGCAAAAACTGGACTTTCAGATGTAGGTAACTTTACCTATCCCTTTTTGTTTTTTAGATTTTCCTCTCACCATTAAATAGAAATGCTGCCAACTGAGCCTATGAACAGATGCTGGGGCTGTTCTAGAGAGCAGGCTATATTTGGCACTTTCTCATCCAGTTTTAGGCCTGGGATACAGTACAATCAACATCCATACTCTTCCTCAGGATCAAATTGCGTCCCATGACAGGCATCTGCCTGAAGTTTGCCTGGAGATGGGAATTCAATCTGTGCATTTGAAAGTTGTTTCCCTCAATACAAAGCCAAGCAGCCCACACGGGATTTGGCTCTTCAACCTCTGTCTCATTAACAACTAATGAGTAGAGCTCAATGGCAAACAATAGGGAATTCCTGCTTTGATTATTCCAGGTTCACGTTTATGGCATTGGCCTCCAGACTGAAACTGGCTTGCAGAAAACTGAAACATACTCTGTACTAATAAAAACACAAACTGCATATACCATAAGGCGTCTTGGAGTGATTACACCTGAAAGACTATTAGTGGTAGTGAGATCATTTGCTTTTCAAATAGTTCCAAGGGTGTCATATTATAGCCTCCTGTTCAGAACACTTTCCTGGCTCCAACTTAGCTTTCAACAGTTTCACTGATTATACAGGGAAATCCACAGTAGAAGCAAATCCATCTTTCTATGAATGGCCAACTCTTGTTCCTGTTATCGTGAGGCTGTTTTTACAGTGTGAACAAGTGTGGGTTTTAATCTCAGCTGAGAGTCATGGAATTGTAGGCTCCTGACAAATGATCAGTTTCACTCATTGTGGTGTAACAAAGAAGCTTGAAGAAAAAAAAGGAAGAGAAAGAGGTTCTACTTCTATCTGAAACAGACACATTTTCCTTGTAGAATAATGCTTGTCTGAGAGTTATTTTGAACAGTCAGAGGGTAGGGCTGCCCTCTCAGTGTCATTTCATGGCTCAGGACCTCCTCACCCCATATCAAGACAGAAACGGCCTGGATCTTTTTCCTCCCCTTTTCCATCAAGTACCCATTTCAGGTGCAACAGCAATGCCTCATTCAATTACCTGCGCATCTCTGCAAGCCAGTGGTCCATTCCAGAGCCCTGGTTATCTGTGGGGTTTCTGGAGGATGCTAGCTAGCTGTTCTTTCTTTCCTCAGTTGGTTCCATTAGTTTCCAGTGTGGAGTAACTGCATGTTTGAGTTCATAGCAAAAATACAAATACATAAGTAATAAACACGTGCTAAATTCGAGCGCACCTAAATTATACACCCTTGGATTAAAAAAGAAAACAAAGAGGCTGCAGAACATCACTCCAGGCCATCATGAGTCATTCCAAACTTCCTAAGGAAGGTTGAAAATATTCGGGAATTCTTTGTAACTTACTTCACTGCCTCCAATGTGTCACTGGCAGAAATAACAGCCATTCTGTGGTCCACAGAAGTAGCCCAGGGCTTGCTGGGAAGCTGTAGGACTCCATCAAGCATAGGGTCACCCAAATGTTAGTCACCTCCAAGCCACCTACATAATTTTTGCCATATTAATGTGTTTCCTTTTTTTCTTTTTATGGCAGCATCTGTGGGCATGTGGAAGCTCCACCGGGCTAGGAGTTGACTCAGAGTTGCAGCTTCAGGCTTACACCACAGCCATGGCAACACAGGATCTGAGCTGCATCTGTGAACTTTGCTGCAGTTGGTGGCAATGCTGGATCTTTAACCCACTGAGTGAGGCCAGGTATCAAACCCACATCCTCATGGACACTATGTTGGGTTCTTAACTGACTGAGCCACAGTGGGAACTCCTAACATACTCTTTATCCTCTTAATCTCTCAATATCTTTATGTAGACCTCTGCAGACTTTCAGAGAGTCCAGTTTATCCACTTAAAAAGAAAACTTTTAAGAGATTGCCATTCACCTTCTGCTGAATTGGATTATATGTTCTGGAAGGCATGGACTTGATCCTACATTTCTTTTGTAATCTCCTTGGCCACAGCCTGGGCGAGGCTTACAATAATACAGTTTGTACAACAATGCTCATGGAATGAGGTCAGCTTTTCTAACTTCAAGGAGTTTCATCCATGAAGAATATTCTATACCCAAAGCATAGAAAATTCAAAATATTAATTTTCATGTGTGATTCCATGCATGAAAAAAAAATCACGTCCAATTCTCAGCGGACTTCAGACTTTCACATTCCACCCAATCTTTTATTTGAAGAGACAAGAAAATAAATGATTCCCAATGATATTCTCTTGAAAAAAAAAATAGTTTCTGGTAATCAGAACCATATTAGCCCTTGACACTGTATAGCAGTCTCAGCCTTTTTAGAAATGCTCGTGTCAACATGCTCAAATTCTCACCAGTGAAAAGCCAGAGACGTGGAGTTTCAAAAAGGTGCAATGGGAGCAGCAATAAAAGTGACCTTTTGAAACTACTTCTGCCTCTGCTGTTTATGCCCAGATTTGAAGACAGTCACTATTTTCTTTGCTAAAAATTTTCCAAGTGTCATCAAACAGAGGACTCAGGCCATCTTGTCTGGTTTTGGGTAGAGCATAATTACCATCTGCTTCCTACAAATGTGGGTAAGTTTGCACTGAAATAAACCATCCAAATCCATGACGAACATCAAAATTGTAGACACAAGGAGCAAAGCAGAAAATTGGAGTATGACAAAATAGCTACAGTTAATTATGTCAAATTACAGAGAATTGCAGTCTTCTTTAGAAGTGCTTTATTTAAACTTACATCTAAAGGCACGTCTCTGGTTAATGCAACTTGCATTTCAAGTCAGGGCATTGGCAGAACAATATTTATTAAGGTTAAAATTAAAGCAGACTGCAATTTTGGATAGTTTTAGGGTCTTCTTTTTTTTTCTTTTTTTTTAGAAAAGTGTCATTTTAAAATTGTGAGGCAAACTTGATCTCCTCTTGTTACATCGATTCCTGCACGTGCCCCTACCTGTAAAGGCTGTTCTGCCCCCTCGCCTGTTGTATAAATACCCATTTTAGGTGCCAGAGTCTACTCAAAACTTTGTCTTCTAGGAAGTATTCCAAGAGATGATGTTCCCTGGTACTGTGACAGCTGCTGGGACAGCCCTCAGATGTCTTTATATGCAATGTTAGCCACCCAGTTCTATTCTAGCACCAGGAAGGGCTGGCTGAAGGACTGAAAAATCAATGACATCCACCTCTGATTACACTGGGAAGTCATTAAGCACCATCACACCCATCAGCTACCCTGACCTCTATGGCCTCTTTCGGAGGAAAGTGTTGATGTCCGGTCTCTAAAACCACTTCCACCCTGACTCTAGGAAATTGAACCAGAACGGGGTGGGGGTAGGGGACTCAAGAGTTCACTTTGAGGAGTTCCCATTGTGGCTCAGCGGGTTATGCATCCAATGTAGTCTCGTGAGGATGCAGATTTGATCCCTGGCCTTGCTCCCACTGGCTATGGATCTGGGATTACAGCAAGCTGCAGCACAGGTCACAGACACTGCTCAGATCTGGCATTGCTGTGGCTGTGATGTAGCCGGCAGCTGTAGCTCCAATTCAACCCCTAGCCCAGGAAATTTCATATGCCACAGGTGCAGCTGTAAAAGAAAAAAAAGAGGTAATTCTGAGTCAAAATGAGAGCCGATATCCCTGATCTGGGGCATTGAAAGCAAGATGTTTCTGGAGAGGCTGTACCACAGGTGGGTATCACTAAACAACCTTGACCTCTTGGTCTGAAATTGGGTTTGGCCGAAGAGGCACTGACAGGCTATCAGCGGGTAAAGGAGAGAGACTAGGGTATACACCTTCCTCTGCCAGATACCCATACTATTTCAGCAACAATTCTGTTTCTCTGTGGCCACAGCTCCTGCCAGGCAGCCCCCATGGCAACCGCTCTCACTAGGCTCCAGGTCTGTTCATCCTGCTGCTCCTTCAGGCTGCATAGTGATACCTTCCAGAGAGCTGCCCGCTCCTGCACGCTTCACCCTCCCTTCCTTTTGTGTTGCCTACATCTCCCCATACCTTTGTAAATAGTCCCTTTATTAGGTTCTATTCCATTATAACCTTTGCCATCTTCTGCTCCGACGCTAACAAACTTACAAATCATAACAAAAAGGGCCAGTATATTATAAAGGCATTACTATAGTACTGCAGAAGATGAATTATTTCTTTTTTAATCTTCCCTTCTGTGTTTACGTAACAAGTCGTTGTCATACAAATCATTCATTATGAGGGGGGAGAGTTAAGAGATAAAAAAATTATATTTTATTTACTTCAGGTTTTTTCAGTAATCAGATGGACTAAAAGATTCTTTAGTGCTGGTGTTTAGGAATTATGTTTTAAAAAATAGGAAGGTTACTCAATGTTTAATACTGCTAACAGTTTAGACTTTACTAAATATATGCTGTTTAGTAAAGTATATATTCAGCATATATATATATATATATATATATATATATATATAGACAATAAACATGCTAAAAAGTACCCTTTTGTTATGATGTAACCCATGGCCCTCATTCTAACACTCTGCTATATTCTCTACCTATTCCTATACAACAAAAATCATAAGTAATAATGGTTATAATCACAAGTAATAATAGTTATAATCATAACATACATATAATTTTGCATCCTGATTTTTCCACTTCAAAATATATAATGAGCATGTTTCCATGTGGCTACATAATCTTCATGATCGTTACTTGAAAACTCCACATTGTACCTAATTGTCTGAATGCACCATACATCACAAACCACTGCCAGCCGTTCCATTTTCTCCTAAGCAATTTTCTCTTAATCTATGTGAAAATTGTTACTGTGCACGTAATGATATCAAATAAATCTAACAGACATGAGGTCCTTCCTTAGAAGAGTAAACCAAGTTGGGAATAACATATGTTGCTCTAAGACTTAGACTGGTCTGCAGGATGGGTGGGTGAGTCGGCCAATGGTCCATGTGTACAGAGAATTAGGAGACCTGCAGAGGAGCCCGGTCTCAGAGAAGAGGGCCCTGGGGACCCAGACATAGACCAGAAACACTGCTTGAGTCCAAAGGAGGGACAGAGGTTCTGAGTACAGCAATCACCAACAAAGAAGCACATGGCCCATTTCACCAAATATTCTACTTTTTTTAATATTTGAGATTTATTAAAGCATCTTATCACAAAGAGGGAAACATATGCCAATTAGAAACATGCAACCATCATCCTCCACGGTAAAGATAAAATGTTATCTATTTTTTCTGTTTTCACAACTGAAGACTTTAGATCTTATACTGAATTCACTCACCCTGAATATTTAATTCATTCTTCCTGAATGTATCCAGGGCAGTAAATACCCACAATACAAAGTATTATATAAAGAAAGTGCAAAGTTAAAGAAGGAGATGTGTAGAGAACATCCCCTTCCCATCCCCCAATCAAAGGCAAACAATGGCATTTTGTTCTTGCCTAACCTAGATTGCCTTCAAAAACTATTAAAACTGAACAACAATAAAAATCTGACTTATACTAGATAGCCAACCAGCTCATTTGTGTTTCAAAATAAATGTTTCAACAAAAGAAAAGCTACTTTATATCAAACGAGTTTGAAGAGCCCTGTATTGCAGCACTATAAAATCACGCTGGGGCACATGGCCATGCTCTCTTGGGAACCATGTACCTAACAGGAGATGGGAGAACCCCCTGCTTCGGGAAGGAACATAGAGCTCCAGGGCCTAGTGTGAGACATCCACAGCCTCCTCACCTACACCCAGTCCCTGAGGGGCTCCGAGGGCTCCAGGGTAGGGTGTGGCAGCCACAGTTGGCCCCTGTTGCAGCATCAGCCCTGCAGTGCCTTCCATAGCTGCTAGCAGCGGACGTTTCTGCAGGAGCTGAAGTCAGAGTCAGAGAGCGTTGTGGACTCTATCTGACTGTTGGAGCAGCTCTACAGCAATTCCCCCAAATAATTAGGGAAAGCTTTATGAGGCTGTCTGGCAGTTGGGACAGAATTTAAAAAAAAAAAAAAAAAAAAAAAAAAGCAAATACAAAACACTTCTTGTTACTATTAAGGCTAATTTAAGTTTTCCTCTGGGTTGCGGCAGCCTAGGGAAAATGAATTGTACTTTCCAATTTTTACATTTGGTGAAAGGTACAGTCACTCCGCATATGTTCTCTAACCCCTTTGAAATATTTCACATCAAATATGGAATAGGGGGAAAGTAAATGTATGCTTCAATAGGAGGAAGACATGGGGAATTTGTGTACAGTATTCTCAGAAAAATTTGCTAGTAGACTGATTTGCTAGTAGGCATATTAAACTTCTTTGAAGAAGAAAACTCTCAAGGGCTCTTTTGGGCTATATGGGTAGGTTTAAAAACAGCTCTAAGGTCTCATGACTTCAGTAAAGAACTTTCTTTGACTAGGCCTCCAAAGGGTAAGCCTTCCAAAACAGAAATGCTGTGGAACTGCTCATTTTCTTAGCCTAAGGGAAAGTTGCCAACAGTCTGCATTCATTTATTTTATGGCTAAGACACTTGATATTACCACAACAAAATCTGCATCTAATTTGCATGTTGTAGATAAAAAATTCAAGCACAATCCATAGTCCAGTCCCAAAGGTAGAGAGTTTTCCCCAAGTATATTTTATTAAAAACGTCGACTTTCTTCTTTCAAACAAAATATATTCCAAAGAATTCGAATGACTGAATTAGGATGTTTCTGCTTGCAAGCAACAGAAATCCACTTTAGAACAAAGGAAGTGCAAGCATGTTGAGATAATTCCTCACAGAAGGAGAGGAAGTTAAGGCTGCACGTGGCAGAAGTGGAGCTGGCGGTGGGAGTGCCTGATGCCATCTTGCACAGCAACTTCCTTTTTGGTACACTGGTTCCTTTTTCAGATAGAGATGGCCTTCCTCTACGAGGGAGGCAGCAGTAGGTCATTCCAGAATAACACTGTCTCAGATCTTTTGTTTGAAAAGGGCTCTGATTGGTGGTTTGGGTCACTTTCCACCCCTGGACCAATCATCCTAGTCCAGGAGATGGTGTCCTGCCTCTGGCCTGGTCTCAAGTCTGCAGACCAACTGCAGAAGAAGGGGGACCAGCAGAGATGGGACCACTGGGAGGGTAACTCTGGGTCAGGTTGACTCTCCATTTGTGACACGAGAAGAGCTTAAGAAAGGAAAATGACTGACAGTCTCATCACTCTCAAATTAACAATTCTGAATACACATTCCATTCTGGTCTGTCCATTTGCAGATACATTCTAATGTATAATATTGTTATAGAGCCCCTTAAAATACATGGTTTTGAAATCTATCTGAAGAAAGAGGCCTAAAAGTATTGAAACAAGTCTTGGGGACTTTTGAGGTCTAGCCCCACAGGAAGGAGTTTCTAAAATTCCTAAAGAAATGAAATACAACTCCATGTCTCTGATGGTGCAGAATATCAAGTGGTATAAAATATCAAAGACTATCAATATATTTATTTAAATGTCTACTCAAAGAAAATTCTGCCTAAGTGCTTTTCTGGTACAAGGTCTGATTTAACTATGGGCTTGCATTTCCTTTCATTGGTTTGTTCAGCAATGTACTGAGAGCCTCTGTAGACCAGGCACTGTTCTAGGTTCTGAAGAATTATAGTAAACAAACAGACCAAACCCCCTGTCTTTGTGGAACCAGTAAAATGTAAGGGACAGAGGGGGGAAAAATCCTCAGATCAAGTAGGTAGATGATCCACATGGATGACAAAAAGATTTTAAAAGAATTATTCGAGTTCCCTTGTGGTACAGTGGGTTAAGGATCCAGCATTGTCACTGCAGAGGCTTGGGTCACTGCTGTGGCATGGGTTTGATCCCTGGCCTGGGAACTTCTGCATGCTGTGGGTATGGAAAAAAAAAAACTATTCTAATTCTATATAGAGTGATATAAATTCATATTTTGTGGCAAAACAAGAAAAATTTAAACAAAAAAATTTTCTCTGGCCTTTGCCACCCCACCCCCACGGGACAATGTGTATCTACATTAGGGATCCACCAAAACTTCTCCACTGGCAGAAATATCCATCCAACCTTAAAGAGCAACATTCTCCCAGCATCAACAAGACACCTTAAAAGACAATGTTCCTTCTCTATCTCCTAAGGGGCCACAACGATACTTAGATGTGGATTGTGCAAACGGTCAACAATATGTGATTTAACACACAGCCCTCTGTCTCAAAAAACTCACATAAGTGTACCTTGACTTCTAATGGGCAGAAAAGTTCTCAGAGCTTTATAAAGTATTATTCCCAGATTAGAATCCTCAAATTTGGCTCATTTCTTTCATTCTTCTTCAGCAGTCACTATATCTTAGGAAAATTCATAGTAAATAAAATATTTATGGTAGACAAGTAGACCTCAGCAAGAAACCAAAGGACTTTTGGCAAAACAAGACCTTAATAATTACTTTCTTCAAGTAATGGAATAAAATATCCTAATAACAAAGGTCTTCGCTTATCAACATTTTGGGTAAATAATTAGGTTTGGTTAAAAAATCTCCTTCTCTCAAACAAAGGCCCTTGATGATATCAACTGATACAACCATGGCTATCATGTAGCCTTTATTTCCTGACATCATGACTGTATAAAAACATCCACCATCACATGATACAGACATTATAAAAGAAAAAAAAAAAAAACTTCCATTTTTGCAAAAAATAACCAACTTTACAGTTTTATTTTTCTCATTTGGAAAGTTCTGCTTTTAACTTTATTATTCTTCTCATTCTTCTTGTGCTCCTTCCTCTTTTATCTTGCATCCTTGTATTCTCATTCTCTCTCTTTAAAAGATTTAAAGTCTATGAATTTACCCCTGAATAACATTTTTGCTGAAGTACTAAGTGATCTTATGTTCTAATTATGTTGTAACTGTGTTGTATTTTCTCCTGGGTTCCACAGTTACTTAGCTGGCTGCTTTTTTATTTCTTAGTGGGATGTGTTACCTTCTAATACACTTTTCTTTGGGGAATTTACTGTTATTTTTCCTTGTTCCTTGCTATAGAGTCAACTTTTTAAAACTACTTATGTATATGCTAAAATGCAATATATTCTCTGATCACAATATATTCTCTGATCATAAAGTCACAAAGCTAAAAATACATTTCTATTGACGTAACTCTATTATTTATTCTTGTCTATTTTGTCAAATTGAAAGCAGGCTGGCAAAGACTTTTACAACTATTCTGTTCATATCCTTTGAATTTTAAGTTTTTTGCTTACATTTAAGAGTACACATTTAGAACAAAAAGAATTCACTGCTTTATTTTCCCTGTGATATATTTCTTTTGTCAAATATGGAACATTTGTTGAACATAAAAAGTGTATCTCAGCTAATTATTGATGCATATCTTTTCATTTAGCTGGTTTCCATTCTTATTTCCAGTCCTTTCCAGCTACGATTTCCTCATTCTTGTTCTAATTTTATTTCTCATTTTCCTGGCAAATAGCTTTACTTACAATAGTCAGGGAGGTATCAGGTATCAAGATTTCCAAAACTTGCCTGTATGTGAATGTTTCCTATTTCTTTCCAAACTAGATGGGCTAGAAAAACACAGAGTCTCCAAACCTCACGTCTCTCTGGAAATTGTGATGTGATGCTTTGAGGTCATGTTCCTCACTCCTCAGCTAAGCATCTCTTTAAGGTCATGCTGTGTACCTACCTGGTAGACACTCATTAGTTCCATCCTTGGTGTACTTGGAACAGGTAAAAGTTTGAGAACCAGTCTTTTAGAGTTTGGGGTCCTTGACACAACTTAGGCTCAATAAGTCATGCTTCTACATGAGTAACCTGACTTTCTGTTCTTCAGTACCCGGCAGGCCTGGGTCAGGGCCATCTCTGTGGTTGGTGCTGGACGGCACTGGGGTTGGCAGGCCCTCCAGAGCCACATGCGCTGGAGAGAAGGAGTCCTCTAAATAAAGGCAGTGCTGTCACTAGGGAGGTGGGGGTGGGGAGGCCAAGTGGCCAGAAGCCACCCGCCTCCACCACAAGCAAGCTGACGGGAAGGCGATTTCATCAAACCCACTAAACCGAGTGTAGACCCTCTGTGAAACGTCTCCTTGGGATCCCACCAGGAGTTTCTAGATTATGCAACTTAAATTTCAGGAACTGACATGTCTTTTCTCCTCTGCCTCATTTCTTTTTCTAATGTCTATCATTTACTTAGCTTGGATAATAACTATCAGTTGTATAGAACACAGATGTGATTTGTTTCCCTAAAGGAATGGGATAATTGGAGCAACAGAAGAGTATATTCACTTATATATCAGTTGTAGAGAATATGTATAGAATACATTCTTTTCCTAAAGGAACTATGTGATTGGAACTAGAGACAATTACATTTGCTTATACATCCACGTTGTCACAGGGAGAAGGCTTTTTATCCTGAGGATGGGGATAGTAGGGGGTTTGGAATTTGGCCTTCATGTAACATCTCTTGAGTGTTTTCTTATGGCTATTTTCCTATTTTCATATAGGAAGATCATGTTTGTATTGAAGACAGTGATTTAGATGTATCTGTATATTTTGTGCCATCATCAGAGTTTAGCATTCACTGTAAGCTGTTTATTGTAAAATGGAAGGGGGCATTCACTGGTGGGCACTGCAGGGTTAACTGGAAAAGGGAACCAGAGTAAAAATCAAACTAAAATTAGCTAGGAGGGCGTTCTCATTGCAGCACAGCAGAAACAAACTCGACTAGTATTCACAAGGATGAGGGTTCGATCCCCAGCCTCACTCAGTGGGTTAAGGATATGGCGTTGCTGTGAGCTGTGTTGTAGGTTCACAGATGTGGCTCAGATCCCATGTTGCTGTGGCTGTGGTATAGGCCGGCATCTATAGCTCCGATTCATCCCTAGCCTGGGAACTTCCATGTGCCATGGGTGTGGCCCTAAAAAGCAAAAAATAAAATAAAATAAAATGAAGTAAAATAAAATAAAATAAAATTAGCTAGGAGAAAATTCTTACAGTAACAAATGCATTTTAAAAATAGTACTAAAAAGATACCAATGGCAATATAACTTAAGTAACTTCCCCTAAAATCATAAATAATATCAACTAAAAAAACTGAGTTTGACTAAAGCAAATATGTTCAAATAGAACCCATTATCAGCCAAGACGTGGAAGAGCAGCATACGTTCCCTGCTCTGCTGGACTGACCCCATGAGATCAGAGTTCCCGGCAAGGACGCCTGCAGCCTTAGTGGAGAGGGAAGGCCAAAGCCAAGGTCCATACTGAGTTCTGGCATCTAAAACTCAGAATATCCTGAACCATAAGCCTAATGGATTCCCTAAATCTCTTCCAAACTTACTGCTAACAAGTACATCTTTTTCCATCCTAGACTGTTCAGGTGTTTCTATTTTTACACCAAGCACAGAGCTGTATTTTTAACCCTAACAAATGCTTTTTTGTTCTTTATTTCAGCCTCTGCTATCCAGAATCTGTCGCAAAGTGCCTTTACTTGACCCTCAAAGTTTCTGGCAATCTACAAATTGTCAATTTCTATATTCTGGCTCTAAAAAATCTGATAAAAATAAACAGGAAACATTTATATATATATATATTTATTTATTTATTTATTTATTTTAGGGCTGCACCCAAGGCATGGGGAAATTCCCAGGCTAGGGGTCGAATTGGAGTTATATCTGCTGCCACGGCCACAGCAACACGGGATCTGAGCCACGTCTGTGACCTACACCACAGCTCAGAGCAATGTCGGATCCTTACAACCGACTGAGTGAGGCCAGGGATCGAACCTGCATCCTCATGGATACTAGTTGGGTTTGTTACCTCTGAGCCAAGATGGGAACTCCCAGGACACAACTTTTTAAATTGTAGTTTTAAAGTAATGTATGCATTGGTAATCCTTAAAAAAATGCCCATTTTTCCCCTAGTGTTTACGGAGAAAGGAAAACACTACATGACCCCATTTCTCTGGGTTTTTTTTTTTTTTTTTTTTTTTTGTGGGAGGTGGGGATCTTTCTGCTGGAACTGGTGGGGAGCAGCTCCTCTCAAGCGTATGGGAGGAGAAGGGATCTGACAGCCCTTCCTCTGGGGGCAGGGCTGGGATGAGGACTCTGCAAAGGGGTCCCTGAGACTGTCCTTAGGTATTGCTAAACCATGGTAAAGGGCAGGAGAGGCCCAATCAGAAAAAGAGGCCCTGGCCAAGTCCCCAGCAAGCAGGCTTCCTCCTGTCCAACAGAGTCCTTAGTTGCTGTTAATGTATTTTCTTCTCTTTTTTTAGCTACTTAATAATATAAAGAACATGGAAAAAAACATTTATAACATCACGGCCAAAAAACCAAAACCAAAGCAAGCCAGAACAAACAAGATGGACGTTTAAATGACAATTTTGTCGCAAGAGACAGGCTTGGGCTGGCCATCTCCCCCCCCAAAAAAAAAGAGGCAGCAAGGTTGATCCCACCCCACTACAGTCTGGAGAAAAAGTACATTTGTTCAGCACTACACCACCTTGTCGGGACAAAAGGGAAGAACAAGGGAAAAATCCCAGAAGTTTCGTCAACATACAACCATCTTAGCCACAAAGAACAAAACCAAATACGATGAAGTTGAAAGAATCAGCATTTCTAAACATTTCACTTTCATTCAGATTTAATGAACAAGTTTATTGCTCTGCCACAAAAATTCTTTCTACTAATGAAAAAAAAGAGACGTGATATGAAGACAATCTGATTTTCCTTTATTGAACACTATCCCACAGCCAATATGTACAGATGCAATTAAGTAGAATTTATAAGCCTACCATGTGGAACATTTAAAAAATTACTCTGAAATACTCTTAATGGAAATGATCAATTTACATGTCTTAATACAGTAATTCATAATTTTTCAACCAATATCCAAGATGGTTCATTTCATAAAAACTCCATTTTCAAGAAGAGGAAATATAGAAAAAAAAATCAGAAAAATATTTCAGTATCTAGTCACAATCTTCAAGTTTTTCTGTAAAAGAAATAAATAATAATTATAGACATTCTGGCCACCCTGAACTAAATATAGATTGTATGATTACTTTCTTTAATGACATATTTAACTTCCAGCAGAGCAGAGCTATTCTTGTATCACATTTTCACAATAGACCTGAAGATGTTTTTATGTTCAAAAAGAAATACAAGTCCAGGAGTTCCCATAATGGCTCGGCAGTAATGAACTCAACTAGTATTCATGAGTTCAGTCCCTAGCCTCGTGCACTGGGTTAAGGATCCAGCGTTGCCATGAGCTGTGATGTAAATTGCAGACGTGGCTCCAATCTGGCATTGCCATGGCTGTCGTGTAGCTCCAATTTGACCCCTAGCCTGGGAACTTTCCTATGCCATGGGTACGGCTCGAAAAGAAAAGAGAAGACAAGAAAAGAGAACAAAGAAATACACATCCAAATTTAAAACCAGTACCTTTAAAAATAGCAACAAGGGAGTTCCTGCTGTGGCATAGCGGTTAAGGATCTGACATTGCCACAGCTATGGCATAGGTTGCAGCTGTGGCTTGGATTCGATCCCTGGCCCAGGAACTTCCATATGCCATGGATGGGGCCAAAAAAGGAAAAAAAAAAAAAAAAAAAAAGAAAAGAAAAGAAATAACACTAAGGCACACAGCCTTACCTTGACTCCCTGTTATAGATGGACCATGGAAGGGATAAGATGGACATAAAAGTGATAAAGTCCTCTAACCAGTCCTAAACGAGCCTGTAGAAGCTGGCTGCCCTCATAGGCATTAAGAGGACATCAGAAAGACAGCATCTACTTCTACGTGTCCAAGAGAAGACAGGGGGCGTGTGGACTAACTTACGACACACTTACATAAGTAAGTGTGGCCCTAACTTATGCCCATAACAATATCCTCAGAACAGAACTACCACCATGGGGATCCTAGTGCCAGATGAGGGCAGTATTTTCTCTACATGGACAAATGTAAAGGTGTCTGGCTCTGGTAGGTGAGTGGGCCTTAATATCCATACATAGAATTCAGGGATTGCAGTGTTTTCTAAACTTTAAAAAAGTCTGGGCTATGTTACTATCTAAAACCTATTCTCACTTTTCCCTTCAATACAGTTCTTTAAAATGTATTATTATTATTTGGACAACCTAAGTATTAAAATGTGAAGCATTTAACTCCCATGTATGCATTTTGAACCATTTCATAAATGCCAGAGATAAAGTAAATCAGTATATTAATGACAACAACTTCTTAATTAAAACTGTGGAAAACTAACTTAACAGTTTTTAAATGGTATTCATTTTTGCCAGAGTAAAACTACTGGAGGCACAGAAAAGCATGGCCTAGAAAATCTCAATGAATACATATCACTTATTATCCAAAAAAGGTCTGGAAATGGTAGTAGTGCTGAATATCTTTTTTTTATTATTATTTTTTTTTTCGCTATTTCTTGGGCCGCTCCCGCGGCATATGGAGGTTCCCAGGCTAGGGGTCGAATCGGAGCTGTAGTCTCCGGCCTACGCCAGAGCCACAGCAACGCGAGATCCGAGCCACGTCTGCAACCTACACCACAGCTCATGGCAACGCCGGATCCTTAATCCACTGAGCAAGGGCAGGGACCAAACCCGCAACCTCATGGTTCCTAGTCGGATTCGTTAACCACTGCGCCAGGACGGGAACTCCCTGAATATCTTTTTAAAGTAACAATTTCCCTTATACATAATAAACAGGTTTTCTGTTCAACAAACCTATCTTTCAAGATAATATAAAGGCACATTTCAGAATGCTAAGAATCATCATATAGTTTATGTTTTAGTTTTTTGTTTGTTTTGGTTTGGTTTTGTGCTTGCTTTCTTTCTTTCTTTTTTTTTTTTTTTTTTTGAGGGCCACACCTGGAGCATATGGAAGTTGCCAGGCTAGGAGTCAAATCTGAGCCACAGCTACCAGTCCACCTTGCAGCCACAGCAATGTGGGATTTGAACTCTGTGATCTATAACCACAGCTCATGGCAACACTGGATCCTTAACCCACTGAGCAAGGCTAGGGATTGAACCCACATCCTCATGGATACTAGTTCCCACTGAGCCATAATGGGAACACCTATATAGTTTAAATCACTGGCGTCCAAATTAATGGTGCTTGAAGTGCCGTCTTTCCATAACAGAAATTATCCCTATTCATGAATAGTTTAAAATACTGGTGAAAATATACAGAAAGGAGGGTAAAAGTTGGAACCACTGGAGTAAGACTTATTTGCAATCACGGCAGACGGCAGCTTCATCTGGTGTTATTCGATGGTAACATATGGATGCTTCTGTTTTATAGGAATCAGATAATACATATGCTTGATATGTTTCTATTAAATGTGAACATAGGTTTACATTTTTTTTCTGAAATCCACGCTTTGTTCTGAAAGTTGCCAGTTACGAAAATACAACACACTGATGACTGTTGTTCCTTGGCTCACAGGACATCAATGTAAGGGACCCTCACTAGCTTTCTCAAAAAGCAGGGCAGACTTACCTCCCTGGTCAATAGTTGATCATTTTGCGAAGGGCATCATAGCATTTCCATTTGTCTGGGATATAGAACGGCTCAAAAATGTGAGGGAATGGCGTGTCATACCCACAAACTCTGGATATAGGAGCTTCAAGGTTCAGGAAACATTCTTCCTGCAGAGAAGAATCCAGATGGTTAACTTTAAGAACACTGATGTTTTTTGTTTTGTTTTGTTTTTTCCTTTTACATCCGCACCCACGGCATATGGAAATTCCCAGGGCCAGGCATCTAATGGAAGCTAAAACTGAGACCTACACCACAGCCACAGCAACATGGGATCTGAGCCACATCTGTGACCCATACTGCAGATTGTGGCGATGCCGGATCCTTAACCTGCTGAGTGAGGCCAGGGATCGAACCCACATCACCACAGACACTATGTTGAGTCCTTAACCCACTGAGTCATAGCAGGAACTCCAAGAACACTGCTTTTTATTCATAGATATGAAACATTATGATTTAACATACAATGCACCCAAGGGTATTAAAATAATTACATATATTATAATGTGAAAAAAGCAGGTAACCAGAGTATCCTGGTGGCACAGCAGGCTAAGGGTCTGGAATGGTCACTGCTGTGGCTCAGGTTTGATCTCTGGCCTGGGGACTTCTGCATGTCACAAGCACAGACAAAAACCAAAAACCAAAAACAAAACAGATAATGACATATTTGGCATGATCCCAGTTTTACTTAGAGTATATTTTCATGTTTCTATGTGTATTTTAAGCATACACACCCTCTGGGATTATACCAAACAGGCTATTCTACAAATATAAATGTATGGCAGAATTATAACAAAATGTTCACAGTAAACTCTGCAGGTTGAATTAGTGATGGTAAGTGTTTTCCTGTTTCCTGCATTTTTCAAATTTTACATATAGTCAACATGTATTACTTTCATAATATACATTATCACTAGCAGACTGAACTACCATTTACTTCACTATGACCAGGTCTCTCTCAGCGCCAGGCTTTGGTAGATGCTGTCAGTCCCGGGCTACTCACAACCCAAGCCCACTGCTCTTTGCCTAACAGATGCACTGACATCTCCCTGCTATCACCTTAGGAGGCATCTCCACCAGGAAGCCTTCCTTGATAGTACCTCCCCAATCCTGCCCCACTGATGAGGGATGTGCTTTGGCCCTGAACTCCCACAGCACTGAACTCAGCACAACCCACAGCTGAGGCCCAATTATCACTCTTCCCTAAGAAGGTATGAACTCCACCAGGTGAGGCTAGTGATCTGGCTCAAAAAAAAAAAAAAAAAAAAGTAAGATCCCAATCACAGGAGACCCTGTAGGAAATTATCTTCAAGGGGAAAAAAATAATGTTATTCAAGGGAAAAATTCAAATTTGAAAATAAAAATTTTAGAGCATTAAAAAAAATCAAAAAAGAGATACGTGATTAAACTAGTCAGAGAAAAATGATACTACCATTCACCACTATTACCTGAAATCACAATCTTGGGTTTTTACACATCTACTTTCTACACGGCCTTATGTTCCAAAGGAGTTGAGAGGGTTCACAGTTTCTTAGAAATTTCACTAACTGTATTTTTAAATTCTTATCCAACACCATATACAGGCTGGCTCTTCCAGCAACAGGAAATCTTCATCAACAACATGAGAACCTTGAATGCGTAAGGTTTAGAGTCACCTAAGAAATTCCACAACTAATGAGTTCAAAGAGATGACAGATTGGGTGGGCTGTTTCTTGACTGAAATAAGTAATTTTAAAGGGATTTAAATTGTCAATTTGGGATTAACTCAGTTTATTACTTCAGTTGACATGACCTGCTTTTTTCACCTCCCCTGAATACTACATTCTTCATAAACAAAATATCCATGGGCACTGCTGAATACTGAAAAGCAAGGGCAAAATATTTCACTTAAATACCTTTGATCTTCTGCATGTTAGAAAATATTATTCTTTCAAGCTAGTTCCCTGGAAAGCTGATAGAAGGATGTTTCAGTGTTTGTGAAAATCACTATTTTTTAGCAGAATGACCAACATCACCAAACTAATTTTTTTTTTTTTTCAAATATCAGTGCTTCTAATTCCTCAAGAATGTGCGAGCATGCTACAGGAATACGTCGATATGTTTGCAGAGGCACAGAAAAAGGCTGTGAGGTCACGCTTGAACTGTAAACAGTGGTCACCCTTGGAGGCAGGGAGTGGCAAGGAGGTGACAAAATGATCCCACTTGTACATTATACGTACTGTTGGAGCTATGATGTCATAGCAATGCCTTTGTAATTATGTGGCACTGAGATAAAGGAAAGAGTAAAAGGAATCCTCTTCTTATGCAAATAAAGGTTCCTGTTTTATTTACACAAATCTGTTATTTTATATATAGTATTTTCTTAACTTGGAAGTAGTTACTATAAGGTATGTAGAATTAAATGATTATAAAGTATTATATATAAATGAACTATAAAAATCATGGAAGATAATTCAAGAATATATGATTTAGTTTTATAAAGATATATCCTAACCAATGGAAACAGTATAAAATTTTAATGCTTTGCTATCTGAAATATTAAAGAGACAAGTTATTAAAGAGTATTAAAGAGATAAGTATTAAAGTATTAAAGAGTACAAGTTATTATTTCTGTTATAATAACATTATAATATTATAATTATAATATAATAATATAATACTATAATAATTATTATACAATAATAATAATAATAGAATTATTATTATTATTATTATTATTATTATAACAAGTTATTATTCTCTCTGAAGTATTAAAGAGACAAGTTTTTCTTTCCATGGACTTGTATTAAAACTTCTTTTAAAGAAATCAGAAATAAGATGTTTGGGTCAAGCAGCTGTGCAGTTACTTCCTACTAAACTGGTTCACATACACGATCTCTCTGTAACTATGTGTGTCTTTGGCAACTATCAAAACAGGCATCCTTGGAGTTCCCTGGTGGTACAGTATGTTAAGGATCTGGCATTGTCACTGCAGTGGCTTGGTACTCTGCTGTGGCGTGGGTTCGATCCCTGGCCTGGGAATTTCCGTATTCTGCGGGCGTGGCCAAAACCAAACCAAACCACAAACAAAAAAATAAGTGTCCTTGTTCAAGCTCATTTTTTTCCCTCTAGAAGCCATATGTACACACAGACACAGAAATATTTAAAACTTCTCAGAAGATTTGTAGATCAACATACCAGATTAATGCTGCACAAAGTTTATCTCTCTACATTATTTCCACATTATGACACCCTAACTACAGCAACCACGTGCCCTGAACTTTCAAGACAATTCAGATTAATCATATGCTTCTTTTTCATTGGCCACATATGCCCACTCATATTTTTAAAACTGTGATGATTTTTGATTTAGAAGTAGAAACCCATAAAATTAGGAATAGATAATTACTTAATCTGCGGGGTTGTCATGAGGGTTACCAGTAATATCCAGCCAGGGGCTAAGATAGGAAGTACCAGTTTCTGGTCTCCCTTCCTGGAGAGCTTGTGTGCAGACCGGCTCAATCTGTTTGGCACAATGATGGATGGGACTGCAAGGTTCCAAAGCAGATCACAGTGGAGCATGTAACCAGGGGCAACAGAAGAGAACCCAGGCAGGGCCAAGAGAAACTTTCTTCCAGCTATACGTGTTCCAAAGTTTCTCACCCTGGATCCAGTGAAAAGAGCCAAAAGGAAACTACGAGGTAGTAACACCTACCTATACGGTATGTGCTTTGACATAAATAATCAGGTGCTTTGAGAAAAAGGGATAGTCTAGTCCTTCTAAAAGACCCTCACAGGAAATTCTAGGTGATGATATTTGAATTTACTTCTGAATGTGTCTTTCTATAAGTATGAAAATTTTCATTATGTTAAGAATAGCAAGCAGTACTTAGGATGTAGCGACACAGTGCTAAATGAGTTCTAGTTTATCTCATTTAATCGTTTTAACAAATCTATAAGGTAGGTATTATATTTCACTTCCAATGAGGAAACCAAGTTGAAGGAACTTGTTCAAGGTGGACCAGCTACATACATCATCAAGTTAAGACTCAAAGCTGACTGTATTCATTCTGCAAATTTTGAGGCATAGCAATAACAACAATAAAAATGTTTAAAAATGGTAAAGTGGAAGGCAGGCTGGGAATAAGGTTTTACCATAGACCATCGAGAGGGTTAAATTCGGTCTAAGAAGCCTTTCCCATGTATATATAAGGAAACTAGAAGTTAAGATGTGAAAAAGCTGAAAGCACACATTTAAGCAGGACAGTAACACAGAGTGATAAACAGACAGTCTTGGGTATCAGGAAGCTCCAGGCGGTCCTAAATGATTTAAAGACGCATAACTCAAACTGCTTACATATTAGCCATCTGGGTTTCTATGCATGTTATAACCAGAAAAGGAAGCAAATGATATGAAATAACAATTCCAAATCCTAAAAATCGCAGATGCAGGCAAAACACATTATTTTCCTATGTTCTGTAACAAAGCAAAAAAAAATTTTAAACGCCTTGTTGAAATTGTGACGGATGGAGAGACTATCAATTTTCTAGCAGGTAAGAGAGAGTAAATAAACATTAAAAAAAATAGGATCCACGATTGTTTTAGAATAAATATTATCGCTAGGTTTTGAAAAATTAAGTGTACTTAATATTAGCTATAGTTAATAATACTGTATGGCATATTCGAAAGTTATTAAGAGACTAGATCTTAATACTTCTCATCACAAGAAAAATGAAGTATATGGCAGTTATTCATGTGTTTTGGTGAATGTAATACAGGTTACATGTTATGTACATGGGTATGTAAAGGCATGTATATTTGGGTTTTCATGGGTTCCCTCAAGATATCTCAATATTTAACCTCATTTCTCCATTAAAGTTCTAAGGACCTGAGCTATAAATCCTTGTCACCGTGTCACAGGAGTTATATCACTGAAATCAGTGTCAGGCATTCTACCCTGCAGCTATGGTGACTTGCAACAAATCTTTTTGTTGTTTTTATGGCAATGCTGTATAATGTAATTGATCCAGCATGGAATTCTATCTGAAAGGAATCTTTGTTCTACTAGGATTTAACATCTCTAAGGCTCTGTTGACAGCAAAAGAGAAGTATCAAAAATTCTGTCGGTCGTGTTATCATTTTGTGACTCCACTCTTACTCTGCCTATTTGCCTCTCTAGCTTGGGCAGCAGCATATGAGAAGTACCTGGTTTCATGCCTAACATATCATAGTGCTCAGTAATTGCTAGGTTTTTTTTCTTCCAGTTTTATTGAGATATAATTGACATAGAGCCCTATGTAAGCTTAAGGTGTGCAGCATCATGATTTGACTCATGTATCATGAAATGATTGTCACAGTAAGATTAGTAAATATTCATCATCTCATCTAAATACAAAATTAGGGAAATAGAAACAAAAAAATGTTTCCTTGTGATGAGAACTCTTAGGACTCTTTCTTTCTTTCTTTTTATTTTTATTTACCTTTTTTTTTTTTGGAGGGTGCTCCCATGGCCTGCAAAAGTTTCTGGCCAGGGATCAAACCCGGATCAGAGTGACCAGAGCCACAGTAGCGACAACACCAGATCTTTTTAATCACTAGGCCACCAGAGCACTCCAAGACTAATTCTTAAGAGCTTTCATATATAACAAACAGCAGTTGTACATTGAATCCTAGTACTTATAACTGGAAGTTGGCACCTTTTGACTGCCTTCATGCAGTTCCCCCTCTGCCTCCAGTAACCACAAATCTGATTTTTCTTTAAGTTTGTTTTTAAAGTATAATTGACCTAGTAATTGCTAGATTTTTATTTTCCTCTTAAGATTTCCAAGTTATAATAAACCCAAGATATCTGAAATGATAGACCAAAGCACCATTGAAGACAAGATTTTGGTACAAAGAACAGCCAACACTGAAAAGTTAACATCCATTATAGTGTTGTGCCTGACAGCTACTATTTATTGGACACTTACTAAGCCTTAAAAAATGTAAGAAAATACTCAAAACAAGTTACTGCTGCATGAGGAAGGAGGGTGGAGGCCACTGAGGCCACAGAAGGAACGAGGCTGAGCTCACCAGAAAGGCAGGATCTGGTGCTGCCCCCTGGTGGGGAGCAGGGAGCCTACACACTGATTGCCAGTTCTGGGCCTAGAATGACAGAGTAATTATGGCCAGATAGGGAAGTCAGGCACTCCAGAAATGGTTAAAAAAATAACACACACACACACACCCGGGGCAAAAGAACATAATTTTCAAGCATTGCTACTATAGAAATGTAGCCTGTCAGTCAGCTACTGGAAGGTTCCAGGTAATGTGATCAAGACACACACACTTCAAAAAATAGTCAAGAATAAAGACCAAATACTATCATTTGATTTAGTTTTTTTCACGTTGCTTTGTAAATATCTTTAATTTGTTTAATTTTTAATTTACTTTTTATTGTAGTTGATTTAGTGTTGTGTCAATTTCTGGTTTAACCTGAGTCTGAAATTGCATTGAAGGAAAAAATGAGAACTGAATGATTGCTTTAAAAATAATTCAAATTTCTTTCTAAGAACAATTTTGTTATAATTTTTATTTGGTCTTTCGAATGTCAGAAAGTTGGATACAGCCCATTGCACAAGACTACATCTTGGAAAGTTGTGAAGTTTAAAGTGAGATAAGAAAAAATTAGGTCTTTTATGTTCCTACTTTCTTACGGCTGATACAGGATGATGAAATTTCTTCCCCCTTTCCTGAGAAACTATTCAGCTAATTTTCCTAAAGTTTTAATGGAAAGTCAGAAACACAGGGCACTGTGATGAGAAACACATCAAAGTCAAAATGCACTGCCTATAGGATTATCTGATGAATCCGGATTTCATATTCCTCCTTGGAACAATGAGGACGATCAGTCCACAACTTAATTCCAAAGTAATAACTCAGATTTGTAAATTACTTTGCAAACAAAAAGGTCCAGGTTATACCACATAATCATTATGCTGCTCCTACCACATTTAAATTAGGGGCGCACATTTTGTTTCTAAGAGGGCGTTGGAGGGGGAGGGTAAATTAAGCTTATTGATGTTATAAGCACTGAACAAGGCATATAGATTGTAGAGTTATCATCTGTTTTCTAGGAGAAAACATTAAGAAACAGCTTGAAGTGATTTGCGAATGTGCTTAGTTTTAAACCTAAACTCCAACACCATTTAGTCCTTCTTAGTTATTATTGAAAATAAAGCAAAATATTTTGCTTCTAAATTCAATTAGTTGTCTAGGAGCCGTAATGAACTATGCAAGAGTTGAACTAAAAAAATATGAGGAAAACAAAATTTACATACCAAAATGATGTCTATTTGATAGTCCATGAACTTAGAGACCTATGTTTTGATTTGAAGTTGATGACTCCTAGTTATTTATGTAAGGTGAGACATCACCCAGCTTCCAAATATTATCAGAGAATATTTGTTTCAAATCTACCATGAAAACTTGCCCACAGCCAAAACATTTGAGTTTCAGCAGATGAGAAAAAATGATGCTGGTGTCTGAATCACAAATGAGTCACAGAAACCTGAGAAGGCACTCTGCCAGGAACTTGGAATTAATTTCATTACTGAATTAAACAAATACAACTTTACTGATGTAAAATAAAGTATTTTTCATTTACCCTAATGGTTTGAGCAGTATATATTGCTTTTTTAAAAAACGGAGCTTAAAATATACATGTTATGTCTGTATCACTCTTCTATATAGCACAGACCTATGGAATGTACTCTTCAGACCGCAGAGTCCCTACTCTATCTCCAAACTAACAGGATGCTCCCCTCATCATTACAGCTATGTTTATTTTATTTTTCTAATACCATGCACACGAGATGCACTCAACAAACACTTGATATGAGGTCTCTCACTTTTAAAATACAGTTGAACCAATTCAAGTAAATAAGACAGTATACAAATAATATAATTTCATCCAGCTTTGTATAACACCTATGACTACAAAACATTATAGTCAACCCAAATATTTCAGCAAAACTTTCCTTTAAAATTATAACCTTGACTAAATTAAAAGTTAAGATCTCTATTGCTTAACCTCACTAGAACATCTTCAATGTCTGCCGATTAAAAAAAAAAAGTCCCTTTCTTCCTCTTTAATGCAAATTACTGGCAATTTAGTACAAATTTTGTTTTCTAAGATTTCTTTCAGCTAGTTAAAGAATGGAACTGAATTCTAAACTCGGATTTTCACTTAAATTCAAATTCCATTTTTAAAATGGAAGTTTCTTTCTGAAGTTAGACAGAAATATTATTTCTGATCCAAACGGGTTTCCTTGGATACAGTCTAGCTACCTTAATCAGAGTTAGAGAATGCTATTAAAATATACATAGAAAAGGATTTATGGTTCAAATTTGACAGTTGTGTTAGGATATGAAAATGTTAATATAAAATTACCTATGACTCTCAATACATCAATTTTACATTACTGTAGAACAAATTTTAAAATTAATGTTAATAACTTATTATATAGCAGAAATTGCTTTTTTCTCCAAATGACACTTTTGTAAATTTCACTATTTTAAAATCAGAAGTAAGTGAAAGCAAGGGACAACTTCTTTCTACCATTTATAATCTTATCTGAAATCATTTTTTTTAAGTACCTAGTGCTCATTATGGCCCAGAGACGGTACTAAATATGTTACAAATATTAAGTCTTTTTAATTGTTCATAAACACTAAATTAGCAATCACAAAGGTAAAGCAAGCACCCCATCCAAACCACTCTGGTTTGGTTCTGCTTTCGAACATTCCCCCAGATATAGTTTTGGGCTGTGACCCGCTGGGGCGGCCTCACCATTTACACCTGAAGAGTACAAAGGCTAATAATAATAATAATAACAACAATAATAATTTCTTCATTAAATCTTCCCTCAACATACTCTGTTAATTTGCTGCAATCAGTCTTCAAAGATGTGCTGATGTTTAAAATGTTCCAAATCTAAAGTTCTCTTAAATTCTTGAAAGATGTGCAAATCTTGACATATAAAATGCACTGTGGCTACAATGCCTTTGTTAAAGCACTTTACATTCAACAGAGAGGGGGAAAAAAAAGGCAATGCTCTCAAATTTCCACAGACGCTGAAGCTTCTCAAATTTTATAGTTCAAAATTCTTCCTATAGAAAAAAGAATCCACCGGCAGCGAAGTTTGAGAGCGGAATTTCCTTAGAATGGAAATGCATAATGATAAACATAAGCGACTAGCAGCACTGGGTCGTCTCAGGAACAAATCACTCTCTGTAAGGTAGGATTTTTGCTTGGCTTGGCATTAGGACATTTAAAATACTCCTGTAAAGCAACTTTTGATGATCCTACAAGGCATTCAATTTTTCTGCTTGTTTCTCAGCAAAATTCTTTGTATGGCATTCTGACACCACCAAACGGTGCTCGGAGGGCAGAAATCAATCCTGGCTGAAGTGACCTTACGATTGCTTTGTCTCACAGAAAGCATATTCTTTTAGAATCGGGGGTGGGGGTTGAACCTGCACTCAGAAAATTGCTAGTGGGACGTGTCACTGTCCCCATTTTGCAACCTGTTTTTTGAAGTTTCAAGACTAATTACAAAACGAAACTGCTAGAATAGAGTGATTTGACCCTCTCTGGCAGCATCTTTCTAAAAAGTTTAAGAAGTTGGATTACAAACAAACAATAGAAAAAGAGGGCTAAACTATTTGCTATTTACATATGATACTCTTTTGTTACAGTATAATGGCAGCTTTTTCTTTACGGGTTCTTTCTCTCTAAACGTTAAATTTCTAGTCTACATTTTTGTTTATGTTTAAAAAATGATGAAACAACTTGCTAAATGTAAAAAAAAAAGCAAGGAAAGAGAAAAAATCAACTTTGTTTTACCTATATGATGCCAAAAGAGACATGTCAATGTTTTTTAGCGAATTAAACATAATTTGTTTTTTAAAGTTAATCTGGGGTGTCACAGCAACACAGCCTTTAAACTTGCTTTTGCCGAATGTATCAATCAGACCAAGTTACTTTTTTCTTAGCAGCTTAATGTTGGTCATCAGGTCACTGCAATTTTAATAAGAAAAGCACAGCAGAAATAAATGTCCTAGGCTAGCATCAATTATTTCAATTAGGGAGATTGGTTCCCAAACTTGTTAACTGGACCCCAGGAGCAGTAGCATTCCCAAAGTTTAATAATTGAACAAATTAACAAAGCAAACAAGTTTCTGGCAGAAGTCTCTGACCTTTGTTAAGAAAAGGCTTACTTGTAAGAGCTCTCATTATTTACATGCAGATGACTTTTGTTAACATAAGGAGTTTAACCTATTCATTAAAACAACTCTAGCAATTTTAATTATGGTCTATATCAAAAAAAAATATATATATATATATGATGCAGAGTCCAAAAGATATTTTCAGTCCTATTTACTGTATTTACATATGCATGTTTCTACCTTTAAAGTTGGGTAATATTTCTTACAAAGAAGCTCTTCAGGTTGAATGTCTAGGCATTTACATACATGTTTTCATGTTAAAATTTCAAGAATCAAGAGATAATTGAGAATTAGGGGGATAATATGCATTCCCTCCTTTTTTTTTTAATTTTGTATAAACTGTATGCTAATGAAGTGAACCCAATTCTGTACATATTCTCACAAAGTCTGTATTGCATACTCAGAGTGGACAAATTTCTAACAAGCCTGATTAAATCATAGATACATTAGTGAAGGGGTGGTTAGTAACTGGGAGCTGGTTCTGGTTACTTTCATAGTTAAGCATGAAAATTTAATGTTAGAAATGTCCAGAGGGACTATTCCTTAATACATTTTCATGAACGACATTTATATAGGTCCTATCAACAGCTGATGTTCATATATTTTACTGATTTGGACCAGACCATTTACATACCATTTTTTATCTCCTTACTTGGAGCTAAACTATATAAAAATTCAATCCCGTCCCTCAACGAGGCATCAGGCTAAGACTCATAGCACTGATCCCCACAGAGCATATTAGTCATATGCCAACAGACAACAGTGTACATACATCTCACATGTGGTCACAAACCAATAATTCTGTCTTTAACCAACACATGATGAATATCCTGAGAAACAGCACGGAGGCTACCAGGAAAGAAATGTGTCCAGGTGGCCATGCATCAGTTCAGGAAAAGGAGTACGCAGTACACGTGGTCAGAGAACAGAAAAGCCAGGCGGTCACTCAAGAGTGACAAAGAGATGTTCCTACTGAATAATAAACAAGTACAGTGATTTATATCATCCCACTGAATCCTTTCAGCAGTCTAGGTGTCAGTGACAAGTGGGGTGCCGAGGCCGGCAAAGGTCAAATGAGGTGACAGAGGTCACCCAGGGGTACTTGAAGGAGTACACACACCTGCCTGGTTCCTCCTGGGTCTCCTTGCAGGAGACTTTAAAAGTGGGCACAACAGTCTTTCATGGATGCAAGGTGAAAACTGTATTACTAGAGTTACCACTACCACCTTGAAAGAGAAACTGGTGGAAATGTCTGCTTGTTTAGGAAATACCCTATCAAGATCTTTTTTTTTTTTCTTTCCAATTTTAATAAAAAGCTTAGCAGTTTTTAGTGCCTTGGGGCAGGGGTCACTGGGGAATAAATGGATCTTTTTAGTTGGAGTTGCACTAGGTTAAGCTTGGCTGTCTGTGCTTGGTGTCTTTTAGATTCTCGCTGAGGAGAAGTTGAAGGGAAGGAGGGACAAAAGTGGAATTTGTTCCTCGTTTTTGACCAACAGCTAGTTTGAGTGCAAGGCGCAAGCTGCCACTTTGGGTTCTGAAGCTGATTTTGAATTTTCAGGAAAACATGGGCGTTCGATCTATGGTAGGCTAGACGTTTAAAGTTTCTTCTAAAAGTTAAAAAAATCATTACAGTGCTTCACCAGGAAATTAAATTTGCTCATTTTCATCTCGTTCCTTACCACTGATTGACTCTACATGAACTTAGGTAGCTAAGTAATTTGATAAGAATGCGACGGCTTTTTGACAGATTAGACAAATGGTTTAAATCAACATAGGTCACAAGTTTTCTCCTGGTCTGAACTTAAATTGGAATATGAAATGTAAGCCTCTGCTCCCAGTAAATATTTTATGGCTCTTTTCCATGATTAACTCACTTTGGAGAACTCTAAAGCTACAGGAGAAAATTTCTGGCGGATTTCAATACATGTTTCTTGAGAAGAAAATGAAAAATTCTTTTTTTTTTTTCCCCCTGCAATGAAAACAACAGACAGGGCATTGCAGTTAGGTTCATCTTAAAGTTAAAATGCAAATTTAAGTGTGGTGTGGGGGTCTGCCGGCTTCAGTTAGTGGTTATTGGCACAGTCTGCACAGCTGGCTCTGGGGTGTTTATTAAATAGCCCTGAGCTCTCATTATAGGTGCAAAGCTCGTTGCATGCTCATACGTGCCATCCAGTGGACCTGGCCATGTACAGAGGAACCCATTCCTGTGCGTGGAAGCTAAGGGGTCCCAACTGGCTGAGGCCAGCATTTCGGTTATCCCTGAAAATTGTCACTTTTACAGCTCAATTAAAACATGCATTAGGATTTCATCTTTTTCAACTCCCAGCTCCCTCCATAAGCGGGCTTCTCTTTGACAGAACAAGTCAGCAACCTGCAAGCATTTTCCTTAGGTTGCCTCAAATGCTAATGATGGAGCAAATCGAATTAAGTTTGTATGATTTGCTTCAGCCGTAGGTACCTCAGTGACTCCAAAAGGAATGTGAAGCGTCTCTTTTCTCTCCAAAACAACCACGCCGCACGCCAAACTGATAACCGTTAAACACAGCTGCAGAGCAAATGTGGTGGGGTTGGGATCCTGTAAATAGCGTTTACACTTCCATCTGCCTGCAGAGGCAGAACCACCACTGATGGCAGGTTTCTATTACTGTAAAATGAATGTCATATATAAAGATTAAGTTGCTTGTTTCGCCCAGCACTTACTGAGCTGATTTATGTGCCACGAGTTTCCTCCAGGTGAGAATGTTCACCCACACACTGGAAACCCTGACTATTGATCAGCGCATACCATCAGCATCTTGCTGAAATGGCCTGCAAGCTCTGCAGTGCACAGAAATAAGAGCAAAGGTTGCTTTGGGTGTTTGGGGGCATATTTAGGGAATAACCCACAGGCAATATAGCTAACTGCATTCCTGAAGAAAATCACATACACTGTGTTTATTAGAAATGCTTTTCTTTTAAATTACAGTAAGTGTGCAAAAACAAATCTTCAGACACCTCTGAGCTACAGATATTAAACTATTTTTTATTTCAGTAGGGGCTCTCCAAACTGGGTGGGTTGCTGGGCGCTTAAGGCCATGACCACATTCCCTCCAGAGGCTGTTAGACTGCTATGGCAACTAACCTTCCCCCATCAATAAGCAACAGCTCTGAATGCTGATGTTCGGGGGTGGGGGGGTGGGGGTGGGAGTTTCCTTTTCTGTGGCAATAAATAACGACATGAACTAGTTTCAAGACTGAAAATACCACTTTTTTGTGTGTGCAAAACAATTATCTTTGCTGACTGAATTCTTTCACTAGAATTCAACTTGGTAAATAAAGGCAAAAAAAAAAGGGGGGGTGGGGAATCAGCCATCAGAGTCCAGTTCCATTTTAAAGCAAGAGTAACATTTTTGACATAAGCAATCTAAGGATATGGCAGCTGGAGTAGGTTATGAGTGGAAGAAAACCAGGTCTCCCAAGACCAAATGACCTGTCAGAAGCAAAACTGACAGCAAGAAAACAACATGTGCTTCCCTGCAGCTCTTGGAGTTTCTTAAAAGAAGCACACATGTCAATAGCCCTATTTCTTATCTGTGATGGTTTCCAGGCACATACTTTATTACTGGTCAGGGTAACAAATAAATTGATTACATTTTAAAATTCAATACATTTTATTATATTACAGTTGTACAACCATCATCACAACCTGATTTTAGAACATTTCCATCCCAAACCCGCAGTCCCCTTCTCCCCCCACCTGTCTGTCCCCTTTGGTAACTGCTAAGTTCTTCAAAATCTGTGAGTCTGTTTCTGTTCTGCAAAAGTTTGCATCCGTTTGTTTTAGATTCCACATATAAATGATAGCATATGATATGATTACATTTTTTTTTTTAAGTTAACTACATCTTTCCCTCCTATTTAAGGAGGAAAGTATTTGTCTTCACTGGCTCAAGCATCGCGGTTAAATCTTTAAGCTGTGTCTCGTTTTAGGTTGGCAAACCTGACAGTGTGAAGTGCCGTGCACGCTGGTTTTCACAGCCTATGGTATTAGGAGTGCAGTGTACAGCACAGAGTAAATATCTGCTAACGCAACAATTCCAACTGTGACCTATATTCTGTCCCACGCTGGGGTGTTAATGAACTCTGTCACTGATGAAGCAAAACATCAACAAGGCAGGAAGTGGGGTGTGCAGATTTTCACTCCTTTTGCAATTACTGAACCCTCTTACTCATACACCAGATGCCACACAGTTGCCATTGTCATCCAGTCCCTCCCCTAGTTAGAGCTTTTTCCTGGCTCCCCAAGGCTTATTCTTTATCCTCAATTCCCTCGCAGCCCAGCGCAGACATGCATGGGCTCACTTCCATGCCAAAACTTACTATCTCATAGCACCATCTTGACATACAACTCTCTGAATTTTCTATCCCCTGCTATCTTCACAAAGATCACTTTTCCAGTTCAGCTCAAGGATCCATGTCCAAGAAGCCTTTAGGACCTTGATGTTCACTTAAAAAAAAAAAAAAAAAAAACAAATTCCTGTATTCAACCATTCATCAATCAAATATTCCCAAGCCCACTGTGTTCCTACTTTCACAGGGTTTTATATTCTGCTGGGAAAAATAGGTACAGGGAAAGGTTGGAAAGGAAACAGGTAAGGGGCCTGTGACAGACAGTGGGGTGGTTGAGCTCAGGGAGGATGTGAAAACACAAGGAACCGGCTCTTCCCAGGACCCAGAAGGAGCATCTACATCAGGGATGCAGGAAAGAGCTCCTGTGACCCAGAGATGGAGAGAAGGCCCTTGGGACCGTAGCCCAGGAGGAGGGGGCACAGCCAAGGAGGGACAACAGAGCAGTGAATAGGGAAGGAGGACAACCAGATGGCCAGCAGACCCGCCCTGGCGGGAAGATAGTGACAGATGGTTCTGATATTTTCCGTATCTGTATTCCTCAGAGTCGGTTTGAGAGTAGCTACGGAGACTTCTAAGCTTCTCCAGGTAAACTCAGAGTTCACTTACAGGAAATCAGAAATACCAGGAGATGTGACTTGGCTAAGAGTTGCTGATAATCTGAGTGAGATAGTAAACAATATAGGGATGAGGGCTATAATTCAAAGTACCCCATAGGAACAGATTTTGAATGTGTGTGTGTATGTGACATTCAGAGGTAAACAGCATTTCATTCGGAAAGAAACTTTTCCAGGATCTACATGGAAATGCTCACTCCTGAGGAAGTTGGAAAAATAAAATTAGAGGATTGGAGAACTGAAAGCCTCTTACGGTAGTTTGCGGCTATACAGGATCCCATCTTGGCAAGGAGTCAAATATCTGTCGTAGTAAGTAAGCCATTTATTACCATACCCGGTATCTTCATGATAATATCAATTTCCCATTTATTCACACTACTGATTTTTTCTCCGTCTCTCATCTCCACATCTCTCAGTGGCTTTTTATGATCATGCATTGTGAAGGAAAAGGCTTCTAGGTGAGTAACCTAGCAACGAGTCCAGAGATCATATTTTTATAGATGTTATCGACTATTCCTTTGGCAGGAAGCAGGAATCTACTGCAAATAGAAATGGATTTTCATGTGCTTTGTCTAAGGGCAGCAGAAAGAAACCTTTCCTGCTCATTCATGCCCTCTCCGGATTTTCTGCCACCACAGCTGATTACAATATAGCCAGTTCTGAGCTGGTCCCATAATAAATTTGCTACTTAGCAACTTGGGGGTGATTGTGAGCTAATCTAAAAATGAAGGCAAAGTATAACTAGAAAGATTTCTGTGTTCCCAATTACAATGTGTAGAAGGGTATACTTGTTTTTGCTTTTAGCATTTCTTTTCATTCTAATTGAAAAAATTCTATTATTTGGAATCGCTTAGAAAATTTAAATTCCACTTTATCTTCTTTGTGTTGTGAAAAAATGTTCCCTAAAGACAAAACATCTCGACTTCTTTGGGTTTCAAACTAATACTGTGCTAATGAGCAGATTTGGGTCCTTGTCCTGAATCTGGTATCAACCAGGTAAGTGGTAAGCCAGTGTGGCTCAGTTTTCTCCTCCATCATTCACACTGTGGGAACACACTGAACAGCAAGCTAATAAAGGAAATCAAACCCCAGCTGCTGAGAGAGTAAATATTCTTCCTGAGTCTTTCTAATAGAGGCCATCCTAGCATTCCATGTCTAGCACACAGCAGATACTAATTAGAGGTTGACCTGAAAAATTCCAGTTTTCACTTATCTTCACATCTCTCTGCTGGAGAAAGGGAAGGGCTTCTGAGCTGTTAGCTCTTCAATATTGATAACAGAAGCAATAGATTTTGAACAAGAAGGACTTCAGCCCTGATTTCTTGACAAAGCTTAGACTCGGGAGGTGGTCACCAATGATCGCATTGACACTCAAATGACAAAAGAGGACAATAAAATATAGATGCCCATGGAGCCAAAACCAAACGACAAATAAATAAGCAGGAAGACAAAAGAAACCCCTAGGACCTTACAAAGTAAAATGCATTTGTTTAAGGTATTATTCCAAATAACTGCTAAAGGGAGCTAACGTCATAGTAACAAGACCAAAAAGCACATGAGGAGTTCCCACTGTGGCACAGTGGGTTAGGAATCTGACTGCAGCAGCTTGGGTCCCTGCAGAGGCTTGAGTTCAATCCCTGGCTCAGTGCAGTGGGTTAAGGATCTGGCGTTGCTGCAAGCTGTGGTGTAGGTCACAGCCATGGCTCAGATTCAATCCCTGGCCCAAGAACTTCCATATGCTGTGGTGCGGCCATTTAAAAAAACAAAAACAAAACCAAAAAAAACCCCAAAAACCATGAGAACCATCCATATTGGTGAAAATAATCTTATCACCATAAGCAAAATGTGTGTAGAAAGCTATCCCCTAAGGGAAGTGGAGGAATTTCTTGAATGCGGAACACATGGATGGAGGGGAAAGACTATTTCTTTTGTAATAAAACCCCAGAAAGTCTGACAAAAATATTTTTTAATGGTGAAGGGCAAAAGACAGTTTCCTGGGTTAAAAGGCAGAAGCCATCTCAAGGGAAGATCAGAACCTTCGGAAAATGATAAAATGTTACAGACTTAGTAAAAGTGGGCATAGGACGGACTGGAAGCAAATGTTTGCCAATCATAATATCCAATAGAGGTGTTATATCACAGGGTATGTAAACAATTCTCAAAACTCAACAGGAAAAAAATTCAGTGATCAAGCGGGCAGAAGACAGAACAGCAGACATGTCATTCAAAGGAGGTAGGTAAGCACATTAAAAGGTGTTCAACCTAGTAGCCATGGGGGATATAGAAATTATGGCCACAGTAATAAATCACTGCATACCTATTTGAAAAGAAAAATATACTACTAATACCAAACACAAGTGAGGACGTAGAATCTCAAATACGTGGGTAGTGGGAATGTAAAATGGCACAGCAACTCTGGAAGAGTCTTGTAGTTTCTTACAAAACCAAACTTACCAGATGACCCGGAAATTACACACTTGGGCATTCATCCCACAAAAGTGGAAACTCATATCCACACAAAAATGTGCACACAAATATTCATGATGGTTTTTCATAGTAGCAAAGACTGAAAGCAGCTCAAATGTCCTTCAGTGGAGGAATGGTTAAAAAAAAATTGTGGTACAGTCAAACATACCATGAAAAACTAATCAGTAATAAGTAGGAACAAATTATTGATACACACAATAGGGATGGAGTTCAGGGGATGAGGCTAAGCCAAAAATGTCACATCTCAAAAAATTCCACTAATAGAGACATTCTTGAAATGACAAAAACTATAGAGATGGAGAAAAGGTTGGTGGCTGCCAGGAAATAGAGGGTAGGGAGAAAGTACAAATATCAAAGGGTATTATGATGGATGGCAGTGGTGTCTTATTCAACTCTGTATATTGGATAAACCTGCATGAACCACACACACACACACACACACACACACGAGAAAACTGCACAGAACTAAAGACACACATACACATGAATACAGGCTAAGTAGTGAAACGTTCTGTAGGTCTAGTTAACAGTATTGTGCCCATGTCAGTTTCCTGGTTCTGATACTATACTTGAGTTGTGTAAGATGCCACCATAGAGAGAAGCCAGGCGAAGGGAACACAAGACTCTTAAGTACTATTTTTGCAACTTTCTGAGTGACTATAACTACTTAAAAAATATATATATATATATATTCTTTGTCTTTTGTCTTTTTAGGGCCGCACCTGCAGCATATGGAGGTTCCCAGGCTAGGGGTCAAGTCGGAGCTATAGCTGCTGGCCTACACCACAGCCACAGCAATGTGGGATCCAAGCCACATCTGCGATCTACACCACAGCTCACGGCAATGCCTGATCCTTAACCCACTGAGAGAGGCCAGGGATTGGCCAGTGTCCTCATGGATGCTAGTCGGATTCATTAACCACTGAGCCATGACGGGAACTCCCAAAATTTAAGTTACAAAAGGGGTGTGGGGGGGTTATGGTTAAAAAGATGACCTTGCTGGTATGCATCTTTCCATAACACACAAAGACATAAATGTAAAGAGGAAGAAAGGCCTGGCATTGAAATAACAACCAGGCTCTTGTGCAGAGTTTGTCAGGAAGCACCTGACTCTGGACAAGTTAAAATTTTGAGTCTCAACTTTTCTCACTTGTAGAAATGTTAGGCCTGTCCTACGAGCTTCTAAGAAATGGATGTGTTAACATTAGTGAAATCCGGTATATGCTTGGCACACGATGGATATGAGTTGTCTTGGGTTTTGTTTATTTGTTTATTTTATAGCCACACCCTCAGCATATGAAGTTCCTGGGCCAGGGATTGATGCCAAGCTGTAGCTATGACCTATGCTGCAGCTGTGGCAAGCCTGGATCCTTAACCCACTACATCAGGGCAAGAATACAATCTGCGTTTCCACAGCAACCTGAGCTGCTGCAGTCAGATTCTTAACCCACTGTGCCACGGCAGGAACTCCACAAATTGCCTGTTTCTTAACCTTTGCTACATGACAGTGAAACAGACTATCATGGACCCAGAATAAGGTCCAAAACACCAAATCTAAGGGGCACTCCAGCCCCAAAGAATGCAGGGTTCTGGCCTTTGGCAAGCTCTGTTGTAGTAACCTTGTGGTAGAAATTCTTTTCTGCAAAACTGATTCCCAAATTAAAAAAAAATAATAACTTTTAAGAGTTCCCTGGTGGCTCAGCAGGTTAACGATCCAGCATTGTCACTGCTGCAGCTGGAATGGCTGCCAGGGCATGGGTTCAATCCCTGGCCCAGGAACTTCCATGTGCCACAGGTGCAGCCAAATAAATAAATAAATAACTTTAAATGTAATTTTAGGTTTACAGAAAATTTGTGAAGACAGTACTGAGTTCTCACATACTCAGTGAGAACACGTGCCCACTTCCACTATTATTAACATCTCATATTAGCATGGTAGATTTGTCACAATTAATAAACAAAGATAATACATTATTATTAACTTAGTATTTCCACCCTTGATTCAGATTCTCTTGGTTTTCCACTAATGTTCTTTTTCCATTCTAGAATTTCATCCAGGATCCCACATGATACTTAGTCTCTTGTTTCCTTAAGATCCTTGGCTGGGATGATTTCTGAGTTTTTCCTTTTTTTTGATGAACATGACAGTTTTAAGGAGCCCTGGTCAAGAATTGTGTAGAAAGTCCCTCAAATAGGATTTGTCTAATGATTCTCTCATGATTGGACAGAAGTTTTAGGGTTTTTCTCTCCAGTGTTTTTAATCCCCAACTTTAATTCCAAATTGAAAACAGTGATTGAAATCTGACAACTTAAACTTCCAGAAACTAACAAATAGTTTTCTGTTCACTCTCCTGTTAAGAAACTGCTTTGGGACACCAAATGATTTCTTTTTCCTTTTTTTTTTTTAATTTTTATTTTTTCTAGGGCCACACCTGTGGAATATGGAAGTTCCCAGGCTGGGAGTCAAATCGGAGCTGCAGCTGTTGGTCTATACCACAGTGGCAGTAATGTGGGATCTGAGCTGCATCTGCAACCTACATCACAGCTTGCAGCAACGCCAGATCCTTAACCCACTGAGTGAGGCCAGGGATGGAACCTGCATCCTTATGGATACTAGTCGGATTCTTAACCTGTTGAACCACAATGGGAACTCCTTTTTTCATATATATATATATATATGAAATATATATATATATATATATATATATATAAATATATATATAAATATATATATATATATATAAATAAATATATATAAATATATATATATATATATATATTTGACAGGCAGGGGAGGTGTCTGCAGCAAGTTGAAGTTACTGGGCCAGAAATGGAACCTGTGCCACAGCAATGACCCAAGCCACTGCAGTGATAATGCTGGATCCTTAACCTACTGTGCCACAAGGGAACTCCCAATTTCTTAAGATCATTTTGACTATTAAATACATCAACTCTAATGTGTCAATTAGAACTATACATAAAAACAGTCCTAAGATTGATAGTTATGAGCTTTCTCTAAATAGTTTTTTGATCTCTTACTAAAGCCTTCTTTTATCTCAGCTACTAATTCTAGTTTATAAGAGACTTTGAAGTCCTTTAAAGCTCTTAACAGCAATTGTTCCATTTTCTAAGCAAAGAGTTTGCAGACTCTTAAAATGATACATCTAGGAATCACATTTTTCTATCAGAGAATAGCGAGAGAAAGTACAGCAATGAATTTGCCTGATAATCTCCAGAAATAAAATGACAGAATGCTAGATTCTGCTACAAGGTGAAGGAATGAGGATTTTACAAAAAATAATCAGTAAGACATGATACAGATGGTTAGATGGTACAGTGTTTAAGTAAATAAACCATTGGCTATAAGAAGTTATTATTTGGCATTTGTCATGTTACATTCTAAAATACCATAGGGAGATTTTTCTCTGAAATATCTGATGCTCAGAGAAACACAATCACTCTCGTATTTTCTGTATGCCATTCAAAATGTAATTCATGTATGTAATTTGTTCCACTGAATCAATGTGGCTTCTATTCATGGGGTGGGCAGTACTGGCTGTCTGTCCAGCACCCATTCCCATCTTCTCTGCTCATAGCGCCTGGATTTCCTTTAGGTGTACATATTTTTCTTCCTTCATTCTTCACATATTAGGAGGAAAGCTTATACTTCCCCCAGCTCAGGGGCGGGGGTGGGGGGGCCTCCCCCATCTTAGCCAACCGGCATCTTCTATTGGACTTTAGTCCCTGGTTCAGGAAGTACGACCTCTAATGGTCCAACTGGACTGAATCTAGACCCCTTGCTAGAACTGTTACAGATCCAAGGCCACCGTGAGGGAAGTTAGCTCTGTGATCAAGCATCTGATACCCAGGCTCCTCCCACCTGATTTACAAGGAAAAGGGCACAGTGGCCACAGATAGGGGTTTGGATGGACGGAGAAGGATGGGGAGAGAACGGAGGGGAGTGAGGAAAGGACAGATGTCTTAAAGTTGCCTAGAAGCTTTTGCAAACTGCAAGTTCATCCCCAGTCCCCAAACAGCTGACTCCCGCCCTAGGGGAGTAGCTGAGCCTCACTGCTCTATATGCAAACACACACATGCCAGGGGATTGGTCCTGACAGGCAGATGCTGTATTTCCTGCCAGAGTTCCCTCGTCTTCCCTTCCCCACCAAAAAGTATTAACATGGCAGCCCACATTTCCTCATTTCCTCCCCACCCACTTGTTCCCCTGCAATGACTCCAATCTCATCGAACCTTAGAGAATCCTCTCCAAGAGTAGGACTCACTGACTGCACATTAAAACCCTTGAGGAGCTCTAAAAACAAGATGTCTCTAAGAACAGACTTGTGGTTGCCAAGGGGGAGGGGTGGTAGGAGGGATGGACTGGGAGTTTGGGATTAGTAGATGCAAACAAGTATATATATGACAGATAAACAACACAGTCCTACTGCAGAGCATAGGGAACTATATCCAATATCCTGTGATAAACCATAACGGAAAAGAATACAAAAAAGGATATATATATATATATATGTATATATATATATATATATATATGCAAAAAACTGAGTCACTTTGCTGTACAGCAGAAATGAACACACCACTGTAAATCAACTATAGTAACTTTTTAAAAAATGATGTCTCAATCCCCCCCACCCCTAAAACTCTGATTTAATTTTCCAAGGATATAGTCAGGCCATCAGGAGTTTTAAAACTCTAGGAGGTTCTAACGTACAACCAAGATTGAGAACCAGTGTACTGTTGAACAGATGTTACACATGATGTCTGAATCGCTGAAGGCAATGGCTTTTTCTCAGCTGTCTTTACTGTCAGCTGAACTGGTGGGGAAAATAGGAGAAATAATCTTTTTCTCACTAATAATTCCTTGAAGTGTGGAGAAAAGAACTCTAGGAATGTGGACATGAGCATGATGGTTAAAGTGTGAGAAGTTAAAGGGAAAAAAATACTGTTTGAGAAAATTCATCTTAGAGAAACTCTGAAGAGCAAAGAGGAGAAATTACTTTGTACCATTTGTCAACAAATTCGTCTCTACTATAAAAGTCTGAAATGGGTCTATAGACCTGTATGTAAACCCACTTATTAATAAACTCTAAGAAAAGCCCTCTAAGGTGTTTTAGTGCCTTAAAATTTGTGTTGGGAGGTAGTGTGTGTGTGTGTGTGTGTGTGTGTGTGTGTGTGTGTGTGTGAAAAGAAAACACGAGATAACAGAAATTATCACATTTTTTGTGCAGTTTTGGAGACAAAAACGATCATTCTTAAAAAAGGTTAGTTTGTATTATGTGTTCACAAGTAACAACTCAAAAGGCATTACTAGCAGAAAACAAATTAAGAAGATGGCTTTCTATAGTGGAAATAACACTAATATTATTACAAATGTTATGAGCCGGTATTAAGCCTATAACTTGCTTTACTTCACTAATCCTCAAGAACTCTGTAAGTGGGAAGAAACTTCATTATTCCCACTTTAGAGATGAGAAAACTGAGGTTTAGAAAAGCCAGGCAACTGGCCCAGTTTGCATGTGGGAGGAACAGTTTATTTGAAATCAGCTCTGTCCAATTGCAGAGCCTGTGTTCTTAATTGTTATGCTCTTTAATAAACCATTATAGACTCAGCAAAATCAGTTTAATTTTTTTTTTTTAAATCCACAGACACACAAGGCTGTATTTTTAAAAAGTCACTGGCAAATAAATGGAGAACATTTTGGGCTATTACAGGACAGCAAGAACAGAAGGCGAGGGCAAGTTTAACCTAAAATGTAAAATCCAGAACCAGTCACCCTGGGGCGTCCTCATAAATGTTTATTGGTAATGACGGAGAAATTATGATTTTACACTATTCTTGATCTGTGCTATTTTTTGCAACTTTAAAGTTCTCCCTTTGCGAATATATTTTCCCATAACTCTGCTTTTCATTTCCACACAACCACAAATCACTCAACCAAAGTCTTCTCTAGCTAAAGGTGGCTAAGTAGATCCATTTTTGTTTAGAACACACACGCTGCAGGCTGGCTCCCATGGACACGAAAACGATAGCTTTGAAAGTAGAAATGATGGCAGTATTCTGCACAAGTACTCACCTCTTAGCTACTAAATAATGTACAGATACCTGCTCTACATGATGATGATCCAAACTGGAGCACCTCTCCTTCTAAAGGAATGCTCCTTCTAGGCAGGTACCATATTCTATCCATCACTGTCTCTCTACTGCCCAATACATGTGGTACAATCCATGTAAGTACCTGCCGAGCTTATGTAAAGTTTGATATTCACCAAAATCCTATTTCACATATATATAGGAGGTGAGAAGACACACTGGATTTTATGAGTGTACGTTTCCTATTGGAAATCCCAGATATATTCGTTTATATTTTACAACGTGTAATCGGTAATGGAGAGGAACAGAAAATCAGGAAAGGAATATTTTGTGTTTTGATTACAACTGGATATTTTTACAACTCTTGGGGATACTAGACATTAGTTTCCTATTTTACATTAGCTAAGATACATTAAAGATGATCATCCATCAGGGTAAATAACTATTCCTCCTTTGAGTGTGATCCCTTCTTTAAAATTTAGGCAAGCTGGGTTCTCTGAAAGTTTCTGAGGATTCACACAGTTATAGTCATGTTAATGAAAAATATAAAACATATTTAGGTTTGAAAAGAGTATGTTAGGAATCTAACATCATTCTCATGACCACATGGATTTCGACTTGTCTGTTTCTGGGTAGATTAACTTATTACCGTGGCCATTCCCCAGGTGACCTATCCAGATCCTCTTCCCTGAAAAGGATATGACTACAGAAACAGGGTTTTCCAGAAAAGGTTATTCAACAGAATTAAGGAAAGATCCCACGTTACAAATCAGAAGGTGAGAGGGCTACTGTTCTCCACGTCCCTTGCCATCCAGTCATTTAAGGAGGGAAAATGTGTGCCACTCCTCACCCAGGGCCGACAGTCCATACCCGGGGCAGACATCACTAACTGTCCCTGCATCCTTCCACTCTGAGCCCAGGAGCCTTCTCGACACACACACTCTAGGTAGCACCAAGGGTGATGGGGGTTGCACATGAGGTGAAGGGTGTCTGCCCTAGATTAACTATAGGTGACCCTTGAACAAGGGTTTGAACTGTGTGGGTCCACTAAAAGTGAATTTCTTTCAATAGTAAATACTATAGTACTACACCATACCCAGATATGAAACTGCAGATACAGGGGAACTGCAGATATGGAGGGCTGACCACAAGTTATGGGCAGAGGGTCAGCATCCCAACCTTTCGTTGTTTACAACTTGATTGTAATTTGTCTCTTTTCTTCATTACTAAGTGAAATGTATCAGAAAGATAAAGACAAAGACCATATGATATCACTTACATGTGTAATCTAAAATACGGCACAAATGATCATATCTGTAGAACAGACTCACAGACATAGAGAATATACTTGTGGTTGTCAAGGATTAGGAGAGAGGGGAGTGGGATAGACAGGAGTTTGGGGTTAGTAGATGCAAACTATTACACTGAGAATGGATAAGTAGTGAGGTCTTGCTGTACAGCACAGGGAACTATATCCAGTCTCTTGGGATAAACCATGGCGAAAGATAATATAATATATATATAATATATATATAATGTATATAATATATAATATAATATATAATATATATATAATATAATATAATATAATATAATAAAGGAATGTGTATATGACTGAAATTGGTACAACATTGTAAATCAATTATAATTTTTTTAAATGTGAAAAAAAGAGTCAATTGTATATTGTCTAATTTTTTATCTGTTAAAAATGTCACCACTTTCACGATGTAAACTTGCTTAGGTCAGGAAAGACTCTATCCACGGTGTGCGGTCTCGGTATTTTTACCAAATTTTTACTAGTTACATACTTTTTTCAGGGGCCAGATCCCAAGTGCAGGGAGAAAATATCTCATTTTTATGGCATTATTGAAAGCTGAATCGATGGACAAAAACACTATCTCTGAGAAGGTATTACTTTTCTACTAACATTTCAAAAATATGGTCACTGTTGCATAAGTATAAATGTTCTAAGAAAACACTTATTTATGGACAATTGATATTAGGACGTATTTGTTAACATTCACAGTCTGACACTGTAAAAAAACAATTTTTGAAGGGTAAATTTGGAAGAAAAAAAGGACTTATTTGTAATAGTTTTATAAAAGTTCATGTTTTATAAAAGTTCATGTTTTCTCCGTTAAAAAAAAAAAAAAGTGTTCACTTTGATACGACTTAGATTTCATTTTGCTCATTTGAAACTAAGGCGAATGTGCTCTTATTTAGTACATCTTAAATTTGACAACATATACATTTAGCAATCTTTACACAATGTGTCCTATTTCATTAAAGATTTACGAGCAAATACAACATATGGCTAATCACCCAACCTCTAAAAAACCGGATGCTACAACTGTGTCTATTAATATTTTAAAAGAAGCTACTTCAAAGATCACTTTTTTTTCATATACCCACAGCACATGAACGTTCCCTGGCCAGAGGCTGAATTGGAGCTGCAGTTGAGGGCTACACCATAGCCACGGCAACACCAGATCTGAGCTGTCACCTACACCATGGCTTGCAGCAATGCCAGATACTTAACTCCCTGAGGGAGGCCAGGGATCAAAACCCACATCTTCACAGAGACAACATCGGGTTCTCAACTCAATGAGTGACAGTGGGAACTCCCAAAGATCACTTTTATTTAGGATGCTAATTACATAGCTTAGAGGAAAAATCAGTTTCTTTTCAATGGTCCTTCTCCATATCATATCATTAGATTTAAAAAAAAATTACATAATTAAAAGAAAAATGTGAGAGCCACTTTCGAATGTAAATTAAGCATTATTAATTAACTTGCAGAAAACTGATGATTCCTCTTCCTAAACAAACATAGCCCCTCATTTGAAAGTTGTATCTGCTTGGCTTCACCACATACCCACTTAGGCAATACGACCAGAGGACTTACAAGGTTCCTTAGACATCTAGAGGCAACTCCTGAACATAATTAAGAGAAAAACTGGCTTGAATCAAGACATTTCTTCCATATGATAATGGCAGAAAAGTGATGAGTAATTCAAGAGAGATCATCATGATAAATGGTGATGGATATGCAGTATGAGAACATTATTGAAAGTCTTCTGCCTGCTCTGTGGCATTCTAAAAGCTCAACATTATTAACTAATTCAAACATAACAACTCGCTGAGTTGGATACCACCAGTGGGAAAGGAGGGGAGAGAGAGAGAGAAAAAATTTGTGCAAGACCACACTTTTAGCAGCTCCTGGGCTGATTCTGATCCCTACTGGTTCTTCAAAACAAGGGCTGAGAGAGAGAAGGAAAATGCAGGTTGTGACCTGTCACTTTTTTCCACATTATAAATTCCATAAGCATTGCTCTTTTCATAAAGACCTTTTTCTCTGGATGGGATGGTCATGCTACTGGCTGCCCAGCCCAGCCTCCCCAGAACAATATTTCTGAATCTCGTGTGGAGACCTGAGGGCTTACCTTTCCTGACTTCCCATTATCACACACACACACATACATACAAATGTGCCCCTACCCAACCTGCATGCAGCAATGACTGCACTACAGGTCTTGCTATTACACCGTTAGCTTCTTGAGGTTGGGGACCACATTTTTATCCCATTATCCTTATAACTTGCGTGTGTGCGTGACTCACTGATTAAACTGATGTTCTGGTTTTAGGACCCCTCAACCACTCTTTAAGGAGCAAGGCTGCCATGGGAAGGGGGAGGAGCACAGGGTTGTGACTTACTGCCCTAACGCCCACAATGGCTGGGACCCTCTGGCTACATCTCTGGAGTATGCTGTCAGTTGAGGAAAGTTGCAGGAAGAAGGCTTGCATATTGATTCTAGGTCTCAAAAGAAGCCCCAGAGCTGCTGGGGGAAAGCAGAGAGAGAGAGCCAAAAACCAGCCTGTGAAACAGAAAGGAAACTAGCTGAGAAGTGCTGGTCTGGAGCCACAGGCACTGAATTTTGTGCTTTTAAAAGGACTCTATCCTGGCCCACTGTGGTGAGGGAGAAAAAGGATGGCTTGCTTCCTTCAAGTCCCCAGATTCGTGTGGCCCAGTGAAAAAAAAAACAGGAGATTGTTTTGGGGAGAACTATTCTAAAAAATGCCTACATCTTAATCCTCAGAAACGGTGCATATTTAGCTTTAACATGGCAAATACGACTTGACAGCAATGATTAAAGACCTTGAGATGGGAGGCATCAATCCAGGCAGGCCCCATCTAATTACAGAAATCCGTAAACTTGGAGAACTTTCCCCAGCTGTGGTCAGGGAGAGGGTGATGTGACTCCAGAGGGAGCCAGAGACGCAGGCTTACTAGCCCTGAACGTGGAGGAATTTCCACAAACCAAGGAATGTAAATAGCCTCTAGAAGCTGGGGAAAACAAGGATGACCCTAGAGAATCCTCCAGAAAAGAACCCAGCCCTGCTGACACCTTGATGTTAGCTGCGTGGGATGTGTGTCAGACTCCAGACCCACAAACTGTAAAATAATAAGTGGGTGTCATTCCCAGCCACTATGTTTGGGGTAATGTGTTTCGGCAGCAATAGAAAAGTACACAGGGAACTTCAAATTCAAGGTGATGTCTGCCCCTGGAGGGTAGAGGTTAAAGCTGCAGAGGCCCCCAGTCAGTGAGTAACAAGGGGTCCTGAGAGCTCCATGAAGGCTGAAAGGAACCGGAAGGAAAACTTTAATGCGGAGAATTAGAGCAAGCGCAGAAAGAGTGCCTGATGCAAAGCATGAGAGGGGTAAATCTTTTTTCATCTTTGGAGAACTGCTGCTCTAGTTCTGAACACCACCCCATGCTTCTCTTTAGGGAACCTGATTTGAGCCGACTTAGAACATCTGAAAACAAACAGAAGACAAGACACACTCTTAGGTGCTCCTAAAGCGGTTTCTGCTGTCCATGGCACTCCAAGGTCAGAGCCATCTGTGCAAAGCTTCCTGTAACCAAACCTGCGCCTGGGCGGCAGGGAGACAATGGCCAGCCACCGCGGGCTTCAAGCAAGTAAGATTGCTTTCCTTTGATTTCTGTCAGTACTTCTAGGCAAAGAAAGCCGAAATCATAAGACCAATGTTAGTAGTATGAAACAAAAACTCTCTGTGGGAAGCATCTTAGTTTCACAATTGTCTTCATTAATTAAGAGTGAAGTTGGAGTGCTTGAAGGCTGGACATCACACACACGTTTGCTTATGCTGTGACCCATCACATAATTGTACGATGTGAACCAAGCGGTTGCTGGGAAGTTAAGCTCTAATGGAAAGAAGGATATTTTTATCCTTGTAAAATTTTAGAATAATGACTATGTAATAAGAGGGAAAAAAAAAAAAAAACCCTGATGTAAAATGAGAAAAAAATAACCAGCTTGCGTTGGAGTTTCATTGAATATTTTGTCTCGTAATGATACAGAGCTAGAATTTCTCTTATAAACAAGTTAAATCATTATGATTCAAGGAAACTCTAAGACAAGTATAGCTTAAGTTCTTAAGATGATTGGACTCCCAATTAGAAAATAGCTCATTGAGGTCTGTAAATGTTTTAACATCTGTTTTATGATTTAGCTGTCAAACTAAATTATCCTCAACTGGAGACTGTACTACCTAACGAGCCTCCCTACCAGTTACTTTCACTGTTTCAGAATCTTGAAATTACAGAATATATAGGAAACCATAGAAGTCACTCCAGTCCAGCAACTTGCCTGATGAGAGCAACATTCTGGATAGAGATTTTCACTTTTTAAAAGGCTCCAACTAATAAAGGATTTGTCCTTACGGAATCTTCTGCAGACCAGTTTGTGGTCTAACTTATGATATAGACAGAAAGGAAAGAGAAGGAAATAGTCATTTCTTCTGTGCCTACATGTCAGGTATTGCGGTGGGTGCTTTAAGGAATTTACTTAAAGGAATTTTTAAGGAATTTACTCTTTGAAGTTTTCTGATGGCTCAAGCCAGTTAAGGATCTGGCATTGCCACTGCTGTGGCTCAGGTTCGATCCCTAGTCCGGGAACTTCCACATGCCACAGGCACTGCCTCCCCAACCCCCAAAAGAATTTACTCTCCCATTGTCCCAGTGAAACACTATGAGCTAGTTTTATAGAAGAAAAAAACACAGCAGGCTAAAGTACAGTACACTACTTTTCCTCTAATTAAAACACCTAAAAGTTAATACTGTACAACGAGTAACATTTCAAAGATACAGTATCATACAATGAATGATGAGGCTACAGAAAGTATGAAGCAAATAGGCTAGGTAAAAATGCATTCTTGCTTCTCACATTTACTGTCAGTGATCCATATTTTTTAATAGCAGACCAAAAAATAACCAATAGGGTTACCATAAGGAAATATTTTAAATAATAATAGCAAGTACACAATAGATTATTTAATTTGGGTAAAATTATAAAAATCATGTGAGTGTGCCTATATATCCTATAAAAACACACACATATATGTATATATCTGAATGGCAAACTAAATTTGTAAATAAAATGTAGGTAGTTTCTCATTTCATCTGAATAGTACTGTTTAACAGTGATATGTGTAAGGTGTTTAATCTTATTGTGAATATATACAGGTAATGATCAAAATTAGTAACTTTGATATAGAAATAAATTTGAATACACTTTGTCAAAAATCAACATTAGTGAAATTTTGCTCTTTCATATTTGCTGAGGCTTGACTTTGTGAATAGACTAAATAGTCAACAACAAAAGAAGGTTTAATCTATTCTTATATAATGGAATACCTTATAGCCATTATGCAATATTTTTGGCCATTATTAAGGATATAGGACATCATGACATACTGCCAAATGGAAAAAAAAAAAAGCATGAAACAAAAGACAGACAGAAAGATAGACACACACATAGGAAAATCCCAACAGTGTACAAAAAAATGACATACATGTACATTTAGGTACACAGGGGCAAACATAGATAAGGACTTGTCACTGTTTCCTGGACCTTGCAGTTTAATGTAATCTTTTCTGTTTTTCCAAGTTTTCTCATTTTATTCTATTTTATATTATAATTAATGTGTATGTTTGTTTTATTTCTCATTAGACGGTAAGCTTTTAGGGGCCAGGGACTATCCCTTAGTTGCAATTATAGAGACCTTTGTGCTATCTGGCATTCACGAAGTTTTGCTGGATTAAATTGAATGAAGTGTAAGATAGTTTATGATTTTACTTTAAGAATAGTTTCTATATATTTTAAAGTTTGCTTTTATTTGAAAATATTTACAACAGTCAGTAGTCCAAAGCACATCTGGATAGCATTCCATTTTAATGGATTATCTACAATTTCAATAATCTTATTCTCTTTAAATGGTTTTAGATCCTAATTTTCAAAAAAAAAAAAAAGTCTACTTCATTGTGGTGTGTGTACTTCATATTCTGCACAAAAGAAAAAGACAAGAACAAAAGTCACTTTGGACGTCCAGCTCATGTCCCATATTAAAATTAAAGTAAACCCAAATAATTTATACATTTTCTATACTGGCTATATATTCTGTAAAACAACTTTTTTTAAAAAAAATTATCCTTTTAGTGTAACATGAATATTTTTCACTAGAAGGTAATTTTGTAATCATTACTGGACATATCTGGAGCCTTTTAAGTTTCAACTTACTGAAATTTTAAAAGAGAGGCATGCTCTTTCATGGGGATGTACATGAAAAGATGTAACAGAAAATCATTAGCCCTGTCAATCATAGAAAACTGACAGGGCAAGGAGACACTGAAAAGTGGACACAGTCCAATTTTAGAATATGGGAAAAAGAGAAAATAAGAACAATTTAGGGTATTCCTATAAAGTATTTGCAATGCACTAGGGCCTTTTGCATATATCACCTCATGTCATTCCTGTGTATTGGATTGATCACCCCCATTTTTCAAGTAAGAAATTTGAGATTTATAGAAGAAAATAACTTTCCCGAGAAAACACACCTATTGCATGATATATTCTAATCCCATTCAGTCAAATGAAATAAAGTCTTTTGCTCCGTCATTATGCCTCTTGGAAAAGAACAGGTGGTGAAGATCAGTGGAAGGGCTGAAGGGCAAGTTTCAGAATAAGTGGCTAGCTATATCATTTCAATGACAGGAGAGGCTTAAGGACCTGCTTCAAGATAGAGAAAGAGCTTCCGGAACAGATCTCAGATGGGCTGGAGCTTGGTCTGATGAGGAATCCTTCTGAAAGGTGACCTCTACCTCCCCCAGCCTCATGGTAAACACCAATCAGAAATGCGCTGTGGTTTATTTACTGGTTCCAGCCACTAGCTCTTGACTTGCAGGTAGACTAGGAGCCAGTGTCTAGAAGACTCTCCAGTAGTCAGCCAACTCACAGAAGTAGCAGGTGTCAGGAAGAAGCCAAAGGGAGCATTCACACCTGGCGTCAATCCACAGAGGCAAACGCAAAGCCATGCCCCCAGGTGAGAGTGAGCTGTCATCACCTAATTCCTATCCAGTAAGTTTCTGTATCATTTTCCATTCAGGAAATGAAATTCCTTATCTGTGTCTAATAGTGCCTTTCCATCAACACACATCCTGTCACCCCAACCTTGCAAAGGTCATCAAATACCTACTTACTATGAATGGAATTCCCATCCTATCAGCCCTGGCTTATCTGCTTACCTGCCCAGCACACGGATCCTCATTCTTCAAATCTCAGAGAAAATCCTACTTTCTTTATGAGTCTTCTGGAAGGATTGCCTCTTAGCTTCATTCAGGCACCTCTGCTCAATATTTAAATTGTGCTGTGTACATATTCTCATGATACTGGTGTCTGACAAATGTCTCTCCCCACAAAACCGCTATCTTTGACCAGATGGTTCTTTAAACCCCAGCCTTTAAAGAAGGCTCCATATTAATTTATGAAATAATCTACTAGTCACTGTTTTTATCACTTAAGGAACATATTGTTTAAACACCAGCCATTTAACAATGAATTAAAGTTGACACAAAATAAATGCAAAAGATGACATGCTGATGAAAGCATTTTGAGAAAAAGAATAACGGTATAAAGAAATAAAAACAGGAGTTCCTGCTGTGGTGCAATGGGTTAAGAATCCAACTTCAGTGCCTCAGATTGCTGCATTGGCATGGGTTTGATCCCCAGCTCGGTGCAGTGGGTTAAAGGATCTGGCATTGCTGCAGCTGCTTTGTAGATCACAACTGCAGCTCAGATTCAATTCCTGGCCTGGAAACTTCTATAGGCCTGGAGCCTCTTTTCTTAATTGATTCATTTAATCTTCACAATGACATTACAGAAAAAAGTTCTGTTGTCTCCCGAATTTTCCAGATGAGAAAACTGAAGCAAAGGAAGATTAAACAACCATCAGGTCATAGAGCAAACAAGGGGTGGAGATGGGATTTGAATCCAGGTTCATTGTTCTGAGCCACTATCAGTCAAAGGCCTCCCTGTTGGTGATTTATATATGCCTTTCCATTTAATCCCTGAAGGCAGTTAGTAAAGATAGGAGTAACATGATATGAGGAGAAGATATGTTGAACCTACCTGATCTGGTCCCAGGATTTGCAAGTGGGTGGTGGGGCAGGTGCTATTGGGCTGTGTGTCTGAGTGCCTGGTGAGGAACACAGAGGTGAATGGTGCAAACATTATCAACTCATTGCTGCTCCTTCAATAGGCAGCAGAAATTATCCCTCTAGTTCTGCCCGTTTGGAGCGTGTGAGGTTCTAGTTCTTCTATAATATTTAAGAATCAACTTGTCAAGTTTCAAGAAAAAAAAAAAAACTACTTGGATTTTTGTTTGAAGTTGGACTGGCTCTATAGATCAATTAGATAATAACTTACTATTGTAATGAAGCTCCCATCTGTAAACATAATCTTTTTTAAAAAAAAAAATCACTTAAAATTGTTTTTCTAATGATTTAAAGTTTTATAGTTTTTCATAAAGGTCTCTTTTTTTTTTTTTTTTTGTCTTTTGTCTTTTTAGGGACGCACCTTCGGCATATGGAGGTTCACAGGCTAAGGGTCAAATTGGAGCTAAGTCGCCAGCCTATGTCCACAGCTCACAGCAACGCCGGATCCTTAACTCACTCAGTGAGGCCAAGGATCAAACCTGTGTCCTCAGTCAGGTTCGTTAACTGCTAAGCCACGATGGAAACTCCCTCCAATTAATTCTTATAAGCAATATATAGATTAAGTTGGTTTTTTAATGTAGAAAATCATACCCTTTATCAACAAGTGACTTTTTTTTTTTTTTTTGGCATGCCCAAGGCATGCAGAATTTCCCAGGCCGTGGATCAAATCCAAGCCATAGCAGCAACTCAAGCCCCAGCAGTGAAGCCATGACAATACCAGATCCTTAGCCCACTGTGCTACCAGGGAACTCGTGACATTTTTCTTTCTTTTCTCTTGTTCTTATACATTTATAATTCTTATTCTCATCCTACAATACTGGCTGGGACATCTAGTACAACTGGTCTCAGTGTTTTTCCTGGTTTCTGATTTTAAAAGTAATGCTTCTAAGGTTTACCATTAAATATAAGGGTTTTGGTAGATAACCCTCATCAGGTCCAGGGAGTTATTAATTCACTAAGTTTATTTTTTTCTTTTAACTGTTATCAGGTACTGAAAAATTTTGAATGTTCTTTCTGCATTCACTAAGATGATTACTTCTTCAATTGGTCAGCGAAAGTAATGAATTATATCAACAGACAGTCTAATATTAAACCAATCTGCCATTCCTGTAATAAATTCAACTTGGTCTTGAATATTTCTGGATTCAGTTTGTTATACAAACTTTGCATCTAAGTTTATGAGTGAGATTGGCCTATAGTGTTCTCTTGTTGAATTGTCCTTGTCTGGCTTTAAAGTGATACTATCTTCATAAGATGAGAGGCACCAAGTTCTTTTTCTCTTTCTCAAAATTCTTTTTAAAGAGTTTGTTTACAACATTGAACTCTGGTAGAACTTACCTATAAAATCAATTGGGCCTGATGTTGTCTGGAAGGGAAGATAAACTATTGATTTAATGTCTTTCATGCTACAAGAATATTTGAGTTTTCTTTTTCTTCCATCAATTTATTTTTCTAAGAAAGTCAAAACTACAGTTAATTGACATTCACAGACATCAAATTCAGAATTTGGGGGGACATTAGAAAACAAATAAAAATGCAGAGCAAACCCATTTCCCATTAAATCAGACAGAGAAATCCAAAATTCAAAATCTGGCAAAGGCAAAAGATGATCAACTGATGACTCTACTTGACCTAGGAGAACAGTGGCAGTCAGACCTGCCGAATGCCTCTTATAAAAACCAAGGAGGGAGTTCCCTGGTGGATCAGCAGGGTAAGGATCTGGCATTGTCAAAGCTGTGGCACAGGTTTGATCCCTGGTCTGGGACCTTCTGCATGCCATGAGCACAGCCAGAAAAAAAAAAAAACGAAAACACCATAACATTGATAATATGTACATATCCATATTCTTATACTCTTTGCACATTTTCACAAATGCAATTTAGAGTATTTGATCTTAGGATAGAAACTACTTTTGAATTAATCTTATTATTCCCATAACCTTCCTTATCTCCAGCAAATTACAGGGTTTTTTTTTTAAACTTTCTTTCCAACATTCTTTTGTGCTCATACAAAACAATCTTTAATTTAGTTACATCTTTAATTAGTGTCCCAACTTAAAGATGTTGATCAAACTGCATAAAACTATGACACTAAGTCATGCCTCACTCTAAAACTGAGCATTAGGTTTTCATTTATGTCATCAATCAGAAAAAAATTATAACTCTGTGTGTGTGTGTGTGTGTGTGTGATCTGCTTCAGCAAGATATTTTTTCTTCCTTCAAATTTCTGAAAATAAAGGGGAGGTACAGCAAATAGATCTAAGGAAGCTGTAAGTTAAAAAGTTGGTACAACCACTATGGAGAAGAGTATGGAGGTTCCTCAGATAACTAAAAATAGAACTACCACATGATCCAGCAATCCCACTGCTGGGCATATATTCAGGGAAAACCATGACTTGAAAAGGTACATGTACCCCAATTATTTATAATAGCTAAGACCTGGAAGCAACCTAAATGTCCATTGATAGAGGAGTGGATAAAGAAGATGCGATACATATATGCAATGGAATATTACTCAGCCATTAAGAAGAACACAATAATGCCATTTGCCTGATTCTGGATTAAGATGGTGGAATAGCTCAACTTCTCTCCTAAAAACAACAAAATTCACAACTAAAGGCTGAGCAATCTCCACCCAAATGAACCAGAAACCTTAAAAAAGATACCCTACTCCAAAGAAAAAGAGGAGGCCACATTGAGAGGTAGGAGGGGCAATTTCACAATATAAACACCCCCATACCTCCCGGGTAGGAAGCTCCACAGACTGAAAACTAACTGGCTCACAGAGACTCACCTACAGGAGTGAGAGTTCTGAGCCACACATCAAACCCTCACATGCGGGGGGGATCTGGCACTGGGAGAAAGAGCCCCTGGAGCATCTGGCATTGAAGGCCAGCGGGGCTTGTGTGCAGGAGCTCCACAGGACTGGGGAAAACAGAGACCTCACTCTTAAAAGGCATACATGGACTTTCATGTGCACTGGATCCCAGGGCAGAGCAAGGTCTCCATAGGAGTCTGGGTCAAACCTGACTGCAGTTCTTGGAGGACATCCTGGGAAAACAGGGGTGAATGTGGCTTGTTGTGAGGGAAGGACATTGAAGGCAAAGCTCTCAGGAATATTCAGCAGTTGCCTTTCTCTGGAGGTGGCCATTTTGGGAAAATCTGGCCCCACCCGTCAGTCAGTGCTGAGAAGCCCCAGGGCAAACAATCCAGGTGGGATCACAGCCCCACCCCTCAGTAAACAGCCTATGTAAAGACCCCCCAGGCACACAGTGGCCTCTAATCCCATCCAGAGACTAAGCCCCACCAACCAGAGGGATAGGAATCAGCTCCACCTACCAGTGGGCAGGCATCAGCCCCTCCCATCAGGAAGCCTTCAGCAAGCCCCCATATGGACTTCAGCCACAAGGAGGGCAGACACCAGAAGGAAGAGAGGCTACAACTCTATTATCTGTAAAAAGGTCACCACACCAAAAAACTATAAAAATGAAAAGACAGAGAACTATAACTCAGATGAGGGAGAAAGGAAAAACCCCGAAAAACATTTAAGCAATGAGGAGATTCTCAGCCTCCAGGAAAAAGACTTTAGACTGTCGATGCTGAAGAAGATGCAAGACATTGGAAATAAACTGGAGGCAAAGATGGATAACTTACGGAAACACTAACCAAAGAGATACAAGATATAAAACTTAAACAAGAAGAGATGCAAAATACAATAACTGAAATAAAAAATTCATCAGAAGCAGCTAACAGCAGAATACAGGAGGCAGAAGAATGAATAAGCGAGGTGGAGGACAGATTAGTGGAAATCATGGATGCAGAACAGAAAAGAGAAAAAAGATCGAAAACAAATGAAGAGTCTCAGAGAACTCTGGGACAACATTAAACGCACCAACATCCGTATTATAGGGGTGCCAGAAGGAGAAGAGAGAGAGAAGGGGACAGAAAAAATATTCCAAGAGATAATAGCCGAAAACTTTCCTAACATGGGAAAGGAACCACTCACTCAAATCCAGGAGGCACAACAAGTACCATATAAAATAAACCCAAGCAGGAACACACGGAGGCACATAATAATCCAACTGACCAAAATTAAAGACAAAGAGAAAATCTTGAAAGCAGCTAGGGAAAAGAAACAAGTATCATACAAGGGAATCCCAATAAGGTTATCGGCAGATTTTTCAGCAGAAACTCTGCAGTCCAGAAGGGAATGGAATGATATACTTAATGTGATGAAAGGAAAAAAACCTCCAACCAAGAATACTCTACCCAGCAAGGCTCTCATTCAGATCTGAAGGGGAAATCAAAACCCTCACAGATAAGCAAAAGTTGAGAGAATTCAGCAATACTAAACCAGCCTTACAACAAATACTAAAGGAACTTCTCTAGGCAGAAAAGAAAAGACAGCAACAGGAAACAAAAATTCCACAAATGACAAGGCTCACCAGTCAAGGTATATATACAGTAAAGATACAAAATCATCCATGCACAATTATACCACCAAAATCAGAAATCATGAGAAGAGGTGGGTACAAATGTGGGACACTGGAGATGAACTTGCAATTAAGAGAACAACAACTTAAAACAATCTCATATACATATAGACTCTTGCATCAAAACTTTAGAATAACTGCAAACCAAAAATCTACAATTGATACACAAACAAGGAATCTCTGGAGAAGAAATACATCTTATAGTAAATAAGTGCATAATCCACCATGAAGGGGGTTATTTGACATCATTCTTGGAACGCTGAAGTCTTCTTACATCTGATTCTGATTTCCTCTCCATCAAAGAATTTATGATAATTATAATTAAATAATGCCACTGTACAATGAAATAATACAGTTCTACAACTGTATTATTAATAACCATTTCTCTCCATGGTACAATGTAAAGTCTATAATGTCTTGTTTATCATATCACCTAGAATGGTGTAATGCCTTTATTGAAGAATCAATAAGATGTAACAAATTGTGAGGACATATTTATATAGTTACACTGTTTTTTTTAACCAATTTATGCATTTTATATTTTACTTATTTTCAGAGGGTATATTATTTTTGTTATTCTTACCAGTTAAGTTATTCTTTTTACTATGCTATATAAAATATTTAATGGTATATAAGGCTTTCTTCTTTATAAATTTTAGTTGCACAATATACACAATTTTAATATAATGCTAATATATAAAGAAAAATTGAAATTTAATAGATAATACTAAATAGTAAAGATGAAAGCCATACAAAATGGGATAAAATATAGAATAAATTTCCAATTTGTCTCAGCATATTTTCCATTCCGCTTCTCCACAGGGAGTCACTTAATCTGTTCCTTAAGATCCATGATATAATAATCTGTGTGAATGTAATTGTGTTTAAATATATGTATTTTATTCTGTAAAAAAAAAAATTAAATTAAAATAATAAATAGACTTAAAAAAAAAAAGAAATTATCTCAGAGTTCCCATCATGGCGTAGTAGTTAAGGAATCCGACTAGGAACCATGAAGTTGCAGGTTCCATCCCTGGCCTTGCTCAGTGGGTTAAGGATCCGGGGTTGCTGTGAGCTGTGGTGTAGGTCGCAGACATGGCTCGGATCTGGCGTTGCTGTGGCTCTGGCGTAGGCTGGAGTCTACAGCTCCAATTAGACACCTAGCCTGGGAACCTCCATATGTCTTGCGGGCAGCCCTAGAAAAGACAAAAAAAGAAAAAAAAAAAGAAGTTATCTCAAACTTACTGAAAATTGTGGAAGCAGTTCAAAACATACAAATAAAAATCTGAATAAAGAATATATAAATATGCATGTGTGTTGTTTATGTATCCTTTATCTAGATTTTTGTTTTGGCTGTGCCCTCAGTAAGCATAAGATCCCAAGCCAGGGATTGCTCAAACCTGTGCCACAGAAGTGACCTGAGCCACAGCAGTGACAATGCCAGATTCTTAACCCACTAAGCCACCAGGGAACTCCTGGATTTTCACTTGCTAATATTTTGCTCCATTTATTTATTATTTGTTCTTTCTCTATCTACAGTGTATCTATAAATCTTTTATTATATCTAGACTTTTAGTCATGTGAAAAGAGCCAAGTTATAGAGAAATTCACCCATGTTTTCTTCTAGGACTTGTATAGTTTATTATTTCCATTTGGACTGCTGCTTCATTTGGAGTTTATCCTTGTGTATATTGTATGGAATTCATTTTATTTTTTCCAATTGTCCCAGCACAATGAAGTTAAATTAGTATTTGTCCATTTCTATATGTATTCGGACCTTTCTAGACTTTATATTCCATCCACTGGTTTGTCTCTTCATTTGCCAGTACCTCACTCTTTTCATTATATAAACTTTGTAGTAAGTTTTAATTTCTGGTAGTGCTAGTCACCACCCGTAGCTCTTCATATGAACTTTTTAGCAACTTGCTTAACCCATAAAAATCTTATATTTTGGGGGGAACTAAAATAAATTTATAAATAAAATTAGGTGGAACTATCATCTCAATAATGTTGAACCATCAGCCGAGAATAAGGAATGTCTATTTATTTAACTTTATGTTTTTCAGGAGTATTTTTATTGTTTTCTTCATATAGTTTTGGAGCATTTCTCTTTATGTTACTTCATCATATTTTATCTTTTTGTTGCTACTACTACAAATGAGGCTTTTCTTCCATTAAAAAAAAAATAATGCCATTTGCAGTAATATGAATGGACCTAGAGATTGTCATACCTAGTGACATTAGACAGTGAAAGACAAACATCATATGGTATCACTTATACGTGGAATCTTAAAAAAGGATACAGGGAGTTCCTGCTGTGGCTCAGCAGAAACAAACCCAACTAGTATCCATGAGGATGTGGGTTCCATCCCTGGCCTCGGGGGTTAAGGATCCAGTATTGCCATGAGCTGAGGCTGTGGCAAGCAGGTGTAGCTCTGATTCTACTCCTAGCCTGAGAACTTCCATATGCCGCAGGTGTTGCCCTTAAAAGCAAAAAAATAAAATAAAATAAACATAAGAATGATCAAATGAACTTATTTGCAGAACAGAAACAAACTCACAGATTTTGGAAACAAATTTATGGTTGTCAAAGGGAGCATGTACTGAGAGGGATGGATTGGGGGTTTGGGGTTGGCATATGGACACTCCTATATGTGGCATGGAAGGTCAACCAGGACAGCTGTACAGCACAGAGAACTCTACTCAATATTCTGTGATAATCTACATGGGAAAAGAATCTGAATGAGAATGGATGTGTGTGTGTGTGTGTGTGTGTGTGTGTGTGTGTACAACTAAATCACTCTTCTGTATAGCAGAAATAATCACAACATTGTATATAAACTATACTTCAAATGAACTTTAAAAGGGACTATAAGAAATAAAACTTGCCTTTTCATTGCTGAATTGGATTAAAAAAATTTACATAGCAACGCTTCAGGAAACCTCTGATTCACTCCCTCTCCATTCAAAGACTCACACTAGAGAATGGTCTTACCTTAAAGAATCCTTTAGAATCTTGGAAGAAAAAAATTACTGCCTCCTATGTTTTCTAAAACACCACAAGAGATTTGGAATAGAAAACTTATCCTTTCTAAAAGCCTTCTAAAAAGTACTCCAGTGAACATTTTCAAACAACATCAGCTGTCTTGAAGGCAACACCTGTCCATTTTAAGACCAAGGTAAATTCCATCAGTGGTCACACTGGGCTCCCAAACTTCTACCAAGCAACTCAATAATCAAGCCCACAACTGAAAGGAATTCAAAATCGACTAAGAAGGCCCCAGGGTGACACTTAAATGGCCTATAGAAAAAAATTTAAGGCATATGAAAGAAATAGTAGTTCTCTTGTGGTGCTGTGGATTGGGTTAAGGATCTAGCATGGTGACCGCAGAGGCCTAGGTTGCTGCTGTGGCGTGGGTTTGATTATTGACCCAGGAAGGTCCATATGCCATGGGCTCGGTAGAAAGAAAAGAAAGGAGGGGGAGGGGAGGGAAGGAGAGGAGAGGAGGAGAGGGGAAAGGAGATGGGGGGAGGAAGGGAGGGGGAGGGAGAGAGGGAGGGAAGAAGGAAGGGAGGGAAAGTAAACGTGGAGAAGGCCTTAAGTGAGGAAAGCACTGGCTGCGCAGGTGGGGGCCGGTGGGGGAGAATTCATTAATTGAGAGGAAGGAGGAAGCATAGTAAAGAAATATCTGATGGTCTCAACAGTATTCACAGATGGTGTTCGACTGCATCCAATTTTCCTTGAGCTGTTCAGAGGTCGTGTCCAATTTTCACACTCTGACATTTCAGAGGTTCCTGCCACCTCCATCACTGTTGGGTAGGCTGAAAAAGAGTTGGCCGATTTCCCTAAAATATCAGCACAGGCAAATGAATCTAAGAACCACTTAGGTCTCCACTCTCTTCTCCCCACTGGAACAGACACATTCAATAGACACTATAAAGATGGTAAAATAACAAGAAGGTTACAGCAACAGGAAGTTGAAAACAGAGCTGAGAGTAAGAACAGAACTGAAGTCAGGAACTTGCCTCCTTCTCCCATGCCCAGAGGGAAACTCCCAGCTTAAGGACGTAACAACATCCTCTCCTGGGGACTCAAGGTGTAAGTGCTGCCTAACCAGCAAACAATAAGCAGTCTCCCTGTGCTCCAAATAAAGATACAGGTTCCCTAAAGATTTTATGAATACATCAAATCTACTCACAATTAATTCAGTAAAATAATCACAAGTAAAACTAAAAAAAAAAAAAAAAAAAAAGGCACAAAACGAGTCCAGAGAACTTGGTTAGTGACTAGAAAGTACTTGGCACAGAATAGTCAACTGTGCTGCTTTTTTTTTTTCTTTTTTTTTTTTTGCTTTTTAGGGCTGCACCTTTGGCATATGGAGGTTCCAAGGCTAGGGGTCGAATCGGAGCTATAGCTGCTGGCCTACACCACAGCCAAAGCGACTCAGGATCCAAGCTGTGTCTGTGACCTACACCACCGCTCAAGGCAACGCCAGATCCTTAACCCACTGAGTGAGGACAGGGATCAAACTGGAGTGCTTATGGATAACAGTTGGGTTCATTTCCACTGCACCACCATGGGAACTCCTCAATTGTGCTTTCTTAATCCTGTTATTTTTAATGGCGTGAACTATGTAACAAAAATAACAAACCTGGAGTTCCCGCTGTGGTGCAGTGGGTTAAGAATTCAACTGCAATGGCTCCCATCACTGTGGGACAGGGTTCAATGCTCAGCCCAACACAGTGGATTAAGGATCTGATGTTGCTGCAGCTGGGGTATAGGTTGAGGCTGTGGTTCAGATTCGATCCCTGGTCTAGGAACTTCCATTTGCCTCAGGACACTATATCAGGTTCTTAACCTGCTGAGCCACAGCAGGAACTCCTATGCTTATTTTTAAATTATTGCTTTTCCATTCTTCCATAGCATGGAAAAATAAAAATTTTAAGATATTAAAGTATAGAAAAGATTTCCTAAGTTATGTTTCTATTTTTTAGGTGAGGATCTGGTCATCTTACAAAAGAAAGTTATTAACTAGTGCTGGGGAATAACAATACAAGGTCAATGTAAAGTTAATGATTAAACCCTTCCATTCAGATCTCAAAACACACAGACACACCAGCTAACAATTAGTTACCCATATTTGAAGGACTCCAAACCAGGTCAGAAAGTTGGCTAGCCAAATTTTTCCTATCACTAATATGGAATATTGATACTTGAAAGCTTAGATTACCTAAAACCTTTTAGAAAGATATAAACTTTTCTTCTAGTTCTTAAAGAAAGAAAGAAAAAAAATATCACAAATATGTTATGAATAGTGCCTACTTGTGAAAAAAAAGTTGACCAAAATTTATGACATCGACTGTTGAATAATTTATAATTTTCTAACACAAAATTATCTTGCTGCTTAAAAAAATAGCAAAAAAAGGATTACATGACTAGGGATTCTTTATAGTATTTTTTATCAATAAAACTTGTATCAGTCACATATAAAACAGACTGAAAAGGTGTTCTAAAACTAATCCCAAAGGTCCAAATTCTTCATAAACATGCTCACAAATATTTAATATATTCGTGTTCTTCAAATTCTATGAAAGATATAGCCTCTGTTTTTCTGTCAGAGATAGATTTTAGGGAAGTTGAGCAATCTGCAGTCAGGTGGCAGATGTTCTACCTACTCACTCTGTGATCTTAATTAAGCTGCTCCATTTCTGTGTCTTGGTCCCTTCATCTGTTAAAATGGAAACGACAGTTGGTTCCTATTTTATGGTATTCTTCTTTGTTATAGTTTTGTGTTAATAGTTTTATAAATGAAAATAGGAGTTACCATCAAGGCTCAGAGGAAATGAATCTGACTAGTACCCATGAGGACACAGGTTCGATCCCTGGCCTCGCTCAGTGGATTAAGGATCTGGCATTGCCATGAGCTGTCATGTAGGCTGGCAGCTGTAGCTCTGATTTGACCCCTAGCCTGGGAACCTCCATATGCTGCAGGTGCAGCTCTAAAAAACAAAAAAATAAATAAAAAATTAATAACCCAGAGTGAGAGTTTAGAATGGTGCCTGGTGTAATAAATGTTGATCCAAACATTCTTTACTGTATTTTCACTTTTCATGGTCTCCATTTTCCTTAAACAGACCACCAGTAAATCCACAACAAACGGTTGACAAATGAATTAAAGGGAACAAACAAACAAACAAACAAAACTCAGGCAAAAAAATGCATCTCTTTTAAATTAATTAACTAGTTTGGGCTTTAACAGCCCCAAATGACTTATAATTGTATTCCTATTACTTTGCTCCAACATTTTTAAACCTTGAAATATATAAGATTTTTTTTTTAAATTACTAAAAACCTTGAACATTCTTGGAACACTCTTTTTAGGACAAGCTGTTCCTACTAATTATTTTCTTGGAGATCCACCTAAGTGGACCTTTTAGTTGTGTGATAAAAAGCAAAGACCAAATAAAGACATAGCTATAAAGAGCTAAAATGTCTGTATGATAATGAAAAAAAATGCTCTTGTAGCACCATCTCAAGAACTGATACAATTTCCCAAACAAAAACAAAGCAAGAAAGGGCCAATAGGCATCCTGTTGAATTGTTACAAAGACATTAAAACAAAAGCCAATTAACATCATCAACTGAGAAAAGAAAAATGTACTGTAACATGAATAAAAGAAGACAGACAAAAATCACAGAATGAAGGACTACCCTTCCAAAGGAAGGATGTAAGTATCTGAAGAGTTTCTAATTTCCATGAAATAAGATCAAGGAGGAGGCAGGGGAGGGGAGAGGGAGGAGGAGGTAAGGCAGAGACAGCACTCTCATTGTTCTCCTTTGATCATGGACTAGTTTTTTGAAAAAGAGATTTTTTTTAATTTGTCTTTTTGCCATTTCTTGGGCCGCTCCCGCAGCACATGGAAGTTCCCAGGCTAGGGGTCAAATGGGAGCTATAGCCACCGCCCTACGCCAGGGCCACAGCAAAGCGGGATCTGAACTACATCTGCAATGTACACCACAGCTCACAGCAACCCCGGATCCTTAACCCACTGAGCAAGGCCAGGGATTGAACCCGAAACCTCATGGTTCCTAGTCGGATTCGTTAACAACTGAGCCACGATGGGAACTCCAAGAGATCTTTTTTTTTAATTTATTTTTTATTGTTATTTCCCCCAACACTTTTTTTTTTTCTCTCTCTCTCTCTCCACAGTACAGCACGGGGACCCAGTTACATGTATACTTATTTTTTTCTCCCATTGTCATGCTGCACTGTAAGTATCTAGACACCAGTTCTCAGTGCTACACAGCAGCATCTCATTGTTAATCCATTCCAAGAGCAATAGTTTGCATCTGTTAAGCCCAAGCTCCCAATCCCTCCCACTCCCTCCCCCTCCCCCCGGGGAACCTCAAGTCTATTCTCCAAGTCCGTGATTTTCTTTTCTGTGGAAAGATTCATTTGTGGTGTATAGTAGATACCAGATATAAGTGATATCATATGGTATTTGTCTTTCTCTTTCTGGCTCATTTCACTCAGTATGAGAGTCTCTAGTTCCATCCATGTTACTGCAAATGGCATTATGTCGTTCTTTTTTATGGCTGAGTAGCATTCCATTGTGTATATATACCACATCTTCCTAATCCAATCATCTGTCGGATGGACTTTTGGGTTGTTTCCATGTCCTGGCTATTGTGAATAGAACTGCAATGAACATGCGGGTGCATGTATCTCTTTTAAGTAGAGTTTTGTCCGGATATATGCCCAAGAGTGGGATTATGGGCTCATATGACAGTTCTATGTATAGATTTCTAAGGTATCTCCAAACTGTTCTCCATGGTGGCTGTACCAGTTTACATTCCCACCAACAGTGCAGGAGGATTCCCTTTTCTCCACACCCCCCACCAGCACTTGTTATTTGTGGACTTATTTATGATGGCCATTCTGACTGGTGTGAGGTGGTATCTCATGGTGGTTTTGATTTGCATTTCTCTAATAATCAGGGATGTTAAGCATTGTTTCATGTGCTTGTTGGCCATCTGTATATCTTCCTTAGAGAAGATATTCAGGTCTTTTGCCCATTTTTCCATTGGGTTGTTGGCTTTTTTGCTGTTGAGTTGTGTAAATTGCTTCTATATTCTAGAGATTAAACCCTTGTCAGTTGCATCATTTGAAACTATTTTCTCCCATACTGTAAGTTGTCTTTTTGTTTTCTTTTTGGCTTCTTTTGCTGTGCAAAAGCTTGTCAGTTTGATTAGGTCCCATTGGTTTATTTTTGCTTTTATTTTTGTTGCCTTGGGAGACTGACCTGAGAAAATACTCATAAGGTTAATGTCAGAGAATGTGTTGCCTATGTTCTCTTCCAGGAGTTTGATGGTGTCTTGTCTTATATTTAAGTCTTTCAGCCATTTTGAATTTATTTTTGTGCATGGTGTGAGGGTTTCTAGTTTCATTGATTTGCATGTAGCTGTCCAGGTTTCCCCAGCAATACTTGCTGAATAGACTGTCTTTTTCCCATTTTATGTTCTTTCCTCCTTTGTCAAAGATTAATTGATCATAGGTGTCAGGGTTTATTTCTGCATTCTCTGTTCTGTTCCACTGGTCTGTATGTCTGTTTGGGGGTGCAATTTTAAAAGGTATTGTATTTTTTGTATTCCTTTTCCGATATTTCATTGTTAAAATACAGAAATGCAACAGATTTCTGAATGTTAATCTTATATGCTGCTACTTAGCTGAATTTGTTGATCAGTTCAAGGAGTTTTTGGGTTGAGTCCTTAGGGTTTTCTATGTATAGTGTCATGTCGTCTGCATACAGTGACAGTTTTATCTCTCCTCTTCCTATTTGGATGCCTTTTATTTCTTTTGTTTGTCTGATTGCTGTGGCTAGGACTTCCAATACTATGTTGAATAGCAGTGGTGAGAGTGGGCATCCCTGTCTTGTTCCAGTTTTTAGTGGGAAGGCTTTCAATTTTTCTCCATTGAGTATTATATTTGCCATGGATTTGTCTTAAATGGCTTTGATTATGTTTAGGAATGTTCCCTCTATTCCCACTTTGGTGAGAGTTTTTATCATGAATGGATGTTGGACTTTGTCAAATGCTTTTTCTTCATCTATTGAGATGATCATATTGTTTTTGACTTTTCTTTTGTTAATGTGGTGTATGATGTTGATTGATTTGTGTATGTTGAACCATCCTTGTGCACCTGGGATGAATCCCACCTGGTCATGGTGTATGATCTTTCTGACAAGTTTCTAGGGTCTTACAGCCTGCCAAAACTGAATCAAGAAGAAATAGACTAACTGAACAGACCAATCACTAGAAATGAAATTGAATACGTCATAAAAACACTCCCTACAAATAAAAGTCCAGGACTAGATGGCTTCACAAAGTGAATTCTACCAAACATATAAAGAGGAACTTAGACCCATCCTCCTTAAACTTTTTCAAAAGGTTGAAGAAGAAAGAACACTCCTAAAAACATTCTATGACACCACCATCACCCTAATTCCAAAACCAGACAAAGATGCCACCAAAAAAGAAAACTATAGGCCAATATCTTTGATGAATATAGATGCAAAAATTCTCAGCAATACACAATGGAATATTACCCAGCCAAAAAAAAGAATGAAATAATGCCATTTGCAGCAACATGGATAGAACTAGTGACTCTCATACTGAGTGAAGTGGGTCAGAAAGAGAAAGACAAATACCATATGATATCACTTATATCTGAAATCTAGTATAAGGCACAAATGAACCTTTCCACAGAAAAGAAAATCACGGACTTGGAGAATAAACTTGTGGCTGCCAAGGGGGAGGGGGAGGGAGTGGGGTGGTTGGGGAGCTTGGGGTTAATAGATACAAGCTATTGCCTTTGGAATGGATTTGCAATGAGATTCTGCTGTGTCGCACTGGGAACTATGTCTAGTCACTTATGATGGTAATATGCGAAAATATAATGCGTACATGTATGTGTAACTGGGTCGCCATGCTGTACAGTAGAAAAAAAATGTGTTGGGGAAATAACTATTAAAAAAAATTCTCAACAAAATTTTAGCCAATTGAAAAAGAGATCTTGACACAGACAGAGTTGACTCTCCATAGATTCTCTTCTTAACTTGCTCTAGACCTAAAGACTCTTGCTGATTTTTATGTGGTTGCATGATTTTTATGCAGATGATCCACAATTAGTTTTCTGGGACAGATTCATGGGCATGCAAAGAAATGACAAGGGAATCAAGAGAGATCAGAGTAGAAGTGGGGAGATGGACATTCTTTAAGTTTTTTTTAATTTCATATATTCTGTCCTATTTTTTAGTTTCTTTTGTCTCTCATCTATTTCTGCTAGACATATTCAGTTACAGCTCATAAGTGGACTTGGCTACTTTTGAAAAATACTTTTTCTCCATCTAGTCTGCTAGATTTATTACAGCAGCCCTACCTCGACACTAGAGGATCTTGATAAAGGATTATGTAAGTCCCACATAAAATATAAGAGAATTATCCTTTGAGTTGGGCAATATCATGGCAAAGACTCTTCTCCATATCATTTTACTTTACTTCCTAGTTTTGGTGAAATACAACTATCCTATCTGTGCCAGAAATTCTGCTTTTTTTCTTTTCTTCCAAATTTACCTGGATATAATTGTCATATGTCACTAAGTTTAAGGTGTTCAGATAGTGACTTGGCTTCCATATGTCATGAAATGATTATCACAGCGAGTTTAGTGAACATCATCTAAATACAAAATTAAATACATAGAAAATATTTTTTGTGTGTGATGATAACTCAGGATTTAGTCTCTTAACTTTCCTATGTAACTCTTAGGATTTAGTCTCTTAACTTTCCTTAACTTTCCTATTTAGTCTCTTAACTTTCCTTTCTTAACTTATCCTTTTCTATGTAACATACAGCACTATTACATTTACCATGTTGTATAGTACACCCCTAGTACTTATATTTTAAGAGGAAATTTGTACTTTTCTACTGCCTTCATCCAATTCTCCCTCCCCTCACCTGCCGTCTCTAGTAACCACCAATCTGATCTCTTTTTCTATGAATCTGTTTGAAGCATAATTGACCTAAAACACTATGTTACACAACATATTGACTTCAGATTTCTAAAAATTTCAAATAATCACCAAGAGAAGTCTCGTTAATGATGTCACCATACATATAACCATATAGTTATTGACTATACTCTCCACACTGTATATTTCACACCTGTGACATTGATTTTGCAATTGGAAGTTTGCACCTCTCAGTCTCCCTCACCTGTTTCTCCTACTCATCCCCTTTCCCTCTGGGAACCACCTATTTGTTCTCTGTATCTATAACTCTATTTTATGTTTGTTCATTTGTTTTATTTATTAAGATTCCACATTATGTGAAATCATACAGGATTTGTCTTTCTCTATCTGAATAATTTCACGTAGTCTAATACCCTCTAGGTCCAACCACACTGTCATAAATGGCAAGATTTCATTTTTTGTCATAGTATTGTGTGTGTCTGTGTGCATATAGTATAGTTATAGTAGTATGTTATAGTATGCTGAGGAGTATTCCATTGTATATGTGTATACCAAATCTTAATCTTTTCATCTATTGATGGGCACTTGGGTTGCTTCCAAATCTTGGTGATTGCAAATAATGCTGCAATGAACGTGGGGTACATACATCTTTTCTAATTAGTGTTTTTGTTTTCTTAGGATAAATAACCAGGAAGGGAACTGCAGGATCACATGGTAGTTCTATTTTTAATTCTTTGAGGAATCTCCATACTTTTTTTCATAGTGGCCGCACCAATTTATATTTCTACCAGCAGTGCATGACAGTTCCTTTTTCTCCACATTTGGCACTTTTTCCCTAAATCATCATCATCTCATTTAAGCTAGCACTGCTATTTGTGAATCTCAAACATAAGTAGTGCTGTCACTCCACAGATCAGAGTTTTTCAATAAATGCTGCTTATCTGGTATGTTCACATTACAGAGTTTGTTTCATAGCAGAGCTCTATTTCATTTTATTACAGAATTTCATCTCAGTGCAATTTCATGTAATATTTTTCCTTTTCCTTTAAAATGTAACTTAAAAAATAATAAATCCAAAATATAGCTTAGAACAAAACAAAAGTAAAAGCATAATTAATGGTGACAGTTGTTTTCAAGGTCTGACCAGATAGAAAACACAAATTCCTCTGGATTGTACTGACATCTAACTAGCTGTGTCAGAAAATGCTTCCATCACCTACTTGGCAACATATGGCTTTGCTAGAAAAATTATCATTTCAATCACCCAATCCTCCAACATGGTTCAATTATATCAAGATTATAGAACTATACATTTTGCAAAATAAAAAAGGTGTGCAATAGGCTTTGGCATTCACAACAGATCATGTACAAAACTCTTAAGAAAAATCCTATGATTTGTTCTCAAAAATAATTTAGTACAATAGTTTAAATTATATAATTAACATTAAATATATTTCAATACATGCAAAGATACTTTTCTCCTAGAGTTTTCAATATGAGTTTCACCTGCATTTCTGAGATAGATCACTGAAACAGTATTAAATTCACCTAGGAGATGAAAATGCTTAAATATTATAAGCTTAATTTGACCACAAAAGAATATTTTTTGTATTCTATACCTTGCATTATTTTAAAATATCCCCACAAATATTTTGCATTCTACTTGCTACATTCAATGTGGAAATAGTCATTAAAAAAAAGCCTCCTTTTCTTAATGTAACAGAAAAGAGAGTTGCAAAAAGCTTAACTGCCATTTTTTGTGAGGGTCCCTGGAAGAAAACAAAATAAAGTCTATTTTTCAGAGTATTACTACCCCCCTTTATAAGATGAACATTTATTTAAATTACTGAAATGATGTTTACATCCACACTTGCGGGTAGGGGGGAGCACTTTTATCTTTAGGGCAAAATGAAAGTTTCCTTAACATTCAAATAATTTTGTAACAACCTTCAGCTTAATTCAAATGGATTTCGATGTACAAGTACAGATGTGGTGTGGTTTCTGGTTCCTTTACTTGCCTGCTATCTAGTCTTGGGCAAATTAATTGCCCTTCTTGAGCCTCAATTTTCTAATCTGTAAAAATGAACATTAACAGACACTTTGTTAAGAGAGTGAGGAGTAAATAAAAGAAGGTGTGTAAATTCCCGGCAGAGCAATGAGCACATAGTAGGTGCTGGAGAGTTATCTCCCCTTCCTACCCCATCCCAAGCCCTGCTCCTCATCCTTCCACCACTGTGAGAGCACCCAGCAAAGGAATGTACGGTACATAAAGTCACTCACAGGATGCCCTGATGTCATTTTGATGTTTGTTCAGTTTGCAATGATATTCGTACTTTCATTCCTGATATTAGTAATTTATGTTTCCTCTCTCCTTTGGTTGATTAGTCTTGCTAGAGAATTATCAATTTTACCAATCTTTCCTAAGAACCAGTGTTCTTTTTCTTTTTTCTTTGATTTTTATAATTTCTGTTGTCTTTTTTCTATTTTTTAAATTTCTATTCTGATCTTTATTATCTTCTTCCTTGCACTTACTACAGGTATATTTTGCTTTTCTTTCCTTATTTGAAGGTAGAAACTTCAAACCTTGCTCTAAAGTTTTCTTTTCCTTTTTAATATGAGTGTTTATAGTTATGCATGTTCCTCTAAGCACCATTTTAACTGCTCTGAACAAATTTTATATGTCTATTATTCATTTCATGATTTTATATTTTCTCATTTCTTCTTTAAGCTATCATTATTTAGAATTGTATTTCTAATATCCAAATATCTGTTTATTTTCTAAGTTTTTCATTGTTATTAATATCTAATTTCATTGTGGTCAGACAACATATTATGAACAATCTGAAATGTTTAAATCTTATTCAAACTTGCTTATGGCATAACATATGATCTCTCTCGGCAAACATTTTGTGTACACTAAAAGAATGCATGTTCTGCAGGCTTTAGTTATAGATTCGAGTGACCATCTGGTGATGTTTCCTTTTAAAGTTAAGAATTTCCTTTAGTATTTCTTGCAGAACAGGACCGATGGCAGTGAATGCTTTCATTTTTTATTAGAAAATTATTTTTTTCCTCTATTTTGAAGGATAGTTTGACTGAATATAGATTTTCAGGTTGTTTAGGGTTTTGTTTGTTTTGTTTTGTTTTTAGTTTCATCCCTTTAAAAAAATTCATTCATTGGCTTCCATTGTCTGATTGGAAATAAGCTGCCATTTGTAGTGTAATTCCTTGTATGTAATTGATTCAGTTTTTTTCTCTGGCTATACTGTCCTTATCTATAGATTCTATCAATGTCTTTGGATTTTCTAGTTTTCTCTTTTCCTTCTAACAATTACATTATGACCTTTGCAACCGTATTAATAAGTATAACTGAGGACTACTCTCATCATCATTTGAAAGAGATAAAAGCCAATAAGGAACAACTGAAAAGAAAAAATCATATACTGAATTGTTGTTTAATGATTACCGATTAAAATTACAGGAAATTTTAAATCATATGCTACCAAATGTAACATTTATCTAAAAAACTAAAAGAATGTTTTCAGTTACTTTCATAATTACATAAATCAGCATTAGATATACTTAAAAGTTCTAAATGCTATTCAAAATACGATATTAAGAAAGGTAAAATATAACACCATACCATAAGAAACTTAAGTCACTCATCCAGGGCATTTTTGTCTTAATCTGGATCAATTTTTCTATTTTTGTCTGCTTTGTAAAATATCTTGAAGCTATGGTCCAAAGTACATGTTTTTAGCCTCATGTTTTTTCAACCACAGTTACATTCAGTTAAGGAACAAGTAGGTCTCTGAGAATAGAGAAGAGAGAAAGGGGCAAAGAGGGCTATGAAGTAAGGAGATAAAGTTTCATTATGAGGATGATGGAATATCCCTGGGACAAGGAAATGCCATGATCTAACTTATACTTTGAAAAGGCCATTCCATGGGTAAGAAGATGTGGTACATGTACACAATGGAATACTACTCAGCCACAAAAAAAGAATGAAATAATGCCATTTGCAGCAATGTGCATGGACCTAGAAATTATTATACTGAATCAAGTCAGACAGTGAAAGACAAACATCATATCATATCACTTGTATGTGAAATCTAAGCAAAGGATTTATTTGCAGAACAGAAACAGACTCACAGACTTTGAAAACAAACTTATGGTTATCAAAGGGGACAGGTGCGGGAAGGGATGGACTGGGGGTTTGGGTCCACCATATGCACAATGAAGTATATGGAATGATCAGCCAACAGGGACCTGCTGTCTAGCACTACTCAATATTCTGTGATCATCTATGTGGGAAAAAGAATCTGAAAGAGAATGGATATGTGTATATGTATAACTGAATCACTCTGTAGTACAGCAGAAATTATCACAACTTTATAAATCAACCACACTTCAATAATAAAAAATGGAAAAACAAATTCAGAATGGCAATAGCAAAGCACTGAGAGAGAGAGAAAGAAAAAGAAAGAAAGAAAGAAAGAAAGAAAGAAAGAAAGAAAGAAAGAAAGAAAGAAAGAAAGAAAGAAAGAAAGGAAAGAGAAAAAAAGAAAAGGAAAGAAGGAAGGAAGGAAGAAAGAAAAGAAAGAGAGAAAAGGCCATTCGAACTACACTCTAGAAGCACTTATGAGAAGAAAGTGATAATTCAGAGAAGAAAGGCAGTGGTTTTCACTGAGTAACAGAGACGCTAAGTTAAGTGGAGGATGAAATACTTGTTTTTAGAGTTGTGCTCCTCCTGGTGGATTGAATACAGGAAAAGGGAAAGATAGGCATTAATGAGGCTTCCCATGATTTTGGCCTCAGGTAGGAACACTGAGAAAAAAGTAGTGAGTTTGGACATTGACTCTCTCTCTTTTTCTTTTTCTTTTTTTTTTTTTTTTTTGAGACACTTACTAGAGAGCCAAATTGAAATATGGAGTAAGTTGATAGAAATTTTGGAAAATTGAGAAAATTTAAATCATTCATATTATAATCCCTCTACCTAGAAATAGCAAACATTTGCTAATAATTTAGAATATTTCATTTAAACATTGCTAAATGAATTTGAAAAATAACCTTCTTTAAATGATTTTACCAAAGAGTGAATATATATAAATGTCTCAAAAGGCAACAGTAACTGCAGGGTACAGTAGAAGTCCCCTTTGATCATAATAATTTAGCATTCAATAGCTTCTCTGAAAAATCCAATTATCCATCAATAAAAATACTAACATGTAGAACAGTATCCTTCATCCCTAAAAATATCCAAGTAAATTTTCTACTATAGCAAGTCAGGAACTGACCATATGAATAGACCAACTATGCCAAGGGACAAATTATTTTGTTAGCTGTCTAGCACTTAAGATGACAAAGGGTCACTATTTTATAAAATGTATTATTATCATACCATTTTGTTCATTCTCGATCTGTTTGCAATAAATCAGTGTAATCTGATCATTACTCCATCTGGTGGTATAAACTGGCAGTCTTACCTTTTAAAGGAAAGGACAAATTCAACACCACTGTATGTAACCCTTAAAGGGCTCATGAAATCGATGAAAAGATTACTGTTGTTAGCTAAAATTTTAGACTACGCAATGAAATTTTATATGTGACCATATTATCCAAAATGCCTTACCTGAATCATAAGAAGAAGCAATCCAAGAAACTTCCCTCCTCACAAAAAAAAAAAAAGGGTAGGGGTATTTGAAAGTTCTAGAAGCATACAGATTGGCCAATCAATAATCTCTTAGCAATGAGGACTGTACCAACACCTGTTTTGAGAAATCAACTTGGTATGTTCACCCAAATTGAGAAATGTGAAATTTATACACACAGTTATGTTTTGTACCCTTAAACAAAAGTATACTCAGCTACTCAAGCTCCCTAAACCTCCATGGTGTCCCTAGTCTTCCCAACACTGTTACTAGAGCCGCTCCAAAAATGAACCAAGACCATGCAAAGAAAACCAGGACCTTAAGGCCCAGGATAATTTGTGAAAGGCTGGGCAGTCTCATAAGTATTTTGCCTGAATTTAAGGAAAATAAAACATATATATGCCAAAAAAAAAAAAAAAAGGTGTAATTCAACAAAAGTTGGTTTTAAAAAACTTCAGATGGAGTATGGTCTGTATAACACACAACATGGAAATAGGTCCTCCGTGGTACAGACAGTTTAGTAGCACTTTAGGAATGAAGGTCACTCAGGAAAGGGAGACTCATGCCAGAGACCCACACCCATTATTCCAGTGTCTCCTGGGAGCTGTGTCCTCACTTACTTCATTAAAACACACAAAGTATTTTTAATGTCATATTTATTTGTTCCTAAATCTCTCTTTTCAATGAGATCCTGATCTGGCCAACAGGAGTTCTCTCATTGAAGTATTTTTTTTAGAAACCTACGCCCCAAAGTCAGTATGCTATTCAATAAAATTTTATAGGATCGTTTCAGGCCTCTAATAATATGATTCAATGTAATGAAAATAAAGTTTACTAAAAGACTAAACATACTGAAATAGCTAACAAATCTCTCCGGATCCTTAATTTACCATTAGGGAACAATGCCATTTTTTCCCCTTTAGCAATTATTTCAAAAAGCCAAACTTGTAAAAATCAAAAGTTGTTATTAATAGAGAGAGTCATTTTATTGTTCACTGATTGGCAGATCAATGAAAAGCTTTTTTCAAAGTATATTAAGTCATATGATTTCATATTTTCATTTTCATTTTGTACATAACACAAAAACCTAAACACCCAATTTGGATGGAAGGGAAGTATTTTAAATTATTTTAAATACATTCAGTACTTGATATTTTCAAACCGTTAAGGATAACTTCATTCCTAACACAACAAATAGCAAGTTATTTCATGATTCCCAAGTAGTTTGCCAATAATTAAGATCGAATTACATGTGCGATAAAGCAGCAGCAGCCATTTGCAAAGATAACTTATCCTAAATTATTACTTTTTTTGGCTATATCCTTAGCATGTGGAAGTTCCCGGGTCAGGGATGGAACTCATGCCACAGCGACCTGGGCCACAGCAGTAACAATGCCAGGTCCTTAATCGTCTGTGACATCGGAGAACTTCTTAAATTCTTCAACACTATATTTAAAAGAAATAATCACTAAACAATGAAATGACATTTATGTTCTTGAATTTCATTTTTTTTAATTTCTTGGACATTTAAGAGATCCAAATTTGATTTAATAAGAATCCTTCCTGCATAGTTGCAATTCCATTGTCACTAAACTTTACTTAAGGTTTTTTTTTTTTTTTTGCTCTTTAGGGCCGCACCCCCAGAATATGGAGGATTCACAGGCTAAGGGTCGAATAGGAGCTGTGGCCGCTGGCCTACACCAAAGCCACAGCAACACAAGATCCAAGCCACATCTGTGACCTATACCACAGCTCACGGCAACACCAGATCCTTAACCCACTGAGTGAGGCCAGGGCTTGAACCTGCAACCTCATGGTTCCTAGTTGGATTTGTTTCCACTGTGCCATGACAGCAACTCCCTACTTAAGGTTTAATTGCAAAATGTGGGAGGTGACATGTTCCCATGAAGAAGCCTAAGTAAGTAATTATAATACATCCTGGTTGCATGGAATGAACCCAGTTTATGCTTTCTGTCTATGTTTGGAAGGTAAAGTACATGGTCGCCTTTTTTTCCACTACCAGCTCAAGTCCTATCTCTATGACAAGCATCCTATCCAGACAATAGGAAATGAAAACTAGTAGAAATGAGAACAGCAGTTTTAACATTGGACCAACAGAAGTGGGCCTCATTTCACAACTCCCTACCAGTTGGCCTCTCTTTAGCCTGACATGGAAGCTGAATTTCTGTGGTCACTTACTGTACATACTGAACCTTTCTCTTTAGACAAATGCACCCTAATAAAGATGTCAGCTCTATCTGATGTACAGATAACCAGAGGCTCCATGAAAACCAATGCAAATATGAAATCACACTTAAAATGCATATGGCACAAAAAGGAAAAGATCAGTATTATTACAGGTGATCATACTCCGCTTCTGTGACACCAAGAACCAAGCTTTCATTAATAAAAACCTTTACTTATAACAAAGGGCTTTAGATTTTATCTATGAAATAGCAATTTTAAAATGTTGCAGACAAGAGACAGTTGGCTTCACAGATGTAAGGCAAAGGACTTTCAACAAACCAGTATTCACCGAAGAAGCCCACCTATCCTTCCCAGTGTCTCAAAAGATGCATCTCTATTTGTATAACATGGAATTCTATCCTTTCTGAAAACATTGGTTTAAGGCTGTCTGCAAGGAAAACAAAATTTGTTAGCCATTAGCAAGTGAGCCACGCCTTTGTAAAAGAACCTTTATAATAGAGGTAACGCAATGATGATGCCAGCGACACCTCTGCTTTACATTCTTAGCTAAATGCCACACTTCATCAGTGAACAAATAATATTTAATCCCAATTCTGAGTAAAAAGGCGGGCATAAGAAAAGTCATACAAAGTGAACTTTTCAAGTACGTAGCAAATTTCTTCAAATGGCATAATCAATATTTCAAAATGGGATGTTTTTGGAGTTCCCTGGTGGCCCAGCAGTTAAGGACCCAGCATTGTCACTGCTGTGGTGTGAGTTCAGTTCCTGGCCCAGGAACTTATACATGCTGCAGGCATGGTCCCAAAGGGGGGAGGGGGAGTTCCTGCCATGGCTCAGCGGAAATGAATCTGACTAGTATCTGTGAGGATGTAGGTTTGATTCCTGGCCTTGCTCAGTGGTTTAAGGATCTGGCGTTGCCATAGCTATGATGTAGGTTGCAGATGCTGCTTGGATCTGGCATTGGTATGGCTGTGGAGAAGGCCAGTGGCTACAGCTACAATTCCACCTCTGGCCTGGGAACCTCCATATGCTGCAGTTGCAGCCCTAAAAAGAATAAAAAAAGGGAGGGTGAAGGGTTTTTGTTTTTGTTTTGTTTTTTTGAGGACATTTGTTCTGAAGGGGAAAAAATGAAAACTGTGCTTACTCTTAGGATAAATCATTTTAAAATGTTTTATGGACCCCGTTTTTTTTTTTTTTCTTCACTTGATATTTGGAAAATAATGTCTTTCTTAATTATGCATCCTAATGATCCCCCCCTCGTCAATTTTAGCAAATTATCCTCTAACAGCATCATTAAAACCACTGTGAGCTTTGATATCCTCAGAGGAAATTAATAATATACGTAGAAGTTTTGCATATAACACTCTATTTCATGATGCCTTTTTTAAAAACCATCGTTAAAAAAGTTAATTCATACATTTTTTGGTAGGAAGCACACACATGCATGTCATCCTGATAGAAGATCCACTTTAAAAATGTTTTTCGAACGGCATTAAGCAATTCTATAATTTTTTAAATATCACTCTTGACCGACCATGTGAAAAAGAAAAGATAGGCCTATGTCCAGCCTCCTTCCTCTACTGTCCTCCAGGACAGGACATGTTTAATTCTTGCCAAAGAGCATGGAGAAGACTTTTGTAAGCACACACAACCTAGAATGATGCTTAGTCTGTCCATAGTGAGAGCAGAATTACGGTTTGGCTGCAAAGACCCATGGGTTTGCTGAGACCAGCATGCAGAACATTGTCAGGAAAAGCAAAGAGAAAGAAAGGGAGGGAAGAGGCAAGAAGGAAGAAAAGGAGATGAAAAAGATACTGTGGTTCTCTAGGAGTTCCTGCTGTGGTGCAGTGGGTTAAGAATCTGACTGTAGCAGCTCAGATTGCTGGGGAAGTGCAGGTTCGATCCCTGGCTTGGCACAGTGGGTTAAAGGATCCTGCATTGCTGCACCTGTGGTGTAGGTCACTGCTGTGGCTCAATTCAGTCCCTAGCATGGGAATATCCATGTGCCGTGGGGTTGGCCATTAAAAAAAAAAAAAAAAAAAAAAAAAAAAAAACTGTGGTTCTCTGAAGGGCTAAAAAAGCATCCAGGCCACATCCTCACTAAAGAAGGGTCAAGCTTCACCTGTGCTATGGTGGCTTCCATGATTCAATGTGAACCCAGGCTAGTCAGCATCCTAGTTTTATAAAGTACGGAGTTTTTATTAAAATGAATACTTCATTGAAGAATTAGGTAAATTGCGAGCTGCATACATAATAAAACATTCCATCATATTAAAAGCCTCTTTCATCAACATTTGTATAGTACTTCATTATTTTTTAAGGTACCTCAACTATGTTTTTGGAATTGCCACAGGAAAGCTGGTTTTAATAAAGTATAGGATTGTGAGATGTTGTAGGAATATTATTCACAAAATACATTCAATCTGGTCTGCTATGCACACTTGGGTAGAAATCTATTCCCATAAAAGTTCATGGTTAAGAAAACAGCGCATAAATTTATTGTCAGATTTTAGAGGCTGGAGATTCTTCTGTAATGAGCTGTACAGGTAAGACTACATTTTAATTTCCTTAACTGTTAATATAGAATTAACCATTGGTAACATTTTTAAAAGACGAGTAGAATAAAGGAGAAAAAATGGTGCTAGAACATTTTAAAATACAAGGCATCTCAGTGAAAACCGAAACTGACTGGTCTAGAAAGCATTCAACAATACGGGCACAATAAGTATTTTACAATATCTGTATTCTAAGTGGGGAATTTAAAAGAGGTCCAGGAAAGAAACGCAAAAATGTAGTTATTATGGGGGTGAATTAATCCCATCAAAAGATAGGGAATAATCAGTATTTGTTTAAAACAATGGCACAGGTATAATTGTAGATGATATAAATGTGAATTTCGAAATGTTAGTCATCTCAAGGCATTTCTTAAAACGCAAATATTTAGACCCTCTTAAAAGTACAGTCCTGAATTATACCTTTTGCCTAATAATTTTGATAAAGACAAATAGATTCTTGGTGCCATATGCAATATGAAACTACCTTAAGTAGTAAATATCATTGTATGATTCTTTAAAGGAAAAACAGAAAGGTGTCTTAATTCTTCAAAAGGATTAAGAATTAAAGTCTCTTTTTTAGCATAACTTTAAAGAAAATAATCAAATATTCAATACTTTCCCAATTAAAGGCAATTTTCAGACATTTCTGTAAGTGAAAACCTCTCAAACATTTTCTTTGCTAGATAAAAATCAAAACAATTATAAACTAGATGATTTCTGCTTACAGCTTTCATTTTCAACTGCTTGTTTTAGTGATAAGTACTGATTGTAACTTGTCTTAATTTTCACAAGTGTTTAGATTCTAAGTGAGCAGAAAATTCATTAGCAGTAGTTAGTCTCTACTTTCATGTCTATTTTCAATTCAACCACGTTTTGGTGAGCTGTGAACTCATTCATAGAAAGAGATGATGGGCCTTGTAAACTAATTGGAGCTGTAAAACTAATTACATGAAATCACCAAAATAAAATGAGTTTTCTTTCTCTTTCTCTTTTTCTTTTTTTCGGTCTTTTTAGGGCCACACCTGCAGCATATGGAGGTTCCCAGGCTAGGGGTTGAATCTAAGCTGTAGCCGCTGGCCTACACCACAGCCACAGCAACACTGGATCCTTAGCCCACTGAGTAAGGCCAGGGATCAAACCTGAGTCCTCACGGATGCTAGTCAGATTCATTTCCCCTGAGCCATGGAAAAAACTTTGTTTTCACATTTTTCCAGCTACAGTAAATTTATTTAAGATTTTGCAAATGAGGGACAGCAGAGCATGTATCCATGATGTGGCCAGTCTTCTTGGCCACCTTGTACAACATTTTAGGCAAAAATGGAGAAGCATATTAAGTCAGTCGAGAAATTTTAGGCAGGTTTTATCAGCATTGTTTTCACTATCAATAAGGGGCCGGTTGGCCCCCTGGAGATACCCCAGAACTAAATTTCTCAGCTTCTTTGTCGTGCCTCTTGGTGGGCAGTCGAGTTGCTGTTGTTGAAAGCTCATTTTGGGAATTCCCATCGTGGCTCAGCAGAAAGGAATCTGACTAGTGTCCATAAGGGCACAGGTTCAATCCCTGGCCTCGCTCAGTGGGTAAAGGATCTGGCATTGCTGTGAGCTGTGGTATAGGTCACAGACGTGGCTCAGATCCCGAGTTGCTGTGGCTGTGGCTACAGCTCTGATTTAACCCCTAGCCTGGGAACCTCCATGTGTCGCAGGTGTGGCCCTAAAAAAAGACCAAAAAAAAAAAATTATATTTTTGGAGTTCCCTGGTGGCTCAATAGGTTAAGGATGGGGCATTGCCACTGCCATGGCTCTGATTACTACTGTGAAGCGGGTTTGATCCCTAGCCTGGGAACTTCTTCATGCCATGGGCATAGACAAAAAAAATGTTTTTTAAATACGAGAAACTATTTCACACAAAATAAGGAGATGAAATATTTTAAATCAACTACAATTTTCTTTAAGGATACAACCAGGTGTTCAAGAATTACTGCCTTGAAAGGAAACTCCAAGGCTTTAGGTGCTGAAATGTAATTTAAAGATAACAAAGAACAGAAATCACTAGCTTCTAAAAAAGAAAGCAATACTTTCCTTTAGAAAATCCACTTTGCTCATTAAATGGTCAGCTCATTCTATCAAACTTCACTGGTAACTATACAAACGGAATTGTCTTTTTCCGCCTCATTAGACAATCATGATGAGGCAAAAAGTATCATCCTGTTATTCAAAACAAATAACGAAAGGGACATGGAGTGGAAATGTGAACAACAACAGCATATATATCAGTGCTCATTTCAGAAGTTAACCTGATAAACACAAACAAATCCCTTGGGGAGGGGGCAGGGGTCCACAAATTGGATTGGTGCTCTACAACGGTTAACAGTTCAATCTAGCAGGTTGTATAACTAGGAATTTCTATATACAACATAAACCAGCAAGAATATAATTTTTCAGAGAAACTGCTAACAACAGTGACGCTTGGGGACAAAAATTCATTTCAATTATTTACTGAGCACCATCCAGGGCCCTTAGGCACCAACCATGCTTGTGGGAGCCAAGATGAAGCTTGCTTTCAACCAAGGGAAGAAGGGCACTAAACAAACAAGATACATGCAGACCTTTTAAGAGGTATGAGGACAGTGAGGCAGAGCGACATGATACAGGAAGACTCTGGGGTTGGAGCTACTGGAGATGTGGAGACTCTGTTTCCAAACTCAGGTTACTGGAAGATCCACGAACTCCTTAAACAATATCCACCTTGAGATGTAGGACTATACCTTCATAACATAAACCCTCAGTTGAGCATATTTCAAACAAAACAGCAGAGTTCATTTTTTCCATCCGAATGGCAGACCAGTCGTTCCAAAGAAGGATGAACATCGTCAAAAGAATAGGACAAAATGCTAATTGGGGGTTACAAAGAAGGTGGGGGGGAATGGGGAGGGGAATGGGAGGTCTGGTTATGAATGCACCTTTGAATTCAAAGGGTCCTGCTTCTGATTGGAAAAAAATATGAAGGATTGTAGGAGAGAAACTATACACTTTAGCCTTCCTCCGAGAGATGGCATGTGGAGAATCTTTCTGATGGATCACATCCAAAAAGATTTCAAAAAGAGCGATAGCAATCTGTTGTCAAGCTAATACCAAAAGAAGGGAAGAAAAATAAGCAGGGGACTCAATGTTAGTATCATTACATGCTAGTAATGTTTGTTTCAGTCTCACTGACTGCTTAACACAGGAAAGTTATATCATCTGGACACTCCAACCTTATGCTGCTTTTACTTTTATAATGAGAGCAATGAATCAAATATACCATGCATGTGAGGAAAGAACTAACCTGCCGAATAACCAAATCTATGCGGTGGGGTTTCACTGGTTTTAAAATTACCCCACATCAGATGGAAATCCTGTGAAATCAGATTGTTATGATCATTATACAACTACAGATGTTATAAATTCATTTGAGTAATAAAAAAAAGTAATTAAGGGAAAAAAAATTACCCCACATCACAAATCTGAGTTGAGTATCATCACTATGAACAACAATTCCCAGAAGTCAAATGAACATGAGCAAGCAAATGAAAGATGAAATTTAGAAAATCAACTCCACAAGCAAAATGGGTTTTCTTCTTGAGAACAGCTTATGAAGAATTAAAAGATCTATCGTGCCATGTGGGAGAGACATCTAAGTATAACAAAACTCCTAGTTATTATAAATTATGGTGCATGTCCATAGAAAATAAAGAAACTATTAGGAAGAAAATATCAACCAATAGAAACTTTATTTGTAAGATTTTTTTTCCTATGCCTAGATATACAGTTTATTTTCTATAGTTATTTATAGTTTATAGTTATTCCCTATTTTTCCTATGCCTACGTGTATAGTTTATTTCCTTTTCACAAAATTGGGCAAGTAAAATACCTATTAGGATTGTCTAGTGGGTTTTTCACTTAGCATTATATCCATACAAATGTTATAATGTTGACTATTCTTTTAATGATTTTAACAAATACACAAAGTTCATCATAATTGATTCAATTGTATTCCTGTTGTAATTGATATTGCTTCCAGTATTTTACTATCCGAAGCATGGCACAGAGAAGAATGCTCTTAGCCATTTTCGTGTGTAACTCCAAAATGAGGAGGCCTAGAATTCCTAAGTCAGAGGAAGAATCTTGATACACATTATCGAACCGATTTCCCAGAAAGATGAATTAATTTCTCATTCACTGTGTACCACCTCAACACTAAATATGGTTCATTTTTAAGCAGTGCTACTCTTAAGGGTAACAAAGAATATTGATTTCTCATTTTGAAATATACATTTTTAAGCCATTATAGTGGTACATAATTTCATGTTTACTGGCCATGAGTAGTTCTAAAAATAATCTGCCTCTGAAATCTTTAAATACTATTATTTAAAGGGGCTATTAATTTCCTTATTGGTATTTAAGAATGTTTAACATAGTACACATATCAATCTGTTGTCATGGGTTCCAGCACTTTCCCAGTGGTCATTCTCCTTTTAATTGTGCTTGCTTTTGTCAAATAGTTTTAATTTTGTGCAACTACATTAATCTGTGATAACATGACTCATCCTGTTGCTTTTTAATTTTTGCTCAAAAATCTTACCCATTTCAATATTATTTATTATTATTAATATATATTTATAAATTATATATTATATAGTTATATATATTTATATCTAATATGTACTTATGTATTTTATATATTTAATAATATTATTTTCTACATTTTTTCCTGTAGATTTAGTGGTTTGGTTTTTTCTTCTTTTTTTTTTTCAGTTCATTTAGAGTTTATTAGGGGAATAGAAAGCAAAGGGCTGATGTGAGAGAGATTTAAAACCCAACTGCTGGATGGGCTGGAGGTGAAAGGGAAAGGAGGTGGATGAGAAGGAGGTGGTGTGGGAGGGGAGAAGTTAAGGAGAGACCAGGGAGGGGTTCAAGTTGAGAAAATGGCACTGCATGCTGAGCAAATGGGATTGAGGTTTTGAGCCCATTTCTAACTATCTTATTTCCCCCCTTTCATGAAAAGTCACATTTCATGGAAGAGGCGTCTCTATTTCTTGTTTAAGGTCTTCACCATTCATTCAGCAGCCCAAATACAATAGGCGCCCCATTTGCTTTCATCAAAGTTACCCCTGGCTCCAGGTGTCTCTACTCCAGATACAACCATCAGCCTAGCTGACAAAGGTGGGAGCATGTAATATGATTGGCCACCCATACATATTAAAACTCCCTGCTGTCCTGTCATGCATGGTATGTCCTACTCCTTCCTTCTCACCAGCCACTCCATCTCGCCCTCCCTTACAGCTCTTCTCTTGTTTGCAAATGCTGCTAGACCTGGAACTTCCCTTCTTGAGGCCATTCTTTTCCTATGTGATCACGCCCATATCCATGACCTCACCATCACCGAAAGATGATGACTCCACAATCTTTTCTTACAGATCCTGTGCTGCAGAGACACACTTCCCATCCCCAACCCAAATTCTGCAAGTCTAAAATGAATTTATCACCTTCCACTGATGACGTACTTAAACTTGTTTTCTGGTAATAGCCCCTGACTCTGGGCCCCTCCATTCAGAGATCACCCAACCTAGACACCAAGTGAAGGCTTCCCGGCCTTACTCCTATTTAATCAGCCAGCAAGGCTTTTATTCCACCTCTTACTCTCTAAATTCACCTTTCTCTCCAACCCCATCCCATGTCCTTGGTTTTAGACCCTTAAACCTCTCACCTAAATTACTCAAATTGTTTCTTAATCTCTGTGACTTCTCGCTTCACTCCCCTCCCCACCTCCAAACCCTAGTGCATCCTCAGCATAAGTGCCAGAATTTTTTACAAACTATAAATCTTTCTGTTAATCTTCTGCTTAAAAGCTTTTTTTTTTTTTTTTTCGGTCTTTTGTCTTTTTAGGGCTGCGCACATGGCATATGCAGGTTCCCAGGCTAGGAGCTGAACTGGAGCTGTAGCTGCAGGCCTACACCACAGTCACAGCAATGCCAGATCCTACTGCGTCTGCAACCTACATCACAGCTCACAGCAATGCTGGATCCTTAACCCACTGAGTGAGGCCAGGGATCAAACCCACGTCCTCATGGATACTAGATTGGGTTTGTTAACTGCTGAGCCATTATGGGAACTGCCAAAACTTTTAGTTACATCCCTTTGCCTTAAATAATGATAATAAACTGTGACTATTGTTTTTTGAGTCTGTACTACTTCCTATCTGCCCGGAAGTTTATAAGGTGTATTTTAAATACATTATACAGACAAACTAGATCTCATATTTGTTCACATCTATATTTATATCTATTTATATCTACTTATATCTACTGTCATATCTATTACTGCACACGAAAACAAATTACTTAGTATTACATGTAAGAGTCTTCAGAATCTAATTCCCACCTACCTGTTGATCCATAGGTCATGCTACAAATCTCACATGCTACACCTTAACTATAACCAAACCATTTTAATCCCTAGAACATAAAAGATTTTTCCTGCTTCCTTATTCACATGGCTCCTTCTGCCTGAATCCCCACCCACCCTTACTCGCAAGGTCATACCCATCCTCCAAGAGTTAACTCAGGCCTCACGTCTGAGTGAGGTGATCTATTATTTTATAGCCTCATATTTCTCTGACTCTTTCTCTGTCCAACTATGGAACACAGTATAATTATCTATTTAGCATCTATTTCCTCTACTGAGCTCTTAAGTGTCTATAAAACAAGGACTCCATTTCTTGAATGAAAGGCCCAAATTAAGGCTATGCCCAGAACATTCAATAAAGGCTGGTTGCAAAAATTTTGCATTAATTACCATTTGGTAAATGTCTGATGACTATGATACTGGAATCATAAAAGAATGTGAGAAATAAAATTGGAAACATCCATTTGGGCAAGGATCTTGAACTCTGATATAAAGATCTTATATCTATAACCAGAGAGGGTCTACTGGAGGTTTTCAGAGGATGGACAACATTTGATATGTGTTTTAAGAAAATAGTGAATAGTAAGGGGATAAGACATGAGAAGCTTAGGCACAGAGATAAGATGACAATTTAAGAAGCCCAGAAAGGGCTTGAGATAAGGTGATTCCAGAAACTGGCTCATATCCATGTGCCACCATTTCTCCCTGAATCATGTTAAAATCCTTCCACATAAACCATTTTACCATATTATATTTCTCGCCACTATCAAAATTAGCATGAAGTTGGAATTTGGAGTCAAAGGCTCCACAGGCAGGGCAAATCCAGAAGGTTTCAGATTTGAAGGTTCTAAGACTTAGCCAGTGCAAATGGTTGAGACAGACCAGGCAAAGATGGGGACAGGAGGTAGAGCGCTGAGGGAAGGAGGCTGGCCACCTGTACACTCATGATCAGAGAAGAAGATCAAAGGAGACAAAGTGTGGTCAGGGCAAGGGGGAGACCAACAATGAGAAATAGGTGTAACTGGCAACAGTGATGCGGCAGCCGGGCCCATGAAGCATCCCCAGAAAGACTGGTTCATACTGATGGCCAAGGAAGCTGTTTACTGATTATTCAATAGCTGCAGGGCAAGACTAGCCTTAGAAAAGGCCATCATCATAACATCTGAATACTCTGTTAAACTGGTTTTCTGATGCTCTGGCTCCATCTAGATAGATGTTAGTAGACATCTGCTTGGCCTGATTGGCATATTTTTTGCTGGCAAAGACTGAGTTACTAGTCAAAAAAAAATAGGTTTATGAAATGGCAGTAAACTACTCATCAAATTACTACTACTCTGATAGTTTTCTCTGGTGACCCTGACTTTATCAACATGGTCATTTTATTTAAACACATTTTTCCACAATGACAAAAACTCAAGACCATTTAGGACCTTTCCTTCTTCTTCAGACTGATGTTTTAAAACAGACCGCTGGTAAATGTGATGGTAATAATAAGTTTATAAGGAAAAAAAATATTTCTGCATAATCTTTCCCAACATGAAACACTAAGAAAAGCAAGTTTTCTTTAGTTGAAAATTATGAGTTTCCTTTTACACAATGATTAATGTAAACCCTATAAAAACCTGAAACTATTACAATATGATTACCTTAAAAATACATGTCTGTGTGCATAATTTCTGAGTTCTTATCCTAGGAATAGAGAAAGGATGGAACAATGGTATGGAAATTTACCATCCTCTCCAATTGGACTCTTTTTTGCAGATTTATTGCTTCCATGTGTTAAAAAAAAAAAAAAAATTCAAACCTTTAAGCCAACCCCAACCCCTAAAATTTTTGGCATTCTTATTAAGCATTGAATCCAGAAAATTTTTTAAAAAACATTTTTTTTGTATTATTATTCCAAGCTTATCAGAGTCAAGATGTAGTTCACCATTACAGGAATGTATTAGAAATTAATAATAAAGACTGGTCTCTACAAGGCTTATAGAAGCTATGCTATTTAAAGCTGCCAAAACACCAGAAATCATTTGATCTTTACTATTGATCAATAATGCCTCCTTTGAATATTACATTTTCAAATACAGAATATAATCCGAAGAAATATTAAAATGGATGAGATTAACATAATTTTTTTCTTTACACAATGAAGTTTTTGTTTTTTTGAAAGCTGTGGTTACATAAAGCTGAAGAATACTAACATCACATTAAACGAAGTTATATAATTTTCCAAAACAACATCTCTGCTCAAACTACACAATGAGTTAGCTAAACTATGTTGTCTTTGAGCTTTTCCACAAATCAGGGTACACAGTGGAATGCCTAACTCCCTAAAAGAAGCTCTTCTCCAAGTTTCAGTGTGTGTCAAAGGATAGAAGGAAAAACGTTCCCTCACCCCAAAGTGAGAACAGATGGCAATGTAAAAGGAGATGGCAATGTAAAAGGAGATGGCAAGAGACAGTGCAGCGCAGCTTCGGAGCCCTGACCAAAAAATCTTTCCCTGAGGAAAGCTAGATCCACCAGACTCACTCAGTTTGTTCTGCCTCCCAGTTAACTTCCAAATTAATCCAATAGGAATGCAAAACCGTTCTTAGATTCAATGGATCGGTTTTGAGTTTTGTAAGCGTCTATGTAAATTTTTGGAAGAACTGACGGCTAAACAGAAGTTTAAAGTATTATGTTGAATTGACACAAAGTAGTCTCCTAATCACTTTGGGGAATTTAACCTTACTTTAAAGAGAGACCACTCCCAATGAATATTTTTTGAAATGATAAAAATAAATGGCTTTAGAAAAATGAGGGAATGGGCAGGGAAAAACTTGTGGACAATGAATTCCTTGTATGACAGAAAAGACATCTGCTATGGACTGAAAAGTTACATAAATAAAATATGAACGTATTTTGCAGTCATTCTTTTCATATTTTATCTAACTAAAAATAACCAATAGTAAAGCCAGCAACACTTCCCATAGCTAGCAAAAAAAAAAAAAAAAAAAAGATCCTTTACTTGATATTCAACTTTACACAGCATGATATAATTTTTCTACCTAAAAATATCAGTTATAAACCTCAAGAAATACTGTCTAAAATGCTGTCTTCCCTTCAATGTTTTTAATTTTAATAATTTAAATTTCAGGAAAACCGAAAATGGTGCTCTCAATATTTTATGTATTTAAAAAACAGTACTTTTATTGTTAATAATCATTCTCTTAAAATAGTATAATAATAAGAGCAATTTTGAAAGATTAACCATGAGCTTTTCAAGAGCTACCAAATATCTTCCACAAAATGATGCTTCTAGAGATTTTGTTTGGAGATGTTCCCTTTCACATAAAATTTACATTTGTTGATATGAGGAAAACAACTCAGCATTTTAATCAACAGTGCTCAAAGATACAGACCACTAATCCATAATTTCAAAGTTCTTTTCTAAGACAACATTGACAAGCCCTCTGTGTACCTCTTCCCTGCCTTCCAGAAAAGTGGCTTTCAAAATCTTAACCCTGTTTTATCTTTCTCAACCTTACAGAGTATACATAACAAAAAGAAATACAGAAATATGAATCATTCCAAGTGGTGAAAGCAGCTGCACCTCACACTTAAACGATTTCAGATTGAACAACCTCAGACTCCGGAAATTTGATACAGGCTTCACTTTCAATAGGGAGTGAGGCCTTCTATAAAGAGGACGCTATACACTGTATACGCATTTACTCGAATATATGTGGGAAACAATTACAGAAATGTAGATTGTATTATTCACGTTATTCTACATTATGTGCATAGTGTTACCAAAAAAAACCACAAAACCTCAAGGTATTTAGCCTTTTTTCCCCCTGCTTTGTCAATACATAAAAGCCAGAGCAGGCAAACATTTGAAGTTACTATGCTTATATTTCATTAAAATTCATCTTCCATACTTCCCATTGGTACAAGTGAACTCTGAATGAAGCAGAAAACAGCCGTGAAAGTTTTCAAATTCATTCTCACGTTAAGAAATCCAAATTCTAGTTCCCCAAAATATCAAATGAAGATCCCTCTACACATTTTATATTATTGCTTTAATTCATTCTGTGATTGGTTGGTTGAAAGGTTGTAACATGGAAAACAGGGAACATTTTACAATGAATCCAAAACTTCTATCCTCTTCTAAGAGGTGTGTGTGGGGGGGTACTTTGAACAAAGAATACCTATGCACTCAACATTTACTCAAGATTCCTATACTAGCCCCAAAATCTTCCACGTATTTTTAAAAAACGGGACAATCATAAGCACTACAAACGCTCCTATGCAAAAGAAATACGGTTGGTTTGGTTCAGGATTTCTCAGACTTCAAACACTGGAGGATCAATGGGCATATTTGGAGAGTCTGAGTATTACAAAGCATCTTGTTTGTTTTGGTGTCTTCATATTACAATAACAAATATGATCAATTCCAGATAATCTCTTTCAAAAACTTGACCACCGATTATTACCATATTATATCAGGATCTGATTTTGATATTGTATTTAGGATCTTGTTGGTGTTAGCTTTTTATACTGACTACATTTAACTCATAATATGATGTTCCTCAAACTGGAATTCACATATGTATTCTTGGGGCCCAAGAGACAATTTTCCCTCAACACAAGTCCTTGTTATTCAAGACCGGTAGCCATTAGGTTAGATAATATTTCTAATTCTCCCCTAGGCTAAAAAAATGTTACATTCTATTGCAGCTATAATAATTTAGGAATTCAAAAAATCACACTTAAGAGAAAGCAGACTTTAAAAGAGGAATTATAATTTCTATGTTCTACTTATTTTCCTTTTACATTTAAATACAAATGAAATTCGAGATAATAAGATGGCATTCAGTGGGCAAAATGAAACAAGTCTGTCTGATAAAGATCTTATTTGCAGGAACCACTTCTTCTCATATCCAGTGGTTTAATGGACTCCACAGTAATTAAGAATCAGAAAATCCTAGCTTCTTTTTCCAGTTTGTCTTTGACTTTGAAAGAGCATGTTGGTGCTTAGCGACTCATTCTAGCAAGCCCTGTTTTGGTTTGTTTTTTGTTTTTTGTTTTTTAACAAAGATAGTGCATTATGCTACTCAATGAATAAAATGCTCAGTAAATACCAGGTACTCATGCTAATAATGAAAGCAATATGTTTCAACTTGTAGTCAATTTGTATAATAGGAAAACAACAAATCTACAAAACTCAAAGGTTTTCTTAATTTTGTTAGTGATAATATATAGAACATATAAAAATAATAGCATAATTTTGCTTTTGATCATCATAATGAAATGTTTTGATCTAGTTTTTAAAAGATCGATGTTTAAGTTTGATTCATAAAATTTTAAAATATTTATAACATTGTCGTTTCTTACTTAAAGACATTTTATTGGTAGAAATACTGATGTAAACATCAGTACTCACATATCATAATTTTATATCAAGTTTTTAAACCATATACCCTTAGAAGAATTTTCAGTTTACATGATTTATATGCATCTTAACAAAAGAATCATTTTACCACCAGTAAAGACAAGTAAAATGTTTGCTAAGTGCAAAGGTGCTCTGAATTTAAAATGCATGTATCTTGCTGTTTAAAATTAATTAAATTAAAATTTTAATTTTTAATTTAAAAAATTAGGAAAAATGAAACATTTAAATCATCTTATTTACATCTGTAATATAAATGAGAATGAAAGTTTTAAGGAAAAATTCTCTATAAAGAGGTCTGTAGAATTTTTTCCTGACATGTAGCATCTTAACTGAATACTTTTTTCAAAGAAATGTTTTTAAATCACTTCTAAAGTATTGCCAATAGCACAATTTGATTAATCAAACTAATAAATTTTTATTGTGAATTTGCTGAATTTAAGTCATTGACTTGAGAGATGCATTTTTTGTAAGGCTGGTAACTCTAAGGTCAACTTTACAAATTAACACATTTCATAAAAGGTATGTTTTATCAAAAGAGAAACATCACATTCTAATTTAAGAATTTTCTTTTCCTGTTATCCTCACAAACATAACTGACATTATTAGCATATTATTTCAAACTTTCTTCTTCCTATTAAGCAATTTTCAGTTTTTATTATTTCAAGATTTCTTTTTTGGAAGATGTAATTAGACCATTATCTAAAGGACACTGAACTGGAGTCAAATAGAAAAATGTACATTTCTAAACAGTGCATACTTTTCTATATTGTGATAAGTAATTTTGTTCTTGAAATAGACACAAGCAATTGCACAAATGTTCACTTCAGTGCCAAAAAGTTACTTTACCTGAACCGTTGAGCTGATCTCCGAGGCAAAGCCGCCTGTCAAGGGAGCCTCGTGACTAACTAGCAGTCGCCCTGTTTTGATCACAGACTGAAAGAGAAAAGGAAAGTCCGATGTTGAAGCCAATACGTATTTTCAAGTATATGATGGTACATTTGATTAAGTAATAAAAATAAATTATTTAAACCTAATAAAAATTAAAAATTAGCAATTCTATGGTATGCCAAATGAGTTACAACTCTCTTTCAACTAGACAGCTGTTTGATTTCCATACTGTTAAAAAAACATTTTCCATAGAGTTTATAATCCTAGTGGAAAAGAAAAATGAGATTTATAATTCTATGTATGTCATTAAAAATGCACTCCATTATAGCATATTTTTATGTTATAAACTGAATTACCGTATTTCACATTTTTATATCTGAATAGCACTTTTTTTCTTCATAGGACTTTAAGAATGAAAGTGTCTTTTCTGTTCATTTGAGGGTACATTTGCATATAAATAAAGAATGTTAGGAAATATTGCTTTGTGGAGAAGGAAAACACAGAAATAGCATGGAAAAGCTGTAGCAAAGGAAACGCTCAAGTCACTAGATCCTAGAGGAAACGGAGCAGGAACAAATCACTGGGAAAGTAAAAGGCTTACAACTCCCTTCATTCATAGGCACTGAAATCTGGTTAATGACAGCAACTCCATTGTAAAGTAGAAAATGTCACAGACAATAAGGATGGGTTCTCAACACTGGATCAGTGCAGTTGCTCCCACAGTGCACAACTTACTCTGGACAATAATAAATCAAAGTATAGCTATGATATCACGGCAGAATGCAAGTGTGGTGGAAGGTTAAAAAATACGCAAATCAACAGCAAGTTATTGCTTAAAATATGTTGAAAAAACTACCGTATTACAAAGGAGAAGTGGTCATTTCTCCTCTTCACGTCTATTAATTTGGTATTATTTTCTTTAAATTCTACATTACTATTTTACAAATATGAAATAAAAATCTTCCAAAAAATTTATAGGCAGATCTAATTTTATTGCCCTTTGCTTTACTGCGCTGTGCACATATGTTGCAGTTTTCATAAACTCAAGTTTTAACAAACTGAACCTGTGCATCAGAGGATGGTGAGCACTCTTTAGCAATAAAGCATTTTTTCACAAACGTAAGTACATTTTTTTAGTTAGAATGCTATTACACACTTTATAGAATATGGTAGAGTACAAGCATTAACTTTCTACGCACTAGAAACCAAAAAAATCAGGTGGCTCGATTTATTGCAACATTCGCTTTATTTCAGCAGTCTGGAACTGTACCCACAATGTCTCCGATGTGCCTGTACATAAATTAAAAGATTTCCTTCATTCTAGGCAATTGGAGATTAGCATTTCAAAAGTATGCAGCAGTTTCAGCCAGCCCATGTTAAACTCCAAGATATGGCCAATAGCCATGACAAAAATAAGTTACTGTATCTACTAAATAAATAGTGACTGAAAAACATAAAATTTTATGAACAGCTTAATGAACACCATGCCCAACCCCAGTGAAATATTAACCTTGCAGTATTTGAATTTTATGACTATGATTAATTATGCCAATATGAAAATCACAAATTAAATTTCAATGCACCTGGTTAGAAATATAGACAAAGATATTCCACAATCATGAAAAAAAAAAAAAATCAATGTATTCTCAAAGTATTCCCTAAAAAGATATCCTGACTTTAAGGACTGCCATTTAAAAGAACATATTTGACAATCAGACCTTTCTTATAGCTCTGAAACCCAGAACTCTGCCAACATAAGAATGATATTGCTAAAATCCATGCCAGCTAGATGGTGCAACCTAGCTAGGGGCTAGAAATGAGAAACATATATAAAAATGCTGTTGTTACTTTAACACCCCACACAACAGAGCTGGTACTTTTTATCTAAACTGAGGCCACCCCAATATCAAATGACAACCTTGAGGATGATTTCTGAAGGCTTATAAGCAACTAAAGCAACTGTTCTAGGCTTCCTCTAGCCTGCAGAGTATAGTGGGGAAACTAAGCACAGATGTACCCAGGACAAGAGCTTCCAACCCTTGGAGTTCATGCAACATCATGTGTAAGCAGATGAAATCTGTCAGAAGAAAAGCTAAAGAAACCAAGATAAACAAATACAGGAGAGTCTATACAGCCATGAAAAAGTCCAAGGACATGGAACAGGGCCCACGATAAGTTAATTGGTAAAATAAGCCAATTGTAGAATAATATTATCTCATGTTTGTGAAAAACAACCGTCACAGTAATGGCAACACCAGTAAACATAGCCATATATATATATATTTATAGCCAATATGTGTACATAGTCTAGAAGGATGTATTCCAAACCATTAAAACTTGATTCTCTTGAAGACTGACAGTGAAGGAACTGAGGGGAAAGAACTTTTTTTTTTTTAACTTTACATGAAAAGTATTTTTATATTATTGAAAATATTCTCAATTAAGTCTACAGGAATAAAAATAAAGAGAAAGCCCTTGAATTCATGTCAAAGATAACAAATGCAAAAGACACATTGTGCTATAGTCATATTCTCAAAAAAACATAGTGTTTTTAATGGTATCTTAGGACTTAGCTTCAGATACAAGGGAACCCTGAGATCCAACACTTCAGTAACAAATAGGCACAAGAGAAAACAGGGAGTCAGGCTCTCCACGCCAGGTTCTGTGGGACTTGCTGCACATCGAGATTACATTCAGCACACATAACACTGATTTTTTCAAAGAATTAGCATATATCATTAAAGTCTATAAATAGAGTTCCAGGAATTTATAAAGTATAATATAAATTCAGCTTGGTATGTGCTTTTTATCATTCACAGTTTTAATTTATCAAAATTTTGAAAGATGGCTACTTTTCTATTTTGGAAATTATTAACACTTTGTAAATATTATAATAATGAGAACATTACAAATATACGAAGTGGAAGAGCATGTTACTCTTCCCATTCCTTGTGATTCAAATAGACATTCTGATTAAACTATGCATTTTATCAACTTCAACAGGCATTTTAGTTTTCATACATTTAGGCACAATGTATGTGCTAAGCGCTAGGAAATTTTCCTAGCCAAGTTTAGCATTTTGACCTACTTAGATAGTAAAAATATGGTGCCTTTCAGTGGAGATAGCCATTCACCTTTTAAAATTTTGTTACTATTGATATAAACACTAATGAGTTTAAAATTCCATTTCTTTAGAAAAAAAGTGATATTTCAAGTTTCATGTTTTCTTCTGAGATAAATGTATTTCGCCCCTTGAAAAAAAAATTTAAGGGTTTAAACAACTTTTCAATATAAAAGCTAAACCTATCATAGCCAGGAAAGATCACGTAAGGCTGGATTTTCCAGTATCCGCTTCTTCAACCTCTTGCCACTAAGACCTGCTCCAGGATTCTGGCTTCAGCAGAGGGAACACCAGTGAGTTAGAGCAGCTAACAGCACCAGGGAAAGCTGAGCCAGTTCTAGACAGGACTGTGAATAAATGCCTCTGTGTTCCCAAGCACAAAACAAAATGGCTTTGTTCCCCAAAGGGCTCAAAAAATTTGTTGCAAAAACTTAAAAAACAATTCTGAAAGGCTAGGAGTGAAACAGCCTGTGGCTGGGAAGTTGGTGGGCACTGGCCTGCCCTGGATTTCTACAGGGGATTGTCACTCTTTCTCCCTGTTTCTGTCATTCTCTCCCCACAAGGCATCAGCAGCACCCTATCTAAGAGAAGCCATCCTGATCTTCATGCTGAACACACAAGGACATGGCCAACAACCAACCACCGTGACACCCCTGTTGTGATGGAACCTTTAAGATACTTTGCTGAACAAAAGAAATTAACATGACTTTGTAAATCAACTATACTTCAATAAAAAAAAATTTTTAAGAAAAAAAAAAAAAGATACTTTGCTCCTGGTTTAGTCCCTCCATAACTTTTCCCCATGGTCCACTTTCTACCCGATGTCATTACTAATGGCCAAAACTTAAGGTTATCTATTCAGGATACCTAGCCGGATACTCAGACCATGGTAGACGCTCAAGCCAAGTTAGATAAAAATCTATCAAAATAACTTAACTATATTCAGCATGTCTTTCTTTGATATAATTTGAAGCTATTGCTTTCTTAGCAAAATGCTTTTTCCTTCACTGAAGCACAGTTGATTTACAATGTTGAATTAGTTTTAAGTTCACAGTGATTCAATTATATTTTTATTATGCGTATATATTCTTTTTCAGATTCTCTTATGGCTTATTACAAAATAGTTAACAAAATCCATTTTTAAATTTAAGATAATGCAAAAGTTAACTTCAGCACAATCTAGAACAATGTCGATATGAAACAATTGACTCCAAACTGAGGACATTTTAGTATAACTTTAACAATAAGATATCTGTGGTAATAGCAGAGTTGCTAAATTAAGCTCTGTTAAAATGACTGCACCGATTTTGGCTGCCCAAACATTGGACATATGTTTTAGTGAATGTAGCCTTTAAAGATTTTCACACACTCCAACCGGGAAAACTGTTAAGCTGTCATTCCAGGAGAAAATAATACAGAAAGGCAGACCATTAAGCTTGCATATGCCTGAAAGTGCAACACACATTCAAAAAGCAAAATATATTTCTGTTTTTTATGATTTTTATTTTTTCCATTATAGTTGGTTTACATTGTGTCAATTCTCTACTGTACAGCAAAGAGACCCAGTTACACATACACATATACATTCTTTTTCTCACATTATCCTTTGTCATGCTCCATCATAAGTGACTAAATATAGTTCCCAATGCTATACAGCAGGAAATCATTTCTTATCCATTCCAAAGGCAATAGTTTGCAACTACTAACCCCAAATTCCCAGTCCATCCCACTCCCTGCCCCTTCACCTTGGCAACCACAGGTCTGTTCTCCAAGTTCATGAGTTTCTTTTCTGTGGAAAAGTTGTATTTTTCATTTCTTACTCAAAACCTACAGCAAGACTTTCTTCATACAGAGCAATTCCACCTGACTGACACTATGTTCATCAGTCTATTCTGAAGATTGATATAGTCAAGTAGTAACTAAAGTAACACTTTGTAGGCAATTTATAGCCCTTTTAACATGTTCTATTTGAATATAAAGCTAATGAAATGCAAAAGAAACATCAAAGCTGGTCTTTACCAGTTCCTTTTGAAATGAAATCTGTTGGTAAATACATAGAAGCAGAAGTAAGAGTAAAGTTGTACACCTTTTGTTTGATCCATCAAGAGCACGGTCATCATAATTAAATAGTCAAGAAGCATTAAGGACATGATTTTGATTAGTTTCAAGTACCACTGCAGATAAATTAAATTTTTGAAGCGTGTTCTTGTCTAGTAGCCAAAAGCATTTGACTTGCTAGCCAGAAAAACCTCACAATTAATTACAGGCTAACAAATGTATTCATACATGCCTAATAACTATGATGAATCAGCATGCTTGTCACATACAATCAGACCACTGGCTGATACGCCTTTGGAGAAATACCAACATTTAAAAGAGAAGATTCATGAACACCAGAGAAAATTCGGGAGAGGTCCATTTTGGCAAGGATATTAATGGTGGGGTTACAAAGTGTCTGGTATCATAGGAAATTGGTGTAAACTGAGAAAAACTAAATCCTCAGAGCTTTATCAAAAAAAAAAAAAAAAAAAAAAGTAGGTAAGGAGCAAGTGGAGCAGAAAGAGAACTGAATAAGGTCAACAGCAGAAGAATGAACAAATCACATTGACCAAGGTGTGAAGTGTGGCGGAAACTCAGAAATCCTCAAAGGTTCATTCTTGTCTGAATTATTTACATCATCAGAGCTGATGAGCCTCGGAAGAAACACTTGTGCACAAATTAAAAGTGAACAACCTTCTGAAAGCCACTTCAAAACATGTCGGATAAAGGTGCTTGTCAGTCACCCTGACCTCCCCAGCCTGGTTCCTCCAGGCGCCTGTCTTGCGGGTCTACTGGCTCTCCGTGTCTGTGACCCAGGCTCTCCTGCCTCTGACTTCCTTCCCCAAAAGCTGGAGGCAGGCCTTCCAATGCTCTCTCAAGACCTATCTCACACAACACCACCCTCCCTGGTCCCCCCAAATAGCTAAGCTTTCCTTTATTTTGAACCCTATGTTACTTTCCCTTTTTTTTTCTTCAAAAAGTATCTAAGCATCTCTTAGTTTGTAAGGCGAGTATTCTTTTTCGTAGAAGATGAGTGTAGCTTCATACTCTCCTCTGCCCAGACTGAGTAGACTAAATCATTCAAGAGCACAGAATTCAGTAAGTATCAACTATTCTCTACTGAATCACAATACCTAATATAGGGTTATAAATGCGGATGTTCAATAAATGTTCTTGATACCATTTTTTTTAAAGCATATAGATGCTGTGATTTAAATGAATCACTAACACACTTCCAATTTGCTGATGCCTTGAAGCTGTTAGGAGGGACTAACCATGCTGTAAAAAGACATTCAAAGGGAAGTCCTAAAAACTAAGTTCTAATCCTCCCTTTAGCTCTGAGTCAGGACTGCCCTGGTCCAATTCTTTCCACCTATTTTTCCTAGATCAGATTGGTTTGAGAATATGGAATTAGCAGTATTCAATGTGTTTGTTTTTATGTATATCTTGTAAATGCATGACTGTAACAAACATTCAGAACATTTCCTTTCTCTGGTACTGAATATAAATTTCCTCTCCTGTTGACAAGAGCTCACGTCACCATGGTGATAAAGGAATTTATACTGGACTGGTGTTCACTTATTAGATATGAACTGAAACATAGGTAAATGTGCAAACAAATGTCTTGAAAGTTCTTTTTTTTCCATTTTCCCCATTAGCTTAAACATCATGCTATAACCACCTATAGGTATCAACATAATTTCTGTGTATGCAAAAGCAAATTCTCAGACTAAGACGGTCATACCTCCAAATTGTTTCCTAGTCTTCATTTTTACACTGCCCTACCATTTTCCAGCAGGATTTAAGATACTTCCATAAACTTGTACCCAATCTCAATCTCACTTCAACTTTTCTCCACTTCCTTTTATGAAAAGGAGAAATTATAACACGTCATTCAGACATTAATATTGTTGATTTCCATGTTGTAGAACTTTATAAAATCATTACAAGTACCATTAAAAAGCCAGCTGGGAGTTCCCATCGTGGCGCAGCGGAAACGAATCCAACTAGAAACCATGAGGTTGCAGGTTCAATCCCTGGCCTTGCTCAGTAGGTTGCCATGAGCTGTGGCGTAGGTCACAGACATGGCTTGGATCTGGCATTGCTGGTGGCTGGGATGTAGGCCGACAGCTATAGCTCCGATTAGACCCCCAGCCTGGGAATCTCCATATGCCCCAAGTGTGGGTCTAAAAAAAAAAAAAAAAAAAAAAAATCCAGCTGTACTTTTGAAACACAGTCTCCCACATCTTTTCGTAGACCATCCTGAGCTCTTCCAAGCTTCTTTGAAGTTTGCAGTGGCCGGAAGCACTCAAAAGTACCACATAACTAAAAACTTACTGTAAATATGCTTATATTCTTATAACAAAATGATGATTGCTGAACACACTACTTGGCAAACCTAGAACTTGACCCAGTCATAAGGATTATCAGTAGGGCCATTCCCCAACATTTATTATTCATTAATTTAGGCAGTTCACCTTCATTCAAGTAATATTATTTTTTTTACCACAGTATTATATACATATTGCATGCTGGGAGAAGGAGTTGATACTTCACAGGTAACTCATGTACCTAGTTTAGCATCTAGGTTATGGTTATGGGCTGAATGAAAATTCTATACACAGCATTTTGTTTCACCATTCTAACCCTGTTTAACTACAGTTCTGTGGCATTAAGCATATGCATGCTGCAGTACAACTATCACCACCATACAATCCCAGAAATTTTACATCTTCCCCAACTGAAACTCTGTATCCTTTAAACAATAATTCCCCATTCGTTTCCTCCTCCAGGCCCTGGCACCCACCAACCTAATTCTGTCTCTATGAACCTGTCTCTACTCTGGAAAACTCATGTAAGTGGAATCACAAAATATGGTCCTTTTGTGACTGGCTTATTTCACTTAGCATAATGCCTTCAAGAGTTATCCATGTTATCACATGTGTTAACATTTCCCTCCTTGAAGCTGAATCCCATCCCACTGGATTTACAAACCATATTTTATTTATCCTGTCAGCTCTCAGACACTTGGATTATTTCCATCTTTTTGGCTATTATGAATAATGCTCCTATGAATGAACACTAGTGGACAAATATCTGTTTGACTCTCTGCTTTCACTTCTCTTAGGTATATATCCGGAAGTAGAATTGCTGTTCACATGGTAATACTGTATTTAATTGTTTAAGGAAAGGGCATACTTGTTTCCACAGCAGGGATACCATTTTACATTCCCACCACCAATGCACAGAGGTTCCGATTTCTCTACATCCTCAATGTACTTGTTACTGTCTTTTTTATTTTTTTGATAGTGGCCATTTTAATGGGTATGGGGTGGTACCTCATTGTGGTTTTGATTTACATTTCCCTAATGATTAGAAAATGTTTAATCAAATCATTTTTTAATACTTAAATTTTAATCAAGCAGTTTGATTTTCATTGTTGATACAGATAGTGATTTCAAAATGTGTAAAGCATCAAATTGGTCCCTCTGGGGACCAGAAATAAAATCTTTTCAGAATATGCTATATCCTATGGGAAAAAAATATATAATCAAGCTCAATTGTTCACTATGTCTTCTTTTCTGAAAAAGCATTACATCTGGTTTCCTCACCATTCTCCGTTTTGAAACAGACTCAAGGACATTTTTTCCTAGGATGACTAATGTCACATAGATTATTTGCACAACTATTTATCTATGATAGCACTCCACAAAAAAATCTTCAGTGGTAAGTCAGCTGAAGGTAATCACAAAGATAACTCATAAACAGCACCTGTAACCCACCATCCAAGGGAACAATGGGGTCTAGCTACACCCCATAGAATCTTTGAACCTTAATCTCTGCTTCATACTCTGCCCATAACTAAAAGATAGAATAATGCCAACTAAGACAGTCTGAAACATTGGTACAAAACAGAAAATCACCGTCATCACCTGATTTGACTATTACATACAATTTCCCAATTAACTTTTAATGTTGTATAAATTCCAAAGGTCACTAGTTCATATTAAAAACAATTTATTGAGCCAATCACATGTGAAAATAACTAGGGAAACACAGATGAGTTAACCCAGGTCCCTAGAGGACTGCCACAACATCCTAGGGCAAAGTGTACTCAAGAAAGACAGTAATTAATTTAAATATTGTTAAGGCAGAATATTGAAATTAAAAATCGAGTTATATTTGATTAAAAAAACATTTTTTTTTTTCAAATTTGAAATGTTCACCCCACAGTCTTTTTAAAAATAACGTTGGGAGTTCCTGTCGTGGCGCAGTGGTTAACGAATCCGACTAGAAACCATGAGGTTGCGGGTTCGGTCCCTGCCCTTGCTCAGTGGGTTAATGATCCGGCGTTGCCGTGAGCTGTGGTGTAGGTTGCAGATGCGGCTCAGATCCCTCATTGGCTCTGGCGTAGGCCAGTGGCTACAGCTCCAATTCGACCCCTAGCCTGGGAACCTCCATTTGCCGCGGGAGCGGCCCAAAGAAATAGCAAAAAGACAAAAAAATAAAAAATTAAATAAATAAATTAATTAATTAAAATAACATTAAAAAATGATTTTTTCTTTCTTAAAACAAACAATTATTAATATTCTTTCCCTTTCCATTCATAAGTCTCCTTTCAGCAAATTTTTTTCCAGTGTGGACAACAGAGGGAAATACTATGTCTGGCCATCATAAGATTCTTAAGGGTAGAAGCTGACTTCATCCTCTTTGCTCCCAGCACACCGAGAATAAAAAAGCGACCCTAACCCAAACTAGGATTGCCAGCCAGTTACATTTTACACTGCTGTTTTCAGCATGTATCGAGGGTACAATTTTCCCTCTAGCCAATTCGTTGTCTACCAAGGTAATACTTCTCTAAGGAATGATCAAAAGTATAAACATTGCTACATTTCTGCATCACCATGGATGAATGCTCTTATTTTCTAAAACCTGGTCCAATTCTGTTGGAGCAAATGGATTTTTAGTCCATTATGAAACAAAAAACATGTGTCATTCATACTACATGGGCAAAGCTTAAAATCTTTTGAGTCTTTTTTATGACTCAAAAAAGGAGGTATAGAAAAACTCACAGGATGTTTCAGCAAAAGTGACACACAGGGAGTTCCTGCTGTGGGGCAGCAGCGGAAAGGAATCCATGAGGATGTGGATTGGATCCCTGGCCCCACTCAGTGGGTTGGGGATCCAGCATTTCTATGAGCTCTGGGGTAGGTCATAGATGTGGCTCAGATTCTGCATTGCTGTGGCTGTGGTGACAGCTGTAGCTGTAGGCCAGCAGCTGTCACTCCTATTCAACCCCTAACTTGGGAACTTCCAAATGCCACAGAGGTGACCCTAAAAAACAAACAAACAAAAAGTTACACACATATTTTTGGGTATATACAACCAAGTGCAGAGAGAAATAAAGTAAATAAACACCATACTTTTATTAAATAAAGATGATGGGTAGAAATGAGTTATACAACAGGTAGATTCAGGAGAGGAATTCCTTTAGCAGAAATAGCAATATTTGTCTACAAAACATTCATTGATTACTTGATAGAGTAGGTGAGGGGCAGAGAGGCACAGAAATCTCAAGGTCAAGAAACATAGTATCAGACATCATTGCTAACGGAATATCCATGAGAAGTCAAGATGCAATAATAAGAGTTATCCAGAAATATAATTCAATATTTAAAAATTAATTTATACCAAGATATATGCTTTATTTCTTTCCGGGGGGGGGAACTCTGAAATTTTCTTTCCTTGTAAACTCCAAAAATATTAATAATCCATTCCTATTTGATTTACAATTCTCTATTCTGCAACTTTCTTACTGACAAGAACTAATAGAATAAAGTGATCATGGCCATTATATCACAAAAATTGAGATATACCTATATAACTTGGGTTGTAAGGGATAAAGCCATTTTGGTTTTTTTTTTTTTTTTTTTGAAGAGCAATCCAAGATTTTGTGCTTATTATTTTGCTATAAGCTGATTATTTTGCTATATCCTCCAATATCACTAGTTATCAGGGAAATGCAAATCCAAACCACAGTGTGAGGTCAGCCACACCTCAAATGGCTATTATCAAAAAGAACACAAATAACAAATATTGGCAAAGATGTGGAGAAAAGGGAACACTCCTACATTGTTGATGGGAATGTAAATTGGTGCAGCCACTGTGGAAGCTGTGGAGGTTTTTCAAAAAACTAAAAATAGAACTCTCATATGAGCCAGCAATTCCATGCCTGGGTATATATCCAACGAAAATGAAAACACTAATTTAAAAAGATACATGCAGGAGTTCCAGTCATGGCACAGCTGTTAATGAATCTGACTAACATCCATGAGGACGCAGGTTCAATCCCTGGCCTTTCTCAGTGGGTTAAGGATCCGGCGTTGCCAGTGCGCTGTGGTGTAGGTCGCTTACACAGCTTGGATTCCGCGTTGCTGTGGCTGTGGCATAGGCTGGCGATTCAACCCCTAATCTGGGAATCTCCATATGCCGAGGGTGCAGCCCTAAAAAGCAAAAAAAAAAAAAGGTACATGCACCCTAATGTTCATAGCAGCCAAGATATGAAAGCATCCTAAGTGTCCATCAACTGATACATGGATAAAGAACCTGTGGTATATATACCCAATGAAATACTACTTAGCTATTTAAAAAGAACAAAATTTTGTCATTTGCAGTAATATGGATGGACTTGGAGGACATTATGCCAAATGCAATAAAACCAGACAAAGAGAAATACTGTATGATAGCACTTATACACAGAACATAAAAACTACAGCTAACTAGGGAATATAACAAAAATGAAGTGGACTCACAGATATAGAGAACAAACTAGTGGTTAGCAGTGTGGTGGTGGTTGGGGGAGGGGGCAATACAGGGGTAGAAGAGTGAAGGTACAGGTTACTGGGTAGAAGACAGGCTACAAGGATATACAACCCTGGAAATATAGATAATATTTTTGTAATAATTGTAAATGAAGTACAACTTTTAAAAACTATATATAAAGGAGTTCCCGCCGTGACTCAGCAGATAGCCATCTGACTAGCATCCATAAGGATTCAGGTTTGATCCCTGGCCTTGCTCAGTGGTTTAAGGATCCAGCGTTGCCATGAGCTGTGGTGTAGGTCAGGCATGTAGCCAGCACCTACAGCTTTGATTCAGCCTCTAGCCTGGGAACCTGAATATGCTGCAGGTGTGGCCCTAAAAAGCAAAAATAAATAAGTAAATAAATAAATAAATAAACAAATAAAAACTATATACAAAAAAGAGCAAAGAAAGAAAAAAAAATATTGAAACACTATGTTGTATACCTGAAACAAATATGATATTGTAAATCAACTGTACTTCTATTTAAAAAATTGTAGTATACCCATACAATGGAATACTACTCCACAATAAAAAAAAAAGAACTATTCAGTTACAGAATAACTTGACTGAATCTCAAAGACATTAGGCTAAATGGGAGAAACCAATCTTAAAACAGTATATACTATATGCTTCCTTTTATATGACATTCTCAGGAACACAAATTTACAGTGAACATGAACAAATCAGTGGTTTTCCAGAGATCAGGGGTATAAAGAAGGAAGAGGTAGTTACAAGGGGATAGTCCAAGAACATTTTTTGGAGTGATGGAGCTTCTGTATCATGAAAATATTGGTTATTATAGGAATCAATACATGTGCTACAATTAATAAAAATATGCACCAGGACTATATTCACAAAATGGTTACATAATTAAAAATAAAAGAGAAAATGAATCAAAGTGTGGAAAATACTATTATTATAGAAGAGAAAACCACTATAAACCAAACAAAATGTTCCACTGTTCTAATATTTTTAAAAAAAAATAAGTATAAAAATAAGAATAAAATGGCACCTCATCCATTAAAGTCACAAAATAATTTAAATTTTAATTCTGGCAAGACTACAGTAAACATCTTTCTTACACTGTCTATACAAAGTAAACTGGCATAAAAGTTTTGAGGGACACTTTGCTAATATGTTTATCAAAAGCTAACAATTATTCAGATTCCTAAAATAAGCAATCAGTTCTAAGATTTATCCTCAGAAAAGACCAAGAGATGTAAAATATTGGACTTCTGATTTTAAATGATCATTTGTACAGCCATTAGATGAGAAAAAGTAATAAAAGGAATCCAAATTGAAAAGCAGTAAAACCACTGCAGTTTGCAGATGACACGACACTGTATCTAGAAATCCCAAAGATGCCACAAAAAAACCATTAGAATAAATGAATTCAGTACAGTTGCAGGATACAAAATTAATATATATAAATCTTTTGTGTTTCTATACACTAAAAATAAACTATTGGAAAGAGCTACTAAGACAACAATCCAATTTACAATTCCATCCAAAAGAGTAGAGGAGTTCCCATCATGGCTCAGTGGTTAATGAATCCAACTAGGAACCATGAGGTTGCAGGTTCGATCCCTGGCATTACTCAGTGGGTTGAGAATCCAGCATTGCTGTGAGCTGTGGTGTAGGTTGCAGATGTGGCTCATATCCAGTGTTGCCCTGGCTGTGGTGTAGGCCAACAGCAACAGCTCCAATTTGACCCCTAGCCTGGGAACCTCCATATGCCATGGGTGAGGCCTTAAAAAGACGAAAAAAAAAAAAAAAAGAATAAAATATCTAGGAATATATCTAACCAAGGAGGTGAAAGAACTGTACTCGGAAAACTATGACACCAATGAAGGAAATTGAAGACAGCACAAACAAAGGGAAAGATAAACCATGCTCATAGATTGGAAGAAGTAATACTGTTTAAATAACCATACTACCCAGGGCAATCTACAGATTCAATGCAATCCCTGTCAAAATGCCAAGGGCATTTTTCACAGAACTGGAACAAATAATTCTAAAATTTGCGTGGAAACACAAGTGACCCTGAATAGACAAAACAATCTTTTTTTTTTTTTTTAATTTTATTTTCCCACTGTACAGCAAGGGGGTCAGGTTATCCTTACATGTATACATTACAATTACAGTTTTTCCCCCACCATTTCTTCTGTTGCAACATGAGTATCTAGACATAGTTCTCAATGCTATTCAGCGGGATCTCCTTGTAAATCTATTCTAGGTTGTGTCTGATAAGCCCAAGCTCCCGATCTCTCCCACTCCCTCCCCCTCCCATCAGGCAACCACAAGTCTCTTCTCCAAGTCCATGATTTTCTCTTCTGAGGAGATGTTCATTTGTGCTGGATATTAGATTCCAGTTATAAGTGATATCATATGGTATTAGACAAAACAATCTTAAGGAAAAAAACAACAAATGATCTTAAGAAAAAATAACCAGGCCAGAGGTATCACACTCCTTGACTTCAAAGAATACCACAAAACTCCACTAATCAAAATAGCATAATATTGGAACAAAAACAGACACACAGACCAATAAAAGAAGACTAGAGAGCCCAGACATAAACCCATGCTTATAAGGTCAATCAATCTTTGAGACAGGAAACAAGAATATGCAATGGGGAAATGACAGTATCTTCAATAAGTAGTCCTGGGAAAACCAGACAGCCACATGGAAAAGAAACTGGACTACTGTCTCATAGTATACACAAAAATAAACTCAAAATAGATTAAAGACCTAAATACATAAAACTCCTAGAAGAAAAGCTAGGTAGTATGCTCTTTGGCATTCCTTGGTTCTAGCAATATTTTTTTGGATATGTCTCCTCAGGCAAGAAAAACAAAAGTAAAAATTAAAAAATGGGATCTGCATTAAAACAAACCACCCCTGAAAAGGATCCACTCAGCAAGTAGAACATGTTACTTACTGTGCATTCAAGAGAATACAAGATCTAACTTTCAGTAGACAGGAATAAAAATTCTGAGACCTAAGGCTGGGTGAAAAAGGATACAGATGAGATGCTAAAGTCCCTTGTCGGACCTGAAATCACATGAGTGAAACCGACAGGAGGGGTAGATGTGGGTAGCTGGGTATCTTCCCCCTGCTGCCCTCTGCCAGCCCCATATAATGCTTCTCACTCGGTGGACCTGAAAACTATGTGCGGAATAACTGAGTATGGATAAACTGGCCTCCTCAAAGTGTCAGAACAACACAGGCACAAGAGGCCAGCAGACAAGATGGCAAGGTGAGGAAAAAGGGCTGTCTATTTCTCCTGCCCCGGCCACAGTATGTCAGCTTTCCCTGGATACCTTCCATCCCCCTGGGCACCAGAGGACCAGGACACAGACTGGAGAAGCAGGGCCGGCCTTCCTCCCCTTCTCCCTGCCCTGCGCCTTTCCCCAGGAGCCTGCTATTGTCTGATCTGGGACTGGAGCCAAGAGGAGCAAAGAGCTGGAGGCAGAAGGAAGGATCCTCTTCCTAGTGTGACAGCATCTTAAAGGATAAGGCACAGAGACCACCTACAAAGAGACAAAAAACCCAGGTCTCAGGCCCTGGGGAAGTGATGTGAAAAACAAAATTAACTAGTGGGTCATGGGGGTGGGCTAGGATCATCAAAGAACACAGTTTCTGGCTTAGGTAGTCAAACCCTTTTTTTTGGTTGTTGGAAAAAACCACAGAAGAAATTCCATCTTATTAGTTTACATTCACACTTTATATAAAAAGAAATCTCTCTGGATATATCCTACAGAATGTCAGGTAAAATCTGAATTAGATATACTTATTAATTTTTTCCCATTTTTTAAAAATTTATTGAAGTAGAGTTTATTTACAATGTTGTGTTAGTTTCAGGGGTACAGCAAAGTGATTCAGTTATGCATACACACACATCCATTCTTTTTCAGATTCTCTCCCCATGTGGGTTATCACATTACATTGGGTAGAGTTCCCTGTGCCAAACAGCATGTCCCTGTTAACCATCCATTCCATATACAATAGTGTGTATATGTCAATTCCAAACGCCCAATCCATCCTTCCCCACCACCTTTCCACTTTGGTAACCATACTTTGTTTTCACAGTCTGTATCAAATTCTGCTTTTTTTTTTTTTGATACTGTGATAGCCAACCAAAACATGTCTCCCTGCCAGATTCTGCCCAAGAGTCTGCAACCTACACTTTAAGGAAACATCTTTCTGGCAAAATGACACTTCTTTTCAAATCTCGAGATGCACTTTCTGCCATGTTATCTTTACCCACAAAATTATACACTGAATTAGGCAGCCTTCTCCCCAAACATTCTTGTGGATATTGACCTGTGTAAACATCCATCTTGTTGAACTTGATGTTTAGTGGAGCAGACCCAAAGTTTCAAAAGAAAGACATCTGAGCCATTTCTTCATCACATGTTTCTAAAACCAAGAAAAACAATCAGCTATCCAAGACAAAGTGTAAGTTTAAGCTTTCAGTAGCCCTGCTGTATATTCCAAAATGACATCGTAAGTGGACAGTTTCAGAATTTAGAATTTCAAATGTGCAGAGTAAAAGTACCGCCAGCTCTAAACCTCTTCCCCACAATGCACTGGGTAACCCTGCACTCCTGAGGCATTTATACATTCTTCCAGGCCTTACCAGGAGACCTCCAGTGTGTTTATGTGCTAGTGAAAGAGTCAAATCAGTCTCCCAACTAATTTTAGTCCTTCAAAAGAGAAATACCACAGTAGGAATATCTGTAATAGATGAGACATGTTTATGTTTATTAAAAGAAGTTTTAATAATTCATCAAAAATATAATTTTCTAGAAAATATTCTTACATAAAAAGGACTCTAGAATTCTTTCATATTACCACTACCTACATATACCCACTACCACCACTAGGTGTTTGTTTTTTTTTTTTTTTTTCTGGCTGTGCCCACTGCAAAAGTTCTTGGGTCAGGGATTGAAACTGCCACAGCAGGGACAACACTGAGTCCTTAACCACTAGGCCACCAGGGAACCCCACACCACTAGTTTTTGAATATGTAAATTGCTCACCTTGGCCACCAGCACTGGGAGCTGGGTTAAGTCAAGAGCAGAGGGGGATGTCCAGAGCTGTGTCTGTCTTACCACAAGGAACAGGGATAAGAAGATGAAGCATTGGAGTTCCCACTGTGGCACAATGGGGTCAGCAACATCTTGCAGGCACTGGGATGCAGGTTCGAGTCCTGGCCTGGCACAGTGGATTTAAGATCCAGCATTGCTGCAGCTGTGACTTAGGTTGAAACTGCAGCTTGGATCTGATTCCTGGTCTGGGAACTCCATATGCCTCGAAGTGGCCAAAAAAAAAGAAGAAGAAGAAGAAGAGGAGGAGGAAGCACAGACACCCTAGCCAACATTTTAAAGCATACGAAGAGAATGAAAGTGCCCCATGAAAATAATCAGGTTCTTTCAAGACCCACACAGAAAGGGGGCTAGAAAATTTGAAAGATGAAAATGATGAGGATAAGGACGTTCTTGTGTGGCGCAGTGGGTTAAGGAGTGCCCGGTGCAGCATCTCTGCATGCGGCCCACTGCCGCCATCTTGAACTGAGTGTAGGGAGCAGTGGCTTTGCAGGGAGCTCTGGCTGAAGGGCTGGTTGCAGTACTGATAACACTACAAGTGATGATAGACAAAGCACGAAGGAAAAAAAGGCTGCAGGAATGTAGTTGTCCTGGGAGAGCTCAAGCTGATAAATATTCCTTGGAGCATCAGTGACCAGTGTCCTTATCCTCACAGTGAGCCACAGCTGACCCCCCGCCTCTCCAGGAGACTCTCCAAGTCCTGCAGCAGGTGCAGTCTCCGAGTGAGCCTCTCCCCTCATGACCTGTGCAGATTATGCCATCAATAGCAGGACAGGGGACAAGGAGGAGCATTTGGAGCACACAGCCAAGGGGCCCTGTGAAGGCTTGCAGCAATGTGGGTGCACTAGAAAAAAGAGTTCTTCATTTCTACTAAGGCCAGGGCCAGAATAGTTTCAGGGCAGAGTGGTCCTCCTGTGGGAAGCTCCCTGCAGCCATGCTTTCTCCTGCCACTGATCTGCGAAGTGAATCCAGTCCTGCCAGCTATCCCATCCCACGCTGCACATCTGCTCAGAGTAGAGGTGGTCATTCTAAGTCACTCTATGAAGACAAAGTTTCCTACTTAGAAGATCAGCACAGGGAGAAATGGCTCTAGAGGTGAACAGTGACATCAGGAGACAGGAAGTAGGAGAAAGGAGCAGAGCAAGAAAATGAAGGAGATCACTGAGGAGGAGGAAGAGGAAACTGCAGGAGGAAGAAGAGGAAGAAAAAGAAGAGGGGAGGAGTAGAAAGCCATCATATTCCCTATAAACCACATTTAATAGTGAATAATGACATGTTAAAAGTGGAAGATGAGTGACAGTCATGTAGTAATTGCTAAATACTTTCCATCTTTGATGGGTATTTCTGAGCTAGTGCAGCATATTTTTTATTCTGATGCAAGTAATCCTTCATCCTACTGATTAACAACAGAGTCCTGAAATTCCTGAACCTAGAGTACAAATACCAGCAAAAAATTAGGGACTACTAGTCAACTTTTCCAAATCAAACTCATTATTTTTGTTAATTCTCTCTCTGTATTTGCCTGGTTAAAACTGTGAGGCATTTATTGTTTGGGGGAAAAGAATAGGAATTGAGACCATGCATATTTCACCTCAAATTTTTATTCCACTACTTAGTAACTGTATGACTCTGGACAAGTCATCACTTCTTTTTGAATATATTTTTCTATTTTTAAAATGAGAAGAATAATATATTATGTACATATAATAGTCATTCCATCGATGTTAAATTTTACTACTAAATTCTTCATCTATTAAAAAATATTATATAGTACTTGAATAAAGTAAACTTTTGGAGGAAAAAAATGCTATAATCTTTCAGTGTTGTCTTGAATTATTTTTTATTATACTTTACTTCAGTATGTTCAAATATGCTTATAATTCACATATGGTAAATATCTAAATGAAGCTTCACATTACATAAATGAATTAAACAAGGAGGAGTTGCCTTCGTGGCTCAGCGGTTAAAGATCCCGACTAGGATTCATGAGAATGCAGGTTTGGTCCCTGGCCTCGCTCAGTGTGTTAAGGACTGGGTATTGCCATGAGCTGTAGTGTAAGTTGCAGACAAGGCTCAGATCCCGCATTGCAATGACTGTGGTGTAGGCCAGCAGCTCTAGCTCTGATTCGACCCCTAGCCTGGGAACTTCCATATGCCAATGGGAACAGCCCTAAAAAGCAAAAAAAATAAAAAATAAAAAAGAATAAACAAGGAGGCCATTAGTTTCTAATGGCCACGGTGACCTCCATAAGCAAACCAAAATCTCAACCTGTAAATGCCTCAAAGCTACGAAGTCAAAACTCTAAAGAACAACCAATCACAAACAGCCAATTAGGTTTTAAGGTATAGCCAATCAAATAATTTCCTTTCTCGGCTTCTACACTCCTCTATGTAAGTCTTTCACCCTGGCTCCTGTTAATGGAGCAATCCTAAGAACTTCTGATTTGGCATTGCCCAATTCCAATCAATAAATGCTCAAATCAACTCTTACAATTTTGAATAGGCTTCAGTTTATCTTTTCTATTTTTTTTTTTTTTTTTTTTTTTTTTGTCTTTTTAGGGCGGCGCCCGAGGCATATGGAGGTTTTCAGGCTAGGGGTTGAATCAGAGTTGTAGCCACTGGCCTACACCACAGCAGTGCCATATCTGAGCCACATCTGCGATCTACTTCACAGCTCACAGCAAGGCCGGATCCCTAACCCACTGAGGGAGGCCAGGGATTGAACCCGTGTCCTCATGGATGTTAGTCAGGTTCAGTTTATCTTTTAACATATACAAATAAAAATATGTAGCTAAAACTATCCAAAAAGATTCCACATGACAGATGACGTAATATCATTTTGCTGAACTAAAAGATCATTGTGGGTTTGTTAAAAAAAAACAAAAAAAAAAAACGGAAAAACCCCACACATATAGGTATTTGATTCACTTTCTGTGACAACTTATGAATTTGTAATGTTGAGCCTGATAGACCATTTTTTAAATCACAGTCATCCCTGTAGTCATTTTTCCTCTTAAAAGAATAGCTAATTTAGACCATAATCCTTGCTGTAATGGATTCATCCCTTTAGCAGTCCACCCAAAAACTAATACCAAAAAATTATTTTAAAATTTAAGGAAAATTCTTAATTGTTTATCACCGCTTACTCCTCATGAACTACTTACTGCAAGTACTACTGATGTACCAAGATGGGTCTGCAAAGAACATCTGTGAGCAACACCGTTGGTACCTATTGCTCTGCATGGATTTCTGTGAGTTCACTATGCTTACACTACTATATGTCCTGTGATGATTTAACTGTTCAACCAGAATTCTCTATTTGACCAATGATAAAACCTCTTGCAGTTGTTACCAGAGGCTGTGATGTCATTTACTTTTCACTTGCTACAAAAATCCTATTTATATATTAAGTCTGCCTCTGTTCACTCATTTGCTTGTGACAATTAATATAGAACATTCTTCCACCACACTGTCATGTTCATGATGTCAAAACATTCTAGATTTATTAAGTAAATTATTAAGCTTAAAAAAAAAAGTTTCCAGCAATGCCGCAGCTGTGGTACAGGCAACAACTACAGCGTGGGTTCACTCCCCAGCCAGGGAACTTCCACATGTCATGGGTATGGCCAAAATAAGAATAATGATAATAATAATAATAATAAGGATCAGGATAAGACTAGTTCTCCTCAGAGAATCATGATGTGGGCTCAGGTTCACAGGTTTTATCACTTCACCACTACTGCCATCCTCTCAGAGTTGTCAACTCCATACTTGGCACATTGACCTAGACTCAAAAACAATGCTCAGATTGGATTGGGGCCTTTACTGATCATAAATGCATTTCATAAGCATAAACACTGATGTTTTTGTATCTAGTGTAAACTACTTCTTCAGTTCTGATGGGGGGGTCACATTATGAGTATTCCCAATAAATTAAAGGACAGGTACCAGGGTTTTGTTATTCTTGAGACTATCCATAGTCCTAAAGAACTTAAAAGGAATCACTTATAAATCTCTGTCTTAAAGAAAAATAATCATTTTTCACATCTACTATAAAAAAAACATGTATGACCTATAAAATATGTGTGCTTGGGTTTATATATACCTTTTTCACATTTTTTTATCGACAGCATTTGAAGTTCATGTATTTTAAACCCCAGCCCTAAGGAAAGCAGGAAACCTCCACGAAGGTGAAATATTAAAGTAACCCTCTGCTTCCTGGTCCTACAGTTTCATGGTGCCTGAGGGGGTCACCTTACAACATAAGAGCCAACCATAATTCTGAAATCGGAACTCAGCTGGCTCTGCATGACTGATGCTGAAACCATAATATTGAAGCTGGCCTGGAGCAGGTAGTTATCTCTGAGCAGGGCAGTGGGGCAGGAGTGGAGGCTGGGGCAAAACATTTGAGACATAAATCTGCAAACTCTCAATAAGCTACTGTTATTCAGACCCAGTATTCAAACTAAAAAAAAAAGTCAAAGGCCAAAGTTCTTTGAATAAAATCAAGTGGTGAAATCAGTAATATCCATAAACATATCTACACTGCCTTTGATACTGAACTATTTAGGCGCTAATTTTTCAAACTACCAGATAAGAGGTCAACCAGAAAACCAGTTAAGGGGGCTGGCATCTCTTCTGAAATCATTTTTAAATAAAAAACTCTAAAGAGAAATGCAATCATCCTCGTCTTTTAAGAATCACACATTTGGCGTTCCTGTCATGGCGCAGCGGAAACGAATCCAACTATGAACCACAAGGTTGCGGGTTCAATCCCTGGCCTTGCTCAGTGGGTTAAGGATCCAGCGCTGCCGTGAGCTGTGGTGTAGGTCACAGACGCAGCTCGGATCTGGCGTTGCTGTGGCTCTGGCGTAGGCTGGCGGCAACAGCCCCGATTAGACCCTTAGCCTGGGAACCTCCATATGCCGCAGGTGTAGCCCTTAAAGGACGAAAGACAAAAAAAAAAAAAAAAAAAAATCATACATTTATTTTGAAATGGAGACAAATGTGAAATTGTCATAGGAGAAACGCCCATGGGTGGGGAGAGGGTGCAGAAAGACTGAAATTAACAAACACAGGCTTAGTTTCTCTACTTATCAATTGTGGCTTAAGGTTAGTAGGTTAACTTCTCAGAGCCTAGGTTTTCAGCTACAAAATAGGAATGGCACTGCTTACTTCCAAGAGTGCTGGAAACCACTAATTCCATACATGACCTTCCTGGCATGCAGAAGACACTCACTAAATTGTAGCTGTTGCCATTACTGTCATCATCATGATGACATCATCACCACCAAATTAGTCTATTATAAAATTAGCCTTTTATAAACTTCAAGATGGGGAAAATGGTCTTAAAAGGATGACCCCAGCAATGCAAACTTTGAGAGTCAAATAAAAATTATTATGCCTAAGGAGCTCCCGCTTGTGGCACAGTGGGTCATTGCAAAGGCACGAGTTCAATCCCTGGCCTGGCGCAATGATTAAAGGATCCAGTGTTGCCACCACTGTGTGTAAGTCAAAGCTGCAGTTCAGATTCAATCCCTGGCCCAGGAACTATATGTCCTGAGTGCAGCCATTACAAAATAAATAAAGTATACAATTCAATGGATAAAAAAATTATTTAATCAAATTTGAACCTTATTTGAGTTAAGTGATTTCTAAGGTGAGCTTTGGGTTTTCATAGATTCCAAGCCCTCACTGAGAGCAGAGGGTTTAACTGCAGACCCCAAAGTTCAATGCAGTTTTATCAATGAACACTGGCGGGGGCCCTGATGGGGACCTAAGAGGTAGGAACCATCAGACAAAGGAGAGTTTGCTTTCTGAAGGCCCATCCTCCATCCTCCAAGGTTCCTTTGCAACCTGAACTCACAGAGGCCCTGGTTCAGTGTTTCTCAACTTGAATAATATTCGATAAAACAGCCCTCCAGAAGAAAATGTCTCAAAGCAAATTTATAAATATCAATTATTCTTATGACACTTAAATGTGTATAAAATAAAAATATAAACTCCTTATGCCCACAGCTTTTATACAACCACAAACCAAAGAAATTTCAAAATACATACCAAATAATTTAAAAGCAATAAAATTTATAACAATAATATTAATTTAATGTCATCTTCCCAAGTCTCAGTCCCTGTGGTACACTCAAAGCAAAGAGACAGTGGCAGAATTACCTATATTGCTTTAACTACTGTGTTTGCAGATACACAGTATATTAAGCCTAATCTTTATGCTCAAAAGGCTGAAAGGAGTTCCCTAGTGGCTCAGTGGGTTAAGGACCTGATGTTGTCACTGTTGTGGTGAGGGTTCAATCCCTGGCCCTGGAACTTCTGCATGCCATGGAAGCTGGAAAAAAAAAAAAAAAAAAAGCCGAGAGAGAGAGAGAGAGAGAGAGAGAGAGAGATTGCCAAGGACATGGACGGGATCTGACCTAATAGAGGTTAAAGGTCTTGTTCATACAAGGCATCCTCCATTGCTAGTGCCTGGCCATAGGACACTGACCCCCAGGACTTCTTACAGAAATGGTCCTCTACTGCGGAAAAAACACAGGCAAATAAAGGAAACCAAATTACAGGCTTAACAACATCCATGCTAATTAGCTCCAGCCTGAGAGAAAGTTCTAGGGAGGAGTTTGGGAGAGAATTACAACCTGAGGACTTAGAGCGTAAATGTGAAGAACATGCTTTATGCCTTTGTCAACTTGAGCTTCAGTGATAGAAACGTACCAGGGCTGCTAAACTGTTTTTTTCTGCTAGCTCTTGTCATCATGGAATAAATGCTCACACTACCCTGCAAGGTCTAGTCTCATCAGGATCACTGCTGAGGTGATAACCACCAAACTAGAAACCTTAGACCAGGAAAAGACAGATCCTTACTCTCCTGGTGCTTGGGTGAGTCTCAGAGCCCTCTAGGCAGCCTGCCTCTTTTTTTTTTTTTTTTTTTAACTTTTAAAATTTATTTTTATGTAAGTCTCAGGTGTACATCATTATAGCTCAACATCGGTATACACAACAGAGAGATCATAACCAACAGTTTAATCCCTTCACCAGTTTTATCCCCTCCCCCTCCACCCTCTTTCCCTCTGGTAACCCTAATCTATTCTCTGTGTAACTGAGATTTTGCTTTGTTTTTTGTTTTAGATTCCACACATGAGTGAAATCATAAGGTATTTCTCTTTATCCATCTCATTTATTTCACTTAGCAGAATACACTCAAGATCCACCATGCTGTGGCAAATGGAAGGATTTCCTCCTTTTTAAGGCTGAGTAATATTCCGTTGTATCTATCTACCACATCTTTATCCATTCCTGTCAATGAACACGAAATGCTTTCATACCCTTGACAATTGTAAATAAAGCTGCAATGAACATAGTGGTGCGTGTATCTTTTCTATTTAGTGTTTTCATGTTATTAGATAAACACCTAGAAATGGAATACCTGAATCATATGGTAGGTCTAATTTTTTTGTGTCTTTAGGGCCACACCTGTGGCATATGAGGTTCCTAGACTAGGAGTTGAATTGGAGCTATAGCCGCTGGCCTACGCCACAGCCACAGCAACTCAGGATCTGAGCTCCATCTGCAACCTACACCACAGCTCACGGCAATGCTGGATCCTTAACCCACTGAGCAAGGCCAGGGCTCAAACCTGCATCCTCATGGATACTAGTCAGATTTGTTTCCACTGAGCCATCATGGGAACTCCAGTACTTCTATTTTTAATTTTTGAAGAAACTCCATACTGTTCTCCACAGTGGCTGCACAAATTTACAATCTAACCAGAAGTGTACTAGGGTTCCATTTTCTCCACATTCTCTCCAACATTTGTTATTTCTTATCTTTTCAATAACAGCCATTCTAACAGGTATGAAGCGATAGCTCATTGTGGTTTTGCACTCATTCCCTAATAATTAGTGATGTTGATCATCTTTTCAGGTACTTTTTGGCCATGTGTATGTCTTTTTTGGAAAAATGTCTATTTAGATCCTCTGCCTACTTTTTAATCAGCTGTCTGTTTTTTTTATTAAGTTGTATGATTTCTTCACAAATTTTTTGAATATTGTCCTCTTATTAGATATTTGTAAGTATCTTCTCCTATTTAATAGGTTGCCTTTTTGTTTTGATGATTGTTTCCTTCACTGGGCAGAAGCTTTTTGATCTGATGGAGGGCCATTTGTTCGGTTTCACATTTGTTTCTCTTCCCTTTGGAGTCAGACCCACAAAAATATCGCTAAAGGAGTTCCCGTCGTGGCGCAGTGGTTAACAATTCCGACTAGGAACCATGAGGCTGTGGGTTAAATCCCTGGCCTTGCTCAGTGGGTTATATATATGGCTAAGATCAAAGTCAATGAGGTTACCACTTGTGTTCAGCCTGCCCCTTATTTTTAACCCCAATGCATCACAGCCAACACAAGAGCAAAGTAGAACAAATTGCCAACACACACAAAAGGTAAGAAAGGGAGAGTTGGCAGTCATTGTTCAATGCTCCAGAATTTTTGGTCCAACAGAACTATAGGCTAGTGATAAAAAGATAAAGATGTTTATAAGGTTGAATTTTTTAAGTAAAGCTAAAGTGTATTGAAGATTTTCTCTGGCATCCTTCTAAACAATGAAAGGGGTATGTTAATTCAATGCTATGTCCTCTATTTGAAATCAGAGCTATGCCAGTTTTCTCTGAGTTAAGCAAGTGCCAAAGTCCCTTCAAGCAACAAAGCCCCTGAAAACATGAATCCTGAGCTCAGTTTGGTAACCTTTTCTCCATATGCACCTATGCTATGAAAGGCTGACTAGATGCTGATGAAAACAGAATCTGTCGCTGATCTTTGAACACTTCTGAGCTTTTAGGCAGAAACAGTATGACCTCTTCAGGGACTATATTTTGTTTCAGTAAGACAAGGAAAATGACAGAGTCTGTAACAAATTAATGTAGAATATAGAATACAGACCTGTTATAGAGCCAAAACCTTAAGTGGAAAATTTGGGATATGAAATAGGGAATATTAAAAGACAGAAGTCAAACTCCTAAAATGCGCATTACAGTTATACATAATTAATTCCGTGGTTTACAGGTTTTAACACAAAAACAGAAAAACATATGTATGGGTTGCCCCACATAGCATATTTATACACTATAAATAGATAGTATTATATGTATAATGATACATTAAAAGATAGTATTATATGTATAATGTGTGTGCATATGTACATATTTTGGGGGTGGGTATGCAGGTGTGAGTACACAAAGAGTGATATTAAAGAAAAGAGAAACTAGGATCTTAAATCAAAAGGAGTCAATCAGCACAATATAAAATATAAGAAGCCCCATGACAGGACTGACTTTGTTTTTTCACTGCTGCGTGCCTTTGTGCCTCAGTACATAATAGCTGCTCAATAAAATCTGTTGAAGGGCTAAACATTATGGTACTTCCCCCCTTTTTTTGGATTTTTTTTATTACTCAAATGAATTTATCACATCTGTAGTTGTATAATGATCATAACAATCTGATTTCACAGGATTTCCATCCCACAGCCCAAGCACATCTCCCCACTCCCCAAACTGTCTCCTCTGGAGACCATAAATTTTTCAATGTCTGTGAGTCAGCATCTGTTCTGCAAAGAAGTTCAGTCTGTCCTTTTTTCAGATTCCTCATGTCAGTGAAAGCATTTGATGTTGGTGTCTCATTGTATGGCTGACTTCACTTAGCATGATAATTTCTAGGTCCATCTATGTTGCTAAAAATGCCAGTATTTCGTTCCTTTTAATGGCTGAGTAATATTCCATTGTGTATATGTACCACATCTTCTTGATCCACTCCCCTGTCGATGGACATTTAGGTTGTTTCCATGTCCTGGCTATTGAAAAGAGTGCTGCTATGAACATGTCCTTGCGAGTTGAAGTTTTCTCTGGATAGATACCCAGGAGTGGGATTGCTGGATCAAATGATAGTTCTATGTTTAGTTTTCTGAGGAATCTCCATACTGTTTTCCACAGTGGCTGCACCAATTTACAATCTCATCAACATTGTACTAGGGTTCCTTTTTCTCCACACCCTCTCCAGCACTTACTGTTTGCAGACTTTTTGATGATGGCCACTCTGGCTGGTGTAAGGTGGTACCTCAGAGTGGTTTTGATGTGCATTTCTCTAACAATGAGTATCTGGAACATCTTTTCATGTGTTTTTGGGCCATCTGTATGCCTTCTGTGGAGAACTGTCTGTTTAGATCTTCTGCCCATTTTTGGATGGGGTTGTTTGTTTTTTTGGTATGGAGCTGCAGAAGGTGTTTATAAATTTTAGAGATGAATCCCTTGTCAATTGATTCACTTGCAAAGATTTTCTCCCATTCTGTGGGTGTCTTTTCGTTTTGTTTAGGGTTTCCTTTGCTGTGCAGAAAATTTTAAGTTTGATTAGGTCCAATTTGTTTATTTTTGTTTTTATCGTCAATACTCTAAGAGGTGGATCTGAGATGTTGCTGTCATTTAAGTCAGAGAGTGTTTGGCCTACGTTTTCCTCTAAGAGTTTGACAGTGTCTGGTCTTATATCTAGGTCTTTAATCCATTTGGAGTTGATTTTTGTGTATGGTGTTAGGGAGTGTTCTAATTTCATTCTTTTCCATGTGGCTGTCCAGTTTTCCCAGCACCACTTATTGAACAAGCTGTCCTTTCTCCATTGTATACCCTTGCCTCCTTTGTCATGAATTACTTGGCTATAGGTGCGTGGGTTTAATTCTGGGCTTTTTATCCTGTTCCACTGATCTATAATTTCTGTCTTTGTGCCAGTACCATACAGTTTTGATGATTGTTGCTTTGTAGTATAGTCTGAAGTCCGGGAGCCTGATTCCTCCAGCTCCATTTTTCTTTTTCAGGATGTCTTTGGCTATTCTGGGTCTGTTGCGCTTCCAAACAAACTTTAAAGTATTTTGTTTGAGTTCTGTGAAAAATGTCCTTGGTAATTTGATAGGGATTGCATTGAATCTGTATATTGCCTTAGGTAGTATAGTCATTTTGCTAATATTGACTCTTCCAATCCACGAGCATGGTATATCTTTCCATCTATTTGTGTCATCAGTGTCTTATGGTTTTCAGAGTATAGGTCTTTTGTCTCTTTAGGCAGGTTTACTCCTAGGATTTTATTCTTTTGGATGCGATGGTAAACGGGATTGCTTCCCTAATTTATCTTTCTGCTCTTTCATTGTGAGTATATAGAAATGCTGTTGATTTCTGTGTATTAATTTTGTATCCTGTGACTTTCCCAAATTCGTGGATGAGCTCTAACAGTTTTCTGGTAGAGTCTTTAGGATTCTCTAGGTATGGTATCATGTCATCTGCAAATGGGGATAGTTTTACTTCTTCCTTTCCAATTTAGATTCTTTTATCTCTTTCACTTCTCTGATTGCCATGGCTAGGACTTCCAAACTATGTTGAAGAGTAGTGGTGACAGCAGAATCCTTGTCTTGTTCCTGATCTCAGCGGGAATCTTTTCAGCTTTTCACCATTGAGAATGATGTTCGTGGTGGGTTTGTCATATATGGCCTTTGTCATGTTGAGGTAGGTTCCTGTTATGCCCACTTTCTGAAGGGTTTTTATCAGAAATGGGTGTTGGATTTTGTCAAAGGCTTTTTCCACGTCTACTGAGAGGATCATATGGTTCTTGATACTTCCCCTTTTAAAAGTAGTCTCATAAATAACATTCTAAGAAACTGTTAACTTTAACCCTTCTACACTATTGGTGGGAATGTAAAGTGGTGCAGCCACCATGGAGAAGAATATGGAGGGTCCTTAAAGAATCAAAAATAAATGATTCAGCAATCCCACTCCTGAGTATTTATCTGAAAAATGGAAACTCTAATTAGAAAAGATGCATGCACCCCAATGTTCACTGCAGTACTATTTGCCATAGCCAAGACATAGAAGCCACCCAGGTGCCCATCAATAGATGATTGTTTTAAGAGATATGGTGTACACACACACACACACACACAGGAATATTACTCAGGGAGTTTCCCTCAGGGCTCAGCAGAAACGAACCTGACCAGCATCCATGAGGACACAGGTTCAATCCCTGGCCTCGCTCAGTGGGTTAAGGATCTGGCATTGCTCTGAACTGTGATATAGGTTGCAGACGTGGCTCAGATCCTGCGTTGCTGTGGCTGTTGTGTAGGCCAGGGGCTATAGCTCTAATTCGACCCCTAGCCTGGGAACCTTCATATGTAGCAGGTGTGGCCCTAAAAAGGCCAAAAAATAAATAAAATAAAATAAAATAAAATAAAAGGAATATTACTCAAGCATAAAAAAAAAATGAAGAAATACCATTTCCAGCAACATGGATGCTGGTCAGAGATTATCATACTAAATGAAGCAAGTCAGACACAGAAAGACAAATGTTATATGATATCACATACATAGAATCTTAAAAATAATACAAATGAATCTATATACAAAAAAGAATAGAATCAAAGACACAGAAAACAAACTTACAGTTATCAAAGGGAGAAGGGATGGGAGAGGGATAAATTCGGAGTTTGGGATTAAAAGATACATACTATTAAACATAAAATAGATAAGCAACAAGGACCTACTATCTGTCACAGGAAACTATATTCAAAACCTTGTAGTAACCTATAAAGGAAAATAACCTGAAAAATAAATTACATGTATATACATAAAAATACTGCGGAGTTCCCATTGTGGCTCAGCAGGTTAAAAACCTGACACAGTGTCCATGAGGATGTAGTTTCAATCCCTGGCTCTGCTCAGTGGGCTAAGGATCTGGCATTGCTGTGGCTGTGGTGTAGGCCCCAGCTGCAGCTCCAATTTGACCCCTGGCCTGGTAGCCTCCATATGCCACAGGTGCAGCCCTAAAAAGAAAAGAAAAGAAAAAAAAAAAAAAAGCCCACAATCTCTTTGCTGTACACCTGAAACTAACACAATGTGTTAAATCAACTACATTTCAATTTAAAAAAAAGAAAGAAAAAGAGAAACCCAATTCAACTGAATATAGCTTTATTCTTCTCCCCTCCAGCCTCATTGAGATATAATTTATAACACTTTAAGATGTGTAACATAATGATTTGAGATATCTCAAGACATTGGAAAGCAATTACCACAACTGGTTTAGTTAACACATGAATCACCTCGCATTGTGTGTGTGTGTGTGTGTGTGTGTGTGTGTGTGTGTGTGGTGAGGACTCTGAAGATGTACTCTCTTAGCAACTTTCAAGTATACAAAACAGAACTGTTAACTACAGTCACCACGCTATACAGCAGATCCCCAGAAGTTATTCATCCTTTAACTAAAAGTTTGTACCCTTTGCCCCCCTTCACCTATTTCTCCCAATTCTGACATCCTTCCACCCCAGCGAGCATCAATCTGTTCTCTTTCTATGAATGTGGGCTATTTTAGATTTCACGTACAAGTGCAATCGTACAGTATTTCTCTCTCTCTGTATGAAATTTATTCTTAGTAATGTAGGTGTTCACATTCGTAAGCAACTACAGAAATTATAAAATTGCATGAGGAAACTACTAGATTTTAGAATAAAACCTTCCATCACCAGTACACCCATTTGAAAACATCCTTTCCTGTTACCCAATAATTGTCTAATTCAAGTCTCTGTTTTGAACCTATAGTGTTGTTTTAAAAAATACACTATGAGACAACTACATTTATCATGGCTAAATATTATTAACGATTATATCTCTTGCCTGAAAATCTAAGCCATCAGAAGGTGTCAACCTCAATGTATTTAAATGAGAAATTATGGCTGAAGCCTAAAATCAGGAGTTAGCTGATTTCATAGCAGCCTATTCAGTTGAACCTAAGAAGAGTACTATAAAATTGTTTTCTTTCCAAACAGAAACTAAGCTTTAAATGGTTGTATAAAAATTGGTGATTTTTTGTGACTATAAATCAGTTGCCTCAGATAATCAAATCACTTCACATATACACAATTCATATGCATATATATACACATAAACACATGCATATACATAGATTATATGAATATATACAAATATGACATTAAAGAAAGAAGAAGTTAAATAACATGAGTCCTTTTTGCCAACTTTGAATTTTACTGACTTAAGCTTATTATTTGCTGCCAACCTAATGACCCAAAGAGAAACAAATGGTTTCTCAATTCAAAGACTAGCATATTCTAGAACTTCCAAGCTTTGGGGGTATGAGTTTTTAGTACTTCTGTGGACAACGGGAAATATATTTTGGTCTCTGTCTCCAGTTCCCTGCACAGGGTTCTTGAAACCCTTATACTTTCCTGGGCGACAGGAGTGTCTTTTGTTCTAATGAAGCAACTCTGGGTGTCTCCTGTTTGCCTGAATATATCCTTTATATTCAGGATGGGGGCTGGTCACATGCAAGACCAAGCCATGATTAGAAGCTTGGAATTTTCGGCCCCGCTGCCCACTCTCTTGAAAAAGGAGCAGGGCTGAAAACGGAGTTAATGATTGATCATGCCTCCATAATAATCCCAAGAGTGTGGGGCTGGAGAGTTTTAATAGATGGTTGAACATACCCACGTGCCAGGAGCGTGACACACTCCAACAGGGACAGAGGTCCCTGAGCTCAGGACACCCCTAGACCTCATCCCATCTATATCTTCATCTGACTATTTATCTGTATCTTTCGTCCCGTCATTTAGTAAACTGGTAAACATAACTAAGTATTTCTCTGAGTTCTGTGAGCTACTCTAGCAAATTAATCAATCCCAAAGAAGTGGTCATGGGAACCTCCTATTTATAGCCAAATCATGCATAACCTGGAGGTATACAACTGCAAGTCAAGATCAAGACTTGATCAAGACTGCAAGTAAATCAAGACTGCAAGTCAGCATCTGAAGTGGGCTGAGAGCAGCCCTGTAGTTCTGAGCCCTCAACCTATGAGATCAGATATGATCTCCAAGCAGGTTTTAGCCAGTGTCAAAGAATTGCTTGGCAGGAGGAAATAACCCCACATATTCAGTGACCCTAAGTGTTAGTAGTGTTGTGAGTGCGGTAATAGTGAGAAAGTAAAAGAGACACAAGGGGAAGGAAAGACTGGGGCTTTTTCAATGTGGGGGAACAAACAGAGGCACAGAGCATCAGGGTGCAGATCACTTCCCTGATGGCGGAGACACGCTACCAAAACCCGGAAGTCAGATTTCTGCATCTGGCTTACTGTCTTATTAGTTGTCCATAAATAATTTTAGTGACCAGGATAATATATTTAAGACTTTTATATCCTTTACATTTTCTCTAATGAGACTAAGAAACGTTATACACAGTACATGAAGCATATCCTTTATATTCAGGAGGCTAAGACATATTCTGCAGGATATTACTACATAATTCGATTTGGAAAACTACATTTCCATTGTTCTCTAATCACATGGAGCCACACCCATGCCTTGTATCATTATATGCTGTAAGACCGTGGTAAAATCCTTCTAGCTTTATGATCCTATAACATGGAAAACTGAGTGTTTTCTCCATATTTAGTTTCTCCCCTCTGCACACTGTACAATAATTCCTTAGGGATAAACTGCCTGTGGTGATCTGAATTTTTGTCCTTCTATTTTTTGAAAATCAAAGTATTTGAGAAATACCAGAGTTGTTTTTAAATATAGAAAAAGAAGCCACTATTAATGGAAAGAAAGGAATGAGATATGAAAACCTTTACATGAAAGATTCATTTTTGGAAAACTGTAGAAGGATGGCTCTTTTTAATATTGAAAAAATTACAATGATTACTATGTTATAATTCTCACAAAGGATTATATATGACACCTCTCTTTTTCACACTGCAGTTTGTATAATCAGCAAAAACCAATAAGGTACAAAATCAACACTAATAACACTTGAGCTCTGCTTTCAAGGAGATGACAATCTAGAATTTTGTTGAATATGTTTTTTAAAGTATATATAAAAAATAAATATAACCTGTAGTGATAATATAATCAGACTCATTTTTATCTTTCCTAATTTTTTTTCTTTTGGCCATGCTCACCACAAGCAAAAGTTCCCAGGCCAGGGATCAAACCTGTGCCACAGCAGAGACCCAAGCCACAGCATTGACAATGTCAGATCCTTAACCACTGAGCCACTAGGGGACTCCTAATCAGACTCATTTTTAAACACTGAATATTGCTCTTCAAAATAACCAAAGATTACTATTACTCTAACCATAACGCTTTGGCTGAATTTTTGAAACTTTTCTTCTGGAATTATCTTTAAAATTTGTTTGTGGACAACTAAAAAGATTACTAACATTACTTGAAAATCACATTTCATATGCAGAAGTTGGAGAAGAAAACAAATTCTCAAAAAGAATCCAATTAAAAAAACATGACCCATGAGGAAAACCAACAGGTACACTAAAAGAGATGGGGATAGAATGAGGACAAAACAGTAACAGATGTAAAGTACTAGTAATATACTAGGACACTGAGAAAATCAGGGGAGAAATTATTTCCTTCTTAGATTTGATTACGAAGAGAAAAGGCAGCTCTAAATCCCATCCTGATGACCCTGTACCCACAGTGCAAATAAATGCCTGAATCAAACATAAACACTCTCCTTTGAGACAACATCCTAGACGGTTATTTTGTAATAAAGTAAGGGCCATAATTATTTCCACAGAGAAATGATTACTTATGAAATTTAATTCAAGTTCCGAAGATTTTTAAAAACACGTTTCTATTTCAGTAAGAATTAATTTTTAGAAACCCAGACAGGAATTAGTGATCTATAAAAGCTAAAATTACCCTCTCCCTTCTCTTTTAGAATTAAAAACAAGTTAGGGTTGAAAATCTTCTTTCACCAAGGTTTATTTTTAAAAACCACCTAACTCAGAAAACATGATAACATACAGCTATGAATTTGGGGCCAGAGATCACCTGTGATGAATACATCAAAGAGGAGTATTATTTTCATACAGGACAAAGCAACACCGCACGACAAGACATGTTGCTATCTTCCCTGTGTACCTTCCATGCCTTCTCTCATTTATAGGAAATGTTTTCTTTGGAAGTTTATCCCCTCTCTGTAAGATGATGTTACAGATGCTATCAACCAAAACACCCAGCATTCTCACAACCAAAGAATGGATACACGGCCCCTCAGTAAGGCTAATAACACGCTCTTCTGAGAGCTGACGTATGAATCAACAGCATGGCTTTCTGCCCAAGGATCAAAATCTCATGGATCCCAAAGATGGTACCTGAAAAGACCATCCACTACTTCCTGCAACTTTCCATCCTCTCTAGGTCTGCCCTGTCGTCTGCTCTTCTAAGATACTTTCCAGCCTCTTTTTAAGTCTGAATACATGTAAAATTTTAACACCAGCCTGGCACACTGGCGTTACAGGGCTCGACTGCTAAGGGCTAGGTGCCGGCCCCAGGCCCCACCCACCCAGCTGTCCCTCCCACCCGAAGCCCTTTGGAACCCATCACTGAGTCCTGGCTCATCTCAAGAGGCCCCACCCACTCAGCTATCTCCTCCCACCTGGAGCCCTTTCTGAGCACATCTTCAGACTGCACTCAAACACAAGCTATCCTGTAAACAGGCTGCTCCTGTGTTTAACTGAGCCTGAAGCCGGGTTTTCATGCTGGCAATTAAAGTACTGATGTAGCTGCCAGGAGAACTGCCAGGAGCTGATGAAGAGGATGGTGATGGTGATGGCCTTGATCATAATTATGACGCTGATAAGAGCAAAGGTTGGCACAGAGGAAGAAGAAGAGGAAGAAAGTCTAAAGTGGAAGGGACTTTATAAATAAGTGCTATTTAAATGGCTTTGGATGCAACTGTGTTGACAGAAGGTTCTAGTTGTCCAATTACATTCTTATCTGTTACTTTTAGTATCCGTTATGTATCTGTAACTTTTCGTATCTGTTATTCCCTTATTATCTCTTGGGTTTATAATCAATCTTTGTAAATATTTCAATTTAAGAACTTGTAGGAGTTCCCGTCGTGGCGCAGTGGTTAACGAATCCGACTAGGAACCATGAGGTTGCGGGTTCGGTCCCTGCCCTTGCTCAGTGGGTTAACGATCCCGCGTTGCCGTGAGCTGTGGTGTAGGCTGCAGACGCGGCTCGGATCCCGCGTTGCTGTGGCTCTGGCGTAGGCTGGTGGCTACAGCTCCGATTGGACCCCTAGCCTGGGAACCTCCATATGCCGCGGGAGCGGCCCAAGAAATAGCAACAACAACAACAAAAAAAAAGAAGACAAAAAAAAAATAAAAAATAACTTGTATTTACATTACTGTAAATCTTAGACATTACATTTGCTTGGATAAGTAACCATCTAAGATCTTGTATCACTTTAGTTTTATGTAAAGTACATATAGCTTTATTGGCTTTCATTCATTTCATGCTTTTAAAAAACAATTTTAAAACTTTCTTAGCTCCTGTTAACTTCAGAAAATTTAACTTCAGAAAAAAAGTTTGTTCAAATAACTGATGACCAATAACCTTGTCAAAATGTAGTTTTACCACTGAGATGCCAGTGAGTGGAGAACTAAGGTACTTTCCTAATTCTTCCATAACCGCATCCAGTTCATGACACAGTACTATATTCATCAAATGCAAATGACAAAAACAATCCAAATGATCTCAGCAATAATGCTGTCTGGACTTCTGTTTCTCCAGGAACCACTCAATTTGCCACTTACTTTGACATAAACAAAAATAAGTGTCGGTGTTGTATGAAGATAACTTGGAAAATTTGATTTTAAAAACAACTTCATCACAGGCTTTGGATGTGGGCAACTTGGGTCAACCCCAGCTCTGTTATTCACTAGTTGTGAGTTGTGTAAACATGGGAAAACTAAAATTGAGCCTCGGTTTCTTCATCTTTAAAATGGATAGAGGAGTTCCTGTCATGGCTCAGCGATTAACAAACCCGACTGGCATCCTTGAGGACTCAGGTTCGATCCCTGGTCCTGCTCAGTGGGTTAAGGATCTGGCATTGCAGTGAACTGTGGTGTATATAGGTCACAGACACGGCTCAGATCCCGTGTTGCTGTGCCTAGGCATAGGCTGGTGGCTACAGCTCCAACTGGACCCCTAACCTGGGAACTTCAATATGCCGCGGGTGCGGCCCTAAAAAGACAGGGGGGGAAAAAAGGACAGAATAACACCTAGCACCTAGGACCGTTGTTTCAATGTTTAAAGCTCTTAACTCAATGTCTGGTATTACAGTCAGCATTCTGTAATGTGAGCTACTGTAAGGGCATAAAATTGAGTTTTTGTTCTGTGTCAATTCATCTTCTCTTAGTGTTAGTTGTTAAATATTTATATAATAAAGTCCCTGCTTTTATTTACCAGCACCAGTATCCTATAGGCTAATATCTCAATCAAAAATCTGTACACAGCTAAGGTTGAAAGTATTTTTGCGGGTGAGATTTGAAGCTTAATAACTTAACTCCCCATCATTACTTTTAAAAATACTACAGGTGAGGGAATCAACCATCTGTTGATATTGGTTGCTATACATACTATAAGCAAACAGAAATACAAAAGAGAAAAAGTTGGTTTTAAGACCCTAAGAGTAGTTTTCCATTAGAATACAGAGTATAAGAGAGACTTGAAAATTGAGGCTAGAATAAGAGCTGTTGTCTGTTAATTGTACATAATCTCCCTGGCTTATACAATAAACAAATGGCAGAGGGGGAAAAATCTAAACACAGAAAGGACATACAATTTACCCCCCACCCCCGGCAACAGACAATTTAGAAATTAAGAGCATTTGGTTACAATTACTACTTAATAGAATTCTGCCTTTCTCACATATTCCTGTGACATGGGTAAAATGGAAACATTCTAAGTAAGTTTATACCATCCTCTAAGCTTGAATGGGACTCTTTAATACATAAAAGTTGTAAAATATCAGTTAAGCAATTTGTTCTCTTGGTGCATACTGACCTATAAAAATGACAGGATTATTTGTGAAAGGCTTCATAACTGCAGTGGCTACTTAACCTAGCAGATGGGTCAAACTTCACTCAGTTAATAGATGTATTTTTTAACAAAAGGAGCCTTGGGTTGGTGTTTGGCTTGGTTTTAATTTTAATTTTAATTTTATGGCCGCCCCTTGGCATGTGGAAGTTCCTAGGCCAGGTATTGAATCTGAAGTGCAGCTGCAGCAATGCTGGATCCTTTAACCCACTGTGCCAGGCCAGGGATTGAACCTGCATCTCCACAGTGACCTGAGCCACTGCAGTCAGATTCTTAACCCACTGCACCACAGTGGGAACTCCAGTCCTAGGTTTTTAAACAGCCCTCACAAAGAACCGTCTTTGCTCTACCTGCCTGGTACTACATAAGACTAGATAAGCCCCAAACCCAATTTGCCTTAAATGATACAATACCGTTGCTGGCTCCAAAGTGGCCGTAGTCATTCCAATCAAATGACAGAAGAAGTAAGATAGAAAACAGGCCCTCCTTTTCCTCAGCTGCCCAGGTACCACTCTTTCCAGCTTCCAGATGAAAAGCAATAAAAAGCCCTCCAAACTCTCGTATTCTCCCTGCCCCCATTTCTATTAAGGGATGGGATTCGATTTTGAGAAAGTAGGTGTGGGTCCCTGAAGACAGGCTGAACACACGTTGCAAAGGCTAATAGCATCTATCTCATGCCCTCTTCCTCCGTTTGATAGGAGAATATTAAGATGGGGGCTGGAAGTCTACAGCCACAATTCTATGAGGCACATAAAACGTGCAGCAGCCACTATTTTCTGAGAGCTTAGGAAGAAGTTCTGGGAGAGTTGTGAGAGGAAGCCATGAGCCATGATCTAAGCTCCCAGCCTCAGCTCCTTCCTCAAATGGAGTGTCAGGAATACCAGGCTATGAGGCAGGGGCCAGTGGTCAGGGAGGAAACAGAACCAAACAAGATGCTAACTAATGCCAGAGGCTGCAAGGAGCATCATTTCAGGGCAACATATGCAAGTAAGTGCTCACAAACAACATACCATATACGCTCGTGGCACATGGAAGTTCCCAGGCCACAGCAGTGACTATGCCAGATCCTTAACCCAGTGAGCCACCAGGGAACTCCCTGCACTTGAGTAATTTTAAGGGGAGTATTTCAAGCTGTAAGTTAATTCAGCTACCATGGCAAGTAATAGATTACATGGCTCCCTTATATTCTTTTTCTTGATGAACTATAAAAGAATATAAGTATAAAAATATTAAGTACTGATTCACTGTGCTGTACACCTAAAACTAATACAACATTGTAAGTCGACTATACTCCAATAAAATTAAAGTTAAAAAAATAGCCTTTAAGCTTAAAGTATTTTACATTCAAATTATCAGAATGAGGTTCATGTTTGCCTCACCTGAATCCCACCCTCTTACCTCCACCTCCCAGACTACCCTCAGGTGACTTTTTGAGGGTCTGCCTTAAAAGTGGCATAAGGAACTGACAGTAATTCCTGTGACATAGTTACATCATCCACAAGTTATTTCACTGCTGGGGGTACAGTAGCCCCTGCATTTATACACGATACACACGTACAGAAGAACAAGGTTTAATTTGCAACTAGCACTATCGGTGCTTTTCTGGACAGTAGATGAGTTTTAAAAAAAAACTATAAAATTATTTAATGGAGCCTCCAGGATGAGGCTTCCTAATGGAGTCAGCATAATTGCAGAGTGAATGCATTTTTTCAGCTGTTTTGGAACAGAGGGGCTAAAGTAGCTCTTCCCCAAATGTGTGACATAAACTCTGAAGGAGAATCTGCCAGGTGGCATTCTTTAGTCCATGAGACAGTTAGCACCATCTCCAGACAGTTCTGGTTGGTACCACCAGGGGTGGGAGAGGCAAGAAAAGGAATGCTACCACCACCCAGGGGATAGACACCACGGACACTGCCAGAGACCTTACAATGTTCAGGACAGCCCCACCCCACAGCAAGGAACTGAAACACAAAGCAACCATTGCCAACGCTAAGAAGGTGGAGGTTGCCATTGATGTCTTTTTTTTTCTTTTTTTTACAATTGATTTAAAATGTTCTGTCAATCTCTGCTGTACAGCAAAGTGACCCAATTATACATGAATATACATTCTTTTTCTCACATTATCTTCTATCATGTTCTACCACAAGTGATTGGATATAGTTCCCTGTGCTATACAGCAGGACCTCCTTGCTTATCCATTCTAAATGTAATAGTTTGCATCCACTCAACCCAAACTCACTGTCCAGCCCTCTTCCTCCCCCTCCCTCTTGGCAACCACAAGTTGGCTCTCCAAGTCTGTGAGTCTATTTCTGTTCTGTAGATAGGTTCATCTGTGCCATATTTTGGATTCCACATATAAGTCATGTCATAGGGTATTTGTCTTTCTCTTTCTGACTTAGTTCACTTAGTATGAGAATCTCTAGTTGCATCCATGTTGCCGCAAATGGCATTATTTCATTCTTTTTATGGCTGAGTAGTATTCCATTGTGTATATGTACCACATCATCTTCATCCATTCACCTGTCAATGGGCATTTAGGTTGTTTCCATGTCTTGGCTATTATGACTAGTGCTGCTATCAACACAGGAGTGCATCTGCCTTTTTGAATAAAAGTTTTGTCTGGTTATATGCCCAGGAGTGAGATTGCTGGATCATAGGTAGTTCTATGTTGAGTTTTCTGAGGCACATCCATATTGATTTCCATAGTGGTTTTACCAATTTACATTCCCATCAAGACTGTAGGAAAGTTCCCTTTTCTTCACACCCTCTCCAGCATTTGTTTGATTTTCAAAATTATGGTTTCCATAAAGCTAATCAAGGACAGCCAGTGCATGAATACCTCAACATCACTCTGGCTATTTTGAGGGGTCCTCCGCCACCCGGATATCTGCTTACAGAAGAAGAACCAAGGCAAGTCTGGAAGTTATTCAACAGAGAATTAATCCTCGTTTTCTTTCATTCATTCTTTGGTTTCAGTCACAGCCTATGCTCATAATCCTCAGACCTGTCACCTGGAGTCAGAGCCTCTCCTGGGTTTCATACCCTGGACACCTCCTGCTTTCCCCAGAGCCAAAGCTAAGCACAGTGGTCATTTCAACAACCATCTCTTTTTACCCCCACCCCCTCACCGCCGCCAGTGTGCCCCAACCTCTCCTCTCCTACTCCTCTTCTCCCCTCCTTCTCCTCTCCAGCTCTTCTATCCCCAGCCTTGGTGAGCGGTACCATCACTGACCAGGCAGGAAGCCTGGGCACCTGGGCTCATCCTCACCCCAGCAACATCACTACTCTTGGCACATAATTGGCATTGGACCACATGCTGAATATGAATCACCCTTCTTTCAAACCAGCTGCTAAGTGATAAGCCCAGAGAAGATTAGAGAAAAAGTAAATAAAACAAAACCAGGCAGCAGAGAATATAGTTGGTATAAAAAAAGCAGCACATTTGGAAATACATTCCATGCTCAGAAAACACAGTCACAGACCCAAAAAGAAACCCCAAAGCCCAGGGTGTGGCTAAAGTGACACTGAGATAACAGATGACACTGACCAGCTAGGGTGCTGACTCTGAGAAAAGATGACTTTCTTTAAAATTCAAACTTAAGAAAAAGAATCCTGGCAGTGTAGACACCCTGGACTTGAGGGCTAAGTGAGGCCCAGCTCTGTCCCTGCCTTCCTATGCAGGGGTTGGTTTTTCACATCTTTCTTGGAGATCCAGGGTATGTACACTCCTGCCCTTACCTAAAGTGCACCCAGCTGGGCCTTCCAGCCGGAGCCGACCACAGCACCTAATTCACCATTCAAGCAGCACTGCCTTTTCCTTTACAAACCCAACCTGCATCCCCAACCCAAAAAGGAAGAAAGGGAACTCTAAATGACAAGTTTTCCTTGAAGTCATTAAAGTTTTTGTTTTTTTTTTTTTTTTCTCTCGACTTTTTAGGGCCATACCTGCGGCATATGGAAGTTCCCAGGCTAGGGGTCAAATCGGAACTGTAGCTGCCAGCCTACACCACAGCCACAGCAACACAGGATCCGAGTCATGTCTGCAACCTACACCACAGCTCACAGCTATGCTGAATCCTTAACCCACTGAGCGAGACCAGGGATTGAACCCATATCCTTGTGGATACTACCTGGGTTCATTAACCACTGAGCCACCAGAGGAACTTCCAAAGATCTTTTATTTCCATTTTGAATTCGAGGGGCAGAGGGATGAATTCATGACACATGCTCCTCATGGTGGACTATCATCACCCTTTCCTACAGGGCCTCTGTTTTACTTTACTCATTTGCATAGTTTTTTGTTTGTTTTAACTAACAGTTCTCATTCTCATTCGCATCCCTCTACAGGCAACCATGACATATATTCTTTCATATGTAAATATCCCTGTTAGATTTGCAGTGTTACTGTGGGACATGTAGTCTTTTTTTCACTTTTTTAAATTATAGTTAATTTGAGGAGATGGGATTAAGATGGTGGAATAGAAGGACTGGAGCTCAACTGCTCTCCTAAAAACAACAAAATTTACAATCAAATACCAAGCAATCTTCAACCAAATGGACCAGAAACTTTCAAAAAGATATTCTACTCCAGAAGACAAAGAGGAGGCCACATCAAGAGGTAGGAGGGGCGATTATGCAATATAAGCAACCCCATAACTCTGGGGTGGGAAGCCTCACAGACTGGAAAGTAACTGTTTCACAGAGACTCACCTACAGGAGTGAGAGTTCTGAGCCCCACATCAAACTCCCACGTGTGGGGATCTGGCACTGGGAGAAAGAGCCCCCAGAGCATCTGGCATTGAAGGCCAGTGGGGCTTGTGCACGGGAGCTCCACAGGACTGGGGGAAACAGAGACCCCATTCTTAAAAGGCGCACATGGATTTTCACGCGCACTGGGTCCCAGGGCAGAGCGAGGTCTCCACAGGAATCTGGGTCAAACCTGACTGCAGTTCTTGGAGGACATCCTGGGAAAACAGAGGTGAATGTGGCTTGTTGTGGGGGAAGGACATTGGAAGCAAAGCTCTTGGGAATATTCAACGGCATGCCTATCTCTGGAAGTGGCCATTTTGGGAAAATATGGCCCCACCAATCAGTGCTGAGAATCCAAACAATCCAGATGGGATCACAACCCTGCCCATCAGTAAACAGGCTGCCTAAAGACCCCTCAGGCACACACCCACCTCTAATCTCACCCAGAGACAAGGCCCCACCCACCAGAGGGATAGGAATCAGCTCCACCTACCAGTGGGCAGGCATCAGCCCCTCCCATCAGGAAGCCTTCAGCAAGCCCCCATGCTGACTTCAGCCACAAGGGGGGCAGACACCAGAAGGAAAAGAGGCTACAACTCTATTATCTGTAAAAAGGTCACCACACCAAAAAACTACAAAAATGAAAAGACAGAGAACTGTAACTCAGATGAGGGAGAAAGAAAAAAAACCAGAAAAACAGCTAAGTGATCAGGAGATTCTCAGCCTCCAGGAATAAGACTTTAAGACTGTTGATGCTGAAGATGATGCAAGACATTGGAAATAAACTGGAGGCAAAGATGGATAACTTACAGGAAACACTGACCAAAGAGATACAAGATATAAAACTTAAACAAGAAGAGATGCAAAATACAATAACTGAAATAAAAAATTCATTAGAAGCAGCTAACAGCAGAATACAAGAGGCAGAAGAATGAATAAGTGAGGTGGAGGACAGATTAGTGGAAATCACAGATGCGGAACAGAAAAGAGAAAGATTGAAAACAAATGAAGAGAGTCTCAGAGAAGTCTGGAACAACATTAAACACACCAACACCTGTATTATAGGGGTGCCAGAAGGAGAAGAGAGAGAGAAGGAGACAGAAAAAATATTCCAAGAGATAATAGCCAAAAACTTCCCTAACATGGGAAAGGAACCACTCACTCAAATCCAGGAAGCGCAACGAGTACCATGTAAAATAAACCCAAGGAGGAATACCCCGAGACACATATCAATCAAACTGACCAAAATTAAAGACAAAGAGAAAATCTTGAAAGCAGCAAGGGAAAAGAAACAAATAACATACAAGGGAACCCTGATAAGGTTACTGGCAGATTTTTCAGCAGAAACTCTGCAGGCCAGAAGGGAGTGGCATGATATACTTAATGTGATGAAAGAAAAAACCCCCAACCAAGATTACTTTACCCAGCAAGGCTCTCATTCAGATTTGAGAATTCACCAACACTAAACCAGCTTTTCAACAAATACTAAAGGAACTTCTCTAGACAGGAAAGAAAAGGCTGCAACCAGAAACAAAAATACCACAAATGACAAGGCTCACCAGTAGAGTTATATATACAGTAAAGACACGAAATAATCCACGCACAATAATGCCACCAAAATCAGAAATCACGAGAAGAGGAGGGTACAAATGCAGGACACTGGAGATGCACTTGCAATTAAGAGACCAAAAGCTTAAAACAATCTCGTATATATGTGGACTCTTACAAATTATAGTTAATTTACAAAATAAATAAATAAATAAATTCAAGCTTAATAGGCATGACTGCTCCAGAGCATTGAAAAGAAAGAGGAATACATGAAGGGGAAATGGAGTACAGTAGTAGGATTTGTAAAAATAATAACAACCAGGAGTTCTCATTGTGACTCAGCAGATTAAGAACCCAACATAGTGTCCATGAGGATGTGGGTTCAATCCCTGTCCCCACTTAAAGGGTTAAGGATCTGCTGTTGCTGCAAGCTGTGATGTAGGCCAAAGATGGGGGCTCAGATCTTGCGTTGCTGTGGCTGTGGTGTAGGTCGCATCTGCAGTTCAATTCGACCCCTGGCCCAGGAACTTCCATGTGCTACAGCTGTGGCCCTAAAAAGAAAAATAATAATAGTAATAATAATAACAATAATATTAATAACAATTGCCTCACATATAGGGTTGAAGTTTGTAATATTCACATATAATATTTTATTCTTTGAAAAACTCAGAGGCGAGCAGGTCTTATAATTAGTGGGCAGTGGGCAATGATACTCAGAACTCCCACTGATAAGACACTGAGGTTTTTTAATAGCAATTTAGAAAGAACCATGGATCATTCAGAATGTGAAGTGGCAGAAAGCGTCAAGCCACCATGACAGCCAGTGTTCAAGTGGCCTTCATCACGGCAGAGATTTCCAGTAACAGCCATCAGAAGCCATTCACAGGGTGATTATCCAAGGAGCTGCTATTTCAGGAACTAAACGGGGGTCATTTGAACAACCATTTCCATTCATTTTATGGCACTGCTAATAGAATTGGGTCGACTGGTGACATCCTCCCATAGCCTCCAAAAGCACAAACGATATGCTTTATGGTCATAAGTGAGTCATTATGCCTGTTTTAGCGATAAGATTCCGGAAGGTTTCAGTAAATTGTAAAGACATCCAAGTGAATCAGAAAGGAGTCAGAATTTACACGTTGACCAACAATTTCCCCTTTGTATCTAACATTAGCTCTTCTGTAACATGTCTTTGACAAGCTAACACTTCAGTGGATAAATATGCATGGATTTCAGTCTGACTCATTATCACAAAGCTAGGCCTATACATGATTGAGCACTCGAGTCTCTCTTATGGTATAACTCAGATGGAGGGCATAAGATTCAACAGGTGAGATGGTTTGGTTTTTGCTGTTGTTGCTTTTAATATCACCTGACTTGTTCTTCTTTCTTAGGGATTTTGTTGTTCTACCCAGTAAATCTGAGACAGCTTCGGCTTAGAGGGATAGGCAGATGGAGCCAGGAACAAAGACAGTGTTGTTCAAGTCTAAACGTTCCAAACAGAATTGCTTAAATGAGATCAGAAGAAGCATGCTTTTGATGTTCCAAAAGCACTGGCTTGGAACATGTAGAATTAAGAGTTTATATGGAAGATACTGAGAGAGCATGGCAATAACACAATATGACATCAGAGCAGTTTTCCTGCTCTAGGGAAAGAGACAAACATTTGATGGGTTGGTAACAAGACAGAAGGACCAAAGTCTCTAAAGTGTAAATACCACCTGTTAGTGTGTGAATGCAGGTGTGTGCCTGGAGGGGGATAGGCAGGAAATGGGGTGGTAATAGGGTAAGAAAATTCTAATGGACTCAGGGCATTCACAAACGTTAGGGGCTTGTAACCAGCTTTCTATCTGAACCACTCTGGGGAAACTATTCTGATGGGTCTTTTAAATCAGTGTTGGTAGATACCACAGAGCAGCAATGATGGTGGAGTACGGCAGGCAGAAAGGACTGGGAGCTCTGAGCTCCCCTGCCTAACTGGCCCCAGTGGGCTGTCGGAGAGCTCCAAAGCCATTCCTACCACCCCTTCAAGGGATGTCTGGCAGCACGAGGGGAAGGGAGTGGGGATCCTGAGTTTGGAGAATTATGGAGCCAAAGCCAACCAATGGATCAGCAAGCTGTTCTTATGGTTTTACTTGCTCTAAAACATCAACCAAATGATGCCCCAGTATTTGACACAGCAATAGGGAATAACAGCATGAAGACCAAGGCCAAAGGTCTTGGCAAGGTGAGAACATAAGAGAGGCCAGGGAAGCCCAGGGGACCATCGATGGGATGGACACCTTCCTTTTACCAATGGTCCCCCAATACTGAGACTCCATCTAGAGTATGTTGGTGTGTGTGGGGGGAACACGGGGGAAAGAAAAGCCAAGCTCACAGTCACCTTCAAGTCTAATTTCTCAAGAGCATGAGATTTGGAATCAGACAGCAGGTCTAGGTTCATATGCTGGTTTCAGTCATATTTAGCATTCTGACCTGTCTACACTTCAGTTTCCCCATATTTAAAATGGAGGCAGTAAGACTGTTAGGATTAAGTAGAACTTTGGCTATATTGTAATGTTCTGCTTGTTGATATGGGTGCTGGTCAGTGGGGTATGGCCCCTTGTTGAACATCCATCAAGCTGTACACTTATTTGTGTACTTTAAGTTTTTCATACATTAATTAAAAGTTTTGATGGAAGGAAAAAAAAAGCCAATGAATGTGTCCCAGACTCTGGCTCCATCTACTTTTTGTTTCTGGGATTTGGGGAAGGAAATCTTTTTCTTGTCCTGCAGAAAACTATCCCCCTAAGATCTGTTCCACCTCTGGGTTCCCCACAGCACCCTTTTGTTTTGTTTTGTTGTTTTTTTGCTTTTCATGGCCACACCCACAGGATATGGAGGTTCCCAGGCTAGGGGTCCAATTGGAGCAGCAGCTGCCGACCTACACCAGAGGCACAGCAATGTTGGATCTGAGCCTCATCTGTGACCTACACCGCAGCTCAGGGCAACACCAGACCCTATCCCACTGAGGGAGGCCAGGGATTGAACCCACATTCTCGGATGCTAGTCAGATTCATTTCCACTGCACCATGACAGGAACTTCCCCCGCAACAGCAACCCTTTGGCAAATACTTTCTCATCACCATCAGAAGACACTAAAATTGTTAGGTTGCTTACCTGGCGTATCCATCTCTCTCACAAAGACAGTGTCAGCATCTTTAAATTCCCACTCACAGTTGACTATTTTTCATCCAAGTGGCAAGCAAGTCTAAATACTTTACGCCTATTAAAGTTCCGTTCTTCCTCAAAATAATCACAAAGCGTAACAACTTCTCTTAATCTCTCCATTTTACAGATGAGAAAGTAATGCCCAGGGAGGTAGTATAAATCAAGCTGAGAATCAACCTCAGGCTGCTTGGCTCTAGAGTAGATACTCAATAAAAGTTTGCTGAATTCTATTAAACCCAAACTGGAAAAACTGTGATTCAGAAATCCACAATTCCTTTCTTCCAGATACTGCTTTTGGTCAGCACATTTTAAACCAACAGTCCATGAGAATCCAATTAAGAAACACTGTATCTTTTGTTTAAATAATTTGTCTGTTGTATTACAGATGTCTTTTTTCTACTGCCATGCTCCTTCATTTTTTCCAAGATATCACTATTTTTCTGGAGCCAAAAATCATAATAATATAATGACTTTTGTCAGCTTCCACAGGGCTAGCTTTTTGGTAGAGAAGAAACTAATTCTTTCCATGAGTTGTAAAAAGACATTATCTGTTACTACTATAGTAGACACACACAGGCAAAAGAAGAAAAAAAAAAAAAAACAGCACAAACAAAACGTCTATTATCCATTTTTCCCGGGGAACAAAGACATTTCTATTCTCTATTTAGATAATAATAACAAAATACAAAAAGATTTATGCCTCATTCTTTCAATGGTAATTTTAACAGAGTTAATCTTTTTTAATAATTATGTTGGAACCCTTCAAGATTTGACTTACAAGCAATGCCTTTCAGCATCTCAGTCCCATTTTGGGGGACATTCCCTCAAAAGAACACTTAAATTTCTAACAGATTTTTAAACCAGCCCTTGCCTGGCTATTAGTCCTACTACATCACATATCTTTAATTATGCTATCTTATGGTTCTAGACACACACCTGAACGCCCACCACAGAGTACAAGCTTTCTCTCTCCACACCCCTCCAGCCCTTACTGCCATCTGTCATCAAACACCTCAGCCTTCCACAAACATCACTACTTAACATGTGTTTCCCAATTGTAGTTTCCCAGCAGAAAAGCCCAGTAGCTTCTGTCATTTTACAGACACATGGTTACAGGACAAGGAGTCAGGAAAGAGCGTTTTTGTTTTGTTTTGTTTTTTTCATATATAATTTGCTTACATTTAGAGCTGGTGACTTCTCACTGTTGTAGTGAACTGAAATAAAAAATGAGCCGTTCAGTCATCTTTATATACATGTATAAAAATAGGCAAGTATAAACATGGCCATCCTAAATCTAAGGCCCTATACTTATACTGAGACCCATCTAAAGTAAAATTTTTTTTCAAACATAGATAATATGAGGACTTTCCTTATTAATTCTTACTGTCAAACAATACTTAATTTAATATGGTTTTATCCAGACATGAGTCTAGCACGATCTGTCTACCCTGAATCTTCCTCTATCGGATATATACCGATTTCAGCTCAAGTAGTAAAGTTTGTCACAAAGTACGGGCTCCCCACTCCTTACTCCTTCCCCAGACTGGGATATGCCTACCTTCATATTTGAACTCACCTGATATTTCAGCCTTCACTTTGGTGCTGAAGAATAAAGCATATTAAGCTTTTGCCTGGGAGTTCCCACTGTGGCTCAGGGGGTTAAGAACCCAACATAGTGTCCCTAAGGATGCAGGCTCCATTCGTGGCCCAGCTCAGTGGGTTAAGGTGGTATTGCTCTAAGCTATGGCATAGGTTGCAGATGTAGCTCAGTTCTGGTATTGTTATGGTTGTGGTATAGGCTAGCAGCCACAGTTCCAATTCAACCCCTAGCCCAGGAACTTTCATATTTCACAGGTGGGACCCTAAAAGGAAAAGAAAACAAAAAACTTTTGCCTGGGGATTGCAGAGAGCCGAGAAAATACAAGAAGGCAAGGAAGGGAGCTTGCCTGAACGGTACAATTCCGAGGGTAGTCTCCTAATCAGAAAAAGAGGCTTGCCTGAACCGTGCCGTTCCGAGGACAAGCTCCTAATCAGGAAAAAGGACCTGTCTGAACGGTACAATTCCGAGGGCAGGTTCCTAAACAAGGGGATGCCTGCCTGTACAGCACAGTTCCGAGGACAGGCCCCAGAATACAATAAGGCTCGCCTGCTGACATAGGTGGAAAACTAAATTTCCCAGGAAATAATTTCCATTTTGTGTTACTGAGTGGGGATTGTTCCATGGATAACTCAGTCTTCTCTGTTATTCACTGGCTATTCAGTTTTTCTCAGTCTTTCCTGATTATTTACTTATTATTCTTATTTCCCATTCTTATTGTCCTGTGGTGATTTGTGACTTAACAAAATTACAATAGTATAATAAAAATTTCGTCCTGAAGGACTGTTCCCCTATTTAAATCCAACTTAGTTAAAACATAGTGTTTATCTATTAACTAGTTATATAGTAAATTCTAGAGTTAGGATTTTAATGAGGTCCATAGAAGTTAGCCATATCTTATCCAAAAAACCTAGCAGTGGGTTTTGTCTTTGATTTTAAAAGCCTTTTAGTGATAGCTAGTTTAATTAAGTTGGTTCATATTTACTTGCACTGTCTCCCTGCCATAACGCTTTGAAGATAAGCACCAGTCTACAAACAAAGTTTGTAAATGCTAAATTCTTGTGTTTTATGGCCTCTTCAAAGTACTCACCAAGTTTAGTTAAGATAGAGATCTTAAAACAGGATGCATAGCTGCTATACCATGTAATAGTTAACCAATGTACTTTTAACACTGTAATGTAGTCTATAGTGAAAAACTGTCTATATAATCAACCACTGTTGCCAATAAAATTTGAGCAGTCCAGCGCCCTAAAAGAAGGGACAAAGAGGCTGTCTCCATAATTGTACATTCGCCGACGCCGCATCCCTCTCTGATGGGGAAGTGCATGCTCCCTGGCCGCCAGAGCTGGCCTCTGGCAGGGGATGAGCAGGTTCAGTATCATTTTTCTAATATCCCTGTACTAGGGTCTCAATGTCAGGTCATGCTGCCTTTTGCATTGTCTCTTCCTGCCTAGGAGACAATGCAAATGTCTCTTTATACTTTTAGTGACTAGATCCTGCCCAGTTAGTGTGTGACTAGGATGTGGTACCACAGCCCTGATGTTCCATGGCCGAGTCTTGCCCCCTTAACCCCTGGATCAAGAGGAAAAACCTTTGCCTGATAAAGACATGCCCATTTCAACCATCTGCCAAACCATTCTCTATGCTGACCCATCTCTGACTAGTCAGACTAAAGATCTATCTTTATACCTGCTTGATATAGGTCTCTGGCCACCTGCCTAAATGCCATACTTTATCTGTTTTCTTCCCCTGGCATAAGACCCTGTTCCCAGGGGAGTACCTCTGGACAGCTCATGGATTCTTTTTTTTAATTACTCAATGAATTTTATTACATTTATAGTTGTACAACCATTATCATGACCAAATTTTATAGGATTTCCATTCCAAACCCCCCATGCATCCCCCCACCCCCCAAACCATAAGTTTTTCAAAGTCTGTGAGTTAGTATCTGTTTCGCGAATAAGTTCATTGTGTCCTTTTTTTTTTTAGATTCCACATGTAAGTGATAGCATTTGATGTTGGTGTCTCTCTGTCTGACTGACTTCACTTAGTATGATAATTTCTAGGTCCATCCATGTTGCAAAAAATGCTGTTATTTCATTCCTAATGGCTGAGTAATATTCCATTGTGTATATGTACCACATCTTCTTTATCCACTCCTCTGTCAATGGACATAGAGGTTGTTTCCATGTCCTGACTATTGTATAGAGTACTACAATGAACCGTGGAGTATATGTATCTTTTTGAGTCACGGTTTTCTCTGGATAGATGCCCAGGAGTGGGATTGCTGGATCAAATGGTAATTCTGTTTTTAGTTTTCAGAGGCATCTCCATACTGTTTTCCACAGTGGTTGCACCAATTTACATTCCCACCAACAGTGTAATAGGGTTCCCTTTTCTCCACACCCTCTCCAGCACTTATTGTTTGTAGACTTTATGATGATGGCCATTCTGGCTGGTGTAAGGTGGTACCTCATAGTGGTTTTGATTTGCATTTCTATAACGATGAGTGATGCTGAACATCTTCTCATGTGTTTTTTGGCCATCTATATGTCTTCTTTGGAGAATTGTCTGTTTAGATCTTTTGCCCATCATCTCATAGATTCATCAAGTCCACCATTACTGCACCTAACATTCAGCAGCGATGCTTCTCAGTACCACTGTCCCCAGCCCAGTTTCCAATCAGTACCACATGCCTGTCCTACAGCTCCTGCTTTCGGAATAGGCAGTCATGTTTTGCTGCCCCCAAGACTAGTGATGTGCTGTCCACACTAAGAGAGCGTGTAAGGTATTATTAATCATTGTTCTGGAAAAATAATTATGCTGGATGCCCAGGGCTGGGCATTCTACAAAGGTCTGAGCCAATGGTGAGCCCTAGACCAAAAACAGACAAACCAGAAGGAAAGGCCACTGATCTGCGGGCTAGCCAGCAGCCTTGGAGGCTGGTTAAAAAAATGATTGGAGAGTTCCCATTGTGGCTCAGCAGGTTAAAAACCCAACATTGTCTCTGTGAGGATGCAGGTTCAATCCCTTACCTCCATCAGTGGGTAAAGGGTCCAGAGTGTCCACAAGCTGAGGCACAGTTGCAGATGTGGCTTGGATCTGGTGTTGCTAGGGCTGTGGCATAGGTCACAGTTGCAGCTCTGATTCAACCTCTAGCCTGGGAACTTCCTTATGCCATAGGTGAGGTCATAAAAATAATAATAATAATAAAAAAAAAAGATGATGGAGCCAACATCACAGTGTGGAATTTAAAATAACATGTGTAGGAAAACTGCCAGTTAGTAGTGTGTGCTGCAGATGAAAGACTGAATCAGAGCTGAAGAAGCTAGGATGATCAAGAAGGCTGGTACGTGAAAAATGGAGAATCAGATGAACATCAGTAAAAGTCAAAGTTTGCCTGACCAAGAGCCCTGAGACCTGGCTGCACTGTCAGTTCCTGCAGCTGCCTCCCCACTCCCCAGACTCCCATTTGATTCATACAATGTTCTCTGTATTGTTCCTGTTCATGAATTCCTTATAATCAAAGTTGCCTGACTATGAACTTACAACCATGCCTATTCAACACTTCCTCTTAGACACCCAAGATCATGAACAGGACCATGGCTCCCCAGTCTCTATTCCTTCATTTCCCCTGGACACCAAGTTTGCCTGCCTGAGACATCTATGAAATCAGGTCCTCTTCTCCACTCGAGTTGATGTTACGTGGTTCACTCCTCGGTATGGTCTCTCCATTTCAGGAGCTACCACCACCTCCAAAGTGCCCTCTCTGTTACTCATCCACTCGACCTCCACATAACTCAGTACTACTCAATGATAAATAATGTTCCTCTGGACAAGTAATATGAAAAGAAAGCATAACAAGAAAAAAACAGATTCTACTCATCACAGCAACTAAATCTCTAAGGTATCCAGAAATGAATCTAACCCAACATGAGCAAGAAGTGCAAGAGGAAATATACAAAAGATTAAAAGACTTGAATAAATGAGAAACAGAACATATGCACAGAAAGGATCATTACTGTCAAGATGTCATACTCCCCAAATTACCTATACATGCACTGCAATTCTCATCAAAATTCCAGGAGTTCCTGCTGTGGCACAATGGGATCAGCAGCCTGTCTGCAGCACCAGGACACAGGTTCGATCCCTGGCCTGGCCCAGTGGGTTAAAGGATCTGGCATTGCCTCAGCTGCAGCATAGGTCACAACTGCAACTCAGATCCGATCCCTGGCCCAGACACTCCATATGATGCGGGGCGGCCAGAAAAAGAAGGAAAAAAATTCCAACAGGGTGTGTGTCTGCCTGTGTATGACTTGACAAATTAACTTCCAAACTTCTATAGAAAACACAACGACCAAAAGTAGCCAAGAAAATGTATGAAGAGGAACTTGGGGAAACTTGCCCTACCAGATATCTAGATTTATTATAAAGCTATATTGTCAAGACAGTGAAGTGCTGATGGAAGGCTCTAAAAAGAAGCAAAGAAACACACTAGAGAACCCACAAACAAACACATGCACACTGAAAATTAGATACCAACAGAAGATGCATCACAAACCACAGAAAAGGTGGAGTCAAAAACAGAACAGGATTCCTACCTTAAAGACACTAAAAACAGCAAATGTGATTAAAGGTGACCGAGGACCTAAGTTGGAAAGGCAAGACTCTAAAACTAGTCAAAGAAATATAAAAGAGCATGTTTACAATCTTAGGATGAGGAAGGATTTTAAGGAGATAGAAAAAGCACAGACTATAACTGGAAAGATGAATAAATTTGACCACAACAAAATATTAAACTTCTATACCTCAAAAGATGCCATTAAAAAAGTGAAAATGCAAGCCACAGACTGAAAAATACATGAGGGATAGAAAGATAGACATAGATTAGATAGATAGATAGATAGATAGATAGATAGATAGATAGATAGATAGATAGATGATAGATAGATAGTCAGACAGATAATCATTGACGTTCCATATGTAGAAAATATAAAGAACTCCACAAATCATTAAGAATTTTTTTTTCCAGTAGAAAAATGGGAGGGAATTTATCAAGAGGAACTAGACTGGGCAAATACTCCAATGAAAAGATGCTCAACCTCATTAGTAGTTATGGAAATGTGGACCTGAGCCCAGCAAGATACCATTTTAAACAACTGGATTTATCACAAGACATCCCATATACTGCTGCTGAGCATGTAAATGGTACCACCACATCATAGAACAATTTGACAACAACTCCTAAAGCTGAAAACACAGATAAAGTATGACCTAGAACTTTCATTCTCAGGTGTTTACTGGAGAGAAATACTGCATATGCACACAAGGAAATGCAAACAAAAATATTCCCTGAAGCCTCATATATATAATAGCGAAAACAGGAAAACAACTTAAATCTCCATTAAGAAGAGAACAGATAAATCAATGTTAAGATATTCATATAGGAGGACATTAGCAGTTAGAATAAATTTTTTAAATGCATGTATATGTGTGTATATATGGAAACAACTCAAAATTGTACTGTTACTGGACCATTCCCATCATGTTCTTCTTTATCCCACCTCTTTAAAAAAAAAAAAAAAGAGTCTCCTGAGCCTACTTCCACCATGCTATCCCATCCTCCTTTGCTTCCTCTCTGCCAGAAAACTCCCTGACAATTTCCTACATTAGAAGTTCTCAAGTCCTCTCCTTTCATTTCCCTTCAACACACTTCAATACAGTTTTTTTTCCCAACAGCTCACTAAAATTGTTCTCCTTAATTCCCCCAGTGATCTCTGTGGTGATAAACCAACTCCTCCATCCTCAGTATCATTTTGGGAGTTCCTACGAGCCCTGTTGGCACGGCTGACCACACCCTGCTCTGTGACCCTTCTCCATTTGGCTTCCAGGATTTTGTGATACCTGGATATCCTACTTTGCTCATCACTCCTCTGCCATCTCCTTGGCTGGGGCCTCCCCTCCTCCCTGATCTCTAAAGACTGGAGTGTCCCAAGGTGGCCTCTCTGTATACATTCTGTCTTCTCTCCCTTGGTGAGCTTAACCAGTCTCACGCATCATACCTTCTATAGGCTAATGACCCTCAAATGCATGTTCCCAGCTCAGACCTCTTTCCCAAATTTCAGACCCACATGAGACAGAGGAAATGCAATAGTCCAAACCCAATTCCTGATTTTTCCCTCCACAAAGCATTGTACCCTTGCTGTCATCTCATCTCAGCCAGCAGCAACTCCACCCCTCCAACAGCTCTGGTCACAAGGTCTGAGTCATCCTGCTGCAGGACTGCATACAGAGAGACAGGACACCGAGGCTTATTGCCAAGAAGCAGTGTTTATTTGCGCCGGCACTGGCTCAGCAGATTCATATCCAGAGGCCGAGCCCCAAATGCAGCAGGGCGTCATTGCCTATATACCCTCCATCAGTTTCCCCTTTACATTTTGGTCCCTTTGTCCTCCTTATAAGGTAACATACACTCTGTACATTTTGGTTGGATGGTCTATGTTACCAAGTTATGTGTGTGCACATAGATACTGATTATGCCACGTTGCCTTCCCCTTGTTCTGGGAGGGCCCTTAACCACAATCCTTGACTCTTTCCCACTCCCTACACCTAATCTGTCAGTAAATCCCATTGCCTCTGCCTTTCAAAAACACCGAACCTGTCCACTCCTCTGGTCACCTCTACCATCTTGGTCCAAGCCACCAGCACCTTTCTTCCAAATGACTCCTAATTGGTCTCCCTGACTCTACTCACTGTATTCCCATGTGACAACTGGAACAAGCCTTTTGCAATACTATGGCATCTTTTCATTCCACAATAGCCTGAATTTCCCTCGGAGTAAAAGCCAAAGGACTAACACGCTACACCCCATCTTCCCTCACCTCTGACCACACTTGCAGTCATTGCCAAGGCTCCAGTCACATGAATTTCCTCAGTGTTTCCAAAGTATGCTAGGCATACTTCTGCCTTCTGAACCTTTCTGCCTAGGACATTCTTCCCTCAGAAAAGTGTGTGGCTAATTCCCTCACCTGCTTCAAAGTCCACTCAACTATTGGCTAATGAGGCCTATCCTTATCAAATTATTTAAGATTGTAATTGGAGCTCCTGCTGTGGCACAGTGAGTTAAGAATTCAACTGCAGTGGCTCAGGTCACTGCAGAGGCACAAGTTTGATCCCTGGCCTGGCATAGTGGGTTAATGATCCCATGTTGCTGCAGCTGTGGCATGGTTTGCAACTGCAGCTTGGATTTAATCCCTGGCCTAGAAATTTTCATATGCCTCAGCCATAAAAAATAAATACAATAGAGCTATAATCCCCTACGCCCTCCAATATTTCTAATCTGCTTCTTCTACCTTACAGTGTCTCCTTCATACATATAATTTACTTTTTAAAATGTCTATTGTATATTGTCCCTCTCCTTTAGCTAGAACATTAGTGCCAAGAGAGAAAGAATCTTTCCTTTGTTCCCTTGATGCACCCTAAGCACCTAGAACTATGTCTAGCACAAAGCAAGTGCTCCATAAAAACTTGTTGAATTAATACCTCCAAAAAATACAATGGAGACCAGAAAAATATTGGAGCAAAATATGTACAGGAAGAAACCATATTTTTATTGATGTATAGTTGATTTACATTATGTTAGTTTCAAGTATACAACATGGAAATTATAATTTCTTAAAGATTATACTCCATTTATAGTTATTACAATATAGCTATAGTCCCTGTGCTTTGTAGTATATCCTGTTGCTTACTTATTTTATACCTAGGAGTTTGTATCTGTTCCTATAGTGCTCCTTCCCTCTCCCCTCTGGTAACCAATAGAATTTGTTCTCCATATTTGTGAGTTTACAGAATAATTTAAAGATTATCTCCTCAACAATCGTTTCTTATGAGGAGGGTAAGAGTGAAAATGGGGAAGGGGAAGGACAAGACAGGAAGACAAAAAAAAAAAAAAAGAGGAAAAAGAAGAGGTTCAGTTTTATAAAATTGTGCCACCTCAATGTTTACAAACACATTTAAGTTTTATAACATATGTCAGCTAGGTAGAAAATAGTTTCTACACAACAATCTCCTTGCTCCCTTTGGTTTCCCCTACTTTTCTGCTATTTTTCTCCTTCCTTTCCTTTGTTCCAGTTGTTAGAAATGACCCAAACTCTTTCTCCTCATGGGAACAGCAGAAGGGAACATATCTGAGAACATATTATCTTGATTTTCCATTTCTGATCTGCACAAGAAGGTGAAAGGTTGTGTAGTACTTAAGAGAATGGGTTTTGGAGTCTGAAAGCCCTGAGCTCAAGTCCTGGCCAAGAGAACTTACTGGCTAATGTGCATATGGCAAGTTACTTAACCTTTCACGTCCAGAGTAGAGACAAATACTAACGGTACTTACCTTACAGGGTTACTATGTGAAGAGTAAACAAGGTAAGAAATGTAAGGTGCTTAGCTTAGCAAAATGCCTGGCACGTGATGAACACTAGGAAATCTTAGCAACAATTATCACCAGGTTTCACAGTTGGGTTTCCTTGAGCTTGATACTATAAATCACTCTGTGACAGGCATTATTTTCTACAACCACTGGGAGTAAGGAGCAAGAAGTCACTTACATAGAACTTTCTAGGTGGTAAGCAGTGTAAAAGAGTAAAGTAATAAAGCAGACTCCCTTTTGTCCAGGTTGTTAGAATCACAGAATTGCAGGTTTAGGAGTAACTTTCAATTACTCAATCAGCCAAAAGCTTGATTATCCTCGGTGGCATTTCCACCCTATTTCTGAGCATTCTGGTATGAAAAAGCTTATCATTTTTTAAGTCAGCGCATCCATGCAGAAGGCTCCACCTAACACTGAGCAAAAAGCTGTTTCTCCAATGCAACTACTAAGTGATCCTAAATTTATGTGTCCAAACTATAAAGAACTGAGCTAAACTCTCCACACACTTCTATCTTCACATATTTAAAAAACACTTTCAATTACTTTATTAAACATCCTTAAAGTGAACTATCTACCATGTTTTCTATGATAACATGTCTTAAATTTCCTTACTCTCCTGTTGGTTCCCTTCCAAATCATTCTAATTCACCTAAATTCCTCTTAAAGTAAATTTATATATAAAAATATATATTATTTTACTTCCTGTTAAAAGTTGACCTTAGAAAAACAAAACATTACATATTTTCTAGGAAGTGATCATGAAGTCCATTACAACATATCAGACAAAGAACATCTCTTTCAATTTCTTATTCTTTCTGGATACAGACTCACACACACGCACGTACCACTGATCTCAATGAGGCAGCATAACGTATTGGTCAAGAGCGCAGACTCTGGAGCTGCACTGCCCAGGTTCAAATACCGGCTCAACTCTTGTTGGTATACACCTTGGGGGGTAAGTCATTTGACCTCTCCATACCTCAGTATCTTCACTGCAGCTACCTCATGCCAAGATGGTCAGGAGTAAATGCGTTAACACATGTGAAATGCTTAAACAGGCCATATAGTGAATGCTTTAACCTCTATTCCCTATAAATACTAGCGACCCTTGGGCTAAAGGTGGATATATATAAAGACCATGAGTCCTAAAATTACCTTTGTACTCGTAGATGAGTTTCATTTTTCCAGCTAAACTGAGACCTATAGTTTGAGTTAAATTTAAGCAAATGTCTATGTCCGTTCTGAACAACAGACAAAACACTGACTTTGACTTTGCTGTTCCAATCAGTTCAGTATTACCTGATCACCTAAAAGTCTGTCACCTATTAGAGCACAAAACTGTGTAAGACAGTCCTTCTTTCACACATTCCTTAGTGAACCTGGGAATAGGCACATAGACAAATTACAATAACGTGGGCAATGCATTGGCTGTATGGATAAAGGGCTTGGGGAACAACAACACAACAATAAAGATATGAAGTGATAATTCGTGGCCTGATGTTTTACTACAAATAGGAGAACGTCTAAGTAGCTAGAGGAAAATAATTGTTTTGAATCATATCTTGAATAAACTAGTATGAATAAATTAATTTTATATTTCACATTGCAACCTGAAGGGGTAAAAAAACCAACCCTTCCACATGGTTCACCGCCCACTGACCAGAGCAGCCTAATCTAACGGGCATCTGGCCACTGATGCTCAGGTCCTGTGGCTAAACGCTCACCCCCATCAACAACATGGCAGGACAGAGCAAGGGTTCCCAGCACCAGGGGTCACAGAAGCAGCAATTCCCAACTCAGTCCTGCTGCTCCTTAGAAGAATCAGATTGACTGCTGTCCTGTTGCCATCTGATGCTGTAGAAAATTCAAAGATAATATAGTAAGATCTTTCAAGAAGCAGGACGTGACTCAAGTTATCTTACCCCCTACTCTGCGAGCAGCAGAGGATTAAACAGGGAGGATTGAAAAGACCCTATTTTTACTCCACATAATTATTTCTGCAGAATCTACCTTTGGTCATTGGGCAGAATTAATGTGGCAATCAAATGAGAAGAAATACAGACAAAGAGAACAGACCATGGTGGCCAAGGGGGTAGGGGGTAGGGGAGGGAAGGATTGGGGGTTTGTTATTAGCAGATGAAAACTAGTATATATGGGATGGATAAACAACAAGGTTTTCTATTGCATAGCACAGGGAACCAAATTTAATATCCTCTGGCAAACTGTACTGGAAAAGAATACGAAAAGAATATATAAATGAGTCACTTTGTTATATAGCAGAAATTAACACAACATTGTAAATCAACTATCCTTTAAAAATATTTTTTTTAAAAATGGGAAATAGACCTTGAAGATCAAGAACATAGGCTTTGGTACCAGAGTAACCTAGGTTCAAATCTCAGCTGCAACACTATTTCAAAAATAATCTCTTCTACTTGGTAGAAGAAATCATCTAGGAATCAGCTTTATTTTTTCAACAATTAACCAAAGGCCACTTACTCAAACCTGTCCAAGCATCTGTTCCTCAGAAGTAAAAAAGGAGATGATAAGAACATCTATCCCTTAAGGCTGCGAGGATTCAGACAGAAGCAAATACAACATGTTCAGCCAGCGCCCAGCACTAGAACCATTAGCTACTGTTACTACTGGTGCTACAACCTGTTCTGAAAACTAAAGAACAATATAATTGTAAGATATTTATTATCCAAGGGCCTATTATATAGCCCAGAGTAATCTACTCAATACTGTATAATAACCTATACGGGAAAAGAATCTGAAAAGGAACAGATATATATGGATATGAATAAATGATTTACTTTGCTGTACAGCTCAAATTAACCAACCTTCTAAATCAATTATAATCCAGGAGCTCCCGTTGTGGCTCAATAGTAATGAACCCAACTAGTGTCCATGAGGACTCGGGTTCAATCCCTGGCCTCGCTTAGTGGGCTAAGGATCTGGCATTGCCATGAGCTGTGGTCTCAGAAGCGGCTCAGATCCCGCATTGCTGTGGCTGTAGTGCAGACCGGCAGCTGCAGCTCCGATTAAACCCTTAGCCTGGGAACTTAGAAATGCCTTGGGTACAGCCCTAAAAAGACCAAAAAAAAAGCTCCAATAAAATTTCTTTTTTTTTTTTTTTTTTTGCTTTTTAGGGCCACACCCACAGCATATGGAGGTTCCCAAGTTAGGGGTCCAATCAGAACTACACCTGTCGGCCTATACCACAGCCACAGCAATGCCAGATCCGAGCCACGTCTGCAGCCTACACCACAGCTCATGGCAACGCTGGATCCTTAACCCACTGAGCCAGGGCAGGGATCAAACCTGCAACCTCATGGTTCCTAGTCGGATTTGTTTCTGCTGTGTCATGACAGGAACTCCCGAAACAGTGATTTTTAAAGTAGAATGTTAATGTTTCAGTATTATATAAAAACATGCCAAAGGATTTTTGCTATAGAACTGAAGTCATGCTTTCTATATTTCTCCAAAATTTGCATTTCTCCTAAACAATACATCATAAAACACTTTCCACACCTATGAATGTAATTTAAACTAGTTACATCAAATTATTGCATACCATTCCTTAGGAATGGTACACAATAATTTATTCAGTCATTTCCCTACTGACAAGCCATTCTCGTTGTTTCCAGCTATTCCCAACTGCAAACAAAATGGCATAACCATCCTTTCTCAGCAACCCTTGCCTACTTGTGCTTTTATTTCTACAGGATAATAAATTAACATTTGTGGAGCACACCCTATGGACAAAGCACTTTAATACTTTGTATTATCTGATTTAATACAACAGTATTATAAGGTGGTCTTTCAACAGTACTATAAGGTGGGTACTATAACTATCCTATTTTATAGAAGAGAACAGCTTCTAGTAACATTGAGCATCTTTGTCTTTAGTCACTGGCTACCTGTTTTCTTTTCAAGAACTGTCATCCGTGTTTTGTTTTGTTTTGTTTTTAACTGGGTTATAGAGGCACTTCACAAGTTATAGACTTTAGCCCTTTTTCTTCACATATATGACAGGTATTTTTCATAGACTGCCATTTTATTACTTTCTTCACAGATTATACATTATCATAGTTTGTTTATAAGTTATCAAATTCTGTAACTTTGCCATAAACAAAATTCCACTTATATGTAGTCAAATACTTTTCTCCTTTCTTTAAAGCTTCTCCATATGCTCTCTTATTTAAAAATATAAACCTCCAGTCCCAGGTTACACAACATTCTCATAAGTCTTCTTATTTTATGGTTTAGTTTTTGTATCTAAATCTTTATACACCAAAAATTTCTTTTTACATTTTAGGGATTTAATATTTATTGTTTCGGGTTAGTATAAACTAGTATAATAGCTGGCACCATTTATTAAACAAACTGTCTTTTCCAAATGGCCATGAGACCAAATGGCTCACAAGGTTTAAAATATTTGCTATCTTACTACAGAGAAAGTAAAGCAAACACCCAGGGGCCTGTTACACAGTTTTGCCAAATCTTACTTTAGAATTTTTTTCCGTTTTTAAATAAAATATTACAGATTAAAAAAAAAATTTTTGCTATCTTGTCTTTTACAGAAAACTTTGCTAACCCACTGACCTAAATGTTAATTGCCAGCCATAGGATGTTAATAGGGCTTTGCAATTAGTTTTAATCTCAGCTAACAGAAAATCCTCTTCTCTATTCTTTTGGTTATTTGGGGGCATTTATTCTTCTATATAAAGTTTCATATATTTTTATGCAATTTAAAAAAAACTTGAGACTTCATTAGGATTGGAATTGGGGTTGTATTAAATGGTATTTACATACTTTGTCATCCAAGAACACATACTTTCAAGTCTTGTTTTAAGCCCTTTCTTATGATTTTATTATTATTTCTGCATGCATTCACTATTATTTTTGTAAAATACATTCCTATTTTATATTTATATTCATATCTTCATATTTTGGTTTTGCCTCTGAATAGGGCCTTTTGGTCATTTTCCCTTTCTAGCTATTTAGTGCTAGTATAGGGAAAAACTATTGATTTTTTCATAGTCATTGTATATCAAGCCTTTCTCAATTCTTTTATTACTTCTCAGTTATGTCAAGTTTCCTGGGTTTCACATGTGTATAAGCACATCCCCTCAATACAAAATAATTTTTCTGTATTATAACAATGTGAGTTTGATGTCATTATTTAGTCTCTAGAATCATGTTGATTAATAATGGTGACAGCAGCATCCCAACGTTCTTCCTGACCAGGCTGCTGGTGACTTCAACAACCTCATCCCTTGCAAATACACCAACTTCTTGCTGTTACTCCAACAGGCCAAGCATATCCCTGCCATAGGCCCTTCACATGTGCCGATAATGTTGCTTCCTCCTCCTCCTCAGGCATTGACATTACTTCTCTCTTAAGCACTTGCTCAAAAGGCCTCCCTGAAGAGTGACCATCCCTACCCAACCTACCCAACTGTGTAACCATGGCTTTTCAAATACTTTTCTCCTTTCTTTAAAGCTTCTCCATGTGCTTTCTTATTTAAAAAAATAAACCTCCAGTCTGAGGTTATACAACATTCTCATTAAGTCTTATTTTTAATGGTTTAGTTTTTGTATCTAAATATACACCAGGGAGTTCCCGTCATGGCTCAGTGGTTAACGAATCCGACTAGGAACCATGAGGTTGCGGGTTCGATCCCTGGCCTTGCTCAGTGGGTTAAGGATCCGGCATTGCCATGAGCTGTGGTGTGGGTTGCAGACGCGGCTTGGATCCCACAGTTGCTGTGGCTCTGGCGTAGGCTGGCAGCTGCAGCTCCAATTCGACCCCTAGCCTGGGAACCTCCATATGCCTCGGGAGCAGCCCAAGAAATGGCAAAAAGACAAAAAAAAAAAAAAAATATATATATATATATATATGTATGTACATATATATATATATATATATACCAAAACTTTATCCTTCTTCCTAAGACTTATCATGACCTGATATAAATATATTTATTTACTGACTGTCTTACCCTGTAGAAGTGAAGCTCCAAGATGGCAAATGTTGTCTGTTCTGCTTGTTGCTATTTCTTCCATTTCTAGAACACCTACGAAGTGCTAGAAGTTGCTCGAGGATTACACTGCATGCATATGTAATTGTACTGGGAAGGCCTTTAGCATATTCTGATTTGGCAGGATGTCTTCTACAGTGTTGTAGTGAAGAATCCTGGCCATAGGGCCACCAGGCAGGTACCAGGCTTCCCTGAGGAGTTGTCAGGCTCCCAGCCAGCTTTGGAGTCCAGGTACTCACACCAGACCTTTCTGATAAGGACAGAGTAGGATAATTAAATAATTAGCTTAAAATCCCACTAGGGGGAGTTCCTGTTGTGTCTATAGTGTAGCTCCTGTTCGACCCCTAGCCTGGGAACTTCCATATGTGGGAGCTGTGGCCATAAAAATTAAAAAATAAAATAAAATAAAATCCCAGTAGGGAATCAAAGAGGGAATTTTAAATTTTTTTTTGGTCTTTTTTTTTTGTCTTTTCTAGGGCCACACCCACAGCACATGGAGGTTCCCAGGCTAGGGGTCTAATCAGAGCTATAGCTGCTGGCCTACACCAGAGCCACAAAAACACCAGATCTGAGACATGTCTGTGACCTACACCACAGCTCTCAGCAATGCCAGATCCTCAACCCACTGAGTGAGGCCAGGGATCAAACCCACAACTTCATGGTTCCTAGTCGGATTTGTTAACCACTAAGCCACAACGGGAACTCCAAAGAAGGAATTTTAAGGGAGTTTGGGAGGCTGTTATAAGCTAATGACCCCTCAAGAAAAGAATCTATTAACCTAGCAACCATCTACTCCACCTAGATGGAAGACCAGGCACATCTAAGCTCCTGATACACTCACACCACAAACCCTGACAATTAAAGCATGAGGTAATAGATATGGGGTCTACGTCTTGTTACATGAAGTCAGGGAGTTAATGGCCCTTGAAGAGCAGCATTTCTGCATGTAGCCAAGACAGGAATATAGGTGAAAGGGGAAAGAAACTAAGACAAGGAGGACATCATACCAAAACGAACCACCATATTTTAGTGTATGTCATTACCCTTTTGCTAATATACATGTGATATACATGTGTGTGTGTGTATATATATATATATATATACACATGTATAAAATATATAATAAATATATAAAATAAATATATATAATATACAGATATAAATATACATATATATGTATACTTTTTTTTTAGCCATGCCAGAGGCATGCAGAAATTCCAGGGCCAGGGATTGAACCTGTGCCACAGCAGCGATCCCAGCTGCTACAGTGACAATGCTGGATCCTTAACCCACTGCACCACTGGAGAACTCCCAATATACACATGATTTAAATAGCCCATGGCAGTCCTGATTAAACCATAGAGGTTCAAAGGAGGAACTAATGACGTAAGCCTTGACATCTGCCCAAAAATGTGGAAGAAGGTGGTCCTCTCCCCTCGTCACCTTTTCTTTGATTATAAAGCCCTCTCTGTTCTCAGGGCTGCTCCCTCTTGCCTGCCCCTTTTATTTCTCACAAGGGTCCTATGCTAATAAACTCTTCCTTGGCACATTGCTTTGACTTATGAGAAATTTTTTCTGCAGCAAGACAAAAGAAGCTGAGCTTCAGTAAGTCCTCACACCAGATGAGCAGTTCTAATTAAAAGACAGTGGGTTCAAGTCCCAATCTGAGTCCGGGCTGGGTTCGAGCCCCACATGAAATGAGGTGCAATTTCACCTTTCCTGAAAGCTTTGAGCTCCCAAGCAGCAGAGAAAAGAACCAAGTTCTGAAGCCTGGGCTGGTCTCACTCTGAGTCAGGAGTAAACCTTGGGTCCCTGTACCATTCCTGTTCTTCACTGGGTCTGTCTGGAAGAGCACAGAGGCACCAAAGGGAAGCTAGGACAGAATGAAAGCCCTCCATCCAAATCCATCCACATGTAAATACAGCTAACCCTTCACCAACATGGGGGTTAGGGAGCCAACCCTCCCTGCGGTAGAAAATCCGAGCACAGAGTCAGCCCTCCCTATATGTGGTTCCTCAGTATTCGAGGCTCCATATCCACAGATTCAACCAACCCCAGATCGTGCAGCCCTATAGTATTTACTACTGAAAAAAAACCCATATATAAGTGAACCCCTGAAGTTTAAACCTGTGTCAATTCGAAAATCAATTATAAACACAAAACCCAGGTAAAAGTACTGCGTATGCAAAGAAAACATTTTCAGGACCAGACCTTTAGCTGTCCCTTATTCAAACCTCTCAAGTCCCTTCTCCTGGAAATTTGGAAGCAGATGTTTTAGGTGGTTAAGAGGAAGCTCAGAGGCACAGGTTTAGAAGCCACCTTTCCAGAATTCCTTCTGGAGTCGAATTTCACTCTACTACAGGTAAAATACAATTCAATTTACAAAATGAATTACGCCAAAGTACACTTTCTACTTACACATTTTTGGTCTTTTGTCTTTTTTTTGTTGTTGTTATTGTTGCTATTTCTTGGGCCGCTCCCGCGGCATATGGAGGTTCCCAGGCTAGGGGTTGAATCGGAGCTGTAGCCACCGGCCTACGCCAGAGCCACAGCAACTCGGGATCCGAGCCGCGTCTGCAACCTACACCACAGCTCACGGCAACGCCGGATCATTAACCAACTGAGCAAGGGCAGGGACCGAACCCGCAACCTCATGGTTCCTAGTCGGATTCGTTAACCACTGCGCCACGACGGGAACTCCTACTTACACATTTTTGAATATTTGAAACAAAGACTCTGTAATAGCTCAAAGAGACTATGAGTTCACTGGAGTTTTTATCAATCAATGCATTTTCTAAATAATCCCAGAAATCATGAAAACAAAAATGAAATGAATATTTAATGGTATATTCTCACCTGAAAATGGAAATGGAGTTTGCTCGTTTCTAACAACGTGATTCCTTTCTTTCCCAATTTTCCTGCAGGCAGTCACTTTAAATTGATTCCTTTTCTACTGAAGATTACATCTGGCTGGGGGAAATGTTTTACATACTTTATTTATTATTATAAGTTATTTGGAAGGCTGTTGCTGTTTGTTCGGAGAGTACCCCAATGTCATTCCAAAAAGGCTACTCACCACATATGGTGGTTGGAAAAAGCAAGCACTCTGTCATCCTAAGTCACAAGAAAGAATATTTCCACTGCCCCTATTGTAGGTTCTTTCTAGGGTCCTTGGGGAAGCCAGGGAACTCCAGTGAGTCACAGACTTACTCTTATGAGATAACAGTTCTACCATTTGTAGAGTGCTTTATCGTTTTCAAAACCTCACATCAGACTTTAGCCTCACTAATACTTCAGAGACAACATTTTAAGATAAACAGAGGATTCCTGTTAAGGAGCTTTATGGCCATAAACCTCAGAACAGACTGCATTATTAAACTGCAGGCTGCAGCTCACAGCACCCAAATACAAGAAATGGAGTGTTAATGAGCTAATGGGATTATAAAGGCATTAATAGACCTCTGGGATACAAAAACTGAAATTAAGTTCATCCTTCTCCAGGCTAAGCATAAGTCATTTTCTGTTATATTTTTTAAAACAGAGCAAAATTAAATTAAAAAGTGAGGGCTCTAAAAAGATGAAATAATCCTCATGTAAATTTAAAACTGGATTAACTAGATGATTTTTGAGGGTCCATAAGTTGATTAGACTCCCTAAAGGGACTTTAAGGCTTTAAGTGACTAAACAATCCTTCAGTGTCCCCTGAAGTTCTTTAATGCTGTAATATAATTTACGCGGACAATATAAATAATTACATTGCTTTTCCTTGGAAGAGACTGAAATGATTTCTACAGATTAGACCAGACTTACATCTTTTATTTAACACAGAGCCCATGTGAGGCATTTTGTTTAAATTATTTTAGCCATCTGAAAAGACACCCTATCCATCTATAGCTGAAGTCTCCAGGGAGATGTTGACTCACTCAAGAAACTTCTCTCTCAGCTAATCATTGCAAAAAAAAAAAAAATTTTTTTTTGGCCACCTGCAGCATATGGAGTTTCCAGGCCAGGGATCAGATTAGAGCCACAGTTGAGACCTACACCACTGAATCCTTAACCCACTGTGCCAGGCCAGGGACTAAACCTGGGTCTTGGCTCTCCAGAGATGCTGCCAATCCCATTACGCAAAGAGGGAACGCCTGTAAACTTTTTTTTTTTTTTTTTTTTTTTTTAAGAGTAGGAGTTCCTGCGTGGTTCAGTGTGTTAAGGACCTGGCATTGTCACTGCTGTGGCGCCAGTTTGATCCCTGGCCCAGAAGCTTCCGCATGCCATGGGAAAGGCCCCCCCCCCCAAAAAAAAAGCAGGAGAAAAAAACAAAAGTCTCAATTTTTAAAAGTAGGAAAGAAAAGAGAGAAGAGGTTGACTCATTTGCCCAAGACCATCAGCCACCCACTGAAAACCAGGCCTGCCTTCCTCTTCCAGGCCTAGAGCTCTGTGTACTACCCAGACCCTCAGCCGCCCTATAGCTTGGGGGCTGCAGAACCAGGACAGTAGGCTTCATGGTAGCAAAAAAGAAAGAAGGCGTGGGCCAGATGATCCTCACAAAAGGCTAAAGGCAGGCCTGCTGCAAAAACAAACCCTGCCAGCTCCAGCTGGAAGCCCTTCTCAGGAGTTCAGTGATGCAAGCAAATTCAGCTTCGGCCTGCACGTTGCTGGGAGTGACTTTGGGGCGACAGTTGGTAAAAATCAAGAAATATTCATAACATACCCCCTACAAAGGATTCAAGATGCCAAACATGTATTCCTTCCATCTTCATTTTGATTAATGGACCAAAAAGGAATGCAAATCGATCCCATGTTTGTAGCCCTGGCTGGAATAGATGGCTAGAGGATCCAATCCAACAAGGCCATGTATGCTTCTTCTCAAGATTAATAGTCATGGAAGTTTCAGGGAGCCTCCCTTCCCCTAGAGTAGAACTGTTACAGACTGAAATTTACTTGAGAGATTTCAGGTTTTCAACATCCTTTCCTTGTAACCCAAGAACCCTCTCACTGAGTTCAGCCTTATTGGACTAAATATCTCACAAGAGCCACACGTTTTAAAAATTACCTCATGGAAAAAAAAAAATAATAAGATGATATACTACAGTGGAATATTGTTAACATAGTCAATAAAGGATTACTTGTCCTATGGTAGACACTAAAAAACTCTCATTGGCATAATTTAGCAAAATCTATCAGCTACACAGCCCTGACTTTATAATAAACTCAATATATACTGCACTAACGATTTTAAGAGTAAACAAAATTCCATGGATAAAAATGTCATTAATAAATGGTTCAGAGCATCTAACAATGCAGTTAACATTATCCTAGTAAAAGAGATAGATGAGCAGCTGGTAATGATAAAACAATGCTAATAATAATGCTTTAAGTGTTTGTAACAACCTATTTGTATTGCCCTAATTGTTGGCTCTATAAAAAATAAGTAAACTATGTGGGCAAAAGCAGAGAAAACTAAAGCATAAAGGTTGAGGTGAAGGGAAAAGTGTCAATGAAATTTTGTGAACTGAAGATTTTTGGCAAAAGATGCAGTCTTTCACTGATGCAAAATATCCTTCCAAGATGATTCAGTGATTGGTCAAAGAACAAAAGCGTCTAAGTCATATAATACCATCACTTCTAAGAGAAGAACACTTCCCAGTATCCTTCCCAATATTATGCAATCATATGCTCTATATTTTGTACTTTTCTTCCTTCCTTCCTTCATTTCATTCTTTCTTTCTGTCTGTCTGTCCTTCTTTCTATCAGGTATGGCAAATGGAGGTTCCCAGGCTAGGGGTCAAATTGGAGCTGCAGCTGCCAGCCTTCACCACAGCCACAGCAATACCAGATCCAAGCCACATCTTTGACCTACAACTCACAGCAATGCCAGATCCTTAACCCACTAAGCGAGGCCAGGGATCAAACCTGCATCATCATGGATACTAGTTGGGTTTATTACTGCTGAGCTGCAATGGGAATTCCCTGCTCTATATTTTGTGGTTGGTATTTCTTAAAGGTATTGTTTTGTTTTTGTTTTTGTTTTTTTTTTAAATAGCCATTCTTATTTATTTCTGAAGGACACCACACTCCCAACATGCTTTCTATTTGTTTTCATCTACAACATCCCTGACATTACATGCATCTGTTTAACACATCCAATGACATGGAACCTACTTCTTTTCAGCTATTCCAAAATAGAAGCATAAAAAGCATAAGTCTCCTTCCAGGTCATGACAGAGGTCAGGTCTCAGGAGGAAACAAGTCCTTCTGGGCATTCAGCTAGACAGATCATATCTCAAGTATCCTTTTTAAGCCATTTGTCCAGAGATGAGATTATCATGCGGGTGATGGCAGGTAAACCCTGTGTGAGCCTTTAGACATGGAGACTATGTCCAGAGAAAGGCAGTCAGTACCTCAAGGAAGTACCTTTTAGAAACCAAAACTGTAACAGTAGAAAGGGATGGAATATTTAGTCCAGAGATGAGAAGACTAGGAGGAGGCTTGGAAGCTGCCCAAATACTTGAAGACAAGCCATATGGAAGTAGGTACACACATTCTTATGAGAAAGATGAAACAGAATCAACAGGTGAAAGTGCAATAAAAGCAAATTTCAATGCAAGTCTTTCTAACAAACAGAACTGCAAGACAAGAAAACTTGTTGCCTCGTTTTATGGGAAGAGTCTAGAGTCTAGGAGGAGCTTGATGATGGTCCTTCAGGGTGTAGCTATGCAAAGACGCTGGGCTGGGTGGCATCCAAAGTCTACTCTCTTTGGGCTACTTTTCCTACATCACGTTGGGCAAAACGGCCAATATCTTTGCCTCTCAAGTTGTAAAACTACAGTCATTTTATAGTTTTATGGTTGTATGAGAGAGGAGGAAAGTATTTTTCTTGTAGAGATAATGAAGCATTTTGGAGCCCTGTGGCTGTGGGAGGGATCAGCTAGCTAGATGCAGAGCAGCGAAGATCTTGATCATGCACATGAAGGCAGGTAAACCCTGTAAGAGCCTTTGGAGTCATTGAGGAGGAAGGAGCATAAAAATCCCATGGGAAGTGCTGCAACCTGGGAACAGACGTACAGGTTCTGCAGGACTCTCTCTCCCACAGGAAGGTCTGGCTCTCTCTCTCCTACTTGTGAAAGCTTTTTCAGATGCCCTAAATTTCAGTCACATGGAAACTGAGGTTGTTGGGCTTCCTTAAAATTCCATTCTTCAAAAATAAATCTTTCATTCCTAGAGAAACTAATTAAAAACAAAAAAAAAAATCCATATTTCCAACCATCTACCCTTTTGGTCAGAAATACTATTGAGAAACTAGAGTCTCAGATAAAAGGCTGCTTAAGAGATTAGTCAACCCCCCTCCACCCTTTGGCACCTCCAGCCCAACCTCCCCTGGAGGAGTTTAGCCACATCAAGAAACAGAAGAAACACATCTTAAGTGATTCACACCAAAAAGATGAAGAGTTCCCAGCTGCAGGACAGGGACTTGCAATGTGGTTACTCCACATGGTATCTGTCACACCTCACCATCGCAATCCATGGTAACAGTGAAGCTTAATCTTTCCTTTTGTTCCTCCCCACCCACCCAGTTAAAGAAAAGTTTGGGAAATGTGGGAGGAAATTAATACAGAATAGGATGAGAATTAATAACATACTGAGATTTCTGCAGTCACAAATTCATACGCAGGTCCATGATTGAAAAAAAATAAAGAAAAAAACAAGAAGAGCTAAGAGAAAGGAGTCATTTTATTATTTTCTAAGTGTGACATGAGAAATCAGAAGTTAATAGGAAAATGCCTTAACAGAAGATCACTCCATAACATTATTAGTAATGTGACTGTAACCAAAGGGAAACTAATGATTAGAAGCTAAGCATCAGCTACCCTGCAGCTTTTAGAAAGAAACTCAGCAATAACTCATTGAACCAGCACTGTAAGGAGCTGAGTTATTCAACATATTTGAAAGTTCACCCCACTCATACCTTTAAGCAATATGATTGTATTTCAAACACAGTATAGAGAACATAGTGACAGGTAGAATGTGGAACAATCAATTATAATATGATGCAATCAAGGTAGACGTCTACCTTATTTCTACATTAAATGACTACAAACCACAACGACTTTTTAAATATTCTATTTACTTTTTATTGTTTTTTTTTTTCTTTTCCCATAGAGTGCCTTGTTTTCAGGCTAGCAGTACAACAGCTTTAGTCTGTCAACATCCTGACCTTTGTCAACATAACTTTTCCCCATCTTCTAATGTACCGCTTCTACATCTTCTAATTTGTGGCTTCTAATCTCATGTGGGCTATGACACTAAGTAAACAAGTTTGTTAGAAGTCTATGCCAAGTACAAGTTGAAGGGATATGATCAAGGGCCTTACACATCCAGCATGCATGTGCTTTTATGCATGGGTTTTAAGGCAGCCTACTACAAGCTACTTATAAATCTTTTTCTACCTCCTTCATGATTCTTAGCCACATGATGGAAACCAGATTCTAAGACCCCTAACCTCTAGATAAATGGGAAGTTCAAAAATTATGGGTCAAGAGACGAATTTTGATTTCATGCCTACTCTAGGACGCCACTCATACTGGTAGTTATGAAAGATACAGAGGTAAAAGGCAGAATCTAAAGGGAATGAGACGACATTAAAAACTAAAACCTGAAGGGTACCTGCTCTCAGAGATGGAAGGAAAGTGCCCTGAGAATACTAAGAGTGAGTCCAATGCAGATTTAAAGGACAACAGGAAAAATGGGTCCAGAAAAGCTTCCTGGAGGATAAATTATGTAAACTGAGTGTTGAAAGACTCATCAGAGCTCAGATCCATCTGGAGGAAGGAGATGCAGAGGAAACAGCATGTGTCAAGGCACTGTGGCAACAAGGAACAGGATGTGTTCAAGAAACAGCAATCGATTTGAGAGAACTAGGCTACCACATGTGTGGGAAGAAAATGGCAGAACGTGATAGGAGATGGCACACCAGGGCCAGAGAACAGGAGGACCCATATGTCATAACAGGATTTTAGATTCTGTCTGGAGGGCAACCCCAAACCACCAACTGAACAGTACTATAAGAGGAATGATTCATGAAAAATTACCCAGGCAAGAAGGGGGGCTTCAAAGGAGGAAGAGGATACTATAACCTAGAGAGAAAATCTGATGGCTTGAGTAGAGGGTGCTGAGAATGGAAGAAACAAATGGTCCAAGAGGTAGTGCAGGTGATCCAGTCCAAATAGAGTGGGTTAAACTGGGGAGGTCGGGGGGTTGGGGGAAGGAGGGGATTAGAAGGAGAGCAGCTGTGAACATTTAAAAAGGCCAATACCAGAGAGTTATAATAAAACCACTATAAAACTTGGGCTAGTGGATATCAGTTCTGCTCGCAAAACTGGAGAAATAATTTTCCACTTCGCAAAACTGGAGAAATAATTTTCCACTTGATTATGGTAAAGAGAAGATAAAGCAAGCAAAAGAAAAGCCTAAGGACACAAAGTATTCAACTAGAAATAAGAGAGAGAACTCCTTCGTCAAACAAAAAAGGGAAATGGTAACTTCTTATAATACTTGTATTATTTTATGCCTTTAATTAATACTGAGGTATAACATTTAATATATTCCAAAATGCTCAAAGATGGCTTTCCTTCCTTTCACAGAGCCTCTGACATAGACGGCAGTTAAGGCCATTCTGCCCAATTCTCCTCTTAACGTCTCTGCCAGATGATCATCAAGTTTCTCCCATTCATGAGGGTCTTACAACCACAAGAGGAAACTCATCGCTTTTTTTGACAGTTCTGATTTATAGTCCCTTTATAGGGAAAACTTTATGGATAAAAATTGATATATAGTCTCTTTACTTTGACATAAAATTGCTCCCCTGCAACTTGCATCAAGTGCTTCCAAATGCAATACTCTGGCTTTTTACATCATGATTCTATTCAGTATCTACAAGGCAATTCATAAAGCATCTTTAAAAAATAAAAAATAAATCAAGCAGTTAATTTCTTCTACATGATGACCAAGAACCAGATCTTTTTGTCCTTGCAATGACCCAAGGTTTAGCTGTCAATCAGGGAGGCCATATTTATCACAGGCAAGCCTCTCTGCAGGTAACATTGTTTCACTAGGTCTTTACCGGCTATAGGATAGGAGACCCATTACAGCTGCTCATTAAGTGGCATTTTTCTCAATTTACTGTCAAGAAAAAATATTAATTTTGCTGCCCAATGATGATGCACCACCTCTGCCATCTAAAATTTGATAAACCGGGAGTTCCTGTCGTGGCGCAGTGGTTAACAAATCTGACTAGGAACCATGAGGTTGCGGGTTCGGTCCCTGCCCTTGCTCAGTGGGTTAACGATCCAGCGTTGCCGTGAGCTGTGGTGTAGGTTGCAGACGCGGCTCGGATCCTGCGTTGCTGTGGCTCTGGCGTAGGCCGGTGGCTACAGCTCCAATTGGACCCCTAGCCTGGGAACCTCCATATGCCGGCGGGAGCGGCCCGAGAAATAGCAACAACAACAACAATAATGCCGAGGGAGCGGCCCAAGAAATAGCAACAACAACAACAACAACAACAAAAGACAAAAGACAAAAGACAAAAAAAATAAAATAAAATAAAATAAAATAAAATAAAATTTGATAAACCCAGGAGTTCCCATTGTGGCTCAGTGGGTTACGAACCCAACTAGTATGCGATGAGGGTTCAGTCCCTGGCCTTGCCTGGTGAGTTAACAATCTAGCATTGCCATGAGTTGTGGTACAGGTCACAGAAGCAGCTTGGATTTGATGTTGCTATGGCTGTAGTGTAGGCCGGCAGCTGCAACTGATTCAACCCCTAGCCTGGGAACCTCCATATGCCGCAGGTGCAGCCCTAAAAAAAGCAAAAATAAATATATAAACACCCTCCACAATAAGCCACAAATCTATATAATGAAGTTAATGCTTTCCTTGTCCTACTTAGCACTTCAATTAGCTCAAGATTGGGCTTGAGAAACACCACATTCAATGTGTGTTATCACTGCTGTCATTCCACAGTGTTCAGCAGTTCCAGTCAAATGAGAAAAAAAAAAATATGTAGATGAAAAAAGAAGAGAAAAAATTGGTCTCCTTACAGAAAAAGATCACCAACCAAAAAAATCATACAAAATCAACTAAAAAACTATTGAAAGGAGGAAGATTTGGGGGAAACAATATATAGACCAAGACACACAAATCATCAGGGTTCCTATTAAAATATTTTTTAAAAAATTATAGAGATGCTTTCCAACTCAAGATGACTGACTGAATATACGCTTTGTCTTCCTTCTCTCCAAAGACAGGAAATGAATACAAAGGAGGAAAAAACCTGTAACAGCCAAAACAACAAAGCTGGGGAGGGGCAGTGATGATTGGACAGAAGAGAGTGAAGCGAGTCTCTGGTGGCTATCGGGTGGAATGCAGAAGAAGAGCAGAGGAAGCTAAAGCCCAGGCTCTGGGGTGTGGAGGGTGGACAGGGGCAGAGGAAAGTAATGTCTCCAGAGACCTCAGATGGGAGCAGGTGCTGAAGCTAGGTGCAAAAACAGAATATGAAAACAGGGGAATAAAGCAGCCATACCGACTGCCCCACTTCCCCAACAAAATACATCTTCCCCACCCAGACCTCAGAGACAATCCAGGGAAAGAAGCAAGTCTCTGACAAATCCATTCCAAATGCCTACAAAGACAGGCTTTTACTGTGGGAGCCAATGTCCAAGAGTCAATCCAAGTTCTACTGCACAGCTGAGGGCACCCCTTCTGCCTGTCCACTCACCCTAAGGCAACATCTGACCCATGGGCACAGATCTATACCTTCCCCACAAAGGAGACACTGAAAGAGACCTACAGGAAAACTGTACCAGTCCACTCTCCAGAACAATTCTTGGGAAGAAAAAATATGTATTATCAGAAAAACCAAAACTACTGAAGAAACAGAGATACTGTATAGAACAGAACTGTTAAAGAAAAAAAAAAAAAAAAAAGGCCCAGGAATTCCCATCATGTCTCAGTGTAAAGGAATCTGACTAGTATCCATGAGGATGTGGGTTCAGTCCCTGCTCACTCAGCTGCCGTGAGCTGTGGTTTAGGTCATAGACGAGGCTCGGGTCCTGAGTTGCTGTGGCTGTGGTACAGGCCAGCAGCTGCAGCTCCAATTCAGCTCCTAGCCAGAGAACTTCCATATGCCAAAGGTGGGGCCCTAAAAAGCAAAAAAAAAAAAAACAAAAAAAAATTTGGAGTTCCAGTCATGGTGCAGTGGAAATGAGTCTAACTAGCATCCATGAGGATGCAGATTCAATCCCTGACCTCGCTCAGTGGTTAAGGATTTGGCGTTGCTGTGAGCTGTGGTATAGGTCACAGACGCAACTTGGATTTGGTGTTGCTGTGGCTGTGACTTAGGCCAGTGGCTACAGCTCTGATTCAACCCCTAGCCAGGGATCTTCCGTATACCGAGTATATGGCCCTAAAAAGACCAAAAAGAAAAAGAGAAAAGATCTACTATTACTTTATAATATATAAATAATGTATATTAGTATACCCAGAACAAGAGAAGATATGACATAAAACAAAACAAACAGCATGCTACAAAAAGAATCAATCATAAGAAAAAAATTCTGATTGCTAAAATTAAAACATACAAAGTAATACGTTAAAACTAAAATAAAGGAAATATCCCAAATATTTATTGCAAGAACACCATGGGATAAAAGCTAGGACAGAAAAGATGAGAAACACGGAGAATCAATCTAGAAGGTCTACTAGCCAACTAGTAAGAGTTTTTTAAAAAGAAAACATACCAAAGAGAAAGGATATAATTATTTTTAAATAAGTAGCAAGTCTCCAGAGGAGAGTCATGACAGGCAAAACAAGATGAGTGAAACAAACGTGCATTTAGAGGCAGACATGTGGCATTTCAGTAAAAAAAGGACCAAAAAAAAAAAAAAAAGAATTTCCAGAAAAATAAACACAGAGCAATCACTTACAAAAAAATGAGAATCAAGTTGGCATCAAACTTTTTTTTTTCACCCCAATCTGACACAAGTATATAAAGAAGCATCCTACTCAAAGCCCTAGGAGAAAGTTACTATGAAAGCAAATCCCACGTGCAGCCAAGTATCAATCAAGAGTGAGTAGAAAATAAATACAAATCTCTCTTGTCCACATACCTTTTGTTTGAAGAGAGTAACTACATACTTCATTCCGCAAAATGAGGGAGAAAACCATGCAAGAGGAAAGACTTATAGAACAATGTGTATAAGAGTAAATGAAGAAATGTCCCTGAAGACTGCAGAGCAGACCATTTAGAGAATGGTTGTCAAGCCTGGAACAGGAAGCCAGAGGGACAGAAAAGGCAAGTGGATTCCAAGAAATGGCACTGCTCTTCAAGATATGTTAAGGGCTGGTTACACTTTTTCAAGGAGAAAAGGAAAGGTAATTCGAAACTCTAAAACATCAAAAATGATTGAAAAGAATGCCAGTGGCAAAGCATCTAAAATGTAGCAAGATTTGGGAGTTCCCATCATGGCTCAGCAGGTTAAGGATGCTGCACTGCTATAAGCTGTGGGCATTGCTGTGAGCTGTGGTGTAGGTCGCAAATGGGGCTCAGATCCTGAGTTGCTGTGGCTGTGGTGTAGGCAGGCAGCTACAGTTCTGATTTGACCCCTAGCCTGGGAAATTCCATATGCCATGGGTGCGGCCCTAAAAAGATAAAAAATAAAATAAAATGTGGCAAGATTTTGTATAATTAATTCACTCTAAGAAAAGGCAAATCAGGGAGTTCCTGCTGTGACACAGTGGGTTAAGAATCCAGCTGCAGCAGCTCAGGTTGCCGCGGAGACACAAATTTGATCCCTGGTCCCGTACAGTGAGTTAAAGGATCTAGCATTGCCACAGCTGCAACAGGTCACAGCTGTGGCTCAGATTCAGTCCCCGGCCTGCGAACTTTCATATGCCGTGGGTACGACCATTTAAAACAAAGAGGAAGAAAAGAAAAGGCAAATCTAGATGCCAAGAACATCTCCTTTTAGGGGCCTAGGGGCAGAGAACACTCGGTGTGAAGTTAAAAAATAAAATCTTACCCCCTTGGTCAGCTCAATATTGAAAAATACTTACATTATCATAATATTATCAACAGTGTTTACTAGTTTTTAACATTTTGAATCAACCTACAGACAAAGGTTGGAAGATTTAACTGTAGTTACATAACAGAATGTAATGGTATCAGTCCTGGCAACATAAAAATAAATAACTGATAGAATGTGGAACTGAAAAGGAAGAAAGAGGTAGAGAGGTAGGCCAGAGGACTTTTATTTTTTTGCTTTTTAGGGCTGCACCACAGCATATGGAAATTCCCAGGCTAGGGGTTGAATCCAAGCTATATCCGTTGGCCTACGCCACAGCCACAGCATCACAGGATCCAAGCCACATCTGCGACCTACATCACAGCTCATGGCAACGCCAGATCCTTAATCCACTGATCGAAGCCAGGGACCGAACCCACATCCTCATAGATACCTATCGGGTTCGTTAACCCACTGTGCCACGACAGGAACTCCAGGCCAGGGGACATCAATGTCACCTTCTTACATGGTGAAAGGTAAAGCGATAATGAGAAAAGTTCATAGAATAAGATAATAGAGATTTAAAGAAATAATTGAAAATCAAAAGGCAATTAGTAAAAGAAATAAAATACTATAACTCAAAACTGAGGAAATGAGGAGGAGAAGCTAATAGCTAATGCAAGCACACTGAATCTTAATGCGTCTGAGTGGGGAGGAAATAATATTTAAAACTGAGAAGTGAAAATCTATGTTCATGGATATACACGTGTTCATATATACATGCATATGTGTATGTGTGTGTGCATATATACATATACACATATTGGACCTCTCTTATTCCTGATAACCCAAAACTTTTTAACATACTCTCTCCACTCCGACAGTTTCCCTAATTATTAATCCCACTTTCTCAAGGCAGAATGTAAGAAAGTATTTTCCAGTCTCCATCACAGAGGAGGTAAAGATGGGGCCTCGGCTCTGTCCAGCAGGCCTAGTTCATCAGTGAGCGATGTGAAGAAGGGCGCAAGAGAAGCCCATTTTGGGGGCACAAGGTGTGAACTGTGTTTTGGGGCCAAAGGCAGCAACACCTGACCTTGACCTGCTGGCATATGTGCACTTCGCCCCAACACGTTAACATTTCATGCCATCAAGAAACATGGCAAAAAAGCAAAGCAGAACCACAGAGCTGAAAGCCCAGAGACAGAATTCCACATGAGACGGTTCCTGACTCAGGCTGGTCCACTCGCTCCACCTCACAAGTGTTTATTACCTGGTTCTCCCTGACTTAAATGCATTTTGCCCTTCACTGCATAACTCACCAGGTTCAACGGTTCCCCACTCTGGTTACAAACCCTTTCTTGCTCCAGTTACAAAGTTAAAGGTTTTACGAGTTCTGCCTAACCTTTTTTTTCCCCATAAACTCTGTTATTTTTAGTATTTCTATAGAATCCAAGACTTATAGCAAAAATACCTGTACAGTATATTAGGGATACACAAGCAGCAATCAGAAGAACAAAAGAAATAACTGGTTAAAAGTGGCAGCTTTTAGAGAGTGGACCTAGGGACAGAGACAGAAAATGTTGCCGTGAATTACAAGCTCTGCTGCAGTATGTGTGGTTACCATGTTAATGCATTTCCTTAATTTTTTTTTCTCTCTTCTGCTGCCATGCTCAAAAAAAGAAAAAAGAGGGCAAAAAAGGAAAATGAATAACAATGATGCAATTTCCAATATCAACAAAAACAAAGTACTAAAAAATAAACTTAATGAAAAACTTATGGTTTCCAAATGAGACAGGTTGGGGGCTAGGGGGATGCACTGAGGGTTTAGGATAGAAATGCTGTAAAATTTGTTTGTGATGATTGTTGTATTTATATTTATTATAAATATAATAAAATTCATTAAGTAATTAAAAATAATAATAATAAATAAACTTAAAATGTGGAACAGCTATGTAAGAAACTATATAGCTTAATTAAACTACATAGTTTAATTAAACTTATTAAAACTATAGTTTCTTTTATAGAAACTTTTTTTATAGAGAAAAAAGTTATTGAAACTTTTTTTTAGAGAGAGAAAAACCAAGTTCCTAGAAGACTAAGATCAAGAGAAGTGTTTGACAAGAAATAGAGGTGTTTATTTTCCATGATAATGTTATCCATGATTGATAAGAGCAGCTTCATATTTTAGACAAATTGAAGAAGTGAATGGCATACATCCTGATCTGATCTTATTTTCTAAAACCTTCATAGACCATAGTTTCAATAATTCTTAAGTTAAATTTTAACAGCTAAATACTGCAAAACTGGGGTGGTGTAATAGGAAAGGCAAGAAAATCTTACCAATTACAACATGATTACAATTTCGCTAAGTGTTTAAGTATCAGTTTAAAGGGAAAGTAAGTTCAATGGCTATCAAAGAGAAAAACAGAAAGTCAACAAAGATAGATTTCTTACATTACACCTCAAATGTTAAATTAAGAACACAAGGTACCTATGATCTTTGTTGACCATGCAATGAAGTGATGAATTCTTTCTTTCCCTACTGTTCCTAAAAGCAAAAGCAAAGCATTAAAGAAAATGAAACCCTTGAAACTCAAGTAAAGTAAGCATATAGGCACATCCTGGAGATAACAGTGGGTTCGGTTCCAGACCACTGCAAGAAAGCAAGTCTCACAATAAAGTGACTCACACGAAATGTTTTCATTTCCTAGCGCATATAAAAGTTATGCTTATACTATACCATAGTCTAGTAAGTGTGCAATAGCATTATCTAAATTGTCTAAAGAAAACAATGTACAGACCTTAATTTAAAAAGACTTTATTGCTCAGAGTTTCTGTTGTGGCTCAGTGGAAACGAATCTGACTGGCATCCATGAGGACACAGGTTCGTCCCTGGCCTTGCTCAGTGGGTTAAGGATCCAGCGTTGCTGTAAGCTGTGTTGTAGGGTGCAGATGCAGCTCGGATCCCGATACAGCTCCAATTAGACCCCTAGGCTGGGAATCTCCATACGCTGAGGGTGGGGCCCTAAAAAGACAAAAAAATAAATAAAAAGACTTTATTGCTAAAAAACATTAACCATCATCTGAGCCTTTGGTAAGTTGTAATGTTTTTGCTGGCTGGAAGGTATTGCTTCCATGTTGATGGCTACTGATGGATCAGGAAGGTGATGGATGCTAAAGGTGTGTGTGGGGGGGACTATGGCAATTTCTTTCCCCCTTTTTTTTTTTTGGTCTTTTTGTCTTTTCTGGGGCCACACCTACGGCATATGGAGGTTCCCAGGCTAGAGGTCTAATCGGAGCTATAGCCTATAGCCTATGCCAGAGCCACAGCAACGCCAGATCCAAACCGCATCTGCAACCTACACCACAGCTCATGGCAATGCTGGATCCTTAACCCACTGAGCAAGGCCAGGGATCGAACCCGAAACCTCATGTCGGATTTGTTAACCACCGGGCCATGATAGGAACTCCGGCAATTTCTTAAAATAAGACAATAATAAAGTTCACTTCATCAATTGACTCTTCCTTTCACAAATGATTTCTCTGTACCATACAATGCTATTTGATAGCATTTTACTCACAGGAGAACTTCTTTCAAAATTGGAGTCAATCTTAAACCCTGTCACGGCTTTATCAAGTAAGTTGATGCAATATTCTAAATCCTTTGTTGTCATTTCAACAATTTTCACAGCATCTTCACTAGCAGTTTCCATCTCAAGAAACCACTTGTTCTGCTCATCCATAAGAGCAACTCCTCATCCATTTGAGTTTCATCACTAAATTATAGCAATTCAGTCACACCTTCAGGCTCCATCTCGAATTCTTGCTGTTTCCACCACATCTGCAACAGTTTCTCCACTAGAGCCATCCACAAAGGTTGAAATTAGCTCCTTCCAAACTCCTATTAATGTTAATCTTTTGACCTCTCCCCTGAATTACAAATGCTCTTAATGCATCTAGAATGGTGATTCCTTTCCAAAATGTTTTCAACTGACTCTGCCCAGATCCATCAGAGGAACCACTATCTACAGAAGCTGTAGGCCTTATGAAATGTATATATTCATGGATATGAGTCAGGTCCATTACGGCTGAGCCACAACAGGAACTCCCATGAAATGTAAATATTTCTTAAAGACCTGAAAGTCAAAATACTCCTTGATCCGTGAATGGCAGAAAGAATGTTGTGTCCACAGGCAAGAAAAGATCATTAATCTTGCTGTACATTCTAGCAGAGCTCTTGGGCGACCAAGTGCATTGTCAATGAGCAGTTTTTGAAGGAAAAAATCTTTTTTGAAGAAAATCCTTTTTTTTTTTTTGAGCACTATTTCTGAACAGTGGGCTAAAAACACTCAGTAAACCATATTGTCAACAAGTGTGCTGTCATCCAGGTTTTGTTGTTCCACTTGCAGAGCACAGGAAGAGTAGCATAATTCCTGAGAGCCCCTGGATTTTTGGAAAATGAGCAGTGGTTTCAATTTCAAGTCATCAGCTGCATGAGCTCCTAATGAGAGAGTCAGTCTGTCCTTTGAAGTTTTGAAACTAGGCGTTGGCTTCTCCTCTCTAGCTATGAAAGTCCTAAATAGCATCTTCTTCCACCAGAAGGCTCTTTTGTCTACACTGAAAACCTGTAGCCACTTTCATGAATTTTCTCAGCTGGATCTTCTGGTTAACTTGCTACAGCTTCTATATCAGCACTTGCTGCTTCACCTTGCATTTTGATGTTATGGAGATGGCTTTTTTTAAACTGCACAGACCAACCTCTGCTGGATTCAAATTCTTCTTCTGCAATTTCCACACCTCTCAGCCTCCACAGAATTGAAGAGAGGTAGAGCCTTGCTCTGGATGCTCTGGCTTAAGGGCATATTATGTAGTCAATTGATCTTCTATCCAGACCACTCAAACTTTCTTCATATCAGCAGTAAGGCTGTTTTTGTTTGTTTGTTTTTTGCTTTATAGGGCTGCATCTGCAGGATATGGAAGTTCCCAGGCTAGGGGCCAAATCAGAGCTCCAGCTGCCAGCCTACTCCACAGCCACAGCCACAACCAGGCCAGATCCAAGCCACATCTGTGACCTATACCACAGCTCACGGCAATGCTCAATCCTTAACCTACCAAGCGAGGCCAGAGATGGAACCTGTGTCTTCATAGATACTAATCGGATTCGTTACTGCTGAGCCATGAAGGGAACTCCTGTTATGCTTTCTTATCATCATGTGTTTACTGGGGTAGCTCTTTTCATTTCCTTCAGAGCTTCTCCTTGGCATTCACAATGTGGTTACTGGCTTGGCGCAGAAGCCTCACTTTCAGCCTGTTTGTCTTTAGACACACCCTCCTCACTAAGCCACCTCATTTCTAGCTTTTGATTTAAAGTGAGAGCCATGTGACCCTTCCTTTCACTTGGACACTTAGAAGCCACTATAGGGTTATTCCTTGGCCTAATTTCAGTTCTGCTGTGTCTCAGTGAATAGGGAGGCCTGAGGCAAGGATAAAAAACGGGAACAGCAGGTCTGTGGAGCAGTCAAAACACACATATTTCTCAACTAGGTTTAATATATCACGTGGGCACAGTTCCCGGTGGCTCCCCCCAAAGAGGCAAAATAGTAACATCAAAGATCATCAAACAACATCACTGATCATAGATCAGCATAACAAAATATAATAATACTGAAAAAATTTGAAACGTGGCAAGAATTACCAAAATGTGACACAGAGACACTAAGTGAGCAAATCCTGTTGGAAAAATGGCACCAGTAGACTTGCTCATTTCAGGGTTGTCACAAACCTTCAATTTTTAAAAACAAAGCATTATAAAATGAAGTATGCTGGTATAAAGGGACACAACTGAAAGGATTTGAAATAGAAAAATAAATGGAATTATATAGTTTAATCTTGCTCTTTCCAGTTCCACATAAAAGGAAAAAAAAACAGTGCCAAACGAAATAAAATATGAGAGTATGATTTATAAAGTTCATATGGTATATAAGAATGCTATATATATATATATATATATATATATATATATATATTTTAAAGTATTATGTTGGTGGGCAAATGTGAAAGAAAATTACCAAGATGTTGCAAGCTCAAATTTAGAAGCATTTCACCAGCAAAACCCAAACAATAATTTTTAAAGCATGAAGTTAGTTAACTGTGAAATAACTACTCTAACAAGAAGCACTAATGTGCTTCAGAAATATGAGAGTTCAAGAATTTAAGATCTGAGATTGAAGTGTAGTTCCACTGCTTATTAGCTGAATGACTTAGAGACATTTCTAATCTTTCTAAGACTCAGTTTCCTCATCTCTAAAATGGGAGTAATAATTCTTAGTTATATAGGACAACTGAAAGCATTAAATCAAAATATACACTTCCGGCAGAAAGCCCACATGAAATAAACATAAACAAAAAAATACTACCCCTCTCCATAAATACGTTTTATTTTTTTGGCCATGGAAGTTCTTGGGCCAGGGAGTCTGACTAGTATCCATGAGGATGCAGGTTCAATCCCTGGCCTCGTTCAGTGGGTTAAGGATCCAGCATTGCTGTGGGCTGTGGTGTAGGTTACAGACATGACTCAGATCCAGCACTGCTGTGGCTGTGGCGTCGGCTGGCAGCTGCAGCTCCAATTCAACCCCTAGCCTGCGAACATGCATATGCTGAGGGTGCAGGCCTAAAAAGACAAAAATAAATTAATTAATTAAATAAAATAAAAGTCATACCAAAAATCTGCCAGGTGTCAGGAGTGATACCCTCTGTGTACTTTTTTCTACAGGAATTACCAGATTCTCCTTTAACTTCTTTCACTGAAAAACTAAATCATCATTACATAGTAATACTGTTTTTGCAAGTCATTAAGAGCATTCAAGAAAAATTTACTTAGGTTCTTCCATATACTAGATATTCTCCCAGATGCTTAGGACTACAGCAGAAAGCAAAATACACAAAATCCCCTGAGGTCACAGAACTAAGAGGAATTGGCCTGCAGGCCAATCACATCCCAAAGACAGCAGCTGACAACCTAGAACTTGCTTCATTTGGTCCAACAACTTACTAGTTGTGGTCATGACAAAGAAAATCCAATAGGCATAATGACTTGGAAAGTGGAATCAGTTCCAGACTGTCAGCCTTTCTATTCTGGAACAGAACAACCATTCTCATCAGACAAGAGGACCTTTAGCCCAGCCTTCCTGCTTTCTCAGCAAGGTCAACCTATATCCAAAATCACTCCAAACGAAAAACAAAGCTATTATCGCTACTCCTAAGAGAAAGCATTTCATTTTATCCCAGATAAGTCCAAGTCTAAAGAGATTTTTGAATCACTGTTTAAATAGGTTTTTGATAGTAGAATTATATTACAAAAGAAACACATGCACTTTTTAGCACACAACTTAACCATGGTCTACCCTCAAAAAAAAAGATTAACTGCGCTCAATGATTAAACCAGTAAATCAGTAATTATTTTAAGCATACATCTCCTTTCACTCTCTGGAAGACAATCCTCATCTGGCCATCTCCTTTGCTTACATGTTTTCACTAAAAGCTCATTTAGAGAGTGAAAGTGAAGAGCAGAGAGAAGAGATTCTTAATTTGTTTTCAGCCTAATAGATCATAGTTATTCTGCTATATACTTTATAGAAAACAATTTGGGTTGACTTATAATATATGCTCTACTATAAGAGTACTATCATGGTACTTATTTAGAAATGTAACATAAGACATGCTTAATTTACAATGACAGAGCCAGGCATCACTATGAAAACCTGGGGATATTAACTATGAAATTTGATTTAAGAGAGGCCTCTAGTGGTGATGGAAGTTCCTAGCTCCCCTTCCCACTCCCAACCCTTCCCTCTTTGGGCCTCCTTCTCCTTCCCTATTCTCCCCTCTCCCTCAACAATGCAAAGACAACAAGCAAAACAGCTAGTACTCAGTCACAAAATTGCTCAATTAAGTCCAAGAAATCAACTAAAAAAGATGTATGTAACTGGTGGTACGGAACCATTATGGATTCTCCAAGAGCAAATTCTCCACCTCCCCCCAAGAAACCAATTTAGAGCCATTCGGTACAGAGTATAGACCTTCTATTACCTTGCCAGTGTTAACAGTCTTAATAGAAACACAGACTATGGTAGTCTAAACCAACGCTACGACAGTATAAAGAAGCAAACTTATAGGCTACAAAGTCAGAATCCATGTTATAAAATATAACCCATATGTTTTTATGTTTATCTTCAGTGGTACTACAGTCTTCTAACATGCTTTGCACTATTCACAGATAGTTAAACTAATTCACACCAGGTGTAAATACAAAGACTGAGCAAATTTCGTTCTTTATATATGTTACTCACATCCAGATGACCAACGTTTATCGCCTCCCCAGTTCCATTCCTAAAATATCCCTTTCCTTTTTTACAGAAATACCCTTTGCTCCCAGAACCTCCCCACCCTGACCCCTCCCTGCCAGCCATAGAACCTGCCTTACCTTGATCTAGGGTCCCAGTGAAGTCTTCTGAAGCAAGAATGGAAATAGCCAGGGTAGAAGGGTAGGAGGAGAGGGTAGTAAATCTAGGGACCCTGAGCCTTCCTAACTATGGTCCCTCCCACGTGCCCCAGGTGAGTTACCTACATCTTCTGTTCAACACTGTAGTAACACTGAGGCCTCGCCTTGCTACCATTATAGCCTAACCCCCAAATACCCTGAGACTACAGATGTTTCAATGTGTAGCCAAAGAAAGACCATTTGCATCTATGAGCACAACACCATCTTTTGCTACGTAATTTAGCTTTAAAAGAGAAAGGAGAGGAGTTCCCTGGTGGCACAGCGGGTTAAGGATCCAGCATTGTCACTGCTGTGGCTCGGGTCACTGCTGTGGTGAGGGTTCAATCCCTGACCCAAGAACTTCAGCATGCCAAGGGCATGGCCAAAAAAGAGAGAGAGAGAAAGGAAAGGGAAAGCAAAAAAGAGAGAGCTGGAGAGAAGAGTGGAGAGGGTAAAGAACAAGTAACACATCCTAACTTGGTTAATTTTTTTTTTTTTTTTTTTTTTTTGGTCTTTTTGAGGGCTGCACCTGCGGCACATGGAGGTTCCCAGGTCATATCGGAGCCTTAGCCTCCGGCCTACACCAGAGCCACAGCAGTGCCAGATTCAAGCTGTGTCTTTGACCTACACCACAGCTCATGGCAACGCCGGATCCTTAACCCACTGAGGGAGGCCAGGGATTGAACCTGCAACCTCATGGTTCCTAGTCAGATTCATTAACCACTGCGCCACAATGGGAACTCCCTAACTTGGTTAAAAATTTAAAGAAAACAAACCCACCCATCTCCCAGGCACCTCAATAAAAGTAGATTATACTTGGGGGTGAAGGGAAGGCTTGGAGAAAATATTTTACACCACAATGCATTTGAATTGAGAAAAATCCCTCAATTCGAAGTAGTGCCTAAGAGCTGTGATGGAGGCAAAAGCCATAGGTCACTCATGGGACCAACAGGACCAACAGGAAGGCCAAAGGGAATAGGCCCAGACTGACCTCTTCCAGCTCTCAATTCCATGACAGTAACCCTCCTACAAGGCAGACAAGGAAATAAGACTTGTTCTGAAAAGCCCAAATTGATACCACAAGGTTTGAAGAGCGAAGCATGTGCTCTCAATTCATGAGAAAACATTGAGGGCCCTCCTTCCATGGCCAATGTCCGTGTCTCAGTTACAAAGTTTGGTCACTTGGATCCCATGCACAGCTGGTGATAATGCAACAGTAAAAATAATAATAATAATAAGATAAAAGAAAATTTTAATTTAAAAAGGCTCAAAACTATAGAAGCCAACAACAGTGAAGGCAACAGCCATATACCTCAATAAATCTAAATGTCTTCAATCCAAGTTCATTTGGAGTAAGGTTTTTTGGGGGTTTTGTTTGTTTGTTTTTCAGGACCACACCTGTGGCATATGCAGGTTCTCAGGCTAAGGGTCAAATTGGAGCTATAGCTGCCGGCCCACACCACAGCCACAGCAACGCAAGATCCAAGCTGTGTCTGTGACCTACACCACAGCTCACGGCAACACCAGATCCTTAACCCACTGAACAAGGCCAGGGATTGAACCTGCATCCATGAATCCTGATCGGGTTTGTAACCACTGAGCCACAAAGGGAACTCCCTGGATTAAGTTATTTTTACAAGATGAAATTATATACAGTATATTTCCCTTGAGAAAATATAAGTGAAAAGGATGTAGTGGTGAGAGCAGATAAAACCCTGTAGACCTCGGTAAGAAATCTGACTTTCCCATTGAGTTTCATGGGAAACCATTGAGTCCTTTTGAGATTAAAAGGGATATCATATGATTCATGTTTCACAGGATCAACTCTGCACATGGCAGGGATGGGGCAGAAGCAGAGACCATGGTCAGGAGGCTATGGCCAAAACCCAGGCTGAGAAACCCAGGTGGACCTACGATCAAGGGTAATTTCAGTAGAGGTGGTGGTCAAATTCTGGATATATCGTGCAGAGAAAGCCAAGAGGATCTGCTTTGGAATTGAATGTGGGAAAGCAGAGCAAGCGAGAAAGAGAAATCAAAGATATCAAGATATAAAAGCAAACCCTTATTTATTTCAATAATTAGCATAAATTTAATCTTCAATTAAAGTGTAAGCATATCAAAAATACGTGTCAATTTACCCTTCTCTATAAACAGGTGCAAATCAGCCACACCTTATACATGGTCTTTTTTTTGTTTGTTTTTACAGCACTGAATGTAGTATTAAAAATTGAATGACAACATGGTTGTTAAAATCTCAAATCTTCCAAAGCCTGTCATCCTCTGGCCAAAATCAAGTTCTTATTTTTCATGGGTGGCTTCTCTGAATTTCAACTTATTAAAAAAAAAAAAAAAATCTTCATTTCAAGCTGGACAGCAGCTCCAGGCCTAACTCTGAGCCTGGCCACTGCTTTGTCAGCTTGCAGTTCACTTGGTCTAAAAGCATTTTGAACACGGTCTGTACCTTGGCCAGAAAGGCCATTCAAGCCCACAACTTCTAAGCACTGTTCTTACTCCTGGGAGGGCCTGGGAAGGAGCTAGGGAGCCCCTGTTTCTTGTCAGTGTGACAGCTAAGCTGGGTTAGGAGACCTCAGGATGGAGTTGATGACTCAAGAAACTCCTCCTGGCCAGAGCACACCATGGCTCTCCCTGATCCTGCCTACAAAAGTCCACTACCACCCAAATTCAAGGAAACCAATTCTTGGGAGCACAGTGCTTTTTTTGTCATTTCATTTTTTTTTCCTTTTTTTTTTTTTAACTTCCTGTTTAAGGAAAACATATGCATACAAAAGTACACAAAATGAAGGTTCTGCTCAGTTTTCAAAAACTGAACCCTTATAATCAGCAAACAAGAAACTGTTACCAGCATTCCATGCCCTTTAGGCCCCATTCCAATTATTAATCACCAACCGATAATCACTCATCTGATGCTTAACGCCACAGATGAGTTTTGGCCATCTTTGCAAGTTATATAAATGGAGTCATGCAGTATGTACTCATTTGAATCTAGCTGTTTTAAGTCACACTGTTTTGAGGTGAATACATGTTGAAGTTCCTTCATTTTCATTGTCGAAAATTTCCTACTGTGACATTTCCATCTTCTAGCTTATGTGCATGTAGGTGGTTTACAGTGTGAGGCTATTAAAAATAGTGCTTCTATGAACTTTCTTTCTTGAACCTCTCTTTTGGACATTTCTTTTTTTTTTTTTCCTTTTCACAGCCATACCTGTGGCATAGGGTAGTTCCCAGGTGAAGGGTAGAATCTGAGCTACAGCTGGGGCCTACGCCACAGCCATGGCAACCCCGGATCCTTAACCCACTGAGCAAGGCCAGGGATCAAACCTGCATCCTCACAGATACTATGTTGGGTTCTAAACCCACTGAGCCACAAAAGGAACTTCTCTTTTGGACATTTCTGTTGGGTATATAAACACAAGTGTAGATTGCTAGATCACAGGGTTTAGGCAGCTAATGCCAATTTTTTTAAATGGTTGTATCAATTTATATTCCCAGAAATAGTATAGGAGAGATGGATGGTTCTATATCCATGGCAATACTTGGTATTAAGGGATATTTTTCACTTTAGCCAGAATGGTGTGTTCTTGGTGGCAATGCATTGTGTTTTTAATTTGAATGTTCCGAAGACTAAAGAAACAGAGTAATTAGTTATATGTTTATCGGCCATTTGGATATATTCCTTCACGAAGTACCTTTTCAAGATTTTTGCCCATATTTGTTTTGTCTCTCTCTCTCTCTCTTTTTTTTTTTTTTTTCTTTTCTGGCCATACCCATGGTATTCAAAAATTCTCAAGCCAGGGACTGAACCCGCACCACAGCAATGACAACACTGGATCCCTAACCCTGCTGGCACCATCAAGGAACTCCTGTATTTTCCTCTTGAGTGTAACAGAACTTTAAATTTCTGAATATAAATTACCATGAGTTTCTCCAAATGTGTTGATTTACCTTTTACCAAGGCCTTTTGATGAATAAATTCTTAATTTTAATGAAATCCAGTTTTGTCAGCCTTTTTTAAATGTTAGCACTTCAAAGTTTTTCTTTTCTTTTAGTTAAGAAATCTTTGCACAAGATCATAAAAATATTCACCTGTTTTCCCAGGAGCTTTATTATTTTCTCTCTCATAATTAGGTCCACAGTCCTCCCGGAATTGACATTTGTGTTCCATGGGTGAACATAATTATTTTCTGTGGTACCCAACTAAAAGAGCATTATTTACAGAAAAGTCCATCTTATATTTAAAGTATACCTCTTTTCTGAATGTTAATCTTATTTTGTGCTATTTTGATGAATTCTTTATCAGATCGAGTAGTTTTTGTGTGGAGTCCTTAAGATTTTCTACATATAGTAGATTTCTTTCGTTTGTCTGATTGCTGTGGTCTGGACTTCCATTACTATGCTGAACAAAAGCGATGAGAATGGGCATCCTTGTCTTGCTCCAGATCTTAGTGGGAAGGCTTTCAGATTTTCTCTGATGAGTGTTTTATTGGCTGTGGGTTTGTCATAAAGGGCTTTAATTATGTTGAGATACATTCCCTCTAAAGCCATTTCATTAAGAACTTTTATCATGAATGGATGTTGAATTTTGTCAAATACTTCTTCTGCATTTATTAAGATGATCACGTGGGCTTTTTTGACTTATATGTGTAATGTAAAATATGGCACAAAAGAACTTATCTACAATGCAGAAACGGACTTGTAGACATGGAGAACAGACTTGTGGTCACCAAGGGGGAGGTGGGAGGAAATGGGATGGATTGGGAGTTTGGGGTTAGTAGATGCAAACTATTGCATTTAGAATGGATAAATGACAAGGTCCTACTCTATAGCATAGGGAACTATATCTAATTTCCTGTGATAGACCTTGATGGAAAATAAGATTTAAAAAAAGAATGTACATATATATATGTATATATATACACACACACATATATATACATATATATATATGACTGAGTCACTTTGCTGTACATCAGAAATTGGCACACTGTAAATCAACCATACTTTAATAAAAAATAAAGTAAGTATGTATCTTTTAAGCTGCATATTTGTTAGTGTCATTTTTTAATGAAGTCTGACAGTCCTGGGCTCTTACAAGGATGACTTAATTCATCTGTATTTAATTTAATTACATATATTCCTGGGTTTTTATCTGTCATCTTACAATCTGTTTTCTATTGACACATCTGTCTTTTATACATATTTTCCTTTCTTTCTTTTGGTCTAAACAAATATTTTTATTAATCTATACTTCCCTTTTTAACTTGCTGAATATATACTTTCACTATTATTTCAGTTGTTACTCTAGAGATTACAACATGCATCCTGACTTACTATAACCTAATATAAATTTTACACTTAACTAACCAAACCAGAACACAGAATATCTTAATGCCATGTAAGTCCATCCTGACTTTCTTCTAGGATCATTCTCTTCTGCCTAAGAAATTCCCTGGTGGTATTTCTATTAGTGAAAATGCACTGTTGATAAATTCTCTCAATTTCTATTTTCCCAAACTATTTATTTCACTTTAATTTTAAAAGGATGCTTTCACTGGGTATAGAATTCTAGGTTGGCATCTCCAGCAATTAAAAATGTCATTCCATTGTGTACAGGGATGTGGTTTCCTTTGAAAATATCCCTCTTAGAGGTTCACAAAGCATCCTGAATATGCGGGTTCATGCTCTCAATGTTTCATGAGAAATATTTTTAGATATTGTTTCTGACCAAGTCATTCACTTTTCTCCTTCTTCTATATTCAGATTGTATATAGGACAGATCCTTTAACCAGATCCAGAATGTCATTTACACTCTTTTCTGTTTTAGTCAATTTTTTTCCTCTCTGTGCTTCAGTTTGGACATTTTCTATTAACTTGCCTCCTAGTCATTAATCATATCATCTACTAAATCCAGTATGTTTTTCAACACATCCACTGAGTTCTTACCACCAATTTTTTTTTCTTCTATAATGTTTGATACACACACACACACACACACAACACATCTCTAGACTAATCCTCTACCTTCTTACCTCTTTTGTTCTTTTTTTCTCTATGTACCCAAACATAATAATCATAAAGTCCTTGTCTACTAACTCTAATAACTGGATCACCTGTGTTTTTGCTTTCTATTATTTTGTTTTCTCTTGGTTTTGGTCAAATGTTCCTGTCTCTTCACATACTTAGTCATTTTTTTTTAACTGAATGCTGATTGATAAGAGGCTCCAAATGATAAGAAGTCTGCCTCCTTGCTCTTCTGGGCAGGTAGAGCAGAAGGTAAATTATATTAATTCATAAGGAACTGAGAAAACTAGAGGCGGCCTATGGACTTGGAAAGCTCTGATCCATTTCTGATTTGCCTCTAATCTAAGACTTGACTCCACAGCTTTCAACTGAGGGCATGACTGGTCTTTGTCACTTCACCTCAGCTGATGGCTTGGCTTTTCAGACATGTTTGGCTAGCTCCCATCATAGAACTTGGCAAATATCTTGAGAGAGAGACTGACTGTGTGTTTAAGACCCTTCAAGCTTTGAATTCTGTCCCTACAGCCTCATGAAACAAGGGTTCTATACACCTTGAGTTTCAACTTCTAGTTAAAACTAACATGGGAACCCCAAGTAAAAAGCAGCTGCAGTAAATGCCAATTTACCACTCATTTCAGGGTTTTCAACTCTCATCGCTGGTGTTCTCAGACCACTCCACCCCTACCCACACCCCAGGCCTAAGAATAGGTTTCTGTCTTCTAATCACCCCAAAATTCAAGAGTTTCTATTCTGCTTGTCAGTGGCTTCTGCTTGTAGATAAACTGACTACAAATTTTAGGCCCACTCAGGTCTCTAATTTTGTAGCTCCCCTGAGCAACAATCAAAAACTCTGCTGCTCGAGCACTATTTATGATAGCCAAGACATGGAAACAACCTAAATGTCCATTAATGGATGAACAGATAAAGAAGTGGTGGTACACACATACAATGGAATGTTAGCCATAAAAAAGAACAAAATAATGCCATTTGCAGAAACATGGATGGATTTAGAAATTATCATACTAAATGAAGTCAGAAAGAGAAAAACAAATACCTATGATATAACTTATATGTGGAATCTATGGCACAAGTGAACCTACCTACAAAACAGAAAAAGACATACAAATATGGGGAGTTCCCGTCGTGGCGCAGTGGTTAACGAATCCGACTAGGAACCATGAGGTTGCGGGTTCGGTCCCTTGCTTGCTCAGTGGGTTAACGATCCGGCGTTGCCATGAGCTGTGGTGTAGGTTGCAGACGCGGCTCGGATCCCGCGTTGCTGTGGCTCTGGCGTAGGCCGGTGGCTACAGCTCCGATTCAACCCCTAGCCTGGGAACCTCCATATGCCGCGGGAGCGGCCCAAGAAATAGCAACAATAACAACAACAAAAAGACAAAAAAAAAAAAAAAAAAAAAAAAAAGACATACAAATATGGAGAACAGTCTTATGGTTGCCAAGGGTGGGGGTGGATAGGTGGCTGGACTGGGAGTTTGGGATTAGCAGATGCAAACTGTTACATATAGGATGGATAAACAACAAGGTCACACTGCATAGCACAGGGAACTATATTCAATATCCTGTGATAAACCACAGTGGAAAAGAATATGAAAAAGAACACATATATGTATAACTAAGTCACTTTACTGTATAGCAGAAATTTACACAACACTGTAAATCAATTATACTTCAATAAAATTTTTAAACCAAAACAAAAAAAACCCTGCTGCTTGGATGGGCCTGGACAGTATCACATGTAGTGAAAGATGTCAGACAAGGATAAATACTGTGTGTTATCACTTACATACAGAATCTAAAAAATAAAACAAACTAGTGAATATAGCAGAAAAGAAACAGACTTGCAGATACAGAGAATAATTTAGTGATTACCAATGAGGAGAGGAAAGAGGGTGGGGCAAGAGAGGGAGGGAAGTACAAATTACTACGTAAAAAATAAAAGCGACAAAGCTATATTGTACAGCACAAGGAATACAGCCAATATTTCATTACTTTAAATGGTATATAACCTATAAAAATTTTGAATCACTATGTTGTGCACCTGAAACTAATATAATTATTATAAATCAACTACACCTCAATAAAAAACTAATTTATTAAAAAAAAAAAACCCTCCTGCTTTCTCTGTCCCCAAGCGACTGCTCAGGCTTATAAGTTTCAAACCATGCTTCGAAGATTAAGTAAAAAGTATGACTATGTTCTTAAAACATAGTTAAATTCAGGTTACATAAACCAATGTTCCAGAGTCCTTTTACTATGCACTGTATGCCAATGTGTATGTTCAATAAATTATTTTTTCCTTCAATAGGCTTTTCTTGATTAGGTATTCCAAAAGATGCATTTTAATGTTGAGTTTAACACATAATGAATAAAGTTGAGAAATCTAATTTTATCATAAGACAAAAACAACCAATAGGAGTTCCCAGAAACAAATCTGACTAGTATCCCTGAGAATGTAGGTTCGATCCCTGGCCTCGCTCAGTGAATTAAGTATTTGGTGTTGCTGTGAACTGTGGTATAGGTCACAGACACGGCTGGGATCACAGACATGGCTGGGATCTCATGTTGCTGCGGCTGTGGCCAGTGGCCGCAGCTCCAACTCAACCCCTAGCCTGAGAACTTCTATATGCCACAGGTGCAGCCCTTAAAAAAATAAAATAAACCAGTGATAAAACACAGCACTAACTGAAAGAGACAATAAGCCTAAATGGATTAGTATAGAATTCATAAGGATAAAGAAGAAAAGCTGAACTGTAGTTAAAAAACAACAAACAAAAAATTATGTTGAATATGAGTGTTTGGCTATAGAAGCCTCTTCTTTAAAATTATCTCCAATTCCTAGAAAAGATGCCAAGTATCAACCCTTTTCTCTTGACACATGGGAGGAAAACAGAAGATGTACCATGATCAGCAATGAAGAGAGGCACAAATAGACCTGACATAATCAAGAAATGAAAAACTGGCTTTCACTGGCATAACTGGAGGGTTATCAACTAGAAAAATAATATGATGAAAGCACCCAACCCAAAACTAAAAGATTGATATCAAGAGGTCAGAGGTCTGTTGCATTACTTTCTCATCCAGTAGAGGCCTTTAGGCTCCTCTTTCATCTTCTTCCTTAGGGCAGTAGGAGCCCAAAAGAAACAAGGTCTACATTTCAGGAGCACAAAAAGATGCTACCAGTAGACTTAATAAAGGGTAGGGGTAATAGAGGGAAGGAGGGAGGGGTTGTCCAAAGAAACAGATGGATATAAATATAAATAATTTGTCAGTTCTTCTTTCTTTGGCTTTTCCTCACTTTACTTTCATGGTTAGCAACTTGGAGGGTTATTTTCTTTGTGTTTTACCATAAGCTGCTACAAATATTTTTAAATGTATAATGTATATAAATATGTAAATAAGGCTTAAAAGTACTTGTCCTGTCCTGGAGTTCCCTGGTGGTACAGCCAGCGAAGGATCTGGCATTGTCACGGCAGCAGCTCAGGTTCAATCCCTGTGCTATACCATAGTAACAGCCAAAACAAAACAAAAAAGTGCTTGTTCTAACCATCTATCCCCAAGCAAAAGCACCATTCTTATTATGAATACAAACCCCAAGAGAGGGAGAGGGAGACATGTTGCAAAGAAAAAGCCTGCTCTGGAGCAAAGTCTATCAGCCCCAGTTTAGCCATGATTTGGAATATTTGGCTCTTTGAACAAAACACAATGTCTGACTTGATTTGAAAATGCCCGCAGGAGTTCCCTCTGTGGAGCAGCAGGTTGAGGACCCAGTGTTGCTGAAGCTGTGGTTGCAGGTTGCAGCTACAGCTGGGAACCAGTCCCTGGCCTGGGAACTTCCATATGCTGTGGGTGAGGCCTTTTAAAAAAAGAGAGAGAGAAAAAAAGAAAAAATACATGCAGCGCAGACAAATAAGACCAACATGTACACAAAAAAAGAGCTTAACCTTCCTTATATATCAGTTTGGTAACAGATGCACTTCTATTATCTAGACATTAGTATAAAGGGTTATCAGCTACAATCAAGTAAATGAAATCTAAACAATATTCTAGAGAGGGGACTACGTGAATCCTATGAATAGTAATAATGAGATCAATCTAAACAGGTGACTTCGAAAATTGAAGGTCGGAGCCAGAATCCCACAACCTGACATTAAATTGTGATCCACAGTGCTGAAACTATATAAAGGAAGTTTTGTGTTTTTTTTAATAATCTTTCTCCATCTCTTTTGGAAAGGGGACAAAAGAGAATTCAGCAAAATCATTTAGGGGTCTATATTAAACCTAGCTTATGGAATGCTAACCAATAAGAAAAAAATGCAGGTGGTTTCAACATCCCTAATACGTTCTCATTTGCTTTGGTCCATTACTCACACAACTCAGTCCAAACTGGCTGCAAGAAGGACAATACTACACACTGTGATACTTTGAACAGAGAACTATAGGAAGGAAAAATCTCAAGTGATGTGTTTCCTTGAGCATTAAGTTAAATATACATTTCCTTCAGGGTGTCAATTTTAAAGTTTCAAAGAAGTTGGAAATGCTCATGAAGCTTGAAATTTCAAAACAAAGAATTCTTGGCAAAGAACCAATCAGTTCAGCCTGGGATTTTGAGGAAATGACACTATTGACGCTACATTCATACCTTACAAACTGTATCTACATCCCAAGGAATTATAGTCCTCAGATCAATGACCTCACAGGACACTCCAAGCTTCTCCCGAGCCATGGAAGCAACCTCTCGGATCACATGAACCTGAAATGAGGAAGAATGATCACAGAAAAAAATCAGGTGAATGCTGATACCCTTAATGGAGTCAGTGTATAAACTCAGGGGAATGGATTTGCCACAAGAATTGCATTTGAAACCCACTTTCTACCAAAATAACCAAGCGGAGCTCAGTGGGTTAAGGATCCAGCATTGCCATGAGCTGCGGTATAGGTCAGCCTTGGCTTGGATCCTGGATCCACATGGCTGTGGCTGTGGCTGTGGTATAGACCGGCAGCTGCAGCTCTGATTCGACCCCTGCCTGGGAACTTCTATATGTTGCACCTAGAGCCCTAAAAAGACAAAATAAAAAAAGAAAGAGAGAGAGAAAAAATAACCAAACAGATGTCTAGAAAACAGCTGGAAAGGAGTTCTTAGAGAAAGAGGAGGCAGCCGTTTGTCCGAGATACTGGTTTCAATGATATCAGCACACAAACGGTAAAGAGAGTCAGAAGGGTAGGCTGAGCGTCTAGAGAAGGATAGGACGAGGAAGGGCACAGATCATGGGACCTTGTGGAGGACCAACATTTGAAAGGAAAGTGGAGGATGATGCACTCACTTTAAAAACAAAATAAAAAAGAAAAGGAGGAGGAAGGACGAGGATAGTTAAAGAAACAGAAGGAAAATCAGGAGACAATATATAGAAAATCATGTATGCGAAGTTTCTGAAAGTTGCAAAGTACTACAGAATGTAAAGAATCTTTCATTCAATCAAATAATAATTATGGCGAAAAAAGATATTAAGTCCAAGGCAGCAATACTTAAGATATTAAGTCCAAGGATATGTAAGGAGCACTTCAAAAGAGAGGGTCTTTAATGAATACACTTTTATAAACTCTCAACATATTTTTAATGGCTTCACCATAGGCAAAGATATTGAAATATGACTGCAAAGGCATCCCACCTCCCACCTGCAATCAGAAATTGGTACCAGATACAGATGTAGTGCCAGACATGACTTAACTTGAGCTAAAATGAAGGCATTTTCATTTCTTTGTAGAATCAGAATTTAAAAGTGACTGACAAGGGATTAATCTCCAAAATTTATAAACACCTTCTGCAGCTCCATACCAAAAAAAAACCAACCCCATCAAAAAATGGGCAGAAGATCTAAACAGATAATTCTCCAAAGAAGACATACAGATGGCCAAAAAACACATTAAAAGATGTTCAACATCACTCATTATTAGAGAAATGCAAGTCAAAACCACTATGAGGTACCACCTTACACCAAAAAGTCTACAAACAATAGATGCTGGAGAGAGAGTGGAGAAAAAGGAATCCTATTACACTGTTGGTGGGAATGTAAATTGTGCAACCACTGTGGAAAATAGTATGGAGATTCTTCCAAAAAATAAAAATAGAATTATCATTTGATCCAGCAGTCCCACTCCTAGGCATTTATCCAGAAAAAACCATGACTCGAAAAGACATGCATACTCCAATGTTCATTGCAGCACTATATACAATAGCCAAGACATGGAAACAACTTCTTTTTTTTTTCTTTCTTTCTTTTTTTTTTTTTTTTTTTTTTCTCTTCCCACTGTACAGCAAGGGGGTCAGGTTATCCTTACATGTATACATTACAATTATAGTTTTTCCCCCACCCTTTCTTCTGTTGCAACATGAGTATCTAGACAAAGTTCTCAATGCTATTCAGCAGGATCTCCTTGTAAATCTATTCTAGGTTGTGTCTGATAAGCCCAAGCTCCCGATCCCTCCCACTCCCTCCCCCTCCCATCAGGCAGCCACAAGTCTCTTCTCCAAGTCCATGATTTTCTTTTCTGAGGAGATGTTCATTTGTGCTGGATATTAGATTCCAGTTATAAGTGATATCATATGGTATTTGTCTTTGTCTTTCTGGCTCATTTCACTCAGGATGAGATTCTCTAGTTCCATCCATGTTGCTGCAAATGGCATTATGTCATTCTTTTTTATGGCTGAGTAGTATTCCATTGTGTATATATACCACCTCTTCCGAATCCAATCATCTGTCGATGGACATTTGGGTTGTTTCCATGTCCTGGCTATTGTGAATAGTGCTGCAATGAACATGCGGGTGCATGTGTCTCTTTTAAGTAGAGTTTTGTCCGGATAGATGCCCAAGAGTGGGATTGTGGGGTCATATGGAAGGTCTATGTATAGATTTCTAAGGTGTCTCCAAACTGTTCTCCATAGTGGCTGTACCAGTTTACATTCCCACCAGCAGTGCAGGAGGGTTCCCTTTTCTCCACACCCCCTCCAGCACTTGCCATTTGTGGATTTATTAATGAGGGCCATTCTGACTGGTGTGAGGTGGTATCTCATGGTAGTTTTGATTTGAATTTCTCTTATAATCAGCGATGTTGAGCATTTTTTCATGTGTTTGTTGGCCATCTGTATATCTTCTTTGGAGAAATGTCTATTCAGGTCTTTTGCCCATTTTCCCATTGATTGATTGGTTTTTTTGCTGTTGAGGTGTATAAATTGCTTATATATTCTAGAGATTAAGCCCTTGTCAGTTGCATCATTTGAAACTATTTTCTCCCATTCTGTAAGTTGTCTTTTTGTTTTCTTTTGGGTTTCCTTTGCTGTGCAAAAGCTTTTCAGTTTGATGAGGTCCCATGGGTTTATTTTTGCTCTCATTTCTATTGCTTTGGGAGACTGACCTGAGAAAATATTAATGATGTTGATGTCAGAGAGTGTTTTGCCTATGTTTTCTTCTAGGAGTTTGATGGTGTCCTGTCGTATATGTAAGTCTTTCAGCCATTTGGAGTTTATTTTTGTGCATGGTGTGAGGGTGTGTTCTAGTTTCATTGCTTTGCATACAGCTGTCCAGGTTTCCCAGCAATGCTTGCTGAATAGACTTTCCTTTTCCCATTTGATGTTCTTGCCTCCCTTGTCAAAGATTAATTGACCATAGGTGTCAGGGTTTATTTCCGGATTCTCTATTCTGTTCCATTGGTCTGTCTGTCTGTTTTGATACCAGTACCACACTGTTTTGATGACTGTGGCTTTGTAGTATTTCTTGAAGTCTGGGAGGGTTATGCCTCCTGCTTGGTTTTTGTTTCTCAGGATTGCTTTGGCGATTCTGGGTCTTTTGTTGTTCCATATAAATGTTTGGATTGTTTGTTCTAGTTCTGTGAAAAATGTCCTGGGTAATTTGATAGGGATTGCATTGAATCTGTAGATTGCTTTGGGTAGTATGGCCATTTTCACAATATTGATTTTTCCAATCCAGGAACATGGAATATCTTTCCATTTCTTTACATCTTCTTTGATTTCTTTGATTAAAGTTTTATAGTTCTCGGCATATAGGTCCTTTACCTCCTTGGTCAGGTGTATTCCGAGGTATTTGATTTTGTGTGGTACAATTTTAAAAGGTATCGTATTTTTGTATCCCTTTTCTAATGTTTCATTGCTGGTATACAGAAATGCAACTGACTTCTGAATGTTAATCTTATATCCTGCCACTTTGCTGAATTTATTAGTCAGTTCAAGGAGTTTTGGGGTTGAGTCCTTAGGGTTTTCTATGTATAGTATCATGTCATCTGCATACAGTGACAGTTTGATCTCTTCCCTTCCTATATGGGTGCCTTTATTTCTTTTGTTTGTCTAATTGCTGTGGCTAAGACTTCCAAAACGATGTTGAAGAGCAGTGGTGAGAGTGGGCATCCCTGTCTTGTTCCAGATTTGAGTGAGAAGGCTTTCAGTTTTTCCCCATTGAGGATTATATTTGCTGTGGGTTTATCATAAATGGCTTTGATTATATTCAGGAATGTTCCCTCTATACCCACTTTGGCGAGGGTCTTGATCATGAATGGATGTTGAACTTTGTCAAAGGCTTTTTCTGCGTCTATTGAGATGATCATATGATTTTTGATCTTTTTTTTTGTTAATGTGGTATATGATGCTGATTGATTTGCATATGTTGAACCATCCTTGTGAACCTGGGATGAACCCTACCTGGTCATGGTGTATAATTTTTTTGGTATGTTGTTGGATTCGGTTGGCTAAGATTTTGTTGAGAATTTTTGCATCTATATTCATCAATGATATTGGGCGATAGTTTTCTTTTTTGGTGGTATCTCTGTCTGGTTTTGGAATGAGGGTGATGGTGGCATCATAGAATGTCTTTGGGAGTATTCCTTCTTCTTCAACCTTTTGAAAGAGTTTAAGGAGGATGGGCACCAATTCCTCTTTAAATGTTTGATAAAATTCACGTGTGAAGCCATCTGGTCCTGGACTTTTATTTGTAGGGAGTGATTTTATGACCTCTTCAATTTCATTTCTAGTGATCGGTCTGTTCAGTTGGTCTGTTTCTACTTGATTCAGTTTTGGCAGGCTGTAAGATTCTAGAAAATTGTCCATTTCTTCCAGATTGTCAAACTTGTTGCCATACAGTTGTTCATAGTATTCTCTTATGGTTGTTTGTATTTCTGCTGTATCCGTTGTGATTTCTCCTTTTTCATTTCTAATTTTGGTTATTTGGGTTCTTTCTCTCCTCTTTTTAGTGAGTCTGGCCAGGGGTTTGTCAATTTTGTTCACCTTTTCAAAGAACCAGCTCTTGGTTTTATTAATTTTCTCTATTGTTTTTTGAGTCTCTATTTTATTGATTTCTTCTTTGATCTTTATAATTTCCTTCCTTCTGCTGACTTTAGGACTTTTTTGTTCTTCTTTTTCTAATTCGTTTAGGTGGAGGGTTAAGTTGTCAATTTGGGATCTTTCTTCTTTTTTGAGAAAGGCCTGTATTGCTATAAATTTCCCTCTGAGCACTGCTTTCGCAGCATCCCATAGGTTTTGAGAGGTTGTGTCTTCATTATCATTTGTTTCAAGGTAGTTTTTAATTTCCTTCTTGATTTCCTCATTGACCCATTGGTTTTTTAGTAGCATGTTGTTTAGTCTCCATGGAGTAGGTTTTTTCTCTTTCCTTTTCCCATGGTTGATTTCTAATTTCATGGCATTGTGGTCAGAGAAGATACTTGAGATAATTTCTACGCTCCTAAATTTATTGAGATTCTCTTTGTGTCCCAATATGTGGTCGATTCTTGAGAATGTTCCATGAGCATTTGAGAAGAATGTGTATTCTGATTTTTTGGATGTAGTGTTCTGAAGATATCAATTAAGTCTAACTTTTCTTTTGTTTCCTTTAGGATCTCTGTTGCTTTATTGGTTTTCTGTCTAGAGGATCTGTCCATTGATGTGAGGGGGATATTAAGGTCTTCTACTATGATTGTATTCTCATCAATATCTCCCTTTATGTCTGTTAATATTTGTTGTATGTATCTGGGTGCTCCTATATTTGGGGCATATATGTTGATGATAGTAACATCCTCTCCTTGGATGGATCCCTTAATCATTAAATAGTGTCCTTCTTTGTCTTTATGTCTTTTGTTTTAAAGTCTATTTTGTCTGATATGAGCGTTGCGACTCCTGCTTTTCTGTCATATCTATTGGAGTGAAATATTTTTCCCCACCCTTTCACTTTCAATCTATATGTATCTTTTGTCCTAAGGTGAGTTTCTTGTAGGCAGCATATTGAAGGTTTTTGCCTTTTTATCCACTCAGCCACTCTGTGTCTTTTGATTGGGGCGTTCAGTCCATTGACATTTAAGGTGATAATTGATAGATGATTATTTATTGCCATTTGAACCTCGAGTTTCAGGTGATTCTATGGTTCTCCATTCTTCCTTTTTTTTTTTTTTTTTTTTTGGTTGGATGGTCTCCTGTTATTATCTGCTCGAGTGTATTTTTTTTTTCATTTTTTTCAAATGCAATATTTGTTTTTGGCTTGTGGTTGCCCTGTTTTTTAAGTATGCTAACCCCTTCCCATAATTGTGTGTTTTAGCCTGATGGTCCTGTAAGTTCAAACACTTCATTACTATATTAAAATTAAGAAGAGAAACATACAAACAAACAAAAAGGGTTATTTACTTCCTAACATCCCTTGCCCACATTTTATGGTTTTGATGACTCTTTTTTATTTTTTTCTTTTTAATTTTATTTTGTTTGAAGCATGTTCATGATTAAATCTGTACACTGGCTTATTTGAGTGACTGCTCTCTGATTGTGGTTTCCTCAGTCCTAGTTCTTCCTCTTCTTCTTCTTCTTTTTTTTTTCTTTTCTTTTTTCTTCCCTTTCCTTCCTTTCTTTTCGGTTTAGAGAAGCCCTTTCAATATTTCCTTTAACCTGGGTTTTGTGTTGCTGTATTCTTTAAGTTTTTGTTTGTTGGGAAAAATTTTCATTTCCCCTTCTATTTTAAATGATATTCTTGCTGGATAGAGTATTCTAGGTTGCATATTTTTTCCTTTGAGCACTTTAAATATCTCTTGCCATTCCCTCCTGGCCTGTAGTGTTTCTGTAGAGAAATCAGCTGATATTCTTATGGGGGTTCCCTTGTAGGTAACATTCTGGTTTTCCCTTGCTGCCTTTAGGATCCTCTCTTTATCACTAACTTTTGCCATTTTTATTATGATGTGTCTTGGTGTGGGTCTGTTTGGGTTCAGTTTGTTTGGGGCCCTCTGTGCTTCTTGTATCTTGAATCCAGTATCCTTTAGATTTGGGAAGTTTCCAGCAATAATTTCTTCAAATATATTTTCCATTCCCTTATCTTTTTCTACTCCTTCTGGAATTCCTATTATGCGTAGATTGGCCTGCTTTATATTATCCCATAGGTCTCTTATATTGCTTTCCAGTTTTTTGATTCGGTTTTCTGTCTGTTGACCAGATTGAGTGATTTCCATTATTCTATCTTCCATATCACTGATTCGTTCTTCTGCATTATTCATTCTGGTTTTTACTGCCCCTAGTTCAGTTTACATCTCTGCAAATGAATGTTCTAGTTTTTCTTGGCTCCTCCTTATATTTTCTAGTTCCTTTCTGAGGGTATCTGCATTACTGTTCATATCTTCTCTTAATTCCTTCAGTATTTTCACTCTTTCTCTTTTGAACTCCAGGTCTGTCTGACTACAGAGATCTGTTTCATTGTTGACTGTTTTAAGTGAGTTCTCCTGTTGGTTTGACTGGGGGTGGTTTCTCAGCTTCTTCATCTTGCTTCTTGTTTTCTTTCTCCTGAGGGAGTTGTACTCTCCGTTATCAGGCAGTGTTTGCCTTGTCACTGCCGTGGAATATTTCCTGAGGGCTGGCGTTGTTGGTCAATCTTTTTTGAGGCAGTGTGGCTTTTATGGAGTGTTGATGGGCTAACAGTGTTTCTTTGAAGCAAAGGAGGACTTCCTGAGGGCAGACAGGACTGGGAGGTCCACACCACGATGGTAGCAGATTTCACTTGGTCATGCAGAGCTTGCTCTGGTGTTTTTGGGCTGTGGGGTTCTTGCAGGGGGTTGGCGGTGTTGGGCAGCTGCTCCTCAGGAGTGTAGCACCCCCTGGTTGCTGGAGCAGCTATCTGGGTCACTGAGAACCTAAGAGGCTCTTCCCTGGGGCAGCCCAACTCAGAAGGACAGCCTGAGAATGTAGGTGGATCTTTTCACAGTCAGGCCGAGCTTGTTGCAGCTTTTCTGGGCTGCAGGGGCTCTTCCAGGGGGCTGGTGGTGCTGAGCAGTTATTTCGTGGGAGTGGGGCACCCCCTGGGGGCTTGGGCAGGTAGCACGGCCACTGGAAACCCAAGAGGCTCCTCCCCAGGGCAGCCCGACTCAGAAAAACCGTCTGAGATCTTTTCCCGACTCGGCCAGGCTTGTTGCAGCTTTTCTGGGCTGCAGGGGGTCCTGCCTGGAGCTGGCAGTCCTATGCAGCTGATCCACTAGAGCATCCCCTGGGGGCTTGGGCGTTGGAAACCCAAGAGGCTCCTCCCCGGGGCCACCTGACTCAGAAAAACCATCAGAGAATTAGGCCGATCTATTCATGGCCTGCCTAAGCTTGTTCTAGCTTTTCTGGGCTGCAGGCCTTTTCTCGGGGGCTGGTGGTGTTTGGTGCTGTTCTGCGGAAGTGTAGCCCCTCCAAAGGGCAAGCAGGCCTGTGCAGGGACAGCCCCTGCGGTGGTAGGCTTCAGGCAATTGTTGAGGCCAGCCCTCCTGGATGGCAGGCAGCCCCAGGTCCGGTGAGAGCGTAGGGGGTGGCGGGGGTGGGGGGAGGGGATGCACTGGGAAGCACAGCTTTCAGCTAGCTAGCAGGCCTGTGAGCTTGCTGTGGCGTGGGGGGTATTCTATGGGGACCCACCCCTTCTTTCCCCTCCCCAGCACGGGCGCAGACCAGGCTCTTCTCCCAGGTTCCCTCTGATGCGGCTTTCCACTTCCCCGCCCCTAGAGTACTGTTCCCTTCCTCTGCGACAGCTTTGTTTTCTAGTCTCCCAGGCAGTCTCTGCCCGGTCAAATGGTTTCTAGACCTCCCAAGCAGTTTCCGCTCTGCCCCGCCTCCCCAGCCCGGGGACTAACCTCTGGAGGCGAGGTCTCGGTGCCCAACCCCCACCCAGGCGTCTCAATTTTTGGTGACTGTGCCCGTAGTTCAGATGGTCTGTTCGGTTCTTGATCAGCTTTTCCGTACTCCAACTTACTGCTACACTCTTCTCTGCATCTGGAGATCCCTCCGGTTTGTTTGATCTTTCCCCTGGTAGGTGACTTTCCAGGGTGCGGGATCCCTTTCTCCTCTGCAGTTCCCTTTCGGAAGCGCCCATCCCGCTCGGATTCACCTTCTCTCACTCTCCTTTCTCCCGTTCTGCCCAGTAATGTCATGAACTTCTTGCCATTATTGGAGTTTAGGTTCTTCTGCCAGCGATTGGTTGCTGTTCTGTGCGAGTCATTTATTCTGTAGATGTGCTTTTTTTTGTTGTGTTTGTGGGAGAGGGCGAGCGTGTCCCCCTACTCCTCTGCCATCTTGTCCTCTCTCCTGATGGGTGGTTTTCTTCATGGGTCGGAAACAACTTCTATGTCCACTGACAGAGGAGTGGATAAAGAAGATGTGGTACACGCACACAATGGAATATTACTCGGCCATTAAAAGGAACGAAATAACAGCATTTGCAGCAACATGGATGGACATAGAAATTATTAGACAATGAGAACCAACATCGAATGCTATCACTGACATGTGGAATCTAAAAAAAGGGCACAGTGAACTTCTTTTCAGAACAGATACTGACTCACAGACTTTGATAAACATGATTTCGAAAGGAGACAGGTTGTGGGGGGATGCACTGAGGGTTTGGGGTGGAAATATTATAAAATTTGGTTGTGATCATCATCGTACAACTATAAATGCAATAAAATTCACTGAGTAATAAAGAAAAAAAATGAGAGTTTCCCAACACCAGATGGGCATGACCAGCTGGTATGACCACTACTGACCTGAGTGCCCCAGGCAACAAGAGTCACATCACTCCCTTCTTGGATGACTTCGGCCTGGGACAGAGGGATAGTGTATGGTTCTATGGGAACCTGTTCCACTGAATATACAAGAAAAAAAAAGGAAAGGTTAGTTATTTTTCCTCATGTGACACTTGTGCATAACAGAATACAAGAACCACATTGTGGCAGAGTTTTATTTGATTTTTTCTCCCCCAAATTCCTTAAATTATTTATGACAGAAAAGTCATTTATTGCATATGCTACACAGATGAAAAGGTCCAAGATAAATTAGCTATCTTGGAACAGAAAAAGGACTTTAGGTAAAAACTAAGAAAACCTTAATAAAGTTGGGGCTTTAGTCAGTATTCATGTATCAACGTTGGTTCATTCACACAGTACCAAGTGTACCGTACTAACATAAGGTTAATTACAGGGGAAATTGAGAGTTCCCTTGTGGCACAGTGGGTTAAAGATCCAGCATTGTCGCTGTTGTGGGGCGTGTTTGATCCTTCGCTCACAAACTTCTGTATGCTGCAGGTGCAGCCAAAAAAAAGTAAAAGAGGAAACTGAGTGTGGGGTGTATGGGAACACTGTAGTATCTTCATACATTTTATGTAAATCTAAAACTATTCTAAAAAATGAAGTTTAAAAAAATTTTAGTATGTCTACTAAAACTTGACTGGACTGTACTAAGTTCTCAGACAAGTTTTCTATCAAGGAGCAAATAAATGCATAGGTGTTTGAAAAACAGGGGCGGGGGGAAAGCAGGGGCCCCTTTTTAAGTATATTTTATTTTTGCATCTTGCAAAATGAACATTTCATCAATCATGGCCGCTGACAACATCTTAATTTTCAAAGCTGAATCCTGCAGACCTCAAAGAGATAAACTGAACTGGATGTACCAGGCCCAAAGGAAGAATAAATGGCTGGTATTCCAGAGAAAATCATTTCGTGATGTTCATGATGTCTCTCTCTGCCCAGTCAAGTGCAAATAACATAGAATCGACTGAATTTAAGAGGTAATAGGAAGATGAATTTTTAAGTGAAACAGAGTAGGATGTTGATGGAATTAGCCAGTTATGCTGGGAAGGCCTCTTGATTCCTTTGTGCAACAGTCTAACAATGGAAGTGTGCAGAAAAAAAGGTTGTTCCCTTTTGTTCCTTCTCCACATGGTTTTTTTTTTAATTATCATTGTTATATGAGCTTTTTTTTTTTAATTCAAAGAGCACAGAAGAGTAAAATAAAAGATTCCCTCTGCTCCCCAGTCAGCCCTTCCAACTCCACTGCCCAGAAGTAATGAATACCAACAATTTCTGTGGTGTCTCCAGTGGACAGCTCTCACTCTTTCTGTTGTCCGGACCTCTTAATTATCTACAGTCCTTTGTCAAAAGGCAGGACCCTTGGTCTACTATAGAAGTCAAGTCCACACATTCACTTTCCCAGCTTCCTGGGCAGCTAGAACACAAAACGTGGACTCTGCCAAACAAATGCGACCACCCATGCCAGACTCTGAATGGGAAGCTGATGACACAGAGGACTAGCAAGTATCCAGAATCCATTTCAGAATACTGGTACCAGTGGAGGTCGATCCAGCATCCAAGCTCAGTGGTACCAAATGATTCAGACACACAGTTCTAGGTCCAGTGACAGCTGCTGGGCATCTTTGCAACACTAGTGATGCCAAGAAACTGTGGCATAAGCCTGGTTCTTAGGCACTCCAGAGACCTCTGAGCTATTCACGATCCTTCAGTTAATCTCTTCTGCTAATATTGGCTAGGTGATCTCATCCCTTGAAAACTAACTGATTCACAATCTTTCTGATATTTATAATAGTTCAATATGCACAGATAGTTGACCCTTGAACAACGTGGAGGTGAGGGGCATAAACATCCATGCAAATATCTGAGTATAACTTACAGCTGGCCCTCTGCATCCTAGATTCCACATCTGCAGATTCAGCCAACTGTGGACCACAGTACCACATAGCACTTAACTACTGAGAACAGTTCACATACAATTGGACCTGTGCAGTTCAAATCCATGTTGTTCAAGGGTCAACTACATGTGACATATGTAAATCTTATTTCCACAAATAGAATCATACTGTACTCCCTCTGTAGAAACCTTCTTCAACCTCCTTTCACCACTTAGCAATATAACTTAGTTACGTTTTCATATCAAAGTATAGTTTTGGAAATCCTAGTTTAAGTAAAAACTATCAAATTTAATGGTGCTGTTATCAGTGATAGGCAGGAAATTTTTATTCCTTGTAATTTTGGGTATTCCCAATCCAATGACTTTTCTATAACCAGTGCCAGAGAGATAAGTTTTAAATTACCAATATATTTAAGTACATAGATAAATAGAGATAAATAAATTTTAAAAATAGTAAGACCTATAAAACCACCTTTATGGGTAAACCTCAATGCAGATGACAACTGAGCTAACAAACCCAAGGCATGTACAAGCATTTAAAGCATATTTTTAAAGTTTTTGTGTAGCACACAAGATATGTTGTCAGATACCTTCAACACTCTAAACCAGGGGTGAGCAAATCGAAACTTTTGTAAACAATGTTTTATTGGCACCAATCATGTCCATTTATTTACATATAATCTATGGCTGTTTCTGCTGAGTGGTTGCAAGAGGCAGTGTGGCCTAGGAGCCTAAGATACTCACTATCAAACCCTTTACAGAAAATGTTTCCCAGAAGTTCCCTGATGGTCTAGTGGTTAGGAATTGGAACTTTCACCACTGGGGCCCGAGTTTAATTCCTGGTCTGAGAACTGAGATTCTACATAAGCTGCTGTACACTGTGGCCGAGAGAGAGGGAGAGAGAGAGAGAGAGAGAGAGAGAGAGAAGGGAAGGGAAGGGAAGGGAAGGGAAGGGAAGGGAAGGGAAGGGAAGGGAAGGAAGGAAGGAAGGAAGGAAGGAAGGAAGAAAGGAAGGAAATGAAATGAAAATAGGAGTTGCTGCTGTGGTACAACAGGATCAGTGGCATCTCTGGAGCACTGGGGTGCAGGCTCAATCCCTGGCCAAGCACAGCAGTAGGTTAAGGATCCGGCATTGCTGCAGCTTCTGCACAGGTCGCAACTATGGCAACGCTTCTGATCCCTAGCCCGGGAACTCCATGAGCCTCAGGATGGCTGGAGAAGGGAAGGGAAGGGAAAAGAGAAGAGAAGGTTTCCCAACTTTAATTCTAAACAGTGCTTTCAGAGGTTAATTCCAGCCTATGCATGGATGGCTTAAATGCAGTATTAGATGGATGCATGGACCAACAGAAATATGGACAGATAGACAAAGGAACAAACAAACAGGGAGACAGCCATATTCAACTAAAATAACACATTTTACTTAGCAGTTCTCAGCTGCTAAACCAAAATGATGGTCAGGAACAATGCTGATAACATCTGGCAAGCATGCCAAAGGTAGCATGCAGGCTCTTTGCCACCACCGTCTTCTTTCCCCAGGCAGCAAGATCTGCATGCCAAAAGCCAAGGCTTGAAGCCAGTACACACTCTGCCTTGCTAGTGAGTTGGTGGCCGGCATTCAAGATTTCTGTCCTTCCTGCCTTGTAAATCAGTTGCCAACTGGTGATTAGCAAATCCCTGGAACACACGACTCTAAGGGCTGGCACATCAAATGAAATGGGCTGGCGTTGCGAACCACCTCCTCTGAAGAACTGCCAGTGTGTGACTAACTGCTTCATGGTATTCAATAAATTACCCAGAATAATAAGACCTCCTCATTACTTTAACAATTAATTAAGGGACAGAGGGGAAACAAAGATTTGTCTTCCATTGAGGAAAAAAAAAAATCATGCCAATAAAGAGTCTTATATTAAATTAAAAACAATCAGGAGTTCCTATGGTGGCTCAGAAGGTTAAGAACTCAACATTGTGTCTGTGAGGATGTGGGTTTGATTCCTGGCCTCACTCAGTGGGTTAAGGATCTGGCATTGCCATAAGCCGTGGCATAGGTTGTAGTTGTGGCTCAGAACCCATGTTGTCGTGGCTGTGGCATAGGCCTCAGCTACAGCTCCAATTCAGTCCCTAGCCTGGGAACTTCCATATACTGCAAGTGCAGCCATAAAAAGAAGAAAAAATAAATAAAAAATAAAATAAAAATAAGAGTACAGTTTTATGGATTAAACCTAAACTTAAGACCAGAAACCATAACACTTCTAGAAGAGAACACAGGCAAAACATTCTTTGCCATAAATCAGAACAATGTTTTTGGTATCTGTCTCCTCAGACAAAAGAAACAAAAGCAAAAATAAAAAAAAAAAAAATGCGGAGTTCCCGTCGTGGCGCAGTGGTTAACGAATCCGTCTAGGAACCATGAGGTTGCGGGTTCGGTCCCTGCCCTTGCTCAGTGGGTTAACGATCCGGCGTTGCCGTGAGCTGTGGTGTAGGTTGCAGACGCGGCTCGGATCCCGCGTTGCTGTGGCTCTGGCGTAGGCCGGTGGCTACAGCTCTGATTCGACCCCTAGCCTGGGAACCTCCATATGCTGCGGGAGCGGCCCAAGAAATAGCAACAACAACAACAACAACAACAAAAATAATAAATAAAAAAAAAAATAAAATTCACCTTTAAAAAAAAAAAATGCCATCTGATTAAACTTAAAAGTTTTTGCACAGCTCAGGAAACGGTTGAAAAAATGAAAAGACAAGTTACTAAATGGAAGAAAATATTGACAAATGATATGACCAATAAGGGGTTAATATTTAAAATAAACATATAGCTCAAATAACTCAATAACCAAAAAAATACCCAGACAACTGATTAAAAATTGGGCAGAAGACCTACAGTCATTTAAAAAAAAAAAAAAAATAGGCACATGAAAAAATATTCACCATCAATAGTCATCAGAGAAATGCAAATCAAAACCATAATGAGATATTACCTCATACCTGTCAGAATGGCTGTCATTAAAAAGAACATAAATAACAAACATTGGCAAGGATGTGGAAAAAAGGGAACCCCCCTACACTGTTGATGGGAATGTAAAGTGGTGCAGCCACTGTGGAAAACAGTATGGAGGTTTGTAAAAAAACTAAAAATAGATCTACCATATGACTTAGCAATTGCATTCCTGGGTAAATATCCAGAAAAACCAAAAATACTAACTCAAAACGATACATGCAACTCAATGTTCACAGGAGCATTACTAAAAATAGTCAAGGTATAGAAGCAACCTAAGTGTCCATCAACATATGAATGGATTAAAAAAAGCTGTGATATATAGATATAGATATATTTATATAAAAGCAGGAAAAGGAGTTAGAACATGAATCTCAGGAACAAAAGGGCCCCCTATGCAATCATTGTGCAGATTCCTGTATTCATAGCAGTGGGACTATCGGTATCACTTCATGTTACCACCTGCTGATTATATTTCGATTTTAGCACTAATGAGCATCCCACAGAGAATCTCTTCAGCATCAGAGACTTTGACAAAAATGTGTGGCTTTTTTAAAAAGAGGGAGTTTTCTAAGGCAAAAATTTTTAAAAAAGATGGAATTTTTTTCTCAAATATCAGACAGGATAGATTTTTTTTTTAAGGGCCGCACATGCGGCATATGGAAGTTCTCAGACCAGGGATTGAATGAGATCTGCAACTGCAGCCTATACGACAGCCACAGGAACAGCAGAACCGAACCGTGTCTATGACCTACACCACAGCTTGTGGCAACAACAGGTCCTTAACCCACTGAGCGAGGCCAGAGATCAAATCTGAATCCTCATGGATACCAGTCAATTCTTAACCTGCTGAGCCACAATGGAAACTCCTGGACAGTATAGGTTTTTAAATGTATACTGTATGAGTTTTCTGGTGGCTCGGTAAGTTAAGGATCCGGTGTTGTTACTGCTGTAGCTCAAGTCACTGCTGTAGCACAGGTTCAATCCCTGGCCCAGGAACTTTCACATGCCATAGGTGAGACCCCAAAGAAAAGATTCCAGACTATGAAATTGAAAGAGGCAGTTCCCATCCTCCTAGGGAAGCACACACTCAACTGGGAGTGGAAAAACATGGAAAAAGATGATCAGCAAACAAAAACTGATACAGCAGTGAGGACAAACTGTTCTAGGCAGACAGAGGAAAACAGCAGCCTGACTGTAAGATCGAAGCAGCTTCATCTCCATCAAGGGGACAGCTGATGGGAGTCATAAGTTCTTGGCACAAGAGAAAAATAAAGGATGGATTTCAGGTAGAAAGAAAAGGTGTGTACAAAGAAATGGAGGTGTGAAATGTGTGTGTAGGTGTGTATACACACCTACAAACACATGTAAATACCAATTTACGTGATGTTTAAGGTAAAGGTGAATACTGAAACCTTTGAATTACATTCCCAAGCCCCTAGGAACAACTCCCCAGTGCCTTCTGATTTAATACATTAATAACTCATGTAGAAAGAATCAGCAAGAGAATAATAACTCACTCTTAATGATGTTGGACAAAGTATTATTTCAGAAGAAATAGGGTCACTTCTCTGCTCTGGCGCTAATTTACAGTAATGCTCGTTTCCTCAGAGATGGGAAGCTCGGTTGGGCTTTACCATGGGGCATTATACATGATGCTATGTTAAAGCATAAACGTTCTTTTCAAAAAAGAAAGTAGAGTTCCCATTGTGGCTCAGCAGAAACGAATCCAACTAGTATCCATGGATCCCTTGCCCCGCTCAATGGATTAAGGATCCACATTGCTGTGGCTGTGGTGTAGGCCGGCAGCTGTGGCTCAAATTCAAGCCCTGGCCTGGGAACTTCCATATGCCGCAGGAATAGCCCTAAAAAGCAAAAAGAAAAAAAGTATATTTCTACAATCCATTACTTCATGCTACCTGATGTCTCCGCACCTGAGAAAAATGCTCTCATATGCCAGAAATGACAGTCAGATGGTGGCCAAGGGAATCCACACACACCCAAGGGCCCAGTCCCACCCCTGCCTCTGCATCTAATCTGATGTCTGACAAGGCATCATATGACATCTGTGCCCAGTCTCCCACCTATAAACTGTGGAAAGCAGCCAAATCCTAGGAAAGGAATGAGGACACATTAAATTCATGGCAGCCAATGTTCTTTCAGTCCTTAGGAAGAAAACAGCTTTACAATTTCAAATAAGTCAGCAGTACAGTCATTAAGAGTGGAAAATTTTAACTAAAAAATTAAAAAAAAAAAAAAAGACTGGAAAGTTTTGGAGTTCTCTTGTGGCACAGCAGGTTAAGGATCCAATGTTGTCACTACAGCAGCTTGGGTCACTGCTGTGGTACGGGTCTGATTCCAGGCCCAGGAACATCCATATGCCATGAGCGCAGCCAAAAAGAAAAAAAGAAAAAAAGGACAAGAAAGCCTTCATTCCAGGAATGTTAATCTTATTTCTATTATCATCTGCTGTATAAAACTGATATTAACTATAAATTAATCTCTCTATATGACAGGTGTCCTTTTTCTGAATAAGTACTCTCAGATTTGAGGTTATTAATTATGCTCATAATTTTTTGGTAATTTTCACTATTCCATTAATAGTTACCTATAATGCTGGTGTTAGGAATAAGAATACATGAACAAAGGAACTAAGAGCAATTTCGTCTAGTAATCACTTTAAAATTACTCTCCAAATACCACTGCACCCCATCTTCCCCTGTCCTCTGCCCCTCAAATCACTGAAGATGTAAACATTAACAGTCTAAGCTAGAAAGTCAGTATAGGAGTTCCCATCACAGCGCAGCACAAACGAATCCAACTAGGAACCATGAGGTTTCAGGTTCGATCCCCAGCCTTGCTCAGTGGGTTTAGGATCCGGCATTGCAGTGAGCTGTGGTGTAGGGTGAAGACTCGGCTCAGATCTGACGTTGCTGTGGTTCTGGCGTAGGCTGGTGGCTACAACTCCGATTAGATCCCTAGCCTGGGAACTTCCATATGCCACAGGTGTGGCCCTGAAAAGATAAAAAAGACCAAAAAAAAAAAAAAAGTCAATATACTGTTACAATATTTCTCTATTAATCTGTATTGATCAATATACCTGTGATAATATTAGTATAATATTACTATATAATTAGAAGGTAAAATTACGTTTCCATAAATAAAAGAGTAAGTGCGAAACTCTGGTATTCTATTCTTGAAGCCATGTTGGTTATTGGGAACAGGTGTGGACAGGATAAATGGAAGGACACCAGAGAAGTGTCCTGGGAGCCACAGCGGTTCAGGGATCACAATTACATGATAATGGAGGCCTTACGGAAAACAGGACTGTAGAAAAGTGAGAGAGCAGGTGAACTGGGGCAAACAGAGGAAAACCACGAAAAAAAGGTAGATCCTTAGGGGTCTGGGATTGGCCTAGGCACACTATTGCATATGGAATGGAAGGTCCACAGACCTACTCTGTAGCACAGGGAGCTCTACCCCATAGTCTGTGCTCATCTATATGGGGAAACAATCTGATTAAAAAAAAAATGGATGTTTGTATATGTGCAACTGAATCACTCTGTTGTACAGCAGAAACAATCACAACATTGTAAATCAATTAAACCTCAATAAAACTTTACAAAAAAGACAGATCCTGAAAAATGAATATAATTAGATGCACAAAGACAAAAAGCTGGCATGCTGCAGATATATATGTATGACTGGGTCACCTTCCTGCACAACAGAAATTGGCACAACATTGTAAATCAACTATACTTTAATTAAAAAATAATTTTTAGGAGTTCCCATTGTGGCTCAGTGGAAACAAATCTGTCTAGTATCCATGAGGGCACAGGTTCGATCCCTGGCCTCACTCAGTGGGTTAAGGATCTGGCAGTGCCATGAGCTGCAGTTAGGTCACAGATGTGGCTCAGATGCTGCATTGCGTGGCTGTAGTGTAGGCCGGCAGCTGTAGCTCTGATTCAACCCCTAGCCTGGGAACCTCCATATGTCACGACGGCGGCCCTAAAAAGGAAAATAAAATAAAAGATAAAAAAATAAAAAATAATTTTTTAAAAAAAGCTGGCATTCTAAGTATTAGGGCACCTTCTATGAGCAACAGCAAAGTTAAAAATGAGGAAGTGAGAACACCACATGTCACGTGACATGATGCCCTGACCAGGTACCGCATTGCTAGCACGGTGTTCTTGACAAATACGTGCATAACCTGAATTTAATCATGAAGAAACAGGCAAAGTGACTGAAGGGCATTCTACAAGACAGCAGACCAAACGCATAGATCATGACAGACAAAAAGACAAAGAAGAGTTCCTGCTGTAGTGAAGTGTGTTAAGAATCCTACTGCAGCAGCCTGGGTTGCTGCTGTGGTGCAGGTTCAATCCTGGATCTAGATCTCCCATTTGCCACAACCATTAAAAAAAAAAAAAAAAAAAGAGTCCCCTTTGTAGCTCAGCAGTTAACAAACCCAACTAAGATCCATGAGGATGCGTGTTTGATCCCTGGCCATGCTCAGTGGGTTAAGGATCCGGCGTTGCCGTGAACTGTGGTGTAGGTCGAAGATGCGGTTCAGATTCTGAGTTTTTGTGGCTGTGGCTCCAATTCCACCCCTATGCTATGCTACAGGTGCAGCCCTAAAAAGCAAAAAAAAAAAAAAAAAAAAAAAAAAAAGACAACTGTCTGACCAAAATAAAGGAGACTAAAAAGAGATAACAAGACTGGATTCTGATCTAGAAAAGAACGAAGCGGGACTAACAATGAAATTGGAAATTCTGTGTGTAGAGGAGTTCACAGTACTGTGTTTGATCATTACTGCTGTGGTTATACACCAGGTTAAAATCTGGGGAAGCTAAGAGAGGAGGACAAAAGAAATCTCTGTACAATTTTTGAAACCTTTCTTTTTGAACGTATTTCCAAATGAAACATCTAACAAAATTTTTAATGTTAAAATTTTCAAAAGGAGCTCTGGCCCACCATAGCAAGTCTTGCACAGATTTGGGGAAAAATAAGAGTGGAAACAACAGGCAGGTACACCAAATTAGACAGGTCCCTGAAAGTCAACTATAGGAAACAGCTTACATAATCCATGAGAGAGGCACTGAAAATTGACAGTGTCTTGTAAAACAGGCTCTGTGTTTGGAAGTGTTAATATAAGTTGAGAAAATGAGGGTACTAATAAAGCTACCCAACTGTGAAAGTAAGAAAGAAAGGAAGGAAGGAAGGAAGGAAAGGGAGAAAGAAGGAAGTAGAATTTTTATTTTATTCTTATCGAAAGCAAAAAGCTATTCTTAATCAGACTTGGATATTATATATCACCTTTATATATACATCATAACAAAATATAAGCAAAATAAAGCTATTTCTAAGCTATTTCTAAAGCTTACTTTCAGAATCCAATTTTTCACACTCACCCTTTGACTTAAAATCATCAGTGTATGTATTCTCTACAGAATATCATTTTCCGTATCATGAAACACATCAGTGGTACAGCACTTTTTAAATGAATCCATTAAAAATTTTAAAGATAGGTATTAGGCTTTCAAGCTAGCTCAATATTATTTGTTTTTGTTTTGTTTTGTTTTGGCCATAGTGTACAGTGGTTTGATGTGGGATCTCAGTTCCCAGACAGGGATTGAACTTAGGTCACTGTGGTGAAAGTGCCAAATCCTTGCCACTAGACCACCAGGGAACTCCAAGCTAGCTCAACATTAGAAACAGCCTGGTTTTGGAGTTCCCACTGTGGCTCAGCAGTAATGAACCCAACTAATATCCATGAGGATGCGGGTTCAATCCTGGCCTCGCACAGTGGGTTAAGGATCCGGCATTGCCATGAGCTGTGGTATAGGTCACAGACATGGCTTGGATCAGCATTGCTGTGGCTGTGGCATAGGGCAGCAGCTGTAGCTCCGATTCAACCTCTAGCCTAAGAACTTTCATATGCCGTGGGTGCAGCCCTAAAAAGACAAAAAAAGAAAAAGGGAAAGAAAGAAACAGCCTGGTTTTGATTCCTGCTTCCAATGCCCATGGAATTATGATTCTCCACTTTCTCAACCCTTCTACTCACCAAAACCACTTAGAACCTCATTGTTAAAAGAGTAATTCTCCAGCATCTCTGACTTCTATTCTAAACTAGGGATACCCATTCTGTTAGCACTGGGATTGATGATTTGGATATCTGTGCATGATTAGGTAACAGTGACCACTGGATAAGATGACTGCAAGATACCACTGATTTTAAGCCCCATTCCTATTTCAGAGATGTTAAAATGTGAGAGATAATAGACATCTTGGAATCAATAAAATATAGTACCTTGTATTGAGTAGATGACTTTAAAACATTAAGGTATTATTAGCGATAGATTCTACACCACTTTTTTGGTATGTAAAGTTTCCATAAATATATTACCCATGAGGAGCTACCATTCCCAGTAAACCCCAAACATTAGTTCTTGTCCACTGACTTCCTAAATACAGAGAATGGATAGAAAAAAAAAATCACTGGAGCATAGCAACAAAAGACAGTATTGCTAAGATATAAGAAAACTGTATATGGACTGATATAGCTATTAGAATGCAAAATTCATCATTGCACATGTAACAGTGAACAATAACTACTGACTTTCTATATCAGGATCCAATCAGGAAAACAAACTTCTCTAGAAGAATTTAATTCAGGCAATCTGTTATAAAGATACAGGAAGGGCTGGTGTGGCAAATGGCAAGATAATACAACTCAGAGATCAGGAAGCAGATATCACCTATGGGCTGGACCCATTCACCCACAGGAGCCACCGATGGTGCTGGTACGAACATGCACCGCTGCTGAGCAGGACGGTCCTGTAAAAGGCCCATCAAGACTCTTGGCATCAATGTGACAGAACAGAGTCTCATCAAAGCCACAACCAGAGGTGCCTCCAAAATCACAAAGGCCTCCCTCCTTTCCACCTTCAAACCACCTTCTAAATGACTGCACATACAGTCCACTGACAGACTCCTGCTGGAACTCAGATTGCCAGAACCTCAAGGAAATACAGCTTACTAACTTCCAACTCCTTTCCAACCACTACAGAGGAGACCAAGAAGGGCAAGTGCAGAGACAAGAGCCAAGTGACAGATACGACACGGATTTACCTTATAAATAGCATTTAAGAGGAAAAAAAGTCACCATTGATGAGAAATAAAGGAAACCCCAATAATAACCAAAAAGGCTAATATTTATGGAGCCCTTTCTATATACCAGATACTGTTTCAAGCCTTTTTTTTTTTTTTTTTTATGGCATATGGAAGTTCCAGGCCGGGGATTGAATATGAGCTGCAGCTGCAACCTATGCCACAGCTTCAGCAATGTCAGTTCCTTTAACCCACAGCCCCAAGACATTGATGGAACTACCACCTCTGCTGCTCCCAAGTGGCTACAGTCTGTTTCTTAACCCACTGCACCACAGTAGGAACTCCTGTTTTAAGCATCTTAAAAGTATCACTTAATTTCATCCTCAGAACTCAAACGTGATTGATATTAAATTTACCCCAATTCTACAGATAAGGAAACTGAGACGGAAGAGATACTAAGTAGCTTGGTAGAGTTACAAGATAGTAAATGGTAACTCTGGGGTCCAAGCTCATAATTACTATGCTATATTGCGCAAAAATCTGCCCAAGGTAGGTTTCAGCAGAAATGTTAAAAATTAAACACATGTCAAGTTTGATCTTTGTCATAAACCTTAAAAATCAATAGCAGCAACTGCATATTTTAAGGGAGGGGATATTATGTTTACCACATTTTGTAAAAACTGACAAACATAATCCTAATAAAGAATCGCTATTTTTCCTGAGACCAATCAAGCATTAGATCTAGAATTTTCTCACTCACTTGCAGCAATTCACTCCCATTTTTTCAAATTTATACATGAAATGGCTTTTTATTCCACAATGCAAGTATTCTCTTAAATCTCCATATATATTCACCCAAGATCTGCCTCTGTGTAGTGTTATATCTAAATCCTCTGTTAGAAATCTATATTTCTCTTTTACTTAAATTCCTTTATATCAAATCATGGATTAAAATTACCAAATTACTAAGGATGCTGGGCATCCTTATGCAGCCAGAAACTGCAAATGTGTAGGCCAGTGATTTAAGAAAGGCAAATATCACTTATTTAATAATCATCTCACACCCCAAGACATAGTCAGTGCTTGAGATAAAGAAAAATTAGTAGAACCCATAAATTCCAGTACAGCACTGAAAGATGCTGAAAGAGTAAAGACAGAACTTAATGAATGTTTCAAATTGAGAAAAACTGAATTTTTACAAAACCTGACAACTTAACCTGTGAAAAGTAAATGTACATAAAAATTCCTAAATAACCTAATGGCCTTAAGAGTTTAGTGCTTCCTGTCTATATAATGTATTAGCATGGGCAGACCTCAATTTACACAGCTTCCCTTCTGCTCAACACACACTTGTTTATATTGAAGATAAAAATCTGTAAAGGGCTGTTTGTATGCCTTTTACTCCAAATTTGAAATACTGAAGATCAACTGCTAAAAAGTCAGCTCAAAACATCCCTATAAGTTAGTCAACAGTTCAGCTGTGACAATGTTAATAGTATCATTAAGAATATTGTCACAATGTACAGCAATGTTTCTATACTAGGAGAGTTAGTACATTTGCTGTCAATATTTTTTAAGTGAAAAACAAAAACACTAAAGCCACCAAAGAAAACACCATAAAACTGAGCAAAGAAAACACTGTAAAACTGAGATCAACAAAGAAATCACTTGGTATACTGCACATAAATTTTTAACCTCACTTGGATGCATTTAAGTCACTTGAATTGCTCAACTCAGAAATAAAAAATATCATGTTGGTAACTAGGTCATTGACAACTGTATCTTAAAAAAAAAAAAAAAAAGGTGAAGTTCAGGTTAGAATTTTTATATTTCCTCTCTTGACAAAAAGTCTATTAAATACCAGTCAATCTTTGGCTTTCATACATCTGATTTTGTTCACATTTTGAGAAACACATTAGGAACTGCCTGTAATCAAGAAGTAGAGGACTTCAGGGGTTCCCGCTGTGGTGCAGCAGGTTAAGGATCCAGCATTGCCACAGCTGTAGTGTAGGTCACTGCTGCAGCTCAGATTCAATCCCTAGCCTGGGAACTTCCACACACTGCAAGTGCAGCCAAAAAAAGGGGGTGATGGGGCGAGTGAGGGGAAAAGAGGACTCCACTTTGATGTACCATGGTACAATGTATGTCCAAATATGCTGGCAAATGTTGTACACCTTAATGAAGCTTTGTAAAAATCTCTGGCCAGCTAAAAACATTCCACAGTGGCCTCATATTATCGAGGACCTACCAACTATTTCTTCTCACCTTCTTGTAAGATCTGAATTATCCAACCCACAGATACAAAATTGAAGAGTGATTTCTCTCTCTTCTGGAACGCATTTTGGACCAACTATTTCTGAAATCAGCAATTTGGTGGCTGCCCTCTCTTGCTAAAGCTCTGTAAAATCCTTTACTCCTTTTTCTATCCTGAATTAGAAAACTTATTAGTGTGCTCATGGCCCCACATCATGAATAAAGGCTTATGTTTATGGTGTTAATATTAAATTATTGAAGCTTTGTAAATAATTATCATAGAAGCATCTTTTAATACATTGCTAATATTTATTAAGCATTTTTATATGTCAGGTATTATTCTAAATATTCCATATGTATTAAAAGATGAAGTCAAATGATACTTTGGAGAAAATTCTGTATTACTAAACTTGAAAATACAGAATAAATATATGATATTGTAAAAAGTAGAGATGATCAATATTTACTAAAGAATAGAGATGATCAATATTTACACAAGAATAGATAGTAGACCAACAAAAATAAGAGATATTGAAAAAAAAATCAAAAATCTGTCCAAAAGGCACCAGAAACTAGTTTTATAAGCAAATTATATTAAACTTTATAGAACAGATAATACCTACTTATTCAATCTGGTCTGGAACACAGAAAAAGAAAGCAGCACAGTTCATTCTACAAAACTAGCATAACTGATTCTGAAACCAGACAAGAATGGTGAAGGAAGAATAAACTATAGACCAATTTTTACATAAATACATATATTCATGTTTATACATGTAAAGAAAGAGAACTATGGTCTAATTTTATGTATGAATATAAAGGTCTTTTTTTAAATTGTCTAATTAAATCCAGCAATACACTGAAAGAATAATGCAGCATGATCAAGTAGAATTTATCCTGGGAATATAAGAATTACTCAACATTAGGAAATATGTTAATGAAATTCATTTCATCAAGAGATCAAAGAAGAAAAACCACATAGCCATCTCATCAGATACCTAAAAAAAACTGATAAAATTCAACACCTTAGGAGTAGAGGGAAGAAAGGACCTGTGACTAAGTTAAAAATAAAGAGAAATTTCCTTAACTTGATAAAGAGTACCAACTAAGATGTTCCCGTTTCAAGAAGTTCAGCAGTAATGAACCTGACTAGCATCCATGAGGATGTAGGTTTGATCCCTGGCCCCGCTTGGTGGGTTAAGGATCCAGCGTTGCTGTGAGCTGTGGTGAGGCCGAAGATGAGGCTCAGATCCCGCACTGCTGTGAGTGTGGTGTAGGCCAGCAGCTACAGCTCCAAATCGACCCTCAGCCTGGGAACCTCCATATGCGGCAGGTGCAACCCAAAAAAAAAAAAAAAAGGGGAAAGAGAACCAACTGAGTTTCAAGTTAAAAAAGGATGAGGCATTTAAGACATACTAACTACTTTGTATAATAAGCTACAAGGATATACTGTACAACACAAGGAATACAGCCAGTATTTTATAATAGCTATAAAAGGAGTAAAGCTTTAAAGACTGTGAATGACTATATTGCATGCCTATAACTTATATAGTATTGTCCATCCACTATACCTCAATAAAAATTTTTTTTAAAAAGTATGAGACAATTCTAATAATGAAAAAAATATTAAAATGTTTCTTCAATTATTGGGGGAAAAACAGCTATAGCTATCATTAGCTATAGAGGATAAGATTTTCTACCTAGAATATCAGACAATTAACTGAAATTGAGTAAGGTTTCCACGTGCAATATTAACATACAAAATTAATAGCTTTTCTATATACCAGTGATAGCCAATTAGAAATAGTTAATGGAAAAAAGATCCAGTTATTTCAAAGTGGACACTTTTTTTTTTAAATGGACGCACCTGCAACATGTAGAAGTTCCTGGGCCAGGGATAGAATCCAAGCTGCAGCTGCAGCAACACCGGATCCTTAACCTACTACACCAGGCCAGGAATCAAACCCATGCCTACAAAGGAAGTCCTCAAGGTGGACTTCATTTTTTTTTCTTTTTTTGCTTTTTGGGGCTGCTCCAGAGGCATATGTAAGTTCCCAGGCTAGGGGTCAATTTGCAGTTATAGCTGCTAGCCTACACCACAGCCACAGCATCTCAGGATCCAAGCCACATCTGCAGCCTACACCACAGCTCATGGCAATGCTGGATCCCTGACCCACGGAGTAAGGCCAGGGATCAAATCCTCGTCTTCATGGATACTAATAGGATTCATTTCTGGTGCACCACAAATGGGAACTCCTAAGGTGGGCTTCTAATAAACAGGCTAAAGACACTTTTTAAAACAATACAGAATGAAAATAAAGTTTTGAAAATACAAGAGCAGGCAAAATTCTGATGCACAAGAGAATAAAAATTCAAGGCTTTCATTTTTATTATTCCCGAGTTAAATATCTTACAAAGATTTCCAGCTTTCATTTTTAGCTTTCAGGCTACAAACAGTTACATATTGAGTCTTGTCTCCCTGTAATACCTATGTCAGTAATACCTGGCCATTCTAATTTTTCACTAGCTGACATCCAGAGACTTAATAGTGTCTGCCTTCATCAATTATTTATTAGTTGGGGATTAATCAAAGAATATAAGAGGCTTACAGAAAACAAGAATGGAATTAAGAAATACATGTTTTAAAGTTTATTCTACAAAAAACACAGGCTTACAATTTTCTTCTTCCACACACCCAAATATATATAAATAGGAATTTTTACTTCAACATTGTTTAGAATAGGCAGCATTTAGAAAGAATGCAAAGTTCCATAAGAGAGGAGAAAAAAAAAAATGCTACACCCCAAGAAATTTTTATCAACTAAAAATCAGATAATTTTTTTTATTTTATTTTTAGGGCCACGCCCACGGCATATGGAGATTCCCAGGCTACGGGTTGAGTCCGAGCTGTTGCTGTATCCAATCACAGCAATGCAGGATCCGAGCTGCATCTGTGACCTATACCACAGCTTACAGCAACGCCAGATTCTTCACCCACTGAGGAAGACCAGGAATTGAACCTGCATCCTCACAGATGCCAGGCAGTTTTGTTAACCACTGAGCCCCGATGGGAACTCCCACTGACAGTGAAACGCATCCAAAATAAATGGTAGGAAAAGCAAGTTTCAAAATAACTGTACACAACATGCTTATTTTTGTTATTTGTGTACAAATATTCTATACATTCACATGTGCACAGTTACTGAACAATGTTTATAGTATGATCTTATACAACTGTTAATATGTAAATGTGCTGTATACATTCACATATTTATAAATCTAAATGCACAAAAAAAAGTACAAGGAAAGGAGTTGGGTAGGGGAGAAAAAAATTCTACTTTTTGTTCTACAGTTCTATGACACTTGAACTTTTTACAAAGAGTGAATGATTCATGACATTAAATTTCAATAAACACATCCAAAAAAATAAACCACCCTTTATCATGTACTGTAAGCTTAGGCATTGAGAATGGTTCCAGTTGGATTAAGCCAATGATCAAAAATAGACATTGGTTGGAGTTCCCATCATGCCTCAGCATGAGCACACAGGTTCAATTCCTGACCTCACTCAGTGGCTTAAGGATCCAGCATTGCCATGAGCTGTGGTGTACGTCACAGACGCTGCTCGGATCCCATGTGGCTGTGGCGTAGGCCTGTGGCTATACCTCCAATTTGACTCCTAGCCTGGGAACTTAAATATGCTGCGGGTGCAGCCCTAAAACACACACACACACACACACACACACACACACATACACAAAAAGCCATTTGTTTAATGTCCAAAATCAGTCTGAAAATGAATGAATAATAACAAGAATGTGCCAGAATATAAGAAAATGCCACTGAGTCCTAGTCCATTAATATTTCAACTTAGTAGATCAATCACTCAAGACATATAAACAAATGCAAAGGTAATTGTGCACTTCAAGTTGAAAACCTTCTGATTCTTCTTGCTACTCAATACTAAATCAAGCCCTTCTCAACACAAAATGGAATAATAATCTATTAACTGCATCTCCTGCTTGTTTTAAGTTTACAAATGCCACTCCACAAGGCTAAGATTGAAGTCTGTGTGAACAATTCATACAGAACAAACAAATAAGAGATTAGTGGCTGCCTAGAGCTGGGAGTGAGGGAGGCTTTGGTGGGAACAGTGGGTAGTTGCTGCTCATGGGTACTGGCTTTCTTTTCAGGGTGATGAAAATGTCTTTAAATCAACAGTGGTGATGGTTGCACAACTCTATGTACTAAAAACCACTGTACTGTACAGTTTAAATGGGTAAATTGTATGGTCTGTGAATTATATTTCTATAAAGCTGTTGGAAAAAAAGAATCATCAAGTATGAAATTAAAAAACATGAAATGTAGGAATTCCCATCATAGCTTAGCAGGTTACAAACCCAACTGGTATCCATGAGGATACAGATTCTTGGACTCACTCAGTGGGTAAGGATCTGCTGTTGCCCTGAGCTGTAGTGTAGATCACAGACAAAGCTCAGATCTTGTGTTGCTGTGGCTGTGGCATAGGCCACCAGCTACAGCTCCAATTTGACCCCTAGCCTGGGAACTTCCTTATGCCACAGGTGTGGCCCTAACGAGTCCAAAAAAAAAAAAAAAAAAAAGAATTGTAAAATAGGTTACGTGTAATCTTGTAATCAAATAAATGAAAACTGAAATAAACTGACAGTAATAAAAGTCTAACAGTATATCCAAGAAAATGTCACCAGTAATTAGAGGATGGTTTTATGAGCTCCTTTTATCATCACTTACGTACTTTTTGTGAGTTTTAACACATACAAAAGATTGAAAAATGGCCATAATCCTTTAACCTGTATCCACACCCTTTGCAATGTGACTTTGCAGTTGCATCCATGAAGAGATGAAATCTACTTGCCTGACTCTTGAACTTGGATTGGCCTTGTCACTGGCTTTGGCCAATACACTGTAGCAAAAGAGATTGTGTGCCAGTTCCTAGCCTATGCCTCAAGAGCCTCACATGCTCCTGCTGGTTCCCTTGCAAACTCTGCTTCCACCCTGTGAACAAGCCTAAAGCAGTCTATTGGAAGAGGAGGATAGAGAGAGCCCAAAGTGCATCAACTGGAGCTTCTGATATATGAGCTTGCCCAACCAAGATGAGCAAATCCAACCCACGTCTTGACTTGCAACTGCTGGCAGACCAATAGAGCCCAGCTGAAACCCGAACTGTCCAGCTGAGCTCAGCCTACACCACTGGCCTGTACACAAGCTCCACAGAAAGCTGATTTAAGCCAATAAGTGGCTTGTGAAGCATCAAAGCTGACCAGCAGAGAATGCAATACCTTCATAAAGAGAAAAATAAATCTTTTTAAGAAAACAGTGCCAACAACTATAATGTTGTTTACTCTGAAATATTAAAATAGCTTATTTTCAGAAGATGTATCTCTCTCTCTCTCTTTTTTTTTTTTTTTTTTTTTTTTTGGTCTTTTTGCCATTTCTTGGGCTGCTTCCGCAGCATATGGAGGTTCCCAGGATAGGGGTCGAATCGGAGCTGGAGCCACAGCAACGCGAGATCCAAGCTGAGTCTGCAACCTACACCACAGCTCATGGCAACTTGGGATCCTTAACCCACTGACCAAGGCCAGGGATCAAACCCGCAACCTCATGGTTCCTAGTCGGATTCGTTAACCACTGAGCCATGACAGGAACTCCTCTTTTTTTTTTTTTTAATGGCTGCAGCCACGGCTTATGGACGTTCCTGAGCCAGGGATTAAATCCAAGCCACAGCTGCGGACTATGTTGCAGATGCTGGATCCTATAGCCCACTGGGCCGGACCAGGGACTGAATTGAACCCACACCTCCACAGCAACCTGAGCTGCTGCAGTCAGATTCTTAACCCACTGTGCAACAGCAGAAACTCCCAATGTATATCTTTTTAATTGAAAAAAGAAAAGTAAAATAACTTAATGAGGTAACTGAACTGCTTCAGAGTTCCAAGTTGCCATTTAGCAAACCTTTACACTGCCCTCAAGTATATGGACAAATTAGCTGATGTGTATCTAGAAATTGTTTTTATCACATATTAAAGACTAATGATAGAATTAAGTTCTCCTTGGAAATCAGATTAACCACCACTAGCACTGACTGAGAACTTTCATGACACCCCCCCAGACCTTTACATCTATTCATTTCATCTTTAAATCAACTTGATAAGATAGGTGTTATCATTGACCTCATTGCACAGCTGAGAAAACTAAAACAGAGAGAGGTTAAACAGCGTGCCAAAAGTCACCTAACTAGGAAGGAGTGGACTCAGTATTTCAAACTTAGGCAGTCTGGCTCCAAATTCTACAGACCTAATCACTTTACTGGATGCCCCAGGAAAGAAGTATCACCTTCAGGCGATAAAGAGAAACCACACTGACCACCTAATGTGTCTGAACATAATGAAAAAAAGATGACATTGGGGAGATGTGGGATAATATTAGTCGAAGAAACATGAGAAACTTAAGCAAATGAATAGGGAAGGAAGAGGAAAAAACATGTCGGAGAAAACAAAGACTTGCATACCAAAAAGGGGATAAAAGAGTGCATTTTTCTGGCTCAGACATCATACCAATACAGTCACACAATGTAAATATGAAATAATGATCTGACCAAAATTATACTATAACTCTATAGAGATATTTGAAAAGTTGGGATATTTTCTGGGGAAGGTATGGTACATGGCAGGGAAAGAAGGTAAGATAAAATAGCTAATTTCCAGTGGGAAGTTAAAATAATGATGCCTAAATCTTTAAAAAGCATTATAAGATTACTATTTCAAAATATGATGATATATTACAAGAAAATACTAGAAATGGTTGCCTCTGGGGAGAGAAGCATGGATTTGGTAATGATTTTTTTTTTCTTTGTCTTTTTAGGGCCATGCATGAGGCATATGGAAGTTCCCAGGCTAGGGGTCAAATTGGAGCTGTACCTGCCAGCCTACACCATAGCCACAGCAACGCAGGATCTGAGCTATATCTGTGACCTACGCCACAGTTCAGGGCAACAGTGGATCCTTAACTCACTGAGCGAAGCCAGGGATGGAACCTGTATCCTCAGGGATACTGGTAAGGTTTGTTATCACTGAACCATGATGGGAACTCCATTGATTTGGTAACAACTGAGGTAAGGAACTACTCTTTTCATCACAAGACATTATCTAACTTTTTAAATTTGGGATATCATTTTAATTTAAAAACTAACAAATCCAAAAAATAAGTTTCCTTTCATTACTGGATCAAATATAATTCTTGTCAGTAAGTATACCTAGTATTAAATGTATGAGACTTCACAAAAGTTAATTGCTTAATGACGTCCACCAAAACAAATTTAAAATAGAAAATACAAATTTCTTTTTTGTGTACACTGATAATTGGAAAAAATATTTTTAAAGGGGTTTACCATTTAAAAACTACTTAAAACAATTCTCTTCAAAATGAATGAATTCATACATAATCTATGTATATGCTTTAAAAAAAAACAAACAAAAAAAAAAACCTCAGTATCATTATGACCTATTTTTCCCTGAAAGGATAGGTAGTGTGACTTCTGGAAATAAAGCAGCACAAGCTTTTATTCTTACTTCTTCTCACTAAAAGAACCACAGAGGGGCGTTCCTGTTGTGGTGCAGCAGAAACAAATCCAACTACTATCCTTAAGGATGCAGGTTCTATTCCTGGCCTAACTCAGTGGGTTAAGGATCCAGTGTTGCCGTGAGCTACGGTGTAGGTTGCAGCTGCAGCTCCAATTCGACCCCTAGCCTGGGAACTTCCATATGCCATGGGTGTGGCCCTAAAAAGCAAAAACAAACAAAAAAAGCCACAGATGAAAGTCATATTTACTTCAGTATCACTGTTGTCCTGAATCATCCCATTAAATAAAACCAGAAAGTTCAATAGACATACAAAAACAGCTTCTCCACAAGGTGCCTATATCTGATAATGTCACTGACTCATTCTGTCTGTGAATCATAACTATTTTTGTACATTTTTTGACACTGTCTAGATGGCACTGCCTATCTTTTCTAAATATCCCTCTGCCATTTTTTTAAAGTTTAATTGCATTTAAATGTCATAATTAGAATAAATGATCCAGAAGTATTTAGTTACTTTTTCCTCCCAAATGTAGAAGGTACAAGTTTTATATCTATCATGTATTCAAAATAAACAGAAACAAACTTCAAGAAAATTGCTGCCTAAAGAATGGGTGGATTGACCTATTTTGATTTTCAATCCTGCAGTTTATAAAGTTAATGGCTGAACTAGAAGAAATCCTGTGTCAATGTTGTAGATCAGACACACAGGAGAGATACCACAGAAATGATGTTTGAACATAGAACAGTGTCTGGGGACCAGGTCCAAAAATGAGGGGTCAGAAAGCTCAAGAAAAACTGTGACAGAGCCAGTTCCACCCCCTATCCCTGCAAAGCAGAAAGACTACAATCCCCAGGTGCCTTTGCCTCTAGTTGGGGCCATGTGACTAAGTCCCTCAATGACTGCATAAACCAGACACTCCCAAACCTTACCTGGAACCACCCTGGACTGCATCATGTCTAGTTTTTATAACTTTCCAAGAAGCAAACGTGCCAAGGGGGAAGTTAACACAGTCAGTACACATTCAAGCTCTGAACGATACAATAAAGAAGGGATGCAGTGCCTTAATGAATGGCTATTTCCATGAATGACAAATATTTCCATTCAGCTAAAACACAGGAGTTCCCTGGTGGCTCAGCAGGTTAAGGATCCAGTGTTGCTGTGGCTCTGCTTACTGCTGTGGTGTGGGTTTAATCCCTGGCCTTGGAACTTCTGTGCATCACAGGAGCAGCCAAAAAAAAAAACAGCAGATCATCGTATTTCTGCAGGATTTTTTTTTTTTTAAATAGCATATTTCTCGGCATGAAACTAGGACAATGGAACAAATTGTTTCCCTTATGCCTTCCACTCAATAATGTTTAAGTGGGATGCAAATAGAGTAAGGTTAGGCTTAGAGGATTAAGGACCCAACATTGACTCTGAGGATGCAGGTTCACTCCCTTGCCTCACTCAGTGGGTTAAGAGTCCAGCATTGCTAAAGCTGCAGCATAGGCTACAGATGCGGCTTGGATATGGTGTTGCCACGGCTGTGGTGTAGGCCAACAGCTGCAGCTCCATATGCCACAGATATGGTCATAAAAGGGGGGAAAAATAGGGTAATGTTATAAACAGGGCAGTCTCTGGGGTTAGAACACCTTGGTTTAAAACCCAGCTCTGTTGCTCATTGCTCTGTAAGCAAGTTTTCTTAAACTCTCTAACTTTCAGTTTCAGGAGAAGACCACCAGACAGAGCTTTTGTGATGATTAAACGGAATCATCTGTGCCATAGACGCCTAACACCTAACTCTAGAGAGGGGACTGCCTGGGTCTGAATCCTGGGTTTTCTTGGATTTGGGCAAGTTGTTGAATTTCTCTGATCCTCAGGCTCCTCGTGGATAAAATAGCGATAGTGACAAAATTTCAGGCAAGGTTGTTGTGAGGATTAAATGAAAAAGTCCCTAGGCCTACACAATACAGCAAGCCCTGTGTCTAGCACCGAGCATTAAAAAGTGCATAAACATTAGGGAAATACACACTTAATCCTCTCAACAACCTCATGAAGTACTATTACAAACAGATGAGGATCTGGCTTTTGTTAGGACAAAAGTAGCATTTACATTGCTCTCCAAAAGGCCACCATTTATTTTGCTAATCCAACGGGGGATGTTTCATCTTCAAAGAGAACATCTTTGTTCTTTTAACCAAGATGATAGATGAGCTCAATCAAGTTTCCCTATTTTATTAGCAAAGTCTACAGAAGCGTGAAATGCAAAGGAGGTTCAACTGAAAATGAGATTAAATACAAGGACCTGGGGCTACGCATTAATCAAATTAAGATTAAAGGAATAGGTTAGTTCCTAAGGTCCCCTGGGTTACTTATTCCTTTAATGAAATGCAATGAAAAAGGAAAAAACTACTGATAAGCATAACAATATGGATGAATCTCAAAACCATCAGGCTGAGCAAAAGGAGGCAAACACAGAAGACTATATACAGCCCCATGATTTGCTTATGGGAAGCCCCAGATCATATGAAACTAATCTGGGCTGAAAGTAATCAGAAAGTGGCTAAGTCTGGGGTTGGGAGAATGGATTGGCAGAGAGGCAAGAAGGTGCTTCCTAGAATGACGAAAGTTTTCCACGTCTTGTTCTGCACAGAAGTTCCACGGATATAGAGGCTGTCAGATCTATCCAACTGAACACTTGATATCTGTGCATATGTAAATGTACATTAACTCACATCACGCCAAAGCAAAATATGTTTTCAAGCTTAACTAGTCAAGGAAAAGAGTGATTTGCCTGAACAGCTTTTCTTGAACTCAAAATAAAATATACTTTAGGTACAATAGTTTGGTGTTTAAATGTCCATGATAGCAGAGTTCCCATTGTGGCGCAGCAGAAATGAATCAAACTGGCATCCATGAGGCTGCGGGTTCGGTCCCTGACCTTGCTCAGTGGGTTAAAGATCTGGCGTTGCTGTGAGCTGTGATGTAGGTCACAGATGTGGCTCGGATCCCGTATTGCTATGGCTGTGGTGTAGGCTGGCAGTGTAGCTCTGATTGACCCCTAGCCTGGGAACCTCCATATGCTGTGGGTGCAGCCCCTCCCCCCCAAAAAAACAAAACAAAACAAAAAAAAGTCTATGATAGCTTATAAAGAAGCAGTCATAGAGGAGTGTTTACAGAATTATAATTCTGAGCTGGAGGGAGAGTGATCAAATTCCTCAGTTTATCTTAGACCCCCATCTCAGAGTGGACCTGATATCACAGCATGAACAGTGCCTGCTTCACTATCAAGACAGGCCTAATTCAGATGAAGACCTGTAAGGACACTTTAGCTACTAAAAGGACATTTGATATTATTTAGCACAAATATGCTCACCCATTTTTCCATTCAACCCAAATCTATTTAGCATCTATTATGTAACTAAACAGCTAAACATAATCACTACATTCTTTTTTTTTTCCTTTTTATAGCCATACCCAGGGCAAATGGAAGTTCCCAGGCTGGGGGTCGAATCACAGCCGCAGCTGCTGGCCTCTGCCACAGCCACAGCAACACCAGATCCAAGCCTCATCTGAGACCTACTCCGCAGCTTGCAGCAACTCTGGGTGCGTAATCCACTGAGTGAGACCAGGGATTGAACCTGCATCCTCATGGACACTATGTCAGGTTCTTAACCCGCTGAGCCACAACAGGAATTCCAAGTTCCTACATCCTTGCTACCACTTCACAATGCTTCTCTGTTTTCCACAATCAAAATATAAAATGGCTAAACATATTTTCCCAAAAGTTATCTTAAAAGATACAGCTGAGGACAAACTAAATATAGAAGAAAATCAGAATTTTTTTCTACAAGGGAACTATAAATCAAGCTTATGAAAGAAAATTATAATTTTGAGATGTTCAAAGCAAAATACACAGAGACGGTCATAAATATAAAATTGTTCAAAACAAAATGCATGAAGACGGTCATAAATATAAAATAAAGGAAGTCTTTACCTGCTGCTCTGTAAAGTATTTTAGGTTCAAAAAATATACAAGGATTTTTATCCTCTATGCATGACAAGAGAAGTCCCTTAGCTTGGAAAGGGCTTCTGGGTACAACCACCTGCAGAAAAACAGATTTTTTTAAAGACAATTTCAGTGACAATATATCCCAGTAAACTCACACATACGGGTTGATATTTAACTAACCAATTATAACTAATTAAGTATAGAAATTTTATGTTTCTGGACTAATTACCATTTATCATACAACTTACATATTGTCTAAAACAATCCCATTTGTTCCACAAATATTTAGCAGATGCCCACCACATTCTGGTAACTAAGATACTATGATTTCCTTAAGGAGCTAACTTGCATATACATAAAAAATAAAAGGAACCCACAAAGAGCACTCGTGAAAACAAAAAGTAAAGTTGTCAATAAAGGAAGCTTTTCTACTAGAAATTTGGAGAAGACTTGCATACCCACCAGCTCCAGTTTGACCCCTAGCCTGGAAACCTCCATATGCCATGGGTGCAGCCCTAAAAAAAAAAAGGTAAAATAGCACAAGTCTCACAATGTTTTGAAGACAGACTGCTAAACCCATTGCTCATCATCACCCCAATGGCTTATCTTATGTTTCTATTTTAGTTTTTCTTCATCTGCTTTCTTCATGTGTTTATTTTTAACCTTTTGTACTATATGTATATTCTCTTTTGGGATAAAATAAAATATGGGAGGAAAGAAGGTAGGGGATTAAGAGAAAAGAATTTTTCTTAAAAATACTGGGTAACATCATAAACGTTAAATCAATCTTCAGCTCAAGCGCAAAAATAGCTGTTGCCTCGAATGTGATTTTTGTCCCAACTTCTAGCCGACATTAAAAAAATTATGCAAAATTTTTCTACTTAACTACAAAAATTTTACAACTTTGATCCAGTAGAAAAAACAATAAAACATAGACAAACATTCTCAAATGATTCAAGCTATCAAAAAGCAGACATACAGTCCAGGGTGGACAGATCTATGTGTTTCTATAACAATACCCTACACAGCGCTTCACAAAACAGCAAAGAAGATAATGTAAAAAATTAAGACATAAAATAAGAAAAAAATAGATATTTTTTAATCAAAATACCTAAGCTATTGTGGAAGACCTAAGATTATTATGGAAAGCTATAAAAGAGACACTTCAAAATTAATTATCTAAGAAATTATTACCTCACCCTGGACTGAAAGACACTCCTAGGTAACAAAACCTTTTGTCAGTCTATTCAAAAAGTAATAGACTAAAAGCAAAAGTTTTATTCCTGTGACATTGAGGTAAATATGGACGAAGCAGCAGATTTATTCAAATTACTGTAGAATCAACTGTTAAGTCAGAAACTCCATTAGAAAGAAACAGCTTTGGAGTTCCAGTCGTGGTTCAGTGGGAACAAATCTGGCTAGTATCCATGAGGATTCAGATTCAAATCCCTGGCCTCACTTAGTGGGTTAAGGATCCAGCACTGCAGGTCGCAGATGCAGCTTGCTTCTGGCTGTGGCATAGCCGATTCAACCCCTAGCCTGGGAACCTACATGTGCTATGATTGTGGCCCAAAGAAACAAAGAAAGAAAGAAAGGAAAAAGGAAAGAAAGAAAGAAAGAAATAGAGCTTTGACAGAGATGGAAGATAAACCAACTATGTTCTCGGTCTTGCTCCTTGAAGTCCATGAAATTAACATGAGATCAAGCCAGCGCTACTTCAAGGAGAATATTCTATCAACTTGGGCACTGGGAAGCTTAATCTAAAAGAAATATAAGCTCACCTTCTTAAAAACAATTAAGTTCACATAAATTTGAAAAATCCTAATTGCTTTACTCTAGATAGGCATATTAATGTTAACAGAATGAACCTACTTGGAAACATCAAATGGACATCACACAGAGTACAGAAGTGAGCCTACCTTGATTCCTGGGCAGTGGGCAAAGAATGCTTCAGGACTCTGGGAATGATAGAGAGCCCCATGGCCGACACAGCCCCAAGGGGACCGGATCGTGAGGCTGCCACAATTAAAGAGATCCCCAGAGCGATAACGATACTTGGCAGCTTCATTAACTATCTGCAGGGGAAAGAGAGAAGAGACATATCACAGTGAGTCCTTTTTCCCCATCCATTTTCTCAAGCCATAGTATAAGATCTTTAAATACATGCCCATAACCTAAGAATTCAAAGGTAGCAAAAAAAGATAGAGGTGGGGGAGGGGAGGTAATATTTCAATACTTCGTGGACGTACCTTACAAGTGCTCAATTATGGCAAAATGCAATCTGCTTACCTGATCAAAAGCAGGGAAAATATAATCTGCAAACTGAATTTCCGCAATGGCAGTAGCACCAGTGACTGCAATCCCGATTCCAAATCCAACAATTCCCTGTTCACACAGTGGGGTATTAAAAACTCTATCTTTACCTAGAAAAGAAAAGAACATCATCTTCACACAACAAAGGAGAATTACATCATACACAATACAACCGAAAATCCACTGAGATAACAAGGGGGTGAGACAGAGGAAACAAGCATGCAACAAACATGTGGATCAAACACAAAAGAGATAGTCTGATGGTTGGTTTAAAGGCAAACATGGAAGTTCCCATCGTGGTTCAGCAGTAACAAACCCCACTAGCATCCATGAGGATGTGGGTTTGACACCTGGCCTCGCTCAGTGGGTTAAGGATCCAGTGTTGCCGTGAGCTGCAGTGTAGATCGCAGATGTGGCTCAGATCTCTGTTGTATAGGCCAGCAGCTACAGCTCCGATTCGACCCCTAGCCTGGGAATCTCCATATGCCATGGATGCGGCCCTAAAAAGACAAATAATAGTAATAATTAAACAAAGGCAAACATAGTAATTATATTAGCTACATAATTATCAGTAATCTAAACTTTCCAGTTAAAAGAGATTGTCACACTGGGATAAAAGAAAGCAAAACTCAACTACTTAAAAGAAAACACTCAAATAATAAATAACAAATATAAGTAAAAGGAAAGAAAAAAATATCATGGACTTGGAGAAGAGACTTGTGGCTGCCTGATGGGAGGGGGAGGGAGTGGGAGGGATCGGGAGCTTGGGCTTATCAGACACAACTTAGAATAGATTTACAAGGAGATCCTACTGAATAGCATTGAGAACTTTGTCTAGATACTCATATTGCAACAGAAGAAAGGGTGGGGGAAAAAATGTAATTGTAATTGTAATTGTAATGTATACATGTAAGGATAACCAGTCAGGTTCCTTTGCTGTACGGTGGGAAAAGAAAAAAAAAAAAAAGAAAAAAATACATGGAAAACCTAACCAAAAGCAGTTGGTGTCACTACATTAACAGCAGACATAGCAGACTTTAGTTGGCATTACCCAAGATAAAGAGGGAAAATTCATACTGTTAAAAGGTTCAATTCATAGAGGACAGAATTCTAAATTTATAGTCATCTAACATTACAAGCACCAAATAGCAATAATTAACAGAATAAAAAAGGATAAACAGATAAAATTCCCAATATAATGGGGGATGTTCACTGTACCAGACTTACTGACAGAAAAAGCATGCCAGAATAAAAAGGTAAAAACTATTGAAGATTTTAACACAATTAACAAACATACACACAACACTGCACCCAAGAGTTAAGAAAACAAATTCTGTTTTCTTGAAAAGTAAATTTAATACTTTATATGGAATAAATTCTCAGACCATGGTGGAATTAAGTTAGAAATCAATAACAAGATTTTTAAAAAGATATATGCAACCCCTTGTTCACTGCAGCATTATTTTCAATAGTCAAGATATGGAAAAAACTTAAGTGTCCATTGATGGATGAATGGATAAAGATGTGATATAGGGAGCTCCTGTTGTGGTTCAGTGGTAACAAATCCAGGTATTATCCATGAGGACGTGGGTTTGATCCCTGGCCTCCCTCCGTGGGGTAAGGATCAGGCATTTGTCATGCAGGTCACAAACATAGCTTGGACCTGGCATTGCTATGGCTGTAATGTAAGCCAGCAGCTGCAGTTCTGATTCGACCTCTAGCCTGGGAACTTGTATATGCTGCAGGTGCAGCCCTAAAAACCAAAAAAAAAAAAAAAAAAATGAAGGTATGATATGGGTAGATAGATATCTGTATCTCTATATACACCACACATAGTAAAATGTTACTTGGTCATAACAAAGAATGAAATCATGCCATCTGCAACAATATGGATAGACCCAGAAGGTATTACACTAAGTGAAATAAGTCAGACAGAGAAAGATAAACTCCATGTGATTTCACTCTTATGTGTAATCTGGAAAAATTAAAAAAAAACAAAAACAAAACAGGCTCGTAGGTACAGAGAACAGGCTGGTGATTGTCAAAAGCAGGGCTGGGGAGTAGGGGTAATGAGTGAAGTGATAAAAAGGTACAAACTTCCAGTTATAAAATAAAGAAGCCCTGGGGATGTACTACAGTGTGGTGACTGTGGTTAATAATATTGTATTGCATATTTGAAAGTTGCTAAGAGAGCAGATCTTAAAATTTCTCATCACAAGAAAAAAAAATTAACTACGTAAGGCGGCAGATGTTAACTAGAATTATTGTGGTGACCATTTCACAGAGTATACAGACATCAACTTATGTTGTACACCTGAAACTAATGTCAATTATGCCTCAAAGAAAATTTAAAAGATTTATGTCAGAAAAAAATGTTTTAAAATATATGACTAAATAGCTCATGTTTCAGAAAAGAAATTATAATGGAAACTAGAATTACTTTAAACTGAATGATAATGAAAAACCACATTTCACAACATACTGAAGTCCCAGTTTCAGGAATAACTGAGTAGCTTTTCTCAATATAACCCTCCCACATCTAATGATTACAAATCTGGACAGACTATAACGAAACAACTACTTCAAGGCACTGGAGAACCAAAAGGCAGAGCTGAACCAAATGGACTTGACCCTTGAAAGGAAGTGAACTTTATTAGGCTTGTGCCCTTAGAGGACTCCCCAGGCTGTGACATGGGGCAGCTAGAACTCAGACACACAGACCCCATCCTATTGACTTGAGGTGTCAGGGAATGGAGTTAGAACTGCCGGTGCCTGGAAATTTAGAGCCTAAGTCCCTCAGAGTAGGGCACTGCATGGGGCACCACCAAATCTGCACATTCACTCCACTCAGATCCTCGGCTGCCCCCTGGGCCTGCCACAGGTGACAAAGCAGGAACCCACAGAGCTGAGCAAAGAAGTCAGCAGTGCCAACTAAACAGGGGACAGGATGGGAGCTGGAGGTTCTCAAAACCAAAGAAGCTTGATTTTCAGAGGCTTCCAATGAAAACCTTGGGTTACATTATTAGCCTATGACTCTATTCTCATCTGAAATTTTACCACCTTTCAGCCAGTGTCCGTATCTCATGAAAAGTTCTCATTTCAGAGAGCTGGATGGACACAAGGAATGGCCACAGTCTGGCCAGGTCACCAAAAGTCTGGGGACCAACCCAGGATTCATGTTTCCTTTCTACAATCCAAGCATACACGTTCTTCTTGGTCCACAGAACTCCCTTCCAGCTCAATCTGACTGTGAATCGCAGACCAGCCAGGTGCTGGAATGGCTGCCTGTGGACTCATCCTCGAGTCTGCAGCCTACAAGCCACAGAAGGAACTTACGGCAGGATTCATATTCATCACAATCTGTGACTATCATGACAGTCACAGATGTGAGCTCCACTCCCATCTTGATGGCACATGGCTTGGTAATTAGTGAAGGTCTACACTTCCATTACACTAAGAACAACTCATTGGAGGAGTTCCCTGAAGGCTCAATGGGTTAAGGATCTGCGTTGTCAATCCTTAACTGCTGTGGCTCAGGTTGGATCCCCGGCCTGGGACCTTCCGCATGCCATGGGTGTGGCCCAAAAAAACCCCAACTTGTTGGTAACAAATGAACACAGGTTCCGGCTGCCACCATGGAGTCTGCACCCCTGGGACACTGAAGGCACCTTAAGTAGATGAGCAGGGCTCCACTTTCCTTGTTGCCTCAAGGTCCCAGATTCAGACACTTTTCTTCTCAGTAAAGCAACCCTTTTTGCCACTAGAGGGTGAAAGAACTCTTACCGAAAAACATGCTTGGTTCGAGGAACCTGTTTAAAGGCTTCAATTAAGTTTCTATGATCTCATGGAAACTGCTGCAACATGAACTACATGTTAAAAATTTGTTTTTATTTTCATTCAAATAGGTAGTGATCGGAGGGTAAGAGCACAAATAAAATGCACCATACTGATAACTTCCTCTACTTTAGAAAGCAATTAACCTAACATAAACTTCACACACATTATATTGCAAGGGTAAATTAATACATACAAGGATTGCACTGTGAATCCAGACAGACCTGGGTTTTTTTTTTTTTTAATTAAAATATAGCTGATTTACAATGCCGTGTTAATTTCTACTATACAGAAAATTGACTTAATTATACATATACAACTACGTTCTTCGCGGGGGGGGGGGGGGGGGCACCATGCACATAACACATGGAAGTTCGCAGGCCAGGAACTGAACCTGAACCTGTGCCACATCAGTGACTAAAATCACTGCAGTGACAACACCCGCTATGCCACAGAACTTCTGTAACTATATTCTTTCACATATTCTTTTTCCATTACAGTTTAACACGGGATATTGAATAGAGTTCCCTGTTCTCTACAGTAGGACCTTCTTATCTATTCATTCTATATATACCATTTTGTATCTGCTAATTCCAAACTCCCACACCATCCCTCCCCGACCCCCCAGACTTGGCAAACACAAGTCTATTCTCCACATTTGTGAGTCTGTTTCAAAGATAAGTTTATTTGTATCATATTTTAGATTCCACATATAAGTGATATCATATGGTATTTGTCTTTCTCTAACTTAGTTTACTTAGTATGATAATTTCCAGATCCATCCATGTTGCTAAGACAGATCTGGGCTTAAGTGTTATCTCTACAAATTACTAAACTCCCTAAGGCTCAGTTAAATATCTGTGATAGACCAATCATGACACTGAAAAGGCTGAAATAATTTTATACACTTATCCTGACACTTACAAAGTACCTAATATTGTATAGACACCATTCTAGATGCAGAGAATACAGGAGCAGACAAGACCAAAAAAATTCCTATTCTCGTGGAACTTACATTCTCCTCAAGGGAACGAGATAATAAAAACAAAACAGGGAGTTCCCTTCATGACTCAGTGGTTAACAAACCTGACTAGTATCCATGAGGATGCAGGTTCGATCTCCGGCCTCACTCAGTGGGTTAAGCGTTGCTGTGAGCTGCAGTGTAGGCAGAGTCTTGGCTCAGATCCGGCATTGGCATAGGCTGACAGTTGTAACTCTGATTCAACCCCAGCCTGGGAACCTCCATATGCCACAGGTGTGGCCCTAAAAAGCAAAAGGAAAGAAAGGAAGTAAGGGAGGGAGGGAGGAAGGAGGAGTTGAAGGAAGTGAAGAAATGTACCATGTGTACATCCCAGGGCATAAAGCTCCTGGACAGAGGGACCAGCAAGTGCAAAAGTCCTGGGATATGAACCTGACCAGCACATCAAAGTAAAGGAACCATGTCCAGAGTGCCTGGTATGGAATAAGAGAAATAGGGGCAAGAAGTGGAGTAAGGAGTTCCTGTTGTGGCTCAGCGGTTAGCAAACCTGACCAGCGTTCATGAGGACGTGGGTTTGATCCCTAGCCTCACTCGGTGGGTTAAGGATCTGGTGTACCTGTGAGCTCTGTGGCTCTGGTTAGACTCTTAGCCTGGGATCCTCCATATGCCATGGGAATGGCCCTAAGACCAAAAAAAAGGAGTAGAGTTAAGAGGATGGGCTGGGGAGATAACACGGGTCAGGTAGGGCTATGGAGTCACTGTAAGCACTCTGACTTTGACAGTGAGAATGAGTGAGTCAGAATATAGGTGAGACAGGAAGCCATTGAGCAAAGTCATGCCATCCTCCAGACTGCATTTCAGCAGAATCCCTCTGTCAAGTATTCAATGAGCAGCCTGTGCAGAGGCAAATGTGGACCCAGCAAGACTGACTACAGGATGCTGCAATGATCCCAGTAGGAGATGCTGATACAGAAGAGCAGAAAAGGTGTGAGACTCTAGACATAGTCTAAAGACAATGCTGGAAGGGTTTATTGAGGAAATGGTTGTAGAGCATGAACCAGAGAAGTGCTAAGAATGATTCAGAGGCTTGTGGCCAGAGCAGCCTAAGGAGAGAGTTACCACCACCTAAGGAAGGGAAACTATGAAGCAACATGTGGGATGAGGGACCAGGAACTTGGCTTCAGAGTTATCTTTGAGATGCTTTCATACATAAAGCTCAAGCCATTCATTGCACTGCTGGATATATGAGTTCAAAGTCTTCAGCATGAAGATTGAAAAACATGGATAAAAAAAAAGAGTTCCTGTTGTGGTGCAATGGAAACGAATCCAAATGGTATCCATGAGAATGTGGGTTCGATTCCTGACCTCGCTCAGTGGATGGGGGGGATCTGGCATTGTCGTGAGCTGTAGTGTAGGTCACTGATGCAGCTCGGATTCCCTGTTGCTGTGGCTGTGGTGTAGGCTGCAAGCTATAGCTCTGGGACTTCCATATGCCTCCAGTGCAGCCCTTTAAAAAAAAAAAACAAAAAAACAAAAAACAAAAAAAAAACCCTGGATACTCTGGCTTCTCTTTAGACCATATAAATCTTCTATTTTTTTCTTTAATGGGACTGGAAGTTCTTGCTTTGGTGCACTGGGTTAGGAACCCAACTACAGAGCCTCAGGGTCACTTTGGAGGCTCAGAGTTTGATCCTTGGCCCAGTGCAATGGGTTAAGGATCCAGCACTGCCAAAGCTGCCACATAGATGACTCCTGCAGCTTGGATTGAATCCCTGGCCTGGGAACTTCATATGCCTCAGGTGCAGCCATTTAAAAATTATAAAAATTTAAAAAACCTTGGGACTGGATGAGATTCCCAAGTAAATGGGTATATAGAGAAAGAAGGAGCCCAATGTTAAAAAGACGTGGGAGTCCCCAGGTTGTCCAGTATGATAAGGATCCAGCATTGTCACTGCAACAGCTCAAGATTGCTGCTGTGGCACAGGTTTGACCCATGGCCCGGGAACTTCTACAGGGCGTAGGCACAGCAAAAAACAAAAAGACATGAAAAATAATCAGCAAAGTTGAGATAGAAAAAAAGACAAGAGTTTGAGGAAAACAAGTAGAACATGTCTGGCCTATAAGTCAAATGAAACAAGTGATTCTAAGAGGAGACAGCCATCAACCAATGCCATGTTCAACCAAATGAAAAAGAGATGAGGGCTGAGGACTGTCTCAATGGTGACCCTGAGGTGACAGTATCTGCCAAGCAGGAGGGAGAGAGAACATGAACACCTAATTCAAGAGGGATGAGAGAAGAGAAACTGGAGACAAGTAATGACAGTTACTTGGAGAAATTTTGCTGTAAAGGAAAGAAGAGAAAAGGAGCAACATCTAGCTGGAAAGAAATATGGACTCCACAGCAGGATTTTTTTTTTTTGGCCACACTCACAGCATGTGGATGTTCCCAGGCCAGGGACTGAACCCATGCCGAAGCAGCAACCTGAGCCACTGCAGTGACAATGCTGGATCCTTAACCCACTGTGCCACAAGGGAATTCCAACAGAGGAATTTTTTTTTTAAGATGGAAGAAATAACAGGGTATTTGAAGGCTAAAAGGAATGATCAATAGAGAGGGGGAAATCGATGAATGAGAAAATTCATGGAGAAAAGGAAGAACCATTGGAACCATGTGTTTAAAAAGGTGATATGGGGTGGGAGGAGGTGTCTGGTGTAGAGAGATTGGCAGGAACCAAAGTACAGGAGAAAAGCATCTGGGCACCAAGGCTGGTACATGGATATTCAGTGCAGAGAGCTTGCCAAAGTTTTCACTTGCATCTATTCTGCTTAGTAAAATGTGAAACTAGATGATTAGCTAAGAGTAAGCATTGGGGGGGGAGGGGGGCAGTGCTGAGAAGACAAAAGAAAGTATGAAACTGTCATCCAGGAAAATGGAGGGGTGAATGGACCAGGAACATGCAGCAGGAGTGGGCCCTTGGAATCACCAGTTTTGAATTTAAAGTGAGATCAGTTGGCCAGAGGACAAGTGCTGCCCAGCAATAGTCAGCCCAGGATTTAGGATTTAGACACAGATGGAATTAGCTGGAATTGGATTTTGCCAAGCATATCATGGCATGGAATTTCAACTGGGTAGAAAGGGAAGAAAGACGATCAGGGGAGCGTAAGTCAGTGACAGGGATTCATGGATTTTTAAGAATCAATAAAGTCAAAGGTCCCCTGGTGGCTCGGGTTATGTGTCTGGCATTGCCACTGCTGTGGAGTGGGTTCAATCCCTGGCCCGGGAACTTCCTGAATGCCATGGGCATAGCCAAAAAAAAAAAAAAATCATAAATCAATAAACTCAAAGAGTTGTTGGACTGGAAGCACTAGAGGCAGTGAGCTGGGAAGGGTGGAGGAGCACTTGAGAAAAGGACAAAAAGTGAGCTGGGAAGGGTGGAGGAGCACTTGAGAAAAGGACAAAAAGTTAAAACCACCCAGGTGGATACGAACGGGAGTGTTGGAAAGACTGATGGTGAGCCAGGCCAGGAACTAAGAGGGTTGGCCTGAGGTCAACAGATGACAAGGAAAGATAGGGTTACTGCTGAGTAATCAATAAATTACTACATTATTTATTGCAAGTATTCAATAAATGTTTATTTTGTAAGGCTAGATTAGATAACAAGAGCTAGGCTTCTTTGGATTTAGAAATTAATTTTATAAATCTTTCTTTACCTTCTGGGATGAGTTAACGATTTGATATTTGGAACCAAATTCCTTGAATTCAGTACATTTAAGTAGTGATGATATACATACATTAAGTATGTGACTACAAAGTAATCTTACACAGACCACAGCCTGGAGGTCAAGGGCACAAAAAAAAAAAAAAAAATGGATATCCCATAAACACATGACAATTGAAAACATTCGTCCAAGTGATAAATAAAATCTAAGACCAGCTGCAAGTCCTATCTTTCAAGGGCAGCTTAGGCTACAAGGACACAATCCATTTCTGAGGCTCCAAGAATGCTGCAAGCAGAAGGGACCCATGGAAAGTGCTGCCAACAGACTCAACTAACATTTACTTAGGTGGTCAGTGGCTTTGATTTAGTACAAAGGAAAAAACTATGCCTGCTCTGAAAGTTCTTCAATGCCCAACAGCTTTGAATGGGTCAGAAAAAAATAAACAACACCTGAATTACTTCTTTCTCAACTTAGATAACTGAGTAAGATTAACATTTTAGATAAACTTAGAGTTGTTGGTAATACAGATAATAAGAATAAAAGATACTCATTTGCAGCAACATGGATGGACCTACAGACTATCATCCTAAGCAAAGTAAGTCAAACAGAGAAGACTTACATAACGTATGATATATCTTACATGTAGAATCTAAGATACAACACAAATGAACTTTTCTATGCAAGAGAAACAGACTCACAGATACAGAGAACAGAAGTGTAGTTGCAGGGGGTTGGGAGAGGAGGACTGGGCTGGAAGTTTGAGACCAGTAGATGCAAACTATTAAATGTAGAATGGATAAACAACAAAGCCCTCCTGCATAACATAGGGAATTATTCCAATATCCTAGAATAAACTATAATGGAAAAGAATGTGAAGAAGAAAAGTTACCATCATCGCTCAGCAGTTAACAACCCAAACTAGTATCTATGAGGACTCGGGTTCGATCCCTGGCCTTGCTCAGTGGGTTAAAGATCCACCATTGCCATGAGCTGTGGTGTAGGATGCTGTGGCTGTGGCGAAGGCCAACAGCTACAGCTCCAATTTGACCCTTAGCCTGGGAACTTCCGTATGCCATGGGTATGGCCCTAAAAAGACAAAAAAAAAAAAAGAATGTGAAAAAGATTATATATATATATTCTTATATATGTACAACTGAATCACTTTGCTATACACCAGAAACTAACAAAACGTCTAAATTAACTACACTTTGATAAAAACTAAAAAAAAATAAACCTACAATAAAAGATATTCACAAACATGCCACTTTCCTACCTTGTGCTACCTTTGCTTAAGTTGTGATCCCAAGTCAATGAAAATGTGTAGAATGCACACATGTGGATAGATGATCACTTAAGTAACTGACTTCAATTCTTCTTTGTTGAAGATTAAGTATAAAGTCATACCACCACCCTTTCTTTTGTAAAGGGAACATCACTAAGTTTTACTCTACTGACAGTGCGCTATCTTAAATATATTGTCCACTAAATAATTCCAAACATTAAAAAAAAAAAAAACTAGCTGATTTCTCAGATGGGCAAACTGAGTTCACTAGTGAACCCTGTTCCCTATGACAATATTTAGGCCACAACCGAAGACCAGAAATAGTGAAAAGAGAGGAAAGAAACAACAATTAGGAAGAAGCAGCAGCCATAGTTTAAGGTGACAACCAATTACTTCCTGGTACATGAAGAAAAATGAGTGTCTCAGTATCTTCAGTGTCCAGACATTTTTCAGAACCCATAACCAGCTTTAAACTAGAGTTTTCCTTATGAACAAAGTGGTATTGTAAGATAAAAAATCTACCTGGGAGAGAGTTAAAATTTCTTTTCCCAAAAAAAAATTTCTGAAAAGGCAGCTTTAAAATTGCCCATCTCTGTCTAAGCAACTAGTATTTCCTTAATATACAGATCTGAATAGGTCAGAATATCCTTCCAGAGAAGAAAATCAACTCCATCAGAGAAACAGCTCAAGTCCCAGATTCCTTGAGCAGAAAGATAAATAAGGACATAAACATGTATGACAAAGCTACAAAAGAAACCACAGGAAGTAAATGCCATTATAGACACAATTTTAATGGGAGGGGGTAATATGTCCCAATACTTTGGGGGAAAATATTGTGATTTCACATTTCAAGTTTGCTGTGAGAAAGAAAGAGAGAGAGAGAAAGAAAGAGAGAAAAAGAGAAAGAAAGAAAGGAAAGAAAAAAGAAAGAAAGAAAGAAAGAAAGAAAGAAAGAAAGAAAGAAAGAAAGAAAGAAAGAAAAGGTAAGAAAAGAAGAAAAGAAAAGAAAAGAAAAGAAAAGAAAAAGAAAGGAAGAAAGAAAGAGAGAGAGAGAGGGTGGGAGGGAGGGAAGGAGAAAGAAACAAAGTTGGTATCACAATCATGTTGAAATCCTCATTCAATGTGTGTATATTCCATTATTGCTGGAATCAGGTATAGAAAATTCTGCAGTGCATTCTTACTGATATACTTCCTACTACCGAACTGTTGAAAGTTCATTGGAATCTATGAAATGCACCTGTCTGTAACCTGAACATTTTATTGCTACAATGCTGGCTGCTTTAGGTATGGCATGCATTGATGCTCCCAGCACAGTTTATTTGAATTTCAGTGAATGCTTTATATACTTCAGACACTGTAAAGTAGCTGGCTTTCACATAGCACAAAAGCAATAAATACAAACACCAATTTTATCACATGGTAATATGTGATTCATGCTAGGTGATTCAGATTATTTTTCTAACATTCTCTCTGACTTTAAAACCCCCAAATTTTAAATCTCACCGAAAATGTGAAAACTCCCAGAATATATTCACAGACACATAGAGTTAGCTCACACAGGTTAGAGAAAAAAATACCCTAGGAAAAGTAAAATATCAAAATAATCACTCTACTGTTCAATTTTAGAAGAAAAATCTACTTAAGAATAATTTGGGTACAACCACTATAGAAGACAATATGGAGATGCCTCAGAAAACTAAATACAGAACTATCATATGACCCAGCAATCCTATTCTTGGGCATCTATCCGGACAAAACTTTCCTTGAAAAAGATACCTGCACCCGTATGCAGCACTATTCACAATAGCCAAGACGTGGAAACAACTAAATGTCCATTGACAAATGAATGGATTAAGAAGATGTGGTATATACACACAATGGAGTACTCCTCAGTCATAAAAAAGAACAAAATAATGCCATTTGCAGCAACATGGATGGAACTAGAGACTCTCATACTAAGTCAAGCAAGTCAGAAAGACAAAGACAAATACTATATGATATCACTTATATCTGAATCTAATATATGCCACAAGTGAACCTTTCCACAGTAAAGAAACTCATGGACTTGGAGAACAGACTTGTGGTTGCCAAGGGGGAGGGGGAGGGAGTGAGATGGACTGGGAGTTTAGGATTAATAGATGCAAACTATTACATTTAAAATGGATAAGTAATGAGGTCCTATGGTATAGCACAGCGAACTATATCCAGTCTCCTATGATAGAAAATACTGGACGATAATATGCATAAAAGAAAGTGATTATGTGTATTTGTGTGTGTGTGTGTGTGTGTGTGTGTGTGTGTGTGTGTATTACTGGGTCATTTTACTCTACAGCAGAAATTGACACAACATTGTAAATCAACTATAAAAAAAAATTTTAAAGAGCTGCTTCTGACTTTGATTCAATAATTAATTGCATTTCTATTCTAGCTCAGCAGAAATGAATATGACTAGCATCCATGAGGACACAGGTTCAATCCCTGGCCTCACTGAGTGGGTTAAGGATCCAGCATTGCCGTGAGTAGGTTGCAGACATCGCTCGGATCTGGCTTGGCTGTGGCTGTGGTATAGGCCAGCAGCTGTAGCTCCAATTCAACCCCTAGCCTGGGAACCTCCATGTGCCAAGGGTGCAGCACTAAAAAGACAAGAAATAATAATAATTGCATTGTGACATAGCACTGTTATTTGGCATAAATATATACATGTTTCTATCCTGAAAAGATAGTATACAATCTCCAAACTTGTGTATAAAACCAAAATGTTACTGGTAGTAAGATGTTAAGTAGTTTTTACACTCCCATCTTATGGGAAAAGGGGTGGAAAGAAAGGGAAACAATTAGATATTATGGAAATTTCAGAAGTCTTCATAATAGTTCAGATTCAACCAAGTATCTCCAACTAACTGTCAATTTCACAGTTCAAATGATCTTCATTGCAATAGAGTTAGTGCCAAAAAAAATTAAGTAAATTCAACATTTTATGCTTGTTTTCCTCTTGAAGTCAGTCATATATTTTAAAGAAACTTTTTACTTTTTAATGAATTATTTTTTGAAAAATCTTAAAAAGTAAAATAAAAATGATTTGGGGGGAGTTCCCTGGTGGCCTAGCAGTGAAGGATTCAGCATTGACACAGTCGTGGCACAGGTTCAATCAAAGGCCCCTGAACCTCCCTTCGCATGCTGCAGCCCAGCCAAAAATAAAAGATTTGGGGATTTACAAGTCAGATCTTCTTTTGTTTGCCAAGAAATTCAATTACTAGTAACAATTACTGGATAGGAGACAACTAGAAATATGGAACACTGGAATTAAATTTTAGGATGAACAAAGCACTAGATTTGTTATAACTTAGTGAAGATCTTTAACAAATGAGCTGTATCCTAAGACACAGGATAAACTGAGGATACACTGAGACAGATGTTGCAAGTATGCCTTCCTAAGCTTATTAGAGGTATGTGGCTAAGGATAACATCAAGCCCTGAATCCTCCTGATACCATCAAAGGCTTCAACTCAGACCCACTGAAATGTATTATTTGCTATAATGTTTTTTTACCCAGTGGAATAAATATTTATACAATATGTACTTGACCATGTACAAGGCACTGTAGTTAGATGCTACAAATGATAGAGATAAACAAGATAGCACTTAAACAACATTACACATTTAAATATTCAAACAGGAGTTCCCTGGTGGCCTAGTGGATTAAAGGTCCAATGTTGTCACTGCTATGGAGCAGGTTCCATCTTGGGCCCAGGAACTTCCACATGCATGGGCATAGTCAAATAAACAATTAATTAATAAATATTCAAACAACTTACAAGGCAGTAAGGAGATAAGTCACATACAAATAACTATGATACACAAAAGCGATGTAAAAATAAAATGCTATTGAAGGAGGGGGAAGGAACGATTCTTTCAGACTGGGAGGAATCCTGCAAAGTTTCATGAAAAAAGGAAGCACTGGAATCGGGTGCTGAAAAAATTGGTAGAATTTCAAGAGGCACAGGTAGAAGGAACAGTGTGACCAAAGGCACAAAGGCAAGAAATAACATGCAAATTCCGAGTTGGGAAGTAAATCAGGAAAGCTGAAGGGCCAAGGGATCAGAAGCAGCAGTGAGAGATAAAAGCAGAAGGTCTGGCTCATATACATATACTAGTTAGCATGGTGGACAAAGGGCGGCCTCCGGCTCAGAACCTGTGGATTTAGATGTGGTTCCACCATATCCTGGCTGTGGGATCTTAGACTGTGCTTCAGTTTCTGCATTTCTGAAATTAAGATAAAAATAACTAATTCAGCCTCCCAACCTGAATTGATCTAAGGATGCAGTAAAATCAGGCATGTACAAGTGCTTTGCAAATCATAAAGTATTTTAAGAATGTACAGGGGTTCCTGTCATGGCTCAGTGGAAATGAATCTGACTAGCATCCATGGGAAAGCAGGTTTGATCCCTGGCTCTTGCCCATGGGTTAAGGATTCAGTGTTGATGTGAGCTGTGGTGTAGGTCTCAGATGCAGCTTGGATCCCATGTTGCTGTGGCTGTGGCGTAGGCTGTCAGTTGCAGCTCCCATTCAACCCCTAGTCTGGGAACCTCCATATTCCTTGGGTGCAGCTCTAAACACACACACACACACACAAGAATATACAAAAAACTAAACAAGCAAAAAGAATGTAAAATATTGTATCAGGATAACGGCAATGAAAAGAAAATGGAGAAAGGGTCCAAGATACACCATAGAACCAATGAGACTGAAGTGGTGTTAGCTGAGAGGCAGGCAGGAACAGAGAATTGCTGAGGGTTGGCACTGAGAGGTTCTGGGGTTGGAAAGAGGTCTTTAAGGCCCCCAGATCATAAGCTGGAGGAGGCCGCTGAGCACTGAACCCAGCTACAGTCAAGGGCACTCTCTTAACCTACAGTGAAGGGCAGGGTTGGGAAGGGAAGCCAGTCACAGTGGCAGGGCCGTAGCAAACAATTCTAAACTATGAATTCAAATCTTGTTCCATTAAGAAGACCACGAATAGGCATCACAGGAGGAGGCTGGCCCACAGTTCCAGGCAGAGAGCGAGGCTTACAAGGAGGTAGAGGAGGGCCACACACCCAGGAGGCCCAGCCCCTGGTCACTTACCACCAGAGATCTCCCAGAAGTACAGGTGGTCACTAGACCTCCTGTGGTGGTCATTTCATAAAGCGTGCAAATGTCAAATCACTGTACAGTACACCTGGGACTAACATAGTACTGGACATCAGCTTTATCTCAATTAAAATAACAAAAATTGGATGTTCCCTGGTGGCTCAGTGGGTTAAGGATCTAGTGTTGTCACTGTTGTGGCTCAGGTCACTACTGCAGCATAGGTTCGATCCCCAGCCTGGGAACTTCCGCATGCCAAGGGTGCGGCCAAAAAAACAGCAACAAAAAACAAAAATACAAAAATCAAATAAAAAGTATTCCAGGAGTAAGAAGGAAGGGTTAACAAAGGCAACTCTTGGATTGAGGAACAAAAGTCCTAGGACTGCAGCTATGTATGCACAGGGGCCTGGAGACAGCAGGGGCCCAAGGCCTTTCATGCACGGCTCAAAAAGAGCATTGGTTGATACCAACAGACTACAGCACCTTTCAAGCAAGTATCCACTTGGGAGCCCTGGTTCTACCCACCCCAAGGCCAGGTCCCTGAGCAAACTGAGGTCTGGTCCTAAACTCTGTGACTGTTCACCAGGCTTGGCACCTCCAGAGCCCAGAATATCATCAGGAATCACCCACCACTGGCTCTGATGGGTGCTCCAGGCCCATGGGAGACAAAACACAACTAGTAATAAATCAACCACTGTCATTCCAACACCTGTGCATAAGCTGAAATTTTGTTTCTGAATATGATCAATGTGTTTTAAGGAGACAGAATTCCCACTTATAAAATCACCTTGCCTTGATGAAACTGAATTTAAACAAGTGTGATCCTCATGCTTAGCTTTGGGTATGTACTTATACAACTGTTAAGGCTTAAGTAAGCCTCTCCATTAAGAGACACTTGGAAAGAAAAACACAAAACCTCATATCAGTCAAAGTGGTGTTTACTAGGTCTCAAAAGAAGAACCACAGAAGGGGAATTATTCGGTTGTACCTTTTATTATAATCAAATCGACACATTTATTGATGAAACTGTACAAATTTCTTGAGTGAAGCTATCTGCAATTTATTGAGAGTCCAGAGAGTATTTAGAGACATGCATACTACATACATATTTTTTCAAATAAATGTATACAGAGTTCCTGTCGTGGCCCAGTGGTTAACGAATCCGACTAGGAACTGTGAGGTTGCGGGTTCAATCCTCGGCCTTGCTCAGTGGGTTAAGGGTCCAGCGTTGCCATGAGCTGCGGTGTAGGTTGCAGACTCGGCTAGGACCCTGCGTTGCTGTGGCTCTGGTGTAGGCCGGTGGCTACAGCTCTGATTAGACCCCTAGCCTGGGAACTCCTTGTGCTGCGGGAGCAGCCCTAGAAAAGGCAAAAAGACCAAAAAAAAAAAAAAAAAAATCAAATAAATGTACACATAGCTGATGGTGAAAAAAAAACAGATTCCCATAAATTAACACAAAAAGCACTTCTGAATAAACCTGTCATGACTTCACTGTGCTTGAATACAACTAAAGCTGTTTCTCCAGAAAATGAAAAGAAATATTTTCATCATCCTTGTGAAACCAGCTGGAATTTCAGGGCAAGCCATGGAAATTATTTTTTAATCTTTCTTCATTTATATGGAAACGAGTTGTTCCCTAAAACATATCCGTACCCAGGACCTACGTCAACACCGGAGCTCAAAGCGCACACATTCCTCCAGCTGATTCCTGTCAGCGCACGCAGCCGCCAACATCCTCTCAAACCCATGTGCGTCATTCACCGAGGAGGACATTACCGAGCTGTCAATTTCAATTAACCTGCCTCACTTTATAAATAGCCTAAACGTCCCTATCTCAATAGGTTGGTGCCCTTTTCTCAGAAGCAAAGGGAACAACATGACAAAAGAAGCATGAAAAATAAATGAGCTTTCCCCTCTGTAAATAGGAGAAAGTTGACATTAAACCAATTCTGAGTCCAAACTGAAGAGCTATTAATAAAATAAAGCTCAAGAGAATGAAGGACCAGTTTTAACCAGCAAATAAACAACCATCACTAACTATATCAGCTCTTTTTAAAGTATCTGAGAGTCTCGGGGCTAGAGGAAATAATTCAAGGTCCACAGACAGGCAGAGCTAAACCCAGACACCACAATTACAATACTTTTTTTTTTTTTTTGGTCTTTTTAGAGCCGCACCCAAGGCATATGGAGGTTCCCAGGCTAGAGGTCTAATCGGAGCTATAGCTGCCAGCCTAAGTCACAGCCACAACAATGCCAGATCCAAGCCACATCTGCAACCTACACCACAGCTCACAGCAACGCCAGATCCTTAACCCACTGAGCGAGGCCAGGGATCGAACCCTCTACCTCATCGTTCCTAGTCAGATTTGTTTCCACTGTACCACGACAGGAACTCCCATTATTACAATCCCTAATATGATCCCCAAAGTAAAAGAGGTTAAAAGCCCCAAATGATTGATGATCAGCCAAAAAGAAGTTACTTTTGAAGAGTCAATTACACCATTCTATTCTAAATCTGAAATGTTTTGGAATTATTTTAACCTATAACATTATCATTTCTTTTGCTAGCTCTAGATATTTTTTTCTCTAAAATCAATTACAACCAACAGATCCTACACTTCACTTCCACAATTTAAGTACTTGTGTACAGCACTTTTCTAGTTCACACTTCAACAAGTAAATAAAGGAAGAATCAGAAAACACCAACCATTGGGGAAGGGATAAATTAGGAGGTTGAGATTTAATATATACACACTACTATATATAAAATAAAGAAGTAACAAGGATCTACTGTATAGCACAGAAAAATCTACTCGATACTGTGTAGTAACTTACATGGTAAAATAATCTGAAAAGGAATGAACATATGTATAACTGAATCACCTTGCTATATGCCTGAAACTAAGACAACATTGTAAGTCGACTATATGACAATAAAATTTTTTAATAAAATTTAGATAAAAAGAGAAAAGACCAATGGAATTTAGCAAAAAAAGTAGAAAATAATTGGTATAGACAATTAGGCAGGCTAGTGAACCCATTAATCCATCTAACTAATGTGTAGGAAAACATAGACGGTGGAGTGTTCTTGTGGCCCAGTGGGTTAAGGACTAAGCATTGTCATTGCAGCAGCAGGGTGCTGCTGTGGTACGGGTTCGATCCCTGGGCTAGGAACTTCCACATGCAGTAGGTGCAGCCAAAAAGAAAGAGAGACAAAAGAAAATACAGATGGTTACCACATTAATCTCAGATAAAATATACAGACGTGTATATGTATCACCCATATATATAAATGTGTCATCCAGACAATACTTAATAAGTTTGCCATGAATGGCACAACATAGTAACCTTCCATATAGAAAAAGAATAGGATTCAGCTCACTGAAATATCTAGGACACAATCAAAAACTAAGAATTAAGTAAGTCTACAAATAACAAATGCTAGAGAGGGTGTGGAGAAAAGGGAACCCTGCCACACTGTTGATGGGAATGTAAAGTGGTACAACCACTATGGAAAACAGAAAGAGGTTCCTCAGAAAACTATATATAGAACTACCATATGATCCAGCAATCCCACTCCTGGCCATATATCCAGACGAAACTAAAACTCAAAAAGATACATGCACCCCTGTGTTCACTGCAGCACTATTCACAATAGCCAAGACATGGAAACAACCTAAATGTCCATGGACAGAGTAATGGATAAAAAGATATGGCACATATATACAATGGACTACTACTCATCATAAAAAGAATGAAATGATGCCATTAGCAGCAACATGGATGCCAACTAGAGATTTTCATACTAAGTGAAGCAAGTCAGAAAGAGAAAGACAAATACCATATGATATTCCACTTATACGTGGAATCTTAAATACAACACAAATGAACCTATCTACATAACAGAAACAGACTCATAGATATGGAGAATAGACTTGTGGTTGCCAAGAGGAAGTGGGGGGCGGGGAATGGACTGTGCATTTGGAGTTAGTTGATGCAAACCATTACATTTAGAATGGATAAGCACTGAAGTCCTACTGTACAGCACAGGGAACTACATCCAATCTCCTGGGCTAGACCATAATGGAAAATAACAAGAAAAGGGGTGTGTGTGTGTGTGTGTGTGTGTGTGTGTGTGTGTGTGTGTGTTTATGACTGTCCCTTTGCTGTACAGCAGAAATTGGCATAACATTGTATACGAGCTATACTTTAAAAAGTTAAAAACCAAGAATTAAGTTAAATTTAAAAGATTTCTGATCCACAAAAGACCCAAAAAAGTCAACAGACGTCAAGAGGTCCCATAAGCCCTCACTCACAGCAGCTTTGAAAAACCCCATTAGAAGGCATCCATGGTCAGTAATGCTCTTAATGCGTCAGTTAAATGAATCATCACTTTATTTGCACCAAGTCATGACATGGTTTCCTACCCTTCCATTCATTCAACCAATTTCTATGCTTGGCACTATTCTGGGCAGCACAGGAGACAGGAAGATGAATTATAAATAGAAATAAAACTCGGGACAAAATAAGCATATGCATTACAGATGCAGCCAGATGGCAATAGACAGAGCAGTCCAGGGAAATGACTTCTAGGTGGCAAAGGCTGAGGAAGAAGGGCAGTACGCCATAGAGCCGGTTGGGTTTGAAGCCAGGGGAGGACTTTCTGAGAGGCCTCGTTGAGGCAGAGGGGCAACTAACTGGTAAGCAGTGTGGATGCAGCCAGGAACATAGGGGGAAAACCAAAGCTGGAAAGAAAAGTCAAAGGCAGACCACTTAGGATCCTGAAGGTTAAGCTAAGGAAACCAGACATTACCATTCAACACAGGGAAGGTTCTGAGCAAGGAAGTATGTGATCAGAGCTGTATCCTGAAAAAAATCAATCTCACAGATGTATATAACATGAACTGTAATAGCAAGGAGGGTGAGAACAGACTCAGAGATTACAGTCATTCAGATCAGAAGGAGGGAGTATAAAAAAGAATGAAACCCTGGGAATCTGGGGTTAATAGATGGAAACTATTGCCTTTGGAATGGATAAGCAATGAGATCCTGCTGTATAGCCCTGGGAACTCTATTCAATACCCTGGGATAAACCATAATGGAAAAGATTATAAAAAAACAATATACCTACATATGTACAACTGAATCACTTTGCTGTACAGCAAAGCTAAAAAGAAAGGCATTTTAACACGTTCTTTAGTTCTCCCACATGCATTTTCAGTAAACAAAGGGATCTTATAATAACAAGAGCAATATAAAGCATCTGACTTTTAGGAAAACACAGCTATTATTAATCCTTTTAAAATACTTTTTAAGCATATTAGGAAAAAAAAGTTTGCACCATCTTATGAATTCCTGTTTTTACTACAAATTTATGAATTGGTTAGGAATCTTTCACCAAAAACTAATATATTGTAAATCAACTATATTTCAATCAAATGAATTAAAAAAAAAATGAGCACATAAACTGTAACAGCCATAGTAGGGACAAGAAATGAGAGAAGCCCCAAGGCAGAACCATCAGAACCTGACTATTCTGAAGCTTTCCATCTAGCTTGTTTCAAGAATCCATAAGCAGAGTCCAAGAGGCAGGCAGAGCTTGAAAGTCACCATACATGACAATATGAAAGAGAAAGAGTTTCTATATGGATCTAAAACCAACACCCATATACAAAGAATGATGAGTTTCTCTAGCAATAAACAGGGTTAACACTTTTTTTTTTTCCCACTGTACAGCAAGGGGGTCAGGTTATCCTTACATGTGTACATTGCAATTACAGTACTTTTTTTAGGGCTGCACCCACAGAATATGGAAGTTCCCAGGCTGGGGTTAAATCAGAGCTACAGCTGCCAGCCTACACTACAGCCACAGCAATGCAAGATTCCAGCTGCATCTGTGACCTGCACCACAGTTCATGGCAACATGGCATCCTTAACCCACCAAGTGAGGCCAGGGATCAAACCCACATCCTCATGGATACTAATCGGGTTCATTACTGCTGAGTCAGGATGGGAACTCCTGGGTGAATGCTTTTTAAACATCATATCCAGTTTTAAACAAAAGGTCAGGGGAAAGCCAGAAAGTATCACAATTAGTAACACAATGGAAGACTTTGGTCTGGTTCAAACTAGAGAACCTACTAAAATAAGCAACACTACAGAGTACAAGCCAATGTCTCTGAATTAAAGAAATCTGTATTCTACATGCTCGTACAGGATAACCGCATCTCCTCAAAGCCTTCATCTATTTCTGACCCCTCTTTCCCATAAAAGTTGCTTTTAGTTTTTAGGTTCACAAGTGACTGATGGCCTCCTAATTGCACACCTAATGGAAACTTTTCATTTTCCATAAACAGTTCAATATTTAACCCCTGACAAGTGTTCTAAAGGCTTTCCTCTCCATTTGCCTCCACTTCCAAAGAATAAGAGACCCTCCCAATTCCCCTTGACTGGCCCTTCACTAACCCCTTCCTGGATCTGTCTCCCCTGGTTGAGGTTCTCATTACCTCTCAGACAGACTCAGTGGTTCTTGAACTGTGGTCCTCAGCCCAGCAGCTGCAGCAATGTCTGGAAACCTGCCAGAAGGAAAAATGCTTGGGACCCTCCTGAGACCTACTGAATCAGAAGCTCTGAGGGGAGCCTCCAATAATCCATGGCTAGGCAAGCCTTCCAGGTGATTCTGATGTACTAAAATTTAAGAAGTTCTGGGATCGGCAACCATCCCGCCCTGGTCTCCCTGCCTTTAGTTTCATAGCTCCCCAACTCTGTGGCCAGAGCCAGGTTCTAAATTACCAATTTATGGGGTTCCCATTGCGTAACGAATCCAACTAGTATTCATGAGAATGTGGGTTTGCTTCCTGGCCTCACTCAGTGGGTTAAAGATCTGGCATTGCTGTGAGCTGTGGAGAAGGTCAGAAACGTGGCTCGGATCTGGCACTGCTGTGGCTGTGGCTGTGGCCAGCAGCTGCAGCTCTGATTTGACCCCTAGCCTGGGAACATCCATATGCCATGGGTGCGGCCCTTAAAGAAAAAAATTTGAAAACTCCAATCCCCTGGGCACACCCCAGACTGATGACTCAGAATCTCTGGGGCGAGAGTAAGCATCAGTACTTCAACCTGCAGGTAGGGCTGAGAAGCAGTGCTGCGAAGTGAAGAACACTGCTGTCTGGAGACCTACATGTCAATCACTTATCCCACACATACCCACACACTCCTGAAAGGCGTCCACCCTCCTATGATGGCATCTCCAATAAGCTCTTGGGCCTAATGTACTGGTCTCTGTAACTAGGAAAATAACCTGACTAATCTGAGGAAATACTAAAGAAGGGCCACAGCCTGAGACAAAGTCCCAGGATGTTTTTTCCACTTAGCAGATGACACTTTAACATGAACCACCTACTTCCTGTGGGCTGTGTGGCAGTGGTAACAGTCAACGCCAGCCTCTCTCCATTGAGTATAATTCAGTCCATGGCTGCCCTCATTATCCCTTCATTTCTTGTGAGTTGGCCTAGCAATCATATCACATACTAGAACTGACCCAGAGCTATTTTGAGTGGCAACTCTCCAGTTCTGCAGAAACTCTAAAACTGACCCAAAGAAACTGATGGAGTTGCCAGGAAGCCGAGGCTCCAGCATATCTGTATGGGAGGAGCTGAGGAAAGGCATTCTGGATAGAGACCAAAGCCAGATGCCTTGTCTTGATCTTACACATTCAGAGCCGGCTTGGCATTTTTCCTTAGATTTTACACATGCAGGAGGTGGTTTGGGGGAACTGATGAAAACTAAAGTTGAGTCAAGCATCCCTGATTCCCAATGTTAGCAAAGGCAGGGACCACAGACGCCCATCACGGCACCATCAACCAGAGGTTTCTTTCTTTCCTCTCTGGCTATTCTCCGGAGGCCTGGCATCAGTCCGCCTCTGGCTGCAGACACAGGGATGACAAGAAGAGGACAGGAAAGCCAAGGCAGAGAACAACTGCTACAGCCTCCACAAGAGGGAACCACAAGAGAAAACCAGGTTCCATGTGGTTTGGAAAAGAGAAGATGCACGTCAGGCTCACAATGGGGACTGATCCCTCAGCAGTCCTGTAGCAAATAGGGAGGGAAGGTCATGCTCTTGAACAAAGAGCCCATGAGAGACCACAAAGGGGACCTGCAAGGACAGAATGGAGCTAGAAAATCCTGGTGTGCTAGACTCTTCTCCCACTGAAAGACACATGCCTATCAACATCTCTTCCAAAGTGCCATGTCTGCTCTCTGATGCTCTCATTCGCTGGCCCACGAGAGCATTCTGAGAAATGGGAAGGGGATGGAAATCCATGACAGCGGTAGCATCCCACGGCCCCAAGGAAAGTTCAATGGCAACAGCCTTCTCAATAACTTGGCTGTTGTTCCCTTAGTAAAATGAATCACCTATAGATCACGTAGCCTGGAAACATGGCAAACAAATTTTACCAAAATGCGCCTTTACTGAAATCTTTAAGTGTAGTGGAAGCTAAAGCTGAATACCGCCTGTGAAAAGAAACAGGTGAGTGAGTTATGGAGGCAAATAAAGTAATTTGGGAGTTCCTGTCATGGCGCAGCGGAAACAAATCTGACTAGCCATGAGGACGCAGGTTCGATCCCTGGCCTCACTCAGTGGGTTAAGGATCTGGCATTGCTGTGAGCTGTGGTGTAGGTCACAGACTCGGCTCGGACCTGACATTGCTGTGGCTGTGGTGTAAGCTGGCGGCTACAGCTCGGATTCGACCCCTAGCCTGGGAACTTCCATAGGCTGTGAGTATGGCCCTAAAAAGACAAAATAGATAGACAGATACATACAGATAGATAGATAGAGGAAATCTGGCAAGAATGAAATGAGGGCAATGCTTCACTGAGACTATCTGACTCAAATTCTGCTCCTGAATATCTGAGAGGAATCAGGAGAGGCTGAGTAGGTCAGAGGTTATGGTTCTTGGCCTGGGTCACTGTCAGCAGATTGTGGGATGAAGGAAGCCCTGAAGAGAAAACAACAAGGAACTCTATTCAGTACCTTGTAATAACCTAGAAGGGAAAAGAATCTGAAAAAGAAATGTGTGCGTAACTGAATCACTTTGCCATACCCCTTAAACTAACACAGCATTGTAAACTAAGTACACTTCAATTTAAAAAGAAGAAAAAAATAAGGAGTTCCCATTGTAGGTCAGCGGGTTACAGACCCGACTAGTATCCGTGAGGATGTGGGTTCGATCCCTGGCCTCGCTGCATGGGTTAAGGATCCGGTGTTCCCATAAGCAGTGGTGTTGGTCAAAGACACAGCTCAAATCCTGTATTGCTGTGGCTGTGGTGTAGTAGGCCAGCAGCTACAGCTTCGATTTGACCCCTAGCCTGGGAACTTCCATATGCCATAAGTGCAGCCCTAAAAAATAGATAGATAGATAGATAGATAGATAGATAGATAGATAGATAGATAGATAGATAGATAGATGGAGTTTCTGGTGGCTCAGTGGGTTAAGGATCAGGCATTGTCACTGCAGCAGCCTTGGTAACTGCTGTGGCATAGGTGGGATCCCTGGCCTGGGAACTGCCATATGCCAGAGGTGTGGCCAAAAAAATAATAAACAAAAAAATAAAGTTTCCGTCTGAGTTTTGAGGCAGTGTCCCTTTTTTAAAGAACAAAATGCTCAAGTTCAATGCCTCCAGGATCTTGATTAATTAAGCATGTAATACTGCATTTGTGTGCGTTCCCTTTTGGCTGAAGAAACAAGTCTCTTTGTTTCTGCTGGACTCCAAGCTGGCAGCGACCAGAAGAGAAAAAGATGAGGGTCAAAGCAGCAGCCTACAGAGATGAGGAGAAATCCCTCATTACCGATGATGCTTCAGTATCCTGAAGCCAAAACTACAGAAAAGGAATCTTTGGGCTAATTTAAGCTTGGCCAGATGCCACCACTTCTGGCTGGTGGCCAGAGGCCCTCGGCTGGGAGAGGGCTGGCAGGGTGCCCCTGGAGAAGGTCAAGCATTTCATTGCTGAAGCTGCCATTGGGTGTGTCTGCTCACTTGGAAACTAAAAACTCTTTGATCCAACAGGCTTCCCCAGTGGTTCCTTAGCACATGACACCTGCCAACCTTTACCTAACTGATCCCACATCCCCTCTGCCAATCAAAGCAACCCAGAATCCTACAGTCAATGGGAACAGAAAACAAAGCCCCAGCCTTGGACCCTCTATGGCTTTACATATAAGGCCTTGCTCAAGGATCTGGCAAAGGTCATGAAAGCTTTCCTCCACACATGGTTCTATGTTTGGGCTCCTACCAACTGACTAGAAAAATCATTTTTCCTGGTAAACTTAATTACCAGGTGACTTCATCACTGCATGGAAGGTGCTAAACAGTGGAATTCCAAGTAAGAATTGAAGCATGGGCTGCATGGCTGTGTAATAACCTACAGTTTTAGATTCAAGCCTCCTGAGACAGGTAGGTTTTGTCACAACGACAGCTCAATATCTAAGCCTTTCGCTGTTAAGCTGCCATGGCCACCAGGCACTCTACTTCTAGAAGAAAGAGCATTCTCAGTTGTAATGTAACGGCTCTATGATTTGTTCCCTTAAGACAAACAATACAGAATGGATTCCCAGATATTGAGTAATCTGAACTGCCTGTAAAAAAAAAAAAAAAAAAAAAAAACCTGTTATACTAGTCCCTTTCACCCCTGATCATTTCTGGGTTCTAAAAAGAAAATCCTTGAGAACTATACTCAGTATTTTCCCTATAAGGGAAAAGAATCTGGAAAGGTATATATACCCAAGTCCCTTTGCTATACACTGGAAACTAAATGTTGTAAATCAACTAAACTTCAATTTTAAAAAATGAGAATTTTGAGGAGTTCCTGTTGTAGCTCAGCAGTAACGAATCCAACTAGGATCCACGAGGATGCGGGTTCAATCCCTGGCCTCGCTCAGTGGGTCAAGGATCCGACAATGCCGTGGGCTGTGGTGTAGGTCGCAGATGTGGCTCAGATCCAGCACTGCTGTGGCTGTAGGCCAGAAGCTATAGCTCTGATTTGACCCCTAGCCTGGGAACTTCCATATGCCACAGGTGTGGCCCTAAATAAAAAAGAGAGAATTCATAAAAATTAAATAAAAAGAAAAGATTTCTAATTCAAAAATTATATTTGAGTCAAATGAGCAGCAATTCTGAACACAAGGAAAGTAAAATTGGGGGGAAAAAATCACTGGATTCAATGTGTAAAAACTAGAAAATGAGCTGTCCCAACTAAAACAATTATAAATGCCCCCTGCATCCAAATCCAAGAAAGCCTAAATGCTAAAGCAAAAAGTTTGTGTTTTTCCCTCTGTTACAAGTACCAGACTAGAAGAGGATTTCCAGAAGACCCAGCCAGCACCACACTTTGTAAGATAACTTAGCAACATCCTCCGTAATATTAAATGAACAAATGATATATGTCATACTTGACAGGGAAAATAAAAAACAAAAGACCTTTTTACTCTCTCTTAATCTATATTGTTCTTGATATACTTTCATTTCCCTAGTTCTTACTTATGATGTTTAAAAAGACATATGAATCAATTTTGTACTTTCTGACAATAATGATCTATAATCCCATTTTTCCTGGTCTGCTTTAATCCAAGCCCATCTCCTAAACCTCTCTCAGTGCTCACAGCTGATCATTCTAAAAGCCTGCCGTTGTCAAATAAGCCTGAGAAAAACTAGCTTAAGGGTATTCCTCCTGATTGATGCTTAAAATGTCAAACAGAACACCTGTTGGCAGCTCTAACATTTACTGTTTAATCAACGAAGAGCAAAAGAAAAAAAATAGTCAAAGCAACAGCTGCCGCCTCAGAACAACTTAATGTGTTGGCCGAAAAGTGTTCACGAATAGAATTTTTAAAAACTTTTTAATATGGATGACTGATGACTAGCTGCCTCTTACTCCATGAGTAATCAAAACCCTTGAGCATTATTAAAATTCCTTTCATAGTCCTTATATTTCTCATGTTTTTATACCCATGAGTTGCTCACTTATAAATAAGAAGGAAAAACAATGTAGTACAAAAAGCTCAGAACTGGATCTATTTCTGCCTCACCTACTTGCTGCTGGGCTGTTTGGTAACATAGAACCTCTCAGAACTTCAGTTTCTGCATGATGTGGAAAAGGACCAGTCCAAGGATTCTCAACCTCAGAGCTACTGCGTTTGGGGCCAGATTATTCTTTGTTCAGAAGGTGCCTCCACCCAGTTGAGAATCACTGGACTAGTTATAGACTCAATTTCTCTCCAGCTCTAGTACCCTACAAAATAGGCTAAATATCTTATTTTCTTAAACGTTATTTGTTAAGCACTAGTCAACATCCCCAGTGTGAGGGTCTGTAGTTTGAATCAAAATACAATAACCATTTGTACCAATTCTAATTCTAAAATCTTTTTGTTTGGCGATAAATATTCACAAAAGGACAATAAAGCAAAATATAAGAGAAGCTAATATAAATGAAATATATGCCAATAGTATTTTCATCCCATTTTTGAGGGTAACTCTTTCAACTGGTTAAAAAGGAAAGATAAAAAGAAAGGCATTTTAATGTGCTCTTTAGTTCTCCCACATGTGTATTTTTAGTAAGCAAAGGAGCATTATAATAACAAGAGCAGGCGTTCCCATTGTGGCTCCGAGGTAACGAACCTGACTAGTATCCATAAGTACAAGGGTTCAATCCCTGGCCTCACTCAGTGGATTAAGGATCTGCCATTGGCCTGAGCTGTGGTCACAGATGAAACTCGGATCTGGCATGGCTGTGGCTGTGGCATAGGCTTCCAGCTGCAGCTCTGATTCAACCCCTAGCCTGGGAACTTCCATATGCTTCAGGTGTGGCCCTAAAAAGACAAAATAAATAAATACATAACAAGAGCAATTTAAAGCGCCTGACTTTTAGGAAAGAAGGAAAACAATCCTTTTTAAGCTATTTTTAAGCATATTAGGGGGAAAAACGTTTATACCATCTTACGAATTCCTGTTTTTACTCCAAATTTATGAAACAGGTACCTTACAATCTATAGCTGGTATTCCATCTGCTCTGAGGTGATAAATGTATACTCTTCAATGAGGGAAATAAACCTTGGATTCCATATTCCTGAAGAACTGGTATTAGTTTACCGAGTCCTTTTTGTTTGATTTGGTTTTTTCAGTAAAATTAGTTTCAACTGCCCAGAGGCCAAATCCCATCTCCCAGATTACTCATCTTCAATGAAACATGACAGGAAACCCAAGAGGATGACTATCATTCAAGTTACCCTTTCCTGGAGCTCCCACTGCGGTCCAGTGGGATAACGATCTCTGCAGCAGCTCAAGTAACTGCAGAAGCACAGGTCTGACCCCCGGCCCAGTGCAGAGGGTTAAGGATCTGGTGTGGTCCCAGCTGTGGCGTAGATGGCAGCTGCGGTTAAGATTCAATCCCTGGCCCAGAAACTTCCATATGCCACGGGTGCAGCCAAAAAAATATTTTTTAAGTAACCCTTTCTTTACACAGAAACATATAATGCAAGGGCGCTTTTTCTGTTGAAGATGTTAATTTCATAATCCAGGTAAAAGTAGAAGACTTTTGTGAGATTGTGACTTTAGTCTCCAAATTTAAAACTTATTAGACTGGAAAAGGGACTTAAGAGAAAATTAAGTGCCTAAAGTGGCCCATGGTTCTAATATGACATAACAATTGCTGTATTTCTTTTTTTTTTTTTTTTTTTTTGCCTTTTAGGGCTGCACGCATGCCACATGGAGGTTCTCAGGATAGGGGTAGAATCAGAGCTACAGCTGCCGGCCTGCACCACAGCCACAGCAATGCAGAATCCGAGCCTCATCTGAGACCTACACCACAGCTCACAGGAACACTGGATCCTTAATCCACATCCTCATGGATACTAGTTGGTCTCATTACCACTGAGCCACAATGGAAACTTCCAACAACTGCTCTATTCCCAAAAACCTCTAAATGTAAAGGAGAGCAAAGCATAAAGTAAACATGTTGCTCTTTTTTATTTTCTGTCTTTTTGCCATTTCTTGGGCCACTCCCGCAGTGTATGGAGGTTCCCAGGCTAGGGGTCAAATCGGAGCTGTAGCCGCCAACCTACACTAGAGCCATAGCAATGCAGGATCCAAGCCACGTCTGCAACCCACACCACAGCTCATGGCAACACCGGATCTTTAAACCACTGAGCAAGGCCAGGGATCAAACCCGCAACCTCATGGTTCCTAGTCGAATTCGTTAACCACTGAGCCATGACGGGAACTCCATTTTTTTTTTTTTTTTTTTTGTCTATGTTGCTCTTTTTTAAAAAGAGGTGAGATGGGAGTTTCCCTGGTGGCCTAATGGTTAAGGATCTGGCATTGTCACTGCTGTGGCACAGGTTCAATTCCTGGCCCAAGAACTTCCTGCACGAGAGGGCAGGGCCAAAAATAAATAATAAAAAATTAAATAAAATCAGAGATATTTAATAAATAAAACTGGAGACATTTAATAAATTAAATAAATAAAATCAGATACATTTAATTAATTAATTAATAAAGGTAAAAGCTTAAAGAATACCTAAACGTGTACCCACGAAGACAGCACTTTCACTTTACCGATGAAGACAGGAGAACCCAAAGTCAACTCCCAAGTGTTGGCAGATTACAGATGAAAATGCGCCTCCTCATTTTCCTTCCCTTGTTCAGTGTGTTAAAGTATCTGGTTATACAACATCTACGATATTTACATAAGAAAGCAAATAAGGGGTTATATTCATTTTCCCAAGTTGCTAGCCACAGCTGTGGTGGACACAAATGACTCGAGTAATGGAAAAACATCAGATCCCGTGAAAAGGCAGACAGTTATGCCTGTAGACTAATCCAGCATGTCCTCTGCTGTTCCTTTTCTCACCTAAGTTCCCTCCAGCAAACGGACCAAAACACAGCCTTCAAGACCATAGCCCCGCTGCACTTACAGAAGGACAGAAGAACGTTAAATTAAAATGCGCCCAGAACCAGGCCGACCAAAGTCTCATTTTAATAAAGCACACATACTCTCTCTCCCACAGAGAATGACAACTGTGAGGGCAGATTTTGTGTATGCCATGGGGAATCTGTCTCACGACTTGAGTAAATGAGAGAGTGTGTGGCATAAAGTCACAGATACCCTAAAAATCAACTACCTTTAACGGCTTCTCTGGAACTCCCCCAGTCCCAGCTGCTGCCCTGATCAAAGGATCCCCTTGCCTAAAATGGTTAAAACTGCCATTTGGAGGAGTTCCTACTGTGGCTCAGCAAGTTAAGAACCTGACATAGAGACCTTGAAGATGCGGATTTGATCCCTGGCCTCGCTCAGTGTGTTAAGAATCCCACGTTGCTGCAAGTTGGGGCATAGGTTGAAGATATGGCTTGGATCCTGTATTGCTGTGATTATGACACGGGGTGGCAGCTGCAGCTCCAATATGACCAACCCCTAGCCTGGGAACCTCCATATGCTGCAGGTGCAACTGTAAAAAGATAAAAGGAAAAAACAAAAAGCAAAAAAAACCCTGCCATCTGGTAAGCAATGTGTTGAAGAGGTTATACTCTGTTTCTAGTTTCCAAGCATGTCTTTGATCTTCTATCAAAGGATAAGGAAAGAGAAACGCAGTTCAGTGGTGCTAAACTCAAGCTCATCTGCATTATCTGGAGTTGAGCTCTCCCTCCCTTCCTTTTTTTTTTTTTAATAGCATCCTCCCTAATGATTCAATTCCTTCTTTTCAATACTGAGTAGGATTCAGCTTCACAATATTATGTCAGTAGCCCGAAATCCTTCTTTCCCTTTGGGTGGAATTTAAAACACTTCTCCCATTAGTCCCAGGCCAAGAGGGACAGTCTCATATCAAAGTGTAGACTGCCACCTACTGTCTGCTCCCTTCTCGCACAGCTCTCTGTTCTCCCCAGAAAGTGAACCAATCCCCCACAAGGTTTTCTTGCTGTGTCATTCAATGCAATCTATTCAACTTTATCGACATCATCTTTTTAAGTTTTTGAAATAGAAATCCTTTAAACAAGGATTTACTGTATAGCACAAAGAACTACCAATATCTTAAACTATAATGAAAATAATTTTTAAAAAATTATATATTTATATATATATTTATGAATAACTGAACCACATTGCTATACACTTGAAACTAACACAATATTGTAAATCAACTATACTTCAATAAAAAAAATTTAATTAAATAAATACAAATTCTTTTAACTTCACAAAGAGGACACCAAGGAGTTCCCACTACGGCACAATGAGGTCGGCAGCATCTCTGTAGCAACAGGATGCAGGTTTGATCCCCAGCCCGGCACAGAGAGTTAAAGGATTAGACATTGCTGCAGCTGTCCTGTAGGCTGCAACTGCAACTTGGATCTGATCCCTGGCTTGGTAACTCCATATGCCACAGGGCAGGCAAAAAAAGAAAGAAAAAAAAAAAAAATTCCCAGCCTGTACTCAAAAGGCAGAACAGGAGTTCCCGTCGTGGCGCAATGGTTAACGAATCCGACCAAGAACCATGAGGTTGCGGGTTCCGTCCCTGCCCTTGCTCAGTGGGTTAACGATCCGGCGTTGCCGTGAGCTGTGGTGTAGGTTGCAGACATGGCTCGGATCCCGCGTTGCTGTGGCTCTGGCGTAGGCCAGTGGCTACAGCTCCGATTCAACCCCTAGCCTGGGAACCTCCATATGCCGCGGGAGCGGCCCAAGAAATAGCAACAACAACAACAACAACAACAACAGATAAAAAAGACAAAAGACACAAAAAAAAAAAAAAAAAGGCAGAACATTATTTTTAAAAGATGTGCTACTTTTTCAAATACACAAAAAGTTTTGTTTTGATAGCTTTCTCTTCACCATTTCCTTTATTCTTCACTCCTAAGAACTGAAGCTCATTCCCACTTAGAGAGAATGGTAGTGATTTAATTGTTTATATTGATCAACCTGGGATTATTCAAAATAATAAATCCATAGTCCTAAAACTATTGCAAAAATTCACAGCTGCTGCTGACAATAAAGCTGAGGTAATTAGATGTTCATAGCTCAACCCTTTGTCACACACACATAAATCTGCCAATGCATCCATTCTATGAAGAGTGGGCTTTTTTAAGCCAAGAGCTAGTTTCTCCCAGTTGAGCCAATTTAAAAAAGAAAAATCAGACCAACTGAAAATCCTTAAAGGGAGATAAGGAAATCCCCTTTCTGAGGCAACAGGCCACTGCCACTGTCTTGGTGAGATTGAAGAGAAAATTCACTCAACAATATTCATGCAATAAGTACTGCCTGACACTATATTAGGAGCTGTCGGTTGCCTTTGAGAAGTTGCCTGGTGAAACGATCTCGTAGGACAACAATTACATAACTCGCAAGATATAAAAGACATACAGTGATAAGGAAGTAGCTGGATCTGCCCTGGAGGGTCAGGAAAAACTTTAAAGAGGAAACTTTTCAAGATGAAATAGGAGTTTCCCAGGGAATCAAGATGAGGGCAAGAGATCCAAGTGGTATGCACAAAGGAAGAGAGATGAAAAACACAAGGGCTTGGGGAAGACATCTGGTAATTCAGTATTAGTAAAGAATAAAGTGAGTGAGGCCAGGTAGGTGGGAGGGGGCAAAGCCTTTGGCATATTCTGCCAAGAAATGTGTCCTTCAGCATGATGGCACTGGCGACAAGGTAGGGATGAGAGGGAGAGTGATTACAAAGAAAAGCAACAAAACTGTCCAAGCAGAAATGACTATGGATCCAAAGGGAGATTCCAGGGTAATGACAATGAAAGAAGACAAACTTTATAAACATAGGACAAACTCTACACAAGGAACTATATTCAACATTCTGTAATAACCTATAAGGGAAAAGAATCTGAAAAAAAAAAATATGTATGCATAACTAAATCACTTTGCTGGATACCTGAAACTAACACAACAATATAAATCAACTACAGTTTGGAGCTCCTGTCACGGCTCAACAGTAACGAACTTGACTGCTATCCATGAGGACGCGGGTTTGATCTCAGGCCTCGCTCAGTGTTTTAAGGATCCAGCATTGGCTTGAGCTGCAGTGTAGGTTGCCGACACAGCTTGGATCCCACGTTGCTGTGGCTGTGGTATAGGCCAGCAGCTGTATCTCTGATTCAACCCCTAGCCTGGAAACTTCCATATGCCTTGGGTGCGGCCCTAAAAAGCAAATAAATAAATAATATAGCGTTCAATAAAAAATAAAAAGTACATCTTTAAATAACATTCTAAACTGGCAAAGAAAAGACAAACTCTGAAGATTAAATCATAGGACCTGACCAGATATGGGGGATGAGAAAGAGGAAAGAGACTTGGACCTCCCAGATTTCTGGCTTAGGTACCAAGCAGATGGTGATGTGTTTGCTGAGATAGGAAATGTAGGTGGGAGGCATGGATTTGGTAGGTGGATATAATAAACTCAGCTGAGTCTGAACACCTGAGGAGGGAAATGCTGGTGACAGGAATGTGAAGGTGAGGATTGCGGTGGGTCGAGGGTACTGAAGGCATTCGTGATGCTCAGGCCAGAGGTCCCAGACTGGAGGTAGAAATTCACAAGTCAATAGCGTGTGAGCACAGGAGAGAATGCCCCAGGTGGAATGGGTACAGTAAGAAGAGCACTGTGGCTGAGATCCAGGCAGAAGCCAAGAGAAGAGCTCCCAGCTTCATAAAGCAGGGGGCACACGACTGCCCTGGCTCAGAGAAAGCAGAACAGTGAAGGCTAGAAACTGTCAGCACAGACACAGCCAAGGCTAAGTTACAAACACGTAATTTGACTTGTGATTTCAGTTCCACAGTTTGGCAGTCATCATGCCATCCTGATAACAAGTAAAAAGCTTCTTGGACCCATCAGAGAGAGAAGGGCACAAAGCAAACCGCTGCCCCCAAGGTTAGAGGAACAGATGGGTAAGCAGATGGAATCTCAAATTTCCAGGGCAGGAACCAGAGCTGGGGTAGGAAACGTGGGCTGTAACTGATAAACTGCTGGAAGTTCACTGTGAAGGTTCAAGCTGGAGAGTTAAAAACTCCAGGGAACCCAGGCATAGAGCTCCCGTCCCCCACCCAATATTGTGAGGTTTTGCTGCCAGGAGCTCAACCAGGTTTCCACAGTGAATATTAGAGAAATTCCTCTTGCTTTCAAAAGGGGAAATGGACAAGGAATCATTCTGAAATATGCCTGGGCATTCCCTAAGGATCCGGCCTTCTCACTGCTGTGGTGCAGGTTGAATCCCTGCCCGGGAACTTCCACATGCCATGGGCACAGCCAAAAAAAAAAAAAAAAAAGAGGCCATGACCTCATATAAAACTAGTTAACCACACACATCCATTCTTTCTCAGATTCTTTTTCCACATAGACCATCATGGACTATTGGGTAGAGTTTCCTGTGCCATACAGCAGGTCTCCGATGGCCAATCATTCCATAAACCTCAAGGTATACAGGCATAACTGATCATTTTGTTGTACAGCAGAAATGATCACAACACTGTACATAATTACACTCAATAAAACTTTTTAAAAAATAAAAAAAAAAAAAGTTAACCAGAGCATAACCTACTGGGAAAACTAGTGAACCAGGGCCTAACCTAACTGGTACAGGGAACCGGAAATACCCAACTCAAGCCCACTCTAATCACCCTGTCCTACCTGAGCAGGAGAAAGAACTGAGAAACATTTGTGAAGTTCATGGTCCAGCGGCAGAACTTAGAGTAGTTCCTTTTACCCAGTGCATCAAGTTTGGCTCTGAAGAAAAAAATTACAAGGAGCACCAAAAGGCAAAAGACACAATCTGAAGACACAGAGCAAACCTCAGAACAAGATGTGGCAGGGATGCTGGAATTATCAGACGGGGAATTTTGTTTTAATTATTATTCTTTTCACAGCCACACCGATGGCATATGGAAGTTCCCAGGCTGGAAGTTTAATCAGAGCTGCAGTTGCCGGCCTATGCTACAGCCGCAGCAACGTGACATTTGAGTCACATCTTTGACCTACACCGCAGCTTATGGCAATGCCAGATCCTTAACCCACTGAGCAAGGTCAGGGATCTAACTCCAGTCCTCACAGACACTGTATCAGGTTCTTAACCCCCTGAGCCACAACAAGAACTCCTAGACAGGGAATTTAAAAAACAAGCATGATTAGATGCTAAGGTCTCTAATGGATAAAGTAAACAACCTGCGAGGACAGATGGTCATGTAAACAGAGAAGAAAATCCTTTAAAAAAAAACCACGAAAGCATAATGCTATGTTTTAAATAGGTTAATATACGTAAGTACATTCAAATACAGTCTAGAAGTATATATGTCAAGATTATGCACAGTGGTTTTCTCTGGTAGTTTGGGCAATTTTTATTTCTTCCTTATGCTTTTCTACATTTTCCAAATTTTCTTTCTCTTTTTCTTTTCAGAGCCAAACCCACAGCATATGGAGATTCCCAGGCTAGGGGTCTAATTGGAGCTACAGCTGCCGGCCTACACCAGAGCCACAGCAACACCAGATCCAAGCCACATCTGTGACCTGCACCACAGCTCATGGCAACGCCAGATCCTTAACCCCCTGAGTGAGGCCAGGGATTGATTCCACAATCTCATGGTTCCTAGTCAGATTTGACAGGAACTCCCCCCATTTTCCAAATTTTCTATGATGCATTTTGAAGTCAGAAGAATAACATTTTGTTTTGTTTTTTAAGATCTAAAATCTCTAGAAGTCAGAATTAGCCGGAGCTAATTAAGATAGTTTGAGCTGGCTAAGATTGGTCCAGGCATCTCAAACTCAAAAGAACTGTTAAAGGAGTTCCCATCGTGGTGCAGTGGTTAACAAATCCGACTAGGAACCATGAGGTTGTGGGTTCCATCCCTGCCCTTGCTCAGTGGGTTAAGGATCCGGCGTTGCCATGAGCTGTGGTGTAGGTTGCAGACGCGGATCGGATCCTGCATTGCTGTGGCTCTGGCGTACGCTGGCAGCTACAGCTCCGATTAGACCCCTAGCCTGGAAACCTCCACGTGCCACAGGAGTGGCCCAGGAAATGGCAAAAAGAAAAAAAAAAAGCTGTTAAAATAGACAGCCAGGGGAGAAAGCAGAGGGACAGGACCCAGAAAAATCAAACTGCTACAAAGATAAGGACAAAGAACAATCTCAGAGTTCCTGCTAAGTGGGCTGGAACCTTCTATGGTTTCCTGGATTCAAGTATAATATAACCTCAGAGTAGAACAAGAAGGAATATCAATTGGGGGGGGAGCCTTAAGGACCCTCACTCCTTACTCAAGGCACAGGAGCTTTACAGAGCAGTGGCAAAGGAAAGAAGCAAAACTAACTGCTTTGATTTTCAGATTAGATTAAATCTGAGAAAAGAAAGGAAAGGTCAAAGCCCCTCTAAGGCACCCTCAGCAGTAAGGGGTGGAAACACACTGCAGTGGTTTTGTTCTTACGACACAATATTCAAGGAGAACAAGTTGCGAGTGGGAAGCTGCAATGGGCCAAAATGCTAGTCTGAGTCAAGGGAAATGAGTGAAAGCAACAGACAGAAATTGACCACCTGCCAGGCAAAAAGCAGAGCCAGTGGGAATGAAACATGTGGAAGGATAACGTGAAGGTTAATGTCAGGTGTCCACCTGCCTTGGTGCCTTGCTGTTAGAGACCCGTCTAGCTATGGATTGCTGTGAAGGTATTTTTAGATGTGATGAACATTTAAATCAGGCTTCATCCAATCCCTTGAAGGTCTTAGGAGAAAAGACTCAGCTTTCCCAAACGAGAAGAAATTTGTCCTGAAGACTCTGCCTGGGCTTCCAGCCTACATATTTCAGACTTTGCCATTCTCACCATGTTGTGAGCCGATTGCTTAAAATATAAATTTCGCTTTCTTTCTCCTTTTCTCTTTCTCTCCAGGAAGAAAGAAAGGGAGAAAGAAAGAAAGAAAGAAAGAAAGAAAGAAAGAAAGAAAGAAAGAAAGAAAGAGAGAGAGAGAGAGAGAGAGAGAGAGAGAAAGAAAGAAAGAAAGAAAGAAAGAAAGAGAAAGAAAGAAAGAAAGAAAGAGAAAGAAAGAAAGAAGGAAAGAAGGAAAGAAAGAAAAAGAAAGAAAGAAAGAAAGAAAAAAGGAAAGAAGGAAGGAAGGAAGAAAGAGAAAGAAAGAAAGGGAGGGAGGGAGAGAAAGAGAGAGGTAGAGGTATAGGTATAAGTACAGGTAAGTATAGATATAGATATATGTACATATAATACATACATACACACGTATATATGTAGATACAGCCTAGTGGTTCAAGTTCTCTGGAACAGGTAATTAAAGTCGAAATCTGGAGTTCCTGCTGTAGCACAGTGGGTTAAGAATCCAGCTGCAGCGTCTTGGTTCAATCCCCGTCCTGGCACAGTGGGTTAAGGATCCAACATTTCCATGGCTGTGGCAAAGGTCGCAGCTACAGCTCAGATTCAATCTCTGGCCCAGGAACTTCCATATGCCACAGGTGTGGGACAAAAAAATAAATAAATAAAATAAATAAATAAAAAGATGAAATCTATTAGCAGAGACCAACAGGGCAGAACCTTGAACTAGAGATAATAGAATTGACACTAAGGTAGGCACCACAAGGAGATGAGAGATTCCCAAATGTATGAATGACATGATAAACAATACAGTTAAGAAGACTATTTTGGAACCTGTAATATGTGTAATATCAACTAGATCAGAAGGAAGCTAGAAGCAGAACACATTTAGAAAGATCTAGACCAAAGGAACCTGTGGAAACAAAAAGCAACCCCACCATACAAGAAGCATTTGGCAAACATTTTAACTGGCATATTTTGTATTTTCAAGGTCTTTGGGAGTTCCCATCATGGCGCAGTGGAAATGAATCCAACTAGGAACCATGAGGTTGTGGGTTCGATCCGTGGCCTTGCTCAGTGGGTTAAGGATCCAGCATTGTCATGAGCTGTGGTGTAGGTCGAAAACTCGGCTCAGATCCCACATTACTGTGGCTGTGGCTGTGTCCAGCAGCTATAGCTCTGATTGGACCCCTAGCCTCGGAACTTCCATAGCATCAGGTGTGGCTAAAAAAAAAAAAAAAAAAAAACTTTAAATGAAAGTTCTACAGGAATACTCTTCCTACATAAAGGTACAAACTTACCATACTTGTCTCGCAAGCCAACAGTACATCTAAAGACTCCACCAAAGGCCACATCTTCACCAAATATTACTGAAAAGCAATGTTTAAAGAACACATTTAATTAAATGATACTAACAATGAAAATAAGGAATCTAAATGTTTACATTTTAAAATAGAAAATAGAAATGGACCACAGATCTAATTTTTTTTTTTTTTTTGGTCTTTTTATGGCTGCTCCCACAGCATGTGGAGGTTCCCAGGGGTCCAGTTGGAGCTACAGCTGCCAGCCTACACCACAGCCACAGCAATGCAGGATCTGAGCTGCGTCTTCGACCTACACCACAGCTCACAGCAACGCCGGATCCTTAACCCACTGAGCGAGGCCAGGGATCGAACCCAAGTCCTCATGGGTTGGGTTTGTTTCTTGCTGAGCTGCTATAGGAACCCCTGGACCACAGATCTAAATCAAGGTTTTGATTAAGACATCAGTGACACTCTAGGCTGGAGAATTCTGCACAGCGGCTTGGCCTGTGCACTGTGGATGGACACTAGCACCCCTGGTTTCTCTCCAGGGGTGACCATCGCCTCACACACAGCTGGGACAGCCTCAAATGTCTCCAGACACTGTTAAATGCAAGGGGACAATGGGGCATGGGGGCGGGGATGAAAATCGCCCCAGGTGAGAATCTGGAATCTCATCTCCTTTTGCCCACAAGGGAAATGAGGCCAGAAAAGGAGTCAGAAAACAAGAGGGAGAACCAAGACTCATGCTCCAGGCACCCAAGTCCCTGGCTAGTGGTTTTTTCCTTACCACACAATACACAAGGAGAGCCAGCAATCTGAAGAGCTGAAGGAAGAGTATTTCAAGCTGAGGGAATAGTCACAAGTAGGAAAGTGACTCAGGCTGCGTGCAAGGGAGAGAAGGCAAGTATGATGGGATGGGATGACAGTATAAGGGAATACTCAGTGGTGCTCTGTAATGAGGCCAAGAAAACCAAACAATGAAGATTCCCAAAGTCTGAGTTCTAGCCCCACCAAAGCACCTCCCCAGCTTTGCGGACCTAAGAAAATAACTTGCCCTTACCTAAGCAGCCACAGTCATTCTCCAACAGCATTCAAAACAAAGTAGGGTCTAACCATCTGCTAGTTTAGCCCTCACTGCCTCCAAAAAATAAACTGTTTTTCACTTGACCTTAAATCCAGAGATTCTCAAGTGGAAACTCAAGGCATACTAAATATATGAAGTAACATCAATCAAATTCAGAAAACATGGGTTCCTGTTGTGGCTCAGTAGTAACGAACCTGACCAGCATCCATGAAGACACGGGTTCGATCCCTGGCCTCGCTCAGTGGGTTAAGCATTGCCATGAGCTGTGGTGTAGGCCAAGCAGCTCAGATTTGGCATTGGCACAGGTTGACAGTTGCAACTGATTCGACCCCTAGCCTGGGAACATCCATATGCTGCAAGTGTGGCCCTAAAAAGACAAAAAAAAAAAAAAAAAAAAATCAGAAAACATACAGCAGGACAACTGTTTTTATATCAATAATTCTCTAAGACAAAGCTGCTTATAAAGTTAATTACAAATATTAAAGTCATTTCCAAAAAAAACTTTTACAAGTTGGGGTTCCCATCGTGGCTCAGCAGAAACGAATCTAACATCCACGAGGATGCAGGTTTGATCCTTGGCCTCGCTCAATGGGTTAAGGATCCAGCGTTGCTGTGGCTGTGGTGTAGGTTGACAGCTACAGCTCCAATTCAACCTCCAGCCTAGGAACCTCCATATGCTGTGGTGCAGCCCAAAAAAGAAAAAAAAAAAAAATCTTACAAGTTTAATGATAACATAACCCCAAAAAAGCACAGAATCAAACCTTCATTTTATAAATAGATAGCTGGAGGAGTTCCCGTCGTGGCGCAGTGGTTAACGAATCCGACTAGGAACCATGAGGTTGCGGGTTCGATCCCTGCCCTTGCTCAGTGGGTCGGGGTTCCGGCGTTGCCGTGAGCTGTGGTGTAGGTTGCGGATGTGGCTCGGATCCTGCGTTGCTGTGGCTCTGGCATAGGCTGGCAGCTACAGCTCCGATTCGACCCCTAGCCTGGGAACCTCCATATGCCGCAGGAGCGGCCCAAGAAATAGCAAAAAGACAAAAAAAAAAATATATATATATATATAAATGGATAGCTGAATGAAATAGTATTTTCCATTTTTTTCTATATGCTAAAGAAACCCCCCACAAAAAAATCCATATTGATGCAATTTTAGGACCCCCACATACTATGGGATGTCAGAAATACATGAGAACTAACTCATATTAAGTGGATTTAAAAAATGTGTTAGTATCATAATTTGATTATTTAGCCTTAAGCATTTGTTCAGGTCTTTTAAAAATTTCAAGTGAAGGAGTTCCCGTTGTGGCTCAGCACATTAGGAACTTGACTATTATCCATGAGGATTAGGGTTCTGATCCCTGGCCTTGCTCAGTGGGTTAAGGATCCAGCGTGGCCACAGGCTGTGGCCCAAGTTGCAGTTGGGGTGCAGGTTCGATCCCTGACCCAAGAACTTCCACATGCCACTGGTGCAGCCAAAAAAACCAATTTCAAGTAAAGGTATCCATTGAGCTCCAGACAAACATTTCCAGCAAATCTTCAATTCTGAATTAACAGAACTACCACAGTCAAGCACAAAAGAAGTTTACCTGCAGTAGGATCTTTGGCCAATGAGTTATCCAAGGCACTTGTTACTGCCTGGAAGAGATTCATTTTCTGAGTTTGCCCTGTGAAAAATTTTAAAAATAAATAAATAAATTATTGTCAAATATGTTAAAAAAAAAAAACCCAGTTTCTTAACAATTGATTAAAACTTGATTAAAGTCAAGGTAGAAAGGAAGGAATGGCAGGTATTACACAAATTTATTGGATTATTTACAGTGGTGCTGGCTCTGTAAAGGATACAAAAGCAATACAAACACCATAAACAGATGTTTATGATGAGGAAAAATTTAAACATTTAAACAATTTAAAAACCAGTATTTAAAAAAGGAAAAGGGAAAATAATAAAGTTGAACAAATGTGTGCAGACAATAAATAAAAGCTATGGAAAGTCAAGAAAAGGAAAGCAGGAGTTCCCTGGTGGCCTGGTGGTTAAGGCCTTGGCATTGTCACTGATGTGGCTCAGGTTTGAGTGGGTTCGGTGGGGAAAAAAAAGAAAACGGAAGCATCCAGAGTAAGATCAGTCTGGGAAGATGCCCTGGATGGGTGTTAGGAACAGAACCATAACAAACGCACGTGATCAATGGCATGTAAACGTGCCAATATGAGCAAACAGTTATGGGCCATGGTTATGACCATGGGGAGGCCAAAAAACTTCAGTGCCCAGAACTGCTGGTGTTTGGAGAGTTCTATGATCCCATATCTAAACACATCGGCCTTGGTCCTTCTTACTATCTTATTGCTCAAACAGAATCTCTGCAAGCCACCCTCTGTCTCCCTAAATGGGTTATTGAGAGGGTTAACTGGAACAATGCATGTAAATTACTTAGAACCGTGCATGACACAGCGAGCACTGAGTAAGTATTAGCTCTTTATTGTTAGACTCTGGATTTGGTCCGTGTCCTTCATCTTGACCTTGGCATCAGTCTGAATGGTGTAAAGCTTTACTGGGGAAAGTTCCAAATGTTGGAAATCAGAAATATTTCATAGCGACTTTATTGCTTTTTTTTTTTTGGCCTCACCCACAACATGCAGAAGTTCTGGGGCCAGGGATCAAACCTAAGCCACAGCTCTGACAATGCCAGATCCTTAACCCACTAAACCACCAGGGAACTCTAGAAATATCACAAGTTTAGAGCTTTGGTTTAAGCCTCGGCACTGCCCAGGGTTCACAGTCATCCCAAAATATTAGGGTCAAATCCTCTCCCAAAGTGCCAGTCAAGAGCAGAAAAGGTTTCTGCCTGAATCTCCTCTGATGCACAGGCCCAGGGCTCCAGTTAGTGTCAGATCCATGCACCGTGGGTGCTCGCCTTAACCCACAGCCATGCTGACAGCAAACCCCTCCCACCTGTGCTTATGCTGACCACAGTCCTAGGTAACTGCTGTGAACTTCAGCAGCCTGTGTGTAACCAAAGCCAAGGTCTAATTCCCAGGGTGGGTCATGCCTTCTACCCTGTGACCATGAGACTCTGGTCACCAGTCCTTTGCCTGGAGACCCATTCCTCAAATGGCCTGATTCCACGGGAGGCTCTGACCTATGACAAGCCCAATCTTCCACCTTCCACTAACACCCCACCTTCTGATCCTCTTTCAGCCCTGGGCACATACATCTCTTTGATCCCTTCAACACTGCTGAATGCCCAGGCTTCAGGTCTCAGCAATTCCCAAGCATATCTGCCCTGCTACTTCAGAGCCCTGAATAAAGACCTGTTCTACTCCTACTTCTGGTGGGGAGAATAGGAATTCATTCAAGAAATTATTGTCATATTCCCTATGTCAAAGGATACACATTCACACCACATGTCCAAAATTACTTTATTTTTCTTCAAGCTAGGCCTATATCATTTATAGATACTTTATAGTTATAGTTTTTATAACTCTTGAAGTTGTTGACTGGCACCCAGCATCAAATGATACGGGTTTAGGGTAAACTATTTTCCCAACCACCATAACATTCCGACTCTTTCTCCTATTTCACACATTGCCTAAAGTAAGATTTTCATTTATCTATGAGGATTTTCACAGCTAAGAACCTACGGAGAATAAAAATTCCTACACTTCTAAGCTGGTATTTATTTCAAGTCTGCTGACCATTTGAAATAATACTGAATGCCCCAAAGACATCGCATCTCATTGCCACTTGGCAAGTTTCCAGTAGGAAGAAAACAAATGCTCTAATAATAAAAATCATACAAAATGAATCTGGAAAGTATTGCTTGATAACCACAAAGGATTTGCTCATCTTGTATGAAAATAATTTACAAGTAAGAATGTTCCTGAATACTTTCTTTTTCCAAATAGAATCAGAATTTTGGGATTTTGGATTAACTGCTATTCTACTAGATGCTTCAGAAAGCTTAAACGATAATTTTCAGTAGAGCAACAATGACTTTTGATTCTTTTTGAATCTGCAGCGTGATTTATGGATGGGTCAGGGGGAAATCACAAGTTATTCAGAGCTAACCTCATTTTAATATATATTTTTCCTAGAATTATTTTCCTCAGCAACAACTATGGATAAAGTATGCCTCAAGTTCCCTCATGGTAAGAGAAGCACACCTGTACCACATCCAACCAAAGCTGTACCACCAGTAAGACTTGAAAAAAGAAAAAAAGAAAAAGGTCAGAACACCACTACAAAATCATTCAACACACGCAGCTGACAAATTATGCAATTACCAGTATCACAACTGGCTGCAATTGCAAAACCAGACTGATGACTCTTCTTTTCCAAGACACAAAGTTAAAACAAACATATAAATGCAGCCAGCAGCGCAATTTTCTGAGGTAAGGGTACCCTTTCATAAAATGGGGCTTTAGGGGTGGAACTGAGCTGCCTACTCAAAACTGTCCTAAGTAGACAACTGTGAAAAAACACATCATCCTTTTGCTGCAAAGATAAAGTCATATGTTGGTGGGATGCGATAGAACATCAGCTCCAAGAGGGCAGGGCTTCTTAACTGCCTTTGATCAGAGCTAACTGCGTGACTCTTCCAACAACATGACATAGGAGGTGCTCAATAAGTAGTTGTGTGAATAGCTGAATAAATCTATGAGGCTGTTTCTTAAAAAATTAAAAAATACATAAAGCAAATTGTTCGTCAACTGCTTAAAAATAAAGGAATAGGGTAGGAAAAAGAAAATCCACCAATGCCACAATTTAAAGACAAACTGCACCAATGTGATTGTCTTCCCTAGAAAACCCAAGAAATCCAAGTTCTCGTTGTGGCTCAGCGGAAACGAGTCTGACTAGTGTCCATGGGGATTTGGGTTTGATCCCTGGCCTCACTCAGTAGGCTAAGGATCCAGCGTTGCCATGAGCTATAGTGTAGGTCACAGACGCAGCTCGGACCCCAAGTTGCTGTGGCAGTGGTGTAGGCCGGCAGCTTTACCTCTGATTTGAACCCTCACTCGGGAATTTCTATATACTGTGAGTGCGGCCCTAAAAAGCAAAAAAAAAAAAAAAAGAAAAGAAAAGAAAACCCAAGAAGTCAACTAAAGTTTTACTTTAAACAGGAAAAGAACTTGATAAGGTAGCCGAGTACAAAAATACACATAAATTAATAGCTTTCATATATTCATATCACAGTTAGGTAGAAAATGTAATGGAAAAAAAGTCCTATTTACAATGGCAACAAAAAATGATAAAATAAGAGTTTCCGGGTGACTCAATGGGTTAAGGATCCAGCATTGTCACTGCTATGGCTCTGTTACTGCTGGGCTCTGGTGACTACTGTGGCGTGGGTTAGATCCCTGGCCCAGGAACTTCCACATGCTGCCAAAAAAAAAAAAAGATAAAATAACTAATAATAAATGTAACAAGATACAAAGCACTAGATAAAAAAATTTTAAGACAACACAGATTGACACAAAATAAGATAAGTACATAGATATCCACTCTCACATAGAAACACTCATTATTAAAGAAGTCAATTTTCCCTAAGGGATAAATTTAATCTGATCTCAATAAAAATTCCTAAAACATTTTTTTAAAAGACAAACTGCAGGTAGAAGGGAGTGGGGGAGAGGTGACACTGCCATACCAGCCCGATGGAGCAGTACTCGGTTATTCTGAGTAACCATTGCACATGCAGCCTGGGGAAAGACTGAAGAGTCAGAGAGGTAGAGCAAAGGCACCTGAGACTACAGGCAAGCAGGTGCCCAAGGCAGTCTCCAGAAATAAAAGAGGGCAGAGCAGCACATGTCAACAGTGAGTTAGAACAAACAAATACAAATGCAACAGCCATGTTGTGGAAAACTAGGGTCGACTTCAGAGAATGAAGCTTCCACCACCACATCCAGCACTGGCCCCTCTCTGAGCTGCTGAGACCCTGGTATAGACCTGGGTATCACAGCCCTTCCTCCCTCACCATGTCCCTCTTAGAGACTTCAGCATTTAACACAGTGCCAGATACATACATGACAGATAGTACATGCCTGCTGAAGCAATGGTTTCCATGGCATCATCTAGCACCAAGCACATAGTAAAATGAGAGGATCCCTAAGAAAGTACCTGTTTTCCCCCAACCAAACCTCTTCCACCCCCCAGGTACTCTATTCTCCAGGAATCTTTTGCTGTGACCAGGTGTGTACCTCTACCCCCTTCTAACCTCTATTAACAGGTGTCCCAACCTCTACCCCATTAAGTTGCAGAGATATGCCAAATATCAGGGGCGGAACATTGTACCCTGAAATGTACATAAAGGATCTATAAACACAAATATCTTTTTTTATGGCCACACCTGCAGCACATGCAAGTTCCTGGGCCAGGGACTGAATCTAAGCCACAGCTGTAACCTACATCATGGCTGCAGCAATGCTGGATCCTTTTACCCACTGCGCCGGGCCAGGGATCAAACCTGAGCCTCCGCAGTAACCTGAGCCCCTGAAGTTGGATTCTTAATGCACTACAACAGAGCGGTAACTCCAACACAAATATCTTTTTAAGGTGCCAGTGTTACGGCATATCCATCAAAAGGAAGAACTGAAGAGTTGGAGGAGGGGGTTATAGCAACATCCGCCATGCTACAACTCCCATGGTATGACAGCCTACAGTTCCTTTCCCTTTGCTGGCCCTCCTCTACTCAGTCTCTGAATGATCTTTACATCCATCTATATGCCAGTGGCTCACAAATGGATCTCTCCAACCCAGACCTCTTCTCTGGGCGCTTGGCTTTTTTTATCCAACAGTCATCAGGTCTCCATTTGGGTGTTGGTTTTTCTAACTCAACAGGCACAAAACTGAACCCTAGGTGTCTGCTCCCCAAACCAGTCTTTCCCATTTTAGCAAATGGCGTTACACTGCACCCAGGTGCCCAAGCCAGAAACCAAGGAAGAGTCCACGAATGCCTTCCCTGTGTTCCTTCTTCATATCCGATCCATCGAATCCAACTTCCAAACATACAACTTCCAAAACTTAGCTTAAAATCTAGCACTAACCATGTCCTATTTCCAGAACTCACCATCCTCTTCCTGTTCCAAGAAACCAGTTCCTAATGGCCTATCTTAGCTCTAGCTACTGTAACAAAACACTATTTGGGCAGTTTACACAACAGAAATGTTTCTCTCACCATTCTGGAGGTGGGAAGTTCAAGATCAAGGTGAGTTCCTGGTGAGGACTATCTTCCTGGTCTGTAGAAGGCCGTCTTCTTGCTGTGTCCTCACATGGTAGAGAGAAAGGTAATCTCTCCTCTGTGTTTTGGGTTTTGGGGTGGGGTGGAGGAGAGTTTGTTTTTTGTTTTTGTTTTTTTGGCCATGCTCCTGGCATGCAGAAAAGTTCCTGGCCAGGGATCAAATCCGCATCATAGCAGAGACCTGAGCCACAGCAGTGACAACACGAGATCCTTAACCTATTATGCCACCAGGGAGCTCCTCCCATGTCTCTTTTTATAAAGGCTCAAATCCTATGCATGAAGCCTTCGCTCTCAAGACCTAAGTACCTCCCCGTGGCGCCACCTACAAATACCATCACACTGGGGTTATGCCTTCAACATAGGACTCTGGGGTGTGTACCAACATTCAAGGCTCCTCATTTCTACTTTCACTGCTCCAAATCATTCATCGGAGAGCTGCTATAATGAGTCTGCAAAGGCAAAGCAATGTTATTTTATGTTACTCCTCTGTTCAGAATCTTTCAAAGGCCTCCAACTCTCTGTGGAATAAAGCCCCCCTCCTCACCACGCCCACCAGGCCCTGCCCACCTCAAGAGTCCCCACACCACTGCTCCCAAAGCTCACTCAGTCTTCCGTCCCTTCATCCAAACCAAGCTCCCTCCTGGCTCAGGTCCTTTGCGTGTGTAGACTCCTCCACCTATTACCCCATTCACACCTCCTTGGAGGCCCCCTTCTGTTCCCCCCGCCTCCCAGGGCTGGTTCACTCTTACCTCTTCCTGAGGGCCTTACCCAGTCTCTGCTACTCTCTTCCCAGCTCCTGAACATTCCCTCCAGGTCCTTTACCACCACTGGATGTAAGCATGCATCTGCTTGCTCTTTTTTGTCCACCTCCTCCACAGGACTTGAAATTCCATGAAGACAAGGCCACAGTCACAGCCCTAAGCACCGAGTACAAAGTTTGGCCTCCAGGAGAAAATTTCAAATCAACAAGTGAACAAACTCACATGTATACACGATGCCTGAATTCAGGTCAGGGAGCAGCCCGGATGTATGGTTCTTAGGGAGCAAAACCACATTAACGAAGGAAGCAAACACACGGGCACTATGCAGGCCTGGCCTGGCATCTCTTCTGCCATTTACTCCCTGTGTGACCCTGGGAAGGTTACTTGACCTTCAGCTACCTCCTGGCAGAGCTCTTTTGAGAATTCAGTGAGATAGTTACTATCGAATGCCTGATATATATGGAGTACCTACTACTTACTTTCCCTCTCCCCAGATTAGGGAGGCCTTTTCTACCAATAGTAACCACACAGACATCTCACTGAGTGCCTCCAGCATCCCTGAGGCAGTACAGATGAGGAAGCTGATGAAGACCAATAAACAGGGCCAAGGTCACAAGGCTAAGCTCTGAAGTGGGGCTCGCATTCAGGCATGTCTGAGGCAAGAACCCCGGCTCTAGGCATCTTGGCAGAACTGCCTCAAGAATGACACAGTCTTTTATGATGATGGCAAGAACAGGATGAGGAATCAAGTTCTCAGAATCAGGTTCCCAGATGACCTAGGGAAGCTATCTGAAGGTGTGTAAATTCCAATGAAAGAGGACAGCAGTGGTTGCTCAAATGAGATGCAAAAGAAGGGACGCCATTGGAGAGAGCCAGGTTTGGGGCGGGGTGAAGAGGAGGCAAAGTGCTGTGGGAAGAAACTAGGAACATGGATGAACAAAAAATTGCTCAGGTGCATGGACTCCAGGAACAGCCTGAGCCAGACCTCTTAAATAAGGAGCTGGCTCCACCTCTTCTGGGTGGTCTCACCTGAGGAGGTTTCAAGGTCTATAAGTAGAAGTTTGGAGTTCCCACTGTGGCGGGTTAAAGATAAGCATCCAGCGTTGCTGCAACCACAGTGGTGGTGTAGATCACAGCTGCAGCTGAGATTTGATCCCTGGCCCGGGAACTTCCATGTGTCATGATGCAGCCAACAAAATTTTTAAAAATAAATAAATAAATAAATAGAGGAAGTCTGGCTCCACCTCTTCCAAGTGGTATGACCTGGGGCAGTTTCAATGCCAAAAAAGTAGAAGGTCAACCAATTTGTGTCTCAGTTTCTTCATCCGTAAAATAACAGGATCTCTGTCACAGCACTAACATGTGAGGATCAAGTGATTTGATACATGTAAGACACCCAGAATAGGCATGATACATGTCTGACACATAGGGAGTACTGATTAAAGTGTCTGCCATCATTGTTTATCTTCCTTCTGTGGGCTACCAGCAAAGGCTTGGATGAGCAAGGAAAATGAACAGGAAACACAGAGAAGGAGAAAAGAGGAAAGACACAAAGGGGGCAACTGTGAATAAGATGAGGAAAAAAGAAGAGTTCCTGCTGTGGCACAGGGGGTTAAGAATCCAACTGCAGCAGCTCAGGTCACTGCAGAGATGTGGGTTCTATCGCCAGCCACAGTGCATTAAGTTAAAGGATCCGGCATTGCCACAGCTTGGACGTAGGTCCCATCTGCAGCTGAGATTCAATCCCTGGCCCAGGAACTCCCACTTTTTAATATGTGGGTTCCACCGTTAAAATATACATATTATATATATATATATATATATATATATATATGTATATGTATATATATGTATATATATGTCGGGAGCCATAAGGCTGCTCCAGTAAAGAAAGCAAAGCCACAGTTGGCACCTGCATGAGGCTTGTCTGGTTAGCAGAGCTACAGACAAGCTGAAGAAGGAAGAGGGATTGCAGAGCAATCCCTTGAAAAACATCGGCTCCTGGAAAATAAAAATGATATCCCTTAAAAAATATGTTAATCTATTTTTTCTGTGTTTATCCTTCTTTTTCTATCTTTGATTCACAGCTTTCTTACAGCTAAGGATTTGCCCCGGGTACGTAAAACACCTGAAACCAAAACAGAGTGAAGTTATTTAAACAATGTAATGGAAAAAGCCTTTGTTTTGGAGTAACAATTTATGGCACCTATTCTGTAAGAGTATACAGGGGAAACTTATGATTTCAGTCCCTTCACTTGAAAAGAAGTTTGGGGCTGGGAAAAGTGTTGTATGGCCTACAAATTGCTATTTTCTACAACAGATATATTTTTTATTAAATAACAGTGTCACCTGTAACCTTCATCCCTTGTGGGGGCACTTGATAATTTTTGGGTATAATACTCCTTTCTATTGAAATTGGTGCTTTGGAACTTACGTAAATCAGCACAATAGGTTAAATGCTTAGCTTGCTGGCGCCAAATAAATCGTAGCCTCAAGAATGTCTTGAGCCCAAGGCTTTCATGCGTTTTTGTTAACTACATACGCCTTTAGTTAAATAATGTTAGGTATCATAGTTTATTACTTATTAAAGCTTTGTTCTTAATATAGAATAGAATAGCTACTGTTGTTGACCTTTTAAGAAAAATACAGTGTGAAACTTTAAGTTTGTAATCTTGAAGAAAAATCTAAAGTTGAAAGGAACATGTTTTAACTAACCTTTTTTTTTGTATCTCAGGAGGAGGGAACAGAAAGGGCTTTAAATCAAATGTTAATGTCAAATCTTACACGAAACCTGATTGTGAAATGGTATAAAAACTGATGCTTTTCATTTAATAAATTGGGTCATCTGCAGCATGCAGCTGAGGAGTTGGCTCCAATTCTTTCCGTGCCATTTGTAGCCCATCCTCTCCTTCGGCACTCCCTGGCTGCTGGGGCTGGACCCCGGCATATATATATGGAAAAGAGACAGGGAGAGAATCTCATCTCAAGGGTTCCAATTTTGACATAGTTGTTTTGCTGCCTACCTCATGGTACTATATTCCACTTCCAATGCTAGAGACTGAATGTTTGTGTCCCCCCAGATTTAGAAACTTTACCCCCAATGTGACAGTACTTGGAAGTGGGATCCTTGGGAGGTATGTCACGAGGGTGGTGCCCTCATGACTGAGATTAATGCCCTTCTCTTTTTTTTTTTTTTTTTTTTTTTTTTTTGGCTTTTTTAGGGATGCACCTGTGGCATATGGAAGTGCCCAGGCTAGGGGTCAAATCAGAGCTGCAGCTGCCAGCCTACATCACAGCCACAGCAACAGCAACACGGGATCCTAGCCACGTCTTAAACCTACACCAAAGCTCATGGCAATGCCAGATCCTTAACCCAGTGAGCAAGGCCAGGGATCAAACCCACATCCTCATGGATACTAGTCAATTTGTTTCCACTACACCACACAGGAACTCCAGGATTAATGCCCTTCCAAAAGAGACCCCAGGAAGTTCTCTCACCCCTTCCACTATAAGAGAACACAGTGAGAAGACAAACATCTAAGAACCAAGAAGGAGACCTTCACCAAACACTGAATCCAAATCATCTCTGACTCTGGGCTTCCCAGCTTCCAGAACGTAAGAAATAAATGTCTACTGTGTCTAAGCCATGCAGTCTATGGACATTTTTGTTACAGCTGCCCAAATGGACTAAGACATCTCAACACATCCAAAATTTAAGTCATCCCCTCTCTCTCTGAAAACGTGCTCCTCCTCCAGCAGCCCTCATTTGTATCAGCGTGACCATTCCTCTACCAGCCTTTCAGCCTCCAAGGCTGAAATTGTCAAGTCACCTTTGAGACACCTTCCTCCGAGCCCCCACGTGCAAAACAGTGCCAAATCCAGTTAACCCCTCCCAAACATACAACCACCTCCACCCATACTCTCCAATGCAAGCAAGGATACACTGTCATGTGGAAAGTTACAGTAATCTCTCTGACTGATCTCTGCTCCTTACTCCCCCTTCACTAATCCATTCTATAAATTTGCCAATAATATAACACAAGCACATCTCAAGTCCTTTTTTTTTTTTTTTTTTTTTTGTCTTTTCCTCCTTTTAGGGCCACACCCATGGCATATGGAGGTTCCTAGGCTAGGGGTCTAATCAGAGCTGTAGCTGCTGGCCTACACCACAGCCACAGCAATGCTGGATCTTTAACCCATGGAGCAAAGCCAGGGATCGAACCTGCAACCTCATGGTTCCTAGTCGGATTCGTTTCCACTGCGCCACAATGGGAACTCATCAAATCCCTTTCTTAACAGTCAATGGCCCTCCAGAGTCCACAGAATTTGAATGGGTACCTAATGCATCAGCGCAATGAAAGAAACATTGGAGATCTTCAATCTTTTTTCCTCCCCAGCTTTTATTCTGGCTTTCAAGGCCTCCATTTACTTTTCCAAACTTATTTCCCACTCCTTCTCATTTTCCTTCAAGTAAACTCACTGCTTCCTGTTCCTTATATAAACTCCATGCTTTCTAATCTCTCTTTGCTGACATTTTTCCTGACCCTAAAAATTTTAATACCGGAAAGAAGATGCTTATCCCACAATGCAAGCCCTCTTCCTTCTACCCTTCATCTTTGAGAGCTGCTTACCGTCCGTCCCCTACACAGGACATCCCAGCCACAGTGGCCTTCTTGGTTCCTAGAGCATAAGCTCACCCCACCTCAGGGCCCTCGCCCTTGTTTGTCCTTGTTTCTTCCTGGACAACAAAACTCCACTTTGGTCTTTGCAGAGGTGATTCCTTTGCCATTTCTCACGGCGCAGATTATATATCACCTCCTCAGTATCAACAGTGACCACCATTCTATTCAAGGAGTCCTTTCCATGAGTCAAAATAACCAAGATAAAAGAATAAAAATTACTTGTAGTGCATATGTATGGCAGAGAGATACTGTGTAAAGGCAGAGGGAGAATAAATATCTTCATTACTATCTTTAATGTACAAAATGTTAGTCCAACAAGTGTGTGGGAGGCTCTGGAATTAGACAAATCCAAATTCTTGTCCTGCTACTCATCGCATGTAGGCAGGCCACTAACATCTCTAAGCCTCAACTTTCTCGCCTGTAAAATGGGTGTAATACTGTCCAGCTCACAAGGTTACTGTGAGGATTAAAGTCTGACATCTACCACCACACCTGGAAGAGGGCAGCTGCTCAAGACTGGTAGATAACATTAGCACTGACAAAAAAAGTCACCACAGGTACAACTTTTAAAATACACACACAGAGTTCCCCTGTGGAGCAGCAGGTTAAAGAACCGGAGATGTCACTGCAGCAGCTCAGGTTGCTGCTATGGCACAGGTTTGATCTCTGGCCTAGGAACTTCCGCATGCCATGGGCACAGCCAAATAAATAAATAAATAGAATAGAATAGAATAGAATACATAAAAACAAGGGACATTCAATTCATAAAAGAGAAAATAAATCTGGCACAAAAATAGATGGGAAAATATTCCTCAATAACAATGAAACGAATTCGTTTTAAAACAAAGTGCAGTTAGCACAAAATACTCGAGTGTCTGTATGTGTGTGTATACACATATAAGTCTTTTTTTTTTTTTTTTTTTTTTTTTTTTGCTTTTTAGGGCTGCACCCATGGCATATGGAAGTTTCTAGGCTAGGGGTCGAATCAGAACTTTAGCTGCCAGCCTACACCACAGCCATAGCCACACAGGATCCGAGCCACATCTTCAACCTACATCACAGCTCACAGCAATGCCAGATTCTTAACCCACTGAGCGAGGCCAGGGATGGAACCTGCAACCTCATGGTTCCTAGTTGGATTCGTTTCCGCTGCACCACGACGGGAACTCCCTACATATACAATTCTGATACCATTTCCAAAGTGTGTGGTTTGTATGGGAAAAGAATCTGAAAAAGAATGGATATATGTATATGTATAACTGAATCAATCACTTTGCTGTACGTCTGAAACTAACACAACATTGTAAATCAATTATACTCCAATATAAAGTAAAAATTAGATTTTTTAAACAAGTGAGTGGTGGGAGTTTGTTTTTCCTTTTTATGGCTGCACCTGCAGCATATGGAAGTTCCCAGGCTAGGGCTTGAACTGGAGCTGCAGCTGCCGGCCTACACCACAGCCACAGCAATACCAGATCTGAGCTGTGTAGGCAACCTACACCACAGCTCTCGGCAACACCGGGTTCTTAACCCACTGAGCAAGGCTGGGGATCAAACCCATGTCCTCATGGATACTAATTGGGTTTGTTTCCACTGAGCCACATTGAGAACTCTTCTAACACGATTTTATTATTTTTATAAGAACAAATCTTTTATTATCATTTTACTCAAACTTTAGTAATTTTGTAATTATGGAAGGAGGTTAAGAGACCTACGCTCTCAAGTACTGGGCTAAAGTTTCTTTGCTTTGAAGACAGAAGTCAAGGTTTCTCTTACTGGTGAGAAAAAAACTGCTGTTCACCTTTAAGATGTCTTCTATTTCACAAAACAGGGACACCTCTTGGTAAGTTATTTCTACATGCAGTTTAGCAAGCTGTTTAGAATGGAAGTTGTGGAATCTAATTAGATTCCAAAGCTGAAGCTCTCACTGACTTACCAGGACAAACTCCTCAAGGACTCAGTTAACCTAACTGAAAATTGGGAATAAAAATACTACCCACCTCTGAAGGTTGCCCTAAGCATCAAATGAGATGATGACTATAAATTTCTCAGCCCAGAGCCTGTCTGTGGTAAACGCTCAATAAATGTTCATTCTCCTTATTTCAGAGGGAAAGACACACCTCCCAAAATGCCAGCTCTACCATTTGAGAAGTTAGTAGCCGAGGAAAAGGTCACCGTTTTCGTATTGTTTTCAGTATTCTAATGATAGGCACTGGATCTTTTGGAGAGTATGTAAAACTTGCAGAAAAAACCGTAAAAGTCATGCAACTGCGGTCCCGCGAGGTGTGAGATGTGCTTGCTGTGGGTTTTTCTCGCGGCTGGAAGCACTGGATGGCTTCCTCCGCCGCTATCTGATACTGCTTCCCACTCCCAGAGTAGCACCCTTACCCAGCATCGGCTCAGTATCAAGCTCAGAGATGAAGCCTGGATTTTTCGCTTCTCTAGGAAGAACCTGTTTTGTGACCTTGAGAAATCAATTCAGTTACTTTAGTCCCTCAGTTTTCTCTTACCTGCTAAAAGTGGGGGAGACGGCGGCTTTTTCTTTCCTTTTAACATACTGCTGCCTATAGTTAGCGGCCCGGCCCTGAGCAAGCTGGGACAACTCCTAAGGCAAAGGCTGGGAAAGCAAGGATAGAATGGGAAAAGGGAGGCGTTTCCTGGCACCACCCCTCCACCCTCAGACCCTTGCAGACCCGGTGAAACCCCCTCACCCATTTCGAACGTGCCAAGAGACTGCCTCTCGAGAGCTGCACAGTCACAAAAATGGAGCAAGGAGGAAATCAGAGTCAGACCCTACGGTAGAAGAAGGCTCTAAAGAGGAGGGCAGGGATTGTGCCGTGGTGCAAAGAAGTCAGCCTACAGGACCCCGCCCGGGACAGGCAGGGCCGTACTCGCTGGGACATTCCGCTGGCCTGGGAGTCTGGGCTGCAGCCGGAGCGGACAGGGCAGCCCCTATAGCTCACCGTACTCCACGGTCTCCGGGTCGGGCTGGAAAGTGAAGTGAGCCACCTGCCGCTTCTGGGCCGCATCCCCGTCGGCTGAGGCAGGTTGCAGGAAGCCCCGCAGCAGCCCCCCGCCACTCAGGGGATGCCAGTGTCCCTCCACCCGGGCCACCCGGAGCCGCAGTAGCCGTCCCACAGCAACCGCCGCTGCCGCTGCCACTGCCGCCATCCCCACTCGCCGCCGATGTTTGCAGGCTACTCTGCCACCCTTTGCCGGCAGGGAGGGCGGAACACCAAGACGGCCCCCACATTGGGTGGGCCGAAGGGGCGGTCCCGGGAAGCAGACCAATCAGAGTTCGGAATTCGGGGGTGGGGAAGACGACGAGAAGACCCGGCGTCGTTCTCCCGTTGTGCGCATGCGGAAAGGGGGCTGGGGCGGGAGCGAGCGGGCAGGTGAGCTCCAATGAAATTGTTCCCGGAGGTGGAGTCTTCCCAAGGTCTGCTGCTTGGGGCAGGGCCGCAGATCTGGTCTGCAAAGTTCCACGCTGTGCCTGGGTTTGTTCCTTTCCTGTGTCGTCTGCCTAATGCATTCAGATAGCTTTTTCATTTTAAGATTTATATGTCCTTTTGAAATGAAACCCTTTTAAATCCTCTCCTGTTCTTTACCTCTATTATTCTATTGATTGGTATTGGTTATTGGTTTTTTGAGTTTCAGACGGCTGTGAGAAGCTCTGTTCTAACCCTGAGCTCTTTATTCAAACCCTTCTAAAGTGCTTAATAAGTATGTATAGATTTTTACTGGTTTTGTTTTTCTGGATTTAAGTGAGAGTGAAAGAGGTAAACTTAAGAGTTCACCCCGCAAACCCACTTTACAGGAATTCAGTTGCGTTTTTGCCCAGGTGCAGCAAAAATGACCTGAAGAGCTTAGAAACCTGGAGAAATTGAGAATCCATTCATTTACATTTAAAATAATCAACTTTGTAAATTTTCCTGTTAAAAATCCAAATGTTTAAGAGGATACCTTCTCTGTTCATGAATTTACACATTATAGTAAAATATGATTAGAGACAAGGGTGAAAGTGTTTCCATCAGATGAGGGTGGGAAGGTAGGAAAAGAATGGCCCAAAACAGAATTTGAAGAAGAGAGAGGGAAAGAATGAAGGCGAAGGAGCAGGAGAACGAATTTCCCCTTATGCTCTTTCTGGCCATCCAGCCCATCCTTGGTTTTACAAAGAGGCAGAGGAAAAGAGAGAGGAAATGGGGTGAGAGGAAAGGCAGAAATGCACCAGCTGCATGTTTTCTGATTGGGTTTGAGAAGCAGGAATTCAAATCTGCCCAAAGGAGGAAGTTCCCACATGGCCTAGCCGGTTAAGGATTCAGCAGCTGTCACTGGTTACCGCTGTGGCAAACTTGGATCCCTGGACTGAGAACTTTTGCATGCTGTGGATTCTGGCAGAATTTTTTTTTTTTTTTTGTCTTTTTTGCTATTTCTTGGGCCGCTCCCGCGGCATATGGAGGTTCCCAGGCTAGGGGTCGAATTGGAGCTGTAGCCACCGGCCTATGCCAGAGCCACAGCAACGCAGGATCCGAGCCACGTCTGCAACCTTGCAACCTACACCACAGCTCACGGAAACGCCGGATCATTAACCCACTGAGCAAGGGCCGGGACCGAACCCGCAACTTATGGTTCCTAGTCGGATTAGTTAACCACTGTGCCACGACGGGAACTCCCTGGCAGAATTTTTTTAAATGCCCAAAGGAGAAACAAAAGTATATCTTCATTATTTCTACTCCATATCAAGCCCCCAAATTCAACATTTTGGGGATTTTTAATCTTGTCTTTTGTTGTGTTCACCTCCTCTGTTTCATGGTGTGTGTGTGTGTGTGTGTGTGTGTGTTTTATTTTTATGTGAATGAAGGGTATTTTTTATTTTATTGAATAAAGGAGAGGGGTAGCTAAATAAAATTATATTTACAAAGTCAAGTTTTAATTTTTAAGCAAAAAGAGGGCAAAGAGCAAGGATAAAAACAAATCAAACTGCATTTTCTCAGTTAGCTGATTGGGGAGCTAGAATGCTAAGATGATTTAGGCCTGGGGGAAAAGAGAAAAATAATAAAGGGACTGGTGAGAATTTATTGAACTTGTGCTATAAACTGAAGATAAACCACCATTGAAACAAATGTGTTCAAGATACAGTCTTGCTTTAAGGATGTCCAAATTAGTAGAGAAAGGAGAGCGATTACATAACAAGTACCCGGTCCAATGAAATAGGGGCCCTAGGAGTTCCTGTCATGGCTCAGTGGTTAACGAATCCAACTAGGAATCATGAGGTTGCGGGTTCAATCCCTGGCCTTGCTCAGTAGGTTAGGGATCCGGCATTTCCATGAGCTGTGGCATAGGTTGTAGATGAGGCTCAGGTCCCACGTTGCTCTGGCTGTAGTGTTAGGCCAGTGGCTACAGCTCCGATTGGACCCCTAGCCTGGGAACCTCCATATGCCGCAGGTGCGGCCCTAGAAAAAAACAAAAAGACAAAAAAAGAAAGAAAAGAAAAGAAATGTAAATAAAATGAAACACAGACAGGGATCAATTATGAGGTTGGGATTAACATATGCACACTACTGTATATAAAATAGATAAGTAACAAAGACCTACTGTATAGTACAGGGAAATCTACTCAATACTGTGTAATAACCTAACCTAGTTGGAAAAATAATCTGAAAAAGAACAGATTTATGTGTGTGTGTATATATATATAACTAACTATATGTATATATATAACTAATTCACACACACATATATATAAAACTAATTCACTTTGCTGTACACCTGAAACTAACACAACATTGTAAGTCAACTATACTCCAATAAAATTCTTTTTAAAAAATGAAACACACAAAGAGCAGTAAGCTCTGCTTTTGTTAAATCAAGAATGCTTCCAGGAGTTCCCATTGTGACTCAGCAGATTAAGAACATGACACAGTGTCCATGAGGATGTGAGTTTGATCCCTGGCCATGTTCAGTGGGTTAAGGATCCAGCATTGCCGCAAGTTGCAGTGTAGGTCACAGATGTTGCTGGGATCCAGCGTGGCTGAGGCTGTGGTGTAGGCCAGCAGTTACAGCTCCAATTTGACTCCCAGTCAAGGAACTTCCATGTGGCAGGTGCAACCATAAAAAGAAGAAAAAAGGAGAAGAATGCTTCTAGAAGTAACACTAAGCTGTATCCAAAAGATGAGTAGAAGTTACCAGGAAAATGAGGGAGGAGAGGATATTAGAGACAAAATTAAAACATGTGCAAAGACTCATGGGCAAGAAAAACAGTACATTCCAGGAAGAGAAAAGAGCTTGCTGCTGCCAGACTCAGGTTGTAGGGAAAGATACAGAAAGTGACAGAAGTAGGAAATAAAGATCGGAGGGAGATTTTGAAGTTCTTTATATGCTGGTCTAAGAAGTTTATACGTTCAACTCTATGCAGTCAGGAACAACAAAGAGCATATCTCACAGAGTTGTCTGCCCAGCAAATCACCTTGGGAAATTTTTCCTACCCCCACCACACCATCTACCTAGTAAACATGACAATGTCTATATTGCTAAAATGGGATCCACCTGGGCCACATTTCATTGATAGTAAGTTGAGAGACTGTCATTTTCTGAGAACTTTGAAAGCATAATTGAGAAAGAAAGATAGGCTTTCCATGACACAGGGAGATGCAAACACCAAGAGTTTTCAATAATCTCGTGGACTAGAAAAGGCAAAGAATGTGACTGCATTTGAGTTCTTTTTTTTTTAATTATTTTTATTTTTTTTCCGCTGTACAGCATGGAGACCAAGTTATACTTACATGTATACATTTTTTTTTCCCACCCTTTGTTCTGTTGCAATATAAGTATCTAGACATAGTTCTCAATGCTACTGAGCAGGATCTCATTGTAAATCCATTGCAGGTTGCATCCAATAACCCCAAGCTCCTGATCCCTCCCACTCCCTTCCTCTCCCCCTGGGCAGCCACAAGTCTATTCTCCAAGTCCGTGATTTTCTCTTCTGTGGAAATGTTCATTTGTGCTGTATATTGGATTCCAGTTATAACTGATATCATATGGTATTTGTCTTTGTCTTTCTGACTCATTTCACTCAGTATGAGAGTCTCTAGTTCCATCCATGTTGCTGCAAATGGCATTATGTCATTCTTTTTTATGGCTGAGTAGTATTCCATTGTGTATACATACCACATCTTCCTAAACCAATCATCTGTTGATGGACATTTGGGTTGTTTCCATGTCTTGGCTATTGTGAATAGTGCTGCAGTGAACATGCAGGTGCATGTAACTTTTCAAGGAAATTTGTCTGGATATATATACCCCGCAAGAGTGGGATTGTGGGGTCATATGGTAGTTCTATGTATAGATTTCTAAGGTATCTCCATACTGTTCTACATAGTGGCTGTACCACCTAACATTCCCACCAGCAGTGTAGGAGGGTTCCCTTTTCTCAACAACCCCTCCAGCACTTGTTATTTGGCCATCATTAATAATGGCCATTCTGTCTGGTGTGAGGTGGTAACTCATGGTAGTTTTGATTTGCATTTCCTTATAATCAGAGATGATGGGCATTGTTTCATGTGCTTGTTGGCCATCTGTATATCTTCCTTGGAGAACAGTCTATTCAGGTCTTTTGCCCATTTTTCCATTGGATGGTTGGCTTTTTTGCTGTTGAGTTGTATAAGTTGCTTATATATTCTAGAGATTAAGCTCCTGTCAGTTGCATCATTTAAAACTATTTTCTCCCATTCTGTAAGTTGTCTTTTTGTTTTCTTTTTGGTTTCCTTTGCTGTGCAAAAGATTGTCAGTTTGATTAGGTCCCATTGGTTTATTTTTGCTTTTATTTCTGTTGCCTTGGGAGACTGACCTGAGAAAATATTCATGAGGTTGAAGTCAGAAAGTGTTTTGCCTATGTTCTCTTCTAGTTTGATGGTGTCTTGTGTTACATTAAGTCTTTCAGCCATTTTGAGTTTATTTTTGTGCATGGTGTGAGGATGTGTTCTAGTTTCATTGATTTGCATGCAGCTGTCCAGGTTTCCCAGCAATGCTTGCCAAATAGACTTTCTTTTTCCATACTATGCTCTTGCCTCCTTTGTCAAAGATTAATTGACCATAGGTGTCCGGGTTTATTTCTGGGTTCTCTATTCTGTTCCATTTGTCTGTCTGTCTGTTTTGGTACCAGTACCACACTGTTTTGATGACTGTGGCTTTGTAATATTGCTTGAATTCTGGGAGAGTCATGCCCCCTGCTTGGTTTTTGTTCCTCAGAATTGCTTTGGTAATTCTGGGTCTTTTGTGGTTCCATATAAATTTTTGGATTGTTTGTTCTAGTTCTGTGAAAAATGTCATGGATAATTTAATAGGGATTGCATTGAATCTGTACATTGCTTTGGGTAGTACGGCCATTTTTACATTATTGATTTTTTCAATCCATGAACATGAAATATCTTTGCATTTCTTTACATCTTCTTTAATTTTTTGATTAAAGTTTTATAGTTATTGGCATATAAGTCCTTTACCTCCTTAGTCAGGTGTATTCCCAGGTATTTGATTTTTAGGGGTGCAATTTTGAAAGGTATTGTATTTTTGTATTCCTTTTCTAAGATTTCATTGTTGGTATATAGAAATGCAACTGATTTCTGACTGTTAATCTTATATCCTGCTACTTTGCTGAATTTATTAATCAGTTGAAGTAGTTTTTGGGTTGAGTCCTTAGGGTTTTCTATGTTTTTTTGTTTTTTGTTTTCTGTGGGTTTTTTTTTTTTTTTTTTTTTTTTTTGCCATTTCTAGGACTGTTTCTGCAGCATATAGAGGTTCCCAGGCTAGGGGTCAAATCGGAGCTGTAGACGCCAGCCTACACCAGAGCCACAGCAACATGGGATCCAAGCTGCATCTGCAACCTACACCACAACTCACGACAATGCCAGATCCTTAACCCACTGAGTAGGGCCAGGGATCGAACCTGCAACCTCATGGTTCCTAGTCAGATTCGTTAACCACTGAGCCACAACGGGAACTCCATTAGGGTTTTCTATGTATAGTATCATGTCGTCTGCATACAGTGACAGTTTTATCTCTTCTCTTCCTATTTGGATGCCTTTTATTTCTTTTGTTTGTCTAATTGCTGTGGCTAGGACTTCCAAAACTATATTGAATAGCAGTGGTGAGGGTGGGCATCCCTGTCTTGTTCCAGATTTGAGTGAGAAGGCTTTCAGTTTTTCTCCATTGAGTATTATATTTGCTGTAGGTTTGTCATAAGTGGCTTTGATTATGTTCAGGAATGTTCCCTCTATACCCACTTTGGTGAGAGTTTTTGTCATGAATGGATGTTGGTCTTTGTCAAATGCTTTTTCTTCATCTACTGAGATGATCATATGATTTTTGACTTTTCTTTTGTTAATGTGGTATATGACGTTGATGGATGTGCATATGTTGAACCATCCTTGTGAACCTGGGATGAACCCTACCTGGTCATGGTGTACAATCTTTTTGATATATTGTTGGATTTGGTTGGCTAAAATTTTGTTGAGAATTTTTGTGTCTATATTCATCAAAGATATTGGCCTATAGTTTTATTTTCTGGTGGTATCTTTGTCTGGTTTTGGAATTAGGGAGATGGTGGCATCAGAGAATGTCTTTGGGAGTGTTCCTTCTTCTTCAACCTTTTGAAAAAGTTTAAGGAGAATGGGCACCAATCCTCTTTATATGTTTGGTAGAATTCGCCTGTGAAGCCATCTGGTCCTGGACTTTTATTTGTAGGGAGTGATTTTATGACCTCTTCAATTTCATTTCTAGTGATCAGTCTGTTCAGTTGGTCTGTTTCTTCTTGATTCAGTTTTGGCAGGCTGTAAGATTCTAGAAAATTGTCCATTTCTTCCAGATTGACAAATTTGTTGGCATATAGTTGTTCATAGTATTCTTGCATGTTTTTTTGTATTTCTGTAGTATCTGTTGTGATTTATCCTTTTTCATTTCTAATTTTGTTTACTTGGGTTCTTTCTCTCCTCTTCTTAGTGAGTCTAGCTGGGGGGTTGTCAATTTTGTTTATGTTTTCAAAGAACCAGCTCTTGGTTTATCAATTTTCTCTATTGTTTTTTGAATCTCTGTTTTACTGATTTCCTCTTTGATCTTTGTAATTTCCTTCCTTCTGCTGACTTTAGGTCTTTTTTGTTCTTCTTTTTCTAATTTGTTTAGGTGGAGGGTTAGGTTGTCAATTTGAGATCTTTCTTCTTTTTTGAGGAAGGCCTGTATTGCTATGGATTTCCCTCTGAGCACTTCTTTTGCAGCATCCCATAGATTCTGAGAGGTTGTGTCTTCATTATCATTTGTCTCGAGGTATTTTTTAATTTCCTTCTTGATTTCCTCATTGACCCATTGGTTTTTTAGTAGCATGTTTTTTAGTCTCCATGTGGTAGCTTTTTTCTCATCTCTTTTCCTGTGGTTGATTTCTAGTTTCATGCCATTGGGATCAGAGAAGATACTTGAAATAATTTCTATGCTCCTAAATTTGAGGTTAGCTTTGTGTCCCAATATGTGGTCGATTCTTGAGAATGTTCCATGTGCATTTGAGAAGAATGTGTATTCTGATTTTTTTGGATGTAGTTTCCTGAAGATGTCAATTAAGTCTAACTTTTCTATTGTTTCCTTTAGGATCTCTGTTGCTTTATTGGTTTTCTGTCTAGAGGATCTGTCCATTGATGTGAGTGGGGTAGTAAAGTCTCCTACTATTTTTGTATTCCCATCAATTTTTCCCTCTATGTCTGTTAATATTTGTTGTATGTATCTGGGTGCTCCTGTATTTGGGGCATATATGTTGACAATAGTAATATCCTCTTGAATGGATCCCTTAATCATTAAATGGTGTCCTTCTTTGTCTTTCTTTATGTCTTTCATTTTAAAGTCCATTTTTTCTGATATGAGTATTGCAACTCCTGCTTTCCTGTCATGTCTATTGACATGAAATATTTTTTCCCACCCCTTCACTTTCAATCTATATGTGTCCTTTGTCCTAACGTGAGTTTCTTGTGGGCAGCAGATTGAAGGTTTTTGCTTTTTTATCCACTCAGCCACTCTGTGTCTTTTGATTGGAGCATTCAGTCCATTGACATTTAAGGTGATAATTGATAGATGATTATTTATTGCCATTTTGAAACTTGTGTTCCAGTTGATTCTGTGATTCTCCATTTTCCCTTTCCTTTATTGGTTGGATGGTCTCCAATTATTTTCTACTTGAGTGTTTTTCTTTTCATTTTTTTGTGAATGCAATGTTTGGTTTTGATTTGTCATTGCCCTGTTTTTTAAGTATGCTAACCCCTTCCTATTATTGTGTGTTTTAGCCTGATAGTCCTGTAGGTTCAAATACTTCATTACTATACTAAAATTAAGAAGAGAAACAAAAAAAGGGGGAAAAAAAGAAAAGAAAAAAAAATTTTAAAGAGTCTGTTTATTTCCTTACTTACCTTGCCCACATATTATGATTTTGATGACTTTTTTATTCTTTTTAATTTTATTTTGTTTTAAACATGCTCATGATTAAATCAGTATGCTGGCTTATTTGAGTGACTGCTCTCTGATTGTGGTTTCCTCAATCCTAGATCTTCCTCTGTTTTTTTTCCCCTTTTCTTTCCTTCCTTTCTTTTTGGTTTAGAGAAGCCCTTTCAATATTTCTTTTAGAATGGGTTTTGTATTGCTGTATTCTTGTAGCTTTTGTTTGTTGCAAAAAAAATTTATTTCCCCTTCTATTTTAAATGATATTCTTGCTGTATAGAGTATTCTAGGTTCCATATTTTTTCCTTTTAGCACTTTAAATATCTCTTGCCATTCCCTCCTGGCCTGTAGAGTTTCTGTAGAGAAATCAGCTGATAACCTTATGGGGGTTTCCTTATAATTGACACTTTGCTTTTCTCTTGCTGCCTTTAGGATCCTCTCTTTATCAGTAACTTTTGCCATTTTTATTGTAATGTGTCTTGGTGTGGGTCTATTTGGGTTCAACCTGTTTGGGGCCCTCTGTTCTTCCTGTATCTTGAAATCAGTATCCTTTAGATTTGGGAAGTTTCCATTGATAATTTCTTCAAATATATTTTCCATCCCCTTATCTTTTTCCACTCCTCTGGAATTCCTATTATGCGTAGATTGGCCCACTTTATATTTTCCCATAGGTCTCTTATTTTGCTTTCATGTTTTTTCATTTGGTTTTCTGTCTACTGTCCTGTTTGGGCGATTTCCATTATTCTAATATCCACATCACTAATTAGTTCTTCTGCATTATTCATTCTGGTTTTTATTGCCCTTAGCTCAGTTTGTATCTCTGCAAATGAATTTTCTAGTTTTTCTTGGCTCCTCCTTATATTTTCTAGTTCCTTTCTGAGGGTGTCTGCATTACTGTTCATATCTCCTCTTAATTCCTTCAGTACTTTCACTATTTCCCTTTTGAACTCCAAGTCTGTCAGACTGCAGAAGTCTGTTTCACTGTTGACTGCTTTAGGTGAGTTCTCCTGTTGGTTTAACTGGGGGTGGTTTCTCAGCTTCTTCATCTTGCTTGTTATTTTCTTTTTCTTGGTGGAGTTCTACTCCCCATGGCCAGGCAGGGTTTGCCTTGGCACTGCTGTGGAATGTTTTCCAAGGGCTAGTGCTGTTGGTCAGTCTTCTTTGAGGCAGCATGGCTTTTCTGAGGATGGGTTGGGCTGACAAGTTCTCTCTGAAGCAAAGGAGGACTTCCTGAGGGCAGACAGGACTGGGAGGTCCACACCACAATGGAAGCAGATTTCACGTGGCCAGGCAGAACTTGCTTTGGTATTTCTGGGCTGTGGGGCTCTTCCGGGGGCTGGAGGTGCTGGACAGCTGTTCCACAGGAGTGCAACAACCCCTAAGGGCAGGAGCAGTGAGCTGGACCACTGAGAACGCAAGGGGCTCTTCCCCAGGGCAGCAGGAACTGACAGGACTGCCCCGCAATAGAAGCAGATTTTGAACAGCTGGGCAGAGCTTGCTCTAGCTTTTCTGGGCTGAAGGCCTTTTCTAGGGGGCTGGCGGTGCTGCATGCTGCTCCGCGGGGTTGTAGCCCCTCCAGAGGGCAGGCAGGCCAGGGCTGGGAAAGCCCCTGTGGTGGTCAGCTTCCTGCAAATGGTGAGGCCAGCCCTCCAGGATGGCAGGCAGCTTCAGATCTGGTGCAAGTGCATGCGCGTGCGTGTGCAGGTAGGGGGAGGGGGGATGCACTGGGAAAAATAGCTTTCTGATAGCTGGCGGGCAAGTGAGCTCACTGTGGCATAGGCAGTATTCTATGGAGGCCCACCCCTCCTCCTCTCCCCTCCCCAACACTGGTGCCTTGTCTCTCCTGCAGATCCAGCTCTTCTCCCAGGGTCCTTCTGATATGGCTTTCCACTCCCCAGCCCTTAGCGTATTGCTCCCTCCACCCGCAACACTCCACTTTCTAGTCTCCCAGGCAGTCTCTGCCCTACCAACCCAACAGACCGCTTCCTAGTCCCGGGGCGGTCTCCGTCCTGCCAGCCCAACCAACCGGTTCCTAGTCCCCTGAGCAGTCTCTACACCGCTCACCCCAGCCCGCTCCCAGGGACTAACCTCCAGAGCCGAGGTTTCCATACCCAACCCCCACCCACCCAAGCATCTCGGTTTTTGGTGACTGTGCCAGTAGTTCAGATGATCTGTTCGGTTCTCACTCTGCTCTTCAGAACTCAAACTTACTGCTGTGCTCTTCTCTGCATCTGGAGATCTCTCTGATTCAGTTGCTCTTTCCGTTGAGTAGGTGACTTTGCAGGGTGTGGGATCCCTTTCTCCTCCACAGTTCCCTTTCAGGAGTGCCCATCCAGCCCCGATTCCCCTTCTCTCACTCTCCTCTTTTCTCTTGTTTTACCCAGTTATGTCACGAGATTCTTGCTATTATTGGAGTTTAAGTTCTTTTGCCAGCGATTAATTGCTGTTCTGAGTGAGTTGTTTAACTTGTAGATGTGGTTTTTTGGTGTGTGTTTGCGGGAGAGGGCGAGCGTGTCCCCCTACTCTTCTGCCATCTTGCCTTCCTCTCTCTGCATTTGCGTTCTTAACTGTTCCTGAAGCCTAAACACTTTCTGATCCTGAGGTTCTGTGAGATGCCATGATATTCTTAAAAGCGATTCTCCTCTTTGCTTAAGTTACTTCCAGTTGCATTTCTGGCACTTTAACCTCCCTGGATATACAGAACCATGACTATGGAGCCAAAATGCAAAGTTTCTGGCCATTCTTCAAAATGACTCTTGATTTACTTTCCTCACTGTCTTTACAACCTGTACCTGATTGAACTCATCATGCTTTGGTCATATATAGCAACATATTTTGTGGTGGTACATAATTAAAGACTAAAAACCACTGAATCATACATTAAAAAGGTGAAGTTAATTTAAGGCATATAAATTATATCTCAGTAAAACTATTTGTTTAAAGATCAGGACTTCCTATTATGGCTTAGCAGGTTAAAGATCTGACATTGCCTCCATGAGGATGTGGATTCAATCCCTGGCCTTACTCAGTGGGTTAAGGATCTGGCATTGTCTTAAGCTGTGGCTCAGATTGCCTGTTGCCACAGCTGTGGTCAGATTCCATCCCTGGCCTGGAAACTTCCATATGCCACAGGTGTGGCCAACAAAGAGAAAAAGGAAAAAAAAATCAAGTTATAGGAGAATAAGGAAGTTACGTTTGTATACCAAAAATATATAGATTAGGAGATTCATGCTCCTACAACATGTGTGTGATAACATGTATGTCCACAGGCTGTTTGGAGTTAGTTTCAAGGGGGTTGGGGATACTTAGGTGGAAGAGCTCCATGTTTTTTCTGGCTTTGTTCATTACCCAACAGGATCATTCTGAAAAGAAAATCCAAAATATTGTCAAAGCCAAGGTGTTCATTTCCTAAGCCTGTAACAAAGTAGCAGGAACTGGGTACAGAGATTTTTTGACCCATGTTTCTGAGGCTAGAAGTCCAGGATAAAAGTGTTGGCAGAGTCACGCTCCATCTGAAACTTGTCCTGCCTTGCCTCTTCCCATCTTCTGGCAGTTTGCTAAAAGTCTTTGGTATCCTTTGGTTTATAGCTGTGTAAACCCAATCTCTGCCTTCGTGGTCACATGATGTTCCTACCCATCTTCCTTTCTTGTCTCCACATGGCCATCTTCTTGTAAGGATACTAGTTTACTTGGATCAGGAGCACACTCTAGTATAATCACATACTAACCAAACTAATTTCACTGTAAAAGCGATTCCTCTGGAATCTTCAAATTAGACTGAAGCATTGTCACTGAAAGACTATTATGCTTCCAAATTTCTGCAGAATAAATCTGAATTCCCCTAAATCCTCTCTTAAAAAAAAGAACAGAGTGAAAGGAAAGTAAGTTAAAAACACATAACATATAGCAACAGAATAATTAGGACACACAAAAGACTACAAACTCCAAATTTATGTGTAAGTGGGAGTTCCTGTCATAGCTCAGTGGTAACAAACCCAAGCTTACACTTACGTGTAAGTGAAAAATAGACTTGGCCTTAGTGTCACAGAAGTGGAAGGAATTTAGAAAAAGCTTTTTTTAGCTTAAAAGGAGATTTCTATTTAGGAAATTCAATTCATACTTTAAAACATTTCAATAGAAAATGCTCAAATGGCTTCACTGGTGAATTCTACTAAATATTTTTAAAAAGAAATATTACCAATTTTATTTTCAAAATTCCAAGATAAGTTAATACTTTTCAACTTATTCTGTGATGAGAGCATTACCCTGATATTAAAATATGATAGATTATGAGAAAGAAACCTACAAATATTCTTTATGAATATAAGTGCAAAAATACTCAACAGAATTCTAGAAAATATAAGGAAGCAATGTATAAAAATTATGACCAAACGGAGTTAAACATGGGAATGCAAGGTTGGTTTATTATTTGAAAATTAATAAATGTAATTCATCATATCAACAAAATTAAAAAAATAAACACACACACAAAATGTGATCACTTCAATAAAAAGAGAAAAAGCATAGATAATCAAAAGGCAAAAATTGCCAGACTGGATTAAAAAACAACAAGATCCAACTAAACACTATCTAGGGGAACACAATTTAGACTCAAAGAGATGAAAGTAAAAGGATGGAAAAGGCTATAGCATGCAAACAGCAACTGTAAGAAAGGTAAAGTGGCTACTACTATCAAGCAAAATAGACTTCAAAACAAACAAAAAAATTACTAGAGAAGATGGGATTAAGATGGAGGAGTAGAAGGACTGGAAAGCAACAAAATTACAACCAACTACTGAACAACCTTCAACAAGACAGACTGGAAACTATTAAAAAAAAAAAAAGATATCCTACTTCAGAAGGCTAAAAGAATGGCATATTGAGATGGTAAGAGGGGTGATTACCAGATATACACACAAACACATGGAGACTAAAGAACATGCTATTAAACAACAAATGAATCACTGAGGAAATCAAAGAGTAAATTAAAATATACCTAGAAGCAAATGACAGCAAAGACTCAACAATCCAAAACCTATGGGATGCAGCAAAAGCAGTTCTAAGAGGGAATTCCATAGCAATTCAAGCCTACCTCAGGAAACAAGAAAAATCTCAAGTAAGCAATCTAATTTTACCCCTAAAGCAAATAGAGAAAGAAGAACAGACAAAACCCAAAGTTAGCAGAAGGAAAGAAATCATAATGATCAGAGCAGAAACCAATGAAATAGAAGCAAAGAAAACCATAGAAAAGATTAATGAAACTAAAAGCTTGTTTTTTGGAAAGATCAACAAAATTGATAAACCCTTAGCCAGACTTATCAAGAAAAAAAAGAGGACTCAAATCAATAAAATTAGAAATGAGAAAGGAGAAGTTACAATGGACATCACAGAAATACAAAGGATCATAAGAGACTACTACAAGCAACCATATCCCGATAAAATGGATAACCTAGAAGAAGTGGACAAATTCTTAGAAAAATACAATCTTCCAAGACTAAATCAAAATGTAATAGAAAAGATGAATAGATCAATCATAAGTACTGAAACTGAAATTGTAATTTAAAAACCTCCAACAAACAAAGATCCAGGACCATATGGCTTCAGAGGTGAATTCTATCAAACATTTAGAGAAGAGTTAACAGCTAGCCTTTTGAAACTATTCCAAAAAATGGCAGAGGAAGAAACACTCTCCAGCTCATTCTATGAGGCCACCATCACCCTGATACCAAAACCAGACAAAGATACCACAAAAGAAGAAACTTACAGGCCAGTATCAATGAGGAACATAGATGCAAAAATCCTCAACAAAATACTAGCAAACCAAACCCAGCAACATTAAAAGGATTGTATGCCATGATCAAGTGTGATTTATCCCAGGGATGCCAGGATTTTTCAATTCCACAAATCAATCAGTGTGATACACCACATTAACAAACTGAATAATAAAAACCATACGATCCTCTCAACAGATGAAGAAATAGCTTTTAACCAAATCCAACACCCATTTCTGATTTTAAAAAAAAAACCTCAGGAAGTGGGCATAGAGGGAATATACCTTAACATAATAAAGGCCACAAATGACACACCCACAGATAACATCTCATCGAAATGAATAAAATACCTAGGAATAAACCTGCATAAAGAGGCAAAGACCTGTACTCAGAATATTATAAGATGCTGATGAAAGAAATCAAAGATGACACAAACAGATGCAAAGACATACCATGGATTGGAAGAATCAATACTGTCCAAATGACTATACTACCCAAGGTGATCTACAGATTCAATGCAACCCCTATCAAATTACCAATGGCATTTTTTTCACAGAACTAGAACAAAATATTTTAGTTTGGAAGCACAGAAGACCCCGAATAGCCAAAGCCACCCTGAGAAAGAAAAATGGAGCTGGAGGAATCAGGCTCTCTGATTTCAGACTATACTACAAAGTTATAGTCAGAAAACAGTATGTTAATTGTACAAAAACAGAAATATAGATCTTTGAAACAGGATAGAAAACCCAGAGTTGAGCCCATGCACCTATTGTCAACTCATCTGTGACAAAGGAGGCAAGGAAGTACAATGGAGAAAAGACAGTCCCTTCAATAAGTGGTGCTGGGAAAACTGGATAGTTACATGTAAAAGAAGGAAATTAAAACATTCCCTACAGTATACACAAAAATAAATTCTAAATGGATTAAAGACCTAAATATAAGAGTGGATACTATAAAACGCTTAGAAGAGAACATAGGCCAAACACTTTCTGACATAGCCACAGCAATATCATCTCAGATCCACCTCCTAGAGTAATGACAATAAAAACAAAAATAAACAAATAGGGCCTACTTAAAAGTTTTTGTACAGCAAATAAAACCCTAAACAAAACAAAAAGACAACCCACAGAATGAGAGAAAATATTTGCAAATGAAACAACTGACAAGCAATTAATCTCCAAAACAGATAAACACCTCCAGCAGCTCAATATCAAAAAAACAAACCCCATGAAAAAATGGGCAGAAGATCTAAACAGGCAGTTCTCTAAAGAAGACATGAGATGGCCAAAAGACACTTGAAAAATGTTCAACATCACTAATTTTTAGAGAAATGCAAATCAAAACTACCATGAGACACCACCTTACACCAGCCATAATGGCCATCATCAACAAGTCTAAAAATTATAAACGCTGGACAGTGTGAAGAGAAAAGGGAACCCTCATACACGGTGGGAATGTAAATTGGTGCAACCACTATGGAAAACAGTATGGAGATTCCTCAAAAAACTAAAAATAGAATTACTCTATGATCCAGCAATCCCACTCCTGGACATCTATCCAGAGAAAACCATGAACTTGAAAAGATACACGTATGCCAATGTTCACTGCAGCACTATTTGCAATAGCCAAGACATGGAAGCAACCTAAACGTCCATCAACAAACAAGTGGATAAAAAAAAATGTACATATAAACAATGGAATATTTACTCAGGTATAAAAAGGAATGAAATAATGGCATTTGCAGCAACATGGATGTACCTAGAAATTGTCACGCTAAGTGAAATTAGTAACAACATGCTCCTACTTAATCAGTAAGTCAAAAAAGAAACCAAGGAGTTCCCACTGTGGCTCAGCAGTTTAAGAGTCTGACTAGTATCCATGAGGATGCGGGTTCATTCCCTGCCCTGGCTCAGTGGGTTAAGGATCTGGCATTGCCACAAGTTGTGGCGTCAGTAGCAGATGCAGCTCAGATTTGGTGTTGCTGGGGCTGTGGTGAAGGCCTGAACCTACAGCTCCAACTTGACCCCTAGCCCAGGAACTTCTATATGCTGCAGGTGTAGCCCTAAAAAATAGGAAGGAGGGAGGGAGGGAAATCAAAAAGGAAATTATAAAATTCTTTTAAGTGTTCCAAATTTCTTTATTGATTTCTAATTCCATTCCATTGTGGCCAGAGGGCATACTTTGTATTATTTCTATTATTTTAGATGTACTGAGGTTTATTCTATAACTGAACACATGATGAATGTATTCTGGGGAATGTCCCACGTGCACTTGAGAAGAATGTGTAGCTTGCTGTTGTTGGGTGGAGTATCACACACATCTGTTAAGTCTATTTGGTATGTAGTGTGTCTAGACTGTCTATTTTCTTGCTAATTTTCTACCTAGTATTTCTGTCCATTATTGAAAGTAGAACATTGAAGTCTTCAATGCTCTTGTTACACTCTCTCTTCCTACTTTCATTTCTGTCAGTTTTTGCTGTGTTAGTATGCTCTTCTTTGGTTGTATAATCCTTTTGAGAGGAATGAAAATGAAGATACACTATATCAAAATTTATGGGATAGATCTAAATCAATACTTATGGCAAAATTTATATCTATAAATGCCTATGTTGGAAAAGAAGAAAGATCTCAGATCTGCTACCTACACTCTCACTTTAAGACAATGGGAAAAAAAGTAAATGAAACCTAAAGCAAGCAGAAAGAAGGAAATAATAAAGATTAGAGTAAAAATAATGAAATATAGAATAGAAAAAGCAATAGAGGAAATCAGTGTAACTAAAAGCTGATTCTTTGGAAAGAGCCCCCCCAAAATGAACCTTTAGTTACACCGATCAAGAAAAAGGAAGAATCAAATAACCAGAATCAGAAACAAAAGAAAGGAAATTATATCAGAAAGAATAAAGAGGATCAAAAAGTGGCAAATAGGTGGGTAAATATAAAAGTTGTCATTCTTGGAGTTTCTGTGGTGGCACAGCAGTAACAAACCCAACTGGTATCCATGAGGATGCTGATTCAATCCCTGGCCTTGTTCAGTGGGTTAAGGATCTGGAGTTGCTGTTAGCTGTGGTGTAGCTCATAGACACGGCTCAGATCTGGTGTTGCCATGGCTGTGGTGTAGGCAAGCAGCTACAGCTCTGATCAACCCTTAGCCTGGGAACTTCCATATGCCACTCATATGAGCCCCAAAATGACCAAGAAAGAATTGTTGACATTCTTTTTTTATTTCTCTCTCTCTTTTTTTTTTTTTTTTGTCTTTTTGCCATGTTTTGGGCCACTCCCTCGGCATATGGAGGTTCCCAGGCTAGGGGTCTAATCGGAGCTGTAGCCGCCGTCCTACACCAGAGCCACAGCAACGCGGGATCCGAGCCGCATCTGCAACCCACACAACAGCTCACGGCAACGCCAGATCCTTAACCCACTGAGCAAGGGCAGGGATCGAACCCGCAACCTCATGGTTCCTAGTCAGATTCGTTAACCACTGAGCCATGACGGGACCTCCTCTTTTTTTATTTCTTAATACCATCAAAAGACAAATGATTGTTTAAAGTAAAAATTATAGCATCGTATTGTGGGGTTGGCAACACGTTTAGAAGCGTAGTATGTGACAACAATGGTACCAAGGATGCAGGTGTGGATGCCATTATACTACTCAAGGTTCTTATAGTTTGCCTGAAGTGTCTTGATATTAAGTCTCAGTAGATGGTGATAAAAGTTGATTGATAAGATTATCATATTGGAGGCACCATCATCAGCCCATTAAAAAAAAAAAAGCTACATTAATAAATTGGAGTAGATTAAGTGTCATACTATAAAGGCGGTGAGAGAAGTACTTGGTTTAAATTCCAATTCTTCCATCTCTGGTTGCATAACCTTGGGCACATCACTTAATCTCTCTGAGTCTCATGGGGAGAATATGAAAAGTTAGATGCAGAAGGATGTCATGATAATAAGATCACATACTACGTAAAATTTACTGGCACATCGTAGTCACTCAGTAAGTGCTTATTGAACTAATTAATTACCTCATTAACACATATAAAAGATTTGATACAGTGACTGGACCAGAAAAATATCTAGTAAATATGAGCTATGATTATTTTTAACAACTCTCAAATATAGGTTGTAGTTCCTTGGTTAAGACACCAGATGGCATGAGATAATAAAAATTACCACTCCATAATGCTCTTCGGAATACAATTTGATTTGCATACCACGTTTGTTCACAAAAGGTTGAGATTCAGATTTCCTAAATCAGGATACAAATTTTAAAATGTCTTTATTAGTTCATCTTCTGGTAGCAATTTCATTTCAGCATTTCAATGTATCTACCTTTGCCTCAGATAATAAACTAAACACAAGCATTATAGACATTATTTTATTTTATCCTCAACTCTCCTAGGAGGTTGGTATTAAGTCGACTTTATAGAGGAGAAAATTGAAACTAGGGCAAAAATAGGATTCAAACCAAGGCTTGTCAGGAATGCCTTTAAAATATATGTTACATGTTCTCCTGTGATCTTTAATCTCTCTAAAGGAATATGAATAAAGAAATAAACTTTTAGTTCCCTTGTGGTGCAATGGGTTAAGGATCTGGTGTCATCACTGTTATCATGTGGCTTGGGTCGCTGCTGTGGCTCGGGTTTGATCACTGGCCCAGAAACTTCCACATGCTGTAGTCACAGCCAAAAGAGAAAGGAAGAAAAAGAAAAAGAAGTAAGGAAGAGAGAGAGAGAGGAAGGAAGGAAGGAAGGTAGGTAGGTAGGTCGGTCTCAGGCAAGAAGTTCCCATGTGATCCTTTGGGTCCAGGATCCAGAGTTGCCACAGCTGTGGCTCAGTTTGCAACTTCGGCTCAGGTTTGATCCCTGGCCCGGAAGTTCCACAGGCTGTGGGTATAGCCAAAGAAAATTTTAAAAACAAATAGTCCCAGGTATATATAAGGGGTGGTATATGGTACTAGTTGTATTTCAAATCAATGAAAAAATAATGCATTTTCCAACCAATGATATTTTGAAAGGAAAATTTAAAAACCAACTTTATATCATGTGTCAAAACTCCAATTGGATTAAGATTTGTAATGTAAAAAAACCAAACTAGGGGTTCCCATCGTGGCGCAGTGGTTAACGAACCCAACTAGAAACCATGAGGTTGCAGGTTCAATCCCTGGCCTGGATCAGTGGGTTAAGGATCCGGCATTGCCGTGAGCTGTGGTGTAGGTCGCAGGCGCGGCTCGGATCCCGCATTGCTGGGGCTCTGGAGTAGGCCAGCGACAACAGCTCCAATAGACCCCTAGCCTGGGAACTTCCATATGCAGCGGGTGCGGGCTTAGAAAAGACAAAAAAAAAAGAAAAAAAACTAAATATTTACCTGTATTTTCCATATATGTTTACTTATGTTTTCTGTGTTTACTTGTATTTTCTAGGTACACATTTATATAATGTAAAGGAGGGGAAAGATTTTTAATACATGCCACTAAAGGTGAAAAATATAAATGAATTACTGAGAAGCTTGGCTAACAAAACAGCAAACTTCCACAGAGAAAAAAAATCTCTAATATCTTTAGCTCCAAGGGTGTATTTCCATCTCCCTGCTGTCCCAACTGCTGGCTTCCTAAGTCTGCTTGTGGTTTGCTATCTTCCCATCACCAGCTTATTCATAATCAAGTAGGTGAAAGATCTCTGATCTAGTATTCAACTCTTAACCCAATTGCACCTGTGATCTCAAGTATGCCAGACTTTCAAGAACTCAATTCCTTTTCTCATATATGGAGAGTGTTGCTCTGGACATTTTTTGAGATCTTTTCTTTTTTATTTTTAGGGCTGCACCTGAAGCATATGGAGGTTCCCAGGCTAGGGGTCGAATCGGAGCTACAGCTGCCAGCCTATTCCACAGTCACAGCAATGTTGGACTGCCAACCTACTGAGTGAGGCCAGGGATCAAATTGAGCCCGCGTCCTCAGGGATACTAGTGGGTTCATTACCACTGAGCCACAACAGAACTCCCAAAGTATTTTCCATTCTAAAATTATGATTCTCTTTTTTATAGCCTCTATTCCTCCTGTTGCAGTTTGAGGGGGAGAATAAATAACCATCTTTCTCTTCCAGTTTAGAACCAATTAAGAAATAAAGAGAGACAAATGGTAACCCAGGGAATAGCTTTCTTACTGACAGTGTTGGGTTTGAAAATATGGCTTGAGGAATTCCCTGGTGGCCTAGTGGGTTAAGGATGCGGCACTGCCACTGCTGTGGCATGAGTTCAATCCCTGATCCAGGAATTTGTGCATGCTGTGGGCGCAGCCAAAAAAGAAAACAGAAAATATGGATTGAATCCATGGCACTACGAACATGCTAACACTCTCCCCCCCAGTACAGAATTAAACTCAATTAAACTCAAGACTGAACTGGACTATCATGGTCCCCTACACTCCCCCACTCTTCCCCAGGGCAGAGAAGGAAAACAAAGAAGCCACACAAGCTCATTTCCTCCTTCCAACCTCCCCAGAATTTGGAGTGTAAACTGGAAAGACGTCCCAATATATGAAACTGAAGAAATGAGAAAGTACCCCACTCACTCCAGTGGGAATTACTCCTTTCTCTTTACCTCAACCACATATTTTTCCATATTTCTGCTTTTTTTTTTTTTTTTTTTTTTTTTTAGGGCCGCATTTGTGGCATATGGAGGTTCCTAGGCTAGGAGTCAAATCAGAACTGTAGCTGCCAGCCTACACCACAGCCACAGCAATGCCAGAACCAAGCCATATCCGTGACCTACACCACAGCTCACGGCAACACCAGATACTTAACCCACTGAGTGAGGCCAAGGATTTAACCTGTCCTCTCGGATACTAGTCAGATTCATTTCCACTGAGCCATGATGGGAACTCCTATTTCTCCATATTTCTGATAACTGACCTAGTTCAGAGTCCTCTCTTCCTCATCAAGAAAAAAAATTTTTCAATCTCTAAATTGGTTATCCTATTTCTGGCCTTCCCACCACCTTATCTATTCTGTGCACCACTTCCAGATCAGTTTTCCAAAATCATGCCATAATCATGTGATCACTACCCAAAATCTGAACTGGGAATCAGGAAACATGGCCTTTGATGCTGGTTCTTTTACTAAGTAGACCCTGGGCAGGTCACTTATGGAGTGTCCTCATCCATAGCACAGCAAGCTTAGACTCTCCCTGGAGTTCCTGACGTGCCTCAGTGGTTAACAAATCTGACTGGGAACCATGAGATTTTGGGTTCAATCCCTGGCCTTGCTCAGTGGGTTAAGGATCTGGCATTGCCGTGAGCTGTCGTGTAGATTGCAGACGAGGCTCGGATCCCGCGTTGCTGTGGCTCTGGTGTAGGCCGGTGGCTACAGCTCCAATTCGACCCCTAGCCTGGGAACCTCCATGTGCCATGGGAGCAGCCCAAGAAATGGCAAAAACTAATTCCAAGTTCAAAACTTTCGGAATATGTTTGTAATACAAACCCATTAGCATGGTATATGAGGCTCTATACATTTAACTTGTGATTTCCAGACTTCATTCCCAGAACTTTCTATGGGGTCTGTCTAGCAAAAGAGATTTCTAGGGCATTCCCATTGTGGCTCAGCAGGTTAAGAACCTGAATAGTATCTGTGAGGATGCAGGTTCAATCCCTGGCCTCGATCAGTGGGTTGATGATCAGTGGGTTAAGGATCTGTGGTGTAGGTGGCAGACCTGGCTCAGATCCCACATTGCTATGGTTGTGGCAGCTACAGCTCTGATTCAACCCCTAGGCTGGGAACCTCCATATGCCTTTCTGTGGCCCTAGAAAAAAGAGAGAAAGAAAGAAGGACAGAAAGAAAAAAGGAAAGAAAGAAAGAAAGAAAGAAAGAAAGAAAGAAAGAAAGAAAGAGAGAAAGAAAGAGAGAAAGAGAGAAAGAGAGAAAGAAAGAAAGAAAGAAAGAAAGAAAGAAAGAAAGAAAGAAAGAAAGAAAGAAAGAAAGAAAGAAAGGAAGGAAGGAAGGAAGGAAGGAAGGAAGGAAGGAAAGAAGGAAGGAGGAAGGAAGGAAGGAAGGAAGGAAGGAAAGGAAGGAAGAAAAGGAAGGAAGAAAAGGAGAAAAAAAGTACTCTCGCCTTCAGGTCTAGGATGGAGGTATGTTTGTCGTACATCTTACTGTGTCAGAGAAGTGGACTGCTCCCTAAATGGCCATGCCTCTCTCCCACACTCTTTGCTGCTAAATGGAGCCTTGTAACTGGTTCTAAACAATGGACCATATGAAAAAGGGACCCATCCTATTTCTGGGCCAAATGACCCTCCAGCTTTCTCTTTCCCAGCTGTGGCAACCTGACATCTGTGTTTAGATATCCTTTTCACAAGACTCGTGATGTGAGGGAGATGGAGGACAGCTTGATTAAGCAACTGAGATTCGTTACCACAGCATAGCCTGGCCTGTTCTAACTCACCACTTGAAAGAAGCCTAAAGGTCACATGGCCACCTACTGTTTCTTCAGTTCTACACAGAGATAGCCATGGCACTATGCCTTTTTACTTTTAATTAATCATTATAATAGTCTACGAAAATAATAAGTTATTATAATACTGTATTGTTGCCTTAAGAATTATGTATTGTATTGCAATACATATTATATCACTGTTATCATATCGTTTAACATAAATGCAGGGAATTCCCATTGTTGTGCAGTGGAAACAAATTTGACTAGTATTCAAGAGGATGTGGGTTCTATCCCTGGCCTCATTCAGTGTGTTAAGGATCTGTCATTGCTCTGAGCTGTGGTGTAGTTCACAGACAAGACTTGGATCCAATATTGCTGTGGCTGTGGTGTAGGCTGACAGCCGTAGCTCCAGTTCAACCCCTAGCCTGGGAACTTCAATATACCTCGGGTGCAGCCTTAAAAAAGACAAAAAAGCAAAACAATAGTAAAAAAATTTTTTTAAAGTTCTTTTAGAAATTGTACTTTCTTGTTATTTTTTTTTCTCCCTGGAATGAAAGGAGCTTTGGAATTAATGCCTTTTTTGCTTTCTGCTACACATCTTCTTCAAGGATCATCCTTTTTCATTTTCTTTTAAATTGTTCTTATAAACAAATCTTAAGAAAGAGTTCCTGCTCTGGCACAGTGGGTTAAGGATCTGGCGTTGCCCCAGCTGTGGTGTGGGTCACAGCTGCAGCTCCAATTTAATCTCTGGCCTGGGAACTCATGCTGTGGATGAGTCCACAAAAAAAAAAAAAAAAAAAAATGTCAAGAACACAATCAAAAGTAGAGCTAATGATCCAATGAACCCCATTCATCCATGACTCAGATCCAACAATTATCAAGATTTTTCCCAACTACTTCACCTATTTTTAATTCTTTAAAATATTCATTTTTACATAACCACATTTTCATTGTCACACAACCAATTTTTAAAATTCCTACAGTGATTTTTAAATGAAAATTGATGGAAAAATCAGTTTGGCTGAGGAAATTCTTTTGAAGCCCATCACAGTACCCCTTGTCAGACTTTGAGGTGCTCTCAAATTCAACAAAACACAGACGACACCTGTTTCGGTGTCCCTGACAGCCTCCAGGGCATCATCAGCTGATGGGGACACAGGCAATCAGCCTGCCAGGTTTCCCTCCAAACATAAACACCCACTCCCAGGATGAAAGTTTATCTCTGCTCCTCTCCACCAAAGCCTCTTCCCTTAGCCGTATGGTAGGAGGCTTTTTGTTCCAAAGACACCCTTGGGTACATGAAACTGAAACTGGAGAAGGTGTATAAGAAGGGGCTGCTGAGATTCAAGGAAGCCAAACAGTTCCCAAGTCTCTGAGGAGCTGGTGTTGGTGTCACTTATGGTTATAAGTTAAATGTATACTGAGGTGGTGAGTGTGTGTGTGTGTGTGTGTGTGTGTGTGTGTGTGTGTGCATTGTTATAAATTTTGATTTGTGTAGAAAGGGAATTAGAAAACAGCAGAGGATGAGAGATCCCATTGTGGCTCATTGGGTTAAGAACCTGACTAGTACCCATGAGGATGTGAGTTCAATCCCTGGCCTCTCTCAGTGGGTTAAGTATCTGGCCTTGCTGCAAGCTGTGGTGTAGGTCGAGAATGCAGCTCAGATCTGGCATTGCTGTGGCTGTGCTGTAGACCTGCAGCTGCAGCTCTGACTTGACCCCTAGTCCAGGAATTTCCATACAAAGTGTTTGGCCCTACTAAGAAGAGAAAAAAGAAAAGAGCAAAGAATAACTGGAAAGACCTCCATCACCAGGTGGAAACTGTGAACATCAGAGATCCATCCTGCTTTTGCCATCTACCACAGGGCTCCATTACCTGTAATCGTTGACTGGAAAAAAAAAAAAAAATTACAAGGAGTTCCCATCGTGGCTCAGCGGAAATGAATCTGACTAGTATCCATGAGGACACAAGTTTGATCCCTGGCCTCTCTCAGTGGGTTAAGGATCCGGCATTGCCGTGAGCTGTGGTGTAGGTCGTAGACTCAGCTTGGATCCCACATTGCTGTGGCTGTGGTGTAGGCTGGCAGCTATAGCTCTGATTCGATCCCTAGCCTGGGAACATCCATATGCCTAGGGTGCAACCCTAAAAAGACAAAAATGAAAAAAAAAATGAGCTGCATATGAAGAAGCTGTGACTCACGGGCCATGTAGTTCTGGCAAGTCGTTCATCTGTAATCATTGGTGTCCTCCTTGAGGACCTAGGAAATAAGCTTCCTCTCAGTAGTGTTAGCACGACAAGGACTTGAGAAAATGTGTAATGAGGACTGGGTAAAAATCACCCTGTAAAGGCAAGGTTGAGCTGGATGGAAAATGGTTCCCAGCTTATCCCCGTGATCCAGTTTGGGAGTAGGTGTGATTCCTGGATCCACTACTTTTCTTATCCTGGACATAAAATTTCAGGAGGGCAGAAGTTTAGACCTGGTCACCCAGAAAGCATGAGCATGGGAGTTCCTGTTGTGGCGCAGCAGAAATGAACCAGACTAGTATCCATGAGGACCCAGGTTTAATCCCTAGCCTCACTGAGTGAGTTAAGGATCTGGCATTGCCACGAGCTGAGCTGCAGTGTAAGTTGAAGGTGTGGCTCAGATCCCGAGTTGCTCTGGCTGTGGCTTAGGCTGGCAGTTGCAGCTCCAATTTGACCCCTAGCCTGGGGACCTCCATATGCCACACGTGCAGCCCTAAAAAAAAAAAAAAAAAGAAGAAGAAGAAGAAAAGATAAAAGAAAACTTGAGCATGGAAAGGGAGCAAGGGGTCTCTGGGTGCAGGCTCCATTTTCACATAGGAGTGCACTTCCTTGACCTCAGTGTCTAAGACAGGCCGAGGGCCAGGCCTGAGACATCAGTGGCAAAATCTCCAGTGCAAATAAAAGGGGAAAAATTGCATAGAGAGAAAAGGACTTGCTCATTGCCTTGCTCCTCTAAAAACCATGTTTCTTATTGTTAAATTTGTGTGAGGTTAGAAATTGTGGAAGCTATTTGCTTTGTATGGATAAATCACTGAACTGTTTCAATCCCAAAAAGAATCCATGGTGGCTTCACAAGGCTTGGGGTAGGACAGGGAGTAAATGGGAATGAATCCCTCTGTGCCATGTGTAGGGAGAGGTGGGAAAGGAGACAGTCATCGAGGCACCTGGGGCGAGCGGTGCCCCAGAAGCTGAAGGCCTTTCTCGCCCCTAAACCTCCACACTGCTCCACTGCCTAAAGCTGTGCACAGCTTGAGGTGTTTCCTAACAGCTCCCTTTGTGCCTTAAAAAACACCAGCTGGTGATCCGGGGATTTCATCGCCACCACATCAAGCACAACGATGGTAAAAATAAGAATAGAGGATGCATCTTCAGAGCCGGTCAAGTCCTGTTTGTCCAAGGAAATCTCCTGACAGGGAGTTGTAGTGCATTGACAAGCTGGGTGGCAGTGCTTAACTTTTCCTCGAAACTCAGAGAGATTGCCCCTTGCTCTGGATTCCATCTGATTAGAAGCTGACATCTATTTCTGACCCAAAGGTTTAATCTTCTTCTGTCATTTGGAGGGCTGGTAGAATTTTCCTCTTGATTCAGAGAGTAACTCAGACAGGGGTCCCTTCTGTAATCATTCATAGCTCAAGCGCCCTTTGCTTTATTTTGATTTTGGTTTGGTTTATTTGTTTTTATTTTTAGGGTGGCACCCGTGGCATATGGAAGTTCCCAGGCTAGGGGTCGAATTGGAGCTATAGCTACCAGCCTACACCACAGCCATAGCAACGCAGGATCCAAGCCACATCTGCAATCTACACCACAGCTCACAGAAATACCAGATCCTTAACCCACTGATCAAGGCCAGGGATCGAACCCACATTCTCATGGATACTAGTCATGTTCTTAACCTGTTGAGCCATCATGGGAACTCCTCAAGCATTCTTTGTTAAAACATCTTCCGCCCAATTACTTGTGTAGGGCTAAGCTTATGAAAGGCAAATATTTTGGGGGGCATTGGTTGGTTTGGTTTTGGTTTTAAGTTTTGGGGTTTTTTTCTTCTTTCTTTTCATACTTCTGGTTTTAGATTTCTGTTACTATTTTTTGTCTTTTTAGGGCCAAACCCCAGGCATATGGAGGTTCCCAGGCTAGGGGTTGGACTGGAGCTACAGCTGCCGGCCTACACCATAGCCACAGAAACACCAGATCCGAGCCACATCTGTGACCTACACCACAGCTCATGGCAACACTGGATCCTTAACCCACTGAGTGGGGCCGGGGAACGAACCTGCATCCTCATGGATACTAGTTGGATTCGTTTCTGCTGTGCCACAACAAACTCCCTGGCTTTAGGTTTTTAAAAACACTTTCTTTCAAAGTAATTTCAGCCTCACACGAAGTTGCAAAGGTGATGCAAAGAGTTCCCATCTGCCCTTCACTTGGATTCTTAAAATCTTAGCAGCTTACACAACCATGGTACAATGACCACAACCAGAAAATTAATATTGATAAGATTGATTATCTAGTCTGCACACTTCATTCAATTTTGCTAATTGTCCCAGTAATATCACTGTGCTCATCTAGGTTCCAGTTCAAGAGAGGCTCACACACACATATTTTCATTTTGTTTTGTTTATTTGTTTAAAGATTTAAAGATTTATTGTATAAAGTCAAAGTGCTTTCCTTTTTGAGGTGGGGGGGCCACCCTCATGGCCTATGGAAGTTCCCAGGCTAGGCGTCAAATCAGGGCTACAGCTGCCCGCCTACACCACAGCCACAGCAACACCAGATCCGAACCTCGTTTGCAACGTACATCACAGCTCACGGCAACAGTGGATCCTTAACCCACTGAGCAGGGCCAGGGATCGAATCTGAATCCTCGTGGGTACTAGTCAGGTTCATTTCCACTGAGCCGCAACGGGAACTCCTTAAAGTGTATTCTTATGGCATCCCCTGCTTTTTGTAAGTTCTCTTCATGCCACTCGACTTTCATGAAAGACCCATGACTTGCTCTTGCTAACCAAAAGAAATCCAAAGAGGATTTTCACTCTTATTTTTAGGAAAAAAGGCAAAAAAGCAAAAATAGCCTTTGCTGTTTGTTTTTCAGTGAGCCACTGTACTGGCAGCCTGCACCTGAGCCACGAGGGGTGTTGCCAAACTCCTTCCCAGGGAAGCATACTCAACATCTCGGCATCACATCCCAGCATCCAACTGCCAGAGCTTTGAACTGTGCCTGTGAGCATTGGTGCTTTATCTGCAATATGTTTTTTATCCCTTAGCAAGATACATTCGTAGGTAATTGCTTCTTCCTTTGACTGTTTCAGCTTATGGAAGGATTTGCGGGTACATTGTACTTTCAGATAGCGGGGGAAACCTGTATTTAGCTGTGTTCCCTGGTTCATCTAGATTCTATACCAGAGATTAGCAAATCTGTTCTGTAAAGGGCCAGACAGTAAATATTTTAAGTTCTGCAGGCCAAATGGTCTCTATTAGAACTATTCAACTTGGCCAAAAGTCACCCCAGACAAGATATAAACAAGTGGGTATGGCTGTGTTCCAATATAACTTCATAAAAAAGCCTCCAGCCTGATTTGGCGTTCCCATTCTAGACCACTAAGATCTCAAACTGGCCCCCAGATCATTACCATATGTATCACAGTGTAATTTGCTAGATATGCAAATTTCCAGGGACTTTCCTAAATCTATAAATCAAAAACTGAGGGGGAGGTGTGGGAAGAACCAGTCTGTGTTTTAGCAAATCTTTTCAGGGGTTTATGATGTATGCTAAAGTTCTAGAACACTGATCTAGGCAATTTCTCCATCTTTGTGTTTTAAGATTTAAGACCTTAACGCCTTTTTTTTCTTTTTTTTTTTTTTTTGTCTGCGCTCCGGGCATGTAGAACTTCTTGGGCCAGGGATTGAACTTCCGGGGCCAGGGAGTGAACTAGCAGCATAGCAGTGACCCAAGCTGATACAGAAACACTGGATCCTTAGCCACCTCTGCCACCAGGAAACTCCAAGACCTTAACTCTTTTGAAGAGTATAAGCCTATTGTTTTATAAGAAATCCCTCAATCTGAGTTTGACTGATGTTTGTTCATGATTAAATTCAGGTTGTGGGAGTTCCCACTGAGTTGCAAGGGCATCAGTGAAGTGCCAGGATGAAGGTTTGATTCCCCCAATGGGTTTGGGGAATCTCGTGTTGCTGCAGCTGGTGGAGAATGTTGCAGCTGTGGTTTGAATCTGATCCCTGGCCCAGGAACCTCAATATGCCTAGGGGCAGCCAAAAAAGAAAAAAAAAAAAATCAGGTTATGCATTTTGTGGCAAAAATGCCACAGAAATGATACTGTGTCCTCCTCATGGGGGTGATGAGAAGACATGTAGTACCATTTTTCCAGTTAATATTAAGGCTCACTTGGATCACTTGGTTACAATTTCTACCAAGTTTCTGCACTGTAACGTTACTATTTCTCTCTGTATCTCTCCAGTATCTTGCGGGAAGATACCTGAACTATGTAAACATTCTTAGGTGCTAATTTTATTATTTGCTTGTTTGTTTTTAGAGCCACACCTGTGACATATGGAAGTTCTCAGGCTAGGGGTTGAATCAGATCCACAGCTGCTGGCCTATACCACAGCCACAGCAACACCAGACCCTAGCCACTGAGTGAGGCCAGGGATAGAACCCTAGTCCTCATGGATGCTAGCTGGGTTCATAACCTGCTGAGCCACGATGGGAACCCCTATGTGCTAATTTTAGCATCTGTTGATGACTCTTACCTAAGATCACTATTACTGTGTTTTTTGACAAATTTGATTTTTCCTTTTTCTTCATTCTTTCTGTATTACTTAGGATCGTACTTTAATAAACAGCCTTTCCTTATCCTTCATTTAGTTATTTATTCAATGATTTACTTATATCAGCATGAACCCACAGATTCTTATTCATGGGGTATAATTCATTGCTATCATCATTAATTGCATTACTTCTGCTCTGGCTCTGATTTAGCCAAGGTGAGTGCCTTCAAGTGGCCTCTTTTGTTTGGGCATGTCCTCTCATATTTTGAGCCTTGAGAATTTACATTCTGGTTATCTACTCTCCGTAGTCCACTTCCACAGAGACTGGGGTTGAAGGAATATGGACTGCTCTTAGCGATGCATAAATAAAATAATAATAATGAGAAAAAATGTATTCAAGAGAAATAACACAAGATGAACTCAGCTTCTTAAGTATGTCCATGAAAGACTGTCTTCCCAATGTCTTGAATTCACGATTTTCTTGAAAATGGATGCAGAGACTTCAATCTGAACTAGTCTCCCAAGTGTGTGAAAAGGTGACTCAGGAGCTGCCAAGAGAGCATGGTCACCAAAGCCACAAATTGACAATTTCACCTTTATCTCCATTTGGAAGTAATAAAGAAGAGTAACCTTTCAAAATTTCCATAAGAGAGTACCATTTGCACATGCCATACTGGTTGCAGATATAACAGACCTAGATTCTTCTGTCTTGACATCTTTGGAATTAAATGACATATATGTTCTCCAAAACAAATAACAGCATGATTCAGCAAGGTTGGTAAAACCTGGCTTCAGTAAAGGGAGATTATGTCCTGTCCATCTTCGTGGCTTAACCCTGACACTCCTAAGGGCAGAATTTCCAGCCAAAGCCTACAGTGGGTAAATAAGGTATGTTCTTCAGGTCCACAGAGATGCAAGACGCTGCCCCAGCCGCTTTGGATTGCTCCAAAAAGCTGACAGCCCCATCAAACACCTACTTTTGAACAGTTTATGATTTGAGTTACAGGTCAGAACGTGTGAGTGATGAAAGGCAGCAGAGGTAGGAAGGACCGCACAATCTAATCTTTTATTACTCAGGCCATTGGAATGGTCGGCAATAACACTCATTCAGTCATGCATTTACCTACTGTGTATTTATTGAGCACCTACTGGATTCAAGGCCCTGATCTATGTCCCATTGGGACACCAAGTTATATTACAGAGACACCTCAAAAGAGTCATTCCTAAGGATTAAATAAATATTATTTTTAGAGGAAAAAAATGTAATGAAATACACACACACACAGATAAGAAATTGCCAAGGCAATTAAGGGTGCCTCTCCACTGGAACTGCTGTTTTTGTAGCTCAGTGAGCAAACGATTTCTTTAGAAACTTTTCAGTGAGAGGCTCAAGCTGTTAGAAATAAAGTTAGATTTTAAAATCAATTTTTAAATACACACATTATGATTCCATTTATATGAAGTTCTAAAAGCACAAAAATTAAACCAACAAGGACTTACTGTATGACATAGGGAAGTCACTCAATACTCCATAATAACCTATGTGGAAAAGGAATCTGAAAAGGAATGGATATTTGTATATGGATCACTGATTTATTTGTCTGTATGCCTGAAAGTAATACAACATTGTAAATCAATTCTACTTCCATATAATAAAGACAGAAATCAGCAAAATTCGTCATAATACAAAAATCAGAATAGAGATAATGGAGGTGTGTCATAGTATCTATTACCATGTCACAAATTACCTTAAATTTAACAGCTTACAATACTTACAACAACTATTACCAAATAGTTTCTGTGGGTCAGGAATTTGGGAGTGCCATCTCCTAGTGGCTCTGGTTCAGGATCTCTCATGAGGCCGAAATCAGGACATCAGCTAGGACCGCAGCCATTGGATGGTTCAGCCAGGGCTGGTTGTGTCACCGCTCAGATGGCTTATTCCCCTGGCAGCTGGCAACAAGCCTCAGTCCCTTGCCACAGGGAACTCTCTCCAGTGCTGCTTGGCTGTCCTCACAGCTTGGCAGCTGGCTTCTCTCACAGCAAGTCATCAGGAAGAAGCAGGATGAAATCAGCAATGTCTTTAAAGATATACACTCTTGTTTTCATGGTCCCCTGCAGTTACCGTGATCCCTCTGATTTGGTGTTGGAGGAGAATATGTGAGGGTATATTATGGGTGGGGGGGATTTTTATGCGCCATCTTAGAGGCTGGCTACCCTAAAGGGTGGGGGATTGACTGGGAAGGAACGTTCTGGTGAAATGGAAGTGTTGTACGGTATGATAAATATGTGGTGACATGTGCACATATATTTGCCAAAACTGTGAAGCCGAGATTTGCCCATTTCACCCAATGTATATACATTTTAAAATAAAAGAGCTATGGTTAATAACAATAATCAGGAAGGGCTGGGGGGTGGATGGAGGTATAGATTGTGTGGTAGAATGATGATAATTTTGGGAGCTGGAAGGATTGGTACAGTGAATTTTTTAGATGAAGACACCAGACATTATATGTCATAAAATTTCATATTTTTGTATTTTTTAATTATAGCTGATTGACAGTGTTGTACCATTTCTGCTGTATAGCAAAGTGACCCAGTCTTACATATAAATACATACATTCTTTTCTCAGATCACCCGCCATCATGTTCTATCTCAAGAGATTAGACACAGTTCCCTGTGCTATACAGTAGGAATAAGGGTCTTTTTTATTTCCTCTTTTTTCTTTTTCTCTTTTGCTCCCCCCTCCACCCGCTCCCCTACCATGGAATATGGAGTTCCCAGGCCACACCTGTGGCATATGGAAATTCTTAGGCCAGAGATCGAATCCAAGCCACAGCTTTGACCCATGCTGCAGTTGCAACAATGCCAAATCCTGAACCCACCGGGCCACAGCAAGAACTCCCTGAAGGTCATTTGGATCTCATGGGCTGAGTGCTGGAGCAACCTGTCTTCCACTTCTAGTGCTGAGCCTCCTCCACTGAGAACCAAGGAATCAAACAGCAGTTCTACCCACAGGCACTACACCGAATGTTTAAGAGCAGAGTGGAGATGAGACAAAAATAACTGGGTTCGAATCCACCCTCCACTACCATTTACGCATTGTTTCACTTTGTCAAAGTTATTTAACCTCTCTATGCCTCGTTTTCTTTTTTTTTTCCACTTTAGAATTTTGCTCAGCTCATTTAAATTATTTTCTGATACCCCATGTTTAGCAACATCTTCATTACAAACGCACACCAAACAACCTTCACCCCAATCGCTGGAATTCACAAGCTTTTGACCCTATCCCCATCTTCCCCTAACTTAACTTCCACACACATATCTGATCAGTCTCTGGTTGCTCTCTCTTTAGGATTCTGGTATATTTGTCCTGCCTTCCTACCTCCTCTTGAAAAATAGCAGTTCTGAGAATAGGAGAGTGAGGAGGAAACAGCTGCAAAGGCACCCAGGTAGCACTAGAAACGAGAAAAGCCCTTGACCGTGTCAGGCTCCTTGATTCTAGACCTTCAAGAGTAAAATAGCCTGTGCCCATTGCATTTTGCCTTGTTGCTTAAAGTTGCAGTGAAAAGAAACAAGGGGTCTTGGTGTCTTTTGTTTTTTGGTTTTGTTGCTGTTGTTTAGCATTCACAGGAAAAGTTACACTTTTGCTGCAAAATGATCCTTTAGAACTCTCTCTGATTTTCTTAAGGCTGAGAGTGGCCTCTTTGAGCCCATAGTCCCAGGGCATAAAGGAGGGCTAAGGGTACAGTAAGCAGCAGTGGGGATCTCATGAGGGTAAGAAATGGAACGGAAGAGCCGTGGAGAGGGAGATAAGCTGGGCTTGTCTTCTTCTGAAGCTCTTCCCTCCTGAGCCCTGAAGGTGTCAGATGCTGCTACATTGTGATGCTGTGTGAAAGCACCTGCCTGTCCTCACAAAATTGCAAACCCACATTGTCAACACCAAATAGCCTTCACCTGCCACATCTGCCCAGATTCCCTGAAGGGGCTTCAAGAATTGAGTGTAAGTGGCTTAAAACGCCCAAACCTAGGAGAATTAACATGCTATCCTGAATGAGTGTTGAAATGTCAATGGTCATCTCAGGTCATTGTTGGCATTGAAGGAGAGCCTCTGAAACAAGAAAGAACAAGGGAGCGAGGGGAAAAGGTAGAGCTTGACATCGAAGAAGACTGAACTGAAAGCAAAGGTAGCAGACACTTCCTGTCATCTCACCAGGACCTGGCTCATCTGGATCCGCCAGGACAGAACCCGCTCTGGAGCAAGGGACCCCAGATGGCTAAGTCTGCTCAGGTCTGAGCCATCACCCAGCCCCCAGAGGTTTCTCAGGCTGTAGCACTTTCAGTGCCAAAACCAGGGGGGTCTTTTGCAAACCACGATCTTTGGTGACCCCAAGGGCGCTTCGTGCCTGGTGTAGTTCCAAGGGAGGTTATGGGAGCTGGAAGTTAGACTTCAGAGTAAAGGTCTGAGAACTCTTTTAATGACAGAAAGATATGATTCATGGGGTATTTATTTCAGAGGATTGGAACTCCTGCCTGACTTCTTCCTGGTCCCTACTATAAATGGAGATAAAGTGACCAATGCATGACTTTTCTTTTCCTTTCCTTTCTTTTTTCTTTTAATTTTATGGCTGCACCCACACCATACAGAAGTTCCCAGGCCTGGGACTGAATTCGAGCCACAGCGTGGACCTCAACCACAGCTGCAGCAGCTCCTGATCCTTTAACCCACTGTGCCTGGCCAGGGATCAAACCCACACCTTCAAAGTGACCCGAGCCACTGCAGTTGGATTCTTAACCCACTGTGCCACAGCAGGAATGCCAGAGCCGTGGCCTTTTAATGTAATACTTTAACTTTCAGTGAAAGACAAACTCTTCCCCAAACACTCAAATATTAAGTAATTTGGTTGTAATGAAAGCAATCCCTTCTATCAAGATTTCAAATGCTGCAATTCCATCAGTGAATCAAGAATTATAGAGCAGATGTTGGAATGTTTAGAAATAACCTTAGATCCATCACTGATTGTGATTAACATCTTCTTGGTGCCCATCATACACTGAGTTTTTCTTTCTTGGAAATTTTAATAATAAAATGATGAGCTGCTGTCCATTATTATATACTTTGGCTTTTTAATTTGTATTATGGCATCTCATTTACTTCCCTGAATATACTGGTTAAGGATCTGGTTGTGAGGCTGCACTAGCTTTAACCACCTATTGACAAATGGTCTTGGGTAAATCTTGTGACTCAGTTTCCCCATCTCCAAAATGGTCATAGTAATAGTCCTTATGTCCATGAGTAGTTGTGATGATTATTTGAAGCTATTCGGAATCCTACCTGGCACATAGTATGTGTTCAATACATTTTCACTATTACTAGTATTTTTTGTATTAGTCATTCCTAGTCTTGTTCAACTTGGACTTTTTTTTTTTTTTTTTTGATTTTTTAGGTCTGCATCTGTGGCATAGGGATTGATTTGGAGCTGCAGCTGCCAATCTACACCACAGCCAGAACAAAGCAGGATCTGAGCTGCATCTGCAACCTACACCACTCAACTTAAACTTTTGATGTGACATATATTTACAAAACGGTTGACAAGGAATAGCAGCCAGGGTTTTAAAACATTAAACTTGGGGAAACATTTTATTGCTTCCAGCAACCTAGGAATGTTTTCAGTAGTTTGGTGTGCTACCAGTCCCAGGTGATGTTGATGGTAACCAGCCCAGACCTTCAACAGCACAGCACAATTCTGAATGGCTGGACCAAAGCCACTGGTCAGTCTCAGTTCTTCACTGAAGCCATGCAGTTGGGTCCAAGGGTCTAGAGGGAAAATCACAGCCTGACCAAGGAAACAAATACCCTCCACTGCAGTCTAGTTGGAAGTATGGTGTAAAGTATTGTTTTCAGGACCTGACTTTAAAAAATCAATAAAGTCACTTTCCTTTCACTTTCAAATGTAACTATTTCTGGCAAGCAGTTTTTTTTTTTAATGAGATTTTTATTTTTCTATTATAGTTGAATTACAATGTTCTGTCAATTTCTGCTGTATAGCAAAGTGACCCAGTCATATATATATATATATATATATATACACACACACACACATTCTTTTTCTAACATTATCTTCCATCATGTTCCATCACAAATTACTAGATATAGTTCCCTGTGCTGTACAGCAGGATCTCATGGCTTATCCACTCCAAGTGCAATAGTTTGCAACTACTGACCCCATGAGAAGTAGTTATCTATGGATTCTTATTTCAATTTGGTCTTCCATGTTCTTAATTCCCCTAAATGGCAACCCCAAACTGCCCAAACCTACAATTACCCTTTTTCTTCTCCTTCCTCAATTAAGGTGACCATCTTCTTGATTTTACCTCTTTTTTACTGAATTCATCCTCTTCTCTCCATCCCAAATCCACTGTCATAGTTTACACCCTTACTGTCTCACTCCTTGTCTTTAGCACTAATCTATTTTGCTTGTGTTCCCATTATTCCATTTTCCTCAAAAAATGAGAGAGACATTTTAGAGTGCAAATAGAGCCAGGATTTTGTCTCCAGCATGCTTTCAAGCCTTGAATCGTTCCCAAATGATGGTAGGAAAAGTAGGAACTCCTCAGTGTGGTGTGTATAAGTGCCTGACATCTGGCCCTGACACCCTACTCCAGCTTTGGTGCCTGCTGCACCCCTATCAGGTTTGGGGGAAAGGTACTGTCTTATTTATTTTCATGTCCCCAGCAGTTTATCCCAATCCTGAATTTGGCAAATACCTGCATGCATAATAACAAGCGTAAACATGAACAGTTTTTTTGTTTTTTGCTTTTTGTCTTTTTAGGTCCACACCAGCAGCATATGGAAGTTCCCAGGCTAAAGGTTGAATCAGAGCTACAGCCACGCAATGAGGATCTGAGCCACATCTGTGATCTATACCACAGCTCACGGCAACGCCGGATCCATGACCCACTGAGTGAGGCCAGGGATTGAACCCACAAACTCATGGTTCCTAGTCTGATTCGTTTCCGCTGCACCACGATGGGAACTCCTTTTTTTTGCTTTTTAGGGCTGCACTCGAAGCATATGGAAGTCCACAGGCTAAGGGTCGAATTGGAGCTACAGTCGCCGGCCTACACCACAGCCACAGAAACACCAGATCCTTAACCCACCTAGCAAGACCAGGGATGGAACCTGTATCTCATGGATACCAGTCAGGCTCATTACCACTAAGCCACAATGGGAACTTCCTATAACTATTTATATTTCCTAAAAACCTACATATCTTTTAACATGATACACATGCTGACGTTTATATCTTTTTGCCAGGTAAAAAGTGAGATATTTTTTCATTAAATAGTGTCAATTAAAAATTAACTTTTAAAACAGGCAGCTAGGCTTTGAGATAAGATAAGCTTCATCATTAGGAAAACAGAGAATAAGGAAGACCAAAGTCAGACCCAAGAAAAAGGCAAAGAGCCGCTGTGATTGGAGCCCAAGGATCAGGCCAAAGGAGAGCACACCTGAATTTTTGTGGCCGTGACCTGGTGGAGCTTCTGGCTAACCCACACAAGAGGCAACTCGTGGGGACATCATTTCAGCCAGCTGCAATCACTCATTATCCTACATGCCAAGTGCTATGCCTGAATGACCATGAAATAGACCTTGCCTTAAGGCGCTCACAATCTAGCAGGAGAGACAAATAAATTAGCTGTGAATTATCGTGGCATATTCAGAATGCCATGGCACCTCAAGAAGGAGTTCTGCTCCAGTGACAGGACCAAGGAAGAGCCCAAATCAAGGAACATGTCTTAAGGGAGGTGACATGAACTGAGCCTTTAAGGGGAGATAGTGAAGGGGGATGAAGCAGAGGACCTGGTGCGAGTATCGGCAAGGGAGTTTGTTCATCCAAAGGGGTGAAGGTGCAAGATGGGAGGTGGGAGAAAGTGATGGAAATGAAGCTGGACTGGTAGGTTGAGGTCAGGTGATCAAATGTGAAAGGCAATCTAAATAATAAATGGACAATAGAAGTCTCAAACCCAGCACCCTAATTGGATGCCCTGAAACGAGAGCACTCCAGGTGGGTGATTTTGCAGGTGCTGCTCTTTATCAGTGAAGCAATAGGAATATGGAGCTAAGGTCATTTTGATTTGTTAAATTTCAAAATCTAGATCGTGCTTTTAATTCAATGTTGTAGATATCAGTGTTTTAAGAACCACCATTTTCGAAATGCGAATCAAATATCTATAGTCCAAACACAGGGATTTTCTAAATTTGGCCAGTCTCTTTAGAGCTAGCCATTTGATCTTTCCAGGAAAATATGCTTTATTTTAGCGTTACAGGGTCCCCACAATCTTTTTACTTTTATGCATTTATTTACACTCCTACCTCTTCTACACATGTTTTAATGTGTCTCTGGTGACTACAGGGTAAAATAAGGGCAAAATATAAGTAAAAATAAAGAATTCTGACCAAGAAGATAGAAGAAAAAAAAGTTCAAGACCAAGGAAAAAAAGAACAAATAGGCAGATAATAAAAACAGATATAATTCTTTAAGAAGAGCTTCAAGTCTGACTCTGAGCTTCCTAGGAACCAAAGCAAAAAGGGGTATGCCCCAGTCATCTCTATTCTCCCTGTGAGAAAGAACAGATACACACCAGTAGCTCAGGGGACATGGCTTCTAGACCAGGTTTTCTACTGGCTTGTGTGACTTTGGGACAGGAACTGAAAATATTCCTTGTTTCAAAGTCCTCATCTCTGAAATGCATAATATCTCTCTTAGCCTCTCTCAGGAGAATCAAAGGAATCTGCAAGCACAGAAGCACTTTGAATAATATCAAATGTTATACACATTTAAGGTATTATTATTTCTAACAGAATGGTGGGAAAATTGCCTTCAAAGTGTTTGCTATCTGGCTACAATGAGGCAAATGCCATGGCTTTCTGTAATTATTCCTGCCAGCATGATACTCATATGGACATTTACATCACTTCACGGGGTCAATCAAACTCTAGCATCCCACAGAACTGTCATTTCAAGCTCTAGAGAGCACAAGTCCTGGATGCATCAAATCTGCCCCTTTATGGAAACAGCATTCAAAAACATCTCTCAATGCTCTCGTTATGGATAACCCCCTCTTTTGCTGTTTGTTATGTATATGGACCCTCTAGTGAAGAGAATTGAGTTAATCCACATCCATCCCATTCTTGTCCCATTTATGGCACGTGGTCATCACCAACACGTGTAAATATCTTCCCCTGATTTTTACAGTTTATTCCTTTTTCCTCTTTCTCCACTATCATTGCTTTCCCCTCAATATATACCTATTCCTCAAAGCCTGTGGGGTTTTTTTTGTTTTTTATGTATCTTTCTCTTTTTTCACTATTTTATTTTTTTAGCCATGCCTGCAGCATTCGGAAATTCCCGGGCAGAGATCGAACCCAAGCCCCAACAGTGACAGTGCCAGATCTGTAACCCTATGAGCCACCAGGGAACTCCCATGTAGCTATTTTAAATTTTGACGTGTATCATTTTATTTGTATATTTCCTTAAAAAACTAACTTAAATGCTATTTTGCCTGAGAGTTCATTCTGTCTCTCACTTTCTTAGCACTGTTATTGGGATCTGTGCATGGCAGCCTGTGGACAGCTAATCTCTTGCAGCTGGCCTGTCCCCATTTCCAGCTGCGACCTATGTCACGGCTGTGGCAATGCCAGATCCTTAACCCACTGTGCCAGCTCGAGAACTGCACTTTAACAATTCTTTTTTTTTTTTTTTTTTTTTGTCTTTTTGCTATTTCTTGGGCCGCTCCCGCGGCATATGGAGGTTCCCAGGCTAGGGGTTGAATTGGAGCTGTAGCCACCAGCCTACACCAGAGCCACAGCAACGCGGGATCCGAGCCGCGTCTGCAACCTACACCACAGCTCACGGCAACGCCGGATCGTCAACCCACTGAGCAGGGGCAGGGACCGAACCCGCAACCTCATGGTTCCTAGTCGGATTCGTTAACCACTGCGCCACGACGGGAACTCCTGCACTTTAACAATTCTAACGACAGGTATCAAGGGACAGTTTAAATGAGAAATTGTCCTTGCAATTGAAACAGGTGAGGTATGATCTCTACTGTCTATGGTAGGAAGAAGGGAGTCAAGAAAAAAGGGAGAGAAATAAAAGGAATTTAAATGATTGGATTTAAAATGAAAATTACATATTAAAGTAGGAGGATAATAGGAATTCCCACTGTAGCTCAGTGGTAATGAGCCTGACTAGTATACATGAGGATTCGGGTTTGATCCCTGCCCTCGCTCAGTGGGTTAAGGATCTGGCATTGCCGTGAGCTATGGTGTAGATCACAGATGCGGCTCTGATCCTGCATTGCTGTGGCTGTGGTGTAGGCTGGCAGCTGCAGCTCTGTTTTGACCCCTGGCCTGGGAACCTCCGAATGCCTCTGGTGCAGCCCTAAAAAGACCAAAAAAATACATATATATATGAAAACAGTGTAGGAAGGTTATAGAAGAACCATCATTCTAGGCTTTGTTCTGGAGAGTATAAGACAGGAAAGAGCATCGACAAATGGCTAAATGGTAGAACCACCCATTTCCCTTTGGATATTTCTGGGGTGAGTTTAGGGGACATAAGAGTGATGACAGATGGGCAAGTCCTGTGGCTGACTTCTGAAACTGATTTTTTTTTCAATTATATTTATTTATTTTCTGAGAATATAACAGTTTTTGTGTTTTTATAATGATTTTTATTTTTTCCATTATAGCTGGTTTATAGTATTCTGTCAATTTTCTACTGTACAGCAAAATGACCACCAATACATATAGGCATTCTTTTTCTATACTAGTCACTTATGATGAAACTTTTTTTTTTGTCTTTTTGCCTTTTCTAGGGCCGCACCCGTGGCATATGGAGGTTCCCAGGCTAAGGGTCTAATCGGAGCAGTAACTGCCAGCCTACGCCACAAGCCACAGCAATGCCAGATCCAAGCCACGTCTGTGACACAGCTCATGGCAACACCATATCCTTAATCCACTGAGCAAGGCCAGGGATTGAACCCGAAACCTCATGGTTCCTAGTCAGATTCATTAACCACTGAGCTACGACGAGAACTCCTGAAACTGATTTTTTAAAGCATAAATATAGTCTCATTACATTATGCTCTTGGTTCCCAGACGTAATCACAGCTCTATCACTCATTCATTGGACCTCAGTTGACAGCAGAGGCCACTTGCTTTCTCTTGTAACAAGGAAGTTCCTCTGCTTCTGCTCTGGGAACCCAAGACCTCTTTGGGCTTTCCTGCCCCTCCCCATCCTAGCACTGCCGGGCCTTGGGACATACTGTTTATGTGATAGCCTCCAAGTTTGGAAACACATTCAGTCTCCTCATCCAGGGCCACCTGCTATGCTAAACATATAAGCCAAGAACACAACCCAAATCTAATCACTGTTATTTCTACAAAGCCTTCCAACCCTGGATTGCAAAAAAGGCCCATGTGTTTCTCAGAGCTGATTTCAGTAGTGTGATGAGCTTGGGCAATTCAGAGCCCTGTGGAATGCTGGTGTTTGATGGGAGGTTAACTTTGGGGTGGCCAAGGCGATCCACATTCTTATTTTCCTTGCTTTCATTCTTCCTCTCCCCTTTGTTGTGACCTTTCAAATAACATGGAGAAATGTAGTTTGGAGAGAAAGCCATTTATAGATGAGGAAATTAAGATTAATCAAATAGCAGAGGTTAGAACATCTATCCTGGTGTCAAGATGAGAAGTGGAGTTCCCTTGGGGTGCAGTGGGTTAAGGAGCCAGTGTTGTCACTGCTATTGTGAGGGTTTGATCCTTGGCCCAGGAACTTCCACATGACTTGGATGCAATGCCCCCCTCCCCCCAGCAAAAAAAAAAAAGAAAAGAAAAAAATTAGAAGTGATTTTTATTTCCCTTTCTTTGCTTTGATTTTTAATTCACACTCTCAATTTACATATTGTGTCTCTCCGGTTGGATGAAGTGCGTTTTTTTTTTTTTTGTAGGCCCCACTCTATTACCCAGTTCCACTTGGCCTGGTCTTAAAAGTATTTCCTTTTGACATTGTCCTTTCTGTCACTCAATCCAAGCCTCAGTGCAAAAGGAAGGGGCAAAGGAGGGGAACAGATGTATCTTACTCATCAAAACCACATGATATGGGAGTTCCCACTGTGGCTCAGTGGTAATGAACCCAACTAGTATCCAAGAGGATGCGGGTTCGATCTCTGGCCTCGCTCTGTGGGTTAAGGATCCAGCATTGCCGTGAGCTGTGGTGTAGGTTGAAGTCGAGACTCAGATTTGGCCAAAAGAAAAATAAAAAAACACGATCTGGGGCAAGAAGCTCATTTGTTCATTTGTATACATTAAAATGCCCCAAAGAATAGTGAGACTTTGGGTAAGTCTTAAGACAGTTCTGAGCTCCATGTGCTGCTTCGTATAATGACAATATTAGTGAGAACATGTCTGAATAACTCCCAGTTCTCCACTTCTTTCACTGCCCACCGCTGACTGTTCTCTTTGCATGAGTTTTCTCCTTCAGCAGTCACAAATAAATTATGGGAAATTTGTATATCTCAATACACATAGATAGCTCTTATACATGATGTCACTGCGTCTCCACCATGTCCTGGACATTTTACATTCCTCGCTCCAAGTAATCCTCAGAATAATGTTGCAAAGTACATTGGACATAAAAGAAAATAGAAATTTAGAGAGGTTAAGAAATGGTGTTCATGCGCGACGGATTAAGAATCTGACTGCTGCGGCTCAGGTTGCTGTGAAGGTGCAGGTTCAATCCCTGGCAACCTGGCGAAGTGGGTTAAAGGATCTTGCATTGATGCAACTGTGGCTTGGTTTCAGTCCCTGGCCTGGGAATTTCATTATGCCTCGGATGTAGACATTAAAAAAAAAAAGAGAAGAGGGAGTTCCTGTTGTGGCTCAGTGGAAATGAAACTAACTAGTATCCATGAGGACAGGGGTTGGATCCCTGGCCTTGCTCAGTGGGTTAAGGATACGGCATTGCCATGAGCTGTGGTGTAGATTGCAGACGCAGCTCAGATCTGGTTTTGCTGTGGCTGTGGTGTAGGCTGGCAGCTTGGGCTCCGATTCAACCCCTAGCCTGGGAACCTCTGTATGCTGAGTGAAGCCCCAAAAAGACAAAAAAAAAAAAAAAAAAAAAAAAAAAAAAATGGAGGCTAAGGCTAAGCAAGTTGCTTGAGAACCTCCAGAGAACAACCCCTCCTCCAAGGGACTCAGAAGATTGTCTCAATCCCAGCCTTTAAGGGTCCATCCTGATTGGCCTCAGCTCAAATTGGTGGTCTCAGTCTTCTGCCAGTGACTGGTTTTGATAGTTAGAATTTAGTTTCAGTAATAAAGATCAGCCTGACACCTCAACCACCAGATCCACTAGAATCTAAGGGATAATGATGTTGATTTTTTCTGACCCTCATGACTTCAATTGTTCGAGCTTGGACTCTGTGGACCACCCAAGCCCTTTATGAGCATGCAGGCACCCTCAGCTTAAAGCTTCCCTAACTGCTGCTCAGGGAGACACTGTTTTGAGAAAGATCCCTGGTGTTCTCCTTACTGCAGGCAATAAATCCTTCCTTCTCCTGATCTTTGGCTTGACAGCCACCAAGAGGTGAACTCAATTATACGGTAACAGTGCCAGCACTTTTCCTGTTCCTTTGTTGTTGACCATTTCTTTTGTGCATAATTGGTTATTTTCTGATTGTAGGACACAGAGTTCCTCCAGTTTTAACAAGCAGATACCTAAGGATGAAATAACAGACATGGGAGGCCATCAGGGGCAAACACTAACATGAAAGTGGAAAGATAAAAGAAAGCGTTTTCCAGCTCAGTCTTTCCAAGAGGAAGAGTCAAAATCAGAAAACTCTCCAGGCCAATTAGTATAAGAACTATATTAATGAGGGCTAATATTGGGTATTTATGCCATGCCAAGCTCTAAGCACTTTACTTATATTAACTCATTCCTTGCCTACAATGACTCCAAGAATTAGATACTAGGTCTTCATCTGTAAAATGGGGATAACTGAGGCCTGAAATAGTTAACTAATGTTTCCAAGGTCATACAAGTAGCAAGTAGTGGGGCCAACATTAATCCTCAGGTAGTTGGCTCAGAATCATGCTTTCCATTACTGCCTCTTCAAGAGAAGGTACAGATTTGACTAAAGCTTCATGCATATCAATAATACAAATAACATGTATTTATTAAGCACTTATTTATTAAGGTCTGTTAAGCACCTTCAAGATCATATTTACTCTTCAAAGCAATCATTTGAGGTATGATGAGTCCCATTTTTTAGGTAGAAAAACCAAGGCTTGGGGAGATAAAACAATTAGGAACAAAATTACACTATGTCTGACAGATCAGAGTTCAAATACAGATCTGAATAACTCCAAAGCCAATGTCCTTAATTATGCATTTGATGGATATGGATAAACTATCTGGTGAGGGTCAGGCATTAAAGGCCAAGCCTGTGTGAGCCACTGTGTCAGCCAATTTTGCATCATCATTTCAGTTCATCTCAGTTATTAAACATTATTTATTTATTTGACCACATCTGAGGCATGCAGAGGTCCTAGGGCCAGGAATTGAAATTGTGCTATAGCAGTGACAATGGCAAATCCTTAATCCACTGAGCCACCAGGGAATTCATTCTTTCTCTTTTTCTTTCTTTCTTTCTTTCTTTCTTTCTTTCTTTCTTTCTTTCTTTCTTTCTTTCTTTCTTTCTTTCTTTCTTTCTTTCCTTCTTTCCTTCCTTCCTTCCTTCCTTCCTTTTCCTCTTCTTTCCTTTTCTTTTCTTTTAGGACTGCACCTGCAGCAGCATATGGAAGTTCCTGGGCCAGGGGTTCAATCCAAGTTGCAGCTGCTGGCCTATGCCACAGCTACATCAGATTCAAGCTGAATCTGCAACTTCCACAGCAGCTTGTAGCAACATTGGATTTTTAATCCACCAGGCGATAGCCACAGCAGTCAAACAAAAGAAATAAAAGGTATCCAAATTGGAAGAGAAGAGGTTAAATTGGCATTGTATGCAAAGGACATGATACTACATATAGAAAACCCGGAGTTCCTGTCCTGGCGCAGTGGTTAATGAATCCTACTAGGAACCATGAGGTTGCGGGTTCCATCGTTGCCCTTGCTCAGTGAGTTAACGATCCAGCGTTGCCGTGGTGTAGGTCACAGATGCGGCCCGGATCCCGCGTTGCTATGGCTCTGGCGTAGGCTGGCGGCTACATCTCCGATTAGACCCCTAGCCTGGGAACCTCCATATGCCGCGGAGCGGCCCAAGAAATGGCAAAAAGACAAAAAAAAAAAAAAAAAGAAAAAAAGAAAAAAGAAAGAAAACCTTAAGGACAACAGAAAAACTGCTTAAACTGATCAGCGAATTCAGCATGCAAGATTCAGCATTTTTTTTTTTTTTTTTTGTCTTCTTGCCTTTTCTAGGGCCGCTCCCGCGACATATGGAGGTTCCCAGGCTAGGGATCTAAGCGGAGCTATAGCTGCCACAGCAACGTGGGATCCAAGCCGCATCTGCGAACTGCACCACAGCTCACGGCAACGCCGGATCCTTAACCCACTGAGCAAGGCCAGGGATCGAACCTGCAACCTCGTGGTTCCTAGTTGGATTCGTTAACCACTACACCACAACGGGAACTCCAAGATTCAGCATCTTGTATTCAGCGTACAGGATGCAAGATTAACATTCAGAAATCAGTCCCATTTCTGTAAACTAACGATGAAATATTAGAAAAGGAATACAAAAATACAACACCTTTTAAAATCTCACCCCCAAAAATTAAATACCTGAGAATAAACCTGACCAAGGAGGTGACATATGCTGAGAACTATAAAACATTGATCAAGGAAATTAAAAAGAATTCAAAGAAATGGAAAGATATTCCATGCTCCTGGATTAGAAAAATTAACCCTCTGAGTGAGGCCAGGGATCGACCACTCATCCTCATGAATGCTAGTCTGGTTCTTAACCTGCTGAGCCACAATGGGAGCGCCTAAATATTTTTTAAAATTAGGTTTCACTTCTGAAAATTTGGGATTCAGTTAGATATTAATTCTTCTTGTCTAGTTAAAGGTTCATGAGATACAGACTTAAAAATTAATATATTATTTTTCTTAAAGCTGTAGAGATTTAAAGGAAAAAAGAGGTCCAAGGTTGTGGAGTCAGAAGATCTGGATTCTAGTTTTCACTCTGAAAATCAACAGCAGTGCCTTTGGGGGAGAGTTATTAATTTCTAGGGCTCAGTTTCTTCATCTACAGACACAGATGACACAGGTTGGCTAGAATGACAGCATTCTAAGAAGACTGCCTTCTTAGGCATATCTGCAACATATGACTCAGGAAGAAGCAATTCTTTGGCTCCTGGTGGTTCACGAATGTCCAACACTCAGCTTACAGAGTGAGACACAATAAAAGGGATTTTTATTTTATCACCATCTCCCTTGATTCTTCCACATGTATCCACTTTGCTATCTGCATTACCAAACTCAGGTTCAGCCACTCACCCCTCAAAAGCCAATTCTCAAGAGGTGTTGCCCTGAAAAGAAAGTTTGCTTTATTCAGGAGGCCAGCAATCTGGGGATAAGGTGGACTCATGTCCAAAAATCAGCTCCAATTCTGGACCATGGTGAAAGTTTGTAATTGGAGAAAGAAGAAATTGCCGGCAGTTAATCATTTGGGGAGGGTATTGGCGTCTTCATTATCTTCCATGTGTGCAGACTTTCTTCTGATTGGCTGGTGGTGAGGTAACTGGGTGGGGCTCCAGGACTCTTGGGCTCAGCCTGAAATTACCATCCTCCACCTGGATGGGGGCCTTAGTTCCTATAGAGAAACTCAATGATATTGTTATACATACATCCCTTGAGGAGGAACCAGGACCCTGTTTTATCACTGCACTTTTGTTTCTTTTCCTTTTTTAGGGCCCCACCTGCAGTGTATGGAAGTTTCCAGGATAGCAGTGGTATTGGAGCAGCAGCTGCTGGCCTACACCACAGCTTGAAGCAATGCTGGATTCTTAACCCATTGAACAGGGCCAGGGATCAAATCTGCATCCTCATGGATACTAGTCGACCACTGAGCCACAGTGGGAACTCCTACACTGTTTCATTTCTCCTCCTTTGTTTTTGCATCCCCTCCCTTTTCTGGTTAGAAATTGTTTGAATCTGCCCTTTGGAACTCGGGGAAGGTCAGGGAGGTTGAGTAAAGCCTATTCCCTAGGAACAAGAAATGGGACACACGGGAGTTTCTGGTTATGATGTTTATCAGTGGCTGAGAGGTTCTCACCTGGAGTACTTGTTAAATCCCATTCCAAATTTTCTGATCCAGGGGTTCTGGATGAAGCCGGAGAATTTGCATTTCAAGTTCCCAATGATACTGTGAGTAGATAGGATAAGGGTGTCCCCAGAAAGAAAAGCCGGCATGACTTTCTTGACATAAGAGAAGCCACTTTGTGATCTCAGCCCGGCCACAATGCTTGCCCTAGAACAGGTCTCAGTAATCAGTGATAGTAAGGGCAAGGAGGGAAGGCAGGAACAGAGGAAAAGCAATCAAGAAACAATAGTTCATGATAAGACAGAGCACTAGTTCCTGATAAGTATCACAGGAACTAAGGAGTGAGGGTGTGGACCCTGGCGACTTCAATTAACTCAAGTTTGGACTCTGTCGCCCTAGTTCCATGATGAATTCTCCTGTTCAAGCCTATGCATGTACCCTTAGCTTAAAACTTCCCTAATTTTGCTTTTCAGGGAAAACAGTGCTTTGGGAAAGATCCTCCGTGTTCTCCTCTTCTTGCTACAAGTAATAAACCCTTCCTTCTCTTGGCTTGGTTGTCTTTCGGCTTGACACCCACCAAGAAGGGAACCCAGTGTTAGGGGAACAATAATGATGCTGCTAATCTAGGAACCACACTTTGGGAACCATTGTTGTACATGACTGATTGGTGGTCACAATAAAGAGTGAGGTGGGGGTGATTGAGCACCGAGACAAGGGTGGTGGTTTTAAAGATGGGAGTGGGAGTTCCTATTGTGGCTCATCAGTATGAAAACCCAACTAGTATCCATGAGGATGAAGGCTCAATCCCTGGCTTCGTTTAGTGGGTTGGGGATCTGGTGTTGCCATGAGCTGTGGTATAGGTCGAAGACATGGTTCCGATCCAGTGTTGCTGTGGCTGTGGTGTGCAGCTGCAGGTTTGATTCGACCCCTAGCCTGGGAACCACCATATGTCACAGGTGTGGCACTAAAAAGCAAAAAAAGATGGGAATGGAAGAAGAGGATGGAATCATGAAAGAAACTGGCACATGGTTGTGATAGGTATGAGAAAAGCAGGGGAAAAGATCGATAAACTTAGAGGTCAAATCTGTAGACTGAAATGGCAAGGAAAAAAATGGAGAATGTTGGATGTAGAGCCATCTTGATCATCAGCAGGAAAAAAAATTCAGCCGTCATCATAAGTTAAACCCTTCTTGCTTTGTTCCGAGTTCCCCCAATAACAGAGATTATTCGGTAAGGACCAGCTCGTGAGGACAAAACGAACCCCAAAAGATTTGCAAGAATGCAAGGAAAGTGCTCTGGGTACTCACCAGAGATTGGGTAAGCAGTGATTGGCAGTGTTTACCCACATGACATGACCCATTTAGCAAGTCTCCCTGGTTGAGATTTATAGGATTGTTTCAAATCAGTCATTTGTGTAGACTCACACCCAAACCAGAAATTCTTGCCTAGGACAAGAAGCACAACTGTTGCCTCTGCTATTCCACACCTGCCTGGGGGGCTGTGAACCTTGACTCACTGTGCCACTTCCATGCATTTGCTCTCCCAGCACCTTAAGAACTAGAAAGTCAATGCTGGAATATCTGGGCTATAGCCAAAAAAGAAAAGAATTTAAAAAATTAAAAGTAAAAATTCCCCATATATCTTAGAAAGAGTAACAGAAATAAGCACACTGAAGGTAGGGACTTAACTTATTTGAACAGAGACATATTTCCCCTGGGACTGTGTCCTGTGTCGCCTCTGGAAAGGCAGGTCCACATTCTGTATGCAGTCCTCCCTGGCAGCTAAGGGCACATCTGGGGAAAGGTCTACCTCTGTGAACATCCTTTGGTCCTCAAATGCCTGTGTTGAGAACTGGGTCCTGCCTTTAAGGACATCTCATTTTGGTCAGCACTCTAGGGGTTACAGCAATCTGCTGGATAAACCAGATTGCTAATCTGACTTCTATCATATCTCCGTAAGAAATGCTTTCTAACTCTTTCTTTCCAGGAAGAAACGCTTTTACTCATATTTTCAATCAATATTTAGCAAGTGACATATATGGGCCGGGTGTTGTGTTAGGGAATACTATAGCGAACAAAACCAATAAAAAGGCTGGCATTCTGGGACTGGTATTACAATGGAGAGAGACAAAGAGTCTAAAACTGAATGAGGAGTTCTGTTGTGGCTCAGCAGGTTAAGGACCTATGAGGATGCAGATTTGATCCCTGGCCTCACTCAGTGGGCTAAGGATCCAGCATTGCTGCAAGCTGCAGTGTAGGTCTCAGGTGCAGCTCAGATACGGTGTTGCTGTGGCTGTGATATTGGCCAGCAGCTGCAGCTCCCGGAATTTCATATGCCACACGTGCGGCTGTAAAAAACAAAAACAAAAACAAAAAAGGAACCAATTATAGAGAATATTAGAAGATGAAGACTACTACAAGTAATAAAGCAAGTAAGGGGATGATGGAGTACAGGGAATAGGAGAATTATGAGTTTCCTTTTTTGTCTTTTTAGATCCACACCTACAGCATATGGAAGTTCCCAGGCTAGGGGTCAAATCAGAGCTGTAGCTGCTGGCCACAGCCACAGCCAGAGCCACGTCTTCGACCTATACCACAGCCCGTGGCAATGCCAGATCCTTAACCCACTGAGCAAGGCCAGGGATTAAACTTTTGTCCTCATGGATGCTAGTCAGATTTGATTCTGCTGAGCCATGAGGGGAACTCCCCGACTAGGATTTTCAGTATGCTATTTAAGGAGGGCTTCATTAGGAAAATGACAGATGAATACACACAAGGAAATGAGGGAACAAGTCTAGAGACTATGGGGGGAAAGCCATTTTGAAAAGGGAAATGCAAGACCAAGGACTCTAAGGCAGGCATGTGTCTAATACACACCAGAGAGGGCTGCACACAGAGACCCAGCCTTTAAGGCTTCGGGCATTTATTCTAAACTAGATGTGGTTCAGCCGGAGGGTACTGAGCAGGGGAGCAAAGTGCTCTGGACATTCCATGAAGGGCAGAGGACAGAAGGACAAAAGCAGAAGCAGAGAGAACAGTTAGGAAGTTACTAATCCAGGTGGAGTCAATGAGGCTGCTACAGTTCCAGAGGTGTCTTGAAAGTGGAATTGACAGTATTTCCTGGTTAGACAGTCATTGTCTTCTCCCTAAAACAGTGTTTAGGTAAATCTAAACACTATGAAGCTTTTGGGATGATCACTACACATCAGGGGTCAGGGATGGCTTAAAAGTAAACTAGGTATCAATTTCCAAATCTAATATCAAATTGCTGATTATTAAAAAAAAATCTATGATGGTATCATGATCTTTATTTGTTTTAAGACCATTAACTTTCAGTCTTTAAAAACAAAACAGCTGTGCAGAAGTTTATTGTTATTTAACACAAAATAAAAAAATAAGGAAATATTTTTATACATTCACATGATAGGATATTGCATTGGAATCGAAATTATATTTATGAGGGATTTATTAAATGACTTAGGAAATGGGAGTTCCAGTGGTGGCTCAGTGGTTAATGAACCCAACTAGGGTTAGGGTTAGGGTTCCGACTAGGAACCATAAGGTTGCGTGTTCAATCCCTGGCCTCGCTCAGTGGTTAAGGATCCGGCACTGCCGTGGGCTGTGGTGTAGGTTGCAGATGCGGCTTGGATCCCGCATTGCTGTGGCTCTGGCGTAGGCCAGCAGTGACAGCTCCGATTGGACCCCTAGCCTGGGAACCTCCATATGCTGTGGGAGCGGCCCAAGAAATGGCAAAAAGACAATAAATAAATAAATAAATAAATAAATAAATAAAGACTTAGGAAAATGCTTGTGTGAAAAGAGGGTGAAAAAAACAGGGGTGAAAAATTGTCATCTGGAGATGGAATTAAGATGGTGGAAAAGGACTGGAGCTCAACTTCTCTCCTAAAATCAACAAAATTCACAACTAAAGCCTGAGCAATCTTCAACCAAATGGACTGGAAACCTTAAAAAAGATATCCTACTCCAGAAGACAAAGAGGAGGCCACATCAAGAGGTAGGAGGGGTGATTAAGTGATACAAGCAACCCCGTACCTCCTGGGTGGGAAGCTCCACAGACTGGAAACTGGTTCACAGAGACTCACCTACAGGAGTGAGAGTTCTGAGCCCCACATCAAACTCTCTAGTGTGGGGATCTGGCACTGGGAGAAAGAGCCCCTGCAGCATCTGGCATTGAAGGCCAGTGGGGCTTGTGTGCAGGAGCTCCACGGGACTGGGGGAAACGGAGACCCCATTCTTAAAAGGCACACACAGAGTTTCACGTGCACTGGGTCCCATGGCAAAGCAAAGTCTCCATAGGAATCTGGGTCAAACCTGACAGTAGTTCTTGGGAGACCTTCTGGGAAAACAGGGGTGAATGTGGCTTGTTGTGGGGAAAGGACATTGGAAGCAAAGCTCTCCGGATTATTCAATATTCAGCAGCTACCTTTCTCTGGAGGTGGCATTTTGGGAAAATCTGGCCCCACCATCAGTCAGAGCTGAGAAGCCCCAGGGCAAACAATAATCCAGGTGGGATCACAGCCCCACCCCTCAGTAAACAGGCTTCCCAAAGACCCCCCAAGCAAACAGCCACCTCTAATCCCATCCAGAGACAAAGCCCCACCCACCAGAGGGGTTAGAATCAGCTAACAATCAACAACAAGAAAAAACTGCAAAAAACACAAAGACGTGGAGACCAAACAACCAATGGATCACTGAAGAAATCAAAGAGGAAATTAAAAAATACCTAGAAGCAAATGACAACAAAGATACGACATTCCAAAACCTATGGGATGAAGCAAAAGCTGTTCTAGGAGGAAAGTTTATAGCAATAATACAAGCCCACCTCAGGAAAAAAGAAAAAGCTCAAATAAACAAGTTAACTTTACATCTAAAGCAGCTCGAGAAAGAACAGACAAGACCTAAAGTTAGTAGAAGGAAAGAAATCATGAAGATCAGAGCAGAAATCAATGAGATAGAAACCAAGAAAACCATAGAAAAGATCAATGAAATGAAAACCTGGTTCTTTGAAAATATCAACAAAATTGATAAACCCTTAGCCAGACTGATCAAGATAAAAAGAGAGATGACTCAAATCAATTAAATTAGAAATGAAAAAGGAGAAGTAACAATGGACATCATAGAAATACAAAGGATCATAAGAGACTACTATATGCAACTATATGCCAATAAAACAGAAAACCTAGAAGAAATGGACAGATTCTTAGAAAAATACAATCTTCTAAGACTAGACCAAGACGAAATAGAAAAATGAATGGACCAATCACAGTCCAGGACCAGATGGCTTCACAGGCGAATTCTGTCAAACATTTAGAGAAGAGCTAACACCTCTTCTTCTGAAACTATTTCAAAAAATTGCAGAGGAAGGGATACTCCCAAACTCATTCCATGAGGCCACCATCACCCTGATACCAAAACCAGACCAAGATACCACATACAAAAAAAGAAAACTACAGGCCAATTCCACTGGTGAACATCGATGCAAAAATCCTCAACAAAATACTAGCAAACTGCATCCAACAATACATTAAAAGGATTGCACATCATGATCAAGTAGGATTTATCACAGGGATGCAAGGTTCTTCAATATCCACAAATCAATCAGTGTGATACATCACATTAACAAACTGAACAATAAAAACCATATGATCCTCTCAATAGATGCAGAAAAAGCCTTTGACAAAATCCAACACCCATTTCTGATAAAAACCCTTCAGAAAGTGGGCATAACAGGAACTTACCTCAACATATATGACAAACCCAGAGCTGACTTCATTCTCAGTGGTGAAAAGCTGAAAGAATTCCCGCTGAGATCAGGAACAAAACAAGGATGTCTGCTGTCACCACTACTATTCAATATAGTTTTTGAAGTCCTAGCCACAGCAATCAGAGAAGTAGAAGAAATAAAAGGAATCCAAATTGGAAAGGAAGAAGTAAAACTATCACTATTTGCAGATGACATGATATTATACCTAGAGAATCCTAAAGATGCTACCAGAAAACTGTTAGAGCTCATCCATGAATGTGGCAAAGTCGCAGGATACAAAATTAATACACAAAAATCGATGGCATTTCTATACACTAACAATGAAAGAGCAGAAAGAGAAATAGGGAAGCAATCCCGTTTACCATCGCATCCAAAAGAATAAAATACCTAGGAGTAAACCTACCTAAAGAGACAAAAGACCTATACTCTGAAAACCATAAGACACTGATGAAAGAAATCCAAGATGACACCAATAAATGGAAAGATATACCATGCTCGTGGATTGGAAGAGTTAATATTATCAAAATGACTATACTACCTAAGGCAATATACAGATTCAATGCAATCCCTATCAAATTACCAAGGACATTTTTCACAGAACTCAAACAAAATATTTTAAAGTTTGTTTGGAAGCACAAAAGACCCAGGATAGCCAAAGACATCCTGAAAAAGAAAAACGGAGCTGGAGGAATCAGGCTCCCGGACTTCAGACTATACTACAAAGCAAATCATCAAAACCGTATGTTACTGGCACAAAGAGAAATAATAGATCAGTGGAACAGGATAGAAAGCCCAGAATTAAACTCATGCACCTATAGCCAACTAATTCATGACAAAGGAGGCAAGAATATACAATGGAGAAAAGACAGTCTTCAATAAATGGTGCTGGGAAAATTGGGCAGCCACATGGAAAAGAATGAAATTAGAACACTCCCTAACACCATACACAAAAATAAACTCCAAATGGATTAAAGACCTAGATATAAGACCAGACACTATCAAACTCTTAGAGGAAAACATAGGCCAAACACTCTCTGACTTAAATGACAGCAGCATCTTCTCAGATCCACCTCTTAGAGTAATGACAATAAAAACAAAAATAAACAAATAGGACCTAATCAAACTTAAATGTTTCTGCACAGCAAAGGAAACTCAAAACAAAATGAAAAGACAACCCACAGAACGGGAGAAAATCTTTGCAAAGGAGTCGACTGACAAGGGATTAATCTCCAAAATTTATAAACACCTTCTGCAACTCAATACCAAAAAAACAAACCCCATAAAAAATGGGCAGAATATCTAAACAGACAGTTCTCCACAGAAGGCATAGAGATGGCCAAAAAATACATGAAAAGATGTTCAACATCACTCATTATTAGAGAAATGCAAATCAAAACCACTAGGAGGTACTACCTTACACCAGCCAGAATGGCCATCATCCAAGAGTCTACAAACAATAAGTGCTGGAGAGGGTGTGGAGAAAAAGGAACCCTATCACACTGTTGGTGGGATTGTAAATCGGTGAAACCTCTGTGGAAAACAGTATGGAGATGCCTCGGAAAACTAAAAATAGAACTGTCATTTGATCCAGCAATCCCACTCCTTGGCATCTATCCAGAGAAAACCATGACTCGCAAAGACACATGTACTCCGATGTTCACTGCAGCACTATTTTCAATAGCCAAGACGTGGAAACAACCTAAATGTCCATCCTCAGAGCAGTGGATCAAGAAGGTGTGGTACATGACTACAATAGACTATTACTCAGTCATTAAAAGGAGCGAAATACCGGCATTTTTAGCAACATGGATGGACCTAGAAATTATCATGCTAAATGAAGTCAGTCAGACAATGAGACACCAACATCAATGCTTCCACCGACATGTGGAACCTGAAAAAAGGACAGAATGAACTTCTCTGCAGAACAGATACTGACTCACAGACTTTTAAAAACTTATGTTCTCCAGAGGAGACAGTTTGGGGGGTAGCAGATGCGCTGGGGTTGTGGGATGGAAATCCTATAAAATTGGATTGTGATGATCATTGAACAACTACAAATGTAATAAATTCATTGAGTAATTTTAAAAAAGAAAATAAACTATCTCAATGGTGTAAATATGCCAAAAGTTATCAGTAACTACTCATAAAAAGTATCATTGAACCACTACAAATGTAATAAATTCATTGAGTAATTTTAAAAAAGAAAATAAACTATCTCAATGGTGTAAATATGCCAAAAGTCATCAGTAACTCATCATCATCAAGATGATGGTTTGGGCCTTATTTATGCTTCTTTCTACTATACTTTTCAACTAGGTTAAGATGAGACAGAGTTCCCTGGTGGCCTAGTGGTTAAGGATCGAGCATTGTCACTGCTGTGGCTTGCTGGCCCAGGAACTTCCACATGCCAAGGGTGTGGCCAAAAAAAAAGAAAAGAAAAGAAAATGATGAGACCATTTTCCTGTTATAATAATATTTAAAAAGACCCCAAAAAACTAAATGAGAAATTTACAGGGAAAAGCCCCCTTCTATGGCTGCTTTCTATTTATCCTGAGATGAGATGGGGGAGGCAATGTGGCAGGCTTATTCAGGCAGATCAGTCCTACCAAAGGGAAGAAAGGCAGCATGTTTAAGTCTCCCCAGATATGCCTTCCCAGTGTGGCTCCCAACCCTTCTCAGAAGAATTCATCCCTCCTTTCTCTCCTCTTGACACCTGACCTCTCTCACCTCCCCCATCACAGGCTCCACCAGGCTTTTCTCCAGGGTAGAGTTAGCTAGTCCACCATTGTGCCATGACTAATTATCATTTTTCTTCATTTGCATATGCTTTTTAAAAAGCATATTATACTTCCTGCATATTATATATCCTACAAGGACATTATAATAGCCTTAAACCCAGGGGAGACTTTGCCACAGTTTGGGCTGAATCTCTGCTCCACTTGATTGGAGGCTAACTTTGCTCTTGGGTCACTTCACTGATGAAATGGTAGCCAGATTATAAACAGCCATGCTCACCTCCTCCTTTCATCACCTCTGTCTACAGGGACCTTTCTGACTTTATTCTCTCAAATGCACTAATTTAGTGTATTTCTAATAGCAAAGCATATGAATTAGTTGTATATACATGTCTATATATTCTATATATAATATATATACATTACTGTAGTTCTACAAACATTATAACACAATAAGGCAACTTAGTAGTGTAATTACTAGGAGTTACACATTAGTAGTGTAATTTTTTTCCCTCTTCCATACACTTTCCTTCTGGAGGTAAAAGTGGAGAAGCAGAACAGAGAGGAAAGAAGGAAGAAAAGAACAAAGAGGAAGGGGAAGGCCCACAGAGAGCATCCCAAAGTTGTAACTACTTCAGGAAAGTGGCATAAAATAAACTCTCCGAGGCGATATAAAAAACCGGGGCACTTCTAGTCCCTTTGTGCTATTCAATACCTACTAGCCCTGGGGGCTCGGAACTAAAGGGTAGGAACTCTTCATTGAGGCAAAATAAGTATTGCTATCTCTTCTGATAAACTCAATTAGTGCAGTTCGCCATATTTTTTAGCTTCCTTTTTTTTTTTTTTTTTTTTTTTTTTTTGAACACAGTTATTACATTAAACCATGTAACTCCTTCAGCCAATGAATGGTGAGTGGAAGTAAAGGGTGTCACTTTCAAGGGCTAATTGTAAGAGACAGTGTATGATTTATCAGGCTTTCCCTTTCTGTGTGCCATGGCCACATGAAAGCCCAGGTCTGAGAATAAAAGCAACCCAGAGCAGCATCCTTCTTCCTCCCCCAGAGACAGTGATGAGGAATAGAATGATGTTGTTTAAAGCTATTGCTAACTTGTAGGTTTGCTTGTTACTCAGGTGACAACCTACCCTGATAGATACTTATACTGGTTTAAGTTAATTGTAAAACATGGGCTTTCTCTAGGATTTCCAACAATTGAGATCAAGGAAATAGATTATAAACAAAGACCAACAAAATCAGAAGAAGTGTACACAACAGTACACTTATATAGCAGGGCTGAGACTGCTATTCTTAAAAAGGCCTTCTTGGAGTTCCTGTGGTGGCTCAGAGGGTTAAGAACCTGATATAACATCCGTGAAGATGTGGGTTCAATTCCTAGCCTTGCTCAATGGGTTAAAGATCTGATATTGCCATGAGCTGCAGTGTAGCTCGCAGATGTGGGTCGGATCTGGTGTTGCTGTGGCTGTGGTGTAGGCCTCAGGTGCAATTCCAATTTGACACACCTAGTCTGGGAATTTCCACATGCAGCAGGTGTGGAGGGAAGGAGGAAGGGAGGATCTTCTTGCGAGGCTAGTCCCTGGCTCAGGTCTGGGAACTTAGATTTCATGAAGGTTCCCACCATTACCTACAATAGTGATATAATAACTCCCTGTGCTAAAACTGTGAGGTACAAACAACTTGGTTTATGCTAAATATCTGCTTTCCTTCTGAGTCTGAAATTTAGGCACATACAAGGCAAAGGGTGAGTACATGACCAGCCCTCAGAAAAAACCTAGAGTGCCAAGTCTCCAATGAGCTTCTGTCGAAGAAAACATATTATAGGTTATTGTCACAAACTGTTGCTAGGAAGTCAGGTGCAACCCAGGTGAACCACTGGGAGAGGACCCTGGGACTTAAGTCTTGTTTCCTGTAGACCTGGCTCCGTGAACCTTTTCCGTCTGCTCATCTGGCTTTATGTCCTTTCATTCTATAAGTCACAACCATGAGTATGACTAGATGATAAATCCTGTGAGTTCTCCTAGCAATGCATCAAACTTAGGGGTCTTAGAGACCTCCAACTCAGTAAAAACCATGAGCAGAGCTGAAAAATAAGAAAAAAAATTTTGACTCAAAATCTTTACTGGAGTCACAGATACAGAATGTAAAATTGCTTCTTGTAAAATGTGTAAAATGACTAAAGAAATAAAGGACAGAATCACACATTTGAAGAAGAAACCAAGGAAAAACAGACATATTTGAAAAATAACCAAATGGAATCCTTAAATGTGAAAGAGTTTGAAGATATAATGGGTGAGAATTTTTATTTTTGGCTGTGCCAATGGCATGCAAAAGTTCCCATGCCAGGGAATCAAACCTATGCCACAGCAGCAGTCTGGGCTGCTGAAGTGACAACACCAGAGCCCCAAACTATTCCAGATTTTTTCAGAATCAGTAAGATATGTGACTCCATAGACTTGAAAAGAAATGTGACTCCATAGACTTGAAAAGAATAATATATACCAAACAGGATTAAAAAAAAAAAAAAGAAAAATCAATGACTAGCCATATTTTAGTGAAAGAGTAGATCATAGAAGGTAAAGATCTTAAAAGCAGCCAAAGGAGAAAGGCAAAGGCAGATCACATATCAAAATCATAATCAAAAGGAGAGAAGACTAACAGCAATAATGGAAACCAGGAGAAGGTACAATAATACTGCCAAAGTGCAAAGAGAAAATAATATCAGTTTAGAATTCAGACCCTGAAAAAACAATTTTTTTTTTTTTAAAAGTAAAAACAGGGGTGAATTTAAAATATTTTCAAGGAGCACTGTGGAGCAGCAGGAACCAACATGTAGGTACGATCCCTGGCCTCACTCAGTGGGTTAAGGATCTGGTGTTGTCATGAGCTGTGGTGTAGATCACAGACTCGGCTCAGATCTGGTGTTGCTATGGCTGTGGTATAGGCTGGAGGCTACAGCTCTGATTCAACCCCTAGCCTGGGAACCTCCATATACTGCAGGCATGGTCCTGAATAGAAAAAAAAGTTTCAAGATCTTTTTTTACTTTATCTTGTAAATAGATAATTTTACTATCAGCAGATCTTTGCTAAAAGAATTTTCAAAGCATACTTTGGAAATTTGGAAAGCATTCTAATTTTCAGGGCATACTTCAAAAAGAGAGAGGAAATCATCCCAAAAGAACAGTCTGAAATACAAGGAATATATGAAGTGGTACATATTTCTTGGATTCTAAATAAGTAGTGTTCGTATAAAGTGATTATAGCTTATAGGGTTATAATAGGGTAAAACTATCATACCATAATGCCATATAAATTGTGCTAATGTAGCTGAAATGCAGCAACATCTTTGAATTGCTTGACAAATAAGCTGAGATATTCGTTTGACTTAAATCTTTGTGAAGTTAAAAAAAGCATGGTAAAATTTAAGATTAACCACTAAAACAAAATAAACAAATGAGAAATTCTAAAACTTCTAAGCCTTCAGTGGGAAGAACTATGGGATATAGAAACAAACACAAAACTAGAAAAAACAGACAAAGGAGTTCTCATCGTGGCTCAGAGGAAACAAATTCAACTAAGAACCATGAGGTTGTGGGTTCAATCCCTGGCCTCGCTCAGTGGGTTGAGGATCCAGCATTGCCATAAGCTGTGGTGTAGGTCGCAGACATGGCTCACATCTGGCGTTACTGTGGCTGTGGTATAGGCTGGCAGCTGTAGCTCTGACTGGACCCCTAGCCTGGGAACCTCCATATGTTGCAGGTGCGGCCCTAAAAAGACAAAAGACAAAAGACAAAAAAAAAAAAAAAAAAAAAATTAAAAAAAAAAAGAAAGAAAAAACAGACAAAAAAACAAAGGGAGCACAGAACAAATAGATTAAATAGAAACATAAACATGATGGTAGAAACAAATTTAATATAATCATACTGAATATTAATAGATTAAATTTTTCAGGCAAGAAAGAAATTACCAGTGATTGGATATAAGGTAAAATTCAGGTCATGTTATTTACAAGGGACATTCCTAAAAGGACACAGAAATTAAAGGATATGTATGTATGCATATGAATATATGTATATATGTGTGTGTGCAGACACACACACACACACCAGGCAACTATTCACCAAAAGAAACAATGAAAGGCCACCTTTAATTAATAAATGAATATTTAGAATCAAGAGAATCCCTATGAAATGGTAAACATTATACTTACCAGGAAGATAAAAAATTCTAACTTTGTATGCATCTAGTGAAACAGTCTCAAGATACATAAAGCAAAAATGGACAAAATTTAGCAATCAAAAAATAATACTTTAAACACTGTCATCCTAACTTGATAGTGTAGAAAAAAAAAAAAAAAAGAACAATGAGACACCACAGCACATCTACTAGAGTGGCCAAATTTCTGGAACACTGACACCCAAAGCTGGCAAGAATGTGGAGCAACAGGAACTCTCATTCGCTACTGGAGAGAATGCAAAATGGTACAGCCACTTCGGAAGACAATTTGGCAGTTTCTTACAAAACTAATAACTCTTATCGTACAATCCATCAATCATGCTCCTTGGTAATCATTCAAGGAAGTTGAAAACATATGTCCACACAAAAGCCTACATACAGGTATTTACAGCAGCTTTATTTATAATTGCCAAAATTTGGATGGACTGAATTTGAATGGATAATCTGTGGTACATCCAGACAATGGAATACCATTAGGCACTAAAACGAAATGCGCTCTTGAGCCATGAAAAGACATGGAGATGCCTGTTACTGAGTGAGATGCACATTCTAAGTGAAAGAAGACAATCTAAAAGGCTATATACTATTCACTTCCAACTCTATGAGTCTAGAAATGGAAAAACTATGGAGACAGTAAAAAGACCAGTGGTTGTCAGGGGTAGCGTGGGGTTGACTAGGTGAGATGATGCCCAGAGAATTTGGGGGGCAATGAAAATACTCTTGTAATAGTTTAATGATGGATACATGTTATTATACATTTGTCCAGACCCACAGTATGTGCACCAGCAAGAGTGAACCATAACATATGCTATGGACTCTGGGTGATTATTATAGTGTATCAATGTAGCTCAATAACTGTAACAAAATAAGACTGGTGGAGGATGTTGACATGGGGGAGGCTATGCCTGTGTGGTGGGGGCAGGGGTGAAATGGGAAATCTCTGCATATTCTCAATTTTGCTATGAATCTAAAACTGTTCTAAAAATAAAGTTTTAATAAAAAAGAGTATTGAAATCTAAAGAAAATATTGGGGAAAAGAATACTATATGATAATATCTTTAAGTAATCTGACAGATTGAGACAAATTCTGGGACCACATTTGTAATTATTCATTACCAAGCAGGTCATAACAATGAGGTCATACCTATACAGCCTACATCCCACAATCCCACATTATACTCTGAATACCCCAAACAATAGATACTAGGAAGAATCAAAGGGAGAATTAAAAGTAGTTCTAAAATTCTGCATATTATAAGTGTCATAAAATAAAGATAAATGAGAGTAAGGTCTACTCTCATTTTTCCTTAACCCAATTTTTATTAATTAAGAATTCTGTTGGCTCACCAGCAATATATTTGCTTGAAGAAAACAATTCTGCAATGTTGACATTTTAGTGTCATTTTATACTATACAAAGCCTTATTTACATAGTTCTTGAGAATATATTTCGGTTTTCCACCCACTATCCCAAGTGTGAAGTGATATCAATTACATTGGATTTACAAAGGAGCGTAAAAGAGAAAACAATCTACAATTTAATACACAGCATGACATTAGTGGTTATTTTTACAGTTCCACTGAATTTTTCTGCCAGTGACATTTCAGAGTGAAGCTGAGTAGATTTCCACAGAGAATCAAGAGTATAACAGTCCAAAATATTTTACAGGTGATACCTGACAGTTTATGAGTAGCTGCAAATCATTTTTTCCCCCATTTTTTCCCCAAAGTCTCGGATGATGAAGAGGAATCGTGACTTTCACCACCACTATAGTGCTCATACAAAGTCTGAAATTAAAAAAAAAAAACAAAAAACAACTTTTTCGTAACTTTTAAAACTCAATGTTTTACCATATCAGATGAATAAAGGTAACTCCAAATATTCTAATATGATTTTTTTTTTCTTTGTCTTTTTGCCTTTTCTAGGGCTGCTTCCCACGGCATATGGAGGTTCCCAGGCTAGGGGTCGAATCAAGAGCTGTAGCCGCCAGTCTATACCACAGCCATAGCAATACGGGATCTGAGCCGTGTCTGCAACCTACACCACAGGTCATAGCAATGCTGGATCCTTAACCCACTGAGGGAGGCCAGGGATTGAACCTGCAACCTCATGGTTCCTAGTCAGATTTGCTAACCACTGAGCCACGACGGGAACTCCCACATATTCTAATATGTAACACATTTCTTTCCTCTCCTTATAATTAGGAAATTATTTTATACACTATTGGAGAAAATTTAAAAAATTTTAAACACCTAGCTAGGCCCTGGGAATGAGTTACCATGAAATGCAGATCAATATTTCTGTAAGAAAAGTGTAACATAGCTATTTATAAGCATATGTATGCATCCTCAAGTTCTTCTTGATCCCTTTTTCTTTTTGATGTTTCAACACAACTTTTGTTCATCTTTTATTTTCATTACAGTTGATGTACATATTATACAGCAAACTTTTTAAAAAACTGAAGTATAGTTGACTTACAATGTTGTGTTAATTTCTGGTGTACAGCAAAGTGATTCAGTTATATACATTTTTTTTTTCCATTATGGGTTAATACAAGATATCTTACTTTTTGTTAAATAAAGCCAGTCTTTATTTAAGAAATAAATAAATACACTCATCAGGAAATATTCTGATGTTTAAACTAAAGAACAGAAGATATTTTCAAAAATCATACAATTGTTTTTTTATTTTTATTTTTTTGCTTTTCAGGGACACACTTGTGGCATATGGAGGTTCCAGGCTAGGGTTTGAATTAGAGCTACAGCCACTAGTCTACACCACAGCAACACAGGATCCAAACCGTGAATATGACCTACACCACAGCTCATGGCAATACCAGATCTTTAACCCAGTGAGCTGTAAGGCCAGGGATTGAACCCGCATCCTCATGGATCCTAGTCGGATTCGTTAACCTCCTTGCCATGAAAGGAACTCCATACAATTGTTATATAAATAAAATGGTAGAAATTTAAACATGGAGATATGAAATAGAGAAAAATCAGAACACAAATTTTGTTCAATTCCTAAAGCTATTGATTTAGCTATCAGCACTTGAAAAAAATTGAGAAAAAAATTAACCTTATATCATTTGGATGCAAATACAATGGTGAATATACAGTAAATTCCTCCAAATGTATCCAAGTTTTTAATACCTTAGAATGGTGTTACCGAGCTAAGAGTATTCCCCAAAATTAAGGTATGGATAGAAAGAGGCATTGGGAGACTAGAAGGTTTGAGACATTTGCTTTGAGAAATATATTGACTGCTACTACAGCTTCACGGAAGTCATTACACATGACAAGTCCTATGATTTCTATAAGATGCTTTAAGCAAAAAATTGGATAGGAGAAATGACTTCAAAGGCCAATTTTTTTCTTAAAAAAAAAAAAAGAAATGAATTCAAAAGCTGTGTTAAAAATGGTCCTGATTTAAAAGATTTCTTGGAGTTCCCGTCATGGCATAGAGGAAATTAATCTGACTAGCATCCATGAGGATGCAGGTTCAATCCCTGGCCTCACCCAGTGGGTTAAGGATCCAGTATTGCTGTGAGCTGTGGTGTGGGTTGCAGATGCGGCTCGGACCTGGCGTTGCTGTGGCTGTGGTGTAGGCTGGCAGCTACAGCTCTGATTCGACCCCTAGCCTGGGAAACTCCATATGCGGCAGGAGAGGCCCTAAAAAGCCAAAAAAATGAAAAAGAAAAAAGATTTCTTATTAAATTTATTCCAGTTGAGACCTGACAGCAATCCTTTGAATGTAATTTATATGACAATCCATGTTCAGTTGTGCTGTCTGAACAATAAGAATGTAAATCAAATTAATCTATATTTGTCAAAAAGCATGTAAAGTATCTAAATAGAGAAATACATAGTTAATCTGATGATTGGGCCATCTTTTCTTTGGATTATCTGTTTAAAGTATCTAAGTCACTAAACTATACAAAACAATTCAAATTAGCATAGACAGAGATTAGACAGACTTACTTTAGCAGCTTTCAAAATCGAGTTAGGAGAATTCAGGCCAACAAGTTGGCCCAGGACATATTTCATTTCTTCAGTGGTTCCCTTAGCCATTTGGTTACCTGTAAAAAATATATGTATAATCAATAACACACTGGTATCAAACAAGAAAGTATAAGCTCATTTATAAATATGTATTCTGCTAAAAAGCACAAAAACTACCAAGCATGTAATTTATGCTAGGATAAGTAAAAATGAATGCTAGCAAGTAAAGAGGCAATTTCATTTATTTTCGTATTTGTCATTAAGGAAGGAGGCAGGCAGGAAAAGAGTAGCCAAAAGACTGTTTATATCAGCAGTCTGGTAATAAACTTATTTATTTTTTGCAGTCATAATATTAATTTCTTATTATTAAAGTATAATTAATTGACAATATTTCTTCAAGTTCTGTTGTACAGCAGTGACCCAATCACACAGTTCCCTGTGCTGTACAGTTCGGCCCATTGCCCATCCATTCCAAATATAACAGTTTGCATCCCAAAAACCCCCAAAATGCCCACCCATCCCACTCCCTCCCATTTCCCCCCAGGGAACCCCAATAAACTTATCTTTAAATAAGTACCTGGATGAGTTTGAATCTGAACATATGGATGTGCCAGAAGCTCAGGGATGGATATCCTCTTTTTAGGATCTCTTATTAAACAACACTATAAAAATAAAGATTAATTAAAAAAATAAAGCAAGTTTTCTTATACAATATTGATAAAATATTCTTCTAGACTGCATATTACAGAAGCTGCTTTCTAAAGAGCCTACTTAGAAATGGCAAGATTATTTTACAGGTTATTTTTAAAAAATCCCCAAGTATTCCTAAGGTTTAAAATATTTTCAAAAAGTATTTAGGAGTTCCCTTCGTGGCTCAGTGGAAACAAGTTTAACTAGCATCCAGAAGGATGCAGGTTTGATCCCTGGCCTCATTCAGTGGCTTGGGGACCTGGTGTTGCCATGAGCTTTGGTGTAGGCTGCAGACGAGGCATGGATCCCACGTTGTTGTAGCTGCGGCGGAGGCTGGCAGCTATAGCTCAGATTCAGCCCCAGCCTGGGAACCTATGTATGCTGTAAGTAAGTAAGTAAATAAATAAATAAAATAAAAAGTATTTAATTTTCATATTTGTAATTAGTATTAAATATTGGAAGTATTAATAGCATTTAATACTAATTCAGTCAGCAATTCCTTTCAACAGACCAGTTATATCTAAGACGATTACATAATCCCAATCATTTCAGTTATTTTTTAAGTAAACAAATAGTATATGAAACATAATTCTTCTCTATTGATAGAGTATTAACATTACCTTTAATACATCTTGAAGATCCTTCTCTGGAATATCAGGAAATTCAATTTCATGATTAGGGTCAATTATGGCATGTAATTTAGAAATCTGATTAATTATATGCTGAAATGGTGTTTTCCCGTAAGTCATATAGTACAAAATGCAACCCAAGGACCAAACATCACTTTTGGGGCTTATCTAAGTTTAAAAAAAAAAAAAAAAAAAAAAAAGAGCAAGTTACTGCTATTTTAATATAAAATTAAAATAATATTATACACACACATATAAATACACCCTAATATTTAAAATCACAACTAAACCTCAATAAATGTGTAAGAATTAGATTATGTTCATGGCAAAACATCCTTTTCTAGTTTTTATTACATTTGGTTATTTTATCAAAATAAATGAAGTTCATATTAAATCTTTCAACAAACTCAAAATTAAAATATCCCAACTAAACTGTTACATTCTTGTCAGCCTGTGAAAATACAAAACTAAAAACAATAACTGCAAATTTCAAATTTACTTGTTTTCCCCCAAATTATTAGATTACAATAAATTTTTATATAAATTATTCATATGTTAAAAAGGTTATTTAAACTGAGCTATCTTAAACCCAAGAACACAAACTATAGAGCCAGGCTGGGCTAAGCTTGAATCCTGGCTTTCTCACAAAGGTATTTAAACTGAGCTAGCTTAAACCCAAGAACACAAACTATTTAGCCAGACTGGGCTGGGCTGGAATCCTGGCTTTCTCACTAGTTGGTAATTCTACACATCTGTTTTACCTCTAAAACAGAAATAATAAAAATACATTGTTGTGGACATTAAATGATATAAACATGAGGTATGGGTAAGCATAAAGAATAGTTTCTGGTTATAATATGTACTCAATAAATATTATTATTAAATGTTCCATGTATTAAATAATCTCATTAGAAATAATGCAATATTATAATAATTACCTTTGACTTTAAAAAGAACATGATTAAGAACAAACACATCAGTGAGCATAAAAAGAATGGCTAAATTCCTTTTAACCACATGCTCTACACAAAGGATTAATCTAAACCAAATGAAACACATAGGTAGAAGAAAAAAACAGATGTATATAACCAAATCCAAAAAAGAAGAAAAAGGGAAAAGAAAGCAGAGACAGAATATTAATATTAGAAAAATAGAACATGACAAAATATTTCTACCACAAGAGAGAAAGCCATTTCATAGTGATAAAAAGTATAATTAATGAAGAGAAGGTAGTTATGAACTTCTATGCATTGAAACCACATTTAATAGAACTAGATTAAGCAAAAACTTTATTAAAGTCTTTGAAGGGGGGAGGATTTTAATATGCCTTTTGGTACATGACAGATAAATTAGATCCCATTATCCAAACACAAAGAAAACTGAAAATTAAAAAAAAAAGAACCTTCTCTTCCTCCACTTGGAAATTTAAGTATTTCTAAATGCTAATCATGGACTCAGAATTTCAGATTCTGGGAAAAAGGCAGTGGGGTTTGTCAGACTCTCCAAATCCCCAGATAAGACAGAGCAGTGTGGTGGCAAAGCCATACACATCTGGAAAATATCTACAATAAAACCAGAACGTGAATGGAGACAAATCCCCAACAGCCACAAGTCCTGCAAGGCAGAGGCATCTGCAGCAGAGGGAATGACCTCAGAATAGTAACCTCAGAACAGCAACCGCGAGGAACCAACAAGCATTCACTGGAAAGAACAGAGCTAGACTGGGAGGGGTTTTGAGCCCTTCTACAGCAGGGACTACCTCACATGTTGAGATAAAAATATCTTCTATTCAGTACCACTAAAGTCACTGGGTAGCAGGTGATTCAGTTGAATTGAGATTTACCAATACTACATACTAAGTTGACAAATGGAAAAAAAACCTAAATACTACACATAGTTCAAAATAAATTTAAAGTAAAACTGAATGAAACAATTTAAATGCCGAAAATTAGAAATTTTGGAAATTGATGAAAATGGGAAACACTACTGTAAAACCTACAAGTACCAGCTAAAGTAAAAACTCAAAGTAAAATTTAGTTGTAATTTTAAATTATAGAGAATACTAAAATTAAACTAGTAATTATTTAAATACGGAAGCTAGGAAAAAACGTAAGGGGAATATAAATAATAAGGATAAAAGTAGAAAATAATTAGAGAGTAAATGAAATTAGAATTAATAAATAAAATCAAGACCTGGGTCTTTAAAATTAACACTCCATGGCAGGTCTAATCAAGAAAAAGAAAAAAGAGACAAATCTAAATGTTAAAAGGGAAGCTAAAAAGATATAAAAAGAATTTTTTGGAGTTCCCGTCGTGGCGCAGTGGTTAACGAATCCGACTAGGAACCACGAGGTTGCGGGTTCGGTCCCTGCCCTTGCTCAGTGGGTTAACGATCTGGAGTTGCCGTGAGCTGTGGTGTAGGTTGCAGACGCAGCTCGGATCCTGCGTTGCTGTGGCTCTGGCGTAGGCCCGTGGCTACAGCTCCGATTGGACCCCTAGCCTGGGAACCTCCATATGCTGCGGGAGCGTCCCAAAGAAATAGCAAAAAGACAAAAAAAAAAGAATCTTTTATAAGAGAGACTAGGTGGCATAATTTTGTGCCAGCTATTTGAAAAGATATTTAGAAGTCACATTTTTCTCAGAAGGAAAATTTAATTTTGTAAATAAAAGCATATTTATTGTTGTTTCTAGGTGAATAATGTACTAAGTGCTTTAATCCTCAATTACTTTTATGGGGCAAAGGCAGGGGGTGGGGATACACCCACCATACATGGAAGTTCCCAGACCAAGGATCAAACCTGAGCTACAGCAGTGACATTGCCAAATCCTTAACCACTAGGCTACCAGAGAACTCCCTCAATTACTTTTAAAATAGGTACTGTTTGGGAGATCCCACTGAGGCGAATGGAAAGGAATCCAACTAGTATCCGTGAGGACGCAGGTTCCATCCCTGGCCTCACTCAGTGGGTTAAGGATCCAGCATTGCCATGAGCTATGTTGTAGGTCGAAGATGCAGCTCGGATCCCGTGTTGCTGTGGCTGTGGGGTAGGCTGGCAGCTGCAGCTCCAATTCAACTCCTACCCTGGGAACTTCCATATGCCGCAGGTGCAGCCCTAAAAAGCAAAAATAAATAAATAAATAAATAAAAGCACAATATTAAAAGAACAATCTCAAATCAATGAAGGATGAAACTGAATCCCATGACAGTCTGCTTAATAAGGCAAAGTCTGTGTAATGGCCTAAAAAAGGAGTCTATTCCCCCCTGGTGTCAGATAAGTGGGATATAAATAACTTTTACAGTACCTTTGATTTGGATTTCCCATTCTCTCTTGAGGAAGACATATCTTTGATTGCTTCTGGTGGCATATAATTAACTGTACCGACCTACTTGCCAAATCACAGAAAATACAAATCAACGAAAACACTTCCTTCTGCTTTAGATTTTTTTAAATGTGAATACCAGATTCTTAGGAATTTGCATAACTACAAATTTCAGTAATAATTTGAGAAACTCAAATAACTGACAAAAATATCAAGACAAATTTCTTCACAATTCCAGCAAATTAAGTTAGAGTCACAATCAGAAAACTGACTCCTGAGAATGCTGAGCTATTCCTATGATTTTGGTGGGCAGCTACCGTAAAACTTTCCAGGATAAAATTAATGACCATAAACTTGAAGGAACTGAGCAATCATTTCTGTACTAGAAAAGACCCAGAATAATTTGTTTGTTTTACTTTTCAGGGTGGCAAGTGCAGCATATAGAAATTCCCGGGCTGGCGGTTGAACTGGAGCTGCAGCAGCTGGCCTACGCCACATCCAGAGCAGCGCCAGATCTGAGCCATGTCTGTGATCTACACCACAGCTTACGGAAACGCCAGATCCTCAACCCACTGATGGAGGCCATGAATGAACCCACATCCTCATGGATGCTAGCTGCGTTCATTACAATAGGAACTCCCAGAATAATTTTTTAAATAAATCAATCAACTGCAAGTCTAGCTTTCTCTCCAAGTACTGTCTGGGCCTGTGTCCAAATAGAGATGGGATGGGCATCTAAACCATGCTAGAGTTTCCACGGTAGGTTACGACAAGCTTACAATGCGTTCATTTCACCCTAAAATGGTTTTGCTTTCAAACACAGAATACTTGCACTTCAGAGTCTTGCCATAGAAGGTATCTTCAAGGTGATTTATGACTAAATGTTCAGTCATATTTTTGATATAAAAAAGAAGTGATTGTTAAACAGAATTGTTTGAAGGGTGAACTGCTCATCTACTCTTTAAAAAATCTAGTTCCTGTCGTGGCACAGTGGTTAACGAATCGGACTAGGAACCATGAGGTTGTGGGTTCGATCCCTGGCTTTGCTCAGTGGGTTAAGGATCCGGCATTGCTGTGAGCTGTGGTGTGGGCCGCAGATGCGGCTTGGATCCTGCGTTGCTGTGGCTCTGGCGTAGGCCAGTGGCTATAGCTCCAATGAGACCCCTAGCCAGGGAACCTCCCTATGCCGCGGGAGCAGCTCAAACTCCTAGGTTTAAGGCAGATCCACATCAGAAATCTGTAAACATGGAACACATCTCCTTGGCTCCAAGCAGGATGCTTTTCAGTCCTTCTTTGGTTGTCATCATCTCAGTTTTTATGGTGACAATTTTATCTGAAACTGGAATTCTCTTTGGCTGCTACCAGGAAAATGAGACAAAGTTTCAAGTGAATTTCAGGTAATGACTATGAAGATTTCCAAGGCAGGTATTACTGCTTCTCTTCCTTAACTACAGGAAAAGCATTCAAAATTGCTGGATATATTTCTAGCGGATCTTGACTTTCTCCACTAAATTGTGTTAATTGTGGTTTTGGTTTGTTTTTATAGTTATAGGATCTATACTTATAAAAGGCTTCAAATTCTTTGAAAAATGAGATAGGAAAAAATAAAATCCTCATTCGCAAAATAATACTTCATAAGTGAAAAGGAACTGAACTCTACTGTGTGCTAACCAGCCATTCATTACCTGAGAGTCTTTAATGATACTTGTTGTATCTGGTTGCATTTGGTTTGCAATCCCAAAATCAATTAGCTTTAGCATCCCATCAACTATCAGAAAGTTAGCAGGTTTCAGATCACTGTGAATGATACCTTCAAAATCAAAATCCAATATAATATTAGACCACGTAAAACATTCCAAGTACAAAAAAAATTCAAAAACTACTTACCAAGTTGATTCCTTTAGTCAATCAAATTAAATATTCATTTATAATATATTCTACAAATATAGACTATATAGAACATACATCTGCTATGTGCCAGGCACTTTTCTAAGTTTGTTGCTTGTATTAAATCATTTAAACCTCATGCCAATGCCAAGGTAAGTGCTAGTACTAGCCCCATTTTCAGTTGAGGAAACAAAGGCAGAGTTTGAGCAATTTGTTCAAGATCACATGGCCTAGGTAAGAATATCACGAGTTGAACCCAGGCCATCTGGCTTCAGAGTTTATGCTTTTAACAACCACTCTGACTGCAAGAGAGCACCATAAAGGACACTGCCACACGGCAGGACCTGACTCCTCCATCCCTACAGCCTGATCACTGGTGTATCATCTTTTAACTTAAAGGAAGGGAGATACAAGGAGACAATTTACAATTATCTACATTATAGTTAGTTAAAATAGGATAAGGATGAAAAAATGCTCAACACCACTAATTATTAGAGAAATTCAAATCAAAACTACTATGAAGTACCACCTCACACCTGACAGAATGGCCATCATTAATAAGTCCACAAATAACAAATGCTGAAGAGGGTGTGGAGAAAAGGGTACCCTCCTACACTGTTGGTGGGAATGTAAATTGGTACAACAACTATGGAAAACAGTATGGAGATACCTCAGAAAACTAAATATAGAACTACCATATGACCGAGTAATCCCACTCTTGGGCATATACCTGGACAAAACTTTCCTTGAAAAAGATACATGGCACCCATATGCTCATTGCAGCATACTCACAATAGCCAAGACATGGAAACAACCTAAATGTCCATTGACAGATGAATGGAGTAAGAAGATGTGGTATATACATACAATGGAATACTACCCAGTCATAAAAAAGAACAGAATAATGTCATTTGCAGCAACATGGATGGAACTAGAGATTCTCATACTAAGTGACATAAAGTCAGAAAGAGAAAGACAAATACCGTAAGATATCCCTTATATCTGGAATCTAATATATGGCACAAATGAATCTTTCCACAGAGAAGAAACTCAGGGACTTGGAGAAAAGACTTGCGGATGTCAAGGGGGAGAGGGAGGGAGTGGGATGGACTGGGAGTCTGGGGTTAATAGATGCAAACTATTGCATTTGGAGTGGATAAGCAATGAGATTCTGCTGTAGAGCACAAGGAACTATATCTAGTCTGTATTATGGAACATGACGGAAGTTAACGTGAAAAAAATAATGTATATATGCGTGTGACTGGGTCACTTTGCTGTATAGTAGAAATTGACAGAACACTGTAAACCAACTATAATGGAAAAAATAGAAATCATTAAAGAAAAACTAAGGATAAAGTATAGGCAAAGAAATCCTAAAAAAAACCCTGAGTCTAAATGTGTAAAAAGCCAAACCTGAATGTAGAGCTAACAGTTAAAAATAATTAAAAGCAACTCCATACAAGATACATAATACATAATGACTAGGGTAATGAGTGAAATAAACATCTCAGATTTTTAGGATGCCTGACTCCAAAGTCTCAGATCTACTATGATCCAAGTATTTAGAGACCCAGGACTATGGACTATGTTATACTGATACAGATATATTTTGCATTAGGAATGTGTGGATTTGATATCCTTTGGTTAACAGCATTTGAAAGAAATAGTTTTGTCCCTTCATTTTCACTAAATAAAATTCCAAACATTTAGTTTTAAGTAAAGGTGCTGAATAAGTCTAAAGTTGCCAATAACCAATACCTTAAAATTATAGAGGTAGTTCTCTAAGATAGCATATTAACGGCTATTTTAATTTTATATATGAAGAGATTTTAAAATACCATGTTGATGAATTGTGTAAACTGCCTCCAACATATTTTTCCAGTAACTCTTGCGTTCCCATGGATTGATAGATTTCTTCTTTTTAAGCCAACTATTGAGATCAATATTTCCACACTCCATTACCATGTAGATGTACTGGTCTGTGATTTCGCTGCCATTAAGAACAAACAAAAACAACAGAACAATAAATGGTTAGGCATAGCATACTATTAAGCTTTATCTTAAGAATTAAAGCCTCCGCCCAAATTTTCCTTTTAAATTAAAAAAATTCTTACTAATCATAAAGTCGGATGATCTTATCACTGTGCTGTTGTAGTTTATTCAGATAAGCAATTTCATTCCGGTAACTATCAATTGTTTGGCTGTCTGCTTCTTCTAAGTTCACATACTTTATAGCATGTATCTGTTTCTTTTCATTCAACACCTGAAATACCTATAGAGTAGAACAAAGGAAAAAGTTTATAATACACTACATACTGTCACAATATCTCCACATTTATTAGAAACTTAGGTTAAGAATTGTTGATGTGAATAAAAGGTCTGGGCTTATTTTGAGTATAGAAAAAAAAAAAACATGTTAGGAGAGTAAAGTATATTCTCAACGGCTGATGAAAATTGGCATTCAGTAACTCAAAGGTGTAAACCTAAAACGTTTTCATATCAACATATTAAGAATGGTAATTTGAATTTCACACACATTCATGACACTGTTAGATGGCTTAACTGGGGGAAAAAAAGAAAAAGACACTGAAAAATGCTATGAAAAGGGGAGAAAGAAGGAACGAAGGAAGGAAGGAAGGAAGAAAGAAAAAGAAGGTAAGGAAGGAAAAGGCTAAGGAAGACTGAGAGCTGTAACAGTCAATTCACTTCACAGATGGTATTTATTCCATTGTGCGTGGAGTTGACAATTTCATTCATGTAGTAGAAAATATTTAAAAATAGGTACTGGAGTTCTCTGGGGGCCTAGTGGTTAAGGATTTGGTGTTGTCTCTGCTGTGTCTTAGGTTTGATCCCAGGCCCAGGAACTTTTCACATGCTGTGTGCATGGCCAAATCAAACAAACAAAAAAATTTAAAAATTGGTACTAATTGTAAGCTATCAGTACATTTGGTTGTAAAAAGTAGATCAGGTCCAATTTTCAAAATGGAGTTGATAGGAATAACATGATTCTGTATGCAGGTTGAGCTCCAGGTCAAACTGCTCTGGCTATAATGACAGCCAACTTCCAAGCAATATTGATAGGGCCAATAATACATTTCAAAAACACTGCTAATGTGCCTAACTTTCAGGAAACATGCAGTAGGGGTAGGGCTTCAAAAATGTGAGAATTCAGACACAAAATGCAGGTGTAAGCAAAAAAAAATATTCATTTATATCTTTTGACACACTGAAGTGAGACATCATTTATTTAAAAGCCAATTAAGGAAAAACTTACAGCCTAGAATACTCTATCCAGCAAGAATATCATTTAAAACAGAAAGGGAAATATGGAATTTCTCCAACAAACAAAAACTAAGAGTATAGCAATACTAAACCCATTCTATAAGAAATACTGAAAGGGCTTCTCTAAATAAAAATAAAAAAAAAAGAAGTGAGAAGAAATAGGATGGAGGAAACCACAATTGCAAAGCAATCACTTAAATCAGCCAGCATACAGATCTAAAAGAGGAAAACAAACAAACAAAAAAAAAAAACCTACTGTAAAAGTGATGATTAACATAGGAATAACAAAAGGACAAACATGAAGATGTTAAAAAAGAATTTCAAAATCATAGAATGTGGGGAAGGAAAATAAGAAAGTCTAGTCTCTCTCTCTTTTTTAATAATGTGTTTGAGGTTTTATGACTATCAGGCTAAAGCAAGCAGATACAGGAAGGGGTTAACATACTTAAAAAAAAGGGCAACCACAAATCAAAATCAAACATTACATTCACAAAAAGTAAAAAGAAAAGTACACAAGCATAAAATAAATGGAAACCATCCAACCACAAAAAAGAAAGGAACAAAGGAGAAACAGATTCAACTGGAAAACAAGGTTTAAAATGGCAATAAGTATTTATCAATAATTACCTTAAATGTCAATGGACTGAATGCTCTAATCAAAATACATAAAGTGTCAGATTGGATAAAAAGGCAAAAACCTACAATCTGCTGTCTACAAGAGACTCACCTTAGGGCAAAGGACACATATAAACTGAAAATGAGGGGATGGGAAAAGATATTTCATGCCAATGGACAAGACAAGAAAGCAGGAGTTGCAATATTCATATCAGACAAAATAGACTTTAAAATGAAGGCCATAAAAAAAGACAAAGGACACTATTTAATAGTAAAAGTATCCATTCAAGAGGATATTACAATCATCAATATATATGCCCCTAATATAAGAGCACCCAAATACACACAGCAAATACTAACAGACATAAAAGGGGAAACTGATGGGAATACAATAATAGTAGGAGACTTTAACACTGCACTCACGTCAATGGACAGATCCTCCAGACAGAAAATCAATAAAGCAACAGAGATTCTAAATGACGTAACAGAAAAGTTAGACTTAATCTACATTTTCAGGACATTACATCCAAAAAATCAGCATATGCATTCTTCTCAAGTGCACATGGGACATTCTCAAGTATCAATCACATTGGGGCATTAAACTAACCTCAACAAATTTAACAGTGTAGAAATTATTTCAAGTTTCATCTCTGACCAGAATGGCATGAAACTAAAAATCAACCACAGGAAAAGAAATGAGAAAAAACTGACTACATGGAGACTAAACAATGTGCTACTAAAAAACCCATGGGTCACTGAAGAAATCAAAAGGAGATTAAAAAATACCTCGAGAAAAATGATCATGAATATACAACTATTCAAAATCTATGGGATGCCATAAAAGCAGTGCTCATAGGGAAATTCATAGTGATACAGGCCTTCCTCAAAAAAGAGGAAAAATCTCAAATAGACAACTTAACCCATCACTTAAAGGAATCAGAAAAAGAAGAACAAACAAATCCTAAAGTCAGCAGAAGGAAGGAAATCATAAAGATCAGAGAGGAAATCCATAAACTCGAGATTAAAAAAACAATAGAAAAAAAAAATCAATAAAACCAAGAGCTAGTTCTTTGAAAAGTTAAACAAAATTGACAAACCTCTGGCCAGACTCACCAAAAAAGGGTGAAAAAAACAGCAAATAAACAAAATAAAAAATAAAAAAGGAGAAGTCACAACAGATACTGCAGAAATACAAAAAACCATAAGAGAATACTATGAACAATTATATGCCAGTGAATTTGACAACATAGAAGAAATGGACAACTTTCTAGAGACTTACTGCCTGAGAAAACTGAATCAAGAAGAAATAGATCAACTGAATAGACTGATCACTAGAAATGAAATTTAATATGTCATAAAAACACTCCCTACAAATGAAAGTCCAAGACCAGATGGCTTCACAGGCGAATTCTACCAAACATACAAAGAGGAACTTATACTCATCCTCCTTAAACTTTTTCAAAAGGCTGAAGAGGAAGGAACACTCACAAATACATTCTATGAAGCCACCATCACCCTAATTCCAAAACCAGACAAAGATAACCACCAAAAAAGAAAACTATAGACCAATATCTTTGATGAACATAGACACAAAAATTCTCAACAAAATTTAAGCCAACCGAATCCAACAACATATAAAAAAGATCATACACCACGACCAGGTGGAATTCATCCCAGGGCACAAGGATGGTTCAACATACACAAATACATCAGCGTCATATACCACATGAACAAAAGAAAAGTCAAAAACCACATGATCATCTCAATAGATGCAGAAAAAGCATCTGACAAAAATCCATTCATGATCAAAACTCTTACCAAAGTGGGTATAGAGGAAACATTCCTTAACATAATTAAAGCCATTTATGACAAACCCACAACAAATGTAATACTCAATGGAGAAAAGCTGAAAGCCTTCCCACTAAAATCTGGAACAAGACAAGGACGCCCATGCTCACCACTCTTATTCAACGTAGTACTGGAAGTCCTAGCCACAGCAATCAGACAAACAAAAGAAATAAAAGCTATCCAAATTAGAAGAGAAGAGGTAAAATGGGCACTCTATGAAGATGACATGATACTATACATAGAAAAACCTAAGGACTCAACCCAAAAACTACTTGAATTGATCAAGCAAGTCAGCAAAGTAGCAGGATAAAAGATTAACATTCAGAAACCAGTTGCATTTCTGTATACTAACAATGAAATATTAGAAAAGGAATACATAAATACAATACTTTTTAAAATTGTACTCCTAAAAACCAAATACCTGGGAATACACCTGACCAAGGAGATAAAAGACTTATATGCTGAGAAATATAAAACATTAATCAAAGAAATTAAAGAGGATTCAAAGAAATGGAAAGATATTCCATGCTCCTAGGTTGGAAAAATTAATATTGTAAAAATGGCTATACTACCCAAAGCAATCTACAGATTCAATGAAATCTCTATCAAATTATCCATGACATTTTTCACAGAACTAGAACAAACAATCCAAAAATTTATATGGAACCACAAAAGTCCCAGAACTTCCAAAGCAATCCTGAGGAACAAAAACCAAGCAGTGGGGCCTAACTCTTCTAGACTTCAGGCAATACTACAAAGCCACGTTAATCAAGACAGTGAGGTACTGGTACCAAAACAGATATACCAATCAATGGAACAGAATAGAGAACCCAGAAATAAACCCAAACACCTACAGTCAATTAATCTTTGACAATGGAGGCAAGAATATAAAATGGGAAGAAGACAGTCTTTTCAGCAAGTATTCCTGGGGAAACCTGGACAGTTGCATGCAAATCAATGAAACTAGAACACACCCTCACACCATGCACAGAAATAAATCTCAAATGGCTTAAAGACTTAAACATAAGATAAGATACCATCAAACTCCTAGAAGAAAACATAGGCAAACATTCTCTGACATCAACCTTACAAATGTTTTCTCAGGTCAGTCTCCCAAAACAACAGAAATAAAAGCAAAAATAAACCAGTGGGAATCTAATCAAACTGACAAGCTTTTGCACAGCAAAGGAAACCATAAAAAACACAAAAAGACAACCTGTGGAAAGGGAGAAAACAATTTCAAATGATGCAACTGACAAGGGCTTAATCTCTAAAATACACAACTTATAAAATTCAACAGCAAAAAAGCCAACAACCCAATTGAAAAGTAGGCAAAAGACCTGAATAGACATTTCTCCAAAGATATACAGATGGCCTCCAAGCACATGAGAAAATGCTCCAGATCACTGATAATTAGAAAAATGCAAAACAAAACTACTATGAGGTACTACCTCACACCAGTCAGAATGGCCATCATTAATTAAGTTCACAAATAACAAATGCTGGAGAGGGTGTGGAGAAAAGGTAACAATACAGTTGGTGGGAATGTAAATTGTTACAACCGCTATGGAAAACAGTATGGAGATACCTCAGAAAACTAAATATGGAACTACCATATGACCCAGCAATCCCACTCTTGGGCATATACCTGGACAAAACTTTCCTTGAAAGACACATGCACCTGCATGTTCACTGAAGCACTATTCACAATAGCCAAGACATGGAAACAACCTAAATGTCCATTGACAGATGACTGGATTAAGAAGATGTGGTATACGTACACAATGGAATACTATTCAGCCATAAAAAGAACAAAACAATGCCATTTGCAGTAACATGGATGGAAACAGAACTCTCATACTAAGTGACATGAAGTCAGAAAGAGAAAGACAAACACCATATCACTTATATCTGGAATCTAAGAGATGGCACAAATGAACCTTTCCACAGAAAAGAAAATCATGGACATGGAGAACAGACTTGCGGTTTCCAAGGGGGAGGGAGTGGGATGGACTGGGAATCTGGGGTTATAGATGCAAACTACTGCCTTTGGAATGGACAAGCAATGAGATCCTGTTGTATAGCACAGAGAACTGTATCTAGTCAGTTATGATGGAGCATGATAGTGTGAGAAAAAATTAAGTATGTGTGTATGTATGACTGGGTCACCTTGTCATATAATAGATAATTGACAGAACACTGTAAACCAGCTATAATGGAAAAAATAAAAATCATTAAAAAACATATTCTTGGGCTTTGGTAAAAAAATAAATAAAAATAAAAGCCAATTAACCTTGACTATTCACCAAATACTGGCAAGGAATAAAAACAGAACCAAAGTATGTAAGAGGTTCATGCACTGAAACTGTACCAATAAGCAGCATCTATCCTGATGTCAGGTACAGCTTAGTTATCTGTATTTTAAATACAAAACTTTAATAAAGTATTATTGGTTTGAATTACACAGAAAGCAAATTAGATGGAAATAGGCATAAATAGTGATAGCATAAGAGGCAGCAGAAAATAGCAAGGAAAGTGAGAAAAGTAATTTTAAAACAGCACAAAGCCATTTTGCATGATACACAGCCTTACAAATCTCAGAGAATTGAGAGCATCTGCTATTCTGCTTTATACAATTAAAATGTTGTTAGGAGCACCTGCCACGCAGGGCTGGCAAGATGACTGGGCTGATGTGTGTGAAGTGTAGCAAATGTTTGCCACCATTAAAGACAATTAGGACAGAATAAAGCAGACATTTCAAACCATATTAAACTCAGATACAGCAGAAGAGAGATGTTAAAACAAAGATCTCAAAATTTTTGAGTACTTGAAAACTTTAATTTTATTTTTATTTTTTATTTTTATTTTTTGCTTTGCCCAAGGCATGCAATAGTTCCTTGGCCAGGGGTGGGACCCTGGGTCAATTCAGTGACCTGAGCTACAGCAGTGATGCCAGATCCTTAAACTGCTGAGTCACCAAGAAATCCCAAAAACTTTTAAATCACTTTTTGCAATGTACATGCTTTTACTCCCCTATTGTCCCTGCTCTGCCAGTAACTGATGAGATGGAATAGGGAGCCCTCATTTCCATTTCAGAGATAGTGTCAGTTATAATTTGTCAGTTTCATGGAAAACTAGTGAAAGAACTAGAAAGGTCAGTGTCTTGACCATCCTATTAGCCCTATGACTTTTCTAAGAGCTCTTAACACATTATTAGTTGGCCACTTATACTCTAGAAGAGACAACATAAACGTTAATTTCATAAAACACGTTACCCTGTTTTCCTTGAGGCATGCTGATTTTTGTCAATGCCATCATAATTAAATAATATTTTTTTTTTTTTTTTTTTTTTTGTCTTTTTTTGTTGTTGTTGTTGTTGTTGCTATCTCTTGGGCAGCTCCCGCGGCATATGGAGGTTCCCAGGCTAGGGGTTGAATCGGAGCTGTAGCCACCAGCCTACACCAGAGCCACAGCAACGCGGGATCCGAGCCGCGTCTGCAACCTACACCACAGCTCACGGCAACGCCGGATCATTAACCCACTGAGCAAGGGCAGGGACCGAACCCGCAACCTCATGGTTCCTAGTCGGATTCGTTAACCACTGCGCCACGACGGGAACTCCTAAATAATAATTTAATTGTACTAATAAAATATGAGCCAGTCATAGCTTTATCACTTGGCCCTTGACTTAAGTAAGCTTACGTCTTCACTATCCTTCAAGGAAAAATGGTTAAGATTATTCTATATCTTCTGAAAACATGCTACTAAATAATAAGGAAATATATTGATAAAAATCTATTGCATAGTCTCTTTATTCCTATGCCTACAATGTCAGGCAAGGGAAAGAACAGAGAAAATGTATACAGAGAAGAAACTAATATTATTGAACAACTGCTAAGGTGGTAACATACATATAAATTAATTTGACATCTGAAGCAAGTCTAGTTATTGTCAGCTGGCTTAAAAAATTATACCAAAACTTCACATGAACCCAGCAGGCCTTCATAATATCATTCATAACAACTTAGAGTAGCAAAACAACTGAGGAGGGATAGTCCATTCATTCAATAAACACTTCAGTCTCTGTCACGTTATAAGCAATGTTCTAGGTAACAGAGCAAACATTCAAGTGTAGTTGATGTCTATGGAGTTCACATTCAAGTGCAAGGGGACGCCCACAACAAAACCTAGTAAGTAAACTACACAGCATGCTAGAAGATCTGATACAGAGAATAAAGCAGGAGTGGAGAGTAGAGGCAACAGGAAGGTAGAAGTTGTAATTTTAGAGTGTGGTCAGGGAGGGCCTGATTAGAAAGACACTTGAGCAAAGATGTGAGAATATCTGGAAGAAAATCAACTCATGTTAAAACAGACCAGGAGAGCAAGGACTGAGTCAGTGAGACCAGTCAGAAGGCTACTGTAACAATCCAGGTGAAAAGATGAAGTTGCTTTGGCCACAGTGGTAATAGTTGATGTGGTCCAAGAATAGTCAGATTTTTTTGAAAGGCTTTGGGAAGAACCAACAAGATTTGCTGACTGGCTGGATGACTGTGTGAGTAAGTGGAGTCAGTGATGACCCCAGAGTGTTCAGCCTGATAACTGGAAGAATGAAACTGCTATTTACTGAAATGGAAAAGACTATGAAGCAAGAGGTACGTTTGGGACATATAAAGTTTTAAATATCTTGTAGACACCCAAGAAGATGCTCAGCAGTCAAAGTGAATATACAAGTCTGGAATTCAAGGGACAAGTTTGAGCTGGAAATGCATGTGCATGGTATATAAAACCGAGACTGAATGAGAGCACCAAGGAAATGAGTGAGTTTAGAGACAGAAGAAAGAGGCCAAGACTGAGCTCAGGGGCATCACACCACTGAGGTTAGGGCATGAGGAAGACGCCAATTGGAGAGGCGGAACACTGAAGAGGACGAGTGGGAAAAAAAGCTTCAGTGAGAAAGAATAATCAACTGTCCTCAATTCTAAGTTACTCAGAATCAAAGCTAAGAATTAGTTTTGGCAAAAATATGGAGGTCACTGGTGATTTTGATAATAATTGCTTTGGTGATTAATGAAGGTAAAGATGAAAATCTGATTTAAGTAGATTTAAGAGCATAAAATGAGAAAAACTGAAGATAAGCTTAGACAACTCTTTTCAGATGCCATCTATCCAGAGAATTAGAGCCATATAAATTTAGTAACCAGATAAATTTAGGAAATGATCTACTGCAATTCTAGAAGTTCATTTGTTACTAAACTCTGATTTTGAAAAGGAGAACTCAAACAAAACCCATTAATTAGGAGTTCCTGTTGTGGCTCAACAGGTTAAGGATCCAGCGTTGTCCCTCTGTGAGGATGAGAGGTTTGATCCCTGGCCTCCCTTTGTGGGTTAAGGATCCAGTGTTGCTATGGCTGTGGTGTAGGCCGGCAGCTGCAGCTCTGATCTGACTGACCCAGGACCTTCCATATACCATAGGTGCAGCCTTAAAAAAAAAACATTGATCAAAAACCTTGCTGAATCATCTTAGGTATATCAGTTATTTATTATTTACATCAGTCTGATCCACTTTTAGAAAGACTCATTTTGTGATGATACAAAGCTGCCATTTGCCACCCCTGAGTCAATACTAATATTATTTAGAGAAAAAATATGGAATCATAGGACATGGAGGGGAGAGCAGGGAACTGGAATTAAGAAATGGGCTAAAGATATACACCATTTGTGGAGGGGAAGGGATGGGAGAAGGGATAAGAAAGATTTTTTTTTTGCTTAAGGGAAATGTGGGCCCCTAGAAGTTAAGAAAAAAGGGCCCCAAAGATAAAAAGACAAAGAAGGAAAGTTTAAAATATTTTAAATTCATTCCTTAAATTTTTAAGATACTTACCTTACTCGAACCTCCACTTCCTATCTGCTTCAGTATGGAATATATTTTCCCTTTAACTGAAATACATTCATTTGAAGAGGATGCTGAAATCTACATAATTAAAAAATACAAAAATTCAAAGAACATGCCTAAGAACCTAGCTTGCATTTAATACGGTGAAATGCTTCCAATTTTGAAGTTATCTGAAATCTTAGGTAATATGTCATAATATTTTAAAGAGGCAATTTAATACTACAACAGAGCCACAGCAACGCCAGATCCAAGCCACATCTGCAACCTACACCACAGCTCAAGGCAACACCAGATCCTTAACCCACTGAGCAAGGCCAGGGATCGAACCCACAACCTCATGGTTCCTAGTTGGATTCATTTCCACTGAGTCACGATGGGAACTCCAGATGCAAAAAAAAAATAATATACAGCTTTATTATCCCCATTTTATAGATGTTGAAATGAGCACAAGAGTTTAACTTGTCAAAGATCGCATAGCAGATAAACAGTGAGGCCAAGAGTCAAGGCCAAGGTCCCCCTTCAAAGCCTTTACTTTCTATCACAATTAAGCTGCCTCTCAGATAGTTATTAGAAACTAACGTCAGTACTGATGTCAAGAGAGTATTTGAGTAATTTTCTTCTCCAAATGGCCATAACAATCGCCTAACCAGTAAATTTTTTTATTATTTTATAATTACTTTATAACATATTCTAGTAGCATCTCATATTGATTGCTATTATGATATTCTTAAATTTTTACTTGTATATTAATCAGACAATGAAATGAGGCTGCTCACTAATAGCTGGCTTAAATAGTTAAATGGAATAAAAACAACCTAGATTACAAAAGAAATTTTATCTAGCAATTCAAACTAGATACTTTGGCCCAGTTAGTGAAAAAACTTCATTAACTTCGCAGTAACTTCTCAAAGTCAAAGCACCTTTATGCGAATATCAGAAAAGAGTTTTGCTTATTGGGACTAAGAATGGCCAAGTCCTTAACATTTTTTCTTAACTAGAGGCTGCAAAAATATAATCTTTAAAACTGATCATACCTTAACGTGTACCATCATAAATAAAGTTTATCAAACCTGTAAATTCTGAAGTGGAGTAACGGGTATTTGCTGCTGTTGTTGCTGGAAACAGGCAAGTTGGCTATAGGGTGTTGACAACTGACAAGCAGGTGGAAAGTCGTTCTTTACAACCGGAGTTCTAAAACTAGATAAGATATATATTTTTAAATTCAAAACATTAAAAACAAGATTCTTTCTTTCTTTTTTTTTTTTTTGTCTTTTTGTCTTTTTTTGTTGTTGTTGTTGTTGCTATTTCTTGGGCTGCTCCTGGGGCATATGGAGGTTCCCAGGCTAGGGGTTGAATCGGAGCTGTAGCTGCCGGCCTACGCCAGAGCCACAGCAACACGGAATCCGAGCCGTGTCTGCAACCTACACCACAGCTCACGGCAATGCCGGATCATTAACCCACTGAGCAAGGGCAGGGACCGAACCCGCAACCTCATGGTTTCTAGTCGGATTCGTTAACCACTGCGCCACGATGGGAACTCCTAAAAACAAGATTCTGACTCAGATTTTGCGTGATTTTCAAGGGCTGATATAAATTTAAATGCATTATATCAAACAGTATCTCGGTCAGTTTTCCTGACAGAGCTGAACTATTTATTCTAGATACACCACCACCAGAAATTTCAACTGGAAGAAATTCTTTCTCAAAGTAATTTTTTGTCCCCATGCAAGAAATTCTTATTAAAATAAATGTCATTTAAAATATAGAGTTGGGGCTATTTTATAAAATTTAGCCAAAGGCAAAGCTCAGCCTATGACTGATCATCGATTTTGAATGCTTTTTAACAATAATGTCCTATAATGGCCTACTAGAAACTTGTGAAAGCCAATTACATCACAGGAGTTTGGCCTTTGAACATAAAGCTGTTCAGCTCACAGCTGTGCTTTGTTTGTCTTATTCACTATTGTATTCTTAACACCTAGAACGGTGCTTGGCACAAAAGAATTCTTCAAATAATTGTTGACAATAAAAAACCTAATTTCACAAGAAATAATTACACCCCTAGTTTAGTTAGCAGTTAACTAACTGCTTCTAAGTATAATAAAATGTAATGCATAGCAGAACTGTATTAAATAGGTAAGAGAATATGTTATAAAACCCCAAGGCCAGTTCTAGTTGAAATCAAATATTAAATTATGAAAATGAGAAGCAAAAGGCGTCATGGACATCAGTTATCTTCTAAGACATTAAAAATATATTAAAAATATAGCCACTAGTTGTAGGATATGCTATACCACATCCTTTCCTTTCTTTGAAATGTGCCAGTGGCTGCTTTTGCAGTATCCCTTGTGTTTCCTATCTATCAGCACTGACTATTCAACTTCTTCACTCATCTGTCACTCCAGCTGCTCGTCTTGAACACCACCAGAACTATACCAGCAACCTCTTTCAGAAACCATCTCACTCCAGTTAATACCTCTTTTGCTATAAAACGTACCCACCTTTTATCCGCTTTAAGAATGCTAATAAATATCTCTCTTAATTAGAGATATCCTGTGATAATGCATGATTATCAGGAAGTTATGCATACTTAGAATATTTATAGGTGAATAGGTATAAAAAGTACAGTAGGTACAGATTACAATGACAGAGACTTTCACAACAATCCTTAAAAATACATTGTAGCCACCTTCTTCCCTTTTGCAGAGGAAAAAACTGATGCTGAGAAAAATAATATTAATTCAGAAAGGCTTTTTTTTTGTCTATTTATTTATATATTTTTATGATTTTTATTTTTTCCATTTTAGTTGATTTAGTGTTCTGTCCATTTTTACTATACAGCCAAGTGACCCAGTCATACATACATATACATACATTCTTTTTCTCACATTATCCTCCATCATGTTCCATCAGAAGTGACTGGGAATAGTTTCCTGTGCTATACAGCAGGATCTCATTGCTTATCCACTCCAAATGCAATAGTTTGCAACTATTATAATTCGGAAGGTCTTTAAAGTAATACTGCTGGGCCCACCTCCAGATCTCTTCGGCCCTGAAGCCCACATTATTGCTATTGTACCAAGCAAGCTAAGATCCAAAAGTATTTACCAGCTCATGTAATCATCCAAGGCACTGCTGCTGGGTGTCTTACAAATAGATTTTGGGTCAATCCACTTAGGTGCTGATATTGGCGGTGACTGCTTTGAAACTGAAAAGGCAGGTTGCTCAAAAGTGGTTTGTTTTGGCTAAACCAAAATAAAAAACATGATTTAGGGTTTTTAAATTAGTCACCCATTCAACAGTTTCACAAACATTATACCTTCTAAAATAAAATTAGAATATGTACAGTTTCAGCAGACAAAAGTATGCTAAAATAGGTAGACACATGCATTCTAGACTTGCAATAACTTTTTTCCCCTCCTTTTTCAGCTGCACCTGCAGCATATGGAAGTTCCTTGGCCAGGGATCATTCTGAGCTGGAGCTGCAACCTAAGCCACAGCTGCAGCAATGCAGGGTCATTTACCCACTGCACCACAGCGGGAGCTCCTCGGCAGCTTTTTAGGATAGAGATTTGACTCTAAATTCTGAAACCTGTTATATTTTCCCCAAATGGATGACAGGTAAAGGGAAGGCACACAGCACTGCTTAACTAAACAGGACCTAATATCCCTCCCATCAGGGCTGGTCTAACTAACACTGAGCTTTTATAATCTAAATAAGTTGCTCTGTGGAGTTCCCATAGTTGCTCAGAGGAAATGAATCTGACTCGGACCCATGAGGACACAGTTTGATCCCTGGCCTCACTCAGTGGGTTAAGGATCTGGCGTTGCCCTGAGCTGTGGTGTAGGCTGCCAATGTGGCTAGCTAGGATCCTGAGTTGCTGTGGCTGCGTATAGGCCGTCTGCTGTAGCTCCAATTCGACCCCTAGCCTGGGAACTTCCATATGCCATGGGTGCAGCCCTAAAAAGACAAATAAATAAATAAAATAAAATAAAAAACACAAAAGACAAAAAAACAAATAAATAAATTAGAGCCGTCTTGATGTGTTAAGTGGTATCTCATTGCAGGTTTGATTTGCATTTCCCTAATGACAAATAAATAGTTTAAAGTCCCTTTGCCATCTTATTGGTCTATAAATTTTAAAAAGGAAAAAAAGAGGAGATGCTGTTTGCCCAAGATTTGACCTGCCAGAATTGTTCTCATCTAACATTTATTACCCAGTCCATGACTTAGATCAACAGTTTGCAAAGAATGATCCAAGAAGAGCAGAAAGGGTTCCCCAAGATTCTTACAGAGTCTGAGAGGTTAAAGCTATTTTCATAACCACACTAAGACATTATTTGCCCTTTTCAATTTCATTCTTTCATGAGTATAAACTAGAGTTTTCCCAAAACTATATGTAAGGCAAATAATAATGAAATAGATTGAAAGCAAAAAGCAGATACAAGAAATCCAGTCTTCTGTTAAGCCAACCATTAAAGAAACTGAAAATTATAAAACAATATTACTCTCCTCACTATAATTATTTTGTTTAGAAAAATTCAGAGGGAACATATCTCAACATAATAAAGCCATGTATGACAAGCCCATAGCTGACATCATAACCAACAGTGAAAAGATGAAAGCTCTTCCTCTAAAATCAGAAATAAGATGAGGATGCCCATTCTTGCTCCCATTAACTCAACATGGCATTGGAAGAACTACCCACAGCCATAAGGCAAGAAACAAAAATAAAAGGTATCCAAATTGAAAAGAAAGAAATAAAACCGTCACTATTTCAGATGATATATTATATACAGAAAATCCTTAAGAGTCCACCAAAAAAAAACCCGTTAGAATAACAAACTATCAGAAAAAGAAAATAACAATTGACAAAAACCCTAGAAATAAATTCAACCAGGTAAGTAAAAGATTTGTATACTGAAAACTATATACAGTGATGAAAGAAACTGAAGACACAAATAAACAAAAAGCTACTCTGTGCTCATGGATTGGGAGAATATTAAATTGTCCATACTACCTAAAGCAATCTAAAAATTCAATGTGATTCCCATCAAAATCTCAACAGCATTTTTCACAGCAATAGAACAATCCTAAAATTTTTATCGAACCACAGAAGACTGTGAATAATCAAAGCAACGCTGAGAAAGAACATAGCTGGAGGCATCATGTTTCCTGACTTCAAACCATATTACAAAACTATAGTAATCAAAACAACATGGCATTGGCATAAAAACAGACACAGATCAGTGGTGTTGGAAAAGAAGACAGCCACATGCAAAACAATGAAACTGGACTAATATCTCTCACCATATACACATTAACTCAAAATGAATTAAAGACTTGAATGTAAAACTTGAAGACAAAATTTCTAGAAGAAAACATACAGAGTAAGCTCCTTGACATGGGTCTTGGCAATGATTTTTTTTTAATCTGACATCAAAAGCAAGGAAAATAGGCATTCCCACTATGGCACGGTGGGTTAAGAATCTGACTACAGGAGTTCCTGTTGTGCCACAGTGGGTTACAAACCCATCCATGAGGATGCGGGTTCGATCCCTGGCCTTACTCAGTGGGTTTAGGATCTGGCACTGCCGTGAGCTGTGATATAGTTTGCAGATATGGCTCAGATCTGGCGTTGCTGTGGCTGTGGTGTAGGCTGGCAGCTGTAGCTCCGATGCAACCCCTAGGTGTAGCCCTAAAAAAAAAAAAAAAAAAGAATCTGACTGCAGCAGCTCAGGTTGCTATGGGTGTGCGAGTTAGATCTCCAGCCCAACGCAATGGATTAAAGGATCCAGCATGGGTCGCAGCTATGGCTCAGATTCAGTGCCTGGCCAGGGAACCTCCATATGCTGTGGATGCAGCCATAAAAAGAAAATTTTAAAAAAGCAAGCAAAGACAACAAAAGTAAAAATAAGCAAGTAGAACTACATCAAACTAAAAATTTTTCTGCACGCAAAGGAAACCATCAACAAAATGAAAAGACAATCCATGGAATGGGAGAAAATATTTTCAAACCACAAATCTAATGAGGGGTTGATATCCAAAATATATAAGGAACTCACACAACTCAATACCAAAACTCAATAACTAACTTAAAAAGGACAAGGGATCTGATGAGACTTTTCTATAGAAGACATACAAATAGCCAACACATACATGAAAAGCTATTCAACATCACTAATCATCATGGAAATGTAATTCAAAACCAATGAGATATCATCTCATACTTGTCAGAATTATCAAAAACACAAGAAATAACAACTGTTGACAATGATGTGGAGAAAATGGAACTCTTGTGTAGTGTTGGTGAAAATGTAACTTGGGGCAGCCATACTGTAGAAAATAGTATGGAGGATCCTCAAAAAATTAAAAATAGAAATGCCATAAGACCTAGCAATTCTATTTCTGGGTATTTATCAAAAGAAGAGGAAAACACTATCATGAAAAGTTATCTGTACCCTAATGTCCATAGCAGCACTATTTACAATAGCCAAGAAATGTAAACGACCTAAGTGCCCATCGAATGGCTAAAGAAAATGTGGTAGATACATACAATGGAATATTACTGTCATAAAAAGGTATGATTCTTGACATTCTTGAGGACTCTATAATATGTGAATTAGCCAGACAGAGAAAGACAAATAATGCATAGTATCACTTATATGCAAAGTCTCGAGAACAAAACAAAACACCAAAAACACCAAGCTCACAGAGAGTTTGGTGACTATTGGGGGTGGGGTGCAGAAGATCAAAAGATACAAACTCCCAGTTATAGGATACATAAGTCTGGGGAATGTAATGAACAACACAGTGACTAGAGTTAATACTAATGTATTACATATCTGAAAGTTGCTGAGTAGATTTTTAAAAATTCTCATCACAAGAAAAAGACTATAGTTATGTACAGTGGTGAATGTTAGCTAGACTTATTGTGGGGATCATTTCTCCAGGAACAACTGGGAGGTTAGGTGCACTGACCTCCCATAAAGTCAAAACTTCACTCATGACTTTACAGTTGGCCCTCTGTATCCACAGTTCTAGACCCTTGGTTTCAACCACCCGAACATCATGTAGCATTATAGTACATGTTTACTAAAAAAAAATTCTCATGTAAGTGGACTCGCACAGTTCAAACTTGTGAGGAGAAAGGGTCACCTGTGTATACAATAGCAAATCATATATTGTTCACCTAGAACTATTAGAACGTTATTTATCAATCACTCAATAAATCAATACAAAAATTTTAAAATGGAAATCTATCTGGAGTTCCCATTGTGGCACAGTGGAAATGAATCCAACTAGTAACCATGAGGATGCAGGTTCAATCCCTGGCCAGTAGGTTAAGGATCTGGCATTGCCGTGAGCTGTGGTGTAGGTCACAGATGCAGCTTGGATCCTGTGTTGCTGTGGCTGGCAGCTGTAGCTCCAATCAACACCTAGCCTGGGAACTTTGATATGCCGTGGGGGTGGCCCTAAAAACACAAAAAAAGCAAAAAAAAAAAAAAAAAGTGTATCTATAGTCACATTTAGTAAGTTTATTGTTATGTTAATAGTTTAAAAACTTGTTGGTTTTACTTTCTAATATACCAGATACAGATAAACATCACCTAATTTTGGTTTTTACCAGAGCTCTTTAGGGGCCTCAATAAACAAGAGTATGAAAGAGGGTGCCGGAGTTCCCGTTGTGGTGCAGCAGAAATGAATCCAGCTAGGAACCATGTGGTTATGGATTCGATCCCTGGACTTGCTCAGCGGGTTAAGGACCCAGCATTGCTGTGGCTGTGGCGTAGGCCAGCAGCTGTAGCTCCAATTAGACTCCTAGCCTGGGAGCCTCCATATGCCGTGGGTGCAGCTCTGAAAAGACAAAAGACAATAAATAAATAAAAGAGGGTGCCAAAACCAAACTATCTGAGAACTGCTGAGTTAGACAACAACTCAGGAGTAATAGTGAAGAGTGTGCGACCGTGGACTGTACATAGGTATGGCTAGCTCTCCAGTTGTCCACCACATTCTTCATCACTGGGAATGACCATTCAACCTGTTATGAGTTCACACTGTTTAGCCTGTATTTTTCTATTTTATCCCTGAGGACGACAATAGGAAATTGTCAAATGCTTGGTATAGCATTGCACTGGTTCAGGGATCAGTATATCATTTTCTGTAAAAGGCAAAATAGTAAACATTTTAGGCTTAACTAGCCATTTGCTCCCTGTTGCAATTACTCAGCTCTGTTGTTACAGCTCAAAAGGAGGCACAGACAGGAAATAAATAAGTGGACATGGCTGTGTTCTAATAAAACACTGTTTATAGGCAGACAGGCTGGGAACTAGATTTGGCTCCTAGGCTGTAGTTTCCTGACCCCTGAACCAGTCTACCAGCAATCTAGAAACACTATTAAAAATAGAAAAGGATTCGGCTTGACATATACCCTTACTAAACTAAATCTAGAATTGCTACTGATGGTGAATTTAAAAAAAAAAAATCATTTGGGTAAATTACTCCACTAAATATGGTGCAAAAGGTTTTAATAAAAGAAAACATTTCACATGATCATCACACTGTAAACAGCAATGTTACACGTGAGGGGAAAAGGAAGTTACCTCTGTATCAACTTTTTGGATCATCTCTGGCATTTGCCACTGATTTGAAGATGCATCAGGATTCTGGTTTTCCAACTTGTTCTTAGATTGCCAATATTTCTGGTTACTTTCTGGAATCTTTGGTTCTTGATGTTCTTTAGTTTCTGAAATTGTATTTGTTGTTGTTATCATTAAAAGGCAAGAATATTTGATAATTAAAACATTAAGCCCAAACAATATAGCATTTTACAAAGTGTATTATTAGCATTTGCTCTTTAGAAACAGTGAGAAACGGAAAACTTTTTTTTTTTTTTTTTGTCTTTTTTAGGACCGCACCTGCGGCATATGGAGGTTCCCAGGCTAGGGGTGTAATCGGAGCTGTAGCCATCAGCCTACACCAGAGCCACAGCAATGCCAGATCTGAGACACGTCTGCGAACTTCACCACAGCTCACAGCAACACTGGATCCTTAACCCACTGAGCAAGGCCAGGGATTGAACCCGCAAGCTCATGGTTCCTAGTTGGATTTGTTTCCGCTGCACCACGACGGGAACTCGGAGAAACTGAAAACTTTAAGCCAGCTGCAGACAATTCGCTTTTATTTATTTATTTATTTATTTATTTATTTATTATTTTTAGGGCCACACCTGTGGCATATGGACATTCCTGAGCTAGGGGTTGAATCGGTGCTGCAGCTGCTGGCCTATGCTGCAGCCACGGAAACACTGGATCTAAGCTGCATCTGCAATCTATGCCACAGCCTGCAGCAATGCTGGATCCTTAACCCACTGAGTGAGGCCAGGGATCAAACCTGCATCCTCAGACACTACATTAGGTTCTTAACCTGCTAAGCAACTACAAGAATTCTGACAACTGGCTTTTAACAAGTCAACTTTACAAAGCTACAACAGTCATCTTTCTAGGTTGTTACCTAGAGCTTTATCAGAAGCCATTCTGAATTTAAATGCTTCCGGTTTTTAGCAGAAAATAAGGAAGTAAATATTTAAATACATATGTGTCATAAAGTCTTACAAATAAAGAGAAGCTAATTTACCAAATTTAATTTTTATAGTGGTTTTTTTTAACAAAAATTTTACCTTAAACCAGTCTGTAACTTACTTGCTTAAGGGTCTATGAACAAAAGTCTCAATAGATCATTTTATGAATGTCAATATTGTGTCCCTATCAAAATAGATGCAAAAAAAAATTTTTTTTTTCTGTCTTTTGTCCTTTGAGGGCCGCACCCATGGCACATGGAGGTTCCCAGGCAAGGGGTCCAATTGGAGCCACAGCTGCTGGTCTATGCCAGAGCCATAGCAACACCAGATCCGAGACGCATCTTCGACCTATACCACAGCTCACGGCAATGCCAATATGTCTTGGTGTGGGCCTGTTTGGGGCCCTCTGTGCTTCCAGTATCTTGATATCAGTTTCCTTTAGATTTGGAAAGTTTTCAGACATAACTTCTTCAAATATATTTTCAATCCCCTTTTATTTTGTTCTCCTGGAATCCCTATTATACATAGATAGCCCACTTTATATTATCCCATAGATAGATCTCTTATATTGCTTTCATGTTTTTTCATTTGGTTTTCTGTCTGCTGTCCTGACTGGGCGATTTCCCCTATTCTATCTTCCAAGTCACTAATTCATTCCTCTGCATTATTCATTCTGCTCCAGTGTTTCTAACTCAGCTTTCATCTCCACAAGTGAGCTTTCTAATTTTTCTTGGTTCCTCCTTGTCTTCTAGTTCCTTTTAAAGTAATCTTCATTACTATTCATATCTGCCCTTAATTCCTTCAGTATTTTCACTATCTCCTTTTTGAACTTGGTGTCTGTTAGGCTGCAGAGGTCTATATTTCTTTTCTTTTTTTTTTTTTGCTTTTTAAGGGCTGGACCCACAGCACATGGAGGTTCCTAGGCTAGGGGTCTAATCAGAGCTACAGCTACCAGCCTATACCACAGCCACAGCAATGCTAGATCCGAGCAGTGTCTATTACCTACACCACAGCTCACAGCAACACCAGATCCTTAACCCACTGAGCAAGGCCAGGCATCGAACCCACAACCTCATGGTTCCTAGTCAGATTCGTTTCCACTGCATGCACCATGACAGGAACTCCGCAGAGTTTCATTGTTTGCTCCTTCAGGTGAATTCTCTTGTTCTTTTAACTGGGAATGGTTCCTGAGCGTCTTCAATTTGCTTGTATTTTTCTTATTCTGTAAGTTTAAGAATAACAACTACTGTAGTCTTGAAGGGCTGCTTATATGTGCAAGTGCCCCTTGGTATTTTGTGAGGGCTTACTTTTTATTTTTAGGATGCTGTGAGCTTCCAGGGAGATGGAGGCTATGGGCAGGGCTAGTGCCTGGTTGCTGGGCCCTTGACAGTGTCAAGAAAGGTGGTGCAGGTGCAGGCTTCTCCTAGTTGCAGGACACTGGGAAGTGACAGTGATCAGGCATGTGTGGGTGCTGCCCCAAGCATTTGGCAGTGGTAGCAGCAGGATGGGTGTGTTCCCAGGGGAGTGAGCGCAACAATGGGTGGTGCTCGGTTGCAGTGCTTCTTTGCCGACCTCTGCAGTGATTGGGGTCACAGGTGGTGCCTGTTCACGGACCCCTAGTGGAGGCAGGCCACACCCACCTCTGGTGTCTGAAATGACTGCCTTAGTTGGTCCCTGCCACTTATAGACCATGCAAGATGCTCTGCATCATGCTTAGCCCCCTGCTGCCCTTAGCCCATATAGAAGGTGCCCGGCCACCTGCAGCCCACACAGGAGGTGTCTTGTTGACCACAGCCCATGCAAGTGGCCCCTCACTACCTGTAGCCTGTGCCAGAGGCACCCAGCCCTCTGAGAGTCTGCACAGGGAAAGAGATTTCTATGGCGGTCCGCCCCTCTCCCTCTTGCCCTCCCTAACAATAGCGCCTTGCTTCTCCCGAGGGCCCAGACCTCCTCCTGGGTTCCCTCGGCTGTAGCGCTCTGTTCCCCAGCCCATGGCACATTGCTCCCTAGCATCTCAGGCTGTCTCCACACAGTTGACCCTAGTCCTCTCCCCAGAACTGACCTCTAGAGCCTGAGTCTCAGGGCCAGCCCTGCCCGAGCATCTCAGGCTGTGGTGTCCGGGTTAGTGGTGCAGATGGTCTGTGCGGCTCTCACTCTGCTTTGCCCTCCTCAGTCCAGGTGCTGCGGTTTTCTCAGAGACTTTGAAGTTCCTCCACCTTGGCTGGTCTCCCTGTCGGTTAGGTGGCTTCCCAGGGTGCGGGTTCCTTTCCACTTTCACAGCTCCCTCTCAGAGTGCTAGTTCCATCCTGATTCCTTTTCTCATTCTCTTTTTTTTTCACCCCCTTTTGCTCTATCCAGATATGTGGAGGGTTTCTTGCCCTTTTTGGAGGTCTAAGGTCTTCCACCAGCATTCGGAAGATGTTCTGTGTGACTTGTTCTACATGAAGATGGTTTTTTTGATGTGTTTGTGGGAGAAGGTGAACACCACAACTTACTCCTCTGCCATCTTGATCCCTCCCCTCCTTTTCAATAATACTTTAAAGCCTACTTAAATGAATGAAGAGATATGCCAGGGTAATGGACTAGAAAACTTATCTGTTAAGACATCAATTTATGCCACTAGATCTTAATCAAAATCCCACTTAAAAGAAAAGAAGGAATCTGGCAGATTCTAATATCATACGGAAATCCAAAAGGCTTAGAATAGCTAAAATAGCCCAGTCAAAGAAGGATGGAAACTTTACACTGACAGTTAGGAAGACTCATTGCAGTAATGAAGACATTATTAGCACAGAGACACAAAGGACCACAGAACAGAGAAGAACCCAAATCCAGATGTACCCAAGGCTCATCTAATTTACAACTCACTGAGGGAAAAAAATGCTTTTTCAATAAATGCTGCTGGATTTGCTAGACATCCACAGGAGGGAAAAAAGGATTTTGACACTTGATCTGAACTATATACAAATATTAAATTCAAGTTCAAATGTGAAAAGTTAAATGATGTCTTCCAAAACATGGAAACACCTTTATGATTTAGAGTAGGAAAAGACTAGTTTATAGACAAAGAAAACACCACAAAGGAAAAGGCTGATAAACTAAAATGCATGACAATTAAGAAATTCATCAAGTCTTTGCCACGTAATGGGAGAAGTTATTTATAACCCATATCCCCAACAAAGAATCTGTATCTAGACCATATAAACATCTCCTAAAAAAGAAATGAGAAAAAGAAAGGAAACCCAGCAGAAAAATTGGCAAGACCTAAACAAGTGCTTCACAAGAGGATACCTAAATGGCCAGTAAACACAAAAAGGCCTTCAACACCTTCAGAAATCAAAGAAACACAAATTAAAACCACAATGAGATATCACTTGGCAGGATCAGAATGTCTAATATTAAAAGCCAACAACAAAACAATGGGAAGAATATGGAGCAAGGAATATGGAGCAACAAACTGCTGGTCTAACGTACTTTAGAAAACTGTTCGGCACTATTGACAAGTCAATGTATGGAGCACCCTGTCACCCAACAACCACACCTAAGTGCACTGGACAGAAATGCATGTAAAAGAAATAGTATTCTGTTGAGCTGTACTCTTGTGATTTGGGCGGTTCTCTGGTCAAACACTACCTCCTTGAGTGTAGGTACTCAACAAGCATTCAGTTAAAAACATTAAATTAAGTGTCAGAAAATACCATAAACAAGCATTTTGGTAAAGATGATTTTTTAATCATAGTTTATAGTAAATGCTATGAAAATATAAAATCTAACAATTTCGCCCAAGTACTAGGAAGAGGAACCTGTAGTTGGTCCTCTGTATCCAGAGGTTCCACTAGGTTGACTCTACCACATCATTTTACATAAAAGATTTGAGCACCCCAGGATTTTAGCAGCCTAGGGGGATCCTGGAAAACATCCAGGTGGATACTGAGGGATGATGCTATTCCCAGTCAAAGTAACGGCATCCCAGTTTTTGGGGACTGAGGGCTTTCCTGAGACATGGTACTTTCAGGGCTAAAACCATACTAGTACCAGTGCTCCTCCTCAGTCCAATTAAAAGAAAAAAAAAAGCACGCAATGAATCTGGCAACCTTATTTGGACAGTGATCATCCAATTCATAATCCTGGTTCAAAAATCTCTGATGTACTTTGACATCTAAAAAAATAAAAAATTTAAGCCTTAAATTCAAAGTCTACCTAGCCTTTTTTTTTGGCCACATCCATGGCATTCGAAGTTCCCAGGGCAGGAATTGAACCTGTGCCACAGCAGTGACAACACCAAGTCCTTAACCACTAGGCCATCAGGGAACTCCCAAAGGCTACCTAGTCTCATCTCCCACTTCTATACTACCTGGGTGACAGTTTTCAGGATAGTTGGGCCACCTTTTATTCCTAGAATGTTTTCTTCTGCTGCTTAGGCTATTCCCTTCACCTGAAATATTCTATCACTGCTATTTCTTCCTATTTAATCACTGACAGTTCTTCACATGTCTTCTCCTCGACAAACTATTTACTTATTTTCCCTAAACCAAATTAGTTACTCAGATTTCTCCTTCCTCTGAGTTCTCACAACATTTTATTGATGTGGTGCTCATGATACTCAATACATTCTACCCAGCATTCTATCTACAGCACATCTTCCACACTGGATGGCAACCTCCTAGGAACCCTGTCTCATTCATTCATACATCCTTAGACCATTTACCTCAGTACTCAACAATGGAAGAGGAAATGTGTGGCAAAAAAAAAAGAAAGGGAGAATTGTCACATAAATACAGTTTCTATGTCCTTTCCAGAAAGTATATGTCAAATCGACTGAGAAAAATAACTTAGTGCCACTGTATTTTCTCCTCCATGCTTCCTTTTATATACCTTTAGGCAAATAAACTCCCTTTGCTATAGAATTTAATACTTTTCACACACTGTACAATTTAACTGAATTACATGATAAAGGGACATGGTCTTACACTGCAATTGTTAGGGGTCTGGTGAACTTTCACAAGTTAAAAAAAAGTGGTTGTTTTAATGAAAGAAGTAGTCATTTTGTCACTCTTACCTTCTAATTTTGTTAGAAGACTTGATTCATTTTTATTCTTCAGAGTTATTGAATCAGTAATAATTTTAGAACTCTTCTCATCTGTCATCAGAGGTTCCTTGGAACGAATATTTTGAACAGACTATATAAAAATAATAAGATAGCAAATAAAATGAAGTCTCATAAACAAAAGTAGTATTAATTTACTCAAAATACTAAAGTCTCATCTACATGAAAAGATTGCTAGGAAAACTATCTATTATAATTACATGTATTCTCACAAACTCCCAGCAAAGATAATTTCTTGAATTACTGACTAAATGGGAATAGTCTTAACTATATATTTGGCCAATTTACTTTCAATTGACATATTAATCAAAGGATAAAATATATTCATTTAAAAAGAGAGGTTAAAAAGTTTGCATCCAACGTAAAACATGCTTCATTATTTTGCTACTATAATTGTATTTTATCTCTGTAAATAATAGCATTGGTCAAAATTAAGATTTGTGTAAGTCTAAGACAATAGTTATTATAAATGCAGAAAGAAAACTTTTGATACAACTGTGCACTATTCTTTAAGATGGCTGTAGATTAGTTAAACTCATTATTGTTTTTTTGGTTTTTTTAACACACTATATTTTTACATTATATTTGTAGGGGATTTTTTTTCTGTGTGTGTGTAGTATCTTTGTTAGGTTTTGATATCATGGTGATTCTGGCCTCATATAATGAGCTGGAAAGTGTTTCTTCATTTATTTTCTGAAAGAGTTGTGTATCTCTACTATTATTTATTTATTTTTATTTTTATTTTATTTTTTTTGTCTTTTCTAGGGCCGCTTCTGTGGCATATGGAGGTTCCCAGGCTAGGGCTCTAATTGGAGCTGTAGTCACTGGCCTACGCCAGAGCCACAGCAATGCGGGATCCGAGCCAAGTCTGCGATCTACACCACAGCTCACGGCAACGCCAGATCATTAACCCACTAAGCAAGGGCAGGGATTGAACCCACAACCTCATGGTTCACAGTCGGATTCGTTAACCACTGTGCCACGACGGGAACTCCAAACTCATTGTTTAAAAGTATGAAAGAAGAGAGAGGAATTACAAAGAACATAAAATTGAAAAGACCCACATGGTAATGCCTGGGGTTTAACTCAAATACGGTAAGAAAAGATTAACCCTTAAAAATCAGTGCACCAGGGACTGAAGCTCTTTCCTGTCTTTGGAGCTCACGCTGCCGCTCGGCTGCATCAGGGAGACAGGACTGATAACCTAACCCCTCCCCTCTGCCCCATCACAAGGCTACTCCCTCATTTGTGTCTAAGATGCCGTGCTAGATGTATGACTAAACAAATCAAGAAACAAAAGCCAGAGGCATGGCTCCCCAGCTACTCCAAACCCAGCCAACCAACCCGCTTAAACACATGCACAATAATTGCTACTTCAAAGTTCTCCCAGGAGATGGCTGATCCTTGCCCTACCACCTCTATCTGTGAGAAATGGTTTAGAACTCCTGTGCTACTCCCCATTGGCCACTTTCCATCTCTTGGGGATTCAGGAACACTGCTGGAGATACATAAACCATGGACCCCTTCCTCAGGAAAATCTCCATGGACCCTGGATCAGAAGCCCTTGCTTCACATAAAGATGTAAAAATTGAAATACCTTTAAACTTCTCAGTTCACTGGAATCATTTCCACTTGATTTAGTTCCAGGCACAACTGCATCTCGGCATTCTGATCCAGAGAACTGTCTATTACCCAGGAAAAAAACAATTTTCATGTTTAATTTGAAATCAATCTTTTCAGTGTATTATTTTTCCATTTGCAAGTTGTCTTTGTAACAGTACATACATACACCTTTTCATTGGAAAAGTCACTTGTTCAGATATCTTCAAAAACAGTAAGATTCCAATATATAAATGTCATGAAGCTAGGTGCTGGGTGATGACAAAAATGGTAAGAGATGAGTTGTGGGTGACTGCCTACCCTTTTTTGTAACAAGGAACAGTTGGAATTAAGGTATGAATGTGGAAAAGGATAAGGGAATAGCATATGTAGGTCAAACTATACTTCAGGTTGCAAACAGCTTAAGGGTAAGAACTTGGGTATAGATTCTTCTAAGGGCCTCCACTATGCAAAGCTTACAGGCTATCAAAACAAGCACCAAAGAAATGGCTGGCTTATTTTTATTTTTATTTTTTTGGAAATGGAGAAAGTCTCCTTTATTCTTCACCTAGGAGCCTCTTCCATTAGCAAATAATGCTGTGAATGGTGGTTAGAGTTAAAAACAGAATGGAAAAACAAAGTCCCTTAGCTGAGAGCTTCTCACTTCTTTCAAGGGAACATACACACCCAGCTGAAGGAAGGAAAACCCATTGGATATGGTAAACAACATACACGGTTTTTTTTTTTTGGCTACGCCCACAGCATAAAAAGATCAAGCTTACACTATGGCAGTGACCCAAGCTGCAGCAGTGACAATACTGGATCCCTAACCCGCTGAGCCACAAGAGAACTCCAGCATACTTCATCTCTACCTACCCTGCCCCACTTCTTGAAGCCCTCAGCTCTGAAGCAAATGAGTGAATTATTCATCTTTCTCAATGACAGCTGCCCCTTCCCTCAAACTAGCTGCAAAAGGAATTGTTTCCAGACCTTCATCCAGCCCTATGGCGACTTAAGCATATAGGCTAGAGACTCTTGCCAGAGGGTAACCATAAGTGAGAAATGTCCAAACATCAGGAGTTTTTTCACCCCATCACCATTTGCTTTTAAGCTTCAGATTGACTTAATATTTTTCCTGTTTTCTAATTTTTTAATAGTTCCTTAAATGAATTTATTTCTTATTTTTTATTTTTAGGGCCACTTCTGTGGCATGTGCAAATTCCCAGGCTAGGGGTAAAATCTGAGCCACATCCGTGACCTATACCACAGCTTGTAGCAATGCCGGATCCTTAACCCACTGAGCAAGGCCAAGGATCAAACCCACATCTTCATGGATACTAGTCAGATTCTTAATTTGCTGAGACTTAATGGGAACTCCTAATGAATATTTTTAATGAATGAAAAAAGTAAAATAAAGTCATATATTCCACTCATTCCTCTGTCTCTGACAGCATTTAGAGACTCAGTAACTTTTAACACTAAATAAAAATGTAATCATAACCACTATTATGAAGTAGAAGAATTTAAGATCATTCTGCTATCAACCTTCAAGTATTGAAAACAAACTAAAAAATTAAAATTCAAACATACCTTTTAGTAAAAGTTGGTACCACTGGACCATCCATCTTCTCATGATAATCTGGGCTACTTAGAAGGTTAACTGGGACTCTTCCAAATGGACATGCCTGAAAATGTTTTGGAAGATTAAGTAACTAACTAGAAAATACACACAGACCTCACTACTACCATTTTAATCAAAGCAGATTAAAGATAAGCTTACCCGTTTACCCTTGTTTGTTTGTTTCAAGGGATTTCGATGGCCTGTCTCTGCATCTTGAGGGGGTATGTTCTCTCTAAACAGAAAGAAAATACCCACGATTTTCAAATAAACATTGTTATTTTAACATGAAAGTATATAGTGAAATGTATACATAATATAAACATATGACAAGCATTTAAAGACTGGATTCAGTTTTCTTACCCATACAAAAACCTGGCTTTAGCAGTCTGTCCCCTGGAATCACAGCTGATGTTCCTATTCTGTAAATGCCCAAGTGTACTGGAGAATGGTTCCTGCACATTTGATACTGTGGGTGCTACAAACATTTTGAAATTGTAATTAAATTCATAAAGACATAAGGAAGACACAAAAAAGTCATCTCGTAAAGAACAGTCTAAGTCAATTCATAGCAAATATCTGTCCCCAAATAAGATATGCAGACGTGAAGATGTTATGATGATATACTGCATAACTGCTTTATCATTACAAACTGTTTACCCAGAGTAAAGGCATATCTCCTATTTCTAAAAGCAAAAAGTCATTCTCTTGCCTAGATCAAGCCTTTTTTTTTTTTCTTTTTAGGGCCGTACCCCCAGCGCATGGAAGTTTCCAGGCTAGGGGTCTAATTGGAGCTACAGCTGCCAGCCTATCCCACAGCCACGGCAAAGTGGGATCTGAGCCATATCTGTGACCTACGCTGCAGGTCACGGCAACGCCAGATCCTTAACCCACTGAGCAGGCCAAGGATCAAAGCTGTTTCCTTGTGGACACTAGTAGGGTTCATTATCACTGAGCCACAATGGGAACTTCCTTTTTGTTTGTTTTTGATTGAAGTTCACTTGATCTATAATGTTGTGTTAGTTTCTGGTAAATAGTAAAGTGATACAGTATACATATATATATTCTTTTTCATATTCTTTTCCATTACAGCTTATCACAGAATATTGAATACAGTTCTCTATGCTATAAAGTGGGATCTTACTATTTTATATCAAGTTGTTTTTAGTGTGTTACCAGAGTCCAGTTAGTAAAAAAAAAAAAAAAAACATTCCAACAAGAGAGTAAAGACCTTTACTTCTGTAGGAGTTCCTGTCATGGCTCAGCGGTAACCAACTGGACTAGTATCCATGATCCAAGTTCGATCCCTGGCCTCGTTCAGTGAATTGAGGATCCGCCGTTGCCGTGAGCTGTGGTGTAGGCTGGCAACTGTGGCTCCGATTTGACCCCTAGCATGGAAACATCCATATGCCTTGGGTGCGGCCCTAAAACAAAACTTTGTTACTTATAAAAGTCTTACCTCTTTCCCATCTAAAACTTAGTGTTAGATGTTGATTCTAAATAATTATTTCATTCTAAATAATTGCTATTTTTCTATAAAATATATATCCTGAATCCTTTTGGCAGGACAAAAATACCACAAGAAGGTATTAACACACACTAATTTGTTTACCTGATAAACTCTTCTTTTCCTCCTCTGAAAGTAGCTGCTTTTTTTGGAGGTTTAAATTCCGAATGGCAACTTCTAGCATTTCTAGTGGCACTGCCCCACATTCTACAGCTTTATGAAGAAGTTGCTTACTTTTTTTGAAATTACCTAAGAAAGTGAAAAATAATTGTCATTTTATTGCAGCAAACTTCACTCCCCAGATACAAATTCATCAGGACCTAGGAAAAAAATTTAAAAGCCTAGAGCAAAAAAAAATTTATCACAGACTTCATTCCTAAGCAAATAAGCAATTTCTCAATTTTGATAACAATTCATGTCAGTTTACTTTCATAACATGTACTTGATGTAATTATGTATTACTTTAGCATCCACTGTCCATTTTCAGAAGTAAAATAAATATTAGCAAAGCAGTTACAAAGTGGGGACAACAAAGGTCAACTAGAACAGAAATTTGAGAGAATTTAGTCAAAAGGTAAACTGAGCTCTAGATGTTGCAACAGTCTCAAGAACATCAATCTGTTACAAAGCAGTGTAATAATCATCATTCAAAATAGCAGTCATTAGGGAAAGGCTGACATTTTTGCTAAAGGGAAGCCCCATCGAAAGGATACATGTGAAAAAAAAAAAGTAACAATAAAGATTAATCTTTGCTACCAGACTTAGGTACACTGCCCCAAAATGCAAGATAACTGACAGATCACCAAAGCCACTTTTCTGACTATAGATAAATTACCAAAAAATTTATTTCAGCTGCAAACTCACTAAATACATTTAGTCTAGAATTTCAGTTATAAATATTAAATGTATATATGTTTGTTATGAAATGCGTCATCAGCATCTATGGGAGCCACTGAGTTATGCGCCAAGCTTGGCACTTGAGGTATAAGAATGATTAAAGGAGTTTATAAATTTTAAGAATATAAACATATTTGATAGTGGTTAAATCTACATTTATTCAGAGTAGTGGTATTTCATGTATTGAGCATTTCAGGATAGCCAAAGAAGAGAGAAAAACCTAGATAGGAACTAGTAATTATAAAGATTACTAACGTCATAGACTCCTTTGACAATCTGATAAAAACTATGGAAATGTCTTCAACACCTACAAAAATACACATACACAACAAAAGCACAAAGGACTTGAGGGATTTTGTGTATTTCCTGAAAGCCTATTCATCAATCTTGTTCAAAACAGTCACAATTTTGATCTGGAGGTTTGACTATATCACAGTGGTACCAATATTGTTTCTTTTTTTTTTTTTTTTACAAATAATTTGAGATTTTCAAAATTTGTGTTCTAAAGCTATCAAGTTTGTAGTTGCTGTTGAAGCTATCATACCTCGAAATTTTTTTTTTTTTTTGTCTTTTAGCCATTTCTTGGGCCGCTCCCGCGGCATATGGAGGTTCCCAGGCTAGGGGTCGAATCGGAGCTGTAGCTGCCAGCCTACACCAGAGCCATAGCAACGCAGGATCCTAGCCGCGTCTGCAACCTACACCACAGTTCACAGCAACGCTGGATCGTTAACCCACTGAGCAAGGGCAGGGATCAAACCTGCAACCTCATGGTTCCTAGTTAGATTCATTAACCACTGAGCCACAACGGGAACTCCTGGAATATTTTTAAAAGTAGAATGAAGGCAAGATAAGAGGGTTTTAAGATTGCCCTTGTTCTATCCAAAGTACAGACTATGAAGAACCAAGTGAGCAAGAAATAAAATCTTCTATAGCAGTTTACTTTTTTAATTAAAAAAGAACTACGAATTAATGCTACAATTATATTTGGTGCTATGACATTCTAGCACATGAAGAACTTAGATCCAAGTTCTAGCTTAAATATCTTATATACTTCATCCCACAAATTCTCAGTAAGGAAGCCACTTTCCTTTAGGTGTTTCTTGAATCTAATTTTCCTGGATTACTCCTTTCAAATGGAAGGGCTAACAGTCTCTACATGTACACCTTCTTCCCCCGTATTCTCATCTGATCAACTTTCATGCCTTTGGCCTCATACTTCTACTTCATACTCGTGATTTAATATTCAAATCTAAGTTATAGCAGGAAGTTATCTCTTACTTCAAGTTTGGACTTGACATTTTCCAGATTACCTTGTGAGAGCTCAAACTGTGCAAAAGATATATGCACAAAAGCAAACTTCTTGCAGTTTGCTCTGGCCATCTGAAAGTAGTCACGTGCATCATCTGGCTCTTGAATCCTGAAACAAAGAGTTCAGAGTCAAATTTTAGGAAAAAGGACACAGTTGCCTAAGTTTGATAACTCCTCACTCTATTTTTCAAAAGACACAGGACATTGGAGGGGTTTTTGCATGTAAAATTAAAGTTAATTTTTAAAACCTTCTTAGGGAGAGTCTAGAGTATGTAAATTTTACAGAAATTTGTGTACAGCAAAGGTTTACATTATTTCTTTATTATAAACAAAAGGAGTTGGTGAAAAAACAGTAATTTCCTTACAAGCAATCCTGAACATGTTTTCATTTTACTCTTTGGTGATGTAGTTATGGGTTATGTAACAGAGTTAGCCAAATGCAGTTAAAATGCTAATACTTACGCTTTTAGTTCAGCAAATCTCACTTGAATTCTAGCAAAACTCTCATTCTGGCCGTATTTATCTGGAGGAAGTGCTTCAATTGCTTGATTGTAACGGCCAATCAATTTATTTAAAAGGGCATCATTTAAAGGGACACTGTTTTTCTCTAGTTTGAGCAATAAATTCAACCAGTCCTCTGGATTGTTTGCCATCATCATCATTTGGTTAACAGTTCCTGAGTTATCTGAACGAGAGACAAAATATACCACAACAGAAGAAGGACACAAAACAAATGTCAAATTGCACTTTTCTTTCAAATTATAGTTAATCTTTTACATTCTCAGCATGAACATACACAAACCCCTTCAAATATTTAACAATTCATGTAAATATATAAGCAACTTATTTACATATATATATAACATATATATTACATTATATATATATGTATGTGTTATACACACACACACATATATATACACATAGTTAATGAGGGTCTGTTTTACTACAAAAAGCTGTATCTTTCTACGGAAAGAAAAAGAAGTAAATGTTTATTAAAAAAAAAATATATGCAGTCTAAGAAAATGGTACACTGTAGCAATAAAATTCTATTTTAGCATCCTAACAATCTAAAGAAAATCCAAGCCTCTCCCACCACCTCAGTATCAACTTTCTCGGAAAATTCATCAATTACTTATTCACTAAAAATTTAGAAACTTATTGTCCCAGCCTAACATAACCTTCTTTACAACCGTATCTATCCAGCATTATCTCCATATACCTCAAACTGACTTTTAAACCAATCGAACAAAACCAGTTTACAAAAGATAAGCAACTGATGTGCTCATTTTTTCTCCTTCCAAGTTACCCACATTCCTCCACAATTTTCATCTTGTAATTTATTTTTAACTTTCTTTCATGTTAACAGTTTTGGGTGTTGATATATATATACTTCACCCATAGCATGCAGATGCCAAGGGCAAGAGATCAAACCCATGCCACAGCAGTGACCTGAGCCACTGCGATGACAATGCTGGGTACTTACCCAACTGAGCCCCTAGGGCACTCCAACAGTTTTTAAAACTAAGACAATATGAATTAATGTCACTGTCCCCTTCAGGATATTTTAGTCACTACTAAACATTATTAAATTCAGATTTCTCAGAGAAATTATCAGTAACCTTCAACAAGGGCTAAATATTTGCTTTTTCACAGTTACTGTTTCTACTTTTTACAGAAACATAACAAATTCATAACTTTGCCTTAACTCTTATATTTAACCTGGTCTGATCTTAACTTCATTTTCCAGTTATACCTTCCACTGCTTTCCAATCAAATTAGTCTTCAAGGTGTCTAAAAAAGTCTTTGCAGATGTATTCCTCAAGCTCCATTCTCTCTCTATTCAAAATTTAAAGCATCCTGTCTTTATTGTGTTAGTATTCATTTGATGCCAAGTGTATATTAGAGTGTAGCATAGTGGATACACAAAATTTTTCTCATCTAGAAACCATAGTTTTAATCTTCCTCAGTATTATAACATCTTACAGCCCTTTATTTATTTATTTTGTCTTTTTAGGGCTGCACCGGAGGCATATGGAGGCACCAGAGGCTGCCGGCCTACCCCACAGCTACAGCAACGCCAGATCTGAGGCATGTCTCCAACCTACTCTACAGGTCACAGCAACACTGGATCCTTAACCCACTGAACAAGGCCAGGGATCGAACTTGTGTCCTCATGGATACTAGTCAGATTCGCTTCTGCTGAGCCACAATGGGAACTCCCCCAATTATCAATATATATTAGGCATTCACAATTTTGAGCAAGCTGAAGATTTTAATTAAGGACTCGCTTACCTTGGTGTACAAGCTTTATTAGCACTTTTAATACACATACTTTAAAAATTAAATACACATTTTATTTTGTATGTACATAATTTGTTTTAAATAATACACAAAATAAAGTATGGTGATAGAATATCACCATATTAAGAATTTGCTTAACATCAAAATGATCAGTTTCTAAGTTGTTTCAAGTGGTATGACCTGCCATCACGACTAGTTACAAGTTCTTCCATTCCTTTTCAATCCCTCATCCATTTAATGGCTAGTATAGATACAACTTATCCAAAGGTCACTTTTCTAAAAAACCTCAACAATCTAAATCATAGTAAAGAATTCAGTAGGGGGGGCCTTGGTGGGGGGTAGAATTCATCTTCTGAGCTAATACTTTTCATAAAACTAGGGCATTAAACTTTGGACATTTTTACTCCATAATTCAATAAATATTTAAGTACCCACTACTTGCCAGGCACCACTCTCAGCTCTGCAGCTACAACACAACAGATAAAAACCATACCCTCATGGAGCTCACATTCTAGTGGAGGAGACAGTGAACACATGAATAAATGAGATAGAAGGTGATTGGTGTCATGAGCAAAGTAATACAGGGAGGGAAACGGGAGGCACAAACCCAAGCCAGAAGGCTGCTGTTTTAACTAGGTGTGTTAGGGAAAGCCTCGCAGCGATGACGTGTGAACAAAGACTTGGACGAGGTAACATGGGCAGATAGCTGGGGAGCAAAGCTCAAGGCAGAGAGCAAGAGCAAAGGCACTGGGACAGGAGCTGGTCCAGCATAGGGGAGACACAGCAGGGAAGCCACTGTAGCTGGAACAGAGTGAGGAAGGGAGGACAGGGAAAAAAGGCCAGAGGAGTAACAGGAAGATTCTTCAAACCAAACATTGAGTGTTTAAATTTGTCATTTTATTAAGACTGGTGAGGCTTTCTCAGTTTGCAGTAAAAAAAGGAATGGGAAAAATGGCACACCTGTTAATGGTAAGTATTTCAGCAGAAATGATAGTTGAAATTAACTCAGTGTAATGCAAGAGTTAAGAAAATCTGCCTCTGAGCACACTGTAATAAAAATTGTTAGGGTTCTTTTTAAGAAAGCAGGGAATTGTGGAAATATTTCCACACAAAAGGTTAAAACATAAAATGTTTGTGCCCTAATTGGTAAGCATCAATCACTGAGAAAATTACATTATGTGAACACCCAGTAGTTAACATTTCCTTCATCTCCAAGAGCACTCAAAAAAGGGAACTTACCTGTAGTATCAGCAGAGACTTTATTCAAGCTTAGCTCATCAGTAAGGTCTTCATTTTTAAATTTATTTTTTATATCTCTCACTTTGTTCATTATGGAATCAATTGTCAATTCTCTGCCACCTAAATCCTCAGCCTCCATTGCTAAGGAAAAAAAAAAAATTTATAATACCTTTTTAAAATAGCATTAAAGAAAAAAGATGTTGCAACTAGCCTTTTAGAACCCAGGAGATAAAAGCATTAGCTATATGAACACATCTCAACATGGATGTTATTAGGGTGGTATTCATGAAACTATGTGCACAAAAACAAGAGCATGTCTGTGTACTCTGTCCAGCAAGGTTTCCAACAGGTAAGTACACCTTTTATTCCCAACATTACTTCTATAAAGGCATTGCACAATTCAAAAGTTGCTGATCCCTTTCAAACTTCCCATTTTTCTTGTACGTTTTCCTTTCACTCTTTCTCCAGTATTATTTTCTCACGACCATCTGTAAATTCAGTGGTTTTTAAAAAATGTAATGGTATATTTGCTTGGATTCTGGTAGTTACATACAGGCATAAAAAATCTTTTTGGTAATATAACCATTCTTTTATTAACCTGCTTTATGTCAGTAAACATGCATATTGCAAGTGCTTTCAAGGCAGAATACTACATCACAGCCCTTTATATTGATAAATGGGATAGCAGCAAGCTTCTTTTTGCACATATTTGGCAGAAACATTATTTGCTATCTTAATCATCCTAATAACCATGTATCTAGTACTGAGCACTTGCAGGTCTGCAGGGTGTTGATGTTTGGTCAACAAAGTGTCCCAGCTTTTCTTCCTGTCACTCTCTGTGATTCTCAAATATCAACGTCGCCCTTGGTCTCAAGTATAACAATGAAAAGGGGCGATAAGGTGAAGTCAGGTTCGAAAGGTAACTGTCAGAACCATGGCCACCACCTCCTTCTCTCCCAGTGCTAAAACGCCAGACAAGAGGGAGTCTCCCCAGATGCCCTGCCAGGCCATCTTCCCAGCCAAGTCCACACCCACCTCTCGCTTCTGGGTTCTCTGAAATCTCCGGTACAACCCGCTCCTCCCCCCCAGCCCAGCCCGTTGAGCCGCACCCCGCGTCCTCTGCTAGGCTCTCAGCCCTTCCCACCTCGCTCCCACTGCTCACCGACCCGCGCGGCGGGGCTAAAAGCCCACACAGCAGCCGCCGCCGTCCCTCCCGGCCCTGGCGAGGTAGGACTCTCCTCCAGGAAGCGGAGTTTGGAAGAAAAGATGGAATCCCCTTCCCTCTCCGCAAACACATTTGAATTTCCCCGCCGCTACCTCCGCAGCCGCCTACTGGTCAGTCCCAGTCACGTGGAAGCGTCTTCCGCGATTGGCTCGAGTGCGCGAGCACTGGCCCGTGGGTCTTCCGCTCTGATTCCACCCTTGCCGTGCCGGGGTCTTGCACCCGGGTGCTGAGTATCGGCGGGCGTTCCCGGGGAGCCAGTAGGCCGGCTCTCCTGCACCTTCCCATTTAGCCGGGCCCGGGAGCCCCCAGAAGTATGGCTCCCAGGCAGATATACCCACTGAGAGGAAAATAAGAGCGCCGCCGCTGCTCCCAGCATCAGCACCTAACAGATAACTTGTGAGTGGGCCTTTCCCCGCCACCGCCACCTCACTCCTCAGTCCTTCAGGCTCCTCACTGCCCGGCTTAGGGAGGTTGTGGCAAGGAAGCATCGTTCACAGTGCCTTCAGCCTTGCCGCCAGCTCAAGACTCCCAGTGCTTTTTGTCCTTGAGCTTTCACTTGTGCCCTTCCACTACCCTTAAGTGATTCTTTGCTTTGTCTTCCAGCCAAGGCCCTCCCCTTTGTTAGAATTCTGCGCAGAACTCAGGCGCATCAAGATTGCTCTACCAGAGCTCACCTATCAGCTTCCCCTCCTCCAAACCTGTCCCACTTTATAGCTCAAGTGCCCTCAGGGAAAGGTCACCTCCCTTGTAAGCTAGGCAAGGGCGAGGCTCTGCTTGTTAAGTGGCTTTGTGGTCTAAGGCAGTGCTTTCTCTGCATCTGTGAAAGGGGATGCCTGTTGTACCAGCATGTTGACATATGCTTGATGGTAGGACACGGTGGTTGGTTTTGGTTTCTGTAGGAAACTAACTGCAGCTGTCACTTGTTAAAGACAAGGCTGGCCTTTGAACCCTGCATTCCCAGCTCTGACTAGCCACCAGCCAGCCTGAAAGCCGTACCTCACCTCATACATCTTTCCTTACCTTTTGGCTCTGTATTTTCACTTCAGCAGAGCCAAATGATTTGCTAGACTTGGTTGGCTAGTCAGTACATTTGCATCGTTGGGTCTAACACTGGTTTTTAGTTGGAGGAATTTACTATTCCACCATTTCTCATTGATCTCTTTGGGGCCTAATCTCAAAACTTGCATTTCTTGAAAGTATTGCTGCTGACACTTCTTTCTGCACCCTTTTGGTGATCTCCTCCAGTCTTACAGTTTAAAATACCATCCATATGTTAATGACTTGCAAATGTGTAAATCCAAAAGAACTCTCTCTCCTAAACTCCAGACTCATATATCCATTGCCTGCTTAACACCTCCACTTAAATATCTCAGGTATATTTTTTTATTTTTATTGGAGTATAGTTGACTTACAATGTTGTGTTAGTTTCAGGTGTACAGCAAATTGAATCAGTTGCACATGTATATATCCATTCTCTTGCAGACTCTTATACAGGTTATCACAGAATATTGAGTAGATTTCCCTGTGCTATGCAGTAGGCCCTTGTTATTTATTTTATATATAATAGTGTGAATATGTTAATCTCAACGTCCTAATTTATCCCTCCCCCTCAACATTTTTCTTTGGTGACCTTGAGTTTGGTTTTGAAATCTTTGAATATGTTTCTGTTTTGTGAATAAGTTCTTTAGTATCATTTGTATTGTATTCCACATATTAGTGATCTCATGATATTTGCCTTTCTCTGTCTGACTTACTTCACTTAGTGTGATAATTTCTTGGTCCATCCATGTTGCTCAAATGGCATGATTTTGTTCTCATAGGTATCTTAAACTCAAAGTGTTCAAAGCAGTCCCTGATCTCCCTACCCCCAACCGACGTCTTACAAAATCTTTTCTGTAAAAAACATTCATTGTTCCATTTTTAAGCCAAAAATCTTGGTGTCATTCCTGATCCCACATCTAATCCATAAACAGATTGTATCAGGTCTGACAAGGTGGTCCTGGAATCCTATCACTTTCCTCCACCTCCATTGCTCTTGCCCTAGTCTCAGGCACCTTCATCACTCATCTGGGTTATTGCCGGTAGCCTCCTGGCTGATCTCCTTGCTTCTGCCCTCAGCTCAGTTTGTTCTCCAGCACAGCAGAGTCATCGTAAATGAGATCATGTCACTTCTTTGCTCAAAACTATGCAGAGCTCAGATAAAAGTCCAAAGGCCTAGAGTTGTCTGGTGGTACAGCACATTAAGAATCTGGCGGTGTCCATTCTGTGGCTCAGGCTACTGCTGTGGTGAGGTTTGATCCCTGGCCCAGGAACTTCTGTAGCCATAAGCGCAGGCAAAAATAAAGTCCTTTCAGTGGTCTAGAAGTGCACTACTTACTATGGCAGCCATTAGCCACATAGAGCAATTAATTGAACACTTGAGATATGGCTAGTGCAACTGAGGAACTGAACTTTTTAATTAATTATCTTAACTAATTTAAATTAAAAAACATACTCAGCACAATTAGTGGAAGACTTTAAGTCTATTTGGAACAACATGAGAATGTGAATCTACTTTTCCAACTGTAAATTTTGTGACATCTAAACGCATTAACTACTTTTCCGATGAAAGTGTTTAATATGTGCTATAAGTATAAATACACATTTTGTTTTGAAGATTTAGTATGAAAATATATATATATATATATATTTTTTTTTTTAGCCACGCCTGTGGCATATGTAAGTTCCTGGGCCAGAAATTGAATCCACACCACAGCAGGAACCTAAGCCACTGTGGTGACAACACCAGATCCTTAACCCATGTGCCACAAGGGAACTCCTATAAAATATATTATCAATAATTTTAAAAATACTGATTATAGTTTAAAATGATGTTTTGATAGATTGTGTTAAAATGTATTATTAAAGTTAACATCCCTAGTCACAGATCAGAGAAGACTAAGGAGACTTGACAAATAAAAGCAATGTGGTATCATGGATTGTCTCCATGGACATTAGTGGAAAAACTGATGAAATTCAGGTAATAAGTAACTTGAGGTTTGGTTGATGTAATTTGTGTGTGTGTGTGTGTGTGTGTGAATGTGTAAGAACAATATTTAGTATCTTTCAGTTATGCAGCGTACACTTACATTTCCATTTTTTTAAATAGGAATTCACTATTCTCTGCGGTGTCCGTATACAACTGAAGTGTTCAATCCTAAACAAATTAAATGGTACTAAGAATATTCTTAGAACTCTTTTGGGACAAGACTTACCTCCCTAATGACAAAGTTCCCAATGTCAAATTGTTTATGAACAAAGTAAAGGTTTATAAATATTCCAGCATTTTTTAACTCTTCCTAGCATAGCTTGGAGGCTGATACAAAACTCAACAGAAGTAAAGGCTCGATGGCCAGCATGAATATGCTTTATTATTTCTTCCCTGAATCCAAGAGATTTCATCAACAAAAACAATAGCATCTTCTCACCAACCAAAGCACTGCCATGTTGATTAGATCACACTGACACTCAGAAGAGACCAGAGTTAAGTGACAAGGCTGTGGGGAGGTGGCAGGGGTATAGCCAGTGGAAGAGGGTAGACAAGGAAAATGTGATGGAGAGCTGGGAGCCCACATTCCTTTACTATCACAGAATTACTTAACCTTGACTTTGAAAACCAGAGCAATTTCAGAGGTAAGGAATTACCACGGCTCTTACTAGTGATGTTGAAGAAGAAAAAGATTAGCCAGGGTCTTTCACTGATAGGCAATAAGTTTTAGGAAACAACAGAGACAGAAGCCAAATCAAGTCAACATAAAGCAGTAATAAAATATAAAAATAAGACATTATTAAACTATATTGGATGTTATCCTAGGTCTCAAAAATTTGGAAAATGTATTTTTAAATTAAAATCTTACTTCGTCCAAAAATCCAAAGGGAAAAAGTACTAATTTTAGTAAAGATAGCAACAAATATGTAGATATAGATACACATATGAATAATGCAAAATAGATTTACAAAGCTGTTTTTTTGGCAGTTTTACTTGAATTTTTAAGGAAAGTAAATATAGATATCTTAGCAGACAAATTCTCATTCTGGAGAAGCAGGATGCAGAAATAAAAGGTTCAAGCATCTCCCTTCTTAAAAAGAACATTGAAACAGATGACTTTACCTGTCAAACCTTCCGGTTGGCAACTTTAATAGATCTGGCTTGATTTCTCAAATTCCACAAGTCTGACAAAGTCATTTTAGTTTATATCAGTGATACCTGGTCATCTACTTTCAGTACCTGTGCCATTCAGCCAGAAATTCATAAATAGTAGTCCCAGGAGAGAAATCTTTAAATTTCTGAAGGGAAATACTGCTCAGTAGATAAAATCTCCTGGAATTTCTTGTAGAAAAGTTTCCTCAAATTTAAATCATTTGGAAATGGCCTTCTGCTCCATTTTTCTCTTTTTCAGACTGTCTGCATTGTCCTAAAGTATATGAAGAAACTACAATTAACCCCTCTGTTACAACTGGTTTCCAGTTTCTGAGCATCTGAATTACTCTCGGGCACAGAATCGCCTTCCTGGAGGACCTGGGCTTCTTTAGATGCCCCCTTTCAGCTCGAAGGAAGCTTTCCTGAGCCCTGCTCTGTGCCAGCCAGGGGTATTTCAGACACTTTTCATCAGTGGCTCGATCCTCAGGTTTCTTAACTAAAGGTGTCTTGATGAAGTCAGTAGCTGACTCAGACACAACACACCAGATTCCTCCTCAGAATAATTTAAATTCATTCATCTGTGAGATGCTGAGGAACGTTTCTTGTTTATTATCACCTAAGAAAGGTGATATTCCTGTCAGCAGGACATATGTTAACTCTCCAATGCCTCACATATCTGTTGTCATGCTGATAGGATCATAACTAAGAATTTCTGGAGCCACATACTCAGCAGTGCTCGTGATCTCCCGAGCTCTTCTGAGCTCTTAACTGTTCTTCATTATTCCTTTTTTTGGGGGGGGGGGGCGCGCAATATGGAAGTTCGTTCCCAGGCTAGGGATCAAATCAGAGCTCCAGCTGCCAGCCTACACCACAGCCACCACAATGCGGGATCCAAGCCTCAACTGCTACCTACACCACACCTCACAGCAATGCCAGATCCTTAACCCACTGAGAGAGGCCAGGGATCAAACCTGCATCCTCATGAATACTAGTTGGATTGTTTCCACTGCACCACAGCAGGAACTCCTGTTCTTCATTATTCTTCATAGACCAAAATCAACTAACTTGATGTCACTCAATGGAGATTCACTTGTCAGCAGAATGTTCTGACACTTCAGATCAAGATGAACTGCATCATGAGTGTGTAAAAAGCGAGCACCTTCGAAGATCTGCCTCATGAGTCTCTGAATTTCTTTTTCCTTAAAGGCTTCTCTGTCTGCAACATGCTGGTCAAAGATTTCAGCCCCAGGGGCATATTACAGAACTAAAATCATTTCTGATGGAGTTTCATAGACTTCATGCAAGTTAATGACCCAAGGATTGTCCTATGCTAGTTCAAGTACAGCAATGTTGTGAATTACTTCCATCTGACAGTCTTGGCCTTTTCTTCTTTCTCTCATGAACCTTGCCACAAATTCTTTTCCAGAGTCTTTCTTTATACATTTCCTCACCACTGCAAATTTCCCCCTGCCCATCTCCTGACCTGGACTTAAGCTGTAGCTGTCCTGGAAGGGCTTGGTGGGCACCCTGCTGCCAATCTCTGTCAGCAACCCGTGGGCTGGGGTGGTGGCCAGAGCAGCAAGCTCAGACCTTGGCTGGCCGGCTTTTCCAAAGGAATCATGGCCTGGTTAATGTAATTTTGACAAATGTACCACAGTATATTAAGATCTTTACAATAAGGAAAATTGAGAGAGGAGTGCACATCAACACTGTACTACCTTCGCAACCCCTGTGTAACCAAAAATTACTCCAGGAGTTCCTGTTATGACTCAGTGGAAACAAATATGACTAGTATCCATGAGGATCCAGGTTCAATCCCTGGCCTCGATCAGCGGGTTAAGAGTCTGGCATTGCTGTGAGTTGTGGTGTAGGTCACAGACATGGCTCAGATCCCATGTTGCTGTGGCTGTGGCATAGGCCAGCGGCTATAGCTCCGATTTGACCTAGCAACCTCCATATGCTGCATGCTAAAATGACAGAAAAAGACAAAAATTACTCCAAAATTTTAAAATTTCCTAAAATATGGAATTTTCAAAGGAAGGGAAAGAGAGCTAGAGAATATATTAGAAGGAAAGATGGCCCAAAATTGTCCAAATCTGGTAAAAGCTATAAACCAACAGATTGAAGAAACTCAAGAAATCCCAAGCACAAGAAACTATAAAAATTACATGTAGGCACGTAATTGAATTGCCAGTGATAAAGTCTTAAAAAGCAACCAGAGAAAAAAGACACCTTACAAAGAAAGAGGATGCATCACAAGGCTACAGAAGACTTCTTGTCAGAAACAATGTAAGCCCAGAGATAGTGGAGTAATATCCTTAAGATAAGGCATACCTGAGAGATATTGCAGACTTGGTTCCAGACGACTGCAATGAAGCAAATATTGCAATAAAATGAGTCACGTAATTTTTTGATTTCCAGTTTATATAAAGTTTATCTATGTTTACACTAAATTATAATCTATTAAGTGTGGTGTGCAATAGCATTATGTCTAAAAAGCAATGTCTATCTCTTAAATCAGTTGACTCTTCCTTTCACAAATTACTTCTCTGTTCTCTGCATTCTCTGTCGCATGCAATGCTGTTTGATAGCATTATATGCACAGAACTTCTTTCAAAATAGAAGTCAGTCTTCTCAAGCCCTGCAGCTGCTTTATCAAATAAGTTCACAAAATATATTAAACTCTTAAACTCTTGTGATTTCAAAAACTTCATAGCACCTTCACCAGAAGTAGAGTCCATCAAGAAACCATTTCTTTTGTTTTTTCTTTCTTTCTTTCTTTTTTTTTTTTTTTTTTTTTGCTTTTTAGGGCTGTGCCTTTGGCATATGGAAGTTCCCTGGCCAAGGATTAAATCAGAGCTACAGCTGCCTGCCTATGTCACAGCCACAGCAACGCCACATCCAAGCTGTGTCTGCAACCCACACCACAGCTTTCACCAACACTGGATCCTTAACCGGCTGAGTGGGGCCAGGGATCGAACCCGTATCCTCATGGATACTAGTCGGGTTCATTTCCGCTGAGCCACAATGGGAACTCCAAGAAACCACTTTCTTTACTCATCCCCAAAAAGCAAGTCTTCATCCATTCAAGTTTTATCATGAAATTGGACCAGTTCAGTCACATCTTCAGGCTTCATTTTGAATTCTAGTTCTCTTACTATTTCCATCACATCTGCTTCCACTTAAGTCTTGAACCACTTCCATTAGGGTTGGAATCGACTTCTTCCAAACTACTGTTAATGTTGATATTTTCACCTCTTCCAATGAATCATGAATTTTCTTCCCGCCATCTAGAACAGTGAGACTCCTTCCCAGAATGTTTTAAATTTACTTTGCCCAGATCCATCAGAGGAATCCATATTTATGGTAACTACAGCCTTACAAAATATATTTCTTGGAGTTCCCATCATGGCTCAGTGGAAACAAATCTGACTAGCATCCATGAGGATGCAGGTTCCACCCCTAGCCTCACTCAGTGGGTTAAGGATCTGGCATTGCTGTGAGCTGTGGTGTAGGCCAGTGGCTACAGCTCCGATTCAACCCCTAGCCTGGGAACTTCCATATGCTGTGGGTGTGGCCCTAAAAAGAGACTGTATATATTTTTTATAATATATGAAAGATATATTCCTTAAATAATAAGACTTAAAAGTCAAAATTACTCCTTGATTCATAGGCTGCAGAATGGATGTTGGGTTAGCAGGCATGAAAACCATGAATCTTACATCTCCATCAGAGGTCTTGGGTGACCAGGTGTATTGTCAATGAGCAGTAACCTTTAAAAGGAACCTTTTTTTTTTTTTTCCAATAGATTACAACAGTGGGTTTAAGATATTCAATAAACTATGCTATAAACAGATGTGCTATCTTTCAGGCTTTGCTGTTCCAAATATAGAGTAGGCAGAGTCAATTTAGCATAATTCTTCTTGTTTTTTTTGGCTTTTTAGGGCTGGACCTGTGACATATGGAAGTTCCCAGGTTAGGGGTCAAATCAGAGCTACAGCTACTGGCCATAGCCACAGCAACTCAGAATCCAAGCCGCTTCTGCAACCTACAGCTCATGGCAACGCCTGATCCTTAACCCACTGAGGGATGCCAGGCATTGAACCCACATCCTCATGGATGCTAGTCAGGTTCATTATCACCAAGCCACAATGGGAACTCCTTGCACTTTGATATTATGGAGACCGTTTCTTTCCTTAAACCTCATGATCCACCTTCTGCTAGCTTCAGACTTTTTTTTTCCTGCAGTTTCCACACCTCTCAGCCTTGTTAGAAATGAAGAGAAGGCCTTGCTTTGGATGAGGCTTTGGTTTAAGGGCTTGTTTTATCCGGACCACTCAGACTTTCTTCATAATAGCAATAAGGTTGTTTTGCTTTCTTTTTTTTTTTTTTTTTTTTTTTTTTTTTTTTTTTTTGTCTTTTTGCTATTTCTTGGGCCGCTCCCACGGCATATGGAGGTTCCCAGGCTAGGGGTCCAATCGGAGCTGTAGCCACTGGCCTACACCAGAGCCACAGCAATGCGGGATCCGAGCCGAGTCTGCAACCTACACCACAGCTCACGGCAACGCCGGATCGTTAACCCACTGAGCAAGGGCAGGGACCGAACCCGCAACCTCATGGTTCCTAGTCAGATTCATTAACCACTGCACCACGACGGGAACTCCTGTTTTGCTTTCTTACCACTGTCTTACCATTCATGCTTTCACTAGAGCAGCCCTTGTAATTTCCTTTAAGACCTCTTCATTTGCATTCAAAACTTGTCCAATTCTTTGATGCAAAAGGCCTAGATCTTGGCTTGTCTTGGCTTTTGACATGCCTTCTCCATTAAGTTTAAACATTTCTTGCTCTTGCTTAAAGTGAGAGACAAAGCAATTCTTCCTTTCACTTGAACATTTAGAGGCCATTGTAGAGTTACTAATTACACTAATTTTAATATTGTTTTTAATTTTTTATTTTAAAATGTTTTTCCATTTTATTGTTTGTTTGTTTTGGCCATGCCATGGGATGCAGAAATTCTGCCATGGGATCAAACCATCAACCCATGGTTGTGCCACAGCTGCAACCTAAGCCACAGCAGTGACAGTGCCAGAACCTTGGCCACTGCACCACCAGGGAACTCCCTAATTTCAAAATTGTTGTGCCTCAGGTAATAGGGAGGTCCAAGGAGAGAGAGAGATAAGAGAAGGGTTGGTGGAGCTGTCAGAACACACACAGTTAGCAATTAAATTTTCTATCTTATATGTGTGCAGTGCATGGTGCCCCAAAACTATTAGAATAATGTCAAAGATCACTTATCACATAATATATTATTTTCTGCTGTCACTTTTCTGTACAGCAGAAATTGGCACAACATTGTAAATCAACTATACTTTAATAAAAAATAAGTTAAAAAAAGATCTCTGGTCACAGATTGCCATAACAAATAATAGTGAAAAAGTTTGAAATATCGTGAGAATTACCAAAATGTGACACAGGTGAACTGAGCAATTTCCTTTGGAAAAATAGTGTCAACAAACTTTATTAATGCAGGTTGGCCACATATCTTCAACTTGTAAAAAACACAATGTCTATAATATCTACAAAGTGCAATAAAATGAGGTATGCCTGTACTGAAGAGAAAAACAATGATCAACCTACAGTTTTATATGCTGTGAATATATTTTTCACTATGAAGGAAAAATAAAGATGTTTTTAGATACCCAAAAGTTGGAAGAATTAATCACCAGTAGATTTATTTCTACTTCAAGAAATACTAAAGGAAGTCCTTTAAGCTGAAAATATTCTGAATCTACCTTAAAAGAAAATGGTTAATCTGAGTACATATACAAGACATTTTTCATAGTTTAAAAATCTCTTTACAATGTAACAAAACAAAAAATAATAACAGTAATAACAATTTATTGTTAAGTTTATAACATACAAAAGTAAAGCATATGATACTAACAGCATTAAGGCCAAGAGGAGAGAAATGCAAGTTTAAGGTTTTTCTACTTTATGTAAAGTGGCATAATATGACTTGTGATAAGTTAAAGATGCATTCTATAAAACTCCACTGTCTGCTATTGTAGCTCCTAGCCACAAGTAGCTCTCAAGCACTTGAAATGTGACTAATTTGAAAGGAAATAGCCTACAAGTGTAAAACGCACATCAGATTTCAAAGACATAATGGAAAAAATAATATAAAATTTCTCATTAAGATTTTAATACTGTTATAGGTTAAAATGATAATTTGGGTGTATTGCATTAAATTTTTAAAAATTAAAATTAATTTTGCCTGCTTCTTTTAACTTTATTTTTTTTATTTAAATGGCTGTTAGAAAAAGTATAAATTATATATGTAGCTGACATTTTATATCTATCAGAGTGTTTCTAGAAACTTTAAAGCAGTAAAAAATTCTAAAATCAGTAAAAAGCTAAACATCAAACAAAACTAAAGAAGCAAATAAATAAAAACAAAATTTATGGCTAATCAGTGAACAAAAGAAGAAAAATGAAGATATTCAATTAACCCAAAGGGAAGCAGAAAATCAGGAAAGAAAGAAAAAAAACAGATGAAGAAATAGGAAAAAAAGAAAAAAATAGTAGAATTAAATCCACTATGTCAATATACAATTAAGAGTACATAATCAAAACACCCCCTGAAAAAGGTAGAGATTTTCATATTGAACAAAGAAGCATATCACAATTATCTGCTGCCTATGATAAACCCACTTTAACTACGAAGGATAAAAGTAAAAAAAAAAAGGTATAAAAGTTAAAAATATATACCTATATATGTATATATATATACATATATATATACCATGCCAACACTGCTAAATACAGAACCAGAAAGGTCTAATGTGATAGAGGTCTGTTAAAACAGACCTAAGAGTTTTTGATCATCTAGGTAAATGGTCTTTGATCTCTGATCTAAGATATGTTTTGTTTTGTTTTCTTTTAAATTTAATTTTATGGGAGTATAAAATTGTATACTCCCATAAAATTGTATTAGTTGTATTAGTTTCAGGTGTACAGCAAAGGGAACCAGTCATACATATAAATATCTCCATTCTTTTTTCCCATATAGGTTATTACAAACTACTGAGTAAATTTTTCTGTTATACAGTAGGTTCTCCTTAATCATCTACTTTATACAGTAGTATGTATATATTATTCCAACCCTCCCCACAGTTTCACCTATGATAACCACCAGATTGGTTCTGAAATCTTTTGAGTTTGTTTCTGTTTTAAAAATAAGTTCTTTTGCATCATTTTATTAGATTCCACATATAGTTGATATAATTTGGTGTTTGTCTTTCTCTGTCTGCTCAACATCACTAATTATTAGAGAAACGCAAGTCAAAACTACTTGAGGTCTCACCTCACACCAGTCAGAATGGCCATCATCAAAAACTCTACAAACAAGAAATGCTGAAGAGGGTGTAGAGAAAAGGGAACACTCCTACGCAGTTGGTGGGAGTGTAAATTGGTGCAGCCACTACGGAGAACAGGATGGAGGGTCCGTAAGATCTGTTTTGAAAGTGTCCTCAGACATGAATCCAGAAAGGAGACTTGTTAGAAGTAAGAGTGTCCACTGGAAGTCTAGATCATATGCTTTAAAGTCCAGTTCCAGGTTCTACATCCCAAGTATTTGGACAGCTGTGAAAGCAGGCACTGTTCCTCTCTGATGGTTGAGTCATAGCTGCCAGCCTACACCATAGCCACAGCCACATAGGATCCAAGCCGTGTCTGCGACCTACACCACAGCTCATTTTTGACACACATCATAGCAAGACACTGAACACAAAATTTATTAAAACAGTTCAGAGTCACTAGCAACTAAAATTTATTAAAACAGTTCAGAGTCACTAGCAACTAAAATGTCTCTGCCAAAACTTCCGGATGAGAAATGGGATTTCATTGGAATAATTTGCTTTACCATTGGAATCATTTAACTACCCAGCCCCACTACCATTCACTACGAACTCAGGTCACTGATCCAGAGAGGAGAAGAGGAGGTAAATCAAAAGAGAAAGGAAAATCAACATGTATAACACTCTCCTGTGAAGTACTCTGTTAAGAGCTAAGATGACAGCTCTCTGGGTTGACCTAAAGTGATCCAAACTTCAGAGGAACCAAATGAATATGAAGAAGTGTCTTCAGGGTAGAAATGTGTATTATTCAGAAGTTCCGCTGTGGCACAACAGGACTGGTGGCCTCTCGGGAGGACTGGGATGCAGGTTCAATCCCTAGCCCAGTGGGTTAAGGATCTGGTATTGCTTCAGCTGCCACTTAAGTCTCAACTGCAGCTTGGATCTGATCCCTGGCTGCCCTGAGGCCAGGGGCAGCAGCCCCCCCCCAAAAAACAAACAAACAAACAAACAAAAATGTGTATTAGTCAGCTTGGGCTGCTATAGCAAGATGCTGAGTGGCTTAAACAACAGAAGTTTATTTTCTCATAGCGCTGGAGGCTGGACATACCACATGAAGATGCCAGCAGAGTTGGTAACTGCTGAAGGGGGATAAAGCTTTGCCTAGGCCTGTGGTAGGAGTTGGCAGACTGGTGATCTCTGAATGGGTCTTTTTTTCCTTTTCTTGAAGCATAGTACGTGTTCACAGCTGAATAGGTCTAGTTTTTGTTCTGTAGAATCCTGGAAGCCTAACAGCCTTTCTTCATTTTATCCCATCTTCCCTGTCTCTGCTTCAGCTGACGGTGTTTCTGCTGGTAGAATCTCATCCTTCTTTGACAGAGATGGCTAATTAAAGCTGTGAGTAAGCTCTGTCTGGAATGATTGTCCTGCTACATGCATGGTGTTCTTTTCCAAACATGCTTTCTCATTTTTTGCAGTATGGATGGGCAAGAATTTCCCAAATCTTCAAGTTCTGATTCCTTTTGGCTTACTAGTTCCCTCAATTTATCTCTCTCCTCTTGCATGTTGCTATAAGCAAGAAGAAGGAACCAAGCTTCACCTTCAAAATTTGCTTAGAAATCTCCTCTGCTCAAGGTCATCCCTAGCAAGTTCAACCTTGCACAAGACACGTTTCAGTGTGTTGTCATTTTGTAACAAGGATTGTCTCTCCTGCAGTTTCCAGTGAAATGTTCCTTGTTTCTGTCTGAAATCTCACCAGAAGCACCCCTAATGTTCTTTTTTCTACCAACATCTTTTTCCTGTGATGTACGTATTCTTCTTTTTTTAATTTATTTTTTATTTTTTTGTCTTTTCTAAGGCCGCCTCCTGCGGCATATGGAGGTTCCCAGGCTAGGGGTCTAATTGGAGCTGTAGCCACCAGCCTACGCCACAGCCACAGCAATGCAGGATCCTTAAACCACTGAGTAAAGCCAGGGATCAAACCTGCAACCTTATGGTTCCTAGTGGGATTCGTTAACCACTGCGCCACGACAGGAACTCCATTCTTCTTTTTTTAAAATGAAGAAGTTCCCAGGCCAGGGACTGAATCTAAGCAATAGCTGCAACCTACACCACACTGTGGCAACACTAGATCCCTTACCTACAGCATCAGGCTGGGGATCGAACCCGGGCTGCCACAGAGACAATGCCAGATCCTTAACCTACTGTGCCACAGCAGGAACTCCAGCCTTGCATTTAACTATTAGCGATAAAGAGAAACCAGGCTGCACCTTCACCTCCTCCAAGTTCTGAATTTTTCTTCTTTAACATCCATGTTTCTACCAACATCCCCTTCAAAGCAATTTAGGATTTTTCTTGTGTGCATCTCAAAACTCTTCTAGCCTTATCCATCAAAGCCATTTCCACATTTTAAAAATATTATTTAGGGAGCTCCCATTGTGGCACAGTGGAAATGAACCCAACTAGTAACTGTGAGGTTGTGGGTCCGATCCTTATCCTCACTCAGTGAGTTAAGGATCCAGCGTTGCCGTGAGCTGTGGTGTAGGTCGCAGACACAGCTCAGATCCTGCATTGCTGTGACTGTGGCGCAGGCTGGCAACTGTAGCTCTAATTCAACCCCTAGCCTGGGAACCTCCATATGCCGTGAGTGTGGCCCTAAAAAAAAAGGCCAAAAAAACCCACCTTACTTATTTATTGGCTATGCCCATGGCACACAGAAGTTCTCAGCCCAGGGACCAAACATGCACTACAGCAGTGATGTAAGCCATGTCAGTGACATCTATGGATCCTTTAGCCACAAGGCTACAAGGGAACTCCCATTTCCGCATTTTAAGACATATGTTATGTCAGCATTCTACTTCACAGTGCTAAAATCTGCATTAATCTGCTTGGACTTCCATAACAAAATACCATTGACTGGTTTAAACAACAGAAATTTATTTTCCATGGTTCTGGAGGCTGGAAGTCAGAGATCAAGGTGCCAGCAGGGTTGGTTTTGGGTGCACCCTTTCTGCTTGGCTAGTAGGTGCCACCTTTTCAGTGTCTGCACGTGGCCTTTCCTCTGTGCGCAGGTGAGGAAAAACCTCTGGATGCCTCTTCTCTGCTTATAAGGACAAATCACACTGGTGGTTAGGATTTCAACATATGAATCTAGTGGAATTCCCAACGTGACTTAGTGGAAACAAATCTGACTAGTACCCATGAGGACACAGGTTTGATCCCTGGCCTCGCTCAGTGGCTGAAGGATCCAGTGTTGCCATGAGCTGTGGTGTAGGTTGCTGACGCAGTTCAGATCCTGTGTGGCTGTGGCTGTGGTGTAGGCTGACAGCTGTAGCTTCAATTCAACCCCTAGCCTGGGAACCTCCATATGCTGCATGTGTGGCTCTAAAAAGACAAAAAAAAAAAAAAAAAAGAATGTGGGGGCACACAAACATTGAGTGTGTAATCATTGTAATATATATAGATATACATGTGAGTATATATAGTGACTCATATGAGTGAATAAAAAACAATGGAAGCATATACATTTTTTTTAAATGGTGGGTAAATAGATAAAAGCAAAATAAACACAAATGATTAATCTCATCCAAAAGCCCCAAACATTGTTGAAAATGTTGAGAGGATATTTTGAAAATGGAATGCTGTTCTGTATCTTAGCCTATTTGTGACACACTCTTCCCAAACTGCTAGTGCAATTTTCTGTTTCTTTGAAAAGTGTACATTCCTCCGCTATTTCAGAAACTCTCTTGAATTTTTTTATTTCTTTCTCACTCTCTCTTTTTTTTTTTGGTCACACCCATGGCATGCGGAATTTTCCAGGGCAGGGACCAAACCTGTGCCACAGCAGCCAGCAAAGCTGCTGCAGTGACAACACTGGATTCTCAACCCACTGCACCGCAGGAGAACTCCAAGTCCCTTGAGTTTTCATGGACAAGAACATGCAGCAACTACAGAGGATTGTAACTGTCTTCCTTTATCTACTAAAACCAGCCTTCCCAGGTCCTATTTGGGTTGCAGGACACCTCTGCCATTTCCCCTGCTGCATCTATTCCTGAGACTCTATTAAATCAGGGGTCGGCTTTACATGTGTGCCAAATTCCTCGACATAGGCCTGTTCTAATGTGAAAAGTAAGCCAGTAGAAGTTTGGCCTCCAGGAACCTCCTGGAAGAGGTAGTTGCTAGATAGCTCATCTTGGTATGGAAATTCTTCAGCAGAGAGGAGGAAACCAAAGCCACTGAGGTGTCTCAGGGAGGGTCCCATTTACGGCCCCTGGGATAGGCAGGAACTAAGCTATTTGAGTCAATGCAGAGGTATCACATATTAATGTCAAGCATGAGTTTTGTGGCAAATCACAGATCTGTGCCACTTGACATTTTCTCAGAACCAACTCTAAGGAAATATAAGCCTCTTGGGAACTAAGGGAGAGTGCTGTTAGAAATTAGGAGTTCCCACTGTAGTGCAGTGGGTTTAGGATCTGGTATTTTCTGTGCAATGACTTAGGTCATTGCAGAGGTTGGATCTGATTCCCCAGCCCAGCACTGTGGGTTAAGGATCTGGTGTTGCTGTGAGCTGTGGTGCAGGTCAGCAGCTGCAGCTCCGATTTGACTCCCAGCCTGGGAACTTCCATATGCCGCAGATGTGACCCTAAAAAGCAGAAAAGTGGGGGGGGGGCTTGCTTACTATTTACTATATCTCCACAGGTAGAGGATGTGCTTAATGAAAGTGTGCTGAGTAAAAATGAAAGAAAAATAATAAGTCCATTAAAAACCTAAGAGGCTAGGAATTCCCTGGTGGCTCAGTGGCTTAAGGCTCTGGCATTGTCACTGCTGTGGCTTGGGTTGCTGCTGTGGCACGGGTTTGATCTCTGGCCCAGGAGCTTCCACATGCTACAGGTGCAGCAAAAAAACAAAACAAAAACAAAAAACAACAACAACAAAAAAACAAACTTATGAGGCTAGGTCTCTTTCTTGACCAGAGAGTAGTATCTAAAGCAGCATCTTCCATCTGTGAGTATGTGACCCAGCACCTAGATCTGAAGGAAACCCATCAGCTGGCAGGTGCATTCAAGGTCACCTGAAGACCACTCATATCTAGGACTTATCACCCCTAGCTGCCTAATGCTGTCCTCATCCCCTGAGATGTTCCCTTTGTTATTTCTGAAAGTCACATGGGTTGTCTTATGTGTCATCGGAAACACATCTAGCCTTACTGAGGACCACATTTCTCCTTCAAGGGTCACCACTGCTCTCCAAGATCCTGCTGCTCCAAGCATCTCATTCTTGAGCAGCCCAGTGGCTACTCCACTGGGCACAAAGGACTTTGCCACATGCTCTGAGGTTCTTCAAATTTTGCAGCACCAAAACTTGGTGATCTCTGGCAAATTGGGGTTACCTGTTTCCCCTTTGTAACTTTTTGGGGGAGAGGGGCCACACCCATGGCATATGGAAATTTCCAGGCCAGGGACTGAATCCAAGGCACAGTTGCAACCTACACCACAGCTGCAGCAATGCCAGATCCTTAACCCACTGTGCCACTGTGGGAACTCCATCCCCTTTGTAACTTTCAGAAACAATGCAGTAGGTGTGTGTGCCTCAGTGTTTTATGGAATGTTCAGTGTGCTCTTTAAGTTTTTACTGAGAACTCTCACTTGGTCCAGGCCCCAGATGTGACTGTATGGGACTGGGCTGGGAAGAGATGTGACAGTCACAAAGCTGTACATACACAGACTCTCTTTCCTCTGATGACTCAGTTCCTTGTGCCTCCCTCCTCCTGCCCTTTGATAAGTTCTCTCCAAGAAGATTCTACAGCCTGCCTTCAATCTAACTTCTCTCAGAGCATTTCCCAGTTTTCCCCAAATGCCTACAGCCCAAGCAGGAAAGGGTGCTCACGCTCTTTCCCATAGGCTTGTCAGGCCCCAGGAAAATAGGCCTGAAGTTCCTAGATGTGCTCGGACAGGCCTGAACCTGCATTAGCTGCAGCCCAGGTTTGCTATCCTGATGCACAAGAAAATCTTCATCAACTCAGCTGTGACAAACCTTCAAATCACATCAAGCCACCCCACACCCTTGGCAATAAAGTCAGCCCGCAGCAGCAGAGGCCGTGATGTGTCAGCAAGTGCAATTTAATAATTTTTTTTTCTCTTTATAGCCGCACCTGCAGCATATGGAATTTCCCAGGGTAGGGGTTGAATCGGAACTGCGCTGCCAGCTACACCACAACCACAGCAACATGGGATCCAAGCCATGTCTGTGATCTACACTGCAGCTTGTGGCAATGCTGGATCCTTAGGCCACTAAGTGAGACCAGGTATCAAACCCACATCCTCACAGACACTATGTCAGGTTCTTAAGCCATAGAGCCACAGCAGGAACACCATGCAAGAACAACTTAAAGGCCACCAAAGGGAACAAGGAGCCAAACATGACACACAATATTCCACCAAGAGCAGGAAGGAATTTGAGCTTTGAACAACTGTGGAAATTCTTCCATGTCACTCCTCACACTGGGGACCGCCAGTTCCTTGTTAATATATAAATACATTGACTGGGAGACTATATACACAGCATTAAAATGGTTGTTCTCTGGATGGAATCATGCTGCTTTTTCTGAATAATGCGTAGTTTTTGTTTTCATGATGAAAGGACAGGAAATCAAACTGAAGGTTGCTCTCCTTATATATCTGTGAGCCTAACTAAGATCATCAGCACAATAACCTTTTGTTCAAACAAAGAATTCACATTTAAGTCTCTCTAATCCCTTGTTCAGTTTGTGAACGTGTATGTTAAAAGCCATGACAAAGAACAGCAGGAGCTCAGGTCACAAACTCAAAAGTCAAGAATCTCTAAGTCACCTGAAATCCAACAGCACAACCCTTTCTTACATGCTGGGAAGACATTCCTTAATAGCGGAGGCTCCGCCCACTCAAGGCTGTACCTTGTGTCCTGAGTACCTTTGAGGCTCTGGAGATGCCCACTTACAGATCATTTGTTCACAGTGGTTCCTGTTGAAGTGTAAAGTCATTTTCAGAGGCTCTGCTGCTTTGGTCCCTATTTGAGGTCCTGGAATCATCAGCTGGGCTGAGAGTGTGGAAGGGCCAGGCTTCTAACCGCCTGCAGAAAGAAACCAGCTCCTCTCAGGGTCCTCCCACCTCTTGCCTTGGAAGCAAGGAAATACTGAGGGACTGGTCACCTATTTAGAATAAATAATTCCCAAAAAAGCCATCAACCTGAATTCCTAGAGAACCTTGATAACAACTCAAGCACATACAATTAACTTTGTAACACAGCACCATGATGCTAAACATAATAAGCCCTTTGTAATCCTAAAGCGATTTCTGCAGATTAAATATAAAGCATGGAATGGTTAAAGTCTTTTCCAATTTACTTATTTATCCTATTTTCAATTACTTTCTGGAAGTGCCCTGGTAGCCTAGTGGTGAAAGACTTGGCACTCAGGTTCCATTCCTGTCCTGGGAACATCCACATGCGGTGGGTGTGGACAACAATAAAAAAATTATCTTCTAATTGTATCTCCTATGAGGGGCCTGAATTAATTTATCATCTGAATATATAAAGTAGCTCAAAACCTTCCCGCAGTTAAGAAAAAAGTTTAACACATTATTTTATTCTAATAAAACCTGTTTATGCTAATAATTTAGAATATTCTAATAATTATTTTATTATAATATAAGTTTATTCTAATATATATTTCTTTTTCTTTTTCTTTTTCTTTTTCTTTTTACAGCCTCAACTGTGGCATATGGAAGTTCCCGGGCTGGAAGTACAATCAGAGCTGCAGCTGCCGGCTAATGCCACAGCCATGGCAACACTGGATCCAAGCTGCACCTGTGACCTACAACACTGATTGCAGTGATGCTGGATCCTTAACCCATGAGCAAGGCCAGGGATCAAACCCGCATCCTACAGACACTACGACAAATTCTTAACCACTGAGCCACAATGGGAAATCCTCTAATATATGTAAAACAGTTCTTAAGTAAGTAAATGCATATCTTTTAGCTAGGAGCAATATCTTAGTGGTTTTCATATTGTTCTCTTTTATTTCAAAGCTTCTTAAGGATTTAGCTCACTCTGAGCACTCAGATGTGGCAAGGCATTCACCTAGGGCAAGGATAAAGTTACCCACCCACAGCCTCTTGCCCAACCACGTGTGTACACTGGTCTGATTAAAGTGCCACCTGCACCCGGGTCATCCAGGATGGTGACAACAGCACCTGGCAGAGGCTCACTCCCAGCTCTGCCTGATAGGACAAGGTTGCACAATGGTGGGCCAGCCATCCAACTAGTTCTGTCACAGATGCCTGAGAGCCAGAGAAGGGAGCAAGAAGGGTCCCTTTCCTCTAAAATGAGTCAAAATGAGAAAATTAAGAGGCAACTTCCCCAATAAGTTTATAGATGAGTATAGGGAGGAGAGACAGGAGGAAGAAAAGGAGGCATTGCTAGAATGGTAAAGTTGCTTTGACAACATAGGAATCTTATGGAAAACACATCATCTGATTTTTAAAAATGGAGAGAGAAAGAAAAATAGGAATTCAAGGGGACAGATATAACATAGGACCCTTATGCTAGTAGATGTAAATTTCTCTGTACTTTAACACTATAAAATGTACTTCAGCACTATCAAATTACATCAATGGTATTTTAATGAAATTGGATATTTAATAGCTGCTAATTTCAAATTCTGAATTGTCATTTGGGAAAGAAACGTAGCCTACTACATAATCACATCAAATAAACCTATACTGATATAAAATGATAAGGGTAATAACAGCAGTTGATCTTAACTTCCTGAAGGAAATAGCCAGTGAAACATATGTGTAAATAATAATTTTAGAAGTGCTTTCATTTAAATGATCTCATTTAATCCTCACGTCAGTTTAAGAAAAAGGCAGCACAAATTTTTTTCCCATCATTTGCAGGCAGAGGATGGAAGCTTAGACCAGTGTGATGATTTGCTCTAGGTTAGACTCTGGGAAATAGCAAAACTAGGAGGAGGACCCTGGTTTTTGCTTCCCAGTTTATTTATTTATTTATTTGGGCTGCTCTGGCAGCATGTGGAAATTCCTAGGCCAGAGATGGACTCCTCACCACAGCTGTAACCAGAGCCACAGCAGTGACACTGCCGGATCTTCAACCTTCTGAGCCAGCAGGGAACTCCCTTTCTAGTTTATTTTTATTTCTGATGAAATGATCATTCATAGATCTGCAGTTTCTGTCACTGAGAACAGCCATTCATTTCCAGAGTTGAATCAGGCTTGTCCACAGGTAGGCATAATCTGCAGTCTTTATTTTTATTGGATTGATACAGTTTGTGGTTGTTCCTTTCCACGTACTATTTAAATAACACGTGAGCCAAGTAAACAACTGAGCTCCCACCTTTCCTTGGGTTCGCCAAGAGCCTCACTCCTCAGACATGGTTCACCGGCCGATGGCTTAGCATACTAACCCAACTTCCATCTACCCCACCCTTTGACCCAGTTTCTACCAACAGTTGGAACCACAGCTGTTAGATGGCATACAGTGCAGAAGTTTGAGTTTGCTTTCAGCTTGCCTCAGCGAATTTCAACCAGGTGATGTTAGTGCCTCTAGAAAGGGCAGGAGTAGGGAAGCACATATGCCAGGACACTGTCATGTTCATTCTCTTCCCTACCTGCTTCCTAGGTCCATCCCTTTCCATCCAGACCCAAGAGCAAATGTGCAGATGATTCTGACTACAGTCTCTGCTTGGGTCACATAGATCTTGAGAGGGCCATGGAATATTTTCAGGATCCCTAGAAATTGTGGAAACTCCATATGTGGTGCAGTTCCATGGAGAACACCCTGTTTCACCTAGAACTTTCTGGTTACCAGGTCCTCTTTAAGATCAGAAAAGGTAAAGAGCAAGAGTACAAATAGAGGCCCACATGTCATCTATCTAAATATTTAAATGGTATAGGTCAGCCTAACAAGCTGTAAATGAAATGTATTCTTTCCTCCTACTGCAATAGCAACCAACAGCGCATCCATCATAATAACAAAGGCAAAATCCATGTTTATATTGTGTTTTGGTTTGGATTTTTTTTTTCTTTTTAGGGCACCACCTGAGGCATATGGAAGTTCCCAGGCTAGGGGTCAAATCAGAGCTGCAGCTGCTGGTCTACACCACAGCCACAGCAACTTGGGATCTGAGCCAAGTCTGCAATCTACACCACAGCTCATGGCAAAGGCAGATCCTTAACCTGCTGAGTGAGGCCAGGGATCAAACCCACGTTCTCATGGATAGTAGTTGGGTTTGTAACCCACTGAACCACAATGGGAACTCCCCAGTGTTCTCATTTTCCTTAGAAAAAGATGACACATTATAATGATTTTAATTAAGATTTTTACATTATCTGGGAGTTCCCGTCATGGCTCAGTGGTTAATGAATCCGACTAGAAACTATGAGGCTGCGGGTTCAGTCCCTGGCCTTGCTCAATGGGTTAAGGATCCGGCGTTGCTGTGAGCTGTGGTGTAGGTCACAGATGTGGCTTGGATCCCGAGTTGCTGTGGCTCTGGCGAAGGCCAGCGGCTACAGCTCCAATTAGACCCCTGGCCTGGGAACCTCCATATGCCACGGGTGCAGCCCTAAAAAGACAAAAAAAAAAAAAAGATTTTTACATAATTTGTGCTCTATTGACAGTAAAGAGCTAAAGATTTAAAAATTATTTGTAACTATACTCAGGGAGTAAAAAATGAATATATTTTCAGTAAAAAACATAAAATTAAAATTATTTTACATATACTTCTCCAAGTTATCCTTTCCAAAATATTCAAATGATATATTAAAATTAAAAGTTGGAGTTCCTGCTGTGGCAGAGTGGGTTAATGATCCAGCTTGTCTCTGTGGAGACACAAGTTCAATCCCTGGCCCACCACAATGGGTTAGGGATCCGCATTGCTGCAGCTGTGGTATAGGTTGCAGCTCTGGCTTGGATTCTATCCCTAGCGTGGGAACTTCCATATGCTGAAAAAGAAAAAAGTCAAAATACAAACTCTAATTAATACATGTGAAGATTTTAAATCAAACTTATTTAAATAATGTTGACTTCATTTTTTTAAATTTAATTAAATGTTATTAGACATTTTCATAAAAATTAAACTAGCCATCCACTCCTCGAGAGTGTTATACTAAGTGAAATAAATCAGGAGAAAGACACACCCCTGGGAAGGATGTTAAGAGAAGACTTGCCATGTTAACCAATTTGTCCTTCTTTTACGCCAACACTTCTACCACCCTTATCCTCTAAATCTGTGTCCACTTCCAGTGTTGGTAGTTGCACAACCCACAAAACTTCACGGCTTCAGGTGCCTTTTGTTTCAAAGGTCATGGAGTAAAAAGTTTGGAGAAGCACGTCCCGAAGACTTGTGGCCTGAATGGGGTTAGAAACAAGAGTGAATCTTTATGATTACAGATCACACTTTTTTTTCTTTTTAGGGACGCACCTGAGGCACATGGAAGCTCCCAGGCTAGGGGTCAAATCGGAGCTACTGCTGCCAGCCTATGCCACAGCCACAGCATCACTGGGTCACATCAGCAACCCATGTCAGAGCTTGCTGCACGGTCAGGTCCTTAATCCCCTGAGCTACAATGGATTTTTTTATCCATTTTCTTTCTTTCTTTCTTTCTTTCTTTCTTTCTTTCTTTCTTTCTTTCTTTCTTTCTTTCTTTCTTTCTTTCTTTCTTTCTTTCTTTCATCTTAAAGGAAGTTAAATGGGCCCCTTTGTGTGAGCATAGTAGCATTCTAAGGATTCTAAGCGTGGCAAGGCCAGGTCTAAGGAGTGCATTGGTTTGGTTGCTGACTGCCCTGACTTGGAAGGCTCATACTCCGTTAAGTGTTACTAATTTTCTGATTTCCTTGAGTAGCGAAATATCTAGATACAAAGATGCAGACTCTCTTAGTGGTTATTATTATTATTGTTCTGACTTAGCACTTGGAGATATTTGTGACATTGCAGTAAATTGGGCTATTTGCTGATATAAAGCCTCAGCATGCAAACACTTATCAAGCATCTGTTTGATGCATCATGTTTGATGTTCTCCTTGGCCAACGCTGACACAAGGCCAAAGCCATAGTCATTTTGGAAGGGGACACACCAGAGCATGGATATTGGGAAGAATGATTCATGGGGCATTCATGTGGCATCTAACACAAGATCATTGAAAACTGTAATGTATCATTTTCATAAATAATTTTTAGAATGGGAGCATATTTTGGAAATTAAATATCAATTAAAGATATCATCAACCTCAGTGCATGGATTTTACTTTCCATACTTAGCATTTGCATTTCATTGAATTCATAGATTTTTTTAAAAAAAAAAACAGCACTGTTATTTCTTTTCTTACATTATTCTACTTCTGGATTTCACCTAATGTAATCATTTAACAATATAATCATAAGAATTATATAGAGTCAATGTTTTAGTGCTTTAAAATTTTTTCTGTAGTAAAAAAAGTTAAGCATGTTAACAGATCAAGGGAAGGTTACTATTTTCAAAGTATTTTTATGGATGAGGTCCTAATTGTCAAATACTATGTCAAACCAACAAACAACAACAACAAATAACAACAAATATATATGCCACACAAAACACATCTATAGACTGAATTGGGCCCAAGAGCTATCAGTTTGCAAACCCTGGCTCAAATGAAAAGTAAATGCTAAAATTAGTATTTTAGCAGAAGCCCAATTTTTGCTGCATTGCTAAGTGGTCCAGATTGATCCTGAAAGAATTCAGAATGCTAATGTTTTGCACCATCTGCCATTTTCAAAACAAAATCCTCAATCTAATTTGGAAAAAAAGATCAGCCATACAGGAGACTGTTACAGAATTACATGCATATTCATTACTGATAGGCATAAAATCAGTTTAACTTAAGTTATACAGGTACAAATGCTATTCAAGAAAACTTGAACATGAGGCTTTTAGCCAGAATATCTTTAATTTCATGCCAATACATAAAATTTAGCTAAATCAGTCCTGTTGTATGATAACAGGTAATCACTTTGTGGAGGCAGAAACAGGATGTGTAAGGACCCTCAAAATGATGCTCTGCAGACCAATAACATTAGCATCACCTAGGAACGTGTTAGAAATGCAGAATCTCAGGTGCCATACTAGGCAAACGAAATTGGAATCAGCAGTCTACAAGATCCCCAGAGGGTTTGCATGCACATTTAAGTTTGAGAAGCACTGGCCCAGGATACATTTCTTTTACCAAGAAGTGGTGTCACAGTCAAAGCGTCCAGGAAAGACATGACAGTGAAGCATGAGCATCTGAGGGTATGGACTCTGGTCGCAATGGCACATAGAGGTTTGAATTGGCCCCAAAGCCCATGGAAATTTTTGCCCAGGGCCCTGTGCAAAAATGTTACACTACTGCTCCTCAAGTAGCTGAGAACTGTTTCCACGTGCAGAGTGGTTTTCTGAGAGGACATACAGCCTCCCTGCAATACTTGCTGTCAATACATTTTGCTCAGAATGACTCCTAAAACTTTCACCCACATTTCATTTTATGAGTCAACCTAGTAGCTTCCCTGAGAGCCTTGGGAAGAGGAGCTCCAGAGCCGCTTTCTGCTTGTCTTTTCAGAGACCTGGTGCCATATGATGTTACACAGGTGGTGGCCTTTTCAGTGCCCCAAGCCGAAGGCACATGGCATCCGTCCATCCCTTTATTGGGCATGTTAATGTGATCCTTTTGCGAAGGTACTACCTGCTAGTTTTTCCCTTTGTAACTGACGAGGTCTGTGACCAATCTGCTCCTTAAGAATTCTTTAAACTATAAATTTTAGCATCCATGGATAATCTAGCCAGCATCAATTATTACTACGGCAGTTGGAAAATTATGGCTTTTCTACCCCTTTCATTCCTTCATTCATTGGTGAGCATTTATGTCAAAAGACGCAAAAATGTCACTCAATTACCTTTCTTTTATCAAAGTTGTAGGAATTACATTTTGCTACCTCTGATGTAAGCTACCTTCACTCATATCTCCTTATATGTAATTTAGTTTAAAGCCTGTGGAATAGGAAGTGTCACATTAGAAATCACAAAAGAATGGGTATGTTGTCATAGCTGCTTATTTCCTTGCTACTCAACTGCAGTTTTACAGGATACCCACAATTTCTTCTGCATAATATAAATGAGAACAGATGCTATGTTATTCATATTCAGTCAGGGCATATAAAGGATATTTCAGACTTGACACATTTTAAGCAGTCATTGCTTGCTTCTGGTTGTTTGGTTATCATATTTCTTTCTTTCTTTTTTTTCTTTTCTTTTTTTTTTTTTTTTTTTTTTTTTTAGGGTCGAACTTGAGGCATATGGAAGTTCCCAGGCTAGGGGTTGAATTTGAGCCGCAGCTGCAAGCCTACACCACAGCCACAGCAACACCAGATCTGAGCCACATCTGTGACCTATGCCACAGCTTGTGGCAGTGCTGGATCCTTAATCCACTGAGGTAGGTGAGAGATCAAATCCACATTCTCATGGACTTAATGTCGTGTTCTTAACTCACTGAGCCACAACAAGAACTCTACTTTTTTCCTTCTTATTCTTACTGACTTTGTTTTTGTTCAACTTTACTTTGCAGCCCCCACATTCCTACTCCAAGGACATGTCTTCTTGTTACATCTGTAATGCTACAGGATTTGGAAGAAAATGCTTAAGTATTAAGTATGGTGAATAGAGATTTTTATAAATATTTATATGCTATAATCTTTTACTTCCTAGCTAGTCAGTAAAGCTCAGTGCATTGTGAATAATCTCCATGGTGCATTGGGCTTATTTATTTTTGCCAAATGACTATCGGGAGTGGAGACTGTTACGGGTAATCAGACAAGAGATAGGGGTGTGTGTGTGTGTGCGTGCGCGCGCGCACAAGTGGCAAGCTGTTATTCGTGCCCCCATCCTCAAGCCTGCCAAATTAACAAATCCAAAAGAGATTGTAATATATTGCTTTAGTCTATATTTTCTAGATAAATTTCTTATACCTTCTATTCATTCATCCACTCATTCAACATTCGCCATCTACACTGACAATCTCCTTGCAGTCAGGCACTGTTCTTACTACCACATACCTACCCTTAAATAATTCTCATTATTGTATAAGAATCAATCCTTCTCTAAGGCCCTCCTCCTTGCTTTCCCAGTTATTTCCTCTAGAACGCAATACCTGCTTGTGTTATCTTCCTCAATGCAGCTGCAAATCAAGGCTCTTTTTTTCTCCCCCGCTGTACAGCATGGGGATCAAGTTATTCTTATGTGTATACATTTTTCACTCACCCTTTGTTCTGTTGCAATATGAGTATCTAGACATAGTTCTTTTTTTTTTTTTTTTTTTTTTTTGTCTTTTTGCCATTTCTTGGGCCGCTCTTGCGGCATATGGAGGTTCCCAGGCGGGGTCCAATTGGTGCTGTAGCCACCAGCCTACACCAGAGCCGCAGCAACGCGGGATCCGAGCCGCGTCTGCAACCTACACCACAGCTCACGGCAACGCCGGATCCTTAACCCACTGAGCAAGGCCAGGGACCGAACCCGCAACCTCATGGTTCCTAGTCGGATTCGTTAACCACTGCGCCACGACGGGAACTCCTAGACATAGTTCTCAATGTTACTCAGCAGGATCTCCTTGTAAATCTATTCTAAGCTGTATCTGGTAACTCCAAGCTCCCCATCCCTCCCACTCCCTCCCTCTCCCATTGGGCAGCTACAAGTCTATTCTCCAAGTCCATGATTTTCTTTTCTGAGGAGATGTTCATTTGTGCTGGATATTAGATTCCAGTTGTAAGTGATATCATATTGTATTTGTCTTTGTCTTTCTGACTCATTTCACTCAGTATGAGAGTCTCTAGTTCCATCCATGTTGCTGCAAATGGCATCATGGCATTCTTTTTTATGGCTGAGTAGTATTCCATTGTGTGTGTGTGTGTGTGTGTGTGTGTGTGTGTGTGTATACACATACCACATCTTCCTAATCCAGTCATCTGTCGATGGACATTTGGGTTGTTTCCATGTCCTGGCTATTGTGAATAGTGCTGCAATGAACATGCAGGTGCATGTGTCTCTTTTAAGGAGAGTTTTGTCCAGATAGATGCCCAAGAGTGGGATTGCTGGGTCATATGGAAGGTCTATGTATAGATTTCTAAGGTATCTCCAAACTGTTCTCCATGGTGGCTGTACCAGTTTACATTCCCACCAGCAGTGCAGGAGGGTTCCCTTTTCTCCACAGCCCCTCCAGCACTTGTTATTTGTGGATTTATTAATGATGGCCATTCTGACTGGTGTGAGGTGATATCTCATGGTAGTTTTGATTTGCATTTCCTTATAATCAGCGATGTTGAGCATTGTTTCATGTGTTTGTTGGCCATCTGTATATCTTCCTTGGAGAAATGTCTATTCAGGTCTTTTGCCCATTTTTCCATTGGTTGATTGGCTTTTTTGCTCTTGAGTTGTATAAGTTGCTTATTTATTCTAGAGATTAAGCCCTTGTCTGTTGCATTATTTGAAACTATTTTCTCCCATTCTGAAAGTTGTCTTTTTGGTTTCTTTTTGCTTTCCTTTGCTGTGCAAAAGATTTTCAGTTTGATTAGGTCCCATGGGTTTATTTTTGCTCTTATTTCTATTGCTTTGGAAGACTGAGCTGAGAAAATATTCATGAGGTTGATGTCAGAAAGTGTTTTGCCTATGTTCTCTTCTAGGAGTTTTATGATGTCCTTATATTTAAGTCTTTCAGCCATTTTGAGTTTATTTTTGTGCATGTTGTGAGGGTGTGTTCTAATTTCATTGCTTTGCATGCAGCTGTCCAGGTTTCCCAGCAATGCTTGCTGAATAGACTTTCTTTTTCCCATTTTATGTTCTTGCCTCCCTTGTCAAAGATTAATTGACCATAGGTGTCAGGGTTTATTTCTGGGTTCTCTATTCTGTTCCATTGGACTGTCTGTCTGTCTGTTTTGATACCAGTACCACACTGTTTTGATGACTGTGGCTTTGTAGTATTTCTTGAAGTCTGGGAAAGTTATGCCTCCTGCTTGGTTTTTGTTTCTCAGGATTGCTCTTTTTTTTTTTTAATTAAAAAAAAATTTTGGCCACACCCAAGGCCTGCAGAAGTTTCCAGGCTGGGGATCGAACCCTAATCACACCTGTCACCAGAGCCACAGCAGTGACATTGCTGGATCCTTAACTGACTAAGCCACAAGGGAACTCCCCAAAGCTCTTTTGAGGACTGTTATCCATGTCTGCTTCTTCCAGAAGGCTGAGAATTACTGTCTAGCACTTCTTGGCCTCTCCTTTTTTTCAAATTTAATTTTTGTCTTATATTGGAGTATACTTCACTTACAACGCTGTATTAATTTCAGGTGTACAGCAAAGTGAATCAGTGATACACATACATATATCCTTTCCTTTTCAGATTCTTTTCCCATGTAGTTTATTACAGAAGATTAAGTATAGTGCTGAGCTATACCAAGGGTCCTTTTTTCTTTTTTATTTATAGTAGTGTGTATATGTTAATTGGGCCACTCCTTTTAAGACTACTTGTAGGAGGAATTGTATGTTTCTCTCATCTGCTATGAAGTGACTGGATATACAAGAAATAGAGGCAAGAGAGAAAAGTATTTGTTGTGAGGGAACAGATAAAAATTCTAAAGAAAACGTATATTCTCTTTTCCTTGTATATCCCTCAAGATCTCTGTGAGAGAGAAAATAATGTTTACATATCTAATCAAAGGTTATGGCTCATGTTATTCTTTTTAAGAACAATAAAAATAATGAACAATCCTAAGTTATCTAAATTACATTTGTTGTGACCAAATCTATAAATTCCATTTAAATTATCCTGGTATTGTGGTACTGGGGTATGCTTTTCCAACATGAGAATATACTATAGAATACCCAGAGCGCTCTAATTTTTTGCCATGGGAAGAAATAGCAATGGTGTTTTCTTTTTTGTACTTAAAGTGCAGCTTAGACAATTTAGAACACAATTCAACTATTAATGAAGAGAGATATATCACAATAGTTTTTAAAATTGTTTTAGTTGCACTTGTGACATGTGGAAGTTCCCAGTTCCTGGGCTCAGGATCAAACCTGTGCCAAAGCAGTGACAACACCAGATCCTTAACTTGCCATACCACCAAGGTATTCCCACAATAGTTTTGTTTTTTGTTTGTTTGTTTGTTTGTTTTTGTCTTTTCTAAGGCCATGCCCCCGGCATATGGAGGTTCCCAGCTAGGGGCCTAATCGGACCTGTAGCCGCTGGCCTACGCCAGAGCCAAGGCAACGCAGGATCCGAGCCGCGTCTGTGACCTACACCACAGCTCACAGCAACACCGGATCGTTAACCCACTGAGCAAGGGCAGGGACCGAACCCACAACCTCATGGTTCCTAGTCAGATTCATTAACCACTGAGCCACGACGGGAGCTCCTTCCCACGATAGCTTTTAAAAAATCTTTTCAGGGAGTTCCCGTCGTGGCGCAGTGGTTAACGAATCCAACTAGGAACCATGAGGTTGCCAGTTCAATCCCTGGCCTCGCTCAGTGGTTTAAGGATCCAGCGCTATGAGCTGTGGTGTAGGTCACAGACGCGGCTCGGATCCTGCGTTGCTGTGGCTCTGGAGTAGGCCAGCGGCTACAGCTCCCATTAGACCCCTAGCTTGGGAACCACCATATTCCTCAGATGCAGCCCTAGAAAAGGCAAAAAAGACAGAAAAAAAAAAAAAAGACAAAAAACTTTTCAATTTACATCGAAGAACTTAACACTTTTTTTTTTTTAATGACCCAAGGTATGAGGAAGTTCCCAACCAGTGACTGAATCCAGGCCACAGCTGCAACCTATACTGCAGCTCAGCAACACCGGATCCTTTTACCCACTGGGCCAGAGATCAGATTCTTAACCCACTGTGCCACAGTAGGAACTTCAGAACCTACTCTCTTTAAATTTACTGGTAAAAATTTCAGTGGTAAAAATGCCATGCTTTACCTATATTTTAATATCCATTATCTCATTTGATCCACACAACAATTAAATGAAGAAGATAGGAAATGCATTATCTTCATTTATCAGATCAGGGGAACCTAAAAGAGACTAATGACTTGCTCATGCCATCACATCTTAGGTCCAGAGATACAAACAGAACTGAGGCCTCCTGATTCCTGGACCAGGATGCTTTTTATTATAACATACTTTCTTCCTAATTGCTTTTAACATCTATGATCTGTGGCTGACAAAGTGCCTAAGGAAAATCCTATCAATAAAAGAGCAAGCTACTAAGTTAGAATCTAAGAAAATGTGCTCAAATTACATTGCTTTCCTTTGGTTTTATTCTTATTTATTCCAGGCCAAAAAAAAAAAAAAAGAAAAAAAAAGAATAAATAAATGCATACCACCAGAAATTTACCAAGAAGCCAGATATCTCACAGTTTTGTGGATTTTGTGCCCAGTACTAATCCATATATCATCCTTTATTTGCAAATCTTTTATATTATTGGGGATCAAAGTCTTAATCATAAAATAAGAAATGTTGCTGAATCTAACTCATCTTTGGCAACTAAAATTTGTCAGTTTGTGCTCTACCAGACAGGCCTCATTATTTATAGACATGATTTAGTTTTTTGGTAAACTGATCTTTTCAGTAGGGCATAAGAGCACAATATTTCTGTCACTTTCTATTTTGACTTCATAACTAGGGATAATTTTATGATCATTTGGGTCCTATTCACTCCCAAACTCCTGCAATTTAATTCTGTATATGCTCTGGCCAGGACAACACTGCAATTCACAAAGACGTTTTTATTTTGAGCATACCCATTAGAGGAGTTCTCATTGTGGCTCAGCAGTAATGAGCCCAACTGGATTCCATGAGGACACAGGTTCAATCTCTGGCCTCCCTCCCTGGGTTAGGGATCTGGCATTGCTGTGAGCTGTGGTGCAGATCACAGACACAGCTTGGATCCTGTATTCCCGTGGCTGTGGCTGTGGCCAGCAGCTGGAGCTCCAATATGACCCCTAGCCTGGGGACTTCCATATGCGGCAGGCGTGGCCCCCCCCAAAAAAAGAAAAGAATGCCCATTGGCTCCAGATATGAAATTGAATGATGTCAATTATTTAAAAGAAAAAGAAAAGATATAGAAGGCAAAAATGTGATAGGAAAGTAACTTTTGATTTGAATCTCAAAAAATGTTGAGATAGTCCTTGTAAAAACTCATTGAATGTTTTTGGAATGAACACATGAATGAGTTTATTGGTGACATATGTTTTAGCTATTACCGTTTCTAATAAGCCACTGACATCCCCAGTTGAGATGCTCCCGTTTCCACTGCACCTCACCATACTTGTCTTAATCTGTCACCAATGTTGCTATTGTTGAGATTAATATCATCATTATTACTATATTTACTTAATTGTAAAATAAGAAATGTTGCTGAATCTAATTCATCGAAGGCTGAAGCAGTGAGATTAACTAACTCATCTTCCAAAGTCACATAGTAAGGAAAGAGTCATTTGTCATCACTTGCTACCTTTATTATACTCACTTTTTACTTATCTCTCTACTACCCTGTCAATTTTTTGAGAATGGCACCTGAGTCAGAGTCAGATTCAATAATTACCGGAACTGTAGCAACCAAAATTCAATGAATATTTATACTACTTTAGGTGGCTGACCTCATTTAAATGAGATCCAAGTTGCTGCACCAGTTTAAATTCCCACCAACAGCGCAAAAGTGTTCTGTTTTCTCCACATCCTTGCCAACACTTGTTATTTCTTGTCTCTTTGGTAATAGCCATTTTGGCATATGTGAGGTGATATCTCATTGTAGTTTTCATTTGCATTTCCCTAACGATGATGTTGAGCTTTTTTTTCATGTGCCTGTTGGCCATCTGCACATGTCCTTTGGAAAGAAATCTATTCAGGTCCTCTGGCCATTTTTTATTTTATTGTTATTATTGTTTTTGGCTGTAGCTTGCAGAGGCTTGATGTGCGATCTCAGTTCCCAGATCAGAGACCAAACACAGCCTGCAATAGTGCAAATGCCAAATCTCAAGAGCTAGACCACCAGGCAACTCCCAGGTTGTTTGCCTTTTTTTTTTAAACACATACTTTAAAAAAATTTTGATTTGTGTGCGTGTGTGTTTGCAGTGGCTTAATGTGGGATATCAGTTCTCAGGTTAAAGGTCAAACCTGGGCTTCAGCATCGAAAGTGCCCATTTTTAAATCAGGTTGTTTGTTTGTTTTTGAGTTCTTTGTATATTTTGGCTATTAACTCCTTATCAGATATATCCTTTGCAAATGCCCTAGCTCACTCAGTAGGGTGGCCTTTCATTTTGTTGTGTTTCCTTTGCTGTGCAAAAGCTTTTTACTTTGAGGTAGTCCCATTTATTTATTTTTGCTTTCATGTCCATGTCTGAGGAAACAGATTCAAAAAAATATTGCTAAGACCAATGTCAAAGAGTGTACTGGCTATGTTTTCTTCTAGGCCTTACATTTAAGTTTTAATCTGTTTTTGGTTTATTTTGTTTGTGGTGAAGTAGAGTAGTCCAGTTTGGTTCCTTTGCATGTGGCTGTCCAGTTTTCCCAACACCATTTATTGAAGAGGCTGTTTTTCCCCCATTGTATATTCTTGCCTTCTTGTCATAGATTAACTGACCATATAAGCATAGGTTCATTTCTGGGCTCTCTATTCTGTTTCATTGATCAGTGTGTCTGTTTTTGTACTAGTACCATACTATTTTGATTATTGTAGCTTTCTAGTACAGTTTGAAATCAGGGTGCATGATACTTCCTGATTTCATAAATTTTAAAAGGATTTTTCATCATTGTTCATGAAGAATGTTGGACTATAAATTTCATTTCTCACAAGTTTTCGATTTTGATATGAGTTATGCTGATATCACATAATGAATTGGGAAGAGTTATCTTCTTTATATTCTGAAAAAAAACTGTGTAAAATTGGTATTATTTCATTCTTAAATGTTTCATAGAATTTGGCAAAGATGCTATCTAGGCCTGGAGCTTATTGGGTCGTTTTAAAATTGTAAACTTAATTTCTTTCATAATTTTAGGGCTATTCAAAATTTACATTTCTTCTTGTTTTGATTTTGATAAGTTACACTTTTCAAGGAAGTACACTGAATCTAATTTATTAAATCTTATAGCATAAAGTTATTCATAATATTTCCTTATTATCCCTTTATTGACTGCAGGTCCTATGATAATATCCTTCTTTCATTCTCTAATTTTTTTTGATTGGTTAACTCAGGGTTTATCAGTTTTCTTAATCTTTTCAAAGAATATACTGTTGTCCATGCTTATTTTCTCAAATGGCTATTTTCTATTTCCTTTTAAACTCTCCATTATTTTACTTCTTTTACTTTCTTTCAATTTATGTTTTCTCTCCAGCTCTTTAAGTTAGAAGCTTAGAACATTAATTGTAAATCTTTCCTCTTGTCTAGCAAAAGTATTTTAAGTTATTTATTTTCCTCTAAAGGCTGCTTAGCTGCACCCCACACATTTTAGTGCTTTTCTTCTTTTTTTATGGCCGAACCTATGGCATATGGAAGTTCCTGGGCCAGATATTGAATCAGGTATGCTGTGGCAACAAAATATCCTTTAACCCACTCTGCTGGGCCTGGGGTCAAACCTGCACCTCTACAGTGACCTGAGATGCTACAGTGGGATTCTTAACCCATTGCGCCATAGCAGGAACTCCTAGTATGTTCTCCTAGAAGTGTAGATCAGGTTACAGTTTGAAAAACACTATTCTGTAGCCAAGACATGGAAGCAACCTAAATGTCCACTGATGGATGAATGGATAAAGAAGTTGTGGTATATATACACAATGGAATATTAGCCATTAAAAAGAATGAAATAATGCATGTGTGGCAACATGAGTGAAGTCAGACAAAGACAGATATCATATGATATCAACTGCATGTGGAATCTAAAAAAATGATACAAATGAATTTATTTACAAAACAGAAATAGACTCACTGGTATAGAAAACAAACTTATGGAAACCAAAGGGGATAGTGGAGGAGAGATAAATCTGGAGTTTGGGATTAACATATACACACATGTATAAAATAGGTAAACAACAAAGACCTATTGTATAGCTCAGGGAGCTATATACTCAACATCTTATAATGGAAAAGAATCTGAAAAAGAATATATGTATACATACAATTGAATTACTTTGCTGTATACTTGAAACAAATAAAATATTATGAATTAATTATAATTTTTTTTATAAAAAGGCCATTCTGGTGGAGGTGGTCATGAGTGAGCCTAACTTATCCCCAGCCTACAATATATGCAGTTAAAAATTATTATAATAAATCCAGTGAAACACAAATAGACTGGGAAAATACATTTGCAACATACATAGCAAACTTTAATAACTTCATTACATAAAATCTCATAAATCAATAAGAAAAATAGACACAACTAATAGTGCAAGGAATACAAAGAGGCAATTCTCAAAAGAAAGAAGCTGAAAGGCCAATAAACGTGATAAGCCATTAAGCAATAATAAATATCATTATCTTTCAGATTGGTAATGATTACAAAGTGGAATTAGACTCACTAAGAAGAGGGTGTGGGAAAATGAGCACAGTTTCATAAGTTTTGGAGGAACTGTGAACTGATACATTTCTAGGAGGAAATCAGTCATCATGTATCAAAATGTTTAAATTAAAGCTCCTTGACCCAGAGATTTCCCTTGTAGAAATGTATGCTAAGAGAATAATCAGAGAAGTCCACAAAATTGTGTATACAGGGATACTAATAATCAAATTGACATAATAGCTCAAATTAGAAAAAATCTAAATTGTGGTGGCTAAATAAGGATATTGCCATAAATGGAATATTAAGTAGTTGATATTTTCACATTAAAAAGTGCTCCTGATCTATTGTTAAGTTTTTAGAAAGCAGATTATAGAATACCATTATAATAGATAACATTTATGTAAAAAAAAGAGTTTATACAGGCATGTAAAAATCTGGAAAAATAAAGAGATGGGATTATGAGGGATTTTCACTTCACTGTATTGTTTTTTTCAGTACTCATGAATTATTAGGAGAATCTATACCCACTAAATGTACTAAAAATAATTGTATACAAAGTAACAAAAAGTAAACATTTTAAAATTTTTATTTTATTATTTATTTATTTATTTGGCCATGCCCACAACATGTGGAAGTTCCCAGGTTGGAAATGGAACCCACACCACAGCAGCAGCCCAAGCCACTTCAGTGACAGCACCAGGTCCTTAACCTGCTGTGCCACAAGGGAACTCCAAAAATTTTTTAAATGAAAGATGCCTTAAAGGCAAAGACTGCAATTCCAAATTGATTAAGAACCTGTATTATGCCATGGGTACTACTTTTTATCTTTATGGAGTAGGAATAGTGAGCAAAATAAAACAGAAGACTGGAACTAATAGACAGCCCTTTGTATTACCATTGATTTTTCTCCATTCTCTGTAAGTATTATCCACTTGGCAAAATTTACTTCTATAACATTTAGGGTCTCTCTACAGCTCTTCTTGATCAAACTATTTCCTTTCACTCCTCATTCAACAGATTCCTAGGCTTACCTTTCTTTGAAAGCATAGGCTGCTGACAAGATGGACAACATAGAAAGGTGAAAACATCAGGGAAAAAAATGGATAGTTTGATTTATGTTGTTAACTCTGTATGGGCAGCCAGACATAACAAAAAAAGTTGCTATTTTTATTATAGTCATATCCTCTTCTTTACTTTTTATAGGTAACTGTATTGCAGTTGTATTCAATCCCCAACTAAGAACTCTGTTCTCAAAACTTTGCACATACCATGGATGCTTGTATTTGATTCTGTTCTGTCACAATGCCATCATGATCTTGGTGAGACAGCTGTCACTCTAGGTGAGTGGACATGCAGGTCTCCTTTCCTTTGCAGAAACTGAGTATGTAGGCTTTGTTTGTGGTCAGCCAATGGAGTTTGTAAACCACTTGTGAACTGAGAACTGGCAGGTCAGTTTCCATGCTGGGTAATAGTAAGTTCTAGCGCTCTGGTTCTTGGCGTAGGTCTGGACAGCCCCTAAATGCAAACATACTATTCTATCCAGTAGGGTGGGGAGGAAACTCAAGTGCCACTCCTGACATACTTGCCATCACTTGTCTAGGATTTTCTTATATGTGACAGGCGCCCCCTAGTGAACAGATGGACCTCAGTTGGCCTCGCTATAAAAGAGCAGCTGGGGAAATACTCTCAGTAATGGTTTTAAGAATTTCACATTACATTAAACAAGTAAAGATGCGAAGGTTTTGTGTGTGTGAATGGGAGTGAGGGTGGGGATTTGTTCTACATAAAAAGCATCCCGGGTCTCACAATATATAAGTAGTAATCAATTTGCTAGATGAAGTTCAAACTAATCTGATCCTTGGCTAGGCCATCTACTCAAGTGCATAATCATTACCTGCTCTCCAAATATAGACACTTGACTAGATTTTTTTAAAATATAGTTAATAGCTTTTAGAATATGACTGATACACATAACTTTGGGTTGAGACTTGAGAAACTATAATTTCAATCCAAAAAGCCTTTAAGCTAGTAAATATATTTGATAAATAACATTGTATTTGGTTAATTTCAAAGAAAATAGAGCATTTAATAAAGACTCTGGTTACTTGTGATCAAATAAATCAGTTACTTTTAATTATCTCTTCTTTCTGTAAAGTGTCTGCCATTTATAATAGCCCTTTTTTAATGCTCTCAAAAATGTTATCCTTTTGACATCATGATAGATATTTATCAATTATTATTTATAGCACTGGGGTAGGTCCTCAACAAAGAACCCAAAATAATTCTTATCCTCTAGGATGCTTCCCCTAGGAAATAAAGTCAAAGAACATATAACCAGTCAACTGGAAAATAAATAAATAACTATGACGAATTATCTTAAGAGTGTCAAAGAGCAGAAGAAATCAACCTGCACTTCCTGGCCTTTAAATGGAGCATCCTAAACCAACAATTGGATAAAAGGTTACGCAAAAAGTAGGTGACATGCTTAAATACAAGTAGGCAAAATGTTATTGGGCTGTTCTCAAAGCTCTTGCTCTATGTCAGAAACTATCAAATTATGAACCGTTTGTAGCCTAGTGTAGTTTTGCTACTTTTCAGGATCCACTTTTCAAGGGTAGGATTATCTTGCTGCTTCCCCTCCTCTTATTACTATCCAAATACCTTTTTTTTTTCCTTTTTTTTTGTCTTTTTAAGGCCACACCTGGGGACACGGAAGTTCCCGGGCTAGGGGTTAAACCCCAGCTGCAGACGCTGGCCTGTGCCACAGCCAGAGCAACACAGAATCTGAGCGCTTCTGAAAACTAAAACACAACTCACCACACCACAGCTCAAGCAACCCACTGAGTGAGGCCAGGGATAGAACCCGAGTCCTCACGGACACTAGTAGGATTCTGTACCGCTGATCCACGACGGGAACTCTCAAACACTTTTTTTTTAATTAAAAAAATATTTTCCCCTCTTTCGCCTAGCGTATCTCGTTTCCTGAGCAGATAATGTCAGATTCACCACAACCCCTTCAGGTGCAAGCAGACTTTAACTGTAAGGCCTCTCTCTTCTTTGAACTCCTAATGACTTTATTTAACTATTATAAACTCATTTAACAAACATGGCTTTGACTATTTTCCACCTTAACAGGGGCTGCTGAACTCATGCAACATTCATCAAATTATTTGCTAATTTGTAAATGAGTGGACCCCAAAGTCCATTCTCCATCACTGTTGCTTGAAAATAAATATCCCCTTACCAATTTTAAGGGATGACTTGTGTTACTTCCTTTCATGGTGACAAGCCCTTGCAGGTGTAATGGAAGGAGGCAGAACCCAAGGAAAATTGACGTGAACTACAGGTAAGGCCCAAAGCACGTCGCTACCCTCTTCTGGCCCACAAAACACCTTTTCCTGTCCAGTTCCCTAGGACGCATCCCAGGCGGATGCGAGGTCACCCGTGGGAAAGCGGCGGGTTCCTCCGCAGGGGCCTGCTGGGAGAGGGGGGCGGGGAAGGGGCCTGGGGTGACCCGGGGGAGACGACAAGGGGCAGTCGCCGGGTCTCGATCTGCGCTCCCGCGAAAGCAGAGGTGGATCAGGAAGAAGGGTGCGGGGCGGCCTGCGCCTGCGCAGCCCTGGCTCCCGTCGCCCCCCTACCTCCGCCCCCTGTTCCCCAAGCTGCAGCATCCCTGCGCAAGAGTCCCCGCACGCGGGCGGGAGGAGGGGCGCGCCGGCCCTCCGCCCCGCGCGCGCGGCCACGTGACGCCGGCGGAGGAGATTGGAGCGGCGGCGGCGCGCGGCGGCAGACTGGTGCAGCGCCTGGCGCTCACGGAGGGATCTCTTCCTCCTCCTCCGCCACTCCCCCCACCCCCCTCCTGCTCCTCCTTCTGGAGCTTTGACGGTACCTTCTCCTCTGCCCGGCTCGCCGCCGCCGCCGCCGCATCCCCCAGCACCGCGGCGCGCAGAGGAGGAGGGGAAGACGCAGCTGGGCCTCCACCGTTAGAGGGGTCCCCGGCTGCCGCTCGGTCGGTCGACCGGCGCCTCCGAGATCACCCTCCAGCGGGGTCTCCACTCCCTCCTCCCAACGCCGCCGGCGCCCGCTGGCCGCAGCGATGGGGCTCCTGGACTCGGAGCCGTGCAGCGTCCTGAACGTAGTGTCCACGGCTCTCAACGACACTGTGGAGTTCTACCGCTGGACCTGGTCCATCGCAGGTAAAGCCGCTGGCTTCCCATCCTCGCCCGGCCCTGCGGGAGACAGGAGCACCCGGCCCGGCAGCCCCCTGCCTCCTGCGGCTGTTGGGATGCTGCGAGTCGGAAGAGGTGCCGGGCGCGGGGACCATGATCGGGAGCTGGTTAATCGGATCCGAACGTTAAGGCTTCCCCCTCCCCCCGACGCTTGCACGGTTTTCCCCTGCGCTTCCACCATCTCCGATCAGATTCTCGGATGCAGGAGCTGACATGCCAGATGGAGCCTGTGCTGCTGCTGAGAGCTAGTCGCGGGCCCGCCCCACCCTGTAGTCCCACATCTCCCGAGCTCATCTGACAGTTCTAACTTACGCACTGGGATGGGTTTTAACCTTTAGTAATGTTCCCTACAGTGGCTCGGGGAGGGAAAAGGGCCCAGGGGTCGCTGTCCTTTAGCTTCTTTGGCCTCCTGGTTGCTTTGCCGCACCTGCTAGTATTTTCTTGTGTAGCTCATCTATCTGTAGTATGATTTGGAATGAAAAGTAAAAAGCCATTGTTTGGCTCCTGGAACCTTGGAGAAGCTTAGTTTCTGAGGCTTTTTTCAACAGCCAGTATGTTTGAAGTGATTGTGATGGCTTTGCGCAGTGCAGTGCAGTCGTGGGGAGGGGGGAGGCTAAAACACCGGGAAAGAAATGGGGAGTCTTTGGGAAGGGGGTCTCTACAGCATCACCTAGAGGTTGTCCCAGAAACCTACATGTGAGCAGTTTTCTTAAATGGGCAAACTTTTCCCTTTAGCCTTTGCAGTTGGACAGGGATGGTCAATTGGTTGAGTTCTGCAGCTCTTCTCAGGGGTAGCAATGTGATACTATTTTTATATGGTACCGTTTGTTTTCTTCATTTGCTTTAGTTACTTTGGGTCAAAGCCTTTACACTTTTTTGAGATAAACAATTAGTTAACAGGAATTTGATTTTATGATTTACCCTTTTCTGGTCCTTTTGCCTTGCATCCTAGCACGGGAGGAGATTAACATTTACACGTTATGACTGTGTTTCCCTTCCTCAGAAATGGAAATATATTTCTATAGTTTTGTGTTTGTTAAGAGTAAATGGGACCATGATGACAGCATGTATACAGTACGATACATGGGATAGAGGTTGTGGAAAAAAATATGTACTGGAATTATTTCTGTGTGAGACAAAAGGATTCTTTGGCATTGCTATGGCTTTAACTTCTTTAGAAAAGTGTCTTCTTTTTCAGAGGATCTCAAGTTTGACACTGAGAAATAAGCTAATTAAGCCTTTGCACTTGAAAAAAGTGGCTAAAAGGTTGGAGTTCCCATCACTGCTCAGCGGAAATGAACCCGATTAGTATCCATGAGGACTCGGGTTAGATCCCTGGCCTTGCTCAGTGGGTTAAGGATCCCACCTTGAGGTGAGCTGTGGTGTAGGTCACAGAGGAGGCTCGGATCTAGTGTTGCTGTGGCTGTGGTATAGGCCGACAGCTGAGGCTCCCATTCGACCCCTAGCCTGGGAACTTCCATATGCCTCAGGTTCTGCCCTAAAAAGACAAAAAAGGAAAGAAAGAAAGAAAGAGAAGGTAGTTAAAAGGCAGTTTCTAATGGAGTGGTTCCTTTTTAAGTCTTTCTTCTATGGAGTGTACGCCGAGGTTATGTGGTACCTACAAAAACTGGGAAAGATATGTATGCTTCCCTTCTCTCTGTGATTTTGGTTATTTAAACATTGCATCAAGGTTTCCCATTACACAACTGTGCAGAGCTGAACATCAGACAAATTCTTCAGCAGATAATAAACTGCATTTTGCATACTTAAGAATTCAGACATTGTCAAGGTCCTCCAATCTCCATATAGCCAGCCACACCCGGGAATTCTCATTCCTATCTGTCTTCCCTCACAGCTTTCCCACCTCTGGAGCCTCAGGAGGAATAATGGAGGCCAAAGGTAGAATACACCTTTCTGTGATGGTTAATTCCTTCCTAATGATGCTGGTGTTAAATAAGTCACAAATGAAATAGGGAACTTTGTGCCTCATGTGAAAACTTTCTACTAGCCTGTGAAGGGCAAATAAAATGATGTAATATCATGGGCCAGGCCTGAGAAGTGAGAGTAGCCACTGAAACACAGATGACCTCTCACTAGCAGGCCAGGGGGTAGGTATTCGCTCATGCTCTGGCTATCCACTTAAGAAACCTGAGATTGCTTCCTCATTTTCAGTAATGAGCTACCTAATGTAGGTAGAGATAGTATTTCTTAACCAACTGAGAGGCTGAGTGGGCTAGATTCTGTTCTGCCTTGCAGCTGTGTGAGGAGGAATATTTCAGACTCAGGCAGAATAGGCGTGAACCCTATGGTGCTCCATTTCCTTTCACACCACCCGCCTCCCTGGCAAGCTCTGCCCTCCTCTCTGGTTCATTCACACTAAGGATCTCCTTCCTGTAATTTCATCAAAATTTGTGTGAAGGAGTTTCAGAGTGGAAATGTAGATTATTAGATGAAGCTGAAGTAAAAATTGATGAGTCAGATGTTTGGAAAGGGGAGAAATAAAACTGGGCAGAGAGAAAGATGGTCTTGAGAAATAATGATGAGTGTGGTCAGAGGAAACAAATCATTCAGGGAGCAGAAAATGGGCCAAGTCTCTGTGCCCTGAGTGCTTCCATCTCCACTATTAGTTGTGTGCTTCTTTCTATTCTATCAGTTCACTAAGTATTTCTCTGCGCTGAAGTTTTTTCCTAACTAGAGCTACTTTGGTCTGTCCTAACGGGCGTAGTTACAGATTTGTAGAGTGTATTTGACAGTCCCAAAGATTTTTGCCCTAGGGCAGTTTCTGGGAAAATGTCATTTTTGTGCTGTTATAGAAAATGGTGTGATTTAATAAAACATGTCCAAAGCAATGTAGCAAAGCTGGGCTTTTCCGAAACAGATCCAACAAATGCAGACTATGTCCCATATATTATATGAACACAGAAAATGTTCCTTGTACTAGATCATCCACACTTTACACAATAGAACTGAAACTTTGAAAGAGCTGTACTTTTAGAAAAACAGCGAAAATAATTTTTCCCTTCTATTATATTTTTTGATGTTTTGAATAAGTAAGTGAATCTTGGTTTAGGATATATAGGAAGGTATAGATTGATACAGGACTTTTTTTTTTAACGTTTACTAGGATAACTTTTATGTTAAACAGAACGAAACAAAAAGTACTCACAAAAAATGATGTGTGTTTTCTATAGGGACATATACATGGAAATAAATGCATAATTTAAAAATCTAGATAGCTACAGAACAGACTGGATACAGGACTTTTTTATACCACTTGGTGGCCTAAGAGTAGGTACTCCGATGTTGTGTGTTTTTCCTTCTATTCTTTCATTTTATGAGTCCATTAAAAATTATTAAGGCTGGGATCCTAGGCTCAAGGATATATATCTAATCAAGAAACATTGTATATAAAGTTTGAAAACTATTGTCTTTTTTTCCCTTTTATTTTTATTTTTTATTTTTTAATGATTTTTGTTTTTTCCATTATAGTTGGTTTACAGTGGAAAACTGGTGAGTCTTAATATCCCTCAACTTACAAATGCCCTGATTGTTTACATTATCCATTGCATGTATCATTTTACTTTTTATTTATTTTCATCTTTTAATTTTTTTAAAGATTTTTATTTCTTAATCACAGTTGATTTACAATGCTCTGTCAATTTCTGCTGTACAGCAAGGTGACCCAGTCATACAAATATATGTATGTGTGTGTATATATATACATATGTATATATGCATTCTTTTTCTCACATTATCCTCCATCATGTTCCATCACAAGTTGCATGTATTATTTTAATAAATATTCATTGGTAGCATTTCGTATAGCTGACAGTGACATAGAAGCATCCCAGAATGGTAATAGCCCACATTCCCACAATAAGGCCACATGTCTCTTGAGCTTCAGTATTTCTTTTTGGCCATGCGTTTTTTAAAAAAAGAGCCATCCTTCATGGAATATGCATGCCCATGTGTGTGTGTTGGGAGGAGGCGGTGAAAAACTTGTGTCTGCCTGGGAGTTCAAGCTAGAGCCTGAAAGCCCAGTCTGGCTGCTTTCCCCTCCCTTTGCAGGGCGAAAGGCAGAAGGGAGGACTCCTGCGGGGTGATGGTGAACTTTGGAAGCTAGGCTTCTATACTCCTCTCTTCTTAGCTCATCATGTGCCATGGGCAGGCGAGGGGCTGGGCCCTGGGGAGAGAACCAGAATGCCTGGTCCCTGTCCCAGGGCAGTGCAGGGGTCACGGCCACTCCTTCCTGGTGTCATGATCTGAAGGCTGTGTTCTCAGAGTCAATCAGGCCTTGCTGGGCCCAGGGAAGGTCAGGAAAGCCCTCCTCTACTCTTCTGTCTCCACTTCTGTTTGCCCTGCAGTCTTGAGCCATGAGAGGAAGATACGGGAGCTGTCTTTAGAGGATCTCTATTCTTTCACCATGTGAAGCTGGTGGAGGGAATTTGATAGGTCGGCCAAGGCAAGGGGCATTAGACCCAACAGTCCATGGAAACTGGGAATGTGTTTAAGGGCCAGCAAGTCAGCCTGGTCTGCTGAAATGGGGTGAGGGGTTGTGGCAGGGGACATTATCTCAGCTCAGATAGGCTGAGGCCTATCCCAGGGATTGCTAGGCCCCAGAGGAGCATGGTCTTAAACATTATCTGTTAGTTACATTGGTTTCATTATTTGTCACAGGTAATGTGTGGGGTTTTTTTTTAATCTATGTTATTATCTAAAATAGGTTTTGTTTGGCCTAGCCTGGGAACTCACTTATCATTTTCAATGTTCCTTTAAGAAAAGACATTCTCAGTTCTAGGCAGTTAATTAAAGACAAACATGTGGACTGTTTCCGTCTTCTAACGTGGGGTCTTCCTTTGCCAGTGTTTTTAATGAGGTCCTAGTCCTCCCCTACCCTCATAATATCCCTGAAGCCTCTACGAGGTCAATACCATTTCAGGTTTTGTTTTGTTTTGTTTTTTGTTTTGTTTTTTGTTTTTTTAGGGCTTCATTTGTGGCATGTGGAAGTTCCTAGGCTAGGAGTGGAACGGGAGCTGCAGCTGCCAGCCTACACCACAGCCACAGCAATGTGGGATCCCAGCCGCTTCTGTGACCTACACCACAGCTCGTGGCAGTGCCAGATCCTTAACCCACTGAGTGAGGCCAGGGATCAAACCTGCATCCTTATGGATCCTAGTTGGGTTCATTTTTCCACTGCACCACAGCAGGAACTCATGTTTGATTCTTGTTGCTTTTTCCCTCACCACTGGTTTTTTTGTTTGTTTTTTCACCACTGGTTTTGATGGCGGACTTCTGGACTTGAATGTCTGATGCTCTTGTCCATTCCTCAGCAGCACGTGATGGAAATCCAATCACAGATGGAATTCTAGGAGCGGAAACAAGGCAAATTCTAAAACCAGTGTCAGGACGCAGTTGTATACAATTAGATTCTTTGGCTTAGGGAGAAAAGGTTTTCAGGATTACATAGACAACAAACAATGATATTCTGCTATAGAGCACAGGGAACTATACCCATTGTCTTGTGATGGAACATGATGAAAGATAATATGAGAAAAAGAATGTATGTGTGTGTGTGTGTGTGTGTGTGTGTACACATGACTGAGTCACTTTGCTGTATAGCAGAAATTGACACAACACGGTAAATCAACTATAATTTTAAATTTTTTAAAAAAAGATGTCAAAGAATTACATACACAATTATATTACACAGTGCTTTTGAGCCACCAAAGAAGTTGGTCCTCCTTTTACAATTCAAAGTTTTATTTTTTTCTTAAGTCATATGATAATGTCATTAGTGAATGATTTAATGTTATTAACCTAAGTATTAGGTTAGATGTACTGAGTCACTTATCATTTTCAAGTTCGGTAACAGAATCTGTTTTTTCTCATATCAGATGGCTCTTTTTTTTTTTTTTTTTTTTCATTCTCGGGACGTTTTTCCTGTTAAGGTGCTGTTGTTTTATTTTCCCTTGGAATGAGAATGGATTAGAATATATGTTTTAAAAAGTCATCTGGGTTTTGGCTTTTAGAAAAGAGAAGGGAGGAAGTACATGGCCTTTCAAACCAAGTTTCTATCTTTCCTTTCTAATCTGGTCAGTCAGCATTTCCCAACCCACAGACCTGCAGCTCCAGCCAAGTTGGTCATTCAGCCTTGATTAACACGTGTGCACAACCTCCTTGATGCTCTTATTGTGCTCTTCCCCTTGGCTCTGCTGCCCTTCCCTGTGGCTGCCTCTCCACACACCCTTCAGCAGACCTGGCTCAGTCTCCCTCCCACACAAAGCCTTTCTTGCTGTGGTACCCAGAGTGGTTCCTTGCTCCATCTGATCCATCACCCTCAGTGATGCTCATATATTTCCTTGTGCTGTTCCTTCTGGGACTCTCATCTTGCAGCTTTAACCTTCATTATATTTATCTCACCTTGTTTTTTCTACCCAATTTTAGTGCCCATACATTTTATTGATTTGATATGACCCCCTCCCTCTCACATAATTTCAAAGAGTGATATATTCTGGTTGCTAAATACTGATAAGGTTTGGGGCCACCCTCAATTACAGAAAGTTTTAAAAATGACCTTTCTCATTAGTTAGTCATCAGTTCAATTCATGCTGAATATATTTAATGAAGGCATCAAACTCTTAAATCATTTATTAGCACAAAACACTTAACTTTCAAAAGGGATAAAGTCAGATATCCTTATTCCTCTGCCTTCATTGTCTGTGCTGAAGCATTGTGGTGTATGTGGAAGGCTTGGTATAGGAAATGGGAAGAATGCTGGACTGGGATTTAGATTTATCCTAGTCTGCTGCTGTTTGCTAAGACAGTTTTTACTGACCTTTTGCTTTTCCAACTCACCTTTTTTATTTGCAAACTGAGCTGAATTAGGTCATCTCTAAGGTCTTATCTGGCTCTTAAATTCTGGCTATAGATGCAATTTTTAAAAAATTCTATAAATAAGTAAAGCGATTTCAAATAAACATATATTGATCCCTGAAAAACCTCATTCTATGCAATAACTCCAGTCATTTCCAAGAAAACTGTTATTAGTGCTGCCCAAGTAGTAGAAATAATAGACTCATATTTAGTCCTTTTTACTTTCTCTTATCTGCTCCATAAGAAATAGCTAAGGAAGTAGAAAAACAAAGGAATACAGATATTTAAGCACCTGTTTTGACATGGCACTGTGTTTGTTGCTGTCATACTTTACCTATTTAATTATCTAGCTTTTCCTTGAACAACCTGGTGTTAAGTATTTTGTCAAAAATAGTAGCAGTAACATTAAAGAATAAGCTTATTTTTCTGAGGATGGCATTTTATGTGGTCTTGGACAAGTTATTTCTGATTGTTTGGTCTTACATTTCTGTGGGTACAATGGGAAAGTTTCAAACTACATGCTCTCTAAGGCCATTTTATTGACTCCTCATAGTATCTCCTGAAGCAATGGCTTAGATAGCTAAACTTAATCTTACTTTATATTTTTCTATAGAACATGCAGGTTTTATTATACATTATTAAAGAAGCTTTTCAACTATAGGCACTTTATCTTTGAGCATTTCTAACAAATTTGGAAGTATGGCTTAAAATTTTTGTAAAATTGCTACAAATATGTAGGTTTTAGCATATGGGGAAAACAAAAGAAATTAAATGATTTTTATATTAATTAAAAAGATCTTTTGTTGTATATTTTTCTCCATGTAATATTATCAGTATTAAACCTATGCCTCAATATGCTACATTTTTATTTTGTGATCACATTTAATTAGAAAAAATATTGGAATTTGAAAGGCAAACACATTAATCCACTGAAGGAATCAGTTATTCACTATCCAGTGTGATCAAATAAAGGCATTTGTGATTTTGAACTAGAGTATTTGAAGGAATAGGCTTCTCTGTTCTCATTTTATTTGTTTATCAAATGAAAACTTAGGCACAGGTATGTATCATTAAAGAATTCCATGTTTCTGTCCACACACCCATGTCCATAGCCAGCACTAGTCACAATAGCCAAGAGGTGGAAGCAATCCAAATATCCACTGATGGGTGAGTTGCTAAACAAAATGTGATATTTACATATAGTGGAATATTATTCACCCCCAAAAAGGAAGGAATTCTGACACAAGCTACAATGTGGATGAATCTTGAGAACTTTATGCTAAGTAAAATAAGCCAGTCACCAAGAGACAAATTCTGATGGTTCCACTTATGTGAGGCCTCTAAAGTGGTTAAATTCATAGAAACAGAGGGCAGAGTGTGGTTGCCAGGGGCTAGAGAGAGGGGGAGTTAGGGAGTCATTTAATGGATCCAGAGTTTCAGTTTTGCAAGATGAGAAAGTTCTGGAGATTGGTTGCACAACAATGTGGATATATGTAGCACTTATGAAGTAACACTAATGAAATGTATACTTAAAAATGGATGAGGTGATAGAGTTTATGTGTTTTTTACTACAATTTAAAAAAAAAGACTTCACATGTTATAAAATTAATGTAGTACCTCTAGAAATGATCTCTCTTCAGTGTTCAATACTTTTTAGGAGTTGATTGTTCTATTTTGTTTTTTCAGTGTATGCTAAAATGGCTTTAAAAAGAGAATGTGTAGCTGTTGCTTTAAAAAAAAAAAAAAGTAGGGTGTTCCTATTGTGACTTGGCTTTAAGGAACCCACTAGTATCCATGAGGCCAATTCCTGGCCTCTCTCAAGTGTGTTAAGGATCTGGCATTGCCTGGAGCTGTAGCTCCAATTCTGCCCTTAGCCAGGGAACTTACTTTATGTATGCTCTGGTGGTGCAGCCCTAAAAAGGAAAAAAACCGGCCGGGGGTGGGGGGGGGACCCAAATGGCTAGAAAGTAGCAAATAACAAGGATAGCAACCTTGCTTTTGTATTTTGCTTTACAATGTTGCCAAGAATGTAGAAACAACTCAGGTTAATAGGCCTGGCAGGCAGCCATTATTCCCTATATTTGGGCATCCCCAGTATCAGAAGTTTGTAGTGAAAATGGGTCCAAATAGGTTGTTTTGTCTCCCAGCCTGGTGTCCTTACCTCCCATAGCACTAGCCCAATAGAAGAGCAAAGTCCTCTGACCTACATTTCTTCTCTTATTTTACCTTATCTTATACTTGTCTCTTGTCAACATGGTATTAGGATTTAGAATGCTAAATCTGAACAAATTTGTAACACCACCAGAGGTCATCTAAAGAAGAGCATCTGAATGCTTAATGGTACTTGAAGAGCTGTTGTATGAGATTAAACTAAAAAGTAATATTTACTTATATACATTTATATATTTATACCATAATATGAATATAACCTAAAATATAAAAAGTAGTATTTAGCCTGAGAAGGTGAAGTTGACTTGTAATTATGGACCAGCTAGGACTGTTGAAAAAAAAAAGATATATTCAAAGTGAAATGTGAAAGTGTTTGTCAAAGTTCGTAATACAAGAACCAGAAACAATTGTTAATTAGTGAAAAGGAATTATTGATTCAGAACCAACCATGGATATTCAGTTATAGAACGGTTAGCAAGAGAAGATTTTGGCCAGAGTTCCCATTAAAGCACACACACTGCACACACTTACTCCAGTAGTATCTTTCACCTTTTTTTGCTAAAGGGAAACCATTTTGATTTTCTTAAAGCCTTGAGAACATTGGCAGCACAAAGGGACGTGGAACTCCCAGGTTAGTACAGGGAAAGTTTTATGACAGCTTTTTCTGAGAAGCCCAGCAAAATGTGAAAATGGGATGAGAAGGAAACTATCTGCCTTCTCTCTTGCTTCCAGGACAAGGCATCATTCTTCTATGTCAATTATCTATATTTGAGTCTATTTCTTCATCATAGAGCATTGATAAATAGTTACTACCTTATAAGGATGCTGTGAACATTAATAACATAAGGTGTATAAAAATAATGATCCTATACTAGAGGCTTGGTAAATAGCAGTGAGATTCCACCATGTGCAGATAACAACTCAATTTATGGTTAAAATATATGTGTATATATTACACACGCACACACGTGCACATGAATGTGTGCACATACACACACTTCTCATTACCCTACATCTCTCCCCCCTCCCCCCCACTCCATCCTAGGCATTATTTCCCTTCCCTGTGACCTGGCTTTTATGAATGTGTCATTTTTTTAAGCATGAGTATAGATAGCACCTGCACATGGTAAAACTCTCTGCTGTTTATTGAGCTTCTGTTATAGGACCATTATGAACTATAAAATGCTATGATATGAATTTTATGCACCTTGTGTCATTTAATGTTTATTAGTGTCCTTATAAGGTAAGTATGATTTAACCCTTCTACGATGAAGATATAGACTTTTTTTTTTTTTTTTAAATACATCTGGAAAGTAACAGAGCTGGGATGGAGTCAAGATCTTTCACCTTGCTACATCAATGACCATTGCATAAAGCAGTGCAGCTGCCCTACTCATCCAGCAAAGACTGTTTTATTGCCTATTCATCACAGGGAGCATTTTTTGAATGCTTACTGAGTGCCAGGCGCTGTGTCCGGTGCTTTGTATGTACTGTCACATTTAATGCTCACACTCCTTTGGGTTAGGTACTGTTGCTATTCTCATTTTCCAAGTGAATTTACTGACTTTCTGGATCTCATCCATCTAGAACTAACCTTCCCCACTCCCACCCCCAATTTTCTGATCTCTCTCACTTTCTATATCATGTTCTCTGTTCAGGTAAGCTTGGAACCAAAATTATTTTTTTCTTCTACTTTCCAACTCCTCTCTCCCTTCTTTCAGGCCCTTGGAGGATTGTTATACAACTGAGTTGATAAAACTATTCTCTGGCCCCTTGCTCCTTCACACCCCACAGCTCCTTCCACTCCCACCTGTCTTCCCATTGCACTCTGACCTTTTGATCTGTTTCACTTCAGCCTCTGCTGGTCCACATCAGATTTCTCCAAGAGCTGGCCTTTCCTTCCATTCATCAGGCATTCTTCCAAACTCAAACTACCACCCTCTTCCCCGAGTTCATGGGGGTTAAAGCGCCACCCTGGCCCAGTGGGGAACTCACCCCTCCTTCCTCCACCACCTTCAGAATCTCTTTCATTTCTGGAGTACATCCCAGATTGTCTCTTGCCCCCTTTGTTCAGTTATATGAAGACCCTTCTCCTCTGCTTCTGCCATTGTACCTCACTGATGTCCGGCTCTTCCTGGGCTTGGAGAATATATTAAAGCATCATAATTTAGACCAGAACCTAGAAGAGGTGTTAGGTTCTCTTATTTAGTTTATCCTTGTCATGGAGATAAGATCTCTCTCAAACTCTTCTTGACAGCAATTATCTATGTTTTTCAGGAACAACTTCTGTCACCACATGTTTGAAGGCATTGTTCTAGAGCTCCCTCTGTCCATCCAAGAATAAGGGCTGTGGCCCTGGCTGCCATGATACATATAATAAATGGAGGAAGACATTGACCACTTCCTTAAGAAAGACACTGCACTTTCTCTTTGGGCTGCTTTTAGCATGCAGCATGACATGGAGTAACCCTTATTTCTGTGTAGTCAATAAAAGCATATGTATTTATAACAGCACCACCTGAATATTTGTGATTAGCTTCCAGGTGTAAAAAAATGGAGTTGATTCGCAACTGTTGGTCCTAACTTGTTAGAGAGGGGTGAATAATATATAGTCCATACTTTTTTGGCCGGCCACACCCTTGGTATTTGGAGGTTCTTGGGCCAGGGATTAAAACGCACAGCACAGCAGCAACCCGAGCCGCTGCAGTGACAATGCCAGATCCTTAACTTCCTGTGCCGCCAGGGAACTCCTAATCCATACTTCTTGATATCTTGACTACTCCTGAAGCTACTCAGTATCTCTAGTTGGTTGTCAGACTTGTGTTTTTCTTTTGTTTGTGGCAAGTTAAAAATATATGTAGATGTTGTTAGAAGAAAAAGAAGTGGCTGTTTTATTCAGATAGGCACTAAGAACAAATAAATCAAATTTATATGACCTGATTATATATTATATAAAGTAGGCCCACATTTCTGAGCAAACTGGAGCAGTTCTTCTTAGACTTTAATGTGTTAATCACCTGGAACTCTAGTTAAAATACAGATTTTGGCTTAATAGGTCTGGAATGAGGCCTCAGGTTCTATATTTCACATAAGCTTCCAAGAGGTGTTTTTCTGTGGTACATGGACCACACTTTAGAGAGGGAATGGGGTTTTCTTAATGTTCTTGGTAATCTGCTACTATGTACTATGATGAAAAAAGAAGAATGTTAAAATATTCTTAAGCTACCAATTTTAAAATTTATTTAAGAAAAGTAAACAGTGGCATGGATTTTTATAGAACAGTTAGGGTTTGGGTTTTTTGTTGTTGTTGTGTTTTTTGGCATTTGGGGTGGAATATGGAAGTTCCAGGCTAGGGGTTGAATTGGAGCTACAGCTGCCAGTCTACACCACAGCCACAGCAATGCCAGATCTGAGCTATGTCTGTGACCTACACCACAATCCATGGCAACACCAGATCCTTAACCCACTGAGCGAGACCAGGGATCGAACCCATGTCCTCACGGATACTAGTCACGTTGGTTTCCTCTGAGCCACAGCGGGAACTCCAATTTCATTTTCTTTTGTTTTTTGACCCCAACAGGAACTTTGTATTTCGACCCCAACAGGAACTTTGTATTTCTTTTAGAACAATATTGAACAATAGCTGGTACTCATTTCATCTGAATCAAAAGGGCGGTTTAGGAATTTCCATTGTGCTCAGCCAATTAGGAACCCAGGTAGCATCCATGAGGATTTGGATTCAGTTCCTGGCCTGGCCCACTGGGTTGAGGATCTGGCGTTGCCATGAGCTGCAGTGTGGGTTGCAGATTCCGCTTGGACCCTATGTTGCTGTGGCTGTGGCACAGGCCTGATTCAACCCCTACCTGGGAGCTTCCATGTGCCACAGGAGCAGCAATAAAAAGAAAAAAAAGGGGGGGGGGAAGTTTAGAAATGTCTTGAATGACTATTCTTGCAATAACAGTAGCCACAATAATAGTAGTTATTTTCTAACTACTTTGGGGCCTATGGCATGCTAGGTAGGTCCCAGCCATTTGCTAGGTGCATCTACTGTGAGAGCCTTTGTGGCTGTAGAGACGAAGCCCCTTCTCTGTCAGGTGTGGGACACAGTTAAGCAGACAGTGACAGGACAGGCAATCACAATGTGCTTTAAAAGTTTAAAAAGGAGTTCCCATCGTGGCTCAGCGGAAACAAATCCGGCTAGTAGGCTGCGGGTTTGATCCCTGGCCTCAATCAGTGGGTGAAGGATCTGGTGCTGCCATACTGTGGTGTAGATCACAGATGCAGCTCGGATCCCACATGGCTGTGGCTGTGGTGTCGGCTGGCAGCTGTAGCTTCAATTTAACCCCTAGTCTGGGAGCTACCATATGCCTCTGGTGTGGCCCTAAAAAAGTTAAAAAAAAAACATATTAATATTTTTAAGTGCGAAGAGAGTTAATGTTGGAGAGTTTTCCTGTAGAGAGTTTTCAATTTGAGCCTCAAAGCAACTCTGTGACTTGGGCAATCTTATTATCACCTCCACTTTACAGAGGAGGAAATTGTGGCTCAGAGTTTCAGATTCACGGTCCTGGCACTAGAAAACAACCTAGATCTGGAATCTAGTTGTCGTAATTCAATTCCTGTCCCCTGCCTAGTGCCACACTCCCTCTACATCTCTGACTTCCCAAAGCCAACACCCAACTGGGATCATTTCCCTCTGTGGTCTTGTGCCCTTTCTGGTTCATTCTAGGAATTTGAGTGTTGTAAAAATGTTAATTTTTACTAATTTTTCTTTTGGGAGATGATGACCAGCTTAGGCTACTTGGGGAAAAAGATTCCATATGACTGGTACAAATCCTGAATTTGAAAATGTTTTGAAAGAAACCAGCCTTTCAAAGAAAGAGAAGGCCTATTAGGGATTTTTTTTTTTTTCTTTTCTTTTTAGGGCCGAACCTGTGGCATATGGAGGTTCCCAGGCTAGGGGTCTAATCAGAGCTGCAGCTGCTGGTCTACACCACAGCCACAGCAACATCAGACCCTAGCCGCATCTGTGACCTACACCACAGCTCAGGCAACACTGGATCTTTAACCCACTAAGCAAGGCCAGGGATTGAACCTGCAACCTCATGGTTCCTAGTCGGATTCATTTTTGCTGCTCCATGATGGGGGAACTCCCAGTTAGGGATTTTTAAGGAAGTTGCTTTCATATGATAGTTTGTTGTCAGAATTTTTTTACAGTTGTTTATATATAAGTAGAAGCTTCTAAGGACTTGGGTTACTGCAAAACTTTTGGATTAAAAATATTTTGTTTAGGAGTTCCCGTCGTGGTGCAGTGGTTAACGAATCTGACTAGGAACCATGAGGTTGCAGGTTCGATTCCTGGCCTTGCTCAGTGGGTTAACGATCCGGAGTTGCTGTGAGCTGTGGTGTGGGTTGCAGACACGGCTCAGATCCCGTGTTGCTGTGGCTCTGGCATAGGCCAGTGGCTACAGCTCCAATTCAACCCCATATGGAGAAGGAACCTCCGTATGCTGTGGGAGCGGCTCTAGAAAACGCAAAAAAGACAAAAAAAAAAAAAAAAAATTTGGAGTTCCCGTCGTGGTGCAGTGGTTAACGAATCCGACTAGGAACCATGAGGTTGCGGGTTCGATCCCTGCCCTTGCTCAGTGGGTTAATGATCCGACGCTGCCGTGAGCTGTGGTGTAGGTTGCAGACGCGGCTCGGATCCCGCGTTGCCGTGGCTCTGGTGTAGGCTGGCAGCTACAGCTCCGATTCGACCCCTAGCCTGGGAACCTCCATATGCCGAGGGAGCGGCCCAAGAAATGGCAAAAAGACAAAAAAATAAAAAAATAAATAAAATAAAAATAAAATAAAATAAAAGAAAAGAAAGAAAAGAAATGCAAATGACTCAAACATATAAAAAAAAAAATTGTTTGTTAAAATCCAGTTCACATTTTCTCAAAAAAAGAGGTGTTTTTTATTTTAAAAAAACTTCCCTAAATTAAAAATTTAAATTTAGACCTGTTATGCATGTGCTCTCCTGAATAAATTACAAAAGGTGCTGTATTCTCAGTATAAAAGTTATAAAATATTCTATTTTCTCAGTTTAAACTCTTCTCCTAAGATTAGTTACTGATGGTATTTTTTTTTTTAAATTTGGTTTACCTCTTCTCTTGGAAGAGAGAATTAATTATTAATTAATTTATTTATTATCTTATTTATATTTTGGCCATGCCTGCAGCATGCTCAAGTCTTGGGCCAGGGATCGAACCTGTGCCACAGCAGTGACAGTGCCAGATCCATAATCCATCGAGCCATCAGGGAACTCCAAGAAGAGGGTTTATTGGTTTGATTATTGTCAGTAATAATGGCAATGCCGATGCACATTGAGCTCATGTTCTGTGTTCTAAATCAGGCCTGGCTGATTTGGAAAGGCTTGCCTTGCGGTGGGCAGGGCTCAGGTTACCCTTGGCACAGGACACCCCTGTGTGGAGGTGTTGTGCCGTGAAGAGGTACAGGGTACAGTAGGAGGAGCAACATTCAACCATCTTGCATCCACCCTGTAAGATGGAGATTATTCCTTGTTAAAAAGAGAAGGAAAGCCCAGTTGATGCTCCATCTACAGAGTCTGTTGCCTGCCCCATCATTTTGGAAACACCTCACTCTCTCGGTCCTCACACACATAATCTTCTCTTCCTTTCTTTCTGCCATTTATCCCACCCTTCCCTTAAGTGTTCCCCAGGGCTCTGACTTTGTTCATTTTGCTCTCTCATTCTCTGTGCTCTTTCCCTTGTGACCTGAAATTATGTGAGAGTCATTGCCAGTGACACTCCCCCACCACCATGGTTGTGCAGCCCTGGCCGTCACCTGCAGCTCCAGAGCCTACGAGATACCTCCACCTGGCTGTCTCATGAGTGCTCCAGATACAGGATGCCTCACAGTGCACCTGATCATCTCTTTCCCAGTCTGCTTTCGTGCTCTGTCCACAGCTTCACCATCTCTGCCACCGGCCAAAGCCAGAAATCTGGGGATAATCCTGAACTTGCCTTTCACTCTCGCCTCTCACATCCATATCAGTCACCAAGTCTGCAGGTTTCACTCCTACACCTTTCCTATTTGCCTGCCTTTTCTATTACAGTGCAGCCCCCAAATCCAGGTTTCCTTCATTTCTTGAATTGTAGCGGTCCCCGAGGCTGGCTGCCCATTAGCATCGCCAGGGGAACTTTGAGATTGTAGTGCTGCTCCTGTCCTCCAGGGATGTTGGTTGAGTAGATTTGGGTTGGGGCTGGAGTCTGCATTGTTAACAAGCAGATGACTCTTATGTGGGCAGCCTAGCAACAGCCAGATACTTGAGAACTGCTGCTCCAGCTGGGTTCCCTGCCTTCCCCCTTCAGAATGTCTCCCACAGCCTCCACTGATCTGTTAAGAGCCAAACGTGAGCTCCAATTTCTAACCCACAGGCTAGCTCTCCATTGTCTACAGGATAAGCTCCAGCCTCTGCAGCACAGTTGGTGAGGCCCTCTTAGGCCTACTCTGACCAATAAATTCAGTCATTTCCTGCCCTCTTTGCTTGTATGTATTCTCTACCCCAAGCCTGCTTCATTTACAAAATAAGCATTTGAGTTTTTGCTTTGGGGCTCTTAGTACATATGGTTCATTTGTTCCTCTCTGCAAGAAGGCCCTCCTCCCTCCCTGACTAGCTGGCAGAGTCCTCTTCTTTCTTTGAGAAACAGTTGGGATGTTCACCTCATTGCCACTCTCCTGTCCTACCACTGTTAGACTGGCCTCTGACATTGCATCCATCATCCTGCAAAGCAATTAATTTTTCATGTCCACCTCCTCAAATAGATAATGAGTTTTGAGAAGTCAAGGACCAAATCACCTGCCCCAAGTCACTTAGCTCGGAAAGTTTGGGGGTCTGACTTGAAAGTCTGTTTTGTCTACCATGCTGTGTGATTCTAAGATACAAATCAGGGAGTTCCCTGGTGGCTCAGCTGGTTAAGGATCCAGTGTTGTCACTGCTGTGGCTCAGGTTGCAGCTGTGGTGTGGGCCTAGTCCCTGGCCTGGGAACCTCTGCATACTGCAGGCATGGCCAAAAAGGGTGAGGAGAAAGACACAAATCAGGTTAAGAATGGAAACTGTTGGTCGAGAATATTAAAGGAAGCCCTACTTCAGATGGACCACTCTTCCCTCCCGTTTTTCGTGAAGGTATCATTTACATATAATAAAATTAATTCTTTGGGAGTTCCCGTCGTGGCGCAGTGGTTAACAAATCCGACTAGGAACCATGAGGTTGCAGGTTCGGTCCCTGGCCTTGCTCAGTGGGTTAAGGATCCGGCGTTGCCGTGAGCTGTGGTGTAGGTCACAGACGCGGCTCGGATCCCGCATTGCTATGGCTCTGGTGTAGGCTGGTGGCTACAGCTCCGATTAGACCCCTAGCCTGGGAACCTCCATATGCCGAGGGAGCGGCCCTAGAAAAGGCAAAAAGACAAAAAAATAAAAAAATAAAAAAATAAAAAATAAAAATAAAATTAACTCTTTCCATTGAACAGTTTGTGCATCCTGACAAACACATACAGTTGTGTAACCATTGCATGGCCTTTTAATATAGATAAAACTGTATGATTGCCAACCAAACCACTGTTTATCAATGTATCAGTCCCACCTGGCCTGAACTTTATGAAACAGTCAAAGTGTTCTAAATGGAAATGACTTCCTGAGAAAGAGCTAACCCTTACGGTTAAGGTAATGTGTCTTAATAATTATTATTATTAAAGTTTTAGAGTTCCAGTTGTGGCTCAGTGGTAAGGAACCTACCTAGTATCCATGAGTGTGTGGGTTCTATCCCTGGCCTCAATCATTGGGTTAAGGATTAGGCATTGCCATGAGCTGTGGTGTAGGTTGCAGATGCAGCTCCGATCCCATGTTGCTGTGGCTGTGGTGTAGGCGGGCAGCTATGTCTCTGATTTAACTCCAAGCCTGGGAATTTCCATGTGCCATGGGTGTGGCCCTAAAAAGCCCCCCCCCCCAAAAAAAATAATTAATAAAGTTTCTTGCTCCTGAACTTTATTTGCTGCTGTATTTAGCCTTAGGGTCACTTCACTTGAATTTAAAACTAGGATAGGGAACTCATGACCAAAGGAGGCAGCTCTTTCTACTTAAGAAAGGAAAACCTAATTTTCTGAATTTAGGTGTCGTTTTCCTCCCCAGAGTTATTCTCACTGGTGCTCTGGAAATAGAGAATAATTCTGATCTCTCTTTCAGCCTTTCTCCAAGCTTAACATCCTGGTCCTTCCCCACCAGCCTGTGTCATGTCTCCAGAGCATCGGGGTCCTGGACCAGGTCTGCTAGGTGCAGCAACTGAGACAGGACAAGACTTGGTTGGTTTATCTCTTGTCCTTCTTTCTGTAGAGGGAACTTGTGTAGGTCTCTCTTATTTTCTTTCCCTTGAAGGAACATGGCTGAGAGTCACAATTCTGTGTGAAAATATTCTTGGGAGTTCCCACTGTGGCACAGCAGAAACAAATCTGATTAGGATCCATAAGGATGCCGGTTCGATCCCTGGTCTCGCTCAGTGGCTTAAGGATCCAGTGTTGCCGTGAACTGTGGCATAAGTCACAGACACAGCTCAGATCTGGCATTGCTGTGGCTGTGGTGTAGGCTGGCAGCTGTAGCTACAATTCAAACCCTTGTCTGGGAACTTCTATATGCCTTCGGGTGTGGCCCTAAAAAAGCAAAACAAAACAAACAAACAAAAAAACACAAAACAAAAAACCCAAAAAACAAAACAAAACAAAACTTTGTATTTATAACCTAGGAAGAAACTGATGGGAAAATTTCTCCCTTAAAGGGAATGGGTAGAGTTCCCTGGTGGCACAGAGGATTAAGGATATGACATTTTCACTGCAGCGTCTGGGGTTACTGCTGTAGCTTGAGTTCAGTCCTTGGCCTGGGAACTTCTACATACCATGGGCACAGCCAAAAATAAAAAGAAAATAAAAATTTTTTTTTAAGTGAATGGGTGTGGTGACTGAGTGTTCCTGGACTACGGAAGTCTCTTGCCCTGTCTTCTCCAGCACGTCTCAACCTCTTTGAGTCTCCTTTTTAAGATAAAGGGACCATTTCTAAATCTAAACTTGTGCATATCTAGTTTAGTTCAAGGCTTACATGCAACGTGAAAGGCTTTTAAGACTGTTAATAAATAGTCTCAGAGTAAGAACAAAATCCCATAATGGCATAAAAATATTAACATATTAATTATATAAAATACAAAAATGAGACAAACAGTTTGACAAGCAAATCAACTAAAGTCCAATTTATATTTGACAAGCAAATCAACTTAAGTCCCTATTGACCCCCTTCCCCCAATAAGCTTTTCAAAGAGAGAACTCCCAATGTTACATAAAACCCCTTTGAATCTTGGTATTCCTTAATGGTAGAATTTGTCTTCAGCGGTGGCAGGAAGGATACAATTTGTTTTCTTTATTTTTTCCCTAACAAATTCATGGTATGGAGTCCTGCCCATAACTATGTAGATTAGGGCATTGAGGAAACAAGAAATATATCTGCTTTTACTCTAATAAGCATAATCTTAATTTGGATTCAGTGTATCTCAGATGAATAGAGGATTTAAGGTACCTTCAGAAGGTTATTCAAACAAACAAACTAACACCAAACTCAGAAAAAGAGGTCAGACTTGTGGTTACCAGAGGTGGAGGGTGGTGGGGAGTGGAGAAGTGGAGGAAGGTAGGTACAGCCTTCCAGTTATGAGATAAATAAGCACTAGGGATGTGATGTATACATGAAGACTATGGCTAACACCATTGTGTGGCATCTAGGAAAGTTGTTTTGTTTTGTTTTTTGTCTTTTTAGGGCCACACTCACTGCATATGGAGGTTCCCAGGCTAGGGGTCAAATCAGAGTTACAGCTACCAGCCTACACCACAGCCACAACAACACGGGATCCAAGCAGCATCTGTGACCTATGCCACAGCTCACAGTTACACCAGATCCTTAACCCACTCAGCGAGGCCAGGGGTTGAACCTGAGTCCTCATGGATACCAGTTGGAATTTGTTAACCACGACAGGAACTCCTAGGAAAATTGTTAAGAGAGTCAATCCAAGAGTTCTCATTACAAGGAGAAAAAATTTGTCCCTCCTTTTCTTCTTTTCTTTTTATTGTGTCTCTATAAGAAGATGGATGTCAGCTGAACCTGTTGGGATTATCCTTTCACAATCTATATAAATCAAACCGTCATGCTGTATGCCTAAACTTTATCCAGTGATATATGTCAGTTATTTCTCAATAAAACTGGGGAAAAAAAGTGAAAAAAAAGTAAGCAAACACACACCTTTCTAAGAAGAAAGGTAAGATAAAAAATATTGTTTAAACATTTGAGTTAATAGAAAGCTGGATAATTCATCATTTTATATAAAATGATTCGTTATAGAAAATGGGTAAAGCTTCGGGTACCTCAATGCTTTTTATTTACTGTTCTGATCCCCCATCATTTGTTTTGGTTCAGGACTTGGGGGTACTATTAGTAATGGAGATTTGTTGTTTTTTTTTTTTTTTTTTTTTTTTACTTTTTCCTTTTTAGGGCTGCACCTGCTGCATATAGAAATTCCCAGGCTGGGGGTTGAATCAGAGCTGCAGTTGCCAGCCTACACCACAGCCACAGCAGCTTGGGGTCTGAGCTGCATCAGTGACCTATGTCATAGCTCAAGGCAACACTGGATCCTTAACCCACTGAGTGAGGCCAGGGATCAAACCTGAGTCCTCATGGATGCTAGTCAGGTTCATTTCTGCTGCACCACAACAGGAACTCCAGTAGTGGTGAATTTTGGTAGCACTGTTTTATAATATTGTGATGTACTCAGTCCTTCTCTGTAGTGGAGAAGGGAAGGAGATCTTGTCAGGTCGACCTGAAGGAAACACAAATGCACATAAATCCAGAAAGATGCAAATGACCACAGAGACATGGAGAATTTGTCCTCGCCATTACCACAGGTGGCAGTTGCTTTTATGCTGTGTTCAGGTTGCTGACAGTTACTGTAGTACTCATTGGAGGTGGAATTTGGGGGAGCCTCCTGACCCCTGTGCACTGGAGGGCTAATTTAAGAAGGATACAGTGTGACATGTGGCCTTTGAGAGGCTGAAAGTAGGGTTCTATTCAGTGGCATGACTTGCATCGTTGGGCAAGGAAGCAAGGGTGTTGGGCATTTTCCCTGGAGAAAGCATTGAAGTCCACCATGAACCCCATGGAGTGCACATGCACCCCCTCAGTCCTGGGGTGAAGGTTAGAGCTGGGGGCCAACATATGGGGAAGGGTTGCTGGACGATGAAGAAGCCTGGACTCTCACTAGGTGGACTGTTGGGTTTCACTGGAGGGATAGAGAATGAAGGGCTAATGGGAGAAAGACCTACTCCTCACTTAGTCATCAAGTAGATGTCCTCGGTGGCCTTGTAATGAGGAGATGGTCTGCAGGGAGGTGGCAGTTTAAGAAAGGTCACAGGACCATGCGACAAGCCCCGTGAGGGAGCATGTGTTCGGGGACTGTGGCTGTGAGAAACGGTTCCCTCTGCCGGGAAATCTGCCTGTTTTCTTTTTTCTTTCTTTCTTTTTAAACTCAATGAATTTTATGACATTTATAGTTGTACAGCGATCATCACAACCTAATTTTACAGCATTTTCATCCCGGACCCCCAGCCCATACTCCCAAACCCCAACCTGTCTCCTTTGGAAACCATACGTTTTTCAAAGTCTGTGAGTCAGTATCTTTTCTGCAAAGAAGTTCATTGTGTCCTTTTTTTTTAGATTCCACATGTAAGTGATAGCATATGACATTGGTGTCTCACTGTCAGCCATCAAAAGGAATGAAATAATGGCATTTGCAGCAAGATGGATGGACCTAGAAAAGATCATGCTAAGTGAAGTTAGTCAGACACTGCCTGTTTCTTGATTCAGTTTTCCTCACCTTCAGTTCCAGTTTTCCTCCTAATTGTTACTTTCAAAAGTAACAAACTTCAGGGAGTTCCTGTCCAGGCTCAGCCATAATGAACCTGACTAGTATCCATGAGGATGCTGGTTTGATCCCTGGCCTCACTCAGTGGGTTAAGGATCTGAGATTGCCCTGAGCAGTGGTGTAGGTTGCAGACACGGCTAGGATCCTATGTTGCTGTGGCTGTGGTGTAGGCCTGCAGCTACAGCTCCGATTCAGCTCCTAGCCGAGGAACTTCCATATGCTGCAGGTGCAGTCCTAAAAAAGAAAAAGAAAAACAGAACAAAACAAAAAGCTACTCCCAGGAATTGGTCTTGTTTCTTTGGTTTTTATATCGTGTATTTTTGTTGGGACTGCAAGAATCCCAGTTTGATCAAATTAGGAAAAACTAAGTTGAAATGTTATACTTCCTAATACATGAATATATTTATTACTTTAATGGATTTCATGTTCTTTCTGTAGATAAACGCGTGGAGAATTGGCCTCTGATGCATTCTCCATGGACTACACTTTGTATAAGCACTCTTTATCTCCTGTTTGTGTGGCTGGGTCCCAAATGGATGAAGGACCGAGAACCTTTCCAGATGCGTTCAGTGCTCATTATCTATAATTTTGGGATGGTTTTGCTTAACCTTTTTATCTTCAGAGAGGTAGGTTTACTTTATAATTTCCCAGTTCCATTGAAAATTTAAAAATGGGAATGTATAGGTGTTCCTGCTGTGGTATAGAGGATGAAGAGTCTGACTGCAGCAGCTCATGTCGCTGTGAGGTGAAGGTTCAATCCCCGGCCTGGTGTGTAGATTAAGGATCCAGTGTAGCCACAGCACAGGTCACAGCTGTGGCTCAGATTCAGTCCCTGGCCTAGGAATGTCCATATGCCATGGGTGCAGCCATAAAATTAAAAGAAAAACAAAAGTGAGAATGTGTAGAACTATCATTGTAATTTTGTACCCTCAGATTAACTTTTAGCTACTCTAAAGTACATTTTATATTGTTGACAGTTTTCATTTTTGGATAACAGAAATATGAAATGTAAGTAAAGTGTAAGACAGTTGTTTAACAAGTGGAATTTTGAAGCATATAGGCAGGAGTCTAAAAATAACCCTTATTAGATTTGCTGACATTGGAAGATTACTTATTAAACTTTTTTGAAACTCATTTTCCCCATCTGTAAAATGGGCATAATACCTACACTATCTTCTAGGGTATCAGAGATAAATGACATAATTTTTGCATGGTGTTTAGAACATATTAAGCACTCAGTAAATAGTTGTAGCTATTCATTTAGAATTCTTATTCAGCAGTTTCACGTTTACTAACTGATGAAAATATGCAGATGTTAAATACCAATTTCAAGTTTAAATTCTGTTACATTATTTTATTTTATTTTATTATTTATTTAGGCTGCACCCATGGCATATGGAAGGTCTCAAGTCAGGAATCAAACCTAAGCTGCAGCTGCAACCTGTGCCACCAGTACAGCAACACCAGATCCTTAACTCACTGCACAGGGGCGGGGATCAAACTTCAGAGACAGCATCAGGTCCTCAACCCACTGTGCCACAGCAGGCACTCACATGTAATTGTATTTTAGGTTGGAACTAAAATGAATTAACTGTTAGACAACTGTTGCTTCTTAATCATCGTACTTTCATGGGCACCAACATACCCTCTGTAACATTTTGAAAGGAAATCCAAAAGGCTAAAGTGACACAGCCATATTTTAAGTTATAAGAGTGAAAGGAAGAAGAGACTCCTCATTAAGATTCCTTATGAACCCAGAGAACTGGACTGGTGATTCTAGGAAAATAAACTGTTATGTTCCTTTAAAAAAAATCTTCTTTTAATAGACAACTCAGCCTACAGAAGCTCAACTTTACAAAAAACTCTATTTGGGTACTTTACCTAATTTGTTAGCTGCAAACCGCTCTGGTTTAAAACTAGAAAATCAGTACCATTCTTAAATCTGTGACATGGTTAATCACCATTTCTCTTAATATTATGAGGTATGTGGAGTCTCTGTCTCAGTCCAAATGGTACGTGTCATTTTAAATTTAGACTTAAATTTTAAAATAAATAGACAGTAACTTTTAGGAATTTCAATATATTAAATATTTAATGCATTTGAATTTTCTTGGCCAATTTTGCTTTTTAAAATATTTTGGAAGGATGCCTATTACATTTAGTGCTGCTATATCTACTAAAACTTTACTTCAAATATTATTCCCTTTTTCCAGTTATTCATGGGATCATATAATGCAGGATATAGCTATATTTGCCAGAGTGTGGATTATTCTGATAATGTTCATGAAGTCAGGGTAAGTACATTTAAAATGCTGTTAATCAGTAGTGGTTGGTTTAATTTTATAGTCCCTAGTTGTGAAAAGTATGCTTAGTGGTAAAAGTGTGCTGGATTGATTTGTGTTATTCTTTTAAAGTACATAATTGAAAATCTGTTTCTATACCTCCCAGTAGCTTCTCTCATTTGGTAACGTGGGAGTGAATATGTGTTGGGTTACTAAAATGAAGTACTCAAAAACAAAAGTTCCATGTTTAGTATAAAGATGATATAGATTTTGGGGTTTTTGTCACAAAAATTACTTATTACTCTTTATGAATCATGCTAATTTACAGGCCCAGATTGGGGAATCTTTCTCTTTTCCTTTCTAAAGTTTCCTGCACCAAAAATGTTCTACTTTATTTTAAAGTGAAATAAAGTTATATTCTATTTTAAACATAATAATATAAAAAATAGTGTGGGAGTTCCCATCATGGCGCAGCTGAAATGAATCCACCTAGGAACCACGAGGTTGCAGGTTCGATCCCTGGCCTCACTCAGTGGGTTAAGGATCCAGCATTGCCGTGAGCTATGGTGTAGGTTGCAGATGTGGCTCGGATCTGGCATTGTCGTGGCTCTGGTGTAGGCTGGCCGCAACAGCTCTGATTAGACCCCTGGCCTGGGAACCTCCATATGCTGCGGGTATGGCCCTAAAAAGACAAAAGACCCAAAAATAAATAAATAAATAAAGTATGGCTGTGATTGTTAACCATTTCAAGCCTCTTTACAATCCACTTTATCATTTTTGACATTATCATGACTGAAGCAAATTCAGTAAACAGTTCTCACTTTGTAAATACGAGACATTATTTTCTCTTTGGCTTCTCTCTTTTTTCCTTGCCTAGAAAAAGGAGATTGTAATGTTGTTTCTCAAATACCGGTTATTATAGATAATAACCAATCAAAAGCAAAAAACCAGATGCAAACGAACAAAACCCCACGACACCCAGCAGGTGCAGATCTCAGATGAGGAAGAGCTCTGTCTGCTTTGAACACCTAAGCCCAGCTGTGATGGCGTCTGCAGAGGGTTATGAGCAGTTTCAGTTGTAGAATGTCACCTTTGCCATCTGTACATTGGACATGTGTCCTAGAAAATACTTGGTGTAAAAAAAGATCAGCTCAAGTTACTATTACAGAAGGATTCTTGTAAAATATTTGAAAACATTCACGCAGAGGTCACCTCTCCTTGGATCCTTGGATCCTTAATCTCAGCATGTAATGTAATCTTTCAGCACCATCTGGTGTCTTAATTAGGGCCCAGAAAAAGAAAGTACTTATTCATGTAAGCAGGATTATATTTCTGTCCTAGGAAATATTTGTTGTTTTTGTTTGTTTCAGTTTATCACTTTAAAGATTTTGCTGCCTAGTAAAAGCTACCTGTGATGATATAATTTTGTTGCACATGTTAAAGTGAGAGACAGACACAGAGACCAGTTGCTACACAATCAGGCATATCTGAGGTATGATATAGGCCAGGCATGAACAACCAAAATACCTTTACAAAGTAAATACCTTTGCTTTTTTCAGTTATCAGATTGATAGGAATTTGGAAGCGTTTATAGCTCTGCATTTAGCAGTTTGATACCTGTGACATCCACTGTGGAACAGACTGAAAATTGTCTCCGAATTGTTGGCACTGTGCAGAAATGGATTTGGACTTTTTCACCCCTGGTATTTTCCCCACGAATAGGTGCCTGGGTTTCACATCCATTTAGGCAAAAATGATCCCATGCATGCCTTGTACATTGTGTGCAGTGAAGATTATTTAGGACTTAGAAGAAAACCACGTGCTAATGTCATCTTGGTGTTTATGACATGGTTTTCCTTTCTTTTTGCAGATAGCAGCTGCTCTGTGGTGGTACTTCGTATCTAAAGGTATTGAGTATTTAGACACGGTGTTTTTTATCCTGAGGAAGAAAAACAACCAAGTCTCTTTCCTTCATGTATATCATCACTGTACAATGTTTACGTTGTGGTGGATCGGAATTAAGTGGGTCCCAGGGGGACAGGGTGAGTGTTTACAGGATGTATTAGATCATATAAATGGGTCAGGTGGGAGGTAGCGAGAGTTTGGCTTGGTCTGTAATTTAACTTACTCTCATGGTGAATTATTCCTGTGTTAATTTCATTTTAAAGGAATTTGGAGAAAGTAAAGCGTTAGCTTTTTTTTAATCTGTGACTATGTTCACACCTCAAGATTGAAGATTGACCCCAGAGATAAGCATAAACCAGTCGTAAATGTAGCAGATAATACTTTGATGAGGAGCAATCCTAATGGTTCTGACCCAGAGGATGCCAGGATTTAACTTCTCAGTCTGAAGGCTGGGTCTCCAGTCCAAGCCCAGAGCCGCCTCCTGCTCCAAGTAGGCCCACATGTATCTGTTGGTTGTTACCAAAGGAACCTGTATGTAGCCTTCTTAATGTTGAAGAGAATCTGAATTCACAGTTTGGCTAAGATCTGCCTCCAGCTTTTCAGATGCCTGTAGATGGGAGATGAGTCACATCCCTGAGCTGGAAACAAACCATTCCAGTGATGGGGATTCAGAATACAAGACATAATAGTGCAGTTCACCTGGCTGCTTTCCATTCAGACTATTTCGAAACCTCAGAAATAAGTACTGTTTTGTTGTAGCTATGCATATTGGCACATGTAAGGGCAATAATGAGACCTTTACAAATCTGTCTAAACAACCGTATATACCATGACTTTTTCCCCCAAGAATAATTGAATGAAAAGTAATATTGGCAAAGTTCTGTATTAGAGCCTACTTAAGCCATGGGGGTAATCCCCTTTGGACACTCTCACCACTTTAAAAATCCTTTGCATTTGAAGAACACCCATTTTTATTTACATGGTAAAGCCAGAGTCCAAACTTTAACAATTCTTAGCATGATCTGAAGAGAAGTCTTTTCCATTAGAGCTATTTTATAACTTTTATTCCTAATCTGTATTCATGATTAAGTGTTAGGGAATAATGTAGATTCATTTACTTTATGTCCAAATGGATTATCACCTAATAAAGGTTTGTGTGTCTTCTAACTACCTCTGTTTTTCTAAAGCATTTTTCGGAGCCCAGCTGAATTCCTTCATCCATGTGATCATGTACTCATACTATGGGCTAACTGCCTTTGGGCCATGGATTCAGAAGTATCTTTGGTGGAAACGATACCTGACCATGTTGCAGCTGGTGAGTTAAACGCTTCTAAAGTTCTTTTCTGGTGAAATGCTGAAAATGTTTGGATCTTATTAGCTGTAAAGGCTGAGTCATTTTCAACAATTTTCTGTTACCAAGTTGACCTTCCCTGTGCTCCAGCTGTGGGAGTTGAGGCTGTTTCAAAGCTCTGAGCTACCTGTTCTTAGACCTGGTGGTCGCAGCTACTTGCTCCTTAAATGTCCTTAAAAGACCAGACACAGCACTTGCCTCTCTAAGGGAAGTATCCTTTAAACATATCCATGAAGTGGTTGAGTATGGAGTTAGACACACCACAAAGAACACAGACTCATTTGGATCAGAGACATCATCTAACTTCCTTCTTAGGTTCTTTTCATGTTTACTTAAAATGTTCTTATTATGTCTCTTCATCTGATCTTGCTTACCTTTTCTGTTTTCTATTCCATTTTCTGTCCTTGTTAATGGATCCCATACATTTAGAATGTAAAAATTATAGGGAAGGCACAGAGCCAAGGAAGGGGTGCGGTAAAGGAAGGGTACAGGACAGAGTCCTAATCCTCTCACATTCAGTCCTTAAAGAAGAGCAGCTCTGTGTTTTCAAATGCTAGTCGTCATAGCAGCCAGTTTGCAGCACATACCCCGCCTGCGTTTCTTGTAGCATCTGGGTGCATTGGTGCATTGTTCAGAGCTGAGCCCTAGCCTAGTAATCAAACTGGAAAACCAAAACAAACTTGGTAGCCATTCCTCACGCCTTGGAGTTTATTATAATTTGCTTTAATCATAGCATGTACAAAGCTTTATCAGTGGAATCACATTTGGAAATATTCATCTCTGCTGTAAGTTGCTAAACAGCTGTCCAACCAAACAGGAAGCACAACTCTTGGGGAATGCTGGGTGTGAAGGATTCGTATGTGACTAAAATGCTACAGGGAGCTTCCGCCAATTTTTGTATAAGCTGTTTACACAGTTTGTGTAATTCATGGCTCTCTGTAATTAGTAAATGGTCTCGAGAAAATGAGGAGATGACAAAAATCAAGTGAACTCTATATCCATATCTCTGGAGCTGCACTTGACTCTCCCTGAGTGATGCTGCTCAGTCCCACCCATGTACACACCCTTTCTCAGGAATGCAGGTTCTAAGAACCATTGTGAAATCAAAAGTTCTTAAAATCTGGACTTTGCCATGGAAGACTTCCAAAGTTTTTTAGTCTGATAGAAGTTTGGGGCTTACATGGGACAAACTATTTTAATAAAATTTAATATAATAATTAATATTGATAATGCTCTCCTTAAAAGAGAAACCACAATTGCCCATTCCAAATAGGATGATCACCTTGGGAAGGGTAGCACATTTCCAAGCCAGACGTTCTCACAGCAGTTAATCACATGAAGTTAATCTTGTGAAAAGTTAGCCCTTGTTAATACCATGGAATTCAGAATTCTTATATTGAGACCTAGTCCCTCTTTTTACACTTATTCTCAAATTAGTTTTATCCAAATACATTTTATCCAAATTTTATTCTCTACTGAATTTCATCTGAAATCTCTGTTTTTAGTTCCAATGCATATTTCCCTGTCTGGTATTCTTATGAAACAGATAATGAACCGTTCAGATAAGTTCGTTCTTAAAAAGTACATTTATCAACTTGCTGGCAGCTTTGCGGAAAGCAGTCAGTCTAAAACATGGGAGGAAGACAAAACTCGAAGAGCCTAGAGCACTTTTGCTTTACTCTCTTAGACCACCAATATTCCTTCTCATTAGATAACCCCATTCAACATGATCCAAAAAGTAATTCACTGAGTCCAGACCCTGTGCCAAGGACTCAGGAATCGTGGGAAGCAGCGCCAAGCCCTACCCTCGGGTTGTACACAGGTGGAGAGACGCACAACCAGAGCCAACAGATGCACAAGGCATAATTCGTCTGAAGGAACCCCCCTCCCATGCCCTCCCACCCCCCACCACAAAACAGAAGCCCTTGGGTAAAAGGGTTGAGGGACCTCTTGAGTCCCAGGCTGCAGGAGGCCCTGGCAGCAACCTGAATGAGAAGGAGCCAGAGGACTGTTAAGTCTTAGACAGCAAGGCAGAGTGTGGGCCTGCCTTAGGGAGGGAGGAGGCTGAGGTCGTGCCCAGCTGTCTGGTCCTTGCAGTAAAGGTACTCGGCGCTGGTTTGTTTTGCAGGTTCAGTTCCATGTGACCATCGGGCACACGGCACTGTCCCTTTACACCGACTGCCCCTTCCCCAAATGGATGCACTGGGCTCTCATCGCTTATGCCATCAGCTTCATCTTCCTCTTCCTCAACTTCTATGTTCGGACATACAACGAGCCCAAGAAAGCAAAAACTGGGAAAATGGCGGTGAATGGTGTCTCGGCCAATGGTGTGAATACATCGGAAAAACACCTAGTGGTAGAAAATGGAAAAAAGCAGAAAAATGGAAAAGCAAAAGGAGAGTAAATAGAACTGGGCCTTAACTGTTGTTGACAGTGAGGAAGCTCCCATTTCATGTAAGATTTCAGGGAAAACAGAAGCAAAGGAGGGCTTGGGGTTGGGGAGAAGAAGGCAAATGTGCTCTCTGTATTAGTAACCTTTAGATTGAGTAAACTGTTAAATACCACACCCAGATGTTTTATTTATGATGTTTTAATTTTCAACATTTTTTTTTATTAGCCTTGACATTGTCAGACCAAAGCAATCATCACGTGACTTTGAAGGCTCCCTCCCTCCCTCTGTTCACATCTGTGTGTCTGATGCATGCAATTTTTCATGTATCTTCATTCTTCATTGTGATGATCACAGAAACACGGTCTTTATACATTTGGGGCCTTGGGGGGGGGCGGGGAGGTGTGGGGGGGAGCTAAATTGCTAAGTACCTACTGATGAAAACCAGTTACCTTACATCTTCTGGCCCCAGGCTGGAAATGTGGAGACTTTAAAATGTGCACATTTGAATCCATTTGCTGGCTGGAATAGTCAAATCTCTCCACCTCTAGTCTGAAAATACCCTTTTTGGTTGTAATTAAATTTTTAAAAATCTGATGATCTTTGTAGACCCTTAGAGGTTTGATGATGATGGTGTCAGTGAAAACAAGAATTACAGTAAAATTCTTTCTGGCAACTGGAAGCTCACAAATCAGTGTGGGGAACAATTTTTGTGATGAAAAGGCAGCCTTTCAATACTCCTGTTACTACCAGAAAAATATGAAAATTAAGATTGTTGTCTGATTGGAACATGAAACAACTCCTGTCTGTATTAGTAACATCCTAAAATAGTTAACACTTATGTGCTGTTAGAAGAGAGTATGTTAATTTTTATCAGGCTTTCCTTGTTTTGATTTGTGGCTATTACTGATTTTTCATATGTGGAAATATACCTACCTCTTCTGTTGGAAAGAACATTTAAAATGAAATAAATTTTAATTTAAAAAAAATCAAGTAGTCCTCTAATGTAAATTTTAATATTAACTTTCAAATTCACTAGCATTGTTTTGTATTCTTTACAAATATCATACACCAAACTTTTCTGTGCAAGTATCCTTCTCTTTCAATGTGTTTCATTTGGAGTGATCTTTTCCTTGTGACAAAATTGCAAGATCTTATTTTTAACTAAATTTGAAGTGAAAATCCATTTTGGTGTGATATTCTTGACTCCTTGGTGCTAAAGATCATTAAATTCGCTTGTTACAAGGTGTCAATTGCTAAGACATGAAAGGAATAAAAGTGAGAATAGCTAGAATGAGAAAGCTAAATTTGCTCTTTACAAATGAAGTACTTCAGGAGTTCCCGTAATGGCTCATCAGTAATAAACCTGACTAGTGTCCATGAGGATTTGGGTTCCGTCCCTGGCCTTGCTCAGTGGGTTACGGATCCTGTGTTGCTCTGGCTGTGGTGTAGGCCGGCAGCTACAGCTCCCATTCAACCCCTAGTCCAGGCACTTTCATATGCAGCCTAGGAAGACAAAAAAAAGAGAAAAAAAGAAAAGACAAGTATTTCATTAGTAAAAAAAAAAAAAAAAAAAAAACCTGGAAATTCACTAGGAAAGAACTGGTACCATGTCTTATTACATAGGTTAAATTGCTAGAGGATATTGTACAGGGATCATTAGAGAAAGAGACAATGTGACCACAAAAAAAAAAAAAAAAAAAAAAAGCATGGCTATTTCTAAGCATCTTTAACACATCAGAACTGCATGTGCAGGATATAATGCTGTTTGTGCAGGTTATTTCAGAATATTTTGTAAACTATAAAATATTCATTGTGTATCAAAATGACACTCCTCCCAAGGCGTGCAGTCCTGAGATTTACAGAAAATTGCAACGCATATAATAGTTTTGTCTAAGAGGATTCAGTACCTTTGTTTTTGCTGCTCAGTGTGTATTGACTAGAGATTTGTAAATCTTTGTGAACATTCTGTATAGTTCCCCAGAGCTCTTCATTCCCTGCCACCTGATTTCATCACAATAAACATGCTACTGCTGTGAGAAAAGATGATTTTTTTTTTTTTTGGTTAATCAGTTTACTATACTGTAAATTATCTGCTACATGTTTGTTTATTTGATTCCATTGTTAATATTCTAAATTTTTCCCGGCTGCCGATTTCTGATGTTGGAAACAATATGAAACTAGAAGTTGGGTGTCAACAGTTTCTGGTAAAAAGCTTATTTTTTTATGGTAGCCTATTTTTACTTTAAAAATTAGTTGCCTTTGGAAGAGCTTTTGGATCAAGACCTAAAACACATCATTTTCTTCTAAATTCTTCTTAAGTCTGTCATTTCAGATGTAAGCTTTGACACTTTTTAAGGCTGTACCTTTTTTTTTTGTTCCAAAAATAAAGTTGGTAAGCTCTCATGTTCTGATATTTAAATTATTCAGTCCTTACTATACTAAGTTTCTTTCCTGCCCCCGCAAAATTTTTTAAGCCACACCTGTGGCATGCAAAGATTCCCAGTCCAGGGATCTAACCCACACCACAGCACTGACAATGCCAGATCCTTAACCCACTGAGCCACCAGGGAACTCCCCAAAGATGATTTTAAGATTTGATAAATACAGTCTTTTCTGGTAACTTTCGTAATTTCTCTATCATCACACTAAATACTCATGCCTCATATATAGGAATCAGTTGAGGAGTGCATTCTCCCTCTTTTTGATAAAACTTTGTCACTAAGGAAAGAAACATTTTCTTACGTAGAAAACAGAATTTATTAGATATGTGTAGTGAGCAGAAATAGCTGGAGCATGTAGTAGTGCATTTTCCAGTAGCATCGATAACTGTGGCTCTTCTTTTTTCTCTTTTTTGTGTTGGCTCTGTCTTGCCGGTGGCTGCTGACAGGTGATTGGTTTCAGTTTTAGCATTATTCATTTAGTCATTCTCTTTTTCTCCCTTTCCATACACACACTATAGGCTTGAAAAAATATTTTCCTATGGATTATTCAGATTTTAGAACATGGAATCCAGTAGTGTTTTGTTGTTTACCAGGAATATTTTAATTTACAAGTGTGCTCCATATATGCAACTCAGAGACCCCATAAATGAGAATGAGAACCCAGAGTTTCCGTTGTTGTGGTTCAGCAGGTTAAGAACCCAACATAGGGTCCGTGAGGATGCAGGTTCGATCCCTGGCCTCGCTCAGTGGGTTAAGGATCCAGCATTGCTGTGACTGTTGTGTAGGCTGGCAGCTGCGGCCCTGATTTGACCCCTAGCCTGAGAACTTCCAAATGCTGCAGGCGCAGCCCTAAAAAGAAAGGAAAAAAAGAACCCAGACAGGGAGGTGATCTTCAATGTCATATCAATCTGATAATAAATTTAGGCATCATGTATTGGCTCTAGGGGGGCAGAACTCACTTTCAGTACAAAGTGACATCACACTGAGCTTTTCCGCAATATAGCCTTAATCTCAAGTCAGCTGAATTTATAAGGCTGTTGTTCCTGAGAAGATGACTGCAGATGTACAGGATGAAAGTAGGGTGCTGAGCACAGATCTGGGGCTCAGGCTTAGGATCATGCTGGATGGTAAACAGGGTTCCAGAGCCAAGAAGCACGAGATGTTGGGCTACATGCATCAGAGCATCTGAGCCAGCTTAATGACTGGTCATCTGTCATTCGTCACCTGCCACTCAGCATGCAAGCAATTTTGACAGGTAGTCTTGGAAAGCAAGTCCTTCATGGTGTATTTTAGAATCCATCCTTAAATTAAACTTAGGTATTTCAGGCAGATGACATCTGAACCAGAAGAAATAGTTGTGAATAGGGAGAGATGTCGAAATAGATCCCTTGTTTCAAAACACTACAAATCATGTAAGTATTAAAAGTTGGTTTTTCTGATACAAATTACAGAGGGAAGGCAGAGCTATGAATTGAAAGGCATAGCTTTTTTTTTAAGTTTTTAAAATAGAAGGATGTAACATAACTACATTCGTGAAGGAGATTCAGAGGTCTAAATTAAAAATTATAATTGACAGAGCAAATACTGGATGAAGGCTAGAATAGATCAGTAAAAGAACATTGTGATATGTGAAGAGGTGGTAATAGCTGGGTTTATTTTATTTACTTATTTATTTATTTATTTTTGCCCTTTTTTTAGGGCCACACCTGCAACATATGGAGGTTCCCAGGCTAGGGGTCCAGTCGGAGCTATAGCCACTGGCCTATGCCACAGCCATAGCAATGCCAGATGCAAACCGTGTCTGTGACCTACACCACAGCTCACGGCAACGCCAGATCCTTAACCCACTCAACAAGGTCAGGGTTTGACTCCACTACCTCATGGTTCCTAGTCAGATTCATTTTCACTGCACCATGACAGGAACTCCCTGTAATAGTTGTGTTTAGATGGTGATTATTTATCAGGAATTTTAGGTGGCAAGGGATGATCAGAGTTCTCTCTTGGCATTCTTTTAGACTTATAGAAATTATAAGTCAATCTTGCTATATCCTTTGAGAAATTAAACTTTTTCAACCTGTTTTTTTTTTTTTTTTTTAAAGCTCAGAACTTAGGTCTCCTTTTCTCTTTGTCTTTTTCATTTTACCACCTAAAGACATGTTTACATGTCCACATGTGAGCAACACTCTCCTTCATACCTTTGTTCCTTGGAGATCTAGCTGGTCTGAAATTGAAATTCTGCTAGAATCTTTTTGATTTTTTCCCCCCGTTCTCATAGGTTAGTTTTCCCCAGGGAGTGTGTCCTTAATTATTTCCTTTAAGAATAAATGCATGCTGAAACACATCGCTTGATATCTATCTACCTAATTATCCTAATCTAATGCAGCTATGAGAAGGTCACGTTGTAATTCAACATCTGCACAAAGAATAAGTCCAAATTAAAAGCCATTCTACAACTCAAAAATTTCTGAAGTTTCAAATAATACAGCCGTTCCTAAAAAGACAGGGTCTTGAAATCATTGGGTATCCAGCCCACTTTAAATACAAGACCTGGGTGTTAAAGAGTATCTTTCAATCCACAGGCATGTTCCTTATACTCTCAGTCTCCCTGTACCCTTGAATCTCTTTTCTGCAATTTTATTTATTTGTTTTTTAGGGCTGAACACATGGCATGTGGAGGTTCCCAGCTAGGAGTCAAAATGGAGCTGCAGCTGCCAGCCTACATCACAGCCACAGCAACGCTGGACTGAGCCACATCTGTGATCTACATCACAGCTCACGGCAATGCCGGATCCTTAACCCACTGAGCAAGGCCAGGGGTGGAACCCACGTCCTCATGGATGCTAGTTGGGTCCATTAGTGCTAAGCGATGATGGCAACTCCCGTCCTTTCTGCAGTTTTAGAGAAGCCGGTTAGGTGGTGCTTTTCCTCTGTTTAAATTTTTTTTCTTTGAATTTGCCATGGGGAGAAAGGAAAGCAGTTGAAATTCTTTGTCATCCATTGGTGACAGCAAGTTTAAACCGAGCTTTTGCTCCCCGTGAGGAAGCTTTCCTCAGAACCAGTCTTTCAAGAATAATGATTACCAAGCTATTTTGTAATGAGAGGGTGGGGAGCTTACGAGACTTGCACAGTAGGTAGCATTATGTTAGTGACAGTCACACCTCACCTTTGAATGTGACTTGTGTTGTTCTGATTTCACTAATAAACCTAGGCATAAAATACAGCTTTAAAATTGTTCTAAGCAGACGATTTAAGCAAATTATTGAAAATTATATTTTCTAAGCAGATTAGGCAAATTTTTCTAAGCAAAAGTTATCAGCTATACACATACCACTGGATTTCAAATATTTTCCAAGTTCTGTTCTCATAGTGAATTTTTTTTTCACAGTCTGCTTACTTATTTTTTTGTCCAGACTGCATAAGGAAGTTCCTGGGCCAGAGAGCAAAACTGTGCCACAGCAGTAACCAGAGCCACAGCCATGACAATGCCAGATCCTTAACCTGCTGAGCCACCAGGGGACTCCTCATAATGAAAATTGAATAAAGATGTTACATGGTCACAAAAGGACAGATGACAGCTCATCAAAGCTGTATTGATTCAAAAACATTTACATGTTTTCATTATGCTTCTATTGTTACTGCCATCCCTTGTAAAAGTGATCTCTGGTCTTTTTGCCAAAAGGGGGAAAAACGTATGGGAGCTTATGAAGCCAAAGAACAAGCAGATGAATTTGGGAACGAATTTCTAATCTATCCTTGGAGTTGAGATTTGGAGTTTACATCCTAGAGTCTTCCCTATGTGTTAACAACTTCAGAAATCCAGAACCATCTTTGGGTTTGTATGCTAGATGTTGATGGGCCCTTTGAATCCATCCCTAACTCCTTGACATATTCTCCCTCCTTCCCTTTCCTGGTATTACAGTCTTGAGGACTAAAAATTACGTTTCTTGGAGTTCCCATTGTGGATCAGTGGGTTACAAACCTGACATAGTCTCTATGAGGATGTGGGTTCAATCCCTGGCCTCACTAAGTGGGTTAAGGATCTGGTGTCGCTGCAAGCTGCAGCATAGGTCACAGATGCAGCTCGGATCTGGTGTTGCTGTGGCTTGTGGTGTATGCCACAGCTCCAGCTCTGATTTGACCCCTAGCCCGAGAACTTCCATATGCTGCAGGTGTGGCTATAAGAAGAAAAAAAAATTATGTTTCTCAGACTCCCTCTTAAATTTAGGTTTTGTCGGTGTGAGGCACTCATGAAATTTTTGAAAGGCAAAAGGGAGGTGGATGCCATCCTTTTGTAATAATGCAATTATATAAATAGACTCCTTACAGACCAAAGTGTTAACATAAGCTGAACTACATGTTCGTTCCACTATCTTGGTACCAATTTTGTGGAGGTAGGCAGTAGTAATGGTGACAGCAATCGTGGCAGATGTGGTCATGTGAATTTGAAGTCAAAGACTTGGGAGGTGGCCTCTGGAATTTCATTCCTCCAAGTTACCAGTAATCTTAACAAGCGTCTAATCCTTTGAATTAAAGCTCTTTCTGCTGGCATTACCTTGAGTGGTATCTATTTCATGCAGTGCCCCTGACCTAATTAAATATTTAGCACCAAAATATAATCAGGAAATGAACTGCCTAGGATAAGAATATGAAATTGGTTATCTGATCTCTTTGAGTTTACAAGCAGTAATATCTTCATGGCCAGTGGGAAAGGCAACACTGTTTTCCATATAGAAAATTGTTGACTTTTCCCCTTTGGCCACCTAGAATGAAATAACTATTGAAAGCTAAGTCTCTGGCAGATCAAGTGGCTGCTGCATTGTAGCATTGTGATGAAAATGGGGCATATGAAGATTTGAGTGAGATGGCTGCTTTTGATTGCCCTGCAGAGCTTCCAGAAAGAAAATTAGCTCATTTTTGGCTGCCCTAAGAGGCCTTTTCTCTCTTGTAGCTACAACTTTGAAACGTCTTAAAACAAGATCCTAAGTTTGATCCAAAGTGGGTTGCAGAATTACAGCCGAAGTTCACAGCCTCAATACGTGAAAGTTGTGGTAGGAACAGGGAAAGAGTGGGACCCAAAGAATTGGAATGGGAGCATTTGGATGGATTTGGATGAATCTGAGAACTTGAATCTCTAAACCCCATTGAAAATTTCTGTTCAAGGAAAGCAACTTTCTTTCTTGTTAGATATTAATCCTTTGTTGCTGGAGATCTGGTAATGACCTCAATCAAAGTAGTTACCTTCCAAAGGGTTACTGCTCATCCTTGTGTCTACTTTCTATTCTTTCAATTCCATTAGGTCTGTAAGAATTAGATCACAGCATGCTGCAGGGAGATAAGTAAAGAATCTATCCTGGGAAGAGATAGCTTAGAATTACAGAATTTGGCTAATTCCTCCCCACCCCCGCAGAAATGTGTAAGAATAGATTTATGAGTGCTGAGCAAAGCAGAAGATAACATACCTTAATATAGGTGCACTTACAAGAAATTCTTAATTTGAGGACATAGCTCAACAGTAAGGAGTGGCTTTAATGATTCTTTAGGTGTAGAAAACTTGGAATTATAAGTGACCCACCTCAAAATGAAATATATGCTAAAAATTCATTGCAGTGCCATGGAGAAGAGCATCCAAAGGTTTAGGGAGTTAGGAGTTAGGGACGTTGGAGATGGTTTATCACATGCTGCCCACTGACCTCACTGTACTTGAGAAATGCATTGGTAAATGTTCACAGGTGAGGTGGCCTTGAAAATGTCTATAGAGGCTGCTTTCTGTAGGTTGGAGGTTATATGGAGGAAACCTTTTCCTCTACCCTCTTAGATTTGTGACTGAGACCTACAATGAAGCAGATAAAAGATAAACGTTTTACAACTTTTATTGGTATTGATACTTTTAATTTTACATTCATAGATGCTTCCTGTAAAAGAAGTGAAAAACCCAAAGAAGTGGTTAGACTAGGGGTTCCTACACCACTTTAACAAAAGATGATAAATTGTGGAGGCATGACTTGATAAAGGGAAGGGCATCTGGGTTTCCAGGGCGGATGCATTGTGGGAAAGCAACTGGAAACATATGGGGAAAACTAGTGATAGATAAGGGTATTTTATAAGGTTTGTCCATTTTCAGTGATATGGACTATTCTTTTCCTGATGTGGGAGTGGAGGACAGATTCACAAGGGAAATTTACGCCCTGCCATTAGGCAGAGGGAAGGCAGAGAGCTCTTCCTATGTCGGCTTTTTCTCAGTTGTCTTCAGCTCAAAATAATCCTTAACAGAGCCGCCTTTGGGGGTGACATACTCTGATCCCCTCCAGGATGGTGAGGGAGGAAGGTGCTGTCTCTGAAATGCATGCCCCAGACTTCAGTAGGAATGATGGTATGACAGATTGCCAGAGGCCAAATGCCAATACTTAAATGCCAGAGACAAAATGGACAAGGTTACAGCAGTTGGCAGCTGAGTCAGAGTAATTAGAATGTCTTTGTCCACGAGTGTCTATGGTAGCTAATTTGTTATGCTGTCCCTAGGACTGAAATAGGCAGGCAACCTAATAAAGGCCTATGTTATTTCTCTTCCTGACTCTTTAAGTTGGTGAACACAGGCCTGGCTTGAGTCACCAGGATAGAGACACACAGCCCCCTCACCAATTTCCGTACCTGTGTCAGTTCATGGACCCAAAGCTTCCTAATTGAATTTTGGGTTCCCATGAGAAAAGTCCTTGTGACAATGTCAGAAGGAGATACTGTAAATTCTACCAGCTCTCACTAAAAGGGAAGGGAAATAAGCAAACTTTGAGGTGACTACTGAGATACTGAGCTGATACTGATCATCGGGCACTCCAATTGTTACTGTGGTCATCAGTCAAAATTGGGGGCTAGAGGAGGCTAGATGGTAAAGGTAGTTTTGGTCTGAGTCCAACTCACAGTGGACCCCAAACATACCTTCTCTGGTTCCTAACTGTATAATTGGGTTAGACATACTCAACCTCCAACTCAGTCTTGACATCGGCTCCCTATCTCACGGAATGAGGGCTAACACAAAAGCCCATTTCAAAGCTCCTAAAATACTCCTTGCTTCTTGAAACAATGGACAGGAAGCAATGCCACATTTCTGAGTCAATGTCAGAGGTTCACGCCTGCATCAAAGGCATGAGAGATTCAGGAGTGATGACTTGTATCATAACATGCATTTAACTCTCCTGTTGGACCTGACCATGAATTAGAGAGTCATGGAGAATGACAGTGGATTATCACTCATTTAATCATGCCATTCCAAGTTCAGTGGCTATTCCCAATGTAGTTAATTAACTGAAGCAAAACAGCGTAATTTTGGCATTTGATATTTAGCAATCAACCTATGAATCTTTTTCTTTTCCTTTGCGATAAAGCAATAACAGAAGTAGTTTTTCACCTGTATTCCTTTGTGGTCTTACTCGTAAGATAATGTCAATTATTCAGTATTCTGTGATAATCTAGGAAAACTCTTTGTCTCATCATGCCATAAGATATTGCTTTGGGAGTTCCTATTGTGGCTTAGTAGGTTAAGGACCAGATGTCGTCTCTCTGAGGATGCAGGTTCAATCCCTGGCCTTGCTCAGTGGGTTAAGGATCCAGAGTTGGGAGTTTCCATAATGGCTCAGAGGAAATGAATCTGGCAAGTAACCATGAGGACGAAGGTATGAACCCTGGCCTCACTCAGGGGGTTAAGGATCCAGTATTGCCATGATCTATGGTGTAGGTCGCAGATGTGGCTCAGATTCTGCCTTGCTGTGGCTGAGGTGTAGGCTAGTGGCTACAGCTCTGATTGGACCCCTAGCCTGGCAACTTCCATATGCCATGGGTGCAGCCCTAAAAAGAAAAAAAGGGGGGCGGGGATCCAGAGTTGCCGCAAGCTGCCATCTAGGTCACAGATGTGGCTCAGATCTGGTGTTGCCATGGCTGTGGGGCGGGCCTCAGCTGAAGCTCTGGTTCGACTCCTAGCCCAGGGACTTCCATATGCCACAAGTGAATCTGTAAAAAAATAAAAAAAGAAAGATATTACTTTGGTCCAGTATACTGACTGGATGTGGTGAGCAGGAGGTAGAAAGTACCATGGTTCTTTGGTAAGGAGCATGTGTGCCCAGGGGTGGGAGAGGGAAAAGCATGTATATCCAATGGCCATGACATCAGTGGTTTGGGGCAGTCCAGTGGCCTGTAGCAGGTTGAGATTTTTTTCTCCTCAGTGAAAGACAATTTTTATACTTTTGTCACCCAAAAAGTTAAAGAGGTGAATTTCTGAGACTGGTTTTTTCATTGGACTTTTTTTATTCGCCCCACAGTATATAGAGTTCCCCGGGGCCAGGGATCGAGTCTGAGCAGCAATTGCAATCCATGACATAGTTGCAGTAATGCTGGATCCTTAACCCACTGTGTTACGCCAGAGATTGAACCCGTATCCCTGCCTCTTCAGAGACACCACTGATCCTGTTGTGCCACAAAAGGAGCGCCCCATTGGACTTTTGAACAATGTACACATTTGAGGGTGCTACTTTGACCCACTTATCAAGTAACCCATAAGGCTGCATTTCAGTTCTGGAAAGGGGCCAGAGTAAGAGATAGCTTTGTTCCTACTGTGGACTGCCATACCAGGTAGTCTGCTACTTGAACCTTAACCTGCTGTACAGCACAGAGAACTCTACCCAATATTCTGTGATAATCTATGTGGGTAAAAAATCTGAAAGAGAATGGATGTGTGTGCATATATAACAGATTTGTTTTGTTGTACAGCAGAAATCATCACAACCTTATGAATCAAATATACTTCAATAAAACTTTTTAAAAAATCCAATAGATTAAATGGTGAAGAATCTGACAGAAAGCAGTCCTGTGGGGGCCTCTGGCCAGCCTTGATTTAGAATGACGGTGCGGTCTTTTAGGGTTGTAGGGCAAAGCCACGAACTAGTCTCCAGATAACTTTTCTTTTCTTTTTTTTTTTGTCTTTTGTCTTTTGTCTTTTGTTGTTGTTGCTATTTCTTGGGCCACTCCCACGGCATATGGAGATTCCCAGGCTAGGGGTTGAATCAGAGCTGTAGCCACCGGCCTACGCCAGAGCCACAGCAATGCGGGATCCGAGCCACGTCTGCAACCTACACCACAGCTCACGGCAACGCCGGATCGTTAACCCACTGAGCAAGGGCAGGGACCGACCCCGCAACCTCATGGTTCCTAGTCGGATTCGTTAACCACTGCGCCACGACGGGAACTCCCAGATAACTTTTCTTTTAAGCAACAGACCCTGGACCACTTCTGAACCATGGTAAAATTTGTGTATCTGACCATGGACTGCCACATGATATGTATGCTGAGCTGCCTGCCAGGGACTGGGTTTTACCCAACTCACCACGTCATAAACTGGGGCAGCACAGCAGCATCCCTTCATTAAGTAAAAGGTTGTATAGGCATAGGTAAGTGGCTGTGCAGGTGTCTCAGACTCCCACCACATCACTCGTGCTGCATTGTCATTTTTCCATCAACGCACATGTTTGACCTCTTGAAAGTTCCCAAGAAATGTAGGCTGATGGTGTTTGCACACCTCTGACCCATTCTGCCTTGTTTTGTGTCCTAGGAGACTGTCCTATATGAACAGTGCATCACCTTGGCTCCCTTGCCAGCTGGCTTCCAACTGGGTCTAATCAAGAGAAAACCAGCAGGTGGATGAGTAGAGTGGGTAGGACATGAGTTCTCCCTACTTGGGTGTTTCATCTCTGACTAGCTACCTCCCCCAACAACAGCAGGCCCTGCTGGGAAGCCTTTTACCCATGGAACTCCAGAAATTCTCATTGAGCTCCAGGAACACTCTTTTCTTCCCTTGTTTCTTTGCTTCTAGGGGTGATAATGGCATCACATTCTTGTTGGTGTCTGGGTACCTCACCATCCTTTGCTCCACTCACCTCTATATAAGCAATCTCTTTATTAAAGGCTCCTCACTTAAACTAACTTGGATAAATTTTAATTTATGCTGGAACCCTGATTGAGAAACTGGAAAAAAAAAAAAAAGAAAAAGTAATGGAGCCCAGTTTACAAACTATTCCACAAGTATGCAAACACAAGCCAGAAGTGGACAGTGGCAATGTTACTTTGCAGTGGCCCTGAAAGATGTGTGGAAGAACAACCCTCCAAATGAAAGGACTTTGGGCATTATGTCTAGTAGTCCACTGTTCCTAGAAGGAAAAATTACCAGAATTATAAATTTACATTGGCTTTGGGGTAGTTGATAAGGGTTTGGCCAGATGTTCAAGAACTTGTAAGGAATAAAATTGAGGATGGATGACAAGAAATTCTGATGAGTTCTGAGTATGACTTTATGTGCGTTTCATGGAAATGTTTACCAAAGGCACCCACTGTAGAAGAGGCTCTTAATACACAGGGGGATGGGGCGGGGGGGGGGGGACCTGTTCTATGGATATTGTCAGCCTCTTTTCCTAGCCACCCCATGTTTGCTCAGTTCATTCATAAACAAAATAAGCAAGGTGGAATGTAATGAATTGAATGGTGGCCCCAAAGACATCAGGACTGAATCCCTGGAAGCTATAAAATTACCCTATTTGAGAAAAAGGTCTTTGTAGATGTGATTAAGTTAAGGACCTGCAGGTGAGGAAATAGCCCTGCATTACCTAGGTGGGCTTTAAATGCCATGACAAGTGTTATGATAACAGGGAGATGTGACGCACAGGAAGGGGAGAATGTGCTGTGAAGATGCAGGCAGAGATTGGGGGCATGCCAGTCTGGAATCCCGGCAACCACTAGAAGCTGGGAAAGGCCAGGAATAGATTCCTTCTAGAGACTCCAGAGGGAACATGGCCTCACTGACACCTTGATTTCAGGCTTCTGTCCTCTAGAACTGAGAAAATACACTCCTGTTGTTTTAAGCAAATAATACTGTGGTAATTCATTACAGCATCCACAGGAAACCCATACATATAGGAGGGAAAATTATACGGGGACTTAGACAGGGTGGAGTTCTCAGCAAGGCTCAACTGGCTAGGCCCACTGCTGAGTGCACGACCTGCCAACGACAGAGACCAGCGCTAACCCTGTAATATGGAACCATACTTGGAATAGGAGCTGACTCTTCTGCTGGGGACCCTCCGATGCCAGATTGGGGAGGACTGTATTTTGAGGCACCAACACCTGTATTATCTGTATTAGTTCTCATCAAAATTTTTTTTTTCAGGAGCTAAACTTTCCTTTTTTTCAATGAGGGCATAAGAAGTGAAGGTTGGTGCTGTAATATTATGAATTTTATGGATGAGCATGGTAGAGGGGAATGGAGTTTTTGACTGTTCCATAGATATGCTTTCCAAACCCCCCTTTTTCAACTCAACTTTTCATACCCAACCTCCATCAGTGTGACATTTTCTGGGGGTTATGGAGGGGAAGACAGCTCTCTCCTTCACTATCGCCACCTACCCCCCCTGCCCCCCCGTGACTTGGTGACAGTTTCTACTCTGCCTCATGCTCCAATAATTTAACCACCTGCTTTCCATCTTCCAAAAAATTATTAGAGCCTCTCAACATATTGTAGCCCCTTCATATTCTCCCCGTATTGTGGTCTTAGACATTTTCTTTCTTTCTTTTTTTTTTTTAGGGTCACACCTGCAGCATATGGAAATTCCCAAGTTAGGGGTCGAATCAGACCTGTAGCCACCAGCCTACACCACAGCCACAGCAATGCCAGATAAGAGCTGCGCCTGCAATTTACACCACAGCTCACAGCAATGCCGGATCCTTAACCCACTGAGCAAGGCCAGGGACGGAACTTGCGTCCTCATGGTTCCTAGTCAGATTCATTTCCGCTGAGCCACAACAGGAACTCCTAGGTTTTTTTTTCTAATTGCAGCTTACCCACAGTCTGTTTTTATGTTCATCTCCAAAAGCAATAATTGTTCCCTCCAAAGAAACTATTCATTACTTATTTAAGACAATTCATGATTTTCTTATTTTTTCTTCATAGCTTAAAACCTGCTTCTGACATCACTTTGCTGTAGTTAGAAACTAGTAAAAACTTCCTTGTGAATTGATTATATTTATGCATTTTAAAGATAATACAATGCACTGTGTATATTAACTGCTTAGTAAAGGATTCTGTGTACTGACAATTATAAAGCATAGCTAGTATATTATGATTTATCAGAAACCAGTTATAATGATGCTCTGAATTTCAGACCTCCTTAGGAAATATTTATACTGAAATGGAAATAAAATCTTCAGTGCAGAGGGAAATCTTCCAATTAAAAATTTATTGGGGTGTTATTTATATCTCTGCTATCCTGATATTGTTCATTGTGGACTAATATACTGTAATTTGAATTCAGGCAAAAGAATATCACGAAAGAAAACAGCATGATTTCTTAATCAAGCACTGAAGCACTTTGAAGTTTATTTGATAGCACCATAAATTCCAAGAACTTTCTATATTAGCTTTTATTGTTTTATATTAGGAATTAATTTGCGCTTGTTGTAAGACAGTTCTGAGATAGCTCTGGTTAGCATAGCAGGAGAGATAATCAGATTAAGGGCTCATGGTCAGGCACTGTGACAATAATAGAAATTAATGACTTCAAATCCAGAGGGGCCTGCCATGGATTCCTGGATTAAGGGACGTTACTAATGCCATATCTGTCCCTGTATACATCAATAAGTCTCCTACAGTTTGAAAAAAAAAAAAACATGATTATGAATAAAGCTGTTATAAACATCCAGTGTCCAAGTTTTGTGTGGACATAATTTTCCAATTGTTTTGCGTAAATACCCAGAAGCAAATTGCTGGTTCATGGGTAGGAGTTATATTTGCTTGTGTAAGAAACCACCCAGCTTCTTCCACAGTGGTTCTACCATTTTGCATTCCTACCAGCAATGAATGAAAGTTCCTGCTGCTCAGTCCCAGCCAGCATTTGGTTTTGTCAGTGCTTTAGAGTCCGGCCATTCTAACAGGTGTGTAGTATTATTTCATTGTTGTTTCCAATTTACATGTGATGTGGAGCACATTTTCATGTCCTTATTTGCTACCTGTCTGTCTTCTTTGGTGAAGTGTCTGTTCAGGTCTTTTGTCCATTTTAAAATTGGGTTGTTTATTTTCCTACTGTTGAGTATTGAGTCCTTTGTATACTTTATTTTATTTATTCTTATTTTGGGGGGAGAGAGCCACAGCCATGGCATGCAGAAGTTCCTGAGGCAGGAATCGAACCCACACCACAGCAGTGACCTGAGCCACAGCAGTGACAACACTGGGTCCTTAAGCCACTGGATCACCAGGAACTCCGGGAGTGCTTTGTATATTTTAGATAACAGTCTTTTTTCAGATATTTTCTCTTAGTCTGTGTCTTGTCTTCTGCTGTCTTTATAAATCATATTTTTTGGATTAATTTATCCTTTAGGGCATACAAATTGGAGCAAATTCCAGAGTTATTTCATTCTTGCTTATTAAGACATAAATTTTGATTTTTTTTTTAATATATTATGTCCCAAGAGTCAGAGGCTATTATGAAGGCAACACTACTTGCTTCTTGGAATAATCAGTCAGAGACATTTAAAGTTAATCACTTATATTTCTCATTAATACAGTTAGTTTCATTTAGATATTTTTGAATGAATCACCACTTTTTTTGGCCATCACTGTGCTATACCCTGGCCCGGGAAGGGGAAGAAGGAATTCTTTTTTTTTTTTTTTTTGGTCTTCTTTTTTCTTTAGGGCCAAACCCATGGCATTCAGAAGTTCCCAGGCCAGGGGTCAAATTGGAGCTATGGCCACCGGCCTACACCACAGCCACAGAAATGCGGGATCCTCAACCCACTGAGCAAGGCCAGGGATCAAACCTGCATCCTCATGGATGCTAGTCAGATTCTTTTCCACTGAGTCATTTCAGAACTCCCAAGAAGGAATTCTTTTTTTCCAATAAGAATTTGAAATAGCTTAGCTATTCCATAATTTATCTGCATATTTAAAAATCCTATCCTCTCTCAACTGAGTGGTTCAGTTTTAGAGAGAAAAGCATTTAGCCTAGGGCATGGTACATACTAAATGTTCAGTAAAGAGTCAATATTATCACAGGGTTTCCATAATATTATTGCCACTGAAGTAATTATAGCATCTTATTGTTCCTGTCATATAGTTGTAATTACATAATAGTTATTTTGACTAATAACTCATCTCATTTTGATTTATATTTATCAACAGTCTTGAGAAGCAGCGTTTACCTGCTATGGACTTCACAATGCCACGTGACCAGCTCAGTCTAGGAAAGTGATTGCCTTCATTACACACTAGGCTGGGAGCATATTTTAGGCAGTAGCAACAGGAACAATTAATAAACATATTACATGCAGGTCGGAGTTCCCATTGTGGCTCAGTGGGTTAAGAACATAACACAGTATCCATGAGGATGCAGATTTGATCCCTGGCCTCACTCAGTAGCTTAAGGATCCACTGTTGCTGGAAGCTGTGGTGTAGGTCTCACATGTGGCTTGAATCCAGCATTGCTGTGGCTGTGGTGTAGGCTGCAGCTGCAGCTCCTTTTTAACCCCTTGCCCAGGAACTTCCATATCCTGTAGGTGCAGCTATAACAAATAAATAAATAAAACATATTATGTGCAACTAGAAGAAAGTCAGATTTACTTATTCATGGATTTGTAGGAAGTGGGTCACCATGACCTAATGGGACTTCTTATCATTGTCGGTGTGTAATATTAACTATTTTCTGGTGAGTGAAGAGTCAAGAGTGACATGGAGAAGAGTGAAAAAATAAGGCAGATATGCAGATTTTAAAATATTTTTCTCATGATTTACTAAATTTACATAAATTACTAAATATTTAGTATAAATTAATGCATTGCTTTAATTTTTGTCCACCAGTTTTGTTTATATGTAGATAAATCTTGATATGAAAGTTTCATTTATTTGTATATATAAAATTATGGTGTGGATTTTCCAATGTGGCACAGCAGGTTAAGGATCTGGCATTTTTTCCCACCCTGGCTCAGGTTGCTGCTAAGGCACAGGTTAGATACCTGGGCATTGGGTTAAAGGATCTGGCAGTGCCACAGCTGTAGCACAGGTCACAGCTGTACCTTGGATTCTATTCCTAGCCAAAGAATTTCCATATGCCATGGGCACAGCCAAAAACAATAAAATAAAATAAAATAGGTGTAAGTTCTTCTTAAGATACCTCGACAGGGCTATGGAATTACTACCAACTGAAATTAACTGTCTTTCAAAAATTTAATTTTGAACATCTCCATTGATGATTAAAATGACCACAATTTATAAAGGTTGTAAAGGTTGTGATAAGGTTAAAATTCCAACAATTTCAACAATTTATTTAATCTTTACCCTTTTTAATTCAGATTTTAAGTCAGAGGTTTCCTAATTGTCACCATAATTTATATGAACACTTGGAAGACAGTACTGTAGTTATGGGAATAAGATATTTCCCAGTCAAGAAGTAGTGTGATAATGTCAGAATTTAGATAACACAAAGATAGCTTTGCTTATGATTTTATGGTAATCATACTTTATACTCTCAGAATACTGTTGAATATACTCATTTGACAAATATTTGGCTAATTCTTTACATGTGCCAATTATTGTGTTAGACTAAGGAAGGTAATAACTTATACACCCTAAGCTTTTTTTTTTTCTGTCTTTTTAGGGCCACACCCACAGCATATGGAAATTATCAGGCTAGGGGCTGAATGGGAGCTTCAGCTGCGGCCTACACCACAGCCACAGCAATGCCAGGTCCTTAATGCACTGAACAGGGCCAGGGATCAAACCCGTATCCTCATGGATACTAGTCGGGTTCATTAATGCTGAGCCACAAGGGGAATTCCCCATCTAAGCTTTTGAAGAAGCCAATGACTTGTGCAGAAGATAGGCAGAGAAAACAAATAATTATATTATAAAAAGTGCTAAAATCAAGGTCCAGACAAAGATGAAATAGAGAGTTAGAACCATTTCATAAAAAGCTTGCTTCTAATTTATTTTTTATTTTTTATTTTGTAATATTATGTTCTTTTGGGGGGGGACTGTGCCTACCTCATACTAAAACTTTCCAGGCCTGGGATTGAACCCACACCTCAGAAGTGACAATGCCAAGCCCTTAAGTGCTAGCACAAAGGAAATCCAAAAGCTCACTTCTAATCTACAAAGAGCTTTTTGAATAATATTTTCATACCTAGACAGGCATAGATTTGTGTTTAATATTTATGATGGCCAATGTACTCTTAGATATGACATATACCAGAAACTTTAATTGAACTATTTTTGACCTACAGTATTATATTAGTTTCATGTGTAAAACATGGTGATCTGACATTTGCATGTACTGTGGAATATCACCACAATAAGTTTAGTCACCATCTGTCACCATACAAAGTCAACACGATGTAATTGATTGTATTTCCCATGCTGTACATTATACCTCCGCAACTGATTTATTTTACAACTAGAAGTTTGTACCTCTTGATCCCATTTATCCTCCTCCCCCCTGGCCACCACTTTTTGTTTTCTGTGTCTATGATGGGTTCTGTTTAGTTTCATTTGCTTTGTTTTTTAGATTCTACATATAAGTGAAATCACACAGTATTTGTATTTTTCTGTCTGACATTTTACTTAGCATAATGCCTCCAAGGTCCATTCATGTTATCACAGATGGATTCGTTTCTGCTGAGCCATGACAGGAACTCTTGGGCTCTCTATTCTGTTCCACTGACATAGGTGCCTGTTTTTATAGGAATACCTTACTGTTTTGATTAATATAGCTCTGGACTATAGTTTAAATCAGGTATTGTGATACCTCTGGCTTTGTTCTTCTTTCTCAAGTTTGCTTTGGCTATTTGGGAATCTTTTGTGTTCCATACAAATTTGAGTATTATTTGTTCTAGTTTTGTGAAAAGTGGCATTGGAATTTTGATAGAGATTGAACTGAATATATGTAGTATATTGCATATATTGGAAACTTTTAGCAATATAAATTCTTCCAATCCATGAGTAAAAAAATATTTTTCCAGAGTTCCTATTGTGGCTCAGTGAGTAATGAACCTGACTAGTATCCATGAGGAGGCAGGTTTGATCCCTGGCCTCGCTCAGTGGGTTAAAGATCTGGCATTGCTGCAAGCTGTGGTGTAGGTCGCAGACAGAGCTCAGATCCTGCATTGCTTGCTGTGGCTATGGCATAGGCTGGCAGCTGCAGCTCTGATTCAACCCCTAGCCTGGGAACTTCTGTATGCCACAGGTGCTGCCCTAAAAAAAAAGCAAAAAACATTTTTCCATTTATTTGTATCTTTAATTTCTTTCATCAATATCTTACAGTTTTCAGTGTATAGGTCTTTCACCTCTTTGGTTAAATTTGCTCCTAGATATTTTGTTCTTTTTGATGCAATTGTAAATGGGGTTTTTTTTATTCATCTTTCTGATACTTTATTATAATTGTATAGAAATGCAACTGATTTTTTTCTTTTTTTGGCTGCTCCTACAGCATATGGAAATTCCTGGTCCAGGAATTGAATCTGAGCCACAGCTGCAAACTACACCACAGCTGTGGCAATGCCAAATCCTTAACCCACTGTGCTGAGCCGAGGATCGAACCTGTGCTTCAGCAGTGACCCAAGCTACCACAGTGACAATGCCAGATCCTTAACCCACTGCCCACAATGGGAACTCCAAAATGCAGCAAATTTTTGTAATTTTGTATCCTATAATTTTACTAAATTTATGTACTAGTTCCAACAATTTTTTTGGTGACATCTTTAGGATTTTCTATTAATAGTATCATGTCATCTGCAAATAATGACAGTTTTACTTCTTCCTGGATTTATTCCAGGGATGCAAATATGGTTCAGTATCTGCCAATCAATATGATACACCGTATTAACAAATGAAGGATAAAAATCATATGATCATCATGTGATCATCTCAATAGATGCAGAAAAAGCATTTGACCAAATTCAATATCCATTTATGTTAAAAAGCTCTCAGAAAAGTAGGTATAAAGGGATTGGTATCTCAGCATAGTAAAGGTCATATATAACAAACCCATACCTTATGTCACACAAAACTGAAAGCTTTTTCTCTAAGATCATGAATAAGACAAGACAATTGCCACTTCTATTTGGTACAGAATTAGAAGTCCTAGCCACAGCAGTTAGACAATAAAAGAAATAAAAGTAACCCAAATTGGAAAGGAAGAAGTAAAACTTCTAATTTTATTGATTTGAGTCCTCTCTCTTTTTTTCTTGATGAGTGTGGCTAAGGGTTTATCAGTTTTGTTGTTCTTTTTCTTTTCTCCTTTTTTATTTTTGTCTTTGTCCTTTTTTAGGGCCACACCCGCAGCCTATGGAGGTTCCCAGGCAAGGGGTCTAATTGGAGCTGTAGCTGCCAGCCTACACCACAGCCACAGCAACTCGAGATCCGAGCCACGTCTATGACCTACACCATAGTTCACGGCAATGCCAGATCCTTAACCCACTGAGCGAGGCCAGGGATCAAACTTGAAACCTCATGGTTCCTAGTCGGATTCATTTCCACTGCCCCACGACGGGAACTCCTGATCTTTTCAAAGAACCAGTTTTTAGTTTCATTGATCTTTTCTATGGCTTTCTTCATTTCTGTTTCATTGATTTCTGCTCTGATCTTTCTGATTTTTTTCCTTCTGCTGATTTCAGGTTTTGTCTGTTCTTCTTTCTCTAGTTGCTTTAGGTGTAAAGTTGGGTTGTTTATTTGAGATTTTTCTTGTTTCCTGAGGTAGGCTTGTATTGCTATAAACTTACCTTTTACAACTGCTTTTGCCGCATCCCATACATTTTGGATTGTTGAGTCTTTGTTGCCATTTGCTTCTAGGTATATTTTAATTTCCTCTTTGATTTCCTCATTGATCCATTGGTTGTTTAGTAGCATGTTCTTAAGTCTCCACATGTTGGTGTTTTTTTGCAGTTTTTTCCTTGTCGTTGATTTCCAGACATATGGCATTGTGGTTGGAAAAGATGCTTGATATGATTTTGATTTTCTTTTCTTTCTTTCTTTTTCTTTTTTTCTTTTTTTTTCTTTTAAGGGCCACACCCTGAGGCATATGGAGGTTCCCAGGATAGGAATCAAATTGGAGCTGTAGCTGCCTGCCTATGCCACAGCCACAGCAACACCAGATCCAAGCCATATCTGCAACCTACACCACAACTCATGGAAATGCTGGATCCTTGACCCACTGAGCAAGGCCAGGGATCAAACCCACGTCCTCATGGATATTAGTCAGGTTCACTACCACTGAGCAACAACAGGAATTCCTGATATGATTTCAGTTTTCTTAAATTTACTGACACTTGATTTGTGGCCCAGAATATGATCTGTCCTAGAGAATGTTCTGTGTGCACTTGAGAAGAATGTGTATTCTGCTACTTTGGGATGGAATAGTCCATAAATATCTGTTAAGTCTCTCTGGTATAATGCATCATTTAAGGCCTTTGTTTCCTTTTTGATTTTCAGTATGGGTAATCTACCATTGCTGTAAGTGGGGTGTTCAAGTCGCCCCTCCTATGATTGTGTTATTGTAAATTTCTCCTTTTTAAGATTGTTAGCAGTTGCCTTACATATTGAGGTGACTCCATGTTGGGTGCATATAAATTTACAATTGCTACATCTTCTTTGATTGGGCCTTTGATCATTAGGTAATGTCCTTCTTTGTCTCTTGTATTATTCTTTAAGGTCTATTTTGTCTAATATGAGTATTGCTACTCCAGCTCTCTTTTGATTTCTGTTTGCATGGAATATTTTCTTCCATCTCTCACTTTCAATTTTTTGTCTGGAAGAAATAGCCTTTTGTGAAGACTTTGTTCAAGGGATGTAGAAGTGCATTTCCCCCTAGAAACTAGAGTCAGGAGCTCCACATGCCTGCTGGGCATGGAGGGACTTCGGCTACAGTATGGGTGAGTGAGTTGTGGCCAGGCTCTGGCACAGGTTGGGTAGATCACAACCACTGGTGCTAGCAGATTAGAAGGAGAGTGTCAAAATGATACCCATAAGGTTGATGTCAGAGAATGTTTTGCCTATGTTCTCCTCTAGGAATTTGATGGTGTCTTGTCTTATATTTAAGTTTTTCAGCCATTTTGAGTTTATTTTCATGCATGGTGTGAGGATGTGTTCTAGTTTCACTGATTTGCATGCAGCTGTCCAGGTTTCCCAGAAATTCTTGCTGAATAGACTTTCCTTTTCCCATTTTATGCTCTTGCCTCCTTTGTCAAAGATTAATTGACCATAGGTGTCTGGGTTCATTTCTGGGTTCTCTATTCTGTTACATTGGTCTGTCTGTCTGTTTTGGTACCAGTACCATACTGTCTTGATGACTGTGGCTTTGTAATATTGCCTGAAGTCTGGGAGAGTTAGGCTTCCTGCTTGGTTTTTGTTTCTCAGAATTGCTTTGGCAATTCTGGGTCTTTTGTGGTTCCATATAAATTTTTGGATCGTTTGTTCTAGTTCTGTGAAGAATGTCATGGGTAATTTGATAGGGATTGCATTGAATCTGTAGATTGCTTTGAGTAGTATAGCCATTTTTACAATATTAATTTTTCCAATCCAGGAGCGTGGAATATCTTTCCATTTCTTTACATCTTCTTTAATTTCCTTGATTAAAGTTTTATAGTTCTTGGCATATAAGTCCTTTACCTCCTTGGTCAGGTATATTCCCAGGTATTTGATTTTTTGGGGTGCAATTTGAAAAGGTATTGTATTTTTGTATTCCTTTTCTAATATTTCATTGTTAGTATACAGAAACGCAACTGATTTCTGACTATTAATCTTAAATCCTGCTACTTTCCTCAATTTGTTGATCAGTTCAGGTAGTTTTTGTTTTGAGTCCTTAGGGTTTTCTATGTATAGTATCATGTCATCTGCATACAGTGACAGTTTTACCTCTTCTCTTCCTATTTGGATGCCTTTTATTTCTTTTGTTTGTCTGATTGCTGTGGCTAGGACTTCCAGTACTACGTTGAATAAGAGTGGTGAGCATGGGCGTCCTTGTCTTGTTCCAAATTTTAGTGGGAAGGCTTTCAGCTTTTCTCCATTGAGTATTACATTTGCTGTGGGTTTGTCATGAATGGCTTTAATTATGTTAAGGTATGTTCCCTCTATAACCACTTTGGTAAGAGTTTTTATCATGAATGGATGTTGTACTTTGGTTTTGCACGGCAAAGGAAACCAAAAAGAAAACAAAAAGACAGCTTACAGAATGGGAGAAAATAGTTTCAAATGATGCAACTGACAAGAGCTTAATCTCTAGAATATACAAGCAACTTATACAATTCAACAGCAAAAAAGCCAACCACCCAATGGAAAAATGGGAAAAAGACCTGAATATATTGTTCTCCAAGGAAGATATACAGGTGGCCAATAAGCACATGAAACAATGCTCAACATCCCTGGTTATTAGAGAAATGCAAATCAAAACTACCATGAGATACCACCTCACACCAGTCAGAATGGCCATCATTAATAAGTCCAGAAATAACAAATGCTGGAGAGGGTATGGAGAAAAGGACACCCTCGTGCACTGTTGGTAGGAATGTAAACTGGTACAGCCACTATGGAGAACAGTATGGAGGTACCTTAGAAATCTATACGTAAAACTACCACATGACCCAGCAATCCCACTCTTGGGCATATATCCAGACAAAACTTTCCTTAAAAAAGACACAGCAGCACTAGTCACAATAGCCAAGACATGGAAACAACCCAAAAGTCCATCAACAGATGATTGGATTTGGAAGATGTGGTATATATACACAATGGAATACTACTCAGCCATAATAAAGATGTATTTGTTTTTAATAATAAATTAAGACACACACACACACACACTCACACACACACAATGGAATACTACTCAGCCATAAAAAAGAATGACATAATGCCATTTGCAGCAACATGGATGGAACTAGAGACTCTCATACTGAGTGAAGTAAGTCAGAACGAGAAAGACAAGTACCATATGATATCACTTGTATCTGGAATCAGCTGTGTAGCACTGGGAACTCTGTTTAGTCACTTATGATGGAGCTTGATAATGTGAGAAAATAGAATGTGTACATGTATGTGTAACTAGGTCACCATACTGTACAGTAGAAAAAACATTGTATTGGGGAAAGAACAGTTAAAAAAAAAAAGAAAAAAACAAAAATGATATCCACCAGCAGCAGCATTAGCAAGGAAGATGAGATTGCAAAAATGGTGCCCACCAGCTTCTCCATCCCTGGAAAAGGTCCCAGCACATTCCTGTCTCTCCAGCAGATGATTTAAGATGAGCACATGGGTCTCCTTCACTTAATAGTTTAGGTGCTTTTCAACCTGTTGTTTTTGCACTGAGTCTTGGAGCAAGTTAAGTCTGTACATGAGTCCTTTAAGAGTGAGTCCTCCATTCTCTACAGTTTGATGTTTCTCCTGAAAGTAATCCCATTAGTTTTCAAAGCCAGGTATTTGGGGGCCTTGTTTCTATGTTGCCCTACCCAAGGGCTGGAATGCCTGATGTGGGGCACAAATTCCTCAGTGAAAATTCCACATTTTTGAGATTCCTTTCAATTGTGGGTCACCTTGCCTGGGTTAGGTTTTGGAGAGAGTATGTCACTACTTATCCTACCCGTCTTGCTGTTGCCCTTTACTCCTTTGCTGTGGAGGTGCCATTCATCTAGTTTTCAGATCTTTTTCAGAGGAGATTAGTTCATGTGTAGCTGTAGATTCGGTGTATCTGTGGGAGAAGGTGAGTTCAGGTTCTTCCTACTGCCTCTTAGAAAAACTCTTGATGGTGTAAATGGAACATACCACTTCTTCATAAACTGATTGACAAATTCATTGACTGAAACATGTGCTTATGGAAATATGAATCTGGGAGGATATTGAAATTACACATCACCTATTTGACTATATATGTAAATAATAGGATACAAACTAGAAAAATTTGACCAAGTTCTGTAGCCAGCCAGAACCTGAGCTAGAAGCCATGTTTCCTGTTTCCTAGTCCATACTTTTATCTTTAACATAAAAAAATTGGTATATATGAACAAGGCTGATAAAATAATAATCTCAAAGAAGTAGGTATTTTTTCAGTTTATAATGAGGTCCTGGTTTAATGTAAGAACTCAGTACAATTTAAATAAATATTTAAAACAAGTACAATACAATGTTTACTAGTGTTAACATTGTAGAAATAAGATATTTGATGTGGTTCTGGAGTATGTAAATTTTCATTAATTCCTTTAGCAGGTGGGTGAGGTAAAAATGGCCAAATGCCAGCATATCACTGCAAGAGAATATGCAGTAAATGCTCATGAACATTAAGGAAAAATTTAAATATATTAAAAATAAGAACTCATTTTTACCAAGTTGAACAAGATTATGTTGTAATTTTTAATTTATGCAATAGTAACTAACCAAGTGTTTATAAAGGATGATGACAGAGTTTGCCTTGCTAAGCAAGTTTGGGTTCATTGCTGTTAGTTTAAATTGAAACTATGGGAATGTTCCCCAGGCATAGTGATATTACGCAATGTATCTAACATCTATATCAGTAGTCTCCTAATTATCCTTGGGTTGTATTTCAAAAATTTGTTGGTCATTTATTTATTTGGCCCTCTAGCTGAATCAATGTCATAAATAAGTATTAAATTTCAGGCCTACCCTCAAGGCCTAATGAATCTAAAATTCATCTGAAATTAAAAGTTAGGGTTCCTGCTATGATGCAGTGGGTTAAGGAGGTGGCATTGACTCTGTGGTGGTACAGGTTTGATCCCCAGCCTGGTACAGTGGGTTAAGGATCTGGCATTGCCGCACCTATGGTGTAGTCGCAGCTGCAGTTCAGATTTGATCCCTGGCCCGGGAACTTCCATATGCTGCAGGTGCGGTGGCCAAAAAAGAAAAAAAAAATTGTACTTGAGGAGTTACCTGGTGGCTCAGCAGGTTAAATATCTGGTATTGTTCCTGCTTTGGCATGGGTCACTGCTGTAATGCAGGTCCAATCCCTGGCATGGCCAGGAAGAAAGAAAGAAAGGAAGAAAGAAAAGAAAGAAACAAAGAAAAGTTGTATTTGAAACTTAACCATCAAGAAAATTAACAGCATTTCTCTGGGAAAAGACTTTGAGGCTTCTAACTGGAGGTGCCTGTCCCACAATCGACATCCCCACCACAGTGGAACCAGGAACCCACAGAGCTCCAAACCACTGCTGACTTAGAGCAGGATGATCACAGGTCAAGGTCTGGGTATAGGGGATGGTAAAGCAGGGAGGAAATTGACCAGGGTAAATAAACACCTTCCTAGCTTAGAAGCTTCCTATTGGATTGGGAATCCTTTGAGGGCTGAGACAGTATCTTACTGTTTTTGAAAAGATGTTTTAAGCCTTAGGGTTTGGCAAGAGCAGCTTTCTAAAAATGGCTGCTGTGATTTGTCGAATAATGGCTAAAGTCATTGATATATAATTCACCCCAGGAGTAAACTAATAGCTTGGACTACACCCATGGACTAAAAAAAAAAAAAAAAAGAAAAAAAAAAAAGTCAGTGTCCATTTTTAGAAAGCTTCAGATCTTGGAAATAAAATCAACTGTCCCTGAAATATAATTATTATTATTACTGCTATCACTAACTATTATTAAACACTAACTGCTGTTATTACTTCTATTGACTAAATACCTATTATTGCCTTCTCAACACTGCCTCACTATTCTGTTGATCCCAGCAATTTCAAATTATCTGTTATCAGCATTTTTATTTATTTTTTTAATTAAAAAAATTTTGTTGTCTTTTTTTTTCTTAGGGCTGCACCTGTGGCATATGGAAGTTCCCAGGCAATGGGTCAAATCAGAGATCTACACCACAGCCACACAATGCTGGATCCTTAACCCACTGAGCAAGGCTAGGGTTAGAACCCACATCCTCATGGATACTAGTCTGGTTTGTTAGTCGCTGAGCCATAATTGGAAGTCCCAGCATTTTATAAATATTCTCAATTAAATAAAATTTTATTTCAGATCAGTAAATGTTTATTGTGCATGTCATTGGTATAGGATGTTATCCTAGGAAACTGGTATGTTCAGCCAGTGAAACTCAAAACTGCTGATTCAGGAAAAAAATGTTTGGCTCCAAGTAAGAAGAAACACAATTAATATAGTTTAAATTAATAACTTTGTTCTTTTCTTACATAATCAGAAGTCTAGAAGCAGAGAATACAGATTTGGTGCATTAGTCATTTTTTAACAGGTTGAAGAATATATTCATGTAATTCTTTTTTTGTTTTTTTAATGATTTTTATTTTTTCCATTGTAGTTGGTTTACAGTGTTCTGTCAATTTTCTACTGTACAGCAAAGTGACCCAGTCACACATACACTGCCTCACTATTCTGTTTATCCCAGCAATTTCAAATTATCCCCGTAAGTTATCAACATTTTTATTTATATATTTATTTAATTTAAAAAATTTTTTTTGTCTTTTTTTTTCTTATTGCTGCATATGGAATTTCCCAGGCAAAGGGTCGAATCCCAGCTATAGCTGCCGGCCTACACCACAACCACAGCAACCTGGAATCTTAGCTGCGTCTGCAAACTACACTACAGTTCACGGCAACCTGGATCTTTTTGTTTGTTTGTTTGTTTGTTTGTTTGTTTGTTTAGGGCCGCACCCATGGCATGTGGAAATTCCCAAGCGAAGGGTCAAATCCGAGCTACAACTGCCAACTTACACCACAGCCACAGCAACGCAGATCCCAGCCACATCTGCGACCTACACCACAGCTCACGGCCACACCAGATCCTTAACCCACTGATGAGGCCAGGGATTGAATCCACATCCTCATGGATGCTAATTGGGTTTGTTAACTGCTGAGCCACAATGTAACTTCTCGATTATGTTTTTAAAAACACATCCTCCTAAATTTTGTTCCAGAAGCAAAGACCTCACTTGCCTTACCCTAGTCCTGGTCCTGCTATCAATTATGATAACAATTCTTGTTCAACACATGTACATTAATTATTTTTGAATCTATTCCTTATTTTTGAAGGTTCTGAAGCTTCAGAACAAGGGAAGATATTTCAGAAGCGAAAAAAACCAAACAGGTTAGAATTTGTGTTTTCAGCTATTGGAAATAGAAGTAAAGGGGCCAAACTTATTTAAGCTGTTATATACTGGAATGCCATAATATGTAGTTGCAGGAAATAGGGACTCTTCACTCAAAGCCTGGCTCTTGGCCCTGGCTTCCCTCTTTAGAATCTGTGAGCCAAGGAGCAAGTTGAAAATCCTCCTCTGGCCTCAGTTTCTTCACCCCTCAAATGAAGGTATTAACATCTGCCTTGTCTATCCCTCAAAGATCTAATGAGATCAAGAGAGTGAAAAAAACATGTTTTAAAATATAAAGGTATAAAAGAGCTTTGTGAACTATAATGTAGCCCTTGAAGAAGTGAGCTGGGGACAATGTGAAAGTGATCAACTGAAGAGCCAGCATTGGAGTTCCTGTCAGGGTGCAGTGGATTAAGTGTCTGACTGTGCAGTGGTCACTGTGCAGTTTGATCCCTGGCGGGTGCAGTGCATTAAAATTTCCAGTGTTGCCACAGCTGTGATGTAGGTCGAAGCTGCAGCTCGGATTCTACCCCTAGCCTGGGAACCTCCATGTGCTGCAGATACAGCCATTAAAAAAAAAAAAAAGATTCAGCGTTAGAACATTTTAGCCATAGTTAAGGCCAGCCCTCTCATTCTGACGGTGCAGAAAGTGAGGGCAGGGCCTCATACCTCTCCACTTCTTCAGGTGGATAAAAGTGGTAGAGATGGCCTGCTGAGTCTGGTCCATGTCCTGCACTCTTTTTTAATTTTATTTTATTTTATTATTTTATTTTTTTCTTTTTAGAGCCATATCTGTTGGCATATGGAAGTCCCTAGGCTAGGGACAGAATTGGAGCTGCAGCTACCGGCTTACACAATAGCCACAACAATGCAAGATCCAAGCCGCATCTGTGACTCCTGTTCCACACAGCTAGCAGCAACACCAGATCCTTAAACCCACTGAGCAAGGCCAGAGATCGAACCTGCATCCTTGTGGATACTAGTCGGGTTCCTAACCCACTGAGTCACAACAGGAACTCCTCTTTTTATTTTTTATACAATTTTCCAAGGCTACACTCCACTTATGGTTACTAGAGAATATAGGCTGTATTCCCCATGGTACACAGAACATCCTTGTAGCCTACACCACACCCAATACTTTTTACCTCCCACTCCCTACCCCTATATTTCTGAACTCTTCCTCTTCCTCTAATTCAGATCTTGGGGGCATCAGATTCAGGGTAGAATCAGAATAGGTTCTTCTAGAAGAGGAGAGACAGATTCACATCCTTAATGAGAGAAGAAAATACAAGGTGGCCAAGGAGAGAGAAAAGAGATGGGAAATTGAGAGTCTCTGTTTTTGGTTTTTTTTTGTCCTTTTCTAGGGCCACATCCTCAGCATATGGAGGTTCCCAGGCTAGAGGGTCTAATCAGAGCTGAAGCTGCCAGCCTACGCCAGAGCCAAGCAGCGTCTGCAACCTACACCACAGGTCATAGCAACGCCAGATCCTTAACCCACTGAGGGCGGCCAGGGATTGAATCCATAACCTCATGGTTCCTAGTCAGATTCATTAATCACGAAGCCATGACAGGAACTCCGAGAGGCTCTGTTTCTGAGACATGAGACATGGATCATTTTGCCAAGGACTAGCATAACTGGCATTTCCAGGCTCCCACTGTGAGGCGTGGCCACACAAATGATCACAATGAGTTAGGCTGACCAGGTTTTTTCATTTCCATTGGTTTTGTCTGTGCATGGACACCAGCTTAACAAAGAGGCAAGGATGAATACAGGAAAACCATGATGTAAGAACTAGTCATTCATGTTTACAAATAAACTATCTTTGAAAAAAAATTGACATTCAAATGATATGACTCATATAAGAATATATTTTAGAAACTGAAGAAAAGCTCTTGGAAAAGGCTCTTTTTATTTTTGGTAGTAAACTAAATTCCTTCTCTAAATTTCTTCATTCTCATGAAATTAAAAGTTTTGCTAAGCTCTACCCAATTCCTTATTGCTGTAGCTGACTCATCAGCCTAATTATTAGATCTTTCATAATACAATATGTGCTCTGATGGCCTGACAGGTGAGAGCATGTGTATGGACATAGTCTTAGATGGAAAAAAATTATAAAAGTTAAGAGTAAGCTACCCAAAATTTGGTTTAAGAACCATGTATACAACACCCAAATAGTTCAAAAATTAAAGGCAAAGCATCTTTCATTTATAGTAAGCAATGATTTTTAAGGGAACAAGATTATCTACATGTCCTCTAAAGTCATTTCTGAAGTCTCACTGACTTTTTTTTTTCCTTTTAGGGCTGCACCTGTGGCATATGGATGTTCCCAGGCTGGGGGTCCGAGTGGAGCCACAGCTGCCAACCTACACCACAGCCGCAGCAATGCAGGATCTGAGTGTTGTATCCTATGCTGCAGGTCAACGGGAGATCCTGAAAGAGGGACGTCCAGGCATATAAAACACAGGAGACTCTTTTACATTTTAAAAGTGGGGGACCAGGAGGGACTCTGTTTCTCTGAACAAAGGCCCCTAGGCTTTAGCCCACAGGACTTTTATCCGGGAATGTGACATGTTTAGGTTAGTGAGCAAAAGCAGGCATGGGGAGTGTCGAAGCTATCTCAGTGAGATTTAGGGAGACTACTAGCAATAAAAGTCTTGGGTATATACATCTTGGATATAGGGCAGTTGCCTAAAGAACAACATAGTTAATGTATAAGCCCCTTATTTTATTTTGACAGGAGACCCTGCACTTTAGAACTCTGCGTCAGCAAACATGCTTATCTGGCTTTCACCATCACAAGGATTCCTTGGCTTATCCTGCTTTTGCACTACCAAGTTTGCTTTCTGCAGAGTTTAGCAGTTTAGTGGTCTCCCACATCCGAGCCACGTTTGTGGCCTACACCACAGCTCACGGCAATGCCAGATCCTTAACCCACTGAGTGAGGCCACAGCAAGGTAACCTATTCACACATATGAATATACATTCTTTTTTCTCACATTATCATGCTACATCATAAAAGACCAGACATAGTTCTCAGTTTTGTTTGTTTTTTTTTTTTTCTTAAATAGAGTTGATTTACAGTGTTGGGCCAATTTCTGCTGTACAGTGACCCAGTCATATATATATATATATAAATACATTCTTTATATACACACACACACACATATATGCACACACATTTTTTTTTTTCATACTATCTTCCATCATAGTCTATCCCAAGAGAATGAAAGTATTTATCACATGCTGAAAAGCTCTCCTACTCTTTTCTTGCTTGTGTAAATACTTGGCTGGTTTCTGCTAGACTCCACCCAAAAGACAAATTAAATTCTAGTGACCTGTTCAAAATAATTATGCCAAGCCTCTAGCAAAATTACTACATCACGTTAGCAATGTTGGATTTCCTAAAGCCTGGCTACTCCTCATGAAAATATGAGGAATCCTATGTGAATTGTTTTGTCACAGATTAGTAGCTACAACTCTTCATTCCTGCTGGGTGGGTCTACGCCATTTGAAGGGAAATGTTAGGATCCTTACTCCTGAGTTGAATGACTCATATACTCCCCAAAGTTTAAAAGATGGGTGCATCTTTTCCAGTCTCGAGATGGGAATTTTTTTCTTCTTTTTTAGGGCCGCACCCGTGGCATATGGATGTTCTCAGGCCAGGGGTTGAATCAGAGCTGTGGCTGCTGGACTACACCACAGCCACAGCAATTCAGGATCTGAGCTGCATCTGTAACCTACACCACTGCTTGTGGCAACTCCTGATCCTTAACCTGTGAGCGAGGTCAGAGATTGAAACTGCGTCCTCATAAATGCTAGTCAGATTTGTTTCCACTGAGCCACGACAGGAACTCTGAGTTGGGAATTTTTAAAGGTGAATATTATTGCAGGAAACGCACTCACATAAGACTACTTTTAAAATTTTTATTTTCTCCCTTCCTTCCTTCCTTCCTTTTCTTTCTTTCTTTCTTTCTTTCTTTCTTTCTTTCTTTCTTTCTTTCTTTCTTTCTTTCTTGCCTTTTTTAGGGCTGCTCCTGTGGCATAGGGAAGTTCTTGGGCTAGCAGTAAAACTGGAGCTGTAGCTGCCGGCCTACTCCACAGCCACAGCAACACCAGATTCAAGTCGTGTCTGGAACCTACACTATAGCTCACAGCAACGCCAGATCCTTAACCCACTGAGTGAAGCCAGGGATCAAACCCTCATGCTCATGGATACTAGTTGGGTTCCCATGAGACAGGAAACTTTTTATTCATTTTAAAAAGTTTTATTTAGATACAGTTAATTTACAATGTGTTAGTTTTAGGTGTACAGCAAAGTGATTCAGTTATACGTGTATACAAAACGTTCTGATTTCTCCATCTTCTCACCAACACACATTTGTCTTGGACTTTTGAATTTCTTTTAAAAAATATTTTCTAATATTTTGATAGTAGACATCCTAATTGGTATGAGGTGATATCTCATTGTAGTTTTGACTTGCATTTCTCTAATGATTAGTGATGTTGAGTACTTTTCACATGCGTATTGGCCACTTACATATCATTTTTATAAAAATGACTATTCTAATCCTTTGCTCATTTTTTAATTAATTAATTACTTACTATTTTTTAATTAAAGTATAGTTGATTTACAATGTGGTGTTCATTTCTGGTGTGCAGAAAAGTGATTCAGTCATACATATATATCTGTATCTATGATCTATATGTATATGAGAAATACATATATAAATATATACATATATAGATACACATGAGAGAAAGAATATATATAAAAGAATCTGAAAAATATATATATATTCTTTCCCAAATGCTTTTCCATTATAGATTAAAACAAGATCTTAAGTATATTTGCCTGTGCTATACAGTAGGTTCTTGTTGGTTATCTCCTTTACATACAGTAGAGGGTATGTTTTAATGCCAAACTCCTAATTTATCCCTCCCTTTTAAAAAATTATTTATTTTTTTAAAAATTTTTATTGAAGTACCATTGATTTGCAATATTGTGTCAATTTCAGGTGTATAGCAAAGTGATTCAGTTATAAAAGAATCTGAAAATGTATATACAGAAATAGTTTTAGTTCCAAATTCCTAATTTATCCCTCCTGCCCAAGACTACTTTAAAGTATCTGTTTTCTGAGAAGGTAGGCTCACATGGGTAATCCTGTATAACATATGGATAGAGGATTCCCAGTGTAACAGACAATCTCAAACTTTCCTCTTCCTCAGAACTTGGGGTGTTTTTTTTTTTTCTACATCCGTGACATGCAAACTTTCCTCGGCCAGAGATGGAACCTACACCACAGCAGTTACCTGAGCCACAGCAGTGACAATGCTGGATCCTTAATCTGCTGAGCCGAACTCCGATAACTTGGAAATCTAATGCAAGAAAATTGTCACCCTGTGGAAGAAGTATTTAAGCCATTATACACTGTTGATAATGGTAGATGCCAGAACGAGGGGGAGAAGAGGAAGGGAAGCTCAGAAACACCAGGTACGATTGGGAGATCATTGTCTGAGATTCTGTCCTTTGCCTGGTTACCCAGTTCAATGCTGGGTTTAAATTTTGTTTAAAAGTATTGTTTAGCATCTCCATTCATATGAGACAGGATGGAGAAAATGTTATTCCTTAGAATGAGCATGGAATCCTATCTCTTATGACCTCCATCTGTTCCCCTCACCTCCACCTCTCCCATTTCCTGTGCCTGCCATCCAGACCCCCAAACTGTGGATTATCTAAAAAAATATATTGGCCCCATTAGTGAAAAACTGACTTGGTTATGTATCATATAAAGCTGAGTTGTAAAGGGAAGAAAGGTCTAGAGCAGTGGTTTTAAAACTTTAGCAGGTGTAACCATAACTGAAGAGATTGTTGGGAATTCCCATCGTGGCTCAGCAGAAATGAACCTGACTGGTATCCATGAGGACTTGGTTCAATCCCTGGCCTTGCTCAGTGGGTTAAGGATCCAGTGTTGCTGTGAGCTGTGGTGTAGGTTGCAGATGTGGCTTGGATCCTGTGTTGCTGTGGCTGTGCTGTAGGCCAGCAGCTCTAGCTCCAATTCAACCCCTAGCCTGGGAACTTCCATATGCCATGGGTGAGCCCCCCCACCCAAAAGAGAGACAGATTGTTGAACACAGATGTTGGGCTCCACCCCCAGGGAGTGATTTAGTAGGTCTGGGTGCAGTCCCTGGATGTGCACTTTTGACAAACTTCCAGGTGATGTTGATCCTGCAGTCAGTAAACTACATTTTAAGTAGTATGTGTTTAGAGAGTCAAACCCTATGACCAGGAAACTTTACTGTAGCTTGTAAAGATTTGGCCATTTCCATCATCATTTTTCCTTCATTCCATCCTTCCACAATTACCTTTCAAGTCTTTCAGGGGAAACCAGTTCTGATTAAGGGTATCAGGAATCCAGGAAGGAGTCCAGTGCTTCTACTGAGGAGGTAAATTAAAAAGAGGAGGGAGTTCCCTGGTAGCCTAGCAGTAAAGGATCTGGTGTTGTCATTGCTGTGGCTCAGGTCACTGCTGTGGTGCAGGTTTGATCCCTGGCCCATAACTTTCACATGCCTGGGGCAATAGGGAGGGTCAAATCTGATTAGGTATCCAGTGTAAGAGAGTTAGAGGAAAGCTGATTTAATTACTGTGGGTTTATAATGTTCAGTGTCATGTAGTACAAGTCCCTCTTTTTGAATCTTTTTTTTCCCTGTTTTGTTTATTTTATTTTTTAGATTCCACTTACAAGTGATAGCATACAGTATTTGGCTTTCTCTGCCTGACTTACTTTACTAAGTAAGTAAAGTAAAGTCTTTACTAAGTAAAGACCCTCTAGGTCTGTCCATGTTATTGCAATTTTTTATGGCTAATATTCCATTCCAATATACATACAAATATATCACATTTTCTTTATTCATTTATCTGTTGATGGACATTTAGGTTGCTTCCATATCTTGGATGTTGTAAATAATGCTGATATGGACACTGCGGTGCATGTATGTTTTCAAATTAATGTTTTTGTTTTCTTCAGCATGGAATTGCTAGGTCATTTGAGAGCTCTATTTTAGTTTGTTGAAGAACCTCCGTACTGTTTCCCATAGTGGCTGCACCAATTTACATTCCCACCAACAGTGTACCTTTCCTCTGCATCCTCTCCAACATTTGTTGTTTGTGTTCTTTTTAATGATGGCTGTTCTGACAGATGTGAAGTGCTACTTCATTGTGGTTCTGATTTGCATCTCCCTGATGATGAGTGATGAGTGATGTTAAGCATCTTTTCATGGCCTGCGGGCCATCTGTGTGTCTTCTTTGGAAAAATGTCTATTCATGTCTTCATCCTTTTTTTTTTTTCTTTTTAGGGCCACACGTGCAGTATATGGAAGTTCCCAGCCTCGGGGTTGAATCAGAGCTACAGTTGCCAGCCTACGCCACAGCACCGGCAATACCAGCTCCAAGCCATGTCTGCGACATACACCACAGCTCACAGAAATGCCAGATCCTTAACCCATGAGTGAGGCCAGCGATCAAAACTGCATCCTCATGGATCCTAGTTGGGTTCATTACCACTGAGCCATGATGGAAACTCCTCTTCTGCCCATTTTTTAATTGGGCTGTTTCTTTCTGATACTGAGCATATTCCAGCAGCACACTCCCTCTGGTTTCCAGGGCTATACTTTCTAGGGATGCCTCCCTATGTTGTCTGTATGGGTCTTTCTGTTGTGATGGGCTGACTATTGTGGGCAGTCTGGTAAGTATAGCTGTCCCCCAGTCCAGCTGGTTGCCAGGCCCTGCCTTGCATGGAGGCTGCTGGTTGGTAGCTGGCTGAGGAACCCCAGGGGATCTTCAGGGCTAGTGCTGACTCCACTGTTGGGCAAAGCTGGGTTCTGGTGATTGCAGGGCCAGGGTTCTTGAATCTCCTTTCAGCCTGTTGGTGAGTGAGCTCCATTCCTGACATGGCTGGCTGTGGTTTCTGGGGTATCTCATGCTGGTGCTGGCCTGTTGGTGGGTGGGGCTGGATGCTGGGGCTGCTGGCTGAGGGACCCAATATGTCTCAGAGCTGTGTTGGTCTGCAGGAGGGTGTGGCCGAGGCCCACACGTTCTGGGGGCTAGTGTCTGCCTGATGGTGGGTATAGCTGGGGCTCAGGAGATGTTGAAGATGGTATGTGGGGCAAGGTCCTGGGCCCCTGGTAGACAGGGCTATGTCCCAAGGTGGCTGTGAGTTCAAAGGGTCTTACGGCAGCAGGCCTACTGGTGAGTGGGGATATGTCCCTGCCCAGCTGGCTGCTCCACCCAAGATATAGCGGTACCAGCGCCAAATAGGCTGGTGGGCAGGGCCAGGTCCTGGTGCTAACGTAGAGGAAGGACTCCAGAATGGCACTTGCCAACACCAGCATCCACATGGTAGAATAAGCTCCCCCAAATGGCTTCCACCAGTGTCAGTGTCCCCAGGAGGAGGTCCAGTTGCTTCCTGTCTCTTTGGGAAGTACCCCAAAATCAGCAGGTGGGTCTGAGCCAGGCCCCTGTCAAATACTGTTTCTGACCTGGGTCCCAAAGCATGTGAGATTTTTTTTGTTCCTTTGCAGAGTAGAGTCTCTATTTCCTATAGGCCTCTGGGTCTCCTGAAATTAAGTCCTACTGGCCTTCAAAGACAAGCATTCTGGGGGCTTGTCTTCCTGGTGTAGGACCTGTGGGCTGGGGAGCCTGATGTCAGGCTCAGACTCCTCACTTCCTTGGGGAGAACCTCTGCAACTGCAGTCATTTTGTTTGTGGGTCTCCTACCCAAGGGTGTTTATCTTGACCACACTTTGACTCTGACCTTCCGACCCATCTCTTTATGCTTCCTTATTTATATCTTTAGTTGCAAAAAGATCTTTTTTGCTAGATTCTTGTCTTTCTCATCAATAGTTGCTCTGTAAATAGTTGTAATTTTGCTATGCCTGTAAGTGTTGGTGAGCCCAGAGTCTTCCTACTCTACCATATTGGCCTGAACTTCTCATAATCCCTCCTTATTAACTCTCTAAAAAATAATTGGTTTCTCTCTACTCATTTACCATGTTCTCTTACTGCAGTATTTAGAATTTTTTATTATATCCAATTTCTCAACAATATGCAATTGTAGTGACAACTTCTATTTCAACCTGCAATTTGAGTGATTTTAGATCCCTAGAAGTGGCTGTTTTTGTGCTGTTGTTAAATGTTTTGTTATTAACTTCTGCTTTTTTGAATTGTCGTAGAGAGTCTGGTCCAAGCAACTTCTGTGCATTGGACTTTTTTTATAAAATTGTTATGCTATATTAAAATTATGTACTTTCTCCAGAGTATAAAATTAAAGATTCAGACTTTTAATTATATTATTTAAATTTTTTAAATCCTTGTTTAAAACTCTACTTAAAAGAGACACATGCACCCGCATGTTCATTGCAGCACTATTCACAATAGCCAGGACATGGAAATAACCTAAATGTCCATCGACAGATGATTGGATTTGGAAGATGTGGTATATATACACAATGGAATACTACTCAGCCATAAAAAAGAATGACATAATGCCATTTGAAGCAACATGGATGGAACTAGAGAATCTCATCCTGAGTGAAATGAGCCAGAAAGACAAAGACAAATACCATATGATATCACTTATAACTGGAATCTAATATCCAGCACAAATGAACATCTCCTCAGAAAAGAAAAGCATGGACTTGGAGAAGAGACTTTTGGCTGCCTGATGGGCGGGGGAGGGAGTGGGAGGGATCGGGAGCTTGGGCTTATCAGACACAACTTAGAATAGATTTACAAGGAGATCCTGCTGAATAGCATTGACAACTATGTCTAGATACTCATGTTGCAACAGAAGAAAGGGTGGGGGAAAAACTGTAATTGTAATGTATACATGTAAGGATAACCTGACCCCCTTGCTGTACAGTGGGAAAATAAATAAATAAATAAATACATAAATCCTTGTTTATCATTTGTTTATTACCTCTAAATCCTATTTAGCTTTTCTAATTGTTGAACCCTATATTAACTCCACCTGGTTTTGCTACATCTTCTTTTCCTTTTTTAATTTTTCTTCACACATCCTGAAATGTTTGAACATTATTGTTTTTAAGTATATCTTTTTGAAATGGCATTTACTTACATCTGGTATTCTTATTCAGTCAGAAAACCTTTCATTTTTAATAAAATATTTTAATCCATTTCCATTTATTGCAAGTTATAAAAAATATCAAAACTGCTATTTGTTGTCCACTTTAGTAATTTTCATATTTTATACTTTTTTCTATTTTTATTTTCCTTGCTCTTTTAAATATTATTTTATAGCTTTAAAATTCTAATATTTTGAAAAATGTGCTGCATATATTACTTTGTTAGTGATTAGTTTCCAATTTAAAAAAACTTACTCCTATTTTATTGAAGTTTTTAATTTCAAGTATGAGACATAGTTAATTTATATTTTAGTTCAAAAAAGAACAATTTTAGGTTTAACATATTTTCATTCCCTCAAAACACTCAATGCCAGATCCTTAACCCACTGTGCTGGGCCAGAGCTTGAACCTGCACCTTCCCAGTGACCTGAGCCACAGCAATTGGATACTTACCTATTGCACCAAAGCAGGAACTTCCCCAAGAGAAATATATATATATATATATATTTTTTTTTTTGGTCTTTTTGTCTTTTTTGTCTTTTGGGGCCGCACCTGAGGCATATGTAAGTTCCCAGGCTAGGAGTCTAATTGGAGTTGTAGCCAGCCTATGCCAGAGCCACAGCAATGTAGGATCTGAGCCACATCTGTGACCTACACCACAGCTCACGGCAATGCCAGATCCTTAACCCAATGAGTGAGGCCAGGGATTGAACCTATGTCCTCATGGATGCTAGTCCAGTTCATTAACCACTGAGCCATGACGGGAACTCCGAGAAAGCTTAACTTTAACATCCTCTGCTTGTTACTCAACAATTTTGAGTCACACATCAATTTCAACTCTTGTCAATTTTTTAAAATTATAGTTGCTTTACAATGTTGTGCCAATTTTTGCTGTACAGCAAAGCAACTCAGTTATACATACATATATATGCATTCTTTTTTTTAATATTGCTTTTTTCCATCATGATCTATCTCAGGAGACTGGATTAGTTCCCTGTACTATGTAGTAGAACATTGTTGTTTATCCATTATAAATGTCATAGTTTTTTTGTTTGTTTGTTTGTTTGTTTGTTTTTTCCTGGCACAAATGCCATGTGGAAGTTCTCTGAACCAGGGACTGAACCCATACTGCAGTTGCATCTTACACCACACCTGTGGCAACTCCAGATCCTTAACCCACTGTGCCACACATGAACTTCCTAAAAATTTTTTTCTTAAGCTCAACCCAGCTGATAGCTCAAGGAGGACTCAGCTTCTGGCAAGTTAAGTCTGTGTATACATGCATGGGAAAATCAAATTATTACTTAATAAGAATTTCTGGATTTCTGTTCATGGCTCAGTGGTAACGAACCCAACTAGTATCCATGATGTTTGATCCCTGGCCCCACTCTCTGGGTTAAGGATCCAGCATTGCCATGAGCTGTGGTGTAGGTCACAGATGTGGATCAGATCCTGCATTGCTGTGGCTGTGGCATAGGCTGGCAGCTATAGCTATGATTCGACCCCTGGCCTGGGTACTTCCATATGCCTCAGGTGCAGCCCTAAAAAGACAAAAAATAAGAGTGTCCACTTTCTGAGCAGTTGCTAAGCTCAATGAACTGAGGCAAGTACTTATAAGCATTATGGGGAGGGGTACTGATTAGAAGGCCCAGTAGTACATGCATATTGTTAAATAAAGGGACTACAGGCCCAAAACGGAGTCACTTGTGCTAAAACCATGTCACCAAACTAAGATGTGATACCTAACCTAATTGCAACTTCAGCTTCCCCCAAGAATCTAATCACTAATCAGTTTGGAATTTCCTGGTCAGTGCTATTGAAGTAATCCAGCTGATAGACCCCTTTTTTTCCTAAAGGAAGGTGACATTTCCTGAAATGATCTGTTCTTTCCTGTCCTTCCTCCCTTTCTGTTTATAAAGTCTTCCATTTTATACAGCTCCTTGAATGGTTTTTCTTTTTGCTAGATGGAATGCTGCCTGATTCATGAAGCATTAAAGAAAGCCAATTAGGGAGTTCCTGTCGTGGCACAGTGGTTAACGAAACTGACTAGGAACCATGAGGTTGCGGGTTCGATTCCTGGCCTTGCTCAGTGGGTTAAGGATCCGGCATTGCCATGAGGTGTGGTGTAGGTTGCAGACATGGCTCGGATCTTGTGTTGCTGTGGCTCTGGTGTAGGCCAGTGGCCTCAGCTCTGATTAGACCCCTAGCCTAGGAACCTCCATATGCCACAGGAAGCAGCCCTAGAAAAAGGCAAAAAGACAAAAAAAAAAAAAAAAAAGCCAATTAGATCTTTAAAGGCATTCAGTATTTTAACAGATTTAATGGCAGTGTCAGGATTCAAAGTGAATTTCTGATGGTTTCAGGAACAATGAGGAAACACAGATATGCTATCTGAGAACCCTTTAGAGTTTCTCTGTCTTCCTTACCATTTCCCATGGCTGTGGGTAAGTTCCTCTCACTTCTGAGCTTTACTCTCTTTGCATCAAGTTCCTGATATAATGACTTTCCAGTCAGTTCCCCATTTGATTAGAATCCCTAGTTGCACTTTGGAAACTGCTGATAGTTAGGTATACAATTCCTCATTTTATTGGAAAACCCCAGTCCTTGGTTCTGTACCCATAGTCCACATGGGGACCTGCTGGTGGCAGCTGCAATTCTATTCATTTGGAATCAGTTCACAGTCCCCATTTTTGGGGGGGTTGCTTTCTCAGGGTTCAGTATTTTCCCCAGGTCCAAGTTCCACATTCATTGAGAATTGGTGATGGTCTTCTCTTGAACAGGCTGCAGTGACCTCTCTTGGTTACTGCTGGTATGTTACAGAGCACATTTGTTTGTCTTATTTGTGTAAATAAAGGTCATTGCTAATAGGAATCTTGAAAACAAAAAAGCTGCAAAACCAATGGACATGAGTCAAGTATTTAAAAGCTCTTAGAGGAAGTTCCCATCATGGCTCAGCAGAAATGACTCTTATGGTGTCCATGAGGACACAGGTTCAATTTCTGGCCTTGCTCAGTGGGTTAAGGATCTGATGTTGCTGTGAGCTGTGGTGTAGGTCTCAAACTCAGCTCGGATCTGGCGTTGCTATGGCTGTGTTTCACAGATGCAGTTTGGATCCCCAGTTGCTGTGGCTGTGGTGTAGGCTGGCAGCTGCAGCTCTGATTTGACCCCAAGCCTGGAAACTTCAATATGCCATGGCTGCAGCCCTAAAAAGACAGGAAAAAAAAAAAAAAAAAAAAAAAAAAAAGCTGTTGGAGTGTTTGCCACCTACCCCAAAGACTCCTGTGTTAGGATAATTTCATAATGGAATGGGTTAGATTGACCAAGAATACACTCCAAACTCAAGAAAATTTCCATGCCAGGAGACATATTTTAAGATACCACAAAGTTGTCAACCCCACATCCCTCTTTTGGTATTAATCTGGCTCCAAGAGACCCAAAAGACTTAGCCAAAAGAAATGGTGTTTGTTTGTTTGGAGTTCCTGTTATGGCACAGCAGAAATGAATCTGACCAGGAACCATGAAGTTGCAAGTTTGATCCCTGGCCTCACTCAGTGGGTTAAGGATCCAGCGTTGCCGTGAGCTGTGCTGTAGGTCGCAGACATGGCTCAGATCCCACATTGCTGTGGCTGTGCTATCTATAGGCCAGCAGCTGTAGCTCCAATTCGACCCCTAGCCTAGGAATCTCCATATGCCGTAGAAAAAAAAAAGCAAAAAAAAAAAAAAAAAAAAAAAAAAAAGGATTTTTAAATTCTAAAAGGTTAAACATGTCATTTTCCAGCACACCTGCCTATTTGATATTTTTAAAATGTCTTTCTGAAAGCTCTAGATATAAAATGGCAAAATCTTACTATAGTAAAAACCCTGGCATTAGACAAAATTGTTATTTTGGCCTTGAGATCTTAGCTTAGTAATTATCAAGTCAGGGGCCTCCAGATATGGCTGATCATTAATGTGGGCTGAACTCCATTTGCAGCTGGGGTCTTACCAGTTCTCTCAGGGAATTACAATGGCTATGGTGAGGAATGTTCCAACTAAAAAAACTCATTTAAGAAGTGCACTTAAGGAGTTTACATTGTGGTTCAATGGGATTGGTGGTATCTCTGCAACTCCAGGACTCAGGTTTGATCCCTGTCACAGCACAGTGGGTTAAAAGGATTTGATGGTGCTGCAACTGTAGCATAGGTTGCAACTGCAGCTTGGATCTGATCCCTGGCCCAGGAACTCCTTATGCCATGAGATGGCCAAAAAAGAAAATAATAAAGAGGTACACTTGAAGTAAGTTTCCAAATTACACAAATAGAATGAGATATATGTTTTAATTGGTATGCAGAGACCCCCCCAAGTCTTCAAGATTCCAAAGTAAGGAGTTCCTATCGTGGCTCAGTGGAAACGAATCTGACTAGCATCATGAGAACGAAGGTTCAATCCCTGGCCTTGCTCAGTAGGTTAAGGATCCAGCATTGTCATGACCTGTGGTGTAGATCACAGATACAGCTTGGATCCCCAGTTGCTGTGGCTGTGGTGTAGGCCGGCTGTTGTAGCTCTGATTCAATCCCTAGCCTAGGAACCCCCATATGCTGTGGGTGCAGCCCTAAAAAGATTAACAACAACAACAAAAAAAGATTCCAAAGTGGCTTCATTGAGAGATTCTTTGCAAAAAGGCTAATGAACAATTTAAGACATAAGAGGTACCTAAAGCAAAAGACTCTAAGACCAGTGCAACTCCTCCGGCTTCCCTCTGTGCTCCTTTATTTGAGCACTTGTTCTACTAACTCTCATTCTACCAATCCTCAGTCTGAACTGTCTTCCCACTCTGAAGAGATTACACAACTGTAAACAAAAGTTCACCAAGTTGGGGGTGTTGCAGATGCCCCCTTTTCTGTCCTTGAAGGAGGACTCCTGTGTGGGCCTCTCCCGAAGTTGATGGGACTCTGTGGGATTTTCTGGTAAAGTGCTATGTTATTCCTTTAAACAGTCGGAGAAAAATGAAAATTAAAATTAATTGGAAAACCTTGCCATATTCTGGTAGATACGGGAGCTCCAGAAGTGGGATGATGGGAAACCTGACAAAAGCTAGCTAAAGGTGAAAATTCCTACCAAGGTCAGCTCTCCCAAATCTTTGTCTGTAGTAGCTAGTAGAGAAAGGAATATAAAATATCTTTTGCACCCTCTTTGAGGACGCCTGTTCGATATTGCCAGAAATATTTATTGTTTGTCCTGGCTGAAACCTGACAAGATATTTAAAAGGATTTTTTTTTTTTTTAAGTAACTCTGTGGTCAGCTGTTGGTCAGAAATTGGAAGCTGATCTTCAGAGCCTGATAGGAATTTTTTTAGGCTTCCTCTCCTAAGCTAAAATAAACCTGTGTACCCAGGGGGAAAGGAAAACTTTCTAAAGCCTTTGTGAAAGGATTTACTAAAACATTCCAAAGACAAATAACTCTAAATCCAGAACATAGATACTTTCATTTATTTATTTATTTTTGCTTTTTAGGGCCACATCCTTGGCATGTGGAAGTTCCCAGGCAAGGGGTCAAATCAGAGCTGCAGCTGCCAGTCTTTGTCACAGCCACAGCAACGCCAGATCCTTGAAACCACTGAGTGAGGCCAGGAATTGAACCTGTATCTTCCGGGATCCTAGGTCGGGTTGGTTACCACTGAACCACAGTAGGGACTTTCAGAACATGATAATCTTTTGATTTCTATCTCAGTTAGACATCTCCCTGATATTAAAAACAACAACAACAACAACAACAAATTAAGGATAATGTAGTTGGATGGGTGGATCAGCCTATGATATCATTTAGGCTGCAATCCATTCTTCAAGGAATTGAGAGCAACTGTCCTTATCTTACAAATCTTTGCAAAACTAGAAATGCAACTCTAGAAGCAATCCATAATCTATGTATTCCTTTTTATTAATCCCAAACCTCCCCTATTTATTTATCTCAAAAGGCTTACAAGCGTTGTGAAAATTCTGCCTTAGGAAACCAAAGTCCTTCTTGGAGGAAATTGAATTTTTTTTTTCTGTAACTTTGAAATGTAAAAGCCCTACAAACTTCAGGAGGTAACTCTTATCAGAAGAAAACTAGAAGAGGAAAGGCCATTTGAAACTTAGGTGAATAAAAAAATCTTTTAAATGTCTCCTCCACAAATATGAGTGAAGAGCTTTAACTGTATGAGCAGGTAACATTAACTTATTCAATCTACCAAAAAAAAAAAAAACCAACTTAAATCCAATTTATTTTATAACTAGTGAGTTTTGTATTACTGTACCTGATTCACAGCAGTAATTTTTATTTTTTATTTTATTTTTTGATTATAGTTGATTTACAGTGTTGTGCTAATTTTCATGGCAGTAATTTTTTTTTTTTTTTTTGCCTTGTTTTTAGGGCTGCTCCCATGGCATATGGAGTTTCCCAAACTAGGGATCTAATCAGAGCCACAGCCACAACCACAGAGACACCCAGATCTGATCCTCATCTGCGACCTACACCACAGCTCACCTCAATGCTGAATCATCAACCCGCCGAGCAAGGCCAGGGATCTAACCTGAAACCTCATGGTTCCTAGTTGGATTCGTTTCAGATGTGCCAAGATGGGAACTCCTCATGACAGTAATTTTTAAATGGAAGCTATATCTTTGTCCATCTCTCTCTGTCTAATAGAAGTGTGATATGTGATATTTCTACCTCTGGATAGTATTATCAAAAATAATTTGTAAAAGAGCTCTATTTAATTAGCTGAAAGAAAATTAAGCACCTATTTATAAAATTCTTAGACATAAAAATTAATCCAAATGCTTTTCAAGTCATGTGATCTGAGATAATATTTGATAATTAAGATCGAGTTTAAGTTCATTGATTTAATTAAAACAGACATCTCTTTAGAGTTATTCACATTAAAAAAATGCAAACACACCACTTTTATGCTACCTGGGTTTACTACTCAAATGAGTTCATGTCATGTCTGCTACACAATTTGTCTGCAAGATAACTTGGTATGATACAATTTTCATAAGTAATCTAAACATAATTCTTGAAAACAAGAGAATTAAATACATGTGAGTGGGATAAAAGGTTTTGGATGAATTTTTTTTACGTTTCCTCAACTCTTTTTGGTAACCTGAAACCTTAAAGTTTTGCTAAGTCAAATTAAATGATAGATAGTCATTAAATATCTAGATCATTTCCAAAGAAGATAAATTCAACATTAATTACCGAACATAGGTTTATCCACTTTTGGCTTTCTTATATAGAACTAAATATATCTGAGTCTATTAGTAATCATATTTGTGCCATGCTGAGAAATTTACAATGAGAAAGTCCACATTTCCAGAAATTATAGAAAGTATTTATAAGTCTGCCAATTCACCGAATGTGAATGTAATTAACAAAATTCACAGAATGTAAGAAATAGTTCATAATTGCTTACTTCCTCATTTTTATCAGAATTAAGGTTTTTGAGGGTTAAACTTCTAATATATGTAATTTAAACCACTAAGGTTGTAGAAAAGGAATCTTTGGTAAGGAATTTTATACATGGTCAGGACTATCGAATATTGGAATGAGTTTAACTGAGTGAATGAGGTTTTTTGGGAGGGATTTTTTACCTTTTTTTTTTTTTTAGGGCCACACCTGCAGCATATGGAGTTCCCAGGCTAGGGGTCTAATTGGAACCATAGCTGTCGGCCTACTCCACATTCACGTGGAACGCTAGATCTGAGAGCCACATCTTCGACCTACACCACCGGTCACGGCAACACAGAAGCCTTGACCCACTAAGCAAGGCCAGGGATTGAACCCAAAACCTCATGGTTCCCAGTTGGATTCATTTCTGCTTCTCCATGACAGGGACTCCTGAGTGAATGAGTTTTAATATGAAAAGTAAACTCATGCAAAATTAGAATTTGGTTTTCTTTCTGTTAAAGGGATAAAGTTTTCTTAGACTACTGATTTGCTCTTGATAAGAGATTGTAAAAGTTTATCTTTACCTTTAAAATAATCTGCCTAAAAAACAAAATTCTGTGTTTTGTCACACTAATTTCCTGTGTTGTCTTTAACAGGTCTTTGGTTACTTAAGAAAGATGAATATTCTCTATTTAAAGAGCTAAGTTAAAAAAAAAAAAACAACTATTTAACTTTACTTGCCTGTGAAGTCTTTAATTGTTACAATGGTTAGATGGATAATTAGATGTTTTTTCATAGCACCTATGATCCTATTACCTTTTATTTTTTGGACAAACTTTCTCAACTCAAATCCTAAATGAAGGTTTTTTTTGTTTGTTTTTTTTTTGTTTTTGTTTTTTTGTTTTGTTTTGGAGTTCCTGGGCCAGGGAACAAACCTGAGCCATAGCAGCAACTCGAGCCACAGCAGTGACAATGCCAGATCCTTAAACTACTAAGCCACCAGGGAACTCCCTGAAGTCTTTTTGACTTATAATTAAGTCTGGGATTTTCCTAATGGTCACTGGAACATTTCAAAAAATTTGTTCTCCCCTCCTAATAGAAGGGGAGATGTTAAACAAATTAGACTTATTTGACATTTTAAATTACATGGGATGTACTGTCAAATAAGAAGTAATATTAAGCCTTCTTTACATTGTATTTGTATGTTTTAAATGTTCCAGGAGTTGTATAAAATTCCCAAAGTCTGATATGTCCTGGTATAATGTTACCATCATAATTCCAGAAACCATTTTATTTTTTTCCTTTTTTATTACTCAATGAATTTATTACATTTGTAGTTGTGCAATGATCATCACAATTCAATTTTATAGGATTTCCATCCCACAACCCCAGCGCATTCTCCCACCCCCCAAACTGTCTCCTTTGGAGACCATAAGTTTTTCAAAGTCTGTGAGTCAGTATCTGTTCTGCAAAGAAGCAGAAACCATTTTAAAGTGCTGTGCATCATGAAATAACCAAATTTCCTCATTAATTCCATGGTAATGAACTGTAATCAGGCACTTTAGGAAGTCTTTGTAATTTACAGATGGTCATTGTCTTAGACACTTTTTGCAAAAGTGTTACTGTAAAAGTGTGTCCTATTTAAGGAGATTCATAGAAAGGACTTTGACAAGTATAAGTTTCTGATAACTTTAAGATTATAAAACTAAACTGGGTTAGAACTTCCAGAACTAATGGAAAAACTGGATTTGAGCAGAATAAAAGTTACTTTGGGACTGAATGAACTGAGGAGGATGAGTATAATTTTTGTGACTTTTATTTGAAATATTGCTGGTTTCTTTTTTATTATTTTTTACTTTAATGATTTTTATTTTTTTCCATTATAGCTGGTTTCTGTCAATTTTCTACTGTACAACAACATGACCGAGAAAGACAAATACCATAAGATACCACTTATATCTGGAATCTAATATATGGCACAAATGAACCTTTCCACAGGTCCAAGAAACTCATGGACTTGGAGAACAGACTTGTGGTTGCCAAGGAGGAGGGGGAGGGAGTGAGATGGACTGGGAATTTGGGGTTAATAGGTGCGAAATAATGTTGGTTTCTTAATGTTTTATTTTTCTACACTTAAGGAAATTGCTTCTTTTAAGTTATCTATCACAATTTCAATATGAGTCTGTTTTCCTTGTAACAGGACACAACTGGAAACCTTGGCTTTGACCAAGACTTTGCCTAAAATGTCCTATTTGAGAGAGGTGTAGATATGACCAGACTTATTTAAGGAATCCCTTGGAAAAATCAACCTGGTACCTTGTTTATAAGGTTCCAGCAAAGTAGTCTTTTTAAAAAAATTTTGTATGGTTATTCACTTCTCATTGTACCCATACAAATAATCAGACCAACTTCAATGCAACAAATGAGTTTTACTATGAGTATCTTTTGTTTAAAAAAATGATGGTAATTGTAGAGAGAAAAATTAAATTTTTATCTTTGTCTATATTAGATTTTAATCCTGTCAATTGTCTTTGAGGTTTTGTTATATACTTGAAACTGAAGTGAGTCCTGAATTCTTCTAGTTTCCCCAAATAGCTTGCTATAAGTCTTCTAGTTTTCCTAAATATCTTGCTATTTTGTTATCTCCAAACTAACCTTTCCAATTTTCTCCCAAAAGATTTGGAATCCCTAAGAACAAAAACTACCCTTCAGTCTCCTTTGGAAGGGACTATACCAGGTCTTCTTCACTACCCAGGTGACGGCCAAACTTTGGGGACTTGAACCTTAGATATGTATCTCATATCAAGTCCTATAGGTCAGCTGGAGATCTCTAAATCGAATTGACTAGGAAGAGAAGTCATCAACATCGAGGTAGACAGCATCCTCCAAAGATGCTGGATTGAAGTTTTATACTTTAAACTTAAATCTCTCTCTTTTCTTGACTCTGGCCTTGGCCTGAAAATGCCATCATTTGTGTCTCCCAAACCATTGCTAGGGGAGTGACTTTTCAGAGTGCTGGATCTCTCATCAAAAAACCCATGTCTGTCCATGCTGCTGGAGATCCCTGGCCCATTTACCTGTCTCCAGTTAACAACCCCAAACTTGGGGAACATTGCATCTAGATCCCATGCAAAAAAGAAAAAAAAAAGACACAAAATAAGGAGTATACAGAATAAAATGGCCTATCTGGTCCACAGATGCTTAAAATTTTACTGGCAACCTCCCAGTCCTGAGCCACAAATTCAAATGGGAATTGTCAGGAGGCATTTATAATCCAGGATTTTGCTTCCTTTGTCAGGACCCTACTTTTCTGGCCAACACAAGCTGCTGCCAATAGATGAATTCTTCTGGGGAAGTTGAGACTCTATTACATAAGATCACTGATCAAGTCACTGAGTTTAAAAAGTTGACTCCTTCAATGGGGTCTTCCTTTGATGCATTTGATTTTGATTGGCTTGGATCTTGGGGGCCAAGCCTCCAGAGTGCACTCCAGACATTGGGAATTATCCCACTTATAATACTCATAGTAATCTCCCTAATGCACTATATTCTCTCAAAAACTTTAATTGCATGTTCACAGCCACTAACCACCAAGAAAATGATCTCCCTAAGACTGAGACATCATGAAAAGAATGCCCAACTTAAACATCATAAGCTTGTGAGTTCCCGCTGTAGCTCAGTGGGTTAAGGATCCAGTGTTGCTGTGGCGTAGGCCACAGCTGCAGCTTGGATTTGACCCCTGGCCTGGGAACATCCATATGACACAGGTGTGGTGATAGAAAAAAAATTGTGAATTGAAGTCATGGCCTGTGACTATCACAGAGATTAAGCAAAAAACGTCATGAGATGTGCATACAACACAAAGTATCAACAAAGACTTTAAGAACTTCAGAGCAGTAGCTGAGTACTAACGCCTTAAATTTTTATCACTATCACTCAGTTAAGCTAAGAGTCTGATCAAAGATGATTGGTTAAAAAATGGTCATGGGCCCCAAATGGAATCACTTGTGCTAAGCCTATGTCACCACACTGAGACTTAATACCAAAACTATTGCAGTTGCAACCTTCCCCAAGTATGTAATCTTAATTGATCAGTCTGGAATTTCCTGGTCAGCACTAGTGAGAAAACCCACCTGATAGACCTCTTTTGTCCCTACAGAATGACCTTGCCTGAAATGATCTGCTCTTTCCTTATTCTTCCCTGGTTTCTGCACAGAAAATTCTTCCATTTTGTTCAGCTCTTCAGAACTCCTTTCTATTTGTTAGATGAGATGCTGCCCAATTCATGAACTGCTGAAAAAAGTCAATTCGATCTTGACATTTACTCAGTCGAATTTTGTATTTTAACAATGCCATGAAAAAAAAAAAGTCCATGAACACACAAGTTGCCATGATGAACTTGAGTCTCATACTCAAATCTGTCTGACTAGAGCCCATGCTCTTAGTTCTATACTTGTATATTTTGACTCCTTATTAAAATATTTTAAAGACAGATGAATTTGACTAAATGAATAGAAGAATGTAATAGAAGAGACTAGGGTTTGTATCCACTTACTGATATTTATTAATGTATTTACAGCTCCTAGCTCAGTGTCTAGCCTGTACAAGGAGCTTAAGCAATCTTTATTGAACAGAAATTTGACTGAATGACAGTGAAGAGTTTTACACGGCAAGTATAGAAACAATGGAACAAAAGATGAAGAAAGCATGAAACAACATAGTCTCTTTACTGCCAGCAGGAGAAGAAAAATCAGATCATTCCTTGGAATTTCTGGAATTATTCTGAGAGCTATTTCATCATGAAATTATTCCATGTTGGCTTATGGAATTAGGAAACCAGTCGCCTTGGCTGGGCTGGAATGTCATAATTTCCATGATTTGTTGCCACTCTGTTGCTACACAATGTTGTTGCAGCAGGTGTTAGTCAGGCATATTTACACAATCTTGATTTTCCCAAAGGAGAAAAACCTGTTAGTCATGTATCAACTACTCACTTGCCCAGCCAATAGATTTCTCTCGGGGTATTTAAGCAGAAGACATGTCAGCATATAAACAGAGATTTTATAAGGAAAGAAATACAGAGAAGATGTAAAAAATCATTTTCTAGGTAGTTTATTCAATTACAAGAGGCAAATTGCTAATGTGATAATATCATCTTCACAGGGAAGTGCACAGGTGTATTTAGATGAGTTTCTCACATCAAGATAAGATAATGAAGTATATGTATTGTGGGTGATGATTAAGAAGGAAATAGTAATTATTTAAGAGTATGAATGGCGCAAATAGCCGAGGAATAGCATTGAGGGGTCTATGAATTAAATAATTAGGAAAAGCAAAAGGTGGTAACAAGAAAAGGAAGGAATATTTAGTCAAAGGACTTGAAAGTATCCTTTTTTTGGTTCTAATGGTAAATCTAACCAGGTGACTATGTGATTCAATAAAATAGGGTTCAAAGACACCCCTTTATTTCCTTTCAAAGAATTGGACTTCTTATAGCTGATGACATTCAAAATGAGGAATGCAGAGTTCTGGTTGTGGCACTGGAAACAAATCTGACTAGTATCCATGAGGATGTGGGTTTGATCCCCAGCCTCACTTAGTGGGTTGGGGATCTGGTGTTGCCCTGAGCTGTGGTGTGGGCTGACAGCTGTAGCTCTGATTCCACCCCCTAGCTTGGGAACATTGATATTCCACGGGTGCAGCCCTAAAAAACCAAAAGAGAGAGAGAAAAAAAGAAAGAAAGAAAGAAAGAAAGAGAGAGAGAGAGAGAGAGAGAGAGAGAGAGAGAGAGAAAGAAAGAAAGAAAGAAAGAAAGAAAGAAAGAAAGAAAGAAAGGAAGGAAGGAAGGAAGGAAGGAAGGAAGGAAGGAAGAAAGGAAAGAAAGAAAGAGAAAGAAAGAAAGAAAATAAATCAAATTTCTAAAAAAAAACCCCAACAACAACAAAAAGAGGTATTCTGACACCCTTCCCACTCATGGGTCCAATAATGTAAAGCCAGCATGCATAGTGGCCTTTTTCACAGTGGGAACAGATCTATAATCTACTTCATTTTACTTATTGACTCATTTTTAAAAATTTTTTTGAAATTTTATGGAAATATTCTTTTTTAACATTCTCTTCCATTATAGGTTATTAAAAGATATTGAGTATAGTTCCCTGTGCTATACGGTAGATCCCTGTTGGTTATCTAATATAGTAGTGTGTATCTGCTAATTTATCCCTCTTCCCCTCCCCTGTGGTAACCATGTTTGCTTTCAATGTCTCTGAGATTATTCTGCTTTGGAAATAAGTTCTTTGGCATCATCTGCTTATTTATTTATTTTTTAAAATGATGTTTATTTTTTCCATTATAGTTGGTTTTGTTTTATTTTTATTTTTATTTTTTGGCTGTGCCCAGGGCATGTTGAAGTTCCCAGGCCAGGGATTGAACCCATGCCACAGCAGCGACCTGAGCCACTGCAGTGACAATGCTGGATCCTTAACCTACTATGCCACAAGGGAACTCCTGTATCATTTTTTTTAGACTCCACATATAAGTGATATCATATGATATTTGTCTTTGTCTTTGACTTATTTCACTTAGTATGATATCTCTAGATCCATCCATGTTGCTGCAAATGTCATTATTTCATTCTTTTTTGTGGCTGAGTAATATTCCAATGTTTATATGTAACACATCTTCTTTATCCATTCCTCTGTTGATGGACATTTAGGTTGCTATCCATGTCTTGGCTACTGTAAATAGTGCTTCTATGAATATTGGGGTGCAACTTACATTGACTTAATTTACTCAGACTCTTTCCAAACAGAATTTGAAGTGTGATACACACTAAGATTAATGAAACGGAGGGACTCCCACGCATCCTATTCACAGCTCTTAGTATAGCCTGAAGCATAGTAAGCACTTAAAAAAGGGCATGTTTAAGGAATGAATATAGGCTCTAAGTGGCTAAAGGAAAATCTGGTTAAAACAGTCATTACTATATTTTAGTTCCAAAATCATTCTTTTTATGAAGTTAAAAATTCTTTAGAAAGTATGCAGTTTCTACCCCATATAGACTTTTATGATCTAGTATCAAGTGGAATTATTGGATTTAAGGGATTTATAGTTCCATTGTGGCTGTGCTACAAGTTGCCATTTCTAGTGAAATGATGTTGAAAACATATCAGAACTTCCACATACCAATACTGCTGTCTAGAAATGCACCAGTTCAATCACAAAGTGCCTTACAGAATTTAGAAGAATAATGAACACTTAGAGAACATCACATCCCCTGAGTTTCAAATTTGCTGTGCCTACTACAAATGCAGATTCCTGGGCCCCTCTCCAGACCTGAGATCAGAATACTCAGGCAGTGGTGAGGCATGAGGCATTTTAAAAACTACGAAAATGTGAGTTCCTGCCGTGGCTCAGCGGTTAACGAATCTGACAACTATCCTTGATGACACAGGTTAGATCCCTGGCCTCGCTCAGTGGATTAAGGATCTGGTGTTGTAGTGAGCTGTGGTGTAGGTCTCAGACATGACTCAAATCCTGAGTTGCTGTGGCTGTAGTGTAGGCTGGCAGCTGCAGCTCCAATTCAACCCCTAGCCTGGGAACCTCCATATGCCGTGGGTGCAGCCCTAAAAAGCAAATAAATAAATAAATAAAATTAAATTAAATTATTAAATAAATAAAAACTAACAAAAATGTTCAGAACCACTGCCCTTTACTTTGCTACCTAAAGAAACTTAGGCCTAGAGGGTGGAGCTGATGAGACCCAGGCTGGAGCGCTCAGCGTTCCAGGCAGGAAGGACAGATCCGTTCCTCTGCCTCTCTCCCATCCATCACCCAGTTGACCCATCCACATTTTCCCTCAATGCTTACTTCTCAACTTCTAGCATCCATTCCTTAATTTCCTCCTTCTAAGTATACAGTGGTCTCCTCAGGTACTCAAGTACCAGTGCTGATCCTTGGGAAGAGATGAAATAGGCAGATGTGGGGTTGTATCTTAGCACTTTCTGAGTGACCTTGGCTGAGTTGCTCTGCTTCTTTAACCTGCTATTACCCATCTATAAACATGTGGACTTTAACAAATACCCAACTGTGTTACTGTGTGCTCTTGACTGAGTGTTTGGGTCCCCTCCCAAACCCAGAGGATCAAGACCTGGCCCTCAATGTAATGGTATTTGGAGGTGGGGCCCTTGGGAGGTAATTAGGCTTAGATGATGTCATGAGGGTGGAGCCTCCATGTCTGGGACAGTGCTCTTAAAAGGCAGGGAGGATGCCTCCAAGCCAGGAAGAGGACCCTAAACAAGAACCTGGCACCCTGATCTTGGATTTCTGGCCTGCAGAACTGTGAGAAATAGGAGTTCCTGTTGTGGCTCAGCAGGTTACAAACCCGACTAGAATCCATGAGAATGCCGGTTTGATCCCTAGCCTGGCTCAGTGGGTTAAGGATCCAGTGTTGCTGTGAGCTGTGGTATAGGTTGCAGACATGGCTTGGATCCCCTGTCACTGTGGCGATGGGTAGGCCGGCAGCTGTAGCTCTGACTTGACCCCTAGCCTGGGGTCATATGCCACAGGTGCAGCCCCAAAAAGAAAAGAAAAATAAATAAATAACTGTGAGAAATAAACTTCTGTTGTAATAGCCTGAGCTGACTGATACACCATGAAGTTCGCATAAGGTCACTAGAGATAGCGCCTGGCACATGTTAGATGCTCGATAATTATTATTATCTTGCTTATGAATTATTCTAAAAAGGGTGAGTACTTGATGTCTAAATTTCCTGTGCAAATACGCACAACCTTCCTCTGTGAGATGATGGACCAGGACTAAGACGGGTACTAAGTGGCAAAAGTGCAGCATATTTGCGTAGCAGTGCTTTGAGAAAGGCAGTTTGGTGAGAAGGGGATGCTTCTAGGGGAGTTGTCTCGACAATCCAAAGCAAGATGGTTGCTTTTGCTTGAATTCTGTGCTCTGAAGGTCACCCTTGTCCCCAGTCACCCCTTAGTACTGCCATTGATGGTAGGTGCTCCTGACACCAGACTTCTGTCCTTAAAGTCTACCTGTCTGGTCTTGACTCCACTAAAGCCAGTGAGTGTGCTCTGTGACAGGTCATCGTTGGTATGAAAATGCTTGTGATGCATACAGGTTCATTTATTCATTCAACAAACAATCGTGAGGCACCCGTATTGAAGAAACAGTCCTTCAAGGAGTTCAGGGTGTAGTCTGGAAGTCACCTCTGGATTCTAGAACACAGGCTCTGGCTCCATTCTACTATCCTGGACATTATCCTTGTTTCATGAAACATTACAAGCTGTGTGCTTAGCCTCCTTTAGTGCTGACCTGACTCCAGCCTTCAATTTACTATGTTAAGAGTAGAACTGAAATCCTTAAGACCCGATTCCACAGTCGTTGCTGAGGGTAAGTAGTTCTTCCTTCTCCTCTCCTGATACAACAGTTGTTCTCTGAGGGTAAGAAGGGTTTCTTCTTTATTTTTAATTCCAAGCCACTAGTGGATGTCAATGTCACTTCATTTAAACATATTTATTGAGTGCCGCGCACATTATAGATAAGCGTCTCCACCTTCGCCCTCCTTGAGCTTCTGTTTCAATGAACACACCTTGATAAATCACTTGGGGTCAGTGGGGAGAAGGGCTTGGATTTCTGCCCAGCAGTAGATGACAATATCAATCTAGCAGCCATCATTTTCTGAGTGAGCAGCAGCCCAAAGTTAGACCGCCACCATCAGCTTAGGCTGTTCCAGACCGGTACACTTCCAGGGTACTTTTAACTGCAACAAGGGAGTCGCCGCATCTGCTACAGGGAACAGGGCCACTTTCTTGTGCAAAGGCCCCAGGGGAAATGGAACTAAGTTTTGCCATCTTTCTACTCAAGAGGCCCCTTCCTGCAGGACCACCCTGAGAATGTGGTCTCTGAGCCTCCTTCCCTAAGCCCGCATCCCGCTCGCCGGGTGTGATGTCCCTGTTGGCCGCTAGAGGGCCATCTGCTGCTGGGCAACCGCGGTGACTGAGCAGCCCACTTCCCATTTCCCCTCCCCTGGCCCAGAAGTTGCTCCGGTGGGTTTAGAATGCCCTGAAAAACAGAAGCATGAAAACACTTTAATCAAAGATCGGATTGCCAGACAAAATACAAGACCCCTGTTAAATCTGAATTTCAGGCAAACAACAGATGAATATTAAATCATTCATTGTCTGAAATTCAGATTTAACTGGATGCCTTGTACTTTTCTTTGCTAAATCTGGCAACCCTAACTAAAGGTCCAAGGGACCTGGGAAGCCTGAAAGCCTTTCAAGGGGGTGGGGAAACAAGAGATTTTTTACTACCTTCCTTTTACTTCAATCTAGGACAAAGCCTTGCATCCTTCAGATGAGAGGACTCTCTCTCCACGGTTGGCAGAAAAGCAGAGATGCAGCCTGTGGCCTTGCCTAGGAGAGGTAAGAGTAGTTCTCTACCTCGCACACCTCCATTATCTTCTCCAAGGCCAAATGCATCATTCCTTCAAATTGGCCCCTAGGGGGCCGGTCCTGGAGCAGGCCCTTTCCGCCATATCCTCTGCTTTAGCTCCTCTCTGAAGTATAACATGCATTTTGTTGGAGGTTTACAGGCACATCGTCCCCTGACCTCTGTGGACAGCTGCAAGAACAAAGAATTCCCATGCCAGATTGCAACAACCAACACAACCTTCCCCACGCCTTATCTTTAAAAATGCTTTGCAATTTTGGTTTGGGGAATTGGGGATATTTTTGAGGCACGAGCCACCTATCTCCTTGCATGGCCCTGCCATAAACCTTTTTTCTGCTCCAAACTCCAACGTTTTGATCTGTTTGGCCTCACTATGCGTCGGGCACACAGACTTGTGCTAACACTATTTTCAGGATTTCTCCACAAGATGAAAAAGAATGTCTTAACTCAGGCTGCCATAACAAAATACCACAGACTGAGTGATTTAAACAGCAGAGATTTATTTCGCACTGTTCTGAAGCCCAGAAGTCAGAGATCAGGGTGCCAGCAGGGCTGGGTTCTTGGTGAGGGCTCTTTGCCTGGTTTGCCACAGCCACCTTCTTACTGTGTCCTCCTGTCAGGGAGAGAGAGCCATGTGCTGTGTGTCCTTTTATAAAGGTGCCAGTCCCATCATGGGGGCTCCTCCTTCATGATCTCATAGAAACCTAATCTGCTGCCAAAGACACACATCCGAGAACCATCATATTGGGGTTAGGGCTTCAACATATGCATTTGGGAAGGACAAAGACTCACAGGGAGTCAATACCAAAGCCAGTACAGCAACTAAGGTCTCATGACCCTCAAGTCAAAGAAAAGCTCATCAAAGAATATGAGTGATTTTAGACTCTACTTTTATTTCTAAACCTAGGTTTCAGCTTCATTCAGACCCAAAATATATGCAGTTTCACCCTTACTCTTACATTTCCTCCATTTTTAGTGGCACGCCAACAATCTCAAGAAAACTCACCAATTTGCATGGCAAAATTAGAGCTAGATTGGGTTTAGGGATTCGGTCTATAGCAGAGGAAAAGGACAGAAGCTTTGTCCATGAACTTCCCCAAAGATTGCTTGGCAAACTGTTGGAAATCAGTACCAGACCAGGAAAAGACAGATTTAAAAGCCCAAACTGAGGAGTTCCCACTGTGGCACAATAGGATTGGCTGTGTCTCTGCAGCATCAGGACACAGGTTCCATCCCCAGCCCAACACAGTGGGTTAAAGGATCTGGCATTACTGCAGCTGTGGTACAGCTCAAATTCAATCCCTGGCCAAGAATTTCCATATGCCACTGGTGCAGCCATAAAAAAAGAAGGAAAAGGAGAGGGAAAGGGAGAAGAGGAAGAGGAAGAAGGGAAGAGAAAGAAGAAGAACTAGAAGAAAAGAAGACAAAACCAAAACCCAAAACCTTAACTCTTGTTAAATACATAAATATGAAGACTGAGAGGCCATAGGCAAAGGCAGGAATAAGGAGTCAAAATAAAAATGATGGGCCCAGAAGAGGGAGGCTGGTGTTACAGTTGATCATTTTGTCCAGGGCTAGAGCCCTTTGGGAGGGTGCATTTAGAATTTGAATCAGTGGCTCATATCAAGTTAACAATGACTTCTGAGCCCCAGATCGCATGGCTGTGATTGCTGTTCATCAGTGATAATAGTCTTCCTACGCTGAATAAACTCAATCAATCTCAAGGAGCATTTTTATTTCTCTGGGTAGCTGGAGCAGTGTTCCCATGTCCTTTGCGTCCTAATAAAGTCAAAAGTAATCACAGAGGGCTTGTGCTCACCGTCAGTCAGCCTGTCTCTCTAAGCTTTATGTCTTGCTCATGTTTCCTCTTCAGAGTCGACAAAGCTACGTGGAATACTGAGAAGGATTTTAGGACAGAGGTCTCTGCAAGAGTCACAAAAGGAAGCATTTCTTCTTTGCTTCCTTTTGTTCCAAGATCACTATCAAGCAGAGTTCCTAATTGCTGGGAGAGGCTTGGCATCTGAGAGGATGTCTAAGTGACTGATCTTGAAGTCACTGCATCATCCTGCAATCCTGGAGGCTGAAGATTTTTTCCCCTAAAATTGTTAAGCTGATGAAGTAAATGTAAAATTAAATCAGCAGGGGGCACAATTTCTTCACAATGTATTAGGCTTTTGTTTTTGTTTTTGTTTTTTTAAATTAGAAAGAAATACACCTAAGCTGTTTCTTTGTGCTGTTCTGAATTGGTCTTATCTGATAATCCAAATCTCAAAATGTCATGCACATATGCATTTTCCACAGAGAAAGGCAAACTAAACCATCCAAAGGGGTAGGAGGATTTACTAATAAGGATATCATTTCGATACCAATAATTCTTTATTTTTACAAAATAAACAATCATAGAAGAGACATGTTCAGAACTACATGCAAGCCCTACAGGGGGACATTTTGCCCATATTTATTTAAAGTTTCTTCCTAGAAACTCCCACCCTGATGGTGAAGTCCATTTTCTGAGCCTCTAGAAAATTAGAAGAAAGATTTCAAACTATTGATTTCATCAAGATTTGTGCTCTGTGGTTTGTGGCTGCCTTGCACATTTTGAAACAGTTTGTGTGTTTATAATACTGCCAAATCAGATTTGTTATATTCTCTTTTTGATTTGCTAAAAAGAATAGGGATTGGAGTTCCCTTGTGGTATAGTAGGTTAAGGATCCTGTGTTGCTACTGCAGTGGGTCTGGTAGCTGCTGTGTCACGGGTTCAATCCCTGGCCTGGGAACTTCCACATGCCATGGCTAAGGTCTACCTTCCTCCAAACAACAACAACAACAACAAAACAGGGAAAAAGAATAGGAATTAATGCACTTGACTCATGGCCATTCCTATATGTGTGGCCTGAAATGATATGGCAGTGCCCAGCTGTCAGCTCCTGCATTTGTACTTGGCCCTGACTCAGTGCTGTCTCAAATTAATCACATTATTTCTCTTGGTATTTATTTTATCATCTTTGAGAACAGACACAGCTTATATTTATCACACAGGAATATTGAAAAGATTCCAAAAATCTCATCACTAAAGAGTTACTGAGAGATCTTTAAAATTATTGTTACGAAATATAATACTAATAACAGCCCAAATTTGCACAGAACTTATTCTTTTTGGGGCTTAATTTTTTTTTCTTTTATCAGCTCATCAGATTCCTCTTCAAAGAGGTTAGGGAACTTGCCCCAATTCAGTAATGTAGTTAGAGGTGAGGAAGCAATACAAAGACACACAATTGTAAAAACTATGTTCCAGATGTAGGCTTTTCAAAATAGTTAATTTTTAGAATAAGTAATAATTCACAGATACTTGTTTTATTGTTTATTTTTATGGCTATGCCCATAGCATATGAAAATTCCCAGCACAGGGACTGAATCTGAGCTGCAGCTGCAACCTATGTCAACACCAGATCCTTTAACCCATGGTGCCTGAGATGGGGATTGAACCCTCACTTCCACAGCAACCCAAGCAGCTGATTATTATTATTATTTTTTTTTTTTTTGTCTTTTTCTAGGGCTGTACCCACAGCATATGGAAGTTCACAGGCTAGGGGTCTAATCAGAGCTGTAGCTGCTGGCCTACACTAGGGCCACAGCAACGTGGGATCCGAGCCGCATCTGTGACTTACACCACAGCTCACAGCAACACTGGATCCTCAACCCACTGAGCGAGGCCAGGGATCAAACCTATAACCCCATGGTTCCTAGTCGGATTCGTTAACCACTGTGCCACGAGGGGAACTCCCCAAGCAGCTGATTCTTAACCCAGTGGGCCACAGCCGGAACTCCAACTCACAGGTTTTAAAAGCAAAGATGGTATACAGTAAGAAGTTTTGCTTCTACTCTATCCACCCTGTTCACCCGGTTACTCCCTCCCCTTGAAGTATACACATCCAGTATTTTCCACAGTTAGAAACAAAAAACAAGAGTTCCCATTGTGGCTCAGCATTTAACAAAACCGACTAGCATCCATGAGGATGCAGGTTCTATCCCTGCCCTTGCTCAGTGGATTAATGATCCAGCATTGCCGTGCTTGAGCTGTGGTGTAGGTCACAGACACGGCTCAGATCCAGCGTTGCTGTGGCTCTGGCTTAGGTGGGCGTCTATAGCTCCCAGCCTGGGAACCTCCATATGCCATGCGTGCCGCCCTAGAAAGATGAAAGAAAGAAAAGAAGGAAGGAAGGAGGTACAAAATTTTATCCTCTCCTTCGTGGCACCAAAAGGATCACATTGTGGTCACTAGGCTGAACCTTGCTTTCCCACTGAGCCACCTGTCCTAGGGTACCTTCCTGGAGCACAACAGAGAAGGTGTCCTTTCCATGTCCAGAGGCACAGTGTCCCATTATGAGGATATACCATAGTTTACTTAGCCATCGTCCACCTACAGATTTGGGCTGCTTTTCATTTTACACTATTAGTTAATTCCACAACCCATCCCTTGTCAGTGTAGAGATTTCTGTAAGATAAGTTTCCAGAGGTAGAACTGGATTCAAGGGTGAAAGTAGTTGTAATATTGCACATTGTCCCCTCTAAAGATTTGCACACCCCCTCCCCTGAAATGCTAAGCTTGCTCACTTCCCAGGGGTCTCAAGACCAGAATATATTGTTGAACTTTTGGATTTTTGCCAATATGTTAAGGGAGCATTAGCATTTAAAACTTATGGGTAAGGTTGAGCATTTTCACATTGTTTTTAAGGACCATTTATACTTCTTTTTATATGATTTGTCTGCCCATATTTGTTTTCTGGCTTGATCTTTTTATCTCAAATTTAGAAGTTTATATATATTATAAAAATAAACCATATTCATATGATAAGAATTGCAAATATTTTTCTTTGTCTGCATTTGCTTTTTATTTTGAAATCATGAGAGCATTTTATGTACTTGTGTGCCCAAATTAAGATATAGGACTTTATTAGACAGAGGAAGACAAATACTACATGAGCCCACTAATACGTGGAATCTACAAAATACAACAAGCTTATGGAGTCAGCTACTGACTAGTCTTCGGGAGCTGGGAAAGCTGGGACTCGTCACATTGGTTCAAGAGCAGACACAGATGTTGCCGACCCCACCCACCCTCCCCTCTGTTCACCACTGAGTTCCTGTCTGGTTCAGAGAGGCAAGGAGACCTGCCCAGGGGTGAATTCTGACCAATCTGGTCTAATCTAGGCTAATCGTGCCAATCTAGTTCCTCTCTTTCCAAACTGGATCACTGACATCCCTTGAAATTCGGGGCCAATAATGCACTAGGGGAAGTCTGCTGGTGGGTTTCTGGGAAAGGCATTGCTTTCCTAAAAAAGCAGGCAGATAGCTGGTGCCTGCCTTCACTGCTTCTCCCTACCTTGAATGCAGATGTGATGTCTACCCCTGCAGCAGCCATTCTGTGACCAAGAAGCTTGCAGAATTTTGGAGGGATGTCCGCCCTGACATCGTGTTGCTGACTTAACACAGCGATTGCCTACATCCAGACTTCTTGGCATGTGAGGAAAACAAACACCCTTCCTTGCTTAAGCTACTGTCAGTCAGTCAAGCCATCACTGACTAAGCAGTAAAGTCATCGCTGAGCAGCAGCGTAGCGGCCACTTAGACCATGACAAGGTTGGCTCGCCACACTTCTAAGGAGACAACAAGCCCAGGTGGGTTTAGACAATCTATCATGTATACAGACAGCATTAGCAAGATCAGTGCGTATCAGCTACCCATGTCAAGTGTCCCACAGGACCACACCAAACCCAAAGGGTGTGATAACCATGGTAACATGAACTGTTACTGAGGACTCCAGCCAAGCAGAATTATCTGTTTCTGAAGGCAGGGGACATGTCGAAAGTGCCCTACCACCTGAGAACCAGGGGAACTGATCAGAAACTGCCTTGTGGCATCTCCCATAGGTAGGGCAGCAGATGAGACATGGCTGGGGACATGTCCTCTTGAGACTGCCTCTCTTACTGGTTCCTGAGCATATGCCTGGTGATCACCCAGACATATCAGGTTGTGGCTGGGCCTTGCCTCAATAGCCTGGTGGGGGACCTGGTATGAGGGGGCTGTGGCCGAGCTGGCCTCTACAGATTGCAGTTCAAAGCCTTTCTGATGGAGAGAGTTCTCACTCCATGAGGGGAAAGATGTTTAAGCTTGTTAAAGGACATGAGTCTTTCAGAGCAAGACAGGCCAGGACCTGGGATCTGGGACACTTAGCTCCAGTGCCTTCAATGCTTACACCTGGACAAACATTTCCTTGATCAACAAAATACAATGAAACTCTAAAGGACTGAAAATAACTGTGGGCTTGTGCAGTTCGGGCAAATTATGCACAAGAAGATACAAAAATAAAAATAAAAACTGCCATTTCTGAATAGCTGAGAGCAAAAGCAGGGTGTCAGGAGCAAAAGCAGGAAATACACATGCTCCCTGCACACAATAGCACTAAAGGGGTGGTCAGACCACTTAAGCCACCCCTGGACCTGCCCCTACCCTTGCCCCACATAAGGAACCAGCTCGCCCCCCGACCCCCACCCCTGAGAGCAAGCAAGGGAAACAGTTGTTGGTTTTACACCTGCAGCTGCAGCAGGCGCTCCACTAAAGCCTTGCCAGAATTTTCCTATCTGGCTCCTTATCAATTTCTACTGATTGAGAAGGCCACGAGCCTGGGACAGTAACAAGAAGAATAATATATTCTGCTTATAGTTTCATCTTTGGCTGAAACATTTCCCAGCATCTCCTAAGACTAATTACAAGGACATTTGTCTGCATGCGAAGGTAGTGTTGAAGTATATCCATCCCCAGGCATTCGCATGGACTGATTCCAAGGTTGCGCATGTATGTGTGTGTAAACGTGTGTGCAAGCAAAACATTGGCAAGGTACCTCACAGACCCCCAGCACACTGCATCACACTGATTCCTGCAGCTGACCTCCAGAAGTGATGTGGCTAATTACACATTCAAATTCAGCCCCAGCTGCATGAACTGGCTTGCCTCACTCTTATTTCTTCAATATATAACACAGATTTTGAAACATGACATTCCAATCTTAACAAGCCTTAAAAGAAACATTTTTACAGCCATTGCCTTTTCATGCCTGAAAGAAAAGCTCAAATCCCTGCAAAAGTAGAGCATAGGTAACAAGACTTGTTCATTTGTCACCCAAACTAACACTGCTTATTCATCTGTCACAGTTACCACATCAGGAGGGAGATGTTACTGTTACTCCAAATTCAAAGTATTCAGATATATCACCTTAGCCTCCTGAAGGAATATTTATGGCATCTGTGTATGACTCATCCTAGCTCTCCACAGGGAGAAAAATGACATGGGCTAATGATTGTGGAGTGGAACAGAGGCTCTTTGAGTTGGAAGTGAACTACAGAGCTGAACCTCAACACCCCCCAGTGTTACTGGTTGAGGCAATGTAATTTACCCAAACACCCCAACCCTGTGGGCCCATGATGAGGGCATACAGGTGTCACCAGGCTGCCTTCAATCCTGCCACATAGAGCACCTTGTGAACTTGCATGTGAAAGTGTCATAGTACCAAACCTTGTGCAACCAAACTAATTTATAACCCCTTTTTAGCGCTGTCTTCCAAAGGGGATGTAAGAAAAAAGGTTCTTCAGGTCTGCTTTGCAACCTTTTATTTTATTTTATTTTTTTCTTTTTACAGCTGCACCTGCAGGATATAGACGTTCCAGGGCTGGGGGTCAAGTCAGAGCTGCAGCTCCCAGCCTATACCACAGCCACAGCAAAACCGGGTCTGAGCTGCATCTGTGACCTAAGTTGCAGCTTGAGGCAACACCAGATCCTCAACCCACTGAGCAAGGCCAGGGATGTAACCCATCTCCTCATGGATACTAGTTGGGTTCTTAACCCACTGAACCACAGTGGGAACTCCTGCAACATTTTAAAAACTAACATACTGAGAGTACCCATTGTGGTGCAGCAGAAAAGAATCCAATTGGTATCCATGAGGATGCTGGTTCAATCCCTGGCCCTCAATCCGATTTTGCCGCAAGCTGTGGTGTAGTTTGCAGACGCAGCTCAGATCCTGCATTGCAGTGGCTGCAGTGTAGGCTGGCAGTTCCAGCTCCAATTCGACCCCTAGCCTGGGAAGCTCCATATGCTGTGAGTAGGGCCCCAAAAAACAAAAAATGAAATAAAATAAAATAAATAAATAACATCGGACTGAGCAGGCTATTCACTGTGAATTTTAAAATTTGCTGGATAGACTGGGTGAACTTTCTGGCGTTCCCACAGAAGGAAGGGACTCAAGAACACCAGGCTCGGGGACGTGGGGTCAGGGAGGCCAGAGACCTGAAGCAAGAGGCCTGGGTAAAAGTCCATGGGTCCAGTGGTGAGCTCCGTCCCCAGCACCAGGCTCAACTCTCTTCCCAGAACAGTGGGAACCTGGCTCATTCTCTCCTCTCTGGAGAAACAGATATACAGACACCAATGAGCCACCTTTGCCCACATGCCCACAGTGAGGTTCACCAGTGCACAAGGGCCAGCCCCACACAGGGCTTCCCAGCTTCCCTAGCTCAGAAGGACAAGGGAGAAGAGCTGAGGACGGGTGGGGGCTGAAGGATGCAGCAGACATGAAAGGCAGAGACAAAAGAGTAAAGATGGGAAGTTCCCATTGTAGCTCAGTGGTGACAAGTCTGACTAGTATCCATGAGAATGTGAGTTTAATCCCTGGCCTTGCCCAGTGGGTTGAGGATCTGGCATTGCCTAAAGCTGAAACATAGGTCACAGATGGGGCTCTAATTTGACCCCTAGCCTGGGAACTTCCATATGCTGCAGGTGCGACCCTAAAAAAGAAAAAAATAAATAAAAAAGAATACATCTCAGGATCTTAGAGTTAAAACACATGCTGAGTACTATTTCTGGAGCACATATTTGGGGCAGGAGGAACTCTCAGCCTTATGCTCTAAGATCTCAATAAAAGAATACCTATACAAGACAGGGTTCTCAGAGAATTTGTTGACATGCAATATTTCTATGAGTCCTAAATTAAACACATAAGCCAAATCACCCAAGTAAGATTATGGGACAAAGAAGGAGGTGAAACAGTAGAGAAAAACCCAGGAGGCTGCCCAGAGGAAGCTCAGGGTACTCCCAATCACTATCTTAGCACTGAAACACACAGGGCCAAATAGACCCTTCCCTCATGGAGCCTGTGCTCTAAGAGAGAGGACACTGAATAAGCAAACACATGTTACTTACCTATTTCAAAAACACACTCTGACTACTGGCCGTATTCTGTTCCCAGGGCTTAAAAGAGGAACCCATGTAATCCTCCCAACAATCCTAAAAAGTTGGCACCATTAATTTTTCTACTTTTCAGAAGAGGAAACTGAGGCAGAAAAAAAGAAGCGCCTGCCCAAGGTCCCACAGCTGACAAGTCACAGGTATAGGCTGCACGTGAAGGCTGCAGCCTCCAGGTTGCAGCCTTCCCAGTGGCCAGAGTGAAGGGCTGGGGAGTCACATGGGATCCATGCAAACTCTGGACGAGAGTGTCAGAGGGAACATGTTGGCATGGCTCTCCATGGGCTTTGAAGCTCAAAAGCTCTCTGCAACATACCAGGGTGGGGAGGGGGCAGTCCTTTCTCCCTTTCCATTCTCATGATTAATTTGAAAAGAAACAAGACATTTCTTCAGATATCAAGCCACAGACATAGAAAACCAACTTATGATTACCAAAGGGGAAAGGCGAGGAGGGATAAATTAGGATTTGGAGATTAGCGTATATACACTACTGCACATAAAATAGATAAATAACAAGGACCTACTGTATAGCACAGGGAACTCTACTCAATATTTTTTTTCTTTTTACAGCTTCACCTGTGGCATATGAAAGTTCCCAGGCTAGGGGTTGAATAAGAGCTGCAGCTTTGACCTACACCACAGTCACGACAACACTGGATTGAGCCTCATCTAAGATCTATGCCACAATTTGTGGCAATGCTGAGTTCTTAACCCACTAAGTCAGGCCAGGGATCGAACCCACATTCTTTCAGAGACTGTGTCTGGTCCTTAACCTACTGAGGCACAATAGGAAGTGCTCATTATTTTTTAATAGCCCATAAGGGAAAAGAGTCTGAAAAAGAATAGATGTATATGTATGTATAATTGAATCACTTTTCCCTACATGTGAAATTAACACAATATTGTGAATCAATAAAAATTTTTTAAAAAGAAAGAAATGGGAAGTTTCTTGTTTAGCAAGTATGTCAAACTCAGTAAACTACTCAAAGCCACAGTTGCCAAGAACAGTGTCCACAATCCCCCTGCCAGGAACGGTTGCCTTGGTTTCTTGGGAATTTTTTTCCTTCCATGACTATAAATTAGATATTGCAAATGACATAATTCCCACCCATTTCAAGTATGTGATACACATCTTGGCTGCTTCTTAAGATGTGAATGCTTTATCACTGTGACTGTTTCTGTGCTCACATTTACACTCCCTATTTGGATTTTTTTAAAAAAAAATTTTGGTGGGGGGTTTAGGGCCACACCTGTGACAGATGGAGGTTCCCAGGCTAGGGGTCAAATCAGAGCCATAGCCACTGGCCTACACCATAGCCATAGCAATGCCAGATCCAAGCCACGTCTGCAACTTATACCACAGTTCATGGCAATGCTGGATCCTTAACCCATGGAGCAAGGCCAGGGATTGAAACTGCGTCCTCATGGGTACTAGTCAGATTCCTTTCTGCTGAGCCAAAACAGGAACTCCAATTTGGATTTTTTTTTTAACAGTTGCTATTAAATGTCATATCTGTAGGACTCCAGAAGATTATCATAGGTTTATCTACCCAGATAGATTAAGCAAAATTTTCACCTTTCCTTTACTTTGGCCTCTACATTTCATCTGTATAGGTCTTCATGAGGCTTATTTGTGTCTAAACTTTATTTACATGTCTTGGTAAGGAAACTGCAGAACAAAAATGCCCAACCTTTCCTCGGTCCTACTGTGCTTTCTGCAATTCAGAGGGTCTTAAAATGCACTTTAAGAGCAAGTATGAGGAAAGTCTTTCCAGGAAGTGGCGTGTGCACAGCTGTGGCAGCCGGCAGCCCCTTATAAACTTACTCTTCACTGTTAAATGATGTATATTTTCATTAGGAACTCAACTCTGATATTTAAATTTCCTTTCTTCAACGTTAATGAACAGTGGAGTGGGGTGACATTTATGACACTGCCACTTGGCTCTGTGGTTGGACAGAGACTGTTTAGAGGTTTGGCTCCAGGCTAGCAGTGACACCAACATCTTCTTCTTTTTTTTTTTTTTTTTTTTTTTTTTTTGCCTTTTCTAGGTCCACACCCTAGGCATATGGAGGTTCCCAGGTGGAGTCCAATTGGAGCTGTAGCCACCAGCCTACACCACAGCCACAGCAACGTGGGATCCGAGCCTTGTCTGCAACCTACAACACAGCTCACGGCAACTTGGGATCCTTAACCCACTGAGCAAGACCAGGGATTAAACCCACAACCTCATGGTCCCTAGTCGGATTCATTAACCACTGAGCCACGATGGGAACTCCACCACCATCTTCTAAAAGGCAGTCATGGTCATTACAAAACTTGTGATAAGAATAATAAACAATGGGAGTTCCTGCTGTGGTGCAGTGGGTTAAGGATCCAGAGCTGCAGCTGCTGTGGGGTAGGTTGCAGCTGTGGCTTGGATTTGATACTTGGCCTAGGAACTCCCATATGCCACAGGTTCAGCCCCAAAAAATTAAATTTTAAAAATAAAAAAATTCTTGTTGTTCAAACTACATCTCCCTTAGCAGTAGCATCATGTAGTTGGTAGATGTGGGAGGAGTTTTATTCTGTGCCAGGCTCCAAACCCAAGGCTGGAAGGATGAGAGGGGCTTCTGGGAGGATGAAGAAATTAAGATAATCAAGAGTTGGGAGATAACGGGAAAAGATAAAAGCCACAGAACCTAAGTGTGTTAGGGTTTTTCACAAGGGTTAAATAAGGTCTTTTAAGAGATCAACATATGAACTCTGTCTTTTTTAAGTTTTAGTCAATTTGATGGTCAAAAAGCATATGAAAAGATTCCCAACATCATAATCTATTAGAGATGTACAAATCAAAATGACAATGAGGTATCATCTCAAACCAGTCAGAATGGACATCATCAAAAAGTCTACAAACAATTCTGGAGATGGTATGGAGAAAAGAGAACCCTCGTACAGTTTTGGGTTGGTGGGAATGTAAGCTGGTACAACCAGTATGGAGAAAAGTATGGAGGTTCCTTCAAAAACTAAATATAGAACTACTATATGACCCAGAAATCCCCCTGCTGGGCATATATCTTGTCCAAAACCATAATTTGAAAAGATAATGTACCCCAATTTTCACTGCAGCATTATTTACAATAGCCAAGACATGGAAGCAACCTAAATGTCTGTAAACATAGGATTGGATAAAGAAGATGTGGTGCATATACACAATGAAATATTACTCAGCCATAAAAAGAATGAAATAATGCCATTTGCAGCAATGAAACTAAAAATTATCATACTAAGTGAAGTCAGAGAAATACACTTATCATATGAAATCACTAATATGTAAACTCTAATAAAAAAGTTACAATAGAACTTACAAAACAGAAACAGACTTAGAGATTTAGAAACCAAACTTATGGTTATCAAAGGGGAAATGCTGGGGGAACAGATAAACTAGGGGGTTGGGAATGACATACACTACCGTATATAAAAATAGACGAGTAACAAGGACCTACTGTATAGCACGGGGAAATCTACTCAATTACTGTGTAACAACCTATATGGGAAAAATATGAAAAGGAATAGATTTATGGATATGTATCATTAATGATTATGCTATAACTGCCTTATAACAGAGGCATTTGAGGGATGCTGAGGTAATGGTGACTCCAGATATTGTCAGCAGAGGAGCAAGAATGATCATAAGTACCGTCAACAGTTTCCAAGAATATTTCTGCCATTCCTCAGTCTGCAAAAGCCAAGGAATAATGGAAGGTACTTGAACAATCCCCCAAACACACCCATGGATACTGTGTTACCAAGTAGCCTTTCCCAGCTACCTACAACATCCATGAACAGGAAAGAAAACAAAGACCTAGAAGAAACAGAAGAAAACAGAAGAATTCAAGACTGCCTCTACACTTACCACAGGAGTGATAAAAAAAAATCTGAAAAGGAATGGATTGTATTTTTTCTTTTTTCTTTTTTAGTTGAAGTATGGTTGATTTACAATGTTATGTTAGTTTCATGTGTACAGCAAAATGATTCAGTTATACTTATACATATATACATATATATTCTTTTTTCAGATTATTTTCCCTTGTAGGATATTACAAAATATTAACTCTACTTGACTGTACTATACAGTAGGTCCTTGTTGGTTATCTATTTTATATATAGTAATGTGCATATGTTAATTCCAAACTCCTAATTTATCCCTCCCTTCTGCCCCTTTGGTAACCATATTATTTTCTGTCTACAGGTCTATTTCTGTTTTGCAAATGAGTTCATTTGTATAATTTTTTTAGATTCCACATATAAGTGATAACCTATAGTATTTGTCTTTATCTGTCTGACTTACCTCACTTAGTATGATAATCTCCAGATCCATTCATCCATGTTGCTCCAAGTGGCATGATTTTATCCTTTTTTATGTGTACCGATCTCTCTTGATCAAGGTCACATGCTCTTCATCTTCAGTTTGTGGTCCCTCTGCTCCTGCTAAAACTTTAACTGTTTGTTTAACTTGAGCAGATCCCCGAAGACTTATTTCTAGGGGCACTTCTTTCTGTACTCACTGATGTTGCCCTTTCACCATGAGATGCCTAGGTTCATCTTTCCAGCCAGGTCTCCTAACCTCAGGGACGTTTTCGTAGCTGCAGTAAGACATGATGAGCAGGGTAAGGAGAGTACATATTATTAAGTAGAAAAGATAGAATCCAATGTGTGGGATCCTTTCCTGTCTTCCAGACCACATAGTAGGTCTTGGAATTTGGGGGCTTCAAGAATGCCTGCCAAACACTTTGTTTGCTTTCAGCACCTGGATGTTGTACATTGCAGACCCCCAAGCACATGTGTCTCTTCCTGTCATCTGAACCTCAGTGAACCAGCAGCACTAACAGTAGTCTATGCCTGTGATAGCAGCTGGGGCTTTAAGCACCCCACACACCAAGGCCTCAGAAGACCACATGAGATCATCTTATTAGACCTTTTTCCTTCTTTTAAAAAAATTTTATTAGAGTATAATTGGTTTACAATTCTGTGCCAACTTCTGCTGAAAATGCGCACACACACACACACACACACACACTTTCCTTTTCTTATATTATCTTCCATCATAGTCTATCCCAAGAGATTGGATATAGTTCCCTGTGCTATACAGACCTCATTGTTTATCCATTCTAAATGTAATAGTTTTCTTCTACCAACCCCAAAGTTCCAGTTCTTCCCACTCCTTCTCCCTCCCCCTTGACAACCATAAGTCTGTTCTGTATGTCTGTGAGTCTGTTTCTGTTCTGTAGATAGGCTCATTCGTGCCATATTTTAGATTCCACACAAAAGTGATATCATATGGCATTTGTCTTTCTCTTTCTGATTTACTTCCCTTAGTATCATAATCTCTAAGTCCATCTATGTTGTTGCAAATGGCATTATTTCATTCTTTTTTATGACTGAGTAGTATTCCATTGTATATGTGTACTACATCTTCTTTACCCATTCATTTGGTGATGGACATTTAGATTGCTTGGCCTTTTCCCCCTTGACATCCTTTTTTTTTATGGGAACCGGATCCAAAGTACATATCTACAACAATCACCTCCATTAAGAGGGATTCTCCTAAGATTTCACACTTAACCTAAGACTGACCTCTGGGTTACCTGCCTGCTCCCATCCAACCCTGCTTCTTTCACAGTCTTTCCCATCCTGATAAAGACAGTCAGCCCTCTATACCTGTGAGTTTTCATCTATGGATTCAACTAACCAAGGCTTGAAAATACTCAGAAAAAGAAATTCCAGAGAGTTCCCCAAAGCAAAACTTGAGCTTGCCACACTCTGGCAACTATTTACATAGCATTTACATTCCATTCTGAATTTTAAGTAATCTAGAAATGATTAAAAGTCTATAGGAGGATGTGTGTAGAATATATGCAAATGTTATGCCATTTTATATAAGGGATTTGAGCATCCTCGGAATTTGGTATCCATGCTGGGGGGCGGGGGCAGAACAGATTCGCTACCCCCCTCCCCTGGAAAGAGGGGCCACCATAATCCTACTCAGTTGAGGAGGTTCTTAACCAGAGTTATCCCTCATTTTTCTCTTTTGTTCTCACCCCATATCCAGCTCAGCTAGAAATCCTCTCTCTGGTCCGCACCAGCCATCTCTGCAGAGGATTTCTGTAATAATCCCCTAAGTGGTTTTCCCATTTCTATTTTTAGCCTCTTCCCCTGCCTCCACACACACATAGTGTAATCTTCCTTTCTTCCTCCCTTCCTCTCTCCTTCCCTCTCTCTCTTTCTCTTTCTTTTGTTTCTTTTCTTTCTTTTGTTTCTTTTGTTTCTTTCTTTCTTTCCTTCTTTCTTTTTTTCTTTCCTTCTTTCTTTCCTTCTTTCTTTCTTTCCTTCTTTCTTTCCTTCTTTCTTTCCTTCTTTCTTTCCTTCTTTCTTTCCTTCCTTCTTTCTTTCTTTCTTTCTTTCTTTCTTTCTTTCTTTCTTTCTTTCTTTCTTTCTTTCTTTCTTTCTTTTTCTCTCTTTCCTTCTTTCTTTCTTTTCTTTCTTTCTTTCTTCTTTTTGTGGCCACACCTGTGGCAGATGGAAGTTCCTGGGCTAGGGGTCAAATTAGAGGTGCAGCTTCAGCCTATGTCAATGCTTTCAGCAACACCAGATCGTTAACTCCTTAATCGACGGAGTGAGGCCAGGGATCAAACCCACATCCTCAGAGACAATGTTGGGTCCTTAACCCTCCGAGCCCCATTGGGAACTTTGAATTTAGTGTTTAAACTACAGCCAGAGGATCCTTTTTTTTTTTTCTTTTCTTTTTTTTCTTTTCTTTTTTTTTTTTGTCTTTTGTCCTTTTTAGGGCCGCACCCACGGCATATAGAAGTTCCCAGGCTAGGGGTCTAATCGGAGCTGTAGCTGCCAGCCTATGCCAGAGCCACAGCAATGAGGGATCTGAGCCTCATCTGCAGCCTACACCACAGCTCACAGCAACACCGGATCCTTAACCCATTGAGCAAGGCCAGGGATAAAACCCACAACCTCATGGTTCTTAGTTGCATTTGTTAACCACTGAGAACTCCCAGAGGATCCTTTTAAAAGGCAATCTTGATTGTGTCACTCTTTTGCCACAACCCTCTAAATGCACAACCAACCCCAAGTTTTCCCTGGGGCCTCCACACCCTGTGTGACTCTGTCACTGTGTGTCTTACTGCCACAATTGACACATGGACCCTGTGTTCACTCCACTCCACTGACTTCCAGGCTGGTCCTTGCATGTCCCCTGACTGCGTTTACTCTTGTATGGGCCTGGCCCCCAGTCTTTTGCACTTGCTGTTCCCTCAGCCTGGAGCCTCTTCCTCTAGGCAGTCCAAGGTTGGCTCCTCAGTTCACCCAATCTTCTGCCCAGAGATGCTTTGCCAATTGACAACACTATCAAAAATATCACCTCCATCACTTCATCCTTCTTTATTTTTTATCTTTTTTTCTTTTTCAGCTGCACCTGCAGCATATGGAAGTTCCTGGGCTAGGGGTAGAATCAGAGCTGCAGCTGCTGCTCTGCACCACAGCCACAGCAATACCAGAGCTGAGCAGCATCTGTGACCTATGCTGCAGCTTGTGGCAATGCCAAATCCTTAACCCACTGGGCAAGGCTAGGGATCAAACCTGCATCCTCACAGAGACAATGTCAGGTCCTTAACCCACTGAACCACAATGGGAACTCCTCCAGGGAGTTTCAATGACAGACTCCTCACTTACTTCCAGAGCTGCACGCCTAACTCCAACAGCCCCTGAGACAAGCTGGGTGACATCTGGCCATAAATCTCTCCTCAGCTGAATGAAGAAACTATGTCAGGACTCATATTTACCCCGTGTAATAGCAAATGGAGGAGAACATTTATTATTTCCTTACTTTGGTTACTTTAGCTTATTAAAATGGTTCTAACTGAATGATAAACCTCTACCAAATATCTTAGATTAAACCCCAAATGTTGTGACAGTTAGAAAACTTAGATTTGTTTCCAGCACATGTGAAAACTTATGAAAGGAGCTTGCTTTCCTTCTGCTTCTTATTATAGTAGGGGGTAATGGAATTGAAATTCTCCCCCTTGGCCAGCATTTTCAGGAAATAATAAGTACCATATCCTCTCCCTTTATAGGAAAAGACATAGACAACTTAAAATATAAGTGGAAAACATTTGTGGGGCAAGATTTGACTGTCTACAAATGCATATGTAGAATAGGAAGTTTCTCTAAAATTCTGTTTTTCTGTATTTCTAAGTTGTCTGCATTTCTTTATGCATTTAGTCCGCAAATATTTACTGAGCATCTGTTATGTTCCACACCACATACTTTGCTAAGTAGAGCTAGCAATATGCAAGGCAGGGGACAGATATGGATGTAAACATGTATTCCTTTTATAATTAAGTTAGAAGAATATATTCTCTCTGATCAAAATAGTCTCAAGTTTCCTAAAAGTTTGAGGGTAAAAAAAATAATAGAAAGAACTGTCAGAACTTCAGGAAAAGTCTTATAAGCCAACGACTAAAATGAATAGAATCGTTGGGTTGCATCTCCATGGCTCTGGAAGAACTGGATGTCAGAATGTCAGAAAAATATTCGTAGCTTTTGAAACTGGTCTCTGATATCATTATACTCATATTTAGTTTAGCTCCTTTTTTTGTTGTTGTTTTGTTGTAAATCTCTTCTATGAGGTTATGTGAACCTAGTGACCTCCCCACTGTCAATGACCAGGCCTCCAGTGTCCAGAACAGGGACCAGCTGCCCAGGAGTGGGGAAGCCAGGGCTCTCATGCCTTCTGAGGCATTTTGCAAATTGCCCACTGTGCATTTTCAGAAAGCGATTTGGAAAAATGCATTCTCCATCTCATGTGACATTTGTGGAAAGATTTGCTTCAGGTCTGGCCTTAAAAAATTGGAGAAGGGAGTTCCTATTGTGGCTTAGTAGGTTACAAACCTGACTAGTATCCATGTGGATGCAGGTTCGATCCCTCCTTCTCAGTGGGTTAAGGATCCAGCATTGCCATGAGCTGTGATGCAGGTCGCAGACACGGCTCAGATCCCAAGTTGCTGTGGCTGTGGTGTAGGCCCCAGCTGCAGCTCCAATTCAAACCCTAGCCTGGGAACTTCCATATGCTGTGGGTGCGGCCCTAAAGAGAGAGGAAAAAAAAAGGAGAAGACATTGATCACACAGTCTCTAATTCACCTCTATTCACCTTTTTCTGTACCTTTCTCCTTCTTAAAGATAACCTCTTCAGTTTCCTGGCCCCTCACACCCTTTGTCCACAAGCAACCCAGCTTCTGATAGTCATTCACATCAAAGTTCAAAGGTCCCATGTGACTTTCTCCTTTTCCATAGGCAGTTATGCTAACAGGACTTACCACTTGAGGCTCCCCACGGTGGCGCAACAAAATCAGCGGTGTCTCTGCAGCACCAGGATGGAGCTTCAGTCCCCAACCCGGGACACTGGGTTAAAGGATCCCACTAGCTGCAGTATCGGTCACAACAGTGGTTCATATCTGATCCATGGCCAGAGAACTCCAGATGCCTCAGGGCAGCCAAAATAAAATAAAATAAAATAAGACTCATCACTTTACTCAAGAGAAGTTACTTCTGAATTTCCTACTTTACCATCTCTTAATTAAAGGCTTAGACTGACTTTCAGTTCTGATGTTCTGTGTGTCTAAACATGTAGCAACATATTTGTATTAAGGGGTAAGGGAGGAGGTAAAGTTGGCAGTAAAATTCTTTAGAAAGAGACTATTATCCTGATAAGTAACAAAATACCTGACAGCATTTTAACCAGTAAATTCATTGACTGACATATGTAACAAGAAGTCTAAAGGTGGGAGTTTCAAGAGTGTGCCAGAAGCTCAACATGGCCCAGCCACTGAACAGTTCTCTGATTGACTTGTATTCCCACTGTGGCTCCCTTAAGGTCTGCTGTATCTCCAGGAACCATATCCTTTCAAAAGCATCCAAAGAAGGAAGGGGAAGGGGTAGGGACCGGATGAACTTGGAGCCCTTTCTCCCTTCGTCTGGGAGGAAACTCTTTTCTGGAGCCGCCAGCAAATCCCTCTACATGACATTGGCCAGGACTCAGTCATGCCACAACCTCTAGTAGCAAAAAGTTGACAAGGACTAATCCCAGTTGTATCCTAGAGTAAGGCACATTGTGAACTGAGCAAAATCGAGCTTTTGCTGGCAAGGAAGCCAAGGAAAGTGCTGCTGGAAGGCAGTCCAGCTGGAGGGTGTCTGCCACAACCTTAGAACCACAAGGAGCTGCTCTGAGCAGGTCTCTGGACAGCCTAGAAAACAGCTGAGTCAGACACCCAAACTTGCTCCAATCCTCCCACTTTGCAGTTCCTTTCTTGCACATATTCAGGCAAAGAGGGGAGGAGAGCATGACAGAGAATGGATAGTGATGTTCTAAATTAAAAGAGAATTGGGATGGAGTTCCTGTTGTGGCTCAGCGGGTTAACAAACCCGACTAGTATCCACAAGGATGTGAGTTTGATCCCTCTACTTGCTCAGTGGGTTAAGGATCTGGCAGTGCCCTGAGCTGTGGCAGAGGTCGAAGATGTGGCTTGGATCCCACGTGGCTGTGGCTGTGGCTGTGGCATAGGCACACCCCTAGCCTGGGAATTTCCATATGCTACAGGTGCAGCCATAAAAGGGGGGGAAGAAAGAGAGAGAGAGAGAGAGAAAAGGGATGTAGCACTGAGTTCAATTTGCCTGTTCTTATATTGTCTTGCTCTTTAAATTCTTTAAATTGAATTTATTCTACTAAACATCATCTTCAATCACATCTGTAAACTTGGTAGAAAAAGCAATAGTTTTTTGGGGGGAAGCTACTGAAATGGTCCAGAAAGGATTATATTCAGTTTTATTTTCAAAATCTCCACTTATCAGATGTTAGCACACAAAGAAAACAGATGGTTTGATCTAAGGCATCTTTTGTGGTACACAGGTTAATGTTTTGAACATCATGCCAAGATTTGCTTTGAAATTTTAAAACTGTTGTTTTCCCAGACTGAGCTTGGGGTACTATCAAAAATCCTCAGACGGTCTTCATGAGGGGAAAGCAAAATTTTTGCTTAGGGGCTAATTCAAGAAAACTAAGAATATTTTAAGCAACACACATTCCCAATCAAAATAAAAATAGTTTTATAAATTCCAATGGAAAAAAAAGACTATTTTAAAGAACATATGATACTTAATGCATTCAACAGAAGAATATCAGTTTACAAACTCTCACTTCTTTATTAGCCATTAAAATACTGGTATATGAGCATCACTGTAAAGAAGCAAACTTAGATTCATCTTTCTAATCTCTCATCTTTTATAGCTGGGTAGAGTTTGAGTTCATGAACTTTGTTTATACACATGACTTCAGGTTATCTCTCAATCAACCTGCCAAAAATATTATTTTTCCCACTTACAGATGAGAAAACTGAGATTCAGTAAATAAATAAATAACTTACCTAAGGTCACAGAATGTTAGCTGTGGAGTTAAGGCTAAAATGAGGTTGTTTTACCCATTGCAACTCTTACTAGTGCCTGTCACATGTCAAGCACCATCTGACATAAAATAACCATAATCAGGAGTTCCCATTGTGGCTCAGTGGTTAATGAACCCAACCAATATCCATGAGGTTGCGGGTTCAATTCCTGGTCTCACTCAGTGGGTTAAGGATCTGGTGTTGCTATGAGCTGTGGTGTAGGTAGCAGATGCAGCTAGGAACTGGTGTTTCTGTTCCCTACCCTGGGAACCTCCATATGCTGAGAGTGCAGCCCTAAAAAGACAATAAATAAATAAATAAATAAATAAAGTAAAATAAAATAATGATAATCAAATCTAACATTTATTGAGCACTGGGTGCCAGGCACTGTCCTAAATATGCATTACTTCATTTAATCTTCTCAAAAAATCTATGAAATTGGAATTATTAAAATTCTAATTTTGAGAGTTTCCATGTGGCTCAGTGTGTTAAGGACGTGACATGTTTCTGTGAGGATACAGTTTCAATCCCTGGCCTCACTCAGTGGGTTAAGGATCGGCCATGGCATAGGTTGCAGGTGAAGTTCAGATCTGATGTTGCTGTTGCTGTGGTGTAGGCTGGCAGCTGCAGCTCCAATTTGACCCCTGACCTGTGAACTTCCATATGACATGGGTGGGCCCTAAAAATAAATAAAAAATTAAAAAAGATAGCTCCACAATTAAGTCATTAAATAATGACAAACAGAAGCTATGATGTGAGCAAAACCCAACTGACATTTTAGGGTCTAACAGCACCTTGGGGAGAAACTTGTTACTTTCCCAGGCAGGCACCTCCTTCCTTGAGGATTCAGAACCTCTCTGGCAGTGGATTTCAATTCAACAATTGCATGGTTTTTATGTGAAAAGACAGTCTGACATTTAATAGAGATGCCTGAGAGTCTGACAGTCTTTGCTAGCAAAGTATAGTGAGAGCAGCTCTGGTTACATTAACATATTTTTAGCACCAGTGTTGTGAAGCTGTAAGAGTTTGTTTTGTTTCGTTTGTTCCAAACTTAAGTGATTTCTCATGGGTCAAAGTAAGGTTTTCTCTGGAATATAGTTATACCACCTCTGCTAGCAGGCCCAGCAGGTTCTTCAGAGCCCTGGACTGTGTGGAGGTGGTAAGACCGTCTAAAGATGGGTGAAAGAGGCTGTACTTGCGAGCAGAACCAGCTGCCCTGTTCAGGGCAGGCCAACCCCTAAACCACCATACCAAGAGCCTCATGTATTTATCCTGGGATCACCAATTCTCTGCCCCTAATTTCTCAAATACTATCTCACCAGTCATCATTGGCCAGGGAAGCTTCTGATATTTCAAGGCTGGGGTAACATACTCGCAGTTTCATCTGCTACAGCGTCTCCCTGGCTTAAGCAGCTTCTGAATTTTAGACTCTCCATGGACACTTCCATCCTCCTTGACTCTTTATTGTTCCTTGTTTGGTCTGCAGTTATGCTTCTTTGATAGCTGTCAGGTGTCTTTGCTGGACCCACGTATTCCTGCCCTTCCCTTCAGCTCCCTCTTGCCTAGGTATCTTTCTTTATTGGGTTAAATAGCAAAGACCTAAGGAAAAGAAGAGCCCTGGAGCATCAGAAGAAGATATGGTTGTACCAAAGCCGCTCTGGCTGAGAATGGGCAATCCTTGCCTTATGATTTTCCTTCTTGTGTTGATTTCCCTTGTGTCTCTATTTTCTTCCCCAACCTTCACTCATTCTCTGTTTTCTGCCTCTTCTTTTATCCCTCTTGCTTCATCTTCTAGACCTAAAACCAAGACACCTTTAGAGAACTTCTCTTATCAGGAAAGCTAACAGCCTGCTCAGTTCATTTTAAATTTGATTATTGTTTGCTCATTTAAAACCACACCCTCTTTGGGAGGAGAAAAGGGAACCCTCCTACACTGTTGGTGGGAATGTAAATTGGTAAAACCACTGTGGAAAACTGTATGGGTTCCTCAGAAAACTAAATATAGAACTACCATACGATCTAGCAATCCCACTCCTGGCATATATCCAAACAAAACTATAGCTCGAAAAGGTACATGCATCCCAATTTTCATTGCAGCACTATTTACAATAGTCAGGACTTGGAAGCAACCTAAATGTCCATCAGCAGATGAATAGATAAAGAAGATGTGGTACATACACAGTGGAATACTACTCGGCCATGAAAAAGAACAAAATAATGCCATTTGTCACAACATGGATTCACTAGAGATTATCATAGTAAGTGAGGTTGGTCAGAAAGAGAAGGACAAATACCATATGATATCACATATGTGGAATCTAAAATATGGCACAAATGAACCTGTCTATAAAACAGAAGCAGACTCACAGACATACAGAACTGACTTGTGGTAGCCAAGGGGGAGGGGGAGGGAGTGGGATGGACTCAGAGTTTGGGGTTAGATGCAAACTATTACATTTAGAATGGATAAGCAATGAGGTCCTACTGTAGAACAGAGGGAACTATATACAGTCTTTTGTGATATCTGTGATGGAAGAATATAAGAAAGGGTATGTATACCTATGTATGACTGGGTCACTTGGCTATACAGCAGAAACCAGAACAACATTGTGAATCAACTATACTTTAATAAAAGATGTATTCATTAAAAGAAAAATCATCACAGATCTCTCAGCAAGGGACTCAAGGGCTTTCTGAGGGACTGTGCAGTGTGCACACACTCTCATTCTGCTGCCTTTCCCTGTGTGTGGAATTGCTTTGGGCCAAAAGAAGTCATATATTCCATGGCTGTGGGGGGAGCTTTAAGGGCCTGGAGAGAGGATGACTTTGAGCAGAGGCCACACAATGTACATGCTTGTATTAGGCAAGTTGATAAACCAAGAAATAAACATTTCCTGTTTTATGACTCTGAGGTTCTCTGGGCTGTTTTTGTTTTTGTTGTTGTTGCTGTTTTTTTTTTTTTTTTTTTTTTTACAGCTACACCTGGTGGCATATGGAAGTTCCTGGGCTAGGGGTTGAATCAGAGCTGCAGCTACAGGTCTATACATAGCCACGACAACATTAGAGCTTCGTCTGCAGTCTTTGCCACAGCTTGCGTCAATGCTGGATACTTAACCCACTGATTGAGGCTGGGTATTGAACCTGCATCCTCACAGACACTATGTTGGGTTCTTTTTTTTTTTTTTTTTTTTTTTTTTTGTCTTTTTTTTGCTATTTCTTGGGCCGCTCCCGCGGCATATGGAGATTCCCAGGCTAGGGGTCCAATTGGAGCTGTAGCCACCGGCCTACACCAGGGCCACAGCAACACGGGATCCAAGCCGCGTCTGCAACCTACATCACAGCTCACGGCAACGCCAGATCATTAACCCACTGAGCAAGGGCAGGGACCGAACCTGCAACCTCATGGTTCCTAGTCGGATTCGTTAACCACTGCGCCACGACAGGAACTCCTATGTTGGGTTCTTAACCCACTGAGCCTCAATGGGAACTCCAGGCTGTTTTTGTTTTTTTGTTTGTTTGTTTTTTTACTGCCACTAATGTAGCAACATTGCTGTTAGAGAGCAGGAGCTGATGACAACCAGTCAGAATGACATGTTTCCTACGGTGTAAGCCTCAAGGAAAATTTCACCATTTACATCATGAAAACACAGCTGGCAGCTCACTGAGATCAAGAAGGTAAGGCCAGAGACAGGCTACCTTTGGTGCTTAGTGTCTTAGTTTTACTCATGCTTCAGACAGGAAAGAAGGATACTAAGTCAAGGACAGCACAGCCCCATGATAGCTTGTCCCCATTCCCTGTTCTCTGGCCCCCAGCAGAGACTGGTGTTTGTTACTGGTGACTCCCACACAGGAAGACTGCTGTCTCTTTTCTGGATGCTCTGCTTGTTATGCTCACCACTCTACACTCATCCCAGTATCAGAAACAATGCAGGAATTTCCCCGCCTTAGACTCCCTAGCCCCAGAGAGAAGGAACTACTTCTCTCCTAAGTGGCTTACAAATTCCTATTTCCTTTTTTCTTTTTTCTTTCTTCTTCTTCTTTTTTTTTTTTTTTTTTTTTTTTTTGGTCTTTTTATGGTCTTTTTAGGGCCAAGCAGCTGATACTTTTTTTTTTTTTTTTTTTTTAGGGCCACACCCACAGCATGTGGAAGTTCCCAGGCTAGTGGTCAAATTGGAGCTTCAGCTGCTGGCCTACACCACAGCCACAGCAACACAGGATCTGAGCTGCATCTGTGACCTACACCATAGCTCACGGCAACACCAGATCCTTAACCCACTGAACAAGGCCATGGATTAAACCCACCTCCTCACAGAGACAGCATTGTGTCCTTAATCCACTGAGCCATAACAGGAACTCCCTTTGATAGCGATTTTTAAGTGCACATGATAAATCAACATTTAAAACAAATTTCTTCATCTGAGTTCTCCTTTTCTAGTTCCACCTCCTTTTTTTTTTTTTTTTTTTTTGTGAGATGGGCATGATAAATCTTGCTGAAAAACAACAAAAAAGAGGGAGTGGCAGATTAAAATGGAGTTATTACAGAACTGCATTGCTACATTTTTTTCCCTGATTATAGACAATGGTAATTTTTTCATTTGTCAATCCCGCACAAATGTATTCTCTTATTTTCCTCACAAGTCATGAATATCTTCTTTAGGGCATACAGGAGAAGTTGTAATAACACATTTGATAGCTCTAAATAATTCTCTGATATCAATGTACACAGTGAATGTCATTAATGGGAAACTCTTCGAATGGGCCCTGAAAATAGCCAATAACTCAACTTGTCAGCATTTTGATCACTACAGCCCTCAATTTAACATGATGAAATATCGGATTCAGTTTAGTAGTTTCAAAAGCAATGAATAGAAATGATGAAATCTCTTCTCTCAGGCAAAGAGACTGCAAATTATTCTACACAGACACTTATTTCTAATCATGTCATTTCAATTTACTTCTCAGTTGCCTGATATTAGAAGTCTTTGTCCAGGAATTGGATGAGAATTTAATCATCTTTTCGGAGTTTGAGGCTCAATCTCATGGACCAACTGAATATCTTATCAGCAACTGAGTGGCAATGCTTCTTATCAATGTTTTGTTGTGGTTTTTTGGGTTTTTTTTGTTTTTTTGTTTTTTTGTCTTTTTAGGGCTGCACCCATAGCATAAGGAAGTTCCCAGGCTAGGGGTGGAATTGAAGCTGCAGCTGCCGGTCTACACCACAGCCACAGCAACACCACATCCAGCGCATCTGTGACCTACACCGCAGCTCATGGCAACTCCAGATCCTTAAGCCACTGAGCAAGGCCAGGGACCAAACCAGAGTCCTCATGGATGCTAGTCAGGTTCGTTACAGGTGAGCCACAATAGGAACTCCCCTATTGCCTACACTTTCTTATCTCTTTTCTCTTCTTCCCTTCCAAGCTTATTTCTGAACATCCTAGAATTAGCTCTCTTTCAGATGGGATTTAACTATTATGTCAGGGTGGTGGTCACCTTGGATGTGGCTTGTCCCTCTTTATTCCCTTCAAGACTCAGATGAGGCCCCCTTTTTTTTTTCCCTAAAAACTCACTTCCGCCCCCTCCAAATACCCTCAGCTGGGGTGAAGGAGAAGAAACAGATGTCCTCAGGTAGCCTAGCATGGAGCTGCATCATGGGGTCTCTCTCCCAGAGCTCATGCTTCTCCAGGGCGTGGTAACAGTTAAAGGATCACATGCATGCACATTTATGCTGTCTTCCTAGGAGATTCTCCAATAACCACTACAGTGGGTATCAAATGTTCTTTTGCATATGGAATTCGTCTCACGCCTGCCTTAACACTCATTTTCCCTTCTCTCTTCTCCCATCTGTCTCCTACTTTGCTCCTCTAGGATAATCATCCATATACTCTCGGAGTGGTGCTTTAGGTCATGGGTTCCCTGAGGGCAGGAACTTCATCTGCTTCCTTTTATCCAGAGAGCCTAGCATGGTGGTAGGAAGGGCTCAGTAAATACCATGAAATGAATGGCTGAATGGTTGAAACTTACAGACATCGCAATCAGAGAAATGTTGGAGAAGGTATGGAGAAAAGGGAACCTTCCTACACTGTTGGTGAGAGTGTGAATTGGTACAACCATTATGGAAAACAGTATGGAGATTCCTTGGAAAACTGAAAATAGAGCTACCATTTGATCCAACAATTCCACTCCTGGGCATCTATCCAAAGAAAAACCATAATTTAAAAAGATACACGTACTCCAGCATTCATTGCAGCACTGTTTTCAATAGTGCAACCTAAATGTCCATCGACAAAGGAATGGATAAAGAAGATGTGGTACATATATACAATGAAATATTATTCACCCATAAAAAAGAAATAATGCTATTTGCAGTGACATAAATGGACTTAAAGATTTTCACACTGAGCAAAGTAAATCAAAGATCATATGATATCACTTATATATGGAGTCTAATAAAAATGATGCAAATGAACTTATTTAAAAAACAGAAACAGACTTTGGAGATGAACTTAAGGTTACTAAAGGGGACAGATGGGGGATGGACTGGGAGTTTGGGACTGGCATATGTATGCTATTTATATGGAATGACTGGTCAACAGGGACCTGCTGTATAGCACAGGGAACTTCACCCATTATTCCGTGATAAGCTATATAGGAAAAGAATCTGAAAAAGAATGGATGTGTGTACATGTATAACTGAATCACTTTTCTGTACAACAGAGATTACTACAACACTGCAAATCAACTATTCTTAAATAAAACCTAAAAAAATGAAAACAAAGAAAAGAAAACAAACTTATAGCTACCAGAGGGGAAATTTGGAGTTTGGGATTAACACACATGGCTACATATAAAATAAATAACTAACAAAGACCTACTGTACAGCTCAGGGAACTCAATGTTTCGTAATAACCTATAAGGGAAAATATTCTGAAAAATATATATAGATTGGAATCACTTTGCTGCATACCTGAAACTAACACAACATTGTAAGTAAACAGTACTGGTGTGTCTGCTGTGGCTCGGCAGGTTAAGAACCCAACATAGTGCCTGTGAGGATGGGGGTTCAACTCCTGGCCTCGCTCAGTGGGTTAAGGATCTGGAATTGCTGCAAACTGTGGTATAGGTTAAGGATGCGGCTCAGACCTGGTGTTGCTATGGCTGTGGTGTAGGCTGTCAGTTGCAGCACTGTTTCAACCCCTAGCCTGGGAGCGAACTTCCATATGCTGCAGGTGTGGCCTTAAAAAAGAAAAACCAACCAAAAAAAAAAAAAAAACCCAAAAAATTTAAGTCAGCTATGCTTCAATTTTTAAAAATTTGTTTTAAATTAAATCAGTAGAAAAAAATTACGCAATTAAAAAAAAATCAGAGAAACATTGACTTGATTACTTCTTTTCTGTAATTATGGATTACTTGCAAATACGTTCTAATGGGATTTTATTTTTGCTTCTAAACCCAGCTCTTGTGTAAAAAGCAGACTCACTCTTGGAGATGGTAATTCTTTTTAGTATTAAAAAAAATTTTTTTTTTTGTCTTTTTAGGGCTGCACCCAGGACATATGGGGGGTTCCAGGCTAGGGGTCAAATCAGAGCTGCAGCTGCCAGCCTACACCACAGCCATGACAACACAGGATCAGAGCCACATCTGCAACCTACAGCACAGCTCAGGGCAACACTGGATCCTTAACCCATTGAGCAAGTACAGGGATTGAACCTTCGTCCTCGTGGATTCTAGTCAGACTCATTTCCCCTGAGCCATGATGGGAACTCCAAACAAATTTTTTACTCTGGTTGATTTACAATGTTCTGTCAATTTCTACTGCACAGCAAAGTGACCTGGTCATGCATATATATACACTCTTCTCACATTATCTTCCATCATGTTCTATCACAAGTGACTGAATAGATTTCCCTATGCTATACAGCAGAACCTCATTGCTTATCCATTCCAAATATAATAGTTTGCATCTATTAACCCCAAACTCCCCATCAATCCCACTCCCTCCTCCTTCCCTTGGCAATCACAAGTCTGCTCTCTATGTCTGTGATACTGCTCCTGTTCTGTAGATAGGTTCATCCGTGCCATATTTTAGATTCCACAAATAAGTGATATCATATGGTATTTGTCCTTCCCTTTCTGACTTACTTCGCTTAGTATGAGAATCTCCAGTTCCAACCACGTTGCTGCAAATGGCATTATTTCATTCTTGTTTATGGCTGAGTAGTCTTCCACTGTGTATATGTACTACATCTTCTTAATCCATTCATCTATTAATGGACATTTATGTTGTTTCCATATCTTGGCTATTGTGAGTGGTGCTGAAATGAACATAGGGGTGAGTGTACCTTTTTGAATGAAAGTTTTGTCCAGATATATGCCCAGGAGTAGGATTGCTCGATCACATGGTAGTCCTATATTTTGTTTTCTGAGATAAATCCATACTGTTTTCCAAAGTGGTTATACAATTTACATTCCTTACAACAGTGTAGGAGGGTTCCCTTTTCTTCACACCCTCAAGCATTTGTTATTTGTAGCCTTATTAATGATAGCTGTTCTGACCAGTGTGAGGTGGTACCTCATTGTAGTTTTGACTTGCATTTCTCTAATAATTAGTGATTTTGAGCATTTTTCAGGTGCTTGTATTTCTTCTTAGAGAAATGTCTATTCAGGTCTTTTGCCCATTTTTCCATTGCATTTTTTTGGGGTTTTTTTCTATTGAGTTGTATAAGTTGTTTGTATATTCTGGAGATTAAGTCCTTTTTCAGTTGTATTGTTTGCAACTATTTTCTTCCATTCTGTAGGTTGTCTTTTCATTTTTTAATGGTTTCTTTTGCTATGCAAAAGCTTCTAAGTTAGATTAGGTCCCATTGGTTTCCTGTTTTTTTTTTTGTTTTGTTTTTTTTTTTTTTGGTATTTCTATTGCTTTGGGAGACTGACCTAAGAAAACATTGTATGGTCAGGGTCAGAGAATGTTTTGCCTATGTTCTCTTCTAGGATTTATGGTATATTGTCTTATGTTTAAGTCTTTAAGCTATTTTGAGTTTATTTATGGTGTGAAGGTGTGTTCCAGTTTCATTGATTTACTTGCAGCCGTCCAGTTTTCCCAGCACCACTTGCTGAAGAAACTTTCTTTTCCCCATTTTATATTCTTGCCTCCTTTGTCAAAGATTAATTGACTGTAGTTGTCTGGGTTTATTTCTGGGTTCTCTATTCTGTTCCATTGGTCTGTATGCCTGTTTTTGTAACAGTACCACACTGTATTGATTATTGTAGCTTTATAATATTGTCTGAAGACTGTGAGAGTTATGCCTTCTGCTTGGTTTTCCTTCCTCAGGATTTCTTTGGCAATTCTGGGTCTCTTATGGTTCCATATAAATTTTTGGATTGTTTGTAGTGAAAATGTCATGGGTAATTTATATTAAACCTGTATATTGCCTTGAGTAGTATGGCCATTTTAACTATATTGATTCTTCCAGGAGCATGGGATATCTTTCCATTTCTTTGAATCCTCTTTAATTTCCTTGTTTTTGTTTTATAGGTCTCAGCATATAAGCCTTTCACTTCATTGGTCAGGTTTATTGCAAAGATACCACCAAAAAAGAAAATTTTAGGCAGATATCTTTGATGACTATAGATGCAAAAATTCTCAACAAAATTTTAGCCAACCAAATCCAATAACACATAAAAAAGATCATGCACCATGACCAAGTGGGATTCATCCCAAGTTCACAAGGATGGTTCAATGTACACAAATCAATCAAAGTCATATACCACATTAACAAAAGAAAAGCTAAAAACCACATGATCATCTCAATACTTGCAGAAAAACCATTTGACAAAAATCCAACATCCATAAAGAATAAAAACACTTATCAACATGGGTGTAGAGGGAACATATCTTAACATAATAAAAGTATTTATGACAAACCCACAGTCAATATAATACTTGACAGAGAAAAGCTGAAAGCCTTCCTGCTGAAATCTGGAACAAGTCAAGGATGCCCACTCATACAACTTTATTCAAAATAATATTGGAAGTCCTAGCTACATCATTCAGACAAATGAAAGAAATAAAAGGTATCCATACTGGAAGAGAAGAGGTAAAATTGTCACCATATGCAGACAAAATGATACCATATATAGAAAACCCTAAGGACTCCACACAAAAACTACTCAAACCGATCAATGAATTCAGCAAAGTAGCAAGATATAAGATTAATGTTCAGAAATCAGTTGCATTTCGGTTTACTAAAAATAAAATATTAGAAAAGGAATATTAAAAATACCTTTTAAAATACTAATTTAATTTTCTTGTATTTGGCTCCATCAACTATTTCTATGCCTCACCACTTCCCCAAGTCCAGCTTGATTTCTGTTACTCGTTTTCTGTCTGACTATATTTTCTGGCCAACTGTCTCCCTCTCAATCTTCCTGATTGTGCAGACAACCTTGGAAATCCCACTTCCCACCAGAAGAGTCTCCCTATGCCCACCCCTCGCCACCAAATCAAATTTGCTCTTCTGTTTAAAAAAATATATCAAAACACTCCTATGGGCCCTGGTTTTGTGAATATCTTATGAACATATTGAATATTTTCATTGCTCTTTTCTAAGTTAGTAATTTATCTATTTATTTTAAAATGTTATTGCTGTATGGTTGACTTATAAAGATGTGCTAGTTTCAAGTGTACAGCAAAGTAACCAGTCACACATATACATATATCCATTCCTTTTCCGAATCTTTTCCCATATAGGTTATTATAGAATATTGAGTAGATTTCCCTGTGTTAAATAGTAGGTCCTTGTTAGTTACCTGCTTTAGACACTAGTGGGTATACGTTGTTCCCTTCTTCGTAATTCATCTCCACCCTCCCCATTGCTCTTTTCTTTTGTATGTCCTTCTCGAATGCTATCCCTTTTTTCCTTTTTTTTTTTTTTTTTTTTTTGCTTTTTAGGGCTGCAACCACAGCTTCTGGAGGTTCCCAGGATAGGGGTTGAATCTGAGCTGCAGCTGCCAGCCTACACTATAGCCACAGCAACGCAGGACCTGAGCCACACCTGCAAACTACACCACAGCTCACTGCAACACCGGATCCTTAACCCACTGAGAGGCCAGGGATCGAACCTGCGTCCTCATGGATACTAGTCAGGTTCATTAACTGCTGAGCCATGATGGGAATTCCTCAAATGCTATTCTTGATGGCCAGTGATCAGGAGTCATATCCATTTAGTTTTCTTTTCATCTCCCTCAGTAAAGAATGAGCAGCTTTCTAAATGACTTTTCGTAACTTCAAGGATGGGGAGATTCATGATGAATTGATCATGCTTGTCGGTGGCGGGATAGAAAATGATCAGTCTATCTTAGAGCAGGCTTCCTCATTAAAGAGTAAGTCATGGTGATGATAAGAACAGTTTCAGATTTCCGGCAGTCTCTATGCCTGAGCACATTACGCCGGCATCCTACTCAGAAATTATGCCAAGACATACTCTCAAAAAATCCACCATCGTTATATCTTTCTTTAAATATCTTCTAAGTCATAAATGCATAATGCATAAACAAGTTCTAGCTATTTTGTGCATTAAGAGTAATGAAACAGTATTTCAGTTGCCTTATCCTCAAAAACGGAAACAACCGTTAGCTTTTATTTCTAAATGTTTAATTCATCACCACAACCATCATCATCTGGACTGCAGATGGCAGACAAACTTTCTGGAACTCTCCTTCTAATTAAACAGCGTTTCCTTGAATGGTTCTGTAGAAAGAATGCCCTGTATTTATATTCCTCACAGCTCTTCTATGCATTTTGCCCAAGTTTACAAGCATATTTGGGATGAGAATGAGCTCACTAAAGAGCAAGTAGATTCTGTCAAATTGAGTGAAAGAGAAAAACTAAACCAAAGACTAGAGGAAAAATACTTTTTTAATTTTTTGTTTGTTTATTTATTTTTTGGCTGTACCCACAGCATGCAGAAGTTCCCAGGCGAGGGACTGAACCCTAGTCACAGCAGTGACCAGCACTACAGCAGGGAACTCTAAAAAAAGCTTTTAAAGAGATTTTTTTCTTTAGTTGGGTTGGGTGGGTTGGGGTTGTTTAATTTTCATATAGCTTACTCAGTCTTTTTGTAAGGACACACATCATTTCCGTTCCTATTTTTGCTCATAAATACCTGACCATACATAACTCCTTTAATTAACAGCTCTCTAAAGTAGATGGAGTTTGCTGCCTTAGGAGACAGACACTAGGGGCTGGAAACCCCTGAGTTGCCTGGCAAGGTTCCAAGAGCCTAATCAAACTCTTGGTGCTGAAGAAACAGATCAGATCAAGATGTAAATGGCAGCAGCCGAGGCCGAGGCCACTGGGCACAGAGGAGAGGATGGACAGGAGGTAAGTTTGAGTCTCCCTCTGTCTTCCACGTCGAAAAGGCTGTCTTTAGATATGATCTTTGTGAACGCCAGTGATAGGCACAGATCTAATGCGCTCAAAAACCAGAGCACGCAGATGTTAGTAAAGCCAGCTTATTGGAATTTCTGGAACCAAGGGTTTCAACCATTTGACATAAGCCTTTGGTCATTAAGTATGAAACATATACACAGAACGTTTAAAGAAAAACAAAATAGATGAAACGAAGTTGGCGGAAACCTCGGCTCACAGGAATTGACACCAGTCTATAGCATGGGTGCTATAGTTTTATTTCTCAGGTTTGCTGCTTATTGTGTTAATTTCTGGGTTGCAGGTAACTGGGGCAAAAATTGTTGGGGATCCTATTGAATGAGCTGGCTGTGTGCTTTGAGAAATTGGTTCCATATTTCCCACATCTGAGATTAAAGTGGGACAGGCACATCGGTAGACTGAAATGTTTATGCCTGTTAATTACAGATTTGAACAGCATTTTATGTCCTTCTCTCTATTTCTTTACCCCTAGGTTGATCTGATACTTGACCGACAGGTGATATCCAGAGGGAAAATTAATATATTTTAAAGTTACATTGCACCTGCTAAATCATCACCTACGGCAGTCAGATGTGCAATCAGTCAGTACGTCATGTCAGCCCCCACCCAAATCATCCTGATCAGACAGCTCCAGCCCTGCTTCTGACTCAGGAAATCTAACAGCCTGGACCTCCCTTATTCAACTGCAGACACTTAACTAAGCACCCGCTCTGGGAAAAGCACAATGTTAGGCAGTGGAAGCAAGAAACTACAAAACTGTGAGGTGAAAGGAGTGTAGAACCACAAATTACACTCTGCGATTGTGCAAAGAACTGTGGCTAGACAGCCTTGGCCTTGGAGCAGGGCTAGAAACCACATGTCCTTTTGTTTGGCCCACTTGTTTTTCTTTTAAAAGGCTGTTTCCATATCTTTTTTTTTTCTGTTATATTAACACTACTAAGTTTATTAAAGTCATATGTATGGTATGCCTATCTATTTAGGAATTTTTTTATATAATGATTTTTTTTCCATTATAGCTGGTGTACAGTGTTCTGTCAAGTTTCCATTGTACAGCATGGCGACCCAGTTACACATATATGTATACATTGTTTTTTCCACATTATCATGCTTGTTTCCATATCTTAAAAGTAGGAGATCACACATACACACATGCAAATATTCTATTTCTTTTCTTTTTTTTTTCTTGTCTTTTTGCCTTTTCTAGGGATGCTCCCATGGCACATGGAGGTCCCCAGGCTAGGGGTCCAATTGGAGCTGCAGACACCGGCCTACGCCAGAGCCACAGCAACGCAGGATCCGAGCTGCATCTGCGACCTACACCACAGCTCACGGCAACGCCGGATCCTTAACCCACTGAGCAAGGCCAGGGATTGGACCCACAACCTCATGTTCCTAGTCGGATTTGTTAACCACTGCGCTACGATGGGAACTCCACAAACATTCTATTTCTATTTTCTCTCAAAAAATCAGAAAATCTGGGCCAGAATTACCCCTCAGACACAATTCCCTGGGTCTGAATAGTGATGCTTAGATGGCCTTGACCTCTCCAGGTCCAGACAGTCTTGCCAGTCCTGTTACAGCCATGGCTCTCCCAGTTTGTCCTCCCTGCCTGGCCTCCTCTGCCTTGTGGTTTACTGCTCGATGTCCGTCTTATCGTGAGCACAATAGATCCTCAACTTAGATCTTGCTTAGATCCTCTCCTAAAACTGTCTGACTGTGAGAAAAGCATTTAGCCTTCCTTGCCTCTGTTTCCTCTTCTCTAAAAGAGGGATGATGACACTCACCTCCATGTCAAAATGAAGTTTGCACAACCTTGGAAAAATAGTATATGCGTGTGAGCTACTGTTGTTCATTTATTACTAAAGAAGCACATAATTCTATAATTAATTAATTGCTAATTGTTTGATCTATGACCATTAAATCACATAAGAAGTTAAATAAGTTCTTAATTCTACCTGACTTTTCTTTCTCTTTTTAAAAAACTTTTATGGCCCCACCAGCAGCATGTGGAAGTTCTCTAGCCAGCTGCAGCCACAGCAGCACCAGATCCTTTAATCCACTGATTCAATCCCTGGTGCCAGGCTGGGGATTGAACCTGCCCTTCTGCAGTGACCAGAGCCGCTGCAGTTAGATTCTTAAACCATGGCACCATGGCAGGAACTCCTCTACCTAACTTTTCTTCATTGTACATTATCATCAGCAGTATGTCAAGAGTAATCAATAAACTGTAATTTACAGATATAATTTCCTGGTATGGTCAGAAGCAGATTGACTATGAAATTAATAAGATGTCAGAACCCCTCATGTTCCTGGGCCATTTCCAAGGCCTAGGAGAGACCCTAGAAATATGTTCACATAGTCATATGTTTTTGTAAATTTTGGCCAAGTAAGAAATTTTCACCAGTTATGACAACCGCCTCTTTCTAATCCACCTTTTACCTTGTCATACTTGCCTAGGGTATCGGGTTTTAGGATGGCCTGGGCTTGGGGAGGTACAGATAAAGGGAGTTAAGCTGAGGAAACATTTATTTTTGGTGTAATGGGGCATGTTTATGTAGTTATGGTCACTTCTGCATAGTTGTTTACTGTTAGATGTCCAGGTATAGAGAAGGGCTTCCAGGAATACCACCATTGCCTGCCATGCTGACTCACCCAACACCGACACCAAGTGCAAGGCCGGAGATTATTCTGCAATATGACAGTTACTTCTCCACTCAGCCCTAGGTAAGAGGGCCACATGTGAGAAACAAGGCTTGGAGTATCTGGACTGAAGCTAGTCTGCAGAAATCTCTCCCAATTATCAGACACTCACAGCAAAACAATTAGTGGAAGATTTGGCACATGGGGGTTTTATCAAGGATAAAGGAAATCATTAAGAACATACAATTTTAAATACTCTATAAATTTCTTTCTTTCTTTTTTTTTTTTTTTTTTGATGGGGATTGTGAAAGTGAAAGTTGAGAAGAATTCTAGCTTTATAGAGCAATCTGGTGGCAGTACTGCAGGTATCTGAAATGTCTGTGTGTGAGGTCGTGTGTTTTCTACAGCCCAATATAGGGAAGGATGCATTCACCTGTCCAGTGTATCTTGTTCTGGCAGTCATTCCAGATGAAACAACCCATAAGGCTGACACTGATATAGTGAGCTCACCTACAAAATTGCCCAAATGCAAGAAAGAGGTTCCCAGTGATAAAAAAAAAAAGAAAGAAAGAAAGAAAAAAAAGTGCCAAAAAAGCCCTCCTACATATATCCATCAACAAGCCAATACATGGAAACTAACTGGTTCACAGAGACTCACCTACAGGAGTGAGAGTTCTGAGCCCCACATCAAACTCCCATGTGTGGGGATCTGGCACTGGGAGAAAGAGCCCCTGGAGTATCTGGCACTGAAGGCCAGTGGGGCTTGTGTGCAGGAGCTCCACAGGACTGGGGGAAACAGAGACTCCATTCTTAAAAGATGAACACAGACTTTCACATGCATTGGGTCCCAGGGCAAAGCAAAGTCTCCATAGGAATCTGGGTCAAACCTGACTGCAGTTCTTGGAGGACATCCTGGGAAAACAGGGGTGAATGTGGCTTGTTGTGAGGGAAGGATATTGAAAGCAAAGCTCTCGGGAATATTCAACAGCCGTGCCATTCTCTGGAAGTGGCCGTTTTGGGAAAATCTGGCCCCACCAATCAGTCAGGCTGAGAAGCCCCAGGGCAAACAACAATCCAAGTGGGATCACAGCCCCACCCCTCAGTAAACAGGCTACCTAAAGACCCCTCAGGCACACAGCTGCCTCTAATCCCATCCAGAGACTAAGCCCCACCCACCAGAGGGTTTAGAATCAGCTCCACCTACCAGGGGGCAGGCATCAGCCCCTCCCATCAGGAAGCCTACACCAAGCCCCCATACAACTTCAGCCACAAGGGAGGCAGCCACCAGAAGGAAGAGAGGCTACAACTCCATTATCTGTAAAAAGGTCACCACACCAAAAAACTATAAAAATGAAAAGACAGGAAACTATAACTCAGATGAGGGAGAAAGGAAAAACCCCAGAAAGTCAGCTAAGCGATGAGGAGATTCTCAGCCTCCAGGAAAAAGACTTTAGACCATTGATGCTGAAGATGATGCTAGACATTGGAAATAAACTGGAGGCAAAGATGGATAACTTACAGGAAACACTGAGCAAAGAGATACAAGATATAAAACTTAAACAAGAAGAGATGCAAAACACAATAACTGAAATAAAAAATTCACTAGAAGCAGCTAACAGCAGAATAGAGGAGGCAGAAGAACAAATGAGTGAGGTGGAGGACCGATTAGTGGAAATCACGGATGCAGAACAGAAAAGAGAAAAAAGATTGAAAAAAAATGAAGAGAGTCTCAGAGAATTCTGGGACAACGTTAAATGCACCAACATCTGTATTACAGGGGTGCCAGAAGGAGAAGAGAGAGAGAAGGGGACAGAAAAAATATTCCAAGAGATAATAGCCAAAAACTTCCCTAACATGGGAAAGGAACCACCCACTCAAATCCAGGAAGCACAACAAGTACCATATAAAATAAACCCAAGGAGGGACACCCCGAGACACATACTAATCAAACTGACTAAAATTAAAGACAAAGAGAAAATCTTGAAAGCAACTAGGGAAAAGAAACAAATAACACACAAAGGAACCCCGATAAGGTTATTGGCAGATTTTTCAGCAGAAATTCTGCAGGCCAGAAGGGAGTGGCATGATATACTTAACATGATGAGAGGAAAAAAAACCTCCAAACAAGATTCTATTACCCAGCAAGGCTCTCATTCAGATTTGAAGGAGAAATCAAAACCTTCACAGATAAGCAAAAGTTGGGAGAATTCAGCAACACTAAACCACCTTACAACAAATACTGAAGGAACTTCTCTAGGCAGAAAAGAAAAGATAGCAACAGGAAACAAAAATTCCACAAATGACAAGGCTCACCAGTCAAGGTATATATACAGTAAAGATACAAAATCATCCATGCACAATTATACCACCAAAATCAGAAATCATGAGAAGAGGTGGGTACAAATGCAGGACACTGGAGATGAACTTGCAATTAAGAGATCAACAACTTAAAATAATCTCATATACATATAGACACTTATATGAAAACTTCAGAATAACTGCAAACCAAAAAATCTACAACTGATACACAAACAAAGAAAAATCAACTCAAATACAACACTAAAGATAGTCATCAAACTTGAAGAGGAGAGAACAAGAGAAGAAGGGAAGAAAAAGAGCAACAAAAACAAATCCAAAGCAATTAATAAAATGTCAGTAAGAACATACATATCAATAATTACCCTAAATGTTAATGGACTAAATGCCCCAACCAAAAGACATAGACTGGCTGAATGGATGCAAAAATAAGACCCATATATATGCTATCTTCAAGAGACCCACTTCACTTCTAGGGACACATACATATTGAAAGGGAGAGGATGGAAGAAAATATTTCATGCAAACGGGTATCAAAAGAAAGCTGCAGTAGCAATACTCACAACAGACAAAATAGACTTTAAAATGAAGAATATCTTAAGGGACAAAGAAGGTCATTACATAATGATCAAAGGATCAAGCCAAGAAGAAGATTTAACAATTTTAAATATCTATGCACCCAACATAGGTTCACCACAATATATAAGGCAACTGCTAACAACATTAAAAGGACAAATAAACAATAATACAATAATAGTGGGGGACTTTAACACCCTACTTACAGCAATGGACAGATCAACCAGAGAGAAAATCAATAAGGAAACACAGGCCTTGAATGATGCATTAAACCAGATGGACTTAATTGATATATATATGACATTCCATCCAAAAGCAACAGAATACACATTCTTCTCAAGTGCACATGGAACATTCTCTAAGATGGATCACATCCTGGGCTACAAATCCAACCCCTCGGTAACTTTAAGAAAACTGAAATCATATTAAGCATCTTTTCTGACCACAATGCTATACAACTGGAAATCAACAACAAGAAAAAATCTGCAAAAAACACATACACGTGGAGACTTAACAATATGCTACTAAACAACCAATGGATCACTGAAGAAATCAAAGAGGACTTTAAAAAATACCTAGAAGCAAATGACAATGAAGATACAACACTCCAAAACCTATGGGATGCAGCAAAAGCCATTCTAAGAGGAAAGTTTATAGCAATACAAGCCCACCTCAGGAAACAAGAAAAAGCTCAAATAAACAAGCTAACTTTACATCTAAAGCAGCTTGAGAGAGAAGAATAGACAAGACCTAAAGTTAGTAGAAAGAAAGAAATCATAAAGATCAGAGCAGAAATCAATGAAATAGAAACAAAGAAAACTATAGACAAGATCAATTAAATGAAAAGCTAGTTCTTTGAAAAGATCAACAAAATTGATAAACCCTTAGCCAGACTTATCAAGGAAAAAAGAGGACTCAAATCAATAAAATTAGAAATGAAAGAGGAGACGTAACAATGGACATCACAGAAATACAAAGGATCGTAAGAGACTACTATATGCAACTATAAGCCAATAAAATGGAAAACCTGGAAGAAACGGACACATTCTTAGAAAAGTACAATCTTCCAAGACTAAACCAAGATGAAATAGAAAAGATGAATAGATCAATCATAAGTACTGAAACTGAAAATGTGATTAAAAAACTTCCAACAAACAAAAGTCCAGGACCAGATGGCTTCACAGGCAAATTCTAGCAAACATTTAGGGAAGTGCTCACCTCTCCTTTGAAACTATTTCAAAAAACTGCAGAGGAAGGGATACTCCCAAACTCATTCCATGAGGCCACCATCATCCTGATACCAAAACCAGACAAAGATACCACACACAAAAAAAGAAAACTACAGGCCAATTTCACTGGTGAACATCGATGCAAAAATCCTCAACAAAATACTTATACGACATTCCATCCAACAATACATTAAAAGGATTGCACATCATGATCAAGTAGGATTTATCCCAGGGATGCAAGGGTTCTTCAATGTCTGCAAATCCATCAGTGTGATACACCACATTAACAAACTGAAGAATAAAAAACATATGATCCTCTCAATAGATGCAGAAAAAGCCTTTGACAAAATCCAACACCCATTTCTGATAAAAACCCTTCAGAAAGTGGGCATGGAGGGAACCTACCGTAATATCATAAAGGCCATATATGACAAACTCGCAGAAAACATCATTCTCAATGGTGAAAGGCTGAAAGAATTCCCGCTGAGATCAGGAACAAGACAAGGATGTCCACTCTCACCACTACTCTTCAACATAGTTCTGGAAGTCCTAGCCACAGCAATCAGAGAAGTAAAAGAAATAAAAGGAATCCAAATCGGAAAGGAAGAAGTAAAACTATCCCTATCTGCAGATGACATGATACTATACCTAGAAAATCCTAAAGACTCTACCAGAAAACTGTGAGAGCTCATCCATGAATTTGGCCAAGTCGCAGGATACAAAATCAATACACAGAAATCAATGGCATTTCTATACACTAACAATAAAAGAGCAGAAAGAGAAATTAGGGAAGCAATCCCATTTACCATCACATCCAAAAGAATAAAATACCTAGGAGTAAACCTACCTAAAGAGACAAAAGACCTGTAATCAGAAAACTATAAGACACTGATGAAAGAAATCAAAGATGACACAAATAGATGGAAAGATATACCATGCTCATGGATTGGAAGAGTTAATATTATCAAAACGACTATTCTACCTAAGGCAATGTACAGATTCAATGCAATCCCTATCAAATTACCAAGGACATTTTTCACAGAACTCGAACAAAATATATATATATATTTTGTCTTTTTGCCATTTTCTTGGGCCGCTCTTGCGGCATATGGAGGTTCCCAGGCTAGGGGTCAAATCGGAGCTGTAGCTGCCAGCCTACACCAGAGCCATAGCAAAGCAGGATCCGAGCCACATCTGTGAACTATGCCACAGCTCACGGCAATGCTGGATCCTTAACCCACTGAGCAAGGGCAGGGACCAAACCCGCAACCTCATGGCTCCTAGTCAGATTCGTTAACCACTGCGCCACGATGGGAACTCCTCGAACAAAATATTTTAAAGTTTGTTTGGAAGCACAAAAGACCCAGGATAGCCAAAGACATCCTGAAAAAGAAAAATGGAGCTGGAGGAATCAGGCTCCTGGACTTCAGACTATACTACAAAGCAACAATCATCAAAACCATATGGTACTGGCACAAAGACAGAAATATAGATCAGTGGAACAGGATAGAAAGCTCAAAATTAAACCCATGCACCTACAGTCAACTAATCTCTTGACAAAGGAGGCAAGAGACAGTCCCTTCAAGAAGTGGTGCTGGGAAAACAGGACAGTCACATGTAAAAGAGTGAAATTAGAACACTTCATAACACCATACACAAAAATAAACTCGAAATGGATTAAAGACCTAGATATAAGACCAGACACTATAAGACTCTTACAGGAAAACATAGGCCAAACCCTCTCTGACATAAACCACAGCAACATCTTCTCAGATCCACCTCTTAAACTAATGACAGTGAAAACAAAAATAAACAAAGGGGACCTAATCAAACTTACAAGTTTCTGCACAGCAAAGGAAACCCTAAACAACACAAAAAGACAACACACAGAATAGGAGAAAATCTTTGCAAATGAAGCGACTGACAAGGGATTAATATCCAAATTTTACAAACACCTTCTGCAGCTCCATATCAAAAAAACAAACAACCTCATCAAAAAATGGGCAGAAGATCTAAACAGACAGTTCTCCAAAGAAGACATATGGATGGCCAAAAAGCACATGAAAAGATGTTCAACATCACTCATTATTAGAGAAATGCAAATCAAAACCATTATGAGGTACCACCTTACACCAGCCAGAATGGCCATCATCAAACAGTCTACAAACAGTAAGTGCTGGAGAGGGTGTGGAGAAAAAGGAACCCTAGTACACTGTTGATGGGATTGTGAATTGGTGCAACCACTGTGGAAAACAGTATGGAGATTCCTCAGAAAACTAAAAATAGAGCTACCGTTTGATCTAGCAATCCCACTCCTTGGCATCTATCCAGAGAAAACCATGACTCATAAAGACACATGTACTCCGATGTTCATTGCAGCACTATTTTCAATAGCCAAGACATGGAAACAAGCTAAATGTCCATCGACAGAGGAGTGGATCCAGAAGATGTGGTACATATACACAATGGAATATTACTCAGCCATTAAAATGAACTAAATACCAGCATTTTTAGCAACATGGATGGACCTAGAAACTATCATGCTAAGTGAAGTCAGCCATACAATGAGACACCAACATCAAATGCTTTCACTGACATGTGGAATCTGAAAAAAGGACAGATGGAACTTCTTTGCAGAACAGATGCTGACTCACAGACATCGAAAAACTTATGGTCTCCGGAGGAGACAGTTTGAGGGGTGAGGGGGGATGTGCTTGGGCTGTGGGATGGAAATCCTGTGAAATCGGATTGTTATGATCATTATACAACTACACATGTGATAAATTCATTTGAGTAACAAAAAAACAAGCCAATGCATGTAGAAGATATTTGACGAAAAGCACATGAAAAGATTTTCAGCATCACAAATTATTAGAGAAATGCACATCAAAATGACAATGAAGTATCACCTCACACATCAGAATGGTCATCATCAAAAAGCCTACAAACAATAAGTGCTGGAGAGGGTGTGGAGAAAAGGGAACCCTCTTACACTATTGGTGGGAATGTAATTGGTGTAGCCACTATGGAGAAAAGTATGGGGGTTCCCTCAAAAAAGAAATATAGAACTACCATATGATCCAGCAATCCCATTCCTGGGTATATATCTATCCAGAGAAAACCATAATTTGAAAAGATATATGAACCCCAAAGTTCATTGCAGCGCCATTTATAGTAGCCAAGACATGGAAACAACCTAAATGTCATCAACAGAGGAGTGGATAAAGAAGATGTGATATATATATGCAATGGAATATTTGTCAGAAAAAAGAACAAAATAATACCATTTATAGCAACATGGATGGGCTTAGAGATTATTACACTAAGTGAAGTAAGTCAGAGAAAGACAAATATATGATATCACATATATGGAATCTTATAAAATATACAAAAGAACTTATTTATAAAGCAGGAACAAACACACAGATTTCAAAATCAAACTTATGGTTACCATAGGGGAAACTGTGTTGGGGAAGGATAAATTAGGAGACTAGGAATAACATATACACAGTACTGCTTATAAAATAGATAATTCACAAGGACCTACTGTATAGCACAGGGAACTCTACTCAATAGGTTGTAATAATTATATGGGGAAAAAGAATGGATATATGTATATGTATAACTGATTCACCCTGATGTACACTTTGTAACTATACTCCAACTGCACAACATTTTAAGTCAACTCTCCTCCAATAATTTTTTTAAAAAGAAGTAATTTGATTACCAATTTATATGGTTCTACACAATATAATAGCAATTAAAATGTATTTGAGAAAATAAATAAATAAAATAAAAATGTATTTGAGGAGTTTCTGCTGCGGCTCAGTGGTAACAAACCTGACTAGTATCCATGAGGACTCGGGTTCAATCCCTGGCCTCCCTCAGTGGGTTAAGGATCCGGCTTTGCCATGAGCTGTGGCGTAAGTGGCAGATGTGGCTCAGATCCCATGTTTCTGTGGCTGTGGCATAGGTCAATAGCTCCCATTCAACCTCTAGCCTAAATGCTGCAGGTGTGGCCCTACAAAGCAAAAAATATATATATATATAGTATTTGCATTGCGCTTCAGCAAATCTTAAATTCAGATTAATTTTGTGCACTTTTTTGAATTATTAGCTGTATCAAAATTTAAATAAAATGAAAAGCAGTATCCTACTCAAGCCAAAAACATATTCTGGAAGAAAGAAGACTGCAGGAGCTTCAAAATATCCAAATTTTCTTACTGTGTCTCAAGGAAATTACAATCTGTCTGGAGCAAAATCATGAAGTTAAGGGAAAGGACCAAAACAGCTCAAACAAACAGAAGCAATAAAAATAGAAACAGAAGTAATAAAAATAGCAACAGAATAGATTAATATATTTGTGAGAATGAGAATGCTTTCAGAGGGAAAAATAATATAGGAAAAAGTTAAGAGGAGAGAAATTATAATTCCACAGAAACAGCCCAGATGTCCAGCACAACAGCTCATCTTGAGGAATAAGTTGAAAACCACATCCCCCCTTGGAGTTTCCATCGTGGCTCAGAGGCTAACAAACCCTATTCATACCCATGAGGATGAGGGTTAGATCCCTGGCCTCCCTCAGTGGGTTAGGGACCTGAGCTGTGGCCGGCAGCTACCACTCCAATTCGACTCCTAGCCTGGGAACCTCCACATGACACAGGTGCGGCCCTAAAAAGACAAAAAAAAAAAAGAACCACCTTCCCTTTCATCCTATTGCTACAAAAGGCAATACAGTGTTCAACATCGTTCAGTTGATGGCAGTGTTTCTTTCAAAATGGTGATCCTAATGATATGTAAAGACAACTGAAAATAAATGTAAAATAAACAAAAAGATGAGTCTCAGATATTTTGAGAAGAAAAAAAAAATTTTTTTTTTTTTGGTCTTTTTGCTATTTCTTGGGCCGCTCCCTCGGCATATGGAGGTTACCAGGCTAGGGGTCTAATCGGAGCTGTAGCCACAGGCCTACGCCAGAGCCACAGCAACTCGGGATCCGAGCCGCGTCTGCAACCTACACCACAGCTCACGGCAACGCCGGATCGTTAACCCACTGAGCAAGGGCAGGGACCGAACCCGCAACCTCATGGTTCCTAGTCGGATTCGTTAACCACTGCGCCACGATGGGAACTCCGAAAAAAAATTTTAAGTGGTGAAATTATTTTGAGATCTGGGCTAGCTCAGACCAACGCTAACATTGCATTCGTTGTTTGTAAACTGTTTTCAATGAGACAGACACAAATGACATCAGACATGTGCTCTGTCTGAATGACCATATTCAGAATTCTGAGACACAGAATACAAAGAGGCTGTGTTTACTTGATTGTATGCAAGTCAAACAAAAAGCATGCTGGACCAGCGTCCTTTTTTCTTTTTAGGGCCACACCTGTGGCATATAGAAGTTCCCAGGCTAGGGGTCAAATCAGAGATGCAGGTGCTGGCCTGCACCACAGCCACAGCAACTCAGAATCTGAGCCATTTCTGCAACCTACACGACAGCTCAAGGCAACACTGGATCCTTAGCCCACTGATAGAGGCCAGGGATCAAACCCGCATCCTCATGGATACTGCTCTGGTTTGTTTCTGTTGAGCCACAGCAGGAACTTCCTGGACCAGCATATTAAAGAACAATGAGAATTCAGTTATTATTCCTGGAGCACCAAAAATAGTTACAGTTGTTAAATTTTAAGTGAAAGAGTATTGTCCTACCTGGGTCATAATGAAAAGTGAAGTTCTTAAATAATAGGAATTTTTAAGAGAAATCACGTAATTACTGAATTTCATCCATTGTGCCAACAGGACTTGGAAAAGTATCAAAGTGAAAAAACAAATGTGACCTATTTATCTGATAAATCCATTCCATTACTATAGATTCTATACTGATCCCTTGGCAATAACCACATAAAATTGTTACAAAAGGAAATCCTATGAGCAATTTATTTATTTTTTTGTACAAATGAAAATCAGCTATTTCTGGGAGTTTCCTTTGTGGCTCAGTGGTTAATGAACCCAACTAGAGTCCGTGAGGATGCAGGTTCAATCCCTGGCCTCGCTCAGTGTGTCAAGGATCCAGCATTGCAGTGAGCTGTGCTGTAGGTCACAACTCGGCTTGGATCCCACATTGCTGTGGCTGTGATGTAGGCGGCAGCTACAGCTCCAATTTGACCCCTAGCCTGGAAATTTCCAAATGCCGTGTGTGTGGCCCTAAAAAGCAAAGGAAAAGAAAGAAAGAAAGAAAGAAAGAAAGAAAGAAAGAAAGGAAGGAAGGAAGGAAGGAAGGAAGGAAGGAAGGAAGGAAGGAAAGAAGGAAGAAAGAAAGAAAGAAAGAAAGAAAGAAAGAAAGAAAGAAAGAAAGAAAGGAAGGAAGGAAGGAAGGAAGGAAGGAAGGAAGGAAAGAAGGAAGAAAGAAAGAAAGAAAGAAAGAAAGAAAGAAAGAAAGAAAGAAAGAAAGAAAGAAAGAAAGAAGGAAAGAAAGAAAATTAGCTATTTCTTCAACCAATAAAATAAGTTCTGGACAATCAAAACCTGTCATTGAAAAACATTTGTCTTCTATTGTGCAGCCATGTAGAAGTTATTAGAGATAAGGACCAAGATCTGTGTGACTAGGTAATCCCTCCCTTCTCATTAGACAAAAATTGCCTCTTAGGACAAAATGTCATTAACTACTTTGGTATTTTTACAACAGCTTTGTTTGCCTTTCAGAAAAAATTTGATGAAGCTGATGAAACACACATACTACCTTGGATTATTTTGAAAAGTAAGTATAATGAGGTGGTCCATGCCTAATAGCACTGGGGCTGGGAATAGACAGAACAAGCCTTGCCTATTTGTTTGCTAAGGCTGGAGAATGGGTCTATCTACTTGTATCTATACTAAAAATTCTCCATTGAAAAAGTTAATATTTTTAGGGCGTTCCCACTTTGGCTCAGCATGTTATGAACCTGACTGGTATTTATGAGGATGTGGGTTTGATCCCTGGCCCTGCTCAGTGGGCTAAGGATCCAGCGTTGCCATGAGCTGTGGTGTAAGTTTGCAGATGCAGCTTGGATTCCGAGTTGCTGTGGCTGTGGCGTAGGCCAGCAACTGCAGCTCCGATTCGACTTCTAGTCTGGGAACTTCCTTATGCCGAAAGTGCAGCCCTAAAATGCAAAAAATAAAATTAAAAAGTTAATGTTTTGATTCAAGATACCTCATAAAATTCCATCTGTATATCACCAATTACTTGCTCAATAAATTCTTTTTTTTTTTTTTTTGAGTTAGTGTTTGGTAATAGCATTGAAGTTCAACTATTTAATATGTTTTATTTTGCTTTAAAAATAAATAAAATCACAGTTAAATGTAAAAAAAAAGTTAATTTTTTTGTTTGGTGGTAAAAGGGAAGAAAAACTGATTTTCTGTTCATTTAAGTGATGTACAAACCCAGATTTACTTATTAACTCACTTTGGCAGAAGCTACATCAAAATTTGGGAGGAAAACCTCTAAGTCGTTTTTCACTTTTCTATAGATTTTGGGCTCAAAAGTTTACAGGCCAGAAGGAAAACAATAAAAATGAAAAAGAAATAAATAGACATATTTAGGGGCACTAAGGAAAAAATTGTAATAAAAAATTTTTCAGAAGTTCCCGTCATGGCTCAATAGTTAGCAAACCTGAGTAGCATCCATGAAGACTCAGGTTCGATCCCTGGCTTTGCTCAGTGGGTTGGGGACCTGGCATGGCTGTGAGCTGTGGTGTAGGTCACAGACGGGGCTGGGAAGCCGTGTTGCTGTGGCTCTAGTATTGGCTGGTGGCTACAGCTCTGACTGGACCCCTAGCCTGGGAACCTCCATATGCTCAGGTGCAGCCCTAAAAAGACAAAAATAAAAAAATTTTCAGAGCACAATAGAAGTGATAAATAGGATTTTTATTACTTGTTAACCTGATTAATGGAAAAGAATGAATTATATGAACAATAAAGATTTATGATTTGCTAAATTAACATGAAATACTTATATCAATGAAGATAACCTAAAATTCATAGTACATTTCCATCACTGCAGAAAACTTCCTTGTCCCAATTTTCAGTCAACATCCCCACCCCTACCCCCATAACCAGGACAACTGGTATTCTGATTCCTGACTCATAGCTTTTTTTTGACTGTTCTAGAGTTTAATATACATAGAATAATACTTTTTACTCTTTTGTGAATGTCTTTTTTCAGTCAGCATTATTGTATGTATCATGAGGTGGAATAATGGTTACAATAGCCTCCCATTGAATCCTACTTTCCTATTACATGTCCCTTTACACTGTTAACTTGCTACCCCTCCCATCTAGTGACAAGGTCTTTATCCCACTCCATGAAACCAGGATGCTTTTGTGACTTGATTGACCAATAGAATGTGATGAAAGTGATATTCTCTGACTTCTGAATCTAAGCCTTAAACAACTTTCACTTTTTGGCTTGGAATCCAGCAACTGTATAAGGACATCCGGGCCGTCCTACTGAAGAGACAGGCCACATGTGGAGAGAGGGAAGCCCCAGAGGATGGGAACACCACCTGGATAAGGTGGCTACATGGAGGTGCACTAAGGTGCCCAGCCCACAGCCGGCATCAAGGCCCCAGGATGCTGGTGAGGCTCTTGGGGATCTTCCCAGGCCAGTCTAGACAACGGCTAAATACAGATGCAGGGCTTAGCTTAGGCCAGACCAGCAGATGCAGAGGTAAACTTAGGTGAGACCAGAAGATGTAGGAGTAAGCCTAGGAAGACCAGCAGATGCAGGGGTAAGTCTAAGCGGGCCAGCAGATGCAGGTGTATGTCTTGGCCAGACAGCAGATGCAGGAGTAAGCCTAGGCAAGATCAGAAGATGTAGGAGTAAGCCAAGGCAAGACCAGAAAATGCCAGAGTAAGACCTGGAAGACCAGCAGAAGTGCCCCTCTCTCAATCCACAGAATTGTGAGAAATAATGAATTGTTTTAAGCCACTACACACACACACACACACACACACACACACATATGTTTGTTTTGTTTTGTTTTGTTTTGCTTTTGCTTTTTAGGGCCACACCCAAGACATATGGAGGTTCCCAGACTAGGGGTCCAATCGGAGCTACAGCTGCTGGCCACAGCCACAGCCACAGCAACACAGGATCCAAGCCATGTCTTTGACTTACACCAGAGCTCATGGAAACGCCAGATCCTTAACCAACTGAGCAAGGCCAGGGATGGAACCCGAAACCTCATGGTTCCTGGCAGGATTCGTTTCCATTGCACCACAACAGGAACTCCCTAAGTCACTATATTTTGAGGTGTTTTTCACACAGCACCAGACAACTGATAAACAGCAATTTGTTCCTTTTTACTGTTCAGTAGAATTTCATTATATTTATGTATTTCCAGCAGCAATGTATGAGAGTTACATTTGTAACTGTCCCCAATAATTTGTATGGTCAGTTTTAAAAATTTTAGCTGTTCCAGTTAGTGTAAATCTTAACTCATTGTGCTTTAAATTTGCACTCACTGATGACTAATGATGGTTAGCATCTTTTCATGTGTGCATTGGCCATTTTATCATTATAGTCATTTAATTTCTTTTGTGAAGTGCCTGTTTCAATTTTTGCACTTTTTTAAAAAAATCAGCTTTTTTTCTATTACTGAATAATAAGAATTCTTTGTATAGTCTACGTATGAGTCTTTTGTGAGATATTTTTATTGCAAATATTTTCTCTCAGTTGTGGCTTGCCTTTTTATTCTCTTGATATCTTTTGATCATGGAAATTTTGCAAGTTGATGGACTATGTCATAATTATTTTTAAGATAAAAATGTCTATGAAATATGTGCCATCTCAAAGGTCACAAAGAGATCCTATATTCTATGTTTTTTTTCTAGAACCTTTCGAGTTTTAACTTTGAGCTACATATATTTCATGTATGTTGAAAAAAATACATGTACATATATGCACAGTAAGTGGTCTGCTCCTTTGAATGAACCCTGACCAATTCACAGCTCAAGCAGCAGTAAAGTGTACACAACAGATCAGACCTGTAGCAGAACCTTCTCCTCTTCTCAGTTCCATTTATGATTTCTTTCTTTCTTTTTTTGTTTTTTGTTTTTGTTTTTTCGTTTTGTTTTGTTTTGCTTTTTAGGACTGCACCCCGGAGCACATGGAAATTCCCAGGCTAGGGGTTGAATCGGAGCTGTAGCTGCCAGCCTACACCACAGCAACAGCAACACCAGATCCTTAATACCAGGGATCACACCCGAATCCTTGGGAATCCTAGTTGGGTTCATTAACCACTGAGCCATGAAGGGAACTCCCTCCACTTACAATTTCAAGAGTTTTAGGTTAATTGGGAGGTAGCGGTCCACCCACATGGCATCCTTTTGTCTTCAGCCACAGTAAGGTTTCCCACATGTCCTATGACAGGTTGTTCTTTCTCAGTGGACCCCCAGCCCCTCATTTCTTTTCACATGCTAAGAAATGGAAATGCTGACTTTCTCTACAGTTTCTCTGGAGTGTAGCTGTCTTAATCTGTCCAGGAGTTCCCACTGTGCCCCAGTGGGTTAAGAACCCAACTAGGATCCATGAGAATGCAGGTTCAATGCCTGGCCTTGCTCACTGGATTAAGGATCCAGCATTGCTGCAAGCTGTGGCATAGGTGGCAGACTTGGCTCGGATTCTACATTGCTGTGGCTGTAGCTGCACCTCTGATTCGACCCCTAGCCTGGTAACTTGCATAAGCCACAAGTGTGCCTCTGCCCCAAAAAAGAAAGAAAAAAAACAAAAAAGCTGTCCAGGCTGCTATAAGAAAATACCATAGTCTGGGTGGCTTATAAACAACAGAAATTTGTTTCTCCCAGTTCTGGGGGCTGCAAGTCCCAGATTAAGGTGCCAGCATGGCCAAGGGAGGGTCTTCCTCTGAGACACAGACACTCCTTGTCTTCTCACATGGTGGGTGGGATCGAGGAATCTCTGGAGCCCCTTTTACAAGGGCACTAATCCCATGAATGAACTCTCATGACCGAATCACCTCCCAAAGGCTCCATCCCCAATACCAACACCTTAGAGGTTAGGATTTCTATGTATGAATTTGGGGGGAACGAAGACATTCAGATCACAGCAGTGGCTCTTTGCATATCTGTAGTTTGAACAGCCATCAAATGTTATGAGTTCAAGAAAGTGAGGGCGTGTTTGTTTGTTTTGTTGTTTTTGGCCATGCCCACGACAAGCAGATGTTCCAGGACCGGGGATTGAACCTGCACCACTACAGTAACCAGAGCCACAGCAGCAATAATGCCAGATCTTTAACCCGATGAGCCACCAGGGATGTGCAAGAAACTGAAGGTTTTAATTTTATGTGTTTAAAAGAGCAAACTTTGGAAAAATAGACGAAACAGCAGACTATCCTTCTTTTCCCACCCCAATCACAAATCAACTCTTCCTCACTGTACATGGGAACTTTTTGTAGCCTATGAAGCCTTGGGGTTTAGAATAGTGGTGGAGTTTGATTAATGAATGAGATTGGACTGGAAAACAAATCAAGGTTGAAGGCATTATTTATTGCTAAATATATTTTGTTTTTATAAACAGAAATGCAAGTGAACTTCTTGTTCCACAGACCTGGGTGCTGGAGAATCATTAATCACAGCTGTCTTCCCCTAAAGCTGTGGGTCCCCAACAAATGTTGGCATTCCAGTGCAAAAGCCCATTCCTTAGATAATAAGAATACCATCCACAGCTCATGCTGATTACAGAATCCAACCTATTTCCATTTAGCTCATCTCCTAGGAAAGAATTTTTTTCTAATTGTTTACCACGATTTTCTTTATTACTAGCCACTAGGCTTCTGTCTTAATGTAACAAAAGACAGAAAAAAGAGTTGGAAGATAAGTAATTTTTCACATGAGGAACAGCCTAGAAGCATTTACAAATGAGAGCAATTTAGACCATATCCCTTCCCATGATTTACAGAAAAGATCTGGAAGACGTAGGTTACTGCCTCTACAGCTGCGCCCTGCTTCTTTCTGAAAGTGTATTTCCCAGATGAAGGAATCAATAAACTCAAATGGAATTCAAATGGAATAAATATCACTGCCTGAATCACTCAACTTCAAATAGCTTCCTGAGGATTTCATGTTAAATGGTAGCCTTTGTCCAGAAAGAAAGTTAATCAAACTGTCTTTCAGTCCCTCAATAAACTAATTTGTTTCCAGAACACGTCTTACACAGAAGTGAAAATGGCTTGCCAGTTCCCAAGCTCATGGCATTCAGCAAATCTTGCCAGAAACCCCACAATTAAAGTACATGTCTTTTCTTGAACAATCTTTTTAACCATTGCTTTATTCCTTCAAAGTAACCATGACTTTTCCCCTTTTCACTCTTCCGAACCCCAGCATGATCAATGAATCTCAAATAGAAAAAAGTATTGTTGGATTTCCCATGGTGGCTCAGCAGAAAACGAACACAATTAGTGTCCATGAAGACTCGGGTTCATTCCCTGGCCCTGTTCAGTGGGCTAAGGATCCAGCATTGACGCAAGCTGTGGTGTAGGTTGAAAACGTGGCTCAGATCCCGAGTTGCTATGGCTGTGGCATAGGCCAGCAGCTGTGACTCTGATTTGATCCCTGGCCTAGGCACTTTACATATGCCTTGGGTGTGGCCCTAAAAAGCAAAAAAAAAAAAAAAATTTAATTAAAAAATTGAAAGGTATTTTATCATCACAACAGAGCCCACATGTCACTACAGTAAATCTGTTGGTTCTTGGCCAGTTTTGCTGGGAGGTAAAAATGCCCAAGATTTAATGAAGCAAGTGACATTGTTGTGCTAGTTTTGGAAGTCTGAACAGAGATTATTTTTTTTCTAGGATAGTTCTAACAATTCATAATGAAGTGTCAACATACTTGTAAAACACCAGGAAATTTAAAAATAAAAGGAAAAGAAAGGAACAAAGTTTAGAGTTCAACTTTTAACTTACAAGAAACTTAGGTCAATGTAGATGTTGGTAAAGGTTTACAAATAAAACTGAACATCTAGCACATTCACTACCTTATTGAGCATTTGTCTTCTACTAATTAAAATCCTTTTTTTTTCCCCTTTCTTTTTAGGGCCACACCTGCAGCATATGGAAGTTCCCAGGCTAGGAGTCAAATCAGAGCTGTAGCTGCCTATCTACACCACAGCCACAGCAACTCGGGATCCGAGGCAAGTCTGCAACCTACACCACAGCTCACGGCAATGGCAGATCCTTAACCCACTGCGTGAGGCCAGGGATCGATCCCACATCCTCATGGATACTATATTGGGTTCTTAACCCGCTGAGCCACAATGGGAACACCCCTAGTTGAGATCTTAAGTATGACTAGCCTCAATTTCCCCAGGAAAATCGCTTACCTTAGTTCCAGACGGTTTGGTGGCCATCAGCTGGGGACAGGGAGGAAGTGATCCTGTTAATGACTCTGTGTGACTTCTCTCTCCATGTAACACCATCAAAATCAGATAGATGCTGATGTTTATTTCCCAACCAATAGGTCCCCGAGGGCCAGCACAGACCCTCCCAATTGGGAGACTCATTTCTGTGGCTACACAGTTGTGGAAAGGTCTCTGTAAGAGGATGACCTTTTCTGAAAAGGTTGGAAAGTGAGGATGAGAGGAGAGAACTGATCGAATTCATCCCTACCTGCTCTTTCACCCTTGAACCTAGATCTCAGATAAAGCCCAGGACTGTAGAAGGAAGAAAGAGTATGGTCAGGGGTCTTTTAGGTCTCTGGACACAGCCTGAAGCTGTGCAACCATTCCTGTGTTCACTGATGTAATGAGCTCACTTCAGGTCGGTGCCGGGTCCTGCCGAGTAGCATCTCAAAGCCTCACAATAAATATCTGTCCCCAAAGCCTGTTTGAGTAGCTTGTCACTTACCTTCTGCAACCCCTCAGAACAGAAGAGGTCTGTTGAGTTAGAATTTTCTCTGGGGTGTCCATCAGACTAAACCAGCCCTGAAGAGAAAAACAAAACAATATATAGAGATTAACAAAGAGAACAAAAACAGAAGAGTGCATTTTGGGAACAAAAAGGTAGAAGAGAAACAAAAGTCAGTGGCCAAAAATTAATGGGCCAATGCCTTAGATGAGTTGTTTATTATAAAGAGCCAGAGGAAAAAAAAAAAGCTAATTATTTTAGATATTAAGTGAAAGAAATGTAGCGCTTTTAGTACAAAAACATATGTGAATAGTTTTTAGGCTTGAGTGATTAAAAAAACAGTGTTAAAGAATCAAAATCATAATTAATGATAGTTTTTTATTATGTAAGGTAGTATAGAAAATACAAAACAGTATAGAGAAAATTAAAATTAGCTTTAATATCACAGCTGAAGTTTACAAATTCAAATATTGTAGTATTATCTTCTCATTATATTTGTAGCATTTATATCATTAAAAATTATAAACATAGTATGTATACAATTTTGTGGGTTTGTTGTAGATCAACACTGTCCCATATCAACTATTCTTCTAAAAGAGGGAAATCACTAACAAAATGAGCAAAAAAAACCAAAAAAAAGTGGGACAAAATAGACCAAAAAAGGGAGATTTCTTCCAGTACAAGAGCTGAAACAAGAAAGGAAAAGAGGTATTAGGAAAACTCTTTTCCACTAACATTAGGAAAAGTTGCAATAAAATTCTCTGTAGCCCCAGATCTGGTGTTATTAATAGAAATAATACCCTTTAGAACACAGATCTAGTGTCTAGGGAAATTTTGCATATTTGCAAATTTCTTTGATCAAAAGAACTTTCTGGGAACAAAAGACTGGAGAAGTCTAGGAGTTCTCTGGTGGCACAGGGGGTTAGGAGTCTGGCATTTTCACTGTAGTGGCTCTAGTTACAGCTGTGGCACGAGTTTGATCCCTGGCCTGGGAATCTCCAAATGCTGTGGGCATGGCCAGAAAAAAAAGGAGAGATCCATTCTTTACTTGTTGTGGTCCAACCTTGGCTTATGGATGGACAGTGACTCAAGTTGAGTTTCTCTGCTGGGAAAATTGGTACGGACTCTTTATTTTTTTTCTTTTTAGGGCTGAAAGTGCAGCATATGGAAGTTCCCAGGCTAGAAGTCAAATTGAACCTACACCACAGCCACAGCAATATAGGATCCAAGCAGAGTCTACAACCTACACCACAGCTCACGGCAATGCCAGATCCTTAACCCACTGAGGGAAGCCAGGAATCGAACTCACTTCCTCACAGATACTAGTCAGGTTCATTACTACTGAGCCACAACAGGAACTCTGAGGAGGGACTCTTTTTTTTTTTTTTTTTTTGTCCTTTTTAGGGTCGCACCTGCGGCATATGGAGGTTCCCAGGCTAGGGGTCTAACAGGAGCTGTAGCTGCTGGCCTATGCCAGAGCCACAGCAACGCCGGGTCTGAGCCGCATCTGCAAACTACACCACAGCTCACGGCAACACCAGATCCTTAACACACTGAGCAAGGCCAGTGATCGAACCCACAACTTCAGCGTTCCTAGTCGGATTCCTTTCCGCTGCACCACGACAGGAACTCCCAAGGAGTGACTTTTAAAAGAAAACTAACCACCCAGTCTCCCAGACTGGAAATCTGTGTTTCATTTAGAGATCCTAGTTTGACATGGAAGAAGAGTTGATTTGAAAAGAGTAGCTGAAGACTGGTACTTTCTGATCTAGCTATGTTGATACTTAGGCATTTGTTGGGAATAGTGAACATGTGGCTATAAATAGTGCCATAGCATGGTACCCAAGATTAGAGCATTTTTCCCCCTAAAGTATGGTACTTAGGGAATGGGATTGTTCTCCCTAAGTTACTTACTATAATCTTTGGAGATTTTATTTAAAAAACTTTAATTGAAGTATAGTTGATTCACAATATCATGTTACTTACAGGTGTACAGAAAAGTGATTCAGTTTTACATATACAAATGTCCATTCCTTTTCTATTATTTTTCAGATTCTTTTCTCTTACAGGTTAGTACAAAATGTTGAACATACTTCCCTGGGCTGTCCAGTAAGTTCTCATTAGTTATTTTGTAGACTTTTTCAAAGCAGCAGAATTCACTGAATTCTCCTAGTTTTCTTCTTGAATTTCTGGCGAAGAGTTTCTGCTCTGCTCAACCAGAGATTTTACAGTATTCTTGGGGCTTCATCCTGGAAATAGCCACTGTAATTGCTACAGATTTCTTCTCTTTTGAGGGGTGGGAGTTTGTTTTGCACAAGCATCCATCACCTTTTCAATCTTGCCTTTCTTTCCTCTGCTAAATTTAATTCCTTGAGTTTCTGCAACATGGTCTTGGGTCCACTTCTTTTTTTTTCTTTTTTTGGCCACACCCATGGCATATGGAAGTTCCCGGGCCAGGGGTCAGATCAGAGCTGCAGCTGAGGCCTACACCACAGCCATGGCAACAACAGATCCAAATCACATCTGAGACCTACACCACAGCTTACAGCAACACCAGATCCTTAACTCACTGAGTGAGGCCAAGGATGGAACCCTCGTCCTCACAGAGATAAGGTCGGGTCCTTAACCCACTGAGCTGCAGTGGGAACACTTGGGTCCACTTCTTGGTGATCTCTTTTGCCCCAGTGATTTGCATCATCCTCAACTCTCAAAATTAGATCTCTAGGAGTTCCCATTGTGGCTCAGTGGGTTAAGAACCTGACATAGTGTACATGAGGATTAAGGTTTGATTCCTGGCCTCATGCAGTGGGTTAAGGATCTGGTGTTGCCATAAGCTGTGGTTTGGATCTGGCATTGCTGTAGCTGTGGCACAGACCACTAGCTACACTCTGATTTAACCCCTAGCCCGGAAACTTCCAAATGCTGCAGGTGCAGCCCTAAAAAGAAAAAGAAAATTAGATCTCCAGAGCCTGTCTTCTTTTCTGAGTTCCTGACTCCATATAAAACTTCCAGCATTGCATCTCAGCCTGAATATTTGAATGATTTGAAATCAGAACTGTCCAAAACAAAACCTTTTTTCTATAGTCTCTACTCACACTTGTTTCTCCTCCTATCTTTCCTATCTTAGTAAAAGGCATCACCATTCATCCAGCTGCTCAAAACCCCTAAACTAGGAGTTATCCTTGATTCCTTTCTTTATTTTGTCTGTCATATCCAAACCACCAGTGGGTTCTGTCAGCCTCTGAAATATGGCCTAATATGTCCATTTTTCCCCATTTTCGGTGCTACTGGCTGAATCCCATGATTTTTTCCTGGGTCATCTCAATTGCTTCCCAATGAGCCTTATGTTTTACTCTCTCGTCTCCTTCCACCAAGTACACAAAAACGATTATTTTAAAAAACTGGATTATATCACGCTTCTGTATATGTTTTTAATTTAAAAAAAATTTATTGGAGTATAGTTGACTTAGAGTGTTGTTAATTTCAGGTGTACAACAAAATTAATCAGTTACACATACACATATATCCATTCTTGTCCCGCATAAGTGATTTGCGGGACAAATCACCTATGTTTTTTCCCCCTCAGTGATGCCCCTTTGGTAACCATAAGTTTGGTTTCTAAATCTTTTGAGTCTGTTTATGTTTAATAAGTTCTATTGTTTCATTTTTACTAGATTAATAAGTTCTATTGTTTCATTTTTACTAGATTAGTGATCTTATATGATAGTTGTTTTTTCTCCCTAAATTGTGCTTGGTATGATGATTTCTAGGTCTATCCATGTTGCTGCAAATAGCATTACTTCATTCTTTTTTATGCTGAGTAATATTCCATTGTATATATGTACCACATCTTTATACATTCCTCTGTTGATGGACATTTAGGTTGCTTCCATGTCTTGGCTATCGTTAAAAGTGCTGCAGTGAACATTGGGGTGCATATATCTTTTCAAATGATGGTTTTCTCTGGATGGATGCCCAGGAGTGGGAGATTGCTGGATGGTAGTTCCATTTTCAGTTTCTGAAGGAATCTCCACACTGTCCTCCATAGTGGTTGCACCAGCTTACATTCCCACCAATAGTCCACACCTCTGTTTAAAACCATCTAATAGCTCAAATTCATGCGAGGCATTTCCTCACCACCTTTTCTAATGATCTTTTACCTCTCCAGCCACCCTTTATCACATGATCACAATATTCTCTTTATCATATGCCCATCAGTATGATTTTGTTTATTTTCTTATCTATGTTTATTGTCTTTATCCCCCTCTCTACTCCCTCCTGGAACATAAAAGTAGGGTCATTTGACTTTCTTGTTTGGGGAGTATCACAAGCCTTCAGCATAATGCTTGGAAGATAGGTGCTTTTCCAGGGACAGTTGTTGAATGAATGAAAGAAAATCTTTCAAGGAAACCCAAGACATAAGATCAAAGCTCAAAGCAAAGCTGCTCTGGTTGAATGGGAGGATATGTGGGTGGGAGTGAGTGGTGGTAGAAGTAGATGGACCCCCAACTTGGCCCTCTTCCAGATGTTCCTGAGCTCCTTGAAGAACAAAATGAAAATCAGGGGTGGTGTGGGGAGGGGAGGAGCCAGCAAGCTGGAACTGCATTGATCAACCATTTTTTTCTTCTTTTTTTCTTTCTTTCTTTTTTTTTTTTCTTTGCTTTTTAGGGCCACACCTAAAGCATATGGAGGTTTCCAAGCTAAAGGTGCAATCAGAGCTACAGCTGTCAGCCTATGCCACAGCCACAGCAACGTGGGATCTGAGCCGTGTCTTCGACCTATGCCACAGCTCACAATGCCAGATCCTTAACCTGCTGAGCAAGGCCTGGGATCGAACCAGCAACCTCATGGTTCCTAGTCAGGTTCATTTCCTCGGTGACACAATGAGAACTCCCAATCAACCATTTTAAAAAGATTGCTGATATAAATCAGTCAAAATAACAGCACTTAATCCCAATGTTTTTTCACAGCTCCAAATATTAATTGCAAAATATATTTCTCTCATTGATATGGCGGCTTCAAATAATAAAAAACACATCCCTAAAACCTGCTTTGCTGCAGCCAAACATTTCTGTTAGATAGGTCTGTGATAAGCATTTCAATATTGCTTGGAGCATCCATCAGATGGGTCCTCAATCTTTAACCAGTCGGAGGACAGCCTCCAAAAGTTGAGAGTCAGTCGGTAACATTGGGAAAGTTAGTTATGAGCATGGTACTGTCTTCTGGGATCAAGTTAATTATTTTATCATTGACGCTATCAACAATTCACCACCCAAGAAATTCTCTGGTTTAGAAGATGACATGTAACAAATTCCTTATCCAAAGATCAAAAAGAGATGATATAATAAACTAAAAGTGAGATGAATAATTTTAGGAAGTTACTGTCTTCTGTCATCCAAAAATAAATAACAATTTTTTTTTGTCTTTTGTCTTTTTAGGGCTGCACAGGCGGCACATGGAGGTTTCCAGGCGAGGGGTCGAATGGGAGCTGTAGCCACTGGCCTAAACCACAGCCACAGCAACACCAGATCCGAGCCACATGTGCAACCTACACCACAGCTCACCTCAACATCAGATCCTTAACCCACTGAGCGAGGCCAGGGATCTAACCTGCATCCTCATGGATACGAGTCAGATTTTTTTTCTGCTGAGCCACAACAGGAACTACGACAACAAACATTTTTTTAAAATATTGATTTGTAGGGCTACTTCCCCAAGGTATTTATGTGTGCTAACCATCCCTTAAATAAGTATATGATATTCCAATTTTCTCAGGGGAGACCATCTCCTTTGAGAAAAAGCACTACACTCCTCTAAGCTAGGATGACATGAATCCTGGACAGATGGCTGATCTCTCACAAACCTCAATGCTCTACTTAATTCCTGCCTTAATGAAAGAACTAATTACTTTAGATTGTAGACTTCCTGGTTGTCCTTGAGAAGCTGATATTTTGGATGAGAAATAAAAGTTTTTTAATGCATTTTGTGGATTTTTTTTTTCTTTTTAGGGCCACATCCACAGCATATGGAGGTTCTCAGGCTAGAGGTTGAATCGGAGCTATAATGGCAGGCCTATGCCATAGCCACAGCAACTCAGGATCTGAGCCATGTCTGCACCCTACACCACAGCTCATGGCAATGCCAGATCCTTAACCCACTGAGCAAGGCGAGGGATCAAACTCAATCCTAGTCAGGTTCGTTAACCACTGAGCCACAAAGGGAACTCCCAAGGTATTTTGTGGGGTTTTTTTTTGGGGGGGGTTACTTTTTTTTTTTCCGCTGTACAGCATTGGGACCAAGTTACACATACATTTATATATACTTTTTTCTCCCATTGTTGTGTTGTGATGTAAGTATCTAGACATAGTTCTCAATGCTACACAGCAGGATCTCATTGTAAATCCATTCCAAGAGCAATAATTTGCATCCGTTAACCCCAAGCTCCCAATCCCTCCCACATCCTCCCTCTTCCCCTGGGCAGCCACAAGTCTATTCTCCAAGTCCGTTTTTTTTTTTCCTGTGGAAATGTTCATTTGTGCTGTATATTAGATTCCAGTTATAACTGATATCATATGGTATTTATCTTTCTCTTTCTGACATTTCACTCAGTATGAGAGTCTCTAGTTCTGTCCATGTTGCTGCAAATGGCATGATGTCGTTCTTTTTTTATGGATGAGTAGTATTCCTATATATATATATATCACATCTTCCTAATCCAATCATCTGTTGATGGACATTTGGGTTGTTCCCAACTCTTGGCTACTGAGAATAGAGCTGCAATGAACATGTGGGTGCACGTGTCTTTTTTAAGGAAAGTTTTGTCCAGATGTATGCCCAAGAATGAGATTGCTGGGTCATATGGTAATTCTATGTATAGATTTCTAAGATACCTCCATACTGTTCTCCATAGTGGCAGTACCAGCTTCCATTCCCACCAACAGTGCAGGAGGGTTCCCTTTCCTCCACACTCCCTCCAGCATTCGTTATGTGTGGACTTATTAATGATGGCCTTTCTGACTGGTGTGAGGTGGTATCTCGTGGTAGTTTTGATTTGCATTTCTCAATGCGATGTTGAGCATTGTTTCATGTGTTTGCTGGCCATCTGTATATCTTCCTTGGAGAACAGTCTATTCAGGTCTTTTGCCCATTTTTCCATTGGGTGGTTGGCTTTTTTGTTCTTGAGTTGTATAAGTAGCTTATTTATTCTAGAGATTAAGCCCTTGTCCGTTGCATCATTTGAAACTATTTTCTCCTATTCTGTAAGTTGTCTTTTTGTTTTCTTTTTGGTTTCCTTTACTGTGCAAAAGCTTTTCAGTTTGATTAGGTCTCATGGATTTATTTTTACTCTTATTTCTGTTGCTTTGGGAGACTGACCTGAGAAAATATTCATGAGGTTGATGTCAGAGAATGTTTTGCCTATGTTCTCTTCTAGGAGTTTGATGGTGTCCTGTCATATATTTAAGTCTTTCAGCCATTTGGAGTTTATTTTTGTGCATGGTGTGAGGGTGTGTTCTACTTTCATTGCTTTTCATGCAGCTGTCCAGGTTTCCCAGCAATGCTTGCTGAATAGACTTTCTTTTTCCCATTTTATGTTCTTGCCTCCTTTTTCAAAGATTAATTGACCATAGGTGTCAGGGTTTATTTCTGGGTTCTCTATTCTGTTCCATTGGTCTGTATATCTGTTTTGGTACTAGTACCATGCTGTTTTGATGACTGTTACTTCATAATATTGCTTGAAGTCTGGAAGAGTTATGTCTCCTGCTTGGTTTTTGTTTCTCAGGATTGCTTTGGCAATTCTGGGTCTTTTGTGATTCCATATAAATGTTTGGATTGTTTGTTCTAGTTCTGTGAAAAATATCATGGGTAATTTGATAGGGATTGCATGGAATCTGTAGATTGCTTTGGGTAGTATGGCCATTTTTACAATATTGATTTTTCCAATCCAGGAGCATGGAATATCTTTCCATTTCTTTACATCTTCTTTAATTTCCTTGATTAATATTTTATAGTTCTTGGCATATAGGTCCTTTACCTCCTTGGTCAGGTGTATTCCCAGGTATTTGATTTTTGGGGTGCAGTTTGAAAAGGTATTGTATTTTTGTATTCCTTTTCTAGTATTTCATTGTTAGTATACAGAAATGTGACTGATTTCTGAATGTTAATCTTATATCCTGCTACTTTGCTGAATTTATTAATCAGTTCAAGTAGTTTTGGGGTTGAGTCCTTAGGGTTTTCTATGTATAGTATCATGTCATCTGCATACAGTGACAGTTTTATCTCTTCTCTTCCTATTTGCATGCCTTTTATTTCTTTTGTTTGTCTAATTGCTGTGGCTAGGACTTCCAAAACTATGTTGAAGAGCAGTGGTGAGGGTGGGCATCTCTGTCTTGTTCCAGATTTGAGTGAGAAGGCTTTCAGTTTTTCTCCATTGCGTATTATATTTGCTGTGGGTTTATCATAAATGGCTTTGATTATGCTAAGGAATGTTCCCTCTATACCCACTTTGGTGAGAGTTTTTTTTATCATGAAAGGATGTTGGACTTTATCAAATGCTTTTTCTTCATCTATTGAGATGACCATGTGGTTTTTGGCTTTTCTTTTTTTAATGTGGTGTATGACGTTGATTGATTTGCATATGTTGAACCATCCTTGTGAATTGGGATGAATCCCACCTGGTCATGGTGTACGATCTTTTTGATATATTGTTGGATTTGGTGGGCTAAAATTTTGTTGAGAATTGTTGCATCTATATTCCTTAAAGATATTGGCTGATAGTTTTCTTTTTTGGTGGTATCTCTGTCTGATTTTGGAATGAGGGTGATGGTGGCATCAGAGAATGTCTTTGGGAGTGTTCCTTCTTTCTCAACCTTTTGAAAAAGTTGTCCACTTCTTCTAGATTGTCAAACTTGTTGGCATATAGTTGTTCATGGTATTCTCACATGGTTTTTTGTATTTCCGTGGTATCCACTGTAATTTCTCCTTTTTCATTTATAATTTTGGTTATTTGGGTTCTTTCTCTCCTCTTTTTAGTGAGTCTGGCCAGGGGTTTGTCAATTTTGTTTACCTTTTCAAAGAACCAGCTCTTGGTCTTATTAATTTTCTCTATTGTTTTTTGAGTCTCTATTTTATTGATTTCTTCTTTGATCTTTGTAATTTCCTTCCTTCTGCTGACTTTAGGACTTTTTTGTTCTTCTTTTTCTAATTCGTTTAGGTGGAGGGTTAAGTTGTCCATTTGAGAATTTTTTTCTTTTTTGAGGAAGGTCTGTATTGCTGTGGATTTCCCTCTGAGAACTGCTTTTGCAGCATCCCATAGATTTTGAGAGGTTGTGCCTTCATCATCCTTTGTCTCCAGGTATTTTTAAATTTCCTTCTTGATTTCCTCATTGACTCATTGGTTTTTTAGTAGCATGTTGTTTAGTCTCCATGTGGTAGCTTTTTTCTCATCTCTTTTCCTGTGGTTGATTTCTCATTTCATGGCACTGTGGTCAGAGAAGATACTTGAAATAATTTCTATGTTCCTAAATTTGTTGAGGTTAGCTTTGTGCCCCAATATGTGATCAGTTCTTGAGAATGTTCCATGTGCACTTGAGAAGAATGTGTATTCTGATTTTTTTGGATGTAGTGTCCTGAAGATGTCAATTAAGTCTAACTTTTCTATTATTTCCTTTAGGATCTCTGTTGCTTTATTGGTTTTCTGTCTAGAGGATCTGTCCATTGATGTGAGGGGGGTATTAAGGTCTCCTACTATGATTGTATTCCCATCAATATCTCCCTTTATGTCTGTTAATATTTGTTGTATGTATCTGGGTGCGCCTATATTTGGGGCATATATATTGATGATAGTAATATCCTCTTCTTGAATGGATCCTTTAATCCTTCTTTGTCTTTATTTATGGCTTTCATTTTAAAGACTATTTTGTCTGATATTTATATTGCAACTCCTGCTTTCCTGTCATGTCCATTGGCATGAAATATTTTTTCCCACCCCCTCACTTTCAATCTATATCTGTCTTTGTCCTAAGGTGAGTTTCTTGTAGGCAGCAGATTGAAGGTTTTTGTTTTTTTATCCACTCAGCCACTCTGTGTCTTTTGGTTGGAGCATTCAGTCCATTGACATTTAAGGTGACAATTGATGGAAGATTATTTATTGTCATTTTAAAACTTGTGTTCCAGTTGATTCTGTGATTCTCCATTCTTCCTTTCCTTTATTGTTTGGATGGCCTCCAATTATTTTCTACTTGAGTGTTTTTCTTTTCATTTTTTGTGAATGCAATGTTTGGTTTTGATTTGTGGTTGCCCTGTTTTTTAAGTATGTTAACCCCTTCCTATAATTGTGTGTTTTAGCCTGATAGTCCTATAGGTTCAAACACTTCATTACCATAATAAAATTTTAAAGAGAATCTATTTATTTCCTTACTTCCCTTGCCCACATTTTATGATTTTGATGTCTCTTTTTTTCTTTTTAAAATTTTATTTTGTTTTAAACATGTTCATGATTAGATCTGTATGCTGGCTTATTTGAGTGACTGCTCTCTGATTGTGGTTTCCTCCATCCTAGTTCTTCCTCCTTTTTTTTTTTTTTGATTTAGAGAGGCCCTTTCAACATTTCTTTTAGAATGGGTTTTGTATTGCTATATACTTTTAGCTTTTGTTTGTTGGAAAATAATTTTATTTCCCCTTCTATTTTAAATGATATTTTTGCTGGATAGAGTATTCTAGGTTGTATATTTTTTCCTTTCGGCACTTTAAATATCTCTTGCCATTCTCTCCTGGCCTGTGGAGTTTCTGTAGAGAAATCACCTGATAGCCTTATGGGGGTTCCCTTATATTTGACACTGTGCTTTTCTCTTGCTGCCTTTAGGATCCTCTCTTTATCATTAACTTTTGCCATTTTTATTATAATGTGTCTTGGCATGGGTCTATTTGGGTTCAACTTGTTTGGGGTCCTCTGTGCTTTCTATATCTTGAAATCAGCATCCTTTAGATTTGGGAAGTTTCCAGCAATAATTTCTTCAAATATATTTTCCATCCCCTTATCTCTTTCTTCTCTTTCTGGAATTCCTATTATGTGTATATTGGCCTGCTTTATATTATCCTGTGGGTCTCTTATATTGCTTTTATGTTTTTCCATTTGGTTTTCTGTCTGTTGTCCTGTTTGGGTTATTTCCATTATTCTATCTTCCACATCACTAATTCATTCTTCTGCATTATTCATTCTGGTTTTTATTGCCCTTAGCTCAGTTTGTATCTCTGCAAATGGATTTTCTAGTTTTTCTTGGCTCCTCCTTATATTTTCTAGTTCCTTTCTGAGGGAGTCTGCATTACTGTTCATATCTTGTCTTAATTCCTTCAGTATCTTCACTCTCTCCCTTTTGAACTCCAAGTCTGTCAGACTGCAGAGGTCTGTTTCATTGTTGACTGCTGTGGGTGAGTTCTCCTGTTGGTTTAACTGGAAATGCTTTCTGAGCTTCTTCATCTTGCTTGCTATTTTCTTTTTCGTGGTGGATGTATACTCCCCGTGGCCAGGCAGGGTTTGCCTTGCTACTGCTGTGGAGTGTTTCCCAAGGGCTGGCAGTGTCGGCTGGTCTTCTTTGAGGCAGCGTGGCTTTTCTGGATGGTGGGCGGGGCTAGCAGAGTCACTCTGAAGCAAAGGAGGACTTCCTGAGGGCAGAGGAGACCAGAAGGTCCGCACCGCGATGCAGGCAGACTTCCCGTGTCTGGGCAGAGCTTACTCTGGCGTTTCTGGGCCTTGGAGCTCTTCCAGGGGGTGGGTGGTTCTGGGCAGGTGCTCCACGGGAGTGCAGTGTCTCCGAGGGTGGGAGTGGCTAACCAGGCCACTGGGGAGACAAAGGAGCACTTCTCCAGGGCAATTGGCAGGACTGCCCCGCGATGTAGAGAGACTTCCCGTGGCCAAGCAGATCTTGCTCTGGCGTTTCTGGGCTGCAGAGCTCTTCCAGGGGGTGGGCGGTGCTGGATGCTGCTCCTCAAGGGTGTAGCCTCTCCAGAGGGTGGGCAGGCCAGGGCAGGGAAAGCCCCTGGGGTTGTCAGCCTCCCATGTGTGGTGAGTGAGGCCAGCCCTCCTGGATGGCAGGCAGCCTCAGGTCAGTTGCACGCGGGGTAGAGGAGGGGGGATGCACTGGGTAGCACTGCTCTCTGCTAGCTGGTGGGCAAGTGTGCTTGCAAGGGCACAAGGAGTGTTCGATGGCAGCCTGCTCCTCCTCCTCTCCCCTCCCCAACACTGGCGCCTTGTCTCTCCTGCTTGTTCAGCTCTTCTCCCAGATTGCCTCTGTTGTGGCTTTCCACTCCCCAGCCCTTAGTGTGTTTCTCCCTCCACCCACAACGAACCGCTTCCTAACCCCTCAGGCTGTCTCCACACTGCCAACCCCAGCCCGATCCCGGGGGACTTACCTATGGAGCCAAGGTCTCGGTGCCCAGCCCCCACCCAAGCGTCTAGATCTTTGGTGACTGTGCCAGTAGTTCAGATGATCTGTTCGGCTTTCACTCTGCTTTTCAGATCTCAGACCTACTGCTGCACTCTTCTCTGCATCTGGAGATCCCTCCTACTTGGTTGATCTTTCCAATGATTAAGTGACTTTCCAGGATGTGGGTTCCCTTTCTCCTCCACAGTTCCCTTTCAGGAGTGCCCATCCAGTCCCGATTCCCCTTCTCTCACTCTCCTCTTTTCTCTTGTTTTACCCAGTTATGTCAAGAGATTCTTGCCATTATTGGAGGTTTAAGTTCTTCCGCCAGCGTTTAGTTGCTGTTCTGTGCAAGTCCTTTAACATGTAGATATTTTTGTGGTTGTTGTGTTTGTGGGAGAGGGTGAGCGTGTCCCCCTACTCTTCCACCATCTTGCCTTGTCTCTTTTGTGTTTTTTAATCTATGTAAAAATTTCATTGAAAAATTAAGTTTACAGAAACGGACTCACAGTTAGAGAGGACAAACTGGTGGTTACCTTGGGGAGAAGGAAAGGGGAGGGGCAAGATAGGGGTTAAAAGCACAAGCTACATTGTCTAAAATAACCAATTTACAAGGATATGCTGTGCAACACAAGGAGTACAGACAATATTTATAACAACTCTAAATGGAATAGTCTTATTAAATTTTTGAATCACTGTGTTGTACACCTGAAACTAATATAAGATTGTAAATCAGGCATTCCCATCGTGGCTCACTGGAAATGAATCTGACTAGCAACCATGAGGACACAGTTTCAATCCCTGGCCTCGCTCAGTGTGTTATGGATCTGATGTTGCTGAGAGCTGTGGTGCAGCTCATATGTGGAGTTGCTGTGGAGGAGGATCCGGAGTTGCTGATTCGACATCTAGCCTGGGAACATCCATATGTTGTGGGTGCGGCCCCCCCCAAAAAAAGATTGTAAATCAACTACATGTCAATTTAAATAATTACGTTTATTTCCAAATGATGTTTTTCCATAAGTACTATAACTTCCAGAATAGAATGATAGCTATTAGGAAACATATCCAGGCCTTGTAGCACAGGCACAAGACAAATATTGATCTGTTGACCATTGAAAGCAGGGAACTAGAAGGAAAGGAGAAAGGGCAAACCCTTGGTATTAGTCAGAACTTTTCAGCACAAGATTCAGAAAACCCATCTCAAACTGGCTTAATTCTGAAAGAGGCATTTCTTGGCTCTGAAACACCCAGGAGCAAGGCTGGTTGCAAACACAGCTGGAATCGGAGGCAGGAGGGGTGTTCCCAGCTTAGTTCCTCATTGTCAGGATCTGATGCTCAGCCCCGCTTTGCAGAGCGAGGGTTGCTGGCAGCTCGCGAGGTTCACACCACCAGCTGGGTGAATGGAAAAAGAACACGGGCCTCTCTCTCACTTGGCCTGGCAAAAGAGTCAGTGGGTCTTATTGGCCCCCTGAACCCATCACTGCAGCCCGGGCAATGGCATCGATCCGAGAGGGATGCAAAGAGCTGGGAGAACCCAGCCACCCAATGGGCAAAGTTGTAGGACCCGGACTCAGCCGCTCTGGAAGAAGCATGTGATGTGGGCACTGCCCGTACATGCAAGGCTATATGAAGTTGTTTCTTTTACAGGTAAGTTTCTTCACCTGAGGCTTATTTTCTCATGGAGAAAAATGCCTAGTTCATAGTGTTGAAAGGATTAAATTAAAACCTAAGGAAAGCACCTAAAAGAACAGTAGAAACAATACTTTTTGAAGATGAATTCTTTTTTTCCTTCATAGTCTTTTTTCTTTAATTTTTAGATTTCATACAAATTTTAAAGATTACTTTACATTTAAGTTATTATAAAATATTGGCTCTATTCCCCGTGTTGTACAATACAAACTGGAGCCGATCTTAACACCCAATAGTTTGTTCATCCTACTCCTCTGCCCCTCCCCTCATCTCCCCACTGTCACCACTAGTTTGTTTTCTTATAACTGTGAGTCTGCTTCTTTTTTGTTATATTCGCTAGTTTGTCCTGGTTTTTCGATTCCTCCTATTAGTGGTGTGGGAAGACGAATTGTTTCCTTTCTGGCCTTCAAGAGTCCAGGCTTTGCAGAGGCAGCAATGATCACTATCACCATTAGGTGGCAGTCGTGTGCCAGAAGGTTAAAGGCCTGGGATTTCTGTCAGTGGAAATTAAGAACTGGTTAAAATGATGATTGGCAGCTGGAGCAAAGCTTGGGGACTGAGAGGCCAGTTGCCACTGCACTGAAACCAACCTGTGTGACCTTGATCAAGGTCTGAATGGATCTCTGGCCCAGATTCCCTCCAGTAAAACTTGGGGGCCAATTCTCCATTTGGAGTTAAATCTTTTATGTTTCTTTCTGTAAAAGGTGAAATTTGCCTTTCATAGTAATAATCTCAGAAGCCAAAAACTGCTCAACATGCTTGGTCATTAATACATACTGTTTAAAAATATGACTGGATTAAGCATGATCCATTCATTTATCGCTAAGTCGCTGCTACCCTGGGAGGCCTGAGAGCATTCACGCCATTTAGTGAGATGACTAATGGGCCCGCAGAGATGCTCTCGAGTTACACACAGCTCAGAAAATCCTCCTTGGAGGCCAGCAATTCGAAAACCTCACTATTAAAAAGAGTCACACTGAGCAGCCTTCAAAAGTATTCCAGTCATGTAATTATATTTTAATGGAAGGTTCTTAAAATGGCTTGGAAAAGCAGAAGGAGTTCAGAACATTTCAGGTCTGAAATAGGTTGGAAGTATCTGGGGCAGCAGGAGAAATCAGGAAATGGTGACATATAATTGGGCTTAAGAAGGAAAATGATGACACTCCATTTTCTGCACGAATTACAACTTATAACAAAGTTGAAATAAGATGATGTGATACAAATGAGCATTTACCTGGTATCATATATCAAGGGAGGATATTGCACTTCGTAACACAGAATTCTTTACAAGCGAAGTGCTGTGCTGGGTCCATGTTAGTCAGTATAAAAATCCTCGCAAAAAGAGACCCCATTGAAATTCTAAGGGTGTTCACACATTTCTGCATTCCATAGAGATGTGGAACAGCCTCGTCTGAACACTTGACCTTTATTTCTCAGCATGCTCCTTTTTCAGGATAAAGCCTCTTGAATTCTTAAACCTGGCAGGTGGGGGTAAGGATTCATTCTCAGGTTTCCCTCCTCCTATATAAATCCAGACTGTGCTTTGCCTTATAAGGAAGGAGAGAAAATTTATGAAGGTGTAGTTAACCAAAATTTCAGAAATGGAGACCTGATTGAAAGGAAAAGGTATTTATTTGGGGTTGGTTAAGACAGCAACCAAGGAGACACAGATTCAAGAAGCACTTGAATTGTGTTCCACTGGACCACAAAAATGGGGGAGGCTTCTGAAGGCCAAAGCTCTAAGATTACAAGGAGTTACATGAGTTGTTTTCAAGAATTATTATAGGAGCTGGCAAGAAGTAGGGGTGATTGGAAAGTAAGGATTTGCTGGGCTCTGAAATTATTACATCGTTACAAGAGATCTTGAGACCTTTTTTCTGCTGGTAGGTTTTGTTCTGAATATGGCTGGTTGCATGCTTGGGTCTGGTACAGTTCAACGAAAGTTCAGGTTCTCAGTGGTGCAAGAACATGTCTGAGAGCAGATCTTCAATGGCCACTCGATTCTGTTTTTTTGGAATCTATCTTCCTGCACTGTGATGACCCCATTATCATTTTAGTGTGTCATCGGTATTTATTTATTAGGTTGCTGTTGAAAGATCTGAAAGAATGAAAGCTGCTTCATTTTCTCTTTTTCCTCACACATTTCAAGGAGGGAGCCAAGACTTGAAGATCTCTTGCTTTGGGTGGTTGTGGTGAGGTCAGAGCAGAAAGCCCCAGTTACTTTCATGCCACCTTGAGGGCTTAAGGCACAGCATGCTGGGCACATTCCCAGGGTTTCTGCTTCACCAAATCTGGGGTGGAGTCCAGGAATTGGTGTTTCTAACCACGAGTCTCCCTTCAGTGCTAGATATTGAGGGACAGGACCACACACTGAGAGCTACTATTTTAAGGCAATATCTCTCCCTGGGCAGCCTAGAAACGTTTTCCTTTCAGAAGTCTGAACCTGAGCTTCTGAGAGGGTTATTCTGGGGAGTGTGCATGGAGATAGGAAGGGATAGTTGAAGGGGTCCATGGAGGGAACATCAAAGTTCTTGAAATTGAGGGACCAGGCATTCCCAAACCTCAGGATGGGGGTCTGTGAATCCTGAACTTGAGGATCAGTGCCTGTTCCTTAGCCTCACCCCAGGGCTAGGCTGAGCTCAGGTGAGGATGGGGCTTGACAGTAAGATGCTTTGTCCAAAACTAGGTAAGCCAGCTTCTTGGATGAACTTGGACGGTGACCATCTGGAGCACCTGCGACACAGCGAGAAATTTGCTTATACAAATATCCCGCCAGATTTGTATGTAAACCCTGGGAGAGGAGGACACATAGCTGAATTCCTTAGCAGTTTGTTACCAAGTCCAAGCTCACATTGCTTGCCACATGACAGCTCAGTAATTCAAGAGGTGAGGTGTTGGGCGGAGAAATAGTGACCTTATTGGGAAAGTCGGCAGACCAAGATGGTGAACTTGTGTCCCAAAGAACATTCTTACTGGAGTTAGAATTCAGCTTCCTTTATACTAAAAGGAGAGCGGGTGTGGTTGCTTGTTGCAAACTTGTTGCAACAGGCAACTTCTTGATGCAGAAATCCTTTGTTCTTGCAGCTGTCCATGTATATCAGATCACCTGTTCTTGTAAACCTCAAATAAGACAAATATTATTCTCTGTTCTGTCACTTTTCATCTCTGTATGAATGGGAAAGTGTTATACCTTTTTTTCATGTATTTTCAGGCTATAGGCAACACTCCCTAACAAAAGGTGCAGGGCCAGCATGACTTAGCACAGGCAACAGAGCACAAGGGTTAGTGCTAAAAGAATAGATTCAATATGGAGTCAGGTTCATTCCTCTCTGCTACAAATTCAATAGCACAAGGGATGGCAGTCAGATTTAATTTGATTTGAAGAAAATAATGAGACATTTCTTGACTACCCAACCTTGAGTAAGTGCCACCCGCTACACGAGTTTCTGACTTATAATTCACATGCTTTAGTATTTGAGGCCTCTCAATGCAAATACATACACTCATATTTCCATCCCTGCTACAGCTCTGGGTCCTCTTGGGAGGGAGGAGCTGGGCTTTTCCCAACAGCTGTGCAAATCTCACTCTGTCCAAGGGCTGGGGGCTAAAATCCAGTCAGGCTATGAGGAAAAGTGACGTTATCTAATTTTTTAACGTGCACACCCCATTCCTACATAAAATTGTACTATGAATATACTATACCTTAGGCATTTTCCTATTGCCTTTCACGTGGTTCTTCCTTTCACCACCTTAACAAATATCCTTGTGCATTTCTCCTGCTGCTGCTGATCTTCTCCTGCCCTTTCACGTTAGATACTTAGAAATGGAATTGCTCAATGACCTGACATTTTCACGTGACTTTTCTCACAGAAATTCTGCCAATTAGAGATGCATGTGATATTAGAAGCAGTTTTTTTTAAAAAATGCCAAGATTTCTGAGAGTGTTCGAGCCATAACCCAAGGGTGTAAATTAGTCCAAGCAGGTTGCTTTCCTTGAATTTCTAGTTGAATATACTGTCCTGAGCAAATGAACAGAAAATCAGAGGAGAATGAGTGGAGAAAACTAAAATAGGGACATTTGGAGTAGGGATAAGGGCATGATGCTTAGTGACTTAAATTACATTTATGTAATGCAATGGCACTGGATTCCTGAGGGTTGAATACAGAGACATTAGAAGATAGAAGATTGTGAGGATTAGCTTGTATCTCAAAATTATAGCTCAGTCCAATCCCATTTCCCACTAAGAAAGAGGGAAAAACACCCACTTTCTTTTCTCTGGGACCTGGGGCTCAGGTGATGTGTGTTAAGCCTCATTATGGGTTAAATAGACCTTGAGGGGATCCCATGGAAATTTCAATCTCATTGCAGTATTGCATCTACAGGGACTGTATTTCTCTTTCCAAACAATTGATTTCAGTATATAGTCTTGGTGCTCAACCATTAATGAGGAGGGTAAGTTATGTGGTTGTAAAGCTCAAACTTGAAGGACCATGCTTTTTTTTTTGGACTTGAATAAGCACAATTAAAGTGGTTGAACCAAGAAGAAGCCATGCCCCAAAATCTCTAAGAGGTTTCAAATGCATTTGCTACAATTCTTCTCCTTCTCCTTCTTCTTTTTTTTTTTTTTTTTAACACAGCTGCACCTAAAGCATGTGGAAGTTCCCAGGTTAGGGATTGAATTGGAGCTTCAGCTGCCAGCCTAAGGCAAAACCAGATCCAAGCTATGTCTGCAACCTATGCCACAAGTTGTGGCAACACCAGATCCCTAACCACTGAACCAGGCCAGAGATTGAACCCACATTTTCACAGAGACCATGTCAAGTTCTTAACCTGCTGAGCCATAATGGGAACTCCCCATTTACTGCAATTCTGGAGCTGGGTTGGTTAGTTGTCATGTTAAAAGCCAGGCTTGGAGTTCCCATCGTGGCTCAGTGGTTAATGAATCCGACTAGGAACCATGAGGTTGCGGATTTGATCCCTGGCCTCGCTCAGTGGGTTAAGGATCCATCGTTGCCCTGAGCTGTGGTGTAGGTCGAAGACGAGGCTTGGATCTGGCATTGCTGTGTCTGTGGTGTAGGCCGGTGGCTACAATTCTGATTAGACCCCTAGCCTGGGAACCTCCGTATACCATGGAAGCAGCCCTAGAAAAGGCAAAAAGACAAAAAAAAAAAAAAAAAAAAAGCCAGGCTTTTAATGACCTAATTTTAATGACCTTATTGACAAAACAGAAAGAGACTTACAAACATAGAAAACAAATTTACAGTTACCAAAGGGGATGCAGAAGGGTTAAGTGGGGGAGATAAATTAGGAGATTGGGATTAACAGATACACACTACTATATATAAAATAGATAAACAACATGGACCTACTGTACAGAACAGGGAACTACACTCAATAATTTATAATGACCTAGAATGGAAAAGAATCTGAAAGAGAATATCTATGTATACGTATACTGAACTGCTTTTGCTGTACACTTGAAACTAACACAACATTGTAAATTAGCCAGACTTTAATACAAAAAAAAAATAATAGCTAGGCTATAAGCTTTTGTATCCTTTTTTCCCCTATAAATCAAGGTGAGCCCCCAGGACAGTTCTGTAAAGTGGCTTAAGAAACACAACTGCAGGCAACCACAAGCCAAAACCAAATATTGCATTTGCAAAAAATGAAAAAAAAAAAAAACACTCAAGCAGATAATAACAGGAGACCACCCAACCAAAAAAAAAAAAAAAAAAAAAAGGAAGAAAGGAAGAATGGAGAACCATAGAATCAACTGGAACACAAGGTTCAAAATGACAATAAATAATCATCTATCAATTAACACCTTAAATGTCAATGGACTGAATGCCCCAATCAAAAGACACAGAGTGGCTGAGTGGATAAAAAGGCAAAAACCTTCAATATGCTTCCTACAAGAAACTCACCTTAGGACAAAGGATACATATAGATTGAAAGTGAAAGGGTGGGGAAAAATATTTCACGCCAATAGACATGACAGAAAAGCAGGAGTCGCAACACTCATATCAGACAAAATAGACTTTAAAACAAAAGACATAAAGAAAGACAAAGAAGGACACTACTTAATGATTAAGGGATCCATCCAAGGAGAGGATGTTACTATCGGCAACATATATGCCCCAAATATAGGAGCACCCAGATACATACAACAAATATTAACAGACATAAAGGGAGATATTGATGGGAATACAATCATAGTAGGAGACCTTAATACCCCCCTCACATCAATGGACAGATCCTCTAGACAGAAAACCAATAAAGCAACAGAGATCCTAAAGGAAACAAAAGAAAAGTTAGACTTAATTGATATCTTCAGGACACTACATCCAAAAAAATCAGAATACACATTCTTCTCAAATGCTCATGGAACATTCTCAAGAATCGACCAATATTGGGACACAAAGCTAACCTCAATAAATTTAGGAACATAGAAATTATCTCAAGTATCTTCTCTGACCACAATGCCATGAAATTAGAAATCAACCATGGGAAAAGGAAAGAGAAAAAACCTACTCCATGGAGACTAAACAACATGCTACTAAAAAACCAATGAGTCAATGAGGAAATCAAGAAGGAAATTAAAAACTACCTTGAAACAAATGATAATGAAGACACAACCTCTCAAAACCTATGGGATGCTGCGAAAGCAGTGCTCAGAGGGAAATTTATAGCAATACAGGCCTTTCTCAAAAAAGAAGAAAGATCCCAAATTGACAACTTAACCCTCCACCTAAATGAATTAGAAAAAGAAGAACAAAAAAGTCCTAAAGTCAGCAGAAGGAAGGAAATTACAAAGATCAAAGAAGAAATCAATAAAATAGAGACTCAAAAAACAATAGAGAAAATTAATAAAACCAAGAGCTGGTTCTTTGAAAAGGTAAACAAAATTGACAAACCCCTGGCCAGACTCACTAAAAAGAGGAGAGAAAGAACCCAAATAACCAAAATTATAAATGAAAAAGGAGAAATCACAACAGATACAGCAGAAATACAAAAAACCATAAAAGAATACTATGAACAACTATACGGCAACAAGTTTGACAATCTGGAAGAAATGGACAATTTTCTAGAATCTTACAGCTTGCCCAAACTGAATCAAGAAGAAACAGGCCAACTGAACAAACCGATCACTAGAAATGAAATTGAAGATGTCATAAAATCACTCCCTACAAATAAAAGTCCAGGACCAGGTGGCTTCACAGGTGAATTTTATCAAACATATAAAGAGGAATTGGTGCCCATCCTCCTTAAACTCTTTCAAAAGGTTGAAGAAGGAGTTCCCGTCATGGCGCAATGGTTAACGAATCCGACTAGGAACCATGAGGTTGCGGGTTCGGTCCCTGCCCTTGCCCAGTGGGTTAACGATCCGGCGTTGCCGTGAGCTGTGGTGTAGGTTGCAGACGCGGCTCGGATCCCACGTTGCTGTGGCTGTGGCGTAGGCTGGTGGCTACAGCTCCGATTCGACCCCTAGCCTGGGAACCTCCATATGCCTCGGGAGAGCAGCCCAAGAAATGTCAAAAAGACAAAAAAAAAAAAAAAAAAGGTTGAAAAAGAAGGAACACTCCCAAAGACATTCTCTGATGCCACCATCACCCTCATTCCAAAACCAGACAGAGATACCACCAAAAAAGAAAACTATCGCCCAATATCATTGATGAATATAGATGCAAAAATTCTCAACAAAATCTTACCCAACAAAATCCAACAACATATCAAAAAAATTATACACCATGACCAGGTTGGGTTCATCCCAGGTTCACAAGGATGGTTCAACATACGCAAATCAATCAGCATCATACACCACATTAACAAAAAAAAAAGTCAAAAATCATATGATCATCTCCATAGACGCAGAAAAAGCATTTGACAAAGTCCAACATCCTTTCATGATAAAAAACTCTCACCAAGTGGGTATAGAGGGAACATTCCTTAACATAATCAAAGCCATTTATGATAAACCCACAGCAAATATAATACGCAATGGGGAAAAACTGAAAGCCTTCTCACTCAAATCTGGAACAAGACAGGGATGCCCACCCTCACCACTGCTATTCAATATAGTTTTGGAAGTCCTAGCCACAGCAATTAGACAAACAAAAGAAATAAAAGGCATCCATATAGGAAGAGAAGAGATCAAACTGTCACTGTATGCAGATGACATGATACTATACATAGAAAACCCTAAGGACTCAACCCCAAAACTACTCAAACTGATTAATAAATTCAGCAAAGTAGCAGGATATAAGATTAACATTCAGAAGTCAGTCGCATTTCTGTATACCAGCAATGAAATATTAGAAAAGGAATACAAAAATACAATACCTTTTAAAATTGCACCTCACAAAATCAAATACCTCGGAATACACCTGACCAAGGAGCTAAAGGACCTATATGCCAAGAACTATAAAACTTTAATCAAAGAAATCAAAGAAGATGTAAAGAAATGGAAAGATATTCCATGTTCCTGGATTGGAAAAATTAATATTGTAAAAAATGGCCATACTACCCAAAGCAATCTACAGATTCCATGCAATCCCTATCAAATTACCCAGGACATTTTTCAAAGAACTAGAACAAACAATCCAAACATTTATATGGAATCACAAAAGACCCAGAATTGCCAAAGCAATCCTGAGAAACAAAAACCAAGCAGGAGGCATAACCCTCCCAGACTTCAAGAAATACTACAAAGCCACAGTCATCAAAACAATGTGGTACTGGTATCAAAACAGACAGACAGACCAATGGAACAGAATAGAGAATCCGGAAATAAACCCTGACACCTATGGTCAATTAATCTTTGAAAAAGGAGGCAAGAACATAAAATGGGAAAAAGAAAGTCTATTCAGCAAGCATTGCTGGGAAACCTGGACAGCTGCATGAAAAGCAATGAAACTAGAACACACCCTCACACCATGCACAAAAATAAACTCCAAATGGCTGAAAGACTTAAATATACGACAGGACACCATCAAACTCCTAGAAGAAAACATAGGCAAAACACTCTCTGACATCAACATCATGAATATTTTCTCAGGTCAGTCTCCCAAAGCAACAGAAATTAGAGCAAAAATAAACCCATGAGACCTAATCAAACTGAAAAGCTTTTGCACAGTAAAGGAAACCAAAAAGAAAACAAAAAGACAACTTTCAGAATGGGAGAAAATAGTTTCAAATGATGCAACCGACAAGGGCTTAATCTCTAGAATATATAAACAACTTATACAACCCAACAGCAAAAAAGCCAATCAATCAATGGAAAAATGGGCAAAAGACCTGAATAGACTGTTCTCCAAAGAAGATATACAGATGGCCAGCAAACACATGAAACAATGCTCAACATCGCTGAGTATAAGAGAAATGCAAATCAAAACTACCATGAGATACCACCTCACACCAGTCAGAATGGCCATCATTAATAAATCCACAAATAACAAGTGCTGGAGGGAGTGTGGAGGAAAGGGAACCCTCCTGCACTGTTGGTGGGAATGGAAGCTGGTACAGCCACTATGGAGAACAGTTTGGAGATACCTTAGAAATCTATACATAGAACTTCCATATGACCCCGCAATCCCACTCTTGGGCATCTATCCGGACAAAGCTCTACTTAAAAGAGACACTTGCACCCGCATGTTCATTGCAGCACTATTCACAATAGCCAGGACATGGAAACAACCCAAATGTCCATCGACAGATGATTGATTCAGGAGATGTGGTATATATACACAATGAAATACTACTCAGCCATAAAAAAGAATGACATAATGCCATTTGCAGCAACATGGATGGAACTAGAGAATCTCATCCTGAGTGAAATGAGCCAGAAAGACAAAGACAAATACCATATGATATCACTTATAACTGGAATCTAATATCCAGCACAAATGAACATCTCCTCAGAAAAGAAAATCATGGACTTGGAGAAAAGACTTGTGGCTGCCTGATGGGAGGGGAAGGGAGTGGGAAGGATCGGGAGCTTGGGCTTATCAGACACAAACTAGAATAGATTTACAAGGAGATCCTGCTGAGTAGCATTGAGAACTTTGTCTAGATACTAATGTTGCAACAGAACAAAGGGTGGGGAAAAAATGTAATTGTAATGTATACATGTAAGGATAACTTGATCCCCTTGCTGTACAGTGGGAAAAAAAAAAAAAAAAAAAGGAAACACAACTGCAATAGAATACTACTCAGCCATAAAAAAGAACAAAATAATGCCACTTGCAGCAACATGGATAGAACTAGAGACTCCCATACTAAGTAAGTCAAAAAGAGAGAGACAAATACCAGATGATATCACTTATATCTGGACTCTAATAAATGGCACAAACGAACCTTTTCATAGAAAAGAAACTCATGGATTTGGAGAACAGACCTGTGGTTGCCAAAGGGTAGGGGGAGGGAAAGGGAGTGGGAGTCTGGGGTTAATAGATGCAAACTATTGAATTTGCAGTGGATAAGCAATGAGAGCCTGCTCTATAGCACAGGGAACTATATCTAGTCACTTATGATGGAGCATGATGGAGGATAATGTGAGAAAAAGAATGTATATATGTATGTGTGAATGGGTCACTTTGATGTACAGTAGAAAATTGACAGAACACTGTAAACCAAATATAATGGAAAAAATAGAAATCATTTTAGAAAAAAAGGAAAAGAAACACAGCAAGCCTGGGCCCTTCTGGACGCAGGCAGTTGTGGGAGGGGCTTACACCTCCAGCTGCAGGGAACTGTTGAATTCCTGACCTGGTTTCTGAAAATATTCAAGGAGAAAGCAGGGGCACTCATATCCACGCTGGCCCAGCTGCATAAGGACCACGTTCCTTTTATCATTTCACATTAGCCTCATTTGTTTGAGCAGCAGGTGAAGCGCCTTTCAAAAGACTGTCATCTCCAAGGGAAGTGCACTGTTTTACATTAATTGTCCATTAGTCTCCAAGCCTCCATCCATTAAAATCCTCAGCTGCTTATGGCATGTATTGTGCCCAAGTCCTGCTGTCAGCTTTCAGTGCAGAGCTGTTTTTCCACATCTGACTTAATTGCTCTAAGTGCCTGTTCCTTTGAGAGAGCTTTGAGCTTACCAATTAATGAGAACTTTCCTTCCTTGCTAGGTTGAACAGATAAGCCTTGGTGAGGACAGTTCAGCTGCTATTTATTCTGATTTATTAGATATCTTTCTGCCTTAAGCTCACACAGTTGAGTATTTTTACATCCACACTTCTGCTTACTTATGAATATGTTTTTGAATGGACTCAGTTTCCTATAGTGAAAATGCTCCATAAATTTATGATCCATCCATGCTATGGGGATGAGGGGTTTCAATTCTGTTTTCTCCTGATTAGTTTAAACATGTAATTTTTTTAATGCTCTCTGAAGAACAGCTTGGATGAAACTGACTTTGCTGATGGAAAAAGTACGCTTTCATCTTTTCAAATTACAGCTCAAGGGGCTGCAGCACAATAATTTAATTACTGTAGCTGCCTTATTATAACTGACTTACCTACTTTTAGCCCCAGGGCTGCTGTTTTGAAAACACTGTTTTTTCTGTTTTTGTTTTTTGGTTGTTTTTGTTTGGTTTGGTTTGGTTTGGTTTGCTTTTGCTTTTGCTTTCTAGAGCTGCACCCATGGCATATGGATGATCTCAGGCTAGGGATCAAACCGGAGCTTCAGCTTCAAGCCTACACCACAGCCACAGCCACATGAGATCCAAGCTGTGTCTGACCTACACCACAGCTCGTGGCAACGCCTGATCCTTAACCTGAATTCTCATGGATACTAGTCAGGTTCATTACCACTGAGCCACAACAGGAACTCTTAGAATTTGTGTTTTCTATTCCCTGAAGATTGTTGGGAAAATATCCACTTTTCCATCAGAAAATTTTTTTTTTTTCCCACTGTACAGCAAGGGGGTCAGGTTATCCTTACATGTATACATTGCAATTACATTTTTTCCCCCACCCTTTCTTCTGTTGCAACATGAGTATCTAGACATAGTTCTCAATGCTATTCAGCAGGATCTCCTTGTAAATCTATTCTAGGTTGTGTCTGATAAGCCCAAGCTCCCAATCCCTCCCACTCCCTCCCCCTCCCATCAGGCAACCACAAGTCTCTTCTCCAAGTCCATGATTTTCTTTTCTGAGGAGATGTTCATTTGTGCTGGATATTAGATTCCAGTTATAAGTGATATCATATGGTATTTGCCTTTGTCTTCTTCAGCAAATTATTTAAAATGAAAATGAGCAACCACCCTGGGAAACACTTAAAATGAATGAAGTTGGTTTCTGGGGTCCTCCAGCTTCCTTGCAAGGGGTCCCTAACCTGGCAGAACCCGCTCCTGTGCACTGTTCTCTCCCTTATCCCATCTGGGAGACCATCCCTGTGTCACATCTCAAATGGCCTTGGGTAGCACCTCGGTCTTAGCATTTAGGATTTGACCCTTCCAGAAGGTTCTCAACTTCATTTTTATCATCATCGTCAGTCAACTTTTTTTTTTGGGGGGGTGCTCAGGTTCTGCATATGGAAGTTCCCAGGCCAGGAGTCAAATCAAAGCTGCAGCTGCCGGCCTACGCCACAGCCACAGCAACACCAGATCCTTAACCCACTGAGCCGGGCCAAGGATCAAACCCATGCCCTCCTGGTTTCTAGTTGGTTTGTTACTGTTGAGCCACAATGGGAACTCCATCATCAGTCAACATTTTGGGGAGCAGACTGTGTACAGAGTCTTGTGAGCCTTTCAGAGTTGTATCTTCCTAAACCAAGACCTTCATTTTCTCACTGGGTTACCTCCTCTGATTAGTTCTATAGGTTTTGTTTCTGCATCGGAGGTATGAAAGGTGGTTCCATCTATCCATCTTTACAGGGGAAAATCTTTATTACCCCCAAGTTACAGAAGGCCAGACTATTTCTAGGAAATTCTTTCAATAGGTCATTGTCTCTATAGAATTTCTTCAGGCTATTCCTTGAAACATCCTATCAGGTTTTCTCTCAACAGTTTTCAGGAAGGAAGTTTAGGAAAATGCCACAGCACAGTCTATATCAGGGATTAAAAAGACTTATATCAGGGATTTAAAAAACTCACACACAGCCCCTTGCCCTTCAGTATAGGCTAGTTTTTACAGTATAATTGTCATTAGCCAATGGTGATTAGGTCGGAGGTGCTAAATCCACCAATCCAACTAGGAGCATTGTTGCTCCTACAGTTCTGGGTCATCATCTTTACATCATCTTCTTTGTTACTGTTTTATTTTCCCAGCAAGGTGATGCTTCTGTATTTCCGTGTTTCTGAACTTTCACTCTCATGTTTTGATCCAAAATCTGAAATATTGTTCACCCACGTGGGGTCTTGCTGGAAAAGATGTTCTTTTCAAGGTCTTTTCTAGAGGATTTAATCATGCCCTTATGTTAACTCTCAGATGTCTTCATACTAAAACACTCCTGCCTCTGGTTGAATCCATTCGCCACATATGGCAGACACACTCTTAGGTGACCCCTGAGTCACACCATTTATTCCCTCACCATGAGGGTGAGTAGAGTCTGTGATCTGCTTTTACCCAATGAAATATGGCAGAGATGCAGGATATCACGCCTGTGATTATATTATTCTCTATGATAAAAGTGAAGGGACTTTACAAGTATAATTAAGTCACTAATCAGTTGGCTTAAGTTCAACAAAAGAGCAGTTCCCTGGTGGCTCAGTGGGTTAAGGATCTGGCATAGTCCCGGCAGTGGCTTAGTCACTACTGGGTACAGATTCAATCCCTGGTCTAGGGAATTTCCGTGTGCCATGGGCAGAGCCAAAAAATATATGTTAACTACAAGGTAGTTCTATAAGACCATAGAGAAGGGGGGACTCTTCTTTCCCCTCCCAGCTGTCCTGGGCTACTTGCTTTCCTGTAATAAAGACTTTGCTTGCTTGCAAAAACAACAACAACAACAACAACAACAACAGCCAAGGGAGTTTATGTTAGGTGGCCTGGCCTAATCAGGTGAACCCTTTAAAAGAGGCTCCAGGACTTTCCTGAAGGTACAGACTGGAAGTGGCAGAGGCTGTCTTCTCTCCACTGTAGGCTTTGAAGAAGCAAGTGGCCATGAATCCTACAACCACAAGGAAATGGATTGTGCTCATTCCCTGAAGGAACTGTGAAGCAGATCATTCTCCAGGTAGGCCTCCAGATGATAATGCAGTCCAGCCAACATCTCAATTTCATCCTTGTGAGGACCTGAGCAGAGAGGCAGTTACACCACACCTAGATGCCTAACCTACAGAACCTGCAAGATAATAAATGGGTGTTTTAGGCTGCTAAGTGGGAGGTTATTTGTTATGCAGCAATAGGAAACCAATTCCCCACCTTGCAATAGAGACATTGTATCATTTATAGTACCCAGAATCCCTTGTATCATTACTTACAGAGAACTACCTGCAAGGGCTTCTTTCGCTTTGTACCCAAGTCACACCCCAAGCTCTAGAGATGACTTGCATGTAACCCACCTGTTTTCTGTGTGCTTTGCTGCCAGATAACCTGAACACAGATTTGGTGCCCAGCCTTAGGAATAGTTCCTTCAAGTACCTGGACACTTTGTCTGGTCCTTTTGCTCCCTTTACATCAGCAGTTCTAAGACATTTTGATCTCAGGGCTCCTTTTCATCCAGAATGGAAGATCCCAAAATGGATGTGGCTTTTGTGGTAAAGCTTGTCATCTACTGCATTTGAAATTAAAACGGAGTGATTTTTAAACACACAAGCACACTGCAGTGGCCACCAGGACAATGGCAGCATTGCTGGTCGTTCAGCCTTTGGGAAACCCCACTGTGTGCTTGTGAAAGAACAAAAGTGTAAAAAGCTAAGTAACATCACAGTGTTAATGTAAATGGACTTGCAGACCTTAAGGGTTTTGAGGACCCCAGAAATTAACACTTTGAGAACCACTGCTTTATATTTCCAGCTTTTATTTTTTCGTGTTTTTAGGGCCACACCCACGGCATTTGGAAGTTCCCAGGCTAGGAGTCAAATCAGAGCTGCAGCTGCCATTCTCCACCACAGTCACAGCAACGCAGGATCTGAGCCACGTCTGTGACCTACAACCACAGCTCACAGCAACACTGGATCCGTAACCCACTGAGCGAGGCCAGGGATCAGACCCATGTCCTTATGGATACCAGTCAGGTTCGTTTTTCTCTGAGCCACGACATAAAACTCCCTGTATTTTCAGCTCTTTATATTTATTCTCTTTCACATAATATTAAATTTGTTGCCAGCTTTATGGATATAGAATTGACATATCCCATCGAATTAAAGTTTATTAGGCAATCTCAAATAAGCTCATGAAATAGATGAGGTAAACATTCTGAAAAGCGAAAAACACAGAAACCCAGCCATGCGACAGTGCTGGTTATTCCTTCCTTGCCCTGCGGCTGCACTGTCAACCCTTCTCTGCTCAGTTCCATGCCCCAGAAGCAGACCTCTATAGACAGCATCACCAGCTGCCCCCGCCCCAAACCGCGAACCTCCATCCCCTGCTCCCGTGTCCCCCTCCCCCAGCCTCTGCCTATGCATACACCCTCTCTACAAGGCTTAAGCCAGTTCGGGCCGGTGTCTTCTGTCTCCTGAAGCCCAAATCTTTCTAATAGATGCCCCTTTTCATGGAACTATTCGTGGGCTTTATTTCCACCCTCAAATTCTTCCCAGCAATCCCCTGTGAATATGCAGGAAGCAGCAGCTGAAAACGAAACACTGCTAATCTCTGTAAAGCCTGCCTCCCCCTGTGCCTGGGGCATGTGGTGACCATGCCAGCACAGCTTGTCTGAGCAGCTCAGGAATGCGGTCCTAGAGGACCGCATTTGTCTGGGAATGCGATCCGTGGAGCAGTACCCCACAGAAGATTCTGGAAAAACCTACTTTTGTGAATTTCTGGCTTCCAACAGATTCCAGACCGAACCCTCTCTCGGCCCACACTCTTAGTTAGTGTGTTGGCCGGTAACGTTTCACTTATGCATGGCCATCTTCATGTCTCTATTTTATTTGGAATTCTTGGGAGGTGGGACTTTATCATTGACGTTTGTCTCTAGTATTTAAGGGACATTATGTTACCCTGCAATGTAAGTTGTGTGCATTTGAGAAACACTTTCTAGCCAATATCCCTCCGCATTTGCAATATAAGGAAAGAGCAGCAAGAAGGAAGGAAGTCTTTTGCCTCTGTACAAATCAGGAGTCAATCAGAAATCAGAAACCATTCTAGGTTTTTCAATGAGAGTTGCTAGAGGAACGGAGACACCTCCTTAGAGGGCCGGCTAACTGAAGCTTAAAAGGTTGCTTTGGGAGTTCCTGGGGGTGCAGGGCAGGGACCTCAAGGGAAACTGGGGCTGCCCGTGGGGTGGTGTTTTTCAGGAGGACCTCCAGACGCTAAGGATCTGAGCCATTGCCTGCAGCTGGTGCTGACAACATTTGACTTGGTCTTACTGCCTTGGACTTCACATGGGGTGTCTCTTGCTGGCCAGGTCCAACCTGGAACTTTGTGGGGAGGGAGGTTCCTGGTTTTCCTCTGACACAGAAGAATTGGCAATGAAGCCGACTCGTCAACAGACCACCCCGCAGCTCCCCCTGCCCCCAGAATAATAGGAAATAAAATCAAAACAAAAGCAAAGAGCTATTGCTAAACGGCTGCTTTTAAGAGATGCCAAAGATAGGATCACTCTGGCGAAAAGCATTTGCTATGCAGTTCATCAACAGAGTGTCTGCCGTGCAGAAGTGGAGGCATTTTTTTTCTCCCTATTAAATTATTTCTTGCTCAAAACTCACTCAGGCGCCTGGGGTATGACACTAGAGCCAGATTTAGCAGCTTCGATCTCACTCACTGCACTTCAGAAGCTTGAGATGTGGAGCTGCTTTCTAAAATCTGCAGCTCGAAAAGTTGATACAGTTCAAGCGCCAGTTCCTCATTGGCCTGCAGCCTTGAGTCCACCATAAAGTGACAGAAGCAGTTTCCACCTGGAAATTACCAAACATTCTTTTTGTTTTAAGAAGAAAACTAGTGTTAGAGGAAAGTGATAATGTTTCTAATTTACACACACACACACACACAAACACCACGCCTACCGTTTTCCCCTCATGATCCTCCTGTTTACAGCTAAGCAGGTTTTCTAAGAGGAGCCTGGGATGAAGGGAGAAAGAACAGTTCATTGACCAGAAGCTAAATGCAGCAAAACAAAAGCCTTTTATTAAAGGACCAAAGACTCTAGTGTTTCCAGGGGAAGTCCCTGCTTTGGTTAAGGAGAGGAGGCCTGGTGATGGACTAGCCTCTCAGAGAGATACCTGCAGGCCCTTCAGCTCATGGGTTTGGGAAGCTTTCTGGGCTTTGCATTCCTGCAGCAAACACACCAAAACAAAAATTCACCAGGACGTCAGAGGCCCAGAGAAACAGATTTGGGTCCCTCCTCAAGGTTACAACTTGCTGGAAGCTCTGGTAGAATAATTGAGTGTGAGGGCAAGGGAGGGTGTTCATGGAAATGAAGTTTGGGATCAGTTATCCACGTTTTTTGCTAATCCTCTCACATGATAGCTTAGAGCATTGGAAAAGGACCATCTAGAAACACAGACGTGGTACACACACACACACACACACACACACTGGAATATTATTCGGCCATAAAAAACAGCAAAATCATGCCATTTGCAGCAACATGGATGGGCCTAGAGATTCTCATACTAAGTGAAGTAAGTCATACAGAGAAAGACAAATACCATAGGATACCACTTATATGTGGAATCAAAAATATGATACAAATGAACTTATTTACAAAACAGAAAGTTATTCACAGGCATAGAAAACAAACTTGTGGTTACCAAAAAGGAAAGAGGGCAGAGGGAAAAATTAGGACTTTGAGATTAACATATATACACTACTATATAAAGTAAATAATTAACAGGGACACCTGCACAGCACAGGGAACTAGACTCAATATTTTGTAATAACCTATAAGGGAAAATAATCTGAAAAAGTGATTCATATATACATGCTTTGCTGTACACCTGAAATGAACACAGCATTGTAAACCAACTCTGATTTTTAAGAAAGAAAAAAAAGAAAAGAAAAGAAAGAAAAGAAAAAAGAAGGAAAGAAAGAAAGAAAAAGGACCATCCCCTTCCATGTTTGCAGGCAGTGGGAGGCTGAGAGGCTGCTAATGACACTGCATAGTAAATGAAGCCAGCACGTGATCCTTCAGGGAGGCCAACTTTAGTGCCCAGCAGCCAGTCCTCCTCAGGGCCAGGGCCCCCACCTCTCAGGGGCTGACACCGGCAGCTCACCCCTCACTGTGACTTTGAGCAAGACACATGCTCAAACCAGCACCTGCCATCAGGTCTGTTGCTGCAGCCCAGCGATGTCTCTGCTGTTCTCTCCTGAGCAGGGCAAGCTATCTTTCAGCGATGAGGCTGGGTCCAGCCTTTGCACCTAGGCTCCCTCAAAGGCCAGCCCTCCTAAGGAGCCTTGGCATCCTGTAGTCAAGGCGCACCCCCCCCCACCGCCACCGCCACCCCTGTATCTGGCCTCTCCGAGCTGAGCGCAGCTGCACAGCCTATTGGGTTTGTTGCCATTTTTAATTAAGTATTTTCTACTCCTGAGATCATTTTCTATCTTTTATTTTTTAATTTTTTTTAGCTGCCCAGAGGCACCTGGAGTTCCCAAGCCAGGGATCAGACCCTCTCGTGGGTAGGGGTTGAATCAGAGCTACAGCTGCCAACTTATACCACAGCCACAGCAGCACAGGATCCGAGCTGCATCTGTGACCTACACCACACAGCTCAGGGCAACACCACCTCCTTAACCCACAGAGCAAGGCCAGGGATCTAACCCATGTCCTCATGGATGCTAGTTAGTAGGGTTCATTACCACTGAGCCACGATGGGAACTTGGGAGCTGGAAACTACTTGCTGGCTGCTAGTGACCCTCTTCCAAGTTTGCTCCTTCAGGACATGGTGGGATCTTGGGCGTATTTCTTAGCTTCACTTAAAAACTAAGAACTTTAAGTTGGATACTTTTTATGCTACTAGAGTCTCTTGAGTGAAGACGTAGAAAAAATATTAGCAAAAATAGCTAAAACAAAAGCATTTCAGTTATCTGGAAAGCTCTGTTATCCTGAAAATTTATTTATACAGAATACCTTGTGGGGTTTCCCATTGTGGCTCAGTGGGTTAAGAACTTGACATGATCTCCCTGAGGATATGGGTTCGATTCCTGGCCTCGGTCGGTGGGTTAAGGATCCTGAGTTGCTGGAAGCTGTGGTGTAGGTTACAGAGGCAGCTCAGATCTAATGTTACTGTGACTGTGGCGTATGCTGCATCTGCAGCTCCGATTTGACCCCTAGCCTAGGAACTTCTGTATGCTGCCTATGTGGCCGTAAAGAGAAAAATAGGAAGAAAACCTTGTTCTACCCAATAATTCTGGATAAATGAGGTATTGCTGGGATAAGCGTTCCATCTCATCAGTGTTGACAGCAAAATTAACCTCTTTTTATAATGATTTTTATTTTTTCCATTTTTGTTGGTCTACAGTGTTCTGTCAACTTTCTACTGTACAGAGGAGGGAGTGAGATGGACTGGGAGTCTGGGGTTAACAGATGCAGAATTAACCTTTTGGATGCCTTCTTCCCATGGAGTGAGCCACATGGATTTTTATAAAGGCCCAGAATGTTGCCAGCACACACATTGAGTCTGAGATGCAGGGTGTGGCCAGAGAACACCTTCTTCTTTCCCAAAGGCTCAACCTCGGACAACGTCTGGATACCTGGCAAAACCTGACAAGTTATACAAAACTGAAGCTGTCATTAAGGTTTCCTTTTTTTTTCCCCCCCTTAAGATTCTGTTCATTGTAAACATAAGTGGCATAATTCCTTGGACTCTATTACATTTCATTTCTGGAAGTCGTTAATCTGATCTCCACTACATCCTGGAATAGGAGATCCGATGCCTGTTGATTGCATCAGTCAGCTTTGAACCGGCTGTGGGCCTCAGTGGGGAATCTGAGTAGGCATTTCAGTGCTGCTTACTGGATGAGGGCCAATGCAGTGCAGCTTCTCGACGGTTCTTCACTCAGGGCTTTGGAGTGAAAGACACTGCTTCCAATGAACTGTTAATGGTCTGCAAAGACAGCCACTGGTTTTCATGAAATGTCAGCTGGGGGCTGCCCTGAGATCAAGGGCAGGCTGTGGCACTCTGACCACCTCTAAAACCTCAGGACACAAAGTCAAAGGACGAGGGCTTCATTTTTACCATAAGATGGGGCTTTTCTTCTACCAAATTGAATCTTTTTTTCAGATAGAGTGACAATTAACTATTGATTTGACAACCGTTCTAGTCAAAACAGACTGTTCATGTGTTATTTTCCTTGTCCCATTAGAAATTAAAATTTGCTCTCCCTTTCAGTTATATCCAGTACCAACAATATGTTTCTAGAAAGCAATTTGGTTATTAAACAGGGGAAAATATGCTATTACATAGTGAGGCAATTTCTCTCTTGTACAAAGTTGGTGTTTACTATTTAAGATTAAGAATGCTAATGGAATCATAACTTGGGGTTTTAATGAGCATATGAATTCTAGTTGTTTTGTACAAATACTTTCTTTTTCTTTAAATACAGTTTAAGCTACAGTAAGATAAACTTCTCACCTCTCAGATTAGCAAAGATGGAAAAGTACAGTAATGCACAGTTGCTGAGGGTGCTTCAGGAAGAGAGGTTCTCTGACAGTAATGGTGGTTATGCATTGATGGAATCTTTCCAGATGGAAATTTGGCCAAACCATTGAATATTAAAGATGTGGTTTACTTCCCAAGCCTGACTCTATCCCTAGGAGCCAAGAGTCTTTCTCTCTCTCAAACTAAGGCAACTCTCACCTCTTGGGCACAGAGAGAAGGACCTGAGGAACCCACCGGCCCAGGATAAGATGCTGAGCAGTAAAATACACACTGAACTAGGAGCCAGAAAATTGAGTTCGGGCCTTAGCACTTGCTGGAACAGAGAGAAATTCTTTAACCACTCTGATTCTCAGTATTCTCAGGCCGAAGTGGTGCTAACTGAAAACTATCTTCTCTGGCTCATCTCCAAGGCCAGAAAATGAAATATCTGAACAGCCTAGCAAACTGTAAAGTGCCATGAAAATGTTAAGGACTACAACCAGGAGGAGGTAGAAAATATGGACACCCTACTAAGGCTTGTGTAGTTCCCATAAGGATGTGTTGGTTGTTTAAAACAGGGTTTTTCAACCTTCCCCATGTTGACATTTTGAGTTGGTAATGATGCATCAGGGAGGATTCTTCTGGGCCTTTTAGGATGTTGAGCAGGATCTCTAGCCTCTACTCACTGAATGCCAGTAGCACCCACTCTGTACCCACCCAGATGTACTAGCCAAAAAGATTTCCATCCATATCCAAATGTCCTTGGGATGCAGGTTGGGGGGCAAAATCACCCACAGGTCAGAAAGCCTCCTTTTGGAAAGGTAATTTATTTCTAGCAGATTATCCTGTAATAAGCAGAAATGTGCATAGACTGTTGGGATTCTCCTCTGCTTAAGCCACAACATGCTTATCATATGCAAAAACTGCAAACTACCATCATGACCAGCAATAAAGAGTCAAAATAATATGGCACAGCCGGATGACCGCATTCTGCACAGAAACTACACGGTGGAGACACATTCACAGTTGCAACTGTTGGCACCACCTGCCTGCATTTCTCGCCTCCCTGACAGTCAGGTGGGGACCACATGGCCATGAACAGACCACTGATGATGGAACAGGAGGGGTGAGTTCTTCCCTCTCCATCTTCCTCCTCCTCTTTGGAAGCCACCTTGGAAGTCACGTGTGGAAGTGACAGTGTGCAGGATAGAAATATTACCAAATCAAACTTGGGCCCGCTCACCTGGCAAGAAGCAAAGCCAGTCTATTGACCCAAGGTTGTGGTGAAGGGAAGTACAGCGTTTTTATTGTATTATTTATTTATTTATTTTTTTGTCTTTTTGTCTTTTGTTGTTGTTGTTGTTGTTGCTATTTCTTGGGCCGCTCCCGCGGCATATGGAGGTTCCCAGGCTAGGGGTCGAATCGGAGCTGTAGCCACCAGCCTACGCAAGAGCCACAGCAACGCGGGATCCGAGCCGCGTCTGCAACCTACACCACAGCTCACGGCAACGCCGGATCGTTAACCCACTGGGCAAGGGCAGGGACCGAACCCGCAATCTCATGGTTCCTAGTCGGATTCGTTAACCACTGCGCCACGACGGGAACTCCAGTACAGCATTTTTATTGCAAGTGCCAAGCAAGGAGCAGGGGTAGCTCATGCTTAAAAAAACCTTTCAAGGAAGCGTTTTAAAAGACGAAACGAGGTGTGAGGGCTACAGAATGCCTGATCATCTCTGAACATTCTTCTCATTGCTTGGCGGTGAAGTAACAGGGTGATATTTCAAGAATTTCAACCATCAACCTGTTTTTTCTTTTTCTTTTTTTTTTTTTTTTTAGGGCCTCACCCATGGTATATGGAAGTTCCCAGGCTAGGGGTTGAATCAGAGCTACAGTTGCCAACTTACACCACAGCCACAGAAATTTGGGATCTGAGCTGCATCTGTGACCTACACTACAGCTCATGGCAACACTAGATCCTTAACCCAGTGAGCAAGGCCAGGGATTGAACCTGCATCCTCATGGATACTAGTCGGGTTTGTTAACCACTGAGCCACGACAGGAACCCCATACCTTCTGGTTCTAACTGGCCTGGGGTCTATGTGCTGGTGGTTAGCATGCAGTTAACGTCTTCCACCTAGTGGGAGTTTCAGTATCTGCAAAATGACTCAAGGATGTGGCTCAGTATATTATCTATAGCGCTTGAGAAGGAACTAAAGCTCTTTGATTTTGTTTTATGTCTAAACTATTATTATTTTGTCTTGCTTCACTGTTTTCTTTTGTTTCTGTGTTTGTTTTTTTTTTTTTTTAACTTCTCTGATTAAAATTTTCTTTTTGGAATGTGGGGAAAGCCTAGGAGGCTACAGCTTTTCTATAAACAAAGGGCATAGGACATGGAACAGGATGTAGATGGGGGGCTTCAGAAGCATCCTGGGTCCCTGAGTCACTGCTTGGAGGGGAGCTGCCCTGGAGAATCACTTGGCCCACAGTGGCATTTTTGTTTTTCAGTAAAAGATTTTTGAGCCACTATGATGTCAGGGTTTATTTATTCCTCTCCGATGGCCTCTCCCAAAGTGCAAATAGTCATCTTTACAAAGACTGGAAAGATAGAAAGCAAAATGTAGACAATAGCTACCTTTCAGTGGTGGGCTCATCAGTGATTTATTCAATCATTCATTTCAATAAAATTTTCCTAAGCCTGTGTGCACCAGCGCTGTAAGGGGTGTCTCCACCCTAGGGAACCCACAGTCCTTTCATAAGTCAGAAGAAAGGGAAAGTAAGACAGTCTTCACATAAAGTTGAAAAAAAAGGAAGGTCCTAGGTGTTCCCTTGTGGCACAGCAGGTTAAGGATCTGACTTTGTCACTGCAGTGGCTTAAGTCACTGCTGTGGCATGGGTTTGATCCCTGGCCTTGGAAATTCCACATGCTATGGGTGGGGCCAGAAAAAGAGAAGGTCCAAACACCTAAAAGAAAAAATCCCACATCTATAACCTGAAAAGATAGAAATAACTGGGCACACCCACCATATTCCTTTGATGGAGCATATTTTGTTCAACTTGGTACAAGCTAAGACGAAAAATACAGAACCCCAGGATGTTCCTTCATGCTTGAACAGACCCAGTGGTGAACACGGTTTGTCCAAGGAGATTTCATTAGATTGTATAGAAGTGCCACCTCGGTTTAGGACTCGATGTTTGTAATCTTTCTGCTCTATTTGCTGCATGAACATTCATTATTTTAGATCAAAGAAAACAGAGGAAACCACTCACACTTCCCCAGTGTCTCTCTCATTAAAATTAATTATTTTCCCAGATCAGCCCTCTTTGTTCACAATCATGTCCAGTGAGAGAAAGCGGTCTTAGGAAACCCAATTATGTCTGAGGCAGTTTCAGAATCAGATAAAAGAGTTGGTGGCTGGGGCTTACGAAAGGCCTGGCAGGGAATAACTTCACATTTCCAACGAGCTGCCATATGAAGAATTCTCCTCCTTGGGATTAGTTTTGAAAGTACTTTGCCTTAAAAACAGGTATTCTCCAGTTCTAATTGTTCAAAGTGAAAAGCAGGCATTTCATTCAGAAGGCAATAAAACAGCTTTCTGTATTGCTTTATAGTACAAGAATTTAATTACTGTATCAGCCAGTAGAGGAATCACAATGCATCTGTGAAGCATTTTGGTGATATTATGCAGCTCTGGGTTTCACTTGTTTTATTTAATGAACTCATAACATACATATAAATGATTCCTTCAAACAGAGGGATTTGATTCCCAGCTCACCGAGGAGTGACTATATTGATTACTGTCAATGCACAAACCATACCCAATTAAATGTTTCAGCAGAAATAATCTCATCGAAATGAGGACCTGACAGCACAGCTTAATGTAGTTTATTTTAATTCTCACTTGTTAATAGACTCTGTGTTCGAAAACCAAAAATAATGTGCTTGAAAGTTCAAAGGAATGGGACTTCCTGTCGTAGCTCAGGGATAATGAACCCATCTAGTATCAATGAGGATGTGAGTTCCATCCCTGGCCTCGCTCAGTGGGTTAAGTACCCTGCATTGCTGTGGCTGTGGCGCAGGCACACAGCTGTAGCTCCTATTCAACCCCTAGCCTGGGCTGTGCTTGCAGCCCTAAAAAGCAAAAAAAAGCAAAAAAAAAAAAAAAAAAAAATCAAAGGAATGGTAAAAATGGAAAATTACCACTATCTCTTGCTCACAGACCCATCTTGATAGGACAGGAGATCATCAACATGGAAGGGATATTTAGAAGTCAGAGGAAGTCTTGGAGAGTGTCATTCCACATTGCACTGTGACCCTCAGGCATAGCAGTTAGCTACCTGCTGTTGATCTCTGCCTGGAAAACAATGACAAACTCCTCCCCTAGGATGTAAAGCTAGTTTGGCTGGTGCTGTGACGGGGCCCTGGAAAAAGTGCAGAATCTCCCCCAGGGGAAGAAGGAATGGTCTGGTCTGTTTCTTAAAGGATCCTGCTGTGTTCAGGCAGCTGGGCAGGACCTCAGGAAAGTGGGGGCTGACAGTGAGAAGGGGGGGACTCACGGTGCTGCTGAAAGCACGAGCAGTCTGCTAAGGACTGGTGTTTCTGTCCATCCCCACCCCCCCAAATTCATCCGTTGAACCCTAATCCCCAGTGTGATGGTGTCTAGAGGTGGGACTTTGGGGATGTGATTGGGTCATGAGGATGAAGCCCTGATGAATCAGATTAGTGCCCTTAGAGAAGAGTCACCTGAATCTTCCACCAAGTAAGGACACAGCGAGAAGACTGCTATCTATGAACCAGGGAAATGGTCTTATCAGACACTGGATCTGCCAGCACTTTGAATTGCCAGCCTCCAGAACTGTGAGAAATACGTCTCCTGTTTAGCCTGTCAGTCTAGGATGGGTTTTGGGGGGTTTCTCTTTTTTCATGTTTTTTTGCCCTATTAGTTATCTCTATTTGATATGTTTTTCATATTATTAAAATTTGCTCTTTTTTTCTAAATTTTATTGGAATATAGTTGACTTACAATGTAGTGTTAATTTCAGGTGTATGACAAAGTGAATCAGTTACACATATACATGTATCCATTCATTTTCAGACTCTTTTCTCATGCAGGTTATTACACAGTATTGAGTAGATGTCCCTGTGCTATATAGTAGGTCCTTGTTACTTGCCTATTTTATACGTAGTAGTGTGTATATGTTAATCCCAATCTCCTAATTTATACCTCCCTGTAACATTTCCCCTTTGATAACCATGTTTGGTTTTGAAATCTTTGAGCTTGTTTCCATTTTGTGAATAAGTTCTTTTGCATCCTTTTTTTTTATTAGATTCCACATATCAGTGATCTCATGATATTTGTCTTTCTCTGACTTCATTTAGTATGATAATTTCTAGGTCCATCTATATTGCTGCAAATGGCATTATTTCATTCCTTTTATGGCTATGTAATGTACCATTGTATATATGTACATCTTTAAAAAAAAAAACTTTTCAAGTAGGATTTTTATGTATGTATGTATGTATGTATGTATGTATGTATTTGCCATGCCCTCATCATTCATAAGTTCCCAAGCCATATATCTACCTGCACCACAGCAGTGACAATGCCAGATCTTTCTTCTTTATCCATTCCTCTGTTGATGGACATTTAGGTTGCTTCCATGTCGTGGCTATTGTAAATAGCACTGCAGTGAACATCGGAGGGCATGTATCTTTTCAAATTTTGCTTTTTTTCTGATTATATGACCAGAGGTGGGATTGCTGGATCATATGGTAGTTCTATATTTAGTTTTAAAGAAACCCCATACTGTTTTCCATAGTGGTTGCACCAGTTTTTTTGCTTGTTTGTTTGTCTGTTGTCTTTTCATATTTTCTAGGGCCACTCTCACGGCATATGGAAGTTTCCAGGCTAGGGGTCTAATTGGAGCTGTAGCTTGCTGGCCTATGCCACAGCCGCAGCAACTTAGGATCTGAGCTGCGTCTGTGACCTAAACCACAGCTCACAGCAACACCAGATCCTTAACCCACTGAGCAAGGCTGGGGATCGAACCCAAAACCTTATGGTTCCTAGTTGGATTTGTTAACCATTGAGCCATGATGGGAACTCCGGTTGCACCAGTTTATATTCCCACCAACAGTGTAGGAGGGTTTTCTTTCTCCACACCCTCTCCAGCATTTATTATTTGTAGACTTTTTGATGATGGCCATTCTGACTGGTGTGAGGTGAGACCCCATTGTCATTTTGCTTTGTATTTCTCTACTAATTAGTGATGTCAGGCATCTTTTCCTATGCTTTTTGGCCATGGTTTCCTGGTCTTCTTTGGAGAAATGCCTATTTAGATCTTCTGACCATTTTTTAATTGAGTTGTTTGGGTTTTTGATATAAAGCCATATGAGATTGTTATATATCTTGGAGATCAATTCCTTGTCAGTCACTTCATTTGAAAAGATTTTCTCCCATTCTGTGAGTTGTCTTTTTGGTTTTTTTTGTTTTTTTTTAATGGTTTCCTTTGCTGTGCAAAAGCTTTTATGTTTAAGTAGGTCTCATTTGTTTACTTTGGCTTTTATTTTCATTACTCTAGGAGAGGATCAAAAAAGATATTGTTGCAATTTATGTCAAGGAGTGCTCTGCCTATATTTTTCCTCTAAGATTTTTATGGTGGAGTTCCCGTTGTGGTGCAGTGGTTAACGAATCCGACCAGGAACCATGAGGTTGCAGGTTTGGTTCCTGCCCTTGCTCAGTGGGTTAAGAATCTGGCACTGTGGTGAGCTGTGGTGTAGGCCGGAGATGCGGCTTAGATCCTGCGTTGCTGTGGCTCTGGCGTAGGCCAGTGGCTACAGTTCCAATTCAACCCCTAGCCTGGAAACCTCCATATGCCACAGGAGCAACCCTAGAAAAAGACAAAAAAAAATTTTTTTAAATAAGATTTTTATGGTATCTGGCCTTCTGTTTAGGTCTTTAATCCATTTTGAGTTTATATTTGTGTATGGTGTTAAAGAGTGTTCTAATTTTGTCATTCTACATGTAGCCATCTAGTTTTCCCAGCATCACTTATTGAAGAGACTATCTTTCTTCCAGTATAGGTTCTTGCCTACTTTGTCATAGATTAGTTGACCACATGTGCATGGGTTTATTTCTGGGCTTTCTGTCCTGTTCTCCCATCTGTATTTATGTTTTTGTGTCAGTACCATACTGTTTTGATTACTGTAGCTTCGTAATATAATTTGAAGTCAGAGAGCCTGATTCCTCCAGCTCTGTTTTTCTTTCTCAAGATTGCTTTGGCTATTCAGGGTCTTTTGTGTTTCCATACTAATTAAATTTTTTTTTGTCCTAGTTTTGTGAAAAATGCCATTGGTAAGAGTGTTTTTGTTGTAGCATCCTGAGCCTAAGACATGGCGCAAATATGTAGTTTGACTATTAGCAAGCAAAGTTAGTTTTCTTACTTTTCACTACAAGTATTGGCTTATTTTTTTTAGAAAATACTGTAGCTCCACTGTAGCTCAAATGTAGGATATGGAGTAGCCAGAAAAAAGAAAAAATTAAATCATGTATATGCCCATCATTTCAAAGAAATAATTGTCAATATTTTGGAGTCTGTCATTCCAGACTTTTTCCTGGGTATATATGTATTACTTTATGAAAAGTATACATTTCAAAGTTTATTTTTAATTTAATATTTAAATTCACTAGTATTTTAATAACAATTTTCTATATCACTGTGTATGCATCTGCTTAATTTCAATTGCTGCACTGTACTGATTTGTTGTGTAGCTATAACCTAATTTATTTAAATGAGACTACTGACCTTTTGTTGTTTGAATTTTATTCTATTATATGCCATTCTGTAAAAAACATTCCTGCATTCCTTTTTTTGTGCTCTTGTACAATTATTTCCTTAGATAATGGGAATTAGAACTGATGTTTCAATGAAATGTACATTTTTTTATGCTTTTGACACATATCGCCAAATTGTCTCCTGGGGTGAGCAACCTCCAATATGGAACCCAGTGACACTCACTTCCAGTTTTTATACCCTCAAATGTGTGGGCTTGAGTGTGGACTAGACTAATGTCTCTGACAAACAACCAGAAAGAACCTGTTATCAACAGGGAAGTGGACTCTCCCCTGGTGGAGCCTGGGGGTGACTGTACCCCCAGCCAACCTGTGACCACAGCTTTGGGAGAGGCCATGAGCTGGAGGACCCAGTTAGGCTGCACCAAGATTCCTAGCACAGGGAATTTGCAAGATAATAAATGTTTATTGCCTTCATCTGCTAAGTTCAGGGTGCGTAAATATATCCTCTCAAAAGATCATTCTGGAGTTCCCATTGTGGTTCTGTGGGTTAAGAACCTGACATAGTGTCCATGAGGATGGAGTTCCATCCCTAGCCTTGTTCAGTGGGTTAAGGATCCAGTGTTGCTGCAAGCTGAGGCATAGGTCACAGATGTAGCTCAGACTCAGTGTTGCTGTGGCTGTGACATAGGCCTGCAGCTGCAGCTTGGATTCAACCCCTAGCCTTGGAACTTCTATATACCTTGGGTACAGCTATTAAAAAAAAAAAAAAAGGACAAAAATATACAACTGCTATACTCATCTAGAAAACCATTAAAAAGCTGCAAGTTGAGAAAAAATACTTGTGAGAGGGAAAAAATATATAATCCCTACTGTACAAAGAGTGCTCTTTCAAACAGAAAAGATAACACCATAAAAACTGGGCAAAAGACAAGGGTAGGTAATTCATCAAAGAAGAAAGGCAAACGGCCAGTATTATAGGATGAGGAAAAGACATGCAAATAAAAACAACATGAGCTATTCCTTGTAAAATTATGTTGGAAAAAAATTTTAAGTTTGACAATAAAAGTCAGCTCTGTCAGGAGCGGACCAAGGAGTTTCTTGCATTCCTGGCAGATAGGGTTTTAAATTAGGACAACCACTGTGGAAGGTAAATATATGTTAAAATTTAAAATGAGATGATTAGTAGATGCAGTCATTTCATCCCAAGTTTATCTTAAATCTTTCATTTCTTAAAATAATTACACATTTAGAAGGAATTAATGAAACTAATCATTAGAGAACCAGCTGCTTGAGTAAAAGGGTCTGGTGTTTTTATAACGATCCATGTTATCATGAAGTTTTTCTTTCATCATCTTTTCCTTTTTCTTCTTCCTTCTCTCTTTTCCCCCTCTGGGTGCAAATAAAAAAGAATGTTAATTAAGAAGACTAATGGTGATTGGAAAGGTTACTTACTGTTTGCATGTTCAGAAATTTATGTTCCTTAAATCAGGATATTATCATTAATAATGTATGTTTATGTCTCTGTCTGTAGGAAATTGAGTGACTCGCACATATGAGGTCTCTCCATTTGGAAGGTTCCCCGGTCCCTGGAGACTCGCCTTGTGAGGAGTTAACCCAGACTTAACCTAGAGCAGAGAGGAGCAAGTAAACTTAATGGAACTCCAAACACATGTGAAACCCGTACACTTTTATGACCATTTTCAGCCTTTACAATTCCACAGCTGATTTTCTTTTTCTGCTGTGTTTTCCTGTCAGCTGGGGCAAGACGCCCCAGAACACTCAGAGGCAGGAACATACCCTCTGCTCCATCACGGTCCTTCAGATTTGAAAAGGCCCCTGAACAGATGCTGAACAGATGCCTGGGATTTTTTTTTTTTTCTCTTCTTATTCAGAGTTAGAGAATCTTGACCACTGGGATTCCATGCTTCCTCCTCTTCCTCTACAGTCAGGTTTCTCCATGTCAGAAAATATTGACACTTGGGGCCACATCATTTTTTGTTCCTGGGGATTGGGGAGGGGCTGTCTTGGGCATTGTAGGATGTAGGATGTAGTGGTTCTGTCCACTAGATGCCAGTACAATTCCCTCCCACCCAACTGTGACAATCAAAAATGTCTCCTGGAGTTCCTGCTGTGGTGCAATGGGATCTGAGGTATCTCTGGAGCACTGGGATGCAGGTTCAATCCCCAGCCCAGCACAGTGGGTTAAGGAGCCAGCATTGCAGCAACATAGGTTACAACTTTGGCTTGGATCTGATCCCTGGCCCAAGAACCCCGTATACCATGGGGCAGCCAAAAAGAAAAAAAATAGTCTCCAGACATGGCCAAATGGCCCTTGGGGCAAAATCATCCCTAGCTATGAACTATGGGTATACATGCAAGTCACCTGCTAAAATGTATATGCAAAGCATAAGGTAGGCATTCTTTTAAAAAATAGTAAAATGGAAGAGGAAGGGAGAAGGAGGGAGGAAGGAAGAGAGGAAGAGGGAAGAAAGAAGGGAAAGAAGGGAGGGAGGGAAAAAGGAAAAGGAAGGAAGGAAAGAAGAAAGAAAAAGACCAACCCAGGCCAATCTTTCAAGGCACTTGCATTTCAAACAAGATACTACACAGACATAAAAATAATGTTTTAGACTGCATACCATTCTAAGTAGTGTGATGGACTCTTGTGTCATCTGCTCTGTCTAACCTGGGACATTAAACACGATCTGTTCCTGGAGTTCCTGCTGTGGATCAGGGGAAACGAACCTGACTAGTATCCATGAGGATGCAGTTTCAATCCCTGGCCTCACTCAGTGGGTTGAGGATCTGGCATTGCCACGAGCTGTGGTGTAGGTCGCAGACATGGCTCAGATCCTGCTTTGCTGTGGCTGGGATGTAGGCCAGCAGCTGTAGCTCCTACTGGACCCCTAGCCTGGGAACCTCCACATGCCTTGGGTGTGGCTAAAAAGACCAAAAAAAAAAAAAAAGAAGGTGGGAGGGGTAAGGGGGAGGGGGAGGGCAAAGAGGGAAGGAGGGGATGGGGAGGAGAAAACAAACCAGAAGCTTTCTTCTCCATGTCTCCACATGGAACACTCAGTCCATCACTCCATGTGGGGCCCAGATGTCCCCTCACCATGAAGGCATTTTCTGACAACTCAGCTAGGACGTGCCCCTCTCCTACCTCACTGTGCCTCCTTCCCCTGCTTAATTTTTCCCCTCAGCTCATATGTTATATAAATGGGCCAGAGATGACCTCTGAGTACTGGCCCCTGGCTTATCTGTTTCTATACTGTAGGCTAAGCCCCATTAGCTTAAAAGGATCTGCCTGAGCCAAATCCAAATTTTTACACATCGAGTTTGGGGGTTTTTTTTGGAGGGGGGTTATTATAGCTGCATCCACAGTATATGGAAGTTCCTGGCCAGAGATTGAATCCCAGCTACAGCTGAGGTCAGAGACAGAATCTCAGCTACAGCTGAGGCAACTGCAGGCTACTTGAACCCACTATGTAGGCAGGGATCAAACCTGTGCCTCCCCAGCAAACTGGGCTGCTGCAGTTGGATCCTTAAAGCCCCCGCCATGGCAGGAACTCCCCCAGTTGTTTTTAAAATAGCCCACACATGCAGGTTTTCAGCCAGGTACAGCCTGCCTGCTTTGCCACCTCTCAAAACCTCACCACTAGCTGTTACTCAGTAATGTAGGCAGCAGAGCGAAGGCGTCAAGGTACTGCCACCCTTCCCGAAACTGACAACATTGATAACTTGAACCCGGACAGAACCCGGATTGGGAAATTAGAATCACTCACCCAGTGTCTGGACTTACTGAAATTCTGGTTCTTTTGTGCCTCAAAGCAGAAGGAACTTGGCGAGAGACAAAGTGATAGGCAAGAAATAGATTTATTAAGATAGGATGCTTGTATGAGATGCAGTGGGCAGGTAAGGAGGTTCTGCCCTGAGGATCTGGTGGGCTACGGTTTATCATCTAAGGGGAGTGGGGGTGGGAAAAGACTGCCTCTTCCTCTTTCTTTGAGTAGTAGCTCCTTCTTGGTATCTGGTAAGAGAGTATTTGGCCCTATAAGGTCAATCCAGGACTGTCCTGGTGCTTATTCAAATCAGCAGAAGGGTGGCCCTTAAATTCCTACCCTTGGTCTGAACCTGAATGCAGGCCTCACCCTATTCCCCACCCAATGACCTGAGGGGTATCTCTCCCCTCCTCTAGTCAAGCAAGTCTGTCTCGTCCTTCCAATGGCTTTCTTAACTGTCAGTTCTTAACTGACAGCTGTCTCTCAAAGTTCCCTAGGTTTCCTTCTCCAACTATGGTCCCTTATTGGGGCTTCCACAACTACCTGTGTAATTATGCTACTCCATCCCTATTGCTTTGAGCACTCTGACCTGAGATCCTGCCATGTTACTGAGTGACATCACCCAGATATTAAGCCCCCTCCCCTGCCCACTCGTGGAGAGCGGCGCCCTCTCCTCAAACCTTGGGGTGGTCTCCTACTGCAGTGACCTCGCTTTCATGCACCCCCATGCAATGCCACTCAGTGAGGCATTGTGTGTTACTGCTTCCCTTGAAGTAGGGTCTTTTTCCTCCCTCAGTCCCCAAAGCCCTTGAGCTCAACCCCTCCAGCCCACCACCTGTAAGTGTTTTGTCTCCCATTAAAGGCAAAGAGCAGGGCCTCTGCTGTGTTCACCCAGGGATCCCTCACTCCTGCAACGTCTCCATGTTCCTCTCAGGCACTCAACACGTGTTTGTGGAAGCGGCCAATGAAGGAGTCAGTCATCGCTGTTCATTTCCCTTCCGCCTACCTGCCTCCATCACTACCTTCCAACAAGGAGTTCTCTTTCACAAGGCAGCAGAGAGGCCCACCTCCCTGTAGAGAAAGATAAGGGAACTTGCAAGAGGGAAGCCACGCCCAGACCCAGGAAAGGAGACCCACATCTGACTACACCCAGATCTTGGTTGAGCTCCCCGCCCTCCACTTTGCCAAGCTCAGCACCGCTTCCTTAGAGTCCAGAGTTGGCAGAAGAGACGTCTAGGCTTTTGCTACCCTTGTCTGCCTGTGGCTTCAACCCCAGCACAACCACACTGCCTCTCACCAAGGTTTGCATAAATGTCTCACCCTCTTAGAAAAGATCAAAGTAAGCCAATTTTTTTTTTTTTTTTTTTTAAGGGCCACAACTGAAGCACATGAAAGTTCCTAGGCTACGGATCGAATCGGAGAAGCAGTTGCTGGCCCACGCCACAGCCACAGCAATGTGGGATCTGAGTCGCGTCTGGGACCTACACTACAGCTCACGGCAACGCTGGTTCTTAACCCACCGAGTGAGGCCAGGGATCAAACCTGCATCCTCATGGATACTAGTCAGATTTGTTTCCACTAAGCCACTAAGGGAACTCCAAGCCAGCACTTAAAAGTGCTGTGGGAATTTAAGGTCCCTACCATTTATAAGTGCCAACGTATTCATCCTATAATCTTTGCCGGCAGGCCTTCCTGCATCTCTAACCACTTTAGGGAGAAGGCTGAATTCTATCTGTAGGCAAAGAGGGAGAAGGTTCTTACACGGCTCCATTAAACCTGGCTGTCCTTTCAGAATAGCCCCATGGCAGTTTGGTTTGTTCACCTGGGTGTGCCCCAGGGGTCTTCCCCCATGGGGGCTGTTTCCAGGTCACACCCAAAGCCATGGTCCTGATTTTGCCCTCACGTTGATCTAGGCTACTGATGGCACCTCAGGTTCTAACCCAGACACCTGCTGCTTTTCCACAAAATCCATCCCCACCTCTCTCACTCTGACAACTTCTACCAAGTCTCCTTGCCTTCTTGACAAGCCCTCCCTGTTCCTTCCATCCTCCTTGGGTGCCTGGAACTCAGCATCACTCACTCTCAGCAGTTCCTTGAACCACACTTTAATGCCTTCAATTTCTTCCCCCAGGACCCCTCTGCAGCACATGCACTGCACAAGCTGACCCAAACCATCTCATCTTTTCCTCTTTTCCTGTTCCAGCATCTCATGTATTCTGGGGATGACACTAACACACCAGAGAGCTAACCCGCTATTCTCTCTGGGGCATCAGAAGGCCCCCACCCCTCTACCAACACCCCACCCGCACAGCATTCCAGCCAACTCCAGCACTTCCTTCAAGCCTTGGAGGAGAACCTCCGACATCTTCCGTGAACGCCTGATTTAGAATTTTAAGACACAAATCCTGCCCACAATGTCATGTGACATCCCTGATCCCTACCTATTCTTTCTGACCACGCAGCACCTTTCGTTCTACTTACTAATTAATTATGCCCAATCTTTATCTTTAGCCCCTCTCCCCAACTAGAATATTTCCCAAAGGCAGGACTGGTTTTTTGTTTGTTTCCTATTTTTGTTCACTGATATATCTTCATCTTTTTTTTTTCTTTTCTACTCTTTTTAGGGCCACACCTGCAGGATATGGAAGTTCCCAGGCTAGGGGTTACCAGCCCTACATCACAGCCACAGCAATGCCAGATCCCAGCCGTATCTGCGGCCTACACCACAACTCATGGGCAACACCAGATCCGGGTTCTTAACCACTGAGCAAGGCCTGGGATTGAACTTGCATCTCACAGAGACAATGTCAAGTTCTTAACCCGCTGAGCCACAACAGGAATTCCTATCCTCATCTCTTAAAACAGTGTGACCCACACACTAGACGCTCAATAAGTAGTGTTTAAGTACAAATACAGAAATGAGTGAACAACTGGTTTCCAACATCACATGGGCCCTTGCATAAGGTCTCTCCCTCCGCAGTTCCCCTTTCCTGCAAATGTCTCTCACATGCCCTGACTGTTCTCCTCCTCACTTCGGACAGGACACATACCTCGATTTCATAATGAAACATGGAGATGAACGGGCCCCAGATATCCCCAGTTCCGTTCCCTCCAAAGGCATCTGCACAGCCAGCCCCTTCTCTCCTTTCAAAGTCTGAGTTTTCCATCCACGCCCTCTCATTTTTTTTAGGAGGAAGGGCTTGCTCAGCGTTCTAGCAAATTAGTGGGATTTGCACCCCGAAGGAGGCACCTTTCGGTCTGTGAGAAGGACTAAGAAGAGACAGAGATGTTCCCGCATCAAAGGGCGGAGAGGGCGGTGCTAAAGAAGAAGGGGGCGGAGCCAGGCGGCTCAGAGTTTGCGCAACTGAGGCAGGACCCCTGGACCCGCGCCTGGACCGTGGTGAATGCGTGCCTGGGAAGGCTTAGGTAGTAGATTGCTTAGTGCAGCCTTAGTGGCACAGGTCCCAGAGACACACCCTTGAACCTAGTGAGTCAGAGCTGGGACCCAGTTCTCCAAATACCTCTTTCTCCTAAGATGGCAGCTGTGCAAGAGCAGGGAAGAGGGGGGAACGCCTGCCAGCAACCTCCCAGGAGTGTTAGGCTCCAACCCAGCTCCACCTCCCACCCCAACCCCCACCCCCATCCCTCCTCCCCCTCCCTCCCCCTGCTCCCACTCCCCGGGTTAGGGACAGCTGCGGCCGCTGGAGGACTTAGCGCCACCTTGTGGCCACATCCGCACAGGCTGCCCCTGCAGACACATCCGGTCGCCCTATTCTCTGCTTTCTACACTGTTGGTCGAGGGGAGGCACAGAGCATCACAGAGGGGTCAGGGCCTAGGCTGAACTTAAACAAGATTCAGGGGCTTTCCTAAAGGATATTTATCACACTGTCAATGTGATTCTCCCTCCAGGCCTATGAGTTCATGTCTTAGGGCTGTCTTTAGTTAATAAACTACCACAACCTGGGTGGTTTAAAACCTCCACCAAGGGCTGGCATAAAATTTATGATCTCACCGTTCTAGAGTCTAGAAGTCTGAACCCAAGGGGTTGGCTGGGCCATGCTCTGTCTGAAGGCTCCAGGGAAGAGTCCTTCCTTGTCCCTTCTAACTTCTGATGGTTGCTGCCAATCCTTGGCATTTCTTGGCTTACATATCATTCCAGTCTCTGCCTCTGTCTCCCCATGTGCGTCTATGTCCCCAGATCTCTGTCTCTTTGTCAAGACACTGGTCATTGGATTTAGGGCCCACCTAATTCCAGTTGACCTCATCTTAACTGATTCCATCTGCAAAGCCCCTATTTCTAAATAAAGTCATACTCACAGAGTCCGGAGGTTAGGGCTTCAACTACATTTTGGAAGGATGACACAACTCAGCTGATCAGACCCTGTATGTTGGTGACTTTTACAATAAGGATGCATGACTTTTATCATCTGAAAACATATTTCTGTTAGAAATAACATGAGATGGACTTCCCATTGTGGCTCAGTGGATTAAGAATCCAATGAGTATCTACGAGGATGTGAGTTCGATCCCTGGCCTCTCTCAGTGGGTTAAGGATCTGGCATTGCTGTGAGCTGCAGCAGAGGTCACAGATGCAGCTCAGATCCAGTGTTATATAGGCCGGCAGCTCCAGATCCAGCTCCAGCTCCAGTTCAATCCCTAGCCTGGGAACTTCCATATGCCGCATGTGGGGCCCTAAAAAGCAAAAAAGAAAGAAAGAAAGAAAGAAAGAAAGAAAAAAAGAAAGAAAGAAAGAACGAAAGAAAGAACGAGAAAGGAAAAAATAGAAAGAAAGAAAAGGAAAGTAACAAAACTAATCCATAGGGCAGGCCATCAGGAAGGAGGGGCTGGGGCTCTCCTGCGCAATGTGAAGCTGCTGTCCATAGGCATCAATTTCTTCTTTTCAGGACCCTCAGCCTGGATTTTTAAGGTCTTTCAACTGATTGAATCAAGGCCACCCAGATAATCTGGGATAATCTCTTTTACTAAAAGTCAACTGATTATGGACTTTAACCACATCTACCAAACACCTTCCCCATAACACCTAGATTAGTTTTTGGTTGAATAACTAGGGACAATAGCCAAACCAAGTTAACAGAGCAAAAGATCTCCACAAATATAGTCTAAATATTTAACATGATTATCAGGAGTTCCTGCTGTGGCTCAGCAGTAATGAACCCAACTAGTATCCATGAGGATTCAGGTTCAATCATGGGCCTTGCTTAGTGGGTTAAGTATCTGGTATTGCCGCAACCTGTGGTGCAAGTTGCAGATGCAGCTCAAATCCTGCATTGCTGTGGCTGTGGTGTAGGCCAGCATCTGCAGCTCCAATTCGACCCCTAGCCTGGGAACCTCCATATGCCATGGGTGCAGCATTGAAAAGCAAAATAATAATAATAATAGTAATAAATAAAAATAAACATCATTCTAAATATTTTAGCCAGAATATTCTCTTGAGGTTCTATTGTTACTTTTTTTTTTTTTTTTTTTTTGGCAGATGGAGGCATTAAAACTCTGAATGAGTGAACAACTTGTCTAATGTTTTACAACTAGTAAAAGATGGAGCTGGAGCTTGACTCACATAATCACTCTACAACCAACCAGCTGAGCCATTTGCCCAGCTGCCTCCTTGAAGTAGAACAGGATTAAGTGCCTCAAAAGCAGAGACCAGCTGTACTCATTTCATTTTGGGTTTTTTTTTTTTTTCCTTTGGGCTGGGGAAGGGGGGTGTCACACCTGCATGTGTAAGCTCCCAGGCCAGGGATCAAACCCATGCCACAACAGTGACCAGAGCCACAGCAGTGATAATGCTGATCCTTAACCAACTCTGCCACCAGGGAACTCCCTCATTTTCTATTCTTGGCACCTTCCCTGCTAGTTAATAGGGATCCACCTGCTGAGTTAACTAGTTAAGGTATAACATTTAAAATATCCTGTGCATACCCAAGGGAAGATCATTGAAATCCATTTAATGAGTTCCTCAAACTGAAAACTCCTAAAAACAATTTTCTTAATTTCTATTTAATTGTTCTTTGGTTATCTAAGGGAATAAAGAGGTATTTTTTTCAAGAGCTGAAGATTTTAAATAAAATATTTCGAGTTTTTTTTCCTAAATTGTCCCACTAATTTTCTACAATGTGTGAAATGCATGACATGAAGCCAAATTCCATATTTAATTAAAATTCAATTCTTTATGAAAATATAGGAGGTATTTTTATGTGTTCTTTCTTGGAAAACTAAATAGAACATGTTTAAATATACTTAATGACAAAAATGAAATTAGGGTTTTCAGTATTTAACTATGTTATTGACATTAGGGCCAAACATAATGAAATAGCAAAACAAATTCTATGTAGCCCACAAAATTTCTTTCAGTCAAGAAAAGTGAAAGAAAACAATTATTCAAGATTCTGGATAATTCAAGTGGAAAAAAATTTCACAAAAGAAGTGAGAAATAGGACGCACGAATCCTATTGTTTTCATGAGGTTTCTTTTAACTCAGTTGGATTGGGAGTTGGGGACTAGCCGATGAAAAGTATTACATATAGGATGGATAAACAGGGAGTTCCCGTCTTGGCTCAGTGGTTAACAAATCCGACTAGGAATCATGAGGTTTCAGGTTTGATCCCTGCCCTCGCTCAGTGGGTTGAGGATCTGGCATTGCCCTGAGCTGTGGTGTGGGTCGCAGATGCAGCTTGGATCCCGAATTGCTGTGGCTCTGGCATAGGCCAGCAGCAACAGCTCCAATTAGAACCCTAGCCTGGGAACCTCCATATGCCGCAGGTGTGGCCCTGGAAAAAGACAAAAAAAAAAAAAAAAAAAAAAAAGGATGGATAAGCAACAAAGCCTCTATAGTATAGCACAGGGAACTATGTTCAGTATCCTGTAATAAACTATAATGGAAAAGAATAAATACATATATGTATAACTGAATCACTTTGGTGTAGACCTGAAACTAACATAACATTGTAAATTAACTATACCTCAATTAAAAAAAACCCACAAAACTGAACAGTTGATATTCTGTAAGGATAAGAATCTTAAAGAAATTGCGAAGCCTTGAGAGACTCCCCAAGCTCTAGCAGGTCAGAACTATAAAGGACCTTGGACATTTTCTACTTCCTTCCAGGGCATTTGACAGACAAGACCTAGAGGCCCAGGAGGATAAATTAAGCCAGATGCCCAAGGGCACAGCAGGCAGCTCCAATCCTGTGCTTCCATGTAGGCGGGTGTCCACAGCTTCAGTCTGCCCACCAACACACCAGCTTAACTCAACTAATTTGCAATTGCTCTTCCCTCTACCCCTGAGGTTCCCAGGCCAACCCTATCCCTGCAGACACTCCCCTCCTCAAGTTAGGGCTCTGTTTACCTGCTTACCTGTCAGCTCTGTTTCCCCTTTGGGTTCTTAAGGTTCCTCACTGCTTCGACTGAAAATTCTCTGCTTCCTCCCCTTGTGAACAGAGCCAGCCCTGCAGGCAAAGGAAGCGAGAAGTTCAAACACAGCGCTGTATCTTGGATTTGAGGTTAAACTCAGTGAGAAAGTCTCAAGGCACTTTCCAAAGTGGATGGTTCTGTTCTCAGCATCTTGTGCTTTTATTTTTTAAATTAAATTTAATTTAATTCTGTTGCTTTTTAGGGCCACACCTGGGGCATGTGGAAGTTCCCAGTCTAGGCATTCAATCAGAGCTGCAGCTGCCAGCCTACACCACAGCCACAGCAATGCCAAATCCTTAACCCATTGAATGAGGCCAGGGATCGAACCAGTGTCCTTACGGATACTAGTCAGGTTTGATTCCACTGTGCCATGACAGGAACTCCTTTTGTGCTTTTAAAGCCACAGAGTCCTAGGTTCAGTCAGGCCTTTGAGTCCACGTCTTGAGCTCATCTTGTGACACATGATTTATCTGGATAGCTTGTCCAGGAGTTGGTCCCAGCACCCAGGAATGACGACCCATTCACCTTCAGAAATGCTGGCTCTTAGAAACTTCTTTACCATATATACAATGGAATATTACTCAGCCATAAAAAATGACAAATCAATGCCATTTGCAGCAACATATAAAAGGAACTAGAGACTCTCATGCTAAGTCAGAAAGAAAAATGGCAAATATGATATCACTTATTTGTGGAATCTAAAATATGGAACAGATGGAGTTCCTGCTATGGCTCAGAGGAAACAAAACTGACTAGCATCCATGAGGACGCAGGTTCAATTCCTGGCCTTGCTCAGTGGGTTAAGGATCTGGCATTGCCATGAGCTGTGGTGTAGGTCAGATGCAGCTCAGATCCTGCGTTGCTGTGGCTGTGCTGTGGGCCAGTCAGTACAGCTCTGATTCAACCCATAGCCTGGGAATTTCCTTATGCTGTTTGTGCAGCCCTAAAAAGATTAAAATAAAATAAAATAAAATAAAATAAAATAAAATAAAATAAAATAAAATAAAACAAGGAAGAGATGATCCTATCTAAAACAACAATGACAACAAAACAAAACAAAAAACAGAAACAGATCATGGCCAAGGGGGGTAGACTTGGGGTTCCCAAGGGGGACGGGGGAGGGGTGGGATGGATGGGCATTTGGGGGTTTTTTGGATGCAAACTGTTATACACTTGGAATTGATGGGCAATGGGGCCCTACTGTACAGCACAGAGAAATTGTGATTGGGTCACTTTGCTGTACAACAAAACTTGGTGAAACATTGCAAATCAACTATACTTTAATAATAAAAAAAAGAAATTCTTTACATGGATGGAATAAATCTTTCCCTCGGAGGCCTCTATCAAGCTGGTGACAGTGTTGACTCTCATCTGAGCCTTTGCTCCTGGAAAATAGTCCCTTCCCTTCTAGTGATGATCCCTTTGAATAGCTTCTCCTTACTAATCCTGGCTTTATTTTTGCAGAGCTGCTGTGATCACCTCAGTCTCTAATTACCCCAACAGATGCAATGTCACCCCCAAAAGGACAAAAAGTCATGGGGCTGGGAAAAAATACCTTAACTATGTCTCTAGCATAGATACACATAAACAGATGTACAGTATACATGAAGTAGTAAAATTACATAGTGGGGGGGAGCAATTAGGATAAAAATGTCTAAAAAGTCTCTGCAGGAAGGGGATTATGAAAAAAAAAAAAAAGGTTGAAAAAAACACTGACCTGTATTGACTTTTCCACATGAAAATTCTTCAAATTTTTTTAAATTGAAGTATAGCTGATGTACAATGTTGTAAGTTATAGGTATACAACATAGTGATTCACAGTTTTTAAAGGTTATACTCCTTTTATAGCTATTATAAAATATTGGCTCGATTCCCCATGTTGTACAATATATCCTTGTAGCTTATTTTATCATGCCTAATATTTTGTACCTCTTACTCCCCTACCCCTATCTGCTCCTTCTCCACCCCACTGGTAACCACTAGTTTGTTCCTTGTACCTGCTTCTTTTTTGTCATATTCATTAGTTTGTTGTATTTTTTATTTTTTATTTATTTATTTTTATTTTTTTGTCTTTTGAGGGCTACATCCACAGCATATGGAGGTTCCCAGGCTAAGGGTCGAATCAGAGCTGTAGCCTCCGGCCTACGCCACAGCCACAGCAATGCCAGATCCGAGCCACGTCTGTCTCCTACACCACAGCTCACAGCAACACCAGATCCTTAACCCACTGAGCGAGGCCAGGGATCGAAACTGCAACCTCATGGTTCCTAGTGGGATTCATTTCTGCTGCGCCACAATGGGAACTCCTTGTTGTATTTTTTAAACTCCATATGTAAGCGAGATCACACTGTCGTATACTTATTTCTCTGACTTATTTCACTGACGTAATGCCCTCCAAGCCCATGCATGTTGTAAATATTTAGGCAGCTGTCCTATCCCCCAGAACCATCTCATTTTGCAGAGAACGAGGAAGCTCTCTGCCTTACCCCCCCATCACTGTTTCCAAGTCACTGTCTCACTTCCCCCACTTCAGAATTTCCAGCCTCAGTCATGCCAGTGACCTTGCATCCTCTTTGAAAGCCTCATTAATAGGCTCTTATGTCCCAGAGGCTCAGCTTTTGAGACAGTGCTTAAAACCCTCCCCACTGCCTTGGTCTCCCTCCTGCCATGAGGCCCATTGTCTGCTCCTGTCCAGCACCCTGGATCACCCATCCCCCACCCCTTCCTGTCCTCTCACAGTTTTTTCCTGAATCACACTTTCTCCTCTCTACTGAAGCTATGAACATGCACCAGAATCTCCCATCTGGAAGATCCCCTCCTTGGCTCCCCCATCCTCAGATCTTTGTTTTTTATTTTCTTTTTTTTAATGATTTTAATTTTTTTCCATTATAGCTGGTTTACGGTGTTCTGTCAAATTTCTACTATACAGCAAGGTGACCTAGTCACATACTTATATACATTCTTTTTCTCACATTATCCTCCATCATGCTCCATCATAAGTGACTAGATATAGCTCCCAGTGCTACACAGCAGGATCTCATTGCTTATTCATTCCAAAGGCAATAATTTGCATCTATAACCCCAGATTCCCAGTCCATTCCATGCCCTCGCCCTCCCCCTTGGCAACCACAAATCTGTTCTCTAAGTCCATGATTTTCTTTTCTTTCTTTCTTTTTTTTTTTGTTCTTTAGCAGACTTTTTTATCTTTTTTATTTTTTTTTTTCCTTTTAATGATGTTTACTTTTTTCCATTATAGCTGGTTTACAGTGTTCTGTCAATTTTCTACTGTACAGCAAGGTGACCCAGTTACACATATATATGGACATTCTTTTCCTCACATTATCCTCCATCATAAGTGACTACATATAGTTCCCAGTACTATACAGCAGGATCTCTTTGCTTATCCATTCCAAAGGAAATAGTTTACATCTATAAACCCCAAATTCCCCATCCATCCCACTCCTTCCCCCTCCTCCTTGGCAACCACAAGTCTTTTCTCCAAGTCCTTGAGTTTCTTTTCTGTGGAAAAGTTCATTTGTGACGTATATTAGATTCCAGGTATAAGTGATATCATATGGTATTTGTCTTTCTCTTTCTGACTTCACTTAGTATGAGAGTCTCTGGTTCCATCCATGTTGCTGCAAATGGCATTATTTTGTTCTATTTTATGGCTGAGTAGTATTCCATTGTGTTTATATACCACATTTTCCTAATCCATTCATCTGTCAATGGACATTTAAGTAGTTTCCATGTCATGGCTATAGTGAATAGTGCTGCAATGAACATACGGGTACATGTGTCTTTTTCAAGGAAAGTTTTGTCCGGATATGCGACCAACAGTGGGACTGCTGGGTCATATGGTAGTTCTATATTTAGTTTTCTGAGGTATTTGTTTTCTTTTTACAGCCACACACACAGCATATGGAAGTTCCCAGGCTAGAGGTCGAATCGGAGCTGTGGCTGCTGGCCTACACCACAGCCACAGCAACAAGGGATCCGAGCTGCATCTGTGACCTACACCACAGCTTGCGGCAATACTGGATCCTTAACCTACTAAGTGAGGCCAGGGACCACGGAGACTATGTCAGGTCCTTAACCCGCTGGGCCTCCAGAGAACTCCATATTTTTTCACTAGCATGGCTGCTTAATTTATCTTTGTTTGCTTGTTAACTGAGCCAGAGCTGTTCTGCCTTCTAATCCATGTATAACATTGATGAAGGGGATCAATTTTCAAGGTAAAATGCAATCCATTCCCCTAATGGCCTAATTTTTTGAATGTGTGAGAACAATGTATGAGTATGTATGTTCATATATGATATTCTATTAATCAGTGAAGCTTATATTGTATGATAGGTGCTGTATTAGGCACTGGGATGTGTAGGATATGCATTTCTACATACTTACATATATAATTATGCATATGGAGATATAGACTCACATCAATATCTGCAATAAATGTAAATATATAGATACTCTCCCAAGACCCTGCTGTTCAACTGAATCAACAAAAGGGGTCAGAATCTAAACAAGCAAACAGGACTTGGAACGAGAAGAAAAGATTTAAGAAATGTGTCCTAGGAGCAGGAGCTGGTGGTGGATTAAGAGCCTGACTACAGTGGCTCAGGTCGCTATGGAGGCAAATGCTTGATGCCCAGCCTGGTGCAGCGGGTGATAGGATCCAGCAGCTGCAGCTCAATTCAGTCCCTGCTCCAGGAACTTCCATGTGCCTCGGGTGCGGTTAAAAAAGAAAAAGGAAATGTGCCCTAATCTCAGTTGTGAATCCCTCAGCCCTATGTCACAGGGTTGTTACGCGCATTCGGTGAGATGCCCATATAAGACTCTTACTTCAGAGCCTGGCACAGAATACATGTTCAGTAAAGCAACTGTTTCCAACAGCACTTTCTACTCATTGCATAGTGACCTGGCCCTTGTGACTTCTGGGTGAAACAGCTTGGCCTCCAGAAGTTATGGAGACTTTATGGGGGTTTGTGCAGGGGGGCAGCTCTTTCCAAGGACTGCCAAAGCCTGCACTGCACCCCCTTCAGCAAACAGCAATGCAAGAAGTTTCCAATTTTTCCACATTCTTACCAATACTTTACTTACCTTTTTTTTTTTGGTCTTTTTTTTTTAGGCCAAACCCATGGCATATGGGAGCTCCCAGGCTATGGGTTGAATCAGAACTATAGCTGTCAGCCTATACCACAGTCTCAGCAATGTGGGATCCGAGCCACATCTGTGACCTACACCACAGCTCAGGGCAACATCAGATCCTTAACCCACTGAGCGAGGCCAGTGATCAAACCCACATCCTCCTGGATACTAATTTTAATTTGTTTTCCTCTTTTGGCTGCCCTTGTGGCATGTGGAATTTCCCAGGCTAGGGATCAAACTTGCATGCTAGCAGCAACTCTAGACACAGCAGTGACAACATTGGATCTTTAACCTGTTGTACCACCAGAGAATTCTGACATGGTTTATAGATACAGTAAACTAGTGAATATCAAAGGTGTCCCACTGTGATTTTGATTTGCATTTTCCCTAATGACTGATAACGTAGAGCAGCCAGCCATGGCCCTACCTGGATGCCATCCTGAATCTTCGTTTCATCTTCAACCTCAGTTTGCACCATATATGCCGCATTTCCTTTGATCTCAAATTAATCTTCCAATTTCACATGTTATAGCATCCTTTTGTGACTGTCTTTGATGGATGCTCTTGGACCTGGTAAAATCCATGGCCCCTACCTGCCCCTGAGTCTATCCGAACTCCATCTTCTGGCCTTTGTGACCTGACCCATTCCACAACCCCCAATCTCTAGTTAGGACACAAGTAGGTGAAAGGGCTGGAAACAAAGGACAAAGCTGAGAAAGGAAGAAGCAGGCCACTGCCTAGAGTCCTAGGGGCAAGCTCACAGTTTAGAGGGGAAACTGATACAGGCAGGATGAGTGAGTTTCAGGCCTCCGTCATATATTGCTTGTTAAATGTGAAAAGGAAATTACTGAAAAAAGGAACTGCAGCCAATTAGATTATAGCTCTGACAGCACCAGAAACACCTGCAACACTTCGAAAAATACCGATCCCCCTTTTTTTTTTTTTTGCTTTTTTGGACTACACCCTAGGGCAAATGGAAGTTCCCAGGCTAGGAGTCAAAGCTGAGCTACAGCTGGATCTGAGCTGTGTCTGCAACCTACAGTACACTACACTACAGCTCACGGCAATGCTGGATCACTGACCCACTGAGCAAGGCCAGGGATAGACTGAGCAACCTCATGGATACTAGTCGGATTCATTTCCCTGTGCCACAGCGGGAACTCCAAAAAATACTAGATCCTGTAACTTGCCTCAGAGAATATGATTCACATTGAGACAAGCTGGGACCATAGACCTAAGACTTTGGCTGCAGCGCTTGTACCTGGACAAATATCTCCGTGAGCAACAAAAGACAAAGAAACTACAAGTGACTAAAAATAACTGTGTGCATGGCAGTTGGGGAAAGTTATGGCCAATAAGATACAAAAAGACCAAAAAAACCCAACTACCACTTCGGAAGGCAAGGAGAAAAAGCGAGGTACTGCACATGCCACCTGCACACGCCACCACCGAGGAGGTGGCTAAACCTCCTAAGCCACAGTTAAGGATTCAGTGTTGTCACTGCTGTGGCTCAGGTTCTATCCCTAGCCTGGAAACTTCCCCATACCCTGGACGAAGCCAAAAAACAACAACAAAAAACCCACCCCAAAACCCGGGAGTTCCCTCCATGACTCAGCAATTAACAAACCTGACTAGGATCCATGAGGCTTCGGGTTTGATCCCTGGCCTTGCTCAGTGGGTTAAGGATCCAGCATTGTTGTGAGCTGTGGTGTAGTCCACAGACTTGGCTAGAGCCCGCGTTGCTGTGGCTGTGGTATAGGCCAGCAGCTACAGCTCTGATTCGACCCCTAGCCTGGGAACATCCATATGCCATGGGTGCGGCCCTAAAAAGCAAAATAAAAACTAAAACAAAAACCCAACTAACACCCCCCCTTCCCACCCCACCCCCCACCCTCAGCCCAGTCCCTGAATCCACCCTTACCCTCACCCCATATGAGGAACCAGCTCGCAACCCACTTAGGGAGTGATCAAGAGAGCCTATTACTTTTTTCACTTCCCACTGCTGCAGCAGGAACCCCAATAAAACCTTGCCTGAATTACTTGTCTGGCCTTTTATTAATTTCTATTGATCCAGGAAGATCAAGAACCCTAGAGGGTAACAGAAGGATCTGCCATGAGGCCAAATGAATCAGCATTTGTAAAAATCCTTCCCCAGTGATTTCAGTGAGCAGTGTGAGTTAAAAATCACCAGATAAGGGGAACCAAGACAACAATTACACCTTGATTGTGGTCAGCAAATCAAAGTGATCAGAACTGGCTTAAATATGACAGCTGCAGTTTGAGAAGAGACATCCCCTCAGCCTCATAGAAAAATACAAGGGAAAATAACCAACTCCAAAAAGCCATCAATAACAGCAGAACAATGATGTCCACTCTCACCATTTTTCCTAGAAGGTTTTCTCTTTAGAATAATCCAGGAAAATAGCATCCATGTCTAAATATGTATTCATAAGCTTTAAAAATTTTACGTCGCCTGCACGGTTCCATGGCTATGGCTTGCTCAGCACAAGGTCAGCACAAGGGCTAGTATTTATACAGCTTCCCATACACCTGAATCGGAGAAAAGATTCAAGGCTTTAGGAAGGACTTGTTGGAGGTGTGCTGGAGCCTGCTTGTACCAGCTCAGGAGAGCCAATTGTTATTTTTTCTTAAACCCTTGTTCAGTCACGCCGCCTATGTAGTTGACTTCAGCTATTGTGGGAATACGTATACCATGAAAACAGGCAAATGTTGCAAATCAAGACTTTTCTTTGATACTGCTGATCGTTGTTCCCAGCACATCCCTGGGCCTGATCCAAAGTCTGATGCTCACTCTTTGATAAACTCGTGACAAATAGTCTCCTGCATTCTTTGCTTTCAGTGAAATGAAAGGCTACTGCTGACTGTACAGAGGTGTGGTGGGGAGACAGTGAAGCATGACATTTAACCTGGCACCAGCCCAGAGAATCCATTTGGTCATGGAACTCATCTCTGATCTTTTTTTTTAACAGACGTAACCTCGGCATATGAAGTTCCTGGGCCAGGGGTGGAATCAGAGCTGCAGCTGTGGCCTACCCCACAGCCACAGCAACACTGAATCTGAGCTGCATCTGCAACCTCTGATGCAGCTTGAGGCAACTGCAGATCCTTAACTCACTGAGTGAGATAGGGACAATGTTGGGCCCTTAACCTACTAAGCCACAAAGGGAACTCCATCTCTGTTCTACTTTCATCCACACTGATTTATATCTATTGGCTTTGCACATTTCATCCTTTTGGGAATTTATGTTGGTTAGAATTCTATATTACTTAATAATTAGACAAGTCTATGGACAGGTAATTATAGATGCTCTTTTAAGTCTTACAAATTTGAAAGCATAGACTATGGCATAGAAAACATCTAAAAGGAAAGCACGAAATATGTTCTTCCACCAAACTACTGGGAAAAAAAGTGAAGTTTCTCTTTCATGAGTTAAGACTATGTAGTTATTTTTGCTAAGTTAATTTATAGGCTATATACTAACATCATATATTATAAATACATAAAGATTGACTTTTGAATTTTTATGTTTTTGTTTTTGTTTTTTGCTCAAAATAAAGCCAATGTCATCTCAGTTCAGATCATAAAATTTCGTTTCTTCAATATCTTGTCCACAGAGGATATCCTAGGGCTGGTAGACTTGCTTCCTACTGATCCAGATTATTTTACTATAGACCATGAGGTCCTTTCTGTTACCACTTAGAGAACAGTTCTCAAACTTCTCATCCTTGGCCATAGCATTTCATCTCCACTCTTGGCACTGCATATACAACTGGATTCATTATTATCTGGAAGGCTATAAACACTGAATTTTTGTCGATTCCCTCAAACCATCAGCCCACAAAATTACCCCTATTTTTTTGGCTTATTATTTGCTACTGTTTTGGCATCATTCAATGCATTTGGTGTTTCTGGTGATAGGAAATCGGGCAGTAGTTTGCCTCAGGATGGAATGTAATTAAAACTTACTGGATTGTTTGTAAATGCCAAATCTAGGCTGTGTGGAGTTTTGAAACTATTGGTAATTCCAAGAAAAACTGAGACAGAAATCTGAGCTACTTAGCATCAGTTTTCACAAGATTGACAGAAATGACTATTTCAGGGCTTGAGTCAAGGAATGCAATACATTTATGAATAGAGCAGAAACTTATTTATAGATCTCTGTTATTCCATTTCCAAGTACATGGACCAGTATCTGTCTTTAGAGTGATCCCGTCTGTATGTCAAGGCAGTGAAAAACAAAAGCAAACCTGTGTGTGCAAACCCTTGAGGAAAGACGTCCTGCAGTGATTCCCACGCTTTACCAACAGGGGCGCCCGAGAGCCAGCCATTAGGTACAAAGCTATGAGGCAACCAAAGATAACAGTTGAAGGCTGACATATTTTGCCTAGAATTTGCCCAGTAATTCTGCAAATGACCAAAAAAAAAAAAAAAAAAGACGCTCCTAAAGCCAAATAGTGACGACTTCATTTTTCATTTTTCCGGAATGAAGTGTTTTCCCATGATTTTTTTCAAAACATGTGACCACTTAATGCTTTTCTGACATTTTAACAGTATTTCCAAACATGTATCTGTTTAACTGTCTATATCCTTTTTAAGTAGCAAAAGAGAGAGTTACTAATTAGGTATTCTGAAGGAAAATTCAATTCATTACAGTTTAACTGGGAGCTGTACACGCCATTCCAGCTATGGAGAATCAATCCTTCTCAGAGAACTAATGAGCCTTAGCTTCTGCATTAAATTGGTGCCTGCCACTTAAAATTATACACGGATGTATACATACCTGCATGCGGGGTGAGTTATTTATATGTAAATAGTGCAGATACCCAGCTTTTCTAAAAAGCAATTCATTTGATCCAGACTTTAAATCCTGTCTTCTTTACTTGTACTTTCAAAAATACATTTTTTTTAAATCAGAGCCGGAATTTAAAGCAAGTGAGAACAGCATGCAAATCCTTGAAGAGACATGCAATGTAAAAATAACATGACTGCTAATGAAGTGGTATCTACATTTCCGACCCCAAGCTTACATCTGTCCCCGCACCCCCCCCCCCGCCCCCAGCAAAAGGGTATTCATTTTTATTTTCCCTCTTCATCAGCAGTGACATCCAGCTTCCATCATGGCTTGTTAGGGCAACTGAGCACAGCCACACGATAGGATTTGTAGACTTGCAATGGCTCAGATGGTAACAGAAGCATACATCAAAGAAATAGTCTACAATTTCTGTGGGCGAGGAAAGTGGGGTCTGGAGTGGAGGCTAGCTCCACACCCCACCCCTGCCCAGGAAAATTGAGGCGAATCAACACACAGGAAGTTCACAGTGCCGGGTCAGTTTGTCAGTTGGTTTCTATTACACTCTGTTTAAAAAACACATACAACTCCTCTTCCTCACCATATTTTTAAAACAACATAACAGCATCTACAAACACAGGGGGAAATGCTGGCCAGTGTTACCTCCAGGGCTGTGTATATATTGAGAGAGAAATCTGTAGAGTGGCAACGTCCACCACACCTTTCCTCCACCGCAGGCATTGCCACATGATTGGCCTCAGCAGATACAGCACATCCACCTACATTCCCAGGCAAAGGTTTATTCCCATAATTTACAGTATCTGTGAAGGGTGAGCGCCTAAAAATGAGAGTGAATAGAAATAATGTAATTCCTCTAATGATAGAGTATGGGAAAATGTTTAGAACAAAGTTATGAAAGGCAATTTTGGAAACTCCAGAAATCTAAAAGTTTCGCACTCAGCTGACACAGACTTTAAAGACTTCACTGCTATTATCTTTAAGTTTTCTTTGAGAGCTGAGTCATAGGTTGGTGTCAATACACTGAAAACACTTATGAAATATTTGGGTCTAGCCTACACAAAATTTTGTAAGAGGTTAAGTTTGCCTTCTGGGGTCTCCACTTTTGCTTTGGGAGGGTTTTTTCTCTGTATTCTTGTAATGTCTTCTGCCTTCAAGCTTTATTTTTTGCTTATGAAAACCTAATTTTAGAAATGTAGCTGATAAATTCAGTTATGTTAAGGTATAAAATGACTAGAGATGGATCCCCAGGGGTCAAGAATTAAGCCAACACTAAAATAAGTTCTAATAGTGGAATTTTACCAAACTCATGGTAACAATCAAATTTTACTTTTTCTTTTTCTTTCTTTTCTTTCTTCCTTTCTTCCTTCCTTCCTTCCTTTCTTTCTTTCTTTCTTTCTTTCTTTCTTTCTTTCTTTCTTTCTTTCTTTCCTGTCTGTCTGTCTTGGCTGCCCTGCAGCATATGGAGTTACCAGGACAGGGATCAGATTTGAGCCACAGTTTCCACATATGCTGCAGCTGTGGCAATGCCAGTTCCTTAACCCACTGTGCCAGGCCTGCCACTGATCCTTTTGCATCATGGCAGTAACTCCCAAATTTTAAACTTAAAAATACTAGAAAAGGACTGGTAGTTTTATCCCTAAAGCATAAATAATATCCATGAATGAAATATCTTGGCTAAATTCTATAATTATAAATGAGTGTAATGTAAAATTTTGCGATCATTTAAATATCCATATGGAAATTTCACAGTGAGCCAGAACCATTTTAGAAAAATCTCTTTATCTACAGTGGGATGCCTGTGATTAAATAGACATTTATGTTTAGATTCATTGCAGCAGCATTTGTAATAACAAAACTAAAAAAATTTAAATGGCCAACCACATAAAACGTCTGTCCATAGGAAAAGGGCAGAATGATTGAAATATAAAGAAATACAGGAGTTCCCGTTGTGGCGCAGTGGTTAAGGAATCCGACTAGGAACCATGAGGTTGCGGGTTCCATCCCTGCCCTTGCTCAGTGGGTTAACGATCCAGCGTTGCCGTGAGCTGTGGTGTAGGTTGCAGACGCGGCTCAGATCCAGCGTTGCTATGGCTCTGGCGTAGTCTGGTGGCTACAGCTCCGATTCGACCTCTGGCCTGGGAACCTCCATGTGCCGCAGGAGCGGCCCAAGAAATAGCAAAAAAAAGACCAAAAAAAAAAAAAAAAGAAATACATACACACACACACACACACACACACATATACTTGTGTGTGTGTGTGTGTGTGTATACACAATCATTTTTTGGTGATTAAAATTTTCTGGTAAAATACACATAAAATTTCCCATTTTAAACATTCTTAAGTGTGTAGTCCAGTGATAAGCAACCATTGAAAAATCAGGTTGATCTCTGTATGCTAAAATGATGAAAACCCTCCAAGATACATGGTTAAATGAAAGAAGTACAATGCAGAGCGTTCTGTATTGAATGAATCTACTTTGCTTTTGAATTTTGTACTTTAAATACCTTTAGAAGTTAAATAATATACAGAGACTAAGTTTTATCCATAAATCTGCTGCTGAAACTGACAATTCTTAACATTGGTCATATTTCCTTCAATGTGTATATATTTAACAATTCCAGATAAATTTGTGCCTTGTCCTTTATTCCCTATCCTTGGCACCTTATTTAACTTCTTGAGAATCATGAGTTTAGCGTATATCTGAATAACTTATTTTTATCCTTTTCCATATATCTGTAAGTAATACGAATGCAACATTATTGTTTGCATGCCCTATAAAATTTGCCTAAATGTTGTGGCCTCTTCAACTTGCTTTCTTATTTCTTGATCACTCTGAAGCCTTCATTTAGCATTGGTCTTGAGTGGGAATGCCAGTGTGCTTTCTGTTTAAAAAGCTATGTGTGTACACTAGGTTTTGCTAGTCAGCTTCCTGGTGGGATCCAAAAGACACTGTTAATCGTACTCTCATCTAGGAGTTCCCGCGGTGGTACAGTGGGTTAAGAATCCTACTGCAGCCGCTTGGGACATTGCAGAGTCGAGGGTTTGATCCCCAGCCTGGCCAAGTAGGTTAAGGATCCGGTATTGCCACAGCAGTGACACAGTTTTCAGCTGCAGTTCAGATTCAGTCCCTGGCCCTGGAATTTCAATATGCTTTGGGAGCAGCCAAAAAAAAGTAATCACATCTAGAAAGAAACTCTGCTTACGAATCAGTGGTGGAATTGGGGGAGGTAGGGTTTTTACTTATCACTTTACCCCCTCTGAAGTTTGAAATTTTACTATAGTTGTTATTTTGTAATGAAATAATTCATTTAAAGATGTAAAATGTTGAGCCTGGTGAGGGATGTGAACATAACAGGGCAGCTTATCTGAGTTAAGTGATTTCTCCCCTGTCCACACACCAGGTGACATGGGGCTGTCGACGTTGTGCGTTGTGATGAGAGCAGTAGAACTTTTACAGAAGTGATAGATTCGAGGGGGTAGGAGGCCGAGAGATTACAGAGGAGGTCACTCAGCTTCCAGTTCATTGGGTTTATAAAAACAGAAGGAAATCTGTGTCCTAAGAATGCATTGAATAGGAGCAGAGAAGGTGACTGAAAGGGCCACCAAAACATGTACACATTAAAATGGGAGTCAGTACCTCTAACTGCAAGTACTGATTCTATGAGTAACAATCCCATGTACTGACCAATGCACTTAACTTTCTCCTTGTAGTATATTTCCTCCATCAAATAAGACACAGATTTCCCATTCATTCATTCGGCAAATGTTTATAGAACCTCTAGTAGATACCAGGCACTGTGTTAGGTACTAGAAGTGAAAAGGTGATCAAGATGGAATTCTTGGAGTTCCCGTCGTGGCTTAGTGGTAACAAAACTGACTATTATCCATGTGGCGCAGGTTCGATCCCTGGTTCCACTCAGTGAGTTAAGGATCAGGTGTTGCCATGAGCTGTGTTGTAGGTCTCAGACGTGTCTTGGATCTCAAGTTGCTGTGGCTGTGGTGTAGGCCAGCAGATGCAGCTCTGATGTGACTCCTAGCCTGGAAACTTTCATATGCCATGGGTGCAGCCCTAAAAAGATTTAAAAAAAAAAAAAAAAAAAAGGAATTCTTAGCCTTATCTTAGAGGTTGTCTGATGTTCTAAGAGTCTAGCCACCAAAGCCTAAAAATAGGCAAAGTGCCAACCATCAGAGGCCATCAGAGGCCAATGAGTTCTGGCTCTTTCCCTGGACAGAAATGTCCATTGACAGATGAATGGATTAGGAAAATGTGGTATACATACACAAAGGAATACTACTCAGCCATAAAATAGAACAAAATAATGCCATTTGCAGCAACATGGATGGTGCTAGAGACTCTCATACTAAGTATCCTTTAATCCCAGTCTCCTAATTTATCTCCCCCACTTAACCCCTCTGCATCACCTTTGGTAACCATAAGTTTGTTTTCTATGTCTGTAAGTCTCTTTCTGTTTTGTCAATAAGGTCATTAAAATTAGGTCATTAAAAGCCTGTTTTTTTATTTTGTTTTGTTTTGTTTTTTGTCTTTTTGCCTTTTCTAGGGCCGCTCCCACAGCATATGGAGGTTCCCAGGCTAGGGATCTAATCGGAGCTGTAGCCACCAGCCTACGCCAGAGCCACAGCAATGCTGGATCCGCGTCTGTGACCTACACCACAGCTCAGGGCAACGCCAGATCCTTAACCCACTGAGCAAGGCCAGGGATCAAACCCGCAACGTCATGGTTCCTAGTCGGATTTGTTAACCACTGAGCCACAACGGGAACTCCCACACATCCAATCTTTTTCAGATTCTTTTCCCACATTGATGATCACAGACGATTGGGTAGAGTTCTCTGTGCTATACAGCAGGTCCCCTTGGCCAGTCATTCCATATACCTCAGTGTGCATGTCCCAATCCCAAACCCCCAAACCATCCATCCCCACCACTTGTCTGCTTTGGTAACCATAAGTTTGTTTTCAAAGTCTGTGCGCCTGTTTCTATTCTGCCAATGATTTCATTTGTATCCTCTTTTTTTAGACTCCACATATAAGTGATATCATATGTACATTTTACTAGTTTACACTTTGAGACTCTCTTACAAATTATTTTTAATGTGTATAAACTTTTTTGGGGGTGCTACCCTACAGCATATGGAAGTTCCTGGGCCAGGGATCAAATCTGAGCCACAGATGCAACCTACACTACAGCTGCAGCAAGGCCAGATCCTTTAATCCACTGTGCCAGACCAGGGATTGAACCCAAGTCTCCACAGCAACCTCGGTAGTCAGATTCTTAACCCATTGTGCCACAACAGGAACTGGCTAAGTGTATGAACTTTAACATGTCTGACCACATAGACTGTATCAACGTGAGTCGTGTGGGAGGCAGAGTCATTTTTAGGGGGAAATCTCCCTCTTCCTATTGGAATTGTTTATCAGTCAGTGCAGCAACATTATGAGTCATACAGAGGTGAAGTCTATGTGTCAGGGGCTGAGAAGCCTTCCAGGGCGGTTGTCCCGGCTTCTTAGTGAGGAGTTTTCACCCCAAAAGTGAAGCCTAAGTGGCCCAGGAACAGAAAAACACTGCCTGCCTTGAGATTAAACTCTAAGGGCAACCATCTAAGAAAGGAAAGTAGTATCTCACAAAATGGGGTTAATAATATGAACTTCAGAAGATTATCATGAGGAGGAATAAAAGTTTTTTTTCCTTTTTCTTTTTTAGGGCTGAACCTGCAGGATATGGAAATTCCCAGGCTATGGGTCAAATCAGAGCTGCAGCTACAGGCCTATGCTACAGCCTCAGCAACACCTTACGGCCAGGTTGCATCCTTAACCCACAAAGTGAAGCCAGGGATTGAACCCTCATCCTCAGGATACTAAGTCAAGTCCTTAACCTACTGAGCCACAACAGGAACTCCTGAGAAGGAATAAATTTTAAGATGTGGACATGTGGTGTAAACTATAAAGAGCTTTACAAGCATGAGGTTCTTATTATTTTAGTTGAAGTTCTAGAAGATATAGGTAATACGTTTTCAGGAATGGACTCATGAAATGGGCCTAAAGCCCCAGGGGCCCTGTCTATGGCTGGCATCATCCTGTGGACGGCCACCTTATCTCTTATTTGTGAGAATGACTCTCATTCCTAGAGGGTGAAGTATGTGACCTAGTTTAGCAGAGGTCTTAGGACATTTAGAGAAGTGTGATCTTGACAAAATCCAGGAGGGCAGTTCAGATGGGCATTTAAATCCGGAAACCAAAAACACCAAAACCTTGAGTTCTTGTGGGATTTGGCTGATGATGGCAAATGAGGAACTGAAGCACAATCTCTTTCTTGGATTATTCTCAGTTATTCCTAATTATGGCAAATGTATTGTCAAGAGAGAAATTTGTCTTGCATGTTTTTAAAAATATTCTTACAGATTTTGTCACAAAAGAAACATTGCTCAGTAGCAATGCATTTAGAGAGAAACGAGCCCAAAGAGAAAACGTTTTGGAAATTGCATGATTCATTTTTTTTTTTTTTGGTAAAGGCAAACAGGAAAAGCAATTTTTCAGCACAGTACAATCTATACCCTCAAAAGATTTTCCAATGTTCCAATGATGAAATGCTTTATGCATACATAATTCAAATTTAACAATTTCTAGTCATTATTTAAATGAGAAACTTGAGTGTGTTAACAATTTAGAGACGTTTACATAAAAAGAAAGCATTTCGACTTGATAATTATCCATACCAAGAGAAAATTATGGGGTACTCCTCTGGGAAATACAGAGCAGAACAAATGGAAAGAAAAAGAAATAGAATATAACGGAAATTTGGAAAACAAAAAGAGACAATCACGTCATTTGAAAAAGGATGAGTTGCCCTGATTCATGCAATGGCTTTTGGCTAGTTTGTGAGAAAGACTTTTTTTCCCTTTCTTTTTATGGTCCCACCTGAGGCATATGGAGGTTCCCAGGCTAAGGGTCAAATCGGAGCTGCAGCCGCCGGCCTACAGCAATGCCAGAAAACGAGCCACATCTGTGACCTACACCACAGCTTGCAGCAACACCAGATCCTTGACCCAATGAGCGAGACCAGGGATGGAACCTACATCCTCATGGATACTAGTTGGGTTGGTTAACCACTGAGCCATAACGTGAACTCCTATGAGAGAGAATTTTGTGCATATTGAACCCAGGTACATTATTTGTGGAAAGAGCTTCAGAACTAAATGGTTCTCTTTTGGGATTCTTGAAACCTTAGGTGATGTGGGGATAAAGTCAATGTCAAAGGGAGCAAATCCCTGGAAGAAAGTCCTGGGCCAGACCCGTACAAGCCTAGAAACAAAGGGCAACCAGAACAGGGACCAACGAGCCTCATTTCCACCAAAGAGAGCACAGGGACAGGAACAACTCAGCGTGTCCTGTACCAGATGGCACATGAGGAACCTGAACCTATTCAAGTACAAAAATGAACATTTCTATTTTGTTTCAAAAATGTCTGCTAACTGGATTCTATCGACATCTTGCTTGCCTGCCTTTTTCCAGGAAATGACAGACCCTCCTCTGTCAGAAACAACTGCCTCTGATTCCATAATTCAAACATGCTGGTTATCAAGGCAGGGTCCATTTTCTTTGTGAAAAGCTAATCCTCTAAACTTAAAATGTCACTCCTACATTCAATTTAAAGGTTTCTTGCCATCCTCCTATTTCTCCCCCCATTATCTGGCTGGAATATCTTTTTTTTAATTTTTTAATTTTTATTTTTTGGTTTTTAGGGCTGCACCTGCAGCATATGGAAGTTCCCAGGTTAAATTGAATCAGTGCTACAGCTGCCAGGCTACACCACAGCTGCAGCAATGCCAGATCCTTAACCCACTGAGCGAGGCCAGGAATCAAACCCACATCCCCATGGATCCTAGTCTGGTTTGTTACCACTGAGCCACAACAGGAACTGCAGGCATGGAATATCTTGAGGCTCCAGAGGCTTCATGGGATGACATGGGATGGATCTGGAGGAAGGGAATGTGGAAATGGAAAAAAGCTGTGTCCTTATGAGGTTCCACAGAACAAGTTGGCTTCTTTCTTTTTGTCCATCCAGGGGGGCAGCTTTATCCATGATAATAAGGTCACTCTTCCTGTTCTATTGCTAATATAGTTTCATTATCTGGACTTACCCCAAACATCTTCCAACGTGTCATAACCCAACTCTGGGACCTCAGGCAGAGGCACATGCTTGACATTTTGGGGACAGTCTTGTCCTTTATCCGCCAGGTTCTGTCACTATGTGAGCTTTCTTTCTCTCACTGGAAGACACCCAGGCATGTCATCAAGTCCAATGGCCAAGCAAACCCTCAATCAGGAAACAGGAAACCAGTTTCCCCTTTTAAAATAAGATCACAAATCTTAAAAATTATTCTCTTGGCTGGAGAATTATTAGCTACCAGTGCTGTACCAACACAGAGTGCTGGAGGCCATTCCACTCTTGGTGCAGGCAGTGGGGCAATGTGTTATCCATAGAGAAATTAAAAGCAATAATAAACCAACTATAAGTTGGTATATTTGTATCATTACCATACAATTCTAAACAACATCTGTGATAAAATACTTCTTCCTAGAAATATTTTTTGGTGGTCTAAGTTCTAAACAACTATTGGTGTGTGTGTGTGTGTGTGTGTGCATGCACGTGTACTTCAAATTAATATATTTTTAATTTATTATTAAGTAAAATTTAAAATTTAATAACATAAAATTTATATATATATATTTTTTTGCTGCCCCCTGGCATATGGAATTCCTGAGCCAGGGATCAGATCCAAGCTGCAGTTGACCTATGCTACAGCTGCAGCAGTGCCGGATCCTTAACCCACTGTGCTGGACTGGGCATTCAACCTGCATCCCATTGCTCCAGAGACACTTATCTTTTAATAAATATTTTTTCTACATGGGAGTTAATTTGGAGAACTCAATGGCGACTTGACTCCCAGCACACAGGAATTCTGTAACTTGCATTCATTTCAAGAGTAAGTTTGTAAAGTTTCGATTTGGATACGAGCACTTAGTTACTCCATGTTCCTTCTTCTAAACAGTCATCCAAAATTAAATAATGGGAGTTCAGGATTAACATATACACACTGCTATATATAAAAGAGATAACCAACAAGGACCTACTGAATAGTACAGGGAAATATACTCAATATTTTATAGCAACCAATAAGGAAAAAGAATCTTAAAAAAATAGTTACATATGTATGTATAACTGAATCATTTTGCTGTACATCTAAAACTAACACAACATTGTAAATCAACTATAGTTCAATTTTTAAAAACATCAACATAAACTTTAGCTCTCGAATTTTAAAAAAAGTTAAATAATGATAGCACAGCAATTGTGAAGAGAAAGAAAAAGAATTAGAGAACCTCAGTTTACTTACCGTATGCAGCCACTCGGAGTTTTTAATCTGTGTTTGAAATGTAAAAGATAGAACTGCAAACTGTGAGGTATGGTATATCTGATTCTTTTGTGCAGATTTCAGCTTGTACATGCAATATTTTACTGAATTTGAATGCTATCTTTAAAGAGTTAAAATATATTCTCCTTTTTAAATTGTGAACTATGGAGTTCCCATCATGGCTCAGCAGAAACAAATCTGACTAGCATCCATGAGGATGCAGGTTCGATTCCTGGCCTCACTCATTGGGTTAAGGATCCGGTATTGCCATGAGCTGTGGTGTAGTTCAAAGACACGACTCGGATCTAGTGTTGCTGTGGCTGTGGTATAGGTTACCGGCTACAGCTACGATTCAACCCCTAGCCTGGGAACTTCCATATGCTGAGGGTGCAGCCCTAAAAAAAAAATACAAAAAAAAAAAAAAAAAAAAAAAGAGAGAGAGAGAGAAAAAGAAAGCTGTTCTCCAACCCACCATGAGGAAAGATAGATCAACAAAGCTGGCAAAGTATGAATATGCAAAAAGACCCCTTTTTGACAAAATTAAGGTTTGAAGACAGACCCTATGTCATTCACTACTGTGCTAAACCAATAGAAAGGAAAAACTTTCACTTTTTTTCCAGCAATGTATTAGTACAATTAAAATATGTTAAGCCATGACGTCTTACTTTTTTCTGCAATATTTTGTTAAATTTTTATTATTTTTTACTGACATAATAAAGTCAGTAAATGAAGCCCTTTTCACTGTTTACATTTCTTTTCTGTCCATTATTCTTATTGTTGTTATTTTTTGCTTTTTAGGGCCACACCTGTGGCATATGGAAGTGCCTAGGCCAGGAGTCAAATCGAAGCTGCAGCTGCTGTCCGATGCCATGGCCACAGCAACACATGACCTGGGCAGCATCTATAAACTACACCACCGCTCATAGCAACACTGGATCCTTAACCCACTGAGCAAGGCCAGGGATATCGAACCCGAGTCCTCATGGATGCTAGTTGGGTTCCTTACCACTGAGCCACAACTGGAACTTCCGTCCATTATTATATACTTGATTCAGCCTGTGATAACTCCTGAAATAATTTTTGATGGGGGTATGAAAAACCTATTTTTTCAGCCTAGGGGAACTTCTAGATTCACCACTGCTTAAACTCCCTCCTTAGCCTCCCCTCACAAACTTGCCTTCCACTCAGCCTCTCCTCCTTCCCTCTGGGCCATCTCATCTCAACTAGGGAAGCTGAAGTTGAAATGGAGATTTTGCACTTTTAAGGTCAGTTAACAACCCCCCGGACACACGTCTAATCATTCTCTGAGTTAGAACAAGGGTACCATTAGTATGGCTTGTTCTCAGAGTGGGCTTTTATCTTAAACTCTGGAAAAGAGGGAAGATTTTGATCAGCTCCTCACACCACCACACATTTTAGAACAAGTAGATCAGTGCTTGATGACTTCAATTGAACTTGATCATAGCAGATGGCATTGCTTAATATGAATATAAAAATGATTTGGGGGAGTTCCCGTTGTTGTTCAGCGGAAACGAATCTGACTAGCATCCATGAGGATGCAGGCTCAGTGGGTTAAGGATCCAGTGTTGCCATGAACTATAGTGTAGGTCACAGAAGTGGCTTAGATCTCATGTTGCTGTGGCTATGGCACAGGCTGGCAGCTGCAGCTCCCATTCAACCCCTAGCCTGGGAAATTCCATATGCCTCGGGTGTAGCCCTAAATAAAATTTAAAAAAAAAGATTTTGGTTAATGGAATAATTTTGAGACTCTCCCTAGTAACCTTTTTTTTTTTTTTTTTTTTTTTGGCTTTTTAGGGCTGCAACTGCAGCACATGGAAGTTCCCAGGCTAGGGGTGAAATCAGAGCTACAACTGGAGGCCTACACCATGGCCACAGCAACTTGGGATCCGAGATGCGTCTGAGACCTACACCACAGCTCATGGCAATGCTGGATCCTTAACACACTGATCAAGGCCAGGGATTGAACCCTTATCCTTATGGATCCTAGTCGTGTTTGTTAACTGCTGAACCATGAAGAGAACCTCCCTAGTAACAATTAAAAAAAAAAAAAAACTCAGCCTTAAGTATCTTACATAACTTAAACTTATAGTTTTAAAATAGAACTATAGAGAAATTTAAAATATGTGATCATACCACTTTAATGCAGAGGAGAAAAAAAAAAATAGGATGAATTAACTTCTTTGCTGCTCCTGCAGTACTGACAGGATTTGCCAGTGATGGAAACTTTGCTCCTATTCCCAGTCGAGAAAGACAAAAATGATTCTGAGAAACATGGCATTATTTTGCAAAGAAGTGTACTTATTAAAGGAGGTTTCAAAACTTGAGACTCTGTGACATAAATCCTCTCTGAAATCGTTCAGAGTTGCTCTCAGGCAAGTCTCATCTTTTGATTTCTTCATCGTTTTTACTTCTCCAGCTAGAAGTCCTAGGTGAAGATTGAATGATTCTTTGCGTTGTTCTGTCCTGGGAAGAAGTTATCCATGCGGGACTGCAACTGAGCAGTCCAGGCTGTGTTCCTTGGTCGATGAGCCAGAAGCCTAGACAAACAGATTCAGTTTTTGTTTTCCTTTTCCTCCTGTTACTGGTTGGTGATTTTGGGTCTTGAGATCAGGGTATTTTTGGTTTTTCTCTGGGTAAGCTAAGCCCTTCAGGTTTATCCCTCGGAATAACATTGCAGAAAGGGAAAGAGAAGAACAGGATCGCGAAGCTTACATGTCCTTTGCTCTGGAAGGGGATTTGTGCTTTGTTTAATGATTTCTTGATAATATGCAGTGCACGTAACGAGAAATGAAGGCTTTTGAATGTCTGCTCTCCATTTTAAGAGAATACTTGTTCAGGTTCACCAACAAAGAAGCAGCAAAATTAGTAACATCATTGATGGCTTCCTGAGAAAAATCTTTAAAATCATGCATCTTTTATCTTCTACCAAGAGAGGTTATCTAGATCTGATTTTTTCAAAAAATTCCAAAATGTTTAAAGACCAAGGCTTCAAAGGAGAAAAATTTAATCATGAAGGGGACATAGCAGGGTCTTGAGCTACATAATAAAGTCTTTTAATTTGCACTACCTGCCCCTGCCCCCCACCAGCGTTAGGTTATTTCCTTTTTATTGTTCTCTGAAATCCCTATACTTCGATGAAATACACCAGGACCTGGAATAAGTATTTCCTCAATTAATTAAGATTGGCTTCAGGTCCTGTAAGTCACAAACTCAAACTCACTTTTTTTAATGCCTTAACCTGCCTTTCAAAGCAATGTTTGCCCAGTGTAAGGAAACAATTGTGAAACTACAAATAGATGCTGACAAGACTAGAATAATGGTTGTGTCCGTTTTACTAATTTATGGTTAATGAAGTCTACAGAGCCTGCCACTGGCTTTTTTGTCTGCTCAACAAGGTTTCCAGCCCCATTCTTCTCAAAACAGACCTTGGTCCTTCGGCTACAGTGGTGGGGTGAGCTAATTCTAGTGCTTTATCCTTCAGGGCAGCAGCGACCAAAGCGTGTGTGTGACCACTCAGGGCTGGTCATACACATTCCCTGGAGTTGATACATAAACACTCAGAGGAAAAGAAGTTCATTCTTTCTGCTAACTTGGGAACCAGGGGACAAGTTCTTTGCCACAAGGAGGTCAGTAAGAACAACCCCAAATATGACTTTAAAGCCAAGCACAGGGGAAGAATCTGGCCCCAGGAACTGGCAGGCCTATCTCTGTGCTCCGGTTCCTAAAGCCCAACCAACCTTTAGGTTTATCATCAACACACACTGGCTCTTCCAGCTACCTACATAGTCAGTCTTTCCCTCCCTATCTCTCTCTCTCTCTCTCTCTTTTTTTTTTTTTTTGCATAAAAATCATTTCTTTCTGAAACTTGCAGCCTGAAAGACTCATACATGTGCCATTTTTTCAGCATTCATTTTTGCCATGTTTTTTAAATTTAGTTTTTAGTTGACATACAGGAAGACCCACTTTTTTAAAGAACTGGTTCGTTTTTATTTATTTGTTTGTTTACTTATTTATTTTTGGCCACACCCAGGGCATGTGGAAGTTCTTGGGCCAGGGATCAAACCCTCAACACTGCAGTTACCCAAGCTACAGTAGTGACAATGCTGGATCCTTAACCCACTGAGCCATCAAGGAACTCCTCATTTTTTTTTTGATATGCAGTTATATGTTATGTTAGCATTAGCAAATGCATAGGGTCATGTGGCAAACACTGTTACAAGACACAAAATAGTTCCATCACACCCCAAAATGCCCTTATGCTGACCCTTTCTAGTCACTCCCTACACCCAGAACCAGCCCTTCAGAACCAACCATCTGTTCTCCATCCTAATAATTTTGCTTTTTCCAGAGTGTTATTTAAATAGAACCATAGAGTATGCAGCCTAGAGTAGGCAGCATTTTGTGTTTGGCTTCCTTCACTTAGCACAGGGATCCAGCAAACTCATTACGTAAAGGGCCAGGTAGTAAATATTTTTAGCTTTGTGAGCCCTATTGTTGCAACTATATATCTATTTAACTCTGTCATAGTAGCATAAAACCCCCACAGACAGTAATAATAAATGAATAGGTATGGCTGGAATTAGCCTGCAGACCAAATAGTTTGCTGACTCCTGACTTAGCCTAATCCATTTGAGATTCATCCATCATGTTGTCTGTTGGTTCCTTTTGCTCGCTGAGTAGTATTCCATTGGGGGGAATGTTCCACACTGTGTTTATCCATTCGACAATCGAAAGATGTTCAGATGGCTTCCAGTTTTGAGAGATTATAAATAAAATTGCTATCAACATTGGCATACTGGCTTTTTTATGAACTTCAGTTTCATTTCTCTTGGGTAAAATACACAGGTGTGTGATTGCAGGGGCGTATGGTTGTTGTTTGTTTAGTTATATAAGAAACTGCCAAACCATTTTCTAGAGAGGATGTACCACTTTGTGGGGGCTGCACATTCTTTTTTCCCCAAGAGTTATTGAGATATAATTGACATGTAACACATTGTATTAGTTTAAGATTGCAACATAATGAGTTGATATATACATATATTGAGAAATGATTACCACAATAAGTTTAGTTAACATCCATCACCTCGCATAATTACAGTTTTTCTTGTGATGAGAACTTTAAAGATTCATGCTCTTAGCAACTTTCAAATATACAGTGTGGTTAACTACAGTCACCGCAATGTGGATGTGCCATTTTGCACACCCACCAGCAAAACCTGATGGAACCACTTGCTCCTTATCCTGTTAGCACATGATATTGCTAGCTATTTTTTTTAATTTTCAAAATGATTTATTTTTTCCATTATAACTGGTTTACAGTGTTCTGTCAAATTTCTACTATACAGCAAGGTGACCCAGTCACACACTTAATATACATTCTTTTTCTCACGTTATCCTCCATCATGCTCCATCATAAATGAGTAGATAGTTTCCAGTGCTATATAGCAGGATCTCATTGCTTATCCATTCCAAAGGCAATAATCTGCATCTATTAACCCCAGATTCCCAGTCCTTCCCGCTCCCTCCCCCTCCCCCTTGGCAACCACAAGTGTGTTCTCCAAGTCCATGAGTTTCTTTTCTGTGGAAAGGTTCATTGGTGCCTTGTATTAGATTCTGGATATAAGTGATATCATATGGTATTTGTCTTTCTCTTTCTGACTTACTTCACTTAGTACGAAAGTCTCTAGTTCCATCCATGTTGCTACAAATGGCACTATTTTTTTCTTTTTTATGGCTGAGTAGTTTTCAATTGTGTATATATACCACATCTTATTAATCCATTCATCTGTCGATGCTATTTTTTTTTAAATTTGCCCCTCTAATAGGAGTATAAAGGTTTCTCATGTTTTCAACTTGAATTTCCCTATTGAACAGTGATGTTGAGTATATTTTTAGGTACTATCCATCTATCTTCTTTGGTAGAGTGTCTATCAAATCTCCTGCCCGTTTTTCATTGGGCTATTGGCTTTTTTATTATTATTGAATCTTAGCTTTCTTCATATATTCTGGGTACAAATTCTTCTTTGTGAGTGATTTGTAAAATTTCTCTCAGTCTGTAGTTTGTCCTGTCAGTCTCTTGAAAGTGTCCTCCACAGAGCAATTTTTTTTAAACTTTTGATAAAGTCTTATTGATCATTTTTTATAGTCATGCTTTTGAAGTCACATCTCAGATTCTTTCCCCAACTCAAGGTCACAAAGCTTTTCTCCTGTATTTTCTTCTGAAAGTTTTAGTTTCATATTTTACATTTAGGTTCATAATCTATTTGAAGTTAATTTTGCAGTAAGATTTATGACTAGGTTTAATTTGATCATTCAGTTTGAAATTATCACTTATTTTTGATGTTTTTTATGACTATAATATCTTCCTATTCCAGAGAAAATTCAAAGCAGCTACTTTTCTTTCTTTCTTTTTTTGGCCACACCAGGGATTGAACCCGAGCCACAGCAGTGACCACACTGAGTCTTTAACTGATAGGCCACCAGGGAACTCTTATTTGGGGTTAACTTTTGTACATAGTATATCTCGTCAAGGTCCACTTCTTTGTGGCTGAATAACTTTTCTTTGCATCATTGCTAGAAATCAATTGGCTATATTTGAGTAGGCCTATTTCTGGGCTTTCTCTTCTTCATGGATTTATTTGTCTGCCCTTTTACCAGTATTACACTCTTTCTCTCTTGATTACTGTAGCTTTATAGGAAATCTCGAAATCTGAGTGTTCTTCGTCTAACTTCATTCTTTGACAAAATTGTCTTGGCTATTCCAGTTATTTGCCTTCCAATATAAATTTTAGGATCAAATTTTTGCAGTCTTAAAAAAAAATCCTTTTCAGAATTTTGATTAGGATTTTTTTGAATCTACAGATAAAAATTGCAAGAATTGACTTCTTAACAGTATTGAGCCTTCCATTAACATGGCACATCTCTCTTTATTTAGGTCTTTTTGAATTTTTTTTTTCTGTACCTGTGTTGCTATGGCTGTAGTGTAGGCTGGTAGCTGCAGCTCCAATTGGACCCCTAGCCCAGGAATATGCCATAGGTGCAGCCCTAAAAAAATAAAAAAATAAGATAAGGAACTAGAGCACCTAGTTTGAAGTGTCCAGGTCAGTTTCCACAGCCAATCTGTTGTAGAGCTGGGTATATGTAAGATCTTTCTCATGGTCAGTACTCTTAGCATGCTATGGTGTTAGTAAATCATGTTCTTCAACTGAAAAATTCTCAGCTCAGATCTCTTCAAACATTTCTTTCCATTATTCCCTTGTTACTCTTTTATCAAATGTTTGTGTTGGCAAAGGTTGCTCAGGGAACACACTGCACAACTCTTTGGTCACCATTCACACCAAGAGGCTGTGAGCCTCTAATTTCCAGTCAATTTATGTAGAGACAATTTTGTCGGTTCTCAAAGAGTTGATACTTAAAGACATTTTGGGTGCGGCTCTAAAAAGACAAAAAAAAAAAAAAAAAAAAAAAGATTAGAAGAAGCCATTTCTACCACATGTTTGTAAATCAGCTGTTACATACCTGGTCCTCCAGAAAAGAAGATATTTCCTGATGACCTATTGCTACGTCATTCAAATTTACCTCTGCTTCTCAAGTATTAATAATAATAATACTGATAATGATAATAGCTTTTTCATGTATTATGCTCCATCATCTTAAGAATGATTCATGTGCCTTATTTGACCTGATTCTCATCACAATCCTGTGAGATAGTTTGTGTGTATGTTATCAATGCCACCACTTATTGGAACAGGTCTCAGTGAAGCCAAGTGGCTTTTACACAAGCTAATAAGGGTATACAGCTTCAAATGGCAATTGGGCTCAAGTTTCTGCAGCTTAAACAGTGCTCACAACACTCTCAAAGATATTCAAATGCATAATAAGATGATTTCCTCGTAGTAGAAATCAACGAGGTCTATTGACTTGACTTGTCATCACTACCATTAACTTCGCCATAAAAGAAACTGCACTCAGCAATACAACTAAGTATGGTACAGGCTAAAAGGTTTTGAGTTGTCACACAATTATGTAACATAGGAGTTCCCATGGTGGCTCAGCAGTTTAAGAACCCGACTAGTATCCATGAGGATGTGAGTTTGATCCCTGGCCTTGCTTAGTAGGTTAGGGATCCAGCATTGACACAAACTGCCGTGTAGGTCACAGATGAGGCCCATATCTGGTGTTGCTGTAGCTGTGGCACAGGCCAGCAGTTGCAGCTCCAATTCAGTCCATAGCCCAGGAATTTCTATATGCCACAGGTGTTGCCTCCACCCCCAAAAAGGAAAATTATGTAACAATTATGTAATTATTTATGTTGTTATAAATAATATTATTAATATTGCCGGAAGTTTCCATGACTAAAGGATGAAGTCTAAACACCATAGCCTTCCACATCTTGGATCCTTCTTACATTTTTCTGGTCACTTTTCATATTTTCCTATTGCAAGCACTATAATTTTCCAACACTTTTTTTTTTTTTTTGGCTTTTTAGGGTCACACCCACAGCACATGGAAGTTCCCAGGCTAAGGGCCAAATTGGAGCTACAGCCACCGGCCTATGCCACAACGACAGAATCATGGGATCCCAGACATGTCTGTGACCTACACCACAGCTCACAGCAAGCGGGATCCTTAACCCACTAAGTGAGGCCAGGGATTGGACCTGCATGCTCATGGATCCTGGTCAGGTTCCTTAACCGCTGAGCCACAAAGGGAACTCCAATTTCCCAACATTCTTGAATATCCCAAGCCCTTTCAGAGCTGACATGTCTCTTCTCTCAGGTTTCTGCCTCCTCTGCCCCTCTGTGGAGCCCAGAGAACAGGAGACCACCTATGGGTGCCATAGATGAAGTTGCCTCAACTGTGACTTCTTTATCAGATTTCTTCTGTGCCTGGTGCTTTTCTATTAAAACATGAGCTCCTGGAAGGTAGGGGGGCTAGTTCTTAGTTGTTTGTGAATTCCCAGTTCTCGGCACAAGGCTTGGGCCACACACCGGGAGTGCCTAACATTTTGTGAATGAATTGAAATACAAAAAAATTATTTCTGGATAGAAAGGTTTATGAGGTTTTACAGTTTGAAAACACTTTCATGTGTTAAAACCTAACTTTTTTTTATAATGATTTTTATTTTATTTTCCGTTGTAGCTGGTTGACAGTGTTCTGTCAATTTTCTACTGTACAGCATGGTGACCCAATTACACATACATGTACACAGTCTTTTTTCTCACATTATCATGCTCCAATATAAGTGACCGGACATAGTTCCCAGTGCTACACATCAGGAAAACCTAACTTTTTTTTTATGGTTGTGCCACAGCATACGGAATTTCCTGGGCCAGGGATCAAATCAGAGCTTTAGCTGCAACCTACACTTCAACTGCAGCAATGCTGAATCCTTTAACCAACTGCGCCAGGCCTGGGATTGAACCCACACCTCTGCGGTGACCCCAGGTGCTATAATTGGATTCCTAACCCACTGCACCACGGGGGGAAATCCAATACCTAAGCTTTTATTTTCAAGCTTTCTGAAAAAATGCTAAATACTGCGTTAATATACGTCAAAAGGATAATAAACAAATTAATGAATAAATTAGTGGATCATAATAATAAAATAAGGCAATACCTCTATGTGTGTTTAATAATAAATCCTCTCACCGTAAAATTTAATTCAGTCAGTCTAATGTGCTTAATTGCACTCTTAACCTTTACTGACATTTAAATCTATAAGCTCACTAATTTAATCTTTAAAATGAATGCAATGTGAAATGTTTAAAATCTGTCAGGGAATCTGAACAAAAGGCATGAGCAAATATAAACTTGCCGTGTTAGATATTGATTTCATCATTTCTGATCTAGGAATATAAAATCAATGTTTAATATGGCAGTCAATGATGAATGTTGGGGGCTCAATGAGCTTCCTATGTGTATTCATTTTGGTGGTAAGTGAAACAAAAGGGATCCAGTGTGAATTTATGTCTGTGGCGCAGTTGATTAAACCTGCATGTGCGGTCACAGTGTGAGTAAAATATCATTGGATCCATGAGATGCAGTTTGCCTGCAGGAGCAGCAGGCAGGCAGATCCTCTGCAGTTCGGTGATTTTACTGCATATATATGATTTCAGACAAGTGCGACAGAAAATACTCAGAATAAAGGCAGCCCCGGAAAGATAGCCAAGCCACAAATGATAGATTGGCTGTTTCAGAGACGCAAGAAACAGGGCAGCTTGATAAGCATTAAGAAAGGAGCAATGGACGCCTGGCATTCCATTTCATTGTCAAAGCCAGACTAGAGAAAAATCATGTCTCTGCTGGGTTTGTAAGCAGGCCAGGCAGGAAAAATACAAGCAAATATTCATGGAGAAAAGACTATAAAAGCACTCTTTTCACAGCTGGCCCAAGTCCACCAGGCCAGATTAGAAGATGAATTTAAGAGCTATAGAGGGAAGCACAACCACAGAGAAAGAAAATTCCATCCTGTGGTTGTTTGTGCTGGCCTACTCACTTTTCATTCAGCAAATATTAATAAGGACCTTGCTAGGATATATAGAGAATGCAAAAAGAACAGGTCACATCTGGGCTCAGATAGCCTTGTTTGGTTAAAAATGTCCTTTACCAGGAGTTCCTATTGTGGCTCAATGGGTTAAGAATCCGATGCTGTCTCTGTGAGGATGTGAGTTCAGTCCCTGGACTCACTCAGTGGGTTAAGGATCCTGCATTACCACAAGCATCAGCATAGGTCTCAGATGCAGCTCAGATCTGGTGTTGCCATGCCACAGCTGCAGCTCCAATTTAACCCCTGGCCCAGGAAATTCCACATGCCACGGGTGTGGCTGATAAAAAAAAAAAAGAAAGAAAACTTTTATCATTATAGAATGATTATAACTGGAGATTGCAAGGAAGAGTGTCTAGTTCTTTAATTTTTGCTTTTTAGGGCTTCACCCATGACATATGGAAGTTTCCAGGCTAGGGGTCGAATTGGAGCTTACAGCTGCCTGCCTATACCACAGCCACAGCAACATGGGATCTGAGCCACCTCTTCGAACTACACCACAGCTCATGGCAACACCAATCCCCAATTCACTGAGTGAGGCCGGGGATTGAACATGCATCCTTATGGATACCAGCTGAATTCATTTCCGCTGAGCCATAAGGGTAACTCCCAAGAGTATCTCGTTCTTGAATGAACACATTTTCCCACAGCTCTAGAGAATCCTATATTAGACTAGATTCCATTATTATTACATTACCTTGGAGAGGTGAGGTGTTTAGCATCTTTGGGGCCATAAGAATGTTGTTTAGAGAGTGATATCTTGACGTGCTGGAGCATGAGCATCTATTTCAGCAGAGGGAAAGAGTTCAAGGTGTTTTATTTATTTATACGTTCAAATCCAGCAGTTTATTTATATCCTAAGGCTTTTTATTAATCGGGTATTCTCCCAGGCCACTTTAGAAACCTCTATAAGGCATGTCCACTAAAACTGGAGTTCCCATCATGGCTCAGTGGTTAACAAACCCAACTAGCATCCATGAAGACATGAGTTCAATCCCTGGCCTCGCTCAGTGGGTTAAGGATCTGGCATTGCTGTGAACTGTTGTGTAGGTCGCAGATGCCGCTCAGATCCCAAGTTGCTGTGGCTATGGTGCAGGCCAGCAGTTGTAGCTCCAATTTGACGCCTTGCCTGGGAACCTCCATATGCCACCAGTGCAGCCCAAAAAGACAAAACAAAAACAAAAAAAACAAAAACTGAATTATGGTTCCTCAGCAGCTAGATAAGTTATTAATTTTAGGTGTCAGTTGCTTATAACATCTTTTCAGCTTTTATTCTAATATGATCTTAAGATAATCATGGGTCCAGAAGCTCATAGGCTGAAATACCTGCCAAAGAGAAACTGGGGAGACAGTTTTCCTTTAATGTGATGCTCTGAGTTTGTGGTTTTCAGAGCAACTGGTTGTAAATATATTAACATAAGTTGAATATGGGAACTGAAGAAAGTGGAGGAAACCATCAGCAAATGTGAACACAATGCATTTTTGAGGTCTTTTGCTATTTTATTTTATTATTATTTATTTATTTATTTTGCTTTTTAGGGACACACCCACAGCACATGGAGGTTCTCAGGCTAGGGATGGAATCGAAGCTGCAGCTGCCGGCCTACACCACAGCCGGAGCAACTCCAGATCCAAGCTAGATCTGTGACCTACACCGCAGCTCACAGCAACACCAGATCCTTAACCCACTGACTGAGGCCAGGGATTGAACTGGCATCCTCATGAGTACTAGTCAGATTTGTTTCTGCTGCGCCACAACAGGAACTCCTTTTGGTATTTTAAATAATTCTCTGAAGTATTATTCTAGGCTTCTTAATGACAAATGGCCTTTACCTCTCTTGAATATGTTTTCTCTGTTATTTGGTATTTCGAACAAATACCTCACTTCCCATTACTTACACTTGTTTATTTCAATTCAGTAAACCTTTTAAAGCTTCTACCTACACTCTTTGTCAACGGAGAAATGTGTTTCCCAAGTGCCATGTGCTGGAAAGTCTAAGTAGCTAAAAAGCAAAAGCTGTGGGCCTGTTTTTGGAGTCTACATTTTACACAGGAGTCAATTTAAACTTTTTTTTTTCATTAAAATTACTAACACTATACAATAATTTTGAATGTAAAATTCACTTGAATTTCTAAGAGAAAGCATGGCTTCAAAGCCGTTTTATCCTAAAGTGGTCTGAAGGTATATATTCTTCTGCAGTAAGTAGTACCTGGAGGAAAATGTGAGAACATTTCATGCAGGATAAGTGGTTAGTCACATACCACTGGGAAGCATAAAGAATCTAGCCATGTTCCTCTTACTCCTGGAGTTTATAATTTGGAAGTAGAAAATACAATTCACAATGAACACAAACAGAAGCTTGTGGAGAGACAGGAGGGGAAAATCAATTCTGAATAATATAGGTGCCTTGTGAGTGGTAAAAACTGGGAAAGCCCTGGAATTTCCAGCAGGTGCAGTACGTGGAAGGGCATTCCAAGTGGAGGGATCAGCCTGTGCAAAGGCACAGAGGCATGAATCAGGATGGCAGATTTAGGAACAAGAAACCATGTCATGTGACTGGAACATGAGCACAGGACACAGGGAAGATTTTTCAAAAGTTGTGCATATGTGTTTTTTTGTATGTGTTGTGTTATCTCAGATAAATCAACATCCAATCTCTAGGAGCTCCCGTCATGGCGCAGTGGTTAACGAATCCGACTAGGAACCGTGAGGTTGCGGATTCAATTCCTGGCCTTGCTCAGTGGGTTAAGGATCCGGATTTGCCATGAACTCTGGATTAGGTTGCAGACACGGCTCAGATCCCGCGTTGCTGTGGCTCTGGTGTAGGCAGGTGGCTACAGCTCCGATTCGACCCCTAGCCTGGGAAACTCCATATGCCGCAGGAGCGGCCCAAGAAATGGCAAAAAGACAAAAAAACAAAAAACAAAAAACAAAAAAAATCCAATCTCTAAAGGAAGCGTCTTATGAATAATTAACTTTTAAAGTGAAAATAACTTCATTTATCTGCAAGAAGATTGACTGGTCTCCTTAGGAATAGTGTGCTCAGTAGTGAGTTGTCTGCTATCTCTGGCAGTCCCTCCAGAGTCATCAAGATGTTAAAGCAACAGAAAATCGAAGGCATGGTTAATACACCAATTGACATTAGTCGAGTATAGACATTAATACTAGAGAACCTCATTAATTCAACCCTTAATAAAGATCACAAAAGGAGTAATGGAGAATAACTTCATGAAGACCATATGGAATAAGAACTATAAACACATTACTCTGAATTAGCTTGGACATTATTCTTCACTACAAAATATAAGTCCGGTGCACAGTGGTGTTTATAATAACTACCAATGCTGTCTCACTGTGATATCCTATGATTTCCTAGAGCCCTTAGGGCCTGGCTAAAGGAAGTTTCCTTTTTTTTAATTGCTTTTTAGGGCCAAACCCGCAGCAAATGGAGGTTCCCAGGCTAGGGGTCGAATAGGAGCTACAGCTGCTGGCCTACACTACAGCCACACCTGATCCAAGCCACATCTGCGACCTAAACACCACAGCTCATGGCAACACCAGATCCTTAACCCACTGAGCAAGGCCAGGGATCGAACCGCAACCTCATGGTTCCTAATTGGATTCGTTTCCGCTGCACCACTATGGGAACTCCTAAAGGAAGTTTCTTGGTTATTGTCTTCACTTCAGTCCTGATATCTCCTCACCTGCTGACTCCTCTTTTATGATTCCCACCAGTCTATGGGAACCATCATTTCTTCTCTTTCTCTCTCTCTCTCTCTTTTTTTTTTTTTTTCTTTTCTTTTTAGGGCCGCACCTGCAGCATATGGAAGTTCCCAGGCTAGGGGTCGAATCAGAGCTACAGCTGCCAGCCTACACCACAGTCACAGCAACACAGATCCAAGCTAATTCTGCGACCTACACCACAGCTCATGGCAATGCTGGATCCCCAACCCACTGAGAAAGGCCAGGGATCAAACCCATGCCCTCAGGGATACTAGTCGGATTCATTACCACTGAGAAACAACAGGACAACAGGAACTCCTACATTTTATTTAATAAATGTCTATGTCTCTTCACATCAATGTGTCTAAATAAAAAATACTTTTTATTTATCTGATTTGGGATGTGTTTGGGTTTCCTGGATTTGAGTCTTTCCACAATTTTGGAAAACTTCAGTATCTTCTTCGAGATTGCCTTTCCTCCGTTCTGTTACCTTCCTCTGAAACTCTGGACTGAAATAATTAAAACTTCTTTCTATAGCTGTTCCTTTTATGTTTCTTATCTTTGTCTATCTCTAATTTAATTGAGTAATTTATTCAGATCTGTCTCGTTTCCAGTTCACAAATTCCCTTTCATCTAGGTCTAACTGCTATTTAACTTCTCCATGGAGTTTCTCATTTCAATAATTATATATTTCTTTATTTCCAAAAGTCTTATTTTTTTACCTTGCTTATTCTCTAAGTCTCTTTATCCCACTCATATTCTCCATACTTTTAATATTTCTTTAAACATACTAATATTTTATTTTATATTTCTATATTAAATAGATCCAAATATTCTCCTAAATATGCTGACTCTCTTAGACACCATCTTGTTTGGACTGATAATTTTTTTAGGGATGCACCTTTGGCATATCAAACCACACATTTGCAGCGAACCGAGCTGTTGCAGTTGGATTCTTTTTTTTTTTTTTTGCTTTTTGGGGCCATGCCCACAGCAAATGGAAGTTCCCAGGCTAGGGGTCAAATCGGAGCTACAGCTGCCAGTCTATACCAAAGGCACAGCAACTCAGGATCTAAGCTTCATCTTCAACCTACACCACAGCTCACGGTAATACCAGATCCTTAACCCATTGAGTGAGGCCAGGGATCAAACTCATGTCCTCATGGATACTAGTCAGATTCATTTCCGCTGAGCTACAATGGATTTTTAACCCATGGCACCAAAGCAGGAACTCCTAACCAATAATTTTGGAGTGAATTCCAACACTAATTTGGCCTTTGGGGTTGTAGATACAAGCTTCTCCTAGATCCATATGTATTTGAATACTAGGACAGAATGTTCCAAGCAGCCTGGTAATAATGATTCCAGCTTTGATGTAATACACAGGTTAATTATATTCTTGTGACAATGCCAGAAGTTTGGCTGCATTGTCCAAGGGACTGTGATTATCTACAGTGATTAAGTATTCATTGATATTTGTGAGAAATGTTCTAGCACTATTTCAAAACCTTCCTCATCTAGACAACTCAATCTTCTTGTGTACAAACCATCAATATTTCCATAGGATAGTTTCCATATGGATCATCCTTGTGTTAACATATTAAAACAGTATTTAAAATGAAATATTTAGCCTAAATGGAGAGGTATTAAAAACAAAGACCAGCTGTTATGTCTGTGAACTTGGGAAAGAAACAGCTGGAATCAATATAGCATTTGGACGCATGGCTGAAGATGTGCTTTGTGTGAGGAATACACCCTTGGGGAAAAGAACTTTTGCATTTGTGTACAACTGAAGTGGAAAATAGGAAAGAAACTTGAAAGCTAGGGACTGTCTTTAGATACATAACAGAAGTGAAGAGTGAATGCTTTGAATGTTATTGATTACAAGGCAGCCATGATAAACCATGGAGTTTTAATTAAATCCTGCACATTGACAGTGAAAGCCCAGTCCCAACCTTGTGCTAAGTTTTAGGAGTTGAATATAGAGCCTCTTAGGGTATCTATGTGGCCTGCTCATAGTAGATTTGTGCTGTCCAAAATGGTAGCACTAGCCATACATAGATGTTTACACTTAATTTAAATGAAATACATTTTATTTTATTTTATTTTTGGCTGTACTCATAGCATACAGAAGTTCCCAGGCCAGGGACCCATGCCACAGCAGCGACCCAAGCCACAGCAGTGACAATGCCAGATTCTTAACCTGCTGAGCTCCCAGGGAACTCCATAAATGAAATACATTTTAAAATTCAGCTCCTCAGTCTCACTAGGCACATTTCAAGTGCTCAGCAGTTACAGGTGGCTAGTGGCCACTGTGCTGAACCATGCAGATATGGAACATTTCCTGCATTGTGGAAAGTTAGACAGCACTACATCAGACTTCGATAAATGTATGTTGAATGAATGAATACATGAATGCCCAAAATTTGAAAAGAGATAAAAAGTATTGCTTTTGGAAAAAGTTGAACCAGTCCTCTTAAAGAAGACATAATATTTATTCAGGGGGAAATAAACACTAGTGGTAAAGTGATATAACCACCTCTTAAGAATTGTAATGTCACGATTCCACTGGACATTGTTAGAAACTGCGAGGGAAGAAGAAAAGGGAAGAAGGAGAAACGGCGAGAGAAGAAGGAGGCAGAAACGGGAGCAATGGGATTTCAGGAAGATTTATCAACCAACAGAGTGGCTGGGAGCACTGAACAGAGAGAACTCAGGCTCGCTGGAGTTTAGGGAGCAGCTAGTTTTATAGGGAAAGGGGTAGTTTCTATTTTTAGCACATTCTATTTTTAGCACAGTTTCCCAATTAAATAAGAACAGGGAAGATACAAGTTATGTTGTCACACTGTAACAGTTCCTCCAACTATTCTTGTCTTGCAGTTTTGTGTTTCATTTTGTACAGTTACACCTAACAGACATATAGCTTAAGCCTTGAGAGAAACTCTGCCTCTGGAATCTTCAGTAAAATCTGTTTTGTTCAAGAATGCTTGTGTGGGTGAGGATGTTTTAAAAATTTTTATTGAAATGTAATTGATTTATAATGTTGTGCTAGTTTCAGGCGTAAAGTGATTCATATATATATATTCTTTTAAAAATTCTCTTCCATTATAAGTTATTACAAGATATTGAGTATGGTCCCCTGTGCTATACAGTAGGTCCTAGTTGGTTATCCATTTTATATATAATTGTGTGCATATTTTAATCCCAATCTCCTAATTTATCCTTCTCCCCCACTCCCCTTTGATAAACATAAATTTGTTTCCTATGTTGTGGACCTATTTATGTTTTTTAAGTAAGTTCATCCTGTTTTAAGATTCCACATATAAATAGTATTATATGATATTTGTCTTTCTCTGACTGACTTCACTTAGCATGATAATCTCTAGGTCCATTCATGTTGCTACAAATGGCATAATTTCATTCTTTTATGGCTGCATAGAATTCCATTGTGTATATGTACCACATGTTCTTAATCCATTCACCTGTCGATAGACATTTAGTTTGTTTCCATATCTTGGCTATTGTAAGTAGTGCTGCTATGAACATAGCTGTGCATGTATCTCTTCAAGTTATGTTTTTCTCAGGATAAATGCCAAGGAGTGGGATTGCTGGATATATAGAAACTCTAGGTTTAGGTTTTTTGGGTTTTTTTTTTTTTTTGGATTTTTAGGGGTACATCCACAGCATATGGAGGTTCCCAGGCTAGGGGTCGAATTGGAGCTATAGCTGCTGGCCTACACCACAGTCACAGCAACGCCAGATCCGAGCTGTGTCTGCAACCTACACCAGAGCTTATGGCAATGCCAGATCCTTAACCCACTGATCGAGGCCACCACTGCACCACAATGGGAACTCCCCAATGACTGCTTTTTGAAAAAGGATATTTCATGACACATGAAAATAATATGTAATTCAAATTTCAACATTCACAAAAAGTTTTGTTGAAACACAACCATGTCATTTGTCTATTGCTGATTTCATGCTCCAGTGGCAGAGTCAGAGTGGTTGCAACAGAAAGCACATGGCTTGTGAACTTTGAAATATTTATGCTTTGGCCCTTTATAGAAAAAGTCTGTCAGCCCCTGTACTGTGTGATCAGTAGTGAGAAAAGGGATCTGCCTACCAAAGACTACAAACACTGAGGCCAGGAATGGGCTGTACTAAAACATGGCTGCCTCTGGAGTTCCCTAAAAGGACAGCAGGTTAGGGATCCAGCATTGTCACTGCAGCAGCTAAGGTTGCAGCTGTGGCTGGGGTTCAGGCCCTGGCCTGGGAACTTCCACATGCAGTGGGCGTGGCAAAATAAATAAATAAATACATTTTAAATAAATATTAGTTTACTAAATATGGCTGCCTCATGGGGAATTGGAGAAAATTTTTAGACAATTAGAAGTGGTGAGGAGTAGAAAGTTACTTAACTGGGAAAAAAACTCTCCATCAAATGTAAACTGCTAGATTTTTATGGATGACCACAGGAGGAAACTGTGATAAACAGAAAACTGTGTGACCCGTTACTCAGCTAACCTTTCTGAGGGTCTTTTCAACATCAGGCAAACATCCACCTGTGATACAGCACCGTCCACACCAGATGCTGTGGCTCATTTGGTAAACAAATGCCTACGTAGTGCCTCCCACAGGAAGATGCTACACTAAAGTCATAGGGAGGGGAATATGGGAAGTCTCAGTTTTGGCCTTTATTCTCTACAAAGTATGTAACCTCCATGGAGAGTTAAAAAAACATATTGGATTGTTTTTGATCATCAGGGGGCAAATGAGAAATTTTGGAAACAAGTAATAGAACTATTCAGAAAGGAAGGAGCTAGAGATCAGCAAAAGTAGTGAAAAAAGTCCTCTGAAAGAAGAAAGGAAGGAGGTGGGGTGGAACTTGAAGGCTGATTGGGCAGAGGGGAGGGGAAGAAAGGTAGTCCAGATGGGGAAATGGATGAGCAAGAGCTCGGCACCCTCCAAAATAGGAAACCCTTCAAAAGACTAGAACAGCCAGGCTGGAGCCGGTGAGTACCATGCAGAGAAGCTGGAGATGGAGGGCAACAGAGCAAAGGAGGGTTTGGGAAGGTTTTTGAAAGCCAAGATGAAGGGTTTTCCAGATTGACAGTAGAAAACCCTAGTATGTTTGTATAAAGAGGTAGGATAAGAAACTGGGTTTTTTTGAGTTCCCCTGTGATGCAGTGGGTTAAGGACCTGGTGTTGTAGCTGCAGCAGCTTGGGTCGCTGCAGTGGCAAGAGTTTGATCCCTGGCCTCAGGAAGTTACACATGCCATGGGAGTGGCCAAAAAAAGAAGAAAAAGATTTTCTTCAAAGCTATAGCACAGAGAAGAGTTGTATAAGCACAAAGAAAACAGACAAGTCTGATGATATTCTAGTGGGAGAGAGATAAGCAGTAAGCAAGGGTGTGCACCTTAGATTTTACAAGATAGGAGAGAAATAGTCTCAAAAGACTCATCATCTAGAGCTTCTGAAGACAAAATATAATGAGAGTCTATGAATAAAGATGGAAATTGTGCAGCAGTGCTGTGAATTCGGGCACATCATGGCCAACTGCTGACCACACAGCCAATGGCTTTATTTCCATATGGGTCTGATGAATTTCTAAAAAAGATAATGAGAAGAAGTATTAGCATAAACAACTGATCCTAGACAACTAGGCACCATAGATGTCTCTTACTCTCCTGACCAAAGGTTAGAATAAAAAGAGAAAGAGGCTCAAGAGGGGAGAGATTCAGAAATATCCATCAACCCTCCAAGTTCCTGGAGTCAAGGGAATGGAGAAAGTCTACTGCTCAAGAGTGAATCCAATAAAACATCTTTTATTGTTATGGAAGCTGTGGAAAACATACAGCACAGTCACCATCGTTTTTTTCCCTTCCATCTTTTTTCTTGACCACTTCAGTGAGGCAACACATAGAGTGAATTTGTGACTAAAACACCAACCTCAGTGGCTAATAGGTGGCCATATCCCCACAGGTATGGTTGAGAAACAGTAACCAGAGCTATGAAGCTTGAAGACACTCATAAAAGATGCTCAGTACACATGAAAGTCCATGAGCCCTTGTTGATGAAAATGATAAAAGGAGCCTAAGGACTTCCACTTCAGAGATCTCACTAAGATGGCTAATAGCAGATGCTACTGTTTTTATATTGCCTTTAAAAACCAAGAGTTTTGCTATTTAGGTTGGTGACAAACCCAAAACCCCTTGGCTCATACCAAAAAAAATTATTTTTCATAGACTGAAGAATAATAACTTTGTTAGTTTTACCAACAGGTTTAGCACTGTACATGGTTTTTACTAAGAGTCATTGAGTAACATGTTGTGTTACTCACAACCATTGGCTGTGTGGTCAATAAAGCCATTGGCTGTATGGTCAATGACATTGTATCATTGAGTCCCAGTGGCTAGAAGCCTTTGGCAGCCACATCAGTGAGTCCTGATTTGAGAAGATCAAAGGCCGTGTTCATGTAAAATGGAGGTTCTTGTCCACCATATGTGCTCTTACTGTTTGCACAAGAATAAAATGACTGGGGGAAAAAAATCATAAATAAAATGATTTCCATGATTGAGATGGCTTCTTGTAGATATGAAATAGAAGATAATCAATTATCACATTGACCTTGCACATTTCAGGAAATGAGCTTGTTTTAAAAAAATAACAAAAATGTCTTAACTTCTATTTTTGGATGAACAGAATTAATTGTGTCTAGGTTTAAGACTTAGTGTGTTGGTAAGAAAACATAGATACAGTTTTATAACTAAAAAGATGTCCAAAACATCGAAACCCTTTACTAATTAATTCATAACTACATGAGTAACTAGAATGGACAGGAATTGACAGCACAAATATTAAAGCATGTTTCTGGACTAATTTCAATAAAATAGGTTGATTATACTACTAAATGAACTAAATTCTATGAAGAATAATAGGGCTTCTATAATGATCTAATTTCACATGATTTGTTTCTACCAACAGAGAGAGAAGATAAATGGTTAAATCTGAAAATAAAATGTAACTGGCTTATAAAAGCTTTTCCATTTTCCATTAAAAAATAATTTCTGGATTAAATTTGTCCTGTTACATTTTAATGTGATTCTTTAGGCAATTAGAATTAGATTATAAAAGCTCTAGGAAGCTCTTCCAAAAGTAAAGGAAAAAAAAAAAAAAACAAAACTTCAAAAGAGAAGGCAAATTGCCAGCTCAGAAAAAAATTATTTGTGCACCTTTCAAATGAAAATAAAACGCATTTGAATGTCTGGTTTCTTTAAAAGGTTATTTTAAAAATCATGAAGTTCAGGTCAGTTCCTGCCTTGAATACTAATAAGTGGTGAAGAATTTTCTGAAGCTTTCTCCAACTCCATAAATTCAACAATAGTGCAATGTCAAAATAAAGGCATATTTTACTCATCTGCTAGGAAAACCACTTCCTGAACTCTAATTAGAGGGTGATGCATAAAACATTTTTTACCTAACCAACCTAACATATTTGCAGCTGAGATACTGTCCAGGGAACATACATTCAAATGAAAAGAAGAACTTATTTGGGGGTAATGATTACTCTTGATTATTAAATATTTCTCTCTTCTTTACTTAAAATTTAATTGCTCTGAGAGAAATATTAATTTTCAAGCAGTAAATTAAGAAAATGAAGGTAAATGCAGACAAGTTCACTGTGTATGGGGTGAAGATAGGCTTATAGATAGAATTCAAATTTAAAACACAGATAATTTACCTAATACTCACTTTTTGGCCAGAAAAAAAAAGAAGTACCATATTTGATACAAACTATTATATATAAAACAGATAAGCAACAAGGATTTACTGTGCAGCAGTAAATAACCTATAATGGAAAAAAATCTGACTATATATATGCAAATATATAGATAACTGAATCACTTTGCTGTATACCTGTCACTAACACAATGTTGTAAATCAACTATATTTCAATAGAAAAGAAAGAAGAAAAAAAGTAGCATCTTTGTTTTCAAGGAGTCCAGAGGTGGATTACAGGACATATGGCACACCTGGTAGGCACAACCCACATCAGCACAGAGCAGGTGGTTCCCTGGCAGGCAGGTGCAGACACTGAGATGGCTGACCATGGACCTGTCTTAGGGAGGTTCCACTCTGACAGAATGTGGAATTCAGTAGACTGGAACTGTCCCTATCAGAGACATTGATCAAACAATACATAAACCCTCCCAAGCTATATACTTTCCACACAGCCTGGGTGCCTGTCCCCCTAGAGTTCTGGGGAAGATGTGTCTGCAGTGCAGGTCCAGAGTGCCATCTTAGGATATCATATTCCCTAGAAGCATTCATTTTTTTTTTTTTTTTTTTGCCTTTTTAGGGCAGCACCTTCAGCATATGGAAGTTCCCAGGCTAGGGTTCAAATTGGAGCTACAGCTGCTGTCCTGCACCACAGCCACAGCAATGCAGTATCCCAGCCGTGCCTGTTACCTACACCACAACTCGCAGCAACATTGGATCCCGACCCACTGAGAGAGGCCAGGGATGAAACCAGCATCTTCATGGATACTAGTTGGATTTCTTTCTGCTGCACCACAACAGGAACTCCGAAGCATTCATTTTTTAAAGACACTAAAAATAAATTACCATGATATAAAAGAAAAAAGAAAAAAAAAGAAACATTGCTCTGTAGCTTACAGGCTATGCAGCATTAAGAAAGTACAAGAGGAGTTTCCTGGTGGCTCAGCAGGTTAAGGATCCGGTGTTGTCATTGCCATGGCAGGGTTTTGTTTTGTTTTGTTTTGTTTTTTTGCTTTTTAGGGCCAAACCCAAGGCATATGGAAGTTCCCAGGCTAGGGGCTGAATTGGAACTACAGCTGCTGGCCTACACCACAGCCATGGCAACACCAGATCCTAACCATGTCTTCACCCTACACCACAGCTCACAGCAATTCGGGATCCCCAACACACTGAGCGAGACCAGGGATTGAACCTGAATCCTCATGGAAACTAGTCATATTCATTTCTGCTGTGCCACAATGAGAACTCCACTGTGGCACAGGTTTGCTCCCTGGCCTGGGAATTTCCAGGGGCCTGGGGCATGGCCAAAAAATAAAAAGAAAAAAGAAAAAGAAAGAAAGAAGAAAGTACAAGAACTTGATAAAGCCCGCATAGTTTCTAACGCACTAAAAGAATTACACCTGGGAGTGAAATATGGTGAGGTAACAGGCTGGGGCACGGACAGCTTTCCAACACATTGTGTAGCATAAACAGCCAACTGAGAAGCTATTAGTTATGTCAGGTTTAAGTCCAGATACTTGCTCTTAATGACACAGCACAGAATTGAAGACGCTTTTTTTTTTTTGCCATGCTTGTGGCATGTGCAAATTCCCAGGCCAGGGATAAAACTCATGCCACAGCAGCAACCTGGGCCACTGCAGTGACAATGCCAGATCCTTAACCTTCTGCACTGCAAGAGAATTCCCTATTCCCTAATAGTCAAGGTTTAAAAAAAGAGTCATTCCATCTCCATCACTTATTTCCAACTTTCTTCTGTTTTCCTTCTTTAAGCATCTTCCTAAAGCCTCTGATACTTTTGATCTCCAATTTTCTCCATTTTTCTTCTTATTTCTAGGCTCTGCATGCTCCAGTTGGGTTTTATCAGATTTCTGCCGAAGCATCCTCCTTTTCAAGTGGCTTGCCTGCTTCCATGAGAGTCCTTAAAAATCAAAACCTGCTACTACAAGTCCACTTGCCTCAACTTAAGATTTTTTTTTCTTTAGTGACATTCTGCATACATTCAAGTTTCCTTTCCATTTCTAGTCACTCTCTCCCAATTTCAGCAATTCTTTCCTACAATTTTCAGCACATAAATAATTAAGGACCTCACCTCAGATTTCCACATTGTCAAATCCGAAGGATAAGGTCTAGAGTTTGTTTGATCTGACATTTCTTCGAGACTCTTCTCTCTCGAAGCTGGCCATACAATGCTTTCTCCTGACTTTCCCACTTCTCGGGGAGGGGGGTTCCCTTCATTTTCTGTTCTCCAGGACTTCCCGAACTGTGTCATCACAGCCACTGCGCTGTCCAACGGTGAATTTAAACACCTGGGTCGGAGTTCCCATCGTGGCACAGTGGAAACGAATCTTACTAGGAACCATGAGATTGTGGGTTCGATCTCTGGCCTTGCTCAGTGGGTTAAGGATCCAGCATTGCCGTGAGCTGTGGTGTAGTTTGCAGATGCGGCTCAGATCTGGTGTTGCTGTGGCTGTGGTGTATGTAGGCCAGTGGCTACAGTTCCAATTAGACCCTAGCCTGGGAACCTCCATATGCCACAGGTGCGGCCTTAAAAAAAAAAAAAAAAAAAAGAAAGACCAAAAAAATAAAATAACATAAAATAAAATAAAAAATAAACACCTGGGTGTTTCACCTCAAACTCAGTGTCCAAACACAGCCTCATTATCTCTATTCTGTTTAACTATATCCATCAACTAAGCCAGAAAATGCAGGTGTCGCGCTTAACTCCTTTTGCTCCCCAGCAGCTAATAAGACATTTCCATGGCTATGAACCTAGTCTTAGTCCTTCTCCCTGAGTAAACTCTATAATCATTCCCCCAGCCTCCATTCTTCCCAGCATCACCCTTCTTCACATCCTATCTTCTCCTCTCCCAACTCTGTGATTTTCTGAAAATGCAAATACGATTCTTTGACCCTTGCTTTCAATCCTTCAATGCCTTCTCTCTACATCAGGGCTTCTCAAATTTCAACCTGACTTTCAATCACCTTCAAGCTTGTTAAAATGTGATTTTCATGGGGGCGGGGCTGTAGCCCATTCCCCATGCTGCTCTTGCTGCTCCTTGGACCACACTTTGATAGCAAGACTTCCAAGTTCACATCCAAGTTCCATAGCCCCTTATAGTCTGGTCCTTGACAGCTGAGACCTTGACATCGCCCAGGAAATACCGGTGTTCTAGCTTTCTCCCTTCCTTCCTTTTCTTTTTCAGCTGCACTTGTGGCACGTGGAAGTCCCCAAGCTAGGGCTAGGGATCAACTCAGAGCTGCTGCTGCCGCCCTACACCACTGGCTCAGCAACAGTGGATCCCGGCCGCATCTGCAACCTGTGCTGAAGCTTGCAGCAATGCCAGATCCTTAACCCACTGAGTGAGGCCAGGGATCAAACCTGCATTCTCACAGACACTATGTTGGGTTCTTAAGCTGCTGAGCCACACAGAACCTCTAGCCACAGTTCCCTTTTTTTTTTTTTTGGTCAGCCAGTAAAATAAGCACCAGCTGGGGATTAGTCCATATTCAAAAGATAAAAATCATATCAAATTTCCATAATAGCAGGGCAATACATGTTTTACAAGCTCTTTAGTGTGAAATGGTTCAATAATCTCACATGTGTTTCATATTTCTTAACAATTCACCTTTGGGTCTTTACCATGGTAATCTTTTTTTTTTTTTTAATAATAAAAATCTCACTAAAATTTTCATGAGGCCGGTGGTAAAAGAACAGAACTATATTGAGTCTCATGAAAAATATATTATACATCTTCCTTTAGATATTGTCTTTTCATATTTTCCTTGGATTATCAATTGCTTATCTTCATTCTAGCTTAATAGTTTCTTTTCTTTTATCGTTAGAAGTAGCTAATAAAAAGATAGATTAAAATACTGTGTGACTGGGGTTGAACATACTTTCCTAACACCATGAATACTGGGAAGCAAGGTTTACGTGAAAGAAAATCAACCTCCTTGTTCCTAGAGCCCAGAACAGATCCTTATTGTAAAAGAATAGCCTCTCATCACGTAGTTGAGTCTTTAGGTCCAGCCTTGTCTCCCACCATGTCCAGCAACACAACACAACATCCTATTAGTCACGAAAAATGCTGAGCTGTCTTTACACATTTCCGTACTTTTGCATATACTATTTGCTATGTTTAAAACTCCCTTTCTCGGAGTTTCTGTCATGGCGCAGTGGTTAACGAATCCGACTAGGAACCATGAGGTTGCGGGTTCGGTCCCTGCCCTTGCTCAGTGGGTTAACGATCCAGCGTTGCCGTGAGCTGTGATGTAGGTTGCAGACACGGCTCGGATCCCGCATTGCTGTGGCTCTGGCATAGGCCGGTGGGTACAGCTCCGATTCGACCCCTAGCCTGGGAACCTCCATATGCCGCGGGAGCGGCCCAAGAAATAGCAAAAAGACCAAAAAAAATTAAAAAAATAAAAAATAAATAAAACTCCCTTTCTCCCTTTGGTAGCTAACTCATCCTGATCTTTCAGAACTAGGTTAAATGTCACCTGGATCTGGAAGCCTGAACTGATAGCCTCAGCTTCTTACTGAGTTACCTACAATGACCACCACTGGTCCTGTAACCGAGCAGGACCCTGTGGGGCCTTCCCAGAGTGGACCCTCACTTGTGTCCTCCCACCTGCCTTTTTAGCTAGAGAAAAACTTTAATCAAAGAACCAATTTAATCAGAGAAATGAAAAAATACAGAGGAAAAGGAAAACAGTCAAGCAAGACAGAATAACAACAGTTAAGCCATTCAACGAAGTCAAGGACCTTTAGTTAGTTCTTCTTCAAGGACTGTACATAATATTCTGAGCCAAGTCCTTGGAGCTGTTTGGCAGGTGCTGAAGCTCCACCGGGTGGAAGAAGTTAATTCTATGCTGCCCACAAGTACGTAGACCCTGGACCGTTTGGAACCAGAAGGTTGATGACGCTGACTCCCAATGACCTCACTACCCACCAATCAGGAAAATGTCCATGAGCTGATCACTCCCGGCTCCTCAAACACTGTAAGACTCCTCACTAACCCCTTCAAGGGGGGTGGGCACAATCCTTGAGGCACTAGCCTGCTGTGTCCCCTCTTTGCCTGGCAATTAACTACATTTTCTATTTCCTCCAGCTCTGTCTCTGAGTTTCCATTTGGTCTCGGTGGACAGAGGCAGCCAACATTTTGGCAACAGTACTGTGGAAAATCTGATGTATTTGCAGGGCCCTATCCCTACCATATTAGAGGTTGGGACTTTATACCTCCTGTGCCCAGCTGGCACAGTGGTGATTTATGAGGTGCTTGTGAAGGACAGGAGACTGCCCTCTCCTCTCAAAGATGTCTGTGTCCTGGTCTCCCACACCTGCTTTACATTGGTAAAGGGGACTTTGCAGATGGAATTCATGACCTTGGAAAGGAGTCTAACCTAGATTATTATCAGTGGGTCCAATGTAATGCCAAGGATCCTTCTAAGGGAAAGGAGGTAGTGTCAGAGTCAGAGAAGGAGACGGAGACGTGAGATGAAAGCAGAGGTCGAGTCACACAGCTTGGAGCTGAGGTTCTGGAAGCTGAAAAAGGCAAGACAATAGTTTTTCTCCAGGAGCCATCAGAAAGGATTGCATCCCTACCAACACCTTGATTTTAGCCTATTTGGGGCTTCTGACTTCCTGAACCCTAAGATACATTTCTGTTGTTTTAAGCCACTAGCTTCCAGTGATGTGTTACAGCAGCAAAAGGAATCTAACACAGTGTGAAATTAATGCTCTTTTGCAACATGAAGAAGAGAAAAATGCCTCTGGGCTCATCTTCTCTGTCTTGTGCTGTTTTTCTCTCCTCTTCCTCCTTGAGCTGCAAGGGGCCTGCCAAGATAACTTTCACACCCACACATGTTTTGCAACCCCCTGCCCTTCTGCTGGCTCAGCTGAGTCAGGGCTGGGAGGGAAATAGGGGCTTCTTTCCAGTTCACTCCACCAAAATGCAAAGTCGCACTTCATTCATCATTTTCTATCACCTACTGGGGCAAGGCTCCTGTGGTTGGTGCTGTGAGCAATCCTATTTGGTCTCTATCTTACTTTTAAGATTCTCTAGAACTCCTTGAGAACTGCAGCAAGGTAAGTTCAAAGGAAACCCCTCTGGCGATCCTCCGCCCTCCACGGGTTTCTCCACCTTCTCCCCCAGGAAGACAGGCCCGCCCACCTCCCTGGAGAACTCAGGTCTCCCCAGTCACAAACCTTCTCCTTCCCCAGGCCTTCATTTCCAATGTAACTTACGTAAATATATACTGAAAAAGGCCTGTTCTGAAAGGTAGATTGCCTTCTCACTGTTATCTTCACCGGTCTTTTCATTGTTATAGTGACGGTTAAAATGCAACACGCAGTTCAGTCTGACTTGCACTCAGCTATCAGGCCTCTAGGTGTCGCCACCACCCAAGTCCTGTTAACCAAGGGCGCCGGTTCTGCACATCCATACTGCTGAACATTTATTTTCCCCAAGATGATCCAGGAAAAATATATGCATATCATATATACTATATATACAATGTATTTTTTTCACAAATATTAAATGTGTAATATACATTTTTGCCCTAGACTTTACACACACACACTTACACACATACATATATATACACATCATAATTTTCCTTCATTCTGTGCCAGCTCTAATTTTCTGTGCAAAATTCAAACTAAGAGTATATGTTGTACCTGGCTACTTGCTAATTTTATTTTGCTCTATTTTCACTGGCACTGGAACTTCTTGGATTTTGCTTGACTATCAGAATGTTCATTAAAGATACACCAAGTTCCGCAGACACAAACAAGAAGTTTTTTCTCCTACAACACGGTGTGGGTGTTTTCCTTTCCTCTGGACCCGCATCCGTTTCTGGAGACTACCATGAGTTGATTTGGTTTTCAAAGCAAGCAGAAAGCAGCCAACACGGAAGAGTGGAGGCTTTTAGACTTCTGGAAATACTTCAAAAGTTCATCAGTTAATCACTTAAAATCACTTAACGTTTCCTTCTTCCCCACTCTGAAATTTTATAGCTTAACAAATGTAAATCTATGGTATTAGGAATCTGAAAGAAGAATGCTGGGTGGGAGAATTCAGAAGAGTTGAAAGGGTGGAAACCCTGCCTTCCAATTCTGCTCCTTTGTGATCTTAGGAAGTTTTTCTCCAAGTCGGACAACCCAGAGCACGTGTCTGTCTTGATTTCAAAACATATAGCCAAGTTTTACAACAATTACCCAGTTCAGTTATACTACTTTCTCTCTTTATTCCGGAATTGCCTCCTTTGTTCCTATGTCTTTATGCTTTGGCATTGCTACTGTTCCTTGTGACTGACTTTGTAATCATTTCGTTTTCTTTCTGGTGATTGCTATAGGTCATAGGCTAGACCAAGGCTTGAATCGAATAACTGGAAAGAACATTCTGTTTAAAGATACTCCTTGCCTCTCTTTATTTAAAACTAAGTAGAACTAAAAATTGAGACAAATTTCCATTAAGATATATGTGTGTGTACACACACAAACACACTCATAAATAAATGGGGGCTTTCCAAATCTTAAATTTCAAATATATAGTCATTTTCTGTTAGCTTTGAATATAATCAAAGCTATTGTTAGGCAAAGAACCTTGACTGTAATCAAGGTTATTGTAAGACAAAAGGAACACGCTGTTTTTATCATCCACCCACTTGCTCTACCCAAGAAAAATACTGAACAGCAGTTAGCTCATATTAAAGGCTATATCTAGTTACTGCTAAATTGGCAGATTTCTGTCAGGCTTCTAAAAGCAATTCGCATTGATTTCTGACTTTGGAGCTAAAATTAATAAGGGGCAGAGGAAGGCCAGGGTTTTTCTTCCAACAGAGAAACAACCCAAAGGCTATGTCCATGAAGAGTTGGCTGTGCTAGTTAAGGGGTTTTTGTTCGTTTATTTTCAAGTATGTATGTATACTAATCAGATTGAAAAAGTGGGTAGTTACATAGTAAAAGTGAGTATCTGATTTTGCTCTGCTTCCATTGTACACCAGCAGTGATACTTCCATTTGGCCCCTGGGGAAGCTAGACTGTTTAGTTAACTAATACTTGTGTAAAATTACAGAATACCAAGCCTACCAGGCATAGGTATTAACAGTTGACAAGTCTGAGCTTGTGGGGTAAGGATAATTAATTCCTGAAACAAACACCCATGTTCCTACTGATTTACAGATTCCTGTAAAATCCACACCATAGAAATGAAGAGCTAGAAGGGTGCGGAGGCTGCCTGGTGCATCTCCTCAGCACTACGGAAATCTTTCTACAGGTGGCCTTGGATGACATCAACACCACAAGCTCCTAATATGACAGAGCCACACTGGAAGTCACTTCTCCATTCCCAACAAAGTCCAGAACGGTGCTGGTCCTCTGAATATCTGTCACTCTTAAATTAATAGATGTGTGTTTTTTTTTTTCTTTTTAGGGTTGCACTCACAGCATATGGATGTTCCCAGGCTAGGGGTCCAATTGGAGCTGTAGACGCTGGCCTACACCACAGCCACAGCAACGTGGGATCCGGGCCACCTCTGCAACCTACACCACAGCTTACGGCAACAGCGGATCCTTAACTCACTGAGCAATGTCAGGGATCGAACCCGAGTCCTCATGAATGCTAGTCAGGTTCGTTAACCACTAAGCCACGACAGGAACTCCTAGTAGACGTGTCTTGATGGCATACATAACCCTCAGGTATAGTGGAGACACCACAACAGAAAATGAGCATTTCAGTGGCAAGCTGAGAAAGTCATTGGGAAAGAATGGAGAATACTGTGCTGGTCATCTTGTGAAGCCAATTAGTTTCTCAGGAAAATTAATTTTTCTTTCACTGCAGGCTCACTTAAAGGTTAACAAAGGTAGGCTCTCTGGCAGGATCATCTCTCTCTCTCTCCATTTATGGATCTGCTTAATCACTAGCCACCACGGACTAGAGTCTAGAAGGCACAGAGTCATTGGGTTTAATTGGTTCTGGCACCTACCATTTCCTAATAATATTTTTCTGCCTTGGTCTTCCATTAGAGGTGGGTAGGTCTTTCAGAGTGAGTCAATAGGATCGACTTTACAGCAAGGTTTTTCAATTTTCTGTTTGCCACTGGAGTAAACTAAAAACAAGAAGAGCCAATAGCTCATGGCCTTTATGAAAGAATTGAGTCCTTGGTCTTCACTGTTTTGGAATTAAAGAGAAATTCTAATGCTAGTCTAAGATCAATGCTCAAAAAATTGTTTGGTGTGTATCGTCTAGATCTGATTGTGTGCAAATTCATTTCTAGAAGCTTTAAATATAATCCTCAGCATCTTGCTTCTTCCTTTCAATTTCCACAGCTTTATAAAACTAAGAACCACAAAGTGAGGATGCCTGGACGTCACAGTTACATCCCAAGCTTTGCATCTTCCTGTAATATTTATATTTGTGACAAGATGCTCACCAGCTCGGTTAACAACTGAATTACAAGCTTCCCATGGTGAAGTTTTGCCTACTGGTCAGCAAGGCCTCAGTATGGCTCTTATGGCTAATTTTCACTTCAGTAACCTATAGTTCATAAAACACTGATCATCCTTCTGTTCTTAATGAACATGGTGAATTTTAGATGAGACGCCACTAAGAGAATTCCTTTACAATGTGTGCCAGCTATCAATGTATCAATGTATTAGCTTCATATTCACCCGCCAACACATGTTGTCATGGTTGACAGAACTCCTTTAAGTGTCTTTCCTTCAGTGAGCATGTTACAGCAGCTGCCCAGCAGCCCCACGGCTGCAATGCATCAGCTCTAGAGACAGCCCTGTGATTGCAGTGTACCAGCTCCAGCAGCTCTGTGCCTGAAGTATATCAGCTCTTTTAACCTTCGAGAAACCAAACGAGCACTTGGAGAGTTGGAGAACTCAGGATTATTACGCTGGCAGGCTCAGAGGAGATCTCTCTGCAGAGTCTGAGCCCCAAAAAAGGGTTTCACAAGGCTTTTATGGGCTACCTCTTCCAGGTCCATGCTTGGCTGGTCAGACCGCTGTGAGGTCAGGCAAGGTAGTAGATGTGGAAGAAAGTTTACAGAAGCAGATGTGTGGGGGAGGGTTGGTTAGGGGCAGTTGGCTGGACTTTGCTTAGTCATCATGGCCGAGGTCTCTTCTTTCCACCTTTTTATAGGGACATTTTCTTCTACAAGCACATTATGCTTTCTCAGTAGAGGGCGGTAGAGGGACAGTGCGGGAGAAAGGGGGCTTTCCTTGGGGGCTGCTGCGTGGTAGGTCAATGGTGTGGGTCTGATGGTGCTGCTTCAACTCTGAGTCCCAGAACATGCGGTGGCTCAGGGACCTTGTAGCTCTGGCCTGACCTGGTAATAACCAACCTCTCTGAAAGTGCTCTTGTTGTGGATACACCTGCTTCAGGTGTACCATCCACATCCCCTCTCAACCACGTGTCACTGTGCTTGCACTGTCTGACTCCAGTAAAACCCCTGTCCATCTTCACTGCAGGTGTAACCGTGTACCTTAGGGATTCAGGTAGCTGTCCCTAGAGAACTGGGTCACTCTTGAATGGTCTCAATAAGAGGCAGCCCAGGAGTTCCCGTTGTGGCTCAGTGGTTAACAAATCTGACTAGGAACCATGAGGCTGCAGGTTCAATCCCTGGCCTCGCTCAGCGGGTTAAGAACCCGGCATTGCCGTGAGCTGTGGTGTAGGTCAGACGCGGCTTGGATTCTGCCTTGCTGTAGCTCTGGCGTAGGCCGATGGTTATAGCTCCGATTCGACACCTAGCCTGGGAACCTCCATATGCTGCGGTTTCGGCCCTAGAAAGCAAACAAACAAACAAAAAGAGGCAGCCCGGTCCCCGAATGTGTCCATGCCAGGAAAGGGGTTCCTGGCTGTTATTCAGAAACTGCCCAGAAGCCTGAATGCTGCCGTCATTTTACTTGCTAAATATACACACTAAAATTCAGTTTGCCAGTCATTTGATAACTAGGATAGAAAGTATGTTACTATTCAGTACCCCCCCCTTTTTTTTTCTTTTATTTTTCAGCTGTACCCATGGCATATAGAAGTTCCTGGGCCAGGGACTGAACCCTCACCACCTCGGAGACAACACTGGTTCCTTAACCTGCTGCACCATAGTGGGAACTCCCAGTTTCTCATTCATGATTTGGAATACTGCAGAATAAGTATTTATGAGGCCTAAAAAACTGTACAGAAGGGAAGCTGCAGCTGGAGGCATTCTTCCGGGTTGCCAATCTGGGGAGTAAAAATATTGCTGTTGTCATGACTTCTGCTGCCCATGCTAGTTAGTTAGGATGTGGTTAGGAGCACATTGTTTAAGAGTGGTTAGCCACCAAAGACAGGGAGAGAGGACAAGTCCAGCCCAAGGGAAGAGTCAATGCCAAACTGCTGGTTCTTTTTGCCCCAGCTCTTGATCTCAGTCCTCTTCCAGTCTAGCTGTGGGCTGTCCTAGAACCCAGAACCTGCATTTCAATAGGGATATTATTGTACAAGACATGACACAGATTGACAGGGAGGAAATTAAGAGAAAAATATTATCTCAACTGAACAGATGGGATCATAATATCAACAAGCTAAATTAGCATGAAAAATGTGTCTGTAATTTATTCCGGACAAGTTGTCCCACCCATCCCTAAAGGCTAAATCCTGCCTAGGTGTGGCAGCTCATTAGAATGACAAATAAGGAGCCCCAAAGCAGCATGCAAAACAGCTCCAGGAAACAAAGAGTTGGCTGGCAGGATAGCAAGGGCTATATACCACACTCTTATTTCAGGGAACGGTCCCCAGCAAGAGTCCAAAGAAACCTCATTTGCTTCATAAGTACTGTTACTATCAATTATTTTCGAGACAAAGATGATACAGGTGTCCCCCCAAATTGATTCTGCTAAGAGAGGAGCAAAAAGAAAATGGTTAAAAACCCAAGGCAGAGAAAGGAAGATATTTCCCCTTAATACTCACATGCTGTTTTAATCTTTGGCAATAAGAACAGAATGAAACTTTGAAAAAGCAGATGATCCTTATATTCTGAACAGCTCAAGTGAGTTTTGCAGATACTGAGAATTAACATTTTAGGAAATCTAGGACAAAATCCTATTAATATTCATCACTGTTCTGCAGATTATAGATAGTATCCATGTGAGTCATGAAATTCCTTCTTTAAAAAAAGAAAAAACACCAAAATGTCCCCATGACTAGTTCACAGATGTGGACCAACTCAACAGGGGACATCAACTTTATATGATATAAAGGAACAAGAGGCTAGACACAGAGAGATGGCCCATATTACAAGACACACATGTTACTCTTTTATTCCAGGGGGAAAAAAACCCTCCTCCTTCATGACAAAAATATTTCACACTAGAGGGACAAAAAAAGCAAAATGAGAAAAGCATTTACTTTGGCAGAAGTATTAGAAAATTGTATCCCAGAAGATGTTCACATTTCCTTTCCTATTACAAATAAATGAAGGACATATTTTGCCAAAACCCAAAAAAACCTTTTAAAGGTATTTATTATAAATTCAGGTAAAGAGGCTGGAACAGAACAGTACTGTCCAAGAGAGCTTTAATGCAAGCCACATATGTAACTGAAAACTTGCTAGTGGCCATGTTTATAAAAGGTGAAATTAGTTTTTAAATATTTAATTTAACCCAGTCTATCCAAAATATTATCATTTAAAATATAATCAATATATAATTAATGAGATTTTACATTTTTTTTCATACCGTCTTCAAAATTTGGAATATGCTTTGTACTCACTGCACATCTCAAATTCAAGTGCCCAATAATTCTATGCGGCTTGCTGGTTACCACACTGGGTGGTGCTGTTCTGTACCATAGTACTTTCATTGCCAAGACATGAATGATGATAGAGCTTTTTCATCAGAAAGTTTTGTGACAGTGAATTTTACCACCATTGGCCTCAAAGGGATGTATATTACGAGAGCATGGAAAGATCTAAATCTTTGTACTGTTCATTAAAATCAGGACCAAGTTTTCAGTTAATATCCTTTCAAATACCAGGGTCCTTGGTATATTACAAACTCCCTAGGAGTTCCCTTGTGGTGCAGCAGGTTAAAGATCCATCTTTGTTACTGCAGCAGCTTGGGTCACTGCTGTGGCGCTGGTTCATTCTCTGGCCCAGAACCTTCCTATGCCACAGACATGGCCAAAACAAACAAAAAACTAACATGCTGAGCCCTTATTTAGCAGAAACCTCAGAAAAGAATAAGCACTGTAGTTCTCATACCTACCAGTTTACGTACATGAAAACACATCACTACCACAAACTGCATTATAATTGCATGATGCTGTTTCATTTAGCTTAAGGATTATTTAATTATATGTCCAATATAATTTCCTATGACTCAAATCATTTAAAAAGCTGTTCTAAAAGTATATACCACTTGGTCTATTGCTGTAAGCCTACTACATGTTGACATCTTAAGGAAATGTGTACATACAAACATGGGATCTATATAAAGAGTGCCTTTTGGTGAAATTCTGGAACAGAAAACGAAATCATGACATTAATTTTCCACCAAATAACTGGAATTCATGAGCCTTAAAATTGCTCCAAAAAAGGAACACTTCTAGTGTTCTAGGATCCTTCTAGAACATAAGAAAATTTCCAAAGTGTATTTTTTTTTGGCTAATATGCTGACAAGGGAAAAATTAGCCACAATAAAAGTACCCAATGTAGGCATTTAACTTTATTTTCTCCAAAGAGAATAAATAGTTTCACATGCTTTTCATACTTTTGGAAATAGCTTCAGATTTTTCTGCTTCCAATATGCTTTCTCTCTACCTTAATAGATAAGCACTAATCAATAAAAAGTATAAAGAACTTTTAAAAATTAACAATCCTGCATGTTCACTGCAGCACTATTCACAATAGCCAAGATATGGAAACAACCCAAATGTCCATCGACAGATGATTGGTTTAGGAAGATGTGGTATATATTCACAATGGAATACTACTCAACCATATAAAAGAACAAAATAATGCCATTTGCAGCAACATGGATGAAACCAGACTCTCATACTGAGTGAAGGAAGTCAGAAAAAGAAAAATACCATATGCTATCACTTATATCTGGAATCTAATATATGGCTCAAATGAATCTTTCCACAGAAAAGAAAACCATAGACTTGGAGAACAGACTTGTGGTTGCCAAGGGGCAGGGGGAGGGATTAGGAGGCACCGGGAATTTGGGGTTAACAGATGTGGACTGTTGCCTTTGGAATGCATTAGCAATGAGATCCTGCTGTGTAGCCCTGCGAACTATGTCTAGTCACTTATGATGAAGCTTGATAATGTGAGAAAAAAGAATGTATACATGTGTAACTGGTCACCATGCTGTATAGTAGAAAATTGACAGAACACTGTAAACCAGCTATAATGGAAAAAATAAAAATCATTGTATATAAAAAAATTAATAATCAAAAACACAATATTATAGAAAATATGAGAAAAGACATGACAAGGGGTTTCCAGGTCAAAATAGGAATTTTCATAATAAAACATGTTCATGTTACCTGCAATCAAACATATGAAACCACAATGAGATACCATTTTATATTCCTCAGCTTGGCAGTTTTGAGTCTGATGATCCCAAATGTGGGCAAGAATCTAGATTACCAGAAATTCCAGGACACTAATGGCAAGTACCAGTTGGTACTGTTACTTTGGGAAAAAATCTGGCCCTAGCTCAAGTTGATGATGTGCTTTATTCTATGTGTCATACAGTAATTCTATGCAAGCGATACATCTACTCTTGTGGACGTGCACCCAGATATCACATAAAAGGATGTTCACAGCAACAGTTAGTCTTCCATTTCAAAGAAAGATCTATTTCAATATCCAACCACAGGAGGGAAACTTGTGATCTATTTCTGCTTTGACAGAACACTTAGCCCTGAAAATAAATAAGCTGGGGTGCTTGTTTCAAAATGATAACACTCAAAGGCAATGAACATAAAAAGAAAATAACAGAAGAGTCCAGGTTAATTTCACTTATTGATTTTGAAGGGTATGTACATGGAGGTAAAATAATAAAGGACAGAAAGGCTATCTATGATCAACACAATATTCAAAAGGCTGCTGGAGTTTCCACTGCGGTGCAACCAGATTGGTGGCATCTAGGGGAGCAGGGACATAGGTTCGGCCCCGGCCAGTGGGTTGGGGAATCCAGTGTTTGCTGAAGAGGCTTGGGTTGTAACTCTGGCTCAGATCAGATCCCAGGCCCCAGAACTAACTCCGTGTGCCATGGAGCAGCCAAAAAAGGAAAAAGAAAAAAAACAAAAACAGAGGTGGGGGCGCTATGAAATGGGGCAGGGCAGGTCATGGAGGCACGAGCAGTGCTACAAAGGAAAGGCAAGAAGCTGGTGGCAGAACACAGGGGCTTGTGTGTTATTCTTTATATGTCAGTATATATATGTATATATCACATACATTGAGTGTATGCTTATTCCACTACACGTGCGAAATAATTCTAAAACTTCGAACGGTTGTAACAAAGATTATACATACATGATCCTTCCTATGTCCATCCATGGCCTGGAGTGCTATGAACTTACCTCCACTTTCTCACTCATCACCGCCCAGACCTGCTGCTTTTGCTTCTCCTTTCTCTCCTCTTGGAGGGGGAGGTTGTCCTGCTCAGACAGTATCTGGCCCATTCTAGGGGCTGAATACATGCTGATTAAAGGGTTGATCAAACTCACCTGAACTGCATGTCTAGAAAAGGAGGAAAACTTTGCAAGTCTGGATTATACATGGGCAGAGACTGCTTGGCTTCTTTGGTTTCACACATCTTTGGAAACTTACAGCCTGTTCTCTCTACCGCCTCCTCCACCCTCCCTTGTCATGGTGTTTAAGGTTAGAAATAGTTCAGTGATGAGCTCAACCTCAGACACTGTGTTCAGAAAAGGCTTCTGCCTTCAGAGGTGTCGGCATCAGAGGGAACCCTGCTATTAAGGGGTGCAGCCTGTCGTTTCAGTGTACTCTCGAAACCACAGCCCTCTATTTGAACCAAGCAAGCGAAGAGTGATTCAATGTCACTCCTGGTCCTGGTCGTGGTCTGAGATACTTCTGCAGTTACCTCCAACACACACCACTCCCCCACACCCACAAAATGATCCATCGGCATTTTTACATCTAACCCGCAGCAAAAACACAGCATCCCAACCAAACAGGAAGGTCGCCACCAGACACAGAAAACTAGAAAAGCTGTAAAGAAATGATGGGGAACAAACACTCCATTTTCAGAATCTGTGTTTTCTGGAATTTATTCCTCTTTAATGCTGAATATAAAATCTGAGATTTCACCAAGGCCTTTAGAGACAAATACATACAAATTGAAATCGAAAAACAATAAATGTGCAGATCAAAGGGGGCCCTGACACTTCAGAAAAGATGTTAAATAAAATGCATTTCTGAAAAAAGCCAAACCCTATATATAGCAAAATCAAATTAAAAAGCAAAAGCAAACAAGACAGAAAGAGGTTTTGGTACCTTTCATCAACAGAGGACAAAAACAAGTTCAGTTCAATAGGAATTCATGTAATATAAAAACATCTACATGGATGTGTTGAATAAATCTGTAAACAGAAACAAATCTAAAACATAGTAGAGCCTGAGAGACAGAGGGAAAAGAAAAAAAAAAAAAAACAAAAACCTTCCTTTTCTCTTTGATTTTAATAGAATACCAGAATTTGGAAAAAAAACCATTATTTCTCCAACTAAATTTGCTTCTGGTCTGCATATACCTAGCAGGATGGCTATTTTCGCTAATTTTAAAATGGCCTAAAATGTGATTTTTAGCAGCAGCACATTTCCTTGACGCCTCAACAAGCCTACTACAGGAAATAAACATTCTGTCCTGAAATGCTCTTGATAGTACATCTAGGTCTGCCATCCCCATCCACTGCTTTCCTAGGTTTGTGGAAGACTTGGGATTTTCCAAATCTAAAGGCAGCTAAAGAAGGGATGAGGAAAATCACTGCATGTTTGGAATTCAGCTGGTAAAACACAACAAGGAAGGATACGACAGTCTCTGAACAAAGTGTGGTCCCAAAGGGCAAGACCTCAGGACTCTGCAGAGCTTGGGTACCGTGGAAAATGCCACACCATGTGCTTCTAGCTCATTCACAACGTGCATGATACCAGTCAAAGCTGGTCTATTTCTTTGCTGATCCAAAAAAAGGGGGGGAGGGCCTGGAAAATAGATGATGTGTAACTGTGGTAATGTTTAGCACTCCTAACCATCTAGGCTGTTTAGGAGAACCATCCTTGGGCCCACCCTAACCAGGGTAATGCAAAAGGCAAACAAGTCTGAGTAGCTTTCTTGGTCTAGCAAGTCTTATATTGATCCTCCCACCCCAGGATTTAACTCCCAAAGACAAATCTTACAAAGCTGGTTCTTGGTGCTGACTGGCAAGAATAGACACAATCTAAGTTAAATTGATATTAACATTAATTTTTTTAATTGCTGTATCTTAAAAAGAAATTCTAAGTCTTATCAGATTTTAACACAATATCCAGTTCAAAAAAAGATTTTTTTTTCCTGGATGATCCCTGGGATTTTTCAAGTAGAACTGGACCTGGATCTTATTGAATGCCCATGAGTAGTAATACCCATGATTTCACAGCAGCATTCCTTGGACAGAAAATCATGGATTGTGTATGGTTTCAGTCAAGTGGGAATCTATGGCGTGCTTTTCTTCTGGTTGTAGTCCTGGGCTTGCACAAACCTCCCACTGGGATTTTGGCTTTCATGTTCAACAAGTTCTTGCAAATATTCCACACTTCGCAGTTTGGAGGGAGAGAGAACACAGGTGACAGGGCCTTAATTCTTCTCTTCTCTCCATTCCTTATAAACTTCCTGCTCTGAATCCAAAAGCCAGGTCCTGCATCAGGATGCTGAGAATAGCAGAATGTCTTAGGCAGTCCTCTCTGAGTCCTATTCAAGACTATCCCCAGGTTTGGCAACTAAAAACTCTTAAAAAAAAAAAAAGGTGAGAGGGGACAAGGCTGCAGAAAAGCAGCAGCTTCTGCTCTAATGAAGCAGACTCATTCAGTGTTGATCAGCACCCACTACAGAGGGAGGAGAGATGTCAGAGGTCAGAGTGAGTCTCTCACAGCCGGTTTCTCCTGTGTGTTCTGCTCTGAAAGATCACTGGTGCTCATAAGTGGCATGAGAACACGTATCTACTTTACTCTGAAAATCTGGGGCTGTGCACTGGCCAGAAACATGAGCTGGCAAAGTCAGAGGACCAATCGAAAGTAACACAGGAAAAAGAAGTTAGTGTACAGCAATATTAGTATCTTTTAACATGCCTCATCATGGGTTCACAAAATATATCTAACCAAGACTTTCCTTTCTCAAAAAATAGAATCCCTTCATAAAATAGAGTCAGCAGCTATTAGTTATGGGAGCTGCATTGAAAAATATATTTGCACTGAAGCATAAATTAAGTTGCTAGGGCTGAAATGCCTGCAGGTACGAGTCAGATAATTTCCCTCTAAGTTTAATCTCTAATTAGTGCACCTTTTTAAATATATGTTTTAAGCAGTCTTACACATTAGGTGAAATCTTCCCCTTGTAAGAGATAAAGAAGCATATATTTTTTTCAAAATAGCAATTCTTTTCATCCCTGTGACTTGGTTCTGATCACACATGGTGGCAACAGTGATTTCTGGAAACATCTGTAGGAGCTTGGAGGATTGACAGGGGTGAGAATTTCTATTTCCCAAAGGAGGATCAAAATTTTTCTATGGTTCTTACAAAGCCCTGAACAGTGATATTTGTGGTTCTGAGGCAAAGATCACCAGCCCCTTGATCAACCAAATTGTTTTTTTTTCTTCCTGATCAAAATATTCTAATAGGCTGCAGACTCATTTCAAGGATACCACCTAGGCAGCTTGAGGAGAAGCAGGTCTGAGTGGTACTGGCATCAGCGAGAACCCAGGGCGGATCCAATCTTTTCTCTCTGATGGTGCTACCTACTTATTGCTCAGCCATTCAGGAAGCACACCTGTCACAGGTTACAGTACCTCCAGGCTGAGGGAGGCAACTGCAGGCAATTCTGAAAAGAAGAAAAAACCCACCACAGTCCTGATTTGGTTTGAAGCAATCATGCAATCCCCTTATACCCATGTCGTCCCAAACACCTTTTCCATGGCAAGCAAAGTTACTGATTATGCGTGTGGCTTTCGTCACAGTGATGCATTCGGTGAGCAGGTGTGTGCCGAGTGCCAGGGGATGCTCCAAAATGCATCTCCATCCTCTTCCACTTGGCTTTGCTAAGGTTCTGCCTGTTTATTCAAAACAAAAAACAAAAGCCCAAACTGGTTATTGCATGGCCTTGACAAAGAAATTCTCTCTGGCAGTGATATTTTCCAATGTCAGGAACAGAGATGTTGGAAATCATGATAAATCACACTCGTGTGACTGACAAGAGCAAACCTTAGGTTTCAGAATCAGAGCCCAGATTTAAATCACACCCACCTGCCCTGCCAAAAGCGGAAATAAAGCCACATATTTTCAACAACAGCTGAAAGTTAAACCTGGGTAAGTGGGGTGGGAAGGGGTCACCTCACTCCAGGGCCCAAGGAGGGTGACCCCGGGAGATGATGTGGCCAGACCTACTGGTAAAGAGCTGATACTCCAATGCCCCAAGCGCCACCTTGATACAACCCCTGATTGGCTGACCCCCAGCATGGTGGGAGGAAGGGTGGTTGTGAGACAGGTTCCCTGGCTGGTCAGCGCCCAGGGGTTACTAGTTGTTATATATTTTGAATATCACCCCTGAATGGCAGGGATCTGAAAGCAGAAACTCCCACTTCTGGCTCTGCTTTGAGTCTATAACAAACCTGATGATTTTTCTGCCTGAAAATCATTGAAAAGACCTCCTTGATCCGTAGGTAGCATGGTGGGCCAGCCACTGCCAGCTCCAAGTGGTCGTGGGAGAATGTGCCCCTTGCCCCCAAGATTTCAACAATTCAACTTCTGGAAAAAAGTGTGAAATCTGCGTTTTAAATATTAGCAACCCACTTGAATTCCTTTTAAAAAGTCTGTGCAGGACAAACACATCTAGAGCGGATGTGGCCTGTGGGCCACCATTCTGGGGCCTCCTACCCTCCTCTGCACTGTGCACTTTTGGTTTTGGGGTTTCTTTTTTTTTTTTTTTTTTTTGCCTTTTGTCTTTTGAGGGCCGCACCTGCGGCATATGGAGGTTCCCAGGCTAGGGGTCTAATCGGAGCTGTTGCTGCTGGCCTACGCCACAGCCACAGCAACGCCAGACCAGAGCCATGTCTATGACCCACACCACGGCCCATGGCAATGCCGGATCCTTAACCCACTGAGCGAGGCCAGGGATCAAACCCCCAACCCCATGGTTTCTAGTCGGATTCATTTCCACTGCACCACAATGGGAACTCCTGTTTCTATCTTTTTTTTTTTTTTTTAGGGCCACACCCTGCAGCATATGAAGGTTCCCAGGCTAGGGGTTGAATCAGAGCTGTAGCCACCAGCTACACCACAGCCACAGTAATACAAGATCCCAGCCACATCTCGACCTACACCACAGTTCACAGTGATACCGGATCCTTATTAGACCCCCGCGTGAGACCAAGGATCAAACCGGCATACTCATGGATACTAGTCAGATTTGTTTCCGCTGAGCCACATGGGGAACTTCAGCACCATGCACTTTTGAGAACCGCCTCAAGTCTACACTACACCTCTGCTTGTTGGGCCTGTGAATAGTTGTCTCTTTTTCTCCTGACCTTCTTCTCTCTCCTCACTGGGGATGAGCAATTACAGACACCATGGGGGTCATTAGATGCCCCCTGGCAGGTTTGCCGCCCTGTCTTTTATGTATGTGTACTGCAAAGAGGGCAGAAAAGGAGACAAGGAAAGAGGGTCCATCTTTTAGTACATGACCCGTGAATGCTCCATTTAGGCCTCAGTGTAGATGGGTGGTGAATTGCTACCAAGGTACAAAATAAATAACTAGAATGACGAGGGGGAGGATGCTGAATTGCTCTGGAAGATATTTTCACTTCTAGGAAAATGAAGAATGAGTTGTCATTAACCCTTAAGGCCCTGGATGGTTGGTGGAGGGGGTGGCATCAACCTTGTAGCATGCATGACGGCCTTCCACTCTGGTCCACGGCCTCAGGTGCCTGGACATGGTGAGCTGGACGATGGGGACACCCAGGGCCCTCACTGTCCACAGAATGGTCCCCTAAAATCAAGCAAACCTCAGTGGTATCAAGACCAACTTTAATCCCAGAGCAGAAGTCACGTGAGAATGCTTGTCCCCCCCCCCCCCCCAGATTGTAGGTTTCCTGAGAAATGTCCAAGAGAATAAATATTCTCTCTCTTTTTTTTTTTTTTTTGTCTTTTTGTCCTTTTAGGGCTACACCCGCGACATATGGAGGTTTCTAGGCTAGGGATCTAATCGGAGCTGCAGCTGCCAGCCTATGCCAGAGCCACAGCAACGCCAGATCCGAGCTGCATCTGCGACCTACACCACAGCTCACAGCAACACCAGATCCTTAACCCACTGAGCAAGGCCAGGGATTGAACCCTCAACTTCATGGTTCCTAGTCAGATTTGTTTCTCTTGCACCACAACAGGAACTCCAAAAATAAATATTTTCAAAGGGTAAAAACATCAGCCTGCAAAGTCTCTAAGGAATCTACATCTTCAGGGGAAATGAGAGCAAAGATGACAAACACGGAGGACTTTCCAGAGGTTTTTGCACAGACATGGATGGATTTATGCATCCATCAGAAGACTGCTATCCCGTTTTTTTTCCAGTCCTTTGAAGATAAAGCTAGATTGTTTAATATCTTTGCATGAAACATTTTATAAAAATACTATCATTTCCCTAACAAATAGTCCAATGTTCCATCTTTATAAAAATAGTTTTAAGAGCCTTTAAATATTTTATGTGTGGGTTTTGCCTCTGTTTAAAGCATGTGCAGGAAACCGCCCACAACCATCTGTGGACTTACTGATGTAAAACAAAGCCCAATTTCACATCAGTGAGGAATTACAGGTGCTGGTGTATAATTTATATTATTGATAGTCTCTACCTTCCTCCCACAGGTGTTCCAGAAATGGTACCACTGCTGGGTAGCCTCAAAAGACCTATTACCTATAGACATCAAAGTTCCCAGTAATGCGCTTTCATTTCAATTCAGTGTTAAAAATGGATGTTTTAGGATTCAGTCTTAATACTGAAATACAGTCAAAACCTCAACTGCTATGTATACAAAGGTTGCAAGGAAACACACTGAAATACCCTGAAATATGTGGTTTTCTTTGGGTGGTAGGATGATGGATGACTTTTTATATTCTACTTTATAATTTTTTGTATTTCCCCAATTTTCCTAAATGAGCCTAGGCTACTTTCATAATTAGATAAAATAGTAATTTTTATGAGTTCCCACTACAGTGCAGCAGGTTAGGGATCCAGTGTTGCCACAGTGTGGTGTAGGTTGAAGCTGTGGCTCAGATTTGATCCCTGGTCAGGGAACTTCCATATGACAAGGATGCAGCCAAAAAAGAAAAAAGAAAAAAAAAAAAGTATTTTTAAAGGGGACATAGCAATCAAAACATTATTTATTTATTTATTTATTGTCTTTTTTAGGGCTGTACCCATGGCATATGGTGGTTCCCAGGCTAGGGGTTTAATCAGAGCTACAGCTGCCGGCCTACGCAACAGAGAAAGCAATGCCAGAGCTGAGCCTCAAATTCGACCCACAGCACAGCTCAGGGCAAAGCCAGACCCTTAACCCTCTGGGTGAGGCCAGGGATTGAACCTGCAACCTCATGGTTCCTAATCAGATTCGTTTCTGCTGAGCCACGATGAGAACTCCAAAATATTACCTTTAACAAGGAAATGCTATTTTTTGTTTGGAAAGTACATCCATGTGCTTCAAAAAGTCGCAATAATATCTATAATTTATGGCTCTAAGTGTCAGAAAAGCTCAAGCTAGAGTTCCCTTCACGGCCCAGGCGTTAGTAAACCTGACTAGGATCCATGAGGACGTGGGTTGAGGACGCAGGTTCAATCCCTGGCCTTGCTCAGTGGGTTAAGTATTTGGCATTGCTGTGGGCTGTGGTGTAGGTCACAGATGCAGCTCAGATCTTGTGTTGCTGTGGCTGAGATGTAGGCTGGCAGCTGTAGCTCCGATTAGACCCCTAGCCTGGGAACTTCCATATGCCGAGGGAGCAGTCCTAAAAAGACAAAAAAATAAAAATAAAAATAAAGAAAAGCTCAAGGCTTTTCTACATTCTCTAATAGATAAGACATAATAAAGTGGCCTCAAAACCACTTTGATTCATTTTGGAATTGTAGTGTTTTTTTTTCAAGGCTGACCACTGTAAACCACCTCCCGTCCAATGTAAACGACTTAAATGTGCAAAAGACCTTAAAATATGGCTTTGATTCTGCTATTTCAAAAAAATGTAAAGTAATATAGGAGTTCCTGTCGTGATGCAGTGGTTAACAAATCCGAATAGGAACCTTGAGGTTTCAGGTTCGGTCCCTGCCCTTGGTCAGTGGGTTAAGGATCCAGCGTTGCCGTGAGCTATGGTGTAGGTTGCTGTGGCTGTGGCGTAGGCTGGTGCCCACAGCTCTGATTCGACCCCTAGCCTGGGAACCTCCATATGCCATGGGAGCAGCCCTAGAAAAGGCAAAAAGACAAAAAAAAAAAAAAAAAAAAAAAAAAAATATGAACTTGTACTTTAAAAAGCATCTACTACTTTTTGCTCCCTTGAATTTTTCTTCGAAGAAGGGCATATAAAGTATAAATAAACTAAATTTTAAATAAAAATAAACTCTAATAGACAGCAACAACTGAAACTGGGAATGAAAAAGAAAAAAAAAACTGGCTTTTTTTTGTGTCTTTACCCTGAGCAGTCCTAATCATGCACTTGAGAAAGCAAAACCTAAAAATTTAACAATCTTTTAACAGCAATCCTTAAGAAGAATTCAAGAAAGATACACATCAAAATACAAAAAGATGTACCTACCTTTGATGCCAACTGTGATTTCAGGCCTAAGAACGAAAAGACTGTGTTGCTCTCCTTGGATTCAAAAAAACTGTCATAATCCTAGGAAAAAGAAGAGGAGACAATAAAAACAAGCAGTTGTCTTTGTAGTTGGTGCTTTTGACTCATTCTTTATGTAAATTAAAAAAAAAAAAAAAGTACCACTGCTCCATGTAGGCCAGGAAAGAGCTATATAAATCTACTGGATTTGCTGTTTGAGACTAAACATTGAAGCATGATGATGAATGACTGGAACAAGTTTATAATCCAAAGCCTGTCACAGGATTAAAATGTAGAACACTGACAACAGAATTGAAATCACAACACGCTCCTTTGTGTGTCAAGCTAACATTTCTTTGTGTGGACTCACTCTGCCTTAAGATTTTACTCAAGCACTCAACATGGAAGGCTGTCTCCCAATACTGCTCTTGATATTTTGTTATCTAGGGTTAGGGCTTAAAAAAAAAAATCACAGGGTAAACAGAAAAGCCATAAAGGTCTCCGTGTGTCAACGTGAGCGCTTCTCTGCTGCTTTTGAAGTTTTCCGCATTCTTTGAGACTCTGTCTTCAGAGAGAATAAAAAGATCAAATAAAAACTGGAGGAAACTATATTCGCTATAACATTTATCTTTGCCTCAGACACATTTTTCCTTCCTACTTTGGAGAGAAAAGTCATAAAGGAATTCTGGTCAATGTGTTCATCTCTTTCAAAAGTTTGCTCATATAATACCACATAGTTGCTAAGTTGACGTAAAGCAGTCGTAAAAGCTGAGGGAAGTCCCTCTGATGACTTTATGCAGAAGACAAATATCACAGGCAGGCAGGGTGCAGCATTATTTTTAGGCAGTTGCTTTGTGCTCAGTGTCTTGTAACTGGCATATTATTTAATCCCCACTGGTGCCCACCAGGTGAGAGGGTGGCTCTGGGCAAAGAAATACAGTGCTATTAGAATTTATTTTTATTTAAAATTTAGTTTGACAGCCAATAAGTGAGGAAGCTGAGGTTTGGGCCTCGGCATTGAAATCCATGCTATGGGTACTCTACAATGCTTTCTTCCCAAGAGGGAAGCAAGTATGAGGCACCTGTATGTCAGAGTCACTGAGCCCTAATGAACCCACAGCTGAGCTGAGTCAATGGCATTGAAAGTACTTCTGACAGCTGTCTACGCAGCTCAATGCACTCAATGGCTTAGAGTGGGGATCTCCTTCTTGTAAAACGCACCCCCGTGGATGAAAAACGTGGACTTATTCGACACTGTGGAAAGACTTTATAGGTCTTTTTATGTCCAAGAGCTTTATAGCAAGCTGGGTCTTCTGTGGTTGGAAGGCAGCTCGATTTCAGTTCCTGGGCATTTCAGGCTCAGACCTTGCAGATGTGGCCCCTTCTGCAGAACTTCATGCAGTGGATCTCGTTGTCATTTAGGATCAGCCTGAAGGCCAGTCACCTCCAAAGAGAGGCTGTCATCCACGAGGCCAAGAAGAACCAAGAAAACCTCTGAAGAGAGAGGCTCAGCTAAGACCTCCTTGGAAATGGACTTTTAAGCAGAAACCCAAAGAATGACCAGAATCAGCCAAGCACTGGGATCGGAGCATCTGAGACAGGTAATAGCACCGGTGAAGAGTGAGGCTGACAGGTTTGATGGGATCCACCTATGCTAGAGTTTGTAAACCAAGAAAAAAGATTTGAAAAATTTTTTTCCTTTTTATGGCCACACATGTGGCATATGGAAGTTCCAAGCTAGGGTACAAATCAGAGCTGCAGCTGCAGGGCTACCCCACAGCCACAGCAACACTGTATCCGAGCCTCATCTGTGACTTACACTGCAGCTTGCGGCAAGGCCGAATCCTTAACCCACTGAGCAATGCCAGGGATTGAACCCACATCCTCACAGAGACTATGTAAGGCTCTTAACCCACTGAACCACATTGGGAACTCCCAGAATTTTATGTTAAATATACAAGCAAATCACATACGGGTTCTGAGCAAGGAAGCAGAATGATTTCTTTCCTTTAAGAAAATGCCTATATATTGACCATGTGGAAAATGGCTCAGAGAGAGGCAGGCAGGATGGGAAGCAGGTAGAAAGGCTAGAGTGTTCTGTGTGGTAACTCAGTGAAGAGATGCTGGCAGCCTGAACCACAGCAGCTGTAGTAAAGTAGACAGGGACAAGTCGACTAGAGATATATTTTGGAGGAAGAACAGATCATACTCAATTGCATAACTGGTGTAGAAGGTTAGCGAGAATTAAGAGTTAAAGCCGTTCTTGGAATACCTGTCATGGCTCAGTGGTTAACAAACCCCACTAGTACCCATGAGGATGCGGGTTCAATCCGCGGGTTCGATCCCTGGCCTCACTCAGTGGGTTAAGGATCCAGTGTTGCCGTGAGCTGTGGCGCAGGTTGCAGACACAGCTCGGATCTGGTGTTGCTGTGGCTGAGGTATAGGCTGGCAGCTGTAGCTCTGACTAGACCTTAGCCTGGGAAGCTCCATATGCTGCAGGTGTAGCCCTAAAAAGACAAAAAAAAAAAAAAAAAAAAGTGTGTGTGTGTGTGTTTGAGTGTATTCTTTGCAACAAAGACAGTTCCAGAGAGCTGAGCAGCATTTTCACTGACCTGGGTTAAAGATATAATCCTGTTTGACACATACTTTCTCTACCTGAATATTTGCTGCTTATATTCAGTGTGGTAACAGGAGGACAAGGGCTAAACTACAGCCACATGACCTCATCCTTTTACATATCCACCATGTGAAAACTGGTCTACCTGTTGCTTAATACACCATATTCTGCCACTATTCGGTCTAAATTCTTTCCCCTGGGAATCTCATTCATGGTCATGGTCCTAATTAAACTCAGATCCCTAGCTCTGACTTCTCTCAATTCTGGTTCCATGTTAAGTATCTGTTCATAGATTCTTAAACATAACAGGTCTAAATTGCCATTCCTGACCTTCTTCCTTTCACTACCCAGGCTGGAACTTGCAGAAGAATGGCACCACCATTTCCGGGCTCTACCAGCCAGAAATCAAGGCATCCCTGGACTCCTCTTCACTCAACCAGTAACTATCTTACATATGCCTCAACCTAATTTTTTTTTTAGGGCCGCACCCACAGCATATGGAGGTTCCCAGGCTAGGGGTCTAATTAGAGCTACGGCCGCTGGCCTATGCCACAGCCACAGCAACACCAGTCAAACCATGTCTGCAACCTACAACACAGCTCACCGCAAGGCTGGATCTTTAACCCACTGAGCGAGGCCAGGGATCGAACCCACAAACTGGTTCCTAGTCAGATTCATTACTGCTGTACCACAATGGGAACTCCAATCTCTTTCTACATCAGTCTCATTGCCCTAATCCAAGCTAGACTTCTGCAACAGAACCTCAATTCATCAACCCTTCTCCAATCTAACCTTTTTCCCTCTAGTCATTCCTTTTTTGTGTGCGTGTGTGTCTTTTTAGGACTGTACCCATGGCACATGGAAGTTCCCAAGCTAGGGGTCGAATTGCAGCTGCAGCTGCTGGCCTACACCACAGCCACAGCAATGCCAGATCCAAGCTGCATCTGCGACCTATAACACAGCTCATGGCAACACTGGATCCCCAACCCACTGAGTGAAGACAGGGATCAAACCTACATCCTCATGGATACTAGTCAGATTCATTTCCGCTGAGCCACGATGGGTACTCCCTTCTGGTCATTCTCAAGTGAGGACAGCCTGATCTTGAAAATTGCAAATTTGATCATATCATCCTCCACTCAAATCCTTTCGTTCAAGATTTCTCATTGCTCCTTGAGGAGCAGAGGGTCTTGAAAGGCCACCTGCACCCACCACCATCTGGCTCACACGTCCATTTCTGGGACATTGAATGGTGTATACCGGCTCAGTCACCTGCAGATGTGACTGATGTCTGCCAATGTACTCCCAGTTACGGCCCCGACCAACTCTGAATGTTTCTTCCTTTCTGTATCAGATACAACTAAAGAAGCTCCAGAATTATATACAATTACAGAGGATTTAGTGGAGATACTCTTAAAAGGGCTGTTGGAATTCCTGCTGTGGTGCAGTGGGTTAAAGATCCAATTGCAGTGGCTCAGGTCTCTGTGGAGGCATGGGTTCGATCCCTGGCCTTGCTCAGTGGGTTAAGGATCCAGTGTTGCTGTGGCTCTGGTGTAGGCCAGCAGCTGTAGCTCTGATTGGACCCCTAGCCTGGGAACCTCCATATGCCGAGGGAGCAGCCCAAGAAATGGCAAAACAAACAGACAAACAAACAAACAAAAAAAACAAAAAAATTCTTGGAGTTCCCGTCATGGCACAGCAGAAATGAATCCAACTAGGAACCATGAGGTTGGGGCTTCGACCCCTGGCCTTGCTCAGTGGGTTAAGGATCCGGCGTTGCTGAGACTGTGGTGAGGTTGCAGATGTAACTCAGATCTAGCGTTGCTGTGGCTGTGGCTAGGCCAGTAGCAACAGCTCCGATTTGACCCCTAGCCTGGGAACCTCCATATGCCATGGGTGTGGCCCTAAAAAGACAAAAGAAAAAAAACAAACAAACAAAAAAACAAAACTTATAGTTGTGTCCAGATATAAAGTCCAGCCTACGTGTTACTACAGATTCTGTTATCTGTACAGATAGTTACTACAGATACCTGTTTGAAGAGTTTACCTCTCTGAATAGAGAACAGGCTTAACAAGAAAGGGAAGGAGCAAAGGTGAGAGAAAAAGACTGAATGAGGACTGGTGGCTTAGTCATCAAAATGCTGTTCCTATTCTTGAATTTTGAATTCTTGAATTTATACCTGTTCCTTCTTGATGACTAATATCTGGTGTCAGTGTGAAGTGCAAGAGTGAAAAAACTAATGAAGGTAAGAAATAAAATGAGAACCAAGGCCTGACTCAATCTCTACAAATGCAGTGTGAGTTTAACTTTAAAGACTGAAGTGCTAGTGTGAAAATGCAATGCATGTAAAAGATCAAAAGGCAAGTTGTGAGGCTTTAAAGTGTATAATTCAGGTTTCAGAGTTTATGCTAAAAACATTAATCTTGAAATGATTACAGTACTCCAAAACACAGACTTAGAAATAGGTAAGTTTCATATATATTTAAAACAAGACACAAAATACACACATGTAGAGAAAATATGTGCCATTATAAATAATCCATTTAACCACACTGAACCAAATGTTAGTCAACCAACAAACATATTCAGAAATGTCAGATATTTAGAAATCTCAGAATGGCAACATTTCTTATTTACATAAGAAATTCTCTTGAACTTTATTTCTATTATAAAAGTTATAACCATTATTTTTGTTTTATGAACCTTTAACTCAGCGTCATATCACTACGGCCAGGGGACTTGTTACCTGAATATTAAATTGGATCCCAACAATTTAGAAACTATCACTTAAGGTGTTTAACTCCTTCCAGACTGACAACTATAAAATTTGGTAATTAACTTTAAAAGCAGAACAATTTAAAGGAAATCATTTTATTTTTAGCGGTTAAGCTGCACCTTTGGCTCATGGAAGTTTCCAGGCTGGGGGTCAAATCAGAGCAGCAGTTGCCGGCCTATGCCACAGCTATATCAGTGCCAGATCCTTAACCCACTGAATGGGGCCAGGGATCGAACCTGTATCCTCATGGACACTAGTCAGGTTTGTTACCACTGAGCCACAATGGGAACTCCAGGAAATAACTTTTAAATGTCAATGTTGGAAGAGAACCTGACACACAGAGGCAAAGTAATTGAATGAGCAGTGTTTGCTAATGAGTGAATGACATGTCATGTTTGACATTACTCTTGCTAGTAATGTTATTTGAGTAAATCCTATTTCTACTCTATTATTTCAGATTTTAAAGATTTTATGTAAAAAATTTACTTTCTGACATACAAAAGTGGCCTGATGAATCTCAAATTGGAAGAAGTTAAATAATTTTTTTTGTCATGTTCATTCAGAGTAGTTGATTGATAATTTAAAATCCAGAGTTTCTTAATAGTTACTACCCTCTTTTAGAGATAACAAATTAAAGAGTATGAAGTCAAATAATTTAAAATAGTATTAAAAATGTTTTAATCACCTCCTGTTAATATTTAAGTTCTTATATAATGGCCTTAGGCCGCATTCTCTAACAAAAGAGAAAGACACGCTTTCTTACAAATTCAGTTGCTTATCAGGCTTACATTAAAAAAAAATACTAGGGTTCATACTTCAAAAGTTTGAAGCACTGCGTTTTTAAAACTCACTGTAGAGTTTCTCAATAGGCTTGCTAAATTCCTTATAGTCAAAGACACACTCTAAAGTGTTGGTAAAGGAGTTCCCATCATGGCGCAGTGGTTAACGAATCTGACTAGGAACCATGAGGTTGCGGGTTCGATCCCTGGCCTTGCTCAGTGGGTTAAGGATCTGGTGTTGCCTGAACTGTGGTGTGTGTCGCAGAGGCGGCTCAGATCCTGCGTTGCTGTGGCTCTAGCGTAGGCCGGTGGCTACAGCTCCGATTAGACCCCTAGCCTGGGAACCTCCATATGCCGTGGGAGCGGCTCAAGAAAAAGGCAAAAACAAAAAAATAAAATAAAGTGTTGGTAAATACATATCTGCAAACTGCACACTGTAACACAATCAACGCCCTATTACTACAGAATGTAATGATTGGTTAATATCACCTTTGGAGAAGAGTACAAACACATAAAGCAATCGTTCACTTTCAAAAGCTGGTACATTTTTCATACATGTAAAACAAAGCTGAAGAATTCATCTTGTTTCTAGGGCCAACTACTTATGAAAAGAAAAAAAATCCTGGACTCTGTAGATATCAGCATAACCGAGCGCTCTTACTAATGGAAGATTTATCTAAATGCTGCAATTTTAAGAATAAAGCAAACTGAACAGTTGTTGAAAAGAAAAGGGGGGAAAACGTCCATTACCTATACGTCTGTTTGCTTTTAAGTGAAAATCAAGGTCAGAGCCGTTATTAGCTCATGATAAAATCTACAACAGGTAGAGTTCACAATAGCCTCATTATCGCACAGAGCTTACTTAAGGACATTCCTCGTTTACCAAGCTTAGACTATTATGGGCTGGACAAGCATTTGAGACAAAGGCCCTAAGTTCTTTGCCCTTTCGGCATTCACTAAGAGAATGCAAGGGAAACCCAAGCGGCCACTCTGCAAAGCTGTATCACTTCCCACGCTAAGTCCATGATAATTAAGTGACAGACCCGTCTTATTTCCACATGCCAAGGGCCTTTCCAAAAAGAAGGCTGCAGGGAACAAAAACAACACGTGTGGCCCACGAGGAAATGGTGGTACCAATCACTTCTAAATGAGCCGAATCAAATTTGGTTTACCCAAAGGAGGAAGTTCTTTTAAAAATGTCTTGCTCAGACTGTAAGAGCTACTGCGGCTGCTGCTGCTGCTGCTGCAAATGGTCAGAGACTCCTTGAAATTTCTTTCAAGGCTGAGGGTGGCCTCTGAGCAGAATTTCTTGATTCAGTGGTTAAGGACTGTTAATGCCATATTCTGTTTTGTGAAATTTTGATAGAGAAGGAAAAAAATAGTTGATAGCTCCGAGTCCCAGAAGGATATGTGAGATGTAGCTGTCTAGAACAGCTTCACTCAGCAATTTTTAGGCCAAAACCCAAAAACTCTAAATAAGTCCAAAGCTGAAGATTTAAAACCTGGAACTTATGTTTAACATTTCTGACACATTGGTACAAGATGGCAGAGCAAGCAAATCCATCCACCCAAACATTCGCTGACACTGGGTGGGAAAAAATAATTGTTTGAAACACAGGAAAAGCAACCAGGAATAATTTTTAAAGAAATATCCAAAGGGGTAAGTGAAAAGGCTAAAATTAATTACAAATATTTGTTAACCTATATTTGCAATATCTTACAAATATGTCATTCTTCAAGCCACAGAAATTTAGTAAAACAGAATTATACACACTCCTCTATGACCACTCACACAACTGAACAGTTCTGTAGAGAATATTTATGTGTACATAACAGTATAAATGAGATATATTTACACATTATATAATAGCTACTATAGTTACAGAAGATAATGTGACTGTTACAAACTTCAGCAAATACTGTGTGTGTGTGAGTGTGTAAATCAAAATGGAGAAATGAGAAGTTGTAAGAATGTAAATTTCTCATAATGCCATTCTGCAGCATACTAAGCGAAGTTACATTAGAGAAAGAAAGACAAATACCATATGACATCACTTACATGTGGAATCTAAAATACAACATAGGAGTTCTTGTCGTGCCTCAGCAGTAATGAATCCAATTAGGAGGACAATGAGAACTCCTGTGTCATATTTTAGATTCCACATATAAGTGATATCATATGGTATTTGTCTTTCTCTCTCTGACTTACTTCGCTTAGTATGAGAATCTCTATGTTGATCTGTTGCTACAGAATGGCATTATGAGAAATTTACATTCTTGTAACTTATAGGGAACTACATCTAGGCGATGGAGCATAGTGGAAGATGATGTGAGAAAAAGAATGTATATATATATATATATATATATATATATATACACACACATACATGTATGACTGGGTCACTTTGCTGTAGAGCAGAAATTGACAGAACCTTATAAATCACCTGTAATAGCAAAAATAAAAATCTTTAAAAGAATAATAATAAAAACAAATAAAATCAAGGCATATATTTACTAGTAAATGAAACATAATAGTAGTGATAACTAAGAAAACCACAAGGCAGAATTCATAAAAGAGGTTACCTCTTGGCAATCTGGGGGAGGCCACCAAGAAGCGCAGAGGAAAGCTGACTTTTCACTTTGGACCCTCCTGTCAACAAGCTTTACTATCTTAAGGGTGATATAAACATGACCTTGGTGTTTGAACAGTTATCTTTTCATTAACTCTAACTGTGTAAGCCTCCAAAAAACAGAAGAAAGCTTTAACAACAGGAGAACTGCTAGTTTGGATAGTTATGGATAACGGCAAGTTAAGATAATACCGCTAAACATTCAGGGTATGCTGACAATGTCTGGATGAAGGTTTTCAATAGTCAAAGCACAAGCCATCGTTTTTAGGAAAGACACACACGTTCCAGGGATTCATCACTATAGACTATCTAGGCAAACATCTCAGTAAGGTGAAAATGGGAGATTAAACATTTATAGACAGAAGAATAAAAACCAGGGTTATACAGAAGAAATAAAACTGCAAAGATCTAATTCTACTGCCCTGCTTCTGGGCACCCAGCCATCAGCAGTAAAGAGGAACTGACATCACCTTTCCCCACCACCCTCTCAGAGCATCTCTGAGGGTGCCATATGAGCTCAATTACAGTAAAACATCTAAAGGAGAGAGAAGATTCTCCTTGATTCAAGAACTGATCCTTTAGACAGAAAGCCTGGAATGCAGATTTTCAAATTTAGATCCAAATTCAGATCAAAAATCTTCTAAGAAAATTCTACCTGTGGGGTAGGTGAGCTTCTGAGAGAGGTGATTTTCCAAATAGATTTCAGTTCCCGTCGTGGCTCAGTGGTTAACGAACCCAACTAGTATCCATGAGGACATGGGTTCAATCCCTGGCTTCACTCAGTTGGGAACCTCCAAATAGATTTCACTGTAAAATTGGCAAAATCCAATAAGCCTGCTTTTGAGCGACCCAGCTTCAAGTTTCATTAATAAACAGGAACATAAATGCTCAGAACCTTGACAAGATGGGAGCCAAGAGAATGGGTTGGCTACCTGCTTCGTTGAAAAGCTCTGGGGAGCTATTCACACGTTTCTAAGCAATTTTTGTTAAGTATGGTCTATGCTCCTAGCCTTCCGATAGGTACCAGGTACTATGATAAATAGGCCATGGGATCTGCTGAGAATGAGCACAAGGAACTCAAGAGACTGGTTGAAGGCACAGACACAGGAAAAAAAAAATTCTAGGGAGTTCTCTTGGAGCACAGCAGGTTATGGATCCAGCATTGTCACTGCAACAGCTCAGGTCGCTACTGTGGCAAGGGTTTGATCCCTGTCCTGGGAACTTCCACAAGCCAGGAGCAAGGCTAAAAAAAATAAATAAATAAAATGCTATGAACTATAAAGGTCATAATAGGAGTTATTGACACACAGGTTAGCTAGGCATGGGGGAGGGGGAGAAATAACCAGAGTCCTGGTTAATTAGGCAAAGTCAATATCAAGGCCCCTTTGAAACTGTGTTTTGAAAGAGAAATAGGACAGGAGGGAAAAAATACAGGATTTGGCAACCAAGCAAGTATTAAGATGAGGAAAATGGGTGTGGGGTGGCTTTCAGGACTTTGCGTTAAATCTACATAAAGAACGTCCATACTTTAGAGACAAAGTTCTGCGGGTGAGGCAAATTTTGAACTTTCACTTTCCTTTTTATTTTTCTTACTGACTGTAGACAAAGTTCTATTAACATAATTATGGCAGGCAGCTGGGCTCCAACAAAAGTCTAATTTCTGTCATCACTCCATTTTCCTCCACTTGGCCAGGGGATATGCTCAAATTTCAAGGAGCTGGGGGTGGGGGAGCTAATCCTATGTTTCACCAATGAAACCCACTACAGAACCGAGGAAGCAGGGGGAAATGGATCATGGAGGGGCCCATGAACTAAAGAAGCACGACATTTCCAAAGGTTAGAAAGCAAAATAAAAACCCAACAAAAATCAAATGAAAAAGAATATGGAGCAGAGAACTATGCAGCCCAAAGTGTAAAGTATTTACCAGGTGGCCCAACCCCTGATCCAGAGAATTAGAAGATACTTTTATTGATTTTTATTTATTTTTTAATTTTAACCATTTTTAAAAACTGAAGTAGTTAATTTACAGTGTTGCGCTAGTTTCAGTAATACATACATATATTTGTGTGTGTACACACCTATGCTTTTTCAGATTTTTTTCCATTATAGGTTATTAAAAGACATTGAGTATAAGTTTCTATAGTAGACCCTTGTTGGTTATCTATTTTATATACTGGAGTGTATATCTATTAATCCCAAGCCCCTCATTTATCTCTCCGCTTTCTCCTTTCATAGCTGTAAATTTGTTTTCTATGTCTGTGAGTCTATTTGTTTTATAAATAAGTTCCTTTGTATAATATTATTTTTATATCCCACATATAAGTGTTATCACGTGGTATCTGTCTTTTTTTAACTTACTTCATTTAGTATGATACCTCTAGATCCATCCATGTTGCTGCAAATGGCATTACTTCTTCTTTTTTTTTTTTTTTTTTTTTTTTTGCCTTTTCTAGGGCTGCCCCCATGGCATATGGAGGTTCCCAGGCTAGGGGTCAAATTGGAGCTATAGCCGTCGGCCTACGCCAGACGCACAGCAACGCAGGATCTGAGCCACATCTGTGACCTATGCCACAGCTCACGGCAACACTGGATCCTGAACCCACTGAGCAAGGCCGGGGACCGAACCCACAACTTCAGGGTTCCTAGTCAGATTCGTTAACCACTGAGCCATGACAGGAACTCCTACTTCATTCTTTTTTAAGGCTGAGTAATATTTCTGTCTGTGTGTGTGTGTGTATACATACGTGCATATATATATATATATATACACACACACATACCAGATACACTGTATCTTCTTTATCCATTAGAAGACATATTTTGAGGTAAATGTTAAATTTCCTTGAAGCCTTGTTTAACCTAAAAGTTCATGGAAACTGGGTATACTGCCCCAAATACATATCTGCGTTTGTTTTGTACACTTTGCAAGGTGCTCAAAATCTTCAAGTCCAATGACTGCTCAGGTAGACATGCAGTCTCTACTCTATGACTTCAGGTACCCTGAGGCCCTGAGAAACTCAATTCTGGTTTTACCAGCAACACATATAGTAATCACTTTGTTTTAACATTTACTAGTTTTTATTTCCCTAAGTAGCTCTTTCCGAAGCTTGAACCCAGATTCTGGGGCCATTGAAAATAACCTTTCATATCTCGATAACAATATATCCCCAAATATTTTGTTGTTTGATAGAGGGCTTTAAAAAAAGGAAGAAGAGTGAAATAGCCTAAAATGAGAATGCACTTTTCAGAATAAAATGACATTCACTATTCACCTTGCCAGTTACAAACTATTGTTTTAAGTGGCTGGGAACAAACTAAAGAGCCCACAGTGGGGGAATAATTAAGTTAATTATAATAATCCACCCAAGGAAATAATATGCAACCTCTAAAAATTTTGTTTACAATGACATGGAAGCCAGTTTTGTTGGAGAACAAAGCAGTGCTGGACAAAGTATACACAGCACTTCCCTTGCAGCACAGTGCATCAAGGATCTGGTGTTGTCACTGCAGCAGCTCAGGTCACTGCTGTGGCTTGGGTTCAATCTCTGGACCAGGAAGCTGCATTGGGTGCATCAAAAAAAAAAATAAATAAATAATAAAGAAAACAAAACAAAAACAAAACAGTATGTGGAGTATGATCTTTTGTGGATTTTGGTATCCTTGGAGAATCCTGGGACCAGTCCTCTGCAGATGATAAGAGATGACTGTCTGCATGTGTGCCTTTGTGCATGTGTATGTGCCTGTATGTGTGTGTGTGTAATCTTTTTAAAATAAAATTATATGAGGCAGGGATTTATAAAACTAATAATTAAGGGGGTTGTTTAGCTTCAAAAAAGATCCCCAAACACAATGAAAATATATTATCCTAAGGTAGTCTTCTCAAAAGCCTTAAACACTGTACTTGGGAACAACATAACTACGTACATTTAGGTATTCTTGTGGTGTGCTTCTTCACCTCGAACGATGGTTAGAAAATGCTAACACATCTCCCTGTTTCCTTTCATACTTCAGAAAGAAAAGGAGAGGAGACTCCACAAAAAACCACTGCTGGTCATTTAGTCTTTCTGTGCCTCCTGAAGATTAGCATGGCTCTCGTCTACTTCCAGGCTCCACCTGCAGCATAAGGAGGCCCCCAGGCTAGGGGTTGAACCAGAGTTATGGCTGCCAGCCTACACCACAGTACCATAGCCACAGCCACTCAGGATCCAAGCCACGTCTGCGACCTACACCACAGTTCACGGCAACACCAGGTCCTTAACCCACTGAGAGAGGCCAGAGATCAAATCTACATCCTCACGGATACTAGTCTGGTTCTTAACCTTCTGAGCCATGACGGGAACTCCTGCTTTCCCATTTCTAACTACCAGTTTTTGGTATAAAATGAAAGAATTAATAAATTAATTCAGTAAAGTTGCAGGACAAATACATACACATATATAAATCATCTGTGTCTCTATACACTAATAATGAACAACTGGAAAAGAGGAAAAGACAATTAGGAAAATAATTCTATTTATAATAGTACCAACTCCTTCCCTCCAAAATTTAGGAATAAGCCTAAACAAGGAGGTAAATGACTTGAACACTAAAACTACCAAATTGTTGAAAGAAATGAACAGAGACACAAAAAATGAAATGACATCCCACGTTCATAGACAAGAAGACTTAATATTGTTAACACATCAGTGCTAGTCAAAGCAACCTAAAGATCCAACATATTCCCTATCAAAATCTTAATGGTATATTTTGCAGAAATAGAAAAAAAATTTCTAAAATTCATATATAATCTCAAGGGACCTCATACAACCAAAACAAGTTTGAAGAAGGACAAGGTAAAAGAAATCATACTTCCTAATTTTAAAACATATCACAAATTTAGAGTAATCAAAATAATGTGGTACCAGCATGAAGACAGACGTATAGACAAATGTAACAGAATTGAGTCCAAAAAAAATAAATAAATAAACCCTCATGAACATTGTTTAATGATCTTGAACAAAGGAGCCAAGACCACTGAATGGGAATGTACAGTCTAGTCAACAAATGGTGCTAGGAAAACTAGATCTCCACATGCTAAAGAATGAGGTTGAACTCAACTTATACCATATACAGAAATTAACTAAAAATGAGCTAAAGACCTCGACAAAAAACCTAAAACTTTAAAATTCCCGGAAGAAAACATAGGGGAAAAGTTTCATGACACTATTGGCTGATATGACTCCAAAAGCACAGGCAATAAGAACAAAAACAGACATATAGGACTACCTCAAACTTAAAAACTTTTGTTTATCGAAAGATGCAATCAAGAGAAAGACAACCTAAGATTCGGGGAAAAATACTAGCAAATTACTTACCTGATATGAGGTAAATATTCAGAATATAGAAAGAACTCTTACAACTCAACAACAAAAAAATCAAGTAACCTAATTAAAAACTGGGCAAAGGACTTGGGAGTTCCCGTCGTGGCACAGTGGTTAACGAATCCGACTAAGAACCATGAGGTTGCGGGTTCCATCCCTGCCCTTGCTCAGTGGGTTAACAATCCAGCGTTGCCATGAGCTGTGGTATGGTGTAGGCTGCAGATGCGGCTCGGATCCCGTGTTGCTGTGGCTCTGGCGTAGGCCAGTGGGTACAGCTCCGATTCGACCCCTAGCCTGGGAACCTCCATATGCCGCAGGAGCGGCCCAAGAAATGGCAAAAAAAAAAAAAAAACCTGGGCAAAGGACTTGAATAGACATTTTTCCAAACATAATGTACAAATGGACAGCAAGCAACAAATATACAAACAAGAGTGCTCAACATCAGTAATCATCAAAGAAATACAAGTCAAAACCACTCTACCCATTTTCACCTCATATTCATTAGTATGGCTACTCTCAAAACCAAAAAAAACAGAAAATAACAAGTGTTAGTAAGGATGTGGAAAACTCTTGTGCACTATGGAGGAAGTAAAATGGCACAACCACTATGGAAAACAGTATGGCAGCACCTCAGAAAATTAAAAATAGGAGTTCCCTGGTGGTGCAGCAGGTTAAGGATCCAGCATTGTCACTACTGTAGCATGGGTTCGATCTCTGCCCCAGGAGCTTTTGCATGCCGCAGGTGTGGCCAAAAAAAAAAAAATTAAAAATAGAACCACTATATGATGCAGCCATCCAACTTTTATGTATATATCCCAAATAATTAAAAATGGGATCTTGAAGAGACATTTGTAAAACCATATTCATAGGTGCACTAGTCATAAAAGCCAAGAGACAGAAGCAACCAGTGCCCATTAATGGATGAGTGGAAAACCAAAATATGATATATACATACAAAGAAAGTCTTGTCACATGCTTCAATGCTATATAGGCTGAATGTTTGTATCCCCCAAAATTCATTCACTGAAGTGCTGATGCCCAAAGGGGAGGGGACTAGGTTATGACAGCAGAACCCTGATGGGCAAGATTAATGCCTCTTAGGAAAGCGATCTGAGAAAGCTCCCCTACGCTTTCCACCCTGTGAGGACACTAAAGGAAGTGGGCCACCTGCAACCCGGAAGATGGCCTCACCAGAACCCAGCCCTAGTATAAGCCTGATCTTGAACTCCCAGCCTCCAGAACCCTGAGGAATAGCTATTTGTAAGCTACCTAGTCTTGGTGTTTTGTTACTACAGCCTTAATGGACCAACATACAACATGGATGAAACTTGAGAACATGATGCTAAGAGAAGTAAGCTAGTCACAAAGGACAAATACTGTATGACTTCCTTCTATGAGGCATCTCAAGTAGGTAAATTCACAGACATAGAAGGTAGAGAATGAAGGTTATCAGGGGCTGGGGGAGAGGCTAAGTCAGAGTTGTTTAATGAATACAGAGTTTCAGTTCTACAGGATGAAAGAGTTTTGGGGGCCTGTTTCACAGTAATGTGAACATACATTAACATCTCTCAACTGTACACTCAAAAGCAATTAAGATAGTAAATTGTATGATACATATTTTTACCACAAGAAAAAAGTTTTAATTAAAAAATAAAAAGAAAGAGATCCAAATCTTTTTTTTTTGAATGGGGAGGGATAAAAGAAATGGGAGTAAATATTTTCCTCTTGTGTAGATGTATGTGTTTTCATTTCTGGTGCCTTCCACACATGCCAGTTCCACAGAAAGAACAGGGATGAAACCTTGAACATGAGGATCTGAGCTTTCTAAAATCCAAATCAGACTCAAAAACCCATGAGATAAGCCAAGGCATTGGGCTGTTCACCTTTAGGACCCCATTTCCGGAGAAGACTTGCTCATGGTAGGACATTCCAGGGAAACAGCAAGAACAACCAGTTTGCACCATTAAGGGTTCTTGCCGACAAATGACTGAAATGGACAACTTAAAGGGGTGGAAAATGTATGAAGGTACTGGGGGGAGCTTTCAGAATTAACATGAAGGCTAGAGGACCAGTTGAGAAAACAGGAGGAATTTCTGTATCTGGGAAGCCAAGAACACATCTCAGGATCAGCCCCACTTGGACAACACCAGCCTTATGATGTCTAGTTAGCAGGCTATGGCTGGCCCATCACCCTGGCACACTCACACTATGTTTCTGCATTGTTCTCTGAATGTTCAAATCTGAGGTGGGAAGAACTCACTGGACTGCCAGGGAACTTCCAACTGGTGGGGAAATTCCTCCCAATAAGCAAGAAATTCAAATGCTTTGGGGGAGAAGTCAATTATCCACACTGGTTAGTAAGTGGCTTAGCAGCTGTGTAAGTCTCACATACCTAGGTCATCCAGTTTAAAATAAAGTAATAAGTTTCCAGCCAGTTTCAGGAAACAGGAGAATCTTCATGCCTAACTGCATCCTGTCACTTGCAGTATGGCAGGTTTCTACCGGTTATCCAAGCAGATAAGACCACTCATAAACCATCACCAGGTAAAGCAAGGCACACAGCAGTAGGTGGGATGAAGGAGGCCATGGTTAGTTGCCCTCTAATTGCTTTTGCTTTTGTCAAAGTCAAATTTATATGACCTTGATAAGAGCAGACACTGTCTTCACAACTCCTGCCAGAAAAGACTATGAAGACAGAATGCAGACACTAGCTCTGCCGTCACCCCCAGCACGGGACTGACACTGCGCCAGCAGGGAAGATGCCAGTTATCTGCCACTTTAATCAATATGTAAGCCTGCAGATAGCTCTCAGGAGACAGTCCATCTGAAAAAATTTCCATATACTCTGTAGGACAAAGATACACAGAGATTGAGCGTCATAAAGAGGTGAAATTAAAGAGAAGGCAGTAACTTCACATTACATTCTTTTATTCATCAAATACATTCCTCTCCTCAAAGAGCTCTGAAGAATTCTCATTTATGGAGATAGAGCAAAGATGTTTCAAACCCCTTCCTCTTGAGAGATCCATAAAACAATAAGAATTATATATTAAAGAAAAAAAAAAGGGAGTTTGGCATCTTAGGAGCAATGAGATGGAGGTTTGAACCCTGGCCCGGCACAGTGGGTTAAGGGTCTGGTGTTGCCGCTGCTGCGGCTTAGGTTGCAACTTCAGCTTGGATCTGATCCCTAGCTTGGGAACTCCATATGCCTTGTGGTGGCCAATAAAGAAAAAGACAGAAAAAACTCCATTTTTTAAAATGAACCTAGGAGATATTGATAGCCCTGAACCATATATGCAGGAGGTGGATAGAAAAATGGAGAGGAAAGCTGAGGGTAGAGGATGGTCAAATCTATGCAGTCAGCGTCATCAAGAAACAAGCTGCAGGGCCCCCCCAAAATCAGGGATTGGGAACATCTGCTCATGCGAAGATGGGTTGAATGGGCAAGGGCAGGAGACAGGGAGACTGTCTGAAAGTCTATAGGGGCAGCAGTTTGAGTGCCAGGGTGCCTCACTCTTCCCAGAGGAGACAGACTATTAACAGACATGGCTTCTGGGAAGCAACACAAGCTTATAAACACCAGCACTGAATAGAGTGGGGGTGAAAACAGGGATACGAAGTCAAAATGTGCATGGCCTAGAGTGGGACCTTCTAGCTCTCTCCCTCTACGGGTCCAGAACTCTAGGAGCCAGGCTGATATTCCCAAAGCAAGAAAACAGAAGGCCATTCTCTGGAAAAATGAAACCATTATCTGAAAAAAGACCTGCAAATACTATTATGAGTATTTGCAATGAGAATGCTAATAGGCTACCCAGTCATCCTACAGAAAAGCCTGGTGAGAAACAAGCCTAACGGCACATAGGCACACACACAACTTCTAATCAGCTTTTTAGTGCCTCACTTCTTAAATAAACAAAAGAGGAGGATCACCAGACATCTGAGGAAAGTCCACCACACTTGAGAGAAAGGACCAAAATAAAGTGAAAAACAGGTAATAAGTGGAAACAGAGACAATACAGGTAAGAGAAGAAAACTTCAAAGAAATCGTATTTAATAACTCCACTGAGTTATGATCTTGCATTCATCTCATAAAAGTACAACATTATTTTTTAAAAAATCAGAAAGGAGAAAGGAGGGGAGAGGAATGACATAAAAAAATGCAATGAAAGAATTCAGGGGTAAGTTAAAGAATCTCTTAGTAGGACGAAAGGGAAATGGATAATACACACACACACTTTGCTGTACACTTGAAGATAAAACATTGTAAATCAACTATATTTCAATAAAAATTTAATATAAAAAAGCAAATCCTAACTATTCATTAAAGAGATGTTTCTCTATTTTTTCCCCTTAACCTAAGGAGTGAGAAGGAAAAGAGATAACACACAGAACTGCCTTCATCTTCTCAATGCTACACATACCAGGAAGGCACCTAAAGTATTTTAGTTCTTCACACTGACCCTCTGGCTCGTGATCACAAAAAAAATGAAACTCGTCTATAATCAGCTATCAGTAGTTTTTTACACTAGAGGGACATAAAGATTTAAGAATAATGACCCCTGGAGTTCCTGCTGTGGTGCAGTGGGTTAAGAGCCTGACCACAGCAGCTTGGGTGACTGTTGAGGCATGGGTTTCATCACTGGCCCTGTGCAGAGGGTTAAAGGATCTGGCATTGCTGCAGATGTGGTGTAGGTTGCAGCTGTGGTCCAGGAATTTCCATATGCCAAGGGTGCGGCAAAAAAAAAAAAAAAAAAAAAAAAAAAAGAATACTGACCCTTTCTACTCTGCCCCCCAAAATGTATTAATCAAAATATATCGTTAAAATCTTGATCCCAGTTAACATGCAGGTACTGAGCTTCCCTTCCCACCCCCTTTGCCAAAGCAAAGAGAAAGACAGGCCCACCTGTACTCACATTCACAGGGTTTGTGACCTTGGACTCAGACACGCCCTCCACTCTACCCTTTGATATTAGTTACTTGGTGCAGAGGTCACAGTCTGCATTGAAAACACCCGACTGCACTCTAGGTGATGCTGTGTGTTGAATCAGGCAAAGGAATAACTTGGTAACAAAGGAGCTACTTACTCCGCAGTATCGGTCACCATTAAATATCTGTGGGGGCAGAGGGTTGCCCTGAGCAGGCTTCTTTTCCGGAGGGATGTTTTTGTACATCCACTGCCTCTGTTCTTCTGACATTGTGATGTCGACTTCCTCAAACTCTATCTTGTTGGCTTCCAGAAATCTCACCACATCCTGCTGCTTCTTCTTTATCTGCAGAGAGAAGACCTACAAATAAGGAGAAATGCTCCTCTGAAACCACATGGAAGTATTTCCAATTGGAATAGGATCAGATTTCTCATGGATGGAGGTCACTGATCCAAAAAAAAAAAAGGTGATTTTTGCTGAGGCCATGCACTGCCCGCTCCTCCTTGGTTACTCAGCAAACATCTGAGCAAATTTTGCCACTCTGATTTCTTCACAGAATTCTGGGGCACAACTCAGACTGTCTGGGGAGGGGCAGGCCAGGTCTGAAGTGAAAATTCACTTAGTTCTTAGGGTCCATACCTCCTCCCCACTCTTAACCCCCAGGAGTCGACATTTACAGTCATGAAAGCCCCCCTCTGCCCCGAACCGTTTGAAGACCAGGTGTAGCCCCTCTGAGATGTCAACACTTCACTGATTCCTGGGAGCGGCCACATTTTTATTCCCCTCAGCAGCCTCTCTCAGATATTCCACAGCCGTCGCCACTGTCATGAAAGCATCCTTTCATCAGTTTCACAAGAGAAAAATGTTCTCCACTGGTAAGGTGGGAGTAAACAACAAGCATCGTCTTACTTTGAACTCTATTTCTTAACCCTTCCTGTGCCTCTGATCTTTCATGTTTCCTTTTTCAGTCACTAGGGGTCAGGTGTGCTCTTGAAGAGCTGCAAACATGTCTGCAGGTTTTCAAAATGTCACCAATCCTGTTAATTTAAGGTCCTGTATTAACCAACCGAGTTGAGAGCGACAATAATCAATATTGTAAACACAGCATGTAAAACGAGAGAAAGCAAGCGAGCTTTTTCTAAAGGATTCTGGGAACTCGCATAAAAAACAAACTTAAGGAGCTCCCGTCATGTGGCACCACAGAAACGAACCCGACTAATAGCCATGAGGATGTGGGTTCGATCCCTGGCCTCCCTCAGTGGGTTAAGGATCTGGCATTGCTGTGAGCTGTGGTGTAGGTCACAGACACGGCTTGAATCTGATGTTGCTGTGTCTGTGGTGTAGGCCGGCAGCTGTAGTTACGATTGGGCCCTTAGCCTGGGAACCTCCATATGCCTCAAGTGCAGCTCTAAAAAAGCAAAAGAAATAGACAAAAACTTAAGTGGTGAAGTAAATGTGATGATGGCCAAAGAAAAGAATCCTTTTGGGGTGGCCGGGCAGCTAGAAAGACTTTTCGTCTCAGAAAATAAAACGCTGAAGAACAAACTTTCACATACTGATTTGCCTTCATCCAGCTCCCCAAAAGCCTCAGTGATCCATGTCTCTGGGGTGGACATGTTACTCATCCTGAGCACAGAGGCTCTGAGCACTGGGTTCAAGTCGGTGAGTGACTAGCAAGATGGCATAGTTAGTATGGACAGAAATAAAAAGCTGGCAAAAGAGAACACTGTATGCTCAATGATATTATAAAATGACAGAATTACTGTATGGTTGTAAATCCAAGTTGAAAATGACAGTACCCCAATTTCTTGAGTTAGGCCGTTTCTCATGGCTGAAAAAGGTGACTTTTTCCCCTCATTCATCCGACTGCAGAATATAGTCATATTCTTTTGGAAAGTGAGCATGCAAAAAAGCATCATCCATCCTACTTAATTTTCCCTTACAACCCAACCAGATAGAGTTTATAAGTGTTCACCTATTTTGATCAAAATCCTAGTGTGCGTTCTTGTCAAGACAATCATGGTCCTGAAATCCTTCTTTAATGGTTCCCCACTGCCCTGTGTAAAATAAACCAACAAGAAGTTACCCACAGTCCTACTACCCACACAACCACTGCCAAAATTTAAACAGGGGAAAGGGTCTGGATTTAATGCCTCTATTTGGAGCGCTACAAAGCCAGCACATTTCAATTGTGCATGGTGTGATCAACAAGAAAACGTTCATGGTCAAACCTTGGTTTTCCTTATATAATGTACAGATGTACAACCTTCATCATTACCCCCAAATGTGCATACATAAAAGCTCACCCATACTCAGTATGAGGATAAATCAAGACACATACAGCTTCTGGAGTTCCCGTCGTGACTCAGTGGTTAACGAATCTGACTAGGAACCATGAGGTTGCAGGTTCGATCCCTGGCCTTGCTCAGTGGGTTAAGGATCCGGTTTTGCCATGAACTGTGGTGTAGGTCACAGATGCGGCCCGGATCTGGCGTTGCTGTGGCTCTGGCGTTGGCCAGCAGCTGTAGCTCCAATTCAACCCCTAGCCTGGGAACTTCCAGATGCTGCAGGTGGGGCCCTAAAAAGCAAGAAAAAAAAAAAAAAAAAAAAGAAGAAGAAGAAGGAAAGCCAAATGATTAAAAGGAAAAAAACAGTGCTAGAGCAATCACCCAAATAAACAAAGAGAAGATAATTAACCCAGGGAAGGAAGCTCCAAGTGGTTGTTTGTGACCTTAGCATCATCAGGAAGGAAGATGAGTCATGCCACCAGTTGTTTTTTTCTTTTTTTTCTTTCCCCCTGAGGTCTACCAGGTGAAGAGGGCAGAAACTGGCAGGACTTGGGAGAAGCAGGGCCCCAGGTAATGGAAAGCCTCCCCTGTGGCAATGGGAGGCGTCAAGGGCACTTCACAGGCTGGCATAAACCCAGAGTTCAGATAACAATAACATAAACCGTCACTTCCCTGACACAAAGAGCTGTTTTCTCCTCCGTCTCAACCATCCTGAACAAAATGTATCTTACAATGAACACCAGAAGAAATTTGGGGAGCAGGTGAAAGAGGAGGAAATTGTGGGCCAAAGGCTGCTGCCTTCACCCACGTCAATGTGCCCTTGTTGAGGAGGGGACAGTATGTTGAACAAGTTTTTTGGCAGGGTTTTTTTTCCTTCAAACACACTTAGAAGCCATAGCAGGAGTTCCTTTTGCGGCTCAGCGGTTAACAAGCCCAACTAGCATCCATGAGAATGCAGGTTTGATCCCTGGCCTTGCTCAGTGGGTTAAGGATCCAGAATTGCCGCGAGTTGTAGTAGAGGTTGCAGACACGGCTCAGATCCCGCATTGCTGTGGCCTCGGTGTAGCTCTGATTGGACCCCTAGCCTGCAAATCTCTATATGCCTCAGGTGTGGCCCTAAAAAAGACAAGAAGAAGAAGAAGAAGAAGAAGCCATAACAGATAATGACAGTTATTTACCCAGCAGCCAATCTCCCTTTCTTTTTTGGTAACAGAAGCCTAGTTTTGTTTCAGAAAGCAATGAACAGGGACCTGCTGTATAGCACAGGAAACTCTATCCAATGCGCTGCGATAATCCGTGCAGGGAAAAAAATGTGAAGACGAATGGATGTATGTGTCTTCGTAGAACTGAATCACTCTACTGTATAGCAGAAATGATCACAGTGTTTTAAGTCACCTATACTTCAGTAAAACTTTAAAAAAAAGAAAAAGAAAAAAGAAAGCAATGTACTCAGCTACAAAAACCCCGTTGTCTCAAACTCCTCTGCAGCTATAGGGGTGATCCCAAAACACAGTGCTGGCCAATGAGACAGACAGTGGCTGCTCGCTGGGAAGGCTCCACTTCATGAATGAAAAGACCAAGTCCATTTTGCACCTGGTTTTTCTTCCCCCTTCTCCCAGAAAAAGTATGCACATGGTGCCTGAAGGTGCAGAAACCATTTGGCAAATGTGAAAACAAACACCATAGGCTAAGGGTGATAGAGCAGAATGACAGGAGAATGACACTTTAAGCTTCGGTACTAGTCTTGTGTAGCCCATGCTAAACCTCTCTGTATTAAACAAATAAAGTCCTAGTTAAGGCACTCTTTGTCAAATTTTCTACAGTTTGCCTCTAAACGCAGTGCTACTTGGTAAAACTCTTAATTGCTCCATAAAATGCCTTCAGCAATATTGTAGTATGATGGATTGAAAATAAAAGCTATTACTGCACAGCAGAGCTGAGAAATAAAAGCTGGAAGTCATAAATTTCATGTAAGTGAAATGACTATTTGTCACCAGATAAACAGAGGAATTTTTATTCTTTTCCTTGTAAAGCAACAATAAAGTTATTGGACCTAACACAGGAAGATATCTAAGAACTCATGCAAGTTGCCTTTTACCTTATCATTCAAACATACACCATGACATATCATTCAAAGCAATTAAAGGGAACAGACACTGTTAAACTTCTCCAGCTAGATCACAGGGAGGCCCACAGGCCAATTCGAGCCTGCTAACTATTTCTGTACGGCCCACAGCCAAAAACAGATCTCATCTTTTTTTTCTTTTCCCTTTTTTCAGGGCCATATCTGCGACATATGGAAGTTCCCAGGCTGGGGGTTGAATCAGAGCTGCAGCTGACAGCCTATACTACAGCCACAGCAACACAGGATCTCAGCTGCATCTGCGACCTACACCACAGCTCACAGCAACACCAGATCCTTAACCCACTGAGCAAGGCCAGGGACTGAACCCGCATCCTCTTAGATACTAGTTGGGTTCATTACCGCTGAGCCACAATGGGAACTCTGGTCTTTATCTTTTTAAATGGTTGAAAAAAAATCAAAATAATAATAACATTTCATGACATGTAAAACTTCTGTGAGACCCACGCACCTATGATCAATTAATAAACCACAAAGGAGGCAAGAATATACAATGGAGAAAAGACAGTTTCTTTAATAAGTGGTGCTGAGAAAACTGGACAGCTACATGGGAAAAGAATGAAATGAGGACATTCTCTAACACCACACACAAAAATAAATTTGAAAGAGATTAAAGACCTAAATATTAACTGGAGTAAAAGACAGGCAGAACACTCTTTGACATCAATCACAGCAGTATCTTCATGGATCAGTCTCCTAGAGGAATGGAAATAAAAACAAAAATAAACACACAGAACCTAATTCAACTTAAAAGCTTTTGCACAGCGAAGGAAACCATAAACAACATGAAAAGAGAACCTACAGACTGGGAGAAAATATCTGCAAACAATGCGACCAAAAAGGGATGAATCTCCAAAATATACACACAGTTCAATAACCAAAAATTCAATGAGATACAAATTTCAATGCCCATAAATATAGCTGGGTTGGAAGACAACCCCATCGGTTCACTTACATATCCCTCACTGCTGCCTTCCCTCTGGAATCGCACTGTTGAGCCTTTGTAAGTACTTTAGCCTTGTATGGTTCCCAAAGCCTAAAGTACTTACCAGCTGACCTTTTCAGACAAAGTTTGCCAACTCTGTGCTAGATCTCAGGTCTTTCATTTCTGGCTCAAAGCTGACTCTCTCAGTGAGGTCTTCCCAGACCAGGTGATTTTACATTTCTACCAGCACCCCCAGAACTCCCTCCTCCCCTTTAATGCTTTTGTTTTCACTGCAGCCCTTGGCATCTGACATTCTGGTTGTTTTAAGCATTTGGCCACCTTCTCCTATCAGAATACAAATTCCATGTGGGCAGAGGGTTCTATCTGCTCATCTGTTCACTACTGTGTCCTGGGGTTGAGAACTGGCATCTGGAACAGACCAGACACTCAATAAATGGCTGTTAATGAACAACTAAGATTTTCCCAAGTAGAAGGACCAGTGTCGCTCTAAGGCTGCTTCTCTTACCATGAGGATGAGATACCTCCTGGGAAAACCCTCTCAAAACACCTCAGTTGTATTAATTATCTATTACAATTGTATTTACTCATCTGTTTACTTGCTTTTATGCTCACCTTTCTGTCCACTGTCAGTTCTGGAAGTACAGGGTCTGGCACACAGGAGGCCCTCAGCAAATATTAACTGAGTTGATGATTAAAGAATGATCACTCCAGGGCCAAACATCAAAGATTTCCAGGTGATGGTCAAGAGATCAAACTGAATTGACAATTTAATTCAGGAAAAATTTAATTCAGGATGATTTAATTCAGTAGCTGAAGTTTAGCCAAACAGGAATGTGGATCAAACAGCAATACTTCGCAGTGGATGCTAAAGCTGTATGATTTTCAAAAGCAGTATGTCTCAGATATGAGTAACTGCATACAAGCAGTATGTCTCAGATACGAGGAACTGCATAAAATCATTCCAAAGAATCTCTGGACCCTGAGCCTAAAAAAGGTTTCTAAGGTTGACATGATACTAAAGAAAGAAGTTGTATGCGATTGGATGTTTTATTTTTTTACTGTTTGGCAATAAGCCTATTTATTTATTTTATTTTTATTTTTAGGGCTGCATCTGCAGCATATGGAAGATCCCTCGCCAGGGGTCAAATCAGAGCTACAGCTGAGGCCTATGCCACAGCCATTGCAACTCAGGACCTGAGCTGCATCTGCAACCTATGCCACATCTTGTGGCAATGCCGGATCCTTAACCCACTGAGCAAGGCCAGGGATCAAACCCGCATCTTTATGGATACTAGTTGGGTTCTTAATCACTGAGCCACAATGATTATATGTTTAAATAAATGCTGCTGTCAGTTAACTTCAAAAACTGCCAAGCACACAACATAGCATTTTGTTTTACCCAAACATTTTTATAAGAATGTTGATATATTTGCAAATTGTGGCAACTGAACATGAAGCAAATATGTTGGTATTTCCTTGACTCTGCTTCCAGTTGCTACCGCAGAATTCTAGTGCCCTCAACCCCTTCCCCCAAATTATTTCTAGGAGCTCTCAATCAAGTTCCTCCCACGTGCTTGGAAGCAGCCTTCTTGGCCCCTTCTGTATCACCACCAAATCCTATGTTGAAACCCAACCCCCGAGGTGATGGCATTTGAAGGTGAGGTTCATGGGAGGGAATTAAGTGATGAAGGTGATGTGTTCTTATATAAGAGGACCAGGAACATTCCTGCCTCCATCCACCATGTGAGGACAGAGCAAAAAGACTGCAGGCTGCAACCCGGAATTGAGGTATCCCCAGAACCCATTCCTGCTGGCTCCCTGATCTTGGACTTCCAGCCTCCAGAACTGTGAAAAGTTTCTGTTGTTGATAATCCCCACCTGCCCATGGTATTTTCTTATGGGACCCTGAACAGATGAAGACAATAGACCTTTACCCTTTCAACTCCAAACTCCTGCTGGACCCAGATTTGCTGAGGACTCCACTGCTGCACCCAAATCCTGGGGACCCACCCCCAGGGGAGTGTGGGTGATGAGCTGTTTGGGCTGGTACTGATGAGTCTGCTGATGCGGCACCAACACTCAGTGATCTGTGGAAATCCTAGTGACAATGCCAGTAGTTTTCAGTGGCCACCTCCTGACTCAGGAATCCCTGGGGAAGTGGATCAGAGGCCAGGCTAAATAAACTACACCGCACTTGACTTTCACTTACCCCCTATTCCGAGGCACAGACTTAGACGTAAGTAAGACTGTATCCTCCTCCACTCTCTCCCCTGGTAGAATCAGTTCTTTCCCAGAAGGCTGCCAGTTAACTTATGCAATTAAGAAGACTGTCAGATTTCTTCCAGATGCTTCCAGACCTGATGGTCATGTTTGAATTCAGGGGTGAACACAGCTGATGCTGCATTCTGGGACTTGGGGAGTTGCTAGTAAATAAAGACATCATCAACTTGAATAAGACAGGACTTGTTTTTCTTTAACTGAGATTTAACATGAGCAACTGTGGGAAAGCAAGCTTAAAGAAGAAGCACAGATGGAAGAGAAGAAAAATTGGAACAGGAGTTCCCATCGTGGCACAGTGGAAATGAATCTGACTAGGAACTATGAGGTTGCCGGTTCGATCCCTGGCTTTGCTCAGTGGGTTAAGGATCCCACGTTGTGCTAAGCTGTAGTGTTGGTCGAAGATGCGGCTTGGATCCTGTGTTGCTGTGACTGTGGCATAGGCCGGCAGCTATAGCTCCAATTCGATCCCTAACCTGGGAACTTCCATATGCTGCAGGTGTGGCCCTAAAAAGCAAAAAAAAAAAAAAACCAAAAAAACAAAAAAACAAAAAAAACTGGAACGAACCAAAAAAGGGATGTACTTTAGAGTGAGACTGTCCTGGTTTTAATCCTGGCCTTATCAGTTGAGTAGCCTTGGAGAAATTACTAAGCTTCTCATTTGGCCTTAATTTCCAAAACTGTGGAATGGACCCAGTACCTTTTTTTATAGGTTTATTGGGAGGATTAAGTAAGAAAAGAGATTAAAAGAATAAGCATTGCTTTACTGCTTCATTCATTCAAGCATATTAATTCTTCCTTTGCCCTAGATGTGGCTTCTGCAAAAAATATCAAGTAGCTTCTGAGAACCTGCAAAGCTTTAGGTAGTTGATGCAACAGTTCTTCATTTCACCTACTTTCACCCTTCAATTACACAAGTTTTCTTTCTTCTGACTTGAGGCAGATGTAAGACTGATGAGGGCCTTTTATGTCTCTCCTGTGGAACAAGTCAAAAGCAGGCAGAAGCAAGAGAACAGAAAGGATAGATGCTTATAACTTGATCCACCAAAGAGGAGAGGCACACCAGACTAGGAGGAGGAGGGGATCCAACTCAAAAGGGAGCAAAGGACTCTTTTCCTGGTCAAAGACTGCAGGAACTTTCCAGTGATTGAAAGTAGGGTACCTAGAGATCTATCATTTCATGGCAAATTCTTTAACTAATATACACTGCTAGACTCACTGGGCATTATTTATCATAAACTAGGTATTATTTCTCATAGAGTATGCTTCTAGATTAATTACTCCAAAAGCTATTCACTACCCCTCCCTGAAGACTGAAAGATGAAAGCCCAGCATCCCAGGCACCCCTCAGCTGGGCAGCTACATGACCCAGATTTAGCTGCTAAGCTGGGGGCTGAAGTCAGCTGGGTGGAACTGCTGCACAAGGCTCTGACCTCCTGCTGAAGCCAAGGGATTATGGGTCCCAGGTCCTGTACCCCTTCCCTTCCTTCTTGCCTGGAAACCTGGTGTAAGGGATGGAGGGGAAGAGGAAGTTTGTTTGTTTGTTTGTTTTCCCTCGGCTGCCCTATGGCACATGGAGTTCCAGGGCCAGGTTTCAGAAACAAGCAGCAGCTGTGGCAACACTGAATCCCTAACCCACCACACCAGGGCTGGGGAATCAAACCTGCATCCCAGCACTCCCAGATGCGGTACACATACACAATGGAATATTATGCAGCCATTAAAAGGAATGAAATACCAGCATTTTTAGCAACATGGATGGGCCTAGAAATTATCATGCTGAGTGAAGCCAGTCAGACAATGAGACACCAACATCAAATGCTTTCACTGACATGTGGAATCTGAAAAAAGGACAGAATGAGCTTCTTTGCAGAACAGATACTGACTCACAGACTTTGAAAAACTTATGGTCTCCAAACAGTTTGGGGGGTGCGGGGGATGTGCTGGGGTTGTGGAATGGAAATCCTATAAAATTGGATTGTGATGATCATTGTACAACTACAAATATAATAAATTAATTGAGTAATAATAAAATAAAATAAACATGAGGTTACACATAAAGTATTGTGTCTCTGGTGTCTATTTCACTCTACCTTCCTAGAAAGCAAATACCAGGTTACTAAGCCAAAGATAACAATGAGAAAGGCCATCCTGCGAGAGATTGAAACTTGAGTTTTAGGGAATTAGAGTGTCAGAAAGGGGAATCAAGAAATACAGGGCCATTTTTTAAAGAATGACTATATGTGCTATAAATTAAAGTAATACAATTGTTTGTTTATTGATTGATTGATTGTCTTTTCAGGGCTGCACCCACAGCATAGGAAGTTCCCAGACTAGGGGGCAAATCGGAGCTGTAGCTGCCGGCATACACCACAGCCACAGCAACTCAGGATCCAAGCTGCATCTGCGACCTACACCACAGCTCACGACAATGTTGGATCCTTAACTCACTGAACGAGGCCAGGGATCAAACCATTATCCTCATGGATCCTAGTGGGATTCGTTAACTGCTAAGCCATGACGGACCTCCAAGCAACACAATTGTAATGATGGAAAAGACTGTGCTTTTTTGTCTCTGTAACAAGACCATAGTCCCTGGTAGTTACAAGGCACTCAATTTGTGTGTATTGAACAAATAAACATTATTGAGCTTGAATAAATACTTTTAACATATTTTCTTTTTTAACCAGAAATCATTTTGTATCTTGTTTTCTTCACTAACTTGCACTGGCTTTCTTCCATGTTTATAATGTTAAGTCATCTTTTCAATTAAAAAAAAAAAAACCATAATATCACCCTGAAGTAATTAGTTTTCATATTACCTTCCAAGAACTCAACATTTAGAAACAGACTTTACATGGTATCCCTAATAACATACATATTTGGGGTAGGATGTTTCGGTTGTTTTAAAAATATTTTGTTTTTATAACATCATTGCATGCATTAATTGTATTAAGTACTTACTCTAGTATTTAGAACATTATCCAACCATTGGAAATTTAAGTGTGTTCTAGAGATATTTTTCTTTTATAAAAAAAGAAAACTGTTTCAGAAAGTTCCCGTTGTGGCTCAGGGGTAATGAGCCTGACCAGTATCCATGAGGATGCAGATTTGATCCCTGGCCTCGCTCAGTGGGTTAAGGATCCGGCATCACCATAAGCTGTGGTGTAGGTGGCAGATGCGGCTAGGATCCTGCATTGCTGTGGCTGTGGTGTAGGCAGGCAGCTGTAGCTCTGATTCAACCCTTAGCCTGTGAACTTCCATATGCCGCGGGTACAGCCCTGAAAAGCAAAAAAAAAAAAAAAAAAAAAAAAAAAAAAAAGTGATGGGAAAGAATATGAAAAAGAAAATATATGTACAACTGAATCACTGCTGTACAGAATAAAGTAACACAACTTTGTAATTCAACTACACTTCAATAAAATAAAGTTAAAAAAAAAATAGAACGTCGAATAGATTTCAGACAAGCAAAGAGAAATTAACAAACATCCCCACACTGTCCTCTAGAACTAAAAGTCCATCCTTGTCTATTTTTAAACTGATGATCAACATCAATTTTTTAAAGCTGACAGCCAACATCAACGTAAATAGCCATTTATTTGGAGTCACACTTAGTCACCCCTCTTCTGCAATTACAGATTAAGACCAAGAAGTTATTAAGATGGGGAATTTCCGTTGTGGCTCAGCAGAAACGAGTCTGACTAAAATCCATGAGGATGCAAGTTTGATCCCTGGCGTCGCTCAGTGAGTTAAGGATCTGGCCTTACTGTACCCATGGCATTGGTTGCAGCTGCGCCTCAGATTACATCCCTGCCCTGGGAATTTCCATATGCTTTGGGTGTGGGAATAGAAGAAAAGGAAAGGAAAGGGAAAGGGAAAGGGAAAGGGAAAGGGAAAGGGAAAGGGAAGGGAAGGGAAGGGAAGGGAAGGGAAGGGAAGGGAAGGAAAGGAAAGGAAAGGAAAGGAAAGAAAAGAAAATGTGGTGGGAATCAGGTAATTAGGATTTACCCACATCTTAGAAAAACAGAAAATTCAGAAGATCTAGCGGTGGTACCGATTCTCCTGCCCAACCTAAAAACCTTGATTCCATCTCTGACTCTCCCTGATGACACAATGAATCCCTAAATCATTAATCATCAAGTTCCTGCTTTCAAAGTTTTTCTTGAACTCACCCATGCTTCTCCATTTCACTGACATGAGCCCATGCCAAGCCATCCCCTCTCATCTACCTCTATCTTCCTATATCTTCTTCTAGCCAGATTTCCTCAAAAACTGTTTTTCCTCAAAAACTGTTTTCCTCAAAAACTAAAGTGACCTTTTTAAATAAGCACAAACCTAATAGTTTCACACCTCTGCTTAAAAACCTTCCAGGAACTTCCCATCATCCCTAAGGCGAAGGTAGAAATCCATGCCCAGGCCCTCAAGCCCACTTTTGCAGCTCACAGTCCCTCTCCGCCTGATCCTGTTGCAGTGGTTTCCCTACTTGCTTGTGGAAAGGAGGAAGCTGATTCCCAAAGTTTCTGATTCGGTAAGACTGGGGTGGGGCTCAAGAACCTGAGCCAATTCTTGGCTGGGGCTTAAGAATTTGCATTTCACATCCATCCAATGGAGTATTACATGGCCGTGCCAATGAATGAGGTACAGATACAGGCCACAATAGGGATCAACCTCGAAAATGTTATTTATGCTCAAGTGAAAGAAAGTGGTCAGAAAGGGCCATATAATGTATAATTCCATTTACTTAAAATGTCCAGAGTGTAGACTCATCTACAGACAGGAAGCAGACTAGTGGTTGTCGAGGGCTGAGTGAGGGGGAGGGGGCAGGGTAGGTACCTCGAGGGGGTGCGGTACTGGCACTTGAGGTCCCAGCCTCTCCAGGTCATCTCCCATCTCCCCTTCCCTACACTTATCTCCTCACCACAGTGACTAACACTTGCCTCCCCTGCCTCGAATGCCTTCCTGACTTCTCAACATTTAGGTCTTCCTCCTACAAAGATCAACCTAGAGCCCACCTCTCACCCTGTACCTCCCCAGTCCAGAATAGCCTCCACTTACTTCCTCACTTGGTGTCTAAGAGCTACTGGGTCCTGTCCAGTAATTTTCAGTTCTGCAAGACAGGGAACGTATGCTATACCTCTTTTTTGGGGGTCTTTTTAGGCCTGCACTTGTGGCATATGGAGGGTCCCAGACTAGGGGGCAAATCAGAGCTGTAGCCACCAGCCTACATCACAGTCACATCAATGCCAGATCCAAGCTGCATCTGCAACCTACACCACAGCTTATGGTAACGCCGAATCCTTAACACACTGAGCAAAGCCAGGGATCAAAGCCCAGTCCCCATGGGTACCAGTGAGGTTTGTTACCACTGAGCCACGACTGGAATTCCTCTTTGATTTTAAAGTACTTTGTACACAGCCTCAGCAAATAATGAAGTTGCTGAAACAATGGATGTGAAACTGTCAACAACAGACCACAATCCTGAAATAGAGCCATTTGTCTTTCAACTGTTCAGTGACTTGTCACTGCTCTTTTGACAGAGAGGTGAGCTAGGTAACTAACCCAGTAATCAGGACTAGAATCCATATCTCCTAACAAGCAACCTAATATGTGTTTCTCTGCCTCTGCCAATGATTTAAGTTTAGGAGCTGGGAGATCAAGAACTCTTGTCCCAGAATATCATCCCAAGTGAAAATACAAAGCCTTATACTCCGTTAAACTACTTCAAGCAACTAGTTTCAAGATATTAGCAAGGAAGCAGTTAATGTTCAAAAATTAAACATTCTGGAAACACACAACATCATGAGTCAGAGTTACAAAAACAGAAGGGAAGAAAAAGCCACACAAACACTTCAGATGTTGAAGTGATCAGACACAGAATATAAAATAAGTTTGCTCAATATATTCAAACAAAGAAAAGAGGGGTAGGTAATTGGAAATTCCGCTGTAGCACAGCGGATTAAGGATCCAGCATTGTCTCTGTGGTGGTGAGGGTTCAATCCCTGGCCCAGCGCAGTGGGTTTAGGATCCAGCTTTGCCACAGTCGTAGCAGAGGTCACAGCTGTGGTTTAGATTTGATCCCTGGCCCAAGAACTTCCACATGCCACATGAGGTCAAAAAAAAGGGGTAATTTAAAAGTAAGTGATAGGTGGAATTTCAGCAAATTTCAGTCCTTCAAAGCTTCCAGGTAAGACATGAGCAAAAGCCCAAGGTCACAAGCTAAGCTATCTGCCTCCACAATCCCACACCAAGGACATCCAGGGATCCAAACAGGAATTTAAATTATGAGCAAAGAGGCAGAGACCCACCAATGCCACTATAAAAACAGTGGCAATCAGCAAGTTAAAGATCTGGTGTTATCACTGCTGTGGTATGGGTTCCATCCTTGGCCCTGGGCTAAAAACAAAAAAGTGCCAAGGCCAAACAAAATCCTGTTCCACTCACAGAAGATGCAAATGAACCAAAATGCATGCTACTTTTATTTCTTTAAGGGAAAGTTTTAAGCACTGCAGAATAATCACAAAAGTATCTTTCTGCCAAAGATATTAAAATGTTTACAAATCACAAGGGGGAGGAACACACATCATCTAAACACAAGGTCTGAAATGAACAAATGGAAGCTCCTAATGGGCAATTATCACTTTAAAATCATGGCCCAAGCCAAGTACTTAGAAAAGGTTTCTAAGTGGAAATAATGGGATGGATGAAAAGGAAACCCAGATTCAGGCCAAATGATAAACATGCCCTCCTAATGTTATTTCCATCTCAAAAACATCCGTTGGATCCCCCTCCCTACTCCAAAGTCCATTCTGCTGTGTGGGCATTAGTTCATTCATCCTGCAAATACTGAGTACCAGCCCAAAGATGTGGCAGGCACTCTGTGAGAGCTCAGTCATCAGCCCACCTTTATGGTCCATGCGGGCCACAGCGAGCCCATCCTATTCTCTCACTGTGCATCCTAAGTCCACTTTGCCCACAGCCTCATTGCTCCTCAAAGCCTCAGTGGTAAAGGACCACTTTGGTGGTGTTCTTGCTGTTCTAATGTTCCCATACTTTAATGTCCCAATGTTTTAATATTCTGATACTTTCAGAAAATGAATTTCTAGAAAAATGAAATGACAAAGACACACAAAATAGAAGCCTCAAGTTTTCATTATTACATACAAAAAAAACCATAAAATTATTCTGTAAACTTGCCAGAGAAGTTTCTAAATCTTTATCCACAACTGTACTCCACAGATCACACTTTCAGCCTGCTCCAAAACTGACTGATGGAGAAAGTGACTGGGTCATGAGGGTGGAAAATAAATTAGGAGTTTGGGATTAACATATACACACTACTATATATAAAATAGATGAACAACAAGGACCTACTGTATAGCACAGGGAATTATACTCAATATCTTACAGTAATCTATAAAGGAAAAGAATCTTGATAGACAGATAGACAGACATAAATGAATCACTTTGCTGTACACTTGAAACTAACATGACACTGTAAATTAACTATACCTCAATCGATAAAAGAAAACATAAAAAAAAGAAAGGAAAAGAGGAGTTCCTGTCATGGCACAGCAGAAATGAATCCAACTAGTACCCACGCAGATGCGGGTCTGATCCCTGGCCTCTATCAGTGGGTTAAGGATCAAATCCAGTGTTGCCGTAAGCTGCAATGCAGGTGACAGGTCGAAGATGTGACTCGGATCCTGAGTTGCTATGGGTGTGGTGTAGGCTGGCAGCTGTAGCTCGGATTTGACCCCTAGCCTGGCAACCTCCATATGCCACCTATGTGGCTCTAAAAAGAAAAAAAAGGCAAAGAATTTGACTGGATCTTTTTTTTTTTTTTTTTTTTTTTAAATGGCCACACCCAAGGCATATGGAAGTTCCTGGGCCAGGGACTGAATCTCAGCCACAGCTGCAGCAACGCTGGATCCTTTAACCCACTGCACCAGGCTGGGGAGCGAATACACACCTCCTCAATAACCCAAGCTGCTGCAATTGGATTCTTAACCCACTGTGCCACAGCGGGAACTCCAAAATTGGCTGAGTCATTATATAATGACTCCTGTCAATTAAATCATCTCCATACAGTCTCCACTTCCTATCCAAGTTCTATTTATTTTTCCAAGTTCAGCCCCAAACCCACACTGTGTTCAACTACCCTAACCCAGTGTTTCTCAGTTGAGGCAGTTTCGCTCCCCCGAGGAAACATTTGCTGATGTCTGCAGGCATTTTTGGTTGTCACATTGGTTGTCACAACTGGCAGCTAGTGGGCAGAGGCCAGGGAAGCTGCTAAACATCCTATGATATACAGGACATCCCCCACCCCAAACGTCAACAGTGTGGATGCTGAGAAACCCTGACTTCCACCAACCATTGTCCTCCCAGATCGCCTCCTCCTCAAACTGCCGTTATACCCACAGTCACCATCCACCTAGAGTTTAGTGACATACGGCCTGGTACTGCTTTTAACAGTTGTGTGTGTCTGTGCCTTTTTCCCCAATCTAACTCCAAAATCCTCTGGAAGATGAAGACTGTGTGCCTCACATCTGCCCCCACCCTGGACTCAGCAGGGAGCCTTCCAGGAGCTGCTAGTTACCTACCTGTGAGCTGATCTGTCTCCATTCCCACCTGCTAAATGTAAATAGCTCTAACTAGTTCCTCCATCAACTCAGGCAATAAAATATTTTTACTCTGCATTTTGGAAAAAAAAAAAAAAAAGCCAAATAACTTGTATTACTTAGCAATGTGAAGCCATAAAAAAATCGCTAGCAAAAACCTGGAATGAGAAATGTGGGTGGTTTGATGTTATTGTTTTTACATTCCCCATCAAGATGATGTGTTTACTTTTTCAAAGGGAAAAGTCACCCAAGTATAAAATACGAACCTGGAATGCCACTATCTTGCAAGACTATCTATGAAAATTATGCATAACTTCATAAACACGCTTCCTGTTAATTAGGGGATAGTGTGTAGAAAAAGCTGCTCCAGCAAAACTTGCTATCATAGTCAAAATCCTCTGCAGTAATGAGGAAATCCTGCTGAGGATGGTATTTTCCACACCGAGAATGACAGGACTGCAGCCAAAGGCCATGCCTTTATCTGCAGCCAGGAGTTTGGCACTGCAACAGTGTGTTTGAAATCTGTTCTTCCCACTTCTACATCAGCCCATCATCGCTTGTATGAAAAGACTCAGAGATGATCCGGAAACTACACCTGTTTACCTTTGACAAATAATTATGGGGACAGCAGATTATTCTGACATTTTATGGGGGATCATATGATAAGTGCATATTTCCATAGCAGGTGCACACTGATGCTTGAGAGAAAGCCTGCACCTTCTCGCTTGCATCCCATAGACCCGCCCCATCACTTTCTCCTCCCTCCCTGGGCTACTGAGCTAGGCTGGTGCACCCTGTCTGCTGAGAATCCCAACTACCTAACTCCACTCCACTGGACACCTGATTCTGCTTAGGTTCTGCACAAGCGCCACTAGGAGCATAGAAAGTTTGCTGGAATCTCCGAAAGCACCCAGCCTTTCAACAGAAGACCCAATATTCCTGCAGCCCAGATAAGATAACGCCTGTCTTGAAGAGTGCCTCCAAATTCTGGTGTCTCCACCTCAAATTCCTCTCCCTCTATCACCATGTAGTTTCTGCATTCCATCTCGACTCCAAAGACGCCATGGAGAAAGGAACAGAGAACTGGGACAGAGAGCAGAGAGAGAGGCAGGACCTAGAAAAACCTGAGTCTCCGAAAGGTCAAGGAGCCATGAGTCACTCAACAGGTTTTACAAGACCTTGGGGAGGTCCTGCAATGCTGTAGACACTGCCCTAGGAACTAGGGGGACAGAGGTGACAAAGCAAGGTCCAATTTGAGGCTGTGCACAGTTGTTGGGGGTCAGGGTTGGAGACAGGGCTTGTCCACAAGTAATTTCCATAGGACAAAGGAGGTAACACGCAAGTGCACGCAGGGCTAGAGCAGCCCAAAGGCAGGTGCTCAGTGGAGAAGGTACATGGGAAGGGCTATAATGCTACAGCTGAGGTGTAAGCAAGAAACAGAAGCTTAGCATCAGAAATATGGAAAGAAGGACTATAAAGTAAACAGCACCTAGGATGAGGAGGAAAAAGTCTACAGGTATAGTACAGAAGGGAGAGACAGGGAAAAGGAAGGCCAAAGAGGAGTTGCCGCATGGGGATAGAGTTAAGAGAAAGGAGGTTACTTTCTCCTGGGATTGGAGTTTGAGGTTTTCCATATAACTGAAACTTGGCCCTTTAAGCACCAATTTATTATTACCTCACTTTCTTTTCTTTCTGATGGCCGCACCTCTGGTATATGAAAGTTCCCAGGCCAGGGGTTGAACTGGAACTGCAGCTGAGGCCTACACTACAGGATCCGAGCCGCATCTGCAACCTACACCACAGCTCACGGCAACGCTGGATCGTTAACCCACTGAGCAAAGGCAGGGACCGAACCTGCAACCTCATGGTTCCTAGTCGGATTCGTTAACCACTGAGCCATGACGGGGACTCCAACAGGAACTTATTATTATCTTATTTTAAGCTATTTTTATTTTGAAATTTTTCTAAAATGCACATGTGTTCCCTGCATTGTTCAGTAGGGTACATCAAACCAAAATATGCCAACCCTGATTTCATCTGCTCTAGACTAAGAATCATCCTTAGGACCCATTTTTGTCCTTTGATGTAGTAGCTGACATTCTCAGAGCCTGTTGTTTCATCTTAGGCCCAAGAGAGCCCGAAGCTGTGCTTCTAGAATTCTCCACTTCTGCTTTCAGAGCCTCCCTGGGTGATCCCCTACGTGGGGCCTATTTCATTCACAGTCATCTGTGTGATGTTCTGAGGGCAGCCCCCTGCCCCACAAATCTCGCTGCTTCTTCCCAAATGAAAGTTCTAGAATTCTGTTATCTGATAAGAGAACTAAGACCATAACAAACTCACCTCTGATAATGTCAATTCTTCGTACCACTTATTTAAAAAGCAGTGAAATACATCATGTCCCTTGAAGCCTTTATATTTTCCAATCAGACTTCCATCTACTCCACTCCAGTCCCGCCCTGGCACGGTCACCAACTCTTTATTAGCTTTTATTTTTGATGTGGAAGCTAGAGAAGCAATATTTCTTTCTTTTCTTTTTTTTTTTTTTTTTGGTCTTTTTGCCATTTTTCTTGGGCCGCTCCTGTGGCATATGGAGCTTCCCTGGCTAGGGGTTGAATTGGAGCTGCAGCTACCGGCCTACACCAGAGCCACAGCAATGCGGGTCCAAGCCTCGTCTGCAAACTACACCACAGCTCACAGCAACACCAGATCCTCAACCCACTGAGCAAGGCCAGAGATCAAACCCGAAACCTCATCGTTCCCAATCAGATTCGTTAACCACTGAGCCACAACAGGAACTCCTAGAGAAGCAATATTTCTTTTCCATGTGTTCAGGAAATGCATTATGCCAAATTCTCTAAAAGGAAACTTGGGGGTGGGGGGAGAATAAAAAGATGATCAGAACCATCCCCGACCTTAAGGAGTTTAGAACTTGGGAGTTCAAACCAGCTGAGTACAAAATAATTATAGCCAAGGTGAGATGCATCGAGGCCTCAGGAGAGCATTGTAAGGGCTGTGCCCTGGAAAGCTGTGGAAGCTGTCCTCCAGGTTTGGAGAGCAAAGGGGGTGTGTGGGAGGATGGCTTCATTGGGAAATGCTATTAGCATGAGCTTCAAAGAAGGGAGGGGACTCTGACTAGTCCCAATGCAGGATCAGCACAGGCAAGGCAAAGAAAATGGCATGAGAAAAGGCAAGAAGGCAGGGGTTAAAAAAAAAGCCTCATGTATGTATGTATACAGTAGTGCAAAGAAGCAAAAGCCTGGTGTGTGTATACAATAGTCCCAAGAATAGTGAGAGAAAATGCTGCAAAAGTAGGTCATGATTTGATCAAAGTGAAACTGGCACATTGTAAATCAACTAGGCTTTTAAAAATTTTTTTAAAAAGGAAAGTAAGAACCTGACTAGTATCTGTGAGGATGCAGGTTTGATCCCTGGTCTTACTCAGTGGGTTAAGGATCTGGTGTTTCCACAAGCTGCAGCATAGGTTGCGGATGCAGCTCTCATCTGATGTTGCCATGGCTGTGTTGGTACGTAGGCCTCTGCTGCACCTGTGGCCCAGGAAATTCCATATGCTATGGGTGTGGCCCTAAAAAGAAAAGGAAGGAAAAAAAAAAAAAATCCAATCAGAAGTCCCAAGATACCAGGCCAGAAAGTTAAGCCCTGAAAGTAAAAGCCCTAGGGAGCCAATTAGGTTTTGCTACCTGAAACTTCATTAGCAGGAAACTTCATAGATTAAATCTTGTTAAAAGGATGATCCTTTTTTCTCCCCCTTTTAATGGAAAAGGAATTCAAACAGGTGAATTATTAATCATCTCATCTCCGTTAATTATCTCCTAGAATTGTTAATTATCTCCAAACTATCACCATGGAACTCACTACAGGACGTCTGTTAGTCAAACTCTCCCCCTACAGGAAACGCACACAGTGGAAAAGGAATCATCTGGTCTAAAATGAAGGGTGGCGCAGGTACACAAATCAAATTTGTTCCTTGGACAAATCGGGAACAGGAAGGGTGACATCTGTTCCAGTTCACAAGCTCATACAAAATATTTTGGGGAAAAAAAAAAGTCTCTCAGTTTTCCACTGGAGCCTTTTATGTAAGTGACACTTTCTACAATCTTAAAAAGATGTACTTTCCCAATTCAAGAGATGCTATCTTTCTGTCTAGCTCTGAATATGGCATTTCTTGCCCTCATTCACATAAATATACTTGCCCTGGAGACTTACCTACAAGATAGATCATTCTAGTATGTGGCTCTGTTTTCTATGTTCATCTTTTCTCCTCAATCAGATTATTAGCTCTTTGTGGGGAAAGGACCATGTCATATATTAACACTGCATCCAGAACATGCTTGAACATGGGATACTCACAAATAAGTAGGAACTGATTAACTCGGTTAATTATATAGAGAGACTCAATTTTTTCAGATTGATCTAAGTGTGGAATAAAAAAAATTAAAAAGTGCTAGCTTATTAAAAAAAAAAAAAAAAGAATCTCAGTAGTTCCTACTGTGGCATAGCAAAAACAAATCTGACTAGGAACCATGAGGTTGCGGGTTCAATCCCTGGCCTGGCTCAATGGGTTAAGGATCCAGCGTTGCCATGAGCTGTGGTGTAAGTCTCAGATGAGGCTCAGATCCCTACTTGCTGTGGCTGTGGTGTAGGCTGGCAGCTGTGGCTCTGATTTCACCTCTGGCCTGGGAACCTCCATGTGCCATAAGTGCGGCCCTAAAAAGCAAAAAAAAAACCATGATGAGATTCCACGGCACACCTACTAAAATGGCCGTAATGAAAAAGAGACAACAACAAGTGATAGTGAGGATGTGGAGAAGCCGGAACCCTCATAACATGCTCATGGGAGTGTAAAGTGGAATAGCTACTCTGGATAACAGACTGGCAGGTCCTCACCAAGCTAACAGAGATTACCATATCAACCACTAACTCCTCTTCCAAGACTATACCCCAGAAAACCACATTTATGCAAAACCTTGAACACAAACATTCACAGTAGCATTGTTCATAACAGCCAAGAAATGGCAACAACCCAAATATCTACCAACTGATGAGTGAATCAACAAAGTGTGGTATATTCATACATGGAATATTATTCAACTATAAAAAGAAACAGGGTGCAGAACCTCCTTGCCTGACTGCTTGTATCTCTCACAAGTGTCCTACCTTAATAAATCTATTTCTTGCCTATCGAAAAAAAAAAAAAAAAGAAAGAAAGTGCTGATATATTCTACAACAGGCATGGACTATGAGAAACATTATGCCAAGTGAAGGAAGCCAGACACAAAAATTCACATATTGTATAATCCCATTTATATGAAATGTCCAGAACAAGCAAATCCATAGAGGCAGAAAGTAGATTAGTGGTTGCCAGGGGCTGGTGGGGCTGGGGGGCAGGGGTGTGTGTGTGTGTGAAGGAATGAAGAGGAATTACTGGTGATGGTTGCACAACAGAGGGAATACACCAAAACCCACAAAAACAGCTATTTTAAATGGTGAATATTACATTACATGAATTATCTCAGTTAGAAAACAGTAATAACATGGCAAGAAACTGAAGCTTAGAGAAGTTTCTTGTCCAAAGTCACAAAGCTGGTTATTTATTTTATTTTTTAATTTTTTACTTGTTTTAGGGCCGTACCAGAAGCACCTGGAGGTTCCCAGGCTAGGGGTCAAACTGGAGGTAGAGACACCAGCCTATACCACAGCCGCAGTAATGCCAGATCTGAGCCATGTCTGCGACCTACACCACAGCTCACGGCAACACCAGATCCCCAACCCACTGATCGAGGCCAGGGATCAGACCTGTGTCCTCATGGATGCTAGTCAGATTCATTTCTGCTGAGCCACAATGGGAACTCTCACAAAGCTGATTAAACGGCATTACCAGAACCATACTCTCCCAGGCCCTCAGTACACTGCTCCAGAAGGATCAGGGCAGGCAGCATAGATGTGAACTAGTCATTTACTTACTCACCAAGAAACAGGTAACTAAATGATCCCTTCAGGTCCTTCCAAGCTTAAAGCAACTTAAGTCTCACACTGAGAGCACTCCCTTTCTGCAGGAGTAGGGGCAGGTGGTGATGGAGAGGAGGTTAACCCCCCAGGGGACATTTGAGAATATCTAGAGACATTTCTGGTTGTCATGCTGGGGAGCAGGGGGTATTCTTATCAGTACCCAGTGCGTAGAGACAAGGCGCAGTGCAGGATAAGCCCTACAACAAAGACATACGTGGCCCAAGATGTTAATTGTGGTGCTGCTGATAAACCGTGGCACAGGGTATGATCAACTTCAAGTTTACCCTTCGAAAAGAAGCTCTGTCCTAGAAAATGATGACCATAAGCATCAGTTCTCAGATTACTGAGGGACTGGCAAGTTGGCATAGCAGAGACCGGAAACAGAAGACCATCTTTTAAAACAATTTTATTGAGGTATAGCTAATTTACAATGTGTTAATTTCTGCTGTACAGCAAAGTGATTCAGTTATACACAGACATATTCTTTTTCATATTCTTTTCCATTACGGTTTATCACACAAGAGTGAAGATAGGTCCCTGCACTATATATACAGTAGGATCGTCTTGTTTATCCATTCCATATATAATAGTTTGTCTCTGCTAATCCCAAACTCCCAATCCTTCCCTCCCCCACCCCTTCCCCCTTGGCAACTACAAATCTGTTCTCTATATCTGCTCTTGTTTCGCAGATAAGTTCATTTGTGTCGTATTTTACATTCCACATATAAGTGACATCATATAGTTATCTGTCTTTGTCTGACTTACTTAGTATGATAATCTCTAGGTCCATCTATGTTACTGCAAATGGCACTGTTTCATTCTTTTTAATGGCTGAGTAATATTACACTTTATATATGCACCGCATCATCTTTATCCATTCCTCTGTCGATGGGCATTTAGGTTGTCTTAGCTATGGTAAACAGTGCTGCTATGAACATAGGGGTGCATGTATCTTTTCTATTTAGTTTTGTCTAAGTACATGACCAGGAGTGGGATTGCTGGATCATATGGCAACTCTATTTTTAGTTTTTTTTAAGGCATCTCCATACAGTTTTTCACAGGGGTTGTATTAAAATTTACATTCCCGGAGTTCCTGTCGTGGTGCAGTGGTTAACAAATCCGACTAGGAACCATGAGGTGCGCGTTCGATCCCTGGCCTCGCTCAGTGGGTTAATGATCCGGCATTGCTGTGAGATGTGGTGTAGGTCGCAGACGCGGCTCGGATCCCATGTGGCTGTGGCTGTGGCATAGGCTGGTGGCTACAGCTCCGATTAGACCCCTAGCCTGGGAACCTCCATATGCTGCGGGGGTGGCCCAAGAAATGGCGAAAAGACAAAAAATAAAAAATAAAAAATAAAATAAAATAAAATTTACATTCCCACCAACAGTATAGGAGGGTTCCCTTTTCTCCACACCCTCTCCAGCATTTATGTGTAGACTTTTTGTAGATGGTCATTCTGATGGGTATGAGGTAGTACTTCGTTGTAGTTCTGAGCTGCATTTCTAGAGAGACACTTTTTACCTCCCACAATAATTAGCTTTCACAAAGAATCAAATATTCAAATACCCACAGGAGTTCGGCAGCTAATATAAAAGAATGCAGCCAACAAACACCTAATGACCAGTGAGAGCTATTATTTCCTTCCTTCCACCAAAAAAAAAAATTTCACTGGCTCCCATTCTTCTTGAAACATATAACCCTCTCAATATAACCCACTTTTGATGGACATGGATGCCAAGAAATATTTTCTATTATAAGAAAAAGAGTGAAGAAATGGCTCAGAGTTGGGAAGACAGTGGGAATGATAAGGGGCTATGGAGACTTCAGCGGGTACATGCCCTAAGGAAAGGGCCGCCACTAATCAGTTTCAGTAGATCCATGTCAGGATGGAGTGAGGCTCTGGGGTCAACAGATCTTCAGAAGTCTCAAGAAGAATGAGAAACCCAGATGATGTGTGTGGGAGAGAAAAACATCTCCCAGGATTTAAAATCTTCGTTCAGGAGTTCCCATTGTGGTGCAGCAGAAACGAATCCAACTAGTATCCATGAGGATGCAGGTTTGATCCCTGGACTCACTCAGTGGGTTAATGATCCGACGTTGCTGTGAGCTGTTGTGTAGGTCACAAATGCAGCTTGGATCTGATGTTGCTGTGGCTGTGGTGTAGGCCCACAGCTGCAGCTCTGATTCAACCCCTAGCCTGGGAACTTCCATATGTCGCAGGTACCACCCTAAAAAAAATGCATAAATAAAATTTTAAAATAAAATCTTTGCTCGAAGTTTTTTTTAAGTACTGTTAAGTCAAAGGAGTTCTAGCCTCTACAAGCAAACCATGACCTTTAGCTTACACTATAGACCCTAATAAACAATGTCAATTTCAGGCCTTCCTAGGGAATGTTGCATCAAATGCAGAACCTGCTATCTGATTATACAAATTTTTCCTTAATTAATTAAATCTTAGTAGTTCATTTAAAGTTGAACATTTACCGAAGACCAGAGAATTACTGCTGACAAATATGAATGAAACTTATAATAACATTACCACTTATTTAAGCTCCAACAACTTTACAAATGGAGATGCTGAGGTCCAGACAAATAAAAAGACTTTGCTAAGCTACCCTGCTGGTTAGTGGAGCAGAGGCCTAATTCAAACCCAGGTCTTCCCACTCCTAAAATCCACATTCTCTCCACTTCCAAGGGCTACCATGCCAAACCAAGTTAGTTTAAGGAATACAAAGAGCAAACTAAAAGCCCCGAGTACTTTCTGAACAAGCTATAAGTGGTAGCTGTTATTATCACATGAAATATTAGCTGTCCATCTCAACCCATACTCCTTACATCTTTTATCAGTCTATGAAGAAGTCAAGCTTTCACAAGCCCTGCGGACACTGTGCCTATAATTACTGCTCAACCACTGGGTGGGGACCCTGGGAATGGTCTTCGGAGGCCTGCCCCTGGCCCTTTCGTTAGCTGGAAGAACTCACACACTGTTAGCCTGGCCACCTTTCTGGGTCAGATGACCAGGTTCTCACCGGTCTTGGATTAGTAACCAAGAGAGTACCTGACACAAAAGAGAAGACAAGGGTTCAAACGTGGTTTCACTGAGTTGACTGATCCTGGAGATGGTACCTAATCACTCTGTGCCTCACCATTCTCATCTGTAAAATGGGTATAACAGACCATGGCCTGTAGGGCGACTGGAAGGATGGAATAATCTGCAGGGAAAATATCACATTGCTGGGCCCAGGTAAACACTCATTGTTTACCTGACCTGTCAAGGTCCAAGGCTTAGCACAGGGGGCAGGCTTATCCTAGAATCCACCTACTCCAGTGCTTTTTCTTCTCTCCCCTGTCTCCACCATCTTGTCCCACAAAGCCCCCTTATCTCTTTTTCCATCTGGCAGATCTGGAAGCACCCTGCCTACCTTTCACCAGCATCAAGGTTTGGTGTCCAGTTTTACAGTCAGAACAATTACTGTCTTTTCGGGGAAGTATCACTCACACTCCTTCCACCCAGAAATCCTGACCCTTTACTCCTGTCCCCACCCCCACCCTCCCGCATCAGAGATATTTGCAGAGGACATTATCCATCAATTCAACCTGCTGTCTCATATTTCTCCTCCTTCTTACTCAGTCTGAAAATATTCTACATTCAGTTACACAAATTTAAAAAATGGAGCCCAACCGCACAGAGGTGAAGACAGGGCTGGTTCATCATATGCAAATGAGCTCTGGTCCTCCCTCCTCCGGTGCCAGTGCAGACATCAACAGTCAATCACATTGAGTGTTTTTCAGCTGACCCAGACCAGGCTCCAAAACCCCTCTCCCAGCTCTCCAGGCAGGCACCACCCAGCAGTCAGAGCTTCCATGGGAGATGAAATCCACTTACTGAGTTTAGGAAGCCTTAAATCAGACTAGGACTCTAAAATCATGTATTGTGGAGTTCCCTGGTGTCCCAGCACCCTAAGGATCCAGCATTGTCACTGCAGTGGCTAGGGCTGCTGTTGTGTCACGGGTTTGATCCCTAGCCCAGGAAGACTAGAGAAAAGAGAAAAAAAAACAACAACCATGCACTATGTACAGCCAGAAAAGAGAAAAACAACAACAACCATGCACTATGTACAGCAGAGAATAATCACTTACATCGCAGTAAGCACTTTGTAGGTAGTGAATAAATATGGTTTAATGCTTCGTGCACAGCATGCTATGTCCCTATAAAGTGTTCAAAAATTACAGAACTCTAATTAAGTGGTTTGTTTGGGGAACAACCTCAAATTGTAATGTTCTTGTTAATACAAATTTCAGTAGAAAACTCTTTACACTTAAATTTACTAAAAACTCTCCAAAAATTATACCAACATACACCGTTGGCTTAGTAAGTATTATGTACTATATATTTTATTTCAATGATTAAAGATCTTGCATGAGCTAGGGTTATAATTTTTTGGGTTTTTATTACTGCTATTACTCCTACTGCTGCTGTTTATGATGATGTAATAGGAATAACAGATAAAACACTGAGTGCTTCCTATATACCAGGCAGTCTATATGGAATATGTCATTGAAGGAATCTTCAACCTTCACAGCAACCCCATACACAAGGTACTGCTCCTGTCCCACTTTACAAATGAAGAGGCAGAGGCTACTTGCCTAAGACCATGCCCCTCACCAATGGCAGACTAGGATTTGGGCCAAGCCCCGCCCCAGTCATGACCACTGTAGTCAATGGGCTACGCTGTTTCATCTATCCAATGGCAGATCTCCAAAGATAAGGCAGAAGCAAGCACTTTGGAATGTAAACTGACTCCAGGATTAAATATATCAGCAGACATTCAACACAAAGACCTACTGGACAATGCAAAATAAATAAAAGATTTTAAAAAGAAAGAAATAAAAGGGAGTTCCCCGTTGTGGCTCAGTGGTTAACGAATCCGACTAGGAACCATGACGTTGTGGTTTCCATTCCTGGCCTCACTCAGTGGGTTTAAGGATCCCGCGTTGCTGTGAGCTGTGGTGTAGGTTGCAGATGCAGCTCAGATCCTGTGTTGCTGTGGCTCTGGCATAGGCATGCAGCTACAGCCCCGATTGGACCCCTAGCCTGGGAACCCCCATATGCTGTGGGAGCAGCACTAGAAATGGCAAAAAGACAAAAAAAAAAAAAAGACAATACGGCCCAAACCTCCTGCCAACTGGGGGTCCAGGCTTATGAAAATGGCCAATTTCTAGTCAAAGGAGCTGTCACAATGAATGTAATTACTAAAGCCAAGAACCTGGAAGCTTCACTCCACATGGAATGTCATGAATGAAGGCCATACTCCCACTCTTTGTGCAACCCACAGAAGGAAAAGAAACTACTCAAAAGCTATGTTGGCTGCGTTGCTTGGGGGTTCTTGTTTGGCTTTTGTTTATCATTTCAACTTGTTTTATTTGAAATCAGATTGTGTTCATAAACCAATTTAAGTCAGATATTAGAGTCACAAACTCTTTTCCCAACTAAGCTGCATATAGGTAGTGTATTTTTTAATTTACTTTAAAAAAATTATAGTTGATTTGTAATGTGTTAGTTTCAAGTGTACAGCATAGTGATTCAGTTATACATGTACATATATCTATTCTTTTTTAAATTCTTTTCCCTTATAGGCTATTACAAAAGATTATCATTCTCTGTGCTGTATAGTAGGTCTTGGTTGGTTGTTTTGTTTTGTTTTTCTGGCTGCACCCACGGCATGTGGAAATTCCTGGGCCAGAGATTAAACCAGAGCCACAGCAGTGACAATAACAAATCCTTAACTAGTAGGCCACCAGGGAACTCCCAGTTGTTTTGTTTTTAGTATTTGATTGGTATGTAGCAATAGCTGCTGACTTCAACTACATATATTTGCATTTACCAAATACCACTGAACTGACCTGTCAAGCAAGTCACCTCTTACTCCCACCCCTCCACTCCCAAAGCCACTAGAGCCAAGGGGACAAAAAGCCATTTCCAGATCTGGGCTATCACCAGCAGGAAATGGAAAATGCATCCTGAAGCAGTAGAACTGGCCTCAGTCACAGCCAAGGTTCCATTTCCGCTTTGGGAGCTCTGAGGGGATACTGGCAGGACGCCCATGAAGGTCCCACAACAAGGCAGACACACCCCAATACACAACATGCCTCCTGGTCAACTCTTGGGGGTCAGCTCCAAGAAACCTCCTTTGGGGTTTTTTCAGTTACTAAGCCAGCCCTAAAGAGTCAGGTTCCCTCAGAAAGAAATAAGCTGTCAATGGTAACACAAAGGATCAGATCTAGGAGAACAGCTAAACTGTTCCAGAGTGTCCCAGGGGCCATTCCAGGCTAGAAGTGCCTGGGATCACATTGGGGGACCTTCTCTGCTGGCATCTAGTTCAACTTTCAGACCTACAGCAGCAGAGCTGTCATGAGTCCCAAAGGAAAACATTCAATTAAGTACTGTTGTTCCTAGTCTGACTTCTTCTTTAGGGTTCGGGAGGAGAAAAAACAAAAAATCAAACATAAAAGAAATAACAACATTAACTTTAAATGACCACAGTCGGCGAGTTCCTGCTGTGGCACAGTAGGATCAGCAGCACCTTGGGAGCTCTGAGACACAGGTTCGAGACTCAGCCCTGTAGAGAGGTTCCAGTGCTGCGGCAGCTTCAGGTTAGGTTGCAACTGTGGCTCAGATTTGATGATCCCTGGCCCAGAAATTACCACAGACTGGTTCCTGAGGAACTAGCCTGTGCTGGCAGATGGACTCGGAGAAGCCTAAAGAGAACAAGAGGGAAACCACTGCTTTCAAGGAGACTGCTCAGGTGCAACTTCACCAGCCCCGGCTCCACCTCTCCTAGCAACTCCAATCACCAATCCAAAATTTGGCAGCGGTAAATACCAACTGCTATTGGTCTAAAAACATCAAAAAAGGTTCAATGACATGATAATGAAAGACAACTAGAAAGAAGCCCCCAAAAGACAATCATACATAATCAGAAGTGGAAAAGTTCCCTCACCTGTTAATAAGCATGAGTCATTTCATAGAGAAAAAAAAAAAACAAATTTTCACTAAATTTCTAATTTGGAAAGCTAGTCAGGAGTTCCCATTGTGGCTCAGTGGGTTAAGAAACTAACTAGTATCCATGAGAACACGGGTTCAATCCCTGGCCTCACTCAGTGGGTTAAGGATCTGGCATTGCCACAAGCTGTGGTGTAGGCCAGTGGCTGTAGTTCTGATTCAACCCCTAGCCTCTGAACTTCCATATGCAGCGGTACAGCCCTAAAAAGAGGAAAAAGTAAAGAAAAGAAAAGAAAGCTAAGATCCCTTTTCACAAAGTAGATAAATGGAATAATACATAAAATTTTTTCATCTTTTTTTAAAATGATTTTTATTTTTTCCATCATAGCTGGTTTACAGTGTTCTGTCAGTTTTCTACTGTACAGCAAGGTGACCCAGTCACACATACATATGTACATTCTTTTCCTCGCATTATCCTCCATCATAAGTGACTAGATATAGTTCCCAGTGCTATACAGTAGGGTCTCATTGCTTATTCACTCCAAAGGCAACAGTTTGCATCTATTAACCCCAGACTCCCAGTCCATCCCAGCCCATCCCAGTCCATCCCACTCCCTCCCCCTCCCACCTGGCAACCAAAAGTCTGTTCTCCAAGTCCGTGAGTTTCTTTTCTGTGGAAAGGTTCATTTGCGCCATAGATTCCAGACATAAGTGATATCATATGGTATTTGTCTTTCTTTTTCTGACTTATTTCACTTAGTATGAGAGTGTCTAGTTGCTGCAAATGGCATTATTTTGTTTTTTTATGGCTGAGTAATATGCCATTGTGTATATGACCACATCTTCTTAATCCATTCATCTGTTGATGGATATTTAGGTTGCTTCCATGTCTGGGCTATTGTGAATAGTACTGCAATGAACATACAGGTGCATGTGTCTTTTTCAAGGGAAGTTTTGTCAGGATACAAGCCCAAGAGTGGGATTGCTGGGTCATATGGTAGTTCTATATTTAGTTTCCTAAGGTACCTCCATACCGTTTTCCATAGTGGTTGTACCAATTTACATTCCCACCAACAATGTAGGAGGGTTTCATTTTTTCTACACCCTCTGCAGCATTTGTTATTTGAGAATAATATATAAAATTGATCACAGAGGGAGTTCCTTGTTGTGGCTCAGCAGAAACAAATCCGACTAGTACCCATGAGGATACGGGTGTGATCTCTGGCCTGGCTCAGTGGGTTGAAGACCCTGAGTTGCTGTGACTGTGGTATAGGCTGGCAGCTGCAGCTCTGATTTGACCCCTAGCTTGGGAACTACCATATGCCACAGGTGCAGCCCTAAAAACAAAACAAAACAAAACAAAAAAGATCACAGAAAAATAATAAACACAGGAACATGATTTATATCAGAACTTCAGTTTTCAGCTAACCCTGTGACTAAACTAACAAGCATTAAAGCCACTCCTACTGAAAAACTAATGTAACAGGGTCTCCTTCTGAGTTTAGAGGGTATCTTTCTTAAAAGTTAACATTTACAAGCTGAACTAATAATCCGTGACCCCATTTTTTTCAAATCTGCATTTCAAAATAAAATGTTTCAAACTTTCACATATAATAACCACTGTCATGTCACTTTTTATGTCAAAAGTGAAACATTTCACTAAGAATCCAGATTTTTTCTATGTCACCCATTTCTAACTTTATTGAAAAAATCCACAATTCTTTTCAGAACTTTTTATAAATGAAACATGAAAAAAACCTAAAGAAGAAATATTCTTTTGAGTTAGTATCTCACACTGGTTCCTGCAGAACTGTTAGTTTGTTTTGTTTTTGTTTTTGTTTTTTTTCCACAATAGTTGTTCTCTGGTTTGGATCAAAAAATTGAAAAAATACAGAAGGAAAAAAAAAGGACTCAATCAAGCTTACAATCCTGCAGTGTGGAAACCACCTCATACTTTTATAGATAGTTGTCAAAATTTAGTTTCCTCAAAGAGAATGAAATATTTATTTGTCTTAACACAAACTGATTGTAAAAAGCCCCTAATTTTGTAAAAAAAGTCCATGCCCTTGTTTATATTAACAAGTTCAAAATATCACAGAATGGGAAAAATATCAAATTTGGGAAATATTAAAATGAACTAGAAAAACTGAGATCAGGTCTTCACTTGGGGTATTGATAAATCTCCCTTTCTACTAATGGACCTTATTATACATTGACTATAACTCCATATAATTCCATATCCAGCTGCTGACTTTAAGACTCTGGAAATTCACCCATAATCTTTCCAATTAAAAGGGAGAAATGGGGAGTTCCCGTCGTGGCGCAGTGGTTAACGAATCCGACTAGGAACCATGAGGTTGCGGGTTCGGTCCCTGCCCTTGCTCAGTGGGTTGACGATCCGGTGTTGCCGTGAGCTGCGGTGTAGGTTGCAGACGCGGCTCGGATCCCGCGTTGCTGTGGCTCTGGCGTAGGCTGGTGGCTACAGCTCCGATTCGACCCCTAGCCTGGGAACCTCCATATGCCGTGGGAGCGGCCCAAGAAATAGCAACAACAACAACAACAAAAAAAAGACAAAAAAGACAAAAAAAAAAAAAAAAAAAAAAAGGGAGAAATGCCATCAATTAGTCCTTCTCTTTCAACCCTCATCTTGCATGCTCCGGTTGAACTGTGTACTCCTCACCCTAAAAGATGGTGAAGTCCTAACCCCCCTTGCCCCCCAGGTACCTATGAATGTGACCTTATTTGGAAATAGGATCGTTGCAGATGATAAGAGTTCAGATTATGTCACTAGGGTAGGCTCAAGGTCACTATGACTGTGTCCTTACAAAAGAGGGAAGTGTGGGCACAGAGACAGACACACACAGAAGAGGAATGCCATGTGGACATAAAACGAATATCGGGACCATAATCTACATGCCAAGGAATGCCAAAGATCGCCAGCGAGTCTCAGGAACTTAAAGGCACAGAACGGTCTCCCTCACAGCCTGCAGAAAGGAGGCAACGCTGCCAACACTCTGATCTTCACTTCTGCCTCCAGAACTGTGAGACAAATTTCAGTTGTTTAGGGAGTTTCCATTGTGGCACAGCAGAAACAAATCTAACTAGTATCCATGAGGATGAGGGTTCCATCCATGGCCTTGCTCAGTGGGTCTGGGATCTGGCATTGCTGTGGCTGTGGCATAGGCCAGCAGCTATAGCTCTGATTCAGCCCTAGCCTGGGAACTTCCATATGCCCCAGGTGTGGTCCTAAAAAACAAAAATTTCTATTAAGCCTGGCAATTCTTGGTATTGTGATAATGGCAGCCCTAGAAAAACAACATAGCTTTCCCCAGTCGCACATTCATTCCCTTACAAAAACATCCTCATCCATGTGCCCCCAACTTACTCCTGCTTCTCCTGATTATTTCTTACCTGCTCACCCTCAGCTTACTTCTTCCCTCAACTCACCCCACACTCTCCCCACCAGTGCCCTTCAGCACTGTCTCTCGTCAGGGTACCACTGGCATTGTAAAAGGGGCAGCTCTCATGGGGAACGGGCCAGGACACTGCAGGACCTCCAGCGTCCCTATATTCTCATCTTCCCACAGCAGAGGAACTCTGTTCTAGAAGCATTGGAGCCACCTGTCCACCAGATTTTGACTCAGGGGCCCACCATCTATTGCACGTGATCTCAGATCAGTTAACTTCAGCCCCTCTACCTGCGAACTGAGAATAAACCTTGCCATGTGACTCAGGCTTTTGTTAACGAGTCTAGCAAGCTCAGGCTTACTCTCACTAGCTCCGTCTGGCATTAGAATCACTTAGGAATTAAAGTGCATTCTGTTCTACATGGTCACATCCTGAATTTAAGTGCCTTGGAACTCCTTCTGGAAGCTCCCTTACACAAGTGAAGCTTCACAGTACATCCTATAGAGATGAAACTGATGACTGCATGTTTAAAAGTTTTAAGTCATGCAAAGCAGAGCATGGGTATGTCTTTCTACAGCTAAAACAAACAGGACAGGAGTTTCTTTTTTTGGCTGGGTTAATAAACCCAACTAGGATCCATGAGGATGTGGGTTCAATCCCTGGCCTTGCTCAGTGGGTCAGGGATCTGGCGTTGCTATGAGCTGTGGTGTAGATCGCCGATGTGGCTTGGATCTGGCATGGCTGTGGTATAGGCTGGCAGCTGTAGCGCTGGTTCCCCCCTGCGGCTGGGAACCTCCATATGCCGCAGGTGTGGCCCTAAAACAACAAAAAGGAAAAAAAAAATCTGGACAACTCTGAGCAGTTTCCGTGTGCTTCCCTCCACTCCCACCCTCACCTGAAAACATAGCTACAGACAGGGGCAAAGGTCCATGTCTTCCAACTCCGCTTCCAATTTCTCTGTACCTTGTCCTCCCCATAACTGTTCCCTCCAACATCCAGGGACATGCCAGGGCTGTCTAGTTCATCTCACCTCATCCCGTGGAAATACCCCCCAAGCTGAATGAAGGAACATTCGCCCTCCATGTTCCTTGATGAGATAGTTTGCATCCCAACCCTGTGGGCTGTGGAGAGTCGGCACTGATTTGTGCCACTGAAGCCAGAGTCTGTGTCTGCTCTCCTGACCGTCATCTGCACCTAGCACCAAACAGCACCTAACAGCTTGCCTGGTTCTTAATAGGTTTTTCAATGATGGCCTGATAAGTGGCTGCCATCGACCAGGGCATGAATGAATATCCAGCTGAATGGACACACCAATAAAGACAGTCAGGAGTCAGGAGACCCCGCTTCCCTTTAACCCTTAGCTCTGCACTGACTGACATAGACAACATCAGGGCAAGTCACTTAGTCTCTATGCCCAAACGTCCTTGTCTGTGAAATGAGGTGGCTGGACACCTCACTACAAAATCTCTTTGGGTACTTTGCAGCTCTAACAACTGAGCCCAAGAACTTTTAACAGAAAGAGAAACACTTTTGAGAAATTTTGGTCAAGGCAAGCAGAAGGGTAAAGGATTCTCTGAAATCACATACCAGGGGTCCCACCCTGCCAGACAGCACCTTGTTCCCTGGGGACCAAAGGTTCCAGACTGCAGGCCAGCTACAGATCTTGATGACCTCTCTGAGATGCTGAGCACTAGGAATTTTGTTGCTTTTTTTTTTCTTTTGTTTTTAGAGCCACACCCATGGCATATGGAGGTTCCCCGGCCAGGCCAGGGATTTCAACTACAGCTTCAGCTGCCGGCCTACACCACTGCCACAGCAAAGCGGGATCTGAGCCACATCTTCGACCTACACCACAGCTCATGGCAACGCTGGATCTCCAACCCACTGAGTGTGGACAGGGATCGAACCCACATCCTCATGGATACTAGTCAGGTTTATTTCCAATGCACCACAGGGGGAACATCAAAAGTTTGTTTGTTATCATGGGCTGTTCTCAAGGACTTTCAAGTCCACCCTGTCCTCAAAAGAAGTCCATGAGGACCCTCACTGCCTGCCCCTCCCACCTAAGGCTCCTCCCTCTCTAGCCTGAACTAGGTGGGCTTGGCATCCAAATCCAGTATCAATCCTTCTCTCTGCCGTCTGCCTAAGGCTCCCACATGCATATTTTATGATTTCTGGCACATTTCCTCCTTATCTGACATCCTGCAAAGCATCCCTCTGCCGCCTATATTATTTCTATCTCCTGTAAGAATGTTCCTGAAAGAAGCATGTGTCCTTGGGCTGTACTTTATCACTGGCGGTTTCACCTTTCCTATCTTATTTTGCTGCCTGGTCCCCACCTGAATTCCTTAAGGACAGAAACCACACCCTCTTCATGCCTCCAATTCCCAGGAGACCAAGAACAGGGCTGGGCCAGGAGCAGACCCTCAAAAATGCTTGCTGAATGAATGAAATCATTGGCTAATTTCAATGCTTTGAAATGTAAAAGTCAGAGAAATATATTTCCTGGATAAAATTACCAGGACGCAGAGTAAGTTAAATTTTAAAACGGCCCTTCTGTGACTGCACTTTTTCCTTATGACTGAAATAAAATGCCCTTCACTAGGATGTGAATGACAGCAACACAGTCACCTGCATAAGAAATCTGACTTTAGTTCCTTCTGTGGCACAGTGGGTTAAGAATCTGACTTCCAAAAAAAAAAAAAAAGAATCCAACTGCAGTGGCTCAGATTGCTTGGGAGGTGTGGGTTCAATCCCTGGCAGAGGGTTAAAAGATCCAGCACTGCTGCAGCTGTGATGTAGGTCACAGCTGAGGCTCAGATTCAATCCCTGGCCCGGGAACTTCCATAGGCTGTCCTGACTTTCAAGCTAGCATAATAGCTTTTATTTCCTAGTAAAAGCAGATTTTACCTGGAGTTAGGGAAAAGGGCAAGCACCCCTTGGTGTTAATTATTCCAACCACCACTGCTAGGTGTTGAAGCTAGAGAGTCCTGGGAAATCAGAACAAGACTTGAGGATTTTTCCCTAAAGGGGCTGTTTAACAAAACAAACAAACAAACAAACAAATCTATTGGTGATTAGGGCAGAGCAGCTTTTTGGGAATTCCTGGGACTTAGCTAAGCCTACTTCTAGTCACATCCCTTCCTTATAGTTTCAACTCCAGCTAAAATCAAATTGACTTGGGAATCAAATCATTTGCTCTCCCATGTGCTTGCTGATCACCTAAGGAAACAAAGTTGGTCAACACAACACTGCCTACCTGAGAGTGGAGGGGAGAACAAGTGCCAACACAGCCCAATATACTCAATACAGCACAATGCCACCAGTCTCAGCTGGCCTCTTCTGCTCAGTAGTTGACCTAAACAACTTCATTATCTCTTAGAAATCATTACTCTTGCCTATAAGCTAGCATAAGCTATCATCACCAAAAATATCGATATTACATAATTACAGAAACACTGTATACTGACATAGGACATAATATTACAATTGGAGAGACTGAATGACTGAGGATTGTCTGAGACCTGGGAAGATCAGACACATTAAAATAGATAGTTTTATCATATTTTATGTGTTTATGGGCTGTCCCATATGTGATCACAGAGTCCATCTTCCAGCTCAAACCCTATCATGTTAGAACACATACTACCGGCTGGGGCAGAGAGGAGACCTGAGATAGCCCTGTAAAGACCAAAGGAAGAGAATAAATTCACTTTGATACCAACATGTGCATTGTTAATGCGAAAGAAGCCATTATAGGGATTTATCTACATTTCCTCAACTACCAAGTCCAAGCACCTTCAAGCTAGGATAAAATGCTGAGTTATTTACCACAACCCTTCATTCTAAGGACAAGAAACTCAGACAGAGATGAGGCAACACCCACTGCCTCAATGCTTGGGTCCCTCAAGACTAGCTTCATGTGCAAAACACCTAACATTAAATTTAAAAATTAAAAAGGCACACAGCAGGCAGGCAATTACTATCTGTTAATGGAATTGAGGAAACAGATGCAGAGTTCGAGAACTCTCTTGATATACTACCTACTGAACGAATAAGTCAAGTCACTGCATCCAACCAATTTTGACTTTGACTTGTTCATCATAAATAGTGCAGGCTTCTTTATACTATAAAGCATCCTTTCTGCAGTCAGTAAAACGCTATTACAGTAACTATATAAGTGTGCAGGTCCATGATGAAACCTAAAACTTTGCATCACTCTCATGAAGGAGTGAATTTGAAAAAAATCTATCCACGAAACAGTATGGAGTTTCCAAATACATGAAGTGTAACTTCAGTGGAGAAATCTATAAAAGGCAGGTATGACTAAGCAGCCACAAATAACAAGAAACACCAAAACTATCTAGGTCTGGGGACCAGGACATGCCTGCATATAAAGATAAACTGAAGTTTCCCATCTATTGTTACTAATGCAAAAAAAGGGCTTTTTTTTTTTTTTCCTTCCAGAAGTCAATTCCTTTTTAAATTAAAAATCTCACTGATGTGTTGCAAATTATTTCATTCCATCCTCCATCTCTTCTGCTTCAGAAAACAAATTCTGGAAAAATCTGGTTGAGTTGCTGGGCAGGCAACTAAGTGACCAGACCATATTTTAAGCAATCAATAATGCACTTTTTGATGTATTTGACTATGCCTCACTAAAGAGGCTCTTAAATCTATAGTTTAAACCTGTAGTTTAACTCTTAGTTAAGGTAACCAAATCTTAATAATCATGTAAACACATTGGTCCAGTCTTAATGGGCTATCAAATACATGACTGAATTTTCCTTAAAATCTGACATCCACCTACGTAACTTCTTCCTCCCAAAATTCTTTCTTAAAAAATTCAAGAATATCGACCAAAAAAAAAAAAAAAAAAAAGCTTAATATAATTAAAGAGACCACAATTTATATATTTCAAGATGAAACTAACTAACATTTCAGGGGGAAAAAAACGCACCAAACGCACCACGTTTACATAGATATAAAAATATAGCACCCTAGGCAAAAAAAACAAAAAAAAGGAGAAAACAAACCAAAAACCCGGGCACGACAGGACAAACCTGGTTGGCCACCCACTTTTCGCTGGTATAAAACTGAAGAAACGCGCTTGGTGCCGGGTATGGGGTGGGGAGCAATTCCCACTTAAACTTGGTTCACTAGGGAGGCAGGTTAGCAAACCCAGCAGCCTAACAAGCTCCCTAACAAAACATAACCAAGCTGAAATTCCCAAATCGGCAAGAACTAACACCAAGGGAAGTGGGACCCACGAAGCTCTCGCCCTCCCCCCAAATTCCCAAGCCCCACAACTGGAGCTAGGGGCTCCCTGCCGAGTCCATTTCCCCGTCTCCTAGCAGGCCGAGCAGGGTGGGCACGTGGGTGGGTCTGGGGTACCCCATCCACCTCTGCTCCCCGCCCTATTCATTGTTGTCCAAGTGCAGTGGATCACCTGCCGGGCGCGGGCTCCCGCCGCCGGACGCGCCGCGAGCGGAGACTCTCACGGGCAAGCGCCGCGCGCTTCCTGCAGGACCCGCGCCCTACGCCCCTTACCCCAACAGAGCCGACACCGGCCAGCGGCCGGTCCCCTAAGTGCTCACCGCCACGAAGCCCGAGGAGGAGGCGATGAACACGCGGATGACCATCCTTTCGCCGCGCCGGGACAAACCGTCTGTCCCAGCGGGCTCCGGGCAGGCGCGGACGCGGAGGCAGAACTCGACTGAGAGCCGCCGCTGCCGCCTTCGCCACCACCGCCGGGCACAGCACTCTGAGCCGGGACGGTCGCAGGGAACCGGCTCCCTCCCGCCGGGTCCGCAGATGAAAGCTCAGAGCTTCCCGGCCGCCAACCGAGGTAAGGAGGAGGGGGAGGGGTGGGGCGGCAGCGGGCCGCGGAGCGTGCTGGGAGTTGTAGTCCCGGTCCCCTTCCTGAGTGGCGGGTGGACTGAGCTCCTTGCAGCCGCCTGCTTACTGCGCGTGGATCCCGGACCCTCGCGGGTAGAGAAGAACAGCCGAGGCCGGGAAGGAGCTGTGACAGGGGTGGCCGGGATCCTGGCGAGACCAGGGGGAAAAAAAGAAAACTAGGCGAGAATAGCCTGGTTCAAAGTCCAGGGTTGGGTGCTGTGTTGTGATTTACTGGCTTGGAGCATCCCCACCCAGAGACGTCAACAGACACCGTGGAGCCCGCAGAGACCTAAGTCTCCTGGCCGCCTGCGCGCCGTGCGAGCCCCAGGGACCCGCAACCGGCGGGGTGGCGCGGCCGGGCGCCCGGGAGGGGGTGGAGGGGCCGGCGTGGGGGGACGACTGGGCGCTCCTCTGTTTTCCCATAGGCTCTGGAGATTGCAGGAAGGTGATTGAGGGTAAATGAGCGGAATTCGGTTTTTTTGTTGGTTTTTTTTTTTTTTTTTTTTTTTTTTTTTTGGTAGACGTTGAAAATTAGAAACCCAGGTGAAAGCACAACCGATATTTTATTTTTCTAGCAAACTTGTAATTGTAGTAGAAAAAAACACCAAGCGAAATTAGAATCCTGCTATCAACATCGGGAATCAGGACCCCACCCGCCGCTCCCCCTTCCTTACACAATGGCTTCGCCTTTCTGCACCTAATATTTACAGTTGAGCCAAATCTGTGCCTTTTTCAGACCTGCTGCGCATTCCAGCGCAGTCTCCCAGGAGGATGCTGTTAAATAAAAAGCTTTTATATAGTTGCTAATAGTTTAGGAATAGTTCTTCAGCAAGCGTTTTCTGTTTCACAAAAGCGCAAGCTTCTCACAGCTCCGAGAAAAAGAACCAGTTTTCTCTGCATTACTTACTGTATTTACTTTCTTCCTTTCAGCAGGGGAGCTTTGCCAGAGGTCTGGGAACAACGTTAATTAATAGTTTGGGAAGAAAGAAATTAGATGATGAGGTCTCTGGCTCTTTGGTAGATTTCTTGCACAAACGCGAATAGTTTTGAAGCATTTGTTTTTTTAGAGCTATTTTGAATATTTCAAGGGTATAACCTTCCCTATTATTTATTGGAGGTCATTCCATTTTCCTTTTTTTTTTTTTAATTTAGTGCAATAACAAGATACAGTCCTAATGGGACTTTATTTCTTCTTCCTGTTCAACCATTTTAAATATAAATTGTGCTGGCTGTAAATCCTCTCTCTGCAAATGTACTTTTATTTGGCTACTGTAAATGCAGAAATATTTATAATTTAAAATAATTTTATTAAGGTAGATACTGTATACTCCATATAAATGCAGTTTATAAAAGTGTAAGTTTTCTTCAGTTTGGAATTGCTCAGCTTTGATGATATGGTTAAATGCAACAAATGAGAACTCAGAGTCTATCCTCTCTGACAGGTACCAGAGCGCATGAAAAGCGCATAAGTCATTTCCTCTGTCAGCAAGAGCATCTATGGACTGCAAAGGAAAAAGACAGATACGGAAATAGCGACAGAACAAGACACGCTGTACCAATAGAGTGTTGTGTGGATATAAAGGAAAGAGGGGAAAGATAGCCTTGTAGAAGAGACTTTGAGGGATCAGATGATGCTGGCAGGCAGAGGGAATGTAGAACAGAGAGGGCAGAGTCTGTGGGAACAGCAAGGGCGTTGGTTCCACTTCAGGAAGGGCTGGGAGGGTGCTAACTGGGCACAGCGCTGAGAATACTTTTGGTTGAATACAAGAAGGGGCTTCTCACTGGATGTTCTGCCCAACTCCTTGCCCTTTTCTGGAATCTGTTCCTCCACCTTGATCCAAGAGGCTGTAAAGGTGCTTTCTCAGCACCCTCTGGTTCATAGAGCAAGACCAGAGCCCTGGCCATAGCTGATCTGTCTAGGGGAGAAGTTCTGAGCCAAGCAAGGCTGGGCAACATCTCTGCTTTAAGGATTTGGGGTTGGAACTAAGAAAGAGGGAGAGCTTGAACTTGATCTTGTGACATGGAAGCTCAGTGCTTTCAGAAGCCCTGTTCCAACATGAGAACCAGACAAACTGAGGAAAGGGGTCAGCAGGAAGAGAACAAAGCAAATGTGTGGAGAGTGACAAAGATGAGTTTCAGAGAGTCCTGATAATGCCTTAGGCCAGGAGCCCTCAAACTCTGGCCTGTGCGTCAAATCCAGCTGGTTATCTATCTTGTAAATAACGTCTTATGGGAACATCCTTGTCTATGGCAGAGTGACAGAAACCATGAAAAGCCTAACTATGCAAAGCCAAAGCTTTAGCCTGCAAAGCCTGAAACATTTAGTCTGTGGCCCTTTCCAGAAAAAGTTTGCCAATCCCTGTTGTGGTTCAACCTGTTCCTATATCCCTGCCCTTGAAGCATGGGTAAGATTTCCTGCATCCTTACCATAAATTCCTCATATTACCTGAGTCACCCCAAATAGGTTTCTGTTTTACGCAGCCAGAAGAGCCCTATCTGAGAAATGGTGCTTGATTTGTACACATTCTGAGGAAGAGAAGGCTATGAGCAAATCTGTACTTTGAGAAGATTACTCTGGTTATGGTTCTGTTTTGTTTGTTTTGTTTTTTCCCCACCCTGGGTGATGAGGTTTATCTCTAGAGCTTGTATTCAGGACAAAGCATAGCAGTCTAGGAACCCACAACAGCCAGTTATGAAGTTGAGACCCCAGGGAGTAACCAAGTAGCAAGCAATATGGGAGAGAAGCTAAGAGTCCAAGATGAAAGCACAGAGAGGATTCCGATGAAGATCTGACAGTTCAAGTCTGCAGGTAAAGCAGGTGGCTGAAACTTAAACACCCGACTCAGAAAATGGAGTAAGGCCTTAGGGAAGTTGCTCTGCATTGCCTAAGACTTAATCCCTTTTACAAGTCATGATAACCATCTGGGGAGAGTGGGGTTTTTTTCCTTAGTTTTATTGACCTATAATCAATATATGACATTGTGTAAATTTAAGGTACACAACATAATATTTGATATACATATATATTGTGAAATGATCACCATAGTAAGATTAGTTAACAAGCTCCAGTGTTTTAAAGCAGGGGTTCTTAACTTTTAGTAGTCTGGTGAAGTCTGTGGACCCTTTTCAAAAAAAAAAAGTTTCTATATACAGAAAATAAATGAAGATTATAAAGGAAACTGCTTATATTGCAAAACAGTTATCAATATTCAACAGATATATTTTGGATATTTAATGTGCTTACTTGTTTCTTAATGCATTAAATATCAAGATTTAGTAGTGTGTCAGTAGCCACTATGATTTTGAAGTATAATGGGGAAAAAAAATCAAATTTTGAGATACTTGGCAAAAATCGAAAAATGTTAAAAAACCTGTGACTTCTGTTGCTAATAAAGTCACAGATATTTGCTGCTAATACAATGGTTTACTACCTATATTTGTAATTGAAGAAATTGGTAAATTTCTATTAGAAATTAGTGAAAGTATAAAACTCTTATTTTTTTTCTCCTTGAAGTTCATGAACTCCCTAAATTCTATCCACAAGTCCCTTGTGGAAGAGGGGGGAGTTGTCAGTCCAATACGTGAAGAATCCCAAGTTAAGAAATCCTGGTAATGTCAGATGTTATTGATCTATTCCTCTGTTGGTGGACATTTGTGTTGCTTCCATGTTTTGGCTAATTGTAAATAGTGCTGCACTGAACATTGGGGTACATGTATCTTTTTTTTTTTTTTTTTTTTTTTTGGCTTTGTAGGGCCCCTCCTGCAACATATGAAGCTTCCCAGGCTGGGGGGAGGAGGGTCCAATCGGAGCTGCAGCTGCCGGCCTGCACAACACCTACAGCAATGCAGGATCTGAGCCTCCTCTGTGACCTACACAACTCATGGCTGCTGCACCTCAATGAGAACTCCAGGTGCATGTATTTTTTTTGTCTTCTTGAGGGCCGCACCCTCGGCATATGGAGGTTTCCAGGCTAGGGGTCTAATTGGAGCTATAGCTGCTGGCCTACACCACAGCAACACCAGATCCAAGCTGCATGTGCAGCCTAAACCACAGCTCACGGCAATGCCAGATCCTTATTAACCCACTGAGAGAGGCCAGGGATCGAACCTGCAACCTCATGGTTCCTAGTCAGATTCGTTTCCACTGTGGCACAACGGGAACTCCCTATGTATCTTTTTGAATTATACTTTTCTCTGGATAGATGCCCAGGAGTGAGACTACAGGATCATATGCCAATTCTGTTTTTGATTTTTTTTAAAGATACCTCTGTTCTCCATAGCGGCTGCACCAATTTAAATTCACACTTACAAGGTAAGAGTGTTCTCTTTTCTATACAACCTTTCCAGCATTTATTGTTTGTAGACTTTTTGATGATGGCCATTCTGACTGGTGTGAGGTGATACCTCATAGTGGTTTTGATTTACATTTACTCTAATAATTTGTGATATTGAGTATCTTTCATGTGCCTTTTGGCTGTTTGTGTATCTTCTTGAGAGAAATGTCTGTTTAGATCTTCTGCCCATTTTTTGATTGGGTTGTTTTTGTTTTTGTTTGATATTGAGCTGTATGAGCTATTTGTATATTTTAGAGATTAATCCTTTGTCAGTTGCCAATATTTTTCTTTCTTGAAATATTCTGATTTTTCAACATTGACTTGATTTTTAAGATCCGAGCCAACGAATCCAAAGCTGTATGCAAATCCTGTCTGGCCCCAGGGTTCTCCAGGTTTCTCCCTCCAGTGGAAAGAAAGAGCGGAACTCAGTGTATTTGGTCCCCAGTAAATCCACAAGAAGCACCAGCTGTGATTATAATAATGATTTGTTTTCATTGCTGACCTTTGTGAGAGCACTTCCCGAAGGAGGACTAGGCTGAAGTCAGATCACAGCGGCCTGAAAACCAACGGCTAATGAGGCTGTGGAGGCAATAATTTAGTCTTTTCTAATTGCAAGTTGAGGAGTGCTGAGAAGGTGAGCAAGGACAGAAGCTTGAAGGGGAATCCGGGAACAGAAACATTCTTCATTCACGTTTATCTTCAGATTAAAGGAAGAGGTCTTTTAAACAGGCCAGAATCCCAACTGTCCAGATTTTATGTTTAGAGTAGAAATGAATCTGATGGATAATTCTGTGTTATCAGAGCTGCTGTTCTTAACAGCACTTAATCCAGTACTATCTAGCGCCTAAGAATTTCACTTTTTAAGTTACATCAGTCACCACACACACCGTGCCTGTCACAATCCCTGCCCTGCTGCAGGCAGTTGCGCCTGCTGAGTTAGTGCTGTTTGTAGGTAACAGATTTATGGGAAAGGAGGTTATAAGCCAAAGGGCAGGAGTAGGTCACAATGGTTAAGGATCAGGCCTGGATTGCTGTCACAGCTCTAGGACCTTCCTTAGGCAGTTTATGTGGCTTCCTTTTTTTTTTTTCTTTTCTTTTTGCTTTTTAGGGCCGAACCCGTGGCATATGGAGGCTCCCAAGCTAGGGGTTGAATTGGAGCTACAGCTGCTGGCCTGCACCATAGCCACAGCAACATGGGATCCGAGCCATGTCTGTGACCTATACCACAGCTCATGACAACACTGGAATCTTAACCTACTGATTGAGGCTAGGGATCAAACCCACATCCTCATGGATACTAGTCCAATACATTTCTGTGGCGCCACAACAGGAACTCCTGTGTGACTTCGCAATATCTCCCTTTCCTCATAGTTGTTGGGGGCTTAATGGAGAAGATATAAGTAAAGTGTTTTGCACACAGGGCCTGGGATGTGGTTAGGACTCAGAAAGTATTAGCTGTTATGAATCATGCAGAGTAAATCAGGGAATGGCCTTCATGTGCAGAAGGCATATAAACACAATAAATATTTCTGTTTCATGTCTGTGATTTGAACTTTCTAAATAACAAGGACCTGGTTCATATAAGCCTCTTTGTATAGAGCTGTGTTCAGTTAGAGAACGTAACAAAATCTTTTTGATGTTAATGAAGTTGAGAGGCCATGCTTAAGATAAAAGGAATGTTAGTGAAATGAAGCAGCAATAAAGTCAACTAAAGCAGCTTGAATTTCATAAAGAATCTATCCATGGCTTTTATGTGGCCTCCTCAGGCCCATTCTGTCTATTCTTAATAAAATAAAATCTTAATTAACAGAAGCCTACTGAGCACTCCCTGAATGGGATGGAACTTTCAGCACTCATGTTTAAGAACTGGAGGCAAATCATAAAGCAAGAAATTAGGCTTGAAACCAACATTCAGGACATATTCTTGAATCAATTCACATTCAACCCAACCAATAGGGGTCCCTATCCTTTCATCTCCCAGATGCCTTGTTCCCACAAGAATCTGAAAACAGGAGAAGAGAGGTGAATGACACAGGCCACCATCTTGGAGCTTTATTGGAACCGTAACAAGGAAGCTTTGAGGTCTGCTGGTAACCACAGGAAGAACTAAAAATCTTGTAGGTGATTCATTTTTTTAGAGCTGTGGTCATTCAGTATGTGTCAGATGCTATGTTAGATGCTGGGGACTCAGTAGTAAATCACAGTCCCTACCCTCCTGGAGATTATGGCTTATCAGGAAGATGAAAACTGAACAGAGAATGTTAAGTGCAGAGTTCCCATTGTGGCTCAATAGAAATGAACCCAACTAGTATCCATGAGGATGCAGGTTTGATCCCTGGCCTTGCTCAATGGGTTAGGGATCCAGCATTGGTGTAAGCTACAGTGTAGATGTGGCTTAGATCTCGTGTCACTGTGGCTTTGGCCTAGGCCTGCAGCTGTAGCTCTGATTTGATCCCTAGCCTGGGAACTTCCATATGCCACAGGTGATAGGGTCCTAAAAAGAAAAAAAAAGTTAGGTGCTTTGAAGGAAAAGACTATTTTTATTGTTTGGTTTTGTTCTCTAATCTTGTAGGAGTCTCCTAATCAACTTTTTTTGGGGAAATATATGTGTGTGTGGGGGGGAGCACTGGGGTGCAGGTTCCATCCCCAGCCCCTCATAGTGGCTTAAGGATCTGGCATTGCCACAGCTGTGGCATTGGTTGCAACTGATCTGATCTCTTCTGGCTGGGAACTCTATATGCCATGGGGTGGCCAAAAAGGAAAAACAAAACAAGAACCACTTGCGGTCAGGGAGCCAGACTTCCCAGTGAATGTAATTCACTGTGCTGGGAAGCCGGGATTTGACCCAGGTATCACTAAGTTTATTACAAAATGAAGCACTTAATAATGGAGCTCTAGGAGTTCCCTGGTGGCTCAGCAGATTAAGGATCCAGCGTTCTCACTGCTGTGGCTCTGATTACTGTAGTGGCTCAAGTTTGATCCTTGACCATAGAGCTTCTGCATGATGTGGGCACAGCTGAAAAATAATAATAATGGAGCTCTAGTCCTTCCAGTGTTCCTTGCTCTCTTATTGTAAACCAGATATATTTGGAAAATCCGTTAAATTCTTCTTGCCCCAAGAACAATGTAGTGGAAATGGCTTATTTTACTTTAACCACAATTTGCATTTCCCAGAACATGTAGCTTTTGAAAAGCCAGTCTGTTTGGTTCAATTTATTTGCTGGGTACCTGCTTTCTATTAGCAACTTAGCAAACTTCCTGTCTTTAGCAATTTGCACTTCTTTACATTTTTAAAAAAATTTTTTAATTTATTTTTTCTTTTTTGACCACTCAGCAGCATATGGAGTTCCCAGGCCAGGGATCAGCTCCAAACTGCAGCTGCTGCAATACAAGATCCTTAACCTTTGGTGCAGAGCCGTGGATGGAATCTGCATCCCAGCACTCCCAAGATACTGCTGATCCCATTGTGCCACAGCGGGAACTCCCTGCACTTCTTTACATTTTTAATAATTCTTAAGAAATCATCTCTCAGGATCAAGAAAATATTAATATGTCTTTGGAGTTCCTGAGATGTAACTTTGATAGCTGTTCCATAGAAGGAGTACAATGCAATTTTAATTCCATCCCACCAGTGTTGAGTTCCTACTAGGCACCAGCATTGTACTAGATGCTGGAATAGGAAGATTCATAAAACAGGGTGTGTGTGTTGGGGATGGAGTGAAAGAGTTTTATCACAAGCTCAAGTCTTGGGCAGAAGCACAAACGCCAGTGAGTGAGTGCGTGTGTGACAAGAACAATGCAGAGGGACTGTGGGTATGAGTCCTTTGAAAGGAATCTTTGTAGTGTGATCTAAAGTTTACTTGTTTGCAATATGTATCATTATTGTTCTGATTTCAGATGAGAAAGTAGAATAAGCAATGTTTTCAGTAGGTAAGATCTCATCAGTTTTCCTACACTTTGCTACATTTTGCCTTTGTTCCTCTGTTAAGAGTATCAGTTGTGTATCTGGAGTCAAGGTTGAGGATGGGAGGTGCTAAAGCAGACAGAATTCTGCAATACTCCATAACCACCTATCAGCCTAAAACAGAAACAGCCTTCCTATGTCCAAAAGCCAGTTCTGTTCCCAGAGCTATTGATGTATCTACAGTTTCAAGTTTGGCTGAATCTGAGGAATGTCCAGCAGCATTAGTGACATTATTATTTCACACAACAAGCAGAGTACATTTTCAACAATGGTGCTGTAATAGACTAGTCATGCAAAAAAAAAAAAATTGTAGACACATCATACACCTTTCACAAAAATTAACTCCAAACAGATCACTGACCTAAATGTGAAACACAAAACTATAAAACTCTTAGAAGATAAAACAAGAGACAACCTAGATGACCACAGGTATGGTGATATATATATGTGTATGTGTGTGTGTGCACACACACATATGTATGTATTTTGTCTTTTAAGGCTGCACCTGCAGCATATGGAAATTCTGGGGCTAGGGGTTGAACTGGAGCTACAGCTGCTGGCCTGCACCACAGACAGAGCAACACAGGGTTCGAGCTGCATCTGCGACCTACACCACAGCTCATGGCATTGCAGGATGCTTAACTCACTGAGTGGGGCCTGGGTTAGCACATGCATCCTTACGGGTACTAGTCAGATTCACCACTACTGAGCCATGATGGGAACTGCTAGGTGTGGTAATGACTTTTAGGATAGAACACCAAAGGCATGATCCTTGAAAGAATGAATTGATAAGCTGGACTTCATTAAAATTAAAATTTTCTGCTTTGGGAAGAAAAAAAAAAAAAAAAAAAGAACCAAGCAAAGTACAAGGAAGTGAAGCCAATCCAGCAGTGTCCTCAAAGCACACTTTCCAATCCTCTCCACTTTCTACTCTGCCATGTTCGGGGTAATGAAGTTTTTCCTTGGGTTTTTTGCCTCATGGTTTTAAAGTGGCTGCCTCAACCACAGAGATAGTCATACTAGCTTCTCAAGCAGGAGGAAAGAAGAGGGCAAGCAGAAACTGTGCTTTTCTCTGATCACCAAGTAAAAACTTTCCCAGAAACACCCCAGTGGACTTCTCCCTAAACCTCTTTGAGCAGAACTGGGTTACATGGCCAGCTATCAGGGAGGCTGGGAAAGGAGAATGCCAGAGGCAATACGGGTTTAGGTCTTTATCCCCAGGAGCTGGGGTGAAGGGTGGGCATACATACACCCAAATTACTAGGGTTCTATGAGCCAGGAAGACTGGGGGTTGTAGTGGGGCAAGTGGCAATAAACAATGAGTGCTACAGCCATTGCTCAGTGTGACCTTGGGGAAATTATTTAGTCCTTGACTCAGTTTCCACATCACTAAAACTGAGATAATTATAAAAACTAATTCCTAAGTCTGGGGTAAGAATTAATTGGCATAATCCATGCTAAGTGTTTACGATGTCTAGTACATGGTAAGCATTCAGAAATATTAACTACTAATAAAAAGAAGCACAATAGGGAGCTCCCATAGTGGCTCAGTGGAAATGAATCCAACTGGTATCCATGAGGATGTGGGTTCGATCTCTGGCCTCACTCTGGGGATGAAAGATCTGGCGTTGCTGTGAGCTGTGGTGTAGGTCACAGACTGCTCAAATCTCGTGTTGCTGTGACTGTGTATAGGGCAGTGGCTACAGTTCCAATTCAACCCCTAGCCTGGAAACTTCCAAATTCCATGGGTGTGGCCCTAAAAAGAAAAAAAAGGGGGGGGGAGGCATCGTATTTCCCAAAGTGCCTGATTTACAGCCCGGTTCCTCAGAATCTTTATGTAGCATCATGAATAGAAGATACAGAACTGGAAAACCTGGTTTCCGACCCTCAGAAGAGAGTCCTTCCCACCACACTTGTCTAGAACATAATTTAGACGCTTTCTGCTCTTCCTTGCAGTAGCCTTGTTCCTCTCCCTTTCTCCCATCTTCTTCTCTCCCTTTTCCCTACTTGCTCTCACATCTACTCTTCCACCTTCTTTTCTCACACGTGCTATTTTTCTTTCTCATGATCGCCTTTCCTTCCTTGCCGGCCGAGAAGCCATCATTGCCTTGCCCTGCTCCTGACTCCAAGGCTGAAACGGCTACTGACCCTTGCACAGGGCTCCAGACTCCTAGGAGACAATTATCCTCCAAGGACAAATAGGTGATCCATCCGGAGCCCAGTTAATTTATTCTGTGTGTGCTAAAGCATAAGTAGTTCATAAGCCAGGCAACAGTCATGAACCCAGCATGCATTGTCTAGATGGTAAACACACTTCACTGCATTAATTTTGTTTTGTTTGTTTTTGTTTTTTGCCATATCACGCTTTAAGGTCAGAAAAAAATCGTAGGGAAAGGCAAAAATCTTTAAATTTAAGCCACACGGTTTATCCACCCTTAAAAAAATGTAGGGCAGAAATAGGACAGATATTTTAAGAAATGAACTTGGAAAGAATATATTTGCAAAAGAATTACCCAGCCAGAAAGAACATTTGTTAACAAAAAGGTCTTACTATACAGCACAGAGAATTATAGTCAATGTCCTGTGATAAACCGTAATGGAAAATAATAGAAAAAAGAATATATATATGTATAACTGAGTCATTTGCTGTAGAGCAGGAATTAACACAATGTTGTAAATCAACTATACTTCAATAAAATAGAAAGAAAGGACATTTGTTTGTCTCAAAAAAAAAAAATGCAGACCTCGGCTCCTCTAAGACTGATGCATGGAACACAGCAGAAAAAGAAGACGAGAGAATGTTTGTGTTATGAGCTTTGGAGATGAGCACAGCAAAAAAGTCAACATAAAGAGAACTGACATACTGAATATTTAAAGCAATTCTGAGCAATTTGAAACATTAATTTCGAAAATGGAAGCTCCAGCTTCAGTGTGCAGTAGAGTATTTCTCTAACCAAATGGTATGTCTTTTGAATGTTATTAAAATCCTGGGTTCCTGTTTCTTTTCTTTTTTTTAAATGGCCTGTTAAGTTAGCACAAGAGAGAAGTGATTCCCATTTGTACCTACTAGAGAAAGAGAAGAAAAGGGAAGTTAAAAACCAAGCTGTGGGAGTTCCTGTTAGGGCTCAGCAGTAATGAACCCATGAGGATGCATGTTCCATCCATGGCCTCTCTCAGTGGGTTAAGGATCCTATCCGGCATTGCTGTGAGCTGTGGTGTAGATTGCAGATGCGGCTCAGATCTGACTTTGCTATGACTATGGTGTAGGCTGGCAGCTGCAGCTCTGATTCGACCCCTAGCCTGGGAACTTCCCTATGCCACAAGTGTGGCCCCCAAAATCACACACACAAAAACAAACAAACAAAAAAATCAAGCTATGTGAAAGCCACAGCCTTCCCTAGTTCATTACTCTCCAGCTCTCCATCTAAAGGAGGAAAAAAACTCAGAGTGTCTGGGGCCAGATCAGAGAGAAAACAGCTGAGATCAGTTCCTAGTTACCCTTATCTCCACCAAAACCAACTGGGTTGATGTGATGAGTCTTTGGGGATCAACTGTGCGTGGGTTCCCTGCCTGCACCCCACCGGAAAGCCTTAGCAGAGATCAAAACGTGAAATGCCTACGAGGACCAGAAGGGTGTGAACAAAGGCTAAAAGGTCCACTAGTAGGGTAATACGACCAAAACTGCTTGTTTTGAGACTGAATAGCAGTGAAAGTGTAGGACTGCTGAGTAAAGTATGCAGTAACAAAAAAGAATGGGGAAGATATGTCGGGACAAAAATGGATTCTAAGGCTATATTGTTGGGGAGGAAGAAAACAAAGCACAGAGCAGTAAATATAGATTGTTCTCTTTCGTTTAAATGGGGAGAGGAAATTAGACCAAAAAGTGCCCAAGCCACAGAAGTAACAACTTGTGATTTTTAACCCATGGAACCACCAGGGAACTCCCAGATATAAAGTATCAAACTACAGAAATAAAGTAATGGGTCCCATGTAGGTAGGAGGGAAAGAGGGACAAGGTGGAGAGGATAGGATGAATGTAGTCAATTTCCCTAGCTATGTTTTTATGTAATTTTGAATTTGACCCATATAAATGCTCAAACACATTTTACCTGTTCAAAAATAAAATTTACTCACAAAATGAAAGCAAACCAAATCTGAAATCAAACCAAAACAAATAACTCTTAACTATATATCATATGGATGACATAATATATATAAAAATAGTTCTTTCAAGTCACTTTGGAATACAGTACTCTTACTGTTCATCTTTAATTGAATATATTCTTTTTTTTCTTTTTTCTTTTTATGGCTACACCTGTGGCATATGGAAGTTCCTGGGCCAGGTGTAAATCAGAGCTGCAGCTGCAGGCCTACACCACAGCCACAGCAACACCAAATCCAAGCCACATCTGTGAACTGTGCTGTAGCTTGTGGTGTTGCCCTAAACCACTGAGTGAGGCCAAGGATTGAACCTGAATCCTGAAGGAGACAATGTTTTTATTTATTTATTTTTTGTCTTTTTGCTATTTCTTGGGCCGCTCCCGTGGCATATGGAGGTTCCCAGGCTAGGGGTCGAATTGGAGCTATAGCCACCAGCCTACGCCAGAGCCACAGCAACGCAGGATCTGAGCCGCGTCTGCAACCTACACCATAGCTCACGGCAACTTGGGATCCTTAACCCACTGAGCAAGGGCAGGGACCGAACCCACAACCTCATGGTTCCTAGTCAGATTCGTTAACCACTGCGCCACGACAGGAACTCCCCTGAAGGAGACAATGTTGGCTCCTTAACTTACTGAGCCACAATGGGAACTCCTAATTGAATATATGCTAAGGACAAAAAGAAATACCCCTCAAAAAAAATCTGAAATTTACCAAGTAATTTTCTGCTATTTCTTTCTTTCTTTTTTTTTTTTTTTTTTTTTTTTTTTTGCTTTTTAGGGCGGCACCCCCAGCGTATGGAGGTTTACAGGCTAGGGGTCAAATTGGAGCTGTAGCTGACAGACTACGCCACAGCTACAGCGATGCAGGATCCTATCGGTGTCTGTGACCTACACCACAGCGCCCAGCAATACCAGATCTTTATCCCACTGATCAAAGCCAGATATTGAACCTGCAACCTCATGGTTCCTAGTCAGATTCGTTTCTGGTGTGCCACTATGGGGACTCCTGCTATTTCCATTTTAAATCTACTTTGTTATTATCTATAGCCAATTTTGTTATTAGAAATGTATACTTTCCTATGTAAGAGAGAAGTGGTAAAATATAAAATTTAAAAAGTTAAGAAAACCCATGTAATATCACATTTGAATTGAGCATATCAATATTAACTCATGATTTAAGTATTTTTTTTAGCTTTAGCCACTGGAAGAGCTTACAGGCAATGACACTTCAATGGCAGTGAACTTACCAACTACAGAGATCTTGGATTTTATTTTATTTTTATTTATTTATTTATTTTTAGGGCTATACCTGCAGCATGTGGAAGTTCCCAGGCTAGGGGTTGAATTAGAGCTGTAGCTGCCATCCTATGCCACAGCCATGCCAGATCCAAGCCGAACCTGTGACCTACACCACAGGTCATGGCAACACCAGATCCTCAACCCACTGAGTGAGGCCATGGATTGAATCCATGTCCTCATGGATACTAGTCAATTCATTTCCACTGAGTCATGATGGGAACCCCCAGAGATCTTGGATTTTAAATACCATTCTCCAGTAAAAGTCTCAGGGCTCCTTGGGGAAATGGCCAATCTCTGGATCTGTAAATACAAAGTAGCAGGTGCGTTCAGGACATTTTCTTGCTCTAGAAAGCAAGGAAGTGCTCAGATAATGATGGGGACATCTTAGAGGACCCACGAGTCAGCCAGCTTGAAGAAATTCCCTCTGGCAAGATTTGGGGCAATTTGAACACCAAAAATGACTCCAACTTATTGTAAACATTGAATCAACATAGAGCTGCGAGTCCATAGCACTGTTCAAAGAAAGAAAAAAAAACCTGATTTGCCACCATTGAAAGTGAATATAGCAACTCTTTTTCGAATCTGAGCCACAGTTGTAACAATGCCGGATCCTTAACACACTGCACCACAGTAGAAACTCCCTACATTTCCTTTTTAAAAGGCAGGGATGTGGCACAGAGAGTTAAGGATCTGGTGGTGTCACTGCAGAGATTTGGGTGGCTGTTGTGGTGAGGGTTTGATCCCTGGCCCAGGAACTTCCAAATGCCAAGGCTGTGGCCAAAAAGAAAAAATAATAAAATAAAATAAAAAGCAGGGTAAGTGCCTCTTTCTCTTCAGTTGCTAACTTTCAGAATAAAGAGTTGCTATAGTTGAAGTTCCCGTGTGGCTCAGAGGTTAAGTATCCAGCATTGTCAAAGCAGTGGCTCCGGTCACTGCTGTGATGTGGTTTTAGTCCCTGGCCTGAGAATTTGCTTTGCTGCAGATGTGGCAAAAAAATTAAAAATTAAAAAATTAAAAGGAAATGTAAATGTAATTCAGTCCCAGTAGGTGAAGAAAAGTTCTTGTTTACAGAGGTATGCCTGCCAATAAATGAAGAAAGGAAAATTTAGACAACCATCATTTTGCAACTATCAGTTAAACAATATGTAAAATTAAATAAAATCTCCATTACAGGACAGATGAGCCACACCCTGCCAAATTTTCAAGGGAATCCCACCTTGACAATGGGAGGATCTGTGTGGGCTGTCCCTTTAGCCAAGTGATCATATTTTGTGTCATTATTGTTGGCATTCTGTGTCTCCTGATGAAAGTGATATGAAGTACAGATCACCTAGGAAGTTTCCCTGCCAAAAGTGTTTAACATAATTCCAATCCAGCCTTTACACCCAACTTTCAGTTTACAGGGAAAATCAGGGAAAAAGTTAAGTAACACCACAAGGAACCAGAGAATCCAGAATATGGCTTATGCTACCAGACGTTGGCCTAGACTCTTCTAAAAGTCAATGTCATAAAGCAAAACAAATATAGCAGAGTTTGAGGGGCTGTTGTTGTTTAACTTTAACCAAATACAGTGAGTGAAACTTGATTGGATCTTGGTTCTAAAACAAAAGCAGGAGTTCCTGTCATGGCTCAGCGGGTTAAGAACCTGACCAGGGGAATTCCCAAAGTTGTGGTGCAGCAGAAACGAATCTGACTAGTATCCATGAGGATGTGGGTTTGATCCCTGGCCTCGTTCAGTGGGTCAGGGATCCCACATTGCTGTGAGCTCTGGTGTAGGTCGAAGATACAGCTTAGATCCCACGTTGCTGTGGCTGTGGTGTAGGCTGGCAGCTGTAGCTCCAATTCGACCCCTAGCCTGGGAACTTCCATATGCCCCGAGTGCAGCCCTAAAAACCAAAAGAAAAAAAATAAAAAGGAACCCAACTGGTATCCATGAAGATGTGGATACAATCCCTGGCCTCACTCGGTGAGTTAATGATCCAGTGCTGTCGTGAGCTGTGGCGTAGGTCACAGATGCAGCTCTGATTCTGAGTTGCTGTGGCTGTGGCTGTGGCTGGTAGCTGCAGCTCCAATTCAACCCCTAGCCTGGAACTTCCATTTGCTTTTTGGCCCTGAAGAAAAGCAAAAAAAAAAAAATAAAGAAAGCAAAAAAACACGCAAAAACAAGAGCAATAAACCAAAAACATAAACACAGTTGGGGACAAGGAAATTTTAATCTAGACTGACTTATTAAACTTAGATATAGACAACCTAGAAAAAATAGGCAACTTTCTAGATACATACAGCCTACCAAAACTGAATTGAGACGAAATAGATCATTTGAACAGATTCATCACTAGAATTGAAGTTGAATATGTAAGAAAAACACTCCCTACAAACATCTGTCCCAGGACCAGATGGCTTCACAGGCAAATTCTACCAAACATACAAAGAAGAACTTACATGCATCCTGCTTAAACTTTTCCAAAATACTGAAGAAGGAACACTCCCAAAGACATTCTATGAAGGCATCATCACCCTAATACCAAAACCAGACAAAGATACCACCAAAAAAGAAAATTATAGGCCTATATCTTTGATGAATATAGATTCAAAAATTCTCAAAAAATTTTATCCAACTGAATCCAACGACATATAAAAAAGATCATACACCATGGCCAAGTGGGATTCATCCCAGGTGCACAAGGATGGTTCAACATATGCAAATCAATCAACATCATACACCACATTAACAAAAGAAAAAAAAACCCATGTTCATCTCAGTAGTTGCAGAAAAAGCATTTGACAAAATCCAACATCCATTCATGATTAAAAACTCTTACCAAAGTGGGTATAAAGAGAATATATCTTAACATAATAAAAGCCATTTATGACAAACCCAAGGCCAATATAATACTCAGTAGAGAAGAGCTGAAAGCTGAAATCTAGAACAAGACAAGGATGCCCACTCTCACCACTTTTATTCAACTTAGTATTGGAAGTCATGACAGCAATCAAACAAAAGAAAAGGTATCCAAATTGGAAGAGAAAAGGTAAAATTGTCACTCTTTACAGATGACATGATACTATATATAAAAATCCCTAAGGACTCCACACAGAAGCTACTCGAACTGATCAATGAATTTAGCAAACTAGCAGGATGCATGATTAATATTCAGAAATCAGTTTCATTTCTGTATACTGACAATGAAATATTAGAAAAGGAATAAAAAAATACAGTACCTTTTAAAATCGCACCCCAAAAATCAAATACCTAGGAATAAACCTGACCAAGGAGGTGAAAGACATATGCCAAGAACTATAAAACATTAATCAAGGAAATTAAAGAGGATTCAAAGAAATGGAAAGATATTCCATGTTCCTGGGTTGGAAGAATTAATATTGTATACATAGCCATACTTCCCAAAGTGATCTACAGATTCAATTCAATCCCTATCAAATTACCCATGACATTTGTCACAGAACTAGAACAAACCAAAAATTTATATGGAACCACAAAAGACCCAGAATTGCCAAAGCAGTCCTGAGAAACAAAAACCAAGCAGGAGGCATAACTCTCCCAGACTTCAGGCGATATTACAAAGCCACAGTCATCAAGACAGTGTGGTACTGGTACCAAAACATGCATACAGACTAATGGAACAGAATAGAGAACCTAAAAGTGAACCCAGACACCCGACATCAATTTATCTTCAACAAAGAAGGCAAGAATGTAAAATGGGAAAAAGTCTCTTTAGCAAGTGGTGCTGGCAGAACTGGACAGCTGCATGTAAATCAATGAAACTAGAAAACACACCCTCACACCATGCACAAAAATAAACTCAAAATGACCTAAAGACTTAAACGTAAGACACCGTCAAACTCCTAGAAGAGAGCATAGGCAAAACATGCTTTGACATCAGCCATACAAATGGTGAGTCTCCCAAGGTAATATAAATAAAAACAAAATAAACCAATGGGATCTAATCAAACTTTCAAGCTTTTGCACAGCAAAAGAAATCATAAAAAAAAAAAAGAAAAGCCAACCTATGGGATGGGAGAAAATAGTTGCAAACAATGCAACCAACAAGGGCTTAATCTCAGAATATTGTAAACAATTCACACACCGCAACAGTAAAAAACAAACAAACAACCCAATTGAAAAATGGGCAGAAGACCTATATAGACATTTCTCGAAAGAAGATATACACATGGCCAACAGGGAGTTCCCATTGTGGCTCAGCAGTTATTGAATCTGACTAGCACCCATGAGGACCCAGGTTCAATCCCTGGCCTTGCTCAGTGGGTTAAGGATCTGGTGTTGCTGTGAACTGTGGTATAGGTTGCAGATGCGGCTTGGATCCAGCATTGCTGTGGCTGTGGTGTAGGCCAGCAACTACGGCTCTGGTTGGACTCCTAGCCTGGGAACCTCCATGTGTCTCAGATGCAGCCCTAAAAAGCAAAAAGAAAAAAAAGCAGCTGGCCAACAGGCACATGAAAAAAATGCTCAACATCACTAATTATTAAAGAAATGCAAGTCAAAAATTCAGTGACTTTTGATTTGCTTTTCCCTAGTAACACTGACAACACCTGATCATAAACCGCATGCCACCAGGGAACTCCTCTATGGCTCTTTCCATTTCTGCTCCTGGAGTCTCACCAAATCACAAAGTAGCTTTAGCCCTCTTCTCCGTGGACCTGCCTTCTGTCTGGGCTTGTTACAGTCCCAGACCATCCTAAAACTACCCTTTCCCCCTCCTGTGGCCCGTGACCTCCATGACCCAGGAAGCACATGCCTTGTTTCCATCAACAGACCTGAGTCATGGCTTTTCTACTCAATGTGCCAAGTATATACTCAGAAGCAATTCCTGAATCCTTCCTGGAACTGGTTGAGTAAGGAAATAAACATCTACTATATGCAAAGCTCTGCTGTAGATTCTGAGAGAGCTGCTTACAATCCAGCAGAGGACAAGACAAGGCAGAGTTGGTGACATTGTGAGGCCCAGTGCAAATGCTGTAGGGATAATACCAAACAAAGTGCTATTTGGGTTCTAAAAAGAAGGAGGAATTCCTCCTGTGGCTCAGCAGGCTAAGAACCTGACTTAGTGTCCATGAGTACTAGGGTTCACTCTGGCCTCACTCAGAGGATTAAGGATCTGGCTTTACCGCAAGCTGTGGCATAGGTCACAGATGCAGTCTGGCTCGGATCCGGTGTTGCTGTGGCTGCGGTGCAGTCCTTGGCTGCAGCACTGATTTGTTCCCTAGCCTGGGAACTTCCATATGCCACAGCTGTGGTCCTAAAAGGAAAATAAATAAATAAATAAATAAATGCATACATACATACATACATACAGATAAAAAGAAGAAGGAAGATCCTCTGGTTGTCAGGGATAAAGAAGGACGTTGAGTAGGTCATAGCATTTTACAACCTTTTGGAGCCCCGAACGTTGTGTGCTGGGGAACAAAAGCAAATAAAATTCACATCTTGCCTCCCTTTTCTCTTGCCCTTCCCATGCCAGCATCCTGCATTCCAGCCAGGCTCAAATGTTTGTTTTACCTATTATGTCCATCATTTTCCACCTCTGATTCTTTGCTTTTCCTATGTGGATCGCCTCCTTCCAATCCATGATCTCCATAAATCACCTTTCAAGACTCATGTCAGGGGTCACCTTCTCCAGGATGTTCTCTGTGACATCCCCCCAACAGATTCCCACAGTGTCTCTCTTTATCCCTCATGGTTATTAGCATGGCTTCTGGAGCCAGAGCATCTGGCTCTGAATCCTGACTCTGACACCTGTCAGCTAAACTACCTTTACTTGCTTAAGAGGATTGAGTTTGTACCCACACAGCACTTAGAATAGTGCTTGGTCGTAAGAAGCCCCAGACAGAATTTAATGATTACTATTATTAGCTACTACTGTTAGTACCACCACCAGCAGCATGGCATATATCTCCCTGGATGGGAATTTTTTTGTTTTTTAGGGCTGCCCCCATGGAGGTTCCCAGGCTTGGGGTCCAGTCATTGCTACAGCTGCCGGACTACACCACAGCCATAGCAACAAGGCATCTGAGCCACGTCTGCAACCTATACCACAGCTCATGGCAACCTGGAACCTTAACCCACTGAGTGAGGCCGGGGATCAAACCTGCGTCCTCATGGATGCTAGTCAGATTTGTTTCTGCTGAGCCATGACAGGAACGTGGATGGAAATTCTTCATTTGTCTGTGTCTCCTCTGGTCAGAATTTCTAGAGCACGGTGTTGTGTACTAAACAACTTGGTATCTTCCACTCCTCATGCATTTCCTTGAATATTAGTAGCATTTAATTAATACTTGATGGAATTGGAGACAGATGGGTGGAAAAATGAGATGAATATGGGCAATTCCATAGACTAAGACCTGAGAACAAGTGTCCAATGCTGGTATGGTTGAAGGCGTGACCGTGTTTCAGGTGATGAAGGTAGAATGGGGTTCATCATAGTCAAGGGAGCACAGAGCCACGACTCCTGACTTTAGAGGGATGATCCAAATGGGTTTTTCAGTCACCGTGGCTGGGTATCAAGAAGTGCAGGGATGTCCTGGGAAGACAGGAGACAGGGATGGTATCCTTGTGTCGTATGGGAATGTGGGCAAGGGTTGGAAAGATGTTATGAAGGACAAGAGAAGGTACAACAGTTAAGAGAAGGCAAGGAGTTCTCTGTGGTGCAATGGGATTGGCAGTGTCTTAGGAGCACTGGGATGCAGGTTCTGTCCCTGTCCCGGAACAGTGGGTTGAGGTCGCAACTGTAGCTTGGATCTGATCACTGACCCAGGAACTTCATATGCCAAGGTGTGGCCGAAAAACAACAACAAAAAAAGAAGACGAGATTGCCTCTTCCTCAGTCTCACCCCTCCCTACATCTTCAGTGCCCTGGCCACCAAAAGTTGAAAACATGGACTTTGTTGGTTCACTGCTTGTTTGGAATGTTTCCCCCATAGTTTGTGGAGTTTGTATGTGTGAGCACATGTGTGTGTTAGCACACACAGGTCTTCATGCATTGGCTCACTGGCTTATGGACTTCACTAGCCCCCTACTCCCTTACCTCCACTGACCTCCCCTACAGCCTATTTCAGTCCTTCTTGCCTTGCAACTTGCTGTTCACTCTATTCACTGTGCAACCTTGAACAAGTCACTTCATTTTTCTGGGCTTTGGTTTTTTTTCCTCCATATAACATGGAGAAGTTGAACTGTCATCTCAATAGAAGTTTTTGTTTGTTTATTTTGCCATGCCCACAGCATGCAGAAGTTCCCTGGCCAGGGACCAAACTCAAGCCATAGCAGTAAGAACACTGAATCCTTAATCTATAGCAGCATTTTTAAACTTCAAGTCATAGCACATTAATGGGTCAAGAAACCAATTTAATGAGTTAGTCATTAAAATGTGAAATAGAAGTAGTTCCTGCTGTGGCAGGGTGAGTTAAGAATCTGACTATAGTGGCTTGGGTTGCTCTGGAGGCACAGGTTCGATTCCTGGCCCAGAGCAGTTGTTTAATGGATCTGGCATTGCCAAGCTGTGGTATAGGTCGAAGCTGTGACTTGGATTCAATCCCTGGCCCAGGAGGAACTTCCATATGCCATGGATGTAGCCATAAAAAAGAAAAAAGAGAAAAGAAAAAAGTAGAATAAATAACAAGCAATAATGTAAAATAGAATGTGTGTGTGTGTGTGTGTGTGTGTGTGTGTGTGTGTGTGTACAGGTTCATATGGAAATGTATTTCTTACTATGCATCATGGTCAAAAAAAGATTGAAAGTATGATTCTTTAGATCCCTTTCAGCTTTAAAATTCAAGATGTATAGACTATTTTCAACTTTTCTTTGCAACTTTGAGGATGGAATTGAGCAGAAAAATTTCATTTTTAAGGAAGAGTGACTCATAACAACAGTCAGCAACTTTAGGTTGTGCTGACAAGGCAATTATCCTCCGCTTCTTCAGTTCAGAGAATTGTTCATGATGGTGCAATGGCAGGTACCAGGTTTCTAGGGTAACATTGTTTCTGGCTCCTAATTGCACATTGAGGGGTAAGGAGGAAGCTCTCTGGCACCCCTCTGAGCACAGTTCCAGTTGGAACTCAGAGCATCTGCCAAAGATTGAGAGAGAGAAGGGAAGACTATGGAAGACAAAGAGGTGGAAGAGGAGGAACGGCAATCCTTCCTTCTCCCAAATCCTAGTTGTGTAATACTCCCTCTCTGGTGCATAAAATCCCACTATTTCCAGCACAGTACTATGTGGTCATCACTCCTCCTTCTAAAGATCGTGAGTAGGTTCACACTAATAACCTAACATAAGGGAGCAAGCTCTGCAGTGAAGTGCTAGAGCCTGGGGTTTTGTTAAGGTCCTGAGTTTGACTCACAGGAAAAACAAAGTCAAGTCCCAACTCTGACATGCGAGGTCTGGCATTCAAATACTCACTTTTTAATGAGTGTTTTCTGAGCACCTATTAATTTCACTGCATAAGTCTTCTTTTTTTTTTCCTCCTCTAACTCAAAGAGGACTAATTAGAACTTTTTTGAGGTTCTTTTTTTTTTAGGACCACACCTGTGGCACATGGAGGTTCCCAGGCTGGGGGCTGAATCGGAGCTGCAGCTGCCATCTACACCACAGCCACAGCAACATGGGATCCGCATCTCGTCTGCAACCTACACCACAGCTCACAGCAACACCAGATCCTTAACCCACTGAACGAGGCCAGGAATCCAACCTGTGTCCTCATGGATGCTAGTCGAATTCATTTCATTTGAGCCACAAGGGGAACTCCCAAGAACTTCTCTTAGGTTCTGTGTACGATCACTGTGCTAGGACCTTTATACACTTGCTACTCTTTTAGCCACAATAACCCCATGACAGAGGGATTTTTATGCCTAGTTTTTGTTGTTGTTGTTTTCATTTTGCCCTTCTTTGGTGCACTTTATTTATTATTAGCATTTTTTTAATCGTCAACTTTCCTTTTAATTAACTCTTCTCCAAGTCACCTAGGATCTGCATTGTTTGTTCTACTGAAACATGTTAAAAAGCACAAGAGTCATGGTTCTGTCATTAACTAACTGCTTGCAAGTACTCTAAACTTACATTTCTTCATATTTCACAGAAAAGCACAGGAAAAGAAGATGCTTAAGATCTATTTTATTTTATTTTTATTTTTTGCTTTTTAGGGCCACACTTGCGGCATATGGAGGTTCCCAGGCTAGGGGTACAGTTGGAGCTACAGTTGCCAGCCTATACCACAGCCACAGCAACGCTGGATCCTTAACCCACTGAGTGAGGCCAGGGATTGAACCTGCAACCTCATGGTTCCTAGTTAGATTCTTTTCCGCTGTGCCATAATGGGTACTCCTATTTTTATTTTTTTCCTTTTCATTCTGGTTTGCTGCAGGATATATATATGTGTGTGTGTGTGTGTGTGTGTGTGTGTGTGTGTGTGTGTGTATGTATATTGACCTTTTTAGGTACATACCTGCAGCGTATGGAGGTTCCCAGGCTAAGGGTCAAATCAGAACTGAAGCCGCTGGCCCATGCCACAGCCCCAGCAATGCCAGGTCCTTAACCCACTGAGCGAGGCCAGAGATCCAACCTGCATCCTCATGAATGCTAGTCAGATTCATTTCCACTGAGCCATGATGGGAACTCCATACTGCAGGATATTGAATATAGTTCCCTGTGAAATACAATATGAGTTTGTTACTTGTCCATTCTATATATAATAGTTTGCATCTGCTAATCTCAAACTCCCAGTCCATCCCTTCTCAACATCCCCCCTCCTCCTTAGCAACCACCAGTCTGTTCTCTATGTCTGTAGGTCTGTTTCTATTTTGTAGATAGGTTCATTTGTACCATATTTTAGGTGCCACATTGTAATATGATACAATATCCATCTTCCTCTTTCTGTCTTACCGCACTTAGGATGAGAATCTCTAGGTCCATCCATGTTGCTAAAAATTGTATCCTCATGTTTGGATGCGGTGTGGAGAGTTCAGTGACAGGTCCCAGGTCACATGACTTGAAGCCATGGCTGGTCTCCAGAATCTGCTCTTCCCATTATACTTGTGTTTTTCTTCTTCATCTTTTTTTTTTTTTTTTTTTGGGCCCCACTTGCGGTATATGGAGGTTCCCAAGCTAGGTGTCAAATCATAGCTGTGCCGGGATCTGAGCTGTGTCTGCAACCTACACCACGGCCCATGGCAACGCCAGATCCTTAACCCACTCAGGAAGGCCAGGGATCGAACCTGCAACCTCGTGGTTACTAGTCAGGTTCCTTAACCACTGAGCCATGACAGGAATTCCATACTTGTGGTTTTTGAACACTGGTTCCCCCCAGGCTATCTTGGAGGCCAGCAGCCCAGGCCCCACCCAGGCTTACTGATTCAGAACCCAGCAAGGTATACAGCTTCTCAGGCAATTCTGGTAAGTCTCAAAGTTTGAGGACCATAACATTAAAGGAAAAGGTTAAAAAACCTATGACAAAAAAGAAAAAAAAAATGTCTGACACACTTTAGGCCAGATGAGCTGATGGTGGTGTTCCTGAAAGACTACAGTATCTAACAATTACAATGCCCTTCGTCATGGCCTGGCACTATGCCATGTTCTTTACATGAGCCCATTGAATTGCAGTCATGCTACTTGCCACATTTTCAGGGCGAGAAGTCTGAGGCTGCGGAACTTGCTGAGGTCATGCAGCCCCTAAGTAGCAGAGCCACAGACCAAGCAGTGTGGCTCCACTGTCCACGCCGGCAACAACCTCAGGCCAGAAAAGGAGCCAAATAGCACAAGAGAACAAGGAAGTAGGAAGACTGGACAAAGAGCAAGCAATGGGACTGAGAAGGGAGCCTGGGGCTACAAACTCCAAATACTCTTTATTTTAGTGTTTTCTATCAATAGCCTTCATGAGAGAATTAGAAAAACCAGACACATTATGTGTGTTTATTATGAAGCAAACTGAGGAAAACATCATTTACATTTCACATTTCTGTTAAAATAGGTGGCTCTGTCATCAAGGAAGAAGTCAGGACTCAGAGAATGAAGAAAGAAGATAAAACCAGCTCTATGTCACTGTGGAATAACCCCCAGCTTTTTTTTTTTTTTTGGCCTGCACCCATGGCATGTGGAAGTTCCCAGGCCAGGCATAGAACCTGTGCCATAGCAAGGACCTGAGCTGCTGCGGTGACAATGCCAGATCCTTAACCCACTGAGCCACCAGCGACCTCCCCAAATTTTTATACAGCTTCTGCCACTTGACAAGCAATGAGCCGGACATCTTCACCACAACCTATTGTTTTAGTTCTCTGCAGGCATAGAAATACCTACTTCATAGAGTTGCTAAGAGTACCATATGAAATATTTCGATCTGCCTTGGGAACCTTAAAATACTTGACAAATGTTCAAGGAATTTATTATCAATACAGAGTTTCTTCATCAGCGTTTGTTTGCCAAGTAACCTCAGTTCACTCAGCATTGACTAAACATGAGTAAAGAAACTAGTGCATGGTAGCCTAGCCATGGAGACCAAGAGTGGAAAAGCCAGAGACTGAATATCAATACCTCATTTTGTAGATGGTTTTTGTCAATTCAGTAAGTGGCTTCTCAGTATCATGGGTGAAAAACTACAGGGTTAAGGAAGTTAAATTAACTACTTGACCTTGTATGTCTTTTTAAATTTTTTTTATTTGTTTATTTGGCAGCACAGAAGCATGCAGAAGTTCCTGGGCCAGGAATCGATCAAACCTGTGCCACAGCAGTGACCCAAGCTACTCTCGTGAAAACATCTGACCTTTAGCCACAAGAGAACTCCTGCCCTTATATGTCTTTTAAAAGGCAGAACAAAAAGCAGAAAAGCACTTCTTTTGGTGCTAAGAGCACTGACTCCAGATGAATGTGATATTTTTTGATAGAATAAAAAAGAGTAGAAACCCATTTATTATTACTTCTGATAGGTAAAAATTGTGGGACTCTCAAAATTAAAATTCAGGGGAGCTCCCTGGTGGTCTCGTGGTTAGGACTCAGTACTTTCACCACTGCAGCCCAGGTTCAACTTCTGGTCTGGGAACTGAGATCTCATATCAAGCCACTGCATGCCATGGCCCCAAACATTTAATAAATAAATACATTTTTAAAAATAAAATCAATTTCAAGATGGTTTGAAAATAGAAAGTCACTTGTCTTAGTCTGTTTGAGCTTCCTATAATAAAATGCCACAGACTGGGCAGCTCATAAACAACAGAAATTCTTTCTCACAGTTCTGGAGCCTGGATGTCTGAGATCAGGGTTCAGCAGGGTGGGGTCAGGACCCTCTTCTGCATCCCAGACTTCTCACTGGTGGAAGGATCTAGGGAACTTTGTGGGGTCTCTTGTAGAGGAGTGCTAATCCAGTCAGTAAGAGTTGTATCCTCATGACCTAATTACCTCCCAAAGCCCCCACCTCCTACAACTGTCATAAGCCAGGATTATGTTTTCAACATACAGATTTGAGGCAGGAAAAACAGAAATATTCAGATCATAGCACTATCTATATGTGCTGAAATGATTCTGTCCACAGATGCAGTTGTGCAAGAAATACTGTTTTGGTTTTTTTTCTATAATCTATTCATCAACTTAATCTTGATGAATAGATTACTCACTCATACCTGAATAGGTAGATTGTTCACTCCTACCTGAACAGATCTGGGCTTCATTTACTCAGTATTGGGGCCCTTCCTCTCCCTTCCAGGGTTGCCTCAGAATCTGAGAGGGAGGATCAGACTGCTAAAAATGAAGACAGGTTCTCCAAATTGTGGTCTTTGAAGAATTCCCTGTCTTAGCTTGGGCTGCTCTAGCTAAATACTGTAGACTGGTAGCTTAAACACCACATATTTATTTCTCAGAGTTCTACTGGCTGGAAAGTCCAGCATCAAAGTGCTGGCAGATTCAGTGCTTGGTGAGGGCCTGCTTCTTGCCATGTGCTTACAATTAACTGGAGAGATCATGCTGGCCTCTCTTCCTCTTAACAGAGCTTTGGGGGGAGGGATGGACTTGGGGTTTGGGATTGGCATGTACACACTGCAGTATATAGAATGGTTGCCCAACGGAGACCTACTACATAGTACAGGGAACTCTACCCAATATTCTATGGTCATCTACGTGGGAAAATAGTCTGAAAAAGAACAGGTGTGTGGGAATTCCCACCGTGGCTCAGTGGTAATGAATCCAACTAGTATCCATGAGGTTGCAGCTTTGATTCTTGGCCTTGCTCAGTGGGTTAAGGATCTGGTGTTGCTGTGAGCCGTGGTGTAGGTCACAGACATGGCTTGAATCTGGCATTGCTGTGGCTGTGGTGTAGGCTGACAGCGGCAGCTCCAATTCAACCCCTAGCCTCTGAACCTCCATATACCTGGGGTGCAGCCCTAAAAAGACTTAAAAAGAAAAGAAAAAAAAAAAAGAGTGTGTGTGTCTTTTGCTCTTCACCATCTCTCAATAGTGCTTGTCCACACATGACAAGGATTTGGAGGTATAGGCCGAGAAGCACTGTAGTGCTGCCGGGACAGAGCCAGCAGGCTTCCTCCTGCAAGGATGGAGGCAGGCAGTCTGGCAGGAGATCATTCTGGCTGGGAGGTGCTGCAGCAGTGCTGGGATAGACCCAGCGGTCTTGCATTGCAGGCAGGTGGTCTCTCCAGGCAGGAGCTATCAACTCAGGATGGGAGTGGTTCTGGGGTGAAGGGAATTTACAAGCTCGAACCGACACCACAGTGTGACAGCTCTGGTCTGGGCTTTTATTTATTTATTTATTTGCTTTTTAGGGCAGCATCCGTGGCATATGGAGGTTACCAGGCTAGGGGTCTAATCAGAGCTACAGGTCTAATCGGAGCTACAGTTGCCGGCCTATGCGACAGCCATAGCAACATCAGATCTGAGCCTTGTCTGTGACCTACACCACAGCTCACGGCAACTGTGGATCCTTAACCCACTAAGTGAGGCCAGGGATTGAACCCAAAACCTCATGGTTCCTAATTGGATTCGTTTCTGCTGCACCACAATGGGAACTCCTGACCTGAGCTCTTTTAATGAGCTGTTTTGGTCTATCTTCCCAAATGAAAAACACTCCTGCCAGTTGCCTCAGAAGTCACAATCAAGAGTAAGGTAGCAGTGTACAGCAAGTTTCACTTATGCCATCAGAGAGAGTAGGCCACCTTGGGTAGGGACTGGCCCTGGCCTCAACTGGGTCTTTCCTTATAGCCTTATATCTCGGACCTGTTTGGGAACTCCTATTCTCTTGCTCCAGGGCCACTAATTTCCTGTCCCCCACTGCCCCAACCCCCACGCCCCTGCGTAAGGGCTGAGTGTTGTTTTGGTCTCTGTATGGGGGGCGTGTTTGGATCCTCTGATTGGTTCCAGGCAAGGATGCCTATTTACAGAGAAAAAGGTTATAGGGAAGTGCTCCAAAGAGCATTCCTCTGGCACCTATATGTGTCTTCATTGTTTGATCATAGGCCCTCTGTTTTTGGTCATCGATAAATGGCCTGTTTTGAATAACCCAGTTCAAGTCCCTATCCTATCCTATCCTACTTAACATGTGTACATATATAACTAAATCACTTTGTTGTACAGCAGAAATGATCACACAATTGTAAATCAACTATACTTCAATAAAACTTAAAAAAAAGAGCATTAGTCCAATCATGAGAGCCCCATCTCATGACTTAATCTAAGCCTCATTACCCCACCACTGCACCATGTCCTCCAGGGGTCTGCCTCTCCCACAAACCCTGTTCTCTTCCATGGGTTTGGTTTTTGAGAAATAACACCCAGAAAGACTTACAGACCCTTCTGCTTCCCATCTTGCTCTGTATGGAGGAGAAGTGGACAGGGGGAGGGGAAAGAGAACAGGTAATATTTATGGAGAAAAACAGTAACTGAACAGCTCAGACCATCACCCAGCCTGTGTCATGCAGAGTGTCTTCTGGACACTGAGGTGGCAGATGTGGCTATTACCCAATGCACATTCGTGTGCCTGACACACAGGCTGAACAAACTGAAACCTGTAAGTTTGGAGCAGAAAAATGCTTATTGCAGGTCCAGGCAAGCAGATGAGTGGCTCATGCCACCCTCCCCCCTGGAAGGGTTTCAGCAAAGCAGTTTTAAAGGCAAGGTTAGGGAAGGGTGTGGTTGGTTGTTGCAAAACTTCTTAGTGCAGGAATCCTTTGTTCTTGCAGCTGTCCTAGTAGGTCAGGTCACCATGTTCCTGTAAACTTCCAGCAAGACAAATGTTATTCTCTGTTCTGCAACTTTTTATCTCTATAGGAACTGGAAGAGTGTTACACTTTTAAAGGCAGAGCTTCAAGAGGGGGCTATTCTGTACATTTCAGGCTATAGGCAACTTGTAGCAAAAGCAATAGAATACAAAAGTTAGAGTAAAAGAGACAGATTTGTTCTTCCCTGTTAATGGCTTCTCCCCTCACTGACTACTGGCTGCTCTTGGGACTGGGGCCAGATGCCCAGATGCCCAGTCTCACATCACCTAATGCTCCAAACCCATCTTCTTCCAGAGGGAAAGAACAATAGTACCACAAAAAGTCAGGTCAAAATAATTTGCTTTCCAGGAGTAACTGAAGTAGAATGAATCTGACAGATGGGGGTTCCAGGGTACATGCAAACATTGTTTCTAAAGTTTACACACAAGCACAAATAACTACCAGGTGGCAAAAAACCCCCAAATTTCTACATTATTGCCCCCAAATGTTCCCAGAAATTATGGATTATAATGTAATATACTATAATCTGAAGCATAATACTTTAAAGGAGTCATTTTCGTTCCCTTAAGTGAATGTGGCTCTTTCCTTCTCAAGGTCCTTGCTCACCTGTTTCAGGAACATTAGGGACCAAACGCCTTCTTCAGGCACTTAAAACAGCTGGGTTTTAATATGGTATTTGATGCTATAGTAACAATGAAGAGAGATGCCCTTGATTCTTTTCATTTCTGATTCTAAAAAAGGACAGAATGGTTGATTTTTATTAGCTCTGTGCTAAATAGAGTGCTGCCTGGCTTTGGGTGAACAGTCCTGCAGATGTGTCCCCACCCCCACCTCTTAGGTAAAAACAGTCTCAGCAGGGAGCCTTAGGTCCCCTGGGCAAAGCCACTGACAGGAGGGGATGCAGTCATATGTCCCTGAGGGCTGCCTCAAGGCCCCTAGATGTCCAGAAAGATCCCATGCATGTGAATGGGACTGCCCAGTGCTTGCTGAATGCAGAGTCAATTCTCCACACAATATCCATTTGTAAGTAGACAATTTTTGGTTTTGTGCATTTTGTGGATTGCTGGAGGATTTGGAGCAAGGTGGGCTTCTCTGAAAACCAGTGTTTTTGTTTTTATTTTATTTTTTTGCTTTTTAGGGCTGCACCTGTGGCATATGGAGGTTCCCAGGCTAAGGGTCGAATCAGAGCTACAGCTGCTGGCCTACACCACAGCCACAGCAATGCCAGATCCAAGCCATGTCTGAAACCTATACCACACACAGCTCAGGACAGTGCCAGAAACTGAACCCATGAAGCGAGGCCAGAGATGAACCTGCATCCTTATGGATCCTAGTCAGATTCGTTTCCACTGCGCCATGACAGGAACTTCCTGAAACCTACTGTTTCTGAACTGCCTCTTCCTTCTTTCAGTTTCTGTGAACTCAGGAATTAGCAATTGATCTTTATCCCCAGCGGAGCTTAATGCGGGAGGAAGTTTGTTGCCCTAACAGTAAAGCTTCATGTCAAAGTCAAATCAAATTGATTCTTTGTACTTCCCATTGTGGCTCAGCAGTGACAAACTGGACTACTATCCATGAGGATGTGAGTTCGATCCCTGGCCTTGCTTGGTGGGTTAAAGGATCTGGCATGCCATGAACTGTGGTGTAGGTCGCAGACTTGGCTTGGGTCTGGCTTTGCTGTGGCTGTGGTGTGGGCCAGCGGCTACAGCTCTGATTGGACCCCTAGCCTGAGAACTTCTATATATGCCATGGGTGGAGCCCTAAAAAAGAAAAAAAAAATTTTTTTGTATTACTCCCTGGTTTGGATGACTTAGGCATTGTTACTTAGGCATAGTGAGCTGGTATTTTAGCAGCACTGTAACAGTGAGAAGATTGCAGTAACTGTCCTTATTGTTGGAATGGATTAATTTTTTTATCTACTAATTATCAGATCCTTTATGATAATCTGAAAGTTCCCAAATAAGGTGGGGTGAGGGAAATAAACCACCATGGGGAATGCTGGCAGAAATCACTGCAGGCTGTAGTTGAAAGAATGGAATTGAATACACTACACTTATTTTCTTCTGTGGTTAGTGAAGTTATTAAAACCCAAGCCCAGCCTTGCCTAACATTAGAGATTTGCAATTATAGCTGGTAGTTTTGAGCCACTCCCATGCCAGATTCTTTTCTGAATTTATTTAGTAATCCCCAGAGAAATCGAGCAAAAGACACATAAACATCTCTATTTTACAGCTGAAGAGACTGAGGTTCTGAGTGGATAGGTAACTTCAGGGTAGACAGCTAGTAAATGGCTGAGATGTTATCAGAATCTGGATTTAGTCTGTGACTGAATATTTTTAAAGTGGACACAGGAGCTATAACTGTAGTTAATTTAAGGCCAGTTGATTTAGCAAAGCTCTATTAGCTGTGAGAGTAGAGGAAAAGCTGCTAATATGTGATAGAAACAGCAACAGTGATCGTTTGTTATGCACCTTATACGTGTCACAAATGTTTCTAGGAACCTCATGTCCCTTATTTCATTCAAGTCACAAATCAGGACTGGGATTGTTTTTCACCTTTGTAGAAAACAACAGTGAGACTCAGAGAAGTTACCTAGCACCCTCTCAGGGACAGTTCACCAGCCGTCAGACCCCAACAGGAAGGTCGGACCATGGATCCAAGCTGTAGGTAGGCAGGATATAAAATCATAAAATGATAGAATCTTAGAGCCAAAAGGGATAGTCAAGGTGACCCTGACCAACTCCACTTTTTACATGTGGAAAAGTTTAGGTTTAGAACCTTAGCCCCCAAGGAGTTCCCTTCATGGCTCTGCGTTAACCAGCCTGACTAGGATGCGTGAGGGTTTGGGTTTGATCCCTGCCCTTGCTCATGGGTTAAGGATCCAGCGTTGCCTTGAGCTGTGGCGTAGGTTGCAGACGAAGCTTGGATCCTGGGATGCTATGGCTGTGGTGTAGTCCAGCAGCTGCAGCTCCGATTAGACCCTAGCCTGGGAACCTCCATGTGCAAAAAAACCCAAAACAAACAAACAAACAAAAAACAGAGTAGAACCTTACCCCCCAAATCACACATGATCTAGTTATTTACACATCAGAGATGAGAATGCAGGCTCCATTCAATGAATCCGTTTTGATGTGCATGCCTGCCTACTATGTTCTGTGCATGGCCAGGTCTCCTGTCTCTTGGACCCAATAGATTTTCTGTCAGATCTTGTGTAGAAGCAGTATATGGGGCCCAAGATCATGAAGCTCATGCCACATCCTATAAGGGAATATCCTGCAGCCTGAGGAGTAAAGGAAACAGATGATGGCAGAGACCGGAATGCAAATTGTGTCCATTTATTCATTTGCTCACTCCTCCTTCATACAATTCATCTCTGCTGGGGTCCTTCTTGGGTACCAGGGGCCAGCTCACCTTTCCTTCATTCCTGCTTTCCTTCCCTTCCTCCCTCCCGTCCCCTCTCTTTTTCCTTCCTCCCTTCCTTCCTTTTTCTTTCTCTCTTTTTCTCTCTCTTTCTTGCTCTCTTTCCTTCTCTCTTTCTTTATTCCTTCCTTCCTTCCTCCCTCCCTTCCACAGCATATTGAGTTCCTGGGCCAGGGATCATCAGATTCAAGTTCCAGTTTCAACCTTCGCCATAGCTGTGGCAATGCTGTATCCTTAACCCGCGATGCTGGGCTGGGGATCGAAGCTGCATTTGAGTGCTTCAGAGACGCCACCAGTCCCCTTATGCCACAGCAGGAATACCAACCAGCCCTTTCTTGAACTATGAAAATGACAGGTATGCACTCAAGTCCTGGATATTCTCAGACCTTGTGTAGAAGGCAGGGCACATTAGACATTGTATAGGAAGGTTGTGTGGCCAAGACATGAGCTCTAAATCACAGGACTGACCATAGTAAGTGAGAAAAGTCTCCACCCTACTCTGAAGCCAGAGGGAAGCTGGAGCATCACATTTCGAATGTGAGTGTCAAAAGTCCAGTTCCCATTTAAGTTTGGAGTGATTTGTCCTGCACAAAATGAAATCTAAACCTTTCAACTAGAACCTCACTGGATGATTTATGTTATTGTAGTTAATAGGAATAAGGAAAAAACATCTGTTTCTATAAAAAATGTCCGTGTTCATCAAGTTCATGACTTATGAACTGCTGGGGGCATTTTTGAAGATAAGAGCGGCCTCACCAGACACAAGGCAGACCCAAGGCAGACCTAGAGTGCAGCTTTCTCCATTGGCCTCAGGTGCATAAGACCCTCTCTGTCTTTCGGAGCCAAAAGCATGACTCCTGAAACATTTTATAACACTCCTTTGCCTCTAAATATTTGCACATAATTGAAGAAATGTATATTGAATGAAAAAATGCATGGCAGAAAAGTGAGCTCAATGAGTCAAGTAACGAACTAGTTAGCAGCAATCTTGGATTGATGCTTCCATCCAAGTTCTCTTTCATTCTTCCAATTAGCATCTTTGGAATCTTTCAACACTATTTAAGAAAAAAAAAAAAAAAGAGTAGTAATATTGTATCTTCCTTTGCCTCGGAATAACAATGTCAGCGAAATGTCTTACAATCTTTTCTCTTTTTTTTTTTTTGTCTTTTGTCTTTTTTTTAGGGCCCACCCATGGCATTCAGAGGTTCCCAGGCTAGGGGTCTAATTGGAGCTGTAGTTGCCGGCCTACGCCACGGCCACAGCAATGCCAGATCCAAGCCACGTCTTCGACCTACACCATAGCTCACAGCAATGCCAGATCTTTAAACCACTGAGCAAGGCTGGGGATCAAACCCACAACCTAGTCTGGTTCATTACCGCTGCGGTTCCTAGCAGGGTTCCTAGTCGGGTTCGTTTCCACTGAGCCCCAACCGGAACTCCTGTCTTACAGTCTTTGAAGAAGCAAATGTAAAGTCAGTATGTGTAAAGGCAGGACCCTTAACTCAGGCAGTATATCTCTAAAACAATAACAGGTTGCATGATGATATTTCTAAAATTCTCTAATTTGACATAGGAATTATGACTTCCATGTGTAGAAATGCAATAAGCATTCCATTTGCTGGGCCACATGAGAAATGAAGCTTGAATGGTGGCCTTTTTTTAGTTAGATAAGTGGATGATAAGATTCTAGCCAGCCTCTTCTAACTCTTTGTCTGTAAGTATATTTGCTGCATTAGTGGAAGATAAGACTGTCTCTATAATAATGCTTGCCAGGCTGAGTCCTGATTGATTCCGTGTTTGGGAATCCTAGTAGCTAGTGGAAATAGAGCTATGTGACTGGATCAATATGTCTGTTGGATCAACTGTGTATGAATAAATCTTTAATAATCCTAAGAAAAGCATTGGGCCAACTCAGATGGCTCTGTTAACCATGACGAAGGGCTGGGGATGGCAGAGGCTGGTCAGAAATGCAAGGAGTGAAAGAAAGAAAATCCTCTAATGCTGGGGGATGCTTATCAGCAGGGAGAGGGCAGGGCTGGTGCCAGTTGTCAGCCTGGGCCTGGAAAGGCAGGCCCATTGTTAAATCAGAGCCAGTATGGGGGCGTTCCCATCATGGCTCAGCACTAATGAACCCGACTAGTATCCATAAGGAAGTGGGTTCAATCCCTGGGCCCACTCTGTGAGTTAAAGATCGGGCGTTATCGTGAGCTTTGGTGTAGGTCACGGGTGCAGCTCCATCTGGCATTGCTGTGGCTATGGCATGGTCGGCAGCTGCAGCTCCGATTCAGCCCCTAGCCTGGGAACTTCTATATGCCCCCAATGTGGCCCTAAAGAGAGAGAGAGAGAGAAAAAATAAAAGCCAGTATGGGTACAGCCGTTCCATGTCTTCTGGTCATGCTCATCTGGATGTGTCTAAGCAATGGCCTTAATAGGCAGTTTTTTTCAAATAGTCCATGCTTCCCATCTTTAAGGTACATTTTCCCCCATAGAGCTTTTATTTTGCAGCCAATGCTACCTCATTTCTTTGTCAGCACACCAGCTTCAAATGCATATCCTGATGTCCGGTGTCAGGAACTGGAAAGGTGCTTATCACACAGGGGAAAATTCTACCGTTTACCAATGAGGAGGTGCCTCTAGCACCAAAAGTAAATATGTGTTTAGTGTAAATTATCAACTTGAATCACCACACCTCCCTGTGCCAGCCCTCAGGCGAAGCATATGAAAGTTCCCAGGCTAGGGGTCGAATCAGAGCTGTAGTTGCCAGCCTACACTGCAGCCACAGCAACCCAGGATCTGAGCCGTATCTCCGACCTATACCACAGCTCACGGCAATGCTGGATCCTTAACACATGGAGCAAGGCCAGGGATTGATCCTTATGGATCCTAGTTGGGTTTTTTAGCCACTGAGCCACAAAGGAAACTCCAGGAAGCTGGTTGTTAGTGTTGCACCTGCAGCAGTTTTGCAGGGTGTGGAAGGTTTAGCACACAGCTCTGCATTTCAGCATTCTCATGGGGCAGTGTACCCAAACCTTGCCAGGTGTGAGACAGGTACCTGGGCAACTTAAAATAAATGTGTATTTTCCAACTGTACCCATATATAATGCATCACAATCTGTAGTGAGGAGGATGAGGGTTGGGACAGGAGAGCTGTAGGTCCAGCAAGTGCTCCATCTGATTCTGATCTACAGCCAGGATGGGAAGCCAGATTCCTAGATTGAATTCTGAGAAAAAAACAAAAATATATATATAAAATATAACCAGGGAACTATATATAGTCACTTATGATGGAGCATGAGGGAGGATAACATGAGAGAAAAAATGTATATATGTATGTGTGACTGGGTCACTTTGCTGTACAGTAGAAAATTGACAGAACACTGTAAACCAGCTATAATGGAAAAAATAAAAATCGCTGAAAAATAAAATAAAATAGATAACCAACAAGGGTCTATTGTAAGGCACAGGGAACTATATTCAATATCATGTGCTAACATATAATGGAAAAGAATCTGGCAAATATATATATATATTGTTTTTCAGATTCTTTTCCATTATTGGTTATTGTAACTGAATCACTTTGCTGTACACCAAAAGCTAACCCAACATTTAAATCAGCTATATAAAATAGAGATCAAAAAAAGAAAAAAGAGTTCCCATTGTGGCACAGAAACAAATCCAACTAGGAACCATGAGGTTTTGGGTTCGATCCCATCCCTGGCCTCGTTCAGAGGGTTAAGGATCCAGCGTTGCCGTGAGCTGTGGTGTAGGTGCAATCCCATGTTGCTGTGGCTGTGGTGTAGCTCCAACTAAACCCCTAACCTGGGAACCTCCATATGCTGTGGGTGCAGTCTTAAAAAGCAAAAGAAAAAAGAAAGAAGTAAAAGGTTTTGTAGGTCATAGGAAAATTTTCTCCCTGAATAATAACTGGTGAGACACTCTAGGGATCTTTATAAAACCCACTGCAATGCCCCATGGTATAGGGTCCTGTCTCAATATAAACTGTGATCTTTTAATTTTTTTTAATTTTTATTTTTTTTTAAATTTTTATTTTATTTTATTTTTTTGAATTTTTATTTTTATTTTTTTTACAGAATAAAATACATATATTTAAACACAATTACATTCACACAGATTACTATATCATGGATCTTAAGAAACAGATTAAGTGACTCCCTCTGGAGAAGTGGAATGGAAAATATGCTGAGACAAATAGGAAATTTATTCTATACTTTATCCCATTTTGTATGGCTTTCATCCTTACTATTTAGTATTATCTATTACAATTTTTCTTTAAAAATTAGCATTATATTAAAATTGTATATATTATGCAACTAAAATGTATAACGAAGAAAGCCTTATATACCAGTAAATATTTTATATAGCATAATAAAAAGAATAACTGGTAAGAATAACAAAAATAATATACCCTCTGAAAATAAGTAAAATATAAAATGCATAAATTGGTTAAAAAACAGTGTAACTATATAAAAATGTCCTCACAATTTGTTACATCTTATTGATTCTTCAATATAGGCATTACACCATTCTAGGTGATGCGATAAAGAAGGCATTATAGACCTTACATTGTACCATGGAAAGAAGTGGTTATTAATAATACAATTGTAGAACTGTATTATTTAATCGTACAGTTCCATTAATTATAATTATCATAAATTCTTTGATGGAGAGGAAATCAGAATCAGATCTAAGAAGACTTCAGCATTCCAAGAATGATGTCAAATGACCCCCTTGATGGTGGATTATGTGCTTATTTACTAGGAGATATATTTCTAGGAGATATATTTCTTCTCCAGAGATTCATTGTTTGTGTATCAATTGTAGATTTTTGGTTTGCAGTTATTCTGAAGTTTTGATACAAGACTCTATATGTATATGAGATTGTTTTAAGTTCGTGTTCTCTTAATTGTAAGTTCATCTCCAGTGTCCTGCATTTGTACCCACTTCTTCTCATGATTTCTGATTTTGGTGGTATAATTGTGCATGGATGATTTTGTATCTTTACTGTATATATACCTTGACTGGTGAGCCTTGTCATTTGTGGAATTTTTATTTCCGGTTGCTGTCTTTTATTTTCTGCCTAGAGAAGTTCCTTTAGTGTTTGTTGTAAGGCTGGTTTAGTGTTGCTGAATTCTCTCAACTTTTGCTTATCTGTGAAGGTTTTGATTTTTCCTTCAAATCTGAATGAGAGCCTTGCTGGGTAAAGTAATCTTGTTTGGAGGTTTTTTCCTTTCATCACCTTTAGTATATCATGCCACTCCCTTCTGGCCTGCAGAGTTTCTGCTGAAAAATCTGCCGATAACCTTATGGTGGTTCCCTTGTATGTTATTTGTTTCTTTTCCCTAGCTACTTTCAAGATTTTCTCTTTGTCTTTAATTTTGGTCAGTTTGATTAATATGTGTCTTGGGGTATTCCTCCTTGAGTTTTTTTTATATGGTACTCGTTATGCTTCTTGGATTTGAGTGAGTGATTCCTTCCCCATGTTAGGGAAGTTTTCTCTTGGAATATTTTTTCTGTCTCCTCTCTCTCTTCTCCTTCTGGCACCCCTGTAATACAGATGTTGGTACGTTTCACGTTGTCCCAGAGTTCTCTGAGACTCCCTTCATTTCTTTTCAGTCTTTTTTCTCTTTTCTGTTCTGCATCCATAATTTCCACTAATCTGTCCTCCACCTCACTCATTTGTTCTTCTGCCTCCTGTATTCTGCTGTTAGCTGCTTCTAGTGAATTTTTTATTTCAGTTATTGTATTTTGCATCTCTTCTTGTTTAAGTTTTATATCTTGTATCTCTTTGCTCAGTGTTTCCTGTAAGTTATCCATCTTTGCCTCCAGTTTATTTCCAATGTCTTGCATCATCTTCAGCATCAACGGTCTAAAGTCTTTTTCCTGGAGGCTGAGAATCTCCTCATTGCTTAGCTGATTTTCTGGGGTTTTTTCTTTCTCCCTCATCTAAATTGTGATCTTTTTAGATGAGGCTGTGGATCCTATGATGTCAGAAGGTCTTGAATAGTCTATGAGCCAATCCCTCTGGGCAACTCGATGGGTTAAACATGTTTCCTGTTTACAGGAAGTGGTCACCAAATTCAGGCTGTTGAAAATGCGAATCTCTCTTTTTTTTTTGGCTGCACCTGCAGCATGTGGAAGTTCCCAGGCCAGGGACTGAACCCTTGCCACAGTAGCAACCCAAGCCACAGGAGTGATTGCACATGATCCTTAGCCACTAGGAAGGACATCAGGGAACTCCAGGATGAGCCTCTTCTACATGCATAATCAGGTGATGAACCACAGATTTGAAAGAGCCAGAGTTACTGAACAGATGCTCCTAGCACACCTCAATCCAGGTGGTGTTGATAACAGTCTTTCTAGGAGGCCGAGGAGAGCCCTTTTCTCCTCTCCTGCTACTTTTCTCTCTCAGCACTGATGGAGCGCTCAAGGGTGAAGTACCTGTATGCTGGGTGCAGCTATCTCAGTAGGATTAGGAACGCACAGTATGGCAGTACCTCCCAGCCTCTGAAGGAAGAATTGAAGAAAAGCTGGAATAGCCAGTCAGGCCAGAGATCTGTGCAGGAAGTACTCATGAGGAACGGAGCAGGGTGGAGGGGGGTTAAAAGAGAGAGGGAGATAATGCTAATGAAGATAAAAGAAAAAGAAATCAGAAGAGCCAGGAATTCTGCCCTCAGCCAGGTACACTGGGAGCCCAGCATGTGCTGTTTGTCCAGCTGGGCATTCTGAGCCTAATGTTTGCAGCACTCTGCTTTCCATCCCTGGATCTGTCCACCGGGCTGCTGGTTGTCTTGTTGATATATGCTCTGTTGCAAAGCTGGAGGTCCACTGCTGTGGTTTTGAAGCTGCAGGGAATAAGCAAAGGGAAGGGCGCTCCAAACTGCAGGAAATTTTAAGATCAGCTGAATTAAACTGAGTCAGTGGAGCTCACAGTGAGTCTTTGAGCCACCCAGGCCCCTATGAAGGGTGTGTTGTGAAACCAGGTTATTTACATCCTTATAAGGAGTTCCCTGGTGGCCTAGCAGTCAAGGATCTGGTGTTGTCACTGCTGTGGCATAGGTTCTATCCCTGGCCCAGAAATTTCTGCATGCTGCAGGCACAGCCAAAAAATAAAATAAGATAGGGAGTTCCCATTGAGGCTCAGTGGAAATGAACCCACCTAGTATCCATGAGGATGCAGGTTCAATCCCTGGCCTCGCTCAGTGGGTTAAGAATCCAGTGTTGCCATGAGCTGTGGTGTAGGTCACAGATATGGCTTGGATCTGGTGTTGCTGTGGCTGTGGTGTGGGCTGGCAGCTGTAGCTCTGATTCAACCCCTAGCCTGGGAACTTCCGTATGCCATGGGTGTGGCCCTAAAAAGACAAATAAATGAATAGGATAAAATAAAATAAGAGAGAAAGATGGATGGGGTTCTGGTAGTAAAGTTGTTAGCATAAGTTTGTGTGCCCAATGCGCAGTGAAGCCAAACAAACAGAAATGTTGGCATTTGGAGCAGAGAAAGGTTTATTTAAGGTCATGCCAGGAAATAGGTGCCCACATGCCCCCTAAATTTCCCAAACCCCTGAACCAAACTTGCAAAGCATTTTTAAAGGCAAGGCGAGGGAGGGGCATGATTGGTTGTGGCAAACTTCTTGGCGCAGGAATCCTTTGTTCTTGCAGGTGCCCACAGAGGGCAGGCCACAATGTTCCCATAAACCTCCAACAAGACATGTATTATGCTTCAGAGAGGAGCCAAAGCAGAGGCTATGGGGGAAGGGCCTGCCCCAGGACAGCCCCCCAGGGCCCTGCTTGGTTACAAAGTCAGCAGCTAAGCCTCTTTTAAAGGTCTAAAGAACTCTAGAGATGTATCATAGAGGGGTGCTTGTTGCCCACTACTTTAATAAAAAAGCAAGATATGGGAGTTCCCGTTGTGGCTCAGTGGTTAATGAGCCTGACCAGCATCCGTGAGGACACAAGTTAAATTCCTGGCCTTGCTCAGTGGGTTAAGGATCTGGTGTTGCCATGAGCTGTGGTGTAGGTCGCAGACTCAGCTTGAATCTAGTTTGGCTGTGGTGTAGGCCAGCGGCTACCACTTGGATTCAACCCCTCGCCTGGGAACCTCCATATGCTGTGGGTGTGGCCCCTACAAAAAAAAGAAGCAAGGTGTGTTTTCCTTTTAAACAACTAGGAAAATATATTTATGTTTATCTCAAAACTGAAGCCCCAGCACTTCATCCTGAAAATAATGTCCAAAACTGAAATAGTTTGCTTAAAAAAAAAAAGTGGTAGTAGGTAATAGCATTACATAGCATTTACTTACTTATCCAGCATTTAGTACTAGCAGAACTTCCCATCCAATTTTAGTGGGTTAAGTAAATGATAGAATATATTCATGTATATCAGCTCAATTGGAAAAAGAACTTTTCCCGAGCTTAAAAATCATAAAAGAAGGGGGAATAGAGGTTTCTGATTTCTAAAGAGCCAAAGATCAAATTTCCTTGACACAGCAACTTGTGACATTTTAACCAAAAAGCAAGTACCCTCTAAAGGGGCCTGCCAGCTAGCCTGCAGGACACTGAAGGTCAGACTGTTTTTCTGATGCACTCATTGTTCATCACTACTCAGTTTTAACTACTCAGCAATGCTCAGAATGGCAAGGGAAATGCAGTGTAAGCCTTATCATGACAACAGAAAGGTCTGAATTTTTCCAGCAAGGGTATCTAATGCTCAACATAAAGAAAATACATTTTCAGAGACTGAAGAATAGGAAAGAAGGCAGCTGTAGGTGTGTATGTGGCTAAGAAGGGTTAGGAAAACAAAATATTTGCCCACCAACTAAAAATCTTGTGTAAAGGAGTTTCCTGATAGCACAGCAGGTTAAGGATCTGGTGTTGTTCCTGCTGTGGCTCAGGTCACTGCTATGGTGTGGGTTCAATCCCTGGCCCAGGAATTTATGCATGTTGTGGACACAACCAGAAAAAAAAACAGAGTTCCTGTTGTGGCTCAGAGGGTTAAGAACTTGACACAGTATCCATGAAGGTGCAGATCTCTGGCCTCACTCAATGGGTTAAGGATCTGGCGTTGCTGCAAGATGCAGTGTAGGTCACAGATACAGCCCAGATCAAGTGTTGCTGTGGCTGAGGTGTCAGCCTCAGCTGCAGCTCTGATTTGACTCCTGGCCTGGGAACTTCCATATGCCACAGGTGTGGCTGTGGTTAAAAAAAAAAAACAAAAAACTTGTTGAATCTTGTCCGGATTGGCCTGAGGCTTCACAGATACCAAGAGCTCTAAGCCAGGCAGACTTGTCCTCTCCTACAGAAGAAAGGAGGCTTTGCAGCCCCTGCCCAGGATCAGTAGGATGACAGGTGACTTGTGAGCCTTTCCTCAGGCAGCTGCTCCCTTGCCTACCTCCCATCTCCAGAAAGCCCTTCGGCATCATTTTCCCAACTTGCAAAGTCAGGTTTTATTTTACTTTATTCCTTTTTGCAGGAGCAGCATATGGAAGTTCCCAGGCTAGGGGTTGAATTGAAGCTACAGCTGCTGGCCTACACCACAGCCACAGCAACACAGGATCTGAGCCATGTCTGCGACCTACACCATAGCTCACGGCAACACCAGATCCTTAACCCACTGAGCGAGGCTAGGGATGGAACCCGCATCCTCATGGATACTAGTTGGGTTGTTTCTGCTGAGCCACAACAGGAAGTCTGCAAAGTTGGGTTTTAAAGACCCATTCAATAGTGCTATAAAATTTCATTACATTGTTATTTAGTTTAAATTAGAAGCCTGTGGTTTCTTTCCATTGGGGATTAATATGATTAACTCAGCTATCTTGTGTCCAGGAGAAGTAACCAAAATAAAATTTTCCGCCAAAGATTACATCTCAAGATGAAGTAGTTTACTTCCCAGTGACCAGCCTTCCCATAAGACTTTCAGACTCTTGTTTTCACTTCCTGATTGACTCAGCAGGAATCATTTCTCTTTTGAGTGTATTTAATGAAACTGACTATAATCAACCACACAGATTCAAAGTTTTCTTTACAAAACTTACTTTTTTTTTTTCCTTTTCAGGGCTGCACTAGCGGCATGTTGAGGTTCCCAGGCTAGGGGTCGAATCAGAGCTACAGCTGCTGGCCTACACCACAGCCACAGCAACGCCGGATCCTTAACCCACTGAGCAAGGCCAGGGATCGAACCCGCAACCTCATGGTTCCTAGTCAGATTCATTTCCGCTGCATCATGATGGGAACTCCCTGAAGTTTTTTTTTTTTTTTAATTGAAGTGTAGTTGATGTACAATATTGTGTTAGTTTCAAGTGTACAGCAAAGTGATTCAGTTATACATTCTGAATTCTTTTTCAGATTTTTTTCCCTTATAGGTTATCACAAAATATTGAGTAGGGTTCCCTGTGCTACACAGCAGGTCCTTATTGGTTATCCATTTTATATTTAGTAGTGTGTATCTGTTAATCCCAAACTCCTAATTTTTCCCTCCCCTCCCTTCTTCTTTGGTAACCTTAAGCTTATTTTCTATGTCTGTAGCCCTATTTCTTTTTTTATTTCAAATAAAATATTTAATTTAACAGTCTTATTGAAGTTAATTTAACAAATAAAAATGACAAAAGGATTGATAAATGATAGTTAAAAAAGATTATGAAAGTAATTGGAGTTGGCATTTTTTTAAAACTACACATTTTAATGTTAGACAATATTGTTTATCATATGGATGATTTTTTAAAAATTTAAGTTACTTTTTTTATTACTCAATGATTTTATTACATTTGTACTTGTACAATGATCATCACAATCCAATTTTATAGGATTTCCATCCCACAACCCCAGCACATCCCCCCACCCCGCTGTCTGTCTCCTTTGGAAACCATAAGTTTTTCAAAGTCTGTGAGTCAGTATCTATTCTGCAAAGAAGCTCATTCTGTCCTTTTTTCAGGTTCCACATGTCAGTGAAAGCATTTGATGTTGGTGTCTCATTGACTGGCTTCATTCAGCATGATAATTTCTAGGCCCCATCCATGTTGCTAAAAATGCTGGTATTTCATTCCTTTTAATGGCTGAGTAATATTCCACTGTGTATATGCACCACATCTTCTTGATCCACTGTGCTGCTGATGGATATTTAGGTTGTTTCCATGTCTTGGCTATTGAAAATAGTGCTGCATGAACATTGAAGTACTTGTGTCTCTTGCAAGTCATGGTTTTCTCTGGATAGATGCCCAGGAGGGGGATTGCTGGATCAAATGGTAGTTCTATTTTAAGTTTTCTGAGGAATCTCCATACTGTTTTCCACAGTGCTTGCACCAATTTATTTCTATTTTGAAAATACATTCATTCATTTTCATTTCGAGTGGGGTTTTTTGGCGGTGCCTGGGTTGGGAATTGAACTCAGCCTCACCATAGCAGCACCCCTCACCATGTATTTTTTGTTTTTGGTTTTTTTTTTTAGATTCCACATATAAATGATACCATGTTTTTCTCTGCATGTTGACTCTCCTGTGCACCAGCAGTCAATGGCTGATAAGCATGCTCAGATTTCATTTTGGCACTTTGCCCTTGAATCTGGGTATTCATTGACTCAGTTCCCCAGATTTGAAAATTCACTCTGAATATTATAGCTCTACCAAAACACAAAATTCAAGAGGGTTTTGGATAATAATCTGTCAGGAAACTTATGATCTTACTAGTCGTTTAATTCCCCAGGCTAAGGGCAGGAGATAGGAAGTTATACTGTAAGAAGATTGGAATAAGATTATAGAAATATTCATTCACATGATTAGTAGTCCAGCAATTTTTTTTTTTTTCGTCTCAATGCTGTGGGTTGCCTGGGTGATTCATTCTGCTGATCTCTCTTAGCATTGTTGATGTGGCTGTACCCACGTGGCAGATTGGCTGGGAGCTCAGCTCAGCTGGGGCTGTCAGCCACAGCATATGGATTTTAACTGCAGGGTGGCTCTCCACATTTCTTACAGTGTGGTGGGCTCAAGGCAGCATTCCTTTTTTTTTTGTTTTGTTTTTTTGTTTTGTCTTTTTACCACTTCTTGGGCCACTCCCATGGCTTATGGAGGTTCCCAGGCTAGGGGTCGAATCGGAGCTGTAGCCACTGGCCTATGCCAGGGCCACAGCAACTTGGGATCCGAGTCACATCAGCAACCTACACCATAGCTCACAGCTACGCTGGATCCTTAACTCACTGAGCAAGGCCAGGGATCGAACCCACTACCTCATGGTTCCTAGTCGGATTCGTGAGCCACAGGAACTCCAAGGCAGCATTCTTAGATGGATGATTCCAAGCAGAGCTATAAAACCTTCTAAATGACCCTATATGACCTATGTTACTTCTGTCACATTTTATTAGGCAAAGCAAGTCACAAAGCCAGCCCAGACTCAAGAGGAGATAAAATAGGCTTCACCTCTTGAGAAGTAGCAAAGTCACATTGCACAAAGCTTGTGTGATGGGAAATATTGATGCAGCCATCTTGGGAAACCATCTACTATACTCCCTCCTAAGTAAAGCTATTCACATTCCAGCCACACACAAAATACACTCATCGCCACCTTTCTCCATGGCTCCTCCTGTTGTGGCATCTGCTCCAAGACTGAGATCCAGTCATCTCCATCTGGTGCCAGTGTGGAAGGAGGGGTTCCTTGTATCCTTGTGTACAGCTGCTTGATGTGGTTCTCTCCATCTAGAAACTTGTGAACTAAAAGACCAAATTTCCTCTAATTCAAAAAGATAACATGCTGCTCATAGCAGCACCATTCACAGTAGCCAAGACATGGAAGCAACCTAAATGTCCATCAACAGAGAAATGGATAAAGAAGATGTGGTACTTATGTACAATGGAATATTACTCAGCCATAAAAAGAATGAAATAATGCCATTTGCAGCAACATGAATGGATCTAGACATTATCATAATAAGTGAAGTAAGTCAGATAGACAAATACCTTGTGACATCACTTATATGTGGAATCTAAAATATGATACAAATGAACTTGTTTATAAAACAGAAATAGACTCAGAGACATAGAAAACAAACTTATGGTTACCAAAGGGGAGTGTTGGAGGAAGGGATAAATTAGGAGTTTGGGATTAGCAGATATACACTACTATATATAAAATAGATAAGGAGTTCTCTTGTAGCTCAGCAGGTTAAGGATCTGGCATTGTCCCTGCCGTGGCTTGGTTCACTGCTATGGCATGGGTTTGATCCCTAGGCCCAGGAACTTTTCCATGGGATGGGCTCAGCCAAAAAAAAAAAAAAAAAGATAAGGTCCTACTGTATAGCACAGGGAACTATATTCAATATCTTGTATAACCTATAATGGAAAAGAATCTGAAAAAAATATATATTTTTATATAAAAATACATATTTATATGTATATATGTATAACTGGATCACTTTACTGTATATCAGAAACTAACACAACATTGCAAATCAACTATGATTCAATTAAAAAAATATATATATATAAAAAGACAAGTCTGCTCCCCCCACACCCACCACACAATGGTGACACAAGGACAGGAAAACTACAACAGGCAAATGATTATGTACTGAGCTCCTCCAGGGCCCTAAAGGGAGCAGAGAGTAAGGGTGGGAAAAGTGGGGAAGTTAGGCTGTCAGGTGATGGGTTAGAAGCCCTTGCAGTTATCTGGTGAGGAATGGTCATGAAAGCACCACCATTTGCTGAGCATTTACCAGTGCCAGGCCCTGTTCTGAGCATTCTTCACATCCTTTCTCACTTAACCTTCTCACTAACTTGAGAAGAAAGTACTTCTTTGGCCATTGAGGAAAACGCAGGCTACATCATAACAGCAAGATAACTCACCACATGGTGAAAGTGTTTGGTGGTGGGAAGGTTGAAGATAGCTTTGAACTTTCTGGCCTGCATATTAACAGGGGCAGGGAAGGCAGAACAAGTGATAGGAGGTGGGAAAGTTGAATGAATCCTTGGACGTGTGAATTTTGAGGTTCCTGCAGAACATGTTCAGGGAATAGCTGGAGGCTGGAAATACAGACTTGGGAATCACTGGCCTTCAAGGGACCCTAACATGAGTTTTCCCAGGGAAATTAAGAAGCAGTTTGGGGATGAGACTCTGGCAAAAATGCAACGGTTGCCCTTTTCTCTGCCCCTCTCCAGCATTTATTGTTTGTAGACGTTTTTTAAATGGTGACAGTGTAAATTGGTACAACCACTATGGAAAACAGTATGGAGGGTCCTCAAAAAATGAAATAGAGAACTACCATAAAATCCAGCAATCCCGCTCCTGGCATCTATCTAGAGAAAACCATAATTCAAAAAGATACACACACTTATGTTCATTGCAGCAATACTCACAATACTCACAATAGCGAAGGCATGGAAGCAACCTAAATATCCGTCAACACAGGAATGGATAAAAATGTGGTACATATACACAGTGGAATATAACACAGCCATAGGAAATGAAATAATGCCATTTGCAGCAACATGGATGGACCTAGAGATTATTATAGTGAGTGCAGTAAATCGGAGAAAAGCAAACATCGTATGATATCACTTATATGTGGAATCTAAAAAAAAAAAAAGAATTTCAAATGAATTTATTTACAAAACAGAAACAGACTCACAGACTTTGAAAACAAACTTATGTTACCAAAGGGGATGGGTTTGGGCCAGGTGGGGGGAGTGAAATGGGAGGTTGGTATTAGCATATGCACACTATTGCATATGGAATGGATAATCAGCAGGGACCTGCTACTGCATAGCATAGAGAGCTCTACCCAATATTCTGTGAAAATCTATACGGGAAAAGAATCTGAAAAAGAATGGTATGTGTATGTGTATAACTGAATCACTTTGTTTGCATAGCAAAAATTACCACAACATTGTAAACCAACCATACTTCAACAAAACTTTTTAAAATGGGGGGTAAAAAGGGAGTTCCCATCATGACTCGATAGAAACGAATCTGAGGACACAAGTTCAATCCCTGGCTTCACTCAGTGGGTTAAGGATCCAGCATTGCCGTGAGCTGTTGTATAGGTTGCAGACACGGCTCAGATCTGGCATTGCTGTGGCTTGGTGTAGGCCGGCAGCTGTAGCTCCGATTTGACCCCTAGCCATATGCACACGATGGGTCAAATCGGGCCAGATGCAGGTGTGCCCCTAAAAAGACAAAAATAAAATGGGTGCGGGGAAAGGTCTTGTGGGGGAGGAATCCAATGGCTGCCCAATTCTAGCTTGTCATGGTTGCAAGTTGCCTATCTGTGGCAGGGTGTTTCTAATATAACATGTTGTGGGCTATGGCGCCGGGGGGGGGGGGGGAGGGGGGGCGGCGAAGAGTGTCAGAATTGGGTTTTCTGCCAGTTGTGTCACAACAGTTTGGATCATGGCTCCTGTATAGTTGCACAAGAAAACTCTATTTCTGGTGAGAGATGAATTCAGAATATTCCTTTCCCTGTGCTTGGGAGAGTGTATTCTTTGCATGCTCCCACATTTGAGGAAAATTGGATTTTGGGTCAATGGAGAGTCTCATTTCTTTGTAGAGAATTGTTTGTAAGTCATTTGCCGTTGAAAACATAGAAATGTACCAACTGCTGGGACAGTGCCTAATTGTAAATTAAATAGGCACAATGGCCTCTCAAGGATTGACAACCAGGGCTCTTGCAAGACTTCAGAGATTCCTTGATGCCCTCAAGGGGAGGTGTGCTTGCCTCTTAGAGTAAATCTCAGGGAGGATGACCTAGAAAGCAGTTGTGTAGTGTTTCATTTTGATTTAGAACCACCCTTTTAAAATATAACAAAGGTAACGGGTTTCACTGTGAGGTCCATTTTCATATTTATCTAGTTACAAGGTTATATAACCCTTTGGTGTGGGGTAGACAAGAGCACAGATGGTTCGTAACCATAGCAACACCACTTAGGCTTGTTTTCTGCATGTCAGCTTTTTTCAGCATCACATTCCTTCTAAAGCAGAGGCTTGCTCTTGCTCTCACATACCCTTTCTCACTCTCACTCCCCCCAAGTCTTGCCCCTTTTCTCCTCCCCCCAGCCCTCTCCACCTTTGCCCACACACTCTCTCAGCAGGCTCAGAAAGAACAAAGACATTTCATATAACTTCCTCCTGGTTTTTCAGTCTTTAAATTATTCACACCTTAAATATGAATCTGAATTATAATGTTTCCATCATAAAACTGCAGCTCTTACATGTATCCCTTTTATGGGACAGGCAGGGAGGGATCATAAGTTTAAGACCAGAAAGTTACCAAAATGAAACTGATATTCTTAACCATTGTGTTTAGGCAACATCAAGTCCAAGTAGGCAGATGTAGACCCTCAAGGATTCTTAGAAGTGGATTCTGCTCCTTCTTTAGGTAAATCTGACTTCCAGCCACCCTTTCATTAAAAGTCTCCTTGGACTCGCTATCCCAAAGTCCATTATTTAGTATATTGATTAAAAACTCTGGAGCCTGATTTCTGATGTGCCCCTCTTTACATTACTAAGCAGGATATATCCAAAAGCACACTCTGAGTTTCTGCCCTTCAAAAATCAGATCTTCTGTAAGAGTACTTCAGGGTCTTTTCTCTCTTGAAACTTATCTCCTTATCTTTGTGCAGAAAACTACATTTTATTTCTTAGGGAATTTTTTTTTTTTTTAGGACCCCACCCACAGCATATGGAGGTTCCTGGCTAGGGGTCAAATCAGAGCTGTCGCCCATGGTCTATATCACAGCCACAGCAACGCCAGATTCTTAACCCACTAAGCGATGCCAGGGATTGAACCTGCGTCTTCATGGATGCTAGTCAGATTTGTTTCTGCTGAGCTATGACAGGGACTCCCCTTGGAGCGAGATCTTAATTCTCTGCTCAGGAAATGAACCTGGGCAGCCTGGGTGAAAACTAGTTACCCTGCCACTAGACTAACTAGAGACTAGAAGCAGAATTGCCCTGATTCTTGCCCCCTGCTGAAAGCAAGAATGTTTCAAGGAGGCAAAGGCTGTGAAAACAGGTCTAAAGTTGACTGTTAGAGTCACAGTACAACGTGTGGGAGAGCACACAGAGAAGTGGTCTATTTAAGTCAGAAGCAAAGCAGCAATACACACCCTAAAGAGGAGTGCAGGTGCGGGCATCCCCTGAGTGAGGAGCGCACAAGAGAGGTGATTTAAATCGCTTATATAGCACGGTTCTTCCCGGACTTTGTTTACCTTTAGCCAATTATCTTTTTTTAATTCTCACACCAACTGGACATAGGACCCTCCCCAATATGCATGTGTATATTTACAAAGATGGATTCCAAAGCAAAGGATGCGGGGACAGTATCAGGACTTATTATGGTCCCGTGCCCCCTCCCTTTCTAACCCCTAAGAGTCTTACTGAGCATGTGTAATTGGGGAGGTCTCCTTGACCCCAGGAGTGATTGAATGTTCCTCTGTTTTAGGTGGAAAATGAAACAAGGACTAAAAGGACACAGAGTCCTTCTTATCAAACATGCCCATGTAATGGATGAGTTCCCAAAGACAAAGAGAGCCCCAAGGTCACAGACTACATAGCTCAACAAAATAGCCCCTGTCTATAAAAAAACCAAGCACTCCCCTGGGGCGGGGGAGCCTGAGTTTTGCCTGCTCAGAGCTCCCTACCACTCTGTTGGTCAGCAAACTCCACCTGCAATCTCATTGTTCCAGCCTCTGCCTCCTTCTTCTTCTAACAGTCTTATCTCTCTACGCCAGCTGAACTCAGCTCCTTCAACTAACTTTTTCCTTGAGGGGTCAAAGAGAAAGAAGGCCCAGTTTACTTGGCCTAACAAGTCCCAGCTGTTCTCAGCCCAGGGGCCCACCTACATCCTATTTCATAACTGCCAGCCTAGGCCACAGCCACAGCAACACCAGATCTGAACCTTGTCTGTGAAGTACTTTTACACTGCAGCTCATGGCAACACCAAATACTTCACCCACTGAGGGAGGCCAGGGAACGAGCCTGAGTCTTCATGGATACTAGTTGAGTTTGTTACTGCTTAGCCACAATGGGAACTCCTCGGTTTTTCTAATTTGAAGTGTTGGTATGATTTATTTCCTTTTTTACTTTGGCTGCTAGGAAACTCAAATTAGTGCTCAAACAGTGTAGCTGTATTTGCTTCCTTTTGTGTGTATTTGTATGCTTTCTTCTGCATGGCTTATCTTTTCTCTTTTTTTAAAAGTTTTATAGAATTATAGTTGATTTACAAGGTTGTGATGATTCCTGCTGTAAGCGTTTATTTTACTACTGTAGTTCCATTATCTTTATGTTTTTCATTTTAAGACACCTCAAAAAACCTTCTTGAAAGCAAGTACCATATATTAAATAAAAAAAAGTAGTCCTTCATAGTAAAATAATTTTTCAGGAATCTCAGAGAGAATAATGTATAGTATGAATGGTTAGCTCTTAATATTGACATGACCAGTAACCAAAGAAACTTCGGATATATTTGTATAAAGTTGAAAAGACCTTTTTGTTCCTCAGCTATGTCACGGAGAATAAGTAAACATTTCATATAAAACTGATCTTCGGAGTTCCCATTGTGACACAGTAGAAACAAATCCGACTAGGAACCAGGAGGTTGTAGGTTTGATCCCTGGCCTCGCTCAGTGGGTTAAGGATCCGGTGTTGCTGTGAGCTGTGGTGTAGGCTGAAGACAAGGCTTGGATCTGGCGTTGCTGTGGCTCTGGTGTAGGCCAGCAGCTACAGCTCTGATTAGACCCCTGGGAACTTCCATATGCTATGGTTGAGGCCCCCCTCAAAAAAAAGATAAAAAAAAAAAAAAACCCAACAAACAAAAAAAGAGCATGAGGTTTACCTCAACATTTAAAAAAAAAAAAAAGATCTTCTTTATCTGCGATATAGTTGAATTTTTATTTTTTTTGTCTTTTCTAGGGCCATACTTGCGGCATATGGAGGTTCCCACGCTAGGGATCTAATCGGAGCTGTATCCACCAGCCTACGCCAGAGCCACAGCAATGCGGGATCCAAGCCGAATCTTCGACCTACACCACAGCTCACAGCAACGCCGAATCCTTAACCCACCGAGCGAGAACAGGGGGCAACGCTGGATCCTTAACCCACTGAGCGAGAACAGGGATCGAACCCACAACCTCAAGGTTCCTAGTCACATCGGTTAACCACTGCAACATGACGCGAACTCCAGTAGTTGATGTAATGTAGCGGTAATGAACCTGACTAGTATCCATAAGGATTTGGGGTCAATCCCTGGCCCCGATCAGTGGGCTAAAGGATGTGGCATTTTCATGAGCTGTGGTGTAGATTGCAGGCACGGTTTGGATCTGGCATTGCTGTGGCTGGCAGCCGTAGCTCTGATTTAACCCCTAGCCCAGAAAATTCCATACACCATAGGTGCGGCCTTAAAAAGCAAAAAAAAAAAAAAAAAGTAAAACCCACTTGAATTGCTAAAGCATCATGTAACTACAATAAACATATATTCTTGTGGACCCATTTAAAACTCTTCTTCTCTTCATATTAACGAGGGGATGAGCCAAGGAATCTCTTACTTGTATAATCATTGATGGTTTTATTTATCCTGTTGGCAATATTTTACAACTTTATGAAAACCTTAATTTTCATATGATATATATTAATCAAAGCCTTGTTCTTGAGCCCTTTGGGTTTATGTATGTGTGGCAATTGATGTCTACTTTGAGCCTTTATTGAATTTTTGTTGATGGTATATCTGTTTTAGCAATAAATGTAACTTTTGCTTATGAAACTAAAAAAAAAAAAAAAAAAAAAAACCCAAAAAACAAAATCTTCTTCTATGTGGCCTATTGAGTTTCCTGCCACCTTTTTAAGGAAGAAAAACCTCTCTTAAAGGCATTTTTCGCAGGTTTTACCACTTTAGGTGAGCCCTTTTGCCAGATAATCCAAGTTTGGAGAATCAAGGTGTAAAATCCTTCAGTTGACACTGAGATTTGTTTCCAGCTGGTGGAGGGGGTTCTGGGGAGCTTCAGGAGGGACTCCTGAGATGCTTTTTAGTATTTGTGGGCAGAATGGGAAGCTGTGGTGATGGAGCAAATCAAGGACATCAGTGACACCAAATGAGGATCTAGTAATAGAAGGGACAACTGGGGAAATGTCACACTTAGAAAACAAATGATTAGTGTGGCAAGAGAAGCCCGGAACCCACTTTGGGTGAAAGAAGGAGTACTTTTTTTCAGGCAGTAAGAGGAAAGATAGTATCTGCTTCTGTGCCTGGGGGGATAGGAGTAGAGGGTTTGGTTTTCTCCCTGTCTGAGGGAGTGGGTGTGTAATAGAGAAGAACAGATCTGACTCCATATTAAATCTGTTTCTGTTTAAACCTTACTTTAACCTTTGTCCTCTGTCACTTGTGCTTAGTTATCCTGACTCTCTGCACCTTTTGCCAAAGGATACTGCCAATAGCTTGAAATCTACCAGGTAGCCTGTTTTTAAAACTATGACCTTTAAGAGTATTACACTTTTTAGGGAGTTCCCTTCCAGGTTCAGCAGTTAATGAACCTGACTAGGATCCATGAGGATGTGGGTTCTATCCCTGGACTCATTCAGTGGGTTAAGGATCCAGCATTGCTCTGAGCTATGGTGTAGGTCGAAGATGCAGCTTGGATCCCACGTTGCTGTGGCTGTGGCGTAGGCTACATTTTTTAGATAAAAAGTTGCAGAACAGGGAGTTCCCATTGTGGCTCATTAGTAAAAACCAGACTAGTATCCTTGACTAGTAACCTTGAGGATTTGGGTTAGATCCCTGGCCTAACTCAGTGGGTTAAGGATCTGGAGTTACCATGAGCTGTGGTGTAGGTCACAGACATGGCTTGAATCCTGAGTTGCTGTGGCTGTGGTGTAGAACAGCAGCTGTAGCTCCTATTCAACCCCTAACTGGGGAACTTCCACATGCTGCAGGTGTGGCCTTAAAAAAGCAAAAGCAAAAAAAAAAAAGTTTCAGAATAGAGAATAACATTTATTTTGCTGGAGGTCTTCAGGAACATTGTGTCCTAACCTAGGCAGACAGAAACTAGAACAAAGGATCTGACACTAAGAAATTTGCAACAAATGGAGTTCCTGCAGTGACAAAGGGATCAGAGGCATCACTGGCGCTGAGCTGCAGGTTTGATCCCTGCCTGGTTGGGCACAGTGGGTTAAAGGATGCTGCGTTGCCATAGCTGTGACATAGGTCACAACTGCAGCTCAGATCTGATCCCTGGCCCAGGAATTGCATATGCCAAGGAGGTGGCCAAAAAAAAAAAATAAGGAAAAAAAAAGGCAAGATAGAAATTTGCATCAGCTAACCCTGCCCCTTCTTCACCCGGCCTACCTTCCTTTCTTTTCTTTTCTTTTTTCTTTTCTCTTCTTCCTTTTGCTTTTTAGGGCCACACCCAGGTTTGTTACTGCTGAGCCACAACGGAAACTCCCATCTCCCACCCTGCCTTAAAAAGGGCTTTTTTGGGCACCTGTCTCCTTACATGTGTTGCCAAAATATTGGTTGCCTTTGTCTACCGATGTCAAATGGAAACTCAGAGACAGAGTCAGAGGAAACAGAAAAAGTAGCTTTAATTGCCAGGCAAAGACAGGAACACAGCAGATTAGTGCCTCAAGGACTGTGCCCACCCCCCTTGGAGGGGGTAGTGAGGAGTCTTAAGGTGTTTGAGGAGTAGGGCATGATCAGCTCATGGACATTTTCCTGATTGGTGGGTGGAGAGGTAACTGGGAGTCAGCGTCATCAACCCTCTGGTTCCAACCAGTCTGGGGTCTACATGCTTGTGGGCAGCATAGAGTTAACTTCTTCCAACTGGTGGGGGTTTCAGCACCTGTTTGACAGCTCCAAGGACATGGCTCAGAATATTATCCCTACAGTCTTTAAAGAACTGAAGTTGCCTTGACTTTGTTGAATGGCTGAATTACACTTGTTTTCTTTTTCTCTGTATTTTTTTTTTCACTTCCCTGATTAACTCAGTTCTTTGACTAAAGTCTTTCTGTAGTCAAAAAGGCAAGAGGAGGACATGAGTGGGGGTCCACTCTGGAAAGGCCTCACAGGGTCCTACTTGGTTACAGTTCCCCCCTTTCCTTTTCAATCTTGAGGAGGAAAAGTTGTGGAACTAGAAAGGCAATAAAGTTTTTAGGTTGAGAGGTTAATCATAAACTTGGCAGGGGAACTCAGTTTCTGTTTAAATTTTCTCTAACTCTTTGAAGGAATGGGACAACAACTGCTCTGGCTACTTCCTGCTGGAATGGGGTGTAGTCCTGCCTACTTTGGGGAATGGACACAGGGTTGGAAATAATCTTGAGCTCCAAGTTTAGCATCAATATTTTGTATTAGGAAAATCTGTCCTCTCTTTTCGTTTTGTCATAACACCTGGAAAAACATTTGAAAATTCTTAGCCATATTACCTTGATGATAATGATCAAAATATCCTTTGTAGTATTTTTCAAGAGTCCTCCTATTATAGATGGCAACCAGGAAAATAAATTTAGGTGTGTTTTCTTTTAAAAAAATATATTAGTAATCAAGTAGCCTTTTGTTTGTTTTGGAGACTATAGCATGAACTGTCTCATTTGTTATTACTTTTTTTTTTTTTTTTTTTTGCTTTTTAGGTCTGAGCCTGTGGCATATGGAGGTTCCCAGGCTAGGGGTTGAATCAGACTACAGTTGCTGGCCTATACCCCAGCTACAGCAATGCCAGATCCTTAACCCACTGAGAGAAGCCAGGGATCGAACCTGCAACCTCATTGTTCCTAGTTGGATTCGTTTCTACTGTACCACGATGGGAACTCCAGGAAGCAATTTATAAGCTATATATTTTATTAATTATACCCAATTGTCACACAAACATTGTACATACGCTTTAAGCAGTGTTACGCATCATGAGTAGTTGTACTCTGTGAAAACTCCATTAGGTAATTTTTTGTTTTTTATTTTTTATTTTTTGCTTTTTAGGGCCACACCCATGGCATATGGAGGTTCCCAGGCTAGGAGTCAAATCAGAGCAATGCCAAGTCTAAGCCATGTCTTCGTCCCATACCACAGCTCACAGCAATGCTGGCTCTGTAACCAACTGAGTGAGGCCAGGGATCGAACCCGAAACCTCATAGTTCCTAGTTGGATTCATTTCCACTGCATCATGATGGGAACTCCCAGGTAATTTCTTTTTAAAAACTGAGGGTATGGAGTTCCCGTCATGGCTTGGTGGTTACAGGTCCAGATTCTTGGGTCAGTTGCCTGCCATTATTGTCTTTTTTTTTTTTTCCATCTGGGAATGGATGTTGTTGGGGGTCAGCAGTCCTTTCTATAGCCCAGTCTGTTGCAGAGGTCCCTCTTAAGTGGGAAATATACATTTAAGAATTGGTTCCCTTCAATTTGTTTGTGCATGATGTACTTAAGAATACCTGATAGGCAGTCTCTTAGCTAGGTTGCAGATAGTCCTTAAAATGGTGGGTTTTTTTACTATCTATAATCCCCTGGTTATCACCCAAAGATAGATTACAATGATCAGCTTCAGAAGCAATCTAAGAATATCTTCTTTTTTTTTTTTTTTTAAGGCCATACCTGCAGCGCACGGAAGATCCCAGTCTAGGGGTCGAATCAGATCTGTAGCCACTGGCCTATGCCAGAGGCACAGCAGTGCTGGATCCAAGCAGAGTCTGCGACCTACACCACAGCTCATGGCAATGCTGGATCCTTAACCCACTGAGCAAGGCCAGGGATCGAACCTGCAACCTCGTGGTTCCTAGTCAGATTCGTTTCCTCTGCGCTATGACGGGAACTCCTACAATATCTTCTTAATGATTTAATTAAGCTTTATACTAATGTAGCATAGCAATAAAGCGCTATTTGGGAAGTGAGCTTGAGAGAGTAAATACTGACCTTGATAAACAAAACCATAATTTATTATCTATTGTAATATAATCTTTTTCTCTCTAAAATTATCTCATTTTACCAAATATAGACAAATTAAGATTGTAGGAAGTGTATCTTAACTATAGAACACAATTTTTAACCTTTATTTATCATCTTTTTAAATTTTTTTTTGTCTTTTTGTTTTTTCTAGCACCACACCTACGGCACATGGAGGTTCCCAGGCTAGGGGTCCAATCGGAGCTGCAGACGCCGGCCTACACCACCGCTGCAGCAACGTGGGATCCAAGCCTCATTTGTGACCTACACCACAGCTCACAACAATGCCAGATCCTTAACCCACTGAGAGAGGCCAGGGATCGAACCCGCAACCTCATGGTTCCTAGTTGGATTTGTTAACCACTGAGCCATAGTAGGAACTCCTATCATCTATTTTTTTATTGTGAAGGCATCAGCCTTGTAATAAGGGAAGGCTTTAACTCAACAAAAAAAAATGAGATTTGCCAGAGAGCTGAGAAGAACCAAGCAGCTGCTGGACTCTCATAGCCCCCTGACTATTTAACTCACAGTTTTATAGAAACAGAATGCACTTTATTTACATGTTCCATAATCTTTACAAATTTTGCTGTTGTTATTTAATAATTTTTTTGTAATTTAATTTGCCAAATAATCCTTGTTAGTTTAATACTTTTTTTTTTCTGAGATTCCTCAGGGGTCCTCTGAAACATCCTAAAGTTAGCTGGAGGTCCGAAGAACTTTAATTAGAATTTGACACTCAGGGGAGTTCCTGTCGTAGCTCAGTGGTTAACGAATCCGACTAGGAACCATGAGGTTGTGGGTTCCATCCCTGGCCTTGCTCAGTGGGTTAAGGATCCCAAGTTGTCGTGAGCTGTGGTGTAGGTTGCAGACTCGACTTGGATCCCGTGTTGCTGTGGCTGTGGTGTAGGCTGGTGGCTACAGCTTCAATTAGCCCCCTAGCCTGGGAACCTCCATATGCTGTGGGAGCAGCCCAAGAAATGGCAAAAAAGACCAAAAAAAAAAAAAAAAAAAGAATTTGACACTCAGGAAGTTTCAAAAATATAAAAAAAGTTTAAAAAGACCTGGTTAAATAGAATCATAGGTTACTGTGAAATACTACTTATTTAACCAAAGTTAACAAAAGCTTTCAAAAACAAATATAAATCACTTAAAGGCAAAGAAATTCACATAATCTTTTAGCTAAAGTACCATTCCAAGAAAACTTTTCTCTTTATAGAGACAAAATCAAACTCTAGTCTTTTATTAACTTACTGTTAATAATAAAATTTATTTTTTATTTTATGATTTTTATTTTTTCTATTATTGTTGATTTATAGTGTTTTGTCAATTTCTACTGTACAGCAAAATGACCCAGTTTTATATATATTCTTTTTTTCACATTATCTTCTATCATGTTCCATCACAAGTGACTGAATATAGTTCTCTGTGCTATATAGCAGGATCTCATTGCTTGTTCACTCCAAAGGCAATAGTTTGCATCTATTAACCCAGATTCCCAGTCCATCCCACTCCCTCTCCCTCCCCCTTGGCAACCACAAGTCTGCTCTCCATGTCCATGAGTTTCTTTACTTTGGAAAGTTTCATTTGTGCCATATATTATATTCCAGATATAAGTGATATCCATGGTATTTGTCTTTCTCTTTCTGACTTAATTCACTTAGTATGAGAATCTCTAGTTCCATCCGTGTTGCTGCAAATGGCATTATTTTGTTCTTTTTTATGGCTGAATAGTATTCCATTGTGTATGTATACCACATTTTCTTGATCCATTCATCTGTTGATAGATATTTAGGTTGTTTGCATGTCTTGGCTATTGTGAATAATGCTGCATTGAACATAGGGGTGCATGGATCTTTTTCTTTTTTTTTTAAGTTTTTGGTCTTTTTAGGGCCACACTCACAGCATTTGGAAGTTCCCAGACTAGGGGTCGAATCAGAGCTATAGCCTCTGGCCTACACCACAGCCACAACAATGCCAGATCCAAGCCATGTCTGCCACATACACCATAGCTCACAGCAACACCAGATCCTTAACCCACTGAGTGAGGCCAGGGATCAAACCTTTGTCCTCATGGATACTAGTCAGATTCATTTCCCCTGAGCCATGACAGGAACTCTGGATGCATCTTTTTCAGTGAATGTTTTGTCCAGATATATGCCCAAGAGTGGGATACCTGGGTCATATGGCAGTTCTATATTTACTTTTTTGAGGTACCTCCACACTGTTTTCCATAGTGGTTGTACCAATTTACATTCCCACCAACAGTGTAGGAGGGTAAAATTCATTTATTTAATTAAATTTAACCTTAAACAATCTTGACCATATATAAAACTTTTTTTAAGCATTTTTACAAACCATCTATCACTTTGTGTCTAAATTAATTCATCTCATTTTTTTATCCAAAAACAATCAACTGTAGGACAAGATTATTATTATATTTTCTCAATAAAAATTTTGTTGATGCTCTTATCTTCTATCATCAACAACATATATCTGTTGTTTGTATACCAAAATGTTTCCCTTATTATTTTAGTTATCTTTAATTATATATTACAATTTTTAACCTTTAAAAACCTTAACAAAACCAAGGAACATGTAATTGAACTGTGTTATATCAGCATTTTCTGACATATTTTATAACCTTTAAAAACATATAGTTGAATAGCTTTTTTTTTTTTTTGCTATTTAGGGCCGCATTTGCAGCATATGGAAGTTCCCAGGCTAGAGGTTGAATAGGAGCTACAGCTGCTGGTCTACACCACAGCCACAACAACACCAGATCCTTAACCCACTGAGCAAGACCAGGGATCGAACACACATCCTCATGGATCCTAGACGGGTTTGTTAACTGCTGAGCCACAAAGGGAGCTCCCAGCATAATTTTTTTATTAAACATACATGTTTAATAAACCCAAATATCTTTAGTTTCCCTCTTGCAGGAGGACAAAAAGCAAGTAAACTTAGCTTTGTTCAGCAATCAATATTCCAGTATTTCATCCTAAAATGATTTAAACATTTAATGATTTTTTATCTTAATTTAGTAAAACTCTAAAGTTTTAAATTACCAACAAGTCGAAAAACTATTTTTCTTTCTTCTTCTTCTTTTTTTTTTTAGCGCTGCACTCGCAGCATATGGAGATTCCCAGGCTAGGGGTTCCTGGCCTATACTACAGTCACAGCCACGCTGGATCTGAGCCACATCTGCAACCTACACCACAGCTCATGGCAATGCTGGATCCTTAACCCACTAAGTGAGGCCAGGGGTTGAAAACAAAACCTCATGGTTCCCAGTCAGATTTGTTTCCTCTGTGCCACAACGGGAACTCCATGCAAAAGTATTTTTAAGTAGACATTTCTAAAATATAATTATTCCCAAAGTGTTCACTCAGAAGGTCTTATCCCATACCAAGTTAATTGTCTTGTTCAGTAACCCTAAATACAATGAAAGCACTGTGATTAATGTGATTATTCTAAAGACCTGTCTGTATTAATTTGTTGCAGAAACCATGGCAGCGGAAAGAGACAAACAGTGGCAGCGGGAAGAGACAAATGGCACTCAGAGATGCAGAATATCAGGGTTTATTCAGCATCTGTGTGGGCTCAGAGAAGTCACCTCCAGAGACTGAGCACCAGGTTTTTGTTCTGGGCAGCTTTTATTATAATACAGACTTTTGATTCTTGTTTTTCCCAGGCAAGCAGTCTGGCCCTCCCCCTTCGAGGAGCAGACAGTGTTCCTGCCTAAGAAGCTGAGTAAACAAGATTACAAAAATGAAACTAAGTAATGCTTGCAGCATGGCTAGCAGAGCTGCTAGCAAGGACATAAGGCATGCAGTTGCTACAAGATTACAAAAAGGGTGTTATAGGGTGAGCAAAGCTGCTGTCAGGTAGGGGGTTAGGGGGTTGTTTCTTAAAACTCTTACTTCAAATTAACAAACTTAAACTAAACTTAATACCAGATATCAATTTAATACTGCATATTTCCCAGATCATATGAACCTGATATTCATTTAGCTCAATTTCTCATACATTTAATAATGTTTAATTTGTGAGCACTTACTTAAAAAAAAAATTAGGGTTCATCTACAAATTAACTTCAACAATATTATCCAAAGACAGACATGTATAGGGATATACATATATCCAGACAGAGATCTCAGCTTTATCTTAAAATTTAATCTAGAGAGTATTATGGCCAGGTCGTATTACAAAGGAAAATCATCTTTTTTTTACATGACATTTGTAACGAAAAAGTGGGCCAATTCTGGAAGGCGTAACTCAAGGGGCTGTTTTTAGGAAATAAATTTGGGCTTCCCATTCCCAGCACACTTGTAAGACAAACGCAGACATACACACGAAGAACAAAATCTAACTCCTACAGGACAGAAACAAGGATGAAGTCCAGAAGTTTTATAAACAAGGATTTCTTTTTTTAACAACAAATAATAGGGAAAAGGAAAAACAGGGAATCATGAATACATGTGTCATGACAATTCGCCTGGCAAATGTAAAATCAAAAAGAACAATTAAAATAAGAAACTTAGGAGTTCCCATCATGGCTCAGTGGTTAACGCATCTGACTAGGATGCTGGTTCGATCCCTGGTCTCTCTCAGTGGGTTAAGGATCCAGCGTTGCTGTGATGGTAAAACCATCAATGATTACACAAGTAAGAGATTCCTTGGCTCATCCCCTCGTTAATATGAAGAGAAGAAGAGTTTTAAATGGGTCCATAAGAATATATGTTTATTGTAGTTATATGATGCTTTAGCAATTCAAGTGGGTTTTACTTTTTTTTTTTTTTTTTGCTTTTTAAGGCCGCACCTATGGTGTATGGAATTTTCCGGGCTAGGGGTTAAATCAGAGCTATGGCTGCCAGCCACAGCAATGCCAGATCCAAATCGTGCCTGCAATCTACATCACAGCTCATGAAAATGCCACATCCTTTAGCCCACTGATCGGGGCCAGGGATTGACCCCAAATCCTTATGGATACTAGTCAGGTTCATTACCGCTGAGCCACAATGGGAGCTCCGGGTTTTACCCTTTAAAAATTCAACTACTGGAGTTCGCGTCATGTTGCAGTGGTTAACCGATGTGACTAGAACCTTGAGGTTGTGGGTTCAATCCCTGTTCTCGCTCAGTGGGTTAAGGATTCGGCGTTGCTGTGAGCTGTGGTGTAGGTCAAAGATTCGGCTTGGATCCCGCATTGCTGTGGCTCTGGCGTAGGCTGGTGGATACAGCTCCGATTAGATCCCTAGCCTGGGAACCTCCATATGCCGCGGGTGCAGCCTTAGAAAAGGCAGAAAGACAAAAAAAAGAAAGGGGAAAAAAAGAGTAAGAAATTTACTTACTTTAGCTTTAAAAAAGCCTCTTCCATTTTTTTTCTTAACTTGAAGTTCTACTAATTAACCCAAGGCCAAAGTCTTAGGCAAAATGGGCTGTGTTTGTATTTCAAGGACATGAGTTAACCTCACACTTTTTCCTAGGCATATTTTTTGTTCACACAGGATCAGAATTCTGAAAAAAAAGTATTTCTCAGGCCAGTTTTCTCCAACTATACATGCAAAAAGAACTGGTTTTGGAATTCCAAGAGTTTCATTTCAACTGATATCCTTTGGAGTTTAAAGAATATTGTGACCATGTAATGTTAAAGCGTTTTCTTTTCTCTTTCATAGGTTTATAGCTATAGGTCGACTAGTGTGTTTGTTTTAGATTTTTCCCAAGGGACTCTCAGGTGGATCTCTAGAGAAAGTGCTTCACATTTTAACTCCAGCAGTCAGTACTAAATCTGGTAAATCAAACGGCCAAGGCCAAACCAAAACCAAAATCCTTGCCAGCTGGAAGTCACAAATAACCAAACGGCAGAGAGACCTTCTCTCTCTTCAGAGCCCAGGGCTCCACAAATGGAACTTCCCTTGGTAGGGTGAATTCCCCAAATGGACAAGATCAAAAGGCCTCGGTGTGCACTCTGTGGGCAACTCAACCTTTTTTGGTGGCTGGTGGGGCTGGGTCGCGACTCCCCAAACACCCTCTTTCTGGTCCTCCAAAGTTGGTGTTTTCTCAGGGTGAAAGTCAGGCCAGAGCAGAAGTTGTCCTCAAGGCAAAAGAAGCCTTGGCAACTGCTAGGGCAGCTTCCTTGTTCTCTGCCATGGCGTTGGGGTTCCCCAACCAAGACAATAGACTGGGTGTGATTGGAGCACATCCCCGTGGCAGGGAATCCCTGGCCATCTGATTCTAGAGAAATTCCCTAGCCTTCCACCATCCCAAAGGAGGTCAGCAGGAAAGGAAACTCCAGGGTGTCCAATTGAGCCAGTAGGCCCTATGGGGCCACGTGCCCATGAAAGGGTCCCCAACGAGCCCCTAGAATTTGTTGCCAAAATTTCGGCTGCCTCTGTCCACTGATGCCAAATGGAAAGACAGACGGAGTTGGAGGAAACAAAAAAAGTAGCTTTAATTGCCAGGCAAAGAGGGGACACAGCAGGCTAGTGCCTCAAGGACTGTGCCTCCCCCACCCCTCGGAGAGATTAGTGAGGAGTCTTATAGTGTTTGAAGAGCAGGACATGATCAGCTCATGGACATTTTCCTAACTGGTGGGTGGAGAGGTCACTGGAAGTCAGTGTCATCAACCTTCTGGTTCCAGCCTGTCTGGGATCTACATGCTTGTGGGCAGCATGCAGTTGGCTTCTTCCACCTGATGGGGGCTTCAGCACCTGCCAGACAGCTCCAAGGACATGGCTCAGAATATTATCTGTAATCAAGATAGATAATCTTGATTTTGTTGAATGGCTGAATTATTATTAATGGGTTTTTCTCTGTTTTTTTTTTTTTTTTTCCCACTTCCCTGATTAACTTGGTCCTTTGACTAAAGTTTTTCTATAGATAAAAAGGCAAGTAGAGGACATGATGGGGGTCCACCCTGGGAAGGCCTCCCGGGGTCCTGCTCAGTTACACAGGGCCCTGCAATAAACCTTTTCTATGCTCCAAACTCCGATGTTTCGGTGTTGTTTGGCCTGTGTGGTCGGACATATGGGCTTGCTTTCAGTAACAGGCGGAGGGTGGAGCGGTAGTTAAAGTGGGTAATACAGAGTCTGAAGCAGCTCAAAAATGGAGGGCTCTCTGGCTTTCTCTGGGGCAGAGGGATGTAGCCTGGGGATAAGTAGAGACTGCCTTCTGCCTACTGTTACTTTTCCTCTATGCATAGTGAGAGACAGAGTGTCCTTTACCCATCTTGAATCTTTGAAAACAGTTGCAAAGCCCCTGTTTTCTCTACCCTCCTTATTTCTTTCTATGATGCTGGGCTCCTGCTGGGCTAATAATAGGGTGCATTGCTTTTTAGGAATATGATAAAGTTAGATAATGACACCTTTATTCCCTGTGGGTTCTGAATCAATTGCAAAAAACAAACAGGGAGGAGTTCCCGTCTTGGCTCAGTGGTTGATGAATCCGACTAGGAACCATGAGGTTGCTGGTTCAATCCCTGGCCTTGCTCAGTGGGTTAGGGATCCAGCGTTGCTGTGAGCTGTGGTGTAGGTTGTAGACTCGGCTCAGATCCCCACGTTGCTGTGGCTGTGGCATAGGTCGGTGGCTACAGCTCCGATTCGACCCCTAGCCTGGGAACCTCCATATGCCATGGGAGCAGCCTAAGAAATGGCAAAAAGACAAAACAAAACAAAAACAAAAACAGAAAAACCCAACCAAACAGTGAGTCCCCATTGTGACTCAGCAGAAACGAATCTGACTAGGATCCATGACCCGGGTTTGATCTCGGCCTTGCTCAGTGAGTTAAGGATCTGGCATTGCTATGGCTGCAACACAGGCAGCAGCTGTAGCTCTCTGTTTTGACCCCTAGCCTAAGAACTTCCACATGCCATGGGTGCAGCCCTAAGAAGCAAAAACAAACACACACCCTGATGTATAGAGGGTATTTATTTTGCAGTGGGGTTGTTTTTTGGCTGTTCAGCTTTCCTAATAGCATCCAGTTTCCATTCACAGAATACCCTCCCCCCACTGTGGGGGATTTTCATGGGACAATTGATAAGGTGTCTGCCTTGTCCCAGCAATTAAATCCATTCCATGGTGGGTGTTTGTTTGGGTTGTACCTGTAGAAGCTGCTATAAACATTATTACTATGTCTCCTGGTGTTTCTGTGCCCGAGAGGGAATTTAGTAGGTCATAGGCTATGTAACAAGCGACGGCCTAAGTCTTTTCTGGAGTGATGTTTCTAATTTGCTCTCTTGTGATCGGTAGATGAGAGTCTCGTTGTGCTGTGACCCACCATTGGCACTTTCCAATACTTGAGTTTTCCCCACTTGTTTGCAATAAAATGATGTATCATTGTGGTTTTAATTTGAATCTATCTGATATAGGTTGAGCACTTTTCAGTTTTTTATAACAACTTCCTTGGGTAAAGTGTACAATTCAATACTTTTTAATTTATTCACAGAGTTGAGCAGCCATCACTACAAGGAATTTTAGAACATTTCATCACGGCTAAGAGGAATCCTGTACCCCTTGGCAGTCATTTGTCATTTCCTCCCAAGAGGCCTAACCCTGGTAACTTTGTGTTACTATAGATTTGCCTGCATTGGACAACTCATATAAATGGAATCATTTAATATATGGTTCTTTGCAGCTGGCTTCTTCCACTTGTGTGTTTTTAAGGGTCATCCATGTTGTGGCATGTATCAGTATCGGCACTTCATTCCTTTTTAGTCCAAATGATATTACATTGTATGCATATACATTTTATTTATCCATTCATGTGTTGAATGTTGAATCGAAATACAATATAGGAATTGTTTACACTTTTAAACATTAATGTACAAATTTTTGTGTAGATACATATTTCCATTTTCCTTAGGTATATACTTAGGAGTGGAATTACTGGGTCATATGGTCATTCTATGTTAAACCTCTTGAAGACCTGCTAGACTATTTTACCATAGGGGATGCCTCATTTTACATTCCCACCAGTAGTGTATGACTGTTCCTGTTTGTCCATATCTTGATGAAACTTATTATTTGCCTTTTGATTAAGACGTATTGGATGTGAAGTGGTATCAGTTTGCTTTGATTTGCATTTCCTGATAGCTAGTGATGTTGAGCATCTTTTCATATGCTTATGGGACATTTGCATGTGTGTGATATATATGTAATTTGGAGAAATATCTATTCAGAGCCTTTGCCTATTTTTAAAAGTGAGTTATAGAGTTCCCATTGTGGTGCAGTAGAAATGAACCCAGCTAGTATCCATGAGGATGAGGGTTCAATCCCTGGCCTAACTCAGTTGGTTAAGGATCCAGCATTACCATGAGCTATGGTGTAGGTCGCAGATGCAGCTCGAATCCCGAGTTGCTGTGGCTACAGCATAGGCCAGCAGCAGCAGCTCCAGTTCTACCCCTAGCCTTGGAACTTCCCTATGCCTCGGGTGCAGCACTAAAAAACAAAAAAAAACAAAAAAAAAAAAACCCAAAAAACAACAACAAAAAAGTGAGTTAACTTTTTTTTTTTTTAGTGAGTAGCGAGAGTGTTATATATTATATATACAAGTCTCTTATCAAATAAAGAATTAGAAAAGATTTTCTACTATGGGGTGGTGGGGTGGGTTATCTTTTCACTGTCTTGAGATATCCTTTGAAAAAGCACAAAAGTTTTAAAAGTTGATGGTGTCTAATTTATCTTTTTTTTTTTCTGCTGTTACTTGTGCTTTTGGTATCATAGCCAAGAAACTAATGACTTGTTCAAAGCCATAAAGATTTATGTTTACACTTTCTTCTAAAAGTTTTATAACTTGTGGTTGCCAAGGGGGAGGGGGAAGGAGTGGGATGCATTGGGGGTCTGGGGTTAATAAATGCAAACTGTTGCATTTGGACTGGATAAGCAATGAGATCGTGCTGTGTAGCACTGGGAACTATATCTAGTCACTTATGATAGAGCATGATGGAGGATAATGTGAGAAAAAGAAAGTATATATATGTGTGACTGGGCCACTAAGCTGTGCAGTAGAAATTGACAAAACTGTAAACCAACTATAATGGAAAAAAATCATTTAAAAAATTTAAAAATAAAAAAAGGTTTTATAGTATCAGCTCTCACATTTAGATTGATCCATTTGGAATTAATTTCTTATATAACATAAGCCTAGGGTCCAAATTCATTGTTTTTCATGTGGAAACCCAGTTGCTCCAGCACTGTTTCTTGAAAAGGCTACTCTTTCCCCATTGACTTATCTTAGCACCCTGTTGAAAATCACTTGACCCTGACTGTGACAGTTTTTGGATTCTCAAGTCTGTTCCAATGGTCTTTTTGTCTTTTCTTATGTCAGTACCACATTGTCTTGATTACTATGGCAGTTGTAGTTAAGTGTTCCAATTAGTGTGAGCCCTCCAACTCTTGCTTTTCAAGATTGCTAAGGTTATTCTGGGTTCCTTGAATTTCCATGCATTTAAAGTTCAACTGGTCAATTTCTGCAAAGAAGACAACTACGAATTTAATGGGAATCACGCTGAATCTGTAGATCAATTTGGAGAGTACATTCCTTTTTTCAATATAGCAAAGAATGTCTTTCCATTTATTTTAGGTCTTTATTTCTTTGAACAATGTTTTGTAATTTTCAGAGTATAAATTGTATGTTTCTATTAAATCTGTGCTTAGGTATTTTATTCTTTTTGACAGCTATTGTAAATGGAATTGGCTTCTCAGTTTTGTTTGTGGTTTGTTCATTGCTACTACGTAGAAAGATAGTTGAGTTGTGTAGTATGTAAATCTTATTTCTTGCAACCTAGCTGAACTCATGGATTAGTTCTAATAGTTTTTTAGTAGAATCCTTAGGATTTTCTATATATAAGAGAGATATCATCTGCAATTAGAAATAATATTTTTTTTCTGTTTCCAAATAAAAAGGGAGACTTTTTATTTATTTGTTTTTCTTGCTTAATTACCCTGGCTACAGCTAGTACAGTGTTGAATAGAAGTTGGCAAGAGCAGACATCCTTTTCTTATTCCTGATCCTGTTGCAGAAACCATGGCAGCAGAAAGAGACAAGCAGCACTCAGGGATGCTGAATAGCAAGGTTTATTCAGCACCAGCGCTGGCTCAGAGGAGTCGCCTCAAGAGTCTGAGCACCAGGTCTTTGTTCTGGGTAACTTTTATACAATACAGACTTCCTAGTCTTAAGGTTTTCCCACGCAAGCAGCCCCTGCCATCCCCCTTCCTGGCGCAGACAGAGTTCCTGCCTAAGAAGCTGATAAGCAATGCTTGGAGCAGGATGAGCAGGGCTGCTAGCAAAGATGTAAGACACATAGTTGCTACATGATTACAAGAAGGGTGATATGTAGGGAGCAAAGCTACAGACAGGCACTTAACTGCCTTTTCAGCAGGGGCGGGGTGGGGAGATTGTTTCTGTAGTTCTTACTTCAATCCTAATGGGAAATCATTTAGTTTCCCTCATCATGAAGTCTAATTGAAGCTTTTTATAGATCAAATTGAGTAATTTACCTTCTTTTTTTTTCTTTTTTTTAACTCAGTGAATTTTATGACACTTATAGTTGTACAAAGGTCATCACAACCCAGTTTTATAGCATTTCCATCCCCAAACCCCAGCACATCCCCCCACCCCAGCCTGTCTCATTTGGAGACCATAAGTTTTTCAAACTCTGTGAGCCATCATCTGTTCTACAAAGAAGTTCATTGTATCCTTTTAAAATATTTATTTATTTATTTACTTACTTATTGTCTTTTTTGTCTTTTCTAGGGCTGTACCTGCAGCACATGGAGGTTCCCAGGCTAGGGGTCTAATTGGAGCTGTAGCCGCCAGCCTATTCCAGAGCCACAGCAACGCCAGATCTGAGCCACGTCTGTGACCTACACCACAGCTTACGCCAACACCAGGTCCTTAACCCACTGAGGGAGGCCAGGGATAGAACCGAAACCTCATGGTTCCTAGTCGGATTCATTAACCACTGAGCCACAACGGAAACTCCTGTGTCCTTTTTTTAGTTCCACATGTAAGTGATAGCATATGATGTTGGTGTCTCACTGTATGACTAACTTCTCTTAGCATGATAATTTCTAAGTCCATCCATGTTGCTGCAAATGCCATTATTTCTTTCCTTTCAATGGCTGAGTAATATCCATTGTGTGTGTGTTATCACATCTTCTTTATCCACTCCCCTATCGATGGACATTTAGTTTGTTTCCATGTCTTGACTATTATATATAGTGCTGCAATGAATATTAGAGAACATGTATCTTTTCAAGTCATGGTTTTCTCTGGATAGATGCCCACCAGGAGTGGGACTGCTGCATCAAATAGTAATTCTATTTTTAGTTTTCTGAGGAATCTCCATACTGTTTTCCACAGTAGTTATACCAATATACATTCCCACCAACAGTGTAATAGGGTTCCCTTTTCTCCAGGCCCTCTCCAGCAAATTTATTTGTTTGTAGACTTATTGGTGAAGGCCATTCTGGCTGGCATAAGGTGGAATCTCATAGTAATTTTGATTTGCATTTCTCTAATAATTAGTGATGTTGAATTTTTTTTTTGCTTCTTAGGGACACACCTGTGGCATATGGAAGCTCTCAGGCTAGGGATTGAATCCGAGCTGCAGCCACAGCAACTTGGGATCTGAGCCACATCTTCAACCTACACTATAGCTCACAGCAGCGCCAGATCCCCAAACCACTGAGCAAGGCCAGACATGCTCATTAACACTAGTTGGATTCACTTCTGCTGGGCCACAACAGGAACTTTTGTGATGTTGAGAATCTTTTCGTGTTTTTTTGCCATCTGTCTGTCTTCTTTTGAGAATTGCCTGTTTAGATCTTCTGCCCGTTTTTTGATGGGATTGTTTTTTTTTTTTTTTGGTATTGAGCTGCAGGAGGGGTTTTTAAATTTTGGAGATTAATCTCTTGTCAGTCGCTTCATTTGCAAATATTTTTTCCCATTCTGTGGGTTGTCTTTTTGTTTGTTTAGTCTTTTCTCTGCTGTGCAGAAACTTTTACATTTAATTAGGTCTAATTTGTTTATTTTTGTTTTTATTGTCATTACTCTAGGAGGTGGATCTGAAAAGATATTGCTGTGATTTATGTCAGAGTGTTTGTCCCATGTTCTACTCTAAGAGTTTTATAGTATCTAGTCTTCTGTTGAGTTTATTTTTGTGTATAGTGTTAAGAAGTGTCCTAATTTCATTCTTTTACATGTGGCTATCCAGTTTTCCCAGCACCACTTATTGAAGGGACTGTCTTTTCTCCATTGTATATTCTTGCCTCCTTTGTCATAGATCAGTTGACTGTAGGTGTGTGGGTTTAATTCTGGGCTTTCAATCCTGTTCCACTGATCTGTATTTCTGTTTGTGTGCCAGTAACGTACGGTTTTGATGACTGTAGCTTTGTAGTATAGTCTGAAATCAGGGAGCCTGATTCCTGCAGCTCCATTTTTCTTTCTCAGGATGGCTTTGGCTATTCTGGGTCTTTTGTGCTTCCAAAAAATCTTTAAAATATTTTGTTCTAGTTCTGTGAAAAATGTCCTTGGTACTTTATTAGGGATTGCACTGAATCTGTAGATTGCCTTGGGCAGTATAGTCATTTTGACAATATTGATCCTTCCAATCCAAGAGCATTGTATGTCTTTCCATCTGTTTGTGTCATCCTTGATTTCTTTCATCAGTGTTTTATAGTTTTCAGAGTACAGGTGTTTTGACTCTTTAGGAAGGTTTATTCCTAAGTAATTTATTCTTTTTTATGTGATGGTAAATGGGATTGTTTTCCTAGTTTCTCTGTTATCTTTTGTTGTTAGTATATAGAAATGCAGTTGATTTCTGTGTATTAACTTTGCCAAGTTCATTGATGAGCTCTAACAGTTTTCTGGTAGCATCTTTAGGATTTTTTAGGTCATGTCATCTGAAAAGAGTAGTAGTTTTATTTAATCCTTTCCAATTTGGATCCTTTTATTTCTTTTTCTTCTCTGATTGCCATGGCTAGGACTTCCAAAACTATGTTGAATAGAGTGGCAAGAGTGGACATCCTTGTCTTGTTCCTGATCTCAGTGGGAATTCTTTCAGCTTTTCATCATTGAGAATGATGTTAGCTCTGGGTTTGTAATATATGGCCTTTATTATGTTGATGTAGGTTCCCTCTATGCCCACTTTCTTGAGGTTTTTTTTTATCAGAAATGGGTGTTGGATTTTGTCAAAAGCTTTTTTCTGCATCTATTGAGAGGATCATATTGTTTTTATTCTCCAGTTTGTTAATGTGGTGTATCACACTGATTGATTTGTGGTTATTGAAGAATCCTTGCATCCCTAGGATAAATCCCACTTGATCATGATGTACAATTCTTTTAATGGATTGTCAGATGCAATTTGCTAGTATTTTGTTGAGGATTTTTGCACCCATGTTAATCAGTGAAATTGACCCGTAATCTTCTTTTATGTGGTATCTTTGTCTGATTTTGGTATCAGGGTGATGGTGGCCTCATAGAATGAGTTTAGGAGGGTTCCTTCCTCTGCATTTTTTTTTTTTTTTTGGAATAGTTTCAGAAGGATAGGTGTTAGCTCTTCTCTAAATGTTTGATAGAATTTGCCTGTGAAGCCATCTGGTCCTGGACTTTTGTTTGTGGGAAGTTTTTTAATCAGTTTCAATTTCAGTAATTGTTACTGGTCTGTTCATCTTTTCTATTTTGTCTTGCTTTAGTCTGTTTCTGAAAAACATAAAATAATTTGTCTATTTTTTCTAGGTTTTCCTTTTTATTGTCATATAGTTGCTCGTAGTACTCTCTTATGATCCTTTGCATTTCTGTGATGTCTGTTATAACTTCTCCTTTTACATTTCTAATTTTATTGATTTGAGTCCTCTTTCTTTTTTTCTTGATGAGTCTGGCTAAGGGTTTATCAATTTTGTTAATCTTTTCCAGAACCGGTTAATAGTTTCATTGGTCTTTTCTATGGTTTTCTTTGTTTCTATTTAATTCATTTATGCTCTGATCTTTATGGTTTCTTTCCTTTTGCTAACTTTAGGTCTTGTGTGTTCTTCTCTCTCTCTAGTTACTTACATGTAAAATGAGATTGTTTGAGCTTTTTCTTGTTTCCTGAGGTGGGCTTGTATTGCTATAAACTTCTCTCTTAGAACTGCTTTTGCTGCATCCCATAGGTTTTGGAGTATTGTGTTGTTGTTGTCATTTGCCTTGAGGTATATTTTAATTTCCTCTTTGATTTCTTCAGTGATCCGTTGCTTGTTTAGTGTCATGTTGTTTAGTGTGCACGTGTTCGTTTTTTGCATTTTTTTTCTTGTTGATTTCCAGTCTTATAGTATTGTGGTCAGAAAAGTTGCTTGATATGATTTCATTTTTATTAAAGTTACTGAGGCTTGATTTGTGGCCCAGAATGTTCTGTGTGCACTTGAGAAGAATGTGTATTCTGTTGCTTTTGGATGAAATGTCCTATAAATATCTGTTAAGTCCATTTGATCTAATGCATCATTTAGGGGCTGTGTTGCCTTCTTGGACTTTCTGCCTGGATGATCTGTCCATTGCTGTAAGTGGGGTGTTAAAGTCCACCACTATTATTGTGTTATTGTCAATTTCTCCTTTTAAGGCTGTTAGCGGTTGCCTTATATATTGAGGTGATCTTATGTTGCGTGCATATATATATTTACAATTGTTATATCTTCTTCTTGGATTGATCCTTTGATCATTATCATTATAATATCCTTCTTTGTCTATTATAATATTCTTTATTTTAAGGTCTCTTTTGTCTTATAGGAGTATCACCACTCCAGCTTTCTTTTGATTCCCATTTGCATGGAATATTTTCCTCCATCCTCTCACTTTCAATTTGTATGTGTCCCTAGAAGTGACGTGAGTCTCTTGAAGACAGCATATATGTGGATCTTGTTTTATCCATTCAACCAGTCTTTCGGTTGGGACATTTAGTCCATTTACATTTAAGGTAATTACTGATATGTGTGTTCTCATTGCCATTTTATCAACTATTTTTGATTTTTTTTTTTTTTTTTTTTTTTTGTCTTTTTGCCATTTCTTGGGCCGCTCCTGTGGCATATGGAGGTTCCCAGGTTAGGGGTCGAATTGGAGTTGTAGCCACCGGCCTATGCCAGAGCCACAGCAAGCTGTGTCTGTGGCCTACACCACAACTCATGGCAATGCCAGATTCTTAACCCACTGAGCAAGGGCAGGGACCAAACCTGCAACCTCATGGTTCCTAGTCGGATTCATTAGCCACTGCGCCACGACGGGAACTCCTCGATTTGTTTTTGTTCCTCCTTTTCTTCCCCTCTTCTCTTGTTCTTGCCTCTTGTGGTTCGATGACTATCTTTAGTGTTGTATTTGAGTTGATTTTTCTTATTTGTGTGTGTATCTTTTTTTTGGTCTTTTTATCTTTTCAGGGCTGCATGGGTAGCATATGGAGGTTCCCAGGCTAGGGATCTAATTGGAGCTACAGCTGCCAGCCTATACCACAGCACAGCAACACCAGATCTGAGCCATGTCTGCAACCTACACCAAAGCTCATGTCAATGCTGGATCCTTAATCCACTGAGGGAGGCCAGGGATTGAACCTGCAACCTCATGGTTCCTAGACAGATTAATTTCTGCTGTGCCACAATGGGAACTCCTGATTCTTTGTATTTCTGTGATGTCCATTGTAACTTCTCCTTTTACTTTTCTAATTTTATTGATTTGAATCCTCTTTCTTTTTTTCTTGATGAGTCTGGCTAAAGGTTTATCAATTTTGTTGATCTTTTCAAAGAACCAGCTTTTCATTTCATTGGTCTTTTCTATGGTTTTCTTTGTTTCTATTTCATTGATTTCTGCTCTGATCTTTGATTTCTGTCCTTCTACTAACTTTAGGTCTTGTCTGTTCTTCTCTCTCTAGTGCTTTAGAAGTAAAGTTAGGTTGTTTATTTGTGCTTTTTCTTGTTTCCTGTGGTAGGCTTATATTGCTATAAACTTCTCTCTTAGAACTGCTTTTGCTGCATCCCATAGGTTTTGGAGTGTCATACCTTTGTTGTCATTTGTTTCTAGGTATTTTTTAATTTCCTCTTTGATTTCTTCAGGTATCCATTGGATGTTTAGTATCATGTTGTTTAGTCTCCACATGTTTGTGTTTTTTGTAGTTTTTTTGTTGTTGTTGATCTCAAGCCATATAGTGTTGTCATTGGAAAAGATGCTTGATATGATTTCAATTTTCTTAAAGTTACCAGGGCTTGATTTGTATCCCAGGATGTGATCAATCTTAGGTAATGTTCCATGTGCCCTTGAGAAAATGTGTATTTTGCTGCTTTTGGGTGGAATGTCCTATAAATATCTATTAAGTCCATCTGGTCTAATGCTTCATTCAGGGCCTGTGTTTCCTTATGGATTTTCTGGCTGGATGGTCTGTCCATTGCTGTAAGTGGGATGTTAAAGTCCCCCACTATGATTGTGTTATTGTCAATTTGTCCTTTTAAGGTTGTCAACAGTTGCCTTATATACTGTGGTGAACCTATGTTGGGTGTGTAGATATTTAAAATTGTTATATCTTTTTCTTGGAGTGATCCTTTGATCATTAGGTAGTGACCTTCCTTGTTCCTTAAAATATTCTTCATTTTAAGGTCCAGTTTTGTCTGATATGAGTATCACTACTCCAGGTTTCTTTTGATTCCCATTTGCATGGAATATTTCCTTCCATCCTCTCACTTTCAATTTGTATGTGTCCCCAGAAGTGAAGTGGGTCTCTTGAAGACAGTCTATATATGGGTCTTGTTTTTGTATCCATTCAGCCAGTCTATGTCTTTTTGTTGGAGCGTTTAGCCCATTAACATTTAAGTTAATTCTTGATATGTATGTTCTTATTGCCATTTTGTTACTTGCTTTGGATTTGTTTTTTTTTGCTCTTTTTTCTTCCCTTCTTCTCTTGTTCTCTCCTCTTGTGGTTTGACGACTATCTTTAGTGTTGTATTTGAGTTGATTTTTCTAATTTGTTTGTGTATCAATTGTAGATTTTTGGTTTGTAGTTACTCTGAAGTTTTGATATAGGAGTCTATATGTGTATGAGATTGTTTTAAGTTATTGGTCTCTTAATTGCAAGTGCATCTCCAGTGTCCTGCATTTGTACCCTCCTCTTCTCACAATTTCTGATTTTGGTGGCATAACTGTGCATGGATGATTTTTTATCTTTACTGGTGAGCCTTGTCATTTGTGGTATTTTTGATTCTGGTTGCGGCCTTTTCTTTTCTGCCTAGAGCAGTTCCTTTAGTATTTGTCATAAAGCTGGTTTAGTGTTGCTGAATTCTCTTAGCTTTTGCTTATCTGTAAAGCTTTTGATTTCTCCTTCAAATCTGAATGAGAGCCTTTCTGAGTGGAGTAGTCTTGGTTGGAGCTTTTTTCCCTTTCATCACGTTAAGTATATCATGCCACTCCCTTCTGGCCTGCAGAGTTTCTGCTGATAAATCTGCTTGATAACCTTATCAGGGTTCCCTTGTATGTTATTTATTTCTTTCCCCTAGCTGCTTTCAAGATTTTCTCTTTGTCTTTAATTTTGGTCAGTTTGATTAATATGTGTCTCGGGGTATTCCTCCTTGGGTTCATTTTATATGGTACTTATTGTGCTTACTGGATTTAAGCAAGTGATTCCTTTCCCTTGTTAGGGAAGTTTTCAGCTATTATCTCTTTGAACATTTTTCCTGTCCCTTTCTCTCCCTCTTCTTGTGGCACCCCATAATACAAATGTTGGTGCATTTAACATTGTCCCAGAGTTCTCTTAAACTATCTTCATTTCTTTTCAATCTTTATTCTCTTTTCTGTTTCACATCAGTGATTTCTGCTAATCTGTCCTCCACCTTGCTTATTTGTTCTTCTGCCTCCTGTATTCTCCTGTTGATTGTTTCTAATAATTTTTTTAGTTATTGTATTTTGCATCTCTGCTTGCTTAATCCTTAAATATTGTATTTCTTTGCTCAGTGTTTCTTGTATCAGTCTTTGCTTCCAGTTTATTTCCAGTATCTTGAATAATCTTCACTATCATCAGTCTAAAGTTGCTTTCATGGAGATTGATCACTTAGTTGTTTTTCTTTTTTTTTTCCTTGCTCCCTTATCTGAGTCATAATTCTCTGCTTTTTCATTTGTATAGATTTTTGGAGTGGTCTCCTTTTTGCAGACAATAGTGTTGTAACCTCTCTTGCTTCTGATGTCCCCCCTGCCCCTTGTGACTGAAGTTGGTATGGGGGCTTGCTGTAGGCTTCCTGATGGGAGGGACTGGTGGCTCTCCCTTCTACTTCTTTTCTTTTCTCTTCTCTTCTTTCCTTTCCTTTCCTCTCTTTTTTCTTTTCAGGGACATACCTGTAGCATAGGGAAATTCCCAGGCCAGGCATGAAATCAGAGCTACAGCTGCTGTCCTACACCACAGTCACAGCAACACAGCATTTGAGCCTCATCTGCAACCTGAACTACGCCTCCCATGAGATCCTTAACCCACTGAGCGAGGCCAGGGATCGAACCCTCATCCTCATGAATCCTAGTTGGGTTTGGTACCACTGAACCACAATGGGACTCCCTGGATACCATCTTATGCCCATAATATTGGCAAAAATGGGAGTTCCCATTTTGGTACAGCATAAATGAACCTGACTAGTATCCACGAGGATGTGGATTTGATCTCTGGCCTCACTCAGTGGGTTAAGGATCCAGCATTGCTCTGAGCTCTGGTGTAGGTCACAGACGTGGCTCAGATCTTGCATTTGGGTGGCTGTGATATAGGCCAGCATCTGTAGGTCCAATTTGACCCCTAGCCTTGGTAACTTCCATATACTGCTGGTGTAGACCTAAAAAGCAAAAGAAAAAGGGGGGGGGCAAAAATGTGTTGGCTGATGATTCCGACAGTTGAAAAGAATATGTAGTAGAGGGAACTTTCACTTATTTATGAGATCTGTGTGGGTATAACTACTTTGAAAAATACATATTACATGTACGTACACAAGGACATCATATGTGTTCATAGGATATAATCAGGTATATTAATGAAAAACTGGAAACAACCTACTCATTTATACATATGAGAATGAAGAAATCAGAGTTCCCATCATGGTGCAGTGGAAATGAATCTGACTAGCATCCATGAGGACGTGGGTGCAATCCCTGGCCTCGCTCAGTGGGTTAAGGATCCTGTGTTGCCATGAGCTGTGGTATAGGTTGAAGATGAGGCTCAGATCTGGCATGGCTGTGGCATAGGCCAGCAGCTGTAGCTCCAATTAGACCCCTGGCCTGGGAACCACCATATGCCACAGGTGCAGCCCTAAAAAGCAAAAAAAAAAAAAAGTGTGGCGAAATCAATTTTAGTATAATCATACAGTATAAAAAGAATGAATACTAAATGCAATATGGTATCCCAGAGTAGATTCTGGAATAGAGAAAGGGTAGTAGTGGAAAAACTGGTGATATCTTTAATAAAAACACTTTATATTGAAAGTCTTCAATAAAAAATAAAATTAAACTTATTTTAAGCTTTTTTCAGCTTTGAAAAAAATTAAGTCTGCAGTTTAGTAATTTGATTATTTTATTTATTTATTTTTTGTTTTTATATTTTGGCTGAGTCCATGGTGTGGAGAAGTTCCTGTTCCAGGGATCAGACTCACACCAGAGCAGTGATCCAGCCACAGCAGTGACAATACCAGATTCTTAACTGGCTGAGCCACCAGGAAACTCCACGTAGTTTAGGTGTTTTTAATGTATGGACGTTAATTTCTTAGTTTGGACAAAAGTATCATTCTTGTGTGGCATGTTAACACTTGGGAAAGTTGAGGAAGTAGTTTATGGGAGCTCTCTGTACCATGTAACTTTTCTGTGAGTCTAAACTTATTTCAAAATAAGAAGCTTATTTTTTTACAAAAGAGTGAATAGAGCTACTTGCATCACTATGGATAACAAATATAATGCTGAGAAAATAGCAAGTTTAAGATGACATAGTGTGTTGGAGTTCCTGTCGTGGCACAGTGGTTAATGAATCCGACTAGGAACCATGAGGTTGCGGGTTTGATCCCTGGCCTTGCTCAGTGGGTTAAGGATCCAGCATTGCTGTAAGCTGTCGTGTAGGTTGCAGACACGGTTTGGATCTGGCATTGCTGTGGCTCTGTTGTAGGCCGGCGGCTACAGCTCTGATTAGACCCTTAGCCTGGGAACCTCCATATGCCACGGGAGCGGTCCAAGAAATGGCAAAAAGACAAAAAAAAAAAAAAGACATAGTGTGTAACCAAATATACAAATGTAATAACATTCAGAATAATATTGTCTTATTTAATGATACATATGTAGTATAATTTTAGATATACATACATAAATAATAAACACCAAGTTATGAATATTAATTACTTCTTGGAAGTGAAGGAGAGGCACATGATCAGAAAGTTTGACAGAATTTTTGTTTTTGTTTTTTGTGTGTGTTTTTAAATGATTTTTTGAAATATAGTTGATTTATAATGCATTAGTTTTAGGTGTACAGCAAAGTGATTCAGTTATATTTATGTCTGCATCTATATATTCTTTTTATTTTATTTATTTTGGCTACAGCTGGGGCATGCAGAAATTCCCAGGCTAGGAATTTAACTCATGCCACAGCAATGACAACACCAGATACTTAACCCACTAGGCTACCAGGGAACTCTTATGTATTCTTTTTCAGATTCTTTTAATTCTTTTAATTATTATTAGTATTTTCTTCTTTTTTTTTTAGGCCCACACCTGTGGCATATGGAAGTTCCAGGCCTAGGGATTCCATCAGAGCTGCTGCTGCAGGCCTATACCACAGCCAAGGCAACACTGGATCGGAGCTGTATCTGTGACCTACAGCAGCTTGTGGCAATGCCAGATCCTTAACCCACTGAGCAAGGCCATGGATCAAACTCGTGTTATCAGGGACACTGTGTCGGGTTCTTAACCTGTTAAGCCACAATGGGAGCTCCCAGCCTCTTTTAATTATTAGAAGATACTGAGTATAGTTCCCTATGCAATAAGTAGGTCTTTGTTGTTTTTTTTTTTAATTTCTGTTTAAATATAGTTGATGACAGAATTTTAACTTTATTTGCCATGTTTAATTTCTTAAATTGGATGGTAATACCCCTACGTATTTTGTTATAAAATTCTCCCTTTAAATTATTCAAAATATTTGATAATAATTTTAAAAAGCCAGTTTCTCTAAAAGGTAGGAAGTAAGGAAGGGAGGGAGGGAATGAGAGAGCAGAGACAGGAGGGAGGGAGACAGAGAAGATGGAAAAGAAGATGTCCTCCGAATCTTGGCTGGCATAGAAAACCAGAGCCAAACAGAAATATGGAGACAGAATTTGGGATAAGATAGAAGGATTACCTTTATTTCTTTGCTAGGCAAATAGGGAACACAGTCGGCTAATGCCTCAAAGATTATGTCCCGCCCTGGAGCGGGCAGTGAGGAGTTTTAGAGTGTTCAAGGAGCAGGGTGTGATCAGCACAGGTACATTCTTCTGCTTGGTGGTGGTGAGGTCATTGGGAGTCAGCATCATCAATCTCTTGGTTCCAACCAGTCAGGAGTCTACAAGCTTATGGGCAGATACAGTTAACGTTTTCCATCAGGTGGGGGCTTCAGCACCTGCCAAACAGCTCCAAAGACCTGGCTCAAAATATTATCTGTAGTCCTTGAGGAAGAATTAAAGGTCCTTGACTTTGTTGAATGGCTGAACTGTCATTATTTTGTTTTGCTTAACTATTTTCCTTTATTTCTCTGATTAAACTGACTTTTTTTTTTTTTTTTTTTTTCTTCTTTTTAGGGCCGCATCCTCAGCACATATGCTGAGGTTCCCAGGCTAGGGGTTGAATCAGATTTACCACTGCTGGCCTATGCAGCAACATGGGATCCCAGCTGCGTCTGTGACCTACACCACAGCCCACAGCAATGCTGGATCCTTAACCCACTGAGCGAGGCCAGGGATCCTACCCACAACCTCATGGTTCCTAGTCGGATTTGTTTCTGCTGTGCCATGATGGGAACTCCTAAACTGACTCTTTGACTAAAGTTTTCCTACAGACAGAAGACAGAGGATATGGGTGGGAGTCTATTCTGGGAAGGCCTCAAGGGTCCTCTCAGTTACAAAGGGAAGGCAGTAAATACAGAAAGTTGTGTCTTTTTTGGTGGGGGGGGGGGCTGCACCTGCAGCACATGGAAGTTGCCAGGCTGCGGTTGAATTGGACTTACAGATGCCAACCTACACCACAGACACAGCAATGGGAGATCCGAACCTCGAATTAAACCTGTAGCACAGCTCATGGCAGCACTGGATCCTTAACCCACTGAGCAAGGCCAGGGATCGAACCTGCATCCTCATGGATCCTAGTCATGTTCATTAGCACTGAGCCATGACAGGAACTCCTAAATAAAGAAAATTTTAAAAATACCTTCTTCCAAATGGTTTGGAAGTCTCAACTGAGAACTGGTCTTAACAACTTCTTGTAGTAGTAACCTCTAAGGATTGGAGTTCGAGGCACGCTTAGGACAACAGCCATCTGAATCAAAATTTCAAGGAAGCTCATATAAAAAGTTTGATTCCAGGCCCCAGATCCCAAGTAGGACCCAGGAACTTGAACTTTTATCAAACTGTGTTCTTATACCATTTAGAGTATTTCTATAAGTAAACAGATTTGGTTTAGTTCGGCCATGAATTGATTTAAAAAAACTTATCTATCTCTCTTTCTATATATAATTGTCTATCTGTCTATCTATCTATCTATCTATCTATCTATCTATCTATCTATCTATCCCTTACATGAGTATGGATATATGTACATGCCAGTTTTAGGTTGCCTGAATTAACAGTAGTCCTGGCTCAAAGATGATTTGACCAAGAGATTATTAGCTAGCTAGGTAGCTTCCCTACATAGGGTTTTTAGCCTTATTTGCACTTTGTCCTTTGACAGTCTGATTGAATTGTGGATCTCTTTTCAGAATAGTGCATGAAAATGAATAAAATAAATTATATAAGATTATAGAAGAAAATTATGATATTGAAATATAGTATACATTTTTTTAATGGCTGCACCCTCAGCATATGGAAGTTCCTGGGCCAGGGATCAAACCCACGCCTCTGCAGTGACCTGAGCTGCTGCAGTTGGATTCTTTTTTTTTTTTTTTTTTTTTTTTGTCTTTTTGCCATTTTTTGGGCCGTTCCCGCGGCATGTGGAGGTTCCCAGGCTAGGGGTTTAATCAGAGCTGTAGCCGCCGGCCTACACCACAGCCCACAGCAACGCCAGATCCTTAACCCACTGAGTAAGGCCAGGGATGGAACACGCAACCTCATGATTCCTAGTTGGATTCGTTAACCACTGAGCCACAATGGGAACTCCTGCAGTTGGATTCTTAACCCACTGCACCACAGCAGGAACTCCTATAAATTATTAAAATAAGTAAATTTGTGATATGTTAATGTGTACTTCTTTCTTAAGGCATTGAATACAAGATATACTACAGGTGTAATAACTGTCTAATGTGAAAGTAGTGATGAACATAAATGGTATTTGGTGATATTTGCAATAATCATAATGTCAAATGAAAACATCTATAATTTCTACTGGCCTCAAAGTTGCAGATAATACTTATACTGCTGTAGTTTATTGCCTAAATTCATAGTTAAAATGCTTAGAAAGAAAGGAAAGGAAGGGAGGGAGGGAGAGGGAAAGAAAGAAAGGAAGAAGAAAAGAAAGAAAGGAAGAAAGAAAAGAAAGGAAATGCTAATTTTCAGTTAGAAATTTGTGAAAATAATGATAGTCTGTAGATCAGGGCCAGGACAGTGTAAGGTGAGTGAAGACATTACCTCAATTGCAAAACTAAAGGAGCACCCGGAGTTCCCATTGTGGCACAGTGGAAAGGAATCTAACTAGTATCCGTGAGGATGCGGGTTCGATCCCTGGCCTTGCTCAGCGGGCCAGGGATCTGTGTTGCTGTGAGGCAGGCCAGAAGGTGTAGCCCTGATTCGACCTCTAGCCTGGGAACCTCCATATGCCACACATGTGGCCCTAAAAAGCCAAAAAAACAAAAACAAAAAAACTAAAAGCGCACCCAATAACTCAGTTATCAGGCTATTTCAATTCTTAAAGTATATTTAATAAGTCAAAAATTTTAAATTATTTACAATATTTTAAGTATTTGAAAAATAAAAATTAAGTCAAAAAGAATCATGCTGAGCAAAATATCAAGATTTTTAAGAGATCTTAAGATTTTAAAAGAGAGGATTAGTATGATTGCCCTGAATTCTAACTGCAGAACCAAAGGTTTCCATTCATGAACATCCTCCCCAGGTTAAGAATTTCTGCATCACAGGCAGACGTACTCACTTTTTCTGCTTTTCCACCACTTATCTGTCATTGGTTAGGCAGAACCATCAAAAGCTTTCAAGTCTCACTTTTGCATTAATAATCTTTACATGTGATAACAAATATGAATAGGTTTTTCTATATGCTACATAAATTCCTTATAATAAAAGAAAGTTTCAGAGTTCCCTGGCAGCCTAGCAGTTAAGGACTCAGCATTATTACTGCTGTGTCTTGGGTCACTGCTGTGGCTGGAGTTTAATCCATGGCCAGGAAGCTTTCCCAGTGCTAAGGGCGTGGCCAAAAAATAAAAATAAAAAAGTTTTCAAAATTGAGTAAGTCTGTGGATTCTTTGGTGATGTCGACAAAGTTTGAAAAAAATAATTTTAACATTTTACAGTTTCTGTTTGTAATCTAAAAAAGGCAAGTCGTTAAAAATAATTCTGATTATTTCTCCCATAATGTGAGGTTTTTTTTTTTTTTTACTACAAAAAATAGATAAGTTAGTGGTGTTCCTCTAAGGGGCAAGGAGAAATGTTGAGAGTGTATCCACCCCCAATTCCCCCAAACACTGCTTGGTAGACACCCCCTCAAAGACAGAATACCCTGGCCATGTTAGTGTGCTTTGATTCTTTATTAGGGAACACTTAGGGAGCTCTTAATTAGGAAGCTTTTTTGAGAGTTATTCTTAAGCGACCATATATTTTTATATTCATCTGTTTCCTATGCTGGAAACACAACCACAGCAACACCCAAGTTTGTTGTCATTCCTGGTGGCATTTTTAGAGGACTTTGATTTCTTTGCAAATTGTTTTTGCATTTGTCGCCACCAATACTGAGGCTCCATCTAGGGCCCTTTTCTATAATTACATTCATATTCATTAAAACTAATCTCCTTTAGGATGGCAATATGGAAAGCCATTATGCAAATTAGGGAGAGTGGTTGAGTCTTTGTTTCTTTCTGATCCTCAGCACAGACAAATTAGATGTGTTTCCCCACCAACACCTCCCCCCCCCCAAATCCCTCGCCATGACCACTAAGGCTTTGATGGTCGCAGGATACTGGCCAAGCAAGGCTGTGGTTAACATTTTGTCTGTGGCCTTGGGACAGTGCCCCTCAGGAATGGCACCGACTAACCTCTGTAACAGGTGGTCCCAGCCCCATCGGGGCGGTGAAGTGAGAAAACAATACCCTCCTTGTGCCACAAGCTAGCCAGGAAAGGTGGGCGAGGCTTAAGTATGACGTAGGCAGAGGGAGAGCAAAGAACAGGCACGGGGTTAGAAGTTCCGCCACTGAGAACCGTGTTGTCTCCCCTGCCTTTAGTATTTCTGTCTATTGGTTGGATTTTCAGCGTTTTCTTCCTCGTCCCCTGGGTGATTGGGTTTTTTGATTCCCTCTTTCTCTAGCAGTAAGTAACGCAGGATGATCTGAGCTAGCACCCCAGAGTGTTTTGACTCACACCTGCCATCTGTCTGTTTAGTCATCGTGCAGCCGTCCTTCCCTAAGTGATGGTTTTTATTTGATATTTGCTGGCAGGTGGCAATGATTATGTTAGGAGTTTTCTGGGCTCCCAGTTTTCTTTATTCTTCTGATCATAGCAGAACCGGTGCATTAATGTTTCAGATATTCACATGGCTTTTTCTGGGAACTACCGTATGTTCCTAAGGATTTGGAATGTGGGGAGAATTGTGAAAAATGAGAATGGGGATTACTTTTGAAAATGTTATTTTGAAATTGTAGACGGACCTACAGACCATTACCACTCAGCATCATACAGAGTGCAAATCTCCGAAATTATTCACATACAGAGCAAATATAAATCATCTTAGCTCCCCAGCTTCATCAGAGTTACCCCAACTTTCTGTTCCCATTGTTCTCTGTAGAGGTTGGATGTGAATTCTCCATGAAGGAAGATAGAGCTGTAAAGAGTGAGTTCTCTTTTATTTTTATTTTTTGTCTTTTGAGATCTGCACCCACGGCATATGGAGGTTCCCAAGCTAGGGGTCCAATTGGGCTGTAGCCACCAGCCTATCCATAGCCACAGCAACGCAAGATCTGAACTGCGCCTGTGACCTACACCACAGCTCTCGGCGATGCCAGATCTTTAACCCACTGAATGAGGCCGGGGATCAAATCGGCATCCTCATGCATACTAGTCTGGCTGGCTAACCACTGAGCTATGATGGGAACTCCAAGTGAGTTCACTTTATATGGTTATTGGAACCAGGCATACAAAGCAGAAATGGAGCTTAGAGTGACCACTGCCAGTATATACCTGTTACTGACCAAGATTCTTGGACTTTTTAATCAATAGAAACTGCTAAGAGGCCAGAGGGGAAATTCAGGCCAGGATTTAGTGGACTCCTGCTGTAGCAGGAGGAAGTGAAAATAAGTAAGAGGTTCCTTTGCTCACTCCCTGGGGGACTGGAGCTTGTCCCTTAAATGGGGTGAGAATAGGTATGGGACCAGGGGTCGGGCTGGAGGGGTGAATTGGGTGGTCTGCCCGCCCCCTTGGTGGGGCTGTGTGCGGAAATCAGGCACAATACTCTGCTTTTGCTTCAGGTACCTCAGAATCTGGCAGTTGGGATTTTGGTCTTTTTGTATCTTCTTGTTCATAATTTGCTCCAACTGCAGTAAGCACATGGTTTTTTTTATTTTTTTGGCTTTTTGGGGCCACGTGCACGGCACATGGAGATTCCCAGGCTCGGGGTCCAATCAGAGCTGTAGCCACCGGCCTTCGCCATAGCCATAGCAACGCAAGATCCGAGCAGCGACCTATACCACAGCTCACGGCAATGTGGGATCATTAACCCACTGAACAAGGCCGGGGATTGAACCTGCGTCGTCATGGATGCTGATCAGACTCATTTCCACTGAGCCATGACGGGGACCTCCTGTGTGTTCTTCTGTCTCTTTTTTATCAACATTGTTTCAATCATATGGATGCAGGAAACTCTAGTCCATTTGTTTTCATTGCTCTAAATTAAGTATTCCACCTATGTATCTACCACAACTTATATATCTAGTCTGCTTTCAAGGGTCCTTTGGGTTGGTTCCAGTTTTTAATATTAAAACTAGTGCTGCAATGAAGTTCCTGTTGTGGCTCAGCGGAAATGAATCTGACTAGCATCCATGAGGATGCAGGTTCAATCCCTAGCCTCTCTCAGTGTGTTAAGGATCCGGTGTTGCCATGAGCTGTGGTGTAGGTCGCAGATTCGGCTTGGATCTTGAGTTGCTGTGGCTGTGGTGTAGGCTGGCGGCTACGGCTCAAATTTTAACCCCCAGTCTGGCAAGCTCCATATGCCACGAGTGCGGCCCTAAAAAGACAAAACCAAAAACCAAAAAAAAAAAAACAACAACCTAGTGCCTCAATGAATATTTTGGTACCTGTGTCCCATTGCACATATATGAGTTTCTCTAGTCTGAGGTATTTATCTAGAGTTGGAATTGCTGGTGAGTGGGTATATTTTTAACTTTACTAGATAATGTCATATTATTCTCCAAGGGGGTTACACGCATTTACCCACATATGAGTAGTATTTAAGGCTTTCTGTTGTCCCTCATCCTCACAAACACATTGACTTATCAGGCTTTAAAACTGTGGCCAGTATTTTCAGGCTTTACACAATTACAAATGAAGTTGGATATCTTTTTATTTTTTTAATTTAATTTTTTTTATTTGGGGGGGTTCTTTTTAATGTTTCCTTTATCATTGGTTTTTCCACTTCTGTGAAATGGGTGCCCAGGTTTTTTGCCCATTTTTTAAATTCGTTTGCTTGTTTTTTGTTGTTTTTTTGTTTTGTTTTGTTTTCACTGGAGTTTATAGATGTATATAAATCTAATATTTTGCTCTAACTAATATGTATGGAAATATATCACCCTGGTTTATATCTTGTTGTTTCACATTTAAAAAATGGTGTCTTTCAATAAACAGTTCTTATTTTAATAAATTTGGATTTGTTTCTTTACTTTATGGATTCCGCTATTTTTCTGTCTTAAGAAATCCTTTTTGTGATACAAGTTAGCAAAGATAATTTATGTTTTCTTCAGAAAGTTTAGAAATTTGTATATATTTAATCCATCAGAAATTTACTTTTTGATTATGGTGTGGGTCCATATAGAAAGCGAACTGTGGATGCATTATTTACTATCACTGGTTCCTTCCATACTCCTCTAAAATTGCAGCTCTGACTTCTTTCATGTACATATGTGAGGGTCTATCTCTGAGGTTCCTATTTTTGTTGCATTGATATATTTGTCTATCTCTGCACTACTAATGGATCAGTAAAACTAATTCTCGAAATCTGGCAGATAGATTCTCTTCATCCTCTTATGCACATTTTTTCTTCAATAGTGTATTGGCTATTCTCTTTTTTCCTTGGCTATTCTCAGTCTTTTGCTCTTTTGTTTCAATTTTAAATTAGCTGATCACATTTCACGAAATCAATATGTGTGCAATATTTTTTTGGCCTCACCCATGGCGTATGGAAATTCCTGGGCCAGGGATGGAACATGCACTTCAGCAGTGACCTGAGCCTCCTCAGGGACAATGCCAGGTCCTTAACCCACTAGGCCATAGAGGGAACCATCTCTCAAAAACAATTTAATAAACTTTTTCTGTAGGTGTACTTTCTTTAATTATAATTTTTCTATAACATAGACTGAGTCTGCCTACACAAATAAGTGTTCAGTCATTTTCAAGGAGTGCTGAGAGATTGAGGAATTAATTCAAGTAACATCTATCCTCAGAAATTTAATTAGTAAGATTTTATTTTGTTTAAAAACATGAAACATCACAGCCTATAGAAAACCAGCCAAGGTCAATGAACGGAGATTTTATATGTTCTATCTCAGATATCTCGTTGTTTTTTTTTTTTTTTGTCTTTTTGCCTTTTCTAGGGCTGCACCCGCGGCACATGGAGGTTCCCAGGCTAGGGGTCCAATCGGAGCTATAGCTGCTGGCCTATGTGCCACAGCCACAGCAACGCGGGATCCGAGCCGCGTCTGCAACCTACACCACAGCTTACGGCAATGCCAGATCCTTAACCCACTGAGCAAGGCCAGGGATTGAACCTGCAACCTCATGGTTCTTAGTCAGATTTGTTAACCACTGAGCTGCGACGGGAACTCCAAAGCCAGCTCATCTTTGAATCAGGCCTGTCTCGGGAGAATCTAGGCTTTCAACAAAATCAGTGAATAACTATATTTATTCATAAGCAATTATAATGTGCCTAGCCCTGTTCCAGATAATATAAAAATATGTAAATTAAGTAAAATAGGATTTAGGTCTTCTAAAGATTTATAATTTATTGTGAAAACAATGGCTTAGCAATAAAATTCCAAACTTTGTAATTCTGACCATGAGCTACTGTGAATTAAGAGTTCAGAGAAAGGAGAAGGAATTTCTCATTGTGGCTCAGCAGGTTAAGGACCCAACGTAGTCTCCATGAGGATGTGGGTTCAATCCCTGGCCTTGCTCAGTGGGTTAATGACCCAGCATTGCTATAAGCTGTGGCATAGGTCATGGATGCAGCTCAGATCCAGTGTTGCCATGGCTGTGAGATTTTACATCTGCTGCATGTGTGGCCATAAAAAGAAAGAGAGAAAAAAAAAAAGAGTTCAGAGAAAGGAGAGAATGGTGTGGATTGAGTAATCAAGGTAAATTTCACATTAAATAGTATAATTTTTTAAAATAAGGAAAGGAAGAGCAAGGTCTGGTACATAATGGACATCCAGTAAGTGTATGTAAAGTGAGTGACATCGAGGAAAAATTGACCAAATAGGTACAGCAGTGTGCATGATGTCCAATAGAAAATTAATTTGATAGATAAGTTGGAAGGCAGAGTTAATCAAGGAGAAATGGAGTCACAAGGTTGTTGATTAATCCAAGGTTAAGGCAATAATTGTCTAAAAAAAGTGTCACAGCAATATGAAAAGAACAGAATTGGCAAATTAAAACATATTTGTAAAGGAATCATTGAAATTAGTGACAGGTCACTTAAAAGGAATTATTAACATATAGTAATTAGTAGCTAATTAAAAATAAGAAATGGAAGAATCAAAGATTACTTCAAAGTTTTTCATGAAGTATGATTATGAAGTATGATTACTGATTCTTCTCCCCATCTCCACAAATTAAGAAATTGGACTTTTTGGTAGATTTGATTGAGAAAGATAATTTTGTTCGGGTTATTTTGAGTTTGGGACAGTAGAAAAACATTAGCAATTGGAAGCATGAGATGACCACAGTGTTAAGATTTCAACTAAGTTTTTAAAAGCTAAAATTACAGAGGAGTCTCTCAGCCTGAGAATTTAGATAAAATTCGGTTTGGATGGGACACTTTTTTTCTTTGGCCTCTCCTGGGGCACGCAAAAGTTCCCAGGCCAGGGATCGAACCTGAGCCACAGCAGTGACAGTACCAGATCCTTAACCACTAGGCCACCAGGAAACTCCTGGATGGGATACCTTTGAATTTATCTAGAAGTCTGGTAGAAGTTTGGTTTGATACATGAATTCAAGATCAATCCAAACCTAAATATTTGGTATTTTTCATCAGAAAACCGGAGTTCCCGTCGTGGCGCAGTGGTTAACGAATCCGACTAGAAACCATGAGGTTCGGTCCCTGGCCTTGCTCAGTGGGTTAACGATCCGGCGTTGCCGTGAGCTGTGGTGTAGGTTGCAGACGTGGCTCGGATCCCGCGTTGCTGTGGCTCTGGCGTAGGCCGGTGGCTACAGCTCCGATTCAACCCCTAGCCTGGGAACCTCCATATGCCGCAGGAGCGGCCCAAGAAATGGCAAAAAAAAAAAAAAAAAAAAAAAAAAAAAAAAGAAAACCCTGCTGTCGTGGAATCCAGAATCCGGAAGGCATTGAGAGGCTTTTGGAAAGTAACTCATTCTAAGGGAGACGAACGTTGAATACAGGTTCTGGGATGACAGGCTAGAACTCTTAGCTCCATCCTCCTCACCCCAGAACTAACCATGGCATACCACTCATCTCTTAGCACTATATTGACTGGGAAAAAAAAAAAAGGGCCTAACCTAAAAGTTGAGAGTTATGTTCTGTTCGGTGGACATTCTGAGGACTTTAAGCCCAGGACACAGCATCTCAGAATTGTTGAGAAACTGTTCCCAAGAGGCAAGGAGGAGTCAGGATATATATACAGGAGTTTTTGCAGCAAAAGACCAGGTAGTCAGAACATCAGAAGATTAATTAATTAATTAAGTTTTTTTAGGTCTGCACCCACGGCATATGAAGTTTCCAGGCTAGGGGTCGAATCAGAGCTGCAGCTGCCGGCCTATACCACAGCCACAACAATTCGGGATCTGAGACACGTCTGTGACCTACACCATGGCAACACGGGATCCTTAATCCACTGAGCGAGGCCAGGGTTCAAACCTGCATCCTCATGGATACTAGTCAGATTCTTTTTCACTGAGCCACGATGGGAACTCCCAGATTATTATTAATAAAAGAAAACAAGACATCTCAGATTAACGAATTTAGTGCTTTTCTGTGTATGGGAAGATGTAAGATTCTGGGCTCACTGAACTCGTCCTTGGTGTGCGCCCCAGCTATCTGGGGCCAGTATCCTGTGCTTTCTCATTCTGAGTCTCCTTGGCTGCAGCAGTTGGCTGCTAGATGATGGGCATCCTGTTTCCATCCTGAGTTCTCTCAGGGCTCACCATCAGGGCAGCTGTAATGTGATGGCCTGATGGCTGCAGCATCCTTTGTTTATTTCTATGACAGCAATATTTTGATTCATAACTAACTGTAAGAATGTGGAGGGAATTCCCACTGTGGCACAGTGGGTTAAGAATCCAACTGAGCAGCTTGGGTCTCCATTGTGGTGCAGGTTTGGTCCTCAGCCTAGTGCAGTGGGTTAAAGGATCCAGCATTGCTGCAGCTGTGGCATCATAGGTTGCAGCTGCAGCTTGGATTCAGTCCCTGGCCCAGGAACTTCTATATGCTGGGTGCAGCCATTAAGAAAAAAAAAAGAAAGAAAAGAAAAAAAGAATGTGGAAGATACATGCAGGTTCTGAGAAGCAAGTAGTACCAATGAGTATCTGAAAAGAACTGTAGCAGGAAAACGCACCAGCCATTGATGGACATCACTGCAGAAGTTTGAAGCTGGAAGAAGGAAGTGAGCTGCTGCCATGGGGGAGAGGAGAGGTTTGTGAGATGCCCCCTAGAAACTCCTGTAGTTCATTGCAAGAGATCTAGATCTAGAAGGACAGAGAGAGTTTGGGATGTCTCAGTTTGCACTGTATCATTGAATCTCCCTCAGTTAAGGTTAATACCATACTCTCCAAAAGGGTAATTATAAATGTATGTGGGCATTTTTCCTTATCACAATGACTCTAGGGTCCTGTAGTCATTTAGTGTGTTGGGACCAAAAAAGATAAGTTAATGCAGTGCTCAGAACAATCTCTACATAGAGAATTATCTTTCTGGCCAAAATGCTACCAAATAGTGCTCCTATTGAGGAAACCATGCATTATCTATATATTTTATTTATTTATTTATTTATTTATTTATTTATTTATTTATTTATTTATTTATTTTAGTCTTTTCTAGGGCCGCACCCTTGGCATATGGCAGTTCCTAGGCTAGGGGTCTAATCAGAGCTACAGCTGCCAGCCTGTGCCAGAGCCACAGAAACACGGGATCCGATCCGCGTCTGCGACCTACACCACAGCTCACAGCAATGCCGGATCCTTTAACCCACTGAGCAAGGCCAGGGATCGAACCTGCAACCTCATGGTTCCTAGTGGGATTCGTTTCTGCTGCGTCACGATGAGAACTCTGGAAACCATGCATTATAACCATACCAAATAATATGATAAACTATGAGGTTGTGCTCTAATTTGCTTTCTTTTTTATTTTTTTATTTTTATGGCTGCACCAGTGGTATATGGAAGTTCCTGAGGTAGGGATTTAATTGGAGCTGCAGCTGCTGGCCTATGCCACAGCCATGGCAACACCAGCTCCAGATCCAAGCCGTATCTGCAACCTCCGTAGCAGCTCTTGGCAACACTGGGGCCTTAATCCACTGAGCAAGGCCTCAGATTGAACCCGAATCCTTACAGAGATAACATTGGGTCCTTAACCTGCTAAGCCACAATGGGAACTCTTAATTCTCTTTCTTCTACAAAATTTCAGATATTTGAGAAGTGACGCAACAACTGTGTTTGATGAGCATTAATTTTTTAATCAAATTTCATAATGGAAGTAAAAGACATGATTTGCAAACTCAAGGAAAGTACAAATTAATGTTGAATTACAAAAAAATCTAAACATTAAATAAAGTACAGTGCAGTTTTATATTTTCAATGTTTCCTCTGCCACACATAAAGGTAGGCGGCTTAATTATTATTGTATTCATGTTTTTAAGAGGTGGAGCATTTTCTCTTTTACAAATCCCAAGAATATGGAGATTTTTGTGGACATTCAAAGAATAAAGGACTTAAATTTATTTTATATCCTCTGATTTCAGGGAAAGTAATATATACATTGTTCCAAAAATAGACTTCTCTTTTCTTTGTGGAGAGGGGAAAGAAAAAAAAGAGAACAATTACTTTAACTGGATGTATTCTTCCCTTCCTAAGTAGGTTTAATGTAATATCCTCCTGTTGTTGAAAATCTGTTTCTGAGAGTTCCTGTTGTGGCTCAGCAGTTAATGAACCCGACTAGTATCAATGAGGACATGAGTTCAATCCCTGGCTTTTCTCAGTGGGTTAAGGATCCGGCACTGCTGTGAGCTGTGATATAGGTTGAAGTCAAGGCTCAGATCCCGCATGGCTGTGGCTGTGGTGTAGGCCAGCAGCTATAGCTCGATATGACCCCTAGCCTGGGAACTTCCATATGCTGTGGGTGTGGCCCCAAAAAGATGAAAGAGAGAAAGAAAGAGAAAGAGAGAAAATCTGTTTTTTCCTTGTTCTCCTGCCAGAGAAAGTTCCATTTCATTAAATCTAAATGTGATTTTCCAAATAAAAAAGAAAAAGTGCTTATCCAGAGAAAGAGGAAGATGCTAAGCTATAAACAGAACATGTACCAGGGGAGCATTCCAGGTCAGATATCAAAGAGAGGCTACTTTCAACAGCACAAACTATTGGGCCACCATCATTTCCTCTCTATTATAATCACCAAAGTGGCAAGCATATTGTAGCCCTTTATACATAATGTATCATTATGTTACCCATCTTGACTATTAAGAGGGTTTAGTTCAGAGTTCCTGCCATGGTTTAGCAGAAACGAATCTGACTAGCATCCATGAGGATGCAGGTTCGATCCCTCGCCTTGCTCAGTGGGTTAAGGATCTGGCATTGCTGTGAGCAATGGTGTAGGCCAGCAGCTACAGCTCTGGTTCAACCCCAGCCTGGGAACCTCCATATGCCGTGTGTGGCCCTAAAAAGAAAAAAAGAAAAAAAAAAAAGAGGGTTCAGCTCCCTGAAACTCGTGTATTTTTTGAGAATCACTATCTGTGGAAAAATAGTTTACATTTTATTATAAGTCAAATAACTCAAAATTGGAAGACTCTCCTTGTTGATAGATTGGGGGAATGGGGAAGAAGGAAAGGATACTCATTTTGAATCCAGTTGGCTTGAGATCAGATCCTGACTTTACTAGCTGCTAGGTACTTGGGTAAATTTCTTAGTTTCAATTACTTCATCTGTAACCTCAGAGATTTGCTTTTTCTAATGAAACATGGCAAAATTTATAAAAGAATTTGTAAACTCAAGAATTTGTAAATTCAAGGAAAGTAGAAATTGATATTGAATAAGAAATTAAAAATTGAGTGCAATTTTATATTCTTAAAGTTTCTTCTGCCAGACCTGAATATCTTTTTTTAAATTTTTTAAATTATAGTTGATTTACAATGTTGTGCCAATTTCTGCTGCACAGTAGAATGACACTGTCATACATATATATACATTCCCTTTCTTATATTATCTTCCATCATGGTCTATCCCAAGAGATTGGATATAGTTCCTTCTACTGTATAGTAGGACCTCTTTGCTTATCTATTCTAAATGCAAGAGTTTGCATCTACTAACCCCAAACTCCCAGACCATCCCACTCCCTCCCCCCTCCCCCTTGGCAACCACAAATCTGTTCTTTATGTCCATGGGTCTGTTTCTGTTTTGTAGATGGGTTCATTTGTGCCTTGTTTTAGATTCCACATACAAGTGATGTTGTATGGTATTTGTCTTTCTCTTTCTGACTTAGTTCGAGAATCTCTAGTTCCATCTATGTTGCTGCAAATGGCATTATTTCCTTTTTTTTTTTTATGGCTGAGTGGTATACCACTGTATATATGTACCATATCTTCCTCTTTTTTTTTTTTTTAGTTTAACTGTTTTGTGTTTATTTTATTTTATTTTATTTTATTTTTTCCACTGTATAGCATGGAGATCAAGTTACACATACATGTATACATACTTTTTCCTCCCATTGTTGTGTTGTGATATAAGTATCTAGACATAGTTCTCAATGCTACACAGCAGGATCTCATTGTTAAATCCATTCCAAGAGCAATAGTTTGCATCTGTTAACCCCAAGCTCCCAATCCCTCCCACTCCCTCCCTCTCCCCCCAAGCAGCCACAAGTCCATTCTCCAAGTCTATTATTTTCTTTTCTGTGGAAATGTTCATTTGTGCAGTATATTAGATTCCAGATGTAAGTGATATCATATGGTATTTGTCTTTCTCTTTCTGACTTATTTCACTCAGTATGATATTTTCTTAATCTTTTCATCTGTCGATGGACATTTAGGTTGTTTCCATGTCTTGGCTCTTGTGAATAGTGCTTCAGTGAACATTACTGGGGTGCATGTATCTTTTTGAATTATAGTTTTGTCTGGATATATGCCCAGGAGTGGGATTGCTGGATCGTATAGCAGTTCTATATTTAGTTTTCTGAGGAACCTCCATACTGCTTTCCATAGTGGTTGTACCAATTTATATTCCTACCAACAGTCTAGAAGGGTTCCCTTTTCTCCACACTCTCTCCAGCATTTATTTGTAGACTTTTTAATGATGGTCATTCTGACCAGTGTAAGGTGGTACCTCACTGTAGTTTTTACTTGCATTTCTCTAATAATTAGGGATGTTGAGCATTTCTTCATGCGCCTACTGGCTATCTGTATGTCTTCTTGGGAAAATGTCTATTGAGGTCTTTTGCCCAATACTTTTTAATAGGCAGCTAGAAGAAACCAGTTGGCACTGCCTGGAAATCTCCATAGTAAGTTGCATAAGTTTATTAGGTATATTTTCTATCTTCCAAAGTACCACAGGTGACAGATATGAATTGTTGCACCACAATACAAGTGGGCCACCATTTTCTCAGCCTGCTGTAATAGTTTCTTTATTGTTCCAGTTTTTGTTAATAGTTTGCTCAACCTTCTTTCCAGCCTTTGCTAAGGGCTTTCTTGTTACTATTCCAGGCTTTGCTAACAGTCTTGGTCCACAGTATTTCCTGCTTCTTCAGGCTGCCTAGCCCTAAAGCTGCTGTTACACATTTTATTTTTTTTATTTTTAAAATTTTTTTATCTTTTTATAGGGCTGCATCTGTGGTCTATGGAGGTTCCCAGGCGAGGGGTCCAATTGGAGCTGTGGCTGCTGGCCTATACCACAGTCAGCAACACTAGCAACACAGCAACACCATGTCTGTGACGTACACCACAGCTCACGGCAACGCTGGATGCTAAACCCACTGAGAAAGGCCAGGGGTGGAACCTGCATCCTCATGGAAACTAGTCAGATTCGATACCGCTGAGCCATGAGGGGAACTCCCACTGTCATACATTTTATTTATTTATTTATTTATTTATTTATTTATTTATTTATTGTCATTTTAGGGCTGCACCCACGACATATGGAGGTTCCCAGGCTAGGGGCCTAATCAGAGCTGTAGCTGCCGACCTATGCCACAGCCACAGCAACACCAGATCCGAGCCTCCTCTACGGCCTACACCACAGTTCACGGCAACACCGGATGCTTAACCCACTGAGCGAGGCCAGGGGTGGAACCCTAAACCTCATGGTTCCTAGTCGGATTCGTTTCTGCTGCACCACGAAGGGAACTCCTGTCATACATTTTAGATGTTTTTTATAGCAACACTCCACTTAGAGAATAAAATTTTTATATCAGTTCATTTTTGCTTATAGCAAACCACTCCAAAACATAGGGCTTTAAAGGCATCATCATTAATTAGCTCACAAATCTGTAGATTGGTGACTTTGGCTGGACATATATGGATGGTCTCATTTGGATGCACTCACGTGGCCACATTCAGCTAGCGTGTCACTGGGTTCTGGTTGTTTACGAATGGACTCACATATATGGCAGGTGACAGGAGCAAGAGGGACAGTTGGGCTGTACATCTCCAACATGTAGCAGGGAAGCCTAGGCTCCTTTACATAGTTGCTGAATTCCCAAAATAGCAAGAGAAAGTAAGTTTCAAAGTATAATAACTTTTCAGGGCTTCCCTTGTGTCACATTCGTTATTCTCATTGGCCAAGCAAGTTACTTGGCTAAATGAAAAGTCAGTGTGGGAGGGGAATATCCTCATGGTATAAGGAGAGGAATTTTGTAAACCATCTGTAACAGATGGTAATGACTAAGGCTTGGTTTTGGATACATAAGATTTTACAAATAGACCAGTGGAAGGGAAATTCATTGCAAAAAGAGGGAACATTATATTAAAAGCCATGGAGGAATAAACATCATAACCTACCCTGAAAACTTGATTTTGCCCTTTCTTAATGTTGACACCATGCAATCTTGCATATATAAAGCTTAAAAATAGAACTTATTTTTTCAAATGTCAAACTTGATTTCCAACCCATTTGCTTACCCAATGGTTAAGTTTAAAACTTAAAAATCACAAAGAAAATAGTAAAAAGTATAATTCCTAGGGTTGACATACTTTGCCTTTCAGACTTCATATTGTCATTACTTTCTAAATATGATACAATTTCAAGAGTTAACTCACAAACAACTCATAATAAAATGAATCATTTATGTATTTCCATTGAAGACATTTCAGACTGGGAGTGGTGGTCAGTACATGAAACCAATAAGCAGACCAATGGAAATCCTTGAAAAAATAGACTGTTCTCTATGCTGGATTTTATGTAGCTAGGTAGAAGGGGAACCACTGACTAACTCCAGTTTATTAGCGATGGTCAATTTTATGCAGAAAATAGTTTAACCAGTGAAAGTGTTTGACCTCTTATGTTATAAACCCACTGTATTCTTAAGTGACATTAGTAATTCTCCATGTTCTAATGTTCTCAAATTGAAAGAAACATCTGCGTTTAGATACATTTCACATTTAACTGCAGAGGCTAGCAAATTTTGCTACTAGATTTATTTTATGCTACCATCAAGGTGTCTGTTTTTCATCATTTTACCTCTGTGCTCCAGATGATGAAAATTGTTGCTCAGAGCAGTTGTAGCCCAACTTTATGTCTTGGCTCCCTGGTAACCTATTGGATACAACAATTTTCAGAAGAAGGATGTCATCATTCTTTGAAAATCAGTGAGTTACTAAACCGTTACATCTTGAGTCTTGCAGAATTATCAATATTTTGTCATATCAGTATGCCAAATTTTTTTTTGGCAAAGATGTGGGGAGATTAATCTTTGAGTAATAGAGGTGAATTGGAGATGGGAAATATAGTTCAACTTTTTGTTTTAGCATTGCCCTGGAGAGCTGAAGGAACTTACCCAAAACTACAAAGTCAGTTAATTACAGAGCTGAGATGCTAACCCAGGCCACCCAACTGGACTAGTGTTCTTTCTACCACATAATCCTGCCCCTGATCAAAGTAAAGTTTTTTTGGTACAAATAAATCACTATTTCATAGCTATTTCAAAGAGTTATTTAAATATTTGATATCAGCCCAAACTTTAGGTGCTTAGGATAGAACAGTGAACAAAATATAATACTTGCCTTCATATAGTACAGCTTAGCTAAAATAGCGTATAACTGATGGTTTTGATATCTTACAGCTGTTTGCCCTTACATCCATTCATGCAAGAAATATTTTATAAGTACCAAATATATGTCACTGCTTTTCTAGGCACTGGGAAGATGTCAGTGAATCAGAAAACAAAAACAAAACCAAAAACTTCCATTCTTAGAGGTATACTGTGAGTGCTCATTTTATAGCATTCATTTTTGAATGATCATGTCTTAAATCAATGAGGTTCAAAATAATAAACTGTCATATACACTGTAGTCTGTCCATTCTAGCCTGATTAATTCCAAACTCCCTGCCATCAGGATAACTTCTCCTAGAAGCATTCTGGAAAAAGTTTTGCATGCCAAATGGGACTCATAAATGAATAATTGTCTTGTGAAGTGTGAAAATTTGCTTAGAAAAAAAGACATTCTCTGGATATCCAATGTTTCCTGGCTGAAGCAAGATTGTATCCTAGCCAACATATCCACTACTGATTACAATGCACTTTCCTCCAGTGTTCATTTAGTCTGTATGTAAATATTCCAAACATAATTACCCTTGGAAAGCTGTTACATGGTAATGTTTGCTATAATCTGGGAACATTCCTGGTGGAATAGCTCCACTTTTCTTATTTCTCTATTAATAGTTCTCCACAATTTTTTTTCATGTTACAGATGTTCTTTGAAAATCTGTGCTGGATGCTTTTTGTTTCTCAATAAGAATTTTAAATCTTATACTTTAATCATGATTTGGAAAAATTCAACATCTGTTCTATAGTCACAAATTTAAATTTTTCTTGTCAACAACCACTAAAATGATCAGGGATTAAATAATAAATGAAAAAAAATTACTTACCAATTTTAATAAAAGTTAAGATGTGATCCATAGTTTCAATTCTGTATTTCTTCTTTTCCCGATTATCTTATTTATTATTTAATTTTGAAATGATCTATAAAATATTATAAATATAAATTGCAGGTACTCTTTATATCTGCTGATTAAAACTAAAAAAAGCATGTTTTTAAATCAAAGGTTATTGAAATGCATATAATATCATTTTACTTGGACTCCTAAGAGTCTATAATTACACATGTGGTCTGGGAAGAAATATAAATTGACAATTGTTATTTTGTGTATTTCTCACATAGGCAGAAAAGCATGAATTGTTATAAAAGCAGATATGTTTCTTTCTGAGTTTTCAAAAGTACTTTATCTTTTCTAGCCATAAAAGCTAACATGTTCATAATAGACAAATTAGAACATATATTAAGGAGTTCCCACTATGGCACAGTGGGTTAAGGATCTGGAGTTGCTGCAGCTGTGGCATAGGTTGTGGCTGTGGCTTGGATTCAGTCCCTGTCCCAGGAACTTCCATAGGCCAAGGGTACAGCCAAAAAAAAAAAAAAAAAAAAAAATAATAATATTATATTAAAAAAATACAAAAAATTCCAACAGTTCCATCATCCGAAGACAGAGTTAAAATATACATTTATTATAATTGTATATTGAAGTTTGTTTCTTTTAAAAAATTATTTCCTCTCATCACTAGTAATTTTACATTTTTAATGTTTACAAAATTTAATCATATACCATAATATTTAATTACACTACTATTTATGGTACCTTCAGTTTATTTTTTAAAATACATTTGTGGCAAAAAAAATTAAAATACATTTGTGGGAGTTCCCGTTGTGGTGTGGCGGAAATGAATCCGACTAGGAACCATGAGGTTGCAGGTTAAATCCCTGGCTTTGCTCAGTGGGTTAAATATCTGGTGTTGCCGTGAGCTGTGGTGTAGGTTGCAGATGCAGCTAAGATCTGCTGTTGCTGTGGCTGTGGTGTAGGCCAGAAGCTGTAGCGCCAGTTCAACCCCTAGCCTGTGAATCTCCACATGCTGCTAGTGCAGCCCTAAAAAGCAAAAAACAAAAAAACCCAAAAAAATAAAAACAGGAGTTCTCGTCGTGGTGCAGTGGTTAACAAATCTGACTAGGAACCAAGAGGTTGTGGGTTCGATCCCTGGCCTTGCTCAGTGGGTTAAGGATCTGGCATTGCCATGAGCTGTGGTGTAGGTCGCAGACACAGCTCTGATCCCAAGTAGCTGTGGCCATGGTGTAAGCTGGTGGCTACAGCTCCTATTAGACCCCTAGCCTGGGAACCTCCATATGCCGCGGGAAGCGGCCCTAGGAAAGGCAAAAAGACAAAAAAAAAAAAAAAGCCCCAAAACCAAAACCCAAAAAACAGCATTTGTGATTATTTAAAAAAATTTTTTTTGGCCACACCTGCAGCATATGGAAATTCCTGGGCCAGTGTTGGAACCCTCACTGGAGTTGTGACCTGCACTACAGCTATGACTGGCATTTGTGATTATTGCATATTAGCATATTACAATTTCTGTATGTAGGAGTTTCTTCAAGGAGAATAATTTTAAAAGTGGAATTATTGGGTTAAGGGATACATCGTTTTAAGACTTTTGATGTGCCGCTTATACTACTAACAAAATGGTTTAAATAAGTTTATACTACCAGAGTCTGAGAATGCCTGTTTTACTACTTCTTTACCAGCAGTCAGTATTTTTATTCTTTTTTTTTTTTTTTGTCTTCTTGCCATTTCTTGGGCCACTCCCAGGGCATATGGAGGTTCCCAGGCTAGAGGTCGAGCTGCAGCCGCCGGCCTACACCAGAGTGACAGCAAGGCAGGATCTGAGCCGTGTCTGCAAGCTACACCGCAGCTCAAGGCAATGCTGGATCCCCAACCCATTGAGCAAGGCCAGGGATCGAACCTTCAACCTCATGGTTCCTAGTTGGATTCGTTAACCACTGAGCCATGACGGGAACTCCAGTATTTTTATTCTTGACATAAGAAATAACTGGAGAGATAAAAATGGAATCTACTTGGATTTAATTATTTCCTTTAGAAAAATTTTAAAGACTTTTAATGAAACTAGATTTTTCTACGTTTCTAACATGTATTAATTTCTCTTTGGGTAATTATCTATTCATGTCTTTTTTTTATATGCTTACTGGAAACTTCTTTCACTATTTTTAATTTGAGGAAGCTTCCTCCTTGCAGAAATTTGATAAATATTTCATTTTATGCTTATTTTTTATATTTTGAACATTATATGTAATTCTTTTTAAAAAAGTTTTATTAAAGTATGGTTGATTTACAACATGATAATTTCTGCTGTACAACAAAGTGCTTCAGTTATACATATAGACACATCCATTGTCTTTTAGATTCTTTTCCCACGTAGATTATTACAGAATATTGGGTGGAGTTCTCTGTGCTATACAGCAGGTCCCCATTGGCCAATCATTCCGTATACCTTAGTGTGAATATGCCAATCCCAAACCCCCAGTTTTTTAAAGTTTTTGCATAGCAAAAGAAACCATAAACAAAATGAAAAGACATCACACAGAATGGGAGAAAATATTTGCGAATGAAGCGGCTGACAAGGGATTAATCTCCGAAATATACAAACACCTCCTGCAGCTCAATATCAAAAAAAACAAACAACCTAATAAAAAAAAAATGGGCAGGAGATCTAAATAGCCATTTCTCCAAAGAAGACATATGGATGGCCAAAAAACATATGAGAAGATGTTCAACATCACTAATTATTAGAGAAATGCAAGACAAACTACAATGAAGTACCACCCCTTACAGCAACAAGAATGTCCATCATCAAAGTCTACAAACCATAAATGCTGGAGAGGGTGCAGAGAAAATGGAAACCTCATACACTGTTGGCGGGAATGTAAATTGGTACAACCACTATGGAAGAGTATGGAGGTTCCTCAAAAAAATAAAAATGAAACTACCATATGATCTAGCAATCCCATTCCTGGGCACCTCTCTGGAGAAAACCGTAATTCGAAAAGATGCATGCACCCCCATGTTCATAACAACAGCCAATATATGAAGCAATGAAAATGTCCATCAACAGAGAAATGGGTAAAGAAGATGTGGTTCATATATACAATGGAATATTACTCAGACAATAAAAGAAGGAGATAATGCCGTTTGCAGCAATATGGATGGATCTAGAAATTATCATACTACGTGAAGTCAGTCAGTCAGACAGTGAAAGACAAACATTATATGATATTACACATGTAGAATCTAAAGAAAAGTATACAATATCCAGACAAAACTTTCATTCAAAAAGATTAAGTACCCCCGTGTTCATTGCAGCACTATTCAAAATAGCAAGACATGCAAACAACTTAAACGTCCATCGACAGATGAATGGATTAAGATGATGTGGTACATATGCACAATGGATTACTACCCAGTCATAAAAAAAAAGAATGAAATAATGCCATTTTCAGCAACAAGGATGGAACTGGAGATTCTTATACTAAGTGAAGTAAGTCAGAAAGAGAAAGACAAATACCATTTGATATCACTTATATGTGGAATCTAAAATATGGCACAGATGAACCTATCTACAGAACAGAAACAGACTCACAGATATAGAGAGCAGACTTGTGGTTGCCGAGGGGGAGGGAGTGGAATGGACTGGGAGTTTGGAGTTAGTAGATAACAAACTATTACATTTAGAATGGATAAGCAATGCCATCCTGCTGTACAGAACAGGGAACTATATCCGATCAGCTGTGATAGAACATGATAGAAGATTATGTGAGAAGACGAATGTATATGTGTGTATGGCTGGGTCACTTTGCTCTATAGCAGAATTTAACAGAACATTGTAAATCAACTAATAATTTTTTTTTTAAAAGACATTTAAAAAGGATACAGATGAACTTATTTGAAGACTAGAAATAGACCCACAGGAGTTCTCGTTGTGACAGAGCAGAAACTAGTAACCATGAGGTTGCGGGTTCGATCCCTGGTCTCAATCAGTGGGTTAAGGATCTGGTGTTGCTGTGAGCTGCGGTGTAGGTGGCAGACACGGCTTGGATCCTGTGTTGCTGTGGCTGTGGTGAAAGCCTGTGACTACAGCTCCAATTCGACCCCTAGCCTGGGAATCTCCATGTGCCGTGCATGTGGCCCTAAAAAGCAAGAAAAAAAGTAGAAAGAAATTGACCCACAGACTTTGAAAAACTTATGGTTACCGAAGGGGACAGGAGGAGGGGAAAGGATGGACTGGGGTCTACTTGTAATTCTTAAATTCATTTTGTATGTATTTGATGAAGTAGTGTAAGGTGTGGGTTATAAATAAAGATCTCTAAGTTTATGACTTTTACCAGAATAATTTAATGAATCTTTTCTTTTTTTGAGTTTTCTTTATCATATATTTTAATTTGTGTTAGTATGATTATAAAAATTTTGGCAGCACTATAATATTTAATGTTTGAACATGTTATATGTGTGCTCATAATTATTTTTTGTTTTTAAACTTTGCATGTTTATTCATCTAAATGTATTTTAAGACCATTTTGAAAAAAAATTTTTCTTTTTATGGTTGCACCTGCAGCATATGGAAGTTCCTGGGCTAGGGGTAAATTGGAGCCGAAGCTGAGACCTACGCCACAGCCACAGCAACACCAGGTCCATGCTGTATTTGTGACCTACACCACAGCTTGCAGCAACTCTGGATCCTTAACCCACAGAGCAAGGCCAGGAATCGAACCCATATCCTCAGAGAGACAGTATTGGATTCTTACCTTGCCAAGCCATAATGGCAACTCCCATTTTGAAAAAAAATTTAAATAGTTTTTGGACTGACAGTGAGCCTATAGATCAATTTTGGATGATTCAACACCTCTAATTATTCAGTTTTCCTTTCCAGGGACATGGTATATTTTTAGCTTTTCCTTTATGTAGGTCGTGAAATGTGACTACTGTGAATGAAATGTCTTGTCTTTTACATTATCTAGCCAGATATTGGTAGATACATAATAACAACGTCTATAATAACAATATTTATCTGAAGAATAATACCTCTTTCATTGTCTAACTAGATATTTCTAGATATTTAATAATATAATTATATGTTCTTTGGCCTTGGGGTTTACAAAGCAATTATGTTATTTAATTTTAAAGGCAACCTGAGGAAGTGGACATTTTGGTTTCCATTTTACAATTAAGGAAACTAAATCTTAGCGCATTGGGATAACTTGCCCCAATTTGCAACTTTTGAGTAACAGAGCCAAATCTCTCTGACCTCTGACCTCACAGTCTGTGATGCTAACCACACCCCTCTGCAGTGTGAAAGCGTTCAGTTTTGTGTTTTTGACTTATATTCTGATGGACTGAATTTTAGGATTTAGAGGAAAGTACATTTGAATTACAAATTTCAAGTCAGCATTCTTTATCCCTGTTGCAGGCTCCTCAGTAAATCCTCAATTGAATTTCAAAGAATACACCAGAAACAAGAATTCTCAAATGACTGTCAGTAGAACTTGTCAAAAGAAGATGAGAAAGTCTCTATTAATATTTTTGCATACATTATGTCCTTAACACAAACTTTGCTATTTAAAAATTGTCTCTCCCCCATCCCTGGAATTTGTTATATAGAGAAGCTTCTAGGAGTTTCCCATTGTGGCATGGTGGAAACAAATCCGACTAGTATCCATGAGGATGGGGGTTCAATCCCTGTTCTCACTCAGTGGGTCGGGAATCTGGCATTGCCATGAACTGTGGTGTAGGTCGCAGACGCAGACGTGGCTCAGATCCTACGATGCTGTGGCTGTAGCTCCTATTTGACCCATAGCCTGGGAGCTTCCATATACCTTGGGTGTGCCCTAAAAAGAAAAGCAAATAAATAAATAAATAAATAAATAAGCTAATTAAAAAAAACTTCTAGGAGTTCAGGGGTTGAAGATCTGGCATTGTCACTGCAGCAGCTTGGGTCACTGCTGTGGCTTGGGTTTGATCCCTGGTCTAGGAACTTCCACATGCTGTGAGTGTGGCCAAAAAATTTAAAAAATAAAAATAAAAAACCTTCTAGACACTTTCTGAAATTCCTACTTAATTTTTTGTCATACATTAGACAACCACCCTCATGACATAGTATTGATATACCTACTACAAAGGGAAACAAAAGCAGGCAAAACAGGTCATTTGCCTGTTCAAAGGCCATTGAGAATTGTACTTTTGAGCTCAATCAACCATATAATTAAAAAATGACCATTAAAGGAGTTCCCATGGTGGCGCAGTGGTTAACGAATCCGACTAGGAACCATGAGGTTTCGGGTTCGGTCCCTGGCCTTGCTCAGTGGGTTAACGATCCGGCGTTGCCGTGAGCTGTGGTGTAGGTCGCAGACGCGGCTTGGATCCCGCGTTGCTGTGGCTCTGGCATAGGCTGGCAGCTACAGCTCCGATTAGACCCCTAGCCTGGGAAACTCCATATGCCGCGGGAGCGGCCCAAGAAATGGCAAAAAGACAAAAAAAAGAAAAAAAAAGACAAAAAAAGACCATTAAGGAATGGGTGATGACATATCAAACAATAGGTTATGAATAATAACTGTAGCATTTCTTCATAATAAAGAAGAGTCCTTAAAAAATGAGACCAGACCATATCATTTTCTCAGAAACTTGTACATTATCAAAGATACTTAACGGAAGAAGAAGGAAAATGTCTCAGTCTTACAGAATTAAGGCATCCAGACTCTAGCAGGGTGCAGATGGTTTCTGTCCATCACATCTGCACCCTTCTTGTTTTGATATATCATGTGTGTATGCTTGTCCATGGGGTGGAAAACAAAGAAACAAACCCAACCCAAACAGGCTCAATTTTGGGTTCCCTTCTTTTCACTGGGGTCACAGCATGGATCACCTTCATTTAGATGATGAATGCTGTTGCACTCCCTTCTTTTAACATGTGTGTATCTTGGCTAAAACAGGTTTTATTGTGATTTTGAAGAGGTTCCTCAGAATCCAGTCATGTGTAAAAAAACATGGAAACAGCATCTTCCTCAACAGTCTATACTTTTTTTTTTCTTTTTTGTGCCTACACCATAGCTCATGGAAACGCCAGATCCTTTAACCCACTGAGCAAGGCCAGGGATAGAACCCACATCTTCATGGATGCTAGTCATGGATGCTAGTCGGGTTCGTTACTGCTGAGCCACAAGAGGAAGTCCTAATGCTTTTTTTTTTTTTTTTTTGGCCGCATCTGCCAAAAAAAGTTCTAGGGCCAGTGATCAGACCTGAGCCATAATAGTGACAACACCAGATCCTTAACCTGCTGTGCCATTAAACACAAGGAACGTCAATGTTTTGTGCTTTTATTCAGAGTAACTTTGGGACTGTTAGTTACAATACAGAGGTCATGGCAGATTGGATGGTAAAAATAGAACTTTGTTCTTTGACTTGCATCAGCTGTGAATCTGTCTTTGCTTTCTTCATTTAGCTGTGTAGATTATACAAATGCTTCTCAAAGGAGAATTCCAGCAATGATTGAAAAGCAGCTTCTATATCAAACTGAATACACTTTGGGAGATGAAGTCCTCTGATTTATTACAATTACAGTTGAAAGGGTCTGAATCACCAAGGCAATGAGGAATTGATTCCAAACCTTTTGGCACAGCCTCTCATACTGATAGAGTAACTGCAGTCTGAAATGCTGCATTACCCATTATGAGAAGTATCTGACCTACCTTGACCATCAGTTAACCAGTATAGCATGCACAGAAGTTTGTTGTGAAATTCATAGATGTAGAGCCTTTGTTTTGACAGCTGAGAACATTCCCAAAGCAGACTTGGAATTCTCCTAAATCAGTACTTTTCAAACTTTACTATGCGTACAAATAACCTGGATGAAAGTTTTTATTCTGCAGGTCTGGGGCGGGGCCTGAGATTCTAAGTGCTGTGTGGAGATGCTGACTCTGCTTATTCGTGGACCCCGCTTGGAGAAGCAAGATCTTGGCCCCAAATATCCCAGCTGACTTATAGATAGCCCACTGCAAAGGCAGCCATGGCTCCTTTAATATTTCAGTACCTTCTACCACTCCATTATAAAGAATTCGAGAGATGAGGCTTTGTAATGCCAAAGAACTTGTACATAATTCAAAATTTCTTTACAGCCTGCAATAAAAAAAGCCCACAAGAGGTTCAGTAGAATGCATCGGTCAAAAAGCAACAGTCCCCAGAGTTCGCATTGTGGTGCATCGGAAATGAATCTGATTAGGAACCATGAGGTTGTGAGTTTGATCCCTGGCCTCACTCAGTGGGTTAAGGATCTGGCGTTGCTGTGAGCTGTGGTGTAGGTCGCAGACTTGGCTTGGATCTGGCATTGCCATGGCTGTGGTGTGGGCCAGTGGCTACAGCTCTGATTCGACCCCTAGCCTGGGAAACTCCATATGCCTCAGGTGCAGCCCTCCCAAAAAAAGCAAAAAAAAAAAAAAAAAAAAAAAAGTAATAGTCCCCAATATTTTATGTAGTATAAATGGAGAAAAATCTTTAAAAATTATGAATCACTATGTTGTACACCTGAAACTTAGATAATATTGTACATCAAGTATACCTCAGTAAAATTCTTTTCTTTAAATAAATACGGGCTTGGCAATGGGGGTATGGGGAGACAGTGGTCCTTCAAATTTTGAAATATTGCACAAAAATTCTCATTTGGCCTTCATCAAGAGTCCTTGAAATGATAGATATTTCTTTCTTTCTTTTTTTTTCTGTCTTTTTAGGGCCACACCAGCAGCATGTGGAGGTTCCCAGGCTAGGGGTCCAATAGAAGCTGCAGCTGCCAGCCTACACCACAGCCACAGCAAAGCCAGATCTCAGCTGCATCCTTTTTTTTTTTTTGCATTTTTTAAAAATTATTATTATTGGTTTTTTTAATAGTTATCCCCCCAATACAATTTTTTTCTACTGTACAGCATGGTGACCCAGTTACACATACATGTACACCTTCTATTTTCACACATTATCATGGATTAGCAATGAGCTCCTGCCGTGTAGCAAACAGTGGCTCTTTCAGGAAGAAACTACCCCAGCAGTGTGTCCTTGGGTAAGTTTCAGCTGCATCCTTGACCTATATCAGGCTTCATGGCAATGCCTCATCCCCAACCCACTGATCGAGGCCAGGGATCGAACCTGTGTCCTCATGGATGCTAGTCAGACTTGTTTCCACTGAGCCATGACAGGAACTCCATGATAGATATTTCTAAAGGGGCTCTTTCTCTGCAGTGGGTTGGCATACTCCCCTCGTGATGTTCAAATAACACTGCATCCTTGATTACTGACTTTTATAGAAATTCTTTGCTAGATATTGCGTGGAAGGACATGCTTTTCCGGGACATTGGCGGAAAAAAGTATTTAAAAGAAAGGCACAGAGACAGATGCCATGGTCATAACTTTGAAGTTCAAGAAAAAAAGGATTGCTGGAGGCATTGAAAACTGTGCTAGCGTGGGGGCTGCTGGGCAGAAGCACCTTCTTTGGTAATCAGTTACTTTCTGATAACATTCTGCACTAACCACACCATATGTGATGACCATCCCATAGAAGAATTTAACAGCCTGCATGATCTCGTTTGATTGGGAAAAAAAAAACAAAACAAAACAACACAACCTAAAGTTTGAGAATTAGGTTTTATTCAGTAGACTTAGTGAGGAATGTCTTAAGCCTGAAAGACAGCTTCTCAGCTCTGAAGGAAGAGGTAAGGGAGGAGCCAAGATATATAGGAGTTTTTTGGTTTTTTTTATTTGTTTGTTTAGGGCTGCACCTGAGGCATATTGAAGTTCCAAGGCTATGGGTCAAACTGGAGCTTTAGCTGTCAGCCACAGCCACAGCCATAGGCACAGCCACAGCCACAGGCATAGATAGCAATGAGGGATCTGAGCCAAGTCTGAGACCTACACTGGCAGCTCTGGGCAATGCCAGATCTTTAACTTACTGAGAGAGGCCAGAGATCTAACCCGAGTCCTCACAGATACTAGTTGTTACCACTGAGCTGCAGTGGGAACTCCCAGGATATGTAGGAGTTTTTGCAACAAAAACCAGGTGGTAGAACATTAGAAGATTACTGTTAACTGAAGAATACCAGACATCTCAGGTTAATGAAATTGGCATGTTTCTACCTTAGGGAAGATGCAAGAGTCTAGGCTCATGGAAATCATCTTAGCTATTTAGGCCAGCTATTCTGTTCTTTCCCATCCTGAGTCTCCCCAGGATACACAATTGGGCAGCTGCAGTGGCTGATGGCTTGATAGCTGCAACATCCTTTATTTACTGATATAACAGATGACATTCTTGTCCATAGCCCTGACTCGACCAAGTAAGAACAGCAGTCAGGTGGTCCTGAGGCTAACTCTGTAAGATCATGTCTGGTTTATATCAGGTAGGACCAGCTAGTGCAAATCCAGGCAGCAGCAACTCCAGATAGAGTAGGTCCTAACAGGGAAGGTGATGTTTGTGATTTCAGCAGTAGTCAGGTTTTTATCTTGGTCATATTAAATAAGGCAGGAAAATGGATATGCATGCCTCATCACATGTAAGAATCTAGAGAAGCAGAGGGTCATAGTGGGGGAAAAACCAGGAGTGGCTCAGTGAACCCCATGGCGGGTCAAACTCATGGCTGGTCAAACTCACCATTCCAGTGTCCATGCAGAATTTATTCCTTTTTGAAATCAGTGCCAGCTTCCTCTCTTCAGTTCCAATAGTTCCAAATTTCTGCCTCTTCCTGTTACCAGGAGTTGCCAAGTCCAGCCTTCGCTTTTGGCCTCCTACCCTCAGCTGCAGATTGTTTTAAAGTCTTTATCTGCATGATAATACTTTACAGCAAACCCATGGTTGTGAACTTTCTATGTGTGTATGTGCTTTAAAAGCCTATTTTTTTTCTTATCTTTAAAATATTTTAAATTTTGTTTTTATTATAATTTTATTTTTTATTGAGGCATAGTTGATTTACAATATTGTGTTAGTTTCAGGAGTGCAGGAAAGTGATTCAGTTTATACATATATGTGATGTATACATACATATGTGTATGTGTAATATATAATACCTATACATATATATATTCTTTTTTATTTTTTATTTTATTTTATTTTGTCTTTTTGCCTTTTCTAGGGCTGCTTCCACAGCTTATGGAGGTTCCCAGGGTAGGGGTCTAATCAGAGCTGTTGCTGCCAGCTTACGCCAGAGCCATGGCAACGCGGGATCCAAGCCGCGTCTGCGACCTACACCACAGCTCATGGCAACACCGGATCCTTAACCCACTGAGCAAGTCCAGGGATCGAACCCACAACCTCATGGTTCCTAGTTGGATTCATTAACCACTGCGCCATGACAGGAACTCCATATATTTTTATATGTAGGAATCTTTTCAGATTCTTACAGGTTATACAAAATATTGAGTATGGTTCCCTGTGCTTCTGTCATGGAAAAAATTGTTATTAATAACATGTTATTAATAAAATGTTATATAACATTTTATACATTTTATTATATACATTTTTATTTATATACATTTTATTATATACATTTATATACATTTTATTAATAACATGTTATTAATAACAATTTTTTTCCATGACAGAAGTAATGTAGATAGGAAGGTTGGAAAATGCAGAATTGTAGAAAACCCAAAATTATCCATAATTCTTATCCTTTAAAAACCAAACCAATATTAACCTTTTAGTGTTTCTTTCTGTTCTTCTCTCAGTGAGCATTTAAAAATTTGTTTCATTAAAGCAATATAAAAACTCAGAAAACCTTTTAAATTAATGTTTTAATTTTTATTTTTAAAAATTTTATTGGTATATAGTTGACCTTGTTGTATATATTTTTGAATTATCGACATTTATAATGCTGATATTGAAAAAGAATGGATATATGTATATATGTAACTGAATCACTTTGCTATACACCTGAAACTAACACAGTGTTGTCAATCAACTATACTCCAATATAAAATAAAGACTAAATTAAAAAAAAAGTGCTGATATTGTCTCGTGGCTCTAAGGAGCCCTTCCTTGCTGTATTTATAGGCTGAATTTGGAAACATAAACCCAGGGGAAAGAGAGAGAGAGAGGGGAGCAGGGAGGACCCAGCTGTCTCAGTACTTCTGTAATTAATTACACTGGCGACATCCTCATCCTGAACTGACTTTGCCAACATTACGTCTGAACTTGGAATTTCTCTGGGCCTCCATTAGAAAGGACTCTTACCTATGAAGTTTTGGACTGTAGTTTTTCACTGTTTCCTCCTTCAATCTGATCCTAATTAGTTTCTGTCTTCTAGAATTTCTTCAGACTTTGGTCAACTGCTATCTGCATCCTGTGGAAATATGTCATGTTTTTAAAAATGTTTTTTAAAATTTATGTAATGGCTCTTCTGGTTATTTCCCTGGGACTTTGAGGGGGGCAGGGGTTAGGTGTGTGTGTTCAGTTCACTACTTGACAACACTAGGAATAACTTCCCTTGCGTGGTTGTTGCGTGGGTTCAGCCATATCATGATGAGCCTGATAGCTTCCTAATTGAATTAGTTAATTTAGATCTTAATAAAAATGAAGCTATAGGATCACATCAGTATCTATTCAGATGCCAGAACCTGAAGCTCCCTCTCTCCTTTCATCTCTGTCTTCTGCTATAGGCTCTTCCTCCTCCATTTTCTTCTACTAGGTCCATTCTTATCCTAACCACCTACTACATTGTTCCCATAAATGCACTCTGCAAAAACCGAAGAGAAATTGAGGAGTGATTATGTCTCATTCCTACTTAAAACTACAGTAATTCTTTTTAAAAGTATTTATTTTGGTGCTTACCCTGTGCTGAGCCCTGTTCTAGGTGCAGGGCATAGAGCAGAGACTGAAACAGAGACAAATTTCCTCCCTTATGGTGCTTATATTCCAGAAGGCAGACTATAGCCATCAACTCCATATAAATTGGCAGATGCTGCAAGGATAAAATGTGTAATGCTGCCAGCTTAGTAAGCATCATCATCAAGACTCCTGGCTGGCTTATCAATACCTTAGACTGTGCTCTAATGGATTACTAGGTAGTTAGAATCTCTTTGTCCATGGATCCTTGGATATTTGATAATGATAATGATAATCACATTTAAAGGAACAGTTCAATATTATAATTCAATTCTTAAGACTTCAAAACAAAACAAAACAAAACTAGAAAATAATGACGCCCTACTGTAGAGTAATGATTAAAAAAATTGTGACATATCTGGAGTTCCTGTTGTGGCTCAGTGGTTGGCGAACCCAACTAGCATCCATGAGGATGCAGGTTCGATCCCTGGCCTTGCTCAGTGGGTTAAGTATATGGTGTTGCCGTGAGCTGTGGTGTAGGTTGCAGACATGGCTCAGGTCCTGCGTTGCTGTGGCTGTGGCATAGGCCGGAGGCTGCAGCTCCGATTAGACCCCTAGCCTCGGAACCTCCATATACTGCTGTTGCGGCCCTAAAAGACAAAAAGACAAAAAAAAAAAAACGTGATGTAAAATGGAAATATGAGACTATTACAAATAATATGAAGATTTTTTTAAGAAGATGAGAAAATGATTAAATGAAAAATCATGATATAAAATTGTATATATAGTTTGATTCTGTATATTAATTGAATTGTCCTATTATTACTATTCGTCTTTTTTAAGGCCGAACCTGCGGCACATGGAGGTTCCCAGGCTAGGGGTAGAATCAGAGCCATAGCTGCCGGCCACAGCCACAGCCACAGTAATGTGGGATCCAAGCTGCGTCTGGTCTGCGACCTGTACCATAGCTCATGGCAACACCAGATCCTTAACCCACTGAACGAGGCCAGGGATTGAACATGTGTTCTCATGGTTACTAGTCAGATTTGTTTCTGCTGGGCCATGACAAGAACTCCTATTATTTATTTATTTATTTTTCTTTTTAGGATTGCACCTGTAGCATAGGGAAGTTCCTAGGTTAGGGGTTGAATCCGAGCTACAGCTGCTGGCCTAAGCCATAGCCACAGCAACTTGGGATCTGAGCCATGTCTGTGACATACACCATGGCTCACGGCAATGCCAGATCCTTAACCCACTGAACGAGGCCAGGTATCGAACCCCTATCTTCATGGATACTAGATGGGCTGGTTACCACTGAGCCACAACAGGAACTTCCTATTTATTTATTTTTAAGGGCCTCACACACTGCATAGGGAATTTCCCAGGCTAAGTGTTGAATCGGAGCTACAGCTGCCAGCCCACACCACAGCCACAGTAATGCCAGATCCCAGCCTTTTCTGTGAGCTACACTACAGCTCACAGCAATGCTAGATCCTTTAACTCATTGAGCTGGGCCATGGATCGAACCTATGCCTCCACAGTGACCAGAGTCAATCAGATTCTTAACCCACTGTGCCACGGCAGGAATTCCTCAACTATGCTCTTTTGAATTCCAGGTTAACATCTTGGACAGATGCCATAACATCATGGTTATTTTCAGGTTCTGAAGTACAGTCCAGTTTTAAAACTTCAATCTCAGAGTCCCTGTTGTGGCTCAGAGGGTTCAGAACGTGACTAGTATCCATGAGGATGCAGGTTCCATCCCTTGCCTCACTTAGTGGGTTAAGGGATTTGGAGTTGCTGATTAGGTCACAGATGTGGCTCAGATCTGGCATTTCTGTGGCTATGGTATAAGCCAGCAGCTATGGTGTGGATTGGACCCCATCCTGGGAACCTCTGTGTGCCAGGGGTTTGATCCTAAAAAGAAAACAAACAAACTTAAGTCTCATTTCCGATTTAGTCTTATTTCCTTCCTTCCCTCCAAGCAGTTGAAACTGGAACTCTGAACATAGCAGAAGTGGGAGAGGTGGTAGAGCTGGCTCTGGGGATGGAGATGGTCAGCATCCAGCTTCTGTGATTGGCCCATGGGTCAGAGGGGAGCATCACCAGTTTCACTCTGGTTCCTTAGGTTCTTCACTGACACCAGTGTCCCAGAGAATAAGATGGTCTCCAGGCAGGTGCAGTGTGGGTCCCTTGGGTCGATGCCCAGCTCTCCTCAGGTCCCCTCTGTTGCTGTGAGGACGAGAAGAGCAAACTAGACTTCCTTCAGATTGCCCCATCATTTGCCCTCCTGGTTCCTCTGCAGCTCCAAGCTCTTCTTCCTCTCTCACTCCCTGTTCTTCCACAGGGAATCATGAGACCTCGGATGTCCTTTCTCTAACCTGTAAAATCATGGCAAACAGATGAGGGCACCTCATCTTCTTCTGGACATACTGTATCTTCAAGTCTTACTGATGTGGCTTTTCTTCTCTCATTTCAGAAACTTCTAGGTAGTGTCTATGCAAGCCCCATAAATAATGGAAATCACTCCCCGACTGTCTCAGATACTTTATGCCAGTGGCAACACGAAGTTACAAAGCAGCTATAACTTAGCAAGCATCAGTCAGGGAGAGTGTTGCCATTCTTCTCTTCTTCAAGGAATTCTTCTCCTAGATTTCTTCCCCTCACCCCACGTACCAGGCCTTTCCTTTGGTGAGGGGAAGGCTAAGTAAGGAGTTTCATAGGGTGGTGGTTGATAGTAATAAGGTTGGGTCTATACTTTTTTTTTTTCTTCTCTGTTTAAAGCCATACCTACGGTATATAGAAGTTCCCGGGGCAGGGGTTAAATCACAGCTGCAGCTGTGACCTATGCCCCATCTTGCATCCACACTGGATCTTTAACCCACTGAGCAAGGCCAGGGATCAATCTGGCATCCTCATAGAGACCTCACTGGGTTCTTGACCCACTGAGCTGCAACAGTAACTCCAGTTCTATACTTTATGATAAGCTCTGGTGGAAGGTTTTGAGTCCTAATTATTTATGGCTCTTTTGAGAATGATATCAGCTTTGGGCCATAGCCACAATTCTGGGGCTACAGGAAGAACCCCATGCAGCATTTCGCTTAGCAGGAAGTGGGTAACGGGAAGGCTGGAGACACTTCCAAGTTTAATAACTTGTACCCTACTGTTTCTGTAGTTTAATTTACATTATCTTAAAAAAGTCTTCTCAATGCATCCAATTCTTATGGGTTTTCTTAAATATCTTAGGTAATATCATAGTGTCAGAGTCTGCTTGGCTTCTGGTCACAGTTATTGAAGTTATTGTTATAAACTGGGACATGGCATAAGAAATAACTACCCTGGTCTCCCCAACCTGTTACCTGTCCAGATACCATGACCTCAACCCCATTCTTGCCCTGTCACTGGGAGCAGGCAGATGGCCACCATGACTTTGATAGGAAAAAAGAGAGTTCAGGGATGTCACACAGGACAAGTGGGATCTTGTTTCCTGCTATCTGATGTCTTCTCTGATCGTACATGTCCAGGTCCCTTGTTCTTGTCTCAGGGACCTGAATTGCTGATTCTCCTTTCTTAGCCTTCACCTCACCAAAGGAAAGGCCTAGTTGTTACTGATACTCAACTGCAGCCTGGACTTGCCCTGGGTCCTGCTTTGCCTCTGAATTTTCAGGAGAGCTATTCTGTGCATGTTAGCCTCCCTAAACTCTAATGACAGATCATGACCTATCAATAGCTTCTGACTGTGTTAGTTCACTAAAATTTCTTCCACCAAGGATAAGAACAGCCAGGAATTGCAATATTTTTTAATTGTAGTGAAACCTATACACACACACACCATTTTAATCTCTTTAAATGTATAATTCAGTGGCATTAAGTAAATTCGAATGTTGTATAACCATCACCATTTACTTCCAGAAGGTTTTCATCATCTCAAACAACAATTCTGGAGTTCCCGTTGTGGCTCAGCAGAAATGAATCTGACTAGTATCCGTGAGGATGAGGGTTCGATCCCTGGCCCCACTCAGTGGGTTAATAAGGATCTGGCACTGCTGTGAGCTATGGTGTAGGTCTCAGACCCAGCTCAGATCCCACTGTGCTCTTGTTGTGGTGCAGGCCAGCGGCTGAGGCTCTGATTCAGCCCCTAGCCTGGGAACCTCCATATGCCTCAGGTGCAGCCCTAAAAAGACGAAGGAGGAAGAAAAGAAAAACAAAAAACCCAATTCTGTATCCATTAGACAGTAACTCCCATTCCCTGCCCCCTTCTTTTGTTTCTGGTTATTACCTCTGTTCTATTTTCTGTCTGTATGAGCTTCCTATTTTGGATATTTCATAGGATATTAATGTTTTTTCTCCAAAGCTTACTCACCTCTGGTTATGTTGATCGTTGAGAGGTATACTCTTGTGGTTTTTTTTTTTTAATTGAAATCTAGTTGATGTACAATATTATATGTTACAAGGGTACAATATAATGATTGACAATTTTAAAGGTTATATTCCATTTATAGTTACTATAAAGTATTGGCTATATTCCCTGTGCTGTACAACAAATCCTTGCAGCTTATTTTATTTTATTTTATTTGTCTTTTTAGGGTCATACCCCCAGCATATGGAAGTTCCAGGTTAGGGATCCAGTCGGAGCTGTAGCCACTGGCCTATGCCATAGCCACAGCAACACGGGATCCGAGCTGCGTCTGCGACCTACACCACAGCTCATGGCAACACTGGATCCTTAACCCACTGATCGAACCTGCATCCCCATGGATGCTAGTCAGATTCATTTCAGCTGAGCCACAGCAGGAACTCCATGTTCTTGCTGTTTTTAAAAAATGATTTGTAAGTATTAGCAAAGTGCTAAAAACTGCCACCAGGATGAGATTTTTCTCTTTCCTGAATTCAGAAGGATTTGAAACCAGTTATATAATACTATATCTATAGACCACTGGAGTGATTCCACATACTACTAATATTAAGAGGCCAACATTTTTGGGCAGCACTACTTTGTAAATGTTTTACAGTTTTCTCATGTTTTCCCTAGTGTAATGAAGGTCCTCTATACTTTACTTAGCCTAATACGAATTTCTTATGCAACTGTAGTGAGAAGGCACTTTAAATGATGTCTTTTATAATTTCTTTTCATTTGGAATCACGTTTCTGCAATTATTTTCCTATTGATTTAATTATCAAGAAAAATTTCAGGTGCAGAGATCAAAAGGATTATTTGAATTTACCAAGGCAAAAAAAAAAAAAAAGGTTTGAAAAAAGGAACAAAGGAAAACAAAAAGCATGTTAATACTTCTTTAATAATTCAAGATTTCAGTGATCTGAAAATATTGGGGGGGAAAATCACCTGAGTAATAAACTGTGCATCATTTGAATGGATTAAAGTTCAAATCACTGCAAAGCGGCTTATTTTTCATCCATCACCATGGATACAAAAGGACAGCTCAAGGGCAGGCATCTGACATCACAAGCATGTCCAGACAGGCCAGGGAGGGGAGCTGCAGCAATGCCACAAGGGACTGGAAGAAAAACCACGAAGGGAGGGGAGGAAGAGGCAGAGGGAAAGGGTCATTGTTAAGACGATGAATCAGAAGTTCAGTTGGGAGGATTAAATAGGGGGAGGCTGAAGGCCAACTGAGAGGCTTGGAGACCAGCAGTTGTTTACACTGACCTTTAAATACCTTCTTAGCCAGAAATAGAGCCAGAGAGAGACTGCTGAAAGAAGGTGTATCAGATCATTTGCTACTCAAATGGCAGTTTCTTTTATGGTCTCCTTATTTTATGTTTAGGCTTTAACTGATGTCCTAAGGCTTTCACCTGCCTGGCTCGCTCACTGAAGCTCCATCGCCAAAGTAGCTGAAGTTAACAACAGCTGGAAAGATCCACTGGGACCAGTACCCATAGGACAGTAGGAAGTGGTAAATATCGAGACGAATGGCTACTATAGATACTAAGCTTTTCTTCATGGACAGATACAATTTTTATTACAGTTTATTTTAATTTTTTTATAAGCTCAAAATTTTGTTTCCTATCAAGAGGCAGTGAATGCATCTTATTCACAGGTTGCTGCCTAGTGTATAGAGACCTTGACTCAGAAACTCTGGGTTTGGAGGTATGCTGGTCAAAGTTCAATAACAGTTTGTTACTGAAAGCCAGTGCCCAAGAGGTGAGCTTGGTGGAAAGGAAAATCTGCTTTATTTTGGAGGCTGGTAACTGGTGGAGAGGGTGGACTCATGTCCAAAGGCTGACTCCCCACCACTGACAATCAGGGGGCAAGAGCTTTTAAAGGGGAGATTCAGGAATGCGTAGGCAGAGGGAGGGGGCTACATGCAGAAACAGCATGGTCAGCTCTGACAGTCATCTTGAAATTGGTCATTGTTAGTCTGAGCAGCATCATCTTGATTGTTTTAAGTACAGTTAGACTTCAGTTCCAGGGTCCATTTGTTCCCATTTCTTTGAGATGAGTTCTCAGAATTGTGGCAGCTTATATCATGGTTACAGTTTGGTCATCATGTAGTTAACTTTTTCCACCTGCTGGGGGTTTCAGTATCTACACAACAGCTCAAAAGAGATGGCTCAGAATATTATCTATGGCCCTTGAAGAATAGCTACAGGTCCTTGAGTTTGCTTCTATATTTTCTCACTTCTCTGCTTAAACTTATTCTTTGGGTAAAGTTTTTCTATAGACAAAAGGCAGGTAGAGGACATGGCAGGGGAAGAACCACAGAGTCCTGCTCTGTTTCAGGTTCTCTGAGGAAAGCCCTGATTTGTAGCATTTGCTAATTTGTGGTGTAAGTATTTTCACCATGACTGATTTCCAGCTACCAATGTGATGTCCCTTGGCTTGCAAAGTTCTGAAAATGTAATAGTTGGCTCCTGGGAGCTGGTACCAGTGAGCTCCCGTGGATCAGTGATTGGATTCTGTAGCTGCTCTCATACCAACTTGCGGTGGAACTTTGCGTACCTAACTAGGTCTAGGTTTCATTCTTGTATGAAAGGGTTGGAGCTGTGCTTAAATGTTAAAAATTCTGCGTTGGTTTGTCCTGGTTGTTTGAGAGAGGATTCTTGGGGGCCTTGCGCCTGGGAGGGTTGTTTGGGAGATCCTCACATGTGCTTCATCTTTGCAAGGCTGTCCTGACTCTGTCATAGAGGTATATTTTAGATTTCTTTGTATGCTTCTATTACTAAGGGAAAAAAAATCAGAAAGCCACTTTGAATAATTGATCTTAAAGACTCCCACTTTTAAAAACTGATGATTCTATGAAACTAGAAATGTGAGTCAAATGCTTATATACTGATGTTGGTGGATTGAACTTGGCTTACAATAGTGCTTTTTCTGGGTTTAATCTTTTTTTTTGGATTTTTAGGGCTACACCCATGGCATATGAAAGTTCTCAGGCTAGGGGTCAAATTGGACTTATGGCTGCTGGCCTACCCCACAGCCATAGCAACACAGGTTCCAAGCTGCGTCTGTGACCTACACCACAGCTCACAGCAATGCTGAATCCTTAACCCACTGAGAGAGGCCAGGGATGGAACCTGCAACCTCATGGATACTAGTCAAGTTCTTTAACCACTGAGCCACGAAGGGAACTCCTCTGTGTTTAATCTTAAACTAAATGCTGGCTGAAAGAGTCAACCATACCTGAGTGGAATTGTATCCATGGAATCATAGACTTTAAAATGAGAAGGATCTTAGAGATCATTTTCTCCAATGGTTTTCAAATATGCCCAAGGACTTTGTCCAAGTCCTCTCAGAAGATGCTCTATGCATGTGCATCTGTGTGCGTGAACATGTGTGTACCGTAAACAGATTGAGGAGCCACTTCTCATCCCCACCTCACTGCCACTGAGGGGAGGGACCAAGCAGCTCCCTCACTCACAGGTTAAGGGCCATGCCTCCTTAAGCAGAAAAACAGATTTAAGTTTGAAATATTGGTGTTCCACTCAAGATCTCACTTGAGGTAAGGACTGTGTTATGTGGGAAGGGGGGAGACTGGGAAGGAAGTGAAGACAACTGATGAATGACATTCACTTTGTTTTAAGAGGAAAGAATGCCTTGTCTGTTATCCCACAGCCAGTAAGAGGCTAAATCATATCTGGAATTCAGGTCTCTAGGTTTCCAGACCATTGTTTCCTTTTTCAGAAGCTGGATGGCTGTTACATGCCTCGGGTACATAATCCAATCCTATATTGTCTCTTAGGATAGCCACAACCCACTGTTGTTTACTTGAAGTATGGCTAGTCTGAATTGAGTTGTGTTGTTGCTACGGAGTCCAAACTCATTCTGCTTACTGCAGGATGGGCCAACAAATTGGGAGACAAGTTGCTGGGGCTAGGAATAATGACTTTATTTGAAGAGCCAGCAGACGGTGAAGATGGCAGACCAGTGTCTCAAAGAACCATCCTCTCCCAGTCAGAATTCAGGCTTCTTTATACAAAAAGGGGAGGGAGGTGTGGTAGGTGGTTGCAAATTCCTTGGTGCAGAAATCTTTTGTTCTTGCAGCTGTCCTTGTAGGTCAGGTTAGGGTCAGGTGATGCTGTAAACCTCCAACAAAACAAATATTATTCTCTGTTCTGAAACTTTTACTCTTCATGTGAATGGAAAAGTGTTATACTCTTAAGGGTCAGAGCCCTGAGAATAGATTATCTTGTATATTTCAAGCTCTAGGCAAGGTTCTTTTATAAAAGGTGCAGGGCTGGCATGAAGCACAGGCAAGAGAGCACAAAGATTGAAGTAAAAGAAACAGATCTAGTATGGAGTCAGATTTGTTCTTCCCACTTGCACTGTAATTGTAAAATAGACACTTAAGTGTCAAAGTCTTAGAAAAAAAAAAGGTGAAATATCTCATTGATAAATTTAAAATATTGATTGTGGGAGTTCCTGTTGTGGCTCAGTGGGTCACAAACCCAATTAGTACCCATGAGGATTCAGATTCCAGCTCAGTGGGTTAAGGAACTGGCTTTGCCACAAGCTGTGATGCAGGTCACAGATGCGGCTCAGATCCCATTGCTGTGGCTGTGGCCTAGCCTGGCAACTGCAGTTCCAACTAGACCCCTAGCCTGGGAACTTCCATATGCCATAGGTGTGGCCCCGAAAAGAAAAAAAATATATGTTGACTGCATTTGAAAATGATCATACTTTAGATATGTTAAGTAAGATATATTGTAAAAATTGACTTTAATGTTAAAAACTTATTTTGATGTGACTACTGGACCATTTAAAGTTAAACATAGGAACTTACATTATGTATCTATTAGAGAAATCTAACTTAACCTCTGTCAGTTTACACATCTATTGAAAGAACATCTCCTCAGAAAAGAAAATCATGGACTTGGAGAAGAGACTTGTGGCTGCCTGATGGGAGAGGGAGGGAGTGGGAGGGATCGGGAGCTCGAGCTTATCAGACACGAGCTTATCAGACACAACTTAGAATAGATTTACAAGGAGATCCTGCTGAATAGCATTGAGAACTGTGTCTAGATACTCATGTTGCAACAGAACAAAGGGTGGGGGAAAAAATGTAATTGTAATGTATACATGTAAGGATAATCTGACCCCCTTGCTGTACAGTGGGAAAAAAAAAAAAAAAAAAAAGAAAGTGGGAAAGAGCTGCTCTTTCTATTTCTCAGAGTTGTTTTAAAATCAAATGTGGCAATCTTTCTGAAAGATGCCACACAAATATAAGATCGTACTCCAAGGCATTGATGCTCGTTGGGTCACCCATTGTGTTAGTTGCTCCCTGGAACGTAGTAAAGGTTTCGTGGAGTTCTCTCTTTGTTATCATTTATCTGTTTTTGGAGGGTGGGGCGGGGAGAGGCAAAGTAATGTAGGCTGTAAACATAATAATAAGCACATTCTGTCAGTCTCCTCATTTATATTCGGTATGTGCCTGGAGTCTGTCAACTCATTAGCCTTGGTACTGAGCTGCGTAGATGGAAGATGCGACTCACTTGCAGTGAGGATCTCAGCTTGAAGCTCAGACCCATTTCAGTCCAGCTCCCTACTGTGTGTATCATCAGGCAAGAGAAGTGTAAGCATTGTTTCACTAAATTATGTAAAACGTCTGGGCATCATGAGTGTCTTAGTTCAGGCTACTGTCATACTATAGACTGGCTGTAACAACAGAAATTTTTCTCACAATTATGGAGGCTGAGAAGTGCAAGATAAAAATGCCACAGATCTAATGTCTGGTAGGAACCCACTTTCTGGTTTGCAGATGGCTAGCTCATTGTATCCTCACATGGCAGAGAGTGGAGAGCTAGCTTTCTGGCCACTTATAAGGGCACTAATCTCATTTGTGAGGGCTCCACCCTGATGACATAATTACCTCCTAAAAGCTCTATTTCCTGGAGTTCCCATTGTAGCTCAGTGGTTAATGAATCCGACTGGGAACCATGAGGTTGCAGGTTCAATCCCTGGCCTTGATCAGTGGGTTAAGGATCCGGCGTTGCAATGAGATGTGGTGTAGGTTGCAGACGCGGCTCGGATCCCCTGTTGCTGTGGCTCTGGCGTAGGCCGGTGGCTACAGCTCTGATTGGACCCCTAGCCTGGGAACCTCCATATGCTGCAGGAGCGGCCTGAGAAATAGCAAAAAGACAAAAAAAAAAAAAAAAAAAAAAAAAAAGAAAGAAAGGAATCAAAAAGCTCCATTTCCTAATACTATCACATTGGGGATCATATGAATTCGGGTGGGAGGGACCACAAATATTCAGTCTACAACAGCAAGTAACCCTTCACTGGGATCTGTCTAGCAAAGAGTAACATACAGGGAAGGGGGCTTATCATCTTCACATCCAAATCTTGGCTCTACAAAACTAGGTCAATCAGGATGCTGTTGGGAAACCTGAAACTGCACTAGATTTAAATAGAGGGTACCTAATACAGGGAACTGGTATACAGGTATCGAAAGGCTGAACACTAAGCCAAATATTTATTACTGCAAAAAGCAGTTAACTTGAATGATGCCACTGGGATAATCTTTCTTTCTTCTTCTTTTTTTTGTTTTTTTTTTTTTGCCTTTTCCAGGCTCACTTCCTGCGGCATATGGAGGTTCCCAGGCTAGGGGTCTAATCAAAGCTGTAGCCACTGGCCTATGCCAGAGCCACAGCAACTCGGGATCCCAGCCATGTCTGCAACTTACACCACAGCTCACGGCAACGCCAGATCCTTAACCCACTGATCAAGGCCAGGGATCGAACCTGCGACCTCATGGTTCCTAGTTGGATTCGTTAACCACTGAGCCACAACAGGAACTCCCAACAGTTGGATTCTTAACCCACCATACCGTCGGGAGAACTCTTGAGGTCATCTTTCTAAAGTACAGATCAAATCCTCTATCAGTCCTCTGTTCAAAAATTCATTAGTTACTACTTTTGGCTCTGGGATTAAATATAAGCTTAAAAAAACATTTAAACATCTAGCCTTTGCCTACTCACCAGCCATGCCCTGGAGAGAGAGGGGCCACTCCCTCTCCCAGTGTATTCTTTGTCTTTCCCCACATTTTCCCCTGTCATGATTTGCCCCATCTCTCTAATGCCTGTGTACATACTGATTTATTTCTACTTTATATACCTTCCCACTTCTGGTTAGCTTTAGGTAACATAGGCTCTAATCCAAGAGTTATTTCTTCTGGGAAGCACATCCAGGCCACCAAGCTAAGAGTCCATTCTCAAAGTTCCCTTAGCACCATAGGCATACCTTTATAATTGCCTTTATTGCAGTACCTACAATCAGAGAGCTTATCTTTCCTGTTTATTAGATAGCAGGCAGCTGGAAGACAAGGACTTCATTTTTCATGTCTGTATTCCCCAAGTACTCAATATGTATTCAATGAATCAGAAGGTTTCTAACTCAGAAATTTTCCATTACAATGCTGCTATGCCATCTTCCTGAAGAAATAGCTATTTTATTATGCTAGAACTTCAAAATAGTAAAAACACTTTCTTTCTTTACCTAGCATATTTATTGTCAATTAAAAATACAGTCACTGATTTTAAAAGAATATCCTGTGGATTATTTTCACTTTAGAATAGGCAATTGTTGGAGTTCTTGTCGTGGCTCAGTGGTTAACGAATCCAACTAGGAACCATGAGGTTGCGGGTTCGATCCCTGCCCTCGCTCAGTGGGTTAAGGATCCCGCGTTGCTGTGAGCTGTGGTGTAGGTCGCAGACATGGCTCAGATCCCGGGTTGCTGTGGCTCTGGCATAGGCCAGTGGCTACAGCTCTGATTAGACCCCTAGCCTGAGAACCTCCATATGGCACAGAAGCAGCCCTAAAAAAGGTAAAAAGACAAAAAAAAAAAAAAATAGAATAGGCAATTGTCTACTAAGAATGTTGTATTAATATTCTCCCTTTCAAATCTAACAATGTGAATACAAATAGAATTACGTTTTCCTTTAATGTTAGTCCTACTGTGTTGGAGAGAGCATTTGATTTGTAGGTCAATTTACTTAAAATGTAATTGTGGAGTAACAAAACATGAAAACATGTATTAAAAACTTGCTTATGAGTTCCCTGGTGGCTTAGGGGGGTTAAGGACCCAGCACTGTCACTGCTGTGACTTAGGTCACTGGTATGACTTGGGTCACTGCTATGGTGAGGGTTCAATCCCTGGAATGGGAACTTCTTTTTTTTTTAGGGCCACACCTGTGGCATATGAAGTTCCCAGGCTAGGGGTCAAATCAGACCTGTAGCTATGACTACGCCGAAGCCACAGCAACACAGGATCCGAGCCAGGACTGCAACCTACACCACAGCTCATGGCAATGCTGGATCCTTAACCCACTGAGCGAGGACAGGGATCGAACCTGGGCCCTCATGGATACCAGTCAGTTTCATTGCTGCTGAGCCATGATGGGATCTCCTGGAGTGGGAACTTCTGCATGCTGAAATGCAGACCAACCCCCCCCCCCAAAAAAAAAACCTAGCTTAAATAAAATTTTGGTTTAGTTTTTTTAATGCAAAAGAAAAGCAGAAGCCCCCCCATATTCAAATAAACTCCATGAAATTGAGAAACTATTATTTACTCGCCAGTATGAAAGAAATATACTAGTAAACATCTCAAAAGTTTTCTTTCTTTGTCCACTCACAAAATAATTAACTTATTAATTTCATCAGGTGATCAAAAGAGATTTATCCTCTAACTAAAGAAAGAAATAGTCAAAGAGTATCTTCAGCTTTCCATACTGCAAAGGCAAATAATATCAATTAGATTAAATTTGTTTTCATAAGAACAGACCACTTTCTGTGTCTCTAATTTTACTGTTCTTTAAATCCAACTCAAATTTTCCTAAGCCATTCAATTTCTTTTTAAACAGCTGGTGTCTTTATTAGATAATGTTTAAAAGTTAATATTATATGCTGGCAATCTACTATTTTTAACCTGGAATTTATAATAAATTTAAAAATCTCTAGCAATATGGACATCAAGAAGTTAGATTTAGAGTTTTTGAACTTTCTAATATTTGTCATGCATTTAGTAAAATATATAAAACTGTGACAGTGTGGGTTTTTTTTTTTTTAAAGAATTATATTAAATGGATAACAACTTTAGCTAGGAATAATTATATGTTGGTGTGCTTTCCAGGTTATTATTTCTAGTACTACCCTTTTAAATTATAGTCTTTGTAATTTCTGGATTTTCTACAGTCGGAAGGTCTACTTACTGATTTTAGGAAACTTCTAACAAATTGTTCAAACTCTATAATTTCTCCATATGGAAAATGGGAATATTTTTAGGAAGTTTTTTTTTTTTTTTTTTTTGGTCTTTTCTGTATTTTTAGGGCCGCACCCATGGCATATGGAAGTTTCCAGGCTAGGGGTCTAATCAGAGCTGTAGCCACTGGCTTACGCCAGAGCCACAGCAACATCAGATCTGAGCCGTGTCTGTGACCTACACCACAGCTCATGGTAATGCTGGATCCTTAACCCACTGAGCAAGGCCAGGGATTGAACCCGAAACCTCATGGTTCCTAGTTGGATTCGTTTCCGCTGAGCCACAACAGGAACTCTGGAAGATTTTAATTAATATCATCTGAATCACTGTCACACAGCACTAAACAAGGTAATAAAAGTCCTGCAAAAAATTAATATTCTGTTAATCCTGGAAATACTGCAAATCAATATAAGCCCAAAATATTAAAAATAAAACTCCAAAGTGCTTAACGATTATTAGCATAATTTTTTCACAAATATAATCTTTAAAAAAATAATAAGCTACCTGGTTCCTGCTGATTGTAATTTCAAGTGGCTGAAATACAAAAATGTAGTTTTGTTTCCTTTTGTTTTCTTTTTTAAAAAAGCAGAATTCTGTGTAGTATATAGTGAAATGAAATGTACAATCTTAGAAAATTCCAGTCCTATCAAGATGGTATCAAAACCATGTAAAATCACATAAAAACATTAGAAATGTTGTCATATTTGGGGATAACCTTTTAAAGAATTAGTTCCATAAACAGATTTTTAACTTCTGTAGGTTTATAAATTCTTTTGGTCTTTTCCCAAGGTCAAATACATTGACAGTCACTGCTATTCCAAATAGGATAGAGTGAATAAACTGTACATTGTAAAGATCTTGAAAATGTTTTATGTACAATTAGTCAATTTTGAGGACACTCCTGAACTTTTAAATTCTAAGAAATTTAACTATCAATACCAGCAACTGCCTATAGGTGAAACACATTGAAAGCATTACCTTTGAAACCTGGGATTTAGCCAACCTAGGCGTGAATCTTGGCCCCAACACTTAGGACTCTAGTAACTAGTGGTAGATCCATTCACCTCTCAGAATCAGTTTTCTCAGGTAGAACAATGAATAAGAACACCCGCCTAGATTCTGAATGAAGATGGAATGTGATTACACTGCCCAGAACATTGTGAGGGCTATGAATAAATATTGTTTCATTCTCAACTGTCCTTGAGTGCTAGCAAACCCCAGCTGACTCTGGGGATATACTTTTTTAATTTGGTTTTTTAAAAAATCTAATTATGAGCATGTTTTTTGACCCTTTAAAGCAACGTCCTTTAAAAGTAATCCATCGATGAGTTTATTAAACTACATAGTATTAACTTTAACCAGGTAATAAGCAGTGAGCTATTTTAACGAAGAGTATTAGCAAATTTAAACAAACTAATGAAAAATTATTTCAGTTCATTTTTTTTTTTTTTTGCAGTACTCATCTTAATTTTTCACTGACAGGTTAGAGCTATCTCCTACCATTTATTGTGGATATAGAAAATTACCTTTAATTATGGTATTGCTTAGGTGGGTTAATCTTTCACTTAAAGTAAAATATCTTGACAGAATAAAATGGAGGGTTTGAAACAGTGCAAAGATGAAAACAAGGTCAAGCAAGAAAAGGAATTACCCTAATTCATCGTCAGAAGATTGATTAGAACGCTTTTGCCTTCAAGAATTAGATTCTCTGCAGAATGGAGATTGTAGAGAAATTAACAATGGCGAGAAAAGCAGACTCTGGTGTTAAACCATCACGATAATCAGAAGGCTCAAGAAGGCTTAAAGAACCGTCGTCGAAGAGAGGATTTTCTTCCTTGCCTCCCTCAATTAATGCCTTTTAATGCACTGTCAATCATTTACGGGGACGACACGGCACGCAGTAGCTCTCAGTAGGTTACTGAGACCCACAACAGATGTTTCCTTAAAAAAAAAAAAGTGTGCAAACGTTTCAAATGTCATTCCAACTCAAACCCGTTCCAAAACCCAAGAGCCACTTTCAAACCAATCTCGGGGTGCTTTCCTGACTCACGAAAGCTACGAGCTCGAGGCAAGAACATTAGGACTCTAACTCCTGAAAATCAGCAGAGAAGCAAATAGGTTTTTGTTCATAATTACTAATTCAAAACCAAGCGATTTCCAAAAAAATTCGAGTCAATTTTCAGTGTTTTCAGTTACTCAAGTCGCTAATTTCTACAATTCACTCCACGAAACCCCCTTTCCCCTCCCACCAGCCGCGGCCCTAGACGCTTCGCTGTTGCTCTTCGGTTCCGCAGAGCCTAAAGGGCCGAGCGAAATTCTCAGAGCTTCGGCGCCGGACCATTCCATTCTCCGCAGCGGCTGCAGCCAGGGCGGTCAACCAATGGCCGCCTTTTCTCGAGCTCATCGTTCTGCTTTCCAGTTCCACTGAAGCCAATAGAAAGAGCCCGCTGGAGACAGTAGCCAATAGGAGGCCGGGGGCGGGTTTACAATTGGCTGCGGGCGTCCCGCGGTGCAGTGTGGGCCCCCGCCTCCGTTACCCTGGAGCCGAGGTCGCCGCGCCTCTGCCACCCAGGAGCTGCTGTCCCCGCCCCTACCCTAGCCCGGTGTTCAAATTTCCCGCACCCCGGCCACCTTAGCGCCAGCCCCGCAGCCCCTGCGGGAGGCAGGCACCCCTCTTCGGGGGCCGGACGCGGCCCAGCGGAGAGAAGGCAAGGAGGCGAGCGTATTGCCGGCTCCGAGGAGGGGCCGCAGCGGGTTGGGGGTGGGCTTTAGGGTGGGCGTGGAGGCAGTGGGGGCGCTGGAGGGCGGCGAAACGGAGTCCGTGGACCGGGACGTGCGAGTGGAGATGTTAAAGGATTAGGGGCGAAGGAGGCTTTGGGGACGCGAGGAGAAGAAATCCTAGAAAAATAAGAGAGCTTGGCGGCTGGGAGAGGGCTTGGGAGGAGGGGAGGTTACTGCCAGTTGCGGGATTGGGAGATTCCGAGGAGAAAGCAGGGGGATCTAGAGAAGGGATTAGGAGTTAGAAACCCTCAGAGGTCTGTGGGTATTGAAATAGCAAAGGAAAGACAGGGCCAAGAAAGGGAAGGAGGCCCTGAGGCTTTTGGTAGCTCTGGGGTAGTAGTAGGAAGACTGTGGTTAGAGTGGAAGACTGTGGTTAGAGTGCACCAGCCTCACTGGTGCAGGCTGTGAAATGTTTGCACATCCTTCAAAGAGACGCTGAGAGGAGGGAAGAGTTGGCAGAAAATGTGCCTTCCTGGCATTGATGAGTTGGAGTGGGTGCTGAGATAATTGGTGTTTTACGTTGGCAGGACCACAGAACAGTGTTTAACAGTGAAGAGTAGGCGTCCAGTTTACTTGAGCTTAAACCCCTCTCATTCACTTTCACCTGAGTTTAGACACCTCTTGCTCGCTTTCACCTGAGCTTAAACTCCCTCTCATTCACTTTGTGACCTTGGACAAATTGCAAACATCTTTTGGGAACAGATTACTAGCCGGGATCAAGTTACTAGCATCACTTTCCCCCTCATTTCAGAATGGGAATAATAGATACTATTGTGAAGATGAATTTTATTGAGATGCTTGCATCAGTACTCACATACATGAAAGACATTGGGTGGTTTTGTTAAAGTAAATTTGTTATTGGAATTTGGTTTGTGTGAGTTATCTTATGGTCTGCATTGATGGACGATTTTTCTTACTCTTTCTGCGCTCCCTCTGAAAGTCTGAACAAGGTTTTGACTTCTTTCTCTACAAAAGTACACTTAATTACATACATGTTTATGATAGTCCTTTACACTCAGTTTAAGAACTGGATTAGGTATCTCTTTGGGATCAAAAGTTATCATTTAAATTATTTTTGTTGTTGAGTGGGCTATAGGCAGTTTGGAAAACAGTAAAATTGAGAAAAGGATCCAGTTCTGGAGATTGTTTTTCTCCTCTCTTTCTTTAGCATGTTTTTTATTTTAACCTATTTTTTTCCCCAGTTGTAATTCTACACTTGAATTTTATATTACTACTCTCAATATTTCACTTCTGCGGCATGTTGACTTGTATGTTTATCCAAAACGTAATAGGAAATAATAGTTTGTTTTGATTCTCTAACTTTACAGAGTGTCATTTCAGGTATGAAAAAAATAATTGTGGGAGTTCCTGCTGTGGCTCAGTGGGTTAAGGACCCAACTTTGTCTCTGTGGGGATGCAGGTTCAGTCTCTGGACTCACTCATTGGGTTAAGAATCCAGCATTGCTGAAAGTTGCAATGAAGATCACAGGTGCAACTTGGATCTGGTGTTGCCATGGCTGTGGCATAGGCTGCAATCTGTAGCACTGGTTCAAACCCTGGCCCAGAACTTCCATATGCTGCAGGTTAAAAAAAAAAAAAAGAAAAAAAAAAGTAATTGTGACTTTGGAAAAGAGATTTACCTTCTTTTATCAGAGTTACCATGATATTCCATATACATATCTAAGCATAGCTTAGATATGCTTTCTGATTCATTTGAAACTTAATTTATATATCCTTTTTGGAGGCAATTCTGGTACTGCAGGAGCTTATGGTAATCTTTTTCTGACCTGTTGTGTGTGATGTGTACTACTTTGGGCCTTTTTAAAAATTTTTTATAAAAGCTTACTTTTGGAAAAATGACAAGTGCTAGATTTGATAGCTTTCTGGCATTGCCATAGTAGCACTCTTGGCTATTTTTAGAAGATAAACAATTCTTAGAAATTAAAATTGGACAAGGCTTGTAGTTTTTATTTTTATTTTTTTTTATCTAGTTACCCCTGTATAAATAAGGGAAACAGACGAACAACTGTTAAGTGGTTCATTCTCTGATAGAAGGAATTAGTTTAAATTAGCTGTAGAGCTATACACAGAATATAAATATTTTGTGTTCTGTCTGTTGATTTAGATAACTTTTCAAAAAAATATTATTCACTTAATAATATTGTGACTAGTTTATATGAGTCTAATAGAAATTATTGTTATATCTGCAGGTGAAATTTATTTTGCCTGAAGCCCTGTAAGCCCATCTCTGTCATTGAAATTAACCCAGTGAGAATATTCCAATTTTATGATGGTAATGGCTCTGGGGAAAACTTTTTGATTTGCTCACTTTTCTCCTTTCTTAGGCATTTTAGAGATTTAAGCACGTCTTGACGCAATTATATGAGAGAAGATTTAATATTTCCTTAAAAACAGGCACATTTTATAGAATCAAACTATTAATATTCTGTTGGAAATAGCATTATAGAATAATCATTCATTCCACAAAAAGTTAATGAGTGGTGGTGTGGTTACTGTGGTGAACTAAACAGATAAGATTTTTGTTCTCATGGGTCTTGTATTTAATAGTAGAGAAAGACAATAAAGGTGAGATTATTCCCAGTAGTAGCAAAGTCTGGGAAGACAACAAAACAGAGTGGTAAGATAGTGACTGGGCTCACTTTAATAAAACTGCCAGGAGAGCCATCTTTGAGAAGGTGACATTTTTGGTGGGACCAGGATGAAGAGAAGGAGCCACCTTTGGGCTCCTTCTAAGCCACCCTTTCTAAGGGCAGGGCCTTCTAGGTAAAGAGTGCAACGGGTCTGTGAGTTGGCAACACGTTTGGCATATTGGAGGCACAGAAGAAGGCCACTGCAGCTGAAAAAGCAGATGAGAAGGGTGGCATGATGTAAGGATGGAGAAGTAGGCAGAAGGGCCAGGTCTTACAGGAGTTGCAGGTCTGGGTAAGAAACCTGATGACTGTTGAGAGCCATTGAAGGGCATTAAGCAGGAGGCTAATGCTGTCTGATCTCTGTGTCAAGTAGCTTTCTCTAACTGGGGCAACAAGAATGCAAGCAGGATATTAGGAGACTATTGCAGAAGTTCAAGTAAGAAAAGTTGGTGGCTTGGACCAGAGCATAGCAATGGGGATGGTAAGAAGTCATCAAATTGGGAATATATTTTGGCGATAAAACCACCTGGTTTTACAGATGGCTTGAATGTGGGATGTGAGGTTAGGAAGGAATCCAGGATGATCTTTAGATTTGTGACAAGGATAATCTTGTAGATGTAAGTGCCGTTTAATGAGGTCAGAAACAGCAAAGAGTGAGAGTAAAAAGAGGACAGATCGTGATTTTGGTTTTGGACATGTAAGGTGGAAATGATGTTTAGATACCCAGCTGGGGCTGTCAGATAAGAATGTGAATATGTGAGTCTGGAAGGCAGGGTAAATGAATCCTAGACGAGATCACCTACGGAGAAAGTGGATAAAGAAAAGAGGGCCAGATAGGTGGTGCCCTTAGAGATCAGGAAGAGGAGGCAGATTCAGCAGAGGAGACTGAGAAGAGAGAGCCAGTGAGGTAGTGAGAGAACCAGGAAGGCAGGTGGAAGAAAAGAGAGTGTTGTAGAAAGGAAAGAATGGTTAGTCTCATCAAATGCTACTCTAAGATTAAGGACAAATAGGACAGAAAATGGTTATGTGGTTTCACCAAGATAAATGTCATCGTTTGCTTGGACAAAAGCTGTTTCAGTGAAAGGGTGAGGATGAAGACCTGACAGCTCTGGGAAAACATTGCTCTTCAATTTTTTTTCTTTTTCTTTTTACACCCCCCCCCCCTTTTCTTTTTTTCTAAGGGCAGCACCTGCGACATATGGAAGTTCCCTGAGCTAGGGGTCAAATCCAAGCTGTAGCCACACCACAACCACAGCAGTGCCAGATCTAAGTCACATCTGCAACCTCTGCCACTGCAGCTTGTGGCAACTCTGGATCCTTAACCCACTGAGTAAGGCCAGGGATGGAACCCGCTCCTTATAAATACTAATCGGGTCCTTAACCCACTGAGTCACAACAGGAACTCCAACTTTTCAAAAATTTTTCTTGGCAAGTTGGAGTGGAGAAATTGGGTTGTAGATGTAGTAGGACATGGAGCAACAGCTGTGTTAGAGCCTCTGCTGATAGGAATGATCTTGTAGAGAAGGCAGAGGTGTAGGAGCACAGTCCTTGGGATGGAGAGAAGGTGTGGGAAAGAAAGAAGTTGTGGGAAAAGTTTAGTTCTCAAGGGGCCCAGACGTGGTGCTTCAGTTTTAGCGCAGGGAGTACAACAGTAGGATGGATGCAAACGGAGGGGGCTTTGAAGATAAGGTAGTTCTCATCTGATTGTTGATATTGAAACATTAAATAAGGTCCTCAACTATTCCATTTCAAGTGGTCTATTTCATGTTTTACTAACTTAGCTCTGTGACCTTAGATAAATTGTTTTTAAAAATTTGTTTTAAGTTACAGTTGATTTACAATGTTTGGTCAATTTCTGCTGAAGTGACCCAGTAATGATAAATTGTGATCTTGGGTAAGTCATTTTGTTTTTCTGGGTCTCAGTTTCTTTTATGCAAAGAAAGGAGTGTTTCTGCAGAGTTCCTTCCAGTGCTAAATTGTTATGTAATCTTATTAGCTATAGAAATTCATTTGTTAAAAAAAATTTGTTATTTTTCTAAAAGTTACCTTATCTCATCTTTATCTGTTTCTTCCTTTTTTTCTTTTGGTCTAATATTTGATGTGTTTTCATTTTTTCTTTAACTTGTTAACTTTTGTTTTCCTGTCTGCTTGTTTGAACTGTTTTCCTGGCAGCACTGTCAGCCAGGCAGCAATGTTTCTATAAGGACCAAGGATAATTTTATAAAAGAAAATTTTTAGAAGTGTCTAAATTTCCTTTCTCTAGGAAGGTTTAAACCTTTGGTTGCTATGTTTTCTAAGGAATGCTTGTTTGTTGTCATAAAGAACTGTAATATGAGATACATAGATTAGAGATACCTACCCTATATCAGCATAGAACCTCAGTAATTAGAAGTTTGGCAAAAGTAAGAAAAATATTCCCTAGTGTCCCTAGGGCTATTCTTGAACTTATCACTCTTAAATTGTTCTCATGTAATTAGCATGTAAAATTTTTAGAGAATATGTAAAGGCTACGTATGTAATTTATTGTGACTGTTTTTCTTACTTATCTCTCTCTGATGGAATAGCCACGCCCTGCCCTAAAAGAACTCATGATGTATTCTTGCTCATCTTGGTTTCCTTATTGTCTAAAATGGCATCTGTATCACCAGTACTTGTTCATGGAATAGGCCTATGGGTTGAATATCAGTTTTATGAACTTTGGAAAAGTAATGGCTTAAGTTGTGTTAAAAGGTTGAGAAAAACTGTTAGAAATAATTGGCCTAAAGATGACTTATATTTGCTGTTAAAGATGTTGATCTGACCATATGTATTTGTCTCCTCTGTCCTTGAAGATAACATTAAAATCATACTAAAGAATAAAAGAGGCTAAACCTCTAACACTGGAGGGATGTTAGAGCACTCTAAGTGGACGAGAGATTGCAGCACATTTCAGAAACAGGAAAGAGAAATGAGAGCAGAGAGAACTATGTACTAAGACATTCAAAAGGGAACTGCAGCAAAGAAATAGTCTGAAGTATCCAACAGAGTCTCAGAGAATCTAGGGATTTATAAAGAGAGAAAGGAGAATTGAAAATGAGAAGGAAGAATAAATGAAAAACCTGTAAATGGAATAGTTGTGCCTCCTTTTTCACCCAGGCCTGGGCACAGTGACTGTCAGTATAATATACCACCTGCCTTCCTTCCCCTGGCCTTTTCCCATCAAAAAATGCAGAAGTAATTTCTTCTGGAAATTGAAAACAGTGATGACACTAAAGAAGAAGTAGAGTTGCCTGGGTGGACCTGTGTTTGGAGGGGCCCCTCTGCATGACTAGCTTTTAAGGTGTCCCCCACATAATGTTCTCTGCTGTTTCTCCTGAAGCGAAGCATGCTTGTCAGGAAGCTCTGCTCACATGTACATGGTTTGCTCTGCTGTTCTTCCTGAAGCGAAGCATGCTTGTCAGGAAGCTCTGCTCACAAGTACATGGTTTGCGTTCATTCTTTCTTTTCCTTCTTTCTTAAATACTAATAGGCATCCAGAAGTTATCTTCAAAGAAATAGCACCAGCAGTATATACGTAAAAAGCCTTGATAGATAAAAGGACTAACTGTGTGAAATAAAGATAATTTCTGTATCAGAAGGGACCTTAAAAGAAACTGTTTCGTGCTCTTGGAATTGACAGAGTAATTATTTAAAAAATCAGAACAAGGAGGAGTTCCTGTGGTGGCTCAGTGGTTAACAGACCCGACTAGTATCCATGAGGGCTCAGGTTTGATCCCTGGCCTCGATCAGTGGACTAAGGATCCAGCGTTGCCATGAGCTGTGGTATAGATTGCATTACTGTGGCTGTGGTGTAGGCCGGCGGCTACAGCTCCAATTTAACCCCTAGCCTGGGAACCTCCATATGTCGAGGGTGCATCCCTAAAAAGAAAAAAGACAAAAGAAAAAAAAAATCAGAACAACGAGTTCCTGCTGTGGCACAATGGGATCAGTGGCGTCTCTGGCACACAGATTCTATCCCCAGCCCAGTACAGTGGGTTAAAGGTCCAGTGTTGCCACAGCTGTGGCTTAGGTCGCACTGAGACTGGATCTGATCTCTCTGACGTTGTAACTCCATATGCAGCAATGCGGCCAAAAAAGAAAAAAAAAAAAGAACAAGAAAAAGTTCTTGGAAATTAAGTTGTTTGCACAAGTTTTAAAAACTCCTGGATGGTTTAGATGATAAATTGAGGAAATGTCTTTGAAAATAGAACAAAAAGACCAAGAGAGCAAGCCTGTTATTTAACTAGTAGAAGTTTCAAAAAGAGTAAAGGGAGTGTCAGCTATCAAAAAAGTAACCTAGGAACATTTCTAGTTCTTAAAGACACAAGTTTCCAGATTGAAAGGGAGAGTGGAAAAAAGAGCAACACATGTGACACATCATTGTGACATTTCAGTATAACAAGAGGGAAAATCCTAGAAAGCTCCTTGAGAGTTAAAAAAAAAAAAAAATTCCCTGTGAAGACTGAGATGAACATAAGTAACTAGGGTGTAAACTCCATAAGGGCAGGGATTTTTTTGCTTGTTTTTTTCATTGCTGTTACTTAGTGTGAGCTCAAAATTATATGACTGTCACATCTCATAAGCAACTCTGAGGGTTTAGAAGACAGTGGAGCAGTGTCTCCAAAGTTCTGAGAAAGAACTAGAATTTGGAACTTGTGAAAACTATCAATTGTGAGGCAAAGACATTCTCAGACATGCAAACAGTCAGATGTTGTACCTCAGATAATGCTTACTGAAGTTACTTGAAGATATGGGACAGTAAAATAGCAGTGAAAAGTAATAAAGATGATGACACAGGTTACTGGAAATGGTGGATTGACTCAGGAGTACAATAAAAGTAGTTCCAAAATGACAGTGGTGCAGCAGGTGGAACGTAATTGGTTTATGTCAAAAGAGGATCTTATTGCTCTCCAGGAAAAATGTTTTTAGGAGGAAGAATAATGAATTTCAGGATACAGATAGAATAAGAAGCTGGTAGAGATCAGCATATGCATAATAAGACGGATTTTTTTCCTCTAAAAAAAGACAATTAGGAATTCTATGGAAAAAACTGCATAACCAATATGTAGTTGCAAGTTGCAGCTATTTTAAATGAGGTGTGAGTTAAATCAACTTTTGGAAATTCCCTTGTGGCACAGTGTGTTAAGGATCTGGCATGGTTACTGTAGCAGCTTGGGTTGCTGCTGTGGCATGAGTTTGATCGCTGGCCTGGGAACTTGCACATGCTGTGGGTGTGGCAAAAAAAAAAAAAAGTTTGGAATTCCCGTCGTGGCTCAGTGGTTTACAAACCCAACTAGTATCCACTAGTCTTGCTTAGTGGGTAAGGGATCTGGCGTTGCCATGGCTGTGGTGTACGCTGGCAGCTGCAGCTCTGATTCGACCCCTAGCCTGGGAACTTTCATATGCCGCAGATGTGGCCCTAAAAAGCAAAAAAAAAAAAAAAAAAAAAAAAGTTGTTCCCAGGAAACAGGACTTGGATGATTGGGCAGTGGATAGATAGTCCTTAAAACAACAACAATTTTATGCGTATATTTGGGGTGGAAGGTGGGGAGAGAGCTGTTGTTGTCTCATAGGAGATAATTGGGCAAATGGTGTTTTTATGGATTCTTACTCTTCACAAGAGAGTTATGTAGCGCCCCTGGCTTAGGTGGGTAGGTCATAGGGAGCTACTTCTGCTATGTGCATATAAACAGAAGTAATCCTTATCCATACGATAAAGTAACTTTCTTTTAAATGAATTCTTTTAACTCAATGAATTTATTACGTTTATAGTTGCACAACAATCATCACAACCAAATTTTATAGCATTTCCATCCCAAACCCCAGCGCATCCTCCTGCCCCCAGTCCTGTCTCATTTGGAAAACATAAGTTTTTCAAAGTCTGTGAGTCAGTATCTGTTCTGCAAAGAAGTTCATTGTGTCCTTTTTTTAGATTCCACATGTAAGTGATAGCATATGATGTTGGTGTCTCACTGTCTAACTTCACTTAGCATGATCATTTCTAGGTCCATCCATGATGCTGCAAATGCCTTTATTTCTTTCCTTTTTATGGCTGGATAATCCATTGTGTATATGTACCACATCTTGATCCACTCCTCTGTCGATGGACATTTAGCTTGTTTCCATGTCTTGGCTATTGCAAATAGTGCTGCAGTGAACATTAGAGTGCATGTATCTTTTCAAGTCATGGTTTTCTCTGGATAGGTGCCCAGGAGTGGGATTGCTGGATCAAATGGTGATTCTATTTTTAGTTTTCTGAGGAATCTCCATACTGTTTTCCACAGTGGTTATACCAAATTACAATCCCACCAACAGTGTAATAGGGTTCTCTTTTCTCCACCCCTTCTCCAGCACTTACTGTTTGTAGACTTTTTGATGATGGCCACTCTGGCCAGTGTGAGGTGGTACCTCCTAGTGATTTTGATTTGCATTTCTCTAATAATGAGTGATGTTGAACATCTTTTCATGTGTTTTTTGGGCATCTGTATGTCCTCTTTGGAGAACTTTCTGTTTAGATCTGCACATTTTTTGATGGGGTTGTTTGGTTTTTTTTTGGTATTGAGCTGCAGAAGGTGTTTATAAATTATGGAGATGAATCCCTTGTCAGTCGCTTTGTTTGCAGATATTTTCTCCCATTCTGTGGGTTGTCTTTTCGTTTTGTTTAGGGTTTCCTTTGCTGTGCAGAAACTTAGGTTTAATTAGGTCCATTTTTGTTTATTTTTGTTTTTATTATCATAACTCTAGGAGGTGGTTCTGAAAAGATACTGCTATGGTTTATGTCAGAGAGTATATGGCCTACGTTTTCCTCTAAGAGTTTTATAGCAGATGCTCTTATATCTAGGTCTTTAATCCATTTTGAATTTATTTTTGTGTATGGTGTTAGGAAGTATTCTAATTTCATTCTTTTCCATGTGGCTGTCCAGTTTTCTCAGCACCACTTATTGAAGGGGCTGTCTTTTCTCCATTGTATATTCTTGCCTCCTTTGTCATAGGTTAGTTGACTGTAGGTGTGTGGGTTTAATTCTGGGCTTTCTATCCTGTTCCCCTGATCTATATTTCTGTCTTTGTGCCAGTACCATGCAGTTTTGAAGACTGTAGCTTTGTAGTTTAGTCTGAAGTCAGGGAGCCTGGTTCCCCCAGCTCTATTTTTCGTTCTCAGAATGGCTTTGGCTATTCTGGATCTGTTGTGCTTCCAAACAAACTTTAAAATATTTTGTTCTAGTTCTGTGAAAAATGTCCTTGGTAGTTTGATTGTATTGAATCTATAGATTGCCTTGGGCAGTATAGTCATTTTGACAATATTGATCCTTCCAATCCAAGAGCATTGTATGTCTTTCCATCTGTTTGTGTCATCTTTGATTTCTTTCATCAGCATCTTATCATTTTCAGAGTACAGGTCTTTTGTCTCTTTAGGTGGGTTTATTCCTAAGTAATTTATTCTTTTTGATGTGATGGTAAATGGGATTGTTTTCCTAATTTCTCTTTCTGATCCTTTGTTGTTAGTATATAGAAATGCAGTTGATTTCTGTATATTAATTTTGTATCCTGTGATTTTGCCAAATTCATGGATGAGCTCTAATAGTTTTCTGGTAGCATCTTTAGGATTTTCTATTTTCTAATCATTGATTTTCTACAATCATGTCATCTGCAAATAGTGATAGTTTTACTTCTTCCTTTCTAATTTGGATTCCTTTTATTTCTTTTACTTCTCTGATTGCCATCGCTAGGACTTCCAAAACTACGCTGAGTAAGAGTGGCGAGAGTGGACATCCTAGTCTCGTTCCTGATCTCAGCGGGAATTCTTTCAGCTTTTCACTATTGAGAATGATGCTAACTCTGGGTTTGTAATATATAGGCTTTATTATGTTGAGATAGCTTCCCTGTATGCCCACTTTCTGAAGGGTTTTTGTCAGAAATGGGTGTTGGATTTTGTCAAAGGCTTTTTCTACATCTGTTGAGAGGATCATAATGGTTTTTGTTCTTCAGTTTATTAGTGTGGTGTATCGCATGGATTGATTTGCGGATATTGAAAAATCCTTGCATCCTGGGATAAACCCCACTTGATAATGATGTACAATCCTTTTAATGGTTTGTTGGATGTGGTTTGCTAGTATTTTGTTGAGGATTTTTGCATCTATGTTCATTAGTGAAATTGGCCTGTAATTTTCATTTTTGTGGTATATTTGTTTGGTTTTAGTATCAGGGTGATGGTGACCTCATAGAATGAGTTTGGGAGAGTTCCTTCCTCTGCAAATTTTTTGGAATAGTTTCAGAAGGAGAGGTGTTAGCTCTTCTCTAAATGTTTGATAGAATTTGTCTGTGAAGCCATCTGGTCCTGCACTTTTGTTTGTTGGAAGTTTTTTTTTGTTTGTTTGTTTGTTTGTTTTTGTTTTCCTTTTCTAGGGCCATTCCCAGGCTAGGGGTCTAATCAGAGCTGTAGCCCCTGGCCTACACCACAGCCACAGCAGTGCCAGATCTGAGCTGTGTCTGCCACTTACATCACAGCTCTCGGCAATGTGTCTGCCACTTATGTCACAGCTCACGGCAACGCTGGATCCTTAACCCACTGAGCAAGGCCAGGGATTGAATCTGCAACCTCATGGTTCCTAATCGGATTTGTTAACCACTGTGCCACGACAGGAACTCCTGTTTGTTGGAAGGTTTTAAATCACAGTTTCAATTTCAGTTCTTGTGTTTGGTCCATTCATCTTTTCTGTTTTGTCCTGGTTTATTCTTGGAAGATTGTGCATTTCTAATTTGTTTGTTTTTTCTAGGTTTTCCATTTTATTGGCATATAGTTGCTTGTGGTACTCCCTTATGATCCTTTTTATTTCTGTGATGTCCATTGTAACTTCTCCTTTTTCATTCTAATTTTATTGATTTGAGTCCTCCTTCTTTTTTTCTTGATGAATCTGGCTAAGGGTTTATCAATTTTGTTGATCTTTTCAAAGAACCAGCTTTTTGTTTCATTGATCTTTTCTATGGTTTTCTTCATTTCTGTTTCATTGATTCCTGCTCTGATCTTTATGATTTCTTTCCTTCTACTAACTTTAGGTCTTGTCTCTTCTTCTCTCTCGAGCTGCTTTAGATGTAAAGTTAGCTTGTTTATTTGAGCTTTTTCTTGTTTTCTGAGGTGGGCTTGTATTTCTGTAAACTTTCCTCTTAGAACGGCTTTTGCTGCATCCCATAGATTTTGGAGTGTCGCATCTTTGTTGCCCTTTGCTTCTGGTATTTTTTAATTTCCTCTTTGATTTTTTTCAGTGTCCATTGGTTGTTTAGTGCATGTTGTTTAGTCTCCATGTGTGTGTGTTTTGCAGATTTTTCTTGTTTTTGATTTCTAGTCTTATAGCATTGTGGTCAGAAAAGATGCTTGATATGATTTCAATTTTCTTAAAGTTACCGAGGCTTGATTTGTCACCCAGAATGTGGTCAAACCTAGAGAATATTCCGTTTGCACTTGAGAAGAATGTGTATTCTGTTGCTTTTGGATGGAATGTCCTATAAACAATAAGTCCATCTGGTCTAATGCCTCATTTAGGGCCTATGTTGCCTTCTTGGATTTTCTATCTGGATGATCTGTCCATTGCTGTAAGTGGGGTGTTAAAGTTCCCCACTATGATTGCATTATTGTCGATTTCTCCTTTTAAGACTGTTAGCTGTTGACTTATATATTGAGGTGATCCTCTGTTTTAAATTTAAATATTTAAAATTGTTATATCTTCTTCTTGGAGTGATCCTTTGATCATTATGTAGTGTCCTTCCTTGTCTCTTAAAATATTATTTATTTTAAGGTCTATTTTTATCTGATGTGAGTATTGCTTCTCCAGCTTTCTTTTGATTCCCGTTTGCATGGAATATTTCCTTCTATCCTCTCACTTTCAATTTGTATGTGTCCCTAGAAGTGAAGTGGGTCTCTTGAAGATAGCATATATATATGTATCTTGTTTTTGTATCCGTTCAACCAGTCTGTGTCTTTTGGTTGAGGCATTTAGTCCATTAACATTTAAGGTAATTATTGATATATATGTTCTTATTGCCATCTTTTAACTGTTTTGGATTTGTCTTTGTCATTCTTTTTTCTTCCCTTCTTCTCTTGTTCTCTCCTCTTGTGGTTTGACGACTATCTTTAGTGTTGTATTTGAATTGATTTTTCTTGTTTGTGTGTTCATCATTTGTATTTTTTCAGTTTGCAGTTGCCCTCAAGTTTTGATATAGGTTTCTATATATATATATATATACACACACACGAGATTATTTTAAGTTGTTGGTCTCTCTCTTTTTAAAATTTTTTTATTTTTGTCTTTTTAGGGCTGCACTCATGGCATATGGAGGTTCCCAGGCTAGGGGTCAAATCAGAACTGTTGCTGCTGGCCTATGCCAGAGCCACAGCTATGCAGGATCCAAGCCGTGTCTGCAACCTACACCACAGCTCATGGCAATGCTGGACACAATCCCCACTGGCCTTCAATGACAGATGCTTGGGGGCTCTTTCTCCCAATGTCAGATCCCCTGGCATGCGGACCTGACATCGGGCTCAGAACTCTCATTCTTGTGGGTGAGTCTCTGTGATACAGTTACTTTGCAGTCTGTGGGCATCCCACCCAGTAGGTATGGGATGGCTTATCTTGTGTGTTTGCCCCTCCTGCCCTCTTCATGTGGCCTCCTCTTTATCTTCTGGAGTAGGATATCTTTTTGAAAATTTCCAGTTCATTTGGTTGAAGGTTGTTTATCACTTTGTTGTAATTCTGTTGTTTTTATGAGAGAAGGTGAGGTCCAGTCCTTCTATTCCACCATCTTAATGCCTTTCAAAAAAAGGCTCTCCATAAATCAACTTTTGATTATACTGTTGAAATTAAAATGAAAGAATTGATCAAGCATCTTTTATATTTGAATTAGAAATATAATTACTGACATTTATGAAATGCTTATTATATGATCGGTATTATCTCATTTAATTATCACAATACTCTAAAGAAGTTACCATCAGCATTCCCACTTTACAGCTGAGAAGATTGAGATTTAGATTGAGATTGTGAAGTTAGGTGACTTTTCTGGATTTGCACAATTAGTAAGTAATGGAGCCATTTAATTGCTTTAATCCATCATCTTTTTTTCTTAGACAGTTTTTTTTAAAGGTATAAATATTTTTTTCATGATTGCACAGTGAAAAGATTCAGGCTGATTTATATATATTTATGTTATTAGGGCTTGTTGGAGTTGCTGATTTCAGTTCCAGTAGCTAATTGTTTCAGACTGCGAATGCCAGGTACTAATAATCTACCAGGAAGTGAAATCAGAGCTCTAAATTTATTTGCCGGTTTTTTTTTTTTTTTTTTGGCTTTTTCCCCCCTAGGGCCATACCCGAAGGCTAGGGGTCAAATCTGAGCTGCAGCTGCCAGCCTACACCACAGCCAGAGCAACACTAGATCCCAGCCATGTCTGTGACCTACACCACAGCTCATGGCAATGGTAGATCCTTGACTTACTGAGTGAGGCTGGGGATCAAACTCGTAGCCTCCTGGATACTAGTTGGATTTGTTACCACTGAGGCACAATGGGAACTCCCTGTTTGCATGATTTTGATTTTGATTTTATTTTTAATATTTTATTTATTTTTTTGTCTTTTCTAGGGCTGCACCCACGGCATATGGAGGTTCCCAGGCTATGGGTCTAATTGGAGCCGTAGCTGCCGGCCTATGCCACAGACACAGCAATGTGGGATCTGAGCCGTGTCTGCAACCTACACCACGTCCAACGGCAATGCTGGATCCTCAACCCACTGAGTGAGGCCAGGGATCAAACCCACAACCTCATGGTTCCTAGCTGGATTTGTTAACCACTGAGCCATGATGGGAACTGCTGCTTGATTTTTAAAAAACCTCTTTACTAAAGAAAATTTCAAACAAATATGAAACAGAGATAGGCTAATGAAGCCATATTTAATCTCTACCTTTATCTAGATTATTTTGAAGCAAAGCCCAGACATTATGTGATTTTACCTATAAATATCTCAACATGTATGTCTGAAGTAAAGGGTCTCTTTAAAAAAACCCTCCAGGAGTTCCCGTCGTGGCGCAGTGGTTAACAGAATCCGACTAGGAACCATGAGGTTGCGGGTTCGGTCCCTGCCCTTGCTCAGTAGGTTAACGATCCGGCGTTGCCGTGAGCTGTGGTGTAGGTTGCAGACGCGGCTCGGATCCTGTGTTGCTGTGGCTCTGGCGTAGGCCGGTGGCTACAGCTCCGATTCAACCCCTAGCCTGGGAACCTCCATATGCCGCGGGAGTGGCCCAAGAAATAGCAACAACAACAACAAAAAAAAAAAAAAAAAAAAAAAAAGACAAAAAGACAAAAAAGACAAAAAAAAAAAGAACCCTCCAAACCCCAAGACCATTATCTCACCTAAAGCAATAGCAATTTGTTAATGTCATTAAATATCCATTACATTTTATAAATTGTCTGTTTTGAGTCAGGATTGAAATAAAGTACAATTTGCAATTGTTTTCCCTAAGGCTTTTAAAATATATAGATACCCTCTTCCATCTCTTCTTTTTCTGCTTGCAATTTATGCATTCAAAAAGCCAACTTGTCTTATAGAATTTGCTACAGTGGGGGTTTTGCTAATTGCTTCTTTATACATCTATCCCTTGTATCTTCTATAAATTGTTATTTCAATTTAGAGGTTTGATCAGAATCAGATTTTATTTTTCTTTTAGGGAAGTAGATTACTCCAGAGGTAGAGTTATGTCCTATATGGAGGCACAAAGTGTGAGATTATTTCTTTTCTCTGGTGGTAGTGGCCCTTAGAGATCATTGTCAAGTTTCATTAGTGGCTGCAAAATGCAATGTTATAATTCTGTCATTGCACTATTCCCTTTAAAATTTATTAGCTAGAATAATTCTGTAAAGAGATACTTCCCCTTATGCATTACTTTGTTATTTTAAGATGCAATATCAGCAGGGTACCTGGTTGATTTAAATGATTGAGTTCATCCCTTAGTATCTTTCAAAGGTGACTAATAAGTTTTTTTAAAATATATGAGCTCATGAATTTAAACATACTATATGTGTTTTAATCTTTTGCTGATGTAGTTCTTACAGTTGTCCCATCTTCAGCTAGTAGGAGCTTCTTGGAGTGTGGGCCTGAGCCCTCTGACACACCAACAGTGTATCTCATAGCTTTCTTGGTTTCTAGTAAGACCACATTTCTAGATTCTTGAGTTCACTGTTTATGTTTCCCCTCATATGTGGAGAAAGACATTTTACAAGGAGCTCTTGTTTCTTTTAAAGAAAAATGGTATTTAGACACTTCATTTGGGTGCTAGGAATATTTGTTGCTACTAGTTCTTGTTTCTAGGATTTTTCAATGGACAGAGCTAGGAAATAGGTTGTTTTTTTTTTTTGTTATGTAAAATCTATTATAAGTTCATACTGGTACTCCAAATTCACATTTTGTGCTCCAGAGTTTTAAAACCCATATTGGCTTATATTTGTTTATTCTCAGGAAATTCTGATGCTTAACTGCACCAACATAATTATTCATATGCTTTATCTCACCATGCACATGTACTAGTCTGAGAATAACAATGCCAACAAGGCAATTACAGAAAACAGTGTTAAGAGAAATTTTGTACTTTTTGTTAGTAGGATGTATCTTACTAGGGACTGTGTTTTTTGTTTTCCTTTTTTTTTTCCTTTCCTTTTTTCTTTTTTGTTGGCTGCACCTGTGGCTTGCAGAAGTTCCTGGACCAGGGGTCAAACCTGAGCCACAGCAGTAACAATGCTGAATCCTTAACCACTAGGCTACCAGGGGACTATGGGATTGTGTTTTAAAGTTGTTTGAACTGGTTAATCTGTGTGGTTTTGCCACCAACCGTATATATAGTTAGATTTATTTGTTGCATTTTCTTTTGATTTATAGGAAATGCTTTTTAAAAATCTAATATCTAAAAATCACAGTTTCCAAAGTGTGTCTTCAGAAATTATAAAGAAGTCTAACTCCATGTCCCTAAATCTGCTTCTTCCTTTCCTCTATAGCTATATTGTACAGCTCACCACCAGGACATGTGGCTTTTAATATTTAAATTAATTAAAATTCAGAATAATTAATTTTTTCCTCACACTGGCCACATTTCAAGTGCTCAGTAGCTACATGCAGGTAGCTATCATACTGAACAGATTTTGGAACTTTTCCTTTGTTGCTGAAAGTTCTGTTGGACAGCCCTGCCCTAGGGAACCCACTTTTTTTTTCACTGTTTGTTTATTCTTCTACTTTAAAAAACATAAAACTTATGTATACAAATGTATAACCCTCCTTCTTTGATAAATGGGAGCATAAAATACATGCTTTTCTCCCTTTTCCTTTTCTTAATATATCCTGGGGGTCACTCTAGACTGCAGAGAATATTTATAGATTGTCCTCATTCCTCTAATAACTTGGTGATGCTGTACTTCACTGTGTAGGGCTTTACCCTGTATGGAGCCTGGTCTCTATAGATGGTCGTTTTGGTGGCACTAGTCATTTACCATGACAACAGTGCTGCAGTGAATCATAGTAGCACTGCCTTGAGCATGTGTCTTTTTTCATCTGTTACTAAAACCAATATACTTTTAACACTAATTTCATCAATGGGGTTCTTGTTTCTTCTAAATATTAAAAACTACTCTAATTATAAAAGTAATTTTATAGGAGTTTCCGTCATGGCGCAGCGGAAACGAATCCGACTGGGAACCATGAGGTTGTGGGTTGGATCCCTGGCCTCACTCAGTGGGTTGAGGATCCAGTGTTGCCGTGAGCTATGGCATGGGTCACAGATGCGGCTCGGATCTGGCGTTGCTGTGGCTCTGGTGTAGGCCAGCAGCTCTGATTAGGTCCCTAGCCTGGGAACCTCCACATGCCATGGGTGTGGCCCTAAAAAAAAGGACAAAAGATACACACACAAAAAAGTAATTTTATAATTACTTTTTTACTTTTAGAAAATAAAACTGTTAAGAGACAGATAAAATTATCTAAAATTGATGTTGCCTACCTAAAAATTGATGTTGCCCAGACATAATTTTGGTCCATATGTATACCTTGGTTTGTAGTTGTTTTCAGTTCTTGATTTCATTTAAAAAGAATACTCAGTATTTTCAGTATTTTTCAATGACTGTGTATAGTTGAGATCATATTGTATACACCAGCTTGGATTTTTCTTTACCATAGTAATGTAAACATCTTCCTTGTTAACACAAACTTTTTGTAAACATTTCTAACAGCTGCATATTATGCTGTATGGATTTTTACAATACTTTTCTTAGCTTCTTAATTATTTTGCAATAGTTTGACCTTTAGATTCCTTCCATTTTGTTGTTTTTTTAATTGTACTGCATTAAACATTTGTGCATAACTTTCCCCCTATTTTTAAGGTAATTTTCATAGTATCCAGGAATGGAATTATCGAATCAAAGATTAAGGCATGATTAAAGATTTAATGCATTTTGCCAACTTTCTTCCAGTTTTTTCTTGATAATTTTAGAAGCACTTTCTTCCAGTTTTTTCTTGATAATTTTAGAAGCACTGAATGTTACTTTGAGAAATCTTTTATAGTTTGATAGGTTTAAAAATGGTATCTGAGGTTGAAAATTTTTATGTGCCTATTGTTTGTATTGCTTGCTATGGGTCTTAACATGGTATTTGCCCATTTATCCCCCCCGCTTTTTTTTTTTTTTTTGCTGCCCTGCCACATATGGACTATAAAGTCCTATAGTCCTGACCTAAGCTTAACGCACTGTGACGGGCTGGGTATCAAACCTGTGTCCCAGCACTCCCAAGATGCAACCAATCCCATAGTGCCACATTGGGAACTCCTGCCTATGGCATGTGGAAGTTCCTGGGCCAGGGATTGAACCTGCGCCACAGCAGCAACCCACACTGCTACAGTGACAATGCTGGATCCTTAAACTATTGCGCCCAAAGAGAACTCCTAATTTAAGTGTTTTTTTTTTTTTTTTTTTTTTTTTTTTTGTCTTTTTTAGGGCTGCATCTGCGGCATATGTAGGTTCCCAGGCTAGGGATCTGATCAGAGCTACAGATGCCAGCCTACACCACAGCCACAGCAATGCCAGATCGAAGCTGTGTCTGCCACTTACACCACAGCTCACGACAACACCGGATCCTTAACCCACTGAATGAGGCCCGAAACCTCATGGTTCCTAGCTGGATTAGTTTCTGCTGCATTGCACCATGACGGGAACTCCTAATTAATTTTTAACATGTTTTAGTTTTACATTTTTATGCAATCTTAGATGTTTTTCTTTGTTAACAGACTTTGTTGATTTCTTTGATATCCCCACACCACCAAAAAAAGAAAAAAAAAAGAAACTGGTGATTTGATCATTCTTCACCTTTAAAATCAGCATTTATAAATATTTATTTATTTATTTTTTGCCTTTTCTAGTCCTGCTCCCGCGGTATATGGAGGTTCCCAGGCAAGGGGTCTAATCAGAGCTACAGCTGCCGGTATATGCCAGAGTCACAGCAGCTCGGGATCCGAGCCGCCTCTGCGACCTACACCACAGCTCATGGCAATGCTGGATCCTTAACCCACTGAGCAAGGCCAGGGGTTGAACCTGCAACCTCATGGTTCCTAGTCGGATTCATTAACCACTGAGCCATGACGGGAACTCTGGCATTTATAAATCTTAAGATTGAAAGGAGTCAAATTCACTTAACATTTATTCAGAGAGTTGTATGTCAGGTACTTTACATCTTCTCTGTCTAGTCTATAACAGTCTGCCTTTGCTCCAAATACTGTGAATAACTGTGTGAAAATATAGATGAATTAAATTATAGCCCCTTTTAAAAATTACAAGCAGTATATTGTTTTGCTTTTAGTATCTTTCATTGTAATTAGCTGTAAAAATCCACTTCGTGAAATATGATGAGTTTCCCTCCCCTTCCTTAATTATAGCAGAAAAAGTATTTCTTCTAGTCGCGCTGTGGATTGCGGACTTCAGAGACACAGAGAAAGCAAATTGCACAGACATGAATATAATCCCCAGGATCTGAAGACTCTAAGAAATGGTCTTCAGGTTTGGATTTTTCTGAAGAAAAGAATCTGTGAAGTTATGTGAATAGAGACCATTTTTCAAAGCCATGGGGGAAAGAGAAGGAAGTCCAGATACTGATCGAGAAAGTAAGGCAGGCAGACACTGTTACTCTGACTGCTCATCTGACTTTGGAGGTACGCCACGGTCCTCCAGACGGTCATCGCTGGTTCACCCTTCCTCACCTACAAGTATTAAGGGCAAAAATTCTAAAAAACAAATTTCAGATAGCCAAGTGCATCATCAAGGTAAGCATCCTTTAAAATAGTCTCTAGACCTAGCATATTCATTTTGAGTGCTTGAGGAAAACTCGTATGAATGATGCTCTTCTATTAATACATATAATGCTGTGCATGGAAATGGGCTGATTTGTGTTTAGAAAAGGATGTATTTTTATAAATATATATAAATGTTGCTTACGGTATTGTGTATTAAGTATCCTTTGTTATTTTCAAAGTCATGCTATACATAGAAGAAAGAACCATAACTAATTTTGTTTTCTCCTGTTCCTAAATAAATGATTGTCTTGGGGTTTGTGAGGTACTGTAAAGGCCAAAAAAAAAAAAAAAAATCACAAAAACATTTGTATCTTTATCTTCATTTCTAAAAAGTAGTGAAAGGCATTGATGTAAAGTGGTTAAGGGGCATTTTTATAGATTGAGTAAAATTACTTCTGCCTACCTACTGCAGAAGTTCAAATTCAACCTAGAAATGTAGTTTGGGACTTGAGACCACCAGTGTGTTTTTTTTTTGTTGTTGTTGTTGTTAAACTGTGTTATCATGAAAACAACATAAATAATTAGAAACTTTTTTTTAAATTAAAATGTTACTAGTCTGGAGCTAGGTATCAATACATATTTGACCAGGTAATGTTCTAGAAATCTCTTCTTCATCTTTTTTTTTTTTTTTTTTTTTTTTTTTGTCTTTTTTTGTTGTTGTTGTTGTTATTGTTGTTGTTGTTGCTGTTGTTGCTATTTCTTGGGCCGCTCCCGCGGCATATGGAGGTTCCCAGGCTAGGGGTCGAATCTGAGCTGTAGCCACTGGCCTACGCCAGAGCCACAGCAACGCGGGATCCGAGCCGCGTCTGCAACCTACACCACAGCTCACGGCAACGCCGGATCGCTAACCCACTGAGCAAGGGCAGGGACCGAACCCGCAACCTCATGGTTCCTAGTCGGATTCGTTAACCACTGCGCCACAACGGGAACTCCTCTTCTTCATCTTAATAAATCCCTGGTCAGTAAAACCCTGGTGTACTTAATAACAAAATATCTAAGGCTTATTATCATAGAAAAGTAAGTTAAATGAGGTTTTATAGTATACATTAATAAATGCAGCACAGCTATAACAGCAGTTGCTTAGAATGATTGGATTGCATAGTGGAGAGTGGTAAAGTTGGGAGTGAAACAGGAAAATGGGGGCGAGGCATGAAATGCCTGGAATCCTATTAATATACTGACAGTTTCTGTTGGAAGGAATAGTTAAGTAATTGAAAAGATTGATGCAGGGATATGATTAAATTTCCCTTTATGAATTTTTACTTTGAAAAGTAATACTTGCTTTTTTAAAATCTGCAAACAATGTGTGTTCCTTTAGAAAGCAACCCTCTGATTGGACCCCTGATCTAGCTTCCCAGGGATGTCGAGGCTTTTAACAATTAGGTGCTTTTTCTTTTTTTCTTTTTTTGCAAGGGCAGTGCTACAGATTTCTTGGTCTCTTCCTCCAAATCTGTCTCCATGCAATTTTCTTATTTTGATTTGTTGTTGAGAACATGATGTGATATTAAACTTTTGTTGTATAATTAAGAACAAACAGACCTTAGGGTTAAACCTTAGAAATCCACAAAATCATTTACATACCTTGGGAATATTGGCGGGAATACTTTAATTTTTCTCTCCTTACCCAGAAGCATTCTAGGAGGCTATCCAATTAAGGAGCCAGAACTTTTTATGCCTTATCTTATTTAAGAAGATAATTGAGAGAAAGCTGTGAGAAATAGTTTTAGCTAGCATAGCCCAGAAAAATTTCAGTTGTCTGCTTTGCATTGTCTTGTGAATTAAAATCTCTGTGGTAATTTTTAGATCACTCAACAGGACCATACTGATAACTTTCCTTAAACATTAAGTAAATTTCTTTTGCTTTAAGTTGCAATTTCCAGTGTAGTCTAAACTAAGGAAAAGAACAAATGTAATTAAAAAAGGATCCTGAACACTTGAATTTGTGGAATTTTGTGTTTGACAACATATTCTTCCTTTAAAATTTTCAGCACATTTTATTATTTTAAAAAATAAAGTCTGTGCTCTATCAGAAGTTTTATATATATAATAAAATTTAATAATTTAGGTTATACATGTTTGTATATTACATGTTACATACTTGTTCTATTTCTTGTTTTATCAGTAATATAAGCATATTGAATTTTTGGTAGATGCATAGTTTATCTTTGTTACATGTTTTTTAAATGGAGTCATTGTAATTTTAACACCTCAAGGAAGGAAAAAAGCAATATTTGCTCACTTTTTTGATGGTGACTTAACAAGGAGAGGATAAAGAATGATAAACACAACAGTCATCTTCATTTTTACTCTTATTAGCCCTGTACTTCATCTTAATGTTTCTAAAAATGAAAAGGCAAGAGGTAGATGAAAGCTGAGAAACATTTTTGAGTTCTGGTCAAGTATACTTTGTAGACGTAAGTAGAATATGCTACAAATAAATGGTCAGATATTTAGGATGTCAGAAGTTGGTTGTGGAAGCCCTTTCTGTCTGGCTAAATAGTTGAATAAAATATTAGTGGAAAAATTTTACCCTAATTCATATATCTAGGCTTTTGACTTTTCTAATTAAGTTTCCATTTATATGAAGTCTTGTCTGTTGAGCAATACAGTTTTGTACATAAAAGCCAGAGATTTGGAATGCTTAATGAAAATCCATATGTACAGTCTTTTAATGTATAAAGTTTGTCACTCCAAGAGATGAGTACATATTCTATAGTAGCATATAGATACTAAAACTCTTTTAACCCAGTATTTTGGAAAAGAAAGAAAATCGAAATGATGAGGCTCCAATTTAAAATTGAAGCAGTTGTCTCCAATGTAAATGCAAGTCACAAATACAAGCTACACATATAATTTATATTGCCACATTTAAAAAGAAAAACAGGTGGAATTAATTTTAATAATGTATTTTATTTAACCCAGCATATCCAAGATATTATCATTTCTAAATATAGTTAATATAAAACATAGTGTGTGGAATACTCAGCCTTCTCTTTTTTTTTGAACTAAGCCTTTGAACTCTGGTGTGAATTTCACAGTTGTGGGTATCTCGCTTGGACCACCACCATTTCACATTTCTCAATAGCCACATCTGACAACTGACTACTATATTGGATAGTGTAGTTTGTTTGTTTGTTTCTTTTTCTGTCTTTTGTCTTTTTAGGGCAGCACCCACAGCATATGGAAGTTCCCAGGCTAGGGGTGGAATTGGAACTGTAGCTGCTAACTTGTGCCACCACCAGAGCAACCCCAGATTTGAGCCGAGTCTGTGACCTACACCACAGTTCTCAGCAATGCCAGATCCTTAACCCACTGAACGAGGCCAGGGTGGAACCTTCGTCCTCATGGATGCTAGTCAGATTTGTTTTTATTGAGCCACGATGGGATCTCTGGATAGCGTACTTTAGAAGTCACCAGTAGGTTTTCCCTCATTTCTTTTTATTACTACCTCCTTTCATGTATTCAGGCATTTATAGAGCTGGAATCCCAAATCAGTATACCTTCAATATACTTTCTCTAAAACTTCCATCTCTTTAATAAAACTTTATAATGTTAGGTTGTAAGTATTACTTGTAGTATTACTTGTTATCTTTTGCTTGTTTACCTAATCAAATCAAGATGTCCACTATCTGGTGAGATGGGTAGGGAAACGTTGGGTTTTGGGGTTTTCTACTTTTTCTCCATCCCCTCCCCCCACTGGAATGCATTTCCTTCTTGAAAAAATGCAGTCACCTTGGAGATTAAAGTTGGTTAATTCTCAACTGTGGCAGATTTCCAGATGCCTCTTTTAAAGGGCAGGTGTTCTGTATATGAAGGGCTAAGTTTAGTGGACTTTTAGTAAAAATAGTAACATTCTAAATTTTTGTGAAATGTGAGTTAATAAGATTTCATATGTTTATATTTTTTAGGATGTAGTTTTTTTGTTTATCTTTTTCTTAAATTATGAAGATTTTTTGTTTTTGGTGGTTTTTTTTGGCTTTTTTTGGCCTTTTTTTGCCTTTTCTAGGGCCACTCCCGTGGCATATGGAGGTTCCCAGGCTAGGGGTCTAATCAGAGCTGTAGCCACTCGCCTGCACCAGAGCCACCAGCCTGCACCAAAGCCACAGCAGCGCGGGATCCGAGCCGCGTCTGCGACCTACAACACAGCTCATGGCAACGCCGGATCCTTAACCCACTGAGCAAGGCCAGGGATTGAACCCGCAACCTCATGGTTCCTAGTCGGATTCATTAACCACCACGCCACGACGGGAACTCCATGAAGAAGTTTTTGATTCGACTATCACACAAAAGCAAGCCCTGGGAAAGCATTTACAATCACATCTGTACTGCTGAAGTGTTTTCCATTTTCAATCACTGATACATGGGATTAAATTTTTATTACTGACAGAGAATATTTGTGGAGAATCTTCTATCTTACATGCATACTTCAGTTAATCCTCACTGTGAAATGATATCCTCATTCTATAAGGGGGGGGGGGAAATAGACCTGGAAAAGGTTTGGTTGAATTGCCCAAGGATTTATTAAGTATAAATCTGAGTCCCAAATCTTCTTGCTGTCGTATTGTCATCCTCTTTCCCCAAATAAAGATTTCTAATTAATTTTTTTTAAAAAACATACATTTCCACATTTCAAATAATGATCCCAAATATCTTGGCACAAACGACTTGAGTATTACAGTGTTTTGTCCAGTGTTTATCAGGCACCATGCTAGTGCTGACAGTGTGTCTATTTGAATTCTGGCTTGCCATCTTATCTATAAAGTTAAAAATGGTAAAGCCTAATATCTCCATCTTTTAAAGCAATGTAAAGTAATCCCCTATAAACTATTGGGATATTATTTTGATGGATCAGAATATAATTCTTGAAGTTTCTTAAAAGATTTCAGACCTTTCTTAAAAACATTGTATTAGGTGCTCTAAGTAAAACCTGATATTTAACTAAATATTGTAAAAATCATTTTTTAAGGAAACAAAATGACTTAAAGAATATTATGGATCCACTTGTGTTAGGATAAGTAAATAATACTGCATCTGGTGCAGCTTCTACTTTACCTTATTACTGTTTCTTTTTTAGTCCCTAGGAAACCAAGCCCTAAGGGTCCGCCACACAGAAAGGGAGTCCAAGTGGGATTTCGCTCCCAGAGCCTCAATAGGGAGTCACTTCGGAAAGATACTGATCTTGTTACAAAACGGGTTCTTTCTGCAAGACTGCTAAAAATCAATGAATTGCAGAATGAAGTAACTGAACTCCAGGTCAAGTTAGCTGAGCTACTAAAAGAAAATAAAGCTTTGAAAAGGCTTCAGTACAGGCAGGAGAAAGCCCTGAATAAGTTTGAAGATACCGAAAATGAAATATCACAACTTATTGCTCGTCATAACAATGAGATTACAGCACTCAAAGAACGCTTAAGAAAATCTCAAGAGAAAGAACGGGCAACCGAAAAAAGGGTGAAAGATACAGAAGATGAACTATTTAGGACAAAATTTTCCTTACAGAAATTGAAAAAGATCTCTGAGGCTAGACACCTACCTGAACGAGATGATTTAGCAAAGAAACTTGTCTCAGCAGAGTTAAAATTAGATGACACCGAGAGAAGAATTAAGGTAAAATTTCTGCAGTGTCTAATTGTGCTGTTTTGCGTTGTTTTTCATTGAGCATTTAATGTGCTCTTTTAAGACTGCTTTTGAAGTTCAGCATTTACTTGGAAATGAAAACTAACTTTTTAATATTATTTTTCTCAGAGGTTAGGAAAAATTTAGGGTTGTATCCTTAAGAGCAAGGTGTAAAAGACTGTATACATTATTGGGCCACATATTAATGGATGTTTAATTCTGTGGATCCTAGCCATTTGGGGAAAATATAGTATTTGATTATGTGATTGTTTCTCTAAAATTGAAAATGATACTATAATAGCTTTAGCATATAAAACTGACATTTGGGACCCATTGTGTAAGAAATACCACGTGAACAATAGTTTCTATATTTCTTTGAACATTTGTGAAAGATATATTTTGGAACAGGGTATGCCTCTGCCAGTTCCCTCCACCCTCCTCCCACATGAAAACTGATGTGAGAGATTTAGTTAATAGTTCGATGTTGAGTTAATAGTCTGAAAATACCATACACACACACACACACACACACACACATATATATAATGTATCTCACAAATCAGATAGTATATTTCCTCTAAATGGCTAAGATCCATGGAATTACATGTCCACTAATACATGGCATGTGTGCACGCATGTGCACGCTCTCTCTCTCTGTATATACCAAACAGAAGCCCTGAGTCAGAACTTAGGAGTGACAAAGTAGCTTGGAAAACAAAGGTAGAGAAAAAGTATAGGAATAAAGCCTGCTATCAGAGCTCTCTGACTAAGGAAAGTCAGAACTGCAGATAAATTAGCCTTCTGCATTGTGTTAGGTGTTTTTAGTACATGTTAAGTTATAGTACTTTTTAGTCTCTGTGTAACATACCATGCTCAATATACAATGCTATATGCCCAGGGTACCCTAGCTTATTTTCCAAAATTAGCAATCATTATCTTGTTTCAATGCATAGAAGATAACTTTGTTGGATAGGTTCCACCACTGATCAACTCAAACTGCAAGAGCAAACATATGAAAAGTTTTTTTAAGGGCCACTCACCTAGTGAGATCGGGGGTAGGGGATGAAAACAGCTGTTGTCATAAAGAGCTGACATTTCCATTATTTTTAAAGTGAAATATAAAATATACCACTTAATGGATTTTAAAATTAGAGACCATGAGCATAAAATGCGAATTAATAAGTATTATTAAGAAACTTCCATACCTCTGTCCGTGTTTGTATGAAACTAGAGAGTGCATGGAAACATGTGAGCACAAACACACACACACTGCAGTTCTCTTCTAACCAGTTATAAATGGAATTGATGGAGTGGTAGAGAAGGAGGAGAAAGAAAGGAGAGAGGAAAAATGGAGTAAGTCTGTGGATTCTGAGTTGTAGATGGGGTGAAATTATATGTCTTGCCCCCTCCAGAGCATGAAAATCAGTCCTCTGTGATAATAAGTCTTTGAAATGCTAAATTGTATTCCTACTTATTTTCTTACTGATTTAAGGAAATTTAAAACTTTTGGAGTTATAGATTGACATGGAGTTGTAAGAAAATCATATAGAGAGATCTCATATAACCTTCATTTAGTTTCCCCAGGGGGTACATAACTGCTTAGCTATAATATACAGTTATAATCAAGAAATTGGTAGTGATGCACTGATAGAACGCATCAACCTTATTCAGATTTTACCAGGTTTACATGGACTCTGTGTGTGTGTGTGTGTGTGTGTGTGTGTGTGTGTGTGTGTGCGCGCGCGCGCGCACGTGCATGCATTTAGTTCCATGCAGTTTCATCACGTGGGTAGGTTATGTGACCATCGCTGTAGTCTGGATGTAGAACAGTTCTATTAGAGGGATCCTTTGTGTCACCAACTTTTATAGGCACAGTACCTTCTGCCTCCCCCAGCTTCTTGACCTGTGGCGTCTACTGATCTGTTCACCATTTCTATAATTTTGTTTTTTTAATGATATAATGTAAATGAAATTATACAGTGTTTAACCTTTTGAGATTAGCAGATTTCTTTTTTTTTTTTTTTTCCTTGAGCTCTATCCAAGTTGTTGCATATATCAATAGTTTGTTCCTCTTTTAAAATTTCCAAGTAGTATTCCATGGCATGGATATACAACAGAGTGTTACGGTATATCCCATTGAAGGACATTTGGGTTGTTTCCAGCTTTTAGTTATAAACTAATAAAGCTGCTGTGACCACTCATGTATAGGTTTTTGTGTGAACATAATTTTTCATTTCTCTGGGCTATATGTGGGAAAGTGTGCTTGATGGACTGTGTGATAAGTACATGTTTGGTTTTGTAAGAAAGTGCCATTCTCTTTTATAAAATAGCACTACCATTTTACATTTTTACCAGCAATGTATAAGTGATCCACTTTCTCCACATCCTTGCCAGAATTTGGTGTTATCACTTTAAAAAATTTTAGCCATAATTTAGCCATAGTATGTAGGTAGCGCTGTCTCCTGGTTTTAACTTGCATTATTCCAATGGCTGATGATGTTGAACATCTTTTTATATGCTTATTTGTCATCAGAAGATCCTATTAATTTTGTTCATGTTTTTTGCCTGTATTTCTAATTGGATTCTTGTGCTTCCACTGTTGATTTTTTGATAGTTTTTTTAGTTTTAATTTTATGGCTGTCCCCACAAGCATGTGGAAGTTCCTGGGCAAGGGACTGGATCTGAGCTGCAGCTGTGACCTGTACTGCAGCTGCAGCAATGCCAGATCCTTTAACCTGTTGTGCTGGGCTGGGAATCAAACCCACACTTCTGTAGCAACCATAGCCACTGCAGTAGAATTCCTAACCCACTGCCCTACAGTGGGAACTCCTGATAGTTCTTTATCTGTACTAGATACTGGTTCTTTTGCAGATGTGTGGTTTGCAAATATCTTCTCCCAGTCTGTAGCTTGTCATTTCATCCTCTTCACAGGGTCTTTCAGAAGGAAGGTTTTAAATTTTGATGTGATCCAGTTTATCACATTTTTCTTTTATGGATTGTGGCTTTTTGGGTCAAGTCTAAGAATTTTTCCCTATCCCTGTCACCTTTTGCCAGTAGCCTCAATGATTTTCTAGTATATTTTTATTCAGAAGTTTTATAGCTTTATGTTTTACTTTAAAGTCCATGATTCATTCTGAGCTAATTTTTGTATAAGTTGTGAGGTTTAGGTCGAGGTTCATTTATTTTTTTCCTACCCATTTGTGGTGCCCAGTTGTTCTAGCACCCTTCATTGAAAGGCTATTCTTCCTTCATTGAATTTGGCACCTTTGTTAAGAATTGGTTGGGCATGGAGTTCCCGTCGTGGCGCAGTGGAAATGAATCCAACTAGGAACCACGAGGTTGTGGATTCAATCCCTGTCCTCGCTTAGTGGGTTAAGGATCTGGCATTGCTGTGACTCTGGCGTAGGCCAGCAGCTACAGCTCCGATTAGACCCCTAGGCTGGGAACCTCCATATGCTGCGGGCATGACCCTAAAATGACAAAAAGACAAAAAAAAAAAAAAAAAAAAGAAAGAATCAGTTGGACACATTGTAATGGGTTTATTTCTGGATTCTTTAGTCTGTTCTGCTGATGTATGTGTCTGTCCCTCTGCCAGTACCACACTCTCTTCATTGTAGGCTCTGTAGGGAACGCTACATATATGATTATGGTAGAGTAAGTCCTCTCATGTTATGCTTTGTTTTAAAATTTTTAGCTACTCCAGGTTCTCTCTCTTTCTACGTAGACTTTAGAATAAGCTTGTCTCTGTTTGCCAACCCCTTCTTGAGATTTTGATAGGAATTGCATCAAACATGGATCAGTTTGTGGAGAATTGATATCTTTATTATGTTGAATATTTGATTTTTTTTTTTTTTTTGTCTTTTTTAGGGCTGTACCTGGAGCATATGGAAGTTCCCAGGCTCAGAAATGAATTGGAGCTGCAGCTCCTGGTCTACGCCATAGCCACAGCAACTGGGGATCTTAGCCACATCTGCAACCTACACTGCAGCTTGCGGCAGCACAGGATCCTTAACCCGCTAAACGAGGCCAGGGATGGAACCCATGTCCTCATGGATGCTAGTTGGGTTTCATGACCGCTGAGCCACAGTGGGACTCCTAAACTGCTTTGTTTCTATTGTGATTGAAATGATATTGGAGTCAACATGTAATCATTATTATGAACCTGCTTCTCCTAAATCAATCTCACATCAGCTGTCATACCTGTACTAACTCTCTTCTGAGTGGAGGAGCCCATGCAACCCACCTGAAGGTGATTATTTTCTACTTTTTAGCTTACCTTGTCATACTTCCTAAAGTTTTTGTCCTCTTGTGTATAATTATATCTTTCATAATCTCAGTCATCAATCCAGACTTTGAAATTTTATTAATTTTCTTAATTTAGTGTAAAATTTAGCTTTAGTTTACATGCTTCAGTTTGTCAAATTTTCCTTCATTCAATACTAGGTTAATCATTTTTCTTCAGACTCGGTACCACTGATTGTAAGGGTAAGGGAGCAAGCTAGGACCTCAATTGTGGCAAATTAACTAAAATCTAGAAAGTCCTGAATAGCCCTTGCAATTTCAGTAAATTCCTAGTAGTGCTATTTCTAAGTTCTGTGCAGTTCTTCCCTAAGAATGGCTGTGTGCTGCTTTTTGTTTGTTTGTTTGTTTTGTTGTTTGGTGTAGCATTTTGTTTTAAGAGTATGTCCTTAAACTGGAACTTGTGACAGGCAGCTTGGTGTATTTGTTTAGAGGTAGCCTCATTTCAGGACTCAGGCCACATTTTCCTTTTTTGGTCTTTTTAGAGCCGCAGTTGCAGCACATGGATGTTCCCAGGCTAGGGGTCCAGTCAGAGATGTAGTTGCCAGTCTACACCACAGTCATAGCAACTCCAGATCCGAGCCATGTCTGTGATTTATACCATAGCTCACAGCAATGCTGTCCTTAACCCATGAATGAGGCCAGGGATTAAACCCGTGTCCTCATGGATACTAGTCAGGTTTGTTAACCACTAATCCATGATGGGAACTCTCAGGCCACAATTTCTTATTCCTCTTGTGAATTTCTTTTCTTAGTTGAGGGGGGCTCAAGTTTACCTCCAAATAGGTCAACTGTGAAAAACTTCCCTTTGCACCCTCTCTGTAAGTTGGATATAGGCTCATTTTGTTCATTGGTGGAAGTGACTGAGTACAGTCTCACTAATTTAAGACCTCAGAGGTTAACATGGTTGAAGAGATGGTGGTTAACATGGTTAACATAATTAAAGAGACAACCACACGCATGACTGGGGACAGTGGTCTGTGTCAGTTGTTTTTGGCCAGCCTTGCACAGTGTGGTCTGCCGGATCCTAGGTGTGTACCAGGAATGGAGAGCTGCTTGACGTGTTAAACTTGTCGAGCTCTGTATGGAGGGCAAATAGCTAAATCAGACTACGTGTTGATTTCGTAATTTATGGTTGGCTTTATACTTTCGTTTTGGCTTTTACTTCAATACGTTTATTAAGTAAGGTCCTGTCAAGGTATCAGCCTCACTTAAGTATATTTATTTTAATATTAGTAGTTTATACATTATTAATATTTAAATAAAGCTTCAAGAAACTGTAAAAACTGTCACAAACTGTTAAAGTTGTGCCAATATTTTTAGCAGAAAAACATTTTTAGTTATATAATGCAGTGGTTCTCAAAAGTTTTGGCTTTTAAGACCCTTTTGTACTCTTAAAAATTATTGCACATCTCCCCCCCCCCACAGGAGCTTTTGTGTATTTGGGTCTAACTATTGCTATTTACCACATTAGAAATGAAATAACATTTAAATATACTGCTGTATTTAAAATTAATAATAGGAGTTCCTGTCGTGGTTCAGTGGTTAACGAATCTGACTAGGAACCATGAGGTTGCGAGTTCTATCCCTGCCCTTGCTCAGTGGGTTAAGGATCCGGCATTGCCATGAGCTGTGGTGTAGGTTGCAGACACGGCTCGGATCTTGTGTTGCTGTGGCTCTGGCGTAGGCCAGTGGCTACAGCTCTGATTCGATCCCTAGCCTGGGAACCTCCATATACCGTGGGAGCGGCCCAAGAAATGGCAAAAAGACAAAAAATAAAAAATAAAAATAAATAAATAAAATTAATAGTAAACAACTCACTGCATGGTATCATAAAATCTTTTAATGAAAAATAACCATTTTCTGAGCTCAAAGTAAATTAGGATAAGAGTGGTAATCATATATTTGCATTTTCTTCAGTGTCAGGCTTAATAGAGGACAGCTGTGTCCTCATAGCTGCTTTTGCATTCTGTTTGTTGCAAGATGTTATGGGTTGATAGGAGTTAGAAAATGGAGGAATATTTGGCAGTTCCCATCATGGCTCAGCAGTTAATGAACCTAACTAGCATCCATGAGGACATCCATGAGGCCAGCATCTCTGGCCTCACTCAGTGGGTTAAGGATCCGGAGTTGCCGTGAGCTGTGGTGTAGGTCATAGATGTGGCTCAGATCCCACCGAGCTGTGGCTGTGGTGTAGGCCAGTGGCTATAGCTCCGATTGGACCCCTAGCCTGGGAACCTCCATATGCCACGGGTGTGGCCCTAAAAGACAAAGAAATGAAAAAAAAAAAAAGGAAAATGGAGGAATATTTAAAAACTTTTCAGATAACTGCATATTCTTTGATACTACATTAAAACTTAAAAGCAGTGTTCTCAAAGGTTTATGAAAGAACTTTTTGTACTCTATCACATAAAATCCATCAGTCTTCTTCAAATGAATGTTTTACCCATGAATGATTTTGTAATACCATGCATTAGTCATATGGAAAATATTCATCATTTGGGAAATGTTTCTTCATTGCGTTAGATACATTTTGCAAATGTTGACATGTCTCATTATGTAACATCATAATGTTACATATAGCCTTTGGAAAACTCCAACATACACTCATGAAAAAAAGTGAAAACAGCAAATAATATTGTCTGATAAAACACTTCTGACCTTGCAAACTCCCAAAAGTGTCTCCAGGACCTGATTTAATATAAGTGGTTCTTTGTTAATGACTTCATTAGTGATTCTGCAGTTTGCAGTTTCTATTAATGACTGCCAAACTGCACCATTGCTTACTAGTCCTGGAACTGGCCTCCAGTAGGGCTGAAGGTAAGGCATCAATTCTGTCCCATCTCGCATAAGAAAGACAGTTGGGGTTGCATTCCTGATCTAAGGATGCAATAGCAGATTAGTCATAGATATGACCGACAATCTGTCATAAAGCAAATACTGTGAATTGTTAACTAGCATAAGAATCCTAAATCACTAAAATGGGGAATTATCTATTAAGTTTTATTAAAAGATCATAAATGTAATAGCATGTACATGATTATTAAAAGTACTCCAATAAGCTAGGCTACACATTTAATACATTAAAAATCCAAGTGTATTTTAACATTAAATTGGCACAGAGTGAATTACCTTGTCAGAAAAATGTAATGAAACTGTTAACAAGACTTTCTCTCCCTTTTTAGAAATTTATGGGAGTTCCCATTGTGGTGCTGTGGAAATGAATCCAACTAGTATCCGTGAGGATGTGGGTTCGATCCCTGGCCTCACACAGTGGGTTAAGGGTCTGGTGTTGCCGTGAGTTGTGGTGTAGGTTATGGACGTAGCTCAGATCCTGAGTTGCTGTGACTGTGGCATAGGCTGGCAGCTGCAGCTCCGATTGGACCCCTAGCCTGGGAACCTCCACATGCTGCAGGTGCAGCCCTAAAAAGCAAAAAAAAAAAAAAAAAAAAAAAGAAATTTCTGAAGATTTGTGGGATGGATTTGAGTAGCCTGAGTATCATAGTATCATAGAGCTACAAAATAAAGTTTGAATCAATGTTTCCTTTATGGTTTTTCTTGTAAGAGATTGGTATTCAAATTCCCTTGGCCTTAGTGCTACCCTCAAGTAGGTATTTGTTTCTTGTTGATAAAAAATAGTGTAAATCACTTTCAGAGGTAAAGGTTGCTACAGCTTATCTTCTCTAACTCTTCTTAGATTATTCACAATGAGAATTGAGCTGGCTAATATTGGTCAGGTAGATTCCTTTTCCTGAATCTTTCTATGTCATACCTTAGTCTTGTGGCTGGGTCTTTGCTCTTAATGTTTTTCTGCCATCTCACCCTCTAGAAACCCACATCCAGATGGCCTGCCTTTGCCTCACCTACCTACTATGTTTCTTTAAAAATGAAGCTATTAGGACAGAGCAGTGGAGGTCAAAGCAGGAGACAGCTGTGTTCTTGTCCTACTCTGATGTTGGGAATACTTCATTGTGATTTTGATTGCATTTATCTAATAAATAGTGGTGTTGAGCATCTTTTCATGTACCTGTTGGCCTTTCATATATTTTCTTTTGGAAAAATGTCTATTCAGGACGTTTTTATATTTTAAAATTTGGATTATTTGTTTTTTTGCTGTTGAGTAGAATGATTTTTTTTAAAAATATATTTTGGATATTAACCACTTACTAGATACATTGTTTGCAAATATGTTTTTTCCATTTCACAGGTTGTCTTTTCATTTGTTGATTCTTGCCTTTGCTGTGCAGAAGCTTTTTAGTTTAATGTAGTGTCATTTTGCTTGTGTTTTAGGTGTCATATTCAAAAAAATCATTGCCCAGATGCATATCAAGTTTTCCCAGAACCACTTATTGAAGAGACTGTGTTTTTTGCATTGTGTATTCTTTCCTCTTTTGTCAGATTAATTGACCATCTGTGCATGGGTTTATTTCTGGGCTTTCTCTCCTGTTCAATTGAGCTGTGTTTCAGTTTTTGTGCCAGTACCATACTGTTTTGATGACTCTAGCTTTGTAGTATAGTCTGAATTCAGGGACTCAGGTTCCTTCAGCTCTCAAGATTCCTCTTTCTCAAGATTGCTTTAGCTATTTGGGATCTTTTGTGTTTCCATGTGAATGTAAAAATGTTTTATTCTAATTTTGTGAAAAATGCTGTTGGTAATTTGATGGCAATTGCATTGAATCTGTAGATTGCCTTGGGTAGTTTAGTCATTTTGACAATATTGATTCTTCCAATCCAAGAACATTGTATATCTTTTTGTGTTCATTTTCTTTCATCAGCATCTTACAGTTTTCAGAGTACAAGTCTTTTGCCTCATTAGATAGGTTTATTCCTAGGTATTTTTATTATTTTTGATGTGGTGATAAATGGGATTGTTTCCTTCTCTTCCTGATCTTTCATTGTTAGTGTATAGAAATGCAACAGATTTCTGTGTATTAATTTTATATTCTGCAGGTTTACCAAGTTCATTGATGAGCTCTAGTAGTTTTCTGGTAGCATCTTTAGGATTTTCTGTGTGTAGTATCATGTCATCTGCAAGCAGTGACAGTTTTACTTCTTCTCCAACTTGGATTTCTTTTTCTGCTCTGATTGCCTTGGCTAGGACTTCAAAAACTATGGTGAAAAAAAGGAAACATAAAATAAAAAGACAACCCACTGAAAGGGAGAAAATAAATTTACAAATAGTGTGACTGACAAGGGATTAATCTCCAAAATACACAAACAGCTCATACAGGTCATTATCAAAAATGAACAACTCAATCAAAATGTGGGCAGAAGATCTAAATAGACATTTCTCCAAAGACATACAGATGGCCAAAAAGCACATGAAAAGATGTTCAGTATCACTAATTATTAGAGAAATGCAATTCAAAACTACAACAAGGTATATCACTTCATACTGGTCAAAATGGCCATCATCAAAAAGTCTACAAATGATAAATGCTACAGAGGGTGTGGAGAAAAGGGGACCCTCCAACACTGGTACAGCCAATTTGGAGAACAGTATGGAGGTTCCTTTAAAAACTCAAAATAGAGCTGCTTTATGATCCTGCAATCCCACTCCTAGGCATCTACTCAAAGAAAACCATAATTTGAAAAGATATATGTACCCCAGTGTTTATTGCAGCACGTTTACAATAGCCAAGACATGTAAGCTACCCAGATGTTCATCGACAGAGGAATGGATAAAGAAGATGTGGTACATATACAGTGGAATATTATTCATCCATAAAAATGAATGAAATAATGCCATTTACAGCAACATGGATGGACCTGGAGATTATCATACTAAGTGAAGCCACACAGAAAAAGACAAATATCATGTGATATCACTTAATGTGGAATCTAATAAAAAATGATACAAATGAACTTATTTACAAACACAGATTCACAGACTTAGTAAACAAACTTATGGTTACCAAAGAGCAAAAGTGGGTGGGGGGAGGGATAAGTTAGGAGTTTGAGATTAAGTTATACACAGTACTGTATATCAAATATATAATCAACAAGGACCTACTGTATAGTTCAGGGAACTCTACTCAATGTTCTATAATAATTTATGTGGAAAAGAATCCGAAAAATGATGTATGTGTATGTATAACTGAATCATTTTGCTGTATACCTGAAACTAACATAGCATTGTAAATCAAACTGTACTCCAATATGAACTAAAAATTTTAACAAGACCCATATCAGGGGGCTTATTTCCAATGTTTTCTTCTAAGGCTTTAATGGTTTTGTCTTACATTTAAGTCTTTAATCTGTTTTGAGTTAATTTTTGTGAGTGGCTTAAGATAGGGGATTTAGTTTCATTCTTTTATATGTGAATGTTCAATTATTTTTGCATTTGTTGGAGAGACTGTGTTTTTCCCACTGAGTATTCTTGACTTCCTTGTCAAATATTAGATTTTTTTCCATCTTTTGTCTTTTTAGGGCCACACCTGCTGCATATGGAGGTTCCCTGGCTAGGGGTCTAATTGGAGCTGTTGCTGCTGGCCTACACCAGAGTCATAGTAATGCCAGGTCCAAGCCACATTTGCGACCTATACCACGGTTCATGGCAATGCCAGATCCTTAACCCCCTGAGCGAGGCCAGGGATTGAATCCAAAACCTCATCGTTCCTAGTCGGATTCGTTTCTGCTGCACCATGACAGGAACTCCTGGTTTGTTTTTTTTTAAGGCTGCACCTGCAGCATATGGAAGTTCCTGGGGCTAAGGGTAGAATTGGAGCTGTAGCTGCCAGTCTATGCCACAGCCACAGCAACACTGGATCCTTAACCCACTGAGGGAGACCAGGAATTGAAGCTGTATCCTCATGGATACTATATTGGGTTCTTAACCTGCTGAACCACAATGAGAACTCCCTCAAATATTAGATTTGCCCATATATACTTGGGTTTATTTCTGGGTTCTCAGTACTATACAACTGACCTCGTTTTTATGTCGCTACCATACTATTTTAATTACTATAGCTTTGTAGTACCTCTTGAAGTCAGGAAACAATGATGAAAGAAATCAAAGATGACTAAGTAAGGGGAGGGAATGGGATGGGCAGGGTTTGGGGTTGGTAGATGCAAACTATTACTTTTAGAATGGATAAGCAATGAGGTCCTACTGTACAGCACAGGGAATTATGTCCAATCTCTTGGGGTAGAAAATGATGGAAGATAGTATGAGAAAAAGAATATATGTGTGTGTGTGTGTGTGTGTGTGTGTGTGTGTGTGGAGAGAGAGAGAGGGAGAGACTGGGTCACTATGCTGTGCAGCAGAAATTGGCACAACATTATAAATCAACTATACTTAAAAAAAAAGAAAACAACCTAGTGGTTACTGGTAGAGATAAGGAACAATATAGGAGTAGGGAATTAGAAAGTACAGACTATTATGTATCAAATACAAATAACATACTGAAGAGGATGTGGAGGAAAGGGTACCTTCCTACACTGTTGATGGGAAAGTAAATTGGTACAACCACTATGGAAAATGTATGGAGTTTCCTCAGAAAACTAAATATAGAACTACCATATGATTCAGCAGTCCCACCGTGGGCATATATCCCAGATAAAACTATAATTCAAGAAGGTACATGTTTTCTATATCTGTGAGTATGCTTTTTTTGTTATATTCATTAGTTTGCTGTATTTTTTAGATTTCACATAAAAGTGATACATAGAGTATTTGTCTTTGTCTTTGACTTGTATTGCTTAGCATAATGCCTTCCAAGTCCACCCACATGGCTGCAAATGGCAATATTTCATTTTTTTTAATGTCTGAGTAGTATGCCATGGTATAGGTATAAAACACATCTTCATTTAGCCATTTATTGATGGACGCTTAGATTGCTTTCCTGTCTTCGCAGTTGTAAATACTGCTGTGAACATTGGGGTGCCTGTAGTCTTTTAGAGTTAGTGTTCTTGTTTTTTTCTTCATATATACCCAGGAGTAGACTTGCTGGGTCTTATGGTGGTCATATGGAAGTTTTGCCTTTATGTCACAAAGCTACAGTTACCAAAACAGTATGGTGCTGGTACAGAAACAGATGCATACATCAGTGGAACAGAATAGAGGGCCCAGAAATAAACCTACAAACTTATGGTCAATAATCTATAAGGAAGGAGGCAAGAATATACAATGGAGAAAGGACAGTCTTTTCAGTAAGTGATGCTGGGAAAACTGGATAGCTACATGTAATAGAATGAAATTAGAACATTCTCTACTACTATATTAAAAAACCCTAAAAACGTACTGAAGACCTAAATATAAGACCGAAGTACTATAAAATTCTTAGAAGAAGACACAGGCAGAACATTCTTTGACGTTAATCGTAGCAGTATTTTTTTGGACCTGTCTCCTGAAGCAAAGGAGTAATAAAAGCAAAAATAGCCAGTGGGATCTAATTATACTTAAAAGCTTTTGCACAGCCAAAGAAACAATCAGAAAAACGAAAAGACAACCTACTGAATGGGAGAATGTGTTTTCAAATGATATGACCAATAAGGAGTTAATATCCAACCTATAGAAACAGCTCATAGAACTCAATATGAAAAAAAAAAAAAAAGCAACCTGATTAAAACATGGACAAAAGAACTGGATAGACATTTTTCCAAAGAAATGCACGTGGCCAATAGGCACATGAAAACATGGCACATGCTGAGCATCACTAATCGTTAGAGAAACAAAACCGTGATGAGATGTCACCACACACCATCAAAATGGCTGTCATGTAAAAGAACACAAATAACAAATGCTGTCGAGAAAAGAGAATTCTTGTACACTATTGGTGGGAATGTAGATTGGTGCTGCCACTGTGGAAAATAATATGGAGGTTTCTCACAAAACTAAAATTAGAACTACCAGTCTTGTTAGTTTGTTTCTAAGAATCTGTACATTTTCTAGGTTGTCTGGTTTATTGGTATATAGTTGTTCGTAGTAGCCTTTTAGGAGATTTGTATGTCTGGTGTAAGTTGTAATGTTTTCTTTTATTCATATCATTTGTTGATTTGCACCCTCTCTCTTTTTTCCCTTGGTTAGTCTAGCTAAAGGCTTGTCAATTTTATCTTTTCAAAGAACCAAGCCTTAGTTTGATTAATCATTACTACTGTTTTCCTGTTCTCTACTTCATTCATTTCTGCTCTAATCTTTATTATTTTCTTTCTTCTACCAACTTTAGGCTCAGTTTGTTATTCTTTTTCTAATTAGTTTAACCACGCAGTTATTGAGATCCTTCTTGCTGCTTTTTTCTTAAATAGGGGCACTGCAGCATGTGTGTGTATCTATTGTAGATTTTTGGTTTGCAGTTACCCTGAAGTTTTGATATAGGAGTCTCTCTATATCTCATTGTTTTAAATTGTTGGTCTCTTAATTGCATCTCCAGGGTCCTCTGTTTGTACCCTCTTCTTTTCATGGTTTCTGATTTTGGGAGCATATTTGTGTGTAGATGATTTCCTACCTTTACCATATTTATGACTTTAATAGTGAATCTTGTCATTTGTAATTTTTTTGTTTCTGGTTATGGCCTTTTCTTTTCCACCTAGAGAAGTTCCTTTAGTATTTGTTGTAAAGTTGGTTTAGTGTTGCTGAATTCTCTTAGCTTTTGCTTGTCTGTAAAGCTTTTGATTTTTCCTTCAAATCTGAATGAGAGCCTTGCTGGGTAGAGTAATCTTAGTTGGAGGGTTTTTCCCTTCATCACATTAAGTGTATCCTGCCACTCCCTTCTGGCCTGCAGAGGTTCTGCTGAAAAATCTGCCGATAACCTTATCGGGGTTCCCTTGTATGTTATTTGTTTCTTTTCCCTAGCTGCTTTTTGTATTTTCTCTTTATTTTTATAGTTTTTGTCAGATTGATTAATATGTGTCTCGGAGTGTTCCACCTTGGGTTTATTTTATATGGCACTCATTGTGCTTCCTGGATTTAAGCTGGTGATTCCTTTCCCATGTTAGGGAAGTCTTCAGCTATTGTCTCTTCAAATATTTTTTCTGGCCCTTTCTCTCTCTTCTTCTTCTTCTGGCATCCTTATGATATGAATGTTGGTGCATTTAATGTTGTCCCGGAGTTCTCTTAGACTGTCTTCATTTCTTCTGCATCTTTTTTCTCTTTTCCGTTCCACATCAGTGATGTCCACTGGTCTGCCCTCCACCTTGCTTATTCATTCTTTGGCCTCCTGTATTCTGCTATTGGTTGCTTCTAATGAAGTTTTTATTTTAGTTATTGTATTCTGCATTTCTGCTTGCTTAAGTTTTAAACCTTGTATTTCTTTGTTCAGTGTTTGCTGTAAATGATCAATCTTGCTTCCAGTTTATTTCCAGTATCTTGAATCATCTTCACCATCATCAGTCTAAAGTCATTGTCATGGAGGTTGATAATCTCCAGATTACTTAGCTTTTTTTTCTGGGTTTTTTTTCCTTGCTCCCTTTTCTGAGTTATAGTTCTCTGCCTTTTCATTTTGTATAGATTTTTGGTGTGGTGTCCTTTTTGCAGACAAGAGTGTTGTACCCTCTCTTGCTTCTGATGTCTACTCCTCTGGTGTCTGAAGTTGGTACAGAGGCTTGCTTTAGGCTTCCTGATAGGAGGGACTGGTGCCTGCCGACTGGTAGGTGGGGCTAATTCTTATCCTTCTGGGTGAGATGAGAGGTGTCTGTGTGCCTGGGGGTTCTTTAGGCAGCCTGTTTACTGATGGGTTGTGCTGTGATCCTACCTGGATTATTGTTTGGCCTGGGGCTTTTCTGCACTGATGGGTGGGCCAGGTTTTTCCAAAATGGCCACCTCTAGAGCAACACATGCTGATGAATATTCCAGAGACCTTTGCCTCCAATGTCGTTCCCCTGCAGTGAGCCACAGTCACCCCTATTTTCCCAGGCAATCCTCTAAGAACTGCAGTCAGGTCTGACCCAGATTGCTACAGTGTGTCTTCTTTGCCCTGGGACCCAGTGCACATGAAAGTCTGTGTGCACCTTTCAAGAATGGGGTCTTTATTTCTCTCAGTCCCATGGAGCTCCTGCGTACAAGCCCTACTGGCCTTCAATGCCAAATGCTCCAGAAGCTCCATCTCCCAATGCCAGATCCCTAGGCGTGGTGACCTGATGTGGGGCTCAGAACTCTCACTTCCATAGGTGAGTCCCTGTGGTAAAGTTACTTTCCTTTCTGTGGGCTGCCCACCCAGTGGGTATGGGGTGGCTTATATTGCGTAATTGCCCCTCTTATCATCTTGATGTCACCTCCTCTTTATCTTCTGGAGTAGTATATCTTTTGATAGTTTGCAGTCTGGTTGGAGGTTGTTCAGCAGTTGGTTGTAATTCTGTTGTTTTTATGAGAGAAGGTGAGCTCCAGTCCTTCTGTTCTGCCATCTTTAATCCCCTGCATTGCAGTATATGGAAGTTCAAGCCGCAGCTACAACCTACACCACAGTTGTAGCAATTTCGACTCCTTTAAGTAGTCTGCTGGGCTGGGGATTGGACCCATACCTCTGCAGTGACCCAAGCCACTGCTGTCAGATTCCTGACTGCTGCAGTGTTAACTCCTTGCTTAATGTTGGCTTTTATTCCTATGAACTGCTTTTGGTGTATTCCATAAGTTTTGGTATGTTTTCATTTGCTTGTCATGATACTTTAAAAATTCTGCTTTAGTTTTTCTTTGATCCATTGGTTGTTCAGGAGAATGTTGTTCAGTTTCCATGTATTCATGAATATCCCAGTTTTCCTCTCATTATTTATTTCTGATTTCATACCATTGTAGTCAGAGAAAATACTTGGTATGATTTCAGTTTTCTTAAAATTTGTAAGACTTGTTTTGTGGCATACCATGTGATTACCCTAGAAAATGTTCCATGTCCACTTGAGGAGAGCATATATTCTGCTGCCAGATAGAATGTTCTGTGTATGTCTGTTACTCCCATTTGACCTATAGTACTGTTCAAATCTCCTGTCTTCTTATTGATGCTGTCTGAAAATCCCCAACTACTATTATATTGCTGTTTATTTCTTCCTTTAGCTTAGGTGCTCTGATGTCTGGCACATAAATATTTATAACTGATACACCTTTTTGATGTATCAAACCCTTTTTCATTATTTTATGTCCTTCTATATCTTTTAAAAAAAATATTTTTACTTTGAAGTCTGTTTTATCTGATGTAAGTAGAGCTTACCTGTGCTTTGTTTTGGGTTACCATTTGCTTGAAATATCTTTTTCTATCACTCAGTCTCAGTCTGTGTGTCTTTAAGGCTAAAGTTGGTCTCTTGCAGGTGGAGTATTGTTGGATCTTGTCTTTTAACTTATTCAGCCTGTCTGTGTCTTTTGATTGGAGGATTTAATTTATGTTTAAAGTAATTATTGATAATTTAGGACTTACTATTGCCATTTTGTTTTATGGTTGTTTTGTAGATCCATTATTCTTTGTTTCTCATCCTGCTGTTTTTTCTATGTGTTTTGATGTTATGTGGTATCAGTATGGTTAGAGATTAGCATGTTTTCTTGAATAATTAATACAGAATTTTCTCGTCTGGTTACCATGGAACTTACCTAAAATTTCTTAAAATTATAGTGCACTATTTTATTTTACTTTTTCATTTTTATTGAAATACAGTTGATTTACAATGTTGTGCTAGTTTCAGGTGTACAGCAGAGTGATTCAGTTATACATACATACATATATATCTTTTTTCAGATTCTTGTCACTTATAGGTTATTACAAAATAGTATAGATCCCTGTGCTATACAATAGGTCTTGTTGGTTATTTATTTTATACATAATAGTATGTATATGTTAATCCCAAATTCCTAACTTATCCCTCCCCATAGCATCTTATCTTAAACAAATAACAACTTCAATAAGATTCCTGAACTTTACACTTTTACTTTTACCTCAGCTCACGTTTTAGGTTATTGACATTACATTTTGCATATTTTTTATATTTTGTAACTAATAACGGATTACTGTAGTAACAGTTATTTTTCCTAAGTTTGTTTTCTTAACTTTAAACTAGAATTATAAGTGAATTATTCACCACCATTGTTATATTACGGAATCCAAATATACCTACATATTTTCCTTTACCAATGAGTTTTATATTGTTGCCCTCTGTTTTTATGACATTAATTAGCATCTTTTTATTTCCATTCAAAGAACTCCTACTGGGGTTTCTTATAAGGCAAGTCTACCGGTGATGAATTTCCTCAGCTTTTGTTTATTCGGGAAAGTGTTTTTCTCTCCTTCATTTCTGAAGAATAGTTTCCCCAAGTATAGTTTTCTTGGTTGAGATATTTCTTTTTTTTTTTTTTTTTCTTTTTGGCCTGCCCATGGCATGTGGGAGTTCCCAGGCCAGAGGTCGAACCTACGCCATAGCAGCAACCTGAACCATTGCAGTGACAGTGCCAGATCCTAACCCACTGTGCCACAAGGGAACTCCCAGATTTTTTTTTTCTTTCAATATTTTGAAAGTGTCATTCCATTCTCTTCTGGCCTGAATAGTTTCTGTTAGGAAATCTGCCAGTGGTATTATGAGGTTTCCCTTGTATGTCACTTCTCTCTTTTTTTAAATTGCTTTCATAAAATCCTTTGTCTTTGACTTTTGACAAATTAATTATAATGTATCTCAGTCTAACTTTATTAGAATGCAACCTATCTGTGGTCTTTTGGACCGCTTAGATGTGGTGATCTGTTTCTGGCCAAGAGATTGAGAAGTTTTCAGGCATTATTGCTATAAATATACTTTCTGTTCCTTCTCTCTCTCTTTCTCTGGAATTCCTATAATTCAAATATTAGTTTTGTTTTCATTTTGTCCCATAAGTCCCATAGGGTTTCTTCACTCTTTTTCATTGCTTTTTCTTTTAGCGCCTCTGACTGGATTTCAGATGTTCTACTCCCAGGTTGTGGGTTCTTCTACATGTTCGAGTTTGCTTTTGAAGCTCTCTGAATTCTTCGGTTTAGTTATATTATTCAGCTCTAGGATTTCTGTTTGTTATGGTTTCTATTTCTTTGATGAACTTCTTGTTTGTACATATGATGATTTCCTCTTTTTCTGTTGTTGTTGTCTATGTGTTCTTGTAGTTCACTAAACTTATTTAAGAGGAAGATTATTCTGCATTCTTTGACAGTTCATGAGGTCCGATCATAGTCCCTTTCCTTAGGGTCATTTATTAGAGCTTTATTAGTTTCCTTGAGTGGTGTCAGATTACTTGATTGTGTGTGTGTGTGTGTGTGTGTGTGTGATCCCTGATTCCTTGCATTGGTTATCCGTGCATTTGAGTAAGTGGTATCCACTTCCTGACTTTGACTTTGCAGGTTCGCTTTGGTATCACCACTTCTTCACCAGTCAGCTCAATTTGGGTTTCTGGATGTTTCTGCTGGTCACGTCCCTGGGCAGCAGGGCCTGCTTTTAGGGTCTGTTTTTGGCCGAGGCAGCTATTTGAGTTCTGAGGCCGGGACTGGTGGGGTGTGCCGCTGGCTGGAAGCAGCCGGATAGGACTGCTGACTTGGTCCTCTGCCCAAGTGAGCCTATAGGATGGCCTTGCTATTGCCTGGAGTCTCTGGTCAAAATTCCTAGAGAGTCTGGACCAGGTAGTGTCCTCAGCAGTAGGTGGGGCTAGGAATCAGCTTCCCATCCCTGGTGGGGTCACAGGACTAGACACAGGGCCTGGGTGGCTCATTGTTTGGGGACCCACCTCAGGCAAGCGTGTGGGCTGAATATCCTGGTCAGGAGAGGCCACGGGTTTGGCCCCGCAGACGGGGAAAGCCACGGCTGGGCTCTCTGTTCAAGTGCCACTGTCAGCAGGGCTGTTGGCTGGGCTCTCAGCTCCCCATGTGCCCTGTTACAGTCCCTGGTCAGTGGGCTGAAGGCTATCTTCAGCTGGAAGTGGGGCTAGGATACTTAGTTTCCCTTCTCAGACTCATCAACTGAGTATCTCCAAGGCCATGAGTGCTCTGGACTCAAGCCTGCCTGTGCCCCAGTTCTCAGTGGCTGGACAGTGCTACCGACAGCTCTGGGGGCCACCAGTTCTGCCCACTCTCCCGCCCTCCCGCCAGGTCAGGAGTTGCTGGGTTGTGCAGCTTCCAGGTGTTCTTGTCAGCCCTTCCTGTCAGATGGGTCTAGGGCCCACACTCCATGGGTGGGGGGGCTCTGACCCAGACTTCTTCCTGGGTGGGACTGGGAGAGCCCACTTCAGGCAACTGCCCCATTTTCCTGCAGGGGCTTTCTGGTTGGGAGGGGCTGAGAGCCCCTGTGACCTGCAGCCGGCGGGGCTGTGACTCAGCTCTGCCACTGAAATGGGCAGGAGCAGGCTCCTGGGCTGGCAGATCTCTTCCTTTGAAGACCTGAATTAGGTAGGCTTGCAGGTCACCGAGTTTCCTCGCCAGACTGTGCCGCCAAATGGGGCTGCAGGTGAGCAGAGATGCTGGTTGGGTTTCCTGCTGGAGCTCTGCAGGTGGACACTCAGTCTGCCCAGCTCTGAATGCTGCTTGCTGGAAGACCCCGCCCCTACTTCCTCCATCGCCATCAGATGCCCAGTGGTTGAGCCCGCAGGTGCTCCTGTGATCCCCGGGAAGTGACCCACAACTGCTGGTGGTGCTGGATGTCATTGCTGGGCCCTCTTTTGCCACAGGAGGAGCCGTGGGAGTGGTGCCGGGCTGGCCTTGGGAAAGGGCCGTGCAGTCAGTGTGCCGCTGTTCCCCTCACCCTTCACTGCAGTCTCTCTGGGTGTGTGTGGGGCGGGAGGTGTCTCAGCCTAACTCCCGTGTCCTGATAGTCTCTCAGTGGTGTCTGTACATGCATAGTTGTCTGTTGTTCTTCTTGGGAAGAGGAGCCAAGTCAGGAAGGAGCTCTGTCACCATCTAGGTTATGTCATTCACTCCAGTCTCATTCTTTTTAAAGGCTTTTTACTATGCCATCTCACACACACACACACACACACACAAACACACACACACACACACACACACACACACACATTTCATAATATGTTGATTCCCTTCCCTTATTATCGTATATTTTAGTTTCTTTTTTTGAGGTGGTCTAGATATGCATGGCAGTAAATGTCAGTTTTTGCATGCATGTGTAAGTGTATTAATGGAAAATTCCTGCAGGTTAATGTCTCTGTGTCAGTAAGTTATTTAAAAATTATTTTTGCTACTTGTTAATATAAAAACCTAAAGAATGCTACTGGATAATAATTTTTCTTGGAGTAATAAAACATATTCTATTTTTTTAAGGATTAAATTGCCCTTCCTTGTGGTTAGTATCACTTAAGAAGATTCTAAAATGTATGCTTTTTATGTAAGCATCTTTAACATGAAAACATTGAATTTTACCAACTTAGTTGTCAGTAGTTATTGCCTTAGAATTTAAGGCCACATAAAAATTATTTAGTTTATACTTTATGCTATTAATTAATACCTACCTCTTAAGCTGTTAAATTCCTAATGAAACTTGGAATTTTATACACACACATTATATAAACAAACGAGGTTCAAAGTCTCATTCTATACTGGATTAGCTTTATGATGTGCTTTAGCACTTAGATTAGCTGAACCTCAGTTTTCAGTCTTTAAAAATCTTGCAAGTGGTGATGAAACATGTTAAAGTTCATAAAGGGTCTGGCTTAGTGCCTGGTGTTTATTGAGTGCCTAAAACATGGATGAAAGGAGAAAAGAAATGCACTGAAGGAAAAGTACATTATTTAAAAATAATACATCATAACATGTTAGTAGCCTACAATTTGGATTTTTTTTTTTTTTTTTTCTGGCGTGGCCTGCGGCATGTGGAAGTGGGCCAGGGAGCAAACCTGTACCACACCAGTGACCCGAGCCACTGCAATGTCAGTGCTGGATCCTTAACCCACTGCACAACAAGGGAACGTTAATCTTTTTTTTTTTTTCCTTCGGCTGTGCCTGCAGCACGTGAAGTTCCCAGGCCAAGGATCAAACCCATGGAACAGCAGTGACAGCACCAAATCCTTTGCCCTCTGAGCCACCAGGGGACTCCAGTATCCTACAGTTCGAAAAGACTATAGAAATGGTTTAGTGCATTGATTTTCAAATTGAGCTCGGTGAACTTTAAGGGTTCTTTTTATTATTGTTATTATTATTATTATTATTATTATTTTTAAGTTTATAATTACCAAACTGGTCCACTGGTTTTTCACCTTTTATCATATCTTCATGGGCAGCCAGACAAAAACAACTTCACCTACTCTGTGTGATCATTGGTGAGTCATGCTGCAAAGAGGCCTTTAGAAAGTCACTTGCCCAGCACTCTTAAATTCCTTCATGAGGGAACTCTGTAGTCTAGTCCAGATCAGCATTATTAAAAAATAATACATCATAACATGTTAGTAGCCTACAATTTGGATTTTTTTTTTTTTCTGGCGTGGCCTGCGGCATGTAGAAGTGGGCCAGGGAGCAAACCTGTACCACACCAGTGACCCGAGCCACTGCACTGGTAAGTTGAAGAGGCAATGACAGAGAGCTGTAATTTGCCATGTTCCAGGTCAAGGAGAGTTGCACAGGGCATTAGAACCACTGCCTAGGACCAGTGCTGCAGTCTTTGTCTCCCCTTCTGTTGCTCTATTAGTCTTATTTTATAAAAATCTTGGGGTTGTATTATATAGCTAAAAGCTGAATAATTTGTTCCTCTTATAATAGTGCATTTTTTCATAATTTTTAATGACAGCATGAATTAAGATACTAAAATTAACAACTTTATCAGTATCCATGCGTTGTTAAAGAAACCATTTTTTCAAAATCTCTCATATTAATTTTTTATTTGCAGTTTTTTGAACAAGAACCACTCCTGAAATCTTGTTTTATTTTTGGTTCTGATAACTACTATGGAGTAAAATCTAACAATGTTGGAAGACAAAAACTCAGAGTAAGCAAAGGTTTACAAACATTTTAAAAGAAAATGGTACAAGTTTCATTAGAGTAATACTACATGAAGTGGTCAAAGAAAGCATAATTTTTGGATTCTCTGTTGCTTCTTACTTGTCCTGTTTAAAGCAGATAAAGAAATAATAAATGTGTCAGTATACTTTGAGGATTTAGGAAGCATAAGAAAGGAGAGAAAAGTAACAAAAAACAAAAAAGTAACAAAAAACAAGCATAAGAAAGGAGAGAAAAGTAACAAAAAACAAGTATGTTTTCAAAGAATGGTGGAAGTAGATATTAGAAATTATCGATCAATATACTTAATGCTAACCGCTACCAAATTTTTGACTATGTTTCTTACTTAGAAGTATCCTCACTTTTATCCCCTTGAGATTGTTATTGTTAGATTGGTACATCAAGGTGTACTTTATCTCTTATATTTTACTCTATACATGTACTATGTTCATCTATATTCTAAACTATATGTTATGCTCTATACTTTATAATATATGCTTCATATAATCTATGTACATCTGTATTCTATAGGTATATACTATAGATACTGAATTCTAGTAGATATATCTCGATATGTAGTAGATATGGTATATCTTGATATATAGTAGCTACAGTAAATTTTTTATTTTTATTGAAGTATAGTTAATTTACAAGGCTGTGATAATTTCTGCTGTATAACACAGTGACCCAGTCATACATAGACATACATCCATTCTCTCTCAGATTCTTTTCCCACATAGATTATCACAGAATTGTAGAGTTCCCTGTGCTATGCAGCAGGTCGCCATTGGCCAGTCGTTCCATATACCTCATTGTGCATATGCCCATACCAAATCCCCAGTGCATCCTTCCCACTACCGCCACCCGTAAGTTTTTCAAAGTCAATACAGTAAATTTTTCATGTTTGTGATTCAGTGGAGCAATGTGGACTCGTTGAACATCATGTTGGAAAGCTTTAAAATTATATCAGTAACTGGACCCAAAGAGGGCAAATAAGTAAACAGCTATCAGCTTGAAGAGAACATGTCTAGGTGGGTACTTTGGGGTGCCATATTTGGCCCTGGCCCTTTAGCATGCTTATCAGTGAATTGAGTGTGCTTCTTAAAGGCAAGAATAGGTCTTATTTGATTTTGTACTTGGAACATTTAACACACTGTCTGGCTAGAATTAGTGTTGGTTAAAGGAACGAACAAATGGATAGATCAATAAAATAAAGTGGCACTCATGCCAGGTTCACAAATAGGAGGGACAGCTAATTTGATGGATGAGAAGATTAAGATTGAATTGATCTCCTTAGGTTCACAGTCTGGCAGAAAACAAGATAACATTTAATCAAGTTAACTGTTAAGTCCTGAATTTTTTTCCATCCATTTTATGGATACTGTATAGGGATACCTGGCTTGAAAGTTGTTCCTGTTTTTTTGTTTTTTTGTTTTTTTTTTTTTTAAGTATATAATGTTTTAGTTGGAGAGCCTGTAATCATATAGCTGTTTTATTTTATTTTTGCTTTTTTTTTAGGGCCGCACCCATGTCATATGAAAGTTCACAGGCTAGGAGTTGAATCAGAGCTGCAGTTGTAGGCCTACATCATGGCCACAGCAATGTGGGATCTAAGCTGCGTCTGAGACCTGTACCACAGTTCTCAGCAACACCAGATCCTTAACTCACTGAGGTCAGGGATTGAACTTGCATCCTTGTGGATACTAGTTGAATTTGTTATTGCTGAGCCACAGTGGGAACTCCTAATCATATAGCTTTTTAAAAAGATAACTGAAGAAAAAAAAATAGCTACCTGTGTCTGGTGGTGCTCAGGCTCTCGAAATAATATCATAATATCAAGTAATTTTATTAGCCAAGTCACATTGATAACAGGTACCCAATTTTAGGTAAAAAAAAAAAAAGAAAACTTGACATGTAGAGAACAAGCAGGAGAACAGGGGTGTCAGAACTGGCATATAAGAAACAGTGGAAGAAACATGGAACTATGGATAAGATTCAAATTAAGGAAAAATGTAATGGAGTATTTAGGGAGCTGTTGTGAGGAAGAGGAGAAATAGATACGCTTTTGGTTGTTCTTGAAGGCAGTGTGATTGTAATAGATATTTCTGGGAAACAAATTTCCACTCATTAATAAAGAAGAGCTTCCTAATAGTTGGAATTGTCCGAGGATAAAGAAATCAGTATTCTTTTTTTTTTTTTTAATTAAAATTTTTTTTTTTTTTTTTTTTTTTAGGGCTGCACCCGCTGCGTATGGAGGTTCCCAGGATAGGGGTCCAATCAGAGCTATAGCGACTGGCCTATGCCAGAGCCACAGCAACTTGGGATCTGAGCTGCATCTGTGATCTACACCACAGCTCATGGCAACACTAGATCCTTAACCCACTGAGTGAGGCCAGGAATTGAACTTGCATCCTTGTGGATAATAGTTGGGTTTGTTAACCACTGAGCCACAACAGGAACTCCATGAAATCAGTATTCTTAATTATTGAGCTTTTCTGTCGCCAGAGGCATTTTCACACAAGCTGAATGACCACTTCCTGAGAATGTAAAAACTGTTCCTATAAGGTATTCTAGGGTCTTTCCTTATACAAGAGCCTAAGGTCTTCAGAATTGAGTTATAGTAACACTGAATGACAAATAAAACAATAGACATTTATAGACCTGTTTGCACAAATGCAGTATTGTTATTTAAGTATATATTGCTTTATTAATTAACAAAAAATGAGGTAAGCTCAGTAATTTTTTGGGTTTTCTTTTTGGGTTTCTGTCTCTTAAAGGGTTAGAATTCTGCTCTGTTTCCTTTTGGGAAAATACCCAGTTAAGAAATTAAAATATTTCTTGTATTATGAAAATGTTGGTTAAAGACATTTTTGGATTTGCAGTGAAGTAGAAAAACACCTATAGTCCTTCCAGCCAAAGATGTTCTTTTTTTAAATTCTGTATCTTTAATTCTTAAAGCTTATGAAATATGCTGTACTTATAGAAAAGAGAATAATGTTTAAAACATTCATCTGCCTACTCAATTTTTTGCTTTAGGTCATTTTTTAAAAAATAATATATTACTTTAAGGTTCTCCTGTACACTTTGTCCAAAATATCCCTCTTCTCTTCTCCTTTCTCAGAAGTAACTATTCTGATGTTGATAGATATATCTTCTTCCTATTTGATTTTTTTTACATTTAGATGTATTTTTAGATATTGTCTTTTTAGTTTATGTAAGTAGCACCTGTACATTTTTTAAAACCTGAGAAAAATAAAAACTTAACATTCTTACCATCAAGATATCAACAATTTTAGCATCTTCTTGTATATCCTTCTGGATCTCTTCTCTCTGTGTGTAATAGTATGTATCATAGATGAAGAAATTTCCTTCTATTACTGACCTGCTTAGATTTTTGTTTTAAATCAAAGATAATGTGGAACTTTATTGAATGTTCTAATGCCTTTTTTTTTTTTGCTTTTGTTAAAGTGAGCGAGTATTTTTTTTCTCATTTAATTAACATGGAAAATTATATCTATGTGTTTTTACTGTTACACTCACTCTCATACATTGCTTTTTTCGGAGAAGTGCTACTTATTTGTGATGTAATTTCTTTTGCTAATATTTGTTTGGGATTTTTTTTTTCTTTTTGTGGCCACACCTGTGGCATATGCACAATCCCAGGCTAGGGGTTGAATTGGAGCCACAGCCACAGTGTGTAGTACCTTGCAGCAACACTGGATCCTAAATCCACTGAGGCCAGGGATTGAACCCATATCCTCACAGACACCATGTTGAGTTCTTAATCTGCTGAGCCACAGTGGGAACTCCATTGTTTGGGATTTTTGCAGCAGTATGCATATATTTAAGAATAGTTAATGATGCAGTTTTTTTCAAGCTGTTCTTATCCAGTTTTGGCATCAAGGTTATGAAAGTTCTCACAAGGGATGACTTGGAGAATTTTTCCTTTTTTGTTTTACAGGTTATAAAAGATAGGGAATATCTCTACCTTAAAATTTGGTAGATTCTGTTTTTGAAAACTAGATCTAGTGCTTATTTGTAAGTTTGTTTTGGAGGTTTTTTAAAATTTGAAATATAGTTGAATTACAGTCAGTTAATTTCTGCTGTATAGCAGAGTGATTAAGTTACACATATATATCTACATTCTTGTTAAAAATGTTCTTTTCCATTATGGTTTATCACAGAATATTGAATATAGTTCCATATGCTATACAGTAGGACTATATTTATCCATTCTGTGTATAATAGTTTGTATCTCCTAACCCCAGACTCCCAATCCATTCCTCCTCTACCCCACCTTCTCCCTTGGCAACCACAAGTTTGTGTCTGTGAGACTGTTGCTGTGTTGTAGATAAGTTCATTTGTGTCATATTTTAGATTGCATATGTAAGTGACTTCACTTAGTAAGATGATCTTTATTTAGTTCCATGTTGCTGCAGATGGCATTACTTCATTCTTTTTTATGGCTAAGTAGTAGTCCAGTTCATGTATATGTACCATATCTTCTTAATTCATTCGTCTGTTGATGGGCATTTACATTGTTTCCATGTCTTGGCTATTGTGAACAGCACTGCTGTGAACATAGAGGTGTATGCATCTTTTTTTTCTTTTTTTGCTGTTTAGGGCTGAACTCATGGCATGTGGAAGTTCCCAGGCTAGGGATCAAATCTTAGCTACAGCTGTGGGTCTGTGCCACAGCCACAGCAATGGGGGATCCAAGCCATGTCTTCACCCTACACCATAGCTCAAGGTAATGCCAGATTGCTGACCCACTGAGCGAGGCCAGGGGTCAGACCGACATCTTCATGGATGTTAGTTAGATTCATTTCTGCTGCGCCACAATGGGAACTCCCAGGTGTATGTGTCTTTTTTTTTTTTTTGCTGTGTGTGTGTCTTTTTGCCATTTCTTGGGCTGCTCCTGCAGCATATGGAGGTTCCCAACTAGGGGGTCAAATTGGAGCTGTAGCCAACGGCCTATGCCGGAGCCACAGCAACACAGGATCCGAGCCACGTCTGCAACCTACACCACAGCTCAATGGCAACGCCGGATCCTTAACCCACTGAGCAAGGCCAGGGATCGAACCCACAACCTCATGGTTCCTAGTCGGATTCGTTAACCACTGAGCAACGACGGGAACTCCTGTATGTGTCTTTTTGAATTATCATTTTGTGCAGCTACATGCCCAGGAGTGTGTTCGGAGAGTTCCCTTTTCTCCACACCCTCTCTAGCATTTGTTATTTGTAGAGTTTTTTTATGTTTATTTTGTTTTATTTTCTCTCTCTTTTTTGGTCTTTTTGTCTTTTTAGGGCTGCACCCATGGCATATGAAGGTTCCCAGGCTAGGGGTCTAATTGGAGCTGTAGCCCCTGGCCTACACTGCAGCCACAGCAACACCAAATGCCGAGCCGCATCTGCAGCCTACACCACAGCTCATGGCAACACCGGATACTTAACCCACTGAGTGAGGCCAGGGATCAAACCTGCAACCTCGTGGTTCCTAGTTGGATTCATTTCCGCTGCACCACGGTGGGAACTCCAAGTTTATTTTATTTTTATTTTATATTGGAGTATAGCTGATTTACAATGCTGTGTTAGTTTCAGGTGTACAGCAGATGATTCAGTTATGCATATACATATATCCATTCTTTTTCAGATTCTGTTCTCATACAGGTTATTACAGAATATTGAGTAGAGTTCCCTTTGCTATACAGTAGGTCCTTGTTGATTATCTATTTTATATACAGTGTGCATATATGTTAATTCCAAACTGCTAATTTATTCCCCCCCCCCCACTTTTCCTCTTGGTTAACCATAAGTTTGTTTTCTAAGTCTGTGAGTCTGTTTCTGTTTTGTAAATAAGTTCTTTTATATAATTCTTATTAGATTCCACATATAAGTGATATCATATGATATTTGTCTTTTTTTGTGTGACTTAACTTCATTTTTAGCATGATAATCTCCAGGTCAGCATTATTTTGTTCTTTTTTTATGGCTGAGTAGTATTCTATTGTCTATGTGTACCACATCTTCTTTATCTCTTCCTCCATCAATGGACATTTAGGTTACTTCCATGATTTGGCTGTTGTAAATTGTGCTGCAGTGAACTTTGGGGGTGTATATATCTTTTAAAATTATGCTTTTCTCTGGGTTTATACCCAGGGGTGAGATTGCAGGATCATACATTAGCTCAATTTTGAGTTTTTTAAGGAACCTCCATATTCTTTTCCATATTGGTTGTACCAATTTACATTCCCACTGATAGTGAAGAAAGGTTCCCTTTTTTCCACCCCTTCTCCAGCATTTATTGTTTGTAGACTTTTTGATGATGGCCATTCTGACCGCTCTGAGGTGTTAACCTCATTGAGTTTTCATTTTCATTTCTCTAAAAATTAGCAATGTCAAGCAACTTTTTAACAATCTTTCAACTGTTTTTGTTTTTAAAATTTTTTTCCTTCTTCATTTATAGGTTTAGATCTTGTATTTTTTGTTGCATTTAATAATTTATATTTTTATGGAAAATTATTTTATCACAGATTTTGTATTTGTTGGTATTAGGTTTTTCACAGTATTTATGATTTTTAAATTTCTATAACTTCTATAGTTATACACCCTTTTATTCCTATTATAGTTAATATGTATCTCTTCTTTTGCTTGGTAAAGCTTGCCCCAAAATGTAACATGTTTGGAAGCTTTGTTATTTATAAGTTCAGAATTGAACCTAAAAAATGTCCAGGGTTGTTTTACCTTTCTGGTAAATTTTTTTTAGTATTAAAAATTCCTGTCTCTCCATAATAATGCTTTTTGTCTTAAAGTCTATTTAATCTACACTGCTTTTCTTTTATTTATTTTTCTTGCCTGATACATTTTTTCTTTTACTTTTGTCTTTTTATGTTAATGTTTTACCTCTGTGCTTGTACAATATTTTACTAAATTTATTTTTAAAAGGAATCCAACATTAGAGTATCTTGTTCAACCATTATAGTTATTTATTTATGTTTGTTGGAATTACTTATTTAGATGTACCTGAGTTATCTTTAAAAACAAAATTATCATTTGGTTTTTTTCCCTTCCTGCCTTTTACACTTTACCCTGCTTTTCTACTGATTTCAGAGTAACACATTCTACTACTATTCTTTCAAAGTTTATATCCTTGAGTTTTTAAGTTATGTGTACTTAAAGAAGTCTAAAGGAATTAATATCTATATTTTTCAAATTCTGTCAGTACAGTAGAATACTTTCTCCAGTCTCTTCTCAGGTCATCATCTTATTTTGAAACTCAGTTTTTTAATCATGCTTATGAGGTTTGCCCTTAGTTTCTTTGTTCACCATTGTTGCTTGTGTATCACCATTGCTCATTATTGCTCCTTTCCTTCAGGTTTTTTTTTTTTTTTTTCTTTCTTATCCTTCGTTCATTCTGTCAGTGATGGTTTCTGAATAGTATAAGTTTCCAGTCTTCGCACATAATCTATCTTCACTCTTTTTTTTTTTTTTTTTATATGGAAGTTCCCAGGCTGGGGTCAAATCTTCATTCATGAATGATAGTTTTACTAGGTCTTGGAGGTTGACAGTTACTGTCATTTAGAACTTGAATTTTTTTTTCTTTTACCTCCAGTAGCTTTTAGCATTTTCTCTTTGGGTTTAGTGGTTTCCTGTTTTTGTTTCCAAATATCTAAAGGTACATTGTACACTATTTTTTTTTCTTTTTTTCTTTTTATGGCCACACTCACAGCATAGGAAGTTTCCCAGGCTAGGGCTCTAATCAGAGCTGCATACACCACAGCCACAGCAACGCAGGATCCAAGCCACATCTGCAACTTACACCATAGCTCACAGAAATGCCAGATCTTTAACCCACTGAGAAAGGCCAGAAATTGAACCCGCAACCTCCTGGTTCCTAGTTGGATTCATTTCCACTGTGCCATGAGGAGAACTCCATTAAATTAACTTTTTGTATGGGAATAATTTTTTGTTTGTTTTTAGGGCCGCACCTGTGGCATATGGAGGTTCCCAGGCTAGAGGTCAAATTGGTGCCGTGGCCACTGGCCTAAGCCACAGCCACAGCAACGCCAGATCCCAGCTGCATCCTCAACCTAGGCTGCAGCTTTTGGCAGTGCTGGAAACTTAACCCACTGAATGAGGCCAGGGATTGAACCTGTGTCCTCATGGATACTATTTGGGTTTTAACCTGCTGAGCCACAATAGGAATTCTGTGTATGGGGATAAGTTTAAGGTTACTGAGAGTTCCAAATATATATGTAGTACTAACAACATTCTCATACTCTTTGCACAGTTCATGTTTTGTTAACATTTTATCCCATTTGTCTTATGTACACGTTTTCTATCATGTATGAACATAGACACATTTTTTTTCTTAACTATTTGAGGGAAAGTTCATCATGTCTTTTCCTTCTAATACATTATGGTTATATTTCCTAAGAATAGGGACATGCCCTTGTGTAACTATAGTACAGTTATGATATAAATTTACATTTATAAAACAATTTAATCTCTCCATAATACGGTTTTTTTAGTTGACATATTACTATCTTTTATAGCACTTTACTCCTTTAGTACAAGATCCAATCTAGAATCAAGTATTATGTTGATTCTCCAGGTGTCTTTACCCTTCATTAGTCTGGAACATTTCGTCATACTTTTGTTGTCTTTTTTATGACACTCACATTTTTAAAAGTATGATACCCCGACCCTTTTTGTTTAACAGAATATTTTAAATTTGCATTTCTGTAATGTTTTATTGTTATTAGACTGAGGTATTCAGTTTCTTGGCCAGAATATTGAATAGGTGATGTAGTTTCCTTCTTAAGATACCACGTCTGCAAGTATGTGATGTTCATTGCTGGTTAATTATGATTGCCTTGCCAATGTATTGCTTGGTTTGTCTATCATGAAACAAGGTTTTTCTTCTTCAGTGAAATCAGTAAGCACTCTGGTGTGCCACTTGGAATGTGAATATCTTATTGCCTATCAGAATTTAGCATCTATTGAGGATTCTTTCCTGATCCAGTTTTTATCATTATGATTTTTCCAGCTCCTCCTCTCTTCTTATATCTTCAGTTATAGAAAATTCTTAGTCTTATTGTTTATTTGTTTCATTTTTTTTAGCATTGCTTCCTCCCCATTTTGTCGTTATCCTTTAAATTCCTTTTACGCCATATAAAAGCAGTTTATACAGAATATGGATAAACAGTAGACATAAAAATTGACTCCAGTAATAATCCAAGAAATATAAATTAAAATAGTTGGATCCTTTTGTTGCTAGTCTAATAGATTAAAAAATTTCAACATCCAGTTATTGCAAGTGTGTAATAAAATAAAGGCTACTAGACTTTTGAAGAGAATAAATTGTTACAAATCTTTCCAGAGGACATTTTGGTTATGCTTTTCAAAACCGTTAAAATTATACAAATGTTTATCAACCCAGAAACTTTATTTCTTGACATTTACCCTGAGGAAATAATAAAAATATAAGCCCAACTTTATATATAATAGTGTTCACTATAGGAAGAATTGGAAGCACCTGAATGTTGAGCAGCAGAATATAGTTAAATAAATTATGATCTGTAAAATAGAATATTATTTCATTGAAAGTTTTTGTGGTATTTATTGACATAGAAAGGCATTTATGATATTTGCAGAGAAAAATATATAAAAGTATCAAATTATATACACCAAAATATTGGCAGTGATTATCACAGGATCATGAGACTGTTGCTTTTTAAAATTTTCTATTCTGGGAGTTCCCGTCATGCCTCAGTGGTTAACAAATCTGACTAGGAACCATGAGGTTGTGGGTTCGATCCCTGGCCTTGCTCAGTGGGTTAAGGATCCGGCATTTCCATGATCTTTGGTGTAGGTTGCAGACATTGCTTGGATCCTGCATTGCTGTGGCTCTGGTGTAGGCCGGTGGCTATAGCTCCTACTGAACCCCTAGCCTGGGAATCTCCATATGCCATGGGAGTGGCCCAAGAAATCATAAAAAGACAAAAAAATAAAATAAAATTTTCTGTTCTTTGTTATGTATAATATTTTAAGATAAATGCTACGTTTGTCATCAAAATTTTAAATTATAAGATGGTAATTTTTTTTGCTTTTTAGTGCTGCACCTGCAGCACGTGAAAGTTCCCAGCCTAGGGGTCGAATCAGAGCTACAGCTGCTGGCCTGTACCACAGCCATAGCAACGCAGGATCTGAGCCCTGTCTGTGATGTGCACCACAGTTCATAGCAATGCCAGTTTCCTGACCCACTGAATGAGGCCAGTGATAGAACCCACATCCTCATTGATACTAGTTGGATTTGTTTCTGCTGCCCTACAACAGGAACTCCTTAAGATGGTGATTTTTAATTACCATTTCATCCAGATGTTAGAAATGGTATCTTGACAACTTATTTTAAAGGAAAAAAAAATTTATTGTTTTCTTTCTTTTTCAGCTGCCTTGCAGTATATGGAGTTCCTGGGTCAGGGACTGGATCAGAACCACAGTTGCAACCTATACCACAGCTTCAGTAACACCCGATCCTTAACCCATGGTGCCAGGCCAGGGTTGAACCTGCATCATGGTGCTACAGAGACATCACTGATCCTGTTGCACTACAGCGGGAACTCCAGAAAAAAATTTTAATTGGCTGTTTGACATGTAACGTTTTATAAATTTAAGATGTATATTGTATTACAATGATATACTTAAATGTTTATCAATATTATATAATTATAGTACAGTATTGTTGTCTGTATTCATTATATGGTATATTAAACCTCTGTGGCTTCTTTAGTACTCATTACAAGTTTTTACCCTTAAGCACCATCAGTCTTATCTCCCTGGCCCTCTTCCCCTGGAAACACCATTTTACACCGGTTTTTTTTTTTTGACTTTGGTTTGGTTTTGTTTTAAAACTAACTTTATTGAAGTGTAGTTGAGTTAAAATGCTGTGTTAATTTCTGCTATACAGCAAAGTGATTCAGTTATACATTATATACACACACACATTTATTTTCATATACTTTTCTATTGTGATTTATCACAGGGTATTGAATATATCCTGTTCACTGTGCTATACAGTGGGACCTTGTTTATCCTTTTTTTAAAAGTTTTATTGAAGTATAAATAAATATTTATCACAGTCTTATACATTAATGTGCAAGGCTGTGATAATTTCTGCTGTACAACAAAGTGACCTGGTCATACATATACACATACCCATTTTCTCTCAGATTTTTTTCCCATATAGATTATTACAGAATAACAGGTAGAGTTCCCTGTGCTATACAGCAGGTCCCCATTGGCCAAATATTTCAGAGTGCATATGCTATTCCCAAAACCCCAGTCTATCCCCCCTGTCCCATGTCCCCTTTGGCAGCCATGAATTTTTCAAAGTCTGTGAGTCTGTTTCTGTTATGCAGATAAGTTCATTTGCATCCTTTTTAAAAGATTTCACATATAGGTGATATCATAGGATGTTTGTCTTTCATTGTCTGGGTAACTTCACTTAGGGTCATAGTTTCTAGGTCATCCATGTTGCTGCATATAGCATTATTTCATTCTTTTTTATGGCTGAGTAATATTCCATTGTATACCACATCTTCTTTGTCCTTTCCCCTGTTGGTGGACATTTAGGTTGCTTCCATGTCTTGGTTACTGTAACTGGTGCTGCAGTGTATATTAGGGTGCATGTATCTTTTTGAATTATGGTGTTCTACAGATTGATGCCCAGGAGTGGAATTACTGGATCATATATGGTAGTTTTATTTTTAGGTTTTTGAGGGCATATTGATCTCTTATCTGATAATTGGTTTGCAAAAATCTTCTCTCAGGAGGCTGACTTTTCAACTTGTGAATTGTTCCTTTTGCTCTTCAGAAGCTTTTGAATTTTATGTATTGCCATTTGTTGATTTTTGCTTTTGTTGTTTGTGCTTTTGATGACCTGTCCAAAAAATCATTGTGGAGATAAATATCGGTGAGCTGCTTCTCTGTATTTTCTTCTAGGAGGTTTATGGTATCAGGTCTTATATTTTAAGTCTTTGATACATTTCAATTCAATTTTTGTTAAAGGCGTGAGGTAAGGGTCCAGTGTCATTGTTCTGCATGTCTTTTCCACTTTTCCCAGCACTATTCTTGAAAATACTATCCTTTCCCATTACATGTTCTGGCTCTCTTGTCAAGTTATTAGTCGACTGATAATGCTGGGATTTAATTTTGGGCTCTCTATTCTGTTCCTTTAGTCTAGGTATCTTTTTTTCTTTCTTTCTTTCTTTCTTTTTTTTTTTTTTTTTGTCTTTTTTGCCATTTCTTGGGCCGCTCCCGCAGCATATGGAGGCTCCCAGGCTAGGGGTCGAATCAGAGCCATAGCCGCCAGCCTACGCCAGAGCCACAGCAGCGCAGGTTTCGAGCTGCATCTGCAACCTACACCACAACTCAAGGAAACGCCAGATCCTTAACCCACTGAGCAAGGCCAGGAATCAAACCTGCAACCTCCTGGTTCCTAGTCAGATTCGTTAACCACTGAGCCACGATGGGAACTCCTCTAGGTATCTATTTTTGTGCCAGTGCCATATTGTTTTATTATTTTGGCTTTGTAGTTAAGTTTGAAATCAGGAAATGTGCTACCTCTCTCCAACTTTGTTCTTTTTTCTCAGGATTGCTCTATTTGTGTTCTTTTGTGGTTGTACACAATTTTGGGATTGTTTCTTCTGTTTCTGTGAAGAATGGTTTTGGTATTTTAATGGAGGTTGCATTGAATTTGTAGATGGCTTTGGGTAGTACAGCTGTTTTAATAATATTTATTTTTCTGATCCATGAGTAGGTATGTCTTTCCATGAGCCTGGCTAAAGCCTCAAATTTATCAATTTTCTTTAAATAAATAAACCAGCTCTTAGTTTCATTGATCTTTTCTGTTGTTTTTTAAAATATCTTTTATTCTGTGATTTTTATTATTTCCTTCCTTATGACTTTGGGCTTTGTTCTTTTTCTAATACTTTTAGTTAGTAGGTTAGGTTGTTTGAGATTTTTCTTATTTGTTGAGGAGGGCCTGTATTGCTATGAACTTCCCTGTTAGAATTGCTTTTGCAGCATCTCATAGATTATGCATAGTTGTGTTTTCATTTTCATTTATCTTTAGGTATTTTCTGATTTCCTCATTGATCCATTGTTTATTTTATGAGTACTTTGCTTAATATCCACATGTTTGTTCTTTCCCTGCTTTTCTTTATGTAGTTGATTTCTAGTTTCATACTGTGGGGTTGAAAAAATTTCTGTCCTCTTAAATGTGTTGAGGCATGTTTTGTGACTTTGTAGATCTGTCCTGGAGAACTTTCCATGTGCACTTATATGAATGTGTATTTTGCTTTTCTGCATGTCGTCTCATGTAGGTATCAATTAAGTCCAACAGGTCTGTTATATCATTTAAGGCCCCTGTTGCCTTATTGATTTTCTGTCTTGAATATCTGTCCATTGATGTCAGCGGGGGTGTTAATGTCTCCTACTATTATTATATTATTGTTGATTTCTCCCTTTATATCTGTTAGTATTTGCTTTATATATTTAGGTGCTCCTATGGATGTGTATATGTTAACAAGTCTTCTTGTATTCTTCTTTTTATCATTTTATGTAGTCTTCTTTATCTTTCATTTTAGTCTCTATTTTAAAGTCTATTTTGTCTTTAGCACTAAAGTAAGTCTCTCTCTCTTTCTCTTTTTTTTTTCTTTGGTCTTTTTAGGGCTACACCCTTGGCATATGGAGGTTCCCAGGCTAGGGGTCTAATTGGAGCTGTAGCTGCTGGCTTGTGTCACAGCCATAGCAGTGTGGGATTTGAGCCACGTCTGTGACCTACACCATAGCTCACGGCAACGCCGGATCCTTAACCCACTAAGCAAGGTCAGGGATCAAACCTGCATCCTCGTGGATACTAGTCAGGTTCGTTAACCATTGAGCCATGATGGGAACTCCCTGAAGTGAATCTCTTGGAGGCAGTATATTCAAGGGTCCTATTTGTTTTAATCTAGTCAGCAACCTTATGTCTTTTGATCAGAGCATTTAGTCAATTGACATTGAAAGTAATTATTAATAGGTAGTACTTATTGCCAATTAATTACTCGTTTAATCATTGTTTTTGTTGTTCTTTCCTGTTCACATTCTTTCTTTTTTTTTTTTTTCTACCCTTATGTATGATGGTTTTCCTTAGTATACTTTTGTTTCTTTGTTTTTGGTTTTGTGTATTGGTTATAGGTTTTAGATTTGAACCATGGGGTCATATATGTTGACCCATAATTATATCTTCTAGTTTTAAAGTGGTAATCATTTGAAGTTCAAACAGATTATAAAAGATCTATATTTTAAACCTCCATAAACCCCATTTTATGTTTCTAATATCATATTTTACATCTTCATGCTTATCCCTTAACTTTATTTTAGTCATAGTTGCTTTTGTACTTTTTTAATCTTTTAATCTATGTACTGGTTTATTTATGTGATCATTCATCTTTACTGATATATTTGCCTTTTCTATTCAGATTTTCCCTTTCCTATAGATTCTTACTTCTTTTAAATTTAAAGAAGACCCTTCAACATTTCCTTTAGGGTAGGTTTAGTAAAACTAAATTCTTTTAGTTTTTGTGTGTCTGAGAAGTTAAATTAGCTCTCCTTCTATTCTAAATGATAACCTTGTTGGACAGAGGATCCTGGCTTGCAAGTTTCTTCCCTTTCAGCATTTAAAATATGTGATGCCACTCCCATCTGGATTATAAAGTTTCTGCAGAGAAATAGGCTGATAACATTATGGGGATTCCTTTATGTATAACTGTTGTTCTCTTGCTGCCTTTAGAATTTTCTCTTTAACTTCTCCCATTTTAATTATATGTCTTGGTGTTGATATCTTTCAGTTCATTTTATTCGGGACCTTCTGTGCTTCCTGTGTCTGGATGTCGATTTCCTCCTTCGTTTGGAAAGTTTCATCTATAATTTGTTCAAATATATTTTTGGATCCTTTTCTCTCTCTCACTCTCCTTTTGGAACCCCTATAATGTGAATATTGGAATGCTGAAAGTTATTGGAGAGATCTCTTAGATTGCATTCTTTTTTTTTTTTTTTTTTTGGTCTTTTGTCTCTTTATGGCTGCACCCTTGGCATATGGAGGTTCCTAGGCTAGGGGTCTAATTGGAGCTGTTGCTGCCAGCCTATGCCAGAGCCACAGCAACACCAGATCTGAGCCACATCTGCGACCTACACCACAACTTACGGCAATGCCGGATCCTTAACCCACTGAGGGAGGCCAGGGATAGAACCCACAACCTCATGGTTCCTAGTTGGATTTGTTTCTGCTGTGCCACGATGGGAATTCCACATTCATCTTTTAAAGTTTGTTTTTCTTTTTGCTGTTCTGATTTGGTGATTTCCATTATTATATCTTCCAGGTCAGTTTTGTGGTTTTCTGGATCACTTAGTCTGCTATTCATTCATTCTAGTGTGTTTTTTATTTCACCTGTTGAATTCTTCATTTCTGATGGGGTCTTTTTTTATATTTTCTAGTTCTTTGTTAAGATTTTCAGTGTTTAGATCAATTCTTTTACCTAACTCAGTTAACCTTTTTATTACCACATTTTGAATTACTTTGTTATTTATTTTGGTTTCATTATTTTTTCAGGGTTTTTCTCCTGCTCTTTCAATTGAGAGTGGTTCCTTTGCCTCTTCATTTATACTTTATTTTTTTCTGTTTCTATGAACTTTGGTGAAACAGTTAACCTATAATGGTCATAAAAGAGTGTTCTTATTTGGGAGCATCCCTGTGCAGACAGCATTTGCACAGTGCCTTTGGTAGGAGGGCTGGATTTGATGTAGATGCCAGCCACATCTTTCCTGAAGTTATTCTGGCAGCTTTCACCTTGGTAGTGGTTGCAGCTGGAGGTGGTGTGGCTAGAGCTCACTCTTGGTGTAAAACAGAACTTCCTTTCTGCTCTGTGGCTGTCACCTCCCTGTCAGGGGTGGGATCTGTTTTCAAGTTGCTGAAGCAGAAGCCCTGAGTGTCAAGATTAAAATACCTCTGTTCCCTTTAAGTGTGTGTATTTCTCTCTCCCAGAACCGGGGCCTTTGCCTCCAGAATAGGGGAGTGCTGAAGCAAATGTGGCCTGTTCACATATAGAGATTCAGTGTACTTCTTGTGTAGGTGTCTGTGGCTCTTTTCAAGTGCAACCCATGGTCAAGTCTTTTCCCTGGTCATGGCTGTCTCAGATCCAGTGCTGCACTGTGATGTGGACTGAACAGGGCCAGAGCATTTGCTTGGCTTTGGCTGGGGCTCACAGTGAGATGGTCATGGGAAACCCAGAAGCCACTAAAGCAGACTTCTCCCAGCCCTACTTCAGGGGCAAGACCCCTTTTTTTCCCTCAGAGTTGGTTACTTTTCCCAGCTTCCACCATGTTCCATGGGGGGGTGTGGCCTGTGTGGTTTCTCTGTGTTTGGGGGTCAGGGTGTTGAGGTGTGGTGGAATGGCTGTTATCAGATATCTGACCTGCTTTGGTGTCACTTAAATAAGTGCTGATAATATCTACTTCAGTCTACCCAGCCTCTGCCCTGGGACTGGGTTGTCTCTCTTCCCCAAAGTTTGAATCTTTACCCTGGTCCTGGCTATCTTAGAACCACTGCTGAATGATTGCATGGGGTGAGCAGGGCTGGAGTGTTCATTCAGCTTGAGCTGGGGCCCTGAGTGATGCAATTGTGGGAGACTCAGCAGCTGCTAGAGTGGACCTCTTTCCACCCTGCCAGTGATCCTCATGATTGGAGTCTGGGCTTCTCTAGCCTTTTTGTCTGCACCAGGGTCCTCCAAGCAGCCAAGGAGGCTTATCTCCTCCACATAGGTCCCCAGGACTGGGACACCCAGTCTGTGGCTTGACCTACTCACTCTCCAGGCATGTGTTCACCTGTGCAATTTCTCATTTCCTCCGAGTTCCCTCCTAGCAGCACAAATCCCTGCCCAATCCCCTTTCTTCCATTCCTATCTGATTACCTATGTGTCTTCCTCATAGCCTAGGTTGTACAATCCTGTTTCCAGTTTTCAGTGAGAATTGTTCTACCTGTAGATGTTTTTTTCTTTTGTTTTGTTTTGTCTTTTGTCTTTTCTAGGGCTGCTTCCTGCGGCATATGGAGGTTCCCAGGCTAGGGTTCTAATCAGAGCTGTAGCCTCTGGCCTACACCAGAGCCACAGCAAAGCGGGATTCGAGCCGCGTGTGCGACCTACACCACAGCTCACAGCAACGCCGGATCCTTAACCCACTGAGCAAAACCAGAGGTTGAACCCGCAATCTCATGGTTCCTAGTCGGATTCGTTAACTACTGTGCCATGACGGGAACTCCTGTAGATGTATTTTTGATGTGTATGTGGGGGGAGGTGAGCTCCATGTTCTCTTACTTTGACATATTGATCTCCTCTCTTCCATGTTGAGAAATTTTTGATTACTGATTGAATCTCTTTACTCATTTTTAATCTGTTTAGGTTTCCTGTTTCTTCTTGATTCAGGCTTGGTAGGTTGTGTGTTTCTATAAATGTATCCATTTCTTCTAGGTTATATAATTTTTTGGCATATAATTGTTCATTGTAATGGCTTATAATTCCTTGTGTTTCTGTAGTATCAGCTGTAAGCTCTCCTCTTTCATTTCTAATTTTATTTAAGTCTTCTCTCTTTTTTCCTTAGTCTAAGTAAAGGTTTGTCACCTTTGTTTATCTGTTCAAAGAACCAGCTTAATTTCATTGATTCTTTCTGTGTTTTTTTTTTTTTCCTGGTTTCTTTTTCATTTATTTCCACTTTGATCTTTATTATTTCCTTCCTTCTGCTAACTTTGGGCTTAATTTATTTTTTTTCTTTCAAATTTCTTGAGGTGTTTATTTGAGATCTTTCTTATTTCTTAATATATGCATTAGTGCTCTAAACTTTGTTTTTATTGCACCCCCTCAATATTTTGTGTGTTGTGTTTCCATTTTTATTTGTTGCAAGATAATGTTTTAATTTCCCTTTTGATTTCTTTTTTAACCTAATGTTGTTTAGAAGTGTGTTGTTTAATTTCCACATGTTTATAAATCTTTTCACTTCCCTCTTGTTGATTTCTATTTTTTATACCACTGTAGTCAGAAAAGATAAATTGGTATGATTTACTCTTCTTAAATTTACTAAGATTTGTTTTGTCATCAGCATAATCCATCTTGGAGAATGCTCCAAGTGTACTTGACAAGAATGTGTATCCTGCTGCTCTTGGGTGCAGTGTTTGCTCTATTTCTATTAAGTGCATTTGTTCTAAAATGTGGTTCCAAAATTTCCCTGTTGATTTTCTATCTGGACAGTCTTTCTATTGCTGATAGTGTGGAACTGGAGTCCCCTGCTATTATATTGTTGATTTCTCCCTTGAGATCTATTAATATTTGCTTAATATGTTTTAGTGCTTTGGTATTGGGAAGTGTATGTATTATGATTGTTGTATATCTTTGTATTATGATTGTTACATATCTTCATTTTTTTAGTTATTTTTATTTTTTCCTTTACAGTTGGTTTACAGTGTTGTCAGATTTCTACTGTACAGCAAAGTGACCTAGTCACACATATATATACACGGTCTTTTTTCTCACATTATCCTTCATTATGCTCCATCACAAGTGACTAGATACAGTTCCCAGTGCTATGCAGTGGGATCTCATTGCACATCCATTCCAGTGCAATAGTTTGCATCTGTTATATCTTATTGATTTATTGTCCGTTTGTCATTATCTAATGAGCCTCTTTGCCTTTTGTTACTCTTTTTGGCTTGAAGTCTATTTCATTTCATATAAGTATGGTTATACCCACCTTCTTTTGGTGTCTGTTTGCTTAGAATATCATCCATCCTTTCACATTGACCTTACTTGTGTCTTTAGAGCCAAAATAAGTAAAAACTGGAATGATAATCTCTGCACCTTGAATAGTGCTGTGTAATTTTACATAGCTGTCTCAGTATCTATTTGCCCATACAATGATTCCCATTTCCCAGACAGTGACTTCCCCCAGTGTTTCTCATCACATCCTTTGGCTGTCTCTTGCTCTCAACTTAAATGACTCTTCATGCAGATGCTTAAGAATTTATCTATGAATCCATTGCTAAAAACAAACAAAGGAATAATAGGCTAAGTATGTTACTGAACTGTAGGTAAATCTACATCCTATTTTATTTTATACTTACCAACACTAAGCCCAACCTGATTTGTATGTCTTGTTCAGTACCACTAAAAATATCATTTGGACACTAAATGCAGTATTTTACTGTTCACTGAATTCTTTTTTTTTTTTTTTTTTTTTTTTTTTTTGGCTGCACCTGTGATCAAACCCGCACTGCAGTTGTGACCTGTACCATAGCTGTGGCAATGCTGGATCCTTAACCTGCTGCACCACATGGGAACTTTCTGAATTATTTTTTTATGTACTATTTTTTATCTTTATATACATAGGAACTATCAAGAAACCTTGAGCTAAGTACTAACAGTTTCCAACGACAGTTGCTTGCTGAAAGGAAAAGGGCATATGAGGCTTATGATGAAAATAAAGTTCTTCAAAAGGAACTACAACAACTCTATCACAAATTAAAGGTAAGCACTTTATTTTAAATTGCATCATTTCTCCCTTTAATATATTTTAGATGAAAAGTCACATTTTAAAATACTTATTTATATTTGGACCTCTGGTACAATATCATTTACCAAATTTGAATATTTAACATTTGTAAAGAAAATATTTGTTAATATAATCACTTATAGCCAAAAATGAGACATTAGATACACTAATAGGAATGACGTAACTGGAGAAAGTTATAAAATCCTGGAAGGAAGTTATGTGACCTAGAGTTTTTCTGAGTTGCACAGTTGGATAATCTATTGTTCTTCCTTCAATGATACCATGATTGATGATTTTTGAAGTTCCAAATAATGCTCTTCATTTTCACATTGTTAGAAGATGCTTTCAAATTATTTAATTTTGTTAAAGTTGGTGTTCTTAATTCTATCCAGAGGTCATTGATGGGTTGAAATTTTGTGCAAAATTGTTTATGCATTAACTTGCATAGAATTTTCATTTTGTTAATCAGATTCTCAGAGAAAATCCATAGCTGCAAAATGGTCAAGAACACTTGTGTTTGAAAAAGTAGTCTAATTTTTACCTCACTGTTGTTAATTTGGAGCCCACATTTGAGAGTTGCAAACTAAATGATTTGCCTCTGTGAGTAAACCTAGAAGTCAGTTGAAGACAGTACTACCTGTCATGTGAGAGTGGGTAGAGAATGAATTTTGCCTCATTTGTTCTGATTTTCTTTACTGCCAGTGCCTTTTGGATTTTTAAGGAAAATCATCGTTCTACCCTAACCTAAATGTCCTAAAGACCGTCCTTTCTGTAGTTGGTAGTTACAAAGGGAAGCCGAACTTACATATATTCCAGTTTGGTGAGAAAAATACTACTTGACAAGGTGAGGGATTTTGCTTTATTTTAAATTGAGACTCTACATTCTTAATTATATTGGGGTTTTTTTCAGGAAAAGGAGAGAGAGTTGGACATTAAAAACATTTATTCTAATCGTCTTCCAAAGTCTTCTCCAAAGAAAGAAAAAGAACTTACATCAAGAAAAAATGGTATAGTAGTTTTTATTGTTGAAAAACATATTGTTTTTAATAATAAATTAATTTTGAAGTAGAAGGAAGATAAAAGAAAAAATATATTGAAATAAATTTTAATGTCCTTTTAGGTACTTTTCAGAAATCTTTTCACTTTCTCAGTTTTTTCCTCCAAGGTCATTAAAATTATGTTTTTCCTAATTTAAAAATTTTTTCTTATTATAACTTATATTTAAAATTTTTGTGAAAACATAAGCATACCCTAAATAGAGATTATAGTATATAATAAACCTTTATTTATGTATATAACTTATCTTTAACAGTTAAATATTTTACTAATTTTATCTATTTTTCTCCACATTTTTTCTAGAGTATTTTGAAACAAATCCCAGCTGTAATTTCATTTCACTCATAAATATTTTATTATTTTTATGCATATGCTTTTTTAAAAAAACAAAAGTATAACTTCGTCTCTGGAATATAAAAAGTTAAAAACATAAACTTTGTAAAACTTCAATAGAATTTATCCCTCACAGTTGTCCTCAAATCAAAAATTGCTAGTAAATCCTAGAAGTAAAAACAGTAATAGTGAGTAGTCATGGAGCTGAGAAACGTGTGTTATCTCAGTTAGAGGGTGAATTCCATATGTCTTAGCACTGTTCAATACGATTAGAAAAATTCTTTTATAATTTTCATGGTAGCTGCATGCCAGAGTGATATTACAAACCAGTGTACAAAAGGAGTACAAACCAGTGAAGACTTGGAGCTGAAGGAATATCCTCTAACACCACAGACAGTTATGTGTTATGAAAACAAATGGGAAGAACCTGAACGTCTTTCTTTGGTGAGTTTAGCAATATGATGAGGTACTAAACTCTAGGTTTGAAATTATTCCTAAATACCCAATATCAAACTTTTAAAAATTTCAGCAATGAAGCTAGTGTCGCTGTATAAATATGCAACTCACCTTTTACAGAGAAAGAGATAACATCTGTGCATTTTATTAAACTCCTTTGGATTGACTCTTAGTTAACATTGCATCTTTCAGATGCTTTCAGAAAGGTTGGTTGTACTTTCTGGATTGGAGGAAGAAGAAGAAAAAAATGTCTAAGTTTCTTACCTTTTATATCTCCTACCAGATAGTCTCTAAAAACCCTTCTTGCTTTAATGTTTAATAGCAAGTTATAGTAGCTTTCAAATGATTTGTTAGAATTTGACTATATGAATTTTTTTGGCCTCCTTTACAAGAGAATTTTATAGGTTAACTGAATGTTGAGCAAAGTAATTGCAGTGGAATCAGACTTTAGAACATTCAAATTAGAGTGGAATTCAGGGGGATATGTTGGAGCTTCATTTAAAAAGACTCAGTACTGGAAGGTCCTTTCCTCTAAGAGGGTTTTATCTTTAGTATTTACAGTTGAAACTCTAAAGAAAATAAAGTATGAGGGATTCTGTATATTTCATATAATCCCATGTTTTTGTGCCTTGTAAATATCCCAGTGATCCTTAGATCTCTTCCTGTGGTATAAACAGAAAGGATGGGCTCAATTGTTTCCCATTGTACTCTAGTTTTTTGTTTCTTCATTTTTGGTTTCCAATTTGGGTAAGTTAACTGTGTCTGCTAAGTGTGTTTCTTCCTGTATTTATGTATCATTAAGACTAGGTCATGTTAATTTGGTTTTTTTAAAGGTAAAGTGTGGAATAGCAATGTAATTCTTAATTTTAGAAGAGAAGAAAAAAAATTGCCCTTTGTATTACAAGCTTCATCAGAAGCAGCAGCAGTGTGATATAGGGAGAAATGATATGGCTCTGGAGTTAGCACTGCTTTTTAGTTAAATTATGGTTCTGACATTTTAGTGACTTGTGTGACTTCTTGGAGCTTCAGTTTCCTAATCTATAAAATGGGTGCATTATACTTTAGGGTTGTGGAAATAACTAATCATGGAGTTTATAGAGCTCTTAAGACTAATCCTGACTCTTTAAGGGGTCTTGGCAAATGGGGGAGCTGTGTTAAAGCAGAGGCTGTTGCTATTAAAAAGAGACCCAGGAGTTCCCCTTGTGGCTCAGTGGTTAATGAACCTGACTGGCATCTGTTAGGATGCAGGTTCAATTCCTGGCCTCCCTCAGTGGGTTAAGGATCCAGCATTGCTGTGAACTGTGGTGTAGGTCACATACACGGCTTGGAATCCATGTTGCTATGGCCCTGGCGTAGGCTGGCGGCTACAGCTCCAATTGGACCCCTAGCCTGGGAACCTCCATATGCCCTGGGTGCAGCCCTAAAAAGACAGACAAGAAAAAAAAAAAAAAAGTAAAGAGACCCAGAATACAGTAGCTCAAGCAGGATACAAGTTTCTTTCTTTGGTAATATACTGAAGGTCACTCAGTAGTCCAGGATAGGCAGACTTCTTTGTTCCATAGTAGTCACCCTAATCATTCTCTGTCTTGTCGTTCTTCAATCATAAAGAGTGTAATATCATCTTTGTGGTTGGAATTGGCTTACCACACCTGGGAGGAGGAATGCGGAAGTGGAGAGCAAGCAGCTTTTGTTTTTATAAATGTGACCAGAAGTTGCATATGTACTTCCACTCACACCCCACTGGTCTGTCTAGCTGCAAGGGAGGCTAGCAGAGGTGGTTTCCATTTGGGCAGCCCTATGCTCTGCTAAAACTCAAGGGATTCTGTAACTCAAAGGAAAAAGGGGAAAATGGACTCTACCAGTCCACTAATGATAAATTTTACTTTTATTAAGAAAATTACACATACACATGTGAAAGGGACCATAAGAAACAAATTTTAAGCTTTTAAAAAAATTGATTTAAATATAAGATTTATTAGTTGAAGGCTTTGGACATAGTATAAACTCAAAAGATTCACTGCAATTGTCACTGAGGGTGTTATAGTTCAACACTGTCTCTCTCGGCTTTTAATAGGTTATTAATAGCCTTTTCTGGTTAACTTAATTCATCAGATTTTGTTGTGAAATGTACAAAGCAAGGATGCTTCAGATACTTGTCTCTTCAAAGTTTTACATAATGGTTTTGCTTCCATTATATTGGTTCTGATATGTCTTCCAAATGCCTCTTTAAAAACTTTAACTAAAGTAAGACAATAACCTGTGTGCTTTTGAAAATATTTCAAAAGGTGGGTAATTGTGTCTTGCTAAGAAATTGAATATCTAACTTAGTTGGTATTAATGGGGCATAAATCTTTGCTCTTTAAATTGCTTTCCCCCTTTTCCTGCATGTGAACGTGCATTTTTTCAAAAATTGTGTAATAGGATCTGAAATCTCAAAAGGGAAATGATCATGAAGAAGCAGGGATTCTAAACCCAGTTGTGGAAAGAGAAGACAAATTTGTTAAAGATCAAGGACTCCGCATTGTGAAACAGGAGGTTGAGAAGCTGGAGGATGGTAAGAAAGAATTTGTTTAAGTGAGTGATGATGAGTCAGCATTCCTTGGGAATGAAAGGGCTAGATTCCCTTGATATTTTCTAGCTGAACAGTGAATTGATTATACAGAACAAAAAGAGTGATTCAGGTGAGGGGAGTCTATCAAGAGTCACAAACATTTGAATGAACTTACTAAGGAAAGAAAAAGAATAAAGGCGTCAGTTATTATTTGGGGTTTGGGGAAAAAGACAAGTTTACCTTCAGGAAATTCAGATGAAATAGGACTCAGATGAAAGGGGGAAAATTCCTTGTGTATTAACTGAAGCTTGATGTAGAGATAACTGAAAGGCAACCCTATTTTATTGGTTTGACCTTGAGACGCTCTAGTTTATAGACGAGCCCAAACATTAAAATTAATGAATTGGGAGTTCCCGTCATGGCTCAGTGGAAACAAATCCGACTAGGAACCATGCATGAGGTTGCAGGTTCAATCCCTGGCCTCTCTTAGTGGCTTAAGGATCCAGTGTTGCCATGAGCTGTGGTGTAGGTCGCAGACGTGGCTCAGATCTGGCATTGTTGTGGCTGTGGCGTAGGCTGGCAGCTATAGCTCTGATTAGACCCCTAGCCTGGGAACCTCCATATACCGCAGGTACAGCCCTAAAAAGACAAAAAATAAGTAAATAAATAAAATTAGTGAGTTGTGAAGCCTTGAATATATTCCTATAATTTTTCTTTGGTTTTAGTATATAAAATAAATCTTTAACATATTCATCCACCAGTGTGCTAGTGTAGTGAACCAACTCACATAGTTTCAGATATTGGAAATGAAGTTCATTTCCGTTTGGATAAAGTGTCGTAAAGGTATAAATGGGAAGGATCCCACACTCTAATCCTTTGCATGCGTTTTCTTAGTTATATATCAGCTATCTCCAGAGGAATACTTTTTCCCCTCTTAAAGTTAATGGAATGTAAAATCATGACCTAATTGTTGTTTAAATTTGTGTGTATTGTGTGTGTATTTAAAACAATATAGCAGTTGAAATAGAACCCATATTTATATCACTATTGGCTAACGCACAAAGGGAAATGCTTCCATATGTTAAAATATAGAATAGAAAATTGGGTAATGTGGTCAGTTCTGATAACACAACAGGAAAGGGAATAAAGTAGCAGAGGACTATCACTTTGTCATTTTGACCGATATTTTACCCCTGGAGTCAGTGTAGAACAACCTGATGTCAGAATATATGTCATTTACTGAAGTTATTAAATGTGTAGTAGTGTTCTTAGATATTTTAATATTTTTAACCTTTTCATTTAGAAATCCTTAGAAAATTTTAGCAAAGTGGCACTAATGACTAAAGAATCATTTAAGAGTAAGTTGCATACCTCATACCCATACTCTAAAATACTTTCATATGTATTTCTCCAAATAAGGACATTCTCTTTGATTATGCCAGTCTAGTTTTCAGCTTCAGGAAATTTAACTTTGATATAGCACATTTCTCTAATCTGCCATCCACATTATAGTTTTTGTTGGTTGACAAAATATTGCCCTTTATAGTAGTATCTTCCCTCTAGGATGGGATCATGATTGCATTTAGTTCTAATATCTTTTCAGTCTCCTTTAATCTAGAACAACTTCTCAGTCTTAAAAATATTTTGTAAGATTAACATTTGTGAAGAACACAGACTCATATTTTTAAATAGATTTTTCTTATTTGGGGTTTATCTGACGTTTTAATTAGATTGAGGTTATTGCGTCTCCTGTCTGAATACTACATAGGTATTGTGTCCTATGTGTCGTCCTCAGGTTATGACGTACAGAGCTTCGGTTTCTTTTTAAGATAAAAGTCTCAGGGGAGGGAGTTCCCATCGTGGCTCAGTGGTAATGAACCCGACTAACATCCATGAGGATACGGGTTTGATCCCTGGTCTCGCTCAGTGGGTTAAGGATCTGGCATTTCCATGAGCTGTGGTGTAGGCTGGCAGCTGCAGCTCCAATTCAACCCCTAGCCTGGGAATTTCCATATGCCACAGGTGTGGCCCTTAAAAAAAAAAAAAAAAAAAAAAAAAAGATAAAAGTCTTTGCTTCTTCCATCCCAGCACCTTCCTTCAGTGTACAGGAAATACTAGATGTGAAAATGAGGCAAGGGAACCTTCTTTCTCACCACTAAATTGAAGAACAAAATTTTTCTATAAATGTGAATCTTAAATATGTATAAATTTTTTGAAACCCAGAATATCAAGTATAAAAATGAAGCTTATGGTGTCCACCCTTACTGTACTGATCATACAGAAATTAAAGATTATTGTTTTGTAAAAGATGAGAGTAGAGTTTTTAATTTAAAAATATTGACTACTATAAAATGCAATTTTAAAAATTTGATTTCAAACAGAGTGGGAAAGAGAAGAACTTGCTAAAAAGCAAAAGGAAAAGACAGCTTTGTTGGAGAGAGAACAAAAGCCAGTGTTGGAAACTGGAAGATATCAAATGGAAATGTACCAAATTCAGAATATGGATAAACTGGAAGAAGAGGAAGAAGAAAGGCTGAAGAAAGAAATGCTACTTGCTAAACTGAATGAAATCAATAGAGAGCTCCAAGATTCTCAGAATCTAAAATATCCTTCTCTGCCATTGCTTCCCCATTTGGAATCAAAACTGCACTCCCGAGAGAGAAACTCCAGAACATACATGTTCTCTGAATCCTCCGAGACATCTAATGGGCATCATTTGCAAGACATTGGTCTTTTAGCTGCAAAAGGAGATGGTCCGAATCCAGGAGACATCAGCAGCCCAGCCTCTGCGGATGAACTTGCATTTGGTAGCTATGTGCCTTCGTTTGCAAAAACATCAGGGAAGTCAAATCCACTTAGCCAAAAAAGTGGCCTTTTGGATTTCCAAAGAAACAATATAGAGAAAGTTAGTAAAGACAGTGTAGATTTAATCACAAGAAAAGAGAAAAAAGCGAATCTCATGGAACAGCTATTTGGTACCAGTGGCCTCAGCAGCATTTCCTCTAAAAGCAGTGACCCAAATTCTCTGGCTGCCCCCAAAGGAGATTTGGACCCTCCAGATTTTCTCCCTGGGGATAAAAGCAGCAGGGGTAGGGAACATGATGATGATGATGACAGCTTTTTCCTCAGCGAAGGGAGAAGTTTTAATTCGAATAGACACCGGTTAAAACATGCAAACCATAAACCAGCAGTAAAAGCAGTTGATTCTGTAGAAGATGAAATTGAAGAAGTAGCACTGAGATGACTGACTAAAATATATGTTTTTTCCAATTGTAAATATTAAAGTATTTTAATACAGTATTTTTTTATTAAACATTTAGACATTTTAATATTAAAAAGTCCTTGTTAAGAAATAATTTTTAATGTATGAATACAGTGGAAATAAGAAGTAGAAGATCATATCACACCACATAACTAGTTTGCCAAAAATGCAAGAGGTTCTTTTGATTGAGACCAAAAGTAAAGATTTATCTTACTTGGTTTTGACTTTTTATTTACAAATAGGTTTTACCTCTTAGATTAGTGATGGAGGAGTTTCACTCCATTGGCGTCCATGTTCATTTTCTGCTTTATCCCTGTTTATTTTTGGTCCTGTCCTCACTGAATTAAATCCAGTCTTCCTGATGATTGCGGAATGGAAAGTAAGAGTGAGAGGCTCCAATCAGGGCATAGCTCCCGAGAGGCAGGGAATGGTGCCGGGAGCCCTGCCCTCTGACTAGGGGTGGGGGGTCCCTCTGTGCACAGCAAGGCTGAGCTGCTTCTAAGGAGGAAGCGGTGACAGCATTGTGATTTACCACTCTTCTGGAAGTGACCACACTTAGATGCTGCTCCTTCCCAATTTAAATCACTTACCCACAGCTGTGCTGACACACAGTAGACATTTGTCTATTTGCATGGACAGTTGCCTGTCACGGCTCCCAGAGGCTTGGGTACAGTGTAATCACTAATTCCTCTCCTTGACCCCTTACATTTTTAGTATCTCAGTGACTGGATGTGAGATTTCATACCAAATACAAAGAATAGAAGACGTTTCATTCCAGTTTTGCAAGATTTTTCAACACAAGTTTCCAGAGTAATGTAACTTAGAAATTTTAATATGTCCTTTTAAGATGTGAACTTGCTGTCAAACCAAAGAGACAACAGTAACGTGATATATTGGACTTTCAGGACTGATTTTAAATCACCCTCAGTTAAAAGTGCTGTGTAAGATGGGGCTCCTGCCTCGCAGAATAGGGGGAAGAGTGTGTTCTGTTGAAAAGCATTTAGTCTTTGCTCTTTGTAGCTCACTTCAGCTGCAAAGGAATAGATGACCTTGAGTCATGCTGGGCATGACTGGTCTTTGAGAAGCAGTAATATATACCACCAACCAAGGAGAAAACTCTCAGATGAAGAATAGTGGGAGTAGTGTGTCAAGGGAAGAGTAAATAAATGTTGATTGACACTTATACTAAAGTGACCTGTTGTTTTCAAAAATTTACCACGTATTTGCTCATAGATTTTTGATGCCAAGCATACATACCGATGAGGGAACTAGAGTTAACGTTTTATCTTGAGTTCTTATAAGTGCTTATTGAATATAATTTCATAATTATTTGACAATACTTATGTGGTTAGGTCTTTAATTAAAAGATGTGCCACCTAGCATCTTCGAAATTGTGTTCCTCTTACTTTTTGGGAACTGAATCTGCTGCTGAATCGACTCCTGAACTATATTAAATTTTTTAAATAGATTTTTTTATGACTGATATTAACAAGCATTTAGTATGTTGTAAATCATTCTTATATATAAACTACAATATTATTGTAATGCAGTTTCTGATAAATTATGTGATATTAATTTTGTTCATGCTGTGCCCAAAGTATTCTTATTTTTAGGTTTTTGGTTTTAAAGGCTTTTTAAAAAAAGTAAAGCTTTATATTCAGGTCATTTTAATTAGTCTCTTGCTGTTTTCTACCTGATGTTTTTTAGTCTCTATAATCAGTTGCAATCAGACAGAATTATTAAAATAAACCTAAAATTCAGTTGTAGACCTAGAAGCATTATGGTATTAAGCTTTAATTGGAGATTAAAATGTACAGAACAGGCTTTTCTTTGTGACAAACCTTAGTGAATAACTTTTTTTCTAAATGTCAAGTGAAATTTATTTGTACTCAGAACTCTTACTAATAAAATTGTAAAACACACTGTGACTCTTTTATTTGAATGATACCTTAAGTCACATCACAGTGGAAATAGGACCTACAGGGTTTTTATGTCATTATTCATCTTTTTTTTTTTTTTTTTTGGTTCGGTATTTTTAGTTGAAGTAGATGAATTTTCCCTAAATCAGGTTAGTGTGCTTAGTCTTATCAGGTAATTATCGTTTTAATTAATCCTTTTACCCTTAATAGCTATCAATATGGCATATATTGCTTATAATGTAAAAAGTTGGGGTAAGGAGGATTCGATTGAATCATAAACTTATTTCATGGCTGACTCACTGTTTTTCGTATCCTCCTTTCCATCTCATATTCAGACATAGTAAATTTCTGGTATTCCTGGTTGGGTGTCAATTAAGTAGAGCCTGCAAGTCTGCCTGGTGAAAAGAAAAGGGAAATAGGTATTACAGTGACCATGCGGATTTCTTTTTTTAGGATTAAAGAAGTTACCATAAATTGTCAAGAAAGGATCTGCTTTGGAACTTTTTCCTTTTTACGCAATAAACGCCCCTTTAACATTAAAGTCCCCTTTTGTACGATTTGAAGGAACTCTTTTTCAGAAAGAGCATGTCATGTATTCATTCATTAACCCTTTGTTTGAGTGCTTCCTGGGGGTGCCTGGGCACGATGTCAGTGCAGGAGGTAGGACCCTGCCCTTGTGGTGTGGGTGGAGCACGGCAGATGGGCTGCACCCGGGCCCACCCCCCCTCCTCCACCTTCTACCTGCTCCCTGGGTGGTGTTTGCTTCCTTAGTTGTTACTGATCTTTCCTAATACTTCTTAGGGTGGCTGTGAGGAGTAAATTCATTACTTAGAGTAATGCTTTGTCAGGTGCCTAGTGCATTATAAGCACTCAGTAAACATCAGCTGTTGTTATCACAGCTGTTAAGAGTTTCCTTTAGGGAATAATTGAAAAAAGAATCAAGCATAAGTGTGTATATATAGACACATTGACACTATACTTTGAGGAAAATACAGCAAACCTCCAAATTAACCATCATAAAACATCTGTACTAAAATGTATCCTGTCCCTGAGGTCTGCACTTAGAATCGTCCTTTATTCAGCACTAACTATGCAGGATGATTGATGATCTTGTTTCCTAATCTACAGCTACATTTTGGAAAAGTTTTCTAAAGATAAGTTTGGTGACATAAGGAGAGGTGGGAGTTGGCCTCAGAGTAAAAAGACTGTGAAATCCAGAAAACCCAGGACTTTGATTGTATAACGTGACTGACTGTATCCCTGCTCTCTCAATGAGTGCGTCCTTGGGTACAAACAGGATGTGTGTACCCAAGGATACACAAAGCCTCCCTGCTTTTCCCCTGTGTAAGATGGGGCTAATGATAGTTCACACCTCCTGGTTTGCAGATCTTCAATGAGTTGACACATGAAAAAACACTCAGAACCATTTGATGCTCAAACTGTGGGTGATATCTTGAGAAGATAATGGAGAAAAAGGGGAAATGAAGTGGTATTGTTGAATTCTGTGTGGCAGTTGGTGTTTTCATTGGCTTCTCACAAAGTATCTTCTAAAGAAGGCACTTAATGCTCCCATTTTACAGTCGAGACTAACAGGTTGTAATGTGTAAGTGATTGATTACACACGTGATAGACTGACTGCATCCAACAGTCTCAAGCCATCCAAAGAAATAAAATACTTTAGGAAGAGTTTTACATTAGTACTCTCTAAGTGGTTAAGTCACAGAAACCCAAAGAGGACTAGCTTAAGCAAAACAAGGAAATTAATTTTGACTAGAATCTGGAAGCTCAAGAAAGTGTGGTTTGCTCCAGAGGTTACAATAGTAGCGCTTACTCTGTCCACCTCTTAGCCTTGCTGGCTGTCCTTTCCAGATAAACCCTACATTTGCTAACAGTATTGGAATTGGCATCCCTTTGGCTGGCACCCATCTCAAAACAAGAAAATCTTTCCTGTAGTTTGTGTTGTGTGCTCACCTATAGGGCCGGTGGCACCCTGCCTACCCCTCTTCATGGAATGCTCGGTGTTTCTGTGCAATGGGGGAGGCCTTTTCCCCTGATGAAGACATTTTGACATATAAGAATATAACCATATTTCCTCTATTTTCCAACTAATTAAAAAAAATAACATGGAGAGGCTCTTAATGAAATGAGCATTGGTTACTTAACATGCCTTATTCCTAGGGACAAGCCATTTTTGTGATAAGATCAGACTACGCCACAGGGTTGTGCTGTCAAGTTCAATTTACTATTCAAGGTGAGCAGGTCAGCAGTAGGTAAGGTGTGTATGCAAGACATTTAAACTACACTTTAGAGCTCATAGAAAAGGCTTAGAGATTCAGACCCGCAGCTCCGCATACTAAATGCTACATACGTGAAATCCCCTGTAGAAATGAAGATATTCTATCTCAATCCAGAACAACCCCCAAATTAGAAATGGGTAACCAGGGTAGGGTAGCAAGAACACGGGCCTGGGGGTTGGAAGATTGCCACTTACTAATTACAACTTTGGTCAAATAATTGAACTTTTCTTAAGGTTCCTCAGATGTGAAATAGGGCAGATCATATCTTACAAGGTTATTATGAGGATTAATGAGATGGTGTGCTCTTGAGAGATGAGAATAAGAACAGTGTGGCCTGTCAGCAGAGGGAGAGCGTTCCCTAGGCGTATTTTATTTCTGTCTCAACACGCCAAACTTTTTTATTTTATTTTATTTTTTTACAACAGACGTCTGTTAATGTGGAATTTTAAAACCTAAACATGTTGTTTTGCCCTATAATCAGCCATGTTTGAAATGGCTCTTGTCTTCACAGACCCACGCAGAGACTAGTCTTGCAGAGAAGGTGCTTGGCTGCTTGTTTCTAGAACTGTGGGGGAAGCAGTTTGAAACACATCGTTTTGCTTCACCAGCCGTTTCCATGGAGGAGGAATAGATGGAAATCAGGAGCCCACATTGTGGTCTGAAGTCAGGGCACTGACGCTCAGCGTGCAGGCTCCCTGCTTCAGAGCTGGGGTCGCCCAGAATAACACGGCCAAAAGCAGCTGCCTTTCCTCTCTCATTCACTGACCTGAATATCAAATTTCAGAATTCCTGTCCCAGTTGGTATTGATCCTGGCTAGACATACTTTTCACACAATCTATATATAACAGTACGTCGTGGCTTTCAGATTTTTTTCATCCTGATAAAAAAGAACTCAAGAGTTAACCTACATGGGCAGTCATGGATACTGAAAACTTCTGGGTACAACTGATGGAAGTCTTTTTTTCTTCTCTAAGAACTAGCCCCCCATCTTAAATTTAGCTTCTAATTTCAATAACCTGTAGTATTTACTCCCATGAGCACTTAGAGAGGAGTTCCTTGAAGTAATCAGCCAAAGCTGTTCTTTATCTAAGATATTTTCCGTAAAGTGTAATCAGCAGAACCAAAGAACAGAAGCAGGGAAACAGTTAATGTTATCACCTCCAACATTATCAGTGGGGCCCATGACTCTGAAATCCAACTTCATAATAAATAAGTAACCTTTGGTCAAAGCAGGAAATGGCGCTTTCCTGGACAGTAACCATGGTTTTCCTTTTTAAGAACAGATTCAGCATCATTCATTCATTTATTCATTTATTTATTTAGGGCCGAAGCTGCGGCATATAGAGGTCGCAGGCTAGGTGTCAAATTGGACTACAGCCGTCAGCCTACACCACAGCCACAGCAACGTGGGATCCAAGTCGCATCTGCGACCTACACTGCAGCTCACAGCAATGCCAGATCCTTAACTCACTGAGTGAGGCCAGGGATCGAACCCACATCCTCATGGATACTAGTCAGATTCATTTCCACTAAGCCACCAAGGAAACTCCAGATTCAGCTTCATTTAAATAGACAATCGTGCTTTCTACTTGAGGCAATAGTTCTCATGTGTGTGCTCACCGCCCACGCCCCCAGAGCTGCAACAGTGTCCCCTAGGAACTTGTTTGAAATGCCAGTTCTTGGGCTCCACCCCAGACCTCCTGAATCAGAAACTCCAGGGATGGGGCAGGCTGTATTTGAAGAAGCCCTGCAGCGGATCAGAGTGCAGCTCAAGTTTGAGAGCCACTGCTCTAAGATAACACTCGTAGGTGGTGGTGGTGGGGGGTGGGGGGTCAGACAGAAGTGGTTTCCCGCAGGACTTGAGAAATCCAAATCTAACGCTTGGGGGTCCAGTGTGCAGGTGCAGGATACGGACCCACCTTTGCCCCCTCACACTGCACACTGTCTAGACTAGAAATAAGCCACTGTCTCTTTTATGTCTGTAACCAGATATGGTCTGTCAGCTCTCTCTGGTTAATATCAGAAGATTTAAACTAGTCAGGAAAGAAAAATGCTATTGGAACCACCAGAACCAAAAAATTGTTTAGTTCATGGAGTTCCCTGGTGGATCAGTGGTTTAAGGATCCAGTGTTGGCACTGTTGTCGCTTGGGTTTGATCCCCAGCATGAAACTTCTGCATGGGCATGGCCAAAAAAAACCCTGGGTAGTTAATATGTCATTCCTCTGTCATAGCCTTTAACCCCTAAGCTTCCAGAAAAGCCTTCAAGACATCTTATAGGACTCCCTGAAGGAAAACTAATCAATACGGTTTAAATTTGATGTTCTTTGTGAACATGCATTTGATTATAGCAACAAATTCCTTAAATTTGCAAGCTCAGCTTTTTCAGTGTTCAAGATGTGTGTATTTACTAGTAATTTCTGTGCCCAAGGTTTAAGAAATACTGAATTATCTGAAAGAGGAGTTCCCATTGTGGCACAGCAGAAATGAATCCGACTAGGAACCATGAGGTTGTGGATTCAATCCATGGCCTCGCTCAGTGGCTTAAGGATCCGGCATTGCCATGAGCTGTGGTGTTGGTCATAGACGCAGCTCGGATCTGGCCTTGCTGTGGCTGTAGTGTAGGCCGGCAGCTATAGCTCCAGTTAGACCTCCATATGCTGCTGGTGTGGCCCTAAAAAGGACTATATATATATAATATACACACACACACACACACACACACACACACACATATATCTGAAAGAAATTAACCTATATACAGGGAATATGTTAAATAAAAGAAGATTTTGAACTAAGCATTCAGATTTCTCATGTGTCCATTCCTTAGCATCAGTGAAGACAGATGTATATAAACAAGAATGCCTATACACATTCAGGCGAAGTTTTTATTTATAGACAAAGTAGGCCATGTGCTCACGAGTTTGGATTTTGTTTGCTGTACAAGGTCTCCATCTGTCTTTCTCTGGCTTCCTTGAATTATGCATTAGCCCCCCCAAAACCCATCTCATCTAGGACAAACCTGTTTTCCGTGTAATCTGTTATAAATAGCTATATATATACACAGATAAAGATGGGACCAACATGTCTGGACTTGTAAAACAGTGGTGGTGATTCTGGGGTGTGGGGACTGGCAGTTGGAGGCAGTGGTGATGAAATTAGCTATTTCCAAACGTGTACTCAAGAGAGATATATTTCTGCAGGGCTCGGTTCCCTGAAAACTTTTCACCACTAGAAAATGTACATTTAGATAATCCATTGAAAATGTAGTGAGGCTTCAGGTTTGAATCTATCTATAAAGCTATGATTATTTCAATGTAATTTTGATCCTGGGACTAGCAATCTCTTAGAGTAGTTAATATACTGGTTCTGACACCCTACTGCAGTCATAGCTTTTCCAATTTCATTGCTACTTGGCTTATTGATAACTGTGTTCTAGAGTAGAAAGTTTTTTTTTTTTTATTTTTTTTATTTTTTAAGAAAATCTTCCCTTTTAGGAGTTCCCATCATGGCTCAGCAGAAATGAATCTGACTAATATCCATGAGGACGCAGGTTTGATCCCTGGCCTTGCTCAGTGGGTTAAGGATCCAGTGTTGCTATGAGCTGTGGTCTAGGTCGAGGTTTTGGCTCAGATTGTGCATGGCTGTGGCTGTGGTGTAGGCTCAGATTCGACCCCTAGCCTGGGAACTTCCATATGCCATGGATGTCGCCCGAAAAAAAAAAAAAAAGGAAAAATAGAAAAACTTCCCTTTTGCTCCTGCGGCAGTAATTCTCATTTTCAGCTGTGGCTTAATTTCTCTTTCTGTCTTTAAGTATCTTTTTGATTAACTGCAAAGTTTGATGGAGACCAGTAGCATAATTAAATCAGTGCATATTGTCAGCTGGGTCTTTCCTGAGCTGCTGAGAGGTTGCTAGGAAACTCTCTTAAAGGTACAATTGCCTTAACTGCAAAACCCCAAATGCCCAAATAAAATTTTTATTAATTCATAAAAATACAGGCAGGGATTACATTTAAATTTATAGCAAGATGAGCACTACATATCTCTGGATGCTTTCAGCTTTACAGAAATGCATTTAGATCCACTTACAAAGAATGTGCTTTGAATAACAATTTAGTGGTTGAGAATTACTCACTTTTTTTAGGGAGAGTATTTCTCTGTGTTATACAACTTGTATGGATTTAGAACTGAAAGAATTCTGAATTTTAAATTACCACTAGGAAATACAGCTTGATGGTGCCTATAGTGCTTCAGAAACCCTATTGTGGTTATTATGATTATTATTTGTCAGTTTTTTCAAGTTCATAAACGTGCCATCATCTCTGGTTGATTTAACAAAACAAAATCAAGAAACTTACAAAGAAAAACAACTTCATCTGCAATAGTTTGATGTAACGTGGACAGTTGTTTCAGAGGTTAAGTTCTAGCCAGTGGCTTTAACTGATTGACATTTCTTCTAACAATTGCTTTATGGCTGCAAATTATTTTGATAAATCTACTCACTGCCCATCATCCAGGTGTTCATTTATTCATTCATTGAACAAGGGTTTGTGGACCTTCTCTTATGTAAATTGCAATTTACTAGAAGTCAAGAGAATTTTAAGATGACAGTTCTATACTAATGTGGAGAATGGATTAAAACATACAGGAATTGCAAATAAGAAGTAATGAGAGAATGACATCACAAAGACGGTCCTTCCTGACTTGGCTCCTCTTCCCAAGAAGAACAACAGACAACTATGCATGTACAGACACCACTGAGAGACTATCAGGACACAGGAGTTAGGCTGAGACACCTCCCGCCCCACACACACCCAGAGAGACTGCAGTGAAGGGTGAGGGGAACAGCGGCACACTGACTGCAAGGCCCTTTCCCAAGGCCAGCCCGGCACCACTCCCACGGCTCCTCCTGTGGCAAAAGAGGGCCCAGCAATGACATCCAGCACCACCAGCAGTTGTGGGTCACTTCCCGGGGATCACAGGAGCACCTGCGGGCTCAACCACTGGGCATCTGATGGCGATGGAGGAAGTAGGGGCGGGGTCTTCCAGCAAGCAGCATTCAGAGCTGGGCAGACTGAGTGTCCACCTGCAGAGCTCCAGCAGGAAACCCAACCAGCATCTCTGCTCACCTGCAGCCCCATTTGGCGGCACAGTCTGGCGAGGAAACTCGGTGACCTGCAAGCCTACCTAATTCAGGTCTTCAAAGGAAGAGATCTGCCAGCCCAGGAGCCTGCTCCTGCCCATTTCAGTGGCAGAGCTGAGTCACAGCCCCGCCGGCTGCAGGTCACAGGGGCTCTCAGCCCCTCCCAACCAGAAAGCCCCTGCAGGAAAATGGGGCAGTTGCCTGAAGTGGGCTCTCCCAGTCCCACCCAGGAAGAAGTCTGGGTCAGAGCCCCCCCACCCATGGAGTGTGGGCCCTAGACCCATCTGACAGGAAGGGCTGACAAGAACACCTGGAAGCTGCACAACCCAGCAACTCCTGACCTGGCGGGAGGGCGGGAGAGTGGGCAGAACTGGTGGCCCCCAGAGCTGTCGGTAGCACTGTCCAGCCACTGAGAACTGGGGCACAGGCAGGCTTGAGTCCAGAGCACTCATGGCCTTGGAGATACTCAGTTGATGAGTCTGAGAAGGGAAACTAAGTATCCTAGCCCCACTTCCAGCTGAAGATAGCCTTCAGCCCACTGACCAGGGACTGTAACAGGGCACATGGGGAGCTGAGAGCCCAGCCAACAGCCCTGCTGACAGTGGCACTTGAACAGAGAGCCCAGCCGTGGCTTTCCCCGTCTGCGGGGCCAAACCCGTGGCCTCTCCTGACCAGGATATTCAGCCCACACGCTTGCCTGAGGTGGGTCCCCAAACAATGAGCCACCCAGGCCCTGTGTCCAGTCCTGTGACCCCACCAGGGATGGGAAGCTGATTCCTAGCCCCACCTACTGCTGAGGACACTACCTGGTCCAGACTCTCTAGGAATTTTGACCAGAGACTCCAGGCAATAGCAAGGCCATCCTATAGGCTCACTTGGGCAGAGGACCAAGTCAGCAGTCCTATCCGGCTGCTTCCAGCCAGCGGCACACCCCACCAGTCCCGGCCTCAGAACTCAAATAGCTGCCTCGGCCAAAAACAGACCCTAAAAGCAGGCCCTGCTGCCCAGGGACGTGACCAGCAGAAACATCCAGAAACCCAAATTGAGCTGACTGGTGAAGAAGTGGTGATACCAAAGCGAACCTGCAAAGTCAAAGTCAGGAAGTGGATACCACTTACTCAAATGCACGGATAACCAATGCAAGGAATCAGGGATCACACACACACACACACACACACACACAATCAAGTAATCTGACACCACTCAAGGAAACCAATAAGGTTCTAACAAATGACATTAACAAAATGGAGATCTATAAATTGTCGAAGAATTCAGAAGTTCATCAAAGAAATAGAAACCGTAACAAACAGAAATCCTAGAGCTAAACAATGCATTAACTGAAGAATTCAATAGAGAGCTTCAAAAGCATATTCGACCATGCAGAACCAGGAATCAAAAATCTGGAAGTAGGAAAGTAGGACTTTTGAAATTATCCACTGAGGGGAGCCAAAAAAAAAAAGGAATGAAGAAACCCTATGGGACTTATGGGACAAAATAAAAAAAAAAATCCCAATATTCAAATTATGGGAATTCCAAAAGAAGAAAGGGATAGAAAGTATATTTAAAGCAATGATGGCTGAAAAATTTCCAAGCCTGTAGTGAGAAACAGACCCCCACATCCTAGAGGCTCAAGGGACCCCAAATAGTTTGAATCCTAATAGGCTACAGCAAGACACATTTTAGTTCAATTGTCAAAAGTCAAAGTGAAAGTTTTTTTTTTTTTTTTTTTTGCTCTTTAGGGCCATACCCATAGCATATGGAAGTTTCCAGGCTAGGGGTTGAATTGGAGTTACAGCTGCCAGCCACAGCCACAGCCACAGCAACATGGGATCCGAGCCATATCTGCGACCTATACTACAGTTATGGCAACACCAGATCCCTGACCCACTGAGCAAGGCCAGAGATTGAGCTTGCATCCTCATGGATTCTTATTGGACTCATTTCTGCTATACCACAATGGGAACGCCCAAAGACAAAGAATTTTAAAAGCAGCAAACAAGGGAAACCCCATAAGGCTATGGGACAAATTTCTCAACAAATCAACAGAGTGAAAGGACTATGGAATGTGAAAAAAATATTTGCAAATGATATATCTGATAAGAGGTTAATATCTACAATACATAAAAAACTCATACAACTCAATAGCAAAATTCAAATAATTTGATTTAAAAATGGGCAAATGACCTGAACATTTTCCTAAAGAAGATACGTAAAGCAAACAGGTACATGAAAAGATGCTCAACATCACTCATCATCAGGGAAATGCAAATCCAAACCACAGTGAGATATCACCTCACACCTATTGGAGTGGCCATCATCAAGAAGATAAGAAATGACAAATGCAGGCAAGGATGTAAAGAAAAGGGAGGCCTTGTGCACTGCTGGTGGGATTATAAAATGGTACTGTCACTACGGAAAACAGTGTGGAAGATCCTAAAAAAAAATTAAAGACAGAACTACCATATGGGCCCCGGCAATTCCACGCTGGGGACTACGTCCCAAGAAAATGAGAATACTGACTCAAAAATATAGCTGTACCTCCATGTTCATAGCAGCACTATTCACAATAGCCCAGGCATGGAAACAACCCTACTGTCTTATCAACAGATGAATGGATAAAGAAGTTGTGAGATACACACTATTCAGCCCTAAAACAAGAAAATCCTGCCGTTTGCAACAACATGGATGGGCCTTAAGGGTATGACATTAGGTGAAATTAAGTGAAATAAATCATATAAAGACAAATACTATATGATCTCACTTATATGTGGAATTCAAAACAAAGTCATAGAATAAGATCCTACCCCAAAGAAGGCAGGATAGGCCCTGGGGTGGGTTGGTGGGCAGGTTGGAGGAAGGTAGTCAAAAACACAAACTCCTAGGAATTCCTGCTGTGGCTCAGCAGAAATGAATCTGACTAGCATCCATGAGGATGCAGTTTCGATCCCTGTCCTCACTCAGTGGGTGAGGATCCAGCATTGCTCTGAGCTGTGGTGTAGGCCAGAGCAGCTACAGCTCCGACTGGACCCCTAGCCTGGGAACCTCCATAAGACACGGGAGTGGCAAAAAACAAAAACAACAACAACCAAAAAACAAAAACAAAAAACCCCCACAAACTCCTAGATTATAAGAAGCATTCAATATGAGGGCACATAAAATCTGATGCCTATAGCTAACGTTGCTATATATTATATATGACAGTTTTTAAAAAAGCTCTAATAGTTCTCATCACAAGGAAAACAATTCTTGTCTTTTTTTGCTTTTTCTTTTTTTGAGTCTATATCAGATGAAAGACATTCCCTAAACTTGTTGCAGGAGTCACTGCACAATATATAAGTTAATCCATCATGCTGTACCACTTAACCTTATACAGGAAGGAATGTCAATTATATCTCAATAAATCTGAGAAAAATAGAAATAACAAGAGAAAGAACCAATGGGATACACTATTGATGAACTGTTGAGTTATTGCTGAGAAGGAATTGACAGCACGTGGTAATTCATTGGGTATGGGGGAGAGAGAAGAGGCCTGGAGTAACTGACGCTATGAGAGTGACATGGCCTGATGGGGACTATGACAAGAGCAGGTGTGGGAGGTAAAGGGGGATGGGGAGCTGCAGTTTAAGCTGTTGAGTCTGTCATGGGTTGTCCATATGGGCATGTCCAGCAAGCAGAAGGAAGCTCCACACCTGAGATACCGATCTGGGACTCAATCGCACATGTAGGGAATTTGTAGCCCTGCAGAAGATTATCAACTGTGTAAAAGGTATAAATAGAAATGTCTGGGAGTTCCTGCTGTAGCACAGTGGGTTAAGGAACCAACTGACTACAGTGTCTTGGGTCGCTGCAGAGGTGTGGGTTTGATTCCCAGCCTGGCACAGTGGGTTAAAGGATCTGGCATTGCTGCAGCTGGGGTGTAGGTTGCAGCTACGGCTTGGGTTCAGTCCCCGGCCAAGGAAATTCCATGTGCTGTGGGGGCAGCCATTTTAAAAAATGTCAATAATAGCAAAGAGATGATTTTATCAATTTCTTTAAAGACCATTACTCACTTTTAATTCTGTGTTTCATAAATACCTAAACTGTACAATTAATGAAACTGCTGGATCTTTCTCCTTTCTTTTGCCCTTCAAATCCTTCAAGGTTAGAAATGTATTTTTTTTTTTAAAAAATAGGAGAGGCTATCACTTTTTGAACATTTTCATGAAGATGAATTCTCTGATTCTCAAAAGGCTTTTGATCCATAATTGTTTGCCTCTGCTAAACTTTCCAAGAGGGATTAACAACATTTGTTTTTTTTTAATGCAGCCAAAGAAACGAGTTTATTGAGGAAATAGGCAATACAGATAGGGAAAAAAAATGGTGTGTGTGTGTGTCTGTTTGGGACTTTGTATCTTGTTCTAATGATCTGCCTTTTCTTACACCAGTACCACAGATTTTTATGGTTGATTCTTCTTTTTTAATTTTTATTTATTTGTCTTTTTAGGGCTGTAACCACGGCTTATGGTGGTTCCCAGGCTAGGGGTCCAATCGGAGCTGGATTGGACAGCCACAGCCACAGCCACAGCAACATGGGATCTGAGCCACGTATGTGACCTACACCACATCTCACAGCAACGCTGGATCCTTAACCCACTGAGTGAGGTCAGGGATCTAACCTGCGTCCTCATGGATGCTAGGTGGGTTCATTAACCACTGAGCCATGACGAGAACTCCACATCTTTTTTTTAAATTAAACATTTCACTTGCATAATACACTCTATGGTTCAAAAATTAAAATATGACAAAGTACATAGTATCCCAACCAATTACACATGCATACATATAACTATGAGACTCCTTCCAGAGTTTATGCAAATGCAGGCAGTATGAATTCTTGTTCTTACACTTTGTAAATATAGCATATTTTACTCACTACTGTTTATCTTATTTTCACTTAATATATTTTTTGGTGATTGTGATGGTTGGTTTTACACGTCAGTTTGGCTAGCTGTGGTACCCAGTTGTTCAATCTAGAGAACACCATATGAGGGTGGAGGCAGATACTGAAGTGGTGTCTACAAGTCTAGAACTGGCAAGGATTGCCAGCAAGCAGTAGAAGCCAGGAGAAAGGCATGGAGCAAGTCCTGCCCAGGAGCTTCAGAGAGCAGTGGCCGTGCTGAAACATCTTGATTTTAGATTTCTCCTTTCCAGAACACTGAGAGTATTTATTTATTTGTTTATTTATTTATTTATTTATTTTTACAGCCTCACCTGTGGCATGTGGAAGTTCCCAGGCTAGGGGTCAAACAGGAGCTACAGCTATAGGTCTACGCCTTGGCTTGTGGCAGCGCCAGATCCTTAACCCACTGAGCAAGGCTATGGATCAAACCTGCATCCTCATGGAGACTATGTCAGGTTCTTAACCTGCTGAACCACAACAGGAACTCCTCTGTTGTTTTAAAAACACCTGATTGGTGGTTATTTGTTACAGCAGCCCTGAGAATCTAATACAATGATATTTTTACATTATTACATAGAAAGCATCCTTATTTTTAAGAAGTAGCATCATGGAGTTCCTGCTGTGGTGCAATGGGATTGGCAGCGTCTCTGCAGCTCCAGAATAGAGATTTAATTCCCTGCCTGCACAGTGGGTTGAAGGATCCAGGTTGCTGCAGCTGCTGCATAAGGTTGCAACTGCGGCTCAGATCTAATCTCTGGTCCAGGGAACTCCATATGCTGCAGGTGAACAAAAAAGAAAAAAATAGGAGTTCCTATAGTGGCTCAGTGGTTAATGAATACCCGACTAGCATCCATGAGGACTTGGGTTCAATCTCTGGCCTCACTCAGCAGGTTAATGATCTGGGCGTTGCCATGAACTGTGCTGTAGGTTGCAGAGCTATGGTGTAGGTCGCAGACACGACTCAGATCTGGTGTTGCTGTGGCTACAGCTCTGATTTGACCTCTAGCCTGGGGACCTCCATATGCTGTCGGTGCGGCCCTAAAAAGATAAAAAGAAAAAAATAATAAAATAAATAAAAATATCTTCACAGTACTCCACTGTTATGAATAACCAGTTAACTTCCTGGTCCTCTTATTGATGGGCATTTGTATTTTCCAATCTTTGCTATTACAAACAATACTTCATTGAATGACTTTGAATGACAGCTTTACATCGAAATATATCTGCAGGACAAAGTCCCAGAAGAGGAACTAATGGGCCAGAAGATACATCGTTTGTTTTGACAGATACTAGGGTATTACCCTCTGTGGTTTTAATTGATTTACACACTCATCAGCAATATAAGTGCCTGTTTTGCCTATTTGAAAATATCTCAATCTGCTTTTCATTTGCATTTCCCCTCCCTAAGTGTGGGATTGTGTTTAAGAGCCATTTACATTTCTTTTTTTGTTTGTTTGTTTGTTTGTTTTTTTGGGGGGGTTTTGTTTTGTTTTTTTGCTATTTCTTGGGCCGCTCCCATGGCATATGGAGGTTCCCAGGCTAGGGGTCGAATCGGAGCTGTAGCTGCCAGCCTACGCCAGAGCCACAGCAACGTGGGATCCGAGCCGCGTCTGCAACCTACACCACAGCTCACGGCAACGCCAGATCGTTAACCCACTGAGCAAGTGCAGGGACCGAACCCGCGACCTCATGGTTCCTAGTCGGATTCGTTAACCACTGCGCCATGACGGGAATTCCCCATTTACATTTCTGAACTGCCTGGTCATATATATATTTAAAAATTTTTCTATTAGGTTATTCATCTTTATTTCTCACGTTTATTTATATAGTAAAGAGATTAGCTCTTTACCTATGATATGACTTGAAAACTTTTTCTTCCAAGGTATCTCTTATCTTTTGATTCCCTTAAGTGTTATTTTTTTCTTTTCATCATGCATAATTCATTTTATGTAAAATTTATCAGTCATTTATTTTGAATCACTGTAAGGTTAAATTAGAATTCTTCTTTATTTTCAGCTTACAATTTTGTGGTCTTATTTTGTATAGAATGTATACCTGTATGTACTCTGAGATATGATTGCAACTCATTTTTTTCCCCCAAATGGCTATCCAGTGATCTTGACACTATTTGTTAAAAGCTCATCTTTGGATTTTGACTTGAAATTCCACCTTCAAAATAATTCCACTAAATTATTTTTATGTATTTGGATGTATTTCTAGTACTTCTATTCTGTTTCTTTGGTCATCTGTCTATTCATTTCCTAGTATTACAGTGTTTTAACTTTCAAAACTATAAAATATATTTTAATATCTAGTGGTAGTAGGCCCTCTACCCCCTTATTCATCTCATGTTTTTCAGAGTATTCCTTGATATATATTGCTTTTTGCCTTATATAATTTAGAGTCATTTTGTTAGTTTTTAAAAATACTTTTGGGTACTTTTTATTAAAATTGTATTAAATTATACTTTTATAAATTTGGCTGACTTTTCTAAGAATATAGTTTTGTTTCCATTTGTTCATTTTTTTGTATCTTTCATATGTTTTAAAATCTCATTGTTATTGTTTTTGTCTAGGTCTCACACATTTCTTGTTAAAGCACTCCTAGGTTTTTAATCTTTTTGTTGCTGTTGTAACTAGCAACTTTACTTTCTTCATATTTTTATCTAATTACTATCTGTATGTGTAAAAGCTACTCTTTAAGTTTTCAGGCTTGTGATAATTTTGTTAAGGGTAGTGTTGCCTCCTTGTTTTCATTCCACCTCTATAATTTCTTTCTCCTGGTTGATTGCATAGGCTTCTTCCTCAAGCACAATTTTATATAATAGTCATAATAGTACTCATACTTGTTTTGCACATAATTTTTGGTTGGACGCTTCTTTTGTCTTTCCTTTAGCATGATTCTGACTTTTGGCCTGGAATAGATTTATTTTATCATGGTAAGCAAATACTATTTTCCCTTTTACTTGAGGGTTTGTAATCAAGAATGATTGTCCAGTTGTTTTCCAAATGCTTTTTTTGTGACTATAGGTAGGATTATGATTATCTCTTCAGGTTTAATAATGTGATGAATTATATAAGTATTTTCATTCTATTTCTCCTTGTAGGTTCTGTAATTTTTGCTTTATAAAATTTGCAGCAGCATTAGTTGGTGCATGAAAGACTCTTAACTATATAGTCACCATGAATTGTGCCCATTAGGTTTAAGAAAACCCATTTTTGGGTGTATTGCTTACTGCTTTTTGGTATGAATTCCATTTTTTTTGATATTAACATCCTTACCCTATTTTTATTTTGCAAGTGTTTACTTAATATTTATTTTGAAACTTTCTAGATCATTTTGTTTTAGATATGTCTCTTGTATAAATGTCTTTCATTATGTGGTTTATTTTCTTTCTACTTGCATAGGCCGCTGTGTATTTTTTTCTGACATTAAGAAAGGTTTCTGTGGAGTTCCCATTGTGACTTAGTGGAAAAAAACCTGACTAGTATCCATGAGGAGGCAGGTTTGATCTCTGGCCTTGGTCAGTGGGTTAAAGGACCTGGTGTTGCCATGAGCTGTGGTGTAGGTTGCGTATTCGACTTCGATCTGTTGCTGATCTGATCCCTGGCCTGGGAACTTCCATATGCCACACCTGCAGCCCTAAAAAGGAAAAAAAAAAAAAAAGGTTTGTGGGTTTTTTCTCCTACTGCCTAATACCCTTACTCAGTCTTCTACTACTTTGGACAATATCTGTTAATTTCCTACCCAGCAGGGTTAAGAATCAGCATGTTCCTTTTGTCTGACCCCTTTTCTCCAACAACACATTTTAGCTCATAATATAATCTTCTTTGTGTATTTTTTTTTTTTTGTCTTTTCTAGGGCTGCTTCCTGCGGCATATGGAGGTTCCCAGGCTAGGGGTCTAATTGGAGCTGTAGCTGCTGGCTTACGCCAGAGCCACAGCAGTGCAGGATCCGAGCCTCGTCTGCGACCTACACCACAGCTCACAGCAACACCAGATCCTTAACCCACTGAGCAAAGCCAGGGGTCGAGCCTGCAACCTCATGGTTCCTAGTCGGATTCGTTAACCACTGTGCCACAATGGGAGCACCTGTATATTGTTAACTATTATTATATTTCTACTTCTTGGGTCATAAGCTTTAAATTATATATTCTAACTTGATTACAGATGAAGAAATCAGGTTCTATGATAGCTCCTATTTTTCCCTTCTTTTCTCAAGTTTTATTCATTTTATAATTTCCATAATATCAGAACATGAAACATTTACACACTCTTCCGATACCATCTTCTGCATCTGCCTTAGTCATAGTGCTACCAAGGTTACATATATTCTGCACTCAAGGGCCACAGTTCTTCCATGCTGATACTCAGTGGAGTTCTTATTGCCTTCTGACTGGCACACTGGGTCCCAGATAACACCCTGAGGGTAAACATTCCAGAACCATTCTCAACCCGCCTTGTGCTCCTGAGAAAAGGAGTAAGCCTGAGACAAGAGCTGGTGTACAAGTAGTTTATTAGGGAAGTGACACCAGGAGAAGGAGTGAGAGACCAGGAAGAGTGACACAGGGAAAGGAGGGACACTTAAGGTGACGTGTCATGGAGTTGATGATCATTATGTGAAGATAGTCCTTGATCCCATGAGGACATTCTGAGGACTGTACTCTGTCATGGAATTGTCTCCCCAAAGATCAAGGTAAGAAGTAGTTCCCCACTGAGTCCAATCCCCATTGGCTGAAGCCTTAACTTCCCTACATGTCTGGTTGAGAATCCGTGAGTGCTGATATGACCCACTCTTGAGGTGCACGGCTATCAGCACAAAACAGGCACAGAACAAGCCGTGTGGAAATATTTGCCACAGAAATAGACGGAATCAGAGGTGAAACCAAGAAGGATGTGAGGTACGCAGGAGGCATCTGATGTAATTTAACTTTTCTGAAATTGAAATTTGAATTGTCTCTTTGCCTTGAAGTTTAAGATTACTGAATATTTCTTTTTTGTCCTTTTGTCTTTTTAGGGCCACACCCACAGCATATGGAGGTTCCCAGGCTAGGGGTCTAATTGGAGCTACAGCTTCTGGCCTATGCCAGAGCCACAGCAATGCCAGATCAGAGCCGCATCTGTGAAGTACACCATAGCTCACGGCAACACCGGATCCTGAGCCCACTGAGCAAGGCCAGGAATCAAACTGCAAAGTCATGGTTCCTAGTCGGATTTGTTTCTGGTGCGCCACAACTGGAACTCCCCTAGGATTACTGAATATTTCTAATCTGCTTAAAATTTTGCGTTACTATTGTTTGTATTGTTAATCTTCAGCTTTATTTTTTTATTTTTTATAGTCAGAGAATATAGCAGAATTGTCTTTTTTTTTGGCAGAGGGGAGCTGTGTCCACAGCATGTAGAAGTTCCCAGGTCCAGGGATCAAACTTGTGTGAGAGCAGCCACCCAAGCCACTATAGTGACAATGCTGGATTCCCACAAAGGAATTTCAGAATTGTCACTTTTTGAATTTTATTGAGTTTTTATTTTGGGGCTTAGTATATGATCAAATTTTGTAAATTTTTCCATAAATATATGAAAAGAATGCATATCCTTTTTGTAAAGCACAAATTTCAAAGTATCTTTTCATTTATATTATTTGTTCAAAGCCTCTACATCCTTTTTTATTCTTTGTCCTTTTGTTCAGTTATAGGTTGAAACAGTTTATCCCTTCTAGTTCTTTTTGGTCTTTTTAGGGCCACACCCACAGTATATGGAGGTTCCCAGGCTAAGGGTCCAGTCGGAGCTATAGCTGCCGGCCTACACCACAGCCACAGCAATGCAGGATCTGAGCTGCATCTTTGACCTACACCACTGCTCATAGCCACGCTGGATCCTTAACCCACTGAGTGAGGCCAGGGATTGAACCCACAACCTCATGGTTCCTAGTTGGATTTGTTTTTGCTGCACCACGGTGGGAACTCCCCAATTTATTCCTTTTAGAATGGAGTTTTGTCAATTTCTTCTTATGTATTGCTTTAATGTATTTTGATTGAAGTTAATGGTCCCCATTTTGAAGGTTTGGAGGGTCTGATTACCAGCTGAGGGTCTGATTACTCTCCTTTCTCCTAATTGGGGACAATATTCAGAAATCACATTGGGATGAAATATTAGTCTCATTGCGAATTAAACTGAATTGGAGGATTTAGCTTGCATTTCTAGCCAAAATAGACTTTCTATTACTCCTTGACTTTATTTAGTCCTAAGTGGAAGAGCCAGGATAGGAACAGGTGGTGGGCCCAGGATTTCTACATAGGTGGTGGTGGGGGGTACAGTAAGGTTGGAAGAGCACCCCAGAGAACAGATCATGAAGCCATGTAAGCAGAGCAAGTGCACTGTTTTCACCCTTCTTTCTAGTGGCTTCCGCTGGGAGGGGCTGTACTTCTCCAAAGCCACACCCCAGTGGTATCATTCTTTGTTCCAGGGAGATCTCCACGTGAAACGCATTGTGTTGCTAGGTAGGTGGCTCTAAGAAAGTGTGCCAAGTCAGGAGTCCTTGAATGAGCAGTGATCCTTGTCTCATTTCACTGATCTTGGGACATTGGAGAGCAGCGGGCAAGTCACCACTGGAGGCTGGGTTCTTAACACTTCTGAGAGGTGGGGCAGAACTTCAAGAGGGAGAAAATAGTATCTCTCCCCGTTGTCATCACTGTGTAATTTTTAGCAACATTAAAATCTCTTCTTTCCTCCAATTTTTCTTACCTTGCATTTAATTTTTGTGTTGATATCAAGATGTCCTACAGTCTTTTCAGTTCGCATTTCTCATATCTTTGTCTATCCCTTGATTTTATGCTTTCTCTATGATTTTGTTTTTGATAGATGGCTTATAAAGAACACAGTGGATTTCTTTAAAAGCCAGTAAAATGTTTTTGATTTTTACACATATAGTTGTCACTATTGGTTTTGTTTTGTTTATTTATTTATTTTTGCAATGGCCACACCCATGGCATATGGAAGTTCTGGGCGAGGGACTGAATCTCAGCAGGATCTGTGGTAATGCTGGATCCTTAACCCCTGCATCAGGTCAGAGATGGAACCAGCACCTCTGTAGCCACCTGCGCTGCTGTAGTCAGCTTCTTAACCCACTGTGCCACAGTGGGAACTCCTATTGGGTTTTATTTTACATGCATCATCTGACACTAGAATTTCTTTCCTTTAAAAAAATTGATTATAGTTGATTTACATTGTTCTGTCAATTTCTTCTATATAGCAAAGTGACCCAGTCATACATCTATACACACTCTTCTTCTCATATTATCTTTCATCATGTTCCATCACAAGTGATTGGACATAGTTCTCTGTGCTGTATAGCATGACCTCATTGTCTATCCATTCTAAATGTAGCAGTTTGCATCTATTAACCCCAAATTCCTATTGGGTTTTATTTTACACTTGTCATCTAATACTAGAATTTATTGATTTTTTTCTCTATTATTTTCCTTTATTTGAAAGATATTAATCCTAATGCTTTTCAGTTACCTTAGCATTAAATAGGTATGTGTGTATATATATGTATGTATGTTACCTAAATTTTCCTATCGGCATCAAGAACTAATCCAAATCTGTTGACTCCCTCAGTGTAGAATATAAAAAGTATGTCATTCTTTTTTATGGCTGAGTAGTATTCCATTGTGTATATATACCACATCTCCTGAATCAATCATCTGTCGATGGACATTTGGGTTGTTTCCATGTCCTGGCTATGGTGAATAGTGCTGCAATGAACATGCGGGAGCATGTGTCTCTTTTAAGTAGAGTTTTGTCCGGATATATACCCAAGAGTGGGATTGCGGGGTCATATGCAAGTTCTATGTATAGATTTCTAAGGTATCTCCAAACTCTTCTCCATAGTGGCTGTAAGGGGGAGGGAATGGGAGGGATCGGGAGCTTGGGCTTATCAGACACAACTTAGAATAGATTTACAAGGAGATCCTGCTGAATAGCATTGAGAACTTTGTCTAGATACTCATGTTGCAACAGAAGAAAGGGTGGGGGAAAAATGTAATTGTAATGTATACATGTAAGGATAACTTGATCCCCTTGCTGTACAGTGGGAAAAAAAATATAAAAATTAGCATACAAGTAATTGCATATATTTCCCTGTGCTACATAGCAGGATCTCATTGCTTATCCACTCCAAATGCAATAGTTTGCATCCAATAACCACAAACTCCATCCCCCTCCCCCTTGGAAACCACAAGTCTGTTCTCCATGTCCATGAGTTTGTTTCTTTTCTGTAGAAAGTTTCATTTGTGCCATATAGTGGATTCCAGATATAAGTTATATCATATGGTATTTATCTTTCTCTTTCTGCCTTACTTCACTTAGTATGAGAATCTCTAGTTCTACCCATGTTGCTAAAAATGGCATTATTTTGTTCTTTTTTATGGTTGAATAGTATTCTATTGTGCATATGCACCACATTTTCTTAATCCATTCATCTGTCAATGGACATTTAGGTTGTTTCCATGTCTTGGGTATTGTGAATAGTGTTGCTATGAACATAGGGGTGCATGTATCTTTTTCAAGGATATATCCTGATATATGCCCAGGAATGGAATTGCTGGATTATGTGGTAGTATTGTATTTAGTTTTCTGAGCTATCTCCATACTGTTTTCCATAGAGGTTGTATCAATTTACATACCCACCAACAGTGTAGGACGGTTCCCTTTTCTCCATACCCTCTCCAGCATTTGTTATTTGTAGACTTATTAATGAAAGCCATTCTGACTGGTGTGAGGTGGTACCTCACTGTAGTTTTGATTTGTATTCCTCTAATAATTAGTGATGTTGAGCATTTCTTCATGTGCTTGTTGGCCATCCATATGTCTTCTTTGGAGAAATGTCTATTTTGGTCTTCTGTCCATTTTTCAATTGGGTCGTTGGTTTTTTTGCTATTGAGTTGTATGTGTTGTTTGTATATTTTGGAGATTAAGCCCTTGTCAGTTGCATCATTTGGACTATTTCTCCCATTCCATAGATTGTCTTTTTTTGTGTATGTGTGGTTTCCTTTGCTGTGCAAAAGCTTGTCAGTTTGATTAGGTCCCATTGGTTTATTTTTGTTTTTATTTCTGTTGCCTTGGGAGACTGACCTAAGAAAACATTTGTAAAGTTGATGTCAGAGAATGTTTTGCCTATGTTCCCTTCTAGGAGTGTGATAGTGTCTTGTCTTATGTTTAAGTCTTTAAGCCAATTTGAGTTTATTTTTGTACATGATGTGAGGGTGTGTTCTAGTTTCATTGATTTACGTGCAGCTGTCCAGGTTTTCCAGCACCACTTGCTGAAGAGACTTTTTCCCATTTTATATTCTTGCCTCCTTTGTCAAAGATTAATTGACTTTAGGTGTCTGGGTTAATTTCTGGGTTCTCTATTCTTTTCCATTGGTCTGTATGGCTGCTTTTGTACCCAGTACCACACTTGTCTTGATTACTTTAGCTTTGTATCATGTCATCTGCATATAGTGACAATTTTACCTCTTCTTTTCCAATTTGGATACCTTTTGTTTGTCTGATTGCTTTGGCTAGGACTTCCAATACTGTGTTAAATAAAAGTGTTGATAGTGGGCATCCTGTCTTGTTCTGGATATTAGTGGGAAGGCTTTCAGCTTTTCTCCATTAAGTATTATATTGGCTGTGGGTTTGTCATAAATGGCTTTGATTATGTTAAGGTATGTTCCCTCTATATCCACTTTGGTAAGAGTTTTTATCATGAGTGGATGTTGGATTTTGTCAAATGCTTTTTCTGCACCTATTGACATGATCGTGCGGTTTTTGACTTTTTTGTTGTTAATGTGGTGTATGATGTTGATTGATTTACATATGTCGAACCATCCTTGTGAACGTGGGTTGAATCTCACTTGGTTGTGGTGTATGATCTTTCTTATATGTTGTTAGATTTGGTTAGCTAAAATTTTGCTGAAAAATTTTGCCTCTATATTCATCAAAGATATTGGCCTATAATTTTCTTTCTTGGTAGTATTTTTGTCTGGTTTTGGTATTAGGGTGGTGGTGGCGTCATAAAATATCTTTGGGAGTGTTCCTTCTTCAACCTTTTGGAAAAGTTTAAGAAGGATGGGTATAAGATCTTTGCATGTTTGATAGAATTTGCATGTCAAGGCATCTTGTCCTGGACTTTTGTTTGTAGGGAATATTTTTATGACATATTCAATTTCATTTCTAGTGATTGGTCTATTCAATTGACCTATTTCTTCTTGATTCAGTTTTGGCTGGCTGTATATCTCTAGAAAGTTGTCCATTTCTTCTAGGTTGTCAAATGCGTTGGCATATAATTGTTCATAGTATTCTTTAATTTTTTTTTTTATTTCTGCAATATCCATTGAGATTTCTCTTTTTTCATTTCTTATTTTGTTTATTTGAATTCTTTCTTCTTCTGGGTGAGTTTGGCCAGAGGTTTGTCAATTTCGTTGCTGTCTCTTTCCTCAGTGTGTGCAGGGTGTTATCCCTGTGCTGGTATACAGCCCGTGGTTGCTTCCAGGGAGACAGAAACAATGGGCAGGACTAGTAGCCACTACCTGGTTGCTGGAGAGGTGGTGCTGGCTGTTCCTGGTTGCAGGGCCCTGGTTGCAGTGTCCCTCAGGCAGGTGTAGGTAGCTCCCAGAGTGTTTGGCAGTGGCAGCAGCAGGGTGAGTACATTTCCAGGGGAGTAAGAGCAACAGTGGGTGCTTGGTTACAGTGCCCTCCTCTGTGCTGACCTCTGAGGTGAATGGGGCCGCAGGTGGTGCCTGTTCACAGACCCCTAGTGGTGGCAGGCCACACCTACCTCTAGATTCTGAGATGGCTGCAGTGGTTTGCCTCTGCTGACCTTAGCCCACGCAAGAGGTGCCCTGCTGCCCATAGCCTGCATAAGAGGTGCTCTGCTGCCCAAGGGCCCACATATGCACAGTGAAAGATATTCCTGTGGCAGTTTGCCCTCCTTCTCTGGCCCTGCCCAACAATGGTGCTTGCTTCTCCTTTGGGCCCAGGCCTCCTCCTGGGTTTCCTCCACTGTGGTGTTCTGCTCCCCAGACCATGGTGACTGCTCCATAGCCCTTCAGGCTATTTCTACACAGCCAACCCTAGTCTTCTCCCAAGAACTGACCTCCAGGGCCTGAGTCTCAGCACCCAGCCCCCACCAGAGTGTCACAGGCTGTGATGTCCAGGGATCGTGGAACCCATGGTCTATGTGGCTCTCTCTCTGCTTTGCCCTCCTGAGTATGACAGCTGCACTTTTTTGGAGTCTTTGAGTTCCTTCCATTTTGGCTGATCTCCCTGTCAGTTAGGTGGCTTCCCAGGGTGTGGGTTCCTTTTCTCTTTCACAGTTCCCTCTCAGGAGTGCTGATTCTGTCCTGATTCCTTTTTTTCCCCCCTGTTCTTTCTCTCTTTTTTGTCTTTGTTCTACCCAGTTATGTGGAGGGTTTCTTGCCCTTTTTGGAGGCTTAAGGTCTTCTGCCAGTGTTCAGTAGATGTTCTTTGTGAATTGTTCTACATGTAGATGGTTTTTTAAAATGAGTTTGTGAGAAGATGAGTGCCATGTCTTACTGCTCTGCCATCTTGATCCTGCTCAGCCTACTTTCTTCATTCCTCTTTTCCCACTTAGTTTTTTGTTGTTGAAATAGCATAGGATTTTAAATTTGTATTGTTATTTTACTTGAGCTTTTAAGACTTTTGCTTAATATGCATTTTAAGTTTAGTAGCCATTTTACAATATTTTGACGTTAACTATTTTATTAGTTTTACTGCTTGCCGACTTTTCTTCTCTACCCTGCTTTGCTTTTCAAATTTTTATTTATTTTTTTTTTTGGTGTCTCAAATGTTTCCCTAGTAAGTTACTATAAAGTACTAAGTTACTTTAGGTGTGGCTACTAAGACTAAGACTATTTATATATTTACCTCAAATTGAAGTAAACTAACATTTCCCAAATAATGAATGACTGTCATTCTGAATGTGTTTGAAGAATACAAGGGTAAACAAAATTAAGCATGCTTCTTTATTGCAAGCTTCTCAGAGTCTGTACTATGCAATTACATATTATGAATCTTTAAGTGGAGCATGCATCATTTCCTAAATTTGATACCACTCCAGTTTTCTTGCTACTTAATATTATAGAGAAGAACTATTATTCTAATTCCAATTTCCTCCCCTCAGTAGCTTCTTTGTTTGCCTAAATTTCCTTTCTTTATTACTGAAACTAAAATATCAACAGGCCATGTCTCCTATTTTTTCCTGGTCCTCTGCGTATCAGCGTTTAGCATAAAACAGAAACCACTCTAGAGATATTGTGCAGAAAGGCTTTAATACTGGGAATGAGGTGATTATGAAAACAGACGAACAGGAGGAGCAGGCTCCAAACTGACTCTCTAACAGGTAAGACTTCAGAAATAGCTTAGAGTTTTCTCCTCAGAAAACTCAGAAAGCAGTTCTATTTGCCATGAATATTGTGAACCAAGGCTGGTTTAGGTACAGGGCCCACAGACTCCTGCCTGCTCTTCTTTCCTTAATCTGTCTCACAGCACTTCGAAACTGTCCCCCAAACTGTTTCTGCTATTCCGGTCACCAGAGCTCAGATCCAGTCCAATAGAATGAAGTTTGTGAGAACAATTGCCCCCTTGTATAACAGAAACATTCTGAATGACTATAATTGAATGACTGCAGGGTTCTGGCAGCAAGTTTCCACACCGTCGGTCACAATCCTTTATCTAACTGATGTAGTGCTCACATCCTGTCTCCTAGTCCCATCCCCACACCCGTGACCTGACAAAGAGCAGAATCCTATGATCTGGGCCAGTTTTCTTGAACCACTGAAAGAGCTGTGGTGTGTTCCTGAACCTCCTATATGAGACCTTAAAAGGTGTACATTTACACATTGCTTTTCATCACCCCTAAAAGGCACAAGAAACAACTGTTTTTTTCCAGCCTCGCATTCTTACTGAGATGGTCAACATTTTAAGATACTATCTCCAGAAAGATCTTCAGAGGTGAGACCAAAGGGAATCACTCTCGATCTCCTCCCACTGGCTGGTTCTTTTATCAGATCGCCTCATGGCCACATGGCACAGCAGGGAAGGGAGGGTGGGAAAATGATGTAAAGCCAAGAGCACTGCTTACAGGGTGGGAGCCAAGTATGGCCAGCCAGTGGTGTCCTCAGGCCCGATCATTTCATTTCTCGCTTGGTTTCCTAGCAGCAAGAGGGGGATAATTATCCTTGCTCTCCGACCTTGTGGATTGGCTGTCCATGCCAAATCCAAATGTGACAACTGTATAGAGCAGAATAATAATGATCCACAGGACAAGGTGGATCTGGTCTGTGACAGTGAGGTGACTCAGTGGTTGTGGAGTAAGTAGGAACTTAGCAGCCCTCCTCAGGGCCACAGGCTCTGGCCCCAGACAGAGTTTAATGCAGAAAATACAAAGTACTCTTTCCATTCAGTGACCTAGGTGCCAATGGCAGATAGCTTCTGGCCCTCAGTTGTACCTACACTGTTTCTGTGTTGCTCAGGCTAGAAACTTTCTGGCTCATCCCTCCAGAACCCCCCCCCCCCCCATGAGCAGAAACCCCATCAAGAGCCATTTTTCCCAAAGCAGAGCCTTGGTTCTAGAAGAGAATTCTGGGAAAAGGCTGCCCATATCCTACCCCACACTGAGATGGACAGTCAGACCCAAGGATCTCTGGGATCCTGCCCTGCCAGTCACAGTGCTGTGCTGTTGTGGTGATAAGCCCTTTGAAGTACATCTTTGGCACCTGCTTTAAAATAGCCTCTTAGCTAAAAAGATTTAAGTCATGGAAGGAGGGATTTTGTGTAACCTCCTGCCCTGGAGATTTAAAGAAATAGAGTTTCTAGGATCTGTGTTTTCCAAGAGCCATTTGGAAGGGAAACCTAAATGAACATATAAAACCCCTTTTAACTCTAGCCCGTGAAGTTCAAAATGCATCCTAGGAGGCCTGTGAGTCAATTCAGTGCTGTGAGTGAGCCAGCAGCTCTCGGCAGCTCCTGCACACCTGCTGCTTCAATGATGTACCTTTTTGCTTTGGTTGCATTTTGAGGAACCTGCTAAGAAGGACGCCAGTTGCCATAATTCTCATCTAATGGGTCACATCTAATTAAGATGAGACGGTCCTTACTCTGCTAACCACGGCCATCTCTGCTAAAATGTGCCACTTCATCTGGACTGTTCCAAAAAGTGGGACACAGCTTTGCTGTGGCTAATGGATCATCTTAGCAAATTTTAAAAATTTCCCTTTGTATTGAACCTCATACATCTTCAAGTGTTTTCATATCCCAATCAATAAGTAGAAAAAAGGATACTGGAAAATTAATTTTCCCACACAATCTTACTCCTACTCATGTAATTTCTTTGTGGTTCTGCCATTATAGTAATTGACCTGCTGACTTCACTAGATCAAGGTGAAGCTCAGGTGACATCTTATATTTGGATACACCAGGTAAGCTGTCTCACAGGCTGCAGGTGTTTGTGCTGAGTGCCAGCCTAACCATGATCTTCATTGTCTGACAAAGCTGGACTTGAATCCTGAAGGACAATTTTTGAAACATGCATAATGCTCTATCCACGTAGTTTCGGCAATAGAAGGAATGAAATATTTTAAACTTCATTCTCAACCATCTCATCGTGACAATAATAACCTGCTGTGGCAATTTACATCTGGGATTAACATTTTGGCACTTCTTGACTTTTTATGCCTCTAAGGCAAATGTTAATCTCTAAGGCTTATCTTGCTCCTAATTGATAGTAACAATATAAAATTTTGCCCAATATTTCTTGTAACATTATCAAGTCATTTGTGACTCATTCTCTGTGTATTGTGCAAGGTGGATAGAAGGAAAAAAAATGTTAAGAATAAGCCACAAAATTAGATGGACAGATACAAATCCATGAATGCCTTTTTTTTTCACTTTTTTTTTTCTTTTTCAGTCACCCCCTTGGCATAAGGAAGTTTCTAGGCTAGGGATCGAATCTAAGCCAGAGCTACAACCTACACCCCAGCTCCAGGAACACCAGATCCTTAACCCACTGTACTGAGCCGGGGATTGAACTGGTGCCTCAAAAGAGACAAGCTGGATCCTTAACCCACTGCTCAACAGCGGGAACTCCTATCACCTTTTGCTTTTAATTTCGTTTGTTTCAGTCAGAACACACTCCCTGTCCTCTGTGAATTCAGCATATTTGTCTGTCTGCCCGATATTCAGGTTTTTGGTGTTCGAGCAGGACAAAAAGGTGAGAAGGCTTCTTTAGGACCCACATATTTTTCCTTTCATGCAGCACATTTTCACAAAACACACACTTAGATTCCTTCCTGAGTTTCCCATCCCTCAGAGACTAGGTTGTCCAGCTCACAACTCAGAAACCATCACCTTTTCCTTTTCTAGGAATTTTCCATAAAGATGGTGACAGTAGTTCACAGTGGGCAGAAGCAACCAGGGCTGAAGAATTGTCTTTCCTGCTCCAGTAGCCTAGGACTGGTATGGGCAGCTACCTGGGATATTTATGATAGAGGTTGGCCTGCATTCTTCTTTATAATTCTGTTTTTTGTTTGTTTGCTTGTTTGTTTTATCTTTTTAGGGCTGCACCCACAGCGTATAGAAGTTCCCAGGCCAGGGGTCAAATTGAAGCTGTAGCTGCCAGGCTACACCACAGCCACACCAATGTCAGATCTGAGCTGCATCTGCAGCCTACACCACAGCTCTTGGCAATGCTGGATACTTAACCCCACTGAGTGAGGCCAGGGATCAAACCCAAGTCCTCATTGGATACCAGTAGGGTTTGCTATCACTGAGCCACGACGGGAACTCCATTATAATTTGAATCAATTTTTTGATTTACAATTGAGTAACATTTTGATAGAATAACTGCTGATTTAAACCTGGATATTGAATGCAGCTCATGTGGAATTCCTTTAGAGGGCACTATTTATTCTCGGGAACTATGGAAACCTTCCTATTTCCTTGGTAAAGTTGGCCAATTTTGAAATCATACTGGGTTCCACATCTTCTTGCGTGGGAGAATATTAGTACTATACTCATTACCAAATCGACACTTTGCAGATATTGTCTGTGTACAGAATAATTCAGAAGCTAAACCAGAAAGCTGATTGTTAGAAGTCATTGATATAACCCATATCATTCTATATTTAGAAACCTCAACTGGTTTATTTGCTTTTGAAAATCCTCTAAATGGCAATTTCTTTTTGTAGGGTGACACAAAACTTAAACAATTCAGTCTTTTGTTTAAAAAGACAAATTAGCATCTCTTTGGGAACTGTCTCATTCTAGAAATGGATAATTGTTAACATACTTTTTGGAAAAAAAACATTTATGGTATTTTCATTCACACATTTATTAAAGTCTAGAGTTAGTCTATTAAAATTCGTCCTGTAAATTTCTGTGTTTCATAGCCTCTGTCAGTTCATAGAATTTTGATAAAGGCCACAAGGGAGAAAATTTTCTTTCTTTTTTTTTTTTTTTCATTCCACAGAATTAGTAGAAATAGAGGTTTGTAAGCTAGCTTACCTCAGTCTTTGTCTAATGTCAAAATAATCAGAAAAACCAAATATTTCAAAGCTCAGAAACATACTTTTTCCAGATGTAAATACAGTCATGCCACCATTTACCAGAAGATCACCTAACTTTCATATCTTGAGATATTACTTCAACACATGAGCTTTGTAGAGTAATTTTTTACTAAATAACCAATATGCTAGGAAAGTAGTGGGTAGTAATTCCACAAGTTTTTTGTAAACAGGCAAATTAACAAATAAAAAGATCATGTATGTAATAAAAATCAAGAGAAAAAGATGGATTTTCATCATCTAATGATTTAAATATAAATTCATCAGATCAGCCTTTACAACTCAGAGTGGTCCTAGTCTTTCTTCTTAGCCTCAGCTACCTCTGCCAGGAACCTAAGCTCCCAGCAATGATATCACCCACTATTATCTGGACGGTCATGTTTTCCCACATTCCTGCCTTTACTCACTCATTGTCTTCCACCTGGAATGCATTTTCCTCTCCAGCTGCCACCCCAGACCCAACAAAATCCAATCTATCCTTCAAGGGGCATTTTTTTTTTTTTTTTTTTTTTTTGGTCTTTTTCTAGGGCCATGCCTGCTGCATATGGAAGTTCCCAGGCCAGGGGTCTAATCAGAGCTGTAGCTGCTGGCCTACACCACAGCCACTGCAACGGGATCTGAGCCACATCTGTGACCTACACTACAGCTCAAGGCAACTCTGGATCCCTGACTTGAGCAAGGCCAGGGATCGAACCCACAACCTCATGGTTCCTAGTCAGATTCATTAACCACTGAGCCACGACGGGAACTCCATCAGGTGGCATTTTGAATACAACTCACTCCCCTGAGTCCCTTTCAGAAGTGATCTACTTATCCTGTGACTTTTTCTGGCTAGTTAGGTATAATTTCCAAGTGGAGTGTATTGATTTTTTGTATTTAAATGATTTCAGTGTTCATCACTCTTTCTAAATTACAAAATTTTTAGAGTTCATTTCAGAATCTGTGTCAAGTTTAGTATCCAACAGAGGGTAAGTGCTCAGTACATATTTTTTTTTCAAATGAGTTGGATTAAACTGAGACGTTCCTGCCATTTGTCTAATGAGGGACTTTGAAGGCAGAACTTGGTCAGTGTTGGAAAAGGGGTGAGGATAAATGCCAAAGGCATTAAAAGTGAAGGGAACTTATTGGACATTGCAAGCAAGCACTCTGTCATTCTTAGGCTCTTTATCCTATTGTATTTTAAATCATTCCACTTATCTAATGCCATGTGTAGTCCCTCACTATAATGACGCAGGCACTTTGTTCAGATCATCACTACATCTATAGCACTTAGAAGAGTTTAAGAAATATTGTAGGTGCTCAATCATCTTTGATGGGTAAATGAGTGAACTAATAAGGATGCAGAGGTGACAGCAGATTGTCCAGCTAAAAGGATAACAGCACCACCAACAGATTAAGAGAGAGGGGGGTGGGAATAAGTTTGGAATGAAGACAATGATTTCAGTTTAGTTAGAATGGGTAGGTGGACATCCAAGTAAAGGCATTGAGGAAGCAACTGAAACTTGACATTGGAATTTGAGAAACAAGCCAGACTCAGATACGTAGATTTGGAGCTTATGACATGGTTGTAGTAGTTGAAGCCATAGATTACATAGTGTTATGAAGGGAAGAATACAGGAGATCTGCTCTGACTTTATCAATGGGAAGCAGCTCCACTCCAGGGCTGGGCTAAGAGCCCCAGCATCAATAAGAAGTGATCATAGAAGTAAGGAGAAAACCAGGCATAGCCTCTCTTCTTTTTGTGACTCGGCTCTCTGCTATTTGACATTATTGAATTTCTCTCTCCACTTGGTTTCTCTATTTTTTTTAACTAGTCCTGACTTCCTATTCCACACTAAATGTCTTATGTGTTTATTTCCTAAATATCTTTTGAATTTATTCTACTTTCTTTACATCCACCACCATAGTTATTGTTCAGAAACATCATCATCTTTACCCAAATTCTTTAGCACCTTCCTTACTGGTCCTCCATCTTCTGGGCACCTGCCTGCCTATTCCATACCCCACTGGAATGATGAGAAAGAAATAGATCAGAAAGAAATAAAATCTGATTGTGCCGTTAAATGGCTCAGACTCCTTCAGCAGCCACTCACGACCCATGTCACCTTGTCCAAACCCTTGAGTGACCTGGCTTCTACCTTCTTGAACAGCTTAATCTCCCTCCCCTCGTTCACCTTCTCTGCCATGCCCCCCACCCCACCTACTCCAAGCCACTTGTAGTTTCCTGATTGTTCCATGCTGTTCCTTGTGCTTTTGACATTTTCCAATCAATAGTCTCCTAACTTTTTAAAAAAACAGTCCAAGAACTGCCTTTTTAAGAAGCTTCTCTTATTCCTAGCAGAGTTAGATCCTTGCTCCACTATGGCTCTACCTATTGTTTCATTGGCTGCCATCCCACTGCCTTTATCACCTCCTTGAGGGCAAGGACTGGATTCTTTTAAAGACATTTGCATTCTCAGCATCAACTCTGGTGTTTGGCACATGGCAGAAGGACAATTAAAATTGATCAAATAAATGGACAGAAAGGAAAAGAGAGTTTCAAGGAAGAAGATGTGGTGATCAGAGAAGTTGGAAGCGGCCTGATGTTCAGGTTTATAGAAAAATGATTCTAAGAGAGCAGATTCAGCAGAGTACAGGAGGCAGAGAAGCCAGATTACTGAGTGGGGGCAATGAATAATATAAACCATGCTTTTAATAACTGTGCTGGGGAAGCCAAGGTAGCTTGCTGGAGAAGCAGGTATGGAGAAATTTTAATTTTTAAATTTTAATTTAATTTTGTTTTTAGTTTTGCTTTTTTTTTTCTTGCTGCACTTGTAGTTCCTGGGCCAGGGATAGAGCTTGTGCCATAGTAGTGACCCAAGCTACTGTAGTGACAAGCCAGATACTTAACCCACTTAGCCACATGGGAACTCCCTGTTTTTGGTTTTGGATGAAGAAGAATGAGCACAAACAAATGATCCAATAACAAGGGAGCTGATGCTAATTCAAGAAAAATGACAAATGGGAGTTCCCGTCATGGCTCAGTGGTTAACAAATCTGACTAGCATTCATGAAGGTGCAGGTTCAATCCCTGGCCTTGCTCAGTGGGTTAAGGACTGGCATTGATGTGAGCTGTGGTGTAGGTCGCAGACGCAGCTTGGATTCTGTGTTGCTGTGGCTGTGGTGGAGGCCGGCAGCTACATTCCAATTCCACCCCCAGCCTGGGAACCTCCATATGCCGTGGGTGCAGCCCTAAAAAGCAAAAAAAGCGAAAAAAAAAAAAAAAAAGGACAAATGAACAGGGGAAAGAAAGATCCATAGGTAGGAGGAAGAGACAGACTCAAAGGCACATGGTGGGAGGTGGACTTTGTGATGAGCTATCCAGTATCTAGTACCCCTTCATGCCTTGAACTTCAAGGACCTCTTTCTAAGTCCAATGCCACCAGCTGAATAACTCCAGAAAGCACCATTCCCATTGTATTTTAGGTGGATAACATAGAACACAGATCTGGAAAAGAAATCCATAGGAATCACACCTTCTGGAACTGTGCTATTGGACAACACAGCCTAGTATCCCCAAACCCTGTATGCAATGGGAAAATGTGACTCCACCTTGTTTCTAGAATGCTAGCATGAGGTTCTAGACTAAAATGGCATGGACTTATCACCTGACTAGTTTAGGGAAGGCATTTTTTCTAACTTAGACCAATGAGATTTGAGAGGGATTTTCTTTAGGCTTTTGAAAAATTTTTTAATTTCGATTTTTTTTTTTTTTTGGCTTTTTAGGGCTGCGCCTATGGCATATGGAAGTTCCTAGGCTAGGGGTCGAATTGGAGCTGTAGCTGCTGGCCTACACAACAGCCACAGCAACTCGGGATCCAAGCGAAGACTTCAACCTACACCACAGCTCACAGCAACGCCAGATCCTTAGCCCACTGAGTGAGGCAAGGGATCAAACCCGCATCCTCGTGGATACTAGTCAGGTTCATTAACCACTGAGCCACAGCAGGAATCCCTTCTTGAGGCTTTGGAAAAAGAAGCTTCTTTGCTCTTCTGAATAATGTTCTGGAAGCAATTCTCATTCTCTGTTGATTGTGAAAAATGAAGCATGGTGTCCTGAACTTCTGCAGCTCCCTTTGATCCCAAAAGGCCCTACCTTAACCTGAAGTTCCAGTCAGCAAAGGCAGGGGAGAGAGGCAGAATGCTATGCCTCATGGCGCTGTTTACAGCTGAAGTCTGTCCTCCCTCTGGAACTTTTTGCATTATATGAACCTGTAATTCCTCTTTCTTGTTTTAAGCTGGAATAGAAATGGATCTGCGATAGCCTCAGAAAAAGACTATGTACCCTACTTCCTCCTCCTCTGAGACCAGGGGATGAAAATGCAGAGAAATTTTAGAAAAATGTGAAGGTGTTTCTTTTTCTTTCTTTCTTTTTTTTTTGGTTACCATCTATTTGTGTGCTTTCTATGTGCCAGACAACATAGTTAACACTTTACACTCTTTCTTGAACATATCCTCATCATGGTCCCATGAGAATTTGCATCCCTGTTCTATATGAATAAATGGAGGATCTGTAAGTAATTCAGGGATAGGCTCTGTCCCTCGGCAGAAAGAAGCAGAGTTCACGGTGGAAGGGTGGGCAAGTCTAGGCCTGAGAGGCTGCCACAGCTAGACCTCAGGTGATTTTCCCAGAGAGCAGGCAGTGGGCACAGGGGTGGGTGGCAGGGGGAAGTGCCCAAAGAGCGTAGAAAAGGAGGAGTAAATTTGAGACAAGTGAAAGAATTGCTGAGCCAGAGGCAGGTTCTGGAAACATCAAATCTCTGTTCCACAGAGAACCGTGCACAGCATGATGAGCAAAAAACTGTAAACTGCCCCTGGACGGTGTATCAACTTATCTCCACATCAACAGTATTGAGCAGAGAAGACTTGAAGTTCACCAGGTTGAGTTAAACTTCCTCACTGCATGGAAACTGTGGATGCTGTGGGATCATGATAAAGACAAGAGAAATTCACAGTTGACTAATTCTCCCAGGAACTGGGTTCCCCCATCCAAAGATTTTCTGGAGGGCACATCCCAAACAAATGGACCAGATAGCAGTGGCATTTACAGGGGAAGTGAGGCAGAGGTCCAACCCATCACTCTATTTATAGCGTCTTAGCTTCTCAGTGGTAGGTTTAAGCGCTGATTGATACCAGGCATTTTGTCCTCTCACTCATTTTCTTTCTTTTGGGAAAACTCCACGAGAAACTTTAGTTTTGTCTCTACATATGTATTTTTATGATGGAAGTTTCCGGGCTGGGGGAGCCACTGCAGTCAGATGCTTAACCCACTGCACCACAGCAGGAACTCCACTTTCGTACTCTTTATATAGTGCCTGGTGCTGGGAAAAGCACTGCAACTCGACTGTGGGAAATTCAGGGCTGTTTCCTCCCAGGCTGCTGGCCAGGCCTGTGGGAGGTGCCTCCTCTCTCTCCTAGCAGATGCCTGCTGGCTTACCCCAGAGTCGTGGTACCTGACTAGGGGGGTTGTCCAATGAAACTCTATACTCAGGTCCTCTGTGCAAAGCAGGTTTGGAATTTCAGAGACTTTTGGTCTTTGCCCATGATTTTTGGAGATGAGTAAAGATAGAGATGGTGCACTTATCAACACAGGAAGGAAAAACTCAAAAGGAGGTAACATATTGCCAGACAGGATGAAGATTTAAAATGAGTCTGATAGGAGTTCCCCCTGTGGCACAGTGGGTTAAGGATCCAATGTTGCTTCAGCTGTGATGTAGGTTGTATCTGTGGCTCAGATTCAATCCCTGGCCCAAGAACTCCCATATGCTGTGAGTGCATCCAAAAAAAATTAAAAAAAAAAAAAAAAAAAAAGAGTTTGAGGAGTTCCTGTCGTGGCTCAGCACAAACAAATCTGACTAGCATCCATCTGAACCCAGGTTTCATTCCTGGCATTGCTCAGTCGGTTAAGGATCTGGCATTGCCATGAACTGTGGTGTAGGTTGCAGACGTGGCTCGGATCCTGTGTTGCTGTGGCTGTGGTCTGATTAGACTCCTATCCTGGCAACCTCCATATGCCCTGGGTGCAACCTTAAAAAGACACACACACACACACACAAAAAAAAAAAAAAAAAAAAAAAAAAAAAAAAAAAAAAAAAAGAAAAGAAAAAAGAGTTTGTTAGACTTGGATATAGAATAAAACAAATAAGATAATGACTTAGTAAGGGTGACTAGAAAGGCTGGAAACTGAATCTCAGCTTGTTATATCTGTGTAGCTCCTGTGTTGGAGTCAAAGAATGAATGAATGAATGAATGAATTTGCTTTTTAGGGCTGCTCCAAGAGCATATGAAACTTGCCAGGCCAGGGGTTGAAATAGAGCTGCAGCTGCCAGCCTATACCACAGCCACAGCAATGCCAGATCCAAGCCTTTTCTGCAACCTACACCATGGCTCATGGCAATGCTAGATCCTTAACCCACTGAGCAAGGCCAGGCATCAAACCCACATCTTTATGAATACTAGTCGGTTCATTACCACTGAGCCATGATGGGAACTCCGGCGGTCAAAGAATTAATAGAATGAATTTAAATGGGGGGAAATGGCCCTTAATAGTTGCTCATACAGGAATTCTCTGGAAAAGTTTTAGTTGACTTCAAGTTGATATGAACTATGGCCTTTATTGGTTAGAGATCAAAAGAGCAAGCAGGTCCCCTGGATTCTGGCTGGCCTGCGTGCACTTGGACGTGGAGTTTGCTCTGGATGCTGACAACTCATCAACCTCCAGATAAATGTGTCAGGGCCTTGGGACAAATTGGGAAAGCACCAAAAATATTGAATGAACTGGGGATGTTACACTGAAGAAAGAAGATTAAGTAGGAGTAGGCTTTAAGTACCTGAAGAACAGTGATGTATAAGGAATTGGATTTTGTTTTTCTTTTGAGGCTGTACCTGCAGCATATGGAAATTCTTGGACTAGGGGTTGAATCAGAGCTGCAGCTGCAGGCCTACACCACAGCCACAGCAGCACCGGATCCAAGGTGCATCTGCAAATTATGTTGCAGCTTGCAGCAATGCTGGATCCTTATCCCACTGAGCCAGGCTGGGGATCAAACCTGCATTCTTGGGGAGAAAACATCAGGTCCTTAACCCATCAAGCCACAAGGGGAATTCCAGGAATTGGATTTATTCCACAAGTTTCCCAAAGGCAGAGAGAGCACCAGCTACAGGAAGGCAGGTGGGAGTTCCATTTAAGAGAAAACTCCCAAATATTTATTGGGCTCAGTCTGTAAATAGGATGAATGATCTGGTGAATTAATGAGTAACTGAATTCAATGATCTCCAAGCCCCTTCAACTCTAAGATTTAATGATTTATTATCTTTTCAAGTCATGTCTGGTTTGTGCAGAAACCATGACTAACCTGGTATAAAGAGCCTTTCAGGGTTTTCTATGCATGTTTATATTCATTATTTATTCAGTCTACATTTTTTCTTAATAAAATAAGGACTCTATTATGTATACTGATTATAGTCTTATTTTTTTCTCTTAATGTATAGTAAACATTTCTCTATGTCACTACATGGTCTGGATGCTACATAACTATGCAGCCAGCTCCCTATTTTTGGACACTTATATTGTATTCTTTTTTTAAAATTTTTAGTTCTGTGCCCATGGCATATGGAGGTTCCCAGGCTAGGGGTCGAATCAGAGCTGTAGCCACTGGCCTACACCACAGCCACAGCAATGCAGGATCTGAGCTGCATCTGTGACCTACAGCACAGCTCATGGCAATGCGGGATCCTTAATCCACTGAGCAAGGCCAGGGATGGTATCTGTGTCCTCATGGATGCTAGTCAGATTCTTTAACTGCTGAGCCACAACAGGAACTCCCTGTATTAAATTTTTAACGATTACAAATAATCATGGAATAAGCCTTTATGCCTTCTCTTCAGCAAAAAGGGCCTCATCTTTAGGAAGATGTTTCATGACTATATCAAACAAACCAAAAATCAAACCAAATAAAATAGCTAACTCTTGACATTTTAAAAGCATCTAATTTTCCTCATAATTTCACTTTGCCTGGAAACATTTTGAGGCAGGAATTCTAGCTTTTAAATGTTCTGTGCAGCAGGGAACCCACCAATCAATTTGGATGGTTTTCTTTTTTTCCACTTATAAAATTGTCCCCTTCATGTTAAAATTGCCTAAGGGTATAAGCACAAAATAGAAAACATTTAATTAAAATATATAAAGCAGAACCCCAGAATGGTAGCATAATCAATGTTGATGACAATATAAGAATATCATGGTGACTTTCAAAAACGATGGAGAAAACCCTAGGTTCGTTTTTAAAATATGGGATATGAAGTATTTCAAATTACAGTTAAATGTAAGAAGTTAAGAATACCACGTGTGACCACATTAGATACAAATTGCATTATTTTAAAATAATGCTTTTTACTTTCCCTATTTATTTCATTCCACGATTCTCAGATAAGTGCTCTGGAAACAAAACACTTAAATCAGGAGGGTTATTGACCCCAAGAACAAAAAGCAGATGTGGGCAGGTATGAGCACTTTTGAAAGGGTTTTCCTTTGCAAATAAACATCATTTTTGCCCATTCAAGCCCTCTTATTTTTGTACTGTATGATTTGGTTAGACAAGTACTTGTGGAAAACATTTCATCTGAAAATGAAGCCCTTTAGCATTTATAATGTAGGCCTCAGCCCGAAGCTGGCTCAAGTCTGCTTTTTCCAAAGAATTTTAAAAAATTTTAAGGCAGGCAATGCTCATGGAAATCTCTAAGGATGATGAAGGAAGCCTGAAGAGGTGCTGTGTTTCAAGGTGACAAAATCTCCAGGAAGAAGACATCTCCCCGCTATCTCAGAATGTTTCCTCTAGGCTGAGCATCCACTGAAGGAAACAGGTTGGCCAAGAAAGGAATTGCAATAAAATAAAAAGCCACCTAGGAGAGCTTTGAAAGGAGCTGTCCTAAGGCTTTGAGGCAGACTTATTTGAATTACTTTCTTTGGGGTAATTTTTTAAAAAGAAATCTTGGAGTTCCCTCTACAGCACAGTGGGTTAGGTATGTGACTGCAGTGGCTCAGGTAGCTTTGGAGGTGCTGGCACAGTGAGTTAAAGGATCCAGTGTGGGTGCAGTGTAGGTAGGTTGCAGCTGCCACTCAGATTCAGTCCCTGGCCCAGGAACTTCCATAAGCCTTAGCTGTGGCCAAATAAATAAATCTCATTGTTTGAGAATAGATGGCCCCAGAATAAGTCTTCAACACATTCCGTTTCAACATTCTCCATCCAAAGCAGAGCTCCATCCATATGTCACCATGGAAATCAGACTTTTAGTCCTTGGCCTTGGAGATAACTTGTATTTGTTGTAATTTTCCAAGTTAGTAGAAGTTATCCTTGCAGCTCACATTCTCCTGGGGCCTGGCGCCATGAGGGAACCAGCGTCCTCTGTGGACTCTGCCAGTGCCCTTTGTGTATCAACTTATCTCCACATCAAAAGTATTGAGCTGAGGAGACTTGAAGATCACCAGGTCAAGTTAAACTTCCTCACTGTGTGAAAACTGAAACTGGCCTTGGGGCCCTCACAGGTGTACTTGGTGTCACTGTGAGAGTGGTCCTGTGGACTGCTCCTTAGCTCTGCACCCAGAGGCCACCCAGTCCCCACCACTGTTCCTCATAATGGACCCCCTGTGAGCTGTCATCTTCTCCTCCACATAGTGGAGTGGTTTTTAGCTCCCAAACCACTGCTCTACAACCCAGCATGTCCGCATGTCCGCTGCTATGTAAGATGACCTGTCAAAATAGTTCTCTTCAGCCTTCCACTATTTTTTTTTGGCCTCACCTGCAGCACATGGAAGTTCCAGAGTGGGGTGGGGGGAGCAGAGATCAAATTCATGCCACAGCAGTGACCCAAGCGGCTGCAGTGACAATGCCAGATCCTTTACCTGCTGAGCTACTAGGGAACTATATATATACTGTCTTAACACAGGCAGCTTCCCCTGCCTGGAGAGTCTTTTTTCCCTCATATCTTCCAAATCCTACTGGATGGACATTTAAAAAGAGAGAGGGGAAAACTACCATGTCTTAGAAACTCTGTTTGAAATCAAGATCAAGTATAAGCTGGTAGGGTCCATGACGAGAGAATGTTCTATAGTGAAGGTGATGGAATAGAAACAACACTAGGGATCACCAGAATCCAAGCCTACAAAACCTCATGTCTATTTCTCAGGAGCAAAATTTTCTAATATTTGATTCTACCGAGGATCCTTGTTATCCAATGATAGGTTTTGTGACCAGTATTTTCCTCATTCCTGGAAAAAGGAATGGGAGCAATAGATTGTTTAGGACCTCATGGATGTGATATCTCTCTGTAGATTTTATTGAAACATGATTTGTCCCACTCTCAATTTTCTAAGTGTTACTCTTTTCTTTTCTTTGTATAGATAAAAGGAATAAAATAAAAATACAGACTTACACAGCTGTAATCCAGTAACACCAAAACATAAAGGCACACGAACTACTTAGAACCATCACAAGTTTTGAATTGCTGTTACCACCACCATGAAATTTCTCTGGTCATCTGCCATAGGTGCACAGCCATGTCCCTAAAGCTTAGGTGGGGCTGGTGGCATCAGAGATTGGTCACTTACAGTCCAGAGGCTATACCCTCACTCCAAGTTGCACACCACTGCAAACTACCCTACAATGGTTTTATATTATAATTTGTATGTACATATATATCATTTATATTTTAAATATAATAGTAGGCCACACTGTTCAGAATGGCCACCAGTAATAAGTCTACAAAAAATGAACACTGGAGAGGGTGTGGAGAAAAGGGAACCCTCCTACACTGTAGGTGGGAATATAAATTGGTACAACCACTATAGAAAATAGTATGAAATTTCCTCAGAAAACAAAATACAGAACTACCATGTGATCCAGCAATCCCACTCCTGGACATATAGCCTGAAAAAACTACAATTCAAAAAGATTCATGCACTTGTATGTTCATAGCAGCACTATTACAAATAGCCAAGACATGGAAACAACCTAAATATCTATTGGCAGATGAATAGATTAAGAAGATGTGGGGCATATACACAGTGGAATACTACTCAGCCATAAAAAGAAAATAATGCCATTTCCAGCAACGTGGGTGCAACAGAGGTTCTTATACTAAGTGAAGTAAGTCAGAGAAAGACAAATATCATATGATATTACTTATATGTGGGATCTAAAATATGGCACAGATGAACCTATCTACAAAACAGAAACAGACTCACAGACATAGAGAACAGACTTGTGATTGCCAAGGGGGATGGGGGAAGGAGTGGGATGGACTGCTAGTTTGGGATTAGTAGACATAAACTATTTCATTTAGAATGGATAAGCAATGTGGTCCTATACAGGGAACTATAGCCAATCTCTTGGGATAGACAATGATGGAAGATAATATAAGAAAGGGAGTGTGTGTGTGTGTGTGTGTGTGTGTGTGTGTGTGTGTGTATGACTGGATCTTGCTATATAGCAGAAATTGTCACAAATTGTAAATCAATTATATGTCAATAAAAAATTTTAAAAATAGTAGAGTTGCAAAATGGATAATCACTTAAAGTTCCCTTTGAAACAATTCCATGGCAGGCTTGCTTCCAGGGTTTCAATTCTGTAATAAATGACCTAGTACCATTTTTGTACTTGATTGTTCTCTAACAAAGAATCTTTACGGTATTAAAAAATTCCTTTTACCATCTGTGGTGAAATGAATGTTCTTAAAATGTCATGTCCTGACTTTTGTCAGATGTTTACAGATTTTTCTGATGCTCTTTCATCTCAATATAGACAAGGAGGTAAGATACCTAAAAAGAGCAGATTACTTGGCCTTGGACCTACAGGGAGTTCTGATTGGTGGCCCTGCCCTTGGGTTGGGAAAATCCCAGTTCTTCCAGCTCTGGGGAAGAAGCTTTAACACAGTACATAGCCCTCCTCCTCTCTGCACTTCAGAGCTGCTCCCAAGTTCACATGGCCTTAGGCAACTGTCAGGTTTATCAGATAATATATGAACAGCTGTCAGGTTTTTGCCAAGCTCATCACTGCCTCAAACACTTTTCAACTCTCCTCTCTCTCCACGGGGCTCTTCCAGCATGCTTCTTTCTTCCTCCTGTAGTGTCTTCCTCGCCCGGCGCCTGCCGGGCCTCTTCCACATCTGGGACACCCTGAACAACCTTTTCCTTGCCTCAGCTCCCAAACCTATCAGGGCTTCAAAGCAAAGCCCCAAGAACCTCCTTTCCATTAAGCAGACCGCTTGGCTAAAACCCCTTCTAATTGTAGTTTCTCACCTCTCTGACCTCCAAATGAACTTGTATTTGCGCTCTCATAAAATGTTTAGTTGGAAGGGCCCTTGGAGGCCTTTCAGTTCAGCTCCCTTCAAATGCGGGTCTGAACTGAGAGGTAAGTCCAAGACCTCAGGAGGCTGAATTGTTAGGAGTTCTCCTTATGCCCAGCAGTGGTCTACTCCCTGCAGCCTTCATTTGTCCTTTACAGCAAAAATCAGTTCCAATAATGTCACAATCTATGCAGGTTTTTGTTTTAAAGTGAACAAATTCAATATTAACCCCAGTCATCACCCAGAAATGATGGTAAATATGATTTTGTGTACATAGTCTCTTCTTTGAGAAAAGCCATGATGGCCAGTTTTTTTAGCTCCATTTTGGGAACAGATTCCTATTTCTTTGGCTGAACAAAGGTTGTAGTTGTTGACTTGCAATGAAAGGCCATTTAGTTTTAAAATGCCTGTTTTTTTAAATGCTAGCATCATATTAATACAGAGAGATATTCTCAAGACAGCTGAGACCAGTGAAATGATGCTAATATATGTTCCCTCAAGGACAAACTTATTCCCTGTCATGTCTGCCCAGCTTTACATATTTCATGTTAATGCTTAGCTCTCCCAATTATTTGTGTTGCTCAGTCACTTTGATGACCCCCCCAGCCCTGCTGTCCCCTACTGTTCCTTGTTCCTCAGTGATTTTGTTCCTTTTTAATCTTTTTTTTTCTTGGCTTTTTACGGCCAAACCTGTGGAGCATGGAAGTTCCTAGGCCAGGGGTCAAATTGGAGCTATAGCTGCCAGCCTACACCATAGCTCGCAATAACTCTGGATCCCCAACCCACTGAGTGAAGCCAGGGATCGAACCTGCATCCTCATGGATACTAGTCAGATTTGTTTCTGCTGCTCCACGAAGGGAACTCTAGTGATTTTGTTCTTTTACCAGACAACTCTGAGGCTGATGTTGGGAATTTCGTGGCTTTTCTGAGAAAGAGCAAAGTTTCAGGTTTAGAAATTTTGAGTTCAGGGCAGCCAAGCAGAGACTGTCCGGGAAGCAGACAAACATTTAAAATGTTAGTTCTGAGAGCTCCTGCTATGGTGCAGTGGGATAGACAGTGTCTCTGGAGTACCGGGTTGCAGGTTCCAGCCCCAGCCTGGCATAGTGGGTTAAGCCTGGCACAGTGGGTTAAAGATCTGACATTGCTGCAGCTGTGGCATAGGTCATAACTGCGGCTCGGATCCTATCCATGGCCCAGGAGCTCCATATGCTTCAGGTCAGGCAAAAAAAAAAAAAAAAAAAAGTTTTAGAGCTGAATTTCAGGCAAGAGATCAGAAATGAACACCGAAAAACTTAGAATTACTCTCAGGAATGGGAGCATCCTGGCCTCACCATTAGATTACATAATTTCTTCTTTTTTTTTTTTTTTGGCTTTTTAGGGCCACACCTGCAGCATATGGAGGTTCCCAGGCTGGGGGTCTAATTGGAGCTGCAGCTGCCAGCCTACACCACAGCCACGGCAATGCTGGATCCAAGCTGTGTCTGTGACCTACAGCACAGCTCATAGCAACACGGGATCCTTAACCCACTGAGCAGGGCCAGGGATCAAACCTGCGCTCTTATGGATACTAGTCAGGTTCGTTACTGCTGAGCCACGATGGGGAATCCAGATTATCTATGGGTGGGATGGCTCCATATAGTTCTTGGAAAGCTCACATCATGATAGAAGCTCAACAAGAGCTAAACAAGAATTTGCTGGATTAGGAGTCACTCCAAGCTCTAGGGAGCCCAGCATACAAAGCAAGTTAATTTAAAAAAGGAATAAAAAAGGGGGGGGGGGATAGTGTTCAGCATGTTAACATTTTTAGGAACAATAGAATCACTTTCCTCTCCACCTCACCTCCAGACAGGCACACCCCCCCACCCGTGAGCACACACACACACGCTGCCCACACATGGGGCTGTGTGCAGAGTTCCTCAGGTGCTGCGAGGTGGGCAAGTAAGTTGGGGTGTTTGTCTCCCCACCACCTCCACCTCCAGCAAAGCAGCCCTGTTTTTAATTTGCTGTTCACACTGAGCATCCTGGCAAGAATTTCTTTGACAAAAGCATTTGCTCTGAGTAGTATCAAGAAGATGGAGGAGAAGAGGGAGGAGGCAAAGAGGGGATGAGGGGACGAGGGGGAGGCACCTGGAGGCTGGGTTGAAACCACTGCACCCACCCACAGGAGAGGACTGGTAGGAAAGCCATCTGGGCCCAAGAGGTCTCAGGCGGGGGCTGTTCAAGCCCTCATCCTCAGGGTTAACAGCTAAAGGACACTCAGTCTGCCTCTTGCTTCTACTATGACCCTCTAACAACCCTCTTTTTTATTTTATTACTTTCTCTATATATTTTGTTGAACTGATAACATGCACCATGGCGCGTCACTGCAGAAGAGAAAGTAACAGAATAGCTCGGATGAGCCCAGATTTTGTGCTTTGGAAAACTGAACATGATATCTCTCTTTCCAGGCTCTGTCTAGTGGCAGAGAAGTCTTGACAGTCTTTAAAATGTGTCTGAGTGATGGCTCCTGTTCAATGAAAAATCCAAGGGCTCCTTTGCAAGAGAGAACATACGAATGGCAGTTGAGACGGGTGGTGAGAAGTGAAGAGAGAAGCTTGAGCTCAAAGGAGTGGAGGCAGGACCTGGGAGCATGGCTGCGGGGACCCTCCAGCAGGAGTGAGGAGTGGCAGACAAAGCTGAAGATACTGGGCATCAGATTGGATGGGAAGTCCCTGAACACTCAACCAGACAACCTGGATTTCGTTCTCTGGGTGATGAAATGCACTGGGTGATGTTTTCCTTCATTTTTTCTTTTCTTTTTTTCTTTCCTTCTTTTTTTTAGGGCCACACCTGTGGCATATGGAGGTTCCCAGGCTAGAGGTCAAATAGGAGCTACAGCTGCCAGCCTACACCACAGCCACAGCAATGCAGGATCCGAGCCATATCTGTGACCTACACCACAGCTCATGGCAATGTCAGGTTCTTAACCCACTGAGCAAGGCCAGGGATGGAACCTTCATCCTCATGGATACTAGTTGGGTTTGTTAACCTCTGACCCACGATGGGAACTCCCATTTTTTTTCTTTTTAAAGGAGTAATCAGAGCAGTGCATTCAGGAGTTCCCACTGTAGCACAGTGGGTTAAGGATCCACTGTGGCTTAGATTCCAACCGTGGCCTGGAAACTTCCATATGCTATAGGTGTGGCCAAAAACAAACAAAGAAAATAGTGTATTTAGAAGATTAATTCCCCACCCCCACCTCCGTTGGGCTGCACCCATAGCATGCGAACGTCCCTGGGTCAGAGATCAAACTGGCGCTGCAGTTGCCAAAATGTCAGATCCTTAACCGGCTCCACTACAAGGGAACTTCCTTGAAGATAAATCTTGATGGGGGTGGGTGAGTGGGTGGATAAGGAGAATGAGATCTGGAGGTGTTTCCAGTCTGACCCTCTTTGAGCTTGGTTTTCCTGTCTCTACAATAATGGCAATACCAATGTGGACAGGAATGACAGAAGCTGTTGTTGCCACTACTGGTCTAAGAGCTATGTGGCTGGAAGGTGGTGTATCTCTGGCCTCAGACTGCCTGGATTCAAGTTCAGCTCTGCTTAGAAACTCTGGGAACTGAGGAAGGCTCCTGGAAAATGGGTTGATAAGAGGGTGCTTACCTCCTAGGGCTGTTGTGACCATTAAAGTTGATAACTGTGAAGTACTTAGTACTTAATAAGTGAGAGTCAGAATTAGGATATTGTCAGAGGGAATTGTAAGGAGTGGTTAAATGTGAGCGGTGTTATGAAGATTGAATACGATCATAACTGTATGTGGATGATAAGGGAGCCTGAAGATAACAGTGAGAAATCCCTAATGATCTAAAAAAGTGGTGTCATTAATAGGAACAGATACAGCAGGAGGAGAAGCTGGCCTAGAGGACTCAAATGCATGATTTGGTGTTGGGGTTTATTGAATATGCTAAGACATCCATAGGGAGCTACTTGGAAGGTGGTCAGTATTGCAGGAATGGAACTGAAGCTCAAGGCTAGGGCTGGCTCCACAGGACAAGGTGTTTATGTGTTAGAATCAGTGGTTGAAGCTGTGACATTGACTGATATCACTCAGAAGACAGTGAAGAAAAAATGTGACAGAAGACAGACATTTGGGGAAGCTTAGAAAAATCCCCCTCTCCCCCTCTTTAAAGAAAAAAAATTTATGGCCGCACCCACCCACAGCATATGGAAGTCCCCAGGCTTGGGACTGAATCTGAGCTGCAGCTGTGACCTAAACCACATCTGTGGCAACGCTGGATCCTTTAACTCACTGTACTGGACTGTGGATCGAATCTATGCTGCTACAGAGACAAAACTGAATCCTTAACCTGTGTGCCATAGCAGAAACTCCTCCCTCTTTTTTTAAAAAAGATTAAAAAAATTGTAGTAATTTATAATGTTTTTTCTGGTATACAGCAAAGTGATTCAGTTTCATTTTATATATATATATATATATATATATATATATATATATATATATTCAGTTTCTCTCTCTATATATATATATATTATGTATATATTCTTCAGATTCTATATATATTCAGTTTCTATATATATATTTTATATATATATATTCTTCAGATTCTTTTTCATTATAGATTATTACAAGATACTGAGTATAGAGAAAAGTCCCTTTTATAACCAGTTTTTAATGTGTAAAATGTTATCTTTCAGTATAAGAACGGGGAGATGGGGAGGGAAAAAGCTATGTTTCATGATTTTTAGGAATTTTTTGAGTTATAAAAGTAATACTTGCTCACTGTAAATAATTCATAAATACAGGGAAGTACAAGAGAAGGAATAAAAATCTCCCAAACACCAGTATTAACATTTAGATATATTTCTTTCCAAATAATTGTATTTCTAGCTCAATGGGAATTACACCATTTTAAAAGTTTTATATTCTACTTTTCTTCATGTAGAACTTGTGTGACCCTCCCATGAGAACTTTCTAACATCATTAAAGATTCTAAAGAGGTATCATAACGAATGGCCGCATAGTCCTTATACACACATTCCTGAAAACTGAGAAGTCAGACATGTGGTCAGTCAGGGCTTTAACATTTCTATTTGAATTTCACAGGGAAGAGGGGTAGCCAACACTTCCTGGGACATAACACCCCCCCCTCCCATCTCTAGGACGAGGCTACTAGCCCCTCGCTGTAAAGAGATATTCCCGTTGGTGAAACATTTCAACCAGAATGAACAAGAACAGCTGTCAACAAAACCAACTGTATTTTCCACACTCAGTTGTTGCCAATTGCATTCTTTCTAGGAGTTTCCACTGTGGTACAGCGGGTTAGGAATCCGACTGTAGTACCCCAGGTTGCTGCAGAGGTGTGGGTTCGATTCCAGGCCTCGGGAAGTGAGTTATAGATTCCAGCAGTTGCTGTAGCTGTGGCTCGGATTCGGTCCCTGGCCCAGGAACTTCCACATGCTTGGGTGCACCCATTAAAAAAAGAAGAATAAAGAAATTTCTAGGAACAAGTATAGTTCCACTCATCTTCAAAAGCCACTTCTGGGAAAGGGGATCTCTGGCTCTTTGGCCAGAAGACTACCATCCTCCACCTTAGCAGCAAAGACCTGATCTCAATAGATGTTCTCAGCCTGACCCCAGCATGTCAGATAACTTCTCACACAATTTATAGCAAACCCAGGAGAAAAAAAGTCTTGATTCTCTTTTCTTTTCTTTCTTCCTTCCTTCCATTCTTCTTCCTTCCTCCCTCCCTATTCCTTCCTTCCTCCCTATTCCTTCTTTCCATCTTCCTTCCTTCCTGTCTTTCTTTCTTTCTTTCTTCCTTTTCTGCTTCATATGGAAGTTCCCAGGCTAGGGATAAAATCAGAGCTGCAGTTGCCGGCTTACACCCCCAGCCACAGCAACGCCAGATCTGAGCCTTTTCTTCAACCTACACCACAGCTCACGGCAACCTGAGTGAGGCCAGGGATCGAACCCACATCCTCATGGATACCAGAAGGATTTGTTTCTGCTGCAGCACGATAGGAAACTCCTGATTATATTTACCTTTTTATCAGCATCTTACAAGCCAAACAGACTACTCGAGAGGAAGGAACCAGTAAATTGTTCCCAGAAGCTCGTAAATCTGAATTATCTACAAGGGTGTATTACATCAACTTCTCCCATTAAGTCTCTTTATCAAAACAATCTTACTTGGCTTACTCACCAGAAAACAGAAGAAGGTGAAATTAAAACTTTGTTGGCCTCTGATAATAAAACCTACAAGCCAAATGATGGGAGGATACGTAAATTCCCCTCGAATCTTGTCTCATCTGCTCAGTAGCAAGATAAATCTCTTAGCGAGCACATGTGATGTGTTTTCCAAATTATTTATCTTCAGTAGACGCTACACAATTGCTCAGATAGTACTCGAGACAGGCTTATCAAGGGAAGAGGAGAAACATTATTTTTAAAATGAATAAGGAATCCAAGGAAAATCATCTCTCTCCATTTTCCTTTATGTTGCCTGAGAGTCATGTAGTTTGGTGCCGACAAGAAGCAGAGTCTTGCAAAGCATGGAACAGACGGGTATTTTGACTGCAGCATGAATTTGGTTCACAATCAAGGAATTTTTTTTTAAAGATAATAATGTATTCTCTATTGAAATTCCAATAAAAATACAAGATTTCAGAAAGACATGTAAAACAGAAGTAAATTAAAAACTCAAGGGAAAAAGCTTTCCTTCAAAGACAGAGATTAACATTGCCTCATGCTCCTGATTTTTGCCATGAGAAGAGCACGCTTTGTTTAGCTGTTGGTCCAAGGAGGATGAGAGACTCTTGGAGCAGACCTGGGCCCAACCTGTAGCCTAAGGCCCTCTAAGAAATCCACAGGTGCAGAGTGAGGAATGAATGCTTCTTGTTTTATGCCATTGAGATTTGATCGTTGGTTGTTACTGACACAGTGGCTGGGCGTTACTATGCAATGGCGGATGGACACAACGCATATTTATATAGCACTGTTTAAAGTTCCTTAGGTCATTTAATCCTCACAACACCCCAATGAGGTAAGTACTAGTATCTTCACCATTTTACAGTTCAGGAAGCTGAGGCACAGATGTTAACCAACTTGCCTAAAGTTCCATAGCAAGCAAGTGGTGGCACATTTGAACCCAAGCCACCTAGATCAGAGGCTGAACCCACCCCCACAGGCTGCCTCTTGCAGCAGATGCTTCCATCCACTGCCTTTGAAAATTCTCACTCACCCGAAACTAATAATTAGAATAATAAAAACCATCACTGATTTAAGTATCTAACTATATGAAACATTTGCTAAGTCTAATCACATTTTTGTAAAATGTGAGATGAATGGGGCGGTTCCCTCCCATGCAGTTTGTGTATGTTTGGATGAATCCCTTATTGCTTTAAGGGGACAGAGTTCAGATTGAGAAGATCTTGTTCACACATATAAGTAAGTGAAATAGGAAGTGAAAGCATCCAATTATAGCAATGTCACTCAATTCCTTGAACTCCACCTGAACTGGATGCCCCAAACACAATAATTTTCATGCAAAATTATTTTAATCTTTTATGTATTGGGTATCTTCCACTCATTCTTCAAACCTTCATCCTACATCATCCTCTTCTAGCCCACTATCTATCTGCAGGCTGACCTGTACAGACTACAATGTGCTTTCTTGCCTTCTTGCTTCCAGTTGGGTTTGGCCAATGAAGACCTTTTGGCAGGAGATGATAGGAAGATAAGAAAAGGATATTTATTCTCCTCACTCCTTCCCTGCTGAGTTCTGTCTCCTTTCAAGGTGACCCTCTCTAGACTGATCAGTTCCTTTGGGTTCTAGTCGACTCTGGCTCCAATTATCCCTTCAGACCCAAAGAGGGTAACAAGCTTCCTGTTACTATCCCTAGGGTATTGCACTCTTTTGGGGTTTTCCCTACATCCTGCTCACTGTTATCAATAGTCCATTTATTAAATAAACCTTCCTGCAACCATTCTCCTAATGTGTCTTATGTTTGTTGCTGTGAGACCATGGGTAGTAGCTACGACTCATTCAGTCTATCAGTGGACAATACAATTATGTTCTTTAAGTCTTGAAAGAAAAGAATTATAAACCACTTAACCTGAAAAAGGACTTGTTAGATCTGATGGGGTGTCCCTTCATGGCTCAGCAGAAACGAATCTGACTAGTATCCATGAGGACACAGGTTCAATCCTGGTCTCGCTCAGTGGGTTAAGGATCCAGTGTTGCCGTGAGCTGTGGTGTAGGTCGCAGATGAGGCTTGGATCTCGAGGTGCTGTGGCTGTGGTGTAGGCTGGTGGCTACAGCGCTGTTTGGATTCCTAGCCTGGGAACCTCCATATGCTGCATGTGAGGCCCTAAAAAGACAAAAAAAAAAAAAGGACTTGTTGGATCTGAACTGTTCAATGTAGTAGCCACTAGTCCCATTTGGCTAAATTTAAATTAATTAAAATTAAAGAAAATTGAAAGTTTCATTCCTCAGTCATATGAACCACATTTCAAGTGCTTGATATTCTTTTCTCCTTTTTCTTTTTTGGCTATGTCCACGGCATGCAGAAGTTCTTGGGCCAGGGACTGAATCTGCACCACAACAGTGACCCAAGCACAGCAGTGACAATGCTGGATCCTTAACCCACTAGGTTACAAGTCGACTCCTTCAAGTGCTCAGTATTCAAATGTGGCTAACTGCTACCGCAATGGAGGGTGCAGCTATAGAACATTTCTATCATTGCAGGAAGCAACATGTTAGACAATTGTGGAATAGTGACTATAAAATTAAATATCTACACTGGGAGATATATGGAGTTTAGAAAAATTCATTGATGGAAATAAAAAAATTAATTTTCTTGTATGTACTGACCTACAAAATCATTCAATTTAAAAACCATTTTCAAAAATAAATGTTTTCCAACATAATAATATATATCAACATAGATGAAGAAATTCTGGGCCTAGAATCTGAAGTCAAATTGGATGAGACTTTGGAAGTCTTTGGAGGAGCTGAGTATGGTTTACATGTAGAAGTGATGTAAACTTTTGTGGCCTGAGAGCAGACTGGGAGATCTGTCTGCGACTGGAGCCTCATCCCAGTGTGCCTGTGTCACTCCTCTGACCATGGAGGCAGGTCACTCTCCCTGTACCTTAGATCTATGCTGGACTTGTGATCCATTCTGACAAATTGAATGTAGCAGAAAGGAAAATTTGGGGTTTCTGAGCATAGGCTTTCAAAAGTCATACAGCTTCTGTTTTCAATCACAGGGAAAACCAGAGGACATCAAAAGAATCCTTGTAAAGACAGGCCACGTGGAAAAAAAGATGGTCTGGAGTAGAAGAGCCTATGAGGAAGGAGGAAATGAGAATGGGGGCGGGGGAGGCGGGGGGGTGAGAGAGGCCCAACCAGCCCCTAGCCATTTCAGGAAATCAGCTAAGTGAGGGAAGCAATCATGGATTTGCCAGCCAACAACACACTTCACAGAAATAAGCTTTCCCTATGAGTACTACTTGAATTCTTACCACCCCTACCCCCTCACTCATAGTATATGGAAGTTCCTTGACCAAGGATTGAATCTGAGGTATGGCTGCAGCAACATGAGATCCTTAACATGCTGTGCCACAGTGGGAACATCACTATTTAAATTCTTAAACAAAAGAGTGTTATTAGATGGTCATTTTAAGTCAATAAATATTGGAGTGGTTTGTTATGCATGACTGCTCAGTTTCTACTTTTTGAATTTATCTAACATACACCTAATTGTCATTTCTCATGTGTTATGGACCGAATGTTTGTGTCCCCTCTCCCCAAATTCATATGTTAAAGCCCTAACCCCCCAGGGTGACTGTATTTGGAGATAAAGCTTCTAAGGAAGTAATTAAGGTTAAATGAGGTCCTATGGGTGGGCCCTTATCCAAGAGCATTACTGTCCTTATAAGAAGAGACACCACATGACACAGAAGGGCCTTGTGAGGATGCAGCCAGGAGGTGGCCACCTGCAAGCCTGGAAGAGAGTCCTCACCAGGAAGCAATTCAGCAGGCACCTTGATCTTGGATGTCTCAGCCTCTAGCACTGGGAGAAATAAAATTCTGTTGTTTAAGCCACCCAGTTGATGGTATTTTATTATGATGGCGCAAGAACACTAGGAGACTATGTTTGCCACTGACCTTGCTGACTGGGAGGCCGGTACATGCATCCTACATGGCTTATGGCACAATTTGCTGAAAAATGGAGTGGAGAGCTGGGGACAGCAGCACATGCTATCTTTGATAGGGCAGTTTTAGTCATGTCCGTCTGAAAAGGCTCAGGAAAAGGGAGAATGGGGCATTGCTGGCCTTCTTTCAGACCCAACCCATGTTAAAGTGGCAATTCTCTTCTGCACACACACGTGTGAGAAGTTGAAAGTACAGAGGGGTGCTCTGCCAAACCCACTGCAGGTGACTTTCATTCAACTATTGGTAATGATATTGGTATAAAATTTTAAAGTATTTAAGATAGATGATAAACTGGATGGGATGTTGAAGCCATAATCCAGTATTTTGCCAGACAAATTAAAAACTTTTCAGTTTCTCAGTTTTTGTTAAATATACCTTGAAGCCATATCAACATAATTCACACAAAAACTACTAGAACAAATAAACAAATTCAGTAAGATAGCAGGATACAAGATTAATTTACATAAATCCATTACATTCCTTTATGCTAACAATGAAGTATCAGAGAGAGAAAGTTAAACAAAGTCCCTCTTAAAATCATATTAAAAATACATATGTACTTAGGAATAAAGCTGACCAGGGAGGTGAAACACTTATATGCTGAGAACTATAAAACATTAATAAAAGAAATTGTAGGTGATTCAAGGAGATCATGCTCTTGGATTTGAAGAATTAATATTGGTAAAATGGCCATACTACTCAAAGCAATCTAAAGATTTAATGTGATCACTGTCAAATTACCGATGACATTTTTCACAGAACTTGGACAAATAATCTTAAAATTTGTATGGAATCATAAAAGACCCAGAATTGCCAGAGCAATACTAAGGAAAAAGAACAAAGGTAGAGGCATAACCCTTCCAGACTTCAGACAGTACTACGAAGCTACAGTAATCAAAAGAGCATGTAATGGGCACAAAAACAGACATACAGATCAATAGAATAGAATAGAGAGCCCAGAAATAAACCTAGACACCTATATTCAATTAATCTTCAGCAAAAGAGGCAAGGATATACAATGGAGAAAAGAAAATCTCTTCAGAAGAGGTTCTGGGAAAGCTGGACAGCTGCATGTAAATCAATAAAGTTAGAATACACCCTCATGCCCTACAAAAAAATAAGCTCAAAATGGCTTAAATACTTAGTTACATGACACGACACTATAAAATTCCCAGAAGAGAACATAGGCAAAATATTCTGACATAAATCATACCAATATTTTCTTTTTTAAAAAAAATTTATTATAGTTGATTTACAGTGTTCTGTCAATTTTTTCTGTACAGAAAAGTGATCCAGCTTTACATACATATACATTCTTTTTCTCACATTATCCTCCATCATGTTCCATTACGAGTGATTAGATATAGTTCCCTATGCTATATAGCAGGATCTCATTGCTTATCCACTCCAAATGCAATAGTTTGCATCTAATAACCACAAACACCCAGTCAATCCTACTCCCTCCCTCTCCCCCTTGGCAACCACAAGTCTATTCTCCAAGTCCATGAGTTTCTTTTCTCTGGAAAGGTTCATTTGTACCATATATTAGATTCCAGATATAAGTGATATCTATGGTATTTGTCTTTCTCTTTCTGACTTACTTCACTTAGTATGAGAGTCTCTAGTTGCATCCGTGTTGCTGCAAATGGCATTATTTTGTTCTTTTTTATAACTGAGTAGTATTCCCTTGTGTATATGCACCACATCTTCTTAATCCATTCATCTGTTGATGGACATTTCAGTTGTATCCATGTCTTGGCTATTGTGAATAGTCCTGCAATGAACATAGGGTGCATGTATATTTTTCAGTAAAAGTTTTGTCCTGATACATGACCAGGAGTGGGATTGCTGGATCATATAGTAGTTCTACATTTAGTTTTCTGAGGACTTCCATACTGTTTTCTGTAGTGGTTTTACCAATTTACATTTCCACCAATGGTGTAGGAGGGTTCCCTCTTCTCCACACCCTCTCCAGCATCTGTTTTTTGTAGACTTATTAATGGTGGCCATTCTGACTGGTGTGACGTGGTACCTCATTGCAGTTTTGATTTGCATTTCTCTAGTAATTAGTGATATTGAGCGTTTTTTCATGTGCCTGTTGACCACCTGTATGTCTTCTTTGGAAAAATGTCTATTAAGTTCTTCTGCCCATTTTTCAACTGGGTTTTTTTTGCTTTTGAGTTGTATGAGTTATTTGTATATTTAAGAGATTAAGCTCTTGTTGGTTGCATCATTTGCAACTATTCTCCCATTCCCTAAGTTGTCTTTTTTAATGGTTTCCTTTTCTGTACAAAAGCTTGTACATTTGATTAGGTCCCATTGGTTTTTTTTGTTTGTTTTGTTTTGTTTTTATTTCTATTGCCTTGGGAGACTGACCTAAGAAAACATTTGTATGGTTGATGTCAGAGAATTTTTTGCCTATGTTCCCTTGTAGAAGTTTTAGGCTGTCTTGTCTCACGTCTAAGTCTTTAAGCCATTTTGAGTTTATTTTATTCATGGTGTGAGGGTGTGTTCTATTTTTTCTGATTTACATGTAGCTGCCCAGTCTTGCCAGCACCACTTGCTGAAGAGATAATCTTTTCCCCATTTTATATTCTTGCCTCCTTTGTCGAAGACTAATTGACCATAGGTGTCTGGGTTTGTTTCTGGGTTCTCTAATTTGTTTCATTGGTCAACCAGTATTTCCTTAGGTCTGTCACCCAAGTTTATAGAAATAAGAGCAAAAATAAACAAATGGGACCTAATCAAACTTTTAAGTTTTTGTACAGCAAAGGAAACCATAAAGAAACAGAAAAGACAACCTACACTGGGAGAAAATATTAGCAAACTCTGTGACTAACAAGAGCTTAATTTTCGAAATACACAAGCAGATCATATAACTCAAGAGAAAAAAAAAACAACCCCAGTCAAAAAAGGGGCAGGGGACCTAGACATCTCTCCAAAGAAGACATACATGGAGGGAGTTCCCGTTGTGGCGCAGTAGTTAACGAATCTGACTAGGAACCATGAGGTTGTCTGTTCAATCCCTGGCCTTGCTCAGTGGGTTAAGGATTTGGCATTGCCATGAGCTGTGGTGTAGGTTGCAGACGCGGCTTGGATCCTGCATTGCTGTGACTCTGGCGTAGGCCGGCAGCTCCAGCTCCGATTAGACCTCTAGCCTGGGAACCTCCATATGCCGCAGGAGCAGCCCTAGAAAAAGGCAAAAAGACAAAAAAAAAAAAAAAAAAAAGAAGACATACACAGAAAGATGTTCAACATCACTAATCATTAGAGAAGTGCAAATCAAAACTACAATGAGGTATCACTTCACACTGGTCAGGATGACCATTAAACAAAAATTCCCCCCTTGTGGCACAGCAGGCTAAAGATCCAGCTTTGTCACTGCAATGGCTCAGGTCACTGCTGTGTCATAGGTTCATTCCCTGGCTCAGGAACTTCCACATGCCAAGGGCATGGCCAAAAAAAATGTCAACAAATAACAAATTCTGGAGAGGGTGTGGAAAAAGGAAACCTCCCATCCCACTGTTGATGGGAATGTAAAATTGTACAACCACTATGGAAAACAATATGGAGGTTCTTTAAAAAACTAAAAATAGAACTACCATATGATTCAGCAATCCCACTCCTGGGCATGTATCCTGATAAAATTATAATTCAAAAAGATACATGACCTCCGATGTTCATAGCAGCACTATTCACAATAGCCAAGATATAAAAGCCACCTAAATATCCATTGACAGGTGAATGGATAAAGAAGTTGTGATATACATACACAACGGCATACCACTTAGCCATAAAAAATGAAATAATGCCATTTGCAGAAACATGGATAGATTTAGAGATTATCATACTGAGTGAAGTAAGTCAGAGAAAGACAAATATATGATATCCTTTATACATGGAATCTAAAATATAACACAAGTGAACTTATATATGAAGCAGAAACAGACTCACAAACATGGAAAATTTATGGTTACCCAAGGGAAAAGGGAGAGGGGGAGGAATCAATGAGGAGTTTGGGATTAGCAGATACAAGCTACTATATAAAAGATAGATAAACAATAGGACTTACTATAGAGCACAGGGAACTATATTCAATATCCTGTGATAAACCATAATAGAAAAGAATATGAAAAATAATATGTATAAACATACAACTGAATCACTTTGCTGTACACCAGAAACTAACACAACATTATAAATCAACTATGCTTCAACTGATAAAAAAGACAACTAATTCATGATTAGTTGCAGCTGTTATACTTTCTTTAGAGGCATTTTGTTTGTGGAGATTGATTTGGACCAAACCTGGTAAAAACAACCTAATAAAACTGGAGATTGCAAGAATTTTTCTTCACCCATGAACAAAGATGTATTTTATGCCAATTTCAATATTTTAGATTGACTTGAAGGACCTGAAAAAGGCATGACAGATGGCTCTAAAGACAGACAGCTGAGAATTGTTACATATGGACCGCTTAGGAATTTCATTTCCAGGAGGAAAATTATTAAGTTTATGATTACACATTTGACAGTATTAAAATATCAACATCTGAGTGGAAGGAACTAAGCCTTATTAAATAAAATGATTTTCTTTTCTTCTTTTTGCTTTTAGGGCTTCACTTACAGCATATGGAAGTTCCCAGGCTAGGGGTCCGAATCGGAGCTACAGTTGCTGGCCTATACCACAGCCACAGCAATGCAAGATCCAAGTCATGTCGGCAAACTTCACCACAGCTTATGGCAATGTCAGATCCTGAACCCACTGATCGAGGCCAGGGATTGGACCTGCATTCTCATGGGTACTAGTTGAGTTCATTACTGTTGAGCCATGATGGGAACTCTTAACATGATAAAGTTCAGGGTGTAACAGCTTAGACTGCATTTGCAGACTGTTTTGTCATACACCCATAGCTAAGTAGACGCTCTACTTTAAAGAATGCAGTCTTCTCTTGGGAATTAACAGCAAAGAAAAGAGAAGGTGTTTGGTCCCTAATAACTGTAAAAGAACTTACAAAAAGTGAATGAATGACTGCTGTTAAGTGTGTAAGGTACAGCACAATGTTAAGTTCATAAATAAATGGAATGAATGATGAGTGACAGTGGGATTTCTGTCTCTGTAATAAAAAACAACAAAGAAAGAGTTTCCCTCATTGCTCAGCAGAAACAAATCTGACTAGGATCCATGAGGCCACAGGTTCGATCCCTGGCCCTGCTCAGTGGGTTAAGGATCTGGCATTGCCATGAGCTGTGGTGTAGGTTGCACACATGGCTCAGATCTCACATTGCTGTGGCTGTGGTGTAGGCCAGTGGCTGCAGCTCCTATTTGACCCCTAGCCTGGGAACCTCCGTATGCTGTGGGAATGGCCCTAAACAAACAAACAAACAAAAAACTAAAAAAAAAAAAAAAAAGATTTCTGTTTACTATAATCTTAAAAAAATTGATGAAAGTAAATGTGGACATTTTTATTTCTTCTTCCTGGAAATCATGCAAAACAAGCCACCAAGACACAGACCAAGATAGGCTAATCAAATGAATCATAAGCTCACCCTCGCTACGGAAAGTCATAAGTGTGACAAGAAAATGTACATCTTAGCTGATTATAAATTCCCAACATGCTTTTCCCAGTTCAATATTTGAATTCCATGATCAACAGATAAAAACATTTGGTGAAAAATAATCTCACAGGACTTCCCATGTGGCTCACAACATAACTAGTCGGTGTTGCTTCTACAGTGGCTGTGGCTTGACCCCTGGCTTGGGAACTTCCATATGCCACAGATATGGCCACTTAAAAAAATGTCATCTCACAAATTTGTCACCTACATGACATAAGGCATCTGGGCCCTCCATATTTCTTATGGATGATTTTTTTCTCCCCCATTTTCTGTGGCAGTAGTCTACATGTTAAGTGGTCCCCTAGGGTGGATGAGAGAATTTTCTACCCTGGGAGAAGGCAACATGGTGGATTCAAGAAGAAAGTAGAACAGAAGTATGTTTTTCTTTGCTGAAGTGGGAGACAGATGACAACGGCTAGAGGAGATGGGCGTGGGTAGGCTGATGGGGTCAGGAAGGAGTTCATGCAGAGGGTAAGGCTCTTGATCCTTTAAAGCCACCCACACCAGGGCTCTTAGGGCTAGTGTCATGACCTCTAATATTTCCATACTTCAGTATGAAGAGCACTGCTTTTCATTGTCTTACGTTCAGTAACCAATCCCTTTAATCAGCTATCTACAAAGGATTAGCACACATTGCCATGGCCTGAAGCATCAGTTCTCATTTCTGTCCAGGAAGCCAAGCGTATTCTGTGTAATTTTTATTTTTGTGACTTTCAGTAAGATCATCAAATTTCCTCATTTTACTCCATCTCTATGCTTCTCTCTGCTCGATGCATGCCAAATACATAAATATTTTTTATTCCAGGCGCTTTATTTCTCAATAATTATCAGGAGTCACCTGATTTAATTATGCCAATCTGTTACTTTCAAGAATTTTACTTTAAAAATTCCCCTTTCCCAGTTAATATTATGTGTCTCTGGTTTTCTTAATCTAAAAATATTTTTAGAAGTTTTATAATCTTATGAGAGATCATTTAAAAGTGTTTATGGAGGTGATTTCTTTCATTTTTTTTTCCCCAGTGGCCACACCCATGGTACATGGACATTCCTAGGCCAGGGATTGAATCCAAGCCACAGCTGTGACTTACTCTGCAGCTGCAGCAACTGCCAGCTCCTTTAATGGGGGATTGAACCCATACCTTTGCAGTGACCCGAGATGCTGCAGTTGGATTCTTCACCCACTGTGCCACAGTGGGAGCTCCTGAGGGTTTTTTTTTCTTATACTATAACAAAGCTTAATAACAAAGAATTGTATTTACAGGTTAATATTTGGGGCTAATTTTAAAAGGCATTTCTAGCAATGATCTCCACACTTTCCTCATGAGTACAAAGCAATCTGCTTCTGTTTTTCTGGAACTAGAGTGGGTAGTACAGTGATAGAACTCTTTCTTCAAAACATTGTTGCAGCTCCATATTAAAAACATTTTTTTTGCTTAAATAATGAACACTTTGCTTATCCATAATGAAGCCACATGAAAAAGAAAAAAAAATTTTCCCAGATGGTTCTTTTTGCATTAATATTTCTAACCCTGACATCAAACATGAACAATAAGGTGTTGAAATGTATAATTTGAGCCAAAATATCAAAGCCTTGAATGTTTAATGGCTTTGTAATTTTAAGAGGACAGCTGGGTATGCCATGAAGTCAGCCTGGCTAGCACTCTCATCTTGTTCATGTTTCCCTTTTCTCTATAGTTATTATGTGAAGACTTTCCTTCTTTTGGAAAAAGAAGAATGGTTACAAACATTGCTGAACTTGGGAAAGGTATAGACATGCTTATTTGTTGTAAAGAAAAAAAAGAAAACCCAACCTGTTTTAGTATTTATGGTGGAATCAGCTGCTTTTGTTTGCCTGTCATCCTTGTATTTTTTACTAGTAAAATAGCCCATATTTTGTGAGGGGGGAATCACCCCTTTTCCATTCTTATCCAAGTGAAAGTAATAGCTCCAGGGCTGGGCCAATGATCTAGAGAATCAAATTCCTGTAGCCCCTCTGATTGCTTCGGGAAGGGCACATGCTCCAAACTGGTCCAATGAAATAAATCTGGGGACTCTTTTTTTCTTCTTCTTCTTTTTTTAATGGCTTCACCCATGGCTTATGGAGGTTCCTGGACCAGGGATTGAATCTGAGCTGCAGCTGCAATCTACGTTACGCTGCAGCTGTGGCAACACTGGATCTTTTAACCCACTGTACCAGGCCCTAGGACTGAACCTGCACCTCTGTAGCAATCTGAGCTACTGCAGTCAGATTCTTAACGCACTGCACCAGAGCAGGAATGCCAAATCTTAGGACTTTTCTAGAACTGTTGGGAAAAGGAAAAACTTACCTTTATCAGGAATTTCTGGAATTACTGTATGGCAGTAACATCCAAAAGGAAAACGGAGTTGAGACAAGGCAGAGGGAAAGGGGGAGAGGAACGGCAGAGGGAAGGGTAAAGGGGAGGGGCTGGTTCGGGGTATTTTTAACCACATGGACCCCAAATTCATTCCTTGCTTAAGTCAGTATGAGTTGGATTTTTCTGTCACTTACATCTAAGTTCTAACACAAAATCTATCCAGCTATGATCATGTTCAAAATGGGGCAGTTCATCAGATGTGAGGAGATTCTATGTCCTCAGAGGTACTCTGATGGTCCCCAGGGAAATGCAGGGTCAATAAGATAAGGCTCCTCTGTACAAGGATGCTGTTCTAAACACTTGAACTTTTTCCAACTCTCAGGGACATAATGTCTTTTTTCTAAGCAAGATGTTCTTCTACAAAGATTTTTGCAAGTAAGGGGAAAAGGCTGGGGGGGGGGGAGGAAGAGTCCTGATTGTGTATTGTTACTGTACAGTAAACATATTTCTTAACTCCCAGAGAAATAGCTAGCACTCAGAAAATGGGTTTTGGGGACATGAAGAAGAAGGGCCATTATTATCTAATGAGGGCCTTAGGCAGAATCCTTGAAGAGGGCCAAAGACTGTTACCAGAATGACTTGGCTGAAATTATACTTATGTATTCATTCTGATGGAATATCAGGTGTGCAGTAAAATATTAGATTACATTACTAGACACTCTACTAAACATAGATTTTATATGTATAATTTTTTATGGAGGGATAAATATTTTAGATTGGTACTGGCTTACACATGAAGGCGTTTATCTGCTTAAGATTTCTCTTTACTATTTCCATATAATCCTTGTGTCTACCATGCATTCATGCACCTGTATCAGAGGAAAAGAACAATGATCCTTATACTCTACTTCATACAAATTTTACATTTTAAAGCTCCTGGAAAATACTGTTGACTCACCAAACATTTTATTTTTATTTAAAAAATTTTTTGGCCACTCTCTGAGCATGCAGAAATTCCCAAGCTAAGGACTGAACCCACATCGCAGCAGTGACCTGAGCCGCATCAGTGAAAATGCCAGATTCTTAGCCGGCTGAACCACCAGGGAACTCTGTGACTCAAAAATGTTAAAAGAACAGATTATCTGTTCCTTTTTTTTTTCTTTTGAAGAAAGGAAACAGTAGAGATAGCCAGTAATGAATTGTCCTCAACAAGCCCAGTGAATGCATGTGTATAGAAATATTTGCAGTACAGTGGGGTGAGAGAATAGTATCATTTAGAGAATAACAGTGTGTGGAGCAATGAGAAGTCACTGCTCCAAGCCAGAGGGTGTCAAGATCAGTGTCCATCTGTAAGAGAGGCTCTTGTGATCACCATCAGTCACCCCAACACTGGACAGCCCCACCCCCTCACTCCATGGTGGAAAGTCAGATGCACAGGGCAGCCCACTGAATTTACCGTCACTGTCTCTGTTCTATGCAGAGTTCCTTGGGAATGCAGTGATAAATGCTCCAGCTTCCACAGACCCAGCCACAGGTTTCCCATGACAGATATGGCCCGGACCCCAAGGCCTTCGGGAGTCAGTGCTGTCTGAACATACCCTCTGCCATTTTGACCCAGGATGCACCCACAGTGCTGGGATTACCTGTCCAAAGAGGTTCCAGTGTTAGTGTTCTGCTCAGCTGATCAAAGCCTTGGCACTGAACCAGGGACACCACTGCAAATCCTCCTGGTTTATAGCAAACTGAGTCTGAGGACTTAATTACCCCTGCTGGCCATCTGGGGCTTTTGAGGGCCAGCAGGCCACTTTGATGGCACTGATCCTGACTGTGGAGGAGTCTGCATTAGATGCTGATGGAGTGTGAAATCTCATCTATCCAGAGAGCTAGAGCTTGAGGCTCCACCCCTCAAACACACAGTTCTCTCCTCTCTTGGCACCTGGGTGGCTATTTCCTTTACATTTATATCACACACGGATTATTTGTGAATCCCACCCCCCACCCCCGCCCCCCAAAAAGGGAAGCCAATTCTAAAGGTAAGCTGACATTTTCATAATTTAGAGAGAGAGAACTGCCAATGATTTTTAACCAGTTTTCAAGGTTAAAAGAAAACAGTACACTGTATCTATTGTATGGTTTAAAAAGAATCAGGCAGGAGTTCCCGCTGTGGTGCAGTGGGTTAACAATCCAACTGCAGTGGCTTAGGTCGCTGCAAGTACAGGTTTGATCCATGGCCCAGCACAGTGGGTTAAAGGATCCAGTCTTGCTGCAGCTGAGGCATAGGTCATAGCTGCGGCTCAGATTCAGTCCCTGATCTGGGAACTTCCATATGCCATGAGTGCGGCCATTAAATAAACAAATAAATAAACAAATAAATAAAATCAGGCAGTGTCAATACCTTTAGTATTGAAACAGTTATGAACTAGGTTTTGAATAATTAAGAAGCACCTGAGGTTATTATTATAGATGCAGAGGAATAATTAACAGAACATCACAATTAGTAGAAGCCTGACTACAAGATCATTTGCCTATTTATGATGTAATCACAGGCATGCTGCCAGAGCTTAAGAAGTTTGTAAAGTCATCATAACCTTTGCCACCTGGGAACTTTCATAATATTAAGTGAAAACATTGTCAGAACCACTGCAGTGTAACTCTGTCACTCCATCAGTGTTTTCCCAGGTATTGTCCGAACTCCTTGACTCCTTCATTGTGGGTTTGGGAGGGTATTAAAATAGAAAAGAACAACTTGGGGAAGGCACAAGTGTGGAATCGGGGTTAATGAGCCAAGTTCAGGAAAAGTGATTTTGGGCTGGAGCAGTGGTGTCCATGGCACTTTGTTCAGGTGTCTCAGACTCTCTGAACTGCGTATGGGTACAAGGGGAGTAGAGATTGTGTGGATGAGCTGTAGACACCACTGTTGCTATGAGCTAGGTTTGTAGCTGACCATCTTCATGACTTGACACCTTGTTTAGCTATAGATACGTATATTAGCATTCCCTGCCAGGGAGATGGCAACTTTGGACTTTTTTTTTTTTTTTTTTTTTTTTTGTCTTTTTAAGCCCACTCCCATGGCATATGGGAGTTTCCAGACCAGGGGTTGAATTGGAGCTGTAGCTGCCAGCCTACACCACAGCCATGGCAACACCAGATCCTCTAAGTCACATCTGTGACCTACATCTGAGCTCATAGCAACTCTAGATCCTTAATTCACTGAGAGAGGCCAGGGTTCAAACCTGCATCCTTATGGATGCTAGCTGGGTTTGTTACCACTGAGCCACAATGGGAACTCCCTAGGTCTGTTTCTTTAATATGACCTTCAATATGTTTTATCTTGTATAGAAGGAACTGTATAATGAGTTAAAACAGATGTGCCTTATAACTAGACTGATGGACTCCAAATCCTGCCCTCCAACTTACTTGCTTATGACCTTTGCTAAGTTAAATAACTTCTCTGTGCCTTAGTGTACTCATCAGTAAAATGATGTTAATAATAGAATTTCTTGGCGTTCCTGATGTGGCACAGTGCGTCAAGAATACGACTGCAGTGGCTCGGGTTGCTGTGGAGGCGCGGGTTTGATGCCCAGTAATGCGCAGTGGGTTAAAAGATTCCGAGTTGTCACAGCTGCAGCATAGGTTGCAGCTGCAGCTCAGATTCATTTCCTGGCCCTGGGACATCCATGTGACACAAGTTAAGCCATTAAAAAAAACAGAAGAATTTCTTTCTTAAGCTTGCTTTAAAGATTAAATGCACTAATACAGGCATTGGCAAAAGTCTCCTGTGAAGAGCCAGATGATAAATAGGTCAGGTATCACAGGACATAGGGTCTCTCTTACAACTATTCAAGTACCCCATTGGAGAGCGAAAGCAGCCAGAGACAATATGTACATGATTTGGCTTGACCATATTCCAATAAAACCTTATTTACAACAGCAGACATGGGCTGAGTATGGCTTGCAGGTCATAGTTTGTCAGCCACTGGGATACCAACACTTTGGCCTATTGTTAGAACTCATTAAATACTAGTTTTTTTTTTTTAAATCATGATCATCATCACTCATTCCACAAAGAATTATAGCCTATTATTTGTTAATTTTACAATGTAGTCTCAGAATGTTGCATGGGCTTTGCTGTCAGATCCAAGCATTTCCTAAACCTAGGATCTCAAATCTTCTGCAAAAGTCCCTCTACTGGCAAAGGACAATGACTTCCAATCTTTTGGTTCCTGGAGCAGCAATAGTTCTAAAAGCATATCATGTCTTTCAAGTATCATATTTAATCTTAGAAATTCACATGACTTTTGTCTTTTATTCATAGTGTATTTAATGGAGATTGAAATCATTCATCACTGAATAAAACTGACCACGCTTGCCAAGCATCTTCTGGTTTTCATGACAGGTACACTTACACAAGTTTGAGAAAGATGGCCTAGGATGACAGGAATTCAAAATTCAAGGTAGGTAATCTCCTTAGGGATTAAGACCCTTAGCATTCTATGTGGCTGTTAGATCTTTCTAAAACACAAAGAGAGGAGCTAAAGTTTAGGAAACACGGACACCAAAGAATACACTGACAAGTGTAGAGAACTCCAATCCTTGCTCCTACCTAGCAGGTGACAAGGTGCATTTCTTGGCCCTTGCAGTTCTGGCCTCACAGCTCAGCAATACTGATGACACCCAGGAAATAAGCACGTACTCATCAGGCCATGACTGACAGAAAGTTCCCTGGGCTTTATCTTAGAAGGAACATCCTAAAGAGTTAAATAAAAAACAGAATAATTTGTGTGTTAAGTTGAGCCATATAAAAATTTCAAGGTGTGACCATTCTGAAGAATAAAAAGGTCAATGTCTAAGGTTCAAGCTAATGTTTCCGCGAAGTTTATTAAGTAAGAGTGTGCACAGTGCTGGTTTTAAGTGAAATCCTACAAATGTAAATCACAATAAGAGTAATCACTTTTGGGAGTTCCCATTGTGGCTCAGTGGTAACAAATATGACTAGTATCCATGAGGATTCAGATTCGATCCCTGGCCTTCCTCAGTGGGTTAAGGATCTGTCATTGCCCTGAGCTGCAGTATAGGTCACAGACACAACTTGGATCCCACATTGCTTGCTGTGGCATGGGCTGGCAGCTGCAGCTCCAATTTGACCCCTAGCCTGGGAACTTCCATATGCTGCACTTGTGGCCCTAAAAAGCCAAAAAAAAAAAAAAAAAAAAAAAAAAAAAAGAATAAGTACTTTCAGACTCATTAAAAAGTACACCCGTACACCCAGAATGCAAAAGATGGAAAGAGAAAGTAATATTTCGTGGATGATGCTGAAAATAATCAGGACATTTTGCCTTTAGTGGCCTAAGGGGTTGCACCGTGATCACAGTTCATAGTCGGAATCCTTTCAGACAATTTGGAGAAATGATCCTATGGGTGCTTGTTGATGCAATGGGTGCTAAGAAATAAAACATCTGGACCAGAATAATTAACCTTGGGCATTGCAAGAAAGCACTTGGCTAAGATGAAGTCCCCTATGCTCTTCAAGGCCATAAGCTAAGTGCATTTTTTTCAACCGTTTTATCAGTGTGAGATGGAGAGAAAGTATACGTTATTTACCTTCTCTGTTTTCGTCAGTTTCCAGACAATACAGTCAGTTGTACCTTGGTGTCCAGGAGGCACTGGTTCCAGGACCCTTCTGGCTTCCAAAATCCACAGATGCTCAAGTCCCTTACATAAAAAGGCTTAGTGTTTGCGTATAACCTACACATGTTCTCCAGTATACTTTAAATCCTCCATAGATTACTTATAATACCTAATACAACACAGATGTTATGTAAGTAGTTGCCTATCTGCGGCAATTTCAAGTTTTGCCTTTTAGACTATTGGAATTTTTTTCTCAAATATTTTCGATCCATGGTTGGTTGGTGGAATCGGCAATGCAGAACCCATGGATACGGAGGGGTGACTGTGCTCTGAAGCCTTATGATGAATTTCTCTTAGCATCACCATTTCCTTTAGTAGGCAGCTAGCTGAGTGCCCATGACAGATTTTTTCAGACTCATGTTTAAACCAAGATGCAGTCTTTCCTAACACTCATTTAAATTCCAGTCTTTGTCTCAAATCTTAAGTCTTAAACAGGAGTGGAACCACTCAGAGACAGAGAAAGTAACCAAATTCAGTAGCATGCATGACACAGGAAGAGCACAAGCATGATATGTACTTTAAATTTTGCAAGTTAGTGTAGCACTTTTGTCAGCCCTGCCTGCTTCTTTAGATTTATTTTTTAAATTTTTATTTATTTATTTATTTATTTATTTATTTTTCACTTTTTAGGACCACACCCACAGCATATGGAGGTTCCCAGGCTAGGGGTCTAATTGGAGCTAGAGCTGCCAACCTATGCCACAGCCACAGCGATGCTAGATCCGAGCCATGTCTGCAACCTACACTACAGCTCATAGTGATGCCAGATCCTTAACCCACTGAGCAAGGCCAGGGATCAAACCTGCAACCTCATGGTTCCTAGTCGGATTCATTTCTGCTGTGCCATGATTGGAACTCCTGAGTCTTTAGATTTAAATTCCCAGATCTGGATCTAGATTGGGCGGAGAGGAAAAATGGTAGCTTAGCAGTATGTATTTGGGGAGTTCCCTGATGACTCAGTGGGTTAAGGATCTTGTGTTGTCACTGCTGTGGCTCGGGTCGCTGCTGTGCTGCGGGGTTTGATCCCTGGCCCGGGAATTTCTGCATTCTGGGTGCTTCCCCCAAAATTATATAAAATGAAATAAAATAGTAAATCAAGAGCTTATAAGAAAAAAAAGGAGTATGTATTTTGGCAATTATGGAGGAAAGCAGCATTTCTAAGCACATGTGAGGGTTTCTATATTCAGTTTGGCACAACTTAAGTAGCCTTAGATTTTTGATTTGCTGCCTTCATTCTGTCTTGGATTTTATGACTCAAAGCTTCAACTGAGCAGGCAGAGCAAGCGAAACCAAAGCAAAACCAAACCAAGATCAGAAGAAAATATGAAACAACTAATAAACAAATGGTTTTCTGATGGAAATTTAACTGTTAAATTCACAAAGAACCTCGCCTCCCACAACCTCAGAAACTTGATCCAAGTGGAAAGCATTTCCTAATTAAAAGTTTTAACCATACACCACAATTGAGGGACTAGTAAAGAAACTACTTAGAGTCAACAGTTTTCAAAAATATTCCATCCTTGCTTTATCTACCCCCTTTCATTTTTGTCTAAGTACCTGAAGCAAATCACAGCCCCATTTCATTTTACTCCCATATATACTTTAGCATGTATCTCTTAAAATTAAGGATTTTCTTTCATAACTACAGTTCCACATGGGCAAAGTTTTAAATGACAGTTTATCACTTAAAAATAAAGTTTTATACTCAGCTATAAAATAGAATAAAATAATGTCATTTGCAGCAATTTGATGGGCTTAGAGATGATCATACTAAATGAAGTAAGTCAAAGACAATATCATATGACATACATAGAATCTAAAAAAATGATAGAAATGAACTTATTTACAAAACAGAAATGGACTCACAGACTTCAAAAACAAATTTGCAGTTACCCCAAGGGGAAAGAGGTGGGGAGGCATAAACTAGGAGTTTAGGATTAATACACACACACTGCTATATAAAAAATACATTAACAACAAGGACCTACTGTATAGCACAGGGAACTATATTCAATATCTTATAATAGCCTATAGTGGAAAAGAATCTGAAAAAGGACATATATACATGTATTATCACACACATATATACATATATATGCATACATATATTTGTGTATATAACTGAACCATTTTGCTGTATACCTGAAACTAACACAACCTTGTAAATTATGCTTCAATAAAAAATAAAAATAAAACTTGCACTGTAAACCGACTATAATGGAAAAAATAAAAATTATTAAAAAATAAAAATAAATAAAATAAAACTTGTATTCCTTGTTCATTTATATTCTGCATTGCAAAAACACATATGAGACAAAGAGATAATGCTAAAAAGAAAATGAGGTTAAGGTAGCAAAATGAAGTCAGGAGCAAAAGTACTGAACAAGGAATATGGCTGGTGCAATCCTTTCAACCCAGTCCCTGCTTCACAGGGGTTAAAGCTGGAGGGAAACCCTGGCTAGTCACCAGAGGTGGAAGTTGTGCATGCAGAGGGGAAGAGCACGGCTCCCTGGAGAACACAGCTTTTCCTGACTGTCAGGTCTATGAGGACCTTTCTCTTGGGTATCTTTCTGAAGAAAGCAGTGTGAGAGTTATTGGGCCATAAGCTTCACAAAATCCTCCCCCAAAAATCCAAAAGAGGTTCTGTGCCCCTTCTGTGCCCTTGTTGCAAATGAAGGCATTAGCCCCAGTCCAGGTGGGTAGACCCTTCGTACCAGAAGCCAGAGCAGTGGGTTCTGTCTGCCTGGTGGCCACCATCCTAAGGTGCAGCCTCAAACCCATGCATGTCAGCTTAGCTTTTAATCTTCCTCAGGTGCTCATCTTCCCAATTCCCCCGAGAGTAAGACAGCCCTAATTTTAAAATCTTGAACCAGCTGTTATTACTTGTAAGTGCTGTTATCCAGAGCAAGTGATGTGGTACCTCAAGTGTCTTCCACACCCATCCCTCATTAGTGAATTTTGCCCAGCCCCTGGTTTCCATCACATAAGTGCCCCCCGCCCTGCACACCCACTCCTGCCCTGCCCTGTTGTTCAGGAAGGTTGCAAATGCCAAAAGCAATCAATCTATGAAGCAAATCAATGTGTACAGCCATCAGGGGGAAGGACTGGCCCTGAGGCTACCTGCTATTTTTTCTTTTCTTTTTTTCCCTTCCTTCATTCCTTCCTTCCTTCCTTCCTTCCTTGCTTCCTCCCTCCCTCCCTCCCTCCCTCCCTTCCTTCCTTCCTTCCTTCCTTCCTTCCTTCCTTCCCTTTCTTTTCTTTCTTTCTTTCAAAGATCTGCTGAGCTCTTTCTTTGGAACTAATGACCAGACCAGAATACCCATGCACTAAAGGAGCTGTCTCGCTCTAGCTTAACAAAACAAAACAAAATGAAACCAAACCAAATCAAACCAAACAAAAAAAACCCTTTCACTTGAGGCTAGCTTTGCAGAGTTTCCAGGCTGCAGGAACAGCTTGCGGCGGCAGTCCTGCTCCGTCACCCTGGTAACCTGAGGCTCTGCATCCTCTCACCTGCAGCCACGGGGGGCACTGATCCTACAGAAGCGCTCTGGTTCCCCAACATTCTGCTACTCACCATCAATATCTTTACCGAGGGTGCAAAATGCAATTTCTTTGTGTCCTTAGTGTGTGTGACATAGCTCGTCATGCTTTTAAAGATTTCCTCCTGGCTTCTGCTGACAGCCTTTGCTTGCTTCCTGCAGTCTTGTGCACCACACGGCTAAATAAACCTGTTTGACGCTGCCATCTCTCAGGAATCCACCCAGAAAACATACCAAAATCATATATTTCAGTGAGCCGACACCAAGGAACAATGAGGAAAAATAATCTCAATAGAGAGGAAGAAATCTTGAATGCACAAATATTTTCTTGTCAAACTGAAAAAAAAAAAAAAAAAGAAAGAAAAGAAAACAATGAAAATATTTGGGGAAATTTGAACGTACCTACAGTGGTGAATTGTGCCCTTATTTTCCTGGGTATAATATTTCTATTTTAAAACTGTCGCAACAGATCCAAACAACAAATGTCTTTGAAAATTCCATTTCATGGAAGCACCATTGTATGCATTTAAGCTTTTTCTTCCACTGAAAATTATTGCAAACAGCATGAAAAATGTCAGTGCAGGAAACAGAATAAAAATAATGAATGGTCTTTCAAAAGCAGAGGGGTAAAAATGTTTGTGAAATACTATGCTTAAATGACTAATGTTACTATTTAGGTAAAATTATTCCCTATAGGCCAGAAAATAAGTTAGATGCCTACAGAAAAACATGGAAAATAATAGTAGCATGGGAAATAAAGTTAGAGAAGTCAGTAGTATTTTTAGATCATTTTAGGCAATTGGCAGAGAGAATATCTAACAGTAGAATAAAATTTATTAATATCACCCAGAAACTAAAAAATGTTTATTTTTACAGTATTTTGTTGTTGTGGGTCTAAAATAGTCTAATTATCTTCATTTCCTATGTCACTTTGCAGAATTTTTTTTTTTTTTTTTTTTTTTTTTTGCTTTTTAGGGCTGCACTCAAGGAATATGGAGGTTCTCAGGCTAGGGGTTGAATCAGAGCTGTAGCTGCCAGCCCATACCATAGCCACAGCAACTCGGGATCCAAGCTGCATCTGCGACCTGCACCACAGCTCATGGCAACGCCGGATCCAGGGATCAAATCTGCGTCCTCATGGGTACTAGTCAGATTCGTTTCTGCTGCGCCACGAAGGGAACTCCTCACTTTGCAGAAATCTGAATTCTTATTCTTTTACACTCTCTTCCAGTTATATCTGTCCAACTTTCTTTTTAGATTTCTATTTATGATGAACAGTATTTTAAGTTTCCTAAATGCAGTCCTTTATTTTATCATTAAAAAGTCTAGCTGAATTCTACTTTCCTTTCTCCTTTAGACATTTGCTTTCCTAAATTCCAGAACAACAGGCGTCTCACAGTTGCCTCACCATTACCGCATTTTCATTGAAGGCCCCTTATTAGCACTGTTTTCAGAACCCAGGTGGGTACAAAGCCATATAATTAAGGGACTCACAAACTTTTTAAGACTTTGAGTCTAACCTGCAGACACTTGCCTGGAGGAGGTGAAGTTCAAGCTCCCTATTACAGAACAGGAGTGACTTAGGTGTGATAAAGAGAAGAGGTGCTTCCAAATGGAAAGCATGAGATATAAACCTCTCAGTGGCAGAGGGGAAACTTGAGTCTGAGAGGCGTGCCTGGCGGAGAGAGGGGTAGAGGCAATTTTTCTTTGCGTAGGTTGTAAAAGGCATACTACTGACAAAGTCCAGTGCGAGTTCTGGGAGGTGTTTGATATGCCCTTTTTATTTCCACTGGGGGAAAGCATAGGCGATGCACCCACTCAATTCCGCACCAAACCACACCAGTAGAAACAGGCACCCAAGATCAGGACACACAAGGAACCCCTCGAGGACAGCTCTGGGCATGATTAAAGTGTTTGGGAATGAAATGTTCCACACCACTTTAGATGTAATGTTGCATTGACGACCCAACTCTTCCAAGGCAGAGAGCCCCTCTGGAACCCATCAGCATCTTCATCTACCATCTCTGACTTTTTTTCCATCCTAATTAAGGGCCTCCAAGTCTTAATTGCCTAAATCTCTCTGGGGAAGTCTCAATACACAAATCACAGATTGGCTTGTTTGTGGTGGGACAAAATTACTGTTTTTAGTTTTAAATTCCCCTCTAAATACCTATAAGAATCTGTGCTTGGGGTCATTCTTTCTGTAAAGTAGGAGCATATTACAGGAGGGGAGATTCTCAATGACCCAATCCACCTGTAGACTCACTGCAGATACAAGGCACCAAGCTTTACCATCAGATTCCAAGATTGGAATAAAGAGAGGGATGAGGATTAGGGAGAAGGCTTTCATTCACTATTTGATACCCTAATCTGCAGTAATAAATGAGGGTAAATATTCACTCTATCTTAAAAATTAAGCCCTGAATCCTTCATATTCTTTTTTCCCCAGCTTTGTTGAGATAATAATTGACAGATAACATTGTATAAATTTAAAGTATACAATGTCACCCCAGGCATATATCCAGACAAAACTATAATTCAAAAAGATACATGCACCTCCTATGTTCATAGCAGCACTATTCACAATAGCCAAGATAAGGAAACAATTTAAATATCCATCGACAGATGAGTGGATTAAGAAGATGTGGTAGACATACACAATGGAATACTACTCAGCCATAAAAAAAGAATGAAATAATGCCATTTGCAGCAACATGGATGCAACTAGAGATTCTCATACTAAGTGAAGTAAGTTAAAGACAAATATCATATGATATCACTTGTAGGTGGAAATCTAGAAAAAGATACAAATGAAATTATTACCAAGCAGAAACTGACTCACTGACACAGAAGACAAACTTATGGTTACCAAAGGGGGAAGGGGTAGAGGGATAGATTCAGAGTTTGGGATTAACATTTGCACACTACTATACATAAAACAGATAACAAGCAAGGGCACAGGGAACTATAGTCAATATCTTATATTTATTGATAACTAAATTGTATTAATGATAACTATATTCATTATCTATAATGGAAAGGAATCTGAAAAAGGGAGTTCCTGTTGTGGCTCAGCAGGTCAGCAGCCTGACTAGTATCCATGAGGATACAGATTTGATCCCTGGCCTTGCTCAGTGGGTTAAGGATCTGGTGTTGCCATGAGCTGTGGCGTAGGTCGCAGACACAGCTTAGATCTGGTATTACTGTTTGTGTTGTAGGCTGGCAGCTGCAGCTCTGATTCTACCTCTAACCTGGAAACTTCCAGATGCTGAAATGTGGCCCTATAAAAAGAAAAAAAAAGAATCTGAAAAAGAATATATATATATATGTATGTATGTATTTAACTGAATCACTTTGCTGTATACCTGAAACTAACACAACATTGTAAATCAGCTATTCAATAAAAATTTTTTAAAAAGTATATAATGTGCTCATTTGATACATATATATTGCAAAATGTTTACCACAATAAGGTTAGTTAACATATAATTGACCTACAGAATTACCATGTTATTGTTGTTGTTATGGTGAGAAATTTAAAGCTGCACTCTCATAGCAACTTTCGAATATACAGTATTGTTATTCCTAGTCACCATGCTGTATATTAGATCTCCCAAACTTATTCATTTTATAACTTAAAGTTTGTACCCACTGATCAACATCTCTCTATTTCCGCCACTGCCCCTCAGCCTCTGGTAAATTTCACTCTACTCTTTGTTTCTATGAAATTGATAAGATTCCACATATAAATCAGATCATATGGTATTTGTTTTTTTCTGCACATAGCACAGTACCTTCAAGGTTCATCTGTGTTGTTGCAAAATGGCAGAATTTTCTTCTTTTTTATGAATAATACTCCATTTATTTATTTATGTGAATAAATTTTCATGTATCTCACATTTTCTTTACCTACTCATCTGTTGATGGACACAAGTTGTTTCCATATCTCAGCTATTGTGAATAGGGCTGTTATGAACATAAGGGTGCAGAAATCTCTTTGAGACAGTGATTTCATTTTCCTTAGGTATATACCTAGAAGTTGGAACTTAACTGCTGAATCACATGGTAGCTCTATTTTTAATTTTTTGAGGAAATTCCATATTGTAGTCCATCATTGCTGCACCAATTTGCATTCCTACCAACAGTGCATCAAAGTTCCCTTTTTTCCACATCCTCTTCAGCATTTGTTATCTCTTATCTTTTTCATAATAGCTATTCTAACAAGTGTGAGGTGATATGTCATGGTTTTGACTCATATTTCCCATTTCCCTGATTAGTGATGTTGAGCACCTTTTCATATACTTAACTACTTTTAATGTTCTTTAGAAAAATGCCTATTCAAGTCCTCTGCCCATTTTTATTTTTTTCTGCTAGTATTGAGTTCTTTATATATTTTTGATATTAACCCCTTATCAGATATATGGTTAGCAAGTATATTCTCCTATTCTGTATGTAGATTGCCTTTTCATTTTATTGATTATTTCTTTCACTATGCAGAAATCTGTAGTTTGATATATATTCTTACATGATGATTGTTGTTGTTGCTTCTGATATTGGTGCCATGTTAAAAAATCATTTCTTTTTCTTTTTTTTTTTCTTTTTAGGGATGCACCCACAGCATGTGGAGGTTCCCAGGCTAGGGGTCTAATCGGAGCTGTAGCTGCTGGCCTATACCACAGCCACAGCAACGCCAGATCCGAGCTGCGTCTTTGATCTACACCACAGCTCATGGCAAAGCCGGATCTTAACCCACTGAGTGAGGCCAGGGATCGAACCCACAACCTCACGGTTCCTAGTTGGATTTGTTTCTGCTGCTTCATGACAGGAACTCCTAAAAAATAATTTCAATGACTGATGTCAAAGAGTTTTTCTCCTATGTTTTCTTCTGAGTTTTGTGGGTTTTGTTCTTACAACTAAGTACTTAATACATTTTGAGTTAATTTTTGAGTAATATAAGATAGGGGTCCAATTTAAATCCTTGCATGTGAATATCTAGTTTTCCAAACACCATTTATTGAAGAGACTATCCTTTTCCTATTGGTTATTCTTGACTCTATTGTCAAACATAGACCATATATGTGTGGGTTTATTTATGGACTCTCTATTCTGTTCCATTTGTTTATGTATCTGTTTTTATGCCAGTACCATACAATTTTGTTTTAGTTTTAGTTTTTGTTTTTTGCTTTTTAGGGCCTCATCTGCAGCATATGGAAGTTCCCAGGCTAGGGGTTGAATTGGAGCTACAGCTGCAGCTGCCAGCCTATGCCACAGTCACAGCAAAGCCAGATCTGAGGAGTTTCTGTGACCTACACCACAGCTCATGCCAATGCTGGATCCTTAACCCATTGAGCGAGGCCAGGGATTGAACCTGCCTCCTCATGGTTACTAGTTGGGTTTGTGACCACTGAGACACAATGGGAACTCCAGTACCATACAGTTTTGATTACTATAGCTTTGTAATATAGTTTTTGGTCAGGAAGTGTGATGCCTCCAGCTGTGTTCTTTCTCAAGGTTTCTTTGGCTATTTGAGATCTTTTGTTGTTCCATATAAATTTTAGGATTTTTTCTACTTCTGTGAAAAAAATGCCATTGGAATTTTGATAAGGATTGCATTGAATCTATGAATGGCTTTGGGTAGTATGATTATTTAAAAAATATTAGCTCTTATGATCCACTAACATGTTGATCTTTCCATTTTTATGTCTTTAATTTCTTTTATCAATGTCTAATAGTTTTGGTGGGTGTATATATCTTTCATTTCCTGGTTAAATATATTCCCAAATACCTTGTCCTTTCTCATGCTATTGTAAATGGGATCTTTTTATTTCTTTTTCAAATAGTTCATTGTTAACATATAGAAATGCAACTAATTTTTGTATGCTGATTTTCTATCCTGAAATTTTATTAAATTAATAGATCTAATAGGTCTAAATTTATTTATTAGGTCTCTTTCAATGGAATCTTTAGAATTTTCTATATACAAGATAATGTCATCGGCAAACAGATAATTTCTTCCTTTCTGATTTACATGGAAATTCTTTATTTCTTTTTCTTGTCTTATTACTCTGGCTAGGACTTCTGTACCACACTGAATAGGAGTAGTGAGGATGGGAACCCCTGTCTTGTTCCTGACCTTAGAAGGAAAGTTTTCAACTTTTCACCATTGATTATGATGTTAGGTATGGGCTTGTTATATATAACGTTTTTTATGTTGAGGCATGTTCTCTCTATACCAATTTGTTGAGCATTTTTTAATTATGAAAGGATGTTGCATTATTGTCGAATGCTTTGTCTGCATCTATTCAGATGATCATGATTTTATCCTTTATTTTGTTAATGTGGTATACCATATTCATTGATTCACACATATTAAACCATTCTTGCATCGTGGGGATTAATCTTGCTTGATCATGGTCAATGACCCTTTTAATGTACAGTTGAATGTGGTTGCTAATATTTTTGTTGAGAATTTTTGTGTCCATATTCATCAGGCATATTGGCCTGTAGTTTTCTTTTCTCTTAGTATCCTTATCTGACTTTGGTATCAGGGTAATGCTGGCCTTGTAAAATAAACTTGGGTGTGTTTCCTCCTCAGTGATTTCTGAAAGAGTTTGAGAAGAATTGGCATTAATTTTTCTTTAACTTTTTGGTAGAATTTGTGTATGAAGCATCTGGTCCTGAGTGTTACTCTTTTGGGAGGTTTTTTTTTTTTTAATTTTCATTACTGATCCAGTCTCCTTACTTGTTATTGTTCTGTTCAATTTTTCTATTTCTTCATAATTCAGACATGGTAGCTTTTATGTTTTTAGGTATTTACTAATTCCTAGAGATTTTTATATGCTGTTTCCATTTTGGTTTGTTTCAGTATATGTTTTGATTTCCCTTTTAATTTCATGTTTGGCTCATTGGCTTTTCAGGAATGTGCTGTTTAATTTCCACATTAAGTTAACTCTTGAACAATGTTGGGGTTAGAGATGCTGACCCACCCATCCAGTTAAAGATTCAACTATAATTTTTGATTTTCCAAAACAACTACTAATAGCCTACTGTGAATCAGAAGGCTTACTGATAACATGAATAGTTGATTAACACATAACTTGTATGTTTTATGTATCATGTACTCTATTCTCACAATAAAGTAAGCTAGAGAACAGAAAATGTAAATAAGACAATTGTAAGGAAGAAAAAACATTTACAATACAGTACTGAATTTATTGATAGTATAAGTTTACATTGTCTGTTTATAAAATGAATTACCTGTCATTCACCTTGAAGTATCTACATCATATTGTTTTATATGGTACAAATAGATGTTATATATATTACTAACACCAGACATGAAAAATGAAAAGAATGTGAAAAAGAAATTCATAATCACTTATAGGTATAATAATTCATTCACTGATAGTGAAGAAGCATCAGTATGATTGCCTTATGATAGCCTGGTATAATTGATATGATTGCTTCATGGTAGCCTTGTCTATTTGCTAATGAATGAATCATTATCAAAGTTTAAAGGCATAGAGAATTACAGTCATATTCATAATACAGTATTAGAAAAATTGTTATATTAAAAAAACATTCATGTGTGATAATAGGCTGATTCATAGTTGTTCCAATTATAAGAGAGGCATACTTATGGTAATGCAATTCTTTGGAAGATAGTAAAACTTACAATAATTTTATATTAAATATTACTCATTTTATGCTTATGTAATGATAGACTATGCACTTTATTTATTTATTTTTTTGTCTTTTTGCCTTTTCTAGGGCCACTCCCACTGCACATGGAGGCTCCCAGGCTACGGGTCTAATTGGAGCTGTAGCCACCAGCCTACACCACAGCCACAGCAATGCCAGATCCAAGCCATGTCTGCAACCTACACCACAGCTCACAGCAACGCTGGATCCTTAATCCACTGAGCAAGGTCAGGGATCGAACCTGTGACCTCATGGTTCCTAGTCAGATTCGTTAACCACTGAGCCACGACGGGGACTCCACGATAGGCTATGCACTGTAATACAAGTCTTGTACACAATGTTCTACAGGATGATACTTAGGCAATGATGATAATGATGACACAAACATGTCTCATACAGCTCTTGTCATACAGTTATTAGATTTGCACATAAAGAACTCACAAACATACACAACAGATAAGTTTATTAATTGTATGGCATGACAATTATTTACTATTCACTAAGTGGAAGTAGATCACCTAAAGTTTGTCTTCACATTAAGTAGGCTGAGGATGAGGAAGAGCAGGGGTTGGTTCTGCTGTCGTAGGAGTGGCAGAGGTGGAAGAGTTGGGGGAGGTAGAATGGGAGTAACACTTGTATTAAGGAAATACATCATAATTTCTTTCTGACTTTTTTTTTTGCTTTTTTATTTCTTTAAAAATATTTCTATATGCTACCAATTTTTCTTCGACCATTTGCTTTGTATTCAGTGCCTGTATCATAGAAGGGTTCATGTCGCAAGAGAAGCCAAAAGCATTCTTGAATAATCAGAACTCTTTTGCCCAGGTTATCTTATGTCAGTTTGCTATCTGGCACTGCTTCTTCTAAGTTTTCCTCATTGTCTGGTTCTAGTTCAGAAGCTCTCATCTACATCAAGTCCTTTTCTACTAAATCCTCTGGGGTCTATTAGCCTTTAATTTCTCCAAGATCCATAACTTGGAATCCTTCACCCTCTACTGTTTTTCCATATCCACAGTCTTTTTTATGGTTTCCTTGGTTGGCTCTGTTGTAAATCCTGTGAAGTCATTCACAGCATCTAGACACATTGATTGTTTGGGTCTTTATGGCTTTCACGGCCTTTTCTATAACAATAAGAGCATCTTCAATTGTGTAAACCTTCCAGATTTTCATGATATCTCTATTGGAATTTTCTTCCACAGTGTTGAGCAGTCATTTCCCCAGAGTACCATGTGTAATAAGCCTTAAAAGTCTGTATGATCCCCTGATTTAGAGGCTGAATTAGACCTTGTGTTTGGAGGCAAGCAGACAATTTTGACACATTTGGTGTTGAACTCATGTGGTTCTGAGTGCCCAGGGGCATTGTCCAATATCATAAGAACTCAAAATGCAGTCTCTTACTGCCAAGGTACTTCCTGACATCAGGGTCAAATCATCCAGAAAAAGGGTTTTTGTTGTCTAGGCCTTTTTGTACAAACAAAAGATCAGCATTTTCTATGCAAGGCTCAAGGAATAGCAACTTTACAGATAAGGGCAGTCCTGATCATAAATCCAACTGCATTTGCACAAAACGGTAGAGTTAGACTTTCCCTTCCTGCCTTAAATCATGGTTCCTGCTTCTCTTCCTTACAAATAAATGTCCTTTGTATCATTATTTTTCCAGAATAAGCCTCTTTCATCTGCATTAAAAACCTATTCAGGCAGATATCCTTTCTCCTTGGTGATTTTTCTTTCTTTTTTCTTTTTTTTATCATATATATATATATTTTTTTCTACTGTACAGCGTGGTGACCCAGTTACACATACATATATACATTCTTTTTTCTCACATTAAGTGTTCCATCATAAGTGACTAGACAGAGTTCCCAGGGCTACACAGCAGGATCTCATTGCTAATCCATCCCGAAGTGTATATTCTGCATCTATTTACCCCAAGCTCCCAGTCCCTCCCAGTCCCTCCCATTCCCTTCCCTTCCCCCTTGGCAACCACAAGTCTATACTCTAAGTCCATGATTTTCTTTTCTTTGGAAAGTTTTCTTTGTGCCGTATATTAGATTCCAGATACAAGTGATATCATATGGTATTTGTCTTTCTTCTGACTTACTTCACTCAGGATGAGAGTCTCTAGTTCCATCCATGTTGCTGCACATGGCATTATTTTGTTCTTTTTTATGGCTGAGTAACATTCCCAGTGATTTTTCTTAATGGTGTCTAGGAATTTGCCTGCTGCCTATTGATAAGCAGAAGTTGCTCCTCTTGTTGTCTTTATATTCTTATGCCAAAACTTTCCTAAAATTATCAAGCCATCTTTTTTGGAGGGGGGCATGCTTACCTGCAGAAATTCCCAGGCTAGGGATTGAACCTGAGCCACAGCAGTGACAGTGCTGAATCCTTAGGACACCAGGGAATTCCTATCAAACCATTTTTTCTGGCATTAAATTCTCCAGTTTTAGATCTTTCACCTTCCTTTTGCTTTAAGTCGTCATGTAATGACTTTGCGTTTTCTTGAATCATGTTAGAGTCTATGCCTTTCTTACAGCAATCCTGTACCCACATAAAAACTGCATTTTCAAAATGAGATGAAAAGGTGCTTCACAAAAAGTGCAAGGTTTTCACGCCTACTGGCATAGCTGAAGTGACAGCTTCATAAATTTCACTTTCTTTTTAAAAAATTGGTCCTTATGCTGGATTCACTTATCTTGAAATAGTGGGCAACTGCACCTACGGATTCCAATCTATGGTAGATGTCAAGCAATTAAAATTTTTCTTGGAATGTTGAAATTTTGCTTCTTGGGTGCACTTTGAGCATCACCATATGGATCCCATATTGTTACTCAAGGTTTAAAATATTGCACTAAACATGGTGAAAGCATGCGAGCATGATGACACATCACTTTTTACAGCGATATGCAATTTACTGGAAAGACAAACTACTCATGTGGAGGTGATTAGCTACACACAATATTTTTAGCATATACTTGCCACACTTAAGCTCAACACAATTTCTAGAAAGAGGTGGCTATGAAATAATTACAGTAGGACAATATATAGTACATATATATATATATATATAATTTTATATATATATAAATATATATAAATATATATATAATATATATATATATAAATATATATATATAAATATAAATATAAATATATATAAATATATATAAATATAAATATAAATATATATATAAATATAAATATATATATATAAATATAAATATAAATATAAATATAAATATAAATATATATATAAATATATATATAATTTTATGCAGTTATTATTTAATTCTGATCTCTAAATTTGTTTATGGCTCTCTTGAATGTAAATAGTATCATGTATGGTTTGTAAGTGTTAGTGTGCAATAGTTTAGATAAATTTTGACTTTTTATAATAGATTTACATATATTTTATGGTAGTGTATACCTATATTTTATGCATTTATGACATACCTTCTTATTAAATTTTTTTGCTATTATTTCTAGGCTATACAGTGCATCTGTTTTTTCAAATTGTAACAAATCTCCAAGAATTTTTCAATATATTTATTTTAAAAATCCACATATAAGAAGACTCATTCAGTTCTAACCTGTGTTTTTCAATGTCAACTGCATTTGTGAATTTTCAGCTTTTCCCCATTATTAATTTCTAGTTTCATCCCTTTCTGGTTGAAAAAAATACTTGGTATAATTTCAATGTTTTGAATTTTTCTGAGAATTGTTTTATGACCTAACATGTGATCTACACAATGTTGTTCAAATCTATTTTTTTCCTTACTGATTTTCTGTCTGGATTAGCTATTATTGAAAGTAGGGTATAGGAGTCCCCTTCTATTACTGTCTATTTCTTCTTTCAGAACTGTTAGATTTGCTCAATACATGTATTCTTATGTTTGGTACATATATATTTACAATTGTTATATCCTCTTGATTAATTGACCCCTTTATCATTATATAATGATCTTTTTAATCTCTTGCTCCAGGTTTTCACTGAAAGCCCATTTTGTCTGAATATAGTTACCCTGCTCTCTTTAGGTTTTCATTTGCATGGAATATATTTTCCCATTTATTCACATTGAGTCTGTGTGTGTTTTTGAAGCTGAAGTCAGTCTGTTGTAGGCAGCATATAGCTGGGTCTTTAAAAAAAAATCCATTCATTCACACTATGCCATTTTATTGGAGAATTTTATCCATTTACATTTAAAGTAATTATTACTAGTTAAGGAATTATAATTGCCATCTTTCCAATTCTTTTTTTTTTTTTTTTTGGCCACATCAGTGGCATGTGCAAGTTCTCAGGCCAAGGATTGAATCCAAGCCACATCAGTGGCAAAGCTGGATCCTTAACCCAATGCATCACCAGGGAAACCCACAGTCACTTTTTTTTTTTTTTTGGCTGTTGTGTAGTTTGGTTGTTCCTTTCTTCCATTCTTACTGTCTTCCTTCATGAAATTATGATTTTCGGAGTGGTACGATATGATTCTTTTATCTTGTATGTATTTACTATAGGTTTTTGCTTTGTGTTTACCTTGTGGCTTACTTGAAACCTCTTAACACATGCAACAGTCTTTTAAAACTGATAAGAATTAAACTTTAGTCACACACAAAAACACTTCCCTTTTATCCCTGCTCCATGCATTTTATGTTTTTGATATCAAACTTCATATATTTCTATATTATGTATCATGTTAACAAATTATTGAGGCTATATATATATTCTTAATACTTTGTACTCCAATTTTTATACTAAAATTATTACTACACCACCATAAACATTATTACAGTAATCTGAATATGACTATATACTTAACTTTGCCAGTGTTTTTTTTCCCTTATATGTTTCATGTTAATAGTGAGGTGAGTGTCCTTTTGTTTAGCTTAAGAACTCCTATCAGCATTTCTTGTAAGGCAGGTTTAGTAGTGATAAACTCCCTCACCTCTTGTTTGTTTGGAAAAGTCTTTATCTTGGCTTCATTTCTGAAGGACAACTTTTATGAATGCAGTATTCTTTGTTGGCAGTTTTATCTTTCAATACATTGAATATCATCTTATTTTCTCTTGGCTTGCAGGATCTCTGCTGAGAAATCTTCAAATAGTCTTATGAAGAGGGGTTTCCTTGTATGAGAGATTTTATTTTCTTTTGCTATTTAAAAAACTATCTCTTTCTCTTTGAATTTAAGCAGTTTTATTGTGACATATCTTGGAGAAGGTCATTTTGGATTAAAATTTGGGGGTGACTTACTAGCTTCACCAACTTTGACGTCTAAATCTCTCCTTGGGTTTAGGAAGTTATCAGCCAGTATTTCTTCAAGATTTCTACCCCTTTCTTCCTTTCTTCTTCTCACTCTCCAATAACATGAAAATTATTTTTCTTAATGGTGTCCCATAAGAACTGAAAGTATATTCACTACTTATTTTTTTTCTCTGACTGGATAATTTCAAATGGTCTATCTTTGAACTTGGTGATTCTTTCTTCAGCCTGGCCTCCTCTGCTGTCAAGGCTTTCTATTGAATCCTTCAGTTTAGTCATTGTATTCGTCCACTCCAGAGTTTGATCATTTTTTATGTGTTCAGTCTTTTTTGGTTGAACTTTCCACTTTGTTCTGGTATTGTTTTCATGATGTCATTAAACTGTGTATGTGGATGCTCTTGCAGGTCCCTAAGCAACTTTAGAACAATTACTTGAACTCTCTGTTGGGAAATTCCTGTATCTCCATTTCTTTGGAAGATTACTATGTTCCTTTGGTAGAATCACGTTTCCCCGATTCTTCATGATCCTTGTAGCCTTGCACAGGTTGAAGAAGCAGAAAGCACTTCTAAACTTCCTGGACTGATTTTGGTAAGCTATGACTTTTACCTGTGGGTGGCCATGTTTGATCAGCCTGTGACTCCAGGTCTTATGGTTTGGGGCACTAAGTCCTAGGGTGTGTGGTGACACCAGGTCTTGGGGGCATGGTGACTCAGTGGCTCAGGCCTTGGGGGTCCACATCATCAACTACTAGTAAGCACTGCAGGGGATCTACAGATCCTACAGTGGTGGTTGGAATCCTCAGCAATGCCTGAGGTCCAGTGGCTAGGGACCAAGGTAATAAGCAGTAGTGGTCAGAGCTGGTGATGTGCACATACTTGGCTATGAGGGCTAGTTGCAGGTAGGTAGGGGATGATTGAAAACACATGTGTAGTGATGGGGCCAAGGCCAGCAATAAAGGCCAGAGCTAAGTGTAAGTACACTGGAGCTGTGGGCACTGTGGCTGTTGGTGTGTACTACTGTGGGTATGCACATGGCAGTGGAGACCAGTGGTGAGAAAATGCACAGCTGGAGGGGCTAGCCTTGAGTGCATACACAGCAATGGAGGTAAGTTGTGGGGTCTAGGCTGGCATCTTTTTTTTTTATTACTCAGATAAGTTTATCACATCTGTAGTTGTATAATGATCATAACAATCTAATTTCACAGGATTTCCATCCCACAGCCCAAGTACATCTTGTACTTGCACAGCTGCAGAGGCTTGGGCTGCCAGTGAGATTCCTGGGCTCTGGTAGGGGTGGGGGAGAGGAGTGAGCTGAGTGAGACTCAGGTGGCTGGTATCAGTTAACACGAATACCTGTAGGGTAAAACCTGGTGACATCTGCAGGGGGTTTCTGGCAGGTCTGCTGGCCACTGATTTCTTCAGTGGGGAAAGCTACTGATGTCATTTACAGACCAGGTCACTGGAAGCCTCAGTCTCTATCTTGGTCTGTGGCTGATGCTGGTAGCACCTGTTTTTCTTGTTTCTAGCCATCTGCATGTCTCAGTTTGGCCAGTCTCTGGTGGGGTGACACTGAAGTGGGACCTTCGTGCTGTGCCTGAAAGGCTGAGGACAAGCTGGTCACTCATCCTCCTCTTCCTTCCCCTGAAAAGAAAACTCTAGTTGGAGAGTTCCCTCTTGGTGCTAAGTAATGCCAACTCAGGGGATGGGGTGATGCAGGTGAAAGAAGCTATTCTTTTGTCAATATTGTGCTGTTATTCCCACGCTCTTTTATTCACTGCATTGCTAAAACTTCTTTTTTTTTTTAATTTTCCCACTGTACAGCAAAGGGGTCAGGTTATCCTTACATGTATACATTACAATTACATTTTTTCCCCCACCCTTTGTTCTGTTGCAACATGAGTATCTAGACATAGTTCTCAATGCTGTTCAGCAGGATCTCCTTGTAAATCTATTCTAAGTTGTGTCTGATAAGCCTTCAGAACTTAGACTTCAGAACTCTCCTGGAACTGTTTTTGTTCAGGGTTACCTGTCTAATTGCTGACCTTATAAGGGGTCAGAGGCTGGGATTTCCATTTTGGGAAGGACAGAGTCTTTTCACGTAGAATCCAATACCCAGAAGGCGTCAGTGTTTTCAGTGTCTGCAGAGTTTGGTGAGTAGCCTGGAAAATCAGTTGTTCCAAGGAGCACAGTCTAGGTCCTTGTCACCGAAAACGTATCTTCCTTAAAGTCCAGAACCACAGCTCCAGCTGCTTCACCAACAGTAAATAATTATCTCCCTTCTGGCACAGCTGGAGGTCTGTCTGTAGAACTGCTTGTCTCACAGAGATATCTTGATCAGTTTTTCTGCCATTTTTTTCCCCCAGTAAGCCAATAATAAGGATATTTACATCTTGGTTAAAATGAATAGCAAGGCATAGGACTGTTATTTTAAATTCTGGGCACTGTTCCAGAAATGTGGGAATTATGAGTGATTCTCTTGAGGAGGGATTTCCAAGTATCGCAGGTATCATTGGGATGTCAGCTACATAGCCCAGTCATATTTCTGGTTGTAATAGTAAGAAATTATATACCAATTCTTTTATTTCTTTTTTAATTTAAAAAATTAAAAAATTTTTATGGCTGTACGTGCAGCATTTGGAAGTTACCAGGCCAGGGATTGAATCTGAGCCGCTGTGGCAATGCCTGGTCCTTTTAACCCTCTGTGTGGGCTGGAGATCAAACCCACACCTCCTCAGCAACCCAAGCCACTGCAGTTAGATTCTTAACTCACAGAACCATGACAGGAATTCCACACACCAACTCCTTTCAGAGTTGGCCTTGTAAGGACCCCACTTTTATAACCTACTATTTTGGGGAGCAGTCATTTAGAAAGAGATTGGTTTAAGATGCCCAAGAATGATTCAGTCAGAATAGTCTGTGTTTTAGTACCAGAGGTGTTTGAGCTGGGCAAAACTGTTGTATGATTCAGTCATCCTAATAATCCTTTATACATTTTTCCTGCTCTGTCTCTCTTCATGGTCACTGATGAAAATGTAATAAACACAGAGCCCTTAGCAATGAATGTGTCCCAGCTCCAGCTACTGCCTGAGCTTACTATTTAAAAACAGCTCATGATTCAGGCAGGTAGCTCACTGAATCTGTTTTCAGCTGCCTGTTTCTGTCGTGGGCCTTTCTCTGTCCTAGACACTGCAATCTAATCACTATGAAAAACATCCAATACAGTAAATGCCACTTTAATTATAAGCTTGCTCCAACTGGATTAGAATCAAAATAAGCATGCTTAAGACAAGAATTAGATCTGAAAGGCAAAATCAGGAATTGAGCCTCTGAGACAGGAGTCCATTTCTATTTCATGATTAAGTGATTTTCTTTTCTAATTCTTATTTTAATATTCTCATTTCCACCATAAACCTCATTTCCATCATCCAGTCCCATACATTGTTTCTCAAGTAGTTCGGTTTCCTTTTTACTTGCCTTTTATTTATCTTTCTCGCCTCACTTCAGGTTTATTGCCTCTCTCCCCTTCGGGGCACCCCAAGTTTGGGTGCAGATCTAAGTATTGCAATGAAGCCTTAGCAGCAGAGATTAGCAAGCAATTATGAACACTGGCTTTATGTATAATACCATGTCATCTGCATCTAATGACCATTTTACCTCTTCCCTTCTAATTTGGATATATTATATTTCTTTGTCTTGTCTGATTGCTGTGACTAGGACTTCCAGTACTATGTTGAATAGAAGAGGTGAGAGTGGACATCCTTGTCTCATTCTGGATTTTAGCAGGAAAACGTTCAGCTTTTCCCCATTGAGCATTATGTTGGCCGTGGGTGTGTCATCAGTAGCTTTTACGAACATTGACTTTAGAGTTAGACTTGGTCTCAAATTTTGACTCCAACATTTAGTAGTAGTGTAATTTGCACAAGGTATCTGTCTTCCTAAGCTTCACTTTCCTTGGTCATATAATAGGAAGAAATCACACTTCTACAGGGTAGTTTTTAGGGCAGATGAACTTACATAAGCAATGCCCTTGGCCAAGGGTCTGGCAAAGCAGTAATATCACCTGATAGATGTTATTTATTGATATGAGTAGGAGGATGTTCACCAGATCAGTGTGTAAATCTGGAATTAGGAAGAGTTCAAATTCCAGATCTGGCCCCTGAGAGTTGCAAGAGTACAGGCAATTTGTTTAATTTCTCTCTGCTCAGTTGGCTCTTGGCAAAATAGGTATGAAAACATCTATCTTATAAGTGTCATTTCCAGGCACTGGGTTAGTTAATGCAAGCTCCTCTGAAAAGGTAAGTGTCAGGTTGTATTTGCATATAAGAATAAAGTGACCGTTGCATATCTTTCTCTGAAATACCCTGGTAATGAGAAAGAAATACAACTATCATCTTGTAAATGTTCCCAGGGACAGTAACTCTTGTTCCATCATCATGGCCATAAACAGCACTGTCTATTCAAATCATACAATTACAGACTTTTTTTTTTTTCTTTTTAGGGCCACACCTGTGGCATGTGGAAGTTCCTGGACTAGGGGTTGAATCAGAGCTATAGCTGCTGGCCTACATCATAGCCACAGCAATGTGGGATCTGAGCTGCATCTGCAACCTACACCACAGCTCATGGCAATGCTGATTCCTTAACCCACTGAGCGAGGCCAGGGATTGAACCTGCGTCCTCATAGATCCTAGTCAGGCTTGTTACTGCTGAACCATGAGAGAAACTGCTAGTTACAGACTTTTTACTTTAGGGGAGTTCCTTGTCATTAGAATGGGTAGAATTATGAACTAGTTTTCCCTGCCTTGCATTCATTCTGCAGATTCAGATTTCAGGAGGAGAGTGACCAGTGCAGCTGAACTGACATTGAGGCTGATCAAAAAACTCCAGAAACCACATTGGCCTATGGTTGATAATGCTGAAGAACCAAACACCTCAGCTGTTCTAAAAATGAGATATCTTTTTCTAGTCAGAGATAAAAATAACACCTAGGGACCAGTTTCATGATATAAGGATATTTAGAAGACAACACCTGAGCTATTTATTTTACTACTAGCAAAGGGCTTTGGGGTAGGTTGTACCGTTGTACCCAACTGCTTTACTGTTCTCTGTAAAGAGATGGCACTTCCTACTCTGTCGACATCATGCCTCTTGTGACTTGATTTGACCAGGGAAGATGAGCAGCACACCACTTCCAAACAGGAACTTTAAGAGCCACTGGAAATTCTTTGCTCTTGGGAATTCCTTCCAAGAATCCTCTCCAATTTTGATTTGGGAAATCTACTCAATATTTTATGATAACCTATAGAAGAAAGGAATCTGAAAAAGAATAGATGTGTCTACATGTATAACTGAATCACTTTGCTGTACAGCAGAAATGATCACAACACTGTACATCAACTCTACTTCAATACAACTTTAAAAAATGAAGAAAAAAAAAAGATTCCCATATGTGGGACAGAAGTATGGTGATGGTCACTGGACTTGACTGACCTCTCCTTGGTGGTGTTGCAGGATAGGCAAAGTGTTGTCCAGCTTTTCACTTTAAGATGTAGGAACACGGAGCTCCTGTTGTGGCTCAGAGGAAACAAATCTGACTAGCGTCCATGAGGACTTAGGTTCGATCCCTGGCTTTGCTCAGTGGGTTACAGATCCAAAGCTGCTGTGAGCTGTGGTGTAGGTCGAAGGTGTGGCTCAGATCTGGCCTTGCTGTGACTGTGGCACGGGCTAGTGGCTATAGATCTGTTCAACCCCTGAGAATCTCCACATGACGCAGGTGCAGCACTACAAAAAAAGATGGAAAAAAAAAAAAAAGATGTAGGAACGTGCTGTCCTCAAGTTTGGTTTTCAGTCAATACCAAACATGCACACATCACATCCCTCATATATATTTATTTTTTCTAGATTGTTGAAATAAATTCCCCTGTCTTTTATCTTCTGTGAGATAATTGAACTTCTTCCTGCAGTTGGAAAATGTGATGCCAATGATACTGTAGTAAATGAAAGAACTTCATCAACTTCTAATTAGAAACTGAATCACTGTGTGGAGAGCATAATAAAATAGCCTGCTTCTAGTCATCTATGACAGCAACTGGTTCCTGGAGGAGTTATTGAAAGTATAAGATAAAAAAGTTCCCATTAAATTTATTTTTAAAATACCCCCCTAACTTCTGGACCAGCACTATCCAATAGGATTTTCTACAATGACAGAAGATTTCTACATCTGTGATGCCCCATGTGGTATCCATTAGCTACCTGTGACTATGGGGCACTTGAAATATGTTAGCATGACTGAGGAGCTTAATCTTAAATTTAATTAATTTTCTTCTTTTTAGGGCCACACCTGCAACATATGCAAGTTCCCCAAGCTGGGGTCTAATCAGAGATGCAGCTGCTACCAGCCCAGTCCACAGCCACAGCAACACCAGATCTGAGCCACATCTGCGAACTACTCCAGAGCTTGTGGCAATGCTGGATCCTTAACCCATTCAGCAGAAGCCAGGGATCGAACCCACATCCTCATGGATACTAGTTGGGTTCTTAATACACTGAGCTACAACAGGAACTTCAAATTAATTTATGTTTAAATTTAAATTTGTTAGCTAACAGCTAACAAATTAGACAATATACCTTAGACCCTCCAATGGAAGAGTACATTTTTTTTTTTTTTTGTGGCTGCTTCTGTGGCATGCAGAAGTTCCTGGGCCAGGGATCAAACTCATGCTACAGCAATGACCCAAGCCACAGCAGTGACAATGCTGGATCCTTAACCCTCTGAGCCACCAGGGAAATTCAAGAGCATCTTTTCCTAATAACCGAAGTACTCTTACATGTTACTTATCTAACACTAAGAGACTATATATATGTAGTTATCTCTTTACGCAAGTCCCAGACAACCTCACCCTTTTATGTTCAGACAGCCATATAATGTGGATTCGAGAAAATACTGTCTGTTCTGTTTCAGACTCATACTAGTCTCTTCAGTAGAGTTCTAATCTTGCATTATGGCACAAATGTTACAATTATTTCCCCTGGATAGTCCCAAGATACAGATGGCTATTACCAAATCCTAGAATCACAAGTCAAGGACATTCTTATTTAGTCCATTCATTGATTTAGAAAGAACCACTCCCAAATGAGGCTGACAATTCCCATATGTAATTGCAAATCTCTAGGCTTGAGCTCTTCATACTGGAAATTAGACTCCCAAATTCCTCAAACAACCAGATTTTAGTGTTCCCCATCATTGAACTGAAAACTGAACTGTATTTCCATCTCAACGTGTAATTAAATAAGGGGTTTATGTCCCCCTGTTTTCATGGGATTCATCTCACTACAAAGACTTAATATTCAGGGAACTACTATAATTGTTAGGACCACGGGATTTGGAAAATAATAATTCATTTTTTTAAAAAGATACAGTGCAAATAGTATGCATTTATTTATTTGTCTGTCTGTTTATTTATTTATTTATTTATTTATCTTTGCTTTTTTAGGGCCGCACTCAGCATATGGAGGTTCCCAGGCTAGGGGTCAAATCAGAGCTACAGCTGCCAGCCTTTATCATAGCCACAGCAATGTGGGATCCCAGCCGCATCTTTGACCTACATCACAGCTCATGGCAACACTGGGCGAGGCCAGGGATGGAACCTGCATCCTCATGGATTCCAGTCGGATTCGTTTCTGCTGCACCACAAAAGGAACTCTGAAAATAATTCCTGACTGTGAGGATGTAACTATTTGGGAAGGCTGGAGGCCAGTGTTATTATTAAGCACACTGGACACTGACTCTTTTTTACAGCCTTCTTGATGGACTTTCTCAGGGGGTCGAAGCCAGGGAAATCCTTTCCAAGACTGCCCACATTGGTCACTGCTAAGAGAGGTTCTTTATCCTTGACCAATTAACTAAGACATTGGATCTATTCTTAATGAGAGTGTGGTGTGTTCTCTCCTCCTTAATTATATGGCATCAGAAAGGCCGGGCTCTGCTTCCTAGTGACAGCGTGAGAATTAAGTCATCTGTAGGACTTCACCTAGCAACAATTATCATGACCCCAGTAAATGATTATTGATGTTGTTCTGGTTTTATTGAATTCTAAAGTTAAAATATAACTGTACTCCAAGAACAAAAAAGATTCTAAGAAGAATAAGACCTTTCGGAATAAAAGTAAAAGACTCTTCAGCAGAAAAAGATGTCTACACCAAGCATATGACACCAAAATTACTCCCCTAATACAAAATTTTATAGCTTTCTATTTTAAAAAACAAAGCACGACGAGGTGACTAAATTAAAGACCTGCTCCCTTCTGCAGACAAGCTAGGCATGACCAACCATGACCTTTATTTATCTGAGAAAAGGAATGAGAGAATATAAAGAAGGGAAGCCTGGTTGCTTATGTGCCAGACTCTGCATTTCTCCCAGATTTTTTCTCCACTTTCCCTCACCCCAATTAGGGTGTGTTCATAAAGTTCCAAGACACCTACCCTATAAGCAGTGGGTCTCCCAGTAAGCTGCCAGTGTGGTTTTGGGGCTCCTCTCTGCAGATGAGCAGCAGAGGAGAGAGCTTGTCCTCATTCTTCCCATAATAGAGAAGCAACACCAGAAGGAGTAGCCTAGAATCCACAGGGTGACACACTGAGTCTGATTTTTTTTAACCTGGCAACTAAGTTGGATCATTTTGGACATGTATAAACTCTTTCAAACACTAACCTGAAAGATTTGATGAATTTTTCCAAAATGGTTGACCAGCCTCAGGACCTGACTTAAGCAAGGCAGAATTCAAACTTAAAACAAGAGAATATTAAAATATGGGAGCGGATATTTTACAATGTTCCCTGTAAACCAGCTATCAATCTCACATGGGTTCTAGCTAATGCAAAAGAGAGCAAATCATGATTTTTTTATTTCTTAACATATATACGTATACAGCAAGAATTAAAAAGGATGGATTTATCAGGAAAAAAGTTTACATATTTTTTGAGTCTTTCATCTCTAGGAAAAAATGTAAAACTCTGCAGCTAAAGCATCAGCTTGATTGCTTAATGATGGTTAACATTTAAGAATTTGCTCTGGGGGAAATAAAGTGGAAATTTAAATAGGGCTGAAACTTGCCATTGGTGTGGGTCTTCACTGTCTTTTTCCAAATGAGGGCACATGAGTGAAAGATAATGGGGAAGCTGCTTGGACTATATTAAGTTCAGTCAAATCCTTTTCCTTTTACTGACTGTGTAGATAACATGCTGCTTTAATTGCCTCGATGAATTTGTTTTTAAGCTGTTGGTCTTTAAAGAAAATTTAAAGTTTCCCTGTTTGGCACATATTCTTACAGTCTTTAGAGGCGAAATGTCTACATGTGCATAGAGACACAGAAATATATTTTATATTTACCAAACAGGACAGCAATTTATTCCAAGTTCCAGAGTCACCTCCTCTAAGAAAATATTTACTCTCTTCATTGCTGATAACATATACTCCTTCCTCCTTGCCAGATTATGTCCTGTCCTTTCCCTTTATTTCTAAACCTCAGCAAAGGTTCCACTAGCCCGTCAGATGAGTCTAATTACATTTTAGGGTACAGTCAAATGCTGGAAATAAACAAAAATAAGACAAGATCTCATGCATAACAACAATAGGAATCATCAGAGCAGTCATTTAAATAAGTGCTTTTAATCAAGCAACCGAAACATCATAATGCCAGAGTAGAATAGAATTTAAATTGAAATCAACATTCTATCCCATAAAAAAGCAGCCACAGCAGAGCGGGAGTGAAATCGACAAAGATACTTTTACTTTACCCGGTATAAACATCAGACTGTTTTTTCTCCCTAGGCTTGCTTTTCTCTCTTTGGCATGACAGTTCTGATTCTTCAGCCTCCCCACGAAGAAGAGAAAAATTCCCTTGAAGCTGAACTAAATTCATCAGCAAATGAAATTACATTCATTTGATAAAATGCTAAATGGAAAAAGGCAGGTTTATTTTAAGCCGTCAACAGGCTGTTTTAGTTAATCATGCACAGTGCGGAAGACAGGGTTTGGTTGCTAAGAAAATGGTTGGCATGTTTCCACGAAGATCCATGTGATGTGAAATGCATCTGCTCGTTTTAATGGAGAAATAGGAAAAAAATAAACAGTTCAGGGTATATTTGGTGAGTCACTTTGGAATGTGGAGCCAAAATCACTTATGTGTTGTCAGTTTATTTTATACCACATTATTGTTAGTCTTTTCTTATAATTCAAAAATTTTCATTATAATAGTGAGTTTTTGTTAGACAATTGATAGTCATTGTAGATAAATTGGAACATAGAAGAAAATTAAAATCTGTTATTGCACACACATCAACACCAGTACCAGTATCTATAATGCCTGATGTATATATAGTTGGGTCTCAATATTTATTTGCTGAATAGTATTAGTACAATTAATATATATTACAAAGATGGGATCATACGGTATATACTTTAATAAGTGCTTTTTGTTCATTAAGAGATTTAGCAGAATCATCTTCCTATGTTATTAAATATTCTTCTTTAGCATTATTTTCATAGTTTCATCATTCGCAGACACACATGTTGTTCTCTTGTAAGACTTCTAGAACAGCCAGGAACTACACACAAATATCTCTCTGCCTCAGGCTGGGACTATGGTGTGGATGAAATCTGAACACATTCAAGATTCTGCTTGGTTGTTACATTTATTTTTCTGGTTGTTGAGATAGTCATTGGAATCTCAGCTGTTCTGATTGTGTGAGATTTCACCATTTCCCACACCAGACACAGACCTCTACAACTTTGAGTCCATCAGCATCCAGGCATACTAACGTGAGAGAGACTAGTCAAAGATGGCAACCCGCTCAGCTCCCCGCTGCAGGCCATAGTGGTCCTCAGAGGGAAGGAACCATGGATGCTCATGTCCATAGCATCTTCAAGATGGCCATTGTGGACAAAGGGGACAGGCCAAAGGAACAGTATTAAATCACAATGTGGAAGAATATATAGGTTAATAAAGCTCTGGTTACATTTAGAATGGATAAGCAATAAGGTCCTACAGTATAGCACAGGGAACTATATCCAGTCTCTTGGAATACACCATGATGGAAGATAATATAAGAATATATATTATTTCATATTATATATGAAAGACTGGGTCACTTTGCTGCACATCAGAAATTGGCACATTGTAAATCAAGTATATTTTAATTAAAAAAAAATGAGAAAGCTCTGAATTAGGTGATCCAGAAGGCTGAGAAGGTCAAAGCAGAGAAATGAGAAGTACAGAAACATAGTTGATGACTCCTGAGAACTCACTTGAATCCATGTCTTCACTAAGGACAAAGTGAAAAAGAGAAAAATTCAAGGCAAAAACAATGACAGAGGGCAAACTAAAGACACTTGAAGATTCACTAAAATTATCAACTGGCTAAACAAGAACCAACCAGCTGAGAAGGAAAAATTTGAGTATCTGCAGAACTATGAAAGAATTCCAATATTCTATAAGTTCACCATCACAGGTTGTACTGGGCTGAGGTCCCTGGTCACAACTTGCCTCGTCTAAACCCACCATCAGAGAGGGTGACTGAGCTGACCAGAAGGGAAGTAGGTTCCCAGATCTGTCACAGAGTTTAAATATGAACCAAGTCAACTCAGTGGCAGCTTAAAACATTGTATTTAAACTGTGAATTAAGCTGCAGAGATTAAATAGATCCAAATATGCCAAACAGCTCAAACAAAATAGAAGTTCATTTCTCGCTCACTTAACAGTCTAAAGCAGGAGTTCCTGGTTGGCGGATGGTACTTCTCCATGCAATGACTTAGGATCCAGGCTTGTCTGGTCTCCTCTAGGGCTGATCCTCATCATCTGCCTCCAGGCAATGAAGGGAAATGAGAGCAGAAAGGGACCGCACCTGCTTCTTTAACACTTTGTCTCAGAAACTGCAGTCCTCATCCCAGCTCAGTTGTGTGATCTAACTGCAGGGAGGCCCAGTGAGTGTAGGCAGATTGTGTAACTGCAGGGAGGCCCGGTGAGTGTAGGCAGATTGCGCGCCAAGGAAATAGAGAAAAATGAATTGGGGAGTTCCTGTCATTGCTTAATGGAAATGAATCTGACTAGCATCCATGAGGACGCAGGTTCAATCCCTGGCCTCGCTCAGTGGGTTAAGAATCTGGCATTGCCGTGAGCTGTGGTGTGGGTTGCAGGTGCGGCTTGGATCTGGCATTGCTGTGGCTGTAGGCCCACAACTACAGCTCTGATTCAGATTTGACCGTTAACCTGGAAACGTTCATATGCCATGGAGGCAGGCCTAAAATGTAAAAAAAAAAAAAAAAAAAAAAAAAAAAAGAATTGGTGGGGAAGAGAGTTAGCATAGTTTGCAGTTGTTTAAATTCAGCTATGTTTTGGATACTTGAGTGACTCTCATTGCAGGCCAGCAGTGTTGTGAGCGCTTAGAAAATCAAACGTGTGTCTCCATGAATAAAGATCCACTTTTGGTGCCATAAAAATGAGTAGAATTTCTGCGCCATGTGCCATACAGAATTCTACCCTTTTTATTAAATATCATCAATTGACCTTGAAAAGTTATTCGATTTATATTCTCAATTCCATGTGACTGTCTATACCATTGCTAATGCTGTACACTATTAACTTTGTTAAGCTTATATTATATATATACGTATATTCATACACACACAAGATAAAGTATTCACAACCAATGGAAAAGAGATAAGTGAGAGATATAAAAGAAAAATCTCCAGAGGGAATCACTACTAATTTGTTGACCGTTTTGTCATACGACTCTCTATACAGATGTATTCCACACACAAAATTACATTTCACTTGCTTTTTAAAAGTTGTGAACATTCTTCTTCTTTTGTTCTATTTTCCTTCTTTATGGTGGAAAATACTCCCTTCCTCCCTCCCACCAGTTTCTCATGCTTTGCTTTTAATGGTTGTAATTGAGTCACTTCACTGAGTCAGTTCTGACTCCAGGAGGGACCACCACTTGGTAACTGAAAGCAGGGACCCCAGAGCCACACTGCCTGGATCTGAATTCTGCCTTGTCCGTGAACGTGCAGTTATGACCTCCCTGACTTATCTATAAAATGGGATAATAATAGTACCTAACTCATCAAGCACTATTAACCTACGAGGATTGAATGAGTTAATATATGTGTCATGAAGAGCATCTGCTACATAGTAGGTGCTGTATGTGTTTGCTATTGTGTGTTTTTTGGGTTTTTTTTTTTTTTTGTCTTTTTCTTTAGGGCCGCATCTGTGGCATATGGAGGTTCCCAGGTTAGGGGTCCAGTCGGAGCTGTAGCCATCGGTCTACGCCACAGCCACAGCAACGTCAGATCTGAGTGGTGTCTGTGACCTACACCAGAGCTCATGGAAATGCCAGGTCCTTAACTCAATGAGTGAGGCCAGGGATTGAACCCATGTTCTCATGGATGCTAGTCGAGTTCATTAACTGCTGAGCCACAGCGAGAACTCCTGTTTGCTATTATTATTGTTAATCTATCATATATGTTACTAATATTTTCTCCTGCCTACAGCTTGTCTTTTGGCTTAATTTATAGTACTATTTTCCATATAGATTCTAAAAGACTTTTATGCACAAAATATATCTAGGCTTTCCCTTATAGCTTTTGTATTTCCAAATGTGTCTTATAAGGGTCTATCTCTTTTTTAAAATAATTTTTATTATAGTTGATTTACAATGCTCTGTCAACTTCTGCTGTACAACAAAGTAACCCAGTTATACATATATATATGTGTGTGTGTGTGTGTATATATATATATATACATATATATATATATATATATATATACATTTTTTTTCACATTATCCTCCATCATATTCCATCACAAGTGATCAGATATAGTTCCTTGGACTATACAGCAGGATCTCATTGCTTATCCACTCTGAATGCAATAGTTTGCATCTACTAACCCCAAACTCCCAGTCCCTCCCTGCCCCCTTGGCAACCACAGGAGCACATACTTAAGGTCTGTCTCTTTATTTCCTATTAATGTATACATGTCAACCATGTCACATATACATTTTTCTGCTTTCTTTCCATTAACATTGAGAGTACAGCCTTGTTAAAGTCAAAACTCATTCTTTTTCCTTAAGTTTTCTGCATTGGTGTTTGTTTAGAAAAGTGTTTGCCACTCATTTACAGCTTCACTAATTTATGGAGAATTGATGTATGTAGAGATATAATTTTTTTTCTTAGACGGTTTGCTAGTTATCCTGACAGTAGTTGTTATTCTCTGTTCTGATTGAAGGGGTCATTGAGGACTGGTCCCTTGTTGGACAGAAGCCATACCCCTCCTTTGGTTACAGAGTCAGTGGAAACAGACATCTGTGGGTGCAGTCAACTCTTAATTACCATCCCATAGATAACTCACTAGGAGATCAATGAATTAAAAAAGACTCAAAAAAAAAACAAAAACCTCAGCCTGAGGTCCTCATGCTGCTCTCCATTGGGCTCTGCTCAGAACTGTCAGCTAACATTAATTTTACATAAGTCAGTGGAGAAGAACACTTTTTTAAAGGCATATAAATGTTTTACAAAGCTAACTATAAGTGAATCTTGAAGTTTCCGCCATTTAGTTCTCTGTGCATTAGGCTCTTTAATGATTACAAGTAATGGAAAGCTGAAGAGTCTTTGAAAAAATGAAATCCACGTGCTATTTCTCTGAATTGAGCTCTCTGGTATGATTTTATAGATTGGAATGAAGACAAAAGGGATGAAAGGTAGTTTGGCAGAGATTAGTCACCCCGAAATAGATTTCTGACTCTGCAATTTAGGATGAGTTAGTCAACAGCTCACAGAATGTTTTTATAAGACCCTTTCTTGTCATGAAGGGCTTGGGTCTAAGATTCTATGAAGGAGATGCTTAGACAACCTCAGATGGTGCGTCTTTTTTTTTTTTTTTTTTTTTTTTTTTTGGCATTGCCCACATCATGCAGAAGTTCCCAGACCAGGGATCAAACCAGTGTCACAGCAATGACCCAAGCCACTGCAGTGACAATGCTGAATCCGTAACACACTGAACCATCAGGGAATTCTGCCACCAGTTTTTTTTTTTTTTTAATTCAAAAAAATCTTATTCACAGAGCTATGGACCTTGGATTGTCATACCTATCTCTTAAAATAATTACATCTCAGGACCCATGGCAATGGTTTTTTTTTGTTTTGTTTTTTTTGTCTTGTTAGGGTTGCTGCCCATGGCATATGGAAATTCCCAGGCTATGGGTCAAAATGGCTCTGCAGCTGCAGGCCTATACCACAGCCACAGCAATGCTGGATCCAGGTCCGGCAATGCCAGATCCTTAACCTGCTGAGCGAGGCCAAGGATTGAACCTGTGTCCTCATGGACACTATGTTGGGTTCTTACCCATTGAGTCACGTGGGAACTCCAGTGCTCAAATTAAGTGTAATGAAGAACCAGTTGTTTTTTCCAAGCTGCAAAGGAACGGTTCTCTAAAATATAATAAAAATGAATTACTAGAAAAATTAAATGACAATGAAAACAAAGGTATGAGGGTTCCTGTCATGGCACAGTGGTTAACAAATCTGACTAGGAACCATGAGTTGCAGGTTTGATCCCTGGCCTCGCTCAGTGGGTTAAGGATCCAGCGTTGCCTTGAGCTGAGGTGTAGGTCACAAAAGCGGCTTGGATCCCAAGTTGCTGTGGCTCTGGCATAGGCCGGTGGCTACAGCTCCGATTAGACCCCTAGCCTGGGAACCTCCATATGCTGCGAGTGTGGCCCTAGAAAAGATGAAAAGACAAAAAAAAAAAAAAGCAAAAAAACAAAAAAAAACCCCACAAAGGTATGTAAAAAAATAAGCCCCAATTTTTTATTATTAGGTTTATTAAATATAAAATTACTCTTTCATGTGGCTCGAAAATTTCCTAAATGCTAACTTTTAATTTCGTCTTAATTTCCTTGCAGGTCAGAAATAGCGACTCTGAGGGGCACTGCTTTACACCATTCCTGGCTCCTAAATGAAGGCATTTTTCAAAGCCAGGACCCCTCCATCAGAGAAGGGTGAAGAAAGGGTTAATATACTACAGTGAACTGTGGTCTATGTAACTGTGGCAAAGTCAGGTCCCCCTCATTCTTGTGAGCTTGTCAGATACTGTGCCCCAAATATGTCCTGTGGTCTAATACATAGTTCTGAACTCATAAAGTGACAGGACACGTGGAATCTCTCATTTTGGACATAATGTTCAAAAGTTTAAAGGTGCAGACTGTGTGACATAACCCCTTCCCAATTAGAGTTTATTCAACATTTTCCATGTTTAATAATCTTTTTGTTGTTATTGTTTTAAATCAAAGTCTATGAGACTAGTGTCGTGTGGAATGGTACGTTGCACAAAGCTTCAGGTTCTGGTTTTACTCCAGGCAAGGAGTCTCAGAATCCCCTTTATTCTATGGTTCCATCAACTAGGAGCTCTTGGCCTTTTAGGCTCTGGCTCTGCCTTTCTCTTCAACACTGAGAGGAATCCAAATTTAGAGCATTCATGGCGTTTTCTTTTCTTTTCTCTTCTCTTCTTTATATTGCACCCACACAAATGGAGGTTCCTGGGCTAGGGGTCAAACTGGAGTTGCAGCTGCAGGCCTACACCACAGCCACACACACACTGGATCTGAGCTACATCTGCAACCCACACCATGACCTGTGGCAACACTGGATCCCCAACCCCATGAGCAAGGCCAGGGACCAAACCCTCATCCTCATGGACACTATGTCAAGTTCTTAACCCCTGAGCCACAATGGAAACTCTGGAGATTGTTTTTCTGATTCCTTTTCTCTACCTCTATGACACTTCTTAGTTTTGCTTATGTTATATACCAGCATCCTGTGTTTTGCTTATGATATATACTGTTGGGCATGATTACAGTGGGAGAAGGTACCGGGAACCACCAAAATGCTGTTAGACTGTAGGGAAATCCATTTCTTGACTGTCCTTTCTCTCTGAAAAATGTGGATTTAACCTCCCAGAATAAAAAACATCAAATTTTATGCCATTTACATAGTGGCATGATCACTCCATTTCACTGCTTAGACATCAAGTAGTAATTTTCTTCATGGGTATTATTACTTCATACAACAAAATATTGGTCTTTATAATACCTTTAAACATTTGCAGAGATGAGAAAAAAAATTAAGCCACCTATTCACCTTTTAGGACACAGTTCTTTCAGTTATCTTTGATCAGAATGTGTTTAGAAAAATTCAGTTTCTGGTTAATATAGCAGGCATGAGGAGTTCCTATTAAGGCTCAGTAGGTTAAGGAGCCTATGTTGTTTCTGTGAGGATTTGGGTTTGATCCCTGGCTTCACTCAGTGGGTTAAGGATCCAGTGTTGATGCAAGCTGAGGTGTAGGTCACAGATGTGGCTCAGATCTGGTGTTGTCATGGCTGAGATGTAGGCACAACTGCAGCTATGATTCAGCCCCTACCCTGGGAATTTCCATATGACCAAGGCGCTGCCATAAAAAGAAAAAAATATGTATAATAGGTACAAGAAATAAGCTAAATAGGAGTTCCCATTGTGGCTCAGTGGTTAATGAATCCGACTAGGAACCATGAGGTTTTGGGTTCGATCCCTGGCCTTGTTCAATGGGTTAAGGATCTGGCATTGCCGTGAGCTGTGGTGTGGGTTGCAGACACGGCTCGGATCCTGCGTTGCTGTGGCTCTGGCGTAGGCTGGCAGCTACAGCTCTGATTAGATCCCTAGCCTGGGAACCTCCACATGCCGCAGGAGCGGCCCTAGAAATGGCAAAAAGACAAAAAAAAAAAAAAAAAATAGAAAAGAAAAAGAAATAAGCTAAATACTAGTGTCAAGTTTCCAGTGCAATGCTATTGCACACTTAATTTTATCACCATCTATCTTAGCTGATTGACCTCACCAACTGCTCTATCTTAGCATTAACATATTAGCTGAATTCTTTTTTTTGGTTAATTGCTATCGTCTTTCAGTTCTTAAATTTGTTCTATTATCATCTGAAGAAAGACAAATGTGCTAATGTAAAGGTCCGCATTTACCAAACAGACACTACTCCTAAATTGTATGCCCAGCAATAATATATATAATATATGGGGTTACACATACTGATTAACAATCATTATAAACAGGGATGATTTCTAAGCTCTACTGTAGATAATACATTTTAACCACTCACCACAAGATCAAATCAATCCATCAATAGTCTTAAGAATGTCTCTGAGTCTGCTTCAGGGAAGAGGCTGTACAAGTTAGAAGGAAGAGGTTCTGAATACCCAGAATTCAGGCATTTGTCCAAGGATGGGGAGAGAGGATGAGAAGTCCATGGCCAGGTCAGCCCCAGAGCCACTAATTATTAAAACCTGGAAAGGCTTCCAGAAAACTACAGACTTCAGGTCTGAGCAGCAGACATCTTCCTCGTGTCCTGATCTCGTGCTGCCACTTCCATTCTGGGTCCCATCTCTTCCAGCTTCTTTCTCCCCAGGGACCTTATCCCATTCATTTTTTTTCCCACTGTACAGCAAGGGGGTCAGGTTATCCTTGCATGTATACATTACAATTACATTTTTTCCCCCACCCTTTGTTCTGTTGCAACATGAGTATCTAGACATAGTTCTCAATGCTATTCAGCAGGATCTCCTTGTAAATCTATTCTAAGTTGTGTCTGATAAGCCCAAGCTCCCGATCCCTCCCATTCCCTCCCCCTCCCATCAGGCAGCCACAAGTCTCTTCTCCAAGTCCATGATTTTCTTTTCTGAGGAGATGTTCATTTTTGTTGGATATTAGATTCCAGTTATAAGTGATATCATATGGTATTTGTCTTTGTCTTTCTGGCTCATTTCACTCAGGATGAGATTCTCTAGTTCCATCCATGTTGCTGCAAATGGCATTATGTCATTCTTTTTTATGGCTGAGTAGTATTCCATTGTGTATATATACCACATCTTCCGAATCCAATCATCTGTCGATGGACACCTGGACAGCAACATGCAAAGCAATGAAACTAGACCACACCCTCACATCATGCACAAAAATAAACTCCAAATGGCTGAAAGACTTAAATATACGACAGAACACCATCAAACTCCTAGAAGAAAACATAGGCAAAACACTCTCTGACATCAACGTCATGAATATTTTCTCAGGTCAGTCTCCCAAAGCAATAGAAACTAGAGCAAAAATAAACCCATGGGACCTCATCAAACTGAAAAGCTTTTGCACAGCAAAGGAAACCCAAAAGAAAACAAAAAGACAACTTACAGAATGGGAGAAAATAGTTTCAAATGATGCAACTGACAAGGGCTTAATCTCTAGAGTATATAAAAAACTTATACAACCCAACAGCAAAAAAACCAATCAATCAATGGAAAAATGGGCAAAAGACCTGAATAGACATTTCTCCAAAGAAGATATACAGATGGCCAACAAACACATGAAAAAATGCTCAACATCGCTGATTATAAGAGAAATGCAAATCAAAACTACCATGAGATATCACCTCACACCAGTCAGAATGGCCATCATTAATAAACCATTCATTATTTGGACATGTGGCTGCATACGAATCAAGCTTAGGGAGCTCCACCAAATTCTTCTGTCTGTTCATACAAAGATGAGAATGCCTCTAAAGCTGTTCTAATCCACACATCTCCGATACCTGGGACTTCACAAAAGAAAACCCACTTTTGACTTTCATTACACTAATTATCAAAATCTCTGCTATTAGAAATGAAAGGTAAGTAAGGCACCTGGAGCTGCCTCTCAAGGCAGCATTTTGATGAAATGCTACCAATAACCACCGCTGGAGTATGTATTTCCAATTAGACTACTGCCTGCCTTAGGGTCTGGATGCAAAAGAATTGAAACACATATTTGCACCCATACTGTCTGCTGAAGTATTTTAAAGTACATTACAGACCACAAAATACCTTCCCTTTAAAAAGTCAAGCTCTGTGAAACGGGACTACATTTAGGATGTTCTCTTCCTATTCATTCTATTTTTTAAAAAATCGAACCTCAGCCATTTAAAAAAATTGAAACATGGTATAGTTAGTTGATTTACAATACTGTGTTAAATTCAGGTGTGCTGCACAGTGATTCATTCTTTTTGAGATTCTTTTCCCCAATAGGTTACTACAATATATTGCGTAAAGTTCCCTATACTATATACAACAGGTCCTTGTTGGTTATCTATTTTATATATAGTAGTTGTATCTGTTAACCCTATTCATTCTTTTTTTTTAAATGAATTTTATTACGTTTATAGTTGTACAACGATCATCACATCCCAATGTTATAGCGTTTCCATTCTTAACCCACAGCTATCCAACTCCCATTCTTTTACCATCACAATAAGACCAAGCCTGCCAAGATTGTTTATAACCTAGCTGCTAAATGCACTGTGTCAGGTCCTAGCCCACTTCCTGAAATACAGCTTTAAAGCATCCATATTCATTTCTGTACTTTTAAGAGGAATTAAACATGGCTCAATCCTTATTTTCCCCTTACCCTACATCCTGAATATTTTAATTACACTTCTGAAAAACCTTGATTCAGGTGTAAGACAGGAGAGTCTGGAAAAGTAATTAAGTGGAATATGCCATGTTCATTATTTAGTGGATGAATTTTCACCTCCCGTGAAATGATTTATAGAAAAATTAAAAGTCAGCTTATTTCATCAAGTCCCCAGGCTCTCTGAAAAACACCCAGCCTGTGACAATCCAACTATGTCAACACACCTGAAAATAATAGCTAAATGCCTCTGGACAAAGCACAGCTAGTAAAGAGTCTCACATGGATAAATCCCACATTTTTTTCTGGAAAAACTTGTAGTCTACCAATGGCTGACCACGAGATTCATTTTTGTGTTAAAAACATACTGCCTCCCTCTACCTATCAGTTTTAACTTCTCTTCAAAGACTCCATGTTAAATAAAGGAATTAGAAGTAGTGCGTTCCCATTGTAGCGCAGCGGTAATGCACCTGACTAGCATCTGTGAGGATAAAAGTTCGATCCCTGATCTTGCTCAGTGGGTTAAGGATCTGGCATTGCCATTAGCTGTGGTGTAGGTTGCAGATGTGGCTTGGATCCCATATTGCTGTGCCGCAGTCTGGCAGCTGTAGCTCCAATTGGAATCTTAGCCTGGGAACTTCCATATGCTGCACGTACGTCCATAAAAAACAAAAATAAATAAACAAACAAAACAAGAAGTAGATGACAGCTTCACAGGGTTTTAGGCATGCAATAGTTATACTATACTACATCCTGTTCGGAAACTGAATCTCAATGCAATTCAATAAGGAAATGTACGTTTTCCACTCCACCAAGTATTTGAGTGCTTCATCTCCCACAGAATGGAACGCTGGGCATGCCTTTATTTTGCATCCTGTGGGTGATAAAGAGGTGCATGAAATGCAGGAGAGGCTACTAGGAATAACTGAACATTTCACTTGAGAAAAGTGCCATCGCAGAGGAATAAAAACAGGTTCAGAGTGGGTTTGAGGAGCTGCCAAATCATGAGTAGAAACATGTTAAAAAAAATTCCTCTCCTCTATTTTCTAACACTCAGAATTTTGAAAGCTTCTCTATCTTTGAAACAGCCCCATCGTTCCCAGAGAAAGGTGCGAGGAGCAGAAGGGACAGCCGTGTGAACAAAAGCCCTCCGTGAGGAGGAAGAGAGAGCCAGGGTCTGATTCAACTGCCATTAAGTGCCTCTGATGAGTTTCAGACACTGCTTTCTGCTTTCCCAAAAGTCATGTGTTACCATGTAGCACTGTCTGCTTTACTTGTATTCAAACATGTGAGTTCAGGAAAGGAAGACAGAGAAAATATGTAGGTGCATATATATTTTTCTTTTTCATTATGCACATATATGTATTTTACAATTATGTATGTATCTTTATCTAAAATACACATTTATTGACTTAAAGATATATATTCATTTAACCATCCCAATGATTCATCCTGTATTTATTTATTTATTTTTTAGGTCCACACTCACGGTATATGGAAGTTTCCAGTCTAGGGGTCAAATTGGAACTGCAGCCGCTGGCCTATACCACAGCCCCAACCATGGCAGATCCAAGCCGTGTCTGCCACCTACACCACAGCTCACGGAAACGCCAGATCCTTAACCCACTGAGTGATGCCTGGGATTGAACGAACCCACATCCGCATGAATGCTAGTCAGGTTGGTTACCACTGAGCCACAATGGGAACTCCCCGTCCACCACTTTTTTTAATAATTAAAAAAAATTTTTTTTTGACCTTGCCTGCAACATACAGAAGTTCCCAGGCCAGGGATATAACCCAAGCCACTGCTGTGACAATGCTGGATCCTAACCACTTGGCCACCAATGAACAAGTCAAAGCCCCCTCAGAGATTTAGTAGGCTTGGTAAAGTATAGAGAAGTTCTGCCCTGGCTGGTCTCAGTCTCCAAGCATCTCTCATGTTGGGAGCATCTCACTACATACAAAATGATCCTGGGGTTTCTAAGACAAGCGGTCTTTCGTGTAACATGACTCCCAAATGCCAGCCAAATTCCCCCCACATTCTCTTACTGAAGAATCAGTCATTCATTCTAGTGTTGGAAGTAAAACTAGTTGTGTCCAGTAGGTTGGGTTCTAACTAAGAGGAGTTTTCCCCTAACATTCTGGACTTTACAGCCTAATGCTGACACAAACTTCCTTTAGTTGAATTACAAACTTTCTTGTTTGCACTGAACTTCCTTTTATTTTTGGTCTTTTTAGGGCTGCACCCGTTGTATATGGAGGTTTCCAGGCTAGGGGGTCAAATCGCAGATGTAGTTGCTGGCCTACACCACAGCCATGCCAGACCCAAGCCAAATCTGCAACCTACACCACAGCCCATGGCAATGCCAGATCCTTAACCCACTGAGGGAGGCCAGGGATCAAATCTGCATCCTCATGGATGCTAGTCAGATTTGTTTCCACTGAGCCGTGACTGGAACTCTTAAACTTCCTTTAGTTGAATTACCAACTTCCTTGTCTGCACTGAACTTCCTTTAGTTGAGTTCTCACAAGAAACTTGTGAGGATGTGTGGGTTTATTGACTGTGTCTTCCCACTCCATCTGCAGTTATAGCCCACCTCACCCCCCCATCTTTGGAGCAAAGAGGCTACCCTGACTCCAACCCCACAGTTGAGGTGATGACTGATGGTTGCAGTTTCCTGTATCCTGGAACATGAGGGAGGTCACGTGACTCCAGAGCCAATCAGAAAAACCCATGAACCTGGCCCCTGTAACTGGTCCAAGGAGACACACCTGAGACCTAAAGCCGGCCCCTTAGTGTCTTTCCCTAGACGTTTTCTATTGGAATTAATAGGAAAGAGCCTTTCTCACCTCTGTGATTAGGTTCTGTAAAAACAATTACCTTCAAATGTCAGCAGATCATGTCCCCACCTCATAAAGATGTCTGAAAATATACAACCAACACTCAGAGTGGAACAGAGATGTGGGGTACCACCCTGCCAGCATCCCAGACCCTGCATCTAGTCATCTTGAAGGAAGATCCTACTCAGTCCTGCTCTAGGCTTCTTTTCTGTGTTTTGTTTTGTTCTGTTTTTTTGTGACTTATTTCAGAATCCTAATTTTTGCCTCTTTTTCCCTCAGCAAGTTAGAGTTAGTTTCTTCCATTGATGATACTCTGTTTCATATGTGAGGGCAGGTTAAATACCTTGCTGGGTTCCCAAGGCTGGTAAATGGCAGGCACAGTCAGCTCCTTGAACCACCCACATCTGAGGCATGGTGTCAAAGTCTGTAAGGCTGAAACTTCATGGTTAGTAAAAGTTTCATAAAGTAGCATAGATTTTTGTCTTATTTTTTACATGAGAGAAACTCCTTTTCTGCATAGGTGCTGGCAGAAAGTCATCTCAGAGGAGAACTTTTGGGGGGAAAGTCATTAAAGTGATGCCCCCTCCATGATGTAACTGAAAAACAATAAATATTTTCCTTGGGCAGAAAAATAAAGCTTTGTAAAATTCTGTGAGCCCACTTATAAAAGGATCCCAGTGCATTCTGGAAAGACAGGGACTAAGACCCAATACTTGCTCTCAGAGTTTCAAATTTAAGAAAACAGGTAGCGGGGAGGATGGACTGACCCCAACCAAGACCTTGGACAGGAAAGAAGAGCAGGGCCTTTATGTGCTGAATAACCAGCAATTTTGGCTCTTCCAGATGTGACTAACTATATGTCTTTACTCCTCATTCCATCGCTGAGATGAGAGAAAAACTCAGGACCAGTTGAAGGGAGAATAGATCAGTCCCTAAGGGAGGGCCCTCTGTGCTGCCTGAATGTCACCCACTGAAATTATTCCTCCCGGACCTTCTGGTCTTAGGGAGCAGCCCTGACACCCAGATCAGTAGTTAAGGGGCCAATGAGAACAACAAACAGCTGAGTCAACATAGGCAGCAGGTCCTAAGTTAAGAGCTGGAGAGAAATGTACACTATGACCTTATCTGCAGGAGCAGCCCTGTCCCTTGAAACAACCTAAATGTCCATCTTCAGAGGAGTGGATAAAGAAGATGTGGTACATATACACCATGGAATACTACCCAGCCATAAAAAAGAAATAATGCCATTTGTAGCAACATGGATGGATCTATAGATTTTCACACTAAGTGAAGTGAAGTCAGATGATATTACTTGTATGTGGCATCTAAAATATGATACAAAAGAACTTATCTATGAAACAGAAATAGGCTTAGAGAAAGAGAACAGATTTCTGGTTGCCAAGGGGGAGGTGGAGTGGGGGAGGGATACACTGGGAGCTTGGGATTAGTAGATGCAAACTAGTGTATATCTGTATAGTTAAATCAATTTGCTGTATACCAGAAACCAACACAACATTGAAAGTCAACTATACTCCAATAAAATAAATACATAAACTTATTTATGTATTTATTTACTTATTTTCTTTTTGGGGCCACACCATGGCATATGGAAGTTGCAAGGCTAGGGATCAAATCAGAGCTAGAGCTGCAGCTGTTGCCCTATGCCACAGCCACAGCAACACGGAATTCCAGCTGCATCTGTAACCTACATCACAGCTCAGGGTAATGCCAGACCCTTAACCCACTGAGTGAGACCAGGGATCAAACCTGTATCTTCATGGGTACTATTCAGATTCTTAACACACTGAGCCACAACGGGAACTCCTAAAACAATATTTTTAAAAAAGCAGGAATTCCCTCTGTAGTGCAATGGGATTGGTGGCAATTCTGCAGCACCAGGATGCAGGTTTGATCCCTGGCCTGGAAACTTCCATTTGCCATTCATGCTGCCCTAAAAAGACAAAAAAAAAAAAAAAAAAAATTTCATTGCCATTAGTGGTTGAACAATCTCCAGCCCCTATTTCCTCCCCAGAAGTCATGGAAGGGGTGGGTAGAAGGGAACTGAAAATTCCAACCCACTAATCACACACTTGGTTCTCTGGCCACTAGCCTCTATGCTTTTTAAAATATCACAAAAGACAATCTCATCACTTTCCTCACATAGAAAATTCTAAGGGTTTTAGGAGCTCTGCCAGAAACAGGATATATTTTTCAGTATATCTGTTTATTATTATAAATGACAATGTCATACGCTCAAACTGAAAAAAAAAAAAAAACAAAAACAAAAACCAAAAAACCAAAAAACAAAAAACTAAGAGCTGCATGAGAACAGAACTCTGTGTCATTAACCTTGAACCCAGACTGCTGGCAGACCTTGGGTTTCCAATTAAAATTCGTAGAATGAAAGACTGCACCAGAAATTCATCATCAGAACACTATGGGACAAGCAATGGACAAGTTAAGGAAGTTGCACAAAACAACACTGCTAGCAAGTAACAGAATAGAGACCCGAGTCCATTTTGCGTGATGCCCAAGCCTTCACTTTGAGCCACCAAGTTATGCTGGTTCCTGATACAAAGTGGTGGCTGGGGCACCCTGAAACATTTATTGAGTAAATATCAGGAAACAAAGAAGAGCAAGGACCGTCCATTTCACATCTCTGGCCTGGGCTTGACTTTGCCACCAATTTCTGCTAAAGCACAGGCTTGGAGGTTAAATCTGAGCCCCCTTCCTGAGTCTGCCACTCAAGGCCACCTCCCTTTGCACAATTTCTATTTCCTCACTTGCTGTCTGCTAAGCTTGATGCAAGATTTAAAAGAAGAAATGGCAGCAAAGCATGTAGAATAATTGCTGCCTCCTAATAAATTCTGAAGACATGGAGAGACTGGTTATAGGGCAGGGAGCTGCCCAGCCCTCCTCTGCCCCTGGCATGTTCTAGGCCGGCTTCTAGCCAATGTTGTCAGCAGGATGTGTGTAGAACAAGGTTCCCCTACAATGGCTCCTCTCTCAAAATGTTCTTGGGAGTTCCCACTGTGGCTCAGTGGTTAAGAACCCAACTAGTATCCGTGAGGATGCAAGCTCAATCCCTGGCCTGACTCAGTGGGTTAAAGATCTGGCATTGCCATGAGCTGTGGTGTAGATCACAGATGCAGCTCGGAACCTGCATTGCTGTGGGTAGCCCAGGAGCTGCAGCTCTGATTCGGAACCCTAGACTGGGAACTTCCATATGCTGTGGGTGTGGCCCTAAAAATGACAAAACAAAACAAAACAAAACCTTCTGTTCCCTGTCCAGGCCCCTAGAAGTGCCTCAAGAGCCAAGTCAGGGATGCTGGCAAGGGCCTGGCTTGCAGTGAAGACAGGAATCCAGCAGCAAGTGCATGGAAGGGCACATGGCTTGCAATGGGTCGTTGGGCCTGTGCCCTGTCCTTTCTGAGGAAGCACAAGCCCTCTGCTCTGCAAACATAAAGGATTGAAAATATAGCCCCCCCACCCCGTGCTCTGGCCATACCTTTGAGGCTTGAGATATGTTGAAATAACTTTCTAGGCCCAGATGGAACCCCTCTTGCCTCCGGTGTCATGTCAACAAACTGAATCTTCACTTTTGTATTCTCGTAAATGCTCTGCTTGACCAGAAACAAGGAACATCCAGTCAGCAGGGCCCCAAACGCCACACCAGCTCTGGGCCTTCTCGCCCCAAACAAGCCTGACTCAGTGGCCATGGCCACTCTGATATTTTCTATTTTTCCCTTCCCTGGTTTTTCTTCCTTATCCCATAAAAGCTTCTTGCCTTCCACCCCACTTGGCAGTCCTCCAAAAGGAGACTGTCTGCCTCATGAAGTGTTAAATAAACCTGTCTGTATCATCTAAATTGTCTTCTTTAGACATTTTTTTGATGGATATTTAGAGCTATGTGCCAATGGCTAATCACTGCCAACTGAGGGGAGCTAGGTCATCTGACAATGAGTTGGGGAGGTACTTACTGTCTCTACATACTTTTAACAAGAGAGGTGACCTCTGTTGTGCCTGTTTTCTCTAGTCATGTATCTGTCTTCGTTTTCAGTTGTGAGGATCTCTTTTTAATTTCTAGAAATATGATATAATATCATTCCTCCCCCAACTGTCCATTGACTGAAAAGACAGATAATGAATAAATTACAGTGACTCAACTAAGACTTTTAAATGACTCGCAGTGGAAAGAAGCACATTAGCATCTAGATACATCTGGAAGATGGAAGAACATTGATGTGTATGAGTCTAATAGCATCTTAGTGATTCAGGGAACAGCCATCCAGGAAGCTGGAAATCCCCACATTAACATCCTGGCGCCTCAAAGACCTACATCCTACAGGCTGGGAACCAACAACTAAAGGTATTTGATAATTTGGTGGAGAAAATACCACAAAGTTAATTTGAACTTTATCTCTCTGAGTGGTCTATAATTCTACTAATGACTGGCTGAGCTTAAAAATTAAAATAATGAGAGGGTGACTGTGAATAGAATTTTGTTTTGAAGCAGGAAAAATAAATTTCTGCTTGCTTCAGAGTCTAATTTTTAACTACAGTAGACTAAGTTTTGGCAGGACACTAGACATAATTGGAATGCATGAAGGTATAAATCCAAGAGAAAAATGCTTAAATGATGATCAAACTGATCAGGGGATGACTAGGGGGACTTTTTTTTTTTATTTTCCCACTGTACAGCAAGGGGGTCAGGTTATCCTTACATGTATACATTGCAATTACAGTTTTTTCCCCCACCCTTTGTTCTGTTGCAACATGAGTATCTAGACATAGTTCTCAATGCTATTCAGCAGGATCTCCTTGTAAATCTATTCTAAGTTGTGTCTGATAAGCCCAAGCTCCCGATCCCTCCCACTCCCTCCCCCTCCCATCAGGCAGCCACAAGTCTCTTCTCCAAGTCCATCATTTTCTTTTCTGAGGAGATGTTCATTTGTGCTGGATATTAGATTCCAGTTATAAGTGATATCATATGGTATTTGTCTTTGTCTTTCTGGCTCATTTCACTCAGGATGAGATCCTCTAATTCCATCCATGTTGCTGCAAATGGCATTATGTCATCCTTTTTTATGGCTGAGTAGTATTCCATTGTGTATATATACCACTTCTTCCTAATCCAATCATCTGTCGATGGACATTTGGGTTGTTTCCATGTCTTGGCTATTGTGAATAGTGCTGCAATGAACACGAAGGTGCACGTGTCTCTTTTAAGTAGAGTTTTGTCCGGATAGATGCCCAAGAGTGGGATTGCAGGGTCATATGGAAGTTCTATGTATAGATTTCTAAGGTATGTCCAAACTGTTCTCCATAGTGGCTGTACCAGTTTACATTCCCACCAGCAGTGCAGGAGGGTTCCCTTTTCTCCACAGCCCCTCCAGCACTTGTTATTTGTGGATTTATTAATGATGGCCATTCTGACTGGTGTGAGGTGATATCTCATGGTAGTTTTGATTTGCATTTCTCTTATAATCAGCGATGTTGAGCATTGTTTCATGTGTTTGCTGGCCATCTGTATATCTTCTTTGGAGAAATGTCTATTCAGGTCTTTTGCCCATTTTCCCATTGATTGATTGGTTTTTTTGCTGTTGAGTTGTATAAGTTGTTTATATATTCTAGAGATTAAGCCCTTGTCGGTTGCATCATTTGAAACTATTTTCTCCCATTCTGTAAGTTGTCTTTTTGTTTTCTTTTTGGTTTCCTTTGCTGTGCAAAAGCTTTTCAGTTTGATGAGGTCCCATGGGTTTATTTATGCTCTAGTTTCTATTGCTTTGGGAGACTGACCTGAGAAGATATTCATAATGTTGATGTCAGAGAGTGTTTTGCCTATGTTTTCTTCTAGGAGTTTGATGGTGTTCTGTCGTATATTTAAGTCTTTCAGCCATTTGGAGTTTATTTTTGTGCATGATGTGAGGGTGTGGTCTAGTTTCATTGCTTTGCATGCAACTGTCCAGGTTTCCCAGCAATGCTTGCTGAATAGACTTTCTTTTTCCCATTTTATGTTCTTGCCTCCCTTGTCAAAGATTTATTGACCATAGGTGTCAGGGTTTATTTCCGGATTCTCTCTTCTGTTCCATTGGTCTGTCTGTCTGTTTTGATACCAGTACCACACTGTTTTGATGACTGTGGCTTTGTCGTATTTCTTGAAGTCTGGGAGAGTTATGCCTCCTGCTTGGTTTTTGTTCCTCAGGATTGCTTTGGTGATTCTGGGTCTTTTGTGGTTCCATATAAATGTTTGGATTGTTTGTTCTAGTTCTGTGAAAAATGTCCTGGGTAATTTGATAGGGATTGCATTGAATCTGTAGATTGCTTTGGGTAGTATGGCCATTTTTACAATATTGATTTTCCCAATCCAGGAACATGGAATATCTTTCCATTTCTTTCCATCTTCTTTGATTTCTTTGATTAAAGTTTTATAGTTCTCGGCATATAGGTCCTTTACCTCCTTGGTCAGGTGTATTCCGAGGTATTTGATTTTGTGAGGTGCAATTTTAAAAGGTATCGTATTTTTGTATACCTTTTCTAATGTTTCATTGCTGGTATACAGAAATGCAACTGACTTCTGAATGTTAATCTTTTTTTAATTTTTTTAAATTTTTTTTATTATTTTTTGTTGTTGTTGTTTTTGCTATTTCTTGGGCCGATCCCACGGCATATGGAGGTTCCCAGGCTAGGGGTCGAATTGGAGCTGTAGCCGCCGGCCTACGACAGAGCCACAGCAACGCGGGATCCGAGCCGCGTCTGCAACCTACACCACAGCTCACGGCAACGCCGGATCGTCAACCCACTGAGCAAGGGCAGGGACCGAACCCGCAACCTCATGGTTCCCAGTCGGATTCGTTACCCACTGCGCCACGACGGGAACTCCCAGAATGTTAATCTTATATCCTGCTACTTTGCTGAATTTATTAATCAGTTCAAGTAGTTTTTGGGTTGAGTCCTTAGGGTTTTCTAGGTATAGTATCATGTCATCTGCATACAGTGACAGTTTGATCTCTTCTCTTCCTATATGGATGCCTTTTATTTCTTTTGTTTGTCTAATTGCTGTGGCCAGGACTTCCAAAACTATGTTGAAGAGCAGTGGTGAGAGTGGGCATCCCTGTCTTGTTCCAGATTGGAGTGAGAAGGCTTTCAGTTTTTCCCCATTGAGGATTATATTTGCTGTGGGTTTATCATAAATGGCTTTGATTATATTCAGGAATGTTCCCTCTATACCCACTTTGGCGAGGGTCTTGATCATGAATGGATGTTGAACTTTGTCAAATGCTTTTTCTGCGTCTATTGAGATGATCATATGATTTTCGACTTTTTTTTTGTTAATGTGGTGTATGATGCTGATTGATTTGCGTATTAAAATTATTGAGCAGGAGAGTGTTTATCAGGAATGGGTGTTGAATTTTGTCAAAAGCTTTTTCTGCATCTATTGAGATGATCATATAGTTTTTATTTTTCAGTTTGTTGCTGTGGTGTATCACACTGATTGATTTGCAGACAGTAAAGAATCCTTTCATCCCTGGAATAAATCCCACTTAATCATGGTGCCTGATCTTTTTAAATATATATTTGGATGTGGTTTGCTAATATTTTGTTGAGGATTTTTGCATCTATGGTCATCAGTGATATTGGCCTGTTTTCCTTTTCTATGGTATCTTTGTCTGGTTTTGGTATCAGGGTGATGGTGGCTTCATAGAATGAGCTTGGGAGTATTCCTTCCTCTGCAATTTTTGGAAAGAGTTTTACAATAGGCATTAACACTTCCCTGAAATTTTGATGGAATTCACCTGTGAAGCCAGCAGGTCCTGGACCTCTGTTTTTTGGAACTTTTTAAATCGCAGTTTCAATTTAAGTGCTTGTGATTGGTCTAGTCATATTTTTGATTTATTCCTGGTTTAGTCTTGGTAGGTTGCACTATTGTAAGAATCTGTCCATTTCTTCGAGGCTGTCCATTTTGTTGGCATATAGTTGCTCATAGTAGTCTCTTATGACCTTTTGTATTTCTGTGGTATTAGTTAAACTTCTTTTTCATTTCTAATTTTATTGATTTGAACTCTACTGTTTTTTTCTTGATGAGTCTGGCTAAAGGTTTATCAATTTCGTTGATCTTTTCAAAGAACTAACTTTTGGTCTCACTGATCATCTCTATAGTTTTCTTTGTCTCTATGTCATTAATTTCTGCTCTAATATTTATGAATTCTTTCCTCCTACTAATTGGGGCTTTGTCTATTCTTCCTTCTCTAGATGCTTTAGGTATAAGGTTTAGTTATTTATTTGAGTCTTCTTTCCTGAGATAAGACTGTATTGCTATGAACTTCCTTCTCAGAACTGCTTTTGCTGTGTCAAATAAGTTTAGGATTGTTGTTATATCTTCATTATCATTTGTCTTTAAGTATCTTTTGATTTTTTTCTTTGATTTCCTCAATGATTTATTAGCTTCCAGGCATTCATATATATATATCTATAGATATATATATAGATATGTATATATATATATATATAATTTTTTTTTTTTTTTTTTGCTTTTTAGGGCTGTACCCATGGCATATGGTGTTCCCAGGCTAGGGGTCAAATTGGAGCTGTAGCTGCTGGCCTATGCCACAGCAACGCAGGATCCAAGCCATGTCTATAACCTACACCACAGCTCACGGCAACGCTAGATCCTTAACCCACTGAGTGAGGCCAGGGATCAAACCCACATCCTCATGGATGCTAGTCAGATTCATTAAGCATGGAGCCATGACAGGACCTCCCAAGCATTTGTATTTTTTGCTGTTTTTTTTTTTCCTTGTAATTGGTTTATAGCCTCATAGCATTGTGGTCAGAGAAAATGCTTGAAATAATTTCAATTTTTAAAAATTTACCAAGGCTTGATCTGTGGTCCAAGATGTGATCTATCCTGGGGAGTGCTCCATGTTCACTTGAGAATGCATATTCTGTTGCTTTGGGATGGAACATTCTATTAATATCAGTTAAGTCTCTTTGGTCTAGGGCATGTGTTTCCTTATTGATTTTGCATCTGGATTGATTTTGTGTCTGTTGATGTAAGTGGGATGTTAAAGTCTCCCACTATTATTGTGTTGCTGTCAATTTCTCCTTTTATGGCTATTAGTGGTTGCCTTCTACACTGAGGTGCTCAATGTTGGGTACATATATACTTACAATTATTATATCTCCAGAGAGTTGGCATGGAAGTGAACTACCTCAACATAATACAAGCCTCATATGACAAACCCTCAGCTAACATTGTTCTGAAAGGTGAAAAGCTTAAAGAATTCCCTCTGAGATCAGGAACAAGACAGGGATGTTTGCTGTCATCCTTTGTGTAAGTCCTAGCCACGACAATCAGAGAAAAAAAAAAAAGAAATAAAAGGAATCTAAACTGGAAAGTAAGAAGTAAAACTATCACAGTTTGCAGATGACATGATATTATACCTAGAAAATCCTAAAGACACTACAAGAAAACTGTTAAAGCTCATCAATGAATCTGGTAAATTTGCAGGATACAAAATTAATACAAAAAAATCAATTGCATTGCTATATATTAACAATGAAAGATCATAAAGATAAATTAAGGAAACCATCCCATTTACCATTACATCAAAAAGAATAAAATACCTAGGAATTACCTACTTAAAGAAACAAAAGACCTGTACTCTGAAAACTATAAGATGCTGATGAAAGCAGTCAATGATAGCATAAACAGATACAAAGATATACCATGCTCTTGGATTAGAAGAATCAATATTATCAAAATGACTATACTACCCAAGGCCATCTACATATTCAATGCAATCATTATCAAATTACCAATTACATTCTTCACAGAACTAAATATTAAAAAATTTAATATTTGGAATCACAAAAGGCCCCAAATAGTCAAAGCAATATTGAAAAGAAAAAATGAAACTGGAGGAGTCAAGATTCCAGAACGGCCATGTATTAACAAGTCAACAAATTACAAATGCTGGAAAGGGTGTGAAAAAAAGGGAACCCTCCTTCACTGTTGGTGGGAATGTAAATTGGTACAACCTCTATAGAAAACAGTTCCTCAGAAAACTAAATATAGAACTAACATATGATCCAGCAATCCCATGCCTGGGCATGTATCCAGACAAAACTGTAATTCAAAAAGATACATGCACTCCTATGTTCACTGCAGCACTATTTACAACTGCCAAGACATGGAAACAATCTAAATGTTCATTGACAGATGAATGGATATTTCCCATCATGGTACATATACACAATGAAATACTACTCAGCCATTAAAAGAACAAAATAATGCCACTTGCAGCAACATGGATGCAACTAGAGATTCTCATACAAAGTGAAGTAAGTCAGAAAGAAAAAGACAAATACCATATGATATCACTTATATGTGGAATCTAAACTATGGTACAGATGAACCCATCTGCAGAAGAGAAACACACTCACAGACATGGAGAACAGACTTGTGGTTGCCAAGGAGGAGGCGGAAGAGAAAGTGATGGATGGGGAGTTTGGGTTTGGTAGATGAAAAGTACTACATTTAGAGTGGCTGTGTAATGGGGTCCTATTGTGCAGCAAAGACAACTGTGTACATTTTCTTGGATTAGAACACAATGGAAGAGAGTATGAAAACAAATAATGTATACATTTGTACAGCTGGGTCACTTGGCTGTACAGCAGAAATTGAAGGAACATTGTATATTAACTATACTTTAATAGCAAATTTTCAAAAAAATATTGGACAGGAAAGTGCATGTAACTTTAATATAAAAGGTGATTTGCAATTGCTATTCTACTTTCCCTCCACTTTCTGTTCTAATCTTAGTGCACAAGCAGTTTGCACAAAACCAGCTTTTGCATCTCCTGAGCTTCTTATATTTTCGCAGAAAAAAATTCCACCATGTAACAAATTGCTCTAAATATATAAAAATTTAGTCTCCATTCTGGCCTCTTTACTTGCCCTAATATTAAATGGAGTTTCAGATTTACATAATGAGAAGCAAATTCTTTTCCTTCTATCAATAAATGATCAGGGAGGTGACACTGACAATGTTTTCAAGATCCTAAAGATAAAATGGATATTTATGCTACATTATAAGAGTGAAGACTTTCCCCCCCAAGGCATTTCAGTACTGTAAAAATGGAATAAAATCAAATTTATGTATTTTAATCATTTTGGATTAATTTAGCTCTAGACCATCTAAAAATAAATTTCCTAATATAAGAAATAGAGCTGTTTAAAAAACCCCATAATTTTGGAACTTATATATCTCAGAATCCTAGATAATAAGAGCACTCAAAAAATGATAATTTCTCAGGGATTTAGGCATGAAAATACTACTATTTTTTCTATGTTGTGTTTTGTTTAATTTGTTTGAAGTATAGTTGATTACAATGCTGTGTTAATTTCTGCTGTCCAGCAAAGTAACTCAGTTATATATATATATATATGCTGCTGTCCAGCAAAGTAACTCAGTTACATATATATGTGCTGCTGTCCAGCAAAGTAACTCAGTTATACATATATGTTCTCTTTCATATTCTTTCCCACTATGGTTTATCACAGGATATTGAATATAGTTTCCTGTGCTATTCAGTAGGAACTCGTTTATATATCCTATATATATTAGTTTGCTCTATGTTGTTTTTAACTTGAGGATTTTAAGAATTAAAATTGAAAGCTAAGGTCTAGAGAGTAGTTCCTGCTGTGGCACAGTGAGTTAAAAATCCAACTGCAGTGGTTTGGGTGGCTGTGGAGGTACATGTTCGACCCCCAGGGTTAAGGATCTGGCATTGCTGCAGCTTCAGCACAGGTCATAGCTGCAGCTCTGATTCAGTCCCTGGCCAGGTAACTTCCATATGCCATGGGTGTGGCCATTAAAAAAAAAAAAGCTAAAGTCTAGAGAAAAATTTCACAAATGAACATGTAAACAAACAGTGCATAAAAGCACTTGGTAAATTAAAAAGTAACAGTGAACATACACCCATCAATATTTTAATTGAAATTTAAAAAACTATTTCACAAATAGGTTTTGTCATCCACTTCACTTACTCATTCAAAGGGCATTTATTGGGTAACAGGGATTATGCTATGTGTTTAGAATTTAACTCTGCCCAAAGGAGTAGGGAAGCCATATGTTTCAGGCTTAAAACTCTGGGTTTGAATCCCAGTGTTGTTCCTTGCTTATTGTGTGACTTTGGGCAAACTAAGTGACCTTTGCAAGCTTTGCTTTCTTCTTTGGTGAAATAGGGATATTAGTGATACTTAATTCATGGAGAGGTTTTGAGGATTTCCATAACATTATAAAATCCTGAATCCAGAAAAGTGCTTGGAATGGTTGTTTGTAATGTTGGCCATGTGTTAGAATCACCCATACGGCTTTTTAAAAATGTTGGAGTCCCCACTGTGGCACAGTGTGTTAAGGATCTGGTGGTATTGCAGCTGCAGTGTAGGTCACAGACATAGCTCAGATTCGATTCCTGGCCTGGGAATTTACATATGCTGGGCATGCAGCCAAAACCAAAACAAAACTATCTATCTATCTATCTATCTATCTATCTATCTATCTATCTATCCATCAATGCACCCTTCAGTGGTTACAGCTCTGGTGAACTGAGAGCAGTGATTCGGGCTCTGAATGCTGACAGACAGTGTCAGAATGAGGACATTCAAGCCTGGCTTCTCCCAGCTCCTTCCAGAAGAGCCCAGTGTAGACTGAAACCTTGCCAGTGGATTTTGGCCACTTATCGCTTTCCCCAGTCCATCTGGATGTTCACAAATATCCTACAAGCATATGAAAGAAGCATCATCTTTAGACTGGGCCCCATTTTATAAAGAAGAGCCAAAGAACCTGGTTTGTCAATTATCTTGCCATGAAAGGCAGCTTGATCAAAGCGAATCTGAGAAGGATGTCACAGGCTGTTCCATCCAAAGAGAAGCTTACCAAGGAGTCAGTGGCAATTTGTGGGAATCACGTGCACTGCCCCCAGTTCAGAATGCTGCCTCGGCATCCATCACCTGTGTTGCCACAAAACCCATACTTTGGCACCAAGAATGTTCTTAGGTCTGTACCTGGGAACCTGTGTGCAATGCACCACTGTGCTGGATTATGCCGCTAAAGCAGGGGCCGAGAAGCGAATGTGAGGGAATTAGGAATGCTCTGCGCAGCATCTCTGAGCTATGGGTTTGGGAGTGGAGGCTACAAGCTCAGAAGCAAGAGGTATCCCAGGGTCTAAGAAGGTTCTGTAGCTTGGGAGGAGATGGCTGCGTCCTGCTCTGAATGAAGCCTGGTTGGTGGGAACCTGATTCCCCAGCACCTTTGGATCTAGAACCTCCAAATATCAAGCAGCAGAGATGCTGAGAACTCCCCAACTGTCCTCTTCCTAGAGAGGTGATGAGGCTTTGGATTGATTTCTTGTGGCTGCCATGCAAAATTACCACAAGTTCAGTGGCCTAAAACAATGTAAATTTGCTTTCTTACAGTTCTTGAAGTCAAAAATCAGAAAATGGGTCTTATAGGTAAAAAGCAAGGTACTGGCATAGCTGCATTCCTTCTAGAAGCTCTAGGGTATAGTCCTTCCCTTGCCTTCCTTTTCCAACATCCAGAAGCTGCCTGCATTCCTTGGCCCATGGCCTCGTCCAACTTATAGGCCAATAACCACATCCCTCTGCCCTCTGCTTCCATTGTCACATCTCTTTCTCTGAGTCTCCTGCCTCCTTCTACTCTTTCTTTCTTTCTTTCTTTCTTTCTTTCTTTCTTTCTTTCTTTCTTTCTTTCTTTCCTTCCTTCCTTCCTTCCTTCCTTCCTTCCTTCCTTCCTTCCTTCATGTTCCTTTTCCTTTTCTTTCATTTCTTTACTTTGTTTTCTTTTCTGGAAAAGTAGCTGCATATGAAAGTTCCCAGCATATGGAAGTTCCCAGTCTAGGGGCTGCATCGGAGCTGCAGCTTAGGCCTATGCCACAGCCACAGCCACATCAGATGCTAGCCACATCTGTGACCCACGCTGGAGTTTGTGGCAACAAACTTAACCTTAACCCACTGAGTGAAGCCAGGGATTGAACCCATATCTTCATGGATACTAATTGGGTTCTTAACCTGCTGAGCCACCATGGGAACTCCCCTTCTTCTATTTTTTATAAAAGCTCTAGTGATGATACTGGGCCCACTCTGATAACCCATAATAGTCTCCCCATTAAAAAATCTTTAACTTTATCTGCCAAGTCCCTCTCGCCATGTAAAATAGTGGATCCACAGGTTCTGGGAATTGGGCTCCAGGCATGTTTGGGGAACCATCATTCTGCTGACTGGAGCATCAGGGGGCAAAGCACTCAACTGCAGAGGTCAAGGAAGAGGCAAACCTTCACCACTGAGAGGAGAGGGGGCAGAATGACATGAGCAAACACCACCCCCCTCTTTGCTCCATGTTGGCCTTGGTGTGTCTAGGACACAGTGTAGTTGAAAGAATCCTTAGCCTCTTGGAAATACCACCCAGTTGTGAGATATGCTTTATACTTACTAACCTCTACATTCAACTGCTGTTCTGGATCATTCTAGTTCTAATTCCATTATTTTTTATGCTGCTAGAATGGATGACACCAGTTACTTAGCACCAACCAAGGCTATTCATCTATTGGCCTCTAGATGAATTGTTGTCTAAGTGCAGAGCTTTTAATGGGATACACATATGTGTATGCCTTTGGGTAATTAAAACAATTGGGGGGGTCTGCCTTTGGGTAATTAAAACAAATTGTTTCTCTTAATGGAGAGTTGTGTGGGGTAAAAGGAAGGAAATTTACATGAGCACTTGAACAATTCTCAAGGATTTAAATCATTCAAAGAGAAACCATAAGATCCCTGAACTGTGCTGATGGCATTGTGTGCCCATGAGAAGAGCCACTACCTTGGCACCAAGAATCCTACAAAAGTTCATATCATAGGATTCTTCAAAAACAAATCATGTTTTAGGCTCTTTCTTCTCTCTCTAAAGAGACTTCTTTTCTCAAATAAATGATCATTGTGGTGGGTTTGGGGTCGGAGGGGATTCACATATCCATTTTACAAGGTTCAATACTGCTTGTCGAATGTCTTTTTCTGGCTTCTGAATAACTCGTGAAGTGCCAGCAATGTCTCTCGTGGGGTCTCAGCCATAGGGGGTGAGAGTTGCTCTTGGGATGTAAGCACTGTGTGGTTATATTCGTTCCTCAGCCCAAACTGTGCTCCTCTGTCCATCGTAACTATCCTCAGTTCTCCATCACCCTTTCCCTTCTCACAAGGTGGGGATTACCATGGCACACCTGCTGTGGGCCAGTCCATATAGACAGACTCGTCAATATGGTAGGAAGGCTCACTGCCCATAAAGGTCACGTCACCTTGAATTAAGATATAATTGCTATCCTGGCTGCCTCATCCTTACCGAGGAGAAACAGGTGGGTGCAGTCGGCAGTAGCTGATCCCTTTTTCTGACTCAGAAAGAACCTGGCACACTCCCCACAATGGTTAGCAAATCCTGGAAGCCCTAGTCATCACGTAATTGCTTGATGGGGACCAGATCAGCCCTGGGGGCTTGCAGTAGCTGATAAGGAAAGGGATAGGAACTTGGAACTAATTATTTTCCTGTTACATGTGATGGTTTAGTAGAAATAAAACCTGAATCGTGTCAGAATTTTAACCAAGAGATGTTTCATCCGAGTCTTAATCAGAACATCAGGTTCTACTCACCTATTGCATCTTTCTTTTTCCTTTTTTTGTCTTTTCTAGGGCCGCATATGGAAGTTCCCAGGCTAGGGGTCTAATCGGAGCTGTAGCTGCTGGCCTACACCAGAGCCATAGCAACACCAGATCCAAGCCGCATCTGCGACTTACACCACAGCTCACGACAATGCCGGATACTTAGCCCACTAAGCAAGGCCAGAGATTGAACCCTTAACCTCATGGTTCCTAGTTAGATTTGTTAACCATTGAGCCACAACAAGAACTCCCTTTCTTTCTTTCTTTCTTTTTTTTTTTTTTTTTTGTCTTTTTAGCAATGCCAGATCCTCCACCCACCGAGCAAGGCCAGGGATGTAACCTGCATCCTCGTGGATGCCAGTCAGATTCGTTTCTACTGAGCCATGACGGGAACTCCGATTGCCTCTTTCTTTGGCCACACAACCCTCACCTAGAAATTGGTGTGTGTTCGCTATGCGGTGAGGCCAGTATATGCTCAGAGAAGCAACCTGCTGGACCAGGAAAACAAGTAATTATTTGAAAAAGTCTGACCCCTCATCTTCTGTGTCCTGCGCTGCTCAGATAACTCAGGTGAAAATGGGGCTTTTCCTAAATTGTCTCAAAATTGCTTCAATTTCCTCCTTGGCTCATAGAGATTTTGTTGCATTTTTTTTTTTTCCCAGCTGAAAGATGTCTCCAACAAGGTAGGGGCTCAGATATTGTCCATAGGTTGGGAGAGCATTTTCTGAGACATTGGGGTGACTGCATGTGTTTCTCTCCACTGAGGGGGCTCTCAAACACCCCCCCAATGCTCATGTGAGGATGATGGACTGGGAGAGCTGGAGCCTTTGGCCAGGTGGTTATGGAGGAAGAGAGCCTGGTGGGCAGAGTAGACCCTGTGGGCAGCTCAACCTGCATTATGGCCCTGCCACCAGCTGCCTGGGTGTTCACTCTCTCTCTAGCTGTTGTTTCTGCTCCAAGACAGGACAAGCTTGAGAGGATTATTGTGATTATCAGAGGAGACAGCCTAGATTTAAGTGGTTGACAGTGCTGGAGAAATATCAGCCCTCAGCATCTCATCTCCGTTCTGGACCACACAGGAAGGTTGTCCATACCTCCTGCTTTTGCTGGTATGTCAGTCCAACTATGAACAGTGCCCCGAGAGTCCTAGTTAAGATGATAAAGCACATGGTTACCCTATACCCAGGTGATACTGGCTTGTGATCACTGTCTTTATCAGAGAATTTTGTGGCAAAGGATGAAACCTCCTTTAGCAAGCTTAAACAAAGTGGGGAGTTTATGGTCAAGATGAAGAGGTAGTTCACAAAATGGCCAGGCTTCACAAGGGACCAGAACCCAGAAGTCCCTGTTTTTCTCTCTCTGGAGCTGTGTGTTCTGATGGCTTCTCCCTCAACATCTGATATTGTCTTTTTTTCCTTTGAGCGAACTGACTTTCCTCCACCCCCTCTGGCTTTATACCATCTTCAATTCACATTGACTAAGATCTTGAACGCTGACTTCCATGTTCCTGGAAAAAAAGGATTCCTGGCTTTTTTTCATGCACACAAATACATTCCACATGCATTGCCTGGGGCATAGCTTCCACTGATGGCTGAGTCAGCTGCGACTGGGGGGGAAGGAGGGGGATCTGTGCCTTGCTGCCCCCTTAGCAAGGCTTTTTCTGTGATCAGGCGCTCTGTGTTCCCAGGGGAAGGCTCGTAAAAAGGGGTGTGGGGTAAAGAATGGTCAGTGAAGGAAAAGATGACCTCTTTAGTAACCCCACCTCTCTCGGATGACATTCTGATGTCCCAAGGAGGCACTGTCTCACTGTTGCTCAGTGGAAATGGTTTTCATGCTCCCAGAACTCAGTTGGACCCTCTGCTTTCAGGATCTCCTTACTTCATGTGTTTTCTGTGTCAGGTGAATCCAAGCTAATAAATTCATTTGTCCTCAAGTGCTCACGTCTGGCAGGGCCTGTAAATGTCCCCTCACTACTGCCAGTCAACATGTTCTCATTTTCTCAGAAGCTTCCTGGGGCTGGGGGCCTTGACCTAGAACTTCTCAAGCTTTTCCACCGAAGTAGCCCTTACCATGGAAAGAATTAATGTGCATAGGGTTCTGGGTTTGCAGCACAAACCTAACATTGCTCACATTTGAGCTTGTAGCTTAACTCAGATTTGTTCTTGATAAAACATTCATGTTGGTTATAACCTTTTTTTCCCCCCTCTCAAATTTTGGCAGGAAGCCGCTGTTTTCAAACAACATCCCCTGATTTTCCTGTAACTGCGTATTCACCGGTACATTGCCACACACCTGCCAGGCTATATGCACAACCTGGTTGGATGAACATAGACTCAGCCCAAAGAAAAGGAAAGATAATTGTGGAAATCTAGGCATTAGAATAAGTCAGTGGCCCCCTTGCTGTACAGTGGGAAAATAAAAAAAAAAAAAAAAAAAAAAAGAATAAGTCAGTGGAGAATCCATTTTGGAGTAGAGGGCCTCTCTCGCTCTCTCTCTCTCTCTCTTTTTTTTTTTTTTTTTTTTTTTTTTGGTCTCTCAGATCCTACAACATTTGAAATCTGTGTATAGGGTTGAATCTGAATCATATTCATACTTTCTCCCACTCTCCAAAGGTAGATCTGGCTTCTAATCCTGGCTCTTCCTGAGGTCTCCTCCCAATACACACACTGACTATTGGCTATTATATTATGAGGCTGGAAAAATGAAGTAGCCTTATGTCTTTTTCAGACAAAGCATCCTGCATTCTTTCTACTGTCTTGAATGCACACCCCCCAGCTCCTCATCCTTTAGGCTAAGGTTGCTTGTCAGCTGTGATCTCATCAGGTGCAGGGGGACCATCCACCCTCCCTCTCAGCACAGCTGGCTTCTCAGTGCTGCCCAAGATGGTTCAGAGTGTTGAACAGCCCAGGCATGCTCTGAACTTGTGGGCATGCCCCCTCCCACACTTGCTCAGCAGTTTCCAAATGAATAATTATTAACTAGTCTTCCTGACACTATATTTCTACAGGAAACTTTTCTTAAAATTTAGTGCAGGGTCTTACATGTATTCTGATTAATTTTTGCCTTTTCCTTTGCTTATCATTTTAGGATTTTTCAAATTTTTTGACTCCTGAGTTTTTTATACTTGACTCAGTTTTTTCCATTTTTAATCTCTGTAACTTTTTTTTTTAACAGGGTAAATTGTAAACTCAAGGCATTATGTGACTCTGCAGGCCTCCTGAATGCATTCATCTTGTGTAACTGTAACTTTTTTTTTTTGTCTTTTTAGGGCCACACTCATGGCATATGGAAGTTCCCAGGCCAGGGGTCCAGTCAGAGCTGTAGCTGTTGGCCTACACCACAGCCACAGCAATGCAGGATCCAAGTTGTGTCTGAGACCTATACCAGAGCTCATGGCAATGCCGGATCCTCAACCCACTGATCGAGGCCAGGCATCCAACCTACGTCCTCATGAATGCTAGTCAGATTCATTTCCACTGAGCTGCGACAGGAACTCCATGTAACTGTAACTTTATACCCGCAGAACAACTCCTGATTTCTGCTTCCCCCCAACCCTGTCTCTTGGCAACCATCATTCTATTTTGTTTCTACAAGTGACTATTTTAGACACTGTATATAAACTGGATCATACAGTATTTGTCTTTCCGTGACTGACTTAAGGTCCACCTGTGTTGTTGCAAATGGTAGGAGTTCCTTTTTTTATGGCTGAATAATATTGTGTTACATGTCTCTGCCACATTTCCTTTATCCATTTGCTTGTGCATGAACACTTGAGTTGTTTACGTAGCTTGGCTATTGTGAATGATACTTCAGTGAACATGGGAGTGCAGCTATAGCGTCAAGCATCTGATTTCAATACTTTTGGATCTATATTTCAGCAGTGGGATTGCTGGACTATATGATAGTCCTACTTTTTAATTTTTTGAGGTTTTATCTCTGTAATTTTCATGAGTGTATCTTTATGATTTCATCCAAATCACCAGCAACTATATTAAACAGGACAAAGAATCCTACAGGACTCCATTGAAGTCTATTCTCTGAGTTCTTTCATTCAATTGTCAACAACGTATTTAGCGTATACCGAATGCCAGGCCACTTGCAAGGTACTAGGGAGATGGCGGTGAGAAAAACAGCCAGGTCCATACCCTCATGCACCTTATGCATATAAATGTGTAATAATGAGGTGATAAAATATTTTGGAGGAAAAAAAGAGGGCATCAGTGGGAGAATTTGACCCGGTCTCAGGATTCAAGAGAGTTCCCTGAGCGGGTGCTCTTTAAAGTGGGAAGCAAGAAGGTAAAGACGGCACCACACAAGCAAAGGGCTAATAATGAAGCCTCATGGTTGAGAAACAAGGGAAGGCCACTTCTGCAGGTGGCATGAGACATGGGCCGATTTAGAAGCAGGGTCTTCATCAAAAGAAATGTGGAGAGCTTTGACAGCATCAAAGCATGGAAATAGCAAAGTAAGATCTCTGTTCTTAAAAAGATCCATCAATGTATGCAGAGTAGGTTAGAGAGAGGGTGTTTCTGGGGAGACCATTCAGGAGACTGAATGAAGTAATTCAGGCAAGGGATGAAAGCAATTTGGACCAGGGTGCCAGCAGTAGGGATGGAGGGAAATTGATGGGCTTAAGAGGTACGTAGGGATAAAGGAGGCAGGACTTACTGATAGCTTAGACAGAAGGAGAAGAGGCATAAAGATGTCCCTTATATTCTCATTTGTATAACTACAGGAACAGTGGTGCCCTTGATCATGACAAGGTATACTGCAGGGCGAGCAGGTTGGGGAGCAAATGGGGTAAATTTGATTTCAGGCATGTAATGTTTGGGTACCACTGAGATAGCCAAATAGAAATGTTGAAAATAGTGACAGCAAGCGCTTATGTCATATTAACATGGTAGGCACTGTTCAAAGCATTCTGTACACATGAATTCACTTACACTTCATAGTACCCCTGTGTGGTGGGTAATGTTATGAACCCATTTTATAGATGAGGAAACAGAAGCACGGAGAGGTTTACGTAATCTCAGAAAGAAAACTATCATACAATATCACTTACATGTGGAATACAAAATATAGCACAAATGAACCTATCTACAAAACAGAAACAGACTCACAGACATAGAGAACAAACTTGTGGTTGCCAAAGGGGAGCGGGGAATGAGTGGGATGGACGGGAAGTTTGGGGTTAGTAGATGCAAACTATTACATTTAGAATGGATAAGCAATGAGGTCCTACTGTGCAGCACAGGGAATTATATCGAGTCTCTTGGGATAGACCACGATGGAAGATAATATGAGAAAGGGAATGTGTATATATGTATGACTGGGTCACTTAGCTGTATGGCAGAAATTGGCACAACATCATAAATCAAATATACTGTAATAGAAAAGTAATCTTTTCAGAGTCACACAGCTAGTCAGGAGAGGGTTTAATAAGTAGATAAGAAAGGTCTAGACTAAAGTTATACATTTAAGAGCCATTGGAAAACCATAGGTATAGAGGAAACTGTTCCAGAAAGATAGCTTAGAGAGAAAAAGAGCTGAACATTGGGATAGAAAAATTACCCACAATTTCTAAATAAGGCCAAGAGGATGACTGCATGTCCTCTCATTACATCCTGAGTCAGGGCTTAATGCAAGTAACCCATGTGTTACTTGATTTTTCTAGGAAAATATGCCATTGTTTAACTTTGCTTATTTTTACTATTAATTAAGGGTTTACTCTTGAAGTTCCATTTATATGTACATTTGTGCCCAATGGATATGCAAATGACTTCTATCTGGCAGAAAAGAGAATTCCAAAAGTTAAAACTAATAAGGACACTCAATAGCTTTGTATCCAAACAGCAATCTTATTCTAACTCTCTTGTCTTAAAAAGGACTACAAAAATCTGAATTCTTTAAATCTTAGAATCAGCTTTACCATTTTGCTGGTTCCTTCATTAATCATTGAGTTGAATAAAACCTTTGACATGTTTATTCTCTATTTGGGAGAGAGTCGTGATTTCCCTTCTGTGAACTGCCCCATGAAAGAAGTAAGTCTTGAACACCTTCAACCATCTTGGGAGAACCTTTTTTATTGAGCACACATGAATTCTTCTTTTCATATATTCATTCTTTAAAAAGTATCATGGGGAGTTCCCATTGTGGTGTAGCAGAAACGAATCCGACTAGGAACCATAAGGTTGTGGGTTCAATCCCTGGCCTTGCTCAGTGACTTAAGGTGTTGCTGTGGCTCCAGTGTTGCTGTGGCTCCAGTGTTACTGCTGTGGCAGTAACACCTCTGATTAGACCCCTAGGCTTGGAGCAGCCCTAAAATTACAAAAGACAAAGAAAAAAAAAAGTATCATGGGAAAAGTACTTAGTACAAGGGGTTCTATAATGCTCAGGGCATGGGAAAGGGAGACTAAGATATGGAAGTGATGCTTTTGGGGTGCTTATGCTCTCTTATGGGAGGGGAGTGGGGTGCAGACCCATCATCAGAAAACCATAATATGAAAAGTGCCCCACCCCGGAAGAAAGCTATGAGAAAGGAGAACCTTAAATGATGAGGAGACTTTGCCAGGTGGAAATGAGAAGAAAGGATGGAAGCAGTAAAATGAACAAAGGTGATACAGAGCAAAAGACGGTATCATGTTAAAGTCTTGGTGATGATCAAATATGCTTTGGTTTGGCATTCTGCACGTGCCGGTTTAGATTCTTTGGAAATGGCTAAACCTGGAACTCAAGCTGGCTCTCAGTGCTCCCTGCCCCCTGTCCTGAAGGCTCAGAAATGGTTCATGATCAAAGAATCTCCTGAGAAGTGGCTTCCCCATCTGGAACACAGAGAGACACTAAGTTCATCCCAATTGCGACATCTCCTCATTGCTCTGTGTGTACCATCCACGTAGGATTTTTGAGTTAAGAACTAAGCTTATCCTTATCTATTGACTCTAACAACTGTAAAAACAGAAAAGTAAACCTTAGTTACCTAGGCTTCTGGATTTTTTTTTCTAAGGTGAAGGTTCTGAAACGTATAAAATGGAAACCAACTACTGAAAAGTGGGTCTTCAAAAACTATTATTTTTGAGTGGGTCCTGTCTGTTCTGTGGAAGTGGTGTGTTTCTGTGCCCCCAGAAGAGTTGGCGTTGTTTGAGTTCTTTTCACCTGATCTTCCATAATTCTAATAATACTCAGCAGGCAGATCTGTTCTTTCTATTTTATAGAAGAGTAAAGGTGCTTTCGAAAAGACAACTCACACAGCTCAATATAAAAAAAAGAAGAAGCAAAAAAATGGGCTGAGGATCTAAACAGACATTTCTCCAAAGAAGACATATAGATGCACCCCCCCAAAAACCATGAAAAGATGCCTAACATTGCTAATTATTAGAGAACTGTAAGTCAAACCACAATAAAGTATCACCTTACACCAGACAGAATGGCCACCATCAAAAAGTCTACAAAAAATAAGTGCTGGAGAGGGTGTGGAGAAAAGGGAACCCTCCTACACTGTTGGTGGGAATGTAAATTGATGCAATTACTATGGAAAACAGTACTGGGGTTTCTCAAAAAACTGAAAATAGAACTACCACATGATCCAGCAATCCCACTCCTGGGCATCTCTCTAGAGAAAACCGTAATTTGAAAATACGCATGCACCCCGATGTTCATTGCAGCAGTATTCACAATAGCCAAGACATGGAAGCAACCAAAATGCCCATCAACAGAAGAAAGGATAAAGATGTGGTACATATATACAATGGAATATTAGCCGTAAACAGGAATAAAATAATGCCATTTGCAGCACATGGATGGACCTAGAGATTGTCATACTGAGTGAAGTTAAAGACAAATATCACATGATATTACCTACTAAAAAAAAGGATACAAATGAACTTCTCTGCAGAACAGAAACAAACTCACAGACTTTGAAAACAAATTTATGGTTACCAAAGGGACAGGTGGCAGGGAGGGATGGACTGGGGGTTTGGGATTGGCATATGCACATTGTGGTATGCGGAATAACTGCCCAAAGGGGACCTGCTGTATAGCATAGGGAACTATACCCAGTATTCTGTGATCATCTAGATGGAAAAAGAATCTGAAAAAGAATGGATGTGCATACATGTATAACTGAATCACTTTGTTGTTCAGCAGAAATGATCACAACCTTGTAAATCAACTACACTTCAATAAAAGTTAATTAAAAAAAAGAGTAAGTAGTGGAGTTCCCACTGTGGTGTAGGTCATGGTTACATCTGGGATTCAATCCCTGGCCTAGAGCTTCCATAGGCCACGTGTGCGGTGCACCTCTCCCTGCTCAAAAACAAACAAACAAAAAACAAAAACAAAAAAACCCAGAGTGAGTAGAGTGCCAAAAATCATGGAATTGGGGCTTATCCCAGACCTAACTTGTAGTGCACAAATGCTGTACGTTCTTTAAAGCAGTTATGCTTCAGGCAATATTTCCTGTTTGGCAGGTTACTGTGACTCTGTGTTCTCATCGGCATGGGATTGCTGGCCAGATTCTGGCCATGCTCAGGGGAGACCCCAGAGCTCAAGGCCTTTTTATTCTTCATTCCCTGGCCCCCATCCAGCTGTCTTTACTCTCAGAATTTCCTGTTAAGGCCTCAGAGAATCTTATTTAAGATCTTCATTATAAGAGCACATCTAGCTAGGCTGTGCATTGATAAAAACACTTAAGCTATGGGGAAGAGATCAGAGATCTGCCACAAAAACCAAAGAGCCCCTTCCTTGCCTCCAGGAGAAACCTGGTGTTTTACATCTATGAAGTTCACTTTGTTTCCACAAACATCATCTGTATTATGTGCCAAGGTCTGTTTCATGTCCCTACCCCCATGGATGTGAGGATGTAAAGGGCACAGTCCCCGCCCCAAGAATATTATGTCCTCATAGACTCAGGTAGATCCTGTGGACAATGCTATTAAGGGAGGGTCTGGGGACCCTAAACTGGGAGTAGGGGTTTAAACTGGGAGAGCCTATCTGGAGGACAATTAGGCAATATCTACCAACATTATCAGTATATACACTCTTTGACAGAGAAATTTCACATCTCTAATGTGTCCAGAGATGTGCTCGCAGTCATACGCAGAGATCCATTTAAATGTACATGTCAGATTTGTTTTTAAACAATGGAATATCAGAAAAGACCTATCAAGCAAGAAATGGCCATCTGAGCATTCCACTGAAAAGAACAAATTCCATTATTATGTCCTGACATGAACACAGGTCCAAATATAATCTTCACGTGCAATTCCAAAACAATGCAGACTATGTTTTCATTTATGAAAATCACTAGCCTCTAGTGCATGTGTATCTGTGACCACTTGTGTAAAGGCCAAGGGAAAGCTCTGGGTGCATGCCGGATGAATAACCAAGAGGTCCTCCTTCCAGCTCCTTCTGGAGATTGGACTGGGATATGCAGTCGGGGTAAAGACAGTCTCCTTTTTACCCTACAAATCTCTATGTAATTTAAATTTTTTTTTATTACCTTGGATGTTCACCTAAATTAACTTAACAGTTGTGCTATGAGAAAAGCATGGCCAGCTGTAGGAACTCATAAAGGTAATAATAGGTCCTGCTGACCTGGGGCAATCACAGTGGATAAATAGGTCCGTTTCGGGCCAGATCAGGAGTATTTTAAAACAAGAATGACGTATGCCAGATGAGGAAATGGAGTGAACGTCAAGCGTGCTGTGTAATCTGCAAGGAGGATTTTGCCAACAACTAGCCGAGGGCTTGGGCACCCAGGAAGTCCCAAAGGACTGAACTGAAGCATTAGCCTCTCAGAGGAAATATCTGTGATTCTCCTCTTTGATTTAGATCTTTCATGTGTTTGCCCATGACTTGTTTCATCCTAGGTTCTTGATAAATATTTGCGGACCAAGTAAATTAAATCACCATTGATTATTTAAAGTATAGTATCACGTGTACCCTTCCATCAAGGCACTTTTACTAAACTCCACCAGGACTGTCTCTTCTACTTGACTAGAAGTCTTTTCAGAACAAGAAAAATGTCTCTTTTTTTTTTTCACATCTGGTGGGCATAGTACTCAAAACAAAATAGACAATCCAAAGATTTCTGTTGAATACATGTCTATGTTAATATCAAATGAACTAATCAAGTATGAGATAAAAAGTAAACAAATAGGAGTTCCCATTGTGACTCAGTGGGTTAAGAACCCAACATAGAATCTGTGAGGATGCGGATTCAATCTCTGACCTCGCTCAGTGGGTTAAGGCTCTGCTGTGGCTGTGGTGTAGGTCACAGATGCGACTCGGATCTGGCATTGCTGTGGCTGTCTCTGCTGTGGCTGTGGTGTAGGTCACAGATGCGACTCGGATCTGGCATTGCTGTGGCTGTGGTATAGGCTGGCAGCCGCAACTCAGATTCAACCCCCAGCCTGGGAATTTCCATGTGCTGCAAGCGCAGCCCTAAATAGAGAAATAAAATAAAATACAAATAATAATACAGAAATAAATGTAAAGGGGGAGGGTGCTGTCAGTAGACTAAGGCTTGAACCTATTCTGAGGGGAGTGGGAAACCACTAAAATTTGTGTGCAAATAATTGATATTTTCAGAGCTGGTGAGCTGGTTTGACTAGACCGTCAAATAGTCAAGATATGAGAGTGTGAACCTATAAACCTCCCCAAATCTGATCAGGCTTGATGCAGTTGGCAGAAAAAGCATCCCAGTGAGAACACATAAAGGAAACACAATTAACACATTTTCATCAGCGTTCATATTCCACAGGAGTGCTTTTGCCTTTCCTCAAGGGAGGGGTAAGAGAAAGGCGGTGGGCTGGACCAGGGGAAGGGAGGGAGTGAGAATAAATAGGTGACTGTCAGCTCCAGGCAAAGCTCACCCTGCTCCCTGCTCTCCAGGACAGCATCTTATTTTCCTCCATGCACAGCACAGTGCTGACCTGCCTGCTTACTCTGGCCACTTTGCAAAGATGCTGGTTCAAGATAACCATGAAATCATGAAAAACCTTTGCTCCTTTATTTTAAGACAATATAAGTAAGTGAGAAATAGAAGGGGACTTAATTTTATACTGACAAATGATAAGGAAGCTGGAAAGAGAAATGGAGCTTTTAGAAATGTAAAATCCTAAGTTACTGAAGTGCAAATTTCTGAGGACTCTTGTACCAAAAGAAGCCCCCCCCCCCCCCTTGCTGGTGTAGCTTCTTTACTGCATGTTGCACAAAGGAAATAAATAAAATTGTTGTCAGATGAAATATCTACAATTTTGACTGAAGAAAATATGAAAAATCAGAAGCTATATTAATAGACTCTAGGGACCACTTTCTGCTGTAAGTTCTGGTGGCACCATTTGGCCAACTAAGGCATGAAACACTGGGGGCCACGTGTGCTGTCACCTGAGGGAAAACAACGTCCATGGGTGGAAGGAGAGAGTGACTCGGTGGGCCTGCTTCAGTCAGAGGCTTCGACAGATCAAACAGGAAGTTTTCTCCTTGAAACAAAGGAATAAACTCCAAAAATTAAATTGTTTTTAATGCATGTGTCTTTAAAGGTAATTGAATTCATGTCTGATTTCCTCAAAAAGTTCAGGTATAAAACAGGAAAGTGTTCTCGAATTGTCACCTGAAAAGATATATCACTTGCTTATGGTTTTTTGTTTCATTTTCTTTTTAGGGCTGCACCCGGCATCATACGCAATTTCCCAGGCTAGGGGTTGAATTGGAGCAGTAGCTGTTGGCCTATACCACAGCCATAGCAACATGGGATCCCAGCCATGTCTGTGACTATGTGCCACAGCTTTTGGTAATGTAGGATCTTTAATCAACTGAGTGAGGCCAGGCATCGAAACTGTGTCCTCATGCATACTAGTCAGGTTCAGGTTCGTTACTGCTGAGCCACGACAGGAACTCCCTGTTTTTTTTTGTTTGTTTGTTTTAATTGAAGTATAGTTGATTTACAGCACTCTGTTAGTTTCTGCTATACAGTAAAGTGATTTAGTTATACATAGATATTCTTTTTTATGTTTTCCTCCATAATGGTTTATCATAGGATATTGAATATAGTTCCCTGTGCTATATAGTAGGACCTGCTGTTCATCCATCCTACGAAGAATCATTTGCCTCTGCTAACTCCAAACTCCCACTCCATCCCTCCCCTGCCTGCTACCCCTTGACAACCACAAGTCTGTTCTCTATGTCTATGAATCTGTTTCTGTTTCATGGTTAAGTTCATTCTCTCACATGAGTTGCACCCATGTTTTCTTAGGTCAGTCTCCCAAGGCAATAGAAATCAAAACAAAAGTAAACTTGAGTTCCACGAAGCTCAAAGCGGACAACTGGATACACAGAAGTCTAAAATAATGAGACAGACGTTTCAGGCAGACATTAGCCTCTAAGCAACTGGTATTTAATTGAGCGGCCAGATGAGCTCTCCTCCACTGGGACACATAGCCCCCAACCCACCCCCACTCCCACAGTAATTCCGGTCCAGGACGGGAATCTCTCTCTGGGGGGATGACCTTAAAGTCCATTTACCAGACACGTCAGAAGAGCAGCCCTGTAGCTTTACAGTCCCACTGATGGCTGTTACTATATTAACCCTCTGAGTTTCAACGTGATTTTCTTAGTAACGCACTGCTCCTGTTTCTGTCAGGCAAAATGGGGAGCGTAAGGAAACACAATGGCATTCATTTATTTCCTCAACAAAATAGGTGCTGGAGAAAAGGTAAAATTTGGAGACAAAAATAGCAAGCAAAATGATATGTCTAAAAGGACCCCACTGGGGGCTCCTTTGATGTATGATTCCTTATAATGTGATGAATTCAGAGGAGAAACAGCAACCAGCCAGCCAGCCAGCCTCCAGAGAGCAGGCCTCAGATTTTGGAACCGTTCAGAAAACAGTGAACACAGCAGGTCTGTGACTGCTATCCTTAGAAAGCTGTGCTTGCAAGGTTGGCTCTTGGCTGGCATCTGGGTATTTGGGTTTGGGGAGCATTTCCATCATTTCCTAACTGATAAGGGTGGTTTAACGTGGTTAAACTCGAACACCTGTTTTCTTCCTGGGCGTCTAGAATTTTGGTATGTGTAAAGCAAAGTGTGCCTACATCACCAGTGTCTAATAAAAACACTGAGCATTTAGTCTCTAACAAACCTCTCTTGTTTTTACATCTTGTTGCTAGAGTAATTAAGCATGTCCTGTGTGTCTCTGCTGGGAGGAGACTCTGGGAAGCTTGTGCCTGGTTTCCTCCAGACTTGGTTGCATGTGCCTTTCTCCCTTTGCTGATTGTTCCCTGTATCCTTTTGCTATAATAAATCATAGTCATAAGACAACTACTTCTGATTCCTGTGAGTTCTTCTAGCCAGTCACCAAACCTAGAGGTAGGGAGTTCCCATTGTGGCTCAATGGTAACAAACCCGACTAGTATCCATGAGGATGCTGGTTCAATCCCTGGCCTCCCTCAGTGGATCTGCCGTTACCGTGAGCTGTGGTATAGGTTGAAGACATGGCTCAGATCTGGCATTGCTGTGGCTATGGTGTAGGCCAGCAGTTGTATCTTTGATTCCAACCCTAGCCTGGGAACTTCCATATTCTGTAACTGCAGCCCTAAAAAAAACAAAAACAAAAACAAAAAACCATAGAGAAAAATACTCCAGTTTGCTGAATTTATCACCAAAGCTCCTTTCAGAGTTGTTTTCCTTCATTTTAAATGAACTTTCATTTGTCAATCTATTTAGCAATGAAAACATCTCTAAGGCAATTATATACTTCTTCTAGAAATTGAGTATGTAAGCATGTACATATGTGCACATGTATACCTGTGGGTGCATAGAGCAGAAGACTTTAATTGCCTATTTTCTCTTCCTTTTCTTTAGCTTACAGACACACATTTCTTTCCTACAAATTCAACTATAGACCCTCTCAATTGGGCCTGAAAGTTTTTGAGAAGGTGGCAAACAAATAAGTGTCCTTATTTGCATTTGTTATCTCCCAAGCTTGAAGCACTTTTGATGGTTCTCTTTGGCAATGAACCTGGTTTGCATACCTTCAAACCAAATGCTTCCCTCTTCCTCCTTTGCTAACAGAACCCTGTTTGGGGGTGGGCATCTGTATATCAGCCTCCAGGAGGTGAATCGTGATTGGCCTAAGGTAATAATTGCAACTGTGTTTCTCTTCTATGGGAGTTGTAATAGGCATGTCCAGGTGACCCAGTTCTGGCTGACACAGCACAAAGGAAGTCTGATGGGAACTTCTAGGAAAGGTTTTCTTTTCCCTCCATAGGAAGAAAAATATCTTTTGCTTCCTTTCCTCCATTTTTGGCTTTTGTTCCTGGCCAGGGATCAAACCCGCACCACAGCAGTGACCCAAGCCATAGCAGTGACGATGCTGAGCCACTAGGGAACTCCTTGTCCTTTTCTTCTTTAGACACAATTAGTTAAGGACTTGACTTCTGAAGGTGGGGCATCTATCTTGTGACCAGGAAGGTCCAGATGTGAGCATGAAAGCTAACATCTCATGATGGTGGAATGGAGGATGAAAAGTGCCCAGTCCTTGCATGATTATTAAATCACCAAAATAATAGTGGAGCTGATATTCTCTAGGTTTCTTTTCATGTTGAGAATAGATGTTCTTATATTTTAAGCCTAAAATATTTTCCTCTTCCTTTAATGCAGTTTGACTCAAAATAAAACAACACTGATCGGTGTAGGGACACCATGATGCCCTGTTCATACCTACTCTTTATATCCTCAGTGCTGATTTGCTGGCTACTGGGAACATGAGCAAGTGGCTTACAGCTGTAATGGGGAACTGTCTCACCCGAGGTTACAGTTCCAACCATAGGGTAGCTGATGTGGACATTCAATGACCTAGCCCTCTTCTCTCAATTTAGGACAGACCTGAAGTGTCATCTGCAGGACAATGGCTGTTCTATGGCATTATGGTGACCTTGCATGTTCCATGCACAGATCTTCCTCAACTTATGACATGGTTACATCCTGATAAACCCATTGTATGTTGAAAATACCATAAGCTGAAAATGGTATTTCAGCATTTTTATACCCAACCCACCTAACACCCTAGCTTAGACTTGCCAACCTTAAATGTGCTCAGGACATTGACATTAGCCTAGAGTTGGGCAGAATCATCTAACAAAAAGCCTATTTTATAAATGTGTTGAATATTGCATGAGATGTATTGAGTACTGTACTGAAAGTGAAAACCAGAATGGTCATGGGTGGATCCGGGGTTTACCTGATTGTGGCTGGCTGGGAGCTATGCTTCACTGCCCCTACCCAGAATCATGAGAGATTATCTTATTGGCCCAGGAAAAAGCAAATTTCCAAAATTTAAGTGTGGTTTCTAATGAATGCGTATTATTCTCATACCATCGTAAAGTCAAAAAATGTTAAGTTATACCATTGTAAGGTGGGGACAATCCTTAGTTAAGGTTGAAACTGCAGCTTATGTGAGTCTTGAAGGAACACCTTGTGACCCTCCCAAATTCCAGAGGATAGGAAGACCATAAGAGGCTCCCTCGAATCCATCTCCTGCTTGTCTTCCCATGTTCCAGGAGACTATCATGAGTTAGCCCCTTATTCCCTGTAGGTTCTGATGGGGTATAGGGCCTTCTGTTCCCTGTCCCTCACAGGGGAGCTGCAGACACACAACTGCGGTGCCATGGGCCAGCACTGGCCTCTCTGCAGCTGTGAGTCCCCTGGTGCATGTGTTTGGTTCCTTTCCTTCTAGCATTTCCATTTCCAGTGTGTGGGATCAGGATCATGGGGAATGGCACTTTTGACTTCCTCTTCTTTTGCTGTCTAGATAACTAGTAACTAGTCTAAATCTAAAAGCGGCTCATTGCAAGCTTACTGGTGGACTCAAGCAAGCTTTGGCCTTTGGTCTTGTCCTATACAGGTGTGCTTGACACACATAACAACTCCTGAGGTTTCTTCAGGAGCCAATGAGCCTCAGTTGTGACCAGAGAGCAGGCTAGCTTTTCTCTACACCCGTGGTCACTGTCCTTATTTCCATCTGTGTGGATCTCCCAAGACATTTCCCAAAAAAACCTGCATGCAACTCTGTCTTGGCATCTGTTTCCAAATCTAAAATAATTGGTCCTAGCAGTGGTCCTAGAAAGTAGACTCTAAAATGGGACATTAGAGATGGATTTTTCACCCACCAGCTGGCAGGTAGGACCTCGTCTACAAAGCAGGTGGTAGGTAGAATCCCTGAGATGATTTAGGGGTACAATTGTTAAAACCTTTCTTAATAGTAAGCTGGGATGGGTACTAGTAGAAATGGAGCAGTACCTCTGCTGCTGGAGAAGCTGGAGGAAATTATCCCTAATAGACTGTGCCATTGGGTGGCTGTTTCTGAGTGCCACCTATTTGTCAGAGTTAATGACAGGCTCAGCAAGATGAATTATCAATTCAAGGCAAATTATGAAAGCATCAAGCCTTGCATTTAATAAAACCTCATTTCCTATAGCCAGAGGGCAGACATAGAGGAGGACCAAACCCAGGACTTAACTGAAAGATTAGAAAAGCTTCAGAGAAAGTTGAATTCTTAGCCCCAGCAAATGCCATATACCAAGGCCAAGGCCCTTATAGGGAATAGCCGAGACACTGAGGTCTCCCCAGATCTGGGTAAGTTCACTTAGCATCTTGAAATATCAGACCCCACCTACTCCACTGAGCCCAGGGAAGTGGCCCACTTTCCCTTTTTGTAACATAATTATCCTTGCCTCAACCCTACCTGGAGAAATATACCTTACAAAGATTTGAGAGACACTACCCCCCTTGCCACTGTATCAGGGAAATGTGGTGGGTACTGCGGTCTGGGTCATGACAGAACGATCTCCTCCAAAGTAAAGACTGATTCTTATTTGTCCTTTTTACCACTAGGAAAGAAGCACATCTCTCAGGAGGCCTCAACAGCTTTCAGAAGCAACTTTTTTTTTTTTTTGTCTCTTTAGGGACATACCTGCGGCATATGGATATTTTCAGACTAGGGTTCAAATCAGAGCTGTAGCTGCCAGCCTACACCACAGCCATAACAATGCCAGATCCAAGCTGTGTCTGCAACCTACACCACAGCTCATGTCAACACCAGACCCTTGACCTATTTAGCGAGGCCAAGGATTGAACCCATGTCCTCATGGGTACTAGTCAGGACACTGAGCCATGATGGGAACTCCTGGAAGCAACATATTTTGTACTTGGGAATAAATATTGCCTTGATTCATTTACCAAGTAATATGAAAGACTGCTGGCCCTAGTGGGGCCCAGAGCAAGCATATTTCTGACCCAGCTCTATTGCTTGGGTCATGAGATCTGGCAGATCCTCAAGTACTAGACATGTCTGCAGTGGGAAAGGACATAATGCAGAGTGTAAAGCAAGCCCTATGAGGTGACACAGGATCTACTAAACCACAGGGTAGGCAGGTTGAGTAGCAATTTTCTGTTGGATGACAGTGGTCCACCTGCGATGGGGCATTAGTGAGGCCACAGGGCCCAAACACAACAGGGTCCAGCCCCCTTCATTTGTCACAGTGGCCATGACAATTCCACTGCAGCCTATACCTATGCCTCCAGGAAGAATTTTGTAAAATAGTTGAGTGTGAATAGCCAAAGCAATCTTGTGAAAGAGCAAAGCTATAAACTTTACATTCTCTGATTTCAAAATGTATGACAAAGCAACAGATATCAAAAGAATATGGTAACTGGTGGAGGGTGTGTGCATGTGTGTGTGCACATGTGCATTCACATGCATGCACATGCTCATGTCTATGCCCACCACTTACACAGGAATGAATGAATGGGTTCATTAATTTTGGAAGGGAGATGGAGGGGCATTTAAGGCATGGAATATGTAAAAACAAAAGTAACTGTCACCAAAAATACCCCCGTCTTGTATTGATGTAAAACAGACATACGGATTAATGGAATAGAAGAGAAAGTACAAAAGCAAACCCATGCATATATGGTTAATTAATTCATGACAAAGTAGCCAAGAAAATACAATGCAGAAAGGATAGGCTCTTTAATAAATGGTATGGGGAAACCTGGACAGCCAAATGTAAAAGAATGAAACAGGACCACTATCTTACATCACACATAAAAATTAACTTAAAATGTATTAAAGATTTGAATATAAGTGCTGAAGCCATAAAACTTCTAGAAGAAAACATAGGTGATAATTCCTTGACATCAGTCTTGGTGGTCATCTTTTGGATTTGAGACGAAAAGCAAAGAACAAAAGCAGAAATAAATTAAAGGAGACTACTTCAAACTAAAAAGCTCCCACACAGTGAGAGAAATCATTAACAAAATGAAAAGGTAACCTATGGAACATGTCTGCTAAGAGGATAATATCCAAAATATATAAAGAACTTATATAATTTGATAGCAAAGAACTAAATAATTCAATTGAAAAATAGAGGATCTGAGTAGATATTTTTTCAAAGGAAGGATTTTTCCAAAGATGGCCAACAGGTACATTAAAAGATGCTTAACATTATTAACCAGGGAAATGTAAATGAAAACCACTGTCTCCTCACGTCCATTAAAATAGCTATAATTAAGAAGACAAAAAAAATAACAAGTATTGGAAAAGATGCGGAGAAAAGGGAACCTAGTACATTGTTGACAGGAATGTAAATTTCTGCAGTCACTGTGGAGGACAATATGGAGATTCCTCCAAAAATTAGACTCACCATATGATCCAGCAGTTCCACTTCTGGGAATTTATCTGAAGAAAATAAATCACTAATCCAAAAAAATTTACATACATCCCTACATTTATTGCACCATTATGTACAATAGCCAAGACATGAAAACAACCTAAATGTCCATTGATGGATGAATGGATAAAGAAAGTGTGCTATAAATACACAATGGAATATTATCCAGCCATAAAGAAGAATGAAATCTTTCCATCTGCAACAACTTGGAGGCATGTTGAGGGTGTTAGACTAAGTGAAATAAATTAGACAGAGGAAGACAAATACCATATGATCTCACTTATATGTAGAATCTAAAAAGACAAAACTGGGCTTATAGACATAGAGAACAGATTGGTGGTTGCCAGAGTTGGGGGTGTGTAGTGGAAATGGGTGAAGAGGGTCAAAAGATACAAGCTTCTAGCTCTAAAATGAGGACAGAGTATACAGCATGGTGACTGTAGTTAATGAGATTGTATTGCATATTTGACACTTGCTAAGAGAGTAGGTATTAAAAATTCTTATGACAAGGAAAAATGATTTGCACCTATGTATGGCAATGGATGTTAATTTACTGTGGTCATTTTATAATACATATAAATATGAAATCAATACACTATACGCCTGAAACTAATTGTCATCTGGCACTTATACTCCAAACTCTTTTTAAGAAAGGAAATGTACATAAAAATACTTGAGTGTGTTATGGGCTCCACTGGATCCCCTTAAAACTTCCAAGTTGACATCCTAATCCCCAGTATCTCAGAATATAACTATATCTGTAGAGAGGGTCACTAAATAGGTAATTAGGATTAAATGAAGTCACTGGGGTAAATCCTAATCCAACATGACTGGTGTCCTGCTAAGAGATTAGGACACAGACACACATACACAAAGAGAAACTGGGGAAATACATGGCAAGAAGGCAGCCATCTACAAGACAAGAAGAGAGACTTCACAAGAAACCAAACCTGTCAACAACTTGATCTTGAATTTCTAGTCTCCAGAAGGTTTCATTAAAAAAAAAAAAAAAATCCAAATTCTGGAGTTCCCATCGTGGCTCAGTGGTAACGAACCCAACTAGTATCCCTGAGGCTTGTGGGTTCGATCCCTGGCCTCCATCAGTGGGTTTAGGATCCAGTGTTGCCATGAGCTGTGGTGTAGGTTGCAGATGTGGCTCGGATCTGGCATTGCTGTGGCTGTGGTGTAGGACAGCCACTACAGCTCTGACTTAACCCCTTGCCTGGGAACTTCCATATGTGGCAAATGTGGCCTTAAAAAGACCAAAAAATAAAATAAAATAAAATAAATCCAAATTCCCTTGGCTATGATACTCTCCTCAGTCTATTTTATATTCTTTGAGTGTAAGAATTATGACTAATTTTCTTTGAATAGTTACTATCTACTGCCTGACAATTGCTATATAGGCCAATGATATTTTCCAAATGAGAAAATGAATGAGTTAAATACAAGTAAATAGCGTGTGTATGCCAGTAATGTTCTAATATTAAACAAGCGCAAGGTGTTGGGTTTTTTTTTTTTTATTCATTCATTAATCAAAATCTTGGGGTTTGCTTTGCGCCAGGCAAAGACAGTGGAAGATGCCATGATTTCTGGACTTGAAGAACTGCTACTTCTGACAGGCATCTTCCACTGTCTTTGCCTGGCGCAAAGCAAACGCCAAGATTTTGCTTGAAGAGACTTGTGGCTGCCTGATGGGAGGGATCAGGAGCTTGGGCTTATCAGACACAACTTAGAATAGATTTACAAGGAGATCCTGCTGAATAGCATTGAGGACTTTGTCTAGATACTCATGTTGCTACAGAAGAAAGGGTGGGGGAAAATGTAATTAATGTATACATGTAAGGATAACCTGACCCCCTTGCTGTACAGTGGGAAAATTAAAAAAATAAAATAAAATAAAATCTATTCTGTGACAGCATCAAAAAAAAAAAAAGTAGCAGTTCTTAATACTGGAAAAACTTATTAGCGAGCGCCCATAAAAAAGTTACTGTCACTAGACAGTCAAGCATGAAGGGACAGTAAAATATCTGAGTAGCAAGCAAGAATCTCACTTTGATTTTATAAGAGATCTGATGCATAGAAATGGAAGTAACATTCTAATTTTAGTATTTAATGAATCAACACATTTTACCCAAATGTACCACTTCTCGTCTTCCTGTCTTCTCTTTTTCTTTTACTTCCTCATGGCTAAATTCACATGTTTTAATGCTTTATGTTTAAGGAGACAGATCAAGAGTGCCAAATATGTTTTGAGCCTGTAATGTGTGAATAACATCACTTTTTTTCAAATGAGAGATGTATTTAGCCTTTGGACCTTCTCCAGTGATCGCTAGTGAGCCAATAGGGTTCTTCCTCTAGAAACTGTTGATGACGCACTGAAATGTCAAGGTGATTAAACTTTCATTTGAAAGAACAGTAAAGCAGGTCTGACAAGCCAGTCAATAAAGTCAGTTACACAATTTAATTTCCACAAAACATGTTAAAATCATATTATATACCAAGCCAGGTTCTGGTGTGCATACCATATTGATTTAAGTATCACTGCTGCCTTCATGAAGCTTAAATTTAGTATAAGAGGTAAGACGTGCACACACATACCCAGTCATAATTGGGGATGACATATCACAAGGAAGGAGTTAATTTATACGTTGTCAAATATTCAGAGAGAAATTGCTGTTATTGTAAATGGATCATAATGACAGCCTCATAAGGTGTTATAATTGCTTCTACAGCCTTGAAATAATTAACAAAATTAACTCCAGTGGAAAACCAGTCATTTCCTAGTTATTACCCAAGCCTTTACCACCGAGACTCTGTGCTCAGTTTCTGAGGCTTTTGTGGAGTAACAATGATTCATCTTGTGTTTTACGCAGTCGTTTCTGTAATTATTATTTGTACTTCTAACTATAGTCCATGCAGACTCAGATTTTCAATGCAATATTAATGTTTCACATGCATAGAAATGCTCTCATTTACCTGTCTTAACTGTTCTTATTCTAGTATTTTATATGCAGTTTGCAGGTGACCTGTTTGTTCTCATCATGTGAGATGGGCTTTCTGCTCACAGGGAGGGGAGGCATAATAGCTGAATAGTTTTTATTTTAGCCTGGAAGATCGTAGACCTGCCCCCACTGGGATTCATGCTGTCATTTCAAACCCCAAGCTAAGAAAAGTGTGTATTGTCAGACTTGTACTGTTCTTTCAGGTGAAAATTTAATCACCTTGACATTTACTCACGGAAAGGAGTGTCTTGGTGACAGTGTTTGTGGAGCACACAACAATCTCTATTCAAAAGTAACTATGAAAATGAGGAGTGAAGAGAAATGGTTGAGCCTCAATCCAAGATGCCAAGTCTAAAAACAGGCTTTCAAGGGGTGAGATATAACTGAGCTACTGTCTCACATGTGAAAGGCCATGCTTCTACCTTCATGCTGTTTATAGGTTTCATAAGGGAGCAAAAAGGATTCTTTAGCCAAATAAGTTTGGGAAACACATAGGTCAAACACAAGAAAGAATGTTTCAAACATCTCAGAACTTTTAGGACCTTGATAGGCTATTCAAACGTCTATAAGAGCTATAGATTATGCACCTTTCTGGAACTCTTTCATGATTATAGGAACTTATTTTTTCATGGGAGATCTTTTGGGAGAAGTATTCTGTGGAAGGTATTTTATTTTATTCATTTTTAGGTGATTTTTATTTTCATCTTTTGCTCATCTGCAGATTTTTAATTGCATTTTTACTATGTACAACAATAAAAAGAAATGGTAATAATCAATATAAACAAAATTAAGTAAAACAAAGCATATGTGTGAAAAGAGAATCAACTATAAGAAAATACATCCACTATTCCTAGTGGTTGTCTTTGGCACAGATATAAGTGATGGGTAGGTTTCTACTTATTTTTACTTTGGTTATTCTCCAAACTTCCTAAAATGGGCATGGAAAAACAATTCTTGTAGCATGTAAAAAAATTAATAAAACTTCATACCTATATAATACATAGTTTTTGCAGGGAAATTTTTCATTTTTAAAATATTTCTTTATTTTTCTTTTGGCCACACATGTGGCATGTGGAGGGTCCCAAGCCAGGGATCAAGCCCAGGCCACAGCAGCAACCCAAGCCACAGCAGTGACAATGCTGGATCCTTAACCTGCTAATCTACCAGGGAACTCCTAATTTTTTCATTTTAAAGTAAGAATTTAATTTTAATTAATTTTAGAAATAGAGTTGTAAAGATAGTATAGAGTTTTATTTTCCCAGTTTCTCCCAATGTACACATATTATGTCACCATGACACATTGGGAAAACACTATACCAGCAAACTAAATTCAACAATACATTAAAAGGATCATACACCATGATCAAGTGGGATTTATTCCAGGGATGCAAGGATTTTTCAATATATGCAAAGCAATCAGTGTGATAAACCACATTTACAGACTGAAGAATAAAAACTATATCATTATGCTAATAGATGCAGAAAAAGTTTTTGACAAAACCCAACACCCATTTATGACAAAAACCCTCCAGAAAGTGGGCATAGAGGAAAACTACCTCAACATAATAAAGCCCATATATGACAAAAGCACAGCTAATATTATTCTCAATGGCAAAAAACTGAAAGAATTCCTGTAAAGATGAGGAACAAAACAAGGATGTCCATTCTCACCACTTTTTTTTTCAACATAGTTTTGGAAGTCTAGCCATAGCAATCAGAGAAGAAAAAGACATAAAAGTAACCCAAATTGAAACAGGAGAAGTAAAACTGTCAATGCAGATGATATGATACTATGCACAGAAAATCCTCAAGATGCTATAAACTACTAGAGTTCATCGATGAATTCAGTAAATTTGCAGGATATAAAATTAATACACAGAAATGTCTTGCATGTCTATACACTAATAATGAATGATCAGAAAGATAAATTAAGGAAACAATCCCATTTACCACAACATCAAAAAAAACAAAACAAAATGAAACAAAACAAAAAAACACCTAGGAATAACACTACCTAAGGGGGCAAAAGACCTATATTCTAAAAACTACAAGGTGCTCTTGAAAGAAATCAAAGACGACAAAAAAAGATGGAAAGATATACCATGCTCTTGGATTGGAAGAATCAATACTGTCAAAATGAATATTTTACCCAAGGCAATCTACAGATTCAATGCAATCCCTATCAAATTACCAATGGCATTTTTCACAGAACTAGAAAATATTTTCACATTTGTATGGAAATACAAATAAATAACCAAAGCAATCCTGAGAAAGAAAAATGGAGCTAGAGGAATAAGTTTCCCTGCCTTCAAACTTTACTACAAAGCCCCAGTCATCAAAACAGTATGGTTATGGCACAAAAATGGAAATATAGATCAATGTAACAGGGTAGAAAGCCCAGAAATAAACCCAAGCACCTATAGTCAACTAATCTATGACAAAGAAGGCAAGAACATGCAATGGGAAAAAGACAGTCTCTTTAATAAGTGGTGCTGGGAAAACTGGACAGCTACATGTAAAAGAATGAAATTAGAACACTCTCTAACACCATACACAAAAGTAAACTCAAAATGGAGTTTTAAAGTTAAGGACCTAAATATAAGACTGGATACTATAGAACTCTTAGAGGAAAGCATAGGCAGAATACTCTCAGACATAATTCACAGCTATCCTTTCAGATCCACCTCCGAGAATAATGAAAATAAAAGCAAAAATTGGGATCCAATTAAACTTAAAAGTTTTTTGGCAGAGTGAAAGAAACCATAAAAAAATGAAAAGAAACCCACAGAATGGGAAAAATATTCACAAATGAAGCAACTGGCAGTGGATTAATCTCCAAAATATATAAAAAACACATGCAGCTCAATATCAAAAAAACAACCCAATCAAAAAATGAGCAGGGGCGTTCCCATCATGGCTCAGCAGTTAATGTACCCACCTAGCAACCATGAGGATGTGTATTAGATCCCTGGCCTCGCTCAGTGCATTAAGGATCTGGCATTGCTGTGAGCTGTGGTCTAGGTTGCAGACATGGCTCAGATCCCACATTGCTGTGGCTCTGGTGTAGGCTGGTGGCTACAGCTTCAATTCAGCCCCTAGCCTGGGAACCTCCATATGCTCTGGGTGCAGCCCTAAAAGACAAAAAAGAAAAAAAAATGAGCAGAAGATCCAAATAGATATTTTTCCAAAGAAGACAGATGGCCAAAAAAATACATGAAAAGATGTTCAACATCACTAATTATTAGAGAAACACAAATAAAAACTACAATGAGGTGTCACCTCACACCAGTCAGAATGGCCACCATCAAAATGTCTGCAAACAATGAAGGCTGGAGAGGGTGTGGAGAAAAGGGAACCTTCCTACAATGTTGGTGGGAATGTAAATTGGTGTAGCCACTATGGAGAACAGTACGGAGGTTCCTTTAAAAACTAAAAATGGCATCACCATATGATCCAGTGATCCTACTCCTGAGCCATATATCTGGAGAAAACTCAGTTTGAAAGATAATGAACCCCAATGTTCATTGCAGCATTATTGACAATAGCCAAGACATGGAAGCAACCTAAATATCCATTGATAGATGAATGGATAAAGGAGATATGGTACATATACACAGTGCAATATTACTCAGCCATAAAAAAAATAATGAAATAATGCCATCTGCAGCAACATGGATGGAACTAGAGACTCATACTGAGTGAAATACGTCAGATAGAGAAAGACAAACATCATGAGACTGCTTAAAGTAGAATCTAAAAAAAGGACACAAATGAACTTATTTATAAAACAGAAACAGACTCACAGACATAGTAAACAAACTAATGGTTACCAAAGGACAAAGCAGAGGAGTTATAAATTAGGAACTTGGTTTAAACACAGTACAATATATAATAGATAAACAAGGACTTAGTGTAGAGCACAGGGAATTATACTTCATATATTGTAACAACCTCTAAGGGAAAAGAATCTAAAAAAGAATAGATATATATGTATAACTGAATAATTTAACTGTGCACCTAAAACTAATACAACATTTTGTCAACTAGGTATCAATAAAAATAAAATAAAATAAAAACTAGAATGATGGCAGCTGTGGTCTGGGGGAAGGGAGAGAGGGGAGATTTATTGTTTAATGGGTATAGAGTTTCAGTTTTGCAAAATGAAAAAGTTCTAGAGATTGGTTGCATGTAAATATGCATATGCTTAACACTTCTTAACTATAACTAAAAATAGCTACACTGCAGTACATGGAATGACTGGCTAACGGGGACCTGCTATGCAGCACAGGGAACCCTACCCAATATTCTGTAATAATCTATATGGGAAAAGAATTTGAACGAGAATGGATGTGTGTATATGTATAATTGAATCACTTTGTTGTACAGCAGAAATGATAACAGCATTGTAAATCAACTATACTTCAGTGAAAGTTGAAAAAAAGGAAAAAAAAGGCTAAAATGGTAAATTCTTTGTTATATATATTTTATCACAGTTTCAAAAAATGTAATATGATTTTGTAAAGACAAAAATCAGAATTGATTGAATGTTCAAAATTATTTATCTCTCTATGACAAAAGAAAACCGGTGGGGAAAATAATCCAGTTCATGACAATAGAAATCTGAAATAATCTTCTTAATCAAGGTAGCAACTAACAGTGCAAATACTTGGTGTTCTAGTGAAACTCTTCAAAACTGCATGGATCTTAAAATGCACTTTAAAATTTCAAATTGAGGTTATTTCCTCAAATATACATATACCACAAGTTATTATTAATCACATTTGAATGTATATTGATTTGTGTGTGTGTGTGTGTGTGTTGTTTTTTTTTTTTTGGCTTTGTAGGGCCACACCCATGGCATATGGAGGTTCCCAGGCTAGGGTGTCAAATCTGAGCTAGAGCTGCTGGCCTACGCCATAGCCAGAGCAACACCGGATCCAAGCCATGTCTGCAACCTACACCACAGCTCACGCAACACCGGATCCTTAACCCACTAAGCAAGGCCAGGGACCGAACACACAACCTCATGGTTACTAGTCGGATTCATTTCCACTGTGCCACAATGGGAACTCCTTGATTGTATATTTCTAAATAAACTTCTATTACCATGAATTGAGAAATTTATCCCTCAATCTTAACTTCTGGTGCTCCAGTAATATATAACACATATAATATAAATTACTATTATAATTGCCCATAGATTTCTGGATAGACTTACAGAAATATTTATGATCTTTTAGGAAAAGGATGCTCCTTACAATGGGGAAAATATGTGTCTGTACATTGCTCTTTCCTAGCTCTGTTCTAGAGCACAGTTTATATATGCAGTATTTGTTATTATTATTTTTTCTTTTTTTCCATCGCACCTGAGGCATATGGAAGTTCCTGGAAAGGAAGTGAATCTGAGCCACAGCTCTGAGCTGTGCCGCAGAGCCCTGGGCCAGGGATCGAACCCACACCACCACAGAGACAATACTGGATCCTTAGCCTGCTGCACCACAGCAGGAACTCCCTATACATAATATTTATTAAAAGCATAATTTCAGACTTTCCTTGTGGTGCAGCAGGTTAAGGATCCAGCATTTTTACTGCTGTGGCACCAGTTCAATCCCTGGACCCGGGAACTTCTGCATGCCACTGGGGGCATGGCCAAAATTTTTTTTTTAAAGAGCGTAATTTCTTCAGGAGTTTGAGGGCATGTGGGGAGAAAATAAAAACTGCACACATTACTTAATAATCATGAATATTCAAATTTTAAAAAGCAGGATGTGGAGTGTAACACAGAATATCTCACATATCAAGCATTTGCTGTCCACTCCCCAAGGCAGGAGCTCCTGGGAAATAGATATGGGACTTGCCATTAATGAATGAGACTAGACACATTAATATTTCTGCCACACAACCAGATGCATCCTGTATGAACTGAAGCTATATTCACTGTGTACAAAGAGCAGGGTAAATGCTCGCTGTGAGGTGGTAATTGAAGAGGGAGTTGTAGGAAACCTAGGTGAGGAGAACTGCAGTTACCTGCCATTTGTCTTCCTTATAGCCCAGGATAGACTTTAAGAGCTCTTTGTGTGATTAAAGGAGGAAGTCTGGGGAACTGTTACTAGGCCAGCATTTCAGGAACAAGGAGAGACTGTGAGACAGGGTGACTGGAGAAGATGAGCTTGGGAACAGGGAAAAGAATTTCATTTGTCCCTGGAGAGAACACAAATGTCTTCTCTCACGATCAGAAAGATGTCTGTCTTGAGCTTCAAGGCAATTAGACACTTCCATTGTGCTAAAAGGACAGATGATTGATGCTTAGGTTTCACCTGATTCACAATTTCTTATATCAACCTGAAGCATGTGGAGACTGAAGGCTGATGGGGAGGCTGCCAAAAGTTATAAAGAGGGAAACAGAAGACCCTCTGAGTTCCCGCCTATTTTCTCAGCCCCGAATCTCCAGGAAATCTGCCTAGAAAGCAGGTCCTGTAGGTGTAAGAATGGTCCCTGTAAAGAAGGGAAGAGGGAGCAATGGGGTTAGCTCTATACCCCTCAGTTCTTAAAGATGCAGGTGATACCAGAGACTTCATCAGGATGATGCATGGAGGGGTCCACGAAGAAGGTGGGAAAAGGAGCCCATTTGCAGGCTAGGAAAAGACAAGAGTAATGAGTACGTGAGCTGTTGGAGATTTTATAATTTTTTAAAAATTAAATTATAGTTGATTTTCAATGTTGTGCTAATTTTTTGCTGCACAGCAAAGTGACCCTGTTTTTACACACACACACACACACACACACACACACTCCTTTTCTTGTATTATCTTCTATCATGGTCTATCCCAGGAGACTGGATATAGTTCCTTGTGCTGTACTGCCGGACCTTATTGCTTATCCATTCTAAATGTAATAGTTCACATCTACTAACCCCAAATTCCCAGTCCATCCCACTCCCTCCCCACTCAGGATACACGAATCCATTCTGTTGGGAGATTTCTTAAAAGCTTTCTACCCCACATGTCCATTGCTTTTGCTCCCTTCTGCCTTTTATGGTATTTAGTAGCAAAACCCTAAAATAAAAAAAAGGTGTGTGGTTTTTTAATTACAGGTCAAAGAGAAGCCAGGAAACTCAGGAGATTGTATCCTAATTACACACACAGCTTTGAGAGTGAGAGTGGCAGGAGGAGAGGAGAGACCAACCATCTCACTGAGATCCAGATGAATGAGAGGCCGTGGGAAAGCCTGCTCAGGATGGAGCAGTGAGCCCAGGAGTTTTACCCACAGGAGACCCCATATAGGCTCCGGCCATCAAAATCACAGATTTGAATTTACATATTGGTTATTGTTTTCAGTTCAACTGTAATTGAGTCATTTCTATTCAATGTCCAGATGTGATAGCACAACTTACTAAGCTGAATGGTAAGATGAAGAAAGGCATCTTTTAGAAAGCCAATGAAAAACAAAAACACAATGGAAAATCCTGGAATTCCCTTTGTGGCTCAGCCGATAATGAACCTGACTGGGATCTATGAGGATGTGGGTTCAATCCCTGGCCTTGCTCAGTGGGTTGGGGATCTGATATTGCCATGTGCTGTGGTGTAGGTAGTAGACATGGCTCAGATCCCGAGTTGTTCTGTGTGTGGTGTAGGCTGGCAGCTGTGGCTCTGAGTCCACCCCTAGCCTGGGAACTTCCATATGCCGCGGGTGCAGCCCTAAAGAGAAGAAAAAAAAAATCCCAAGTCTAGTTATTTGACCATCTGTGATTTTTTTCCTTTCCTCTAACAGTGAATCATTTGAATTAAGAGATGTCCCTCGAGAAATTTAAAAAGATACCCTATGAAATTTTAGAGAACACCATGAAGTGTTTCATCTTGACTCATAATTTCACAGCACCCAGGCTGCATTCTTTTCTCCCATGCACTCTTGTTCCCATATTAGTAGTGACACAAGGTCAAGTGTCATCACTACTTTCTTCTATTTATACAATCAAAAATTTTTTTGGCTTCATGGCTTCCTGCTGAGGTATCTTTTTCTGTTAGCTCCCACATTGTGTTCTTTGAAGGGTTGTCTCTGTGGATAGTCCTGGAACAGAGCATGCTCCTTCCTGCCATAGGTTCAGGGCATTTTCTACACCAACTCCCAAACGCCCAGCCATGGCTCTTAACCCTCCCCAGCACAGAAACCACCTCAGGGGTCTGGTTAAAATGCTGACCACTGGAGTTCCCATTGTGGCTCAGCAGTAAGGAATCTCACCAGTATCCATGAGGACACGAGTTTGACCCCCTGGCCTTGCTGGGATCTGGCGTGGCCTTGAGTGGCGTAGGTTGCAGATGCAGCTCAGATCACCCATTGCTTGTGGCTATGGTGTTGCCTGGCAGCTGCAGCTCTGATTCGATCTCTAGCCTGGAAATGTCCATATTCCATGGGCATGGCTCTAAAAAACAAATAAACAAATAAACAAAAAAGAGAGAGGGAAAAAAGAAAAAAATGCTGACATCTGTTTTTACACTTTTAAACTAGTTTGCTCAATGGTTTGATTGCAGATTATAGCCTTACCTCCTAGTTTATCCAACCTTGCTTTATTTTTCCCTTTCTTACGTCCCTGACAGATATTCCCCATACTGGTTTCTTCCTCAGACTCCAGATACCCCATACTGGTATCCTGACCTCTGATTTAACCCTGAGTAGTTCATCCTCCTTCATTGTCATTTATTTTATGTGCTTACATCTCTGTTCTGAACTCTAGGGAGCACTCTTGGAAGAAGCCTCATGTCTTAAATGATGGTCATGTGGTCATGTATAAGAAGCATTAAGTAATATTGGCATGGAGGAGCTCCCATCATGGCTCAGCAGAAACAAATCTGGCTAGTATCCGTGAGGATGCAGGTTCGATCTCTGGCCTTGCTCAGTGGGTTAAGGATCCGGCATTATGTGAGCGGTGGTATAGGTTGTGGATGCGGATCAGATTCCCTGTGGCTGTGGCTGTGGTGTAGGCCAGCAGCTGCAGCTCCAATTTGACCCCTAGCCTGGAAACCTCCATATGCCATGGAAAAAAAAAAGTATATATATATATATATATATATATATATATATATATATATATATATGTATGTATATTGGCATGGAATGCCCATGGAAGACAGTCTCTCATAGCAAAAGAATGCAATTATTTATAGCTTTGAAGATGAATGGAGAATGAGGCCTGGGGAGAAAGTAAAGGCATTAAGTGAAGGAAGAATTGGTATGAGGGCGGGGTTGCAGCCCCCTCCCTTCCTGCTGCTGCAGATGTGGAAACATGGAGGCCAGGTGCCAGCAGCTGATCCCAAGGGCTGGCCCTGCCCTTCCTGGCTATGTTATTTGGATATGCTCTTGCTCTAGAGTCTCTAGAGCCATTAGAGAAAGGAATTTTATTATATGATCTCTAAAATCCCTTCTGATGCTACAGAGTCTGGGAATTTATGCACACTTGGGAAAGGTATCAGGAAGACTGGTGTTACCCAAAGGAAGTATTTCCTGGCTGTGAAAATTGTCAGTACCTTTGTTCTCAGCTTTCTCTTTCTAAGTTTAAATTATTTCCTCATTTGAAAAATCTTTCTTTAAAAAAAAAAAACAAATTTTCTTTAAAGCTCTTATAAATATGAGAAGCAATGCCATTTTTTTTCCCCCTTTGGGGCCGCACCCAAGGCACGTGGAAGTTCTCAGGCTAGGGGTCAAACTGCAGCTGAAGCTGCTGGCCTACACAGCAAGGCCAGATCTGAGCCAAGTCTGTAACCTACATGGCAGCGTACTGCAATACCGGATCCTTAACCCACTGAGCAAGGCCAGGGATCAAACCTCCATCCTCATGGATACTATTGGGTTTGTTACCACTGAGCCACAACAGGAACTCCAGGAAATGCCATTTGATGTTGGATGTAGTCCTTCTGAGACTTTTTAGCACGTTGGTATTCCTTTCTGCCACTTCTTGGGACAAGTGTCTCCTTTGAAGCTTTTTGCATTTGAGGATCTTCCTGAGATATTGGTTTTATTATGGTTTTCTTTTTGTGCCAATATCATTCTCCACTTCATCTCCCAATTTATTTTTCTTTTCCACTGCTCTGTATCATGTGCATTTCATAATAAAACCACATTATACAGGTCCTCTGGCTCATCCTAAAATAATGCCTATAGTTTCATAACTAAGATTTTTACAAGTTAATTCCAATTATTCATCTAGTTGATGCATAGGTATCATTTAAGTATCTTTACTTTTATAATACAAAGGATAATAGGCAAGAGGATTACTTTTCAAGTTTTCCTTATAATTTCTGCTCCAAGTACTTAACGTTGACCTCTTGTCAACCTTTTGTAACATAGTTCTTTCAAGGTTTAACTAATTAATTTTGATTGATGTTAAATAGTATCACTTTTTATTATTAAGGAAATATCACAAAAGTTAAATATTTAAAAAGAAAAATATTCATCATAATCCTCTCCATTACCACAGAAAATCTCATTCACGCATGTTGTTGACACGAATATTTTAACGAGGTTACTACATTCATAGCATAATACCATTTTTTTCTTCATTTTTTTTAATTGCTAATAGAAACATTGTTATAATTATTAGAATTTTTAATGGTTGAATAATGTTTCATTGAGTCTGTGTGACGTATTTCCTTCTTTTTGCAATTTTTTTTTTTTTTTGGTCTTTTTAGGGCCTTGCCCTCAGCATATGGAGGTTCCCAGGCTAGGGGTTGAATTCGAGCTACAGTTGCCAGCCTACACCACAGCCACAGCAACACCAGATTCTTAATCCACTGAGTGAGGCCAGGGATCGAACTTGTGTCCTCATGGATATGAGTCAGATTCCTTTCTGCTGAGCCACGATGGGAATTCCCAAGCCATGATGGGAACTCCCTGTATTTTTTTTTATCATTTTTTAAAATATTGCTATGTTCATCTTAATGCTACATTTTTAAATTATTTTTTGATACTGCTTTGATCATCTTAATGCAAATAGAATTTTACTGCTTTAAGATTACATCCTTAGGAATAGGGTAGCTGAGTCAAAAGAGAGGAACATTTGGGGGGTTTCTGATAAAAATTACCATACTGCTTTCCAAAATTGGTGGTATAAATTTACCTTCCCACCTTCACTATAAATGAAGCACAAATTTGAAACACAAACTTACCCTAAATAGTTACCCATGTTTTAAAAGATTTTGGTCAATTATATATACCACAAAAGATGGTTAAAAGGGTGCATCTTAGGCGTACAATTCAGGGGTACTAAGTATCATTAGGTTGCAGTATTGTGCAACTATCACCGCTATCCTCTTCCAGATGCTTTCATCGTCTCACACAGAAACTCTGTAGCCATTAAACAATAATTTCTCATTCCTCCCTCCCCTCAGCCCCTGGTTACCACCACTCTACCTTCTGTCTCCTGAGACCTAGTCTCGGAAACTCACATAAGTGGAATCACAAAATATTTGCCTTTTATGTTTGGCTTATTTCGCTTTGCAAAATGTTTTCCAGGTTCTTCCAAGTTGTAGAATATATCAGAATGTCAATCATTTTCAAGCCTTGAAAATATTCCATGGTATTTATATACCACATTTTTCTTATCCACTCATCTGTGGATGGACATTTGGGGTGCTTCCATCTTTTGGCTATTATGACTAAGGCTACTATCAACACTGAAGAACAAATATCTGAGTCCCTATCTTTAATTCTTTGGAATATATCCTGAGTAGAATTTCTGGGTCATATGGCAATTTTGTGCTTAACTTTTGATGAATGCTCATCTTATAATGCTTGAAAAAGTTCTCTGTTTCTTGGTATACATTTTATTTGTAATAAGATTTGAATAGTTTATTCATCTATACCGCTTTATATTGCATAAATTAATAGTTTGTATCCTCGGTCCATTTATTGAGGGGTTTTTCTTGATGTCTTTCCAAAATTCTGAATGAGCCCCATGGGGAAGCTCTTTGGCCTGGTGAAAGTCCTTTCTCTTTTATACCTGGATTTTCCTCTGGGAATACTTCTCTTCCACTGTAGGCTGCATGGTAGGGCATCAAGCATGTTCCCACTCCCCAATCAATTAGATTCTCCCTGCAATTTGAATGTTGAGAAGAATGAAACAAGGACAGAAAATGATGAAAGCTCCATCCTGATGCTCACAGCTTTCTGAAAATACAGCCCAACACTGGAGTTTCTGTTACCCATATTTACATACTTCTCCTGGTCTCATTCATAATGAGAATTGATTTTTTTTTCCAGAGTTTAGTTTTTTGTTTGTTTGTTTTGACTACATTGGTGGCATATGGAAGTTCCTGGGCCAGGGATTAAATCTGAGCCACAGCTGTGACCTATGCCACAGCTGCAGCAATGCTGGACCTTAACATTGCACTGGGCAGGGGATCGAATCTGCACTGCCCTAGAGACAATGCCAGATCCTTAACCTGCTGTACCACAGTGGAAATTCCTCCAGTGTTTAGTTTTGCAAGCTATATCACATACATGAATTCCAACAAGTTTCTTCTTTAAAAAAATTTTTAGCTAGAGTTTGTTTCTATTGTTTATAATCAGATGATAAAATATCTATATTCTATAATTCTTAGTCAAATTTCATGAAATATTTTTCCAATCCATTGACTCCTCTTAAATTTTAGTTTTATTACTTTTTCTACTGGTTAGAATGTTCAATTTTGTAGAATTTCAGAAAATTAAATCTTTTTACATGATTTTCTAAAAATTCATTCTAAGCTAAAAAACTGTCTTCCTTCCAGTCAATAACTAATCTCTTCATTTTCTCTTTTTTTGTTTTGTTTTGTTTTGTTTTTCAGGGATGGACATACAGCACATGGAGGTTGCCAGGCTAGGGGTCGAATCAGAGCTGCTGGCCTACACCACAGCCACAGCCACACTGGATCTGAGCCTCATCTGCGACCTACACCATAGCTCACAGCAACACCAGATCCTTAACCCACTGAGTGAGGCCAGGGATCAACCCTGAGACCTCATGGTTCCTAGTCGGATTCATTTCTGCTGTACTACAATGGGAACTCCTTCACTTTCTCTTTTGATTATATCTAAATGATTCTTATTTACTCCCAACTTTCCATCATTCCTAAATATGTTATTTTTTTCACTCTTCCTAGAAGGCAGTGACTTTAGATTTATGAATATCTTTTTAGATGGTTCCAACTTTGCAGGCTCTGAAAGTGTTTAATTTTAGGGTGTAATAGATACTTTCCACTTGTGGAGGAATCCATTGCAAAGGTCCTAAGGGTGATGCTGTTCTATAAATATTATTCTTTACGAAGGAAGGAGACATGTGTAGAGCTATGCCTTATTTCTCTTCCTAGTCTCATTTTTTTTTCTCTCTCTCTCTTTTTCTAGTCAAGCTAGGATGAGAATCATATAGGAGACAAGAGAAAGGTTCTGGACTGTAATCTAGGAGGGAAGCAAAGGCCTGTGCTGGAAGGGTTCCTCAATTTAGAGCAGTATCTATAGAGGAGGTGGCAGAATGTGAGAGTTCACTAAGGGTAACAGACATGAAAACAGTGGAGGCTCACCCTTGACCTTCTGAAGAAGTCAACCCAAGAGCCTAAAGTAGTGATGACAGTCATCTAAAACTGTCTCATTCCTTGAAATTTTATCCAGGGGCTAAATATCTACAGCAGGTAACAGCAGAGCCATTCTGTCAAAACCCAGCCTATCTCATCTCCTCTTATTCTGAAACCATCTCAATAAGACCCTTGGGACTCAAGGATTCTGCAGGCCACAATTTGACAAGGACTAGTTCGAAGAAAACGGGGCATTGTACATCATCCCAATTTGTGCCCAGGAGAAAAAGGCTGACAGTAGCTTAAAGCACACCTCTCTCCTGGGAGTTCCTCTTGTGGACCATCAGAAATGAATCTGACTAGCATCCTTGAGGATGTGGTTCAATCCCTGGCCTTTCTCAGTGAGTTAAGGATCTGGTGTTTCCATGAGCTGTGGTGTAGGTTGAAGATGCAGCTCCGATTTGACCTCTAGCCTGACAACCTCCACATGCTGTGGGTGTACCCCTAAAATAACAAAATAAAACAAAACAAAAAACAAACTCTCTCTGAAGCAGTTTTCCTTGGAAGAGGGATTGAAGGGACTGAGCCTCGATAGGGGATTTTCATCAGTCAGAGCGAGTAGAAGGACTGGCTGGGTAGGGAAGATGTAGCAGTCACCGAACCAATTCAATGGTGCTCAAATCATATCATGTGTCCTGTCACCTGCTTCCTGGTTTAAGTGCTGGCCACAGACAACTTATAGTGAGGCATCATCATCACAAGACACTTGACACTTTTTTAGGAGCCCTCAGTGCCCTGTTCACACAAATTCATCCTAGTCCTACCAAATAAGCCACCCTGTGTCTATACCTGACAACAAACATATATTTGAAATGATTCCCAAGACTGACTGGGAGAGGAGAGGACAGTTCGAATACTGTTATGGCAAAAGAGAAAGAAGAAGGTTAAGGTTATCTCCAAGTCAATCAAACAAGGCTAACATATTTACAGGCAAAAGGGCAAGTTGTGATTATTTAGTGCCTGCGAGCCTGACAGAGGGTTTTGTCTGTACTCTCAGCAGAAGAACTGAATGTTCCAGAATGTCGCCAGAGAACAAAATGTCATCTGGTGGAATTAATGGCAGATAAATTTAGAGCAAATTGAAGAAACAATTACTTTGTGGCATATTTAGCCAACCTGTGAAACCCACTGCCATAGGAGGTTATGGAGTTAGGCATTTCATTGGATTTAAAGCAGAATGAATAACTTCATGACTAGCAAATGCCCATTTCAGCTCCTTGTGCTAAAATACAGAGGGTAATCAGAGGACATATTTGAGAGCCCAGGCCAGTTGCTGCAGAGTCAAAAGGAGGGGTCTTTCGCTTGTAAACACAGAGATGTAATTAGCTGGATGGAACACAGAATCTGCTCTATGAAGGATCCCTGAACATTATCCTTCCTCACGAGTGTTCAAAAATCAGGTCCAAAAAAAAAAAACAAAACCGAAATCCAGGTAGGAAATAAAAAGAGTGCATCACCTCAGGTACAAGGATATTGTGTGTGTGTGTGTGTGTGTGTGTTTAGGCTTGCACTGGCAGCATATAGAGGTTCCCAGACTAGGGTTCAAATCGGAGCTGTAGCCACTGGCCTACACTACAACAACAGCAATGCCAGATACAAGCCACATCTGCAACCTATACCATAGCTCAGGGCAACAGCAGATCTTCAACCCATTGAGCAAGGTGAGGGATCAAACCTGCATCCTCATGGATGCTAGTCAGATTTGTTTCTGCTGAGCCACAGTGGGAAATCCCTATAAGGATATTTAATGTCCACAAACAGAGTCAACATTCTTTATTGTTATGAAAATAGAAGAGCATGGCAAAATCTAAATCTATATGATGAGATTTTGGATTTAAGGTTAAATACAGAATAAAAAGATTAATTAAAAATGTCCTGTTGTGAGCCACACGGGAAGTCCAACAGCAAAAAAGCCAAAAACCCAATTGAAAAATGGGCAAAAGACCTGAATAGACATTTTGCCAAAGAAGACAGACAGCCAACAAGCACATGAAAAAATGCTCAGCATCACTGATTAATTATTAGAGAAATGCAAATCAAAACTACTATGAGATACCACCTCATACCAGTCAGAATGGCCATCATTAATAAGTCCACAAGTAACAAATGCTGGAGAAGGGGTGGAGAAAAGGGAACCCTCCTGCACTGTTGGTGGGAATGTAAATTGGTACAACCACCATGGAAAAGAGTATGGAGATACCTTAGAAAACTAATTAAACTACCATAAGATCCAGCAATCCCACTCTTGGGCATATATCTGGACAAAACTTTCCTTGAAAAAGATGCATGCTCCTGTATGTTCATTGCAGCACTATTCACAACAGCCAAGACATGGAAATAACTTAAATGTCCATGATAGATGATTGGATTAGGAAGATGTGGTGTATATATACACAATGGAATACCACTCAGCCATAAAAAAGAATAAAATAATGCCATTTGCAGCAACGTGGATGGAACCAGAGACTCTCATCCTGAGTGAAGTAAGTCAGAAAGAGAAAGACAAATACCATATGATATCACTTATATCTGGAATCTAATATATGGCACAAATGAGTCTTTCCATAGAAAAGAAACTCATGGACTTGGAGAACAGACTTGTGGTTGCCAAGGGGGAGGGAGTGGGTTGGTCTGGGGTTAATAGATGCAGACTATTGCATTTGGAATGGATAGGCAATGAGATCCTGCTGCATAGCACTAGGAACTATGTCTAATCACTTGTGATAAATCTATACATGTATGTGTAACCGGGTCACCACACTGCATAGTAGAAAATTGACAGAACAGTGTAAGTCAGCTATAATGGAAAAAATAAAAATCATTATTTAAAAAATGTCCTAATCCCAATTCTTCCAATTTGGAATTAGAAAACTAACATCTTTTCTCCCCTCTGCACAAGATATAGTAGGTCTTGTATTTCTTTTTGGAATGGACAGTCTAGAATTTGGCCTTATATCCCTTAATTGGGAACAATATTTAGTTTGATTCCATTTCATAATGGAGAACAGATGTACCCAAATATAGCTACTTCCAAACATAGTTGGTTTTATATTTAGAGTAACTACTCTCAAGACATTTAAAGAAATCTAATTTTCCAACACCATCATATTTAACTTCCAGAATCATATTATACTGCTATATGATTTTGCTTGATAATTCTTTCTTCATTCTATCAATATTAGTTGTGAGAGACAAAGTGAACAACATTAGTTTATTCTCAAAATGTTTGAAGTAGAAAACCATATTTGGAATTGAATTTTTCATCTCTTGCATTTGAGGAATTTCTGTAATTTCCAATTCTGAAAACAGAGTTTAGTTTCAAATGTGGTAGATTATTCCTTGTCAAAGAAACAAGTCTCCAAAAAAGAAGTTAATCAAAATATAGAATTTAAAATTATTTATAAGCTCCTTCACATTTGTATTAATAGATCATTATTTGTTTTCAAGATAGAAGTCCATTGAAACTTCTATTGTTTTTCAGTTCATTAAAATTTCCACCACACATTGTTTTTCTATGGTTTGTTCATAATGATGTCTTTTTTAAAAGACTGTTTAATTTATGTATTTATTTATTTATTTGTATTTTTTCTTTTTATGGCTGCACCTATGGCATATGGAAGTTCCCAGGCTAGGGGTTGGATCAGAGTTGCAGTTGAGGCCTAAACCACAACCACAGCAACACAGGATCCAAGCCACACCTGCAACCTATGCTGCAGCATATGGCAACACCAGATGCTTAACCTATTGAGCAAGGCCAGGGATTGAACCTGCATCCTCACAGAGAAAATTTCAGATTCTTAACCCTCTGGGAACTCCCATAATGATGTCTTAAATTGCTTTATTTTGACAGAGACATGCTTTGTATCATAAACATGTAAGTGAAGTCTCTAAGTTAACAAAGAACTCTGCTTTCTCCTATTTTCTTGAATTATATTGCCCTCTCAGTTTCTATTATTTTTTTCACTTTTTCTGGAGACATGGAAAAACTAAACATTTCTTACCTACAGAAAAAAAAATAATCAGTACAACTGTGATGAAAAAGAGAACTGACACCCTCAGCATCAAACCTATAAAATAAGATGTGATTCCAATAAACTGGAGAGGACATGCCAGTCTAAAGAAAACAGAAGTTACAAAGCTCCAGTTAATTGCTGTCTTAGAGCATGGAACCCTAGTGTGGCCAGAACATTTCCAAAAGTATCAGACACCTAGATCTTCTCCCAAGTTTTAAACATTACTGATTCATTAAACCTAAAAAAAAAAAAAATACAATGCATACACACCCATTAGAATGGCTATAATTTAAAAAGATAAGCAATATCAAGTATTGGTGAGGATGCAGAGAAACTAAAACCCTCATATCATCGCTGGCTGGTCAGAATATGAAACAGTATACTTACTTTGGATAACATTTTAGCAGTTTCTCAAAAAGTTAAACATAAATTTAACCTACAACCCAGTACTTTTACTCCTATGAATTTATCTAAGAGAAAGCAAAGCAGATGGCCTCACAAAGTCATTTTTGCAAAAGTTTATATCAGCTTTGTTCATGGTAGCCCCAAACTGGAAACATCTGAAATATTCATCAGCTAGTGAGTTAACAAACAAAATGTCATCTATTCATCTAATGGAATACTACTCAACCATAAAAAATTGCCTAATAACATACTCTATAGCATGCATGAAATGCAAGTCATTATGCTAAAAGAAAGCAGCTAGATGCAAAATGCTATATATTTTACATCTCCATTTATGCAAAATGTCCAGAATAGGAAAAACTATATGTAGGGAAAATACAGCAATAATTGCCTAAGAGTTCAGGGAGTGGAGGAACTGGAGGAAAATGGGAAACAGCTGATAATAGGTAGGGGGATTTCTTGAAGGGATGGCAAAAAAAAATTCCAAAATTGATTGTGGTGACCACTGAACAAAATATTCTGAAAACCAGTGAATTATACACTTTAAATGAATGTTATGGTATGTGAATCACATCTCAATTAAGTTGAGAGTTTTGTTCTGTTTAATGAGAAAAATGGGAAGAAGCAAAAGTTTAAGACAGGAAACATGAGGAACCAGAAACTGGTGGGAAAGAACAGGAGTGAGACAGGAAGCTGGGCATTAGACAAAGTGGTCTAGTGAGCAGAGGTCTGGAATTGGTGGAGTGAATGGCTGAGAGGTTTATCCCTATATCTACCCAGAGTTGAATGCTTGATGGGTATGGGAAGATGATGCTTGGTAGCCTTAGGGAATAGAAGGAGCAACCTCTGTGACTCACCATCATCTTCCCTGCTTTTCTTTCATTCTTTCCTTCCTTCCCTTTCTTTCTTTTTGGCTGCCCCCATGGCACATGGAAGTTCCTGGACCAGAGATAGAATCCAAGCTGAAGCTATGACCTACACCACAGCTGCAGCAATGCCAGATCCTTAACCTACTGTGCTAGTCTGGGTACTGAATTGGAGCCTCCACAGAAATAAGCTGGATCATTAAGCACAGCAATGCAGTGGGAACTCCTCCCCTGGTTTTTGGAATACATGATTGCATAGAGATTGGGAAACCCAAAGCTTATGGAAATTAAACGTCTTATTGGTATGGGTGGGATCTCAGTGTAGATTAAATCTGACTTAGAGCTGCAACAGAGCTGCATTGCTATTGGTTTTCTGCTGCCCATTTATGTAGCGGCCATGAGGTTGGTGGAGACTGACCCCTAAGGACAAGCCCTTGTTAGACTTAGTATCAGGATAAACCCATTTCCTTTGCCACAGTACAGACCTACCTCCCATAAATGTTGTGCTTTTTTGCTATAATAATTCTTGAAAAGTCATACTATTTTCAGAGATTTTCTTTTTTCCTATGTGAGACTTATCCTTTTTACCCTAAAACATAATTAACAAACAATAGAAGGAATAAAAGAAATAAATTATAAAGTTAATGAATATCCTAAGCAATACTATTAAGATTATGGTTTCAGGCAAAGATATGTTCATAAGTTTACTCAATAAACATTTTCTAATCAGATAATATAATATGAACATAATTTGAATTGCATGCTCTGTTTAGAAAAACCCAAAACAACTGGCTGTGCTTATGTATACCAAATGAAAGGGGTAACATTGTCACATCTTCAACAACCCTTAATCTGTTGTGAACATGCACTATTTCCATGTGTTCCAAAGCCTTATTTTGCTTAGCTTTTTTATATATCCTAAAAGTGCTTTCCTATGATGTAACTTTTAAGTGCAGTGGAATACAAGATCAATGGAGTCCCGAGAGTTTTGAACAAGTGACAAAGAAAATGGTACATAAACAAGAACAAATGAACAGACTTATTGCATCTTATTTTATGTATAAACTTGTATTATTTACTTTCAAATTACTGGATTTTTAAACTATGTAAATGTTTTTACATTGTTCAACTACTGTGTAAAATAATTAGATATCTTGAGTTGGGAAGAAATGCATGATTTTTTTTAATTAATGGAAATGTTTTCCATTGAATGACTCTTCACTTAGCATCAGCGGTTTTGGGAAGGAATTAGTCATGACACAAGGCACAGGTGTACTTGTTTCAGGTGACTAAGTTAACCAGAGCATGACATTTCTCTAGCTCTAGGATTTGGTTCAGTGTTTGCCCATTGGAAAATTTCAGGACACTCATTTGATGGTTGGGAAAGGGACTGGCTCTTTTTTCCTGAATGTAGATAATGAAGTATAGCCCTGTGAGTAGCTGGCAGCCACTTTGTGACCATGTTAGAGAGGTAGATAACTCCAGATCAACATAAAATGTAGAGTGAAGAGACAGAAATAATTGATGGCTTTTGTGATATATCTTCTGAGTCAGACTAAACAGAAAAAAAAATCACCCTATTTCTAGAGTTTATAATTATGTCTTTTAAAGGCAAACTGATCCAGGTTTTGATCCAGGTTTTCTTTAAGTTACAACAGAAAGTGTCATAAGTTGGGTCTGCAGACTACACACACTGAGGAGTCCCTTCAGGAGCAAGAGAAATAATACAAAACAAAACATTTTCAAAAACCTTTCTTAGGAGTTCCTGTTGTGGCTCATGGTTAACAAAGCCAACTCCAGGAACCATGAGGTGCAGGTTCAATCCCTGGCCTCGATCATTGGGTTAAGGATCCAGCATTGCCATGAGCTATGGTGTAGGTTGCAGATGCGGCTTGGGTCCCACACTGCTGTGGCTATGGTATAGGCCAGTGGCTACAGCTCCAATTAGACTCCTAGCCTGGGAATCTCCATATGCCACCATATGTGGCCCTAGAATAAGACAAAACAAACAAACAAACCAACAAACCAAAAAACCAAAAAAAGCCTTTCTCAAAGCATAGCTGAGCTGAACTGCAAAGTGAAGAAATAAAATTGAGAAGACACACAATGAAAAGGCGGGATTCCATGAGGATCCAGGTTAGCACCAAAGCCAGTATCATCCCTTAGGGGAAATGCCAATTATAATAGCCTCATCTGGGTATGACAGCCTCTTTGGCTATGTGTTTGGGGAGTGGAAGCCAAACCCAGGGGCCAGAGCAGAGGAGAAATTCTGCTCATAAATGGGACTACGGAGTTCCTGTCATGGCTCAGTGGTAACGAACACTCCTAGTATCTGTGGGGACCCGGGTTTGATCCCTGGCCTCGCTCATTGGGCTGAGGATCTGGCATTGCCCTGGGCTGTGGTGTAGGTCGCAGATGCAGCTTGGATCTGGCATAGCTATGACTGTGGCCAGAATCTGCAGCTCCAATTCAACCCCTGGCCTGGGAACGTCCATATGTCATGGATATGGCCCTAAAATGACAAAAAAAAAAAAAAAAAAAAAAAAAAAAGAAGAAGAAGAAGAAGAAAGCAACAGGACCATTTGAAGAGTGATGCTGCCAGTGGGTGAATAAGAAAATGAACATGACCCACAGAAAGAAAGGTGCTTGTCCCAACCATCCCTCTGATTGGAGCAGAAATAAGGGTTCGATCCTTGGCCTCGCTTAGTGGGTTAAGGATCCGGCATTACTGTGAGCTGTAGTGTAGGTTGCAGAGGTGGTTCGGTTCCTGCATTGCTGTGGCTGTGGTGTAGGCAGGCAGCTCTAGCTCTGATTAGACCCCTAGCCGGGGAACCTCCATATGTTCGGTTGTGGCCCTCAAAAGACAAAAGACTAAATAAATAAATAAATAAATAAATAAAGGGAAAAAGTCCCCCTTGATAGTTCTTAACTGCAAGCCATATTCTCATGGGTTTGCTACTGAAATTTATACAACCTGAAAAAACATTTCAAAACTTCTGGAATGTAGCCAAAAGTTTTTAAAGGGAAATGTAAAGCCTAAAAGGTTCATATCAGGAACAAAAAGCAAAACTCAAAGTCAATTACTTATGCTTTTATTTTAAGGTATTAGAAGAAGAGCAAAAAAAAAAAAAAAAAAAAAAAACCAGAAAATATAGAAGGGATAAAATAATAAAGAGCACAAAAGTATGAAGTAAAAAACAGAGATAGGAGAGGATTAACAAAACCAAAAGCAGTTCTTTGAAAAAAACTAATGAAATTGACAAACCTCAGGTGAGACTGTTAAGGAAACAAAAAAGGCAGCACAACACTAGAAACGGGGAAAAAAAAAGGGCATAACTAAAAGGCTGCAGTGATCAAAATGATAAGGAAGTAACTTTAATGTTAACACATTTGAAAAATTAGGTGAACTGAAAAACACACTTTTAAAAGTTACCAAAATTGTCAGAAAATTGGTCAAGAAATAAAAAACCACAATGGTCATCAGTAGTTCAAAATTCTCACTCAAAGAAAATAGCAAGACAAGGTGATTTTATAGGAGAGTGTTCAATGAAATATTCAAAGACGAGGTAGCTCCAAATCTAAACTTTCAATTAATAAAACAAAAGAAGATATTCCAATTCAGTCTACATATCTAACTTTTTTTTATCAAAAGTAAAGGAGAAAAGAGGAAAAAACAGGCCAATCTTATTAACGCAGGAGCAAAAACTTTCTAAAAAAAGAAAAGGTGCAAATCAAATTCAGCAATGCATAAAAAGATAATCTATCATCACTGAGTTGGATATATTCTGGGAATATAAGTTGATTTAACATTAGAAAATCTATTAATTAAGTTATTTACCACATTAACATATAGAAGGAGAAACAGAGTAGAAAATGAAAATTTGAGAATATACTATTTATTTTATTTTTTATTTGTTTTGTTTTCTTGTCTTTTCTGGGTCACACCCAAGGTATATGGAGGTTTCCAGGCTAGGGGTCTAATCAGAGCTGTAGCTGCCGGCCTACACCAGAGCCACAGCAACGCAGGATCCTTAACCCACTGAGCAAGGCCAGGGATCAAACACACATCATGGTTCCTAGTTGGACTTGTTAACCACTGAGCCATGACGGGACCTCCCTTTTTATTTTTTATATTTTTGCCTACTATTTATTATGATAAAAAACTTTTAGGTACCCAGGAAAATATTCTAAAGTGTATAGAAAACCTGTTTTTGTTTTGGTCATTTGAGGCTTAGCCCATAAAACAAGACAAAGCAAAGAGAAACCTAAGCTGTCATTTAAGTGAGGTTTCAGAGAGGAGTAGAAGCGGGTATTTCTTACACAGACTGTCAATGAACTCTTTTAGCCTCATCTGCATCCCATATCCAGAACTGTGAAGGTCATGAATCTTGGAATCTTTGCCAATTTTGTAATGTAAATTAGTGTTTTCTAGACTTGCCCACTGACGGTTTGGTATTCTGCTTTCTTGGATCTGTGATATTGGTTACCACACATCCAGCTACCATCCAGATTTCAATATCTTCTGTCTCATTCTCTCTGTCCTGAGGGTCTACACCTTCCAGACTCCACTCCAAAATCCCTTTACTGTTGTTTGAGAGGTTCTCGAAGAGCATAAAAGTGAGGGCATGTGTGTTTAATTCTGAACTTCCTATGGGCACACCCTAGGGGAAATAGGTAGTCATTTGGATATTAGATAAATAGTATATTTCCTTGGGAACTGAAGAAAGAACACGCTCTTTTTTTCAGCAGAGCAAATGGTTCCTAGAATCTCTGCCAGTGAACAGCAATCCTGTTAATTGACTTGGCCTCTATGCCAAGTTTATTTAACCTAAGTTGTAGGTATCAGGGACTAAGGTGTGTGGGGGGGTCAAGTCTAACATATAGGCTACAGGGGGTACCACAGTATTGCTCTTTGGGGCCTGGATAAGTGTAGACGTCATCATGAGTGTAGGCTGCAAAAAATGGAAGGTTGACCAGTAGGCTGTGATGCTTTCGTAAGGCATATCAGTAAGGGCAGAGAGCAGTGATTTTCCTGTTCTTTTCTTTCTGAGCCTGAGAAGGAATAATGTAATGACATGTCTTTGAGGTTTCCTCCTTTGCTACTGATGTTTAATATGCACTGTTTGCTACTGCTGTTCTTTTTTGAGTTTTCATATTACACATGTACCTCAAGGTGATTGCTCACAATTGACACAGTTTTAGAAATACTTTTAAATGATGACTTTAAAAGATAATAGTTAAAAGAACTTTACTAATTTAAGCTGCGGATGCTTATCTATAGCTGTACAAAATTACACTCTAATTTTCTTCAAAACTTGTAATTCAGCACAGAATCAAATCTTTCCTTTCATCTTCAGATCCTCTGCCTAGTTTCCAAATCCCCTGAGATCAATCTAATCCTTTAAGATTTTCTTCCCTTTAACTCCTTCCTTCTCAGGATCTCAAATCAGGAAGGAACCGTGGCTCAGAACCTGTCAGTGGGAGTTCTGCTACAAATCCTGGGCAATATTTTAATTATATTAAGCAATTGATCAGGAGGTTAGGATTTTGTTTTTAAATTTATCATGAGGTGGCCCTGGATCTTGGAAAATACCTTAACCCTGCTTTTTCTTCTCTCATGAATAAAAAGAATAGTATTTACAAAGGAAAGGGTACTGATTATAAATATAAGTGTATATAGAAAGATAAAATATAAAGATAGATGTATGTATTACTGTTCCCAGTTCTTGATACTTGAGTACTGAAATGTTATGAAAAAGAATAGAATTCTAAGTTCTAACATGAAAGGGGAAAAAGATCAATGTGAATTATATAAAAGAATATAATTTGACTCTTCTAGAGAGAAATGTAGGGACTCTCTCTATCCAAGAACTCTCTCTATCCAAATAAATGATGTAGGAAAAGTCATCATGAAATACACAAAACAGGCTTAACAGAAAGACTGACAAAAGAGTAAATAAAAATAAAAGGAAGGCTTTCTTTTCCTTTCCTCCTTTGGCTACACTCATGGCATATGGATGTTCCTGGGCCAGGGATCGAATCCAAGCCACAGCTGCAATCTACACCACAGCTATGGCAACGCTGGATCCTTAACGCACTTCACCACAGCAGGAACTCCAAGGATGACATTCTTATCTCAGAGAAATGGGAAGTGAGAAGTATATTTCATAAACAAAATTGTTTTAAATATGCTTCATTAGGGTCTTTTTCAGTGTTCAGAGAAGAATAAGAAATATCATGCTGCTGTTATTTTACCTTTAAAAAAATCATCTGCTTGGAAATTTTCACTGAACCTGTGCTTATCTCTAACATCATACCCACCTGGATGCCTTTTCCAGCTTCCAAAACAAGACTAATTATTCTCCCCTTAAGATCTCATAGGACTTGGAACTTAATGTTCTTGTAACATTTATAGTTAACATTTTTTGAGTTCTCCCCACCCCAAGCTATGAGCTGCTCTAAGAAAAAAAAAATTGTGACTTATTCTTTTAACCCCTGTGCCAAGGTATATAATAGGAATAAAAGGATAGTTTCCTTTTTATCCTTACCCATTAATCATTGGCTTTTTAAGGTAAATAATTAGCTGGACAGTTGTGTAGTTTATTTATAATGTCTATTCACCCTTATTTCAAAGTATATTTATCAGTTCTTTCATTTAACTAAGATATAGTCTCTTCTTAAAATTCTAGTTCTATTGCATCAAGGGCCATGAAATAAAATGGCAATGGTAATTGACTTTCATTTGTTGAATTTCCTCATAAGCAGAGAATTCTTCATTAGTAAATTGCTACGAACAAAGCCAAATGTCCCAGAGTTCCCTTTGTGGTGCAGGGGAAACAAATCTGACTAGGAATCATGAGGTTGTGGGTTTGATCCCTGGCCTTTCTCAGTGGGTTGAGGATCCGGCATTGCGGTGAGCTGTGGTGTAGGCTGCAGACATGGCTCAGGTCCCGAGTTGCTGTGGCTGTGGTGTAGCCGGCAGCTGTAGCTCTGATTCGACCCCTAGACTGGGAACCTCCATATGATGCGGGTGTGGCCATAAAAAGAAAAAAAAAAAGAAAAAAAAGCCAAATGTCCCAATATAATAATTAAAAAGTCACCTCTACTTTACTACAAGTTACTTCCAAATAGGACTTACACAATGACAATGGCCTGTTTCATTGTCAGTTTGAGGTGTGTCTGGTCAGAAAGCTGCAGAGAAAAATCTATGTCTAACTTGCAAGACACAGTTGACTCCTTTATGCCTCAAAAATTGTCTAAATGGGAGGAATAGTAATGAGTTGGGGTTTTTTTTGGTCATGCCCACATCATGTGAAAGTTTCGGGCCAGGGATCAAACCCTCACCACAGCACTGAGAACATCAGATCCTTGACCCGCTGTGCCATCAGAGAACTCCCATGAGTTGTTCTTTTTTAAAACTGCATTTTTTTCCAAGAGAAAGAAGAAAGTAGGTAACACAGAAGCCCCATTAATACAGTGTTAGGATATTGATCTTAAAGTTTCCAGTCTGGTTCCAGTTTCAACACCCCTGTCATTAAGTCTATGCTTTTGTTCATGACATTTAAATCTCACTTAAACAAACAAACAAAAAGATGTAGGACTAGATGACTGACAACTTAGATTTCCAATATTTCTACAGGGTGGCTAAGCTGGAACAAAGCCTTCTCCTATTTCTGTAAACAAAGTGCTTTGGATGGGGTTTAATCCTTCCCCACCCCATGTGGAATTCAAGTCTATACCATGTATAGGTGTAGTATTAGAGGGAAGGTTGGCTGCATCCACAATCACACCCCATTGCCCATGGGGTTGGAAAACCAGTTTTAGCTAATGCTATGGAGTAACTCTGAGCTGGTCACAGGTTAACATTAAAAGGATTAAGACTTGCTTTGACTTGGGCTGACATCCAAACATTAGATGTAATGTGAACAGTTGGAATGCTCAAGAAAATAGAGTAAGTTCAGGGAGACACAAATGGAGTTCAATTGGAACAAGTGGGTGTTAAAGGCACATTGAAGTTATTTTCAACTCAGTTTAGAAATGCCTCATGCACTGGCTAAAAAAAAAAAAAAAGGCAGAGTTGGCATAAATTCTCACCTATGATTACAAACATAAGAAAAATGCTTTGGGTGGAAATGTTCATCTATCAAGGTAAGTATTGTGCCACTGGAAACTTTATTTTAGAGAGATGACTAATCCTGGAGGGTTTTTTGTTTTGGTTTTTTTTTTTTTCCTCTTTAACACATTTTAGCTTCACAGCTAGTACTTAAGAATCAAGAAGACCTGTTAAGTCTCAGGAGACAGGTTTAGTTTTCTCTCAGCATATTTGCCAGAAAATTAACTTACAGGTCTGAGCAGCAGGTTAAGGGTGATTAAAAAGCTTTTTGATGGCTGACAGGGGCTGCACCTCAAGGGATATTTGGTGAGCTATAGGTGATTGATAAGGACCAGGATAGAGTTTCCCATCAAGTATCCATGGATTCCTTTCCACCTACATCTCTGTGCTTGGAAGACCAGCTATATATATTAAGAGTTGTGATGGGGTTGGGAGTTGGCATAGGACTTATTGAAAATGCAAATTTCTGACCCCTGCTCCAGACCTGCTGGACCAGAAAGGTGGTGAGGTGACACCCAGGCAAAGGCAAGTCTCATAATCAACAAGTTTTGAGATGTGCTGCCCTGATTTTCAATATTCTCTAGACTGGCTCATTCATTGTTACTGAAAAAAAAGCTTGCTAACTATGGTTCTACCTTCAGTTGGGTGATGGTTATTACCAACGCTCAAGGTCTTCACTCTGCAAGGTCTAGTAGGTAAGATGAAGATGAGAACAAATCCACGTAAGCTCCTATTCCCTCTGCTGGAAATGCCTCTGTCACCTCTTCACTGTGCGGCTCTAATTTCCTTCCTTTACATCCTCAAGACCCAGTGACTGTATCTTCTAACCCTACCTTGAGTTGAATATATTCTCCTTTGGGCTAATATTTGGACTCATTATTAAATAACCTGTAGAAGTATTGTTACGGCATGACTGAAACTGTCTCCCCTCTATGACTGCTCACTTGATGGCAGGGAGAATTCCTTCTTGTTTGATCCCCACTTCCTAGTAGGGTGCCCGGCACAGAGCCAAAGGCTCAGTAATTTGCGTGTGCTCGTAACGGGATCATGGGATGTGGGGAAATGACTGAATTTTGAAAACAACATCAACTGTGGAGAAACAATGAAATTAAAGTACAAAGAGGATCCCTTTCAAGAGTTAGAGGGACCCCCTTTTGTCTATAGCAGACACAGCACTAGATACTCTGCTAATATCTATCCCTTCTGTGAAAAATTGGAGGGTGACCCTAAGAAGCCCAAGGACTGGAACACATAGAAGCTTGATTTCCTTCTTTTTCACAGTTCTGAGAGCTCAGTAAAGGCAGCCAAATGTCTGCTAGTTAATTCAATGCCTCTAAGAAGATTTACTTTTACTTTCAGCCACTACCTTCTTAAAGTTTCTGATGATTGTATAAAATATGAAGATTGAGTTTCTGATGATTGTGTAAAATACGAAGATTGTGAATTTCCTAATAATCCTCTGATGCACATGAGCTATGTGCAGACATAAAACACATTTCCTGTCGTCCAGATTTGAATGACTCTTGAAGAGCTTCAATTCCAGGTTCTAACCCCATCGTTTTACATATAGGCAGGCTTCACTATCTATAGTCTATATTTTACACTAGTAATCGTCATTCAAATTCTGCTAAATTATTATATGGCAGTGATTCTAAGGTGCACATCCTCCCCCAATTTTCACAAGGCAGAAATCATTCTTAAGACTGATGGTATCTTATTTTTAAAGACATATAGTAGCTTATTCTTATCAGTAGTAACCCCTAAGCAGCTACAAAGAATCTCAAACACTGTATCTAAAGCTTGCCAAATATATAGCAAAACATAGTTAGCACATTAAAGCATTTGCTTACAAGAGAAATTTTTAAAAATTCAACATTTTTCCAGGGACAATATAGGAAATACACTTTACTTCATAAGTGATTCTGCAAAATAGACTACGAAGCTTAATATATGGCTTTAGCTTTTTTTCCTTTCACACCTGAAAGGCCTTTGTGAATTGCATTGTTTCAGAAATTAAAGAATTACTAGAAGTTTTTTTCCAAATAACATGCAGGAAACTTCTCTTTGGGCTGAGGAATGTTGCCCATGTTAGAAGTACTTTAAAGAGGTGTCACCAAGAACTAGGAAGTGAGATGAACTTTGGTGCAGCTACAAGTTAAAATTAATGCATAATGAATGAAAGCATTCATCTGTAGGAGTCACCCATTCAAAGATGGTTTAAGGCATCCTGGCTGGAAAAGTTTGGCAATAGATAAGTTCAATCAAGGTGACTAGAGAGTATTCTCAGAGAGGCTGGACCAGAGCAAACATGGCCAAAGCCAAAGGTTTCCATAACTAGAGGTGAGATGAAAGGATTCTAGAAAAGGGACTCTCCAAAGGCAAAAATTTAGAGACTTTCTCTCTCATGAAACTGACACTCTGAGTCTAGCAGACCCAAATATTTCAATCCTGAAAACGCTATTCCCTTATAGGGGGCAGGAATAATGCACAAGGCTTAACTGTATTTTACAAAACTCAACCCTGCTCTGATTTTCTTCTCACCAAGAAAACTGATATATTACCATATTTTAAAAAAATATCAATAAGACACTCTATTAACTTAATAACGGGTTTTCAGGAAAAAAAATAATGCACATATCAATGTTAGTACAACACCTCTGATTTAAGAAGCATTGAAAATAGGCAACTAGAATGAGAGGTGGTGAGCAGAGATTGCTACGTGCTTTCTCCTACATCCATTTTCTCTTTTCTGCCTAGCAGCAAAATACTGCATTAAATGATTAAAATTTTAAAACTCTTTGGTACCAGTTATGACCATAAATTTTAGTAAATGTGATATAAGTTGAAGTCCAGTGAAGATTTGGTTCCCTTTTGCTTTCCTTCCTCCCTCTTTTGTGCTCTCTGGAATATGGAAGTGATGACAAGCATTTTAGCATCTTGGGATTTCAAACAATTTTGAAGTTGGGAGCCACATACTGAAAGTGGTGGAACAGATGCATAAGAGAGAGGGTCCCTGCTGATCCCAGAGGCTACACCAGTGCTGGACTGTGTACTGTCAGATTTTGTTACAGTGAAAGACATACATTTCTATCTCAGGTAGATATCTGTATCCAAACCCATCCTAACTGGTGATAGTTTTGCCTCCCCAGTACCAAGGAGGGGCGTCTAGGAGAGTGGACATATCTATGAAAGTCACTAGAAAGGAGCATCTCTTATAGTAGAAGAAAACATTGTTCTCTGGTTTGTGCATTAGTTTCTCTGACTCTATTATTATAACAGTTCCATCATTTCTTTGGCTCCCTGGAAAGAAATGGACTTGGGAGTTTTGCAAAACTGAGGGGACTCTACGAGATCTTGCCTAATTGGTTAACTGGCCTCTCTTTCCCTTTCATCTCTGTATTACCAAATACTCCAAATTTGTACAGTTGCTCCTATTATATTCATATGTAGAAGTCTATATATGTTTGGTATGTAAATTTCCATTCTTAAAGAATAAAACAGATTATAACTTATTTTTCATCATAGGAAGCCCAAACCTACAGAATTCTTTTTTGTTTTTGTTCTTTTTTATGGCCACACCTGCAGCATATGGGACCTGCAACTGAGGCCTATGCCACAGCCATGGTGACACCAGATTGGAGCCATATCTGCAAGCTATGCTGTGGCGTGTGGTGATGTTGATCTCTAACCCATTGAGCAAGACCAGGGATTGAACCTGCATCCTCACAGAGACAACACTGGGTTCTTAACCCACTGAGCCACAATGAGAATTCCCAGAATTCAAAGATAAGAAGTCATTCACTGACTTAAACAGTACTTGGCATATAGTTGCTACATGAATCAGTTTATGCTGTGTAACAATCCATATTAATACTTAGTGGCTTTCAAAAACAAGTGCTTAAGACATACAGATGGCCAAAAAACATACAAAAAAAGTTCAACATCACAATTTTTTAGAGAAATGCAAATCAAAACTACTATGAAGTACCATCTTACACCAGTCAGAATGGCCATCATCAAAGAGCCTACAAAAAAAATAAATGTTGGAGAGGGTGTGGAGAAAAGGGCACCCCATTACACTGTTGGTGGGAATGTAAATTGGTGCAAACACCATGGAGAACAGTATGGAGATTCCTCAAAAAACTAAATATACAATTACCATTTGATCCAGCAACCCCACTCTTGGGCATCTATCCAGAGAAATCGAGGACTCAAAAATATACATATACTCCAATGTTCATTGTAGCACTATATACAATAGCCAAGACATGAAAGCAACCTAAATGTCTGTCCACAGAGGAGTGGATAACGAAGATGTGGTACATTTACACAATGGAATATTATTTAGCCATAAAAAGGAATGAAATAATGGTATTTGCAGCAGCATGGATGGACCAAGAAATTATCATGCTAAGGGAAGTTAGTCAGACAGTGAGGCACCAACTTCATATGCTATCACTTACATGTGGATTCTAAAAAAAAAAAGGATACAAAAAAACTCTTTGCAGGACAGACAATGACTCACAGACTGAAAAACTTATGGTTTCCAGAGGAGACAGGTTGGGGTGTTGGGGGGATGAGCTGGGGATTTGAGATGGAAATGCTATAAAATTGGATTTTGATGATCATTGTACATTTACAAATGTAATAAAATTCATTGAGTAGGGAGGCAAGATGGCAGAAGAGTAGGGGAACAGCTCGCCTCTCCCACAAACACAACAAAAAAACACATCTACATGTTAAACGACTTGCACAGAACAGCAACTGAATGCTGGCAGAAGAACTTTAACCTCCAAAAACAGCAAGAATTTTGGGATATAACTGGGTAAAACAAGAGAAAAGAGGAGAGTGAGAGAAGGGGAATCAGGACTGGACTGGCTCTCCCAAAAGGGAACTGTGAAGGAGAAAGGGAACCCATACCCTAGAAAGTCACCCAATTGTTGGAAAGATCATCTGAGTGGAAGGGATCTCCAGACACCAAGAAAAGTACAGCAGTAGGTCTGAGATCTGAAAAGCAGAGTGAGAGCCGAACAGATCATCTGAACTACTGGCATAGTCACCAAAAACCAAGGTGCTAGGGTGGGGGCTGGGCACCAAGACCTAGGCTCTGGAGGTTATTCCAAGGGAGTGGGCTGGGGTTGGCAGTGTGGAGACAGCCTGAGGGATTAGGAAGTGGTGCGTCGTGGGTGGAGGGAGCAATATGCTAAGGGCTGAGGTGTGGAAAGCCACAACAAAGGGAACCTGGAAGAAGATCTAGACCTGCAGGAGAGACAAGGCACCAGTGTTGGAGAGGTGAGAGGAGGAGGGGTGGGCCTCCATGGAATACTCCTTGTGCCCCAGCAAGCTCACTTGCCTGCCAGCTAGCAGAGAGTAGTGCTTCCCAGTGCATCCCCCGCCCCCCCGACCATGTGTGCACCTGACCTGAGGCCACCTACCATCCCAGAGAGCTGGCCTCACCACTCTTGGGAAGCTGACCACTTCAGGGGCTTTCCCCACCCTGGCATGCCTGCCTGCCCTCTGGAGGGGATATACTCCTGGGGAGCAGCCACCCAACACTCCCTGCCCCCTGGAAGAGCTCCTCAGCCCAGAAACACTGGGGCAAGCTCTGCCTGGCCATGGGAAGGTTGCCTCCATTGTGGGGCAGTCCTACCAGTCCCAACCACCCTCGGGAAGTGCTACTTTGTCCTGGAGTGAATGGGCTAGCCCCGCCTGCCCTTGGGAAGCACTGCACTCCAGCAGAGCAAGCCACCTAGCACTGCCCACCCTCGGGAAGAGCTCCACAGTGCAGGAGTACCAGGGCAAACCCTGCCCAGCCACAGGAAGTGAGCCACCACCATTGTGTAGTCCTGCCAGTCCTGCCCACCCTCAGGAAGTCCTCCTTTGCTTCAGAGTGACCCTGGTAGCCCCGCCCATCCTTGGCAATGCCCCGCTGCCTCAAAGAAGGCTGGCCAACACTGCCAGCCCTCGGGAAACACACCACTGCAGGGCCAGGGCAAAACCTACCCAGCCACAGGGAGTGCACCTCCACCATGAAAAAGAAAATAACAAGCAAGATGAAGAAGCTCAGAAACCATTCCTAGTTAAACCAATAGGAGAACTCACCTAAAGCAGTCAACAATGAAACAGACCTCTGCAGTCTGACAGACTTGGAGTTCAAAAGGGAGAGAGTGAAGACACTGAAAGGAATTAAGACAAGATATGAACAGTAATGCAGACTCCCTCAGAAAGGAACTAGAAAATATAAGGAGGAGCCAAGAAAAACTAGAAAATCCATTTGCAGAGATACAAACTGAGCTAAGGGCAATAAAAACCAGAATGAATAATGCAGAAGAATGAATTAGTGATGTGGAAGATAGAATAATGGAAATAACCCAAACAGGACAACAGACAGAAAACCAAATGGAAAAACATAAAAGCAATATAAGAGACCCACGGGATAATATAAAACTGGCCAATCTATACATAATAGGAATTCCAGAAGGAGAAGAAAAAGATAAGGAGATGGAAAACACATTTGAAGAAATTATTGCTGGAAACTTCCCAAATCTAAAGGATACTGATTTCAAGATACAGAAAGCACAGAGGGCCCCAAACAAGTTGAACCCAAATAGACCCATGCCAAGACACATTATAATAAAAATGGCAAAAGTTAATGATAAAGAGAGGATCCTAAAGGCAGCAAGAGAAAAGCAAAGTGTCAATTATAAGGGAACCCCCATAAGGCTATCAACTGATTTCTCTACAGAAACTCTACAGGCCAGGAGGGAATGGCAAGGGATATTTAAAGCACTGAAAGGAAAAAATATGCAACCTAGAATACTCTATCCAGCAAGAATATCATTTAAAATAGAAGGGGAAATAACATTTTTTTCCAATAAACAAAAGCTAAAAGAATACAGCAATATAAAACCCATTCTAAAAAAAAATGTTGAAAGGGCCTCTGTAAATCAAAAAGAAAAAAAAAAAAAAAGAGGAAGAACTAGGATGGAGGAAACCACAATCAGAGAGAAGTCACTCAAATAAGCCAGCATACAGATCTAATCATGAACATGTTTAAAACAAAATAAAATTAAAAAGAAAAAAAAGAGACATAAAAATCATAAAATGTGGGTAAGGGAAGTAAGGAAATAAATAGATTCTTTTTAAAATTTTATTATGGTAATGAAGTGTTTGAACCTATAGGACTATCAGGCTAAAACACACAATTATAGGAAGGGGTTAACATACTTAAAAAACAGGGCAACCACAAATCAAAACCAAACATTACATTCACAAAAAATGAAAAGAAAACCACTGAAGCAGAAAATAATTGGAGACCATCCAACCAAAAAAAGAAGGAAGAATGGAGAATCATAGAATTAACTGGAAAACGAGGTTTAAAATGACAATAAATAATCTTCTATCAATTGTCACCTTAAATGTCAATGTACCGAATGCTCCAATCAAAAGATACAGAGTGGCTGATTGGATAAAAAAGCAAAAACCTTCAATCTGCTGCCTACAAGAAACTCACCTTAGGACAAAAGACACATATATAATTGAGAGTGAGGGGGTGGGAAAAAATATTTCATGGCAATGGATATGACAGGAAATCGGGAGATGCAATACTCATATCAGACAAAACAGACTTTAAAACGAAGGCCATAAAGAAAGACAAAGAAGGACACTATTTAATGGTTAAAGGATCCATTCAAGAAGAGTATATTACTATTGTCAACACATATGTCCCAAATATAGGAGCACCCAGATACATACAACAAGTAGTAACAGATATAAAGGGAGAAATTGATGGGAATACAATCATAGTAGGAGACTTTAACACCCAACTCACATCAATGGACAGATCCTCTAGACAGAAAACCAAATAAAGCAACAGAGATCCTAAAGGAAACAATAGAAAAGTTATACTTAATTGACATCTTCAGGACACTACATCCAAAAAAATCAGAATACACATTCTTCTCAAGTGCACGTGGAACATTCTCAAGAATTGATCACATATTGGGGAACAAAGCTAACCTCAACAAATATAGGAGCATAGAAATTATTTTAAGTATCTTCTCTGACCAAATGGTATGAAACAAGAAATCAACCACAGGAAAAGAAATGAGAAAAACCTAATAGATGGAGACTAAACAACATGCTACTAAAAACCCAATGGGTCAATGAGGAAATCAAGAAGGAAATTTAAAAATACCTTGAGACAAATGATAATGAAGACACAACCTCTCAAAATCTATGGGATGCCACAAAAACAGTGCTCAGAGGGAAATTCATAGGCCTTCCTCAAAAAAGAAGAAAAATCTCAAATGGACAACTTAACCCACCACCTAAATGCATTAGAAAAAGAACAAAAAAACCCTAAAGTCAGCAGAAATAAGGAAATCATAAAGATCAAAGAGGAAATCAATAAAATAGAGATTCAAAAAACAATAGAGAAAATTAATAAAACCAAGAGCTTGTTCTTTGAAAAGGTAAACAAAATTGACAAACCCTTGGCTAGACTCACTAAGAAGAGGAGAGAAAGAACCCAAATAAACAAAATAAGAAATGAAAAAGGAGAAATCACAACGGATACTGCAGAAATACAAAAAACCATAAGAGAATTCTATGAACAATTATATGCCAACAAATTTGACAATCTGGAAGAAATGGACAACTTTCTAGAATCTTACAGCCTGCCAAAACTGAATCAAAAAGAAATAGATCAAGTGATGAGACCGATCACTAGAAATGAAATTGAAGATGTCATAAAAACACTCCCTACAAATAAAAGCCCAGGACCAGGTGGCTTCACAGGCAAATTTGATCAAACATACAAAGAGGCTCTGGTGCCCATCCTCCTTAAACTTTTTCAAAAGTTTGAAGAAGAAGGAACACTCCCTAAGACATTCTATGATGCCACCATCACTGTAATTCCAAAACCAGACAAAGATAACACCAAAAAGGAAAACTATCGGCAAATATCTTTGATGAATATAGATGTGAAAATTCTCAACAAAATTCTAGCCAATTTAATCCAACAACATATCAAAAAGATCATACACCATGACCAGGTGGGATTCATCCCAGGTTCACAAGGATGGTTCAACATATGCAAATCAATAAACGTCATACACCACATTAACAAAAGAAAAGCCAAAAACCATGTGATCATCTAAATAGACGCAGAAAAAGCATTTGACAAAGTCCAAAACCCATTTATGATAAAAACTCTCACCAAAGTGGGTATACAGGGAACATTCCTTAACATAATCAAAGCCATTTATGACAAACCCACAGCAAATGTAATACTCAATGGAGAAAAACTGAAAGCCTTCTCATTCAAATCTGGAACAAGACAGGGATGGCCACTCTCACCACTGCTATTCAACATAGTTTTGGAAGTCCTAGCCACAGCAATCAGACAAACAAAAAAAGTAAGAGGCATCCAAACAGGAAAAGAAGAGGTAAAATTGTCACTGTATGCAGATGACATGATATATAGATATAGAAAACCCTAAGGATTCAACCCAAAAACTACTTGAACTGATTAACAAATTCAGCAAAGTAGCAGGATATAAGATTAACATTCAGAAATCAGTCACATTTCTGTATCCTAAAAATGAAATATTAGAAAAGGAATACAAAAATACGATACCTTTTAAAATTGCACCCCCCAAAATCAAATACCTGGGAATACACCAGACCAAGGAGGTAAAGGATTTATATGCTGAGAACTATAAAACATTAATCAAGGAAATTAAAGAAGATGTAAAGAAATGGAAAGATATTCCATGCTCCTGGACTGGAAAAATTAATAATGTAAACATGGCCATATTACCCAAAGCAATCTATAGATTCAATGCAATCCCTATCAAATTACCCATGACATTTTTCACAGAACCAGAACAAAAAATCCAAAAATTTATAGGGAACCACAAAAGACCCAGAATTGCCAAAGCTATCCTGAGGAACAAAAACCAAGCAGGAGGCATAACTCTTCCAGACTTCAAGCAATATTACAAAGCCATGGTCATCAAAACAGTGTGGTATTGGTACCAACACAGACAGACAGACCAATGGAACAGAAGAGAGAACCCAGAAATAAACCCTGACACCTATGATCAATTAATCATTGACAAAGGAGGCAAGAGCATAAAGTGGGAAAAAGACAATCTTTTCAGCAAGCATTGCTGGGAAACCTGGACAGCTACATGCAAATCAATGAAGCTAGAACACACCCTCACACCATGCACAAAAATAAACTCAAAATGGCTGAAAGACTTACATATAAGACAAGACACCATCAAACTCCTAGAAGAGAACATGGGCAAAACATTCTCTGACATCAGCTGTACAAATGTTTCCTCAGGTCAGTCTCCCAAGGCAACAGAAATAAAAACAAAAAGAAACCAATGGGACTTAATCAAACTGGCAAGCTTTTGCACAGCAAAGTGAACCATAAAAAAAAAAAAAGACAACCTGTGGAATGGGAGAAAATAGTTTCAAATGATGCAAACAACAAGGGCTTAATCTCTAAAATATACAAGCAACATATACAACTCAAGAGCAAAAAAGCCAACAACCCAATGGAAAAATGGGCAAAAGACCTGAACAGACATTTCTCCAAGGAAGATGTACAGATGGCCAACAAGCACATGAAAAAATGCTCAACAACACTGATTATTAGAGAAATGCTAATCAAAACTACAATGAGGTACCACCTCACACCAGTCAGAATGGCCATCATTAATAAGTCCACAAATAACAAGTGCTGGAGGGGGTGTGGAGAAAAGGGAACCTCCTGCACTGTTGGTGGGAATGTAAGCTGGTACGACCATATGGAGAACAGTATGGGGGTACCTTAGAAATCTATACAAAGAACTATATATCTGGACAAAACTTTCCTTAAAAAAGACACATGCACCTGCATGTTCATTGCAGCTCTATTCACAATAGCCAAGACATGGAAACAACCCAAATGTCCATCGACAGATGATTGGATTAGGAAGATGTGGTATATATACACAATGGAACACTACTCAGCCATAAAAAAGAATGACATAATGCCATTTGCAGCAACATTAATGGAACTAGAGACTCTCATACTGAGTGAAATAAGTCAGAAAGACAAAGACAAATACCATATGATATCACTTATTACTGGAATCTAATATATAGCACAAATGAACATTTCCACAGAAAAGAAAATCATGGTCTTGGAGAATAGATTTGTGACTGTCTGGAGGGAGAGGGAGGGGGTGGGAGGGATTGGGAGGTTGGGGTTAACGGATGCAAACTATTGCTCTTGGAATGGATTTACAATGAGATACTGCTGTGTAGCACTTAGAACTAAGTCTAGATACTTATATTGCAACACGACAATGGGAGGAAAAATTATGTATACATTATGTGTAACCTGGTCCCCATGCTATACAGTGGAAAAAAATAGATAAAAAAAAAATAAAATAAAATAAAATTCATTGAGTTAAAAAATATCAAAATAAATTCTCGTGAGAGGAAAAAAAACACAAAAACAAGCATTTATTTTTTCACACATTGGTGGGTTGGCTGGGTGTCAGCTGATTTTGGCTGGGCTTGGCTGGAAGCCATAGTTTTGGTCTAGGGCTGCTTGGAGGACCTCTCATCCTTGGATCAGACTCTAACACTGAATTGATTTTACTCACACTTCTGATACCAAATGCAGGGGATTTCTCCACTATAATCACTGCTCGTCAACTCTCCAGCTGGGCATCCTACAATTCAGCAATTCAAATCTGTTCTGACACTGATCACCCAGACTTAGCACAGACCCCACAGGCCCACAAGACTGTCCCCACAGGTGGCCACTTGGACATCTGACCAAATGGCAATATATATGGGGATCCCTCAACCCCCTCCTCAGTTTTGTTAGTCTGGCTCACAAAACTCAGGGAAACAATCTTTTAGGTTATATCTACAGGATACAACTCAAGAACAACCAAATAGGAAAAGCATAAGGTATAGGACAAGGTGTGGTGGGCAGTGCAGAGTCTCTGTGCCCTCTCCAGGTGTGCCACCTTTCCAGCACCTCAGTGCAATAATCAACTCAAAAACTCACTGAACTCCATAACAGATTTATGGAGGTTCTATTAGAAAGTCATGAGTGAGTAAATCATTGGCCATTGGTGATTCACTCAAACTCTAGCCTTGCCCCCTTCCCTAGGGGTCAGGAAGTAAGGATGAAAGTTCCAGCTCTCTAATCATTCCTGGCTTTGTTCTTCCTGGTGACCAGCACCCTAAAGCTACTGAGGAGCCCTCTAGGCTAAATGTCACCTTATTAGCATAAACCCAGGGTGCTGGAAAGGGGATTGTTATGATCGGTAAAAGATGTTCCTATCCCTCTATCAGGAAATTCCAAGCATTTAGAAGCTTTGCGTCTGAAACTGAGGACAAATATCAAATGGAAACTTATCCTATAAACTAAAGCACATTTTTCTCCTCACAAAGTCAGGGGCAGAAGCCCACATCAAGCCTTTGTGGATATCCATCTACCAAAACCCCACTGGTTAAAGCAAGTCATGTGTCCAGTCAGGAGGCAAGGAAGTGCACTCTACCCACAAGAGCCCACACCAAAGGCTTGGATGTATAATCCTAGCACAGGAGGTAAAGAGCTGAGCATGACGATTCACTCTCCCAAGCTCTCAGTAAAAAAATCTGTGATACCAATGAATGAATATGGTGGCAATTAAGAGTTGAAATGTGTTGGACCAGTCCAATTGAATTAGGCACTGCAAGTGCCCAAGAAATACCAGGTGATGGGTATGGAAATACTGAGAACTGTAAATGTGGAGGTAATTCCCACAATGCCACATTCAGATAGTTATGGTGTATTTATCAGGACCCAGGGGGAATGACAAGGTGAGCAACTGGAGATGAAGGAGACCATTCTAGAGTCAACAGGGTGCAACAAAGCCAAGAGAGTAACTAAGTGATGACTTGTGGGTCTCCAGTGAACCTGGGACCCTCTCTTCATCAAAACTTCATCCTTACTTCTCGAGAAATATTTTTCCTTGTGGAAATACATCTCTGATTTTTACGATACTCAAAAACTTGATTCACTTTATGGAAATGCACTTTGGCTGAATGGATCTACCTCCCTTTGAAATCGCTGAATAACTTCTGAACCAGACAGAAAATTGAGTCTCCCTGAGTGTTTAGATAACATCCAGAGGATGATTTAAGCACTGGGAAGAATAGAGCTCTAAGAATAATCACCACTGGCAGAGAGGAAACACACCATTCTGATGGAGAACGCAAGCCCTGGAACCATTTATCTTGGGTTCAAATGCCAGTGCAATCACTTTACAAAAAGGGGGTCATAGTAACAATACCTACTTATAAGCTGTTAATGAGAACTTGATAAATTACACAGAAGGGGATTAGAAATAATAAGGATTTAATACTCATTAACAATTACAGGCAGCCGTTTCTGTCGTCTTAGCCCTTGGTAAACCAGAGGAGCAGGTAACATTGAAGAATTAATGTCACATACCAAGAGAGACAAATACTCAATATTATCACTTACATGTGCAATCTAAAAAATAATCCAAACAAATGTATATAACAAAACAGAGACAGACACACAGAACAAACAAGAGAGAAAAAGGAAGGGAAGAAAAGCAAGCTAAGGGTAGGGGTTTAGGAGATAAAAACTACTGTATATAAAGTAAAAAAACAACAAGATTCTAGAGCACCAGGATATATATAGCCATCATATATATAGATATATATTTTGCTTTTTAGGGCCACACCCAAGGCTTATGGAAGCTCCCAGGCTATGGGTTGAATCTGAGCTACAGCTTCCAGCCTACACCACAGCCACAGCAACACAGGATGGAACCTCATCTGTGACCTATACCACAGCTCACAGAAATGCTGGGTCTTTGCCCCACTGAGAGAGGCCAGGGATCAAATCCACGTCCTCATGGGTACTTATCAGGTTTGTTTCCACTGTGCTACAATAGGAACTCTGCCATTATTTTGTAATAACTTTAAAGGTGCACAAATTATAAAAATATTGAATCACCGTGCTGTATATCTGAAACTAATATAGCACTATAAGTCACCTGTTTTTCAATTAAAAAGAGAATCAAGAGTTCCCATTGAGGCTCAGTGGGTTAAGAACCTGACATAGTGCCTGTGAGGATGTATACAAATGAATGAATGAAAGCATTCCCTATCTTTCCCTCTCTTAATTGCTGTAGAGGAAGTAAAAATTCTGGAAATAGGCAACATGTTAACCCACGCAATCCAGTTTTAGTTTTAATTAAACTGCAAAATGTTTTTGAAAGCCTCGTATTTTCATGCTGACAAGAATACAAAGATATACTAGGGCTTTTGTATGACAAAAAAGAAAAAGATGAGAAAATTATGTAGAGGCTTTTGTACTCTATATGAGAAGATTTAAACATAAGCTACAGAGTTCCCATTGAGGCTCAGTGGTAATGTACCCAACTAGTATCCATGAGGATGCGGGTTCAACCCCCGGCCTCTCTCAGTGGGTTAAGTTCTGGCATCACCCTGAGCTGTGGTGTAGGTCACAGACATGGCTTGGATCCCAAGTGTCTGTGGCTGTGCTGTAGGCCGGCAGCTGCAGTTCCAATACAACCCCTAGCCTGGGAACCTCCACATGCTGTGGCTGTGGCCCTAAAAAGACAAAAATAAATAAATATAAACACATACAGACATAAATAAATGTTAGCTACAATATTGTTATTAAAGCAATGTCCCATGTTGTAGAGTTCATGATCTAATGGGGCATAGAGATTTCTTAAAAACTTTATACTGGGAAGGCAACCATGTGTATATAAACAAATTTTACAGGACTTAGGGGGGAGAACAGAGTTAATTTATTTAGAAAAATTTGGGAGAGCTTCTTAGAGGTAACATTCAGACTGTTTTACAGAAATAGTAAAAATGTATGCTGATACTCAGTGTGCTTTTTTTTTTCATTTGCTTGTTTTCATATTATTTCATCAATATCAGTTTTCAAAAGTACCCAATCAAGAGAAACAATGAATTGTTCTCTAAGTCACTTTTTGTAAAACTGCCAAGTCGATTACCTTTGGAAGTTTCCTTCCCACAAGAGAAAACTAGAATATTAAGAGTGTGTGTTTATGTTCATTCTGAAAATATTTCTAGTCTATGGTCATACCACCCCAGATGTGCCCCATCTCGTCTGAAAATATTTCCAGACAGTTGGAACAAAATGATACAAGTATATGTATATCTATATATGTATATTGCGTGTCTATATACATCTTTGCCAAAGCCGACCTCCCCACAGGAGAAGCATTTCAACCAATATGAGACATTAATTCTTTTTTTTTTTTTTCCTTTTTAGGGCCATAGTTGCTGCATATGGAAGTTCCCAGACTAGGAGTCGAATCAGAGCTACAGCTGCAGGCCTACACCACAGCCACAGCAACACTGGATCTGAGCTGTGCCTGCAACTTACACTGCAGCTTGCAGGAATACAATATATTCCTAAGATTAAAAAAAAAAAAACTAAAAGTATTCATTTGATCATTCAAATTGTGTATAACAACAATATCTAAACAAAGCAGGTTTTACCAAAGCAACCTACAGATTCAATGCAATCCCTATAAAATTATCCATGATATTTCTCACAGAACTAGAACAAACAATCCAAAAATTTATATGGAACCATAAAAGACCCAGAATTGCCAAAGAAATCCTGAGGAACAAAACACAAGCAGGAGGCATAACTCTCCCAGACTTCAGGCAATATTACAGAGCCACAGTAATCAAGACAGTGTGGTACTGGTACCAAAAGAGAGATACAGAATAGAGAACCCAGAAATAAACCCAGACACCTAAAGTCAATTAATCTTCAACAAAGGAGGCAAGAATACAAAGTGGGAAAAAGTCTCTTCAGCAAGTAGTTCTGGGAAAACTGGACAGCTACATGTACATCAATGAAAGTAGAACACACCCTCACAGCATGCACAAAAATAAACTCAAATTGGCTTAAAGACTTATACATAAGACAAGACACCATCAAACTCCTAGAAGGGAACATAGGCAAAACATTCTCTGACATCAACTGTACAAATGCTTTCTTAGGTCAGTCTCCCAAGGCAACAGAAATAAAAACAAAAATAAACCAATGGGACCTAATCAAACTGACAAGCTTTTGCACAGCAAAGGAAACCACCAAAAAAACACCAAAAAACAAAAAGACAACCTGTGGAATGGGAGAAAATAGTTTCAAATGATGCTTAATCTCTAGAATATGCAAGCAACTTCTACAACTCAACAGAAAATAAAACAAACAATTCAATTGAAAAATGGGCAAAAGACCTGAGGAGACATTTCTCCAAAGAAGATATACAGATGACCAACAAGCATATGAAAAAATGTTCAACATCACTGATTATTAGAGAAATAATCAAAACTACAATGAGATACCACCTCACACCAATCAGAATGGCCATCATTATTAAGTCCACAAGTAACAAATGCTGGAGAGGGTGTGGAGAAAAGGGAACACTCCTACGTTGTTGGTGGGAATGTAAATTGGTACAACCACAATGGAAAACAGTATGGAGTGGAGGTACCTCAGAAAACTAAATACAGAACTACCATAAGACCCAGCAATCCAACTCTTGGGCATGTATCTAGACAAAACATTCCTTGAAAAAGACACATGCTCCTGTACGTTCATTGCAGCACTATTCACAATAGCCAAGACATGGAAACAACCTAAATGTCCACCAACTGATGAATGGATTAAGAAGATGTGGTATATATACACAATGGAACACTACTCAGCCATAAAAAAGAACAAAATAATGCCATTTGCAGCAACATGGATGGAACTAAAGACTCTCATACTAAGTGAAATAAGTCAGAAAGGGTAAGACAAATACCATATGATATCACTTATATCTGGAATCTAATATATGGCACAAATCTTTCCACAGAAAAGAAACTCATGGACTTGGAGAACAGACTTATGGTTGCCAAAGGAAAGGGTGAGGGAGTGGGATGGACTGGGAATCTGGAGTTAATAGATGCCAGCTATTGAATTTGGAATGGATAAGCAATGAGATCCCGTTGTATAGCACAGGGAACTATATCTAGTCACTTGTGATGGAACATGATGGAGGGTAATGTGAGAAAAAGAATGTATATATGTATGTGTGACTGGGTCACTTTGCTATACAGTAGAAAATTGACAGAATACTGTAAACCGGTTATAATGGAAGAAATAAAAATCATTACAAAAAAATCTAGGAACAAAGCAGGTTTTAAATATGTATTTGTTTATGAATGAATAAGGTCAGAACAGCCCTTCTCTTCCCTGCTCCTTTTTGATTGTGGTCAGCACTGCTTAAGCTTCACATCCCATGTGGACATTAGGAGAAAAATAGAGTTAAACCAGCTTTCAAGAGAATAATTCTTTTTTTTTTTTTTTTGTCTTTTTAGGGCTGCACCGCAACATATGGTAGTGTCCAGGCTAGGGGTTGAATCAGAGCTATAACTGCCAGATATGTCATAGCCACAGCAGCACCAGATCCAAGCTGCGTCTGTGACCTACACCACAGCTCAGGGCAACACTAGACCTTAACCCACTTAGAGGGGTCAGGGATGGAACCCGCATCTTCATGGATACTAGTTGGATTCATTTCTGCTGAGCCACAAGAGGAACTCCAAGAGAGTAATTCTTTTGGTAAACTAGGACCAGGTCATTTTCCCCATTCAGTGCTTTTTCTTTTAGAAAGCACAGCTTCCTATAGCCCTTTGGGGCTCATTCAAATTCAGACATTTCTCTACTGAAAAATGAACTAAAGCTATCAACCAACATTTCACTACACAGATATTCTTCAATCACTAGCAACCACTGCTGAATTATAATCTCATACGATAACTATCATAACAAATACTGTCTCATGCATTATCCACTCGAAGTCATCTGGTTTCTCTGCTAAGACTCTTGTATTTTCACGAGCATTTTAAAAATCACTCACAACTCACTTCACCTTTTATTTAGTTCTTTAAGTCAGCTGTAAGCAGATTCCATGCTATATCAAAAGTCATTTCTTATTTTTACTGGACTTGAATTGCCAGTGCCTGTCTGGACATAAAGACCATTCCAAAGAGATGGAATAAGATGGAGACTAATATCCAGAACTCAATTTTTTTCTTATTAAAAGCAAAACTTGAGAAGAGCCCTGATCCTAAATATTATCATGAGAGGTCAGACCTCTGGAAAAAGAATAAAAACAGAACAGAGTTGAGTACCAGAGCAATGAGTTAAGAAAAGATGGATAAGGAGTTCCCATTGTGGCTCAGTGGGGTAAGAACTTGACCAGTATCCATGAGGATGCATGCAGCTCCCTGGCCTCACCCAGTGGGTTAAGGATCCAGCGTTGCCACAGCTTAGGTGTAGGTCACAGACACAGCTCGGATCAGGTGTTGCTGTGGCTGTGGGGTAGGCCCCAGCTGCAGCTCCGATTCAACTCCAGGTCTGGGAACTTCCATATGTCACATGCCATGTGCCACAGCTGTGGCCCTAAAAAAGGAAAAAAAAAAAAGATAAGATGGATGGTATTTCCATGCAGAGGATATGCAAGAAGAATACAGAAGAAAATAAGTGGTCCTGGAATTCCACTTGCAACTCAGGCTTTTTTTCCTGGGGGCAATGAAGATATATTAAATAAAAGTGCAACTCTGCTGGGAACAGTGATTCTGTTCCCAGCAGCCCTCGACAATGGGCCAGCCCCAGGTTAGAGGTTGAAGGTAACAGTGAAAGGACAGAGTCATGCTCACAGCCTGCAGTGGAGTATATACACAACTCAGTATTACAGAAACCAGGATGGCAGAAATGCCCACATGCAGGAAACAGAACACATTTTCTAAAGTGCTTTGGCATTCTTGAGGTTGCCGGTTCAATCCCTGGCCCTGCTAAGTGGTTTAAGGATCCAGCATTGCCCTGAGCTGTGGTGCAGGTTGAAGTCACAGCTCTGATCTGGCGTTGCTATGGCTGTGGCGTAGGCCCCAGTGGCTACAGCTACAATTCAACCCCTAGCCGGGAAACTTCCATATGCCTAAAAAAGACAGACAGGCAGACAGGCAGGAAGGAAGAAAGAAAGAAAAGAAGAGAAAAAGAAAGAAGGAAAGGGTGAACTTTGGGAGCACAAGAGTGGGGGTTATTCCTGGAAATAAAAGGGGATAAGGAAATTCATCATGTAAGAATTAATTTTCCATTTGGGCCTTCAAATGAATAGGAATTCCTTCAGTAGAAAAAGGAGGGAAAGTGCTCACCAGCTGGAAGAACCAGTTAAGAGGCAGGAAAATGATACAAGGAGGCAACAAATTGAAAAGACCTTAGCAGAGAAATTCAATGGGGCTTAACTCCTGGGCCATGGAAGGTAAAGAGGAAGGAGAAGGTGAAACTAGGAAGACAGCTTAGACTTTTCCAGAGCCTTGGATGGACAGTGGAGTTGCAAGAAGATATGCTCACTGGGAAATGGAAAAACAGGAAGAAATGAGGGCCTTGAAAAGAGGGGCATAGTGGACGGAGCTGCACACTCAGAGAAATGTCATATCAGCACAAAAGCAACAGGTGACTCAAACATATCAAAAAGGGCAGCTTTTTTTTTTTTTTTTTTTTGCTTTTTAGGACCGCACTTATAGTATCTGCAAGTACCCAGACTAGGGGTCGAATTGGAACTGTACCTGCCAGCCTACACCACAGCCACAGCCACATGGGATCTGAGCCGAGTCTGTGATCTACCCCACAGCTCACAGCAACACCGTATCCTTAGGCCACTGAGTGAGGTCAGGGATCAAACCTGAATCCTCATGGACACTAGTCAGATTTGTCACCACTGAGCCACGATGGGAACTCCAGAGTAGCATGTTTAAAACTCTGGAAGCACTTTAATGCTAATTGACAGATTGCCGTTCCAGCAGTTTAACGGATTTCCATGATTCATGAAGGACATCAACTTCAGAGGGCGGAGATCAAGGGGGGTGTGCTTTACCACCACAGAGCCCAAGTGTCTAATATCCAAAATAAGATGACTGAGCACCTCCCACCCTCCTGGGACACAAATGCCCATTTCCCCTCCTCATTACTGATCTCTAGGGATCTGTGCTTCCATCAGCCTTCCTTGAAGGAGAAAGAAAATGTCTAATTAATCTGCCAGTGCCCAGGGCAGGCTTCCACCATGGAAGGGAAGCCCTCTCAGAGGCCTGAAACCAGCCAAGGTTTCACAGCCCCTCACTCACACAGGCCCTTTCCAGGGCCTCTACCCCTCCTGCACTGCTTCTCTGAGTGTGGTTTCTCCATGCCTGGGAAGGAAGCAACAGCTTCCTGCGTGTCCAGTTGGTTGCTGTGCCACAACACGACAGAACTGGGCTCCTCACAGCTCCATAGTGACAGCAGTGGAGGCTCGTGGCAGAATAAATGCCTGAAGTAGACTGCCAGCATCTCAGACGCTGAGGCCATCACACATAAGCTGGGACAGGATGGCAGGTATTCCCACAGGAACCCAGGGTCAGGGTGGAGGCCAGGCACCAGCTCCAGCTCTTCTCTTCCAGAAAGTTTCTCATGAGTCCCGGCAGTTTTACTGACAACTGGCCTTAGACAGAGTACCCTGGAATGGACACGTGGTGACATTGAGGCCCAGAGTGGCAAGGTCTCCTTCCTGCTCTTCCCCAAAAGGCTCCTTGGCCTCTGTGCAAATTGGACCAACTCCTTTTTCCTCAGAAACCTTCAAATCTAACAATGTTGAAGGCAGACAGCCAGAAGCTCTCTGCCCTCCACGCTAAAGTCCATGCCTGACCAGCCTGAGGGGAAGAGTCATCTCTTTATAACTTCCCTTCAGAAAAATCGATGCCCCTTTATCTTACATCAATGTAATGAAATGGGCCATTCAAATGTTTCTTTTTCTCCTTCTGAACAAAGAAAGGGAATTTTAATAATGTATCTTCGTGGAAACAAGCACTTACAACCTTTCAATCACCTGGTCTCATTCTCTCTCCCTGTCCCTGTCTGTCTGTCTGCCCCCCCCCCCCCACAGACACACACACACACACACACAAATACACACAGCTTGCAACACTAACATTCTTGGAGTTCCCATTGTGGCTAAGTGTGTTAAGAACCCAACTAGTACCCATGAGGATGTGGGTTCCATCCCCTGCTCAGTGGGTTAAGGCTCTGGTGTTGCTATGGCTGTGGTGTAGGCAGCAGCTGCACCTCTGATTCAAACCCCTAGTCTGGGAACTTCCATATGCCGAAAGTGCGGCCCTAAAAAATGTAACATTCTTTCAGAATGTAATCCTTTCAGAATGATTACAGTGACATAAGTAAGTTTAATAGAATCTTCATCTGATACAAACTAGGTTCCCCACTACCCAGGGCTAGCCTTCATGGCTCTGAGACATGTCTTGGATTCCTCTGAACTCCTCAGACGCTGCCTTGTTTTACCAGAGTGGAAACCTCTGGCTCTGGGTACTCTCGACACAGACATTTTGTCACCGCCATGGACCGAATTGAGCCTTAACTTGAATCTGAACCATAATCAATCACCTTGATCCAAACCCTAGGTAGGAAGAACGTGAGGCATTAAGGCATATTCAGGATATACCTTTATTTCTGAAGGATACAGGTCTCACTTATTAACTTGTCTTCTGATTCAATTATTGTAAATGATAATAAGATGGCATGTTTCAGTGAAAGACGATTTTTGCACTCTTTATTTTTCTGGAAAAAAATCCAAAATCTTACAATATTTTTTTTAATGGTCATTTTAAGTCAATCAAGTTGGACAGTATTTCCCAATTCTGCACTAAGAATATTTTTAAAATGTTTCTAGAGGCAATTTTATCTTCTCTTTTTCAATCCTTAAAAAGCCAACTTGGAACTGACTTTATGCACTATTTTTTAAACCAGGGAGGATAAATAAACTCTTAAAAATAAGGTGTGGAAAACGCAAACAGTGAAAGTCTCTAAGAAAGTTTTAAAAATGAATAGTTTAGGAAAGACAAACTTAACAAACTGCTAAGCATATTACAAGGTTAAAATAAAGCAGTGCAGCATCGATGAAAAACATGATTAATTAAATACTTTTAGCTATTATTTCCAATGATAATTTTACGTCAGGGACTCTTCATACTCACCCACCTGCCCCAACATAGCCATTAGTAACTTGAGAATTCTTTTCTTTTTTAAAAAAATTTAATGGATTATAGTTGATTTACAATGTTTTATTAGTTTCAGTCATACAGCAATGTGAACAGTTTATAAATATACATATATCCATTTTTTTCCCATTAGGACTTTACGTAACATTGAGTAGACCTTCCCTGGCCATACAGTAGGTCCTTGTTAGTTTTCTATTCTGTATGGGATTATCCTCCCACTTTATGCCCTCCCTCCCCCAGTCCCACCATGATATCACCTGTGAGTCCTTGGAGACATTTCTATTTAGATCTTCTGAGTCTCCTGAGTTAGCACATGCTTTTAGCCAAGAACACAAGTTGAATGGCAGGTCCTGAGTCAGGTCTTCAGCCAACTGTCCACAAGCTGCTGGAGGATTCTGCCAGTCCTCTGGTGGGAGATTATTCTGCAGTTCTCCTGGGGAAATTCCCTTTTTGAAGGACACTTTTTTGCCTCTACCAGTCCCTTAGCTCTGTTGTCTCATAAATGATTTATTTGCCTCTGCTTCATGCATCTTTCAAGAAATTCTTGCTGCCCTGATCTACCAGTGGGGTCCTCCTGGATTTCCAGAGTTGGTTGTATTTTATTTTTAAAATATATACTGTTATCTTAATGGGATTGATGATGGAGAGGCTTTAAAATGTGGATTTAGTCCACTTTCTTTTTTCTTTTTCTTTTCTTTCTTTCTTTCTTTTTTTTTTTTTAGGGCCACACCTGCAGCATATGGAGGTTCCCAGGCTAGGGGTCGAATCAGAACTGTAGTTGCTGGCCTGTGCCATAGCCACAGCAAGGCAGGATCTGAGACATGTCTGTGACCTACACCACAGCTCACAGCAACGTTGGATTCTTAACCCACTGAGCAAGGCCAGGGATTGAACCTGCATCCGCATGGATCCTAGTCAGATTCATTAACTGCTGAGCCACAACGGAAACTCACAGTCTGCTTTCTTGAAGAACTCTTTTATGTTATGGAGACAAATCAAACTGGTAATTAAAGAGTGGAAAGGGGAGGGAGTGGGGGGGGGAAGAGAATTTCCCTTGAGAATAATCTCAAGCTCAGAGGCTGTGTGAGCAAAGGGAAGCAGGGTGATTGGCAGGAGAAAGGGCTGGGATCAACTGACTCTAACATTTGCTCAAAAATAAAACCATAAGTGTACAAGTTCACAAATTGAGTACTACTACAAAACAATAGCTAATATACATTAAAATATTACTATACATCAAGAACTGTTTTAAGAGCTTTAAAAGCACTGACATTTAATTCTCATAACAACTCTATGAGGAAGGTACCACTTTTTTCACAGTATTAGAAATAAAGAAACTGAGGCACAGAGCAGCTAGGTAAAAATTTCAAAGTCATACAGCTGTATGTGGCAGAGCCAGGATTTGACCCCAGATGGCCTGGTATTAGAGCCCACCCTTAAGCCCTGTACTGGCTTAAGCCCTTTTCTACTGCACAGCTGAAAAGACCACCTCCCCATTCTGAAGCCTCTCTCCTACCCTTCTTAGAACCACCAGCACTCCTGAAGCCAGAATTTGTATTCTAATAGTAGAAATGAAAAGTCTAATTTGGAAGGCAATAAACCTACCCCAAACAGAAGTATTATGTTATCTGAACATTCATCTAGGGAGTTCCCGTCGTGGCTCGGTGGAAACAAATCTAACTAGTATCCATGAGGATGCAGGTTCTATCCCTGGCCTCATTCAGTGGGTTAAAGATCTGGCTTTGTCGTGAGCTTTGGTGTAGGTTGCAGATTCAGCTCAGCTCCTGTGTTGCTATGGCTGTGGTGCAGGCCAGCAGCTACAGCTCTGATATAACCCCTAGCCTGGGATCTCCATATGCCATGGGTGTGGCCCTAAAAAGACAAAAAAATTAATCTAAAAGTGTAGTCTGGAACTGAGTAACCAAGTATGAGGAAAAACCTCTAGCAGAGAAAGCACAAGTTCCAACTAGAAGAAGGATTAAATCACAAGGAAAAAGTTAACAAGGAAAAAATATTAAAATAAGTATAATTGATTTTTCAGAGAAATACAAGGGGTTGTATTCACACAAACAATACACAAACTAGAGTTCTTGGAAATTAAAAACATGGCTACTGAGGTTTAAAACTAATTGACTGTGTAACAGAATAAACATAACAAAAGATCAAATTAGTGAATTGAAAGTCTAAGAAATTCTCTCAAGATGTTATGTACAAAAAAGAAGCAGACCAACAGATGGAGAGAATAGTCTAGTGGTTGGGGGGTTGGGTAGAGGGGAATGAAGCATATAGGGGCAGAGGAGTAGGAGGTACCAACTTTTGGGTATAAGATAGGTTACAAGGTTACAAGGATGTGTTTTCAATATGGGGAGTACAGCCAATATTTTATAATAACTGTAAATGAGAAGTAACCTTTAAAAATTGTATTAAATATTTTTAATTAAAAAAAAGAACAACTATACTCCCATTTTAGAACAGCAAGTGATCCTCTTGATGAAAGGGCATAAAAATATAAGAAAAATGTTGAGATAGAGTCCAAAGCCCTGTGACAGACAGAATAATGGTCCCACAAAGATTTCCAGAAACTTGTGATATGTTACCTTACGTGGCTAATGAGACATTGCAGAAATAATTAAATTAAGGATTTTGAGATGAGGAAATTGTCCTGGATTATTCATGTTTGTCCAGTATAATCAAAGAGATCCTTAGAAGTGAGTAAAAGAGCAAGGGAGGAGAAGCAGAGGCTTAAAACAACACATATTTATTATCTGATAGTTCTGTAATTTAGATGTCTGATGTGGGTTTCATTGGGCTAACATCAAGGAGTCAACAGGCTGTGTTCCTTTCTGAAGGATTCTCCAGGAGAAAATCCATTTCCTTGCCTTTTCCAGCCACCACAATTCTTGACTCTTGGCCACTTTCCCTCTTTAAAGCCAGAAACAGTGGGTAGAGTTCTTCTTATGTATTATCACTCTGAATTCCTCTTCTGGTTCCCTCTTCCACCTTTAAGAGTCCTAGAACCCACCCCGATAATCCAAATAGTCTCCACATTTTAAAGTCATCTGATGAGCAAGCTTAATTACTTCACTATCTTTATTCTCTTTTGTCACATAATGTAACATAGTCATGGCTTTTATTGATTAGGACACAGATATCTTTGGGGGACCATTATTCCGTCTACTAAAGCCCCAGTCTTACCCCCAACTTCAAGTGCCTCTTGCCTTTACAACATAGATCATTTCAGCCATGCCAAACTTCCACGCTGAAACTTTCACATGCTATACACCCCTGGAACCCAGGGGTAGGGAGGGAGTGGTGTCAAATAGTGCACGGAGCCAAAAACCTACCAGTCATCCAAAACCCCCTAGAGTACCCTTCAGGGTTATTTCAGCCTTTTGGGGTCTTTGAGCAATTTTACAATCCTCTAAGTTGTAGCAAACTGATAGTGATACAAAGGAGTCTCATTCATGGAAGTGCAAATAGTGTCCAGAGGAATGTGACCAATTGTTGCCCAGTTTTGCCAGTTTGCATCCACTTCTGGATTCTTATTATGACTATATACTTTGTTTTCTCTTTGGAATTTCCTTTGAACCACTTGTAACCATGATGCCATTTCTCTCATTCATTTATGAGTTAACTAAAATCTTTGACACTGGCAACTGACTCCAGAGTTCCAATAGTTCTATTAGGCAGATTCTCCCAGTGTAATTCCACCAGTGTCCACGTGGGGAGACAGATTCCTGGCACTCTCCATGCCACCATTTTCCCAGAATCCTTTGCATTGTTTTTTTTAGAGGTCAAAATTTTGCTAGTATATTTTTGCCCATTTAATCATTTCCCATAGTTCTATGGCACATTATTCCAAGTGAACTTCTTATAAAAAATGGCATAGGATACATTTCCAATCTAAGCATACAGGAATTTAACCCATCTGCAGTTATCAATTGTTCTGGCTTATTCTTGCAATCTTATATTTTCTCTATAATATTCTTCCTCTTTTGTTGTTGTTGCCATTCCAGTTTGTTTTTTCCTGTCTGTTGTTAAACAGATGGATTTGTAGAATTTCGTTTGTGTTTCTCTAGTGCAGGACATTTTCTGCAAAGGGCCAGTTAATATGTACATTTGTGGATGATATAGTCTCTGTCACCACTCAACTCTGTTGTGGTGTAAAAACAGCCATAAACAATACACATATAGATGATCATAGCTACACTGTTGGTGGGAATGTAAATTGGTACAACCACTGTGGAAAATAGTATGGAATTTCCTCAAAAAAAAAAAAAAAATAGAGCTACCATATGATCCAGAAATCCCACTCCTGGGTATCTATCTGGAGAAAACTGCAATTAGAAAAGATACATGCACCTCAAAGTCCACTACAGTACTGTTTACAATAGCCAAGTCATCGAAATAACCTAAATGTCCATTGACAGAGGAATGGACAAAGAAGCTGTGGTACACACATACAATGGATTATTACTCAGCCATAAAAAGAGTGAAATTATGCCATTTGCAGCAATATGGATGGACCTGGAGATTCTCATACTAAGTGAGATTAAACAGTAAAAGAAAAACATCATATAATATCACTTATATGTGGAATCTAAAAAAGATACAAATGAACTTATTTGCAGAACAGAAACAGGCTCGCAGACTTTGAAAAACTTATGGTTACCAAAGGGGACAGGTGTGGGGAGGGAGGGATGGACTGGGGATTTGGGATTGGCATATGCACACTGAGATATACTGAATGACTAGCCAACAAAGACCTTCTGTATAGCACAAGGAACTCTACCTAATATTCTGTGGAAAAACACTCTGAAAGAGAATAGATGTGTGTATACATGTGCTTAATTACTTTGTTGTACAGCAGAAATTATAACCTTGCAAATAAACTATACTTCAATCAAGCTTTAAAAAATAAATAGGAGTTCCCGTCATGGCTCAGTGGTTAGTGAATCTGACTAGGAACCATAAGGTTGTGGGTTCGATCCCTGGCTCAGTGGGTTAAGGAGCCAGCTGCCATGAGCTGTGGTGTAGGTCGCAGACGTGGCTCAGATTCCGTGTTGCTGTGCTCTGGCATATGCCAGTGGCTATAGTTCCAATTGGGCCCCTAGCCTGGAACTCTACATATGCCGTGGGTGCAGCCATAGAAAAGGCAAATAAATAAATAAATAAGTATAGCAAAACAAAAAAGAAAAAAGAAAGAAAAGAGAAAAAAAGGAAGTGGGCCATATTTGGCCTATGAGCTTTGGTTTTGTAATCCTGCTCTGGTGTCTAATAAGTTATAAGAACTATTTGTTAGAATATTAACATTTACCTCTCCCTTCCTTCCATTTCCTCCTCTTCTCTTTTTCAGTTAGGTACACTATAATTTTTTCTTTTGTGGGGAGGAGGGATGCAGTGGGATGGATTGGGAGTTTGGGGTTAGTAGATGCAAACTATTACATTTAGAATAGATGAGCAATGAGGTCCTACTGTATAGCACAGGGAACTACATCCAATCTCTTGGGATAGGACATAATGGAATATAGTATGAGAAAAAGAATGTGTATGATTGGGTCACTATATTGTATAGCAGAAATTGGCACAAACTGTAAAAAAACTACACTTCTATAAAAATAATTTTTTTCCTTTTACTAATTGAGACAGTTAAATTGATATCTTTTCCTGAAACTCAACACAAGCCAACTACATATTATCCATAGTTTGGCTCTAAAAAGTGAAAATCCACAAAAGGGTCTGCATTTTTGTTTTTATATAAAGATTATATGATGCCAAGCCAAGCATGGTGATGGGATTATCTTTCCTTTGAAGGTCATGATTCTTAAATCAATTATAACACTGATCCTAAAACCAAGGGCAAATAATATTTTCCTTTCTTATATTAATTGCTTAAAATTGAACCTTATTTTCTTTTCTATAGTCAGTTTAGGGTTTCACATTAACCCTTCTTTTTTTCCATCATATCTCTTTTATCACATCACACCTTCTTCATGCTCTTCTCATACCATCTATTCTCTGAATCCCTCCTGAGGACCTTCAACCCACCCAGCCTTTTGCTCTTTATGTTTCGTATTCTCTAATTGCTCATTCTCCTAACAAACTTTTATTGACTTTTCTTTGCACTATCCTTCTGGAGAATATCACTTAAGAGTATTTTTTTTTAAGTTCAATATCCTTAAATTTTCTCTGCTTCCTCTGGGGTCAGTTTGTCTATGCTCTTGTTTATTTCTTCCTATTGGTCTCCATTTAGCTGTTTTTCTCAAATATCTGATGATCTTTAGTTTTATATTCACATGTATGAAGAAGAAACTCAGTTGATCATCTGGGAGCTGGTACAAATTTTTCCTCCCTGGATGGCAGCACTGATTGCAGGGCTTATACCTGGGAGTAGCCTATCCTCTGGGAAGCCTCCCACTAGGGTGCTTGTATGTGGAGCCAGCAGGTGAGCTGGCATTCCCAGGTGCTGAAATAAGAAGGCTTTTCTCTGGCAGTAGTAGTCTTCAGTGCTCCTTCAGAGTGGTTGCATTTCTTCCTGACACCTGTGCCCTCTCAGGAACTCTCCCCTACCTGGTTCATCACTCTCCTTGGAATGTACCTAGAGGACCTTAGCTTCAGATTAACGCTGCTTTTCTAATTCAATTGTTGGGGCTGCTGTTATAAATAAATTATTACTTATTCTTTTTATTGCCCTAGTGCTCTCTCTGCTTCTGGGTATTTATTTGTTCACTTTTGGAGTTTCAGTGGACCTTTTCTTATTTTCTCAGTGTTTTTTCTATGCATGGATTTGGGGTTTCCTCGACTCTACGTCAACCCTATTGATTTCTTGCTTATGGGTGTGCCTTGAAATTTCGTCTGCTGATGGTGACTTTTCTGGCTTGCCAGTGTTGGTATGATTATACTTACACACACTCCATAAATTTAAGGGATTTGAGGTGGGTGGTTAGCTACACACTGAGTTCAGTCCCCCAGTTGTTTTATTTTCTTTGAGGCCAGTTAAGTTGATCATTCACTGGGATAGTTTTAGTCACTTGTTTTAAGCCACAGTGTTATTAGCCTGTCCTGAAAATGTTATACTGACTTTTTTATATACTTTAAATTGTACTTACATTTTAATTAATCAATTAACATGATTTTATTATTTATTCATATTTGTTTCTATTTTTAAAAGTATTATGGAAGTATAGTTGATTTAACATTTGAAAATTTCTTGGGAGTTCCCGTTGTGGCGCAGCAGAAATGAATCCAACTAGGAACCATGAGGTTGCAGGTTCAATCCCTGGTCTTGCTCAGTGGGTTAAGGATCTGGCATTGCTATGAGCTGTGGTGTAGGTCGCAGACACAGCTCAGATCTGGCACTGCTATGCCTCTGGTGTAGGCTGGCAGCTGCGGGTCCGATTAGACCCCTAGCCTGGCAACCTCCATATGCCGCAGGTGCAGACCTAAAAAGACAAAAAAAAAAAAAAAAAAGAAAAGAAAAAAGAAAAGAAAATTTCTTGTTGTAAAAATCCAACTAACTGGTAAAAGAAAGTCTCCCTGACCTCCTACTCCAGTCCTAGAGATAATCACTCACTAGCTTTCAACATTTGCTTGCACAACTTTTTCTATATATATTTGTAAAGCTATATAAGCTCACATTGAAACATAGTTTTAAAACATAAACAGCACCATAGTGTTAATTTTGTTTTTTTAAATTTTTTATTATAGTTGATTTACAATGTTCTGTCAGTTGATTTACAATGGTCTGTCAATTTTTGCTGTACAACAAAGTGACCCAGTTAATTTTGTTTTGCAATTGCCTTTAAAAAATAATATCTCTTAGAGTATTTCCTTTTTTATCTATGATCACTAAATACATATGTAACTCATTCCTTTTAATTGCTACATTGTTTGGACTGTGGTTTATTTAACTTGAAGTGTTAATTTTGCTATTACCACAGTGCTGCAACACACTTTCTTGGGCACTTCTACTTGAACATATGAGTATTTAACTGGTTAAGAATTGACATTGCTGGTTATGAGGGTATGCGCATGGGTGAAATGGGTGAGGTTTTCTTGTTTGAGTTTAAGATGAATAACTTATGAAAAGTAAAGAAGTGTAAACTATATATAAAAAAAACCCAGAATAGTAAATGATAGATGAGGCAGAGATGACAAGTGGTTGAACTAAGTGGTACTAAGCTATAAAGACTACATTTATTCTGCAAGCCCAAGCAGTTTATTACTTTCCTATATTTGGTAAAAATGATTTGGGATGTTAAAAAATATCCCCACAGAGATTTTTAAATCTACAGGAAAACTTTCTTTTTTGAGGGAGAAATAATTATAGTATCATAGATGTAAAAATCTTCCAGGAGGATACATAAATATGATGTAATTTTAATTTAGTATAATATGTTAAATACTAAATAGTATTTAATAATATTGTATTAAAAAACCAGAAAAAATCATTAAAAAAAGCCAGAACAATGATTGTCTCTGGAGAGGGATGGAAGAGAATGGAATAAAGGAGAGATTTATAGGAGCTACAATCTATAATGTTATAATTTCTTAAGGTGGTTGGTAGGGTCATGGGTTTTCTTTATACTTTTTATGGTCAAAGTAAAACTAAACACAAGTAGGTCAAAGATTACATTTTTTCTACTTAATTCCAGTGCAGAAAGATTGGAGATTCTTATATTTGCAGGGGAAGGAGAACATGCTTACCAAAATATGAAAATCTACAACCCTGGTGCTAAGGAACATGCTTCAAACTAGAAAATACCCAGTGAGAGTGGAGGACTCAGGATGGGAGAAAAGTCTTGACAAAAAACTAGAAGCCTATTATAGGCACCTTCATGAGTCACCTGAGAAGTCAGGAGGTGGTTCCTATTTATGGGGCTCTGATACTTCCCAGAAAACAATGGCATTGCTCTACTGTGGTTGTATTTTCTGTGTGTAATTGATAAGCCACCAATGTCAAAACCCATGATAGTCACTCAGTTACTCTCTAAGAACAAAGACCTCCTTACAGTGAGACAGAATACTTTAGCTTTTCTGTGTAGCACTTAGGGTCCTCATAGACTCTTAAGTCAGCAATTGATGTTTCTTCCACATTATGGCTTTCAACCTACTAGACACCTGCCACCAGCTAACCACATTTTTCTCCCTCCCTTCCTTCCTTTCTCTTCTTTTCTTTCAACTTTTGGAAAGACCCATTCTGGTAGAAAGTCTTTTTCTTCCTGCCCACTGGAGCTTATTCCACCAGTTAGTTCTTAAAAAGAGGAACTGACTGGAAGAGTAGTAGCCCTAATGCCCAAGAGCTCGAAGGCCTCCCTAGCCAAAAAAAGGCTGACATCATTTCTGGATTACCTTCTGAGACACATTTCCCAGCCATAGGGTGTTTTATAGAATTTTACATGATGCATGAAGAGAACCACATCTCTGTGACCTCAACAGAGGCTCACATTGTGACATATTATATATACGTTTCTAATATGTGTACTAGAAGTTAAAAAAAAAAAAAAAAAAAGACCAGCAAGTTCCCAAATTTCCTTATCAGAACAGAAAACAAGCTGTTTGTGGTAGGTTCTGGTATTGAACTGAGTAATAAAGAAACTGCCTCTTGCAAGTTTCAGGGGAGAGACGGCATTTTTATGTGGGTAATTTTTAAGTACCAGCAAATCGCTAACTTAGAGGACTGGACACCTAAATGCCCAATCTTAAGAATATGTTAGGAGTGTGATTTTAAGATTAATATGTAACCCAAGTTTCTGAGGGGAGCCAAAAAAAAACAAAAATGACTGATGTTAGACTCAGCTAGCTATTCTTTCTGACAGGAGATTAAAGCCGCCTGCGAGATTTCTTTGACTCTGACTCATTTAATTCATTTAGACATTGCCAGCAGAGCAAGCTACAACAAAGCAGATCCATCTTAACAAGCTCACTCCCGGCTGTTCTAATAAAGAAAAATAATTGAATTGCTGATTTTGATTTTTTTTAAATGCACTCAGCATTTGAGTATTTGGCTTCACACACCAAATAAACATAGAGAGATTTATTGCATCATGTTCTTCCCCAGAACGAATGGGGAAAAACAAAACAAAACCCTGCAGAATTAGGCTAGGTACCCTTTAGAGCAGCCATAGCATTTAGGGATCTTTCCTGTGTTTCATTTATTAGAATTGCACTTTTAAATTAAAACCTTAGCGTCTTATTTGGAGCCAGCCCCAGTTCCAAGCACACAGATCTACATGAATAAGTGAACATGCTGATGCTAAGCACATCTACAGGCAATGGATTTCTCAAGAGGCATCTGTGCGCAGCCAAGAGCAAGTCCCCATCAAAGTGGGCGGCATGGAAAGCTGAGGCAGCAAACTGGCAGCCACAGACACGTTTTATTCAACCAAATGCTGTTTTTTTTTTGGTTGTTGTTGTTGTTTAAAAAAACAAAAAACAAAAACAAGAACAAAACCCCCAAAACAGGTCCAGCATTTAAAAAAACAAGAGATTCCACATAAAAACCAGACTTGCAATTCCCTAGAAAACAAAACAATAGGATGCTGTATCCCAGGTCTGCGGCAGCTCAGTGGTGGCCACCTCTCCCAGGGTTCTGAGCCCAAAATTCCCAAGGTGGCTGGTTTGAATTCCCTGCTGATTCCCTGACCACTAATGTAGAGAGTGGAGCAGGAAGCTGGGAGTTAAAGACATATACTTGTGCCACAGTCAGCACCAAGCCGATCTTTGGATAAATATGTTAGTGAGATCACACGCCAGTCTACTGATGGGACAGGCTGTGTATCCTGTGTTAAAATGCAGCTCTACAGAGGTCTGTCCCATATCTGGCAAATGTCTTCAAGTAATTAATTACCCTTTACTATAAAGCGGGTGGGTTCTGTATCTTGCCCAAGGTAGAGGGGAGGAGGTTATCATTAAAATGGTATCTATGACTTGGAACTTATTATCTAACTAAACCTCATAATAAGGTCAGGAGGTAGATATTTTATAGATTAGGAAAGAGAAGCTGAGAGAAGTAAAGCAACTTGTTAAACAATTACTGAGTAGTAGTAATTTCAAAGCCCAGTCTTTGTGGCTAAAAAAGAAAGCTATATCTTATCAATGTCACAGGCATTTTCTTAAAGATAAAACCTCCCCACCCCCACTAAATGAGGAAAAGATGATTATTCATTTGACTCTCAGAGGTATGCACTAAATTAAGGATATTTTTATAATCTTCATCCTTCTAGGGGGAAATAATATCGGCTCATCATCCAAATACTTCAAGCTTAAAGATGCAGAACTTTAACACACAGAGGAAAATGAACTTTGATCACTATCTCACATCACATAAAAATTAACTCAAAAATGGATTATAGACCTAAATGATCAAAAGCCCAATTCATAAAAGAAGTGCCTAATTGAACTTCATCAAAATTAATTTTTTTTCCTGTTCTTCAAAAGACACTGCTAAGAAAATAAAGAGACAAGACAGACTGAGAGAAAATATTTGCAAATTATACATCTGGTAAAGCACGTATATCTGGAATGTATCAAGAATCCTCAAAACTCAATAATGACACAATTTAAAAAGGGATGGTTAAAAAGGATTTGAAGAGACACATCACCAAAGAAGATGGTGAATTAGCATATGAAAAAATGCTCAGCATTATTAGACATGAGAGAAGGGCAAATTTAAAACACAACATGATATCATTACAAATCAATCAGAACAATTAAAATTTAGAAGTGACTGGGCCAAGTGTTAGAGAGGATGTGGAGGAACCACTGTAGGAAGGCAAAATGGTACAACTGCTTTGGAAATGGTTTGGGCAATTTCTTAAAAAGTTAAGCATACACCTACTGTATGATCCAGCTTTTCCACTCTTGGGTATTTTTTCCAAAAGAAGAAAATGCATTATCCACATTAAGACTTATACTTAAGTGTTCATAGTCACTTTATTCATAAGAATCCCAAACTGCAAACAACCCAAATGTCCATCAACAGATGAGTAGCTAAACAAATGGTAGTCAATCCATACAATGGAAAATTACTCAGCAAGAAGAAAGAATGAGTTACTGATACATGCAACAACTTGGATAAACCCCACAATAATTACGCTGAGTTAAAGCAGCCAGACCAAAAGAAAACAAATGATAGATCCATTTGTTTTGTTGTTTTTTTTTTTTTTTTGTCTTTTTGTCTTTTTAGGGCCACACCCATGGCATATGGAAGTTCCCAGGGTAGGGGTTGAATCGGAGCTGTAGCCACTGGCCTACTCCACAGCCACAGCAATGCCAGATCTGACCTACACCACAGCTCAGGGTGATGCCAGATCCTTAACCCACTGAATGAGGCCAGGGATCAAACCTACGTCCTCATGGATGCTAGTCAGATTCTTTTCCCCTGAGCCATGACGGGAACTCCGATGGATCTATTTGTATAAAACTCTATAAAATGGAAATTAATTCATAGTGACAGAAATCAGGACAGTGGTTGCCTGGGGTGGGGTTGTGGAGAGGGGCTGATGACTGAGATACAGCAGGAGGAGGTTTTTTTAAATGCTGGAACTGTTCTGGATCTTGATCATTGTGAGAGTGTCATATATCCTAGTAGTCAAAACTCACAGAACAGGATTGCCTCCATGATAGTATAGCTTAAATTTTCAATAAATGAATTGATAATCCCTTTGTATATGCCAGATGGAAAACAAAATCAATGTTAATAAATTAAAAAATCTAAAATATTAATTTTCCTCACTTTTTTTCCCAGTGCTGGCCTATAACATCATACCAAAGTATAAATCAGGAAGGGCAAAATTCAAGAGTTCAAAAAATGAGAGGAGTTCCTGTCTTGGCTCAGTGGAAATGAACTGACTGGCATCCATGAGGATGCAGGGTCCATCCCTGACCTCACTCAGTGCGTTAGGGATCTGGTGTTGTCATGAGCTGGTGTAGGTTGCAGAAGTGGCTCAGATCTGGCACTGCTATGGCTGTGGCATAGGCTGGCAGCTAGGGCTCCAATTTGACCCCTAGCTTGGGAACCTCCATGCTGAAGGTATGGCCCTAAAAAGACAAAAAGACAAGAAAAAAAAAACAAAACAACAACAACAAAAAAACACCCGGGTGGTTCAGTGGTTAACGAATTCGACTAGGAACCATGAGGTTGCAGGTTCAATCCCTGGCCTAGCTCAGTGGGTTAAGGATCCAGTGTTGCTGTGAGGTATGGTGTAGGTCGCAGATGTGGCTTGGATCCCATGTTGCTGTGGCTCTGGTGTAGGCCAGTGGCTACAGCTCCGATTCGACCCCTAGCTTGGGAACCTCCATATGCTACAGGAGCGGCCCAAGAAAATGGCAAAAAGACAAAAACAAAAAAACCCCAAAACAGAGAGTTTCCTTGTGGCTCAGTGAGTTAAGGACCTGGAGTTGTTACTACAGTGTCTCTGGGTACTAGAGTGACACAGCCAAAAAAAAAAAAAAAAAAAAGAATTTAAAAAATGAGCTCCAAGAGTAATGATAATCTTACTTGTTTCAAGCAGAATTCAACATCTAAAAGAATGAGTAGACTCCATGTCTGGGCAATTTCTCAACAAATAGTATTTCTCACAATACTCATGATAAGTATTAAAAAAGCTGAAAGTTGGTAGTTCTGATTGTGGCATAGCAGTTTATGAACCTGACTAGTATCCATGAGGACACAGGTTCAATCCCTAGCCTCGCTCAGTGGGTGAAGGATCCAGCACTGCCGTGAGCTGTGGCATAGGTTGCAGATGCGGCTCGGATCTGGCATTGCTGTGGCTGTGGTGTAGGCTGGCAGCTAGGGCTCCAATTTGACCTCTAGCCTGGGAACTTCCATGTGCAGTGGGTGTGGCCCTAAAAAGCAAAAAAAAAAAAAAAAAAAAGAAAGAAAAGAAAAGAAAGGTGAAAGTTACATGGAAGTACCTAGCAAGCAGGTTGTATATATTACCTTATGCAAGATAAAACCCTAACCAGGACACATCCAATCTCCAACGGAGTTTCTCAGAAAATGATGATCTATGCCAAAATACACATGGATGAATAAGTTCTATTTCCTAGGATAATAGTTTGGAAACTCTCAAACAATTCTCCTCATAATGGAATCAATAAATAAACAGATAAAAATGATGGATAGGTACTTTGGTTTAAGTTTAAAGGATTTCACATTTTAGTAGAAAGTATATATTATTGCTTTTTATTTGAATTACCATCTGGGCTCTGGGATTTAGAAAACATTCACTGAAAACAGCTTGTCAAGCACTTTGATAAATTATAAAGATTCATCAGTGAGCAAGAGAGAGTCACACCTTCATGCACTTTACCACCAGCGTAGTTTTAGAATCTCTGCCAAAAAGCCTGGCCACAGTGATTATAGCCTTGAAAAATTTCAAGGCAGGAAGAACCAATTACCAATCTTCATCTCTCTCTCACACCCCAAATCTATATTTTCACACATAATTATAATTATTTTATCCGGGGTTGCCAGATAAAATATAGGACATCTATTACCATTTAAACTTTAGATAAACAATGAATAAAATTTTAGCATATGTATGTTAAAAACTGGATGGGATATACTTATTCAAAAACTTTAATTTATTTTTTATTTGAAATTCAATTTAACTGAATGTCTTGGTGGTTATTGTTTGGGGCTAAATATGGCTATATATATTAGGATTACCATATATATCTACAGATCTATATGTTATATGTCATGTCTATTTTTGAGCCATTTAACTTGGAGAAACTTTGAAAAGGAACAGTGTGTAAACTATTATCTTAGGTAATTAAGTCTAATGATCAGTGATGTAGTTATTTTGCATAAACCAATTATGTGCTATAGGCCAACTACCAAAAATGATGAATTTCATTTAAAGTAATGACATTAAACCATTATGATTATAAATGATGGGCTATTGGGCCACTTTCCTCTGAGGCCACTGATAGTTCAAGAAAATATCATGGGCATGTGTCATAGAGGAGGTCACACAAAAGTAGATAAAATCACTAAGCCACTGGATAAAAAAAGGGAGGAATTAGCAGAGAAGTATTTCTGTTTTACCCTTGTACGATGCATGTCTTTTATACTAAGAGAGGATCCTAGGAAATGATTGCTTTTATGCCTTCTCTACTCCCAAATCCAGGTTTCATGCTGATTTTGACCAGTGGCTTAGACTAACACAGAGCTTTGGGCCCTGAGGGCATCTGGGTGAGAGGCCAACAGAGGCTTTTCCCTGGGGATGAGTAAGCGCTTGAAACCTTCATCAGACTTCCCTGAGCTAGAATCAGAGCAGAAATTTTGGAAAAATCTTATGCCCCAAGGATCTGCCTACCATAGAAAAAAGACTTTATATGGCCCACATTAAGGCATCAAATCCTACTGCCTCAATAAGCCAGGCAAGAGCTGAATGGGTGTTATGTTCTCCCACTCCTGAGGCTGAAGGTAAGAAAAGATTGAGATTCCAGAGGCTCTTTTGGTAGCTGACTTGGAGGCAGACAACCTGCTGGCCTCTGCCTCAACAGCTCTCTTGAGATTGCCACCACCCATCATCCACCACACTGCCATCACATGGGACAACATCAAGCAGCCCAGAAAAAGCCAGTGATGGAAGAACCCAGCTGAGGGCCCAGCAGTCAGAAAGAAGGTCAGTCAGGACAAATACACATTCCTGGTGAAACAGAACTGCTGTGAGAGGGAGATGAGGGCAAGACATTCAAAAAGAGTCAAATAAAGTACACGTGTACACACACACACACACACACACACACACACACACACACACACACTTTCTGGAGCTAAAGAAAGCCACAATTTCCCAATGAAACAACTGAGCACGCGAAGTGAAGAAGAGGATGTTCACGATGGAGGCCAAAAACAATTGGACTAGGAGATAAAGAAACTGAGAAGGATTCAATAAAAGCTAAAATTAATAAGCTAGAAAAGCAGAAAGGATAAATAAGTCCAAAAGTTAAAAAAAAATCTATTTATGACCAATAAAGCAGATAAAATCTCTGTGAATTTGATTAAAGGAGAGCATTCACATGGCAAGCACATACAAGAGAGGGATTTTAGGAAAACACACAGGATTAAAGCTAAGGAGACAAACCACAGATATGTGTGATTAAAAGAATTATACGAGATTACTGCTTGCGATTCCATGGCTACACATTTGAAAACACAGAGGAAGTGAATGATTTCCTAACAAAATATCAATTACTTAAATTGCCAATCACTGTAGAAGATGTCAAGCTGGTGATTAAGGATCCATCATGGAAAAAGGCACAAAGACCAGAGGAGTTTAACCTTTAAATACCAGACGATTCCAAAGTTGTTTAAACATTTCCAGGCCATGGAAAAAAGGGGGAGTAATTCTAATTCATTTTTTGAAGCCAGATTAATTCCAAAGCCTGATGATATTTCTAAAAGATGCCAGACTCATCGTAAAATTGCAGATACAAAAAATTTAGCTGAAATATTATCAAGTAAAACACAGTTTGCTTCTGTTTTAGGCCTTGTTCCCTGGGGAAACTCTGCTGCAGAAATAAGCATGCCAAAGGTTTTTAGGGGAGTGTTCTCAGAGGCAACACGTTTCAGAATGGGAACTGTGGGGACTGGGAAAAGAAGAGAGGTTGAGCTGAAATTCAGTTACAATGGAGAGGAGAGGCTGATCCAATCCTGGGAGGCAGGCTGCTCCCTGAGGAACTCAGCTGTGATCCATCAGCATTCCCCACATTCTGGGAAACTGGGGGAGTAAGCACCACCTGCTGATGATGGCATCAGAGCAACACCCCACAGCATCCATTAGTCCCAAGTGACTAGATTTTCAAAAGGTACAATATGAACACGCAGAATTTAGTTGTGATTACAAGTGTGAGTTCAAGGTATCTATCCTGCTTTGTATCAACAAACTTTTTAAAATGTATTAAGAACACATAATTGTTAGATAATGAAGAGGCACTTGAAAAAAATTGTTAATTTATCAGCCATTTCTGACACATCTTTAGTTTTATATACTGAAGACATGTGACTGTATTATTCTGATTTGTATGTCTGTATAGCCTTTTTTTTTTTTTTTTTTGTCTTTCTTGGCTTTCTCTCTACCTTTCCACCCACATCAACCCCAATACAGTGTGCAGAAAATAACCATAATATGCAGGCTTTGATGGATACAGATTTAAATGTGGCCCAGATTTTTGTTTCAGGAACAAGATTTCTGCACTGCCAGGTTCCATAGGCATGTGTTGGAGAATTTTTAGTTTAATTAAACACGTCCATCTCCAGAGCCATTCTCTAGCTGTCTATTGAACACACCACAAATATTCCTTGGAGATAATTAACTCTGCCAGGATATAAATAAATAGAAGTAAAAGCTCGAAAAACCATCTAAGGGTGGCCATATGTCCAAACAGAAAGCACACATCCCAGCAGGAGAACTATTTGGGTATAGAGGTAAATCATAACCTATTTGTCAAGGAACTGAATCAGATGCATTTAGAAATTCCCAGCCAGCCCACCTTTATTAATGGCAAATATTCCTCCAATATACATTGCCCTCTCTTGCCATTAATAAGAGATTTTAAAAAAGTGTAAAACCTGAAATATGAAAAGATGTATAGAATCTAAGTCTCTTGTAGATACACAACACACATAAGAAATTAACCTGGATTCTTACCTTTGCAGATTCCATCTGGAGCATCTCAATGAAGCATCTCAATGAAGGGCTTCTAAGGCTGAAAAGCCCACCTGGCTTCCAAGGTTGCTGGAAACATGGTTTGACATCCGTAGTGTTAGCCAAAAGTTCTGTGGCCAAAAGCTCTCCCACTCCAGGGACATCTCAGAGTCATACCCTCTGAAGGAGACTGAGCTGCTGGGGTGGAGTTTAGTATCTGGCTCCTGGATCTCTGTTTGCCTAACCAGGTGCACATCATTAGAACCACTATGTCCAGTCAGGGAGTGGAATTGATTTCACTTGTTTCCCACCCACAAGCCCAGTCAACCTCAAACCCAAAGAATTTCCAAAGGTTACTCTCTCCCAGAATAAAATTCTAGATATGCCTCTGATTATAAGTGTTTTATGGTCTGTCCAAGGTAATGGTTTTTTTTTTTTCTTTGTAGGCATAAATCCAAAAGATAACAGAAGTTTTCTGATGAGCATTGAATAGGGAGCCAAGTGAATTTCAAGTTTAATGTCTGCAAGCTAAGTCATCCTGATGCATTGATCCCAAAATAGATGTGAGATGCCCGTGTGATTCAATACTTTAGGTCTGGTTACCAACCCTTTTTTTCCTCTGGATATGGCTAAATGAACACCGTTATGATTTTCTTTAATAATTTTCCTTTTTCAGTGCTTTTAATTCTACCTAATCTCCCTTTAAATAGGCCCCTCTTTTTAAATTAAAGCTAAATTAATAAATACCTGTTGGAAAATGTTAGTGCATTGCTGATAACCTGATGCTTTGCTTAGTATTATTACATGAAATAGAAAAAAAAAAGACTTAAAACTGAATCTGAAATATTAACATTAGGGATAAACTTTTTTGGTTGTTTTTTGGTTTGGGTTTTTTTTTTGGCCACATGCACAGCATATGGTAGTTCCTGGGCCAGGGATTGAACCTGTGCCACAGCAGTGACCTGAACCACAGCAATGACAATGCTGGACCTTTAACCACTAGGCTACCAGGGAACTCCAGGGATAAACTTGTTTTTGAAGAAATTTAAGAAGCAAGAAGAAAAACCAATCTTCCTTTTCTGTTTGGTTGTTTGTTTTTACTGAAAAGAAAGAGCGGGCAAAAGTAGCCCAGAACCATTTATTTCAAGGAGCTGGAGTAGTTATCTGATTGGACACAGGACTGAACCGGATGAGCTTTTGGGACTCTTTCCCAGCTCTATACCATAATCCTCACGTGACAAAACTCTTCTTTACATGTTATTCTTCCACTGACAGTGAGAACATTGCTGAAAAAAAAAATTGTAAGTAATTCTGAAGTTCAACAGACCTCCAAATCTTTATAAGAAACAGATTTTGGTGGGCGTTGAGATAATTAATTTCATATTTGCTATCCATTCGGTGCTACTTTCCCAAGCCTTTCTTTCTTTTTTTCATTCTCCACAAATTTTCCTGCTGGAAAAACTGCAATTACATTTAACTACAGAGAGGTAATTAGCTAGTGCATGCATAAATTTTATGTTTTAATGATTCTTTCATCCCTTTGTGAAATCAAGAGTAATACATCCCTATTCAATTGGTCTAATAACCAAGGTCAGTTTAGTTGAATTCTAATGTTAAAACAACCCAAAGTACATCATATGGAATACTTCTTGCCAACAATGTGATTGCCTTTTGTCCTTATTTTATTCCTTAAAAAAAAAAAGAGCTTCACGCTGCCAATTAGAATCATGTTATGTAGCATTGAATTAAAGGAGAAGAATCTAGAGGCAATTTAGCAATAATGATCTGCAAGCTTCTCAAATGCAATTTGGCACTAAAGAAAATCAGGACTAGGATTTGACTTCCACCTGCAGTCCCGCCCTAGGAGGGACTACCTTCGAAACCATAGTGTCGGAGTTCCCTGGTGGTCTAGCAGTTAAGGATCTGCTGTGGTTCCCGTCACTGCTGTGGTGTGGGGTTCAAACTTCCACGTATCTCGGGGGTGGCTAACAAAAACCCCACAGTGAACCAGGGAATGAGATCATTTTATCAGTTCTGATTAATCAAAACTCACCAATGCTTGCATTTTATTTCTTTGCCCCAGTTGACTACTTTTCTTTCCAACTGTGTAGATGTTTTGCCCATGTTCTTTTCATTGAACGCATTGCTTTCACTTACCCTGTAAATATTGAAGATTTCTTCTCTTCCGCAACACTTGAATTTAATAGATGCAAACTGTTGCCTTTGGAATGGATAAGCAATGAAATCCTCATGAGATCCTGCTGTATAGCACTGGGAACTATATCTAGCCACTTAGGATGGAGCATGATGATGTGAGAAAGAGGAATGTATATGTGTATGTGTGACTGGGTCACTTTGCTGTACAGTAGAAAATTGACAGAACACTGTAAACCAGCTATAATGGAAAAAATACAAATCATTTTTAAAAAAAGCATTTGCAGATAGGAGGAATTTACAGATAGAGGCCTGCTTGGAGCTGGATGTGAGGAGAAGCAAGCCCTCTGTTTTACTTTGTTGTATGTTACCTGAAGGAGGGTTTATTGGGAGTGCTGGAAGTTATGGTGGAGGTGCTGAAATGGAGACCTTATCCAGATTAAAGATGAGCTAGAAACCAAGATTCCTAGAGAGGAATCATGTCACATTTTGAAGTAAGACCACCAGGGTAGAAGAGAATGGAAGTCCAGGTCAAGGAAAGAAGAGCACATGGGGTATGGTTGATGGGAATTACAGGGTTCCATTAAGTACTTTTGAGAAAGGTGCATCCTTTTGGTAGATAATGATTGCTCATTAATGCTTCAGCTGAGGACCACACAGGGTTCATGCCATAAATAATGGGTCCTAAATGTCATCAGTGAGAAACATACCCATTTGAGTTTCTCTGAAATTATCCTGAGGATCCGTCATTAAACTAACATGTTACAGGGTCTTTCCTCCCTTTCCAAATCTTTGTACAGTTTCTAAAGAGCCTTATCCCAAATCATGTCACTTAATGGGCAGTACAATAGAATGCTTTGAATGGAAGAGAGAAATGAAGGAAAAGCACCCTTCTGTGTCCTTTTTTCAAATATAGTTTTCCTTCACAATGGTAATTCTGCTATTAAGATGTTTTCTTTCCACTTTGTTGGAAGATTTCTCTTGCAATGTGTTCACAGCTGTGACCTGAACAGTGCACTCTAATTTCCTATCTGCCTCTCCCTACCTTTTAAGAAGCAACATAATAAAAGGGACTATATCATTTCCATGTGTTAGCTATTGTATATAGTGCTGCAATGAACCCTAAATGTCCATCGACAGAGGAGTGGATAAAGAAGCTGTGGTGCATATACACAGTGGAATATTACTCAGCAATTAAAAGGAAAGAAATACCAGCATTTGCAGCAACATGGATGGACCTAGAAATTATCATGCTAAGTTAGCCAGACAGTGAGACACCAACATCATATGCTATCACATACATGTGGAATCTAAAAAAAGGACACAATTAACTTCTTTGTAGAACAGATACTGACTCAAAGACTTTGAAAAACTTACGGTTTCCAAATGAGACAGGTTGGGGGTGGGGGGATGCACCTGGGGTTTGGGATGGAAATGCTATGAAATTGGGTTGTGATGATTGTTGTACAACTATAAATGTAGTAAAACTCACTGAGTAAAAAAATAAATAAAAAGTAAAAATAAGGACTATGTCTATGGACTGAAAGTCAGAACTGATTACCAGTCCTAGTTCTATGATTTTTTTAAGATGTGTAACTTCAAACAAATTTACCACTCTCAGCTCCATTTAGGAAAGGGAAGACATTAATTCTATAGCTTTCCACTTTTTTAATACCAGAATCCTTATTTGCAATTAGAACTTTATTCAAAAATCCCAACATATAGAACAGATCAAAGTGGAATCCCTTAATTTGAAGTGGGGAGACTGCAGGTAAGGTGAAAGGTTGACTCACCCTCTCCCCTCTCCTTGGGCTTCATTAGCCTCTGAGTCCCCTCACTTAGGAGACTGAAGACGGATCTTAAAAAGCCCAAATCTTGGAAGTTCCCATCATGGCTCAGTGGTTAACCAGCCCAACTAGTATCCATGAGGATGAGGATTCCTGGCCTCGCTCAGTGGGTTGGGGATCCAGCGTTGCCCTGAGCTGTGGTGTAAGTTGCAGATGGGGCTCAGATCCTGCGTTGCTGTGGCTGTGGCGTAGGCCGGCAGCTGTAGCTCCGATTTGACCCCTAGCCTGGGAACTTCCATGTGCCATGGATGTGGCCCCCAAAAGACAAAAGAAAAAAAAATAAAAAGCCCAAATCTCAATGAGCCCTTCCAAATCTGAGTCTATGATTTAATGATGTTATCCCACTCTTCTCCACTCAGATGCAGAGTATTGGCTCAATTTCAATTAGTGTGAATAATGTCAGAGAAAGGGAAAGTCAGGAAGTAAAAACCTTGCAAAAGATAAAGAAGGAAAACATTGTTTCCTAATAGATAGCAAGAAACAGACTTAAAATTTCCCTAGGAAGTTGTGTTAAATAGATTTGTTTTCTACTGTTAATGTCTGCTGGCATCGCTTTCCGGGTCTGGGTATGTGAGGGTAGTTTAGGGAACAGTGGCTCTCCCTCAGTGCTGACTCCAAGGATGACCTCTTCCTAAGGACTTCGCTTGCCTCAATTCCCAAGCCTTTCTCGATGGAGGAGAGACCCAAAGCAGTACATGCAGCCTCACCTCCACCTGTTGCTCTGTCTTGCAGCTCCAGGAACTGTCACCCAGAACCCAGTGGACCCAGCCAACTCTGATTCCATAGGGCCTCTTGGTGGCCAACCAAGTGTTGGGCCAGGAGCACTATAAGCAATGAAGTCCTACTGTACAGCACAGGGAGCTATATCCAATCTCTTGGGATAGAACATGATGGAAGAATAGTATAGGAAAAAGAATGTATGTATATGTGTGACTGGGTCACTAAGCTGTACAGCAGAAACTGGCACAACATTGTCAGTCGACTATAATAAAAAAGAAAAAGAAAGATCTGGTGCAAAGAATATAACTTAAAAAATATAATTACTGTCATTTCATGAATATTAACTATATGCCAGGTATTATGCTAAGTGCTTTATCACTGTGCATATGGAGGCAACCACATCCTGCAAGGCAGGCTTCATTTTTCCCTTCTCACACAGGAAGAAACTGAAACTCAGAGTTTTTCAAAACACAAAGACCATATTGAGCATGAGCGCAAGTACCTAGAGAGATTCCTTTCTTGCTCCCATGGGAGTTAGGAGTTCTGCTTAGCTAAGACTCCTGACATGCCCTTGCAGCCCTGGATGATAGTCTCCTGGTTGCTTCCTTGGTGCAGCTGACAAAGTGGTCACAGGGAGACTGTCAACCAGATACAGGCCGTTTACTTATTTATTTATATTTCTTATTAGGGCCGAACTTGGGATACTTGGAAGTTCCCAGGCTAGGGGTCAAATCAGAGCTGTAGCTGCCAGCCTACACCACAGCTCACAGCAACGCCAGAACCTTAACCTACTTAGTGGGGCCAGGGATCAAACCCACATCATTGTGGATCCTAGTCAGGTTCATTACCACTGAGCCACAACAGGAACTCCCAAATACAGGCCATTTAAAACACTGCTATATGTTTAGCAAATATTTTAAATCACTGACAATGTGGACAAGTAATTGACATCATGGAAGCAATCATTTAATCACTGCAATTAACCAAATTATGACCTATTTAGCTATGATCTTTTCATTATATAATTTAAAAAAATTCCATATTACATTACTCTAGCCAATGCCAAATTGTTTTCTTTTTTTTTTTTTTCATAATTTCCCAATGAAAAGTGTAATTTACTATATGGTACAATGTAATTTTCTACAGAAATTAAGTTTCATTTTATTCCTAATTACAGGATAAATCTTCCCATTACTACCGTGACCTGTACATAACCAATGAGAAAACTTGACCTTTTGGGAAAATGTAGCTCTAGAGGCTAGAACAAAGGCAGTCAGTTAAATTGTTTTTTTTTTTTTTTTTCCAGACATCTTAAGAAAGTGCTGACTTTCTGCTCAAAAAGATGATACCATCAACCCAGCAGTGGTTTTCAACTAGCTGCATGTTAGAATTTCCTGAGGAGCTTAAAAGAAAAGAAAACCTCATGTTCAGGGGCACTCCCTAGGGATTCTGATTTAATTGGTCTGAGGCGGGGCCCATCATGCTTTTACAATCTCTCCAGTGACTGTGTTTCCCGTGCTGTACAATATATCCTGTAGATTATTTATTTTATACATAGGAGTTTATTCCTTTCCATCCCCTCCCCCTATCTTGCCTCTCCCTCCTTCCCCCTTCCCACTGGTAACCATTAGTTTTTTCCCTAAATCTGTGAGTCTATTTCTGTTTTCTTATATTTGCTAGTTTGTTATGTTTTTTAGATTCCACAAGTAAATGATAATCACACCATAAACGGAGTATAACCTTTAAAAATCATGGAATCACTATGTTGAGCGCCTGAAACTTACATAATATTGTACATCAACCAGACCTCAATGAACAAAAAATTTTAAAGGGTAGGAGAGTGTGGGGTAGGAGGAATCTTCAAATTTGTCAAGTAAAGGTATTTCTGGCTCCTAAAAAATATCTCTCCAAGAAGGAGAGATTATACTATTGGTGGGAATGTAAATTGGTACAACCACTGTGGAAAAACAATGGAAGACAGTATGGAGGTTCCTCAGAAAACTAAATAGAGAACTACCATATGATCCAGCAATCCCATTCCTGGGCATATATCCAGACAAAACTTTCATTCAAAAAATACATGCACCCCTACGTTCATCGCCACACTATTCACAATAGCCATGGAAACAACCTAATGTCCATTGACAGATGAATAGATTAAGAAGATATGGTATACTACCCAGCCATAAAAAAGAACTAATAATGCCATTTGCAGCAACATGGATGCAACTGAAGATTCTCACACTAAGGGAAAGCAGTCAGAAAGAGAGACAAATACCATATGATATCACTTATATGTGGAATCTAAAATAGGGCAAAAATGAACCTATCTACAGAACAGAAACAGACTCACAGACATGGAGAACAGACTTGTGGTTGCCAAGGGGGAGGGAGTGGGATGGACAGGGAGTTTGGGGTTAGTAGATGCAAACTATAACATTTAGAATAGATAAGCCATGAGGTCCTGCTGTGTAGCACAGGGAACTATATCCAATCACTTAGACCATGATAGAAGATAATATCAGAAAAAAAAGTGTGTATATATATATTCTGTAAAGCAGAAATTGACCCAACATTAGAAATCAACTATAACAACAGTTTTTTAAAAAGCAAGGGAGCAAGCACTGACTGATTCTATTAAATGATGATAGCACACTACAAAGAAAAAAAAAAAAAAACTCTCCAGATGACCCTGAAGTGCAGCCAAGGTTAAAAACCACTGAGAAGGTAATTTTTGCCTGATCTGCCTGTATTTGTGTTTTGTTTGTTCTGGTAGGAGTTACTGATAGACAGTGTCAAGAAACACTGTACTGGGTCTGTGGGAGCAGTAAGGCAGGGTTATGATGATGGTTGCAGAAGATCGACATAAACAACCTGACTGTAGATTCATAACCTAGAGAGTTAGAAGTCTGCAGTTATAGAAAGATGAGACACAGACCAAGATTCTGGATAGTTGTGCTCAGTTGTCAAATACTCCAGTATTGATGGCCAGGAACTTGCAAAATTGTTGGGAATTTAAGCAGATAGTTTATGTGCTGTGAGACCATACACCTTGCATACAAAAGCAAAAGTTACCTGAGTTAATGAGCTTCTTGTAAAATTCTGGGCCAAAGGATACCTATGAGTGAATGTAATGACCATAGTTAAGAACACTGTGACTCTCCCATTATGGCTCCGCAGGTTAAGAACCCGACTAGAGGAGTTCCCATCGTGGCACAGAGGAAACGAATCCGACTAGGAACCATGAGGTTGTGGGTTTGATCCCTGGCCTTGCTCAGTGGGTTAAGGATCTGGCATTGCTATGAGCTGTGGTGTAGGTCACAGATGCAGCTCGAATCTGGTGTTGCTGTGCCTCTGGCGTAGGCCAGCAGCTGTAGCTCCGACTAGACTTGTAGCCTGGGAACATCCATATGTCCAGGGTGCGGCTCTTAAAAAAGGACAAAAGACAAAAATAAAATTAAAAAAAGAACACGACTAGTACTCATGAGGATGCAGGTTCGATCCCCACTTGCTCATTCGGTTAAGGATCTGGCGTTGCCATAAGCTGCAGTGCAGCTCACAGATGTGGCTCAGATCTGGCATTACCATGGCTGTGGTGTAGGCTGGCATCTGCAGCTCCCATTCGACCCCTAGCCTGGGAACTTCTGGATGCCACAGGTGCGGCCCTAAAACACACACACACAAAATCAAAACACTTCAGGATACAAATACACACTCAACATTTGCCAGCCCCAGGTAAGTTGCTTGGATGATGATGAAGTTGAATGGCAGGAGCTTTCTGCCCCAGAACGTGCTCTCTGACATTGCCAGTAAGAAGGCTGGAGGAGCCAAGGCTGCCCTGGGTATAGTTCTGAGCGAGAGAGAAACAAGCATGCTTGGGAGGCTGTCTTCAGCCCCTAAAGATGTTTCCCTGAGGGAAGCTCAATGATCATGGGTTTTCCATATGTTAACCAACCCAGCAGCCCCCAAAGCACATGAGTATGAAACCTGGGCATAGAGATCAAAAGGCAGCATACATGTGTTCTTTTATTTATTTATTTATTTACTTTCTGTTTTTTTAGGGCCACACCTGTGGCATATGGAGGTTTCCAGGCTAGTGGTCGAATTGGAACTACAGCTGTTAGGCTGCACCACAGCCACAGCAATGCCAGATCCGAGCCACATCTGTGACCTATACCACAGCTCATGGCAATGTCAGATCCTTGCCCCATTGAGTGAGGCCAGGGATTGAACCCACATCCTCATGGATCCTGGTCGGGTTTGTTAACTGCTAAGCCATGAAGGGAACTCCGCCCGTGTGTTCTTTAAAAAAAAAAAAAAAAAAAAAAAGTTTTATTGACACAATTTATACAATATCAGCTGCATATATTTGAAGTGTAAAATTTGATGTTTGATACTTTTGTGAAACCATCACCACATTCAAGATAATGAACAGATCCAGCATGCCTCCAATTTTTTTTATGCCTTTGTAATCCCTCCTTCCACTTCCCTCTCCATTCTGAAACCACCATGTCTATGCTTTTTATCACTGTAGATTAGTTTGACTTTTTAGAATTTCATGTAAATTAAATCCTATGATATATACCCTTTCTAGTCTGGGTTTTTCAACCAGTATAATTATTTTGAGATTAATCATTTTTTAAAATTTTAATTTCATTGAAGTATAGCTGATTTACAATGTTGTATTAGTTTCAAGTGTACGGCAAAGTGAATCAGTCATGTATATATATCTATCCATTCTTTTTTCCCATATAGGTTATTACAAACTGTTGAGTAGATTTTCCTATGCTATAGATACAGCAGTTTCTTGTTAAGCATCCCTTTTATATAGTAGTGTATATGTGTTATTTCTACCCACCCAATTCTTTCCTCCCCTTAATGGTTTCAATTACGGTAACCTTAAGATTGGTTTTGAGGCATTCCCGTTGTGGCTCAGCAGTTAATGAACCCAACTAGTATCCATGAGGACACGGGTTCAATCCCTGGCCTTGCTCATTGGGTTAAGGATCTGGCGTTGCTGTGAGCTGTGGTGTAGGTCACAGAGGCAGCTTGGAGCCCATGTTTCTGTGGCTGTAGTATAGGCCTGTGACTACAAGCTTCAATTGGATCCCTAGCCTGGGAACCTCCATACATTGCAGGTGTAAAAAGACAAAAAAGAGAGAGAGAGAGAGAGAGAGAGAGAGAGAGAGAGAGAGAAAGGACTGGTTTTGAAATCTGTGAGTTTATTTCTGTTTTATAAATAAGTTCTGTAAGTTCTTTTGTCTTTTTATGAGATTCCACATATAAGTGATATCATATGATATTTGTCTTTCTCTAACTTCACTTGGTATGATAGCCTCTAGGCCCATTCATGTTGCTGCAAATGGCATTATTTCATTCTTTTTTATGGCTGAGTAATATATGTATTTATGTACCACATCTTTATCCATTTATCTGTTAGTGGACACTTCGGTTGCTTCCATGTCTTGCTTATTGATTTTGCTTTTATACAGACCATATTTAGCCATTTTTCATAAGTAATTGATGGAAAATAAGCCCTTTTCCTGACTTTTAACTGTTCCTTCTTGGTCTCCTGTGTCACTCCTCCTTTGCTTATCACTCAAAAATGTTGGATTTCTTGATGGTTCCAGTTGGATCCATGCTTTTCTAATCTACATGCTCAGTTCTGCCATCTGAAATGGAGGCAGAAGAAGCAGAGGCTTTCAAGGCCACTTCCAGCTCTAACATTCACTGACTGGGCCATGCTATGAGAAGGTCACAGGTGTGAAGTCTGGGTCTTACCCTCTCTTTTTCTCCTTTTACACTTATTGGAATCTCTTCTCTTTAAGCTCATCATGTTTCCTCCGTAATATGCTTCAATTAATAGGGCTCATCACCAAAGTCTCTTCCTCCCCCCATATGGTGATTGACTAGGGATTTTACATTCTACCATAAAACTCCATTTCCAAACCCTTGGGACATCATACTCTCTGATAGTTTAGAACAACCCAGCCTTTCTAGACTAAAGCTGGATATACACACACTAGCACAGCCCTGCCCTTGAAATACTTGTAAGTTTTCCTACAAAATTATTAGCCCTTTTACAACCACTTCCTTCTTCTGATGAAGATTTGTCTTATTTTTAACAAATGGCTATTTTCACAGCCAGTTATGCAATCCTCTCTCCAGCTCAATTTACTTTATTCTCTGCATGTCTTAATAAGAAAACATTTCTTAAATACTTCTAGTTTAGATTTGGGGGAAGCATTTTTTTCAGTCCTTTAATTTCTTTCCTTCTAGATTCAATACTTTTTTTCCCAAATAAAGAAATTAGTGAGTATAGGAATCAATTGTTATACAAATTATTTTATTATTATTTCATATTAGATACACATCTATTTTCAAACATCACAGACTGAACTTGGGCCTTTTTTTTTTTTTTTGTACACAACTATCACTATCACATGGCAAGGTAGAGTTTATGACTGAAAACATGAGAATAGAAAGATAGTATTTCTTCCCACAAAATAACACTGCACATCAAAATCATACAATGAAGCTGACATTAGAAGGGATATTACAGTTTTCCGAAAAAATCAAAAGGATTGTCAGTTGGGAGAGTTCTCATTATGACTCAGTGGGTTAATAACCTGACATAGTGTTTGTAAGGATAGGGTTCGACCCCTGGTCTCACTCAATGAGTTAAGGATCTGGCATTGCTGCCACAAGCTGTGGTATAGGTCAAAGACAAGGCTTGGATCTAGTGGCTGTGGTGTAGGCTGGCAGCTGTAGCTCCGATCGACCCCTGCCCCAAGAACTTCCATAAGCTGCAGATATGGCGATAAAAATTAAAAAAAAAAGAAAAAAAAAGAGTTTAAATTGATGCCAATATGTAGATGCAGTTATATGTAGATGAAATAGCTTGTATATGCTCTTGAGAAATTCCAGGCAGAATGGAAGGGGGGATTTGAAAATGACAAAGATCTGTCAGTTGCTGTGGGCAATCAGGGAGTTAAGGAAGGACATGAATTCAGAGGGTCTAGCTAAGAATGGAAACAAACAAACAAAAAAACAGATTGTCAGCTGGAAGTGGAATGGATATATTTATACTGGAACCAAAGATTATAGTTAGGACAAATTTATTGATATTAAAGTTATATTTTTTATAGTATAAGTAATATTTACATTGACTTTTATGTGGAAACTATTTTATAACTTCTTCAAACTTAAGGAATGGGGTTTGAATTTGATGACCTTCCAGTTTGAGGGTTTTCTGTTCTACTCCAGAACCGTACAAAGGTGGTGGTAGCATTCTGTTAGTGTTTGGTGAAATGTTTAAATCTAACAGTTTTATTTTATTTTATTAATTTTTATTTTTTTGCTTTTTAGGGCCGCACCTGAAGCATATGGAAATTCCTTGAGCTAGGGGTCAATCTGCAGATGTAGCTGCTGACCTATACCACAGCCACAGCAACACAGGATCTGAGGTGCATCTGCAACCTACATACAGCCCATAGCAACGCCAGATTCCTGAAACGCTGAGCAAGGTCAGGGATCGAAACTGTGTCCTTATGGATACTAGTCAGATTCATTCCTGCTTCAACACAATACAACTCCCAAACAGCTTGATTTTAGAGTGTAACAAAGGGTAGGCTACATGATCTGAGTCTAAGCCTCTAGGAAGTAAGAATGTATTTAAATGAACTCAAACCAAATAAAGAGTAGGCATTTAGTCTATGTGATTTAATTGTAATATTTTTTTGTCAACATAAACACACAGTTTATATTTAAAGTAAATATAGGAGTTCCCGTTGTGGCTCAGTGGTTAACAAATCTGACTAGGAACCATAGAGGTTGTGGGTTCAATCCCTGGCCTCACTCAGTGGGTTAGGGATTTGGTGCTGCCGTGAGCTGTGGTGTAGGTCGCAGACGCAGCTCGGATCCCATGTTGCTGAGGCTGTGGCATAGTCCAGCTGCTACAGCTCTGACTGGACCCCTAGCCTGGGAACCCACATATCCACGGGTGCGGCCCTAGAAAAAGACCAAAAAAAAAGTAAATATGGGTTTTGTTGGCGTTCCCATCGTGGTGCAGCAGAAACGAATCTAAGAACCATGAGGTTGCAGTTTAATCCCTGGCCTCACTCAGTGGGTTAAGGATCTGGAGTTGCCGTGAGCTGTGGTGTAGGTCGCAGATGCGGCTCGGATCCTGTGTTGCTGTGGCTGTGGCATGGGCCAGCAGTTGAGACTCTGATTTGACCCCTAGCCTGGGAACCTCCATTTGCCATGCCATATGCCCTAAAAAGCAAAAAAAAAAAAAAAAAAAAAAAAAAAAAAAAAATTTAAAAAGTAAATATGGGTTTTGTTCCCATGATGCTTGAGAAATTGAAAATGGGTTAAGGTTTAGCCCCAGATCTGAATTTGTATAAGGTGCATTATTCAGCAACACAGAGGCCAGATTAAAGTGCCTAGGGTTGCTCATAATTCTTGGTAGTTTCTTATTTAAAAACTGTGCTATAAAATCTCAGCTTCTATATATATTCCCTCTAAATGATAATAAAGCTTTAAAAGGGTTTCTCAGTTCATCTCTACCATTATAGGGTCCTGGTCTATTAATTAGTGTATCTCCTAAACATTAACATAGTAGACTGACTTTCCTAATATGTAAATAACATACATTTAAAAATAGAGCTAAAATGCACAAAAACTGCATAAACATTAAATTAAAGTACCAAGAGTCAATATTCCCATTACTTTCTCCATGGAGCTCAAATGATCACCAAAAGCTCGCATGGACTCTCTGGCATTTAATATTTCTGACTTCCAAAAATGGCAGTTTCACACAGTCAACTTGATACAAAATGGAAATATGAGCAGTAGGTGAATGATGGCAACTAGCTGCTCAAAGTACATTTTTCCAGTTGGAAGAAAATCAAAGACTTGGACACAGCTTCTAAATGCAACAGGAGATTTTCAGTTTATGACCAAAAGGGAGAAAAAATGGAGGTTGAAAGAAACGCTGGTTTGAGGATTCCCTGGGATCAGCTAAGTGATGAGAGCTGAGCCCTGACAGCTGGTCCCTCTGATGTGGGCAGGGATCCTGGAATACAGCTTGTAGAAGGACGGACGGATGCTAAAAGCAGTATTCAGGTAAATCACAGACAGCCAATGGCCCAACGCTTATCAAAATCGGGAAGACCACAAGTAGGAGAAATGAAAGGTCTTCCTGAGGTGATAAAAATCAAAGCAAAGTGGTAACAGTTGAGGTCAGTAAAATTGATACCTAACTTACACCTCACTTTTGCCATTACTTCACATCTTAAGGCAAAAATGAAAATTTTATTAAAAGATTTTTTTGTAGGCATTTCCTTCATGGCTCAGCAGTCAATGAACCTGACTAGAATCCATGGGGATGCGGGTTGGATCCCTGGCCTCGCTCAGTGAGTTAAGGATCTGGCATTGCCATGAGCTGTGGTGGATGTAGGTCACAGATGTGGCTCGGATGGCACACTGCAGTGGCTGTGACATAGGCTGGCAGCTATAGCTCCAATTCGACCCCTAGCCTGGGAGCTTCCGTGTGCTGTGGGTATGGCCCAAAAGCAAAAAAAAAAAAAGTGACTTTTTTCCTTTGTGGGGCTTAAATGAAATCATGTACAGAAAGGACTTTGTACCTGATAACTGCTGGAAAGTGTCAGTTCCCTTTGCCTCTCTCCTGGCTTCTCAGGGTTTGATTGCAGATTTTGTCAATGAGGGGTGAGTCTTGAAATAGAGCCTAGAATGATTACTGGAAGGAACAGCCGCTAGCAGGGGTGTGTCAGAGAGTGCCCTGCAAAATGCAAAGTTGTTCCATTTTTCTGCACCATGAAAATATTTATGTTTGCTCTTCCTCCTTCTTCAGCCTAAATGACTTCCCAGCAATGGCAGCTTGGCTTCTGCCCAGCTCGACTCTGAGCCGATTTGATTTGATGAATGTCACCACTGACCTGTGTGGTTCTAATTCCATGTAGACGTTGAGGGCCGGGTGACATTTCCTTCCCTCCCTTCCTGTGGTTTCTCCTTCCTGATTCACCTCTACCTCCTTCCATCTGCTCCTCTCTAGCTTCCTTTTTAATTGTTAACCCTCCACAGAGTTCTTTACTCAGAGTAGTTCTTGAGTTTCTCTGCTGCTTTTTCCAAACCACGACTTCCCCTCCCACGTATACAGATTCCTACACCAATATCACCATTCACGTTGCCTGATCAAGCCTCTGGCCTGTGGTGAATCCAACTGCCAAATGAGTAGACACACCGGAGAGTCCCCCAAATACCTCAAATCAAACTCCCTAGCTCTCTGTGCTCCCACGGTCTTTGCTGATGATTTATACTAGCATTTATCACACTATACAGGTAAGGGTTTTAAATATATTTTCATCATTTTTTTTAACTTTTATTGAAGTATAGTTGATTTACAATGTTGTGATAATTTCTGCTATACATCAAAGTGATTCAGTTATACATGCACACACATCCACTCTCTTTCAGATTATTTTCCCACATAGATGATCACAGAACATTGGGTAGAGTTCTCTGCGCTGTACGCAGGTCCTTGTTGGCCAATCATTCCATATACCTCAATGTGCATATGCCAATCCCAAACCCCCAGTCCATCCATCCTCCCCTCACCTGTCCCCTTTGGTAACCATAAGTTTGTTTTCAAAGTTTGTGAGTCTATTTCTATTCTGCAAATTTCATTTGCATCCTTTTTTTAGTTTCCTCATATAAGTGATATCATATGATGTTTGTCTTTCACTATCTGACTTACTTCACTTACTATCATGATCTCTAGGTCCATCCATGTTGCCGCAAATGGCATTATTTCTTTTTATGGGTGAATAATATTCCATTATCATCATTTTATTGAAGAAAGAGACTGTTTCTTATTCAACCTAGAACTGGATAATTCTTGGAAAAGCACTGCATTCATTAAATATGAGTGAGCAAATACAAGTCTTGTGTCACTGCTGACTTGAACCTGACACAGAGCATCCTTGCCTGAACATCCCTTTCTTTCCTTAGTATGTCTGGGTTCTGTTTTGGTTACTGGGTTGCTTTGTTCTCAACTCTCTTATTGTTGCCGGGTGATTTCCTTGGGACTGTCTTCTGGTTGGCTATGCTTCTAGTGCTCAGAGATTTTCCTTTGTAGCTAAATGGTTGCATTTTTACCAGCCTCTGGAATGGATCAGAGTCTCAGGGAAGTTCAACTGCAACTACAAACATGTTTGTGGACTGAAACAGGCAGGGAAAGAATTTTCAAGGAGTCACCTTATCTCTGCCCAGAGTCATCCCTCATGTCTTCTCTCTTTCTTTTCCTAATTTCTTAAATTATAGTTGATTTACCATGTTCCTTCAATTTCTGCTGCACAGCAAAGTGACCCAGTTATACATACATATACATTCTTTTTCTCATACTGTTTTGTCCTTGTGCCTTATTTTACCATCTGCTTCCTCTGAAGGGATCTTTCTTCCTCACTACTCAGCATTCCAGTGTGAATCGTCCACTGCGTTGGTAATGGATCTGTGGACTTGAAAAAAGGAGGAGGTTTTTTACCCTCAAAATAAAAATGAGAGAGCTTCAACTCTCTTTTGTGGGATAAGGTCTTTGTGTTATTATTTTCCTTTTAAACTTTATTTTTAATTTTTTTTTATTTTTTACATTTTTTATTATAGTTGATTTACCATGTTCCTTCAATTTCTGCTGTACAGCAAAGTGACCCAGTCACACATACACATACATTCTTTTCTTTTTTTCATACTATCCTCCATCGTGTTCTAGCCCAAGAGACTGGGTACAGTTCACTGTGCTGTACAGTAGGACACTATTACTTAGTCATTCTAAATGTAATAGTTTGCATCTACCAACCCCAAACTCCCCATCTGTCCCCTTCTGCCTTTTCCCCAACCCCCTGGGGCAAGCACAGGTCTGATCTCCATATCTGTAATCTGTTTCTGTTTTGTGGGTAGATCATAAACTTTTGACAAAATCCAATCCTTTTAAATTTTAAAACACGGAGTTCCCATCATGGCTCAGTGGTTAACGAAACCAACTAGCATCCATGAGGAGGCGGGTTCAATCCCTGGCCTCGCTCAGTGGGTCAGGATCTGGCATTGCCACCAGCTGTGGTGTAAGTCGAAGACACAGCTCAGATCCTGCGTTGCTGTGGCTCTGGCATAGGCCGGTGGCTCCAGCTCCGATTTGACTCCTAGCCTGGGAACCTCCATATGCCACCAGTGTGGCCCTAAAAGACAAAAAGACAAAAATAAATAAATAAATAAATAAATAAATAAATAAAATAAACTTTAAAACAGATACTCTATAACTTTTTTTTTTTAATGGAAGACTAAAATTAGGATTTGGGAGAGACATATAAACTATTTGCCTTTTAAAAGTTGTTATAATAAACTTCCTTTATTTGGACATGTTGGGAACTAAGATATTCTGATCAATTGAATGTTCCAGTTAACCAATACAAAAATACTTCTCAAATGCTTTCTCAACACTGTCCTAGACATTTCAAAGACATCAGAAGAATTTTACAGCACAATTGAGGATAAGAAGACACATATGATAATTTATCAACAACTCTAGACCATAGAAGCAAACCAGATAAATCCTTAAATACACCCTTGAAACTGAAAAAGTACTCCTCTACCCCTCTGGTCAATTTATTCTCCCACTCTCCAAATGCATATTCAAACTTTCTCTACTCTCCTCAAATTTCTGATGCAATGTGGTAGCTGCATTGGCCACAACTGCCAACTTTACCTCTACCCCTGGCACCTCCCTCACCCCCCGTGTGACCTTGAATCATATCTCATTAGAGGGGAGAAAACCTAAGAAGCCCTCAGCAACTTCCTCACCCTCCTGATGCCAAATGTATTAACACATCCCATCCTTTTCCCCCCACTTTGATATAAAAGAATCCTCCCTTCTCCTACGTAGGACCAATTGTTCCCTGTGTGATGTAAAAATGAGTAATAACTAACCTCAAAGACCCGCAGGTATTAAATGCATTGATTCTCTCACACATGCATATATAAGTTAGTCAGATGAGAGCCTAGAACTCATCTTTCTTCTGAACCTTGGACTCACATATTGAACTGCAGAGTGAACATTTCCACTTAGATGTCTCAAAAGTACTATATTAGTACTTTTCTAGTGTTGCAGTAATAAAGTGCCACAAATTTATTATCTTATAGTTCTGAAGGTTAGAAGTTTGACCTGGGTCTCTATGGGCTAAAATCAAGGTGAAGGTAGGGCTAATTTCCTTTCTGGAAGCTCAAGAGGGAAATCTGCTTCCCTGCCTTCTCTAGCCTCTAGAGGCCACCCGCAACCCTTGGGTAATGGGCCCTGCTCCATCTTCAAAGCCAGCAACATTGCTTCTCTTTCTCTGTCTTCTGCCTCCCTCTTCACTTTTTAAAACTTTGAGATGTAATCATGTACCATAAAGTTGACTGAAGTATAAAACTCAGTGGTTTTTAGCATATTTACAAAGCTGTATAAGTATCATCACCTATTTCACAGTTTTCCCATCACTGTAAAAAGACATCCCATACCCTTAGCAGTCATTCCTCACTTCTCTCTCCCCCAGCCCCTGGCAATCACTATCCTTGCAACTCTACGAATTTGCCTACTATGAACATTTCATATAAACAGAAACATACAATACATGGCCTTTTGTGTCTGGCTTCTTTCACTTAGTTCATCCATGCGGTAGCACATATAAGTACTTCCATCCTTTCTATGACCGAAAATATTTCATTGTATGGATATATCACATTTTTATCTATTCATCAGTTGATGGATATTTGGGTTGTTTCTACATTTTGGCTATTATAAATAATGCTGTTGTGAACATTCCTGTACAAGTTTTTGTATGAACATTTGTTCTCAATATTTCTATACTCGGGTATATTAGAACTATAGTGTAACCCTACATTTAACCTTTTCTGGAACTACTACACCATTTCTCAAGGTGGCTGAGCCATTTTCCATTGCCACAAGTAGTGTTCCAAATCCTCGCTAACACTTGCTATTTATTTTTTCTTTTCCCTCTTCTTTTCTCTTTTAGTCTATAGCCATCCTAGTAGCTGTGAGGTAGCAACTCCTGGTGGTTTTGATTTGCATTTTCCTAATGATTAATGACATTGAGGATATTTTCATATGCTTGTTGACCATTCATATATCTTCTTTGGAGAAATGTCTAATCTTTTGCCTCTTTTTGAGTTTCTTATCTCTTTATTATTGAGTTGTAAAAGTTTTTATAATCTAGATACTAGACTCTTCTCAGATATATGATATGAAAATACTTTCTTCCACACTGTGGGTTGTCTTACTTTTTTAATAGCGCACTTTGATGTTTTTACTTTTGATGAAGTCCAATATATTTTTTCCTTGGTTGCTTGTACTTTTGGTGTCATATCTATGAAGCCATTGCTTAGTCAAAGGTTATGAAGACTTACATCGATGTTTTCTTCAGAGAATATTATAGTTCTAGTTCTTCCATTAGATCCTTGATCCACTCTGAGTTAATTTTTGTTTATCATATGATTAAAAGGTCCAGAATTCATTTTTTAGCATGTGGATATCATTTCCCCTATTAAATGCTCTCGGCACCCTTGTCAGAAATCAATGAACCATAGATGTATAAATTAATTTCTGGACTCTCAATTCTGTTCTACTGATCTATATATTTATGCTTAAGCCACAATGCTTTGATGACTGTTCCTTCAAATTAGGGTTTAAAATCAGGAAGTGAATCCTCCAACTCTGTTCTTTTTCAAGATTGTTTTGGATTCCTTATAATTCCACATGAATTACAGAATTAGGCTGTCTAATGCTGTAAAAAAGGCATTTGAAAATTTAATGGGGATTGTACTGTATTGTAGATTAACTTCAGTGGTATTGGCACCTTAATATTAAGTCTTTAATTAAAGAACATAGAATATCTTTCCATGTATGTAGGTATTCTTCAAGTTCTTTTGGCAATGTCTTATATTTTTAAGTATACAAGACTGTACCTCTTTGATTAAATTTATTCTTAAGTATTTTCTACTTGTTTATGTTACTGTAAGTGAAATTGTTTTCTTAATTTCATTTTTAGGCTGCTCATTCTAAGGTATAAAATGCAAATCACTTTCATATATTAATCTTGTATCCTGCAAATCTGCTAAATATATTTGTCATAACAGCTTTTTTCTTGTGGACTCTTTAGGATTTTCTCTGTATAAGATAATGTCATCTACAAATAGAGATAGTTTTACCTCTTCTTATTCAATCTGGATGTCTACTGATTTTCCCTTCTGTTAAATAGAAGTGATAAGAGCTGACATTATTTGCTTATTCCCTGGGATTAGCAGAAGAGCTTTTAGTCTTTTGTCATCAAGTATAGTATTAGCTGTGGCATTTTCATAGCTGTCCTTTATTAGGAAATTCCCTTCTGCTCCTAGTTTAGTATTTTATTATGAAAAGATATTGGATTTAGTCAAATGCTTTTTTTCACTTCTATTGAAATGATCGTGTGGAGATTTTAAAAAATTTTATGATATAGTTGATTCATTTTTGTATATTGCAACAACCTTGGATTCCTGGAATAAACCCCACTTGGTCGTGGTCTATAATCCTTTTTATATGTTAATGGCTTGGTTTACTAGTAATTGAAGATTAATAAGGGGAATTGGTCTGTAGTTTTCTTATGATGTTCTTATTTGGCTTTGGTCAAGGTAATAGTGGCCTCATAGAATGAGTCAGAAAGTTTTCCTTTCTCTTTTACTTTTTGGAAGAGTTTGTGAAGAATTGATGCCAATTCTTCTTTAAATACTTGGTTAAATTCACCAGTAAAGCCATCTAGTCCTGGGCTTTTCTTAGATGCAAGATTTTTGATTCAATCTCCTTCTTTTTTATAAATTGATACATATTTTCTGTTTCTTCTTGAGTGCTGATAATTTGTGTCATAAGAATTTTCTGTTTCATCTAGGTAATCTAATTTGTAGCATATCATTATTTATAGTATTTCATTATAAGCCATTTTATTTCCATAAGGTTGGTAACTGTTACCTTTTTCATTCCTAATGTTAGTAATTGAACATTCTCTCTTTTATCATGGTCAAACAACTTAAAGGTTTGTCAATTTTGTTGATCTCTTCAAAGAACCAACTTTTGATTTCCTGTATTATTTTTCTATTCTCTAATTGTAAACATTTTAGACATAATCTTTATTACTTCCATCCTCTGTTTGCTTGGGGTTTGCCTTGCTCTTTTTTTCTTATAAAGTAGATTATTGATCTGAGCTATTCCATCTTTTGTAAATGCAGGTGCTTAAATAAATTTCCCTCTGATCATTGTTTTCTTCTGCATCCTGTAAGTTTTAGTATTTGTATTTTCACACATCTTTCAATCATCTCAAAGTATTTTCTAATTCCCCTTGTGATTTCTTCCTTGAATCACCGGTTCTTTAGATGTGTGTTGTTTAATATCTTTAAAATTTTTTGTTTTTTCTTTTTTCTTTTGTTAAGTTTTATTGAAGTATAGTTGATTTACAAGGTTGTGATAATAAATGCTGCAAAACAAAGTGATTCGCCCATACAATATATATATCCATTCTCTTTCAGATTGTTTTCCCACACAAATTATCACAGATTGGGTAGTGTTCTCTATGCTGTACAGCAGGTCCCCACTGGCCAATCATTCCATATACTTCAGTGTGCATATGCCAATCCCAAATCTGCAGTCCATCCCTCCCATCCCACCCCAACCTGTCTGCTTTGGCAAGCATAAGTTTTTCAAAGTCTGTGGGTTTGTTTTTGTTCTGCAAATAAGTTCATTTGTATCCTTTTTTACATTCCACATATAAGTGATATCTATGATGTTTGTCATTCACTGTCTAACTTCAGTTAGTATGTACATTTCTAGCTCCATCCATATTGCTGAAAATGGCATGGGTCATATTTTTATGGCTGAATAATATTCCATTGTATATATGTACCACATCTTCATCTAGTCCTCTGTTGATGGACATTTGGGTTGCTTCCATGTCTTGGCTATTGTAAACAGTACTGCAGTGAACATCAGGTGAATGTATTTTTTTGAATTTGGTTTTCTCCAGATAGATGGCCAGGAGTGGGATTGCTGGATCATATGGTAGTTCTATATTTATTTTTTTGGTAAAACTTCATACTGTTTCCATACATTCCCACAAACAGTGTAACAGTGTTCTCTTTCCTCTGTGCACTTTCCAGCATTTATTGTTCACAGACTTTCTGATGATGGTCATTCTGGCTGGTGTCAGTTGGTACCTCATAGTAGTTTTGATTTGCATTTCTCTAATAATTAGTGATGTTGAGCATCTTTTCATGTGTTTTTTTGGCAACCTCGATGTCTTATTTGGAAAAATGTCTGTTTAAATCTTCCACCCATTTTATGATTGGGTTTCTGTTTTTGTTTTTTTGGTGTATGTATGGGGTATATGTATGTTTTGGAGATTAATGTTTGTTTTTTGGGGTATGCAAGGGGTGTATGTATGTTTTGGAGATTAATCCCTTATCAGTTGCTTCACTTGCAAATATATTCTCCCATTCTGTGGGTTGTCTTTTTGTCTTTTTTTTTATGGTTTCCTTTCCTGTGCAAAAACTTTTCAGTTTAATTAGGTCTCATTTGTTTAGATTTGTTTTTATTTTCATTACTCAAGGAGGTAGAGCTGAGAAGATATTGATGCAGTTTATGTCAAAGAGTGTTTGGCCTATGTTTTATAGTATCTGATCCTACATTTAGGTCTTTAATCCATTTTGAGTGTATTTTTGTGTATGGTGTAAGGGAGTATCCCAATTGATTTTATATAGCTGACCAGTTATTCCAGCACCACTTATTGAAAAGACTGTCTTTTCTCCATTATATTATCTTACCTTCTTTGTCAGATTTGTTAACCATAGGTGAGTGGACTCATTTCTGGGCTTTCTATCTGGTCCCATTGATCTATATTTTTGTTTTTGTGTCAGTACCATACTGTTTTGAGACTGTAGCTTTGTAGTACAGTCTGAAGTCAGGGGGCCTGATTCCTTCAGCTCCATTTTTCTTTCTCAAGATTGCTTTGGGTGTTCAGAGCTTTTGAGTTTCCATACAGATGTAAACATTTTTTATCTAGTTTTGTGAAAAATGCCATTGGTAATTTGATAGGGATTGTATTGAATCTATAGACTGCCTTGGGTAATATACTCACTTTGACAATATTGATTCTTCCAACTCAAGAGCATGGTATATCTTTCTGTTTGTGTCATCTTTGATTTCTTTCATCAGTGTCTCATAGTTTTCAGAGTACAGGTGTTTTGTCTTTTTAGGTAGGTTTATTCCGAGGTATTTTATCCTTTTTGATGCAATAGTAAATGGGATTGTTTCCCTAATTTCTCTTTCTGATCTTTCATTGTTAGTATATAGAAATGCAATCAATTTCTGTGTATTAATTTTGTACCCTGCAAAACTTTACAAAATTCATTGATGAGCTCTAACAGTTTTCTGGTAGTGTCTTTAGGATTTTCTAGGCATAGTATCATGTTATCTGTAAACAGTGATAGTTTCACTGCTTCCTTTCCAATTTGGATTCCTTTTATTTCTTTTTCTTCTCTGACTGCTGTGGCTAGGACTTCTAAAACTATGTTGAATAAGAGTGGTGAGAGTGGACATCCTTGTCTTGTTCCTGACCTTAGTAGGAATTCTTTCAGCTTTTCACTATAGAGAATGATGTTAGCTCTGGGTTTGTCATATATGGCCTTTATTATGTTGAGGTAGGTTCCCTCTATGCCCACTTTCTGGAGGGTTTTCTCAGAAATGGGTGTTAGGTTTTGTCAAAAGCTTTTTCTGCATCTACTAAGATGATCATGTGGTTTTTATTCTTGTTTGTTAATGTGGTGTATCATACTTATTGATTTGTAGATATTGAAAAATCCCTGCATCCCTGAGATAAATCCCACTTGATCATGGAGTATGACCCTTTTAATGTATTGCTAGATTTGGTTTGCTAGTATTTTATTGAGGATTTTTGCATCTATGTTCATCAATGATATTGACCTATAATTTTCTTTTTTGTTGATGTTTTTGTCTGGTTTTGGTATCAGAGTGACGGTGGCCTCACAGAATGAGTTTGGTAGAGTTCCTTCCTCTGCAATTTTTTGGGGGAAGAGTTTCAGAAGAATAGGTGTTAACTTTTTTCTAAATGTTTGATAGAATTCACCTGTGAAGCTATCCAGTCCTGGACTTTAGTTTCTTGAAAGTTTATTAATCAATTTCAATGTCAGTCCTCATGATTGGTCCATTCATCTTTTCTATGTCTTCATAGTTTAGTCTTGGAAGAGTATACATTTCTAAGAATTTGTCCATTTCTTCAAGGTTGTCCATTTTATTGACATACAATTAACTGTAGTAGACTCTTACAATACTTTATATTTCTGTAATGTCCACTGTAACTTTTTCTTTTTCATCTCCAATTTTATTGATTTGAGTCCTTGATCTTTTTTTCTTGATGTGTCTGGCTAAGGATTTATCAATTTAGTTATCTTTTCAAAGAACCAGCTTTTAGTTTCATGATCTTTTTTATTGCTTTCTCCATTTCTATTTCATTTATTTCTGCTCTGATCTTTATGATTTCTTTCCCTCTACTCACTCTGGATTTTGTTTGTTCTTTCTCTAGTTGTTTCAGGTGTAAGGTTAGCTTGTTTGAGATTTTTCCTGCTTCCTGAGGTAGGCTAGTATTGTTATAAACATCCCTCTTAGAACTGTTTTTGTTGAATCCATAGGTTTTGGATTGTTGTGTCTTCACTATCATTTGTCTCTAGGTATTTTTAAATTTCCTCTTTGATTTCTTCAGTGATCCATTGGTTGTTTAGTAGCATGTTGTTCAGTCTCCATGGGTTTTTTTTTCCAAGTTTTTTGTTGTTGTTGTTGTTGTTGTTGTTGTTGATTTCTAGCCTTAGAGCATTGTGGTGTGAAAAGATGCTTGATATGATTTCAATTTTCTTAAATTTACTGAGCTTGATTTGTGGCCCAAAATATGATCTACCCTAGAGAATGTTCCATGTGTGCCTGAGAAGAATGTGTAGTCTCTGCTTTGGGGTGGAAAATTCTATAAATATCTGTAATATCTCAAAGTCTTTTCTAATTCCCCTTGTGATTTCTACTTCGAATCATTGATTCTGTAGATGTGTGTAGTTTAATTTCCACATATGTATGAATTTTCAAATTTTCCTTTTTAAAATTTCTGATTTCTTTCCATTGTGTTTGGAAGTACATATTTTGTATGATTTCAATCCTTTTAAATTTATTGAGACTCATTTAATGGTCCAATATGTGGTCTAGCCTGGTGAACGTTCCAAGAGCACTGGAGAAGAATACATATTCTGTTGCTTTGGGGTTGAATGTTCTATAGATGCCTGTTAGGTTTATAGTGTTGTCCATATCTGCCTTCTTACTGATCTTTCTACTTCCCTATTCATTATGGCAAGTGGGATATTAAAGTCTTCAAGTATTATTGTGTTGAATATTTCTCTGTTTAATTTTAATCAGCTTTTTCTTCATATATATAGTCTCTGTTAGGTAACAGTATGTTTATATTTACTGTATTTTCCTGGTAGATTGATCTTTTATCACTATAAAATGTCCATTTTTGTCCTTGAAATGATTTTTTTCTTTGAGTTCATTTTGTCTAATATTAGTATAGCCACTACAACTGTCTTTTGCTTACTGTTTGCAGTTATCTCTTTTCCACCCTTTTGCATTCAAACTTGTGTCTTTGGATCTAAAGTGAGTCTTTTAGGCAGCATATTGTTGAATCATGTCTTTTAAAATCTCATCTGCCCATCTGCCTTTTAATTGGATAGTTTAATACATTTATAATTAATGCAATTTTTTTTTCTATTTACAGCCACACCTGTGGTATATGGAAGTTCCTTGGCTAGGGGTCGAATCAGAGCTAGAACTAAGGCCTACACAACAGCCACAGAAATACCAGATCCTTAGCCCAGTAAGTAAGGCCAAGGATTGAACCCACATCCTCACAGAGTCAGTGTCATTTTGGGTCCTTAACCCACTGAGCCACAATAGTAACTCCCTATTTAACACAATTATTGATAAAATGGAATTTATTATCCATAGATGTCTGTTAATTACTCTACAGATAGTAAGTTCTATTCTGTTCTGATACATTACTACTTGTTCTTTGTATGTCTTTGAGTTCCTTGGTTTCTCCAATAACGCCTTCTTTTGTGTTAAGTGGACATTTTCTACTATAGTGTTTTAATTCCCTGGTAGTATTTATTATTTACTATATATTTCTGTCTTATTTTCTTAGTGGTTCCCTGGGAATTAGCATTAATATCTTGAAGTTTTGCTAATTAACAACCTTGGTTCCATCTGTTCCATCTAACCTTAATTCATCTTTGCCATGTAACATAATTTATTCATAGGTTGCAGGGATTTGGATATGGACATTTTGAGAAGACCATTATCCTGCCTACCATAAGTACCTAAAAGTCAGTGTGTCAAAGACCTTTTCATTAAATTACCATCCCCCCCATTAAAAAAAAAAACACATGGATGACAAATTCCTGGTGCTCTTCCACTGCTTCCCAGTCTTGATGGCTTGCTGAGTCATCTACGTCGTTGTATAAACTAGACCTAGGAGTAATTTTAAAAACCCTCCCCTCTTTCCTTCTTCAGATCCTATTTGTCATTGAATCCTAGTGATTTACTTCCCTTATATTTTCTGTATTTCTGTATTTCTAATTCTATCACCCTAATCTAAATAAATTTTACTAAGCTTTTTTTCTCATTATTATGCCCCAAGAAGACTGTTAGATACTTTTTCCTAATTGTCCAATCTATGAAATGTAAATACCAGAGATATACTGTAGAGCTGTGATTTATATAAAAAGAGTAAATATAAAGCTTACTCATTTAATTCAATACAGGATTAAGAATGATTAAGTAAAATTTCCAAGTTAAAAGGTAAATTAGAAGGCTATCAACATTTAAATTAACTTTAAAACTATGCATGCTGAGAACTGTTTAATGTAATTTCTCAGCTTACATAAATTTTAATGTATCAAATATATGCATATAAGCAAATGAGCATTTTATTTATTTCATTTTTGTATGTTTTTATTTCCTTTTCTGATAATTTTTTTTCTTTCTATGACCTCACCTAAAGCATGTGGAAGTTCCTGGGCTAGGGGTCAAATCAGAGCTGCAATTGGTGGCCTATACCACAGCCATGGCAACACTGGATCTGAGCCACATCTGTGACCTATGCTGTAGTTTGTGGCAATGCCAAACTTTAACCCACTGAGCAAGGCCAGGGATTGAACTTGCATCCTTATGGACACTATGTTGTTTCCCTAACCCGCTGAGCCATAACAGGAACTCCTAAGTGAGCAATTTATATAAATACATTAGAGTGGCCATGGAATCAAAAAAAAATTTTTTTAAATTATCTCTCCCTGGCCTTTCTCAGTGGGTTAAGGATCTGGTATCACTGTGAGCTATGGTGGTGGTCACAGATGTAGCTCGTATCTGGCATTGCTAGGGCTGTGGCACAGGCCAGCGGCTGCAGCTCCAGTTCAACCCCTAGCCTGGGAACCTCCATAAGCCATGGTTGGGGCCCTGAAAAAGACAATAAACAAACAAACAAACAATCTCATTATATTTTCCAGCAAAAGTATTGAAAAATTGAATTAATTTCTTTAAAAAATTTTAGGGAACTTAACTTTTGACTTTTGCTTGATATGAGAAAATAAAATTTTTACTTAATTAGGTGCTAGGTATTCAATCAAATATTGCCAAAATTTTTTGTGTGCAGCATTTGAAAAATGAATGGTGAGTCAATTAACTTTTGTGAAGTTAAATAACAAATTATAAACTATTTTTATTTAGTTCTTTAAGCCCAACACACACACAAAAGCAAAAAGATCAAAAATTGACAGAGAGAGGGATCAATATGGTGGAGAAGTAAGAGACAGCATTCACCTGCTCCCACAAACACATCAAAAAAAAAAAATCTGCATGTAGAACAAATCACATAGACTATCTACTGAACACTGGCAGAAGATTTTAAACCTCCAAAAAGGGCAAAAAATCCTTCACATAACTGGGTATAACAAAAGGAAAAAAATTTTAAAAAGAGAGAGAGCAAGGAAGGAATTAGGACAAGACTGGTACTCCTGAGAGGGAGCTGTGAAAGAGGAAAGACATCCACATTCTGGGAAGACACCTAACCCACAGGGAGATCAGCCAAGTTGGAGGGACCTCAAAGTCTTGGAGTAGCTGGACTAAGGAGGGCAAAGCAAAGTGAGAGCCACACAGACCACTGGTACTACTGCCCCTGGACACCCCAGCCCGAGATGTTCAGGTCAGGGCTGGGCATTGAGACTTGGGCTCTGGAGGTCAATTCCTGGGAAAGGACTAGGGTTGGTTGTGTGAAGACGGCCTGAGGGGCTAGGGAGCAGTGTGCCACAGACTGGGGAGCAGAATGCCACAGCTGAAGGAAGCCAGGGGGAGGTTTGGGTCCGCAAGAGAAGTTTGGGCCTGCAGGAGAAGGAAGGTGACATTGCTGGTGAGGGTGAGAGGAGGGGCGAACCACTATAGGAATATCTTTCCCTGTGCACATGTGCATGGACTCTCAGAGACCTGGGTGCCTCTGGCACAGGCTATGGGTGACAAGGGGCCACTTGCATGGTCTACAGGAGACAGGACACCTCTTGTGTGGCTATGGGTGGCCAGGCACCCCTCTTAGCACGGGGCCAAGTGCAACATGGCACCTCTTTCATGGTCTGCAGGTAGTAGGGGCAAACTACAGCAGTCATTTCAGACACCAGATGTGGGTGTGGCCCACCATCACTAGGGGTCCATGAACAGGCATCACCTGTGGCCCCAGAACCTCAGAAGTTGGCACACAGGAGGGCACTGCAACTGAGCACCACCTGTTGTTGCTCTCACTCCCCTAGGAATGCACATACCCTGCTGCTGGCACTGCCAGATGCTCCAGGTGCCACCAAGCCCTGCCTGAAAATCACTGTCACTTCCCAGGGCCATGGAGCTAGGAGAAGCCTGTAACACCTTCCAGTGGGTCCTTGTCACTGTCAAGGGTCCAGCAACCAGGCACTGGCTACTGGCCCTGCCCATTGCCTCCATCTCCCTGGAAGCATGCATCATACCCTAAAAATAAATAGTAAGCCCCCCCAAATACCCAGGGACACTCAGGCATATAAATAGCCCTCCAAGACTACAGTAGCTATTTTTCCTAAACTCACAGAATAAGAAAAATACAAGCAAAATGAAGAAGCTCAGGAAACATTCCCAGTTAAAAGAACAGAAGAATTCACCTGAAGGAGCAAACAATGAAACAGACCTCTGCAGTCTAAAAGACACAAGTTCAAAAGGAGATAGTGAAAATACTAAAGGAATTAAGAGCAAATATGAAGGAATTAAGAGTAGATATGAGCAGTAATGAAGATTACTTGAGAAAGGAACTAGAAAATATATGAAAGAGCCAATAAAAATTAGAAAATTCATTTGCAGAGATGCGAGCTCAGTTAAAGGCAATGAAGAGCAGAATGAATAATGTAGAGGAATAAATTAGTGACTTGGAAGATAGAACAATGGCGATCACCCCATCAGGACAGCAGACAAATGAAAAAACATGAAAGTAGGAGTTCCCGTCGTGGTGCAGTGGTTAACGAATCCGACTGGGAACCATGAGGTTGTGGGTTCGGTCCCTGCCCTTGCTCAGTGGGTTAACGATCCAGCATTGCCCTGAGCTGTGGTGTAGGTTGCAGACACAGCTCGGACCCCGCATTGCTGTGGCTCTGGCATAGGCCGGTGGCTACGGCTCCGATTGGACCCCTAGCCTGGGAATTGCCACATGCTGTGGAAGCGGCCCAAGAAATAGCAAAAAGGCAAAAAAAAAAAAAAAATGAAAGTAATATGAGAGATCTATGTGATAACAAAGCAGGCCAGTCTATGCGTAATAGGGATTCCAGAAGGAGAGGAAAAAGAAAAAGAGACTGAAAATATATTTGAAGAAGTTATGGCTGAAAACTTCCCAAATCTAAAGGAAACAGATATCAAGATAAAAGAAGCACAGAGAGCCCCAAACAAGTTGAACCCAAAAAGGCCCACACCAAGATACATTATAGCAGAAATGGCAAAAGGATAAAGAGAGGATTCTAAAGGCAGCAAAAGAAAAACAAAGCATTAATTATAAGGGAACACCCATAAGGCTATCAGCTGATTTCTCTACAGAAACACTACAGGCCAGAAGAGAGTGGCAAGATATATTCAAAGTTCTAAAACGGAAAAATTTGCAGACTAGAATACTCTACCCAGCAAGAATATCAGTCAAATTAGAAGGAGAAATAAAGGCTTTCTTCAACAAAGAAAAAATAAAAGAGTACAGCAATACTAAACCCATTCTTAAAGAAATACTGAAAGGACTTCTCTAAATAAAAAAGAAGTAAGAAGAAATAGGATGGAGGAAATCACTACTGGAAAGCAATCACTTAAATAAGCCAGTATACAGATCTAAAAGGAAAAAAAAAACTTATAAAAGTGATGATAAACACAAGGAAGAGCAAAAGGACAATCATGAAGATGTTAATAAAGGACTTTGAAATCATAAAATGTGGAGTTCCTGTTATGACTCAATGGTTAACGAATCCAAATAGTATCCATGAGGATGTGGGTTCCATCCCTGGCCCTGGTCAGTGGGTTAAGGATATGGTGTTGCCTTGAGCTGTGGTGTATGTCGCAAATGCAGCTCGGATCCTGCATTGCTGTGGCTCTGGCATAGGCTGGCGGCTACAGCTCCAACTGGACCCCTAGCCTGGGAACCTCCATATGCCACAGGTGTGGCCCTGAAAATACAAAAAAGTAAAAATAAAAATCATAAAATGTGTGGAAAGGAAGTAAGAAAATCTAGGCTCTTTTTTTTTTAAAAATGTGTTTTGAGCCTATATAACTATCATGCTAAAGCAAGCAGATATAGGAAGGGGTTAACATACTTGAAAAACAGTGCAACCTAAAATCAAAATCAAATATTATATCCATAAAAACTAAAAAGAGGACACAAGCATAAAATAAAAAGAAGTCATCCTACCAAAAAAAAAAAAAAAAAGAAACAAAGGAGAAACATAGAATCAACTAGAAAACAAGGTTTAAAATGGCAATAAATACATACTTATCAATAATTACCTTAAATGTCAATGGACTGAATGTCCCAATCAAAAGACACAGAGTGGCAGACTGGATAACAAAGCAAGAGCCTACAATATGCTGCCTACAAGAAACTTACCTTAGGGGAAAGGATACATATAAATTAAAAGTGAGAGGATGGAAAAAGATATTTCATGTGAATGGAAAAGATAGGAAAGCAGGAGTTGAAATCCTCATATGAGACAAAATAGGCTTTAAAATGAAACCCATAAAGAAAGACAAAGAAGAACACATTTAATGATAAAAGGATCCATTCAAGAAGAGGATATTACAATCATCAATATATATGCCCCTAATATAGGAGCACCCAAATGCAGACAAGAAATACTAACAGATATAACAGGAGAAATTGATGAGGATACAATAATATTAGGAGACTTTAACACCCCACTCACATCAATGTACAGATCCTCCAGATAGAAAATAAATAAGGCAACAGAGATCCTAAATGACATAATAGAAAAGTTAGACTTAATTGACATATTCAGGACGTTACTGTTTACATGGAGACTAAACAACATGCTACTAAAAAACCAATGAGTCAATGAGGAAATCAAAAGGGAAATAAAAAAATAACTCAAGATAAATGATAATGAAAATACAACCATTCCGGAGTTCCCGTCGTGGCGCAGTGGTTAACGAATCCTACTAGGAACCATGAGGTTGCGGGTTCGATCCCTGCCCTTGCTCAGTGGGTTAACGATCCGGCGTTGCCGTGAGCTGTGGTGTAGGTTGCAGATGCGGCTCGGATCCCGCGTTGCTGTGGCTCTGGCGTAGGCCGGAGCCACAGCAACCCCTAGCCTGGGAACCTCCATATGCCGTGGGAGCGGCCCAAGAAATAGCAACAATAACAACAACAACAACAAAAAGACAAAAGACAAAAAAAAAAAAAAAAAAAAAAGAAAATACAACCATTCAAAATCTATAGGATGCTCCAAAAACAGTTCTTAAAGGGAAGTTCATAGAAATATAAGACTTTCTCAGAAAAGAAGAAAAATCTCAAATCAACAACTTAAGCAGCAACCTAAAGGAATTAGAAAAAGAAGAACAAATGAAACCTAAAGTCAGCAGAAGGAAGTAAATCATAAAGGTCAGAGAGGAAATCAATAAAATAGAGATTCAAAAAACAATAGAAAAAATCAATAAAACCAAGAGCTGGTTCATTGAAAGGGTAAACAAAATTGATAAACCTCTGGCCAGACTCACCAAGAAGAGGAGAGAAAGAACTCAAAATAAGAAATGAAAAAGGAGAAATCTCAACAGATACTGCAGAAATTCTAAAAACCATAACAGAATATAATGGACAATTACATGCCAACAAATTTGAAAACCTAGAAGAAATGGTCAACTTTCTAGAGACATACAGCCCACCAAAACTGAACCAAGAAGAAACAGATTAATTAAACAGACCAATAACTAGAAATGAAATTGATTTGTAATAAAAAATACTCCCTAAAAACAAAAGTCCAGAACCATATGGCTTCACAGGCAAATTCTACCAAGCAAAGAACTTATACCCACCCTGCTTAAACTTTTCCAAAAGACTGAGGAAAGAACACTCCCAAAGACATCCTATAGTGCCACCATCACCCTAATACCAAAACCAGACAAAGATACTACCAAAAAAGAAAATTATAGGCCAATATCTTGATGAATATAGATGCAAAAATTCTTAACAAAATTTTAGTAAACCAAATCCAACAACATATAAAAAAGATCATACACCATGACCAAAGGGGTTTCATCCTGAGTTCACAAGGATGGTTCAACATATGCAAATCAATAAACATCATATACCACATTAAAAAAAGAAAAGTCAAAAATCATATGATCATCTCAATACATGCAGAAAAAACATTTGACAAAGTTCAACATCCATATCACGAAGATAAAACCTCTTACCAAAGTGGGTATAGAGGGAACATACCTTAACATAATAAAAGCCATTTATGACAAACTCACAGCAAATAAAATACTCAATGGAGAAAAGCTGAAAGCCTTCTCACTAAAATCTGGAACAAGATAAGGATGCCCACTCTATCCACTGTTATTCAACATAGTATTGGAAGTCCTAGCCTCAGCAATCAAAGGAAATAAAAAGCATCCAAATAGGAAGAAAAGAGGTAAAATTGTCACTGTATGCAGGTGACATGATATTATATATAGAAAGCCCTAAGGACTCAACCCAAAAATTACTTGACCTGACCAACAAATTCAGCAAAGTATGAGGATATAAGATTAACATTCAGAAATCACTCGCATTTCTGTATACTAACAATGAAACATTAGAAAAGTACTACAAAAATACAATACCTTTTAAATTGCACCCCCAAAAATCAAAAACCTGGGAATAAACCTGACCAAGGAGGTGAAAGGCTTATATGCTGCAAACTATAAAACATTAATCAAGGAAATTAAAGAGGATTCAAAGAAATGGAAAGATGCACCATGCTCCTGGGTTGGAAAAATTAATATTGTAAAAATGGCCATAGTACCCAAAGCAATCTACAGATTCAATGCAATCCCTATCAATTTACCCATGACATTTTTTCACAGAACCAGAACAAACATTCCAAAAACTTATATGGAACCATAAAAGACCCAGAATTTACAAAACAATCCTGAGGAACAAAAACCAAGCAGGAGGCGTAACTCTCCCAGACTTCAGGCAATATTACAAAGCCACAGTAATCAAGACAGGGTGGTACTGTCTTGGTACTAAAACAGACATTCTGATCAATGGACCAGAAGAGAGAACCTAGAAGTGAACTCAGACACCTAATGTCAATTAATCTTCAATAAAGGAGGCAAGAATACAAAATGGGAAAAAGTCTCTTCAGCAAGTAGTTCTGGGAAACCTGGACAGCTGCATGCAAATCAGCGAAACTGGAACACACCCTCACAGCATGCACAAAAATAAACTCAAATTGACTTAAGGACGTAATCATAAGACAAGACACCATCAAACCCCTAGAAGAGAACAATGGCAAAACATTCTTTGACATCTACCGTTTTCTCACATCAGTCTCCCAAGGCAACAGAAATAAAAACAAAAATAAACCAACGAGACCTAATCAAACTGACAAGCTTTTGCACAGCAAAGTGAACCATAAAAAAAAAAAAAAGACAACCTATGTAATGGGAGAAAATAGTTTCAAATGATGCAAACAGCAAGGGCTTAATCTCTAAAATATACAAACAACTTATACAACTCAACAGCAAATAAAACAAACAACCCAATTGAAAAATGGGCAAAAGACCTGAATAGACATTTCACCAAAGAAGATATACAGATGGTCAACAAGCATATGCAAAAATGCTCAACATCACTGATTATTAGAGAAATGAAAATCAAAACTACTATGAGGTACCACCTCACACCAGTCAGAATGGCTGTCATTAATACGTCCACGAGTAACAAATGCTGGAGAGGGTGTGGAGAAAAGGGAACCCTCCTACAGTCTTGGTGGGAATGTAAACTGGTACAACCACTATGGAAAACAGTATGGAGGTACCTCAGAAAACTAAATATGGAACTACCATAAGATCCAGCAATCCCACTCTTGGGCATATATCTGGAGAAAACTTTGTAGACTTCTAAAACTTTCCCCTATGTTCATAGCAGCATATATCTAGACAAAACTTTCCAGTTTCCAAAACTTTCCCCTATGTTCATAGCAGCACTATTCACAATAGCCAAGACACGGAAACAACCTAAATGTCCATCAACAGATGAATGGATTAAGAAGATGCAGTATGTATACACAATGGAGTACTACTCAGCCATAAAAAATGCCACTTGCAGCAACATGGATGGATCTAGAGATTCTCATACTAAGGGAAGTAAGTCAGAAAGAGAAATACAAATACTGTACAATATTACTATATCTGTAATTGAAAATATGGCACAAATGCACCTATCTATAGAAAAAAAAGAAAAATGAAAAACTCATGGACATGGAGAACAGACTTGTGTTTGACAAGAGGGAGGGAGTGGGATGGCCTGGGAGTTTGGAGTTAGTAGATGCAAATTATTGCATTTGGACTGGATAAGCAATGGGATCCTGGTGTATAGCACAAGAAACTATGTCTAGCCACTTGTGATGGAACATGATGGTGGATAATGTGAGAAAAAGAAAAAAATATGTATGACTGGGTTACTTTCCTGCACAGCACAAATTGACAGAACACTGTAAATCAGCTATCATTTTAAAAAATATTTAAAATACCATAGACAATATCTACAAGGTGGCCAATAGCAGCTCAAAGCCATGCTCAGGGCATCTTTGCAATATGAATTCAAGATTGGATAGTCATGCAAGAGAAAGTTCCCAGTCACAGCTAGGTATTTCCTTTAGCTACACAGCACCGATCTTGCATATATTTTGTGTATCTTCCATGAATTCAGTGCCACTGCTGCTCATGTGAAAACTCAAAACAATGCCAAAACCTAAATGAGAGAAATAAAATAATAAAGAATAAGATTCTATCTGTTAGGCGAACTTTGGAGCATCACAAACCACTGCAATAGCTAAGATTTTTATTTTCTGTTCCCAGTGAACAATTAATATGTTTTCCTAAAAAAAAAACCTCCTCATAGATCTCAATACAGTAGTCCATCCTTGTCTGGGATTTCACTTTCCATGCTTTTAGTTACCCTCAGCCTGAAATTTTTAAATGGAAAAGTCCAGAAATCAACAATACCAAAATCTAAAATTGTGCATCATTCTGAGTAGCCTGATGAAATCTCGTTCCATCCTGCTCTGTCCAGTCCAGACTGTGAGTCACCCCAGTGAATCTCTCTCCTATTGGTCACTTAGTAATCCTCTTGGTTACCAGCTATCCCTGGTACTTGTGTTCAAAGGACCCTTATTTTACTGAATAATGGCCCCAAAGCACAAGAGTATGATGCTGGCAATTCAGATCCACCAAAGAGAAAACATAAAGTGCTACCTCTAAATGAAAAGGTGAAAGTTCTCGAACTATTAAGGAAAGAAAAAAAAATCATAGGCTGAAGTTTCCAAGGTCTACAGTATGAACAAATCTTCTATCCATGAAATCGTGAAGAAGGAAAAAGAAATTCATGCTGTTTTTGCTCTGCCACCTCCAACTGCAAAAGTGCTTAGTTAACTTTTAAGTTTGTACAATAAGACATTTTGAGAGAGACCACATTCACATAACTTTTATTACAGTATATTGTTATAATTGTTCAATTTTATTACTATTTATGTCTAACATTATTTATTGTCAGTTATTTATAAATTAAGCACATTAAGAGATAACCAAAACTTTATTCTAGATATGTATGAATAGGAAACAGCATAGTATATAGAAGGTTCAGTACTAGCTTTGATTTCAGGCATTCACTGGGGGTCTTGGAATCTAACCCCATGGATAAGAGGGCTCTACTGTATCTCCTTGGCTTCTGGTCTGTTCCTCACAGAACAGAACGATTTTCCAAAACATGAATCTTGATCACCCTACCTCTGTCAATTCTTTCAAGAGCGCTCAGAATAAAGCCAAATGCCTAGCACTGCCTGCAAATGCCCAGTCCTGACTCATATCATCTCATATAAGAACCTCAGACTCTGTCCATCCTTCAGCAATACTGGCCATCATTTCATTAAACCACCCTCTGTGTACATGCTGTTCTGCTGGAAGCCTCTTCTCTGCTTTCCTTGCCTATCTAAAGGCTATTTCTTTATACTTTTGTTTAATCATTCCTTCCTCAAGGAATCCTATTCTTTTATCGCCAATTCCATCAAATCTGCCTTGAATAAACTGTGATATCACCATACCCCCCCTTCAGTGACACTTATCACAGCTGTAATTTCATATTTATTTGTGCTATCAGTTCTATAGTCTCTAAGTTTTATATCTGTTCTTTCACCAGTGTCTCTCCAGTATCTGGCATAAATCTGGTGCATAGTAAGTGCTCAATGAACATATTAAACGAATGCATAAATGATGAATTGTTTTAAAGAACTCCAAAGATTGAATAGTTCAAAGATGTAAAAAAAGAAATCAATGAGAGCCATACCATAGCAGTCAGCAGAGGTTTGCTGAGGCAAAAGTAAAACAATTATGACAAATGTAAACTATAAAAACAAGCACTATGACCCTAGACCTTGAGTCTTCTATTAAATTGTATTCCAGAAAACTTATTTTCAAGTCCAACAATTGTCTTTGATTGAAGGTTGTCACACTGTCACCTTAGAATGCCATCATAGAGTTCCTGTTGTGGCTAAGCAGAAACGAATCTGACTAGCATCCATGAGGACGCAGGTTTGATCCCTGGCCTCACTCAGTGGATTAAGGATCCAGCATTGCCGTGAGCTGTGGTATAGCTCGCAGGCGTGGCTTGGATCTGGTATTGCTGTGGCTGTGGCGTGGGCCCATGCAGGCAGCTCTGATTTAACCCCTAGCCTGGGAACCTCCATATGCCATCTGTGTGGCCCTAAAAAAGCAAAACAAAACAAAACAAAACAAAAAACAAAAACAAAAACCAAAAAACAAGGCCATCATATGTAGTAAATGCTACAACTGTGCCAAGCATAATAACTCTTTGATACTTCATATGGCATCCTGGGGACCTGCAGAGCCTTGGGGACATCTTGGTTGTGAACCAGAATCATCACAGCACAACTCAGTGGTCACGGACAACATGAGCTTGCTTTCAGGGATCTGTGCTGCAGTAGTATTTTGCCTCCAAGCCTTCTGCTATGTCTGGGCTGATGACAGTGCCCTGGCACACAGGCAGGCATGCAGAAGTAGTTCTCACAAGCCTGGGGGTGTGACGGCAGCCACTAACCTCTGCCCATAGAAAATGCCCTTCATGCTACCCACAGCCCAAGTGTTTAATGCCGTCCACTCTGAGGACACACTAACGTAGTGAAAAGCATGACAGATTTTGACCAGAAATTTGGAACTTGGTCCTGCCTCCATCATTAACCAGTTGCATGACCTTGGAAAATGCATTTGACCTCTTTAAACCTCTATAGAAAGTTAAACCAGATCAATAGTTGAAACATTTTCACCACTAAGCCCTCCTGCTAATAACTTTTAACCATGGAGAGCTTGTGCTTCAAAATATTGTGTCTAGAAAGAGTCACTTAGTGAGCAATAATTAATGTTTCATTTTTGTTTGTTTTGTTAAAAATTCTGACAAACCTCTAAGGGAGATTATAAATGGTAGTGACATAAAGGAGTGAAGTGTTGGGAGTGAGAGGGCAGGGTAGGTGATTGGGCTATAAGGACAGGTCAGTTTCATCAGGTAATTAAGCAACAATCTGATGTTCTGTTTTTATGGAACAAAGACCTATAACCACATTGGGGGGAAAAAGCTGAGCAAGAGTATAAATTTTTGTCTTGGCATTTTGATATACTGAAAATAGCTCATGACACCCATAACTACTTTTGTAATTATTCAGAGATCTCAGGCTGGACATCATTGCATGATCCCTGAAGTCTCTTGGAAAAGTGTGCTCCAAAATGAATTTTTTTAAGTGAGTTTTGGGGACACTGACTTGTGTTATCAACCTAGGGAAAAAATTTTAAAGGGGAGGCAGTTGTCCCTTGTACATATAAAATTACATCTAAGAAATTAAAAACAATTTTTTTTTCTTTTTAGGGCCACACCTTTGGCATGTGAAAGTTCCCAGGTTAAAGCTGCAGCTGCCGGCTTGTGCTACAGCCACAGCAATGCAGGATCTGAGCCATGTCTGGAATCTATACCACAGCTCATGGCAACGACAGATCCTTAGTCCACTAAGTGAGGCCGGGGATCAAACCCGCATCCTCATGGTTACTAGTCAGGTTTGTTACTGCTGAGCCACAACAGAAACACCCGATCTTTTTTAAAATTTTATAGTTCAAGGGAAACTATATCTTTCTTGCAAATATTCATTTCATCCATTTTTTCTATCAGTGGTTTAAATTCATTTACAGATGCATTCTCAGTGGGGCACTACCGCATCAAACAGGACAAAAATTGTTCTCTGGGAAATGTTTAAAAAAACTTGAAGTTCCTGCTGTGGTGCAGTGGGTTAAAGGATCAGGCATTGCTATAGCTGTGGTGTAGGTCAAAGCTGTGGCTCAGATTCAGTCCCTGGCCTGGGATGTTACATATGGTGCAGCCATTAAAAAAAAAAAAAAAAAAAAGCAACAAAAAGAACAAAAAGCTCTTAATATTACAATGACATGTAGCATGCTAAAGCTCAACCCTACCTAACAAAAACTTATTCTTAGTATTTAACTTCTCTTGTTGGGGTTTTGGTTTTTAGGAGTATCACATAGGTAGCTTGACATTGAATTCATAGAAGGTACACAAAATGTATGATGGGTCAGTTCTATAGAACTATGGCTAGTGGAAGGCTGGGAATTGAGGACTTTCTCCTGCTCTATTGTTGGGTCTCACATTGCGAGGGGTGGTCTGTGCATGGCCATGGGCTGCTGTTGGCCTCATTAATGCTGTTTATGTTTGCTCCTCATGCTTCTGTGTGTAAGCAGGAGTTTGAGAATGAAATAAAAACTGTTTCTCTTTTATTATTTAACTTGACAAAATTATTTGATACTCTTTTATTTATGTCAAGTGCTGAAAAGAAAAATGTCAACAATATTGGCATGACTGTCTAGCAGCTAAACTAGAAGTTATATTCTCACATCCAGCAAAAGTTAATTTTACACAGCACAGGAAAATATAGCCATTATTATATAATAACTTTCAATGGAGGATAGTCTACAAAAATACTGAATCACAGAATTTCCATTGTGGCTCAGAGGGTTACAAACCCAACTAGCATCCATGAAGATGTGGGTTCAGTCCCCGGCCTTGGCTCGGTGGGTTGGGGATCTCGCATCGTTGCCATGAGCTGTGGTGTAGGTTGCAGAGGTGGCTCAAATCTGGCATTGCGGCTGAGGCATGGGCTGGCAGCCTCAGCTCCGATTTGACCCCTGGTCTGGGAACTTTCATGTGCTACAGGCGCAGTCCTAAAAAGAAAAAAAAAATACTGAATCACCATGTTGTATACAGCATATATTATACTAAAGTAAAACTGCAAATCAACTATATTTCAATAATGAACTTAAATATTTAAAAAGCTGTTACTAAATAATTGTGAAATTAATTGTTAATTATTATACTTTTGGTGGAAAAATAACACTTTTGAGTGAATTTTTTGATAATATTCAGTTACATTGCTATTATCATATGTATACACACACACACACACACACACACACACACACACACACACACCACACACACACACACACACACCACACACACACACAGGATTTGTTCCCTCTCTGAGGTTTAGTTTCTTTAGACTTCTTTGCATTCAACAACCCTCTTTTAAAAAGAATTTTCTTAGTTCAATTAATTTAAAGATGGATGTGACTGTCCCAGCTTTCTAACTGAAGTAGAATGCCATTTGTTTACTTGTTTTAATTTTTGCTGTTTTGATAAAGGGAAAAAAATCAATAGTATACAGGGATTTTGTTTGATTTTAACCTTTAAGGAAGGACTGGCACATCAGCATCTGGGATGAGGATTCCTTCTCCAGTTTAAAGATAGTGACAGAGGAGTTCCCACTGTGGTGCAACAGGATCAGCGGAGTTTGGGAGTGCTGGGACACAGGTTCAATTCCTGGCTCCCCATCCTGGAATAAGGATCCTGTGTTGCTGCAGATGTGGTTTAGGTTGCACTGTGGCTCAGATCTAATCCCTGACACAGGAATTCCATATGCTGTAGGCAGCCAAAAAAAAAAAAGGATAGTGACACATAGGCAGGTTACTCTGAAGGGGGTCTCAGGACAGAAAGGGAGCCAAAATGAAATATTTAGAAATGTGTCACAACGCTGAGAACAAGGCTGATGCTCAGACTGTAAGGCAAAGATTCATCAAATCCTTTTATGTAAAGTCACTTGATCCTCACCTTCCAACTAAAATTTCTCATGGTTGCCTGTTAGGTCCCAAAGCAGATATGAAGTCTCATTAGAGCCTTTTCTCTTTGATCTAACGAAAGATGTCAGTCAAAATAGTGTAAAATACCAGACTAGATTAAAGATCTAGGGGTTTCTACTGTCTCTGTCAGGCGGCCCTGTGTAAAGCACAGGTTATAAAGGCCCAGAGCTGGGCAGAGAAAGTGTCTTTCTAAAGTTGTGTGTTCCACTATGTGGTCATTTCCCTGAAGGGAGGGGATTCTTGTACACTAACTAAAGAAAGTGATGTGTTAGCCAAAAACTGAGTTTAAAAAAATCTGAAGAGGAAAAAAATATACTCATTTTGCTATGTAAATAAGATTTGGTTTATTTATAACCTAATTCATCCTAAAGCTTCAAAAATACATCTTTGGAAACCACTGATCATTTCTCAAAGCTTCCCTTCAAGTCCAAAGGCATAAGTTAAGCTCTCTAAGCTCCTTTTTCATGTCTACTGGGAAACAGGCCAATGAAACATAAAAAGTGCTTCTGAACTTAACCAAAATATTGAAGGCTTTCCCCATCATTAAGAGAAGACCAAAAGCCTATTTCACTATATCTAGAATTACGTGGTTGGATCTGAGACTGTCTTGGCACCTGGTCCCCCAGACAGCCAAAGGGATGTATTTGTGGGAAAGCTGGCCATGGTGCAGGTCATTCTGGCTCTGGCACCTCTGTTTTGCAGAACTTTGCCAATTAAAATGCCCATTATTAATTTTCATGAGGTAGACCATTAAAGCAAAACCCATTAGGGTCTCTGTGAAGCTGACAGTCATAGTCCAACACCTTTATGTTTCTATTTGCTCATTAATTAATAATCTTAAGGTATAAATAATAATCTTAAGGCTTAATAATTATATCCAAACAACATCTGGCCATTGTTAATTGCCAATGGTATTGACTGAAGGCAAATAAATGCAAAGTCTACCAAGCCTTGGGGAGAAGGATATTGTCAAAGAAACTGCAAACTTGGAAAAACTCAAACTGTTTAACCTTCAAAGCAATCATTGGGCACTCTACCCCAGAACAGGAAGAAGTGGGAAACCAAAATGGTACAAATTCTTTCAATGCCCACTTCCTTTTGGCCCTGGAGGATGAAGCACAAGGAAGACCTTCCTAGAGGGCAGAGTCGGGGTGTTTGTGGGAAAGTGAGCATGGGAGATCCTCCTGGAGCAAAGACCTTGCCATCCAGGGTGCCAGAGGAGCCCATCAAGGAACTCAGAGCTAGAGACTGAGTATTGTCTACTGAGTCCCAATATAGCAGGTATTCAGGGAGCAGATAACTCGGCTACATCTGTGCCTGATGGAGAGGGCTGAGTAGCTTCTTAAGTCCTGGACTTTGAGCTGGACAATGTAAATGGAAAAGATGGATGGGATTTGAGAGGTTTCTCTCTAGAACAGAAGTTGAATCTGTTTTATGTGTGAAGAAAAGATTAGGCACAGGTATTTGAGTCACCAAAGGAGAGTTTTGTGGCTGAGATGCTAGGGTTTTTGTTTTCCATTGTTGCTATAACAAATTACCATAAGTTTAGTGGCTTAAGACAACAGGAAAGTATTAACTTACAGTTCTATGGGTGAGAAGTTCAACATGTCCCACTGGGCCAGGATTAAGGCGTTCCTTCTTAGAGGCTCTGGAGGAGAATCTGTTCCCTTGCATTCTCCAGGTTATAGAGGCCACCTGCCTTCCTTGGCTCATGGTCCCTTCTTCTTTAAATCCAGAAGCGGCAGGTTGAGTCTTTTTTCATGTGCAATCTCTCTGACCTGCCTTCCAAACCACAGCCAAGAAAAGTTCTTTAAGAGTTCATGTGATTAGATTGTGCCCATCTGGATAATCCAGAATAATTTCCCCCATCTCAAGGTTCTTGCTGTAAAGTCATTTTTTTCCCCATAAAAAGTAACCTATGCCCAGGAATATTCTGAGAGTTAGGATGTCAGTATCTTTGGGGGACAATGATTCTGCCTACCATAGGCAAATACCTTAATAGCCGTTTCCCACTTCTTCAGAAGTAGGACATCCATGTTATTTACTGAAACCAGGGAACCTCATTGCCCAGAATGAAGTTTGTATTTCCCAGACCATGGCTGGTGTGACTGAATTTCTACCATAGGATGTAAGCGGAAGTGGTATGTGCAGCTTCTGGAAGAGAGAGGGCATGTCTTTCCCTTTTTCCTTATCCTTCCTGCTGGCCAAACTGCACACACGAGCAGGGAAGCTGGATCAGGAAGCCTAGAATGTGACAGAGAAGCTGCATAAGGAGGACGACAGAGTCATAAGAAGAGAGATTACATCCTAGGGGATCAGGAGCTACCATATTGACCCTGTGTTGGTTAGTTGAGGGGGAAATTAACTTCTATCTTCTTAGCCTCTGTTACCAGGGGGTTTGGATGCTCAAACCTGCCCCTATCAAATACACAGGATGCAAAGACACTGCCAATCCAAAGGACAGAAATCAGGATAAATGGCTAGGAAATGAGAAAAAGGGATTTGAAACTTCTCCAGGCTTTGGGCAGCTAAAGAAGGAGAAGTCATGAGTATGACAAAGACAAAACAAAACATCAAGAAGGAAGTATAGCACAACAAAAGTATAGGATTCAAATGCAGGTATGCAATGGGAGCCTCTGATCAATACCTTTCTCTACAAACTTTACAGGAGTTGAATTTTAACTTTAAAAGTTAAAACCTTATCAGTTTTCATTTGGGAAAAAAAAGGACCCCAATGTCTTAGTGGTTTAAAATAACAAAGGCTTATTTCTCACTCGCTGCCCATGTTCAGTGCAGGTCAGCAGAGAGAACCACTCATTTTAGCAATGAAAAGCTCATCTTTTTTTTTTTTTTTTTTTTTTGGTCTTCTTAGGGCTGCACCCATGGCATATGGAAGTTTCCTACATCACAGCAATGCCAGATCGGAGCCACAGCCACAGTTTGTAGCTATGCCAGATCCTTAACCCCCTGTGAGGCCAGGGATCTAACCTTCATCCTCATGGATACTAGTCTGGTTCTTAGCCTGCCGAACTATAATGGGAACTCCAAGCAAAACTCATTTTAATGTGTGCCCCTCTGCACACTGAAGCAGGAAAAGGGAGTATGGTCAACCATACACTGCTTCTTTTTTTTTTAAGTCAATGAATTTTATGACATTTATAGTTGTACTATGATCATCACAACCCAATTTTATAGTATTTCCATCCCAAACCCCCAGCCCACCCTCCCACCCCCAACCTGTCTCCTCTGGAAACCATAAGTTTTTCAAAGTCTGTGAGTATCTGTTCTGCAAAGAAGTTCACTGTGTCCTTTTTTTAGATTCCACATGTACGTGATAGCATATGATGTTGGTGTCTCACTGTCTGACTGACTGCACTTAGCATGATCATTTCTAGGTCCATCCATGTTGCTGCAAATGCCGGTATTTCTTTCCTTTTAAATGGCTGAGTAATATTCCATTGTGTACATGTATCACATCTTCTTTATCCACTCCTCTGTCGATGGACATTTAGGTTGTTGCCATGTCTTGGCTATTGTATATAGTGCTGCAATGAACACTGGAGTACACATGCCTTTTCGAGTCATGGTTGTCTCTAGCTAGATGTCTCTGGATAGATGCCCCAGAGTGGGATTGCTGGATCAAATGATAATTCTATTTTTAGTTTTTTGAGGAATCTCCATACTGTTTTCCACAGTGGTCATACCAATTTACATTCCCACCAACAGTGTGATAAGGTTCCTTTTTCTCCACACCCTCTCCAGCATTTCCAGCATTTATTGTTTGTACACTTTTTGATGACGGCCATTCTGGCTCACACGCTAGCTCTTAAAATTGGTACTCAGCACAGAAATATAGGTCAGTGGAACAGCATAGAAAGCCCAGAATTAAACCCACGCACCTACAGTCAACTAATCTATGACAAAGGAGGCAAGAATATACAATGGAGAAAAGGCAGTCCCTTCAATAAGTGGTGCTGGGAAAACTGGACAGCTACATATAAAAGAAAGAAATTAGAACATTTCCTAACACCATACACAAAAATAAACTCAAAATGGATTAAAAACCTAGATATAAGACTGGATACTATAAAACTCTTAGAGGAAAACAGGCAGAACCTCTCGGACATAAACTACAGCAATATCTTCTGATTACCTAGAGTAATGACGATAAAAACAAAAATCAACAAATGGGACTTAATTAAACTTAAAAGTTTCTGCACAGCAAAGGAAACCCTAAATAAAATGAAAAGCCAGCCCACAGAATGGGAGAAAATATTTGTAAATGAAGCAACTGACATGGGATTAATATCCAAAATTTATAAACACCTCATGCAGCTCAATACCAAAAAAACAAACAACCCCATCAAAAAGGGGGCAGAAGATCAGAGTTCCTATTGTGGCTCAGCGGTTAGCAAGCCTGACTAGCATCCATGAGGAGTGGGTTCGATCCCTGCCCTTGCTCAGCAGGTTAAGGACCCAGTGTTGCTGTGACCTGTGGTGTAGGTCACAGATGTAGCTCAGATCCTATGTTGCTGTGGCTCTGGCGACTACACCTCCGACTGGACCCCTAGCCTGGGAACCTCCATATGCTGTGGGTACAGCCCTAAAAAGACAAAAAGACAAAAAATAATGGGCAGCAAATCTAAACAGACAATGTTTCAAATAAGACATACGGATGGCTGAAAAACACACGAAATGATGTTCAACATCACTAATTATTAGAGAAATGCAAATCAAAACTACTCTGAGGTACCACCTTACACCAGCCAGAATGGCCGTCATCAAAAAGTGTACAAACAATAAATGCTGGAAATGCTGGAGAGGGTGTGGAGAAAAAGGAACCTTATCACACTGTTGGTGGGAATGTAAATTGGTATGACCACTGTGGAAAACAGTATGGAGATTCCTCAAAAAACTAAAAATAGAATTATCATTTGATCCAGCAATCCCACTCTGGGGCATCTATCCAGAGACATCTAGCTAGAGACAACCATGACTCGAAAAGGCATGTGTACTCCAGTGTTCATTGCAGCACTATATACAATAGCCAAGACATGGCAACAACCTAAATGTCCATCGACAGAGGAGTGGATAAAGAAGATGTGATACATGTACACAATGGAATATTACTCAGCCATTTAAAAGGAAAGAAATACCGGCATTTGCAGCAACATGGATGGACCTAGAAATGATCATGCTAAGTGCAGTCAGTCAGACAGTGAGACACCAACATCATATGCTATCACGTACATGTGGAATCTAAAAAAAGGACACAGTGAACTTCTTTGCAGAACAGATACTCACAGACTTTGAAAAACTTATGGTTTCCAGAGGAGACAGGTTGGGGGTGGGAGGGTGGGCTGGGGGTTTGGGATGGAAATGCTATAAAATTGGGTTGTGATGATCATAGTACAACTATAAATGTCATAAAATTCACTGACTTAAAAAATGTGGTGCTCAGCAGAGTAGCACTATTCACAATAGCCAGGAGGTGGAAGGAAACCCAACGTCCATTGATGTATGAATGAATAAATAAAATTCTTCAGCCTTTAAAAATGAAGGCTAGCATATCACATGCTACAACATGGATGAACTTTGAGGACGTTATGCTAAGGAAAAGAGCAGCCACAAAAGACTAATACTGTCCACCTGATTCTACCTATTAAGAAGCAACTAGGGTAGTCAGATTTATAGAGACAGAAAGTAGAATGGTGGTTACCAGGAGCTGCTGGGAGGGGAAAGAGGAGTTTGTTGTTTAATGGGTACAGAGTTTCAGTTTTGCAAGATGAAAAAGTTCAGGAGCTATGTTTCACAGTCCTATTCATGTGAATATGCTTAACACTACAGAATTGCACACTTAAAAATGACTAAGACGGTGAATTGCATGGTATGCATTTTTTAGCCACCATTTTGAAAGATGGTGCTCAGGAAAGTTACAAGTCACTTCTGTTCACATTTAATTAGCAGAACAAGTTAAGTCACTAAGCCTGACTTTAAGAGTAGGGGGAGGAGAGGTATAATCCTAGTAGGGGCCCTTTCGCAGTAGAGCAAACATGTTTGGTGAACAGCATTATTATTACAATCTCTTCCCCTAGGCATGGTATATTTCTTTCACCTTCCTTCCTGCGTACAAAATGCATTCCTTCATCCCCTTTCTAGAAAAATCGACTCTGGGACAGCGTCACGCTCACAGCCCAGGATTTCCGGAGGAGGATGCGAATTCTTTACATGGGGTGTGGGGCGGGGATGTGTTAGCAGCTTCTCCCACAGGTCCCTGTGCACCTCCTCTTGATCCAGAGACCCACCTCCTCCAAAGGTAGCGAGCGCGCACACACACGCACACACACTCTAGCGGTGAGGCAGGATCAAGATAATTTTAATAAACACTCACATGAAAAATAAGAAGAATGGGAAACCCATGGCAGTCACTGGCCCGTTACCTTTCTGATATTAGCCTGGGCAGAAGGTTTACGCTCCCCACGCAACGGGCGAGAAACTGTCCCTGATGAGGATCCATCTAGGTTTTCTAGGAGGTGGTCCCCTGTCTCCACGGGCCTCGGATTTTCCCTCTGTGAGACTCCTCCTTTTCCGTTGTTGTCCTTAAACCTCTGAAGCAGGCACTGAAAGATACAGAGTTAGTCTGAATTCGAATCTGGGGTTACAATACAGCTGTGGATCAGAAGGGCCGGCGTTCTACACCATCCTATGTGGAGTTAAGCATCCAGCTGAGTTCAGTAACCACAGAGGGCCTGGAATCCACGCCCGGTGGATACCCTGGAATGACTTCACTTGCTTTAGGGGTTGAGTAGTCTTCTCAGCATACTTCTTGCCCATCTCTGATGGGGAATCCGAGGGTCATTTTAAGTCCCAAATAGTCACAACTGCATTTAATCCCAGTTGGTGCCTCTTTGAACACTAAAACTGTTTTCAAAATTTAAACCTGTTTGGCTTCTTACCTACTCCCAGGTTACCTTTCTACACATGCTTCTCTGCCATATTTCTCTGCTCTCTTGCCCCAGTGCCTGCCTCTCTCCCTCCTTCCCTAATTGTAGGTTCCTCAAAACTAGCTGTGAGATTGCACCTCTTCCCCTGAATCTTTCAAGCCATTGGGCCCAACTGAAGGGAATTTCAGGCCACCACGCCCAAATCCATGCTCTGTGATCACTGCAAAGCTGGATTTTTTAATAGGCTTCTTTGCTTGAAACATCAATTTTATCTTTATCCTTTGGGTTGAGAAGTTGCCTTTTCCAGCCTTGTAAGTTCTTGAATTTGTAGCCTCTCTTTCTCTTTGATTATCGTTCTCAGCTGACCTAAATTCTCTCAACATATCTTTCTTGTAATATCTTGCCAAATGTAGCCAAAAGCCACCAAGTAAACAGTAAAAATACTAATTTGTTTTCAGTCTCTTCCTTAAAGTTAAATGTGCCTTTTACCTTCCAATGTAATGCTGGCAACACTTTCACCAAATGTTTTCCACTAGGAAACATGGCTTTCCAGTCCTCCCATCCTCAGTTTCCTTGATTGGCTCTAACCAGCTGTTAAGCTGATGCCACATATTTTAGGGTTTATTTTATTATTAAAGCAGCACCTTACTCTTAGGGTCCAAGTTATGTATCATTTCAGGATAAGATAGATAATCCTGCAGTGATAAATTTCTTCCCAACTATCAGCAGTGTAAATAAAAGGTTTCTCATCTCTTGTGCCAGGTATGGAAGGGTCTCAGAAGAACCTATTTACTGTGGTCAATCAAGGACACACACAGTCTCCATCTCGACATCTGCTCCCATAAGCACAGGTCCAGGTGAAGAGAGGGTGCCTTCAAACACTGGAAGTATTTGGTAAGCAGCATTAACAGAAGCTCTACAGTTCTGAGTTCATATTCAGGGAATAGAACCCACTGTATCTAATTTAAAGAGGAAGAGAGAGATTCAAGGATCCAATGGTTCATGGATAGTTGGAGGGACCAGAGAAACAGACTGTCTGTTGAACTTTCAGAAAAGTCTCCCAAAGTCACAGCCCCAGAAGGTCATCAAGGTGCTGGGCCTCTCCCGCAATCAGGAATCCACTAGTGAGGGTCAGGATTCCTTGAGGATGAAAACTCTCTCAATCCAGAAGCCACCACTGCTGCCAGGTCCACACCACACCTGCTACAGTCTATGTCCACAGGGTGGAGGCAGCAAAGCCTGCCTCTCAAAACCCACAAAGCTGGTGCCCAGCATCTCTGCTGCTACTGTCATAGGAAGATGCAAAGTAGCAGCCACAGCAGACATGGCTAAGTGTGCCCTCCTCCTAAACCTCTGCATCTAAATATCATGACTGGCCAAATCCAAATCCTGCCCAGAACCAGAGGTGCCCGGGTCAGAAATCAAACATGAGCCACAGCAGTGACAATGCCCGACCCTTAAACCACTGTACCACCAGGGAACTCCTGGGATGTGGTTTTTAGATTCTAGCATCTACAGTAGCGGGAGGCACACCACAGCAAAGATGAATTTGAGGAGAAAGCCAACGCAGCCATCCCTTAACACACAGCAGTAGGCCACAGTGTAGGCCAGCGCATGCTACAGCAACAATAAAGCTTGTTTATCATTTTCACCCCTGGCTACTTTAAAGTAATTTGAAGATGTTTACACTAGATGTCCATAATCAGGCCCTTAGGGACTCAGGAATAGCTAACATTTTTCTGGCTCTTTTATAATCTATGGGGAAAGATAATATACTTTGATCAAACAAAATATGTTAAGTACCGTGCTTTAGGCAGATGGGCCTTCCCACAGTTTACCTTCTTCTGTTCTCACACCAATTCTACGAGGTCATGTATCAGTTAGGGACTGTATTCAGTGGCAGGTCACAGATACCCAGTGACAGTGGCTTGAACTGGCATGGTGTTTATTTTCCATACATAATAAACAGTGTGGACGGAGCAATCCAGGACCAGTACAGGGACTCAGATGTCTTTTTTCTTTCTTCTCTTTTATCCTAAACTTGGGGCCCTCATCCTCACCGACACAAGAGAGCTGATGTACTTCCAGAACTTTCTAGCAACTTCCAGAAGGGAGAGGGGAGGAACAAGGGCAGAAGGCAGCAGTGGGCTGGCTCAGCCCTGTTCTAGGTGACGTCTACCTTCCGACCTCATGACCTCCGCTTCCAAAACAGTGTCACAGAGCACCCTCGCTCTGCTGGGGAACCGGAAAACTAAAGGTTCAGCCAAAAAACTTGGCAAAATGTGCCAAAATCAGAATCCTGCTAGTAAGGAAGAAAACTAGTGTGAGTATTGGTCAGGTGACGGGCAGTGTCATCAGCCTTGGATAAACAGTATTTTCTTCATTTTACAACAGGGAAATCAGGGTTGAAAGAGATTGAGTAATGTGAGCAGGGCTCAGTGACTTGGGATTTGAATCCATGCCTTATGACTGCAAATTCCAGGCTTTGACAAGAATTTATTTATTTATTTATTTATTTATTTATTTATTTTGCTTTTTAGGGCTGCACCCATGGCATATGGAAGTTCCCAGGCTAGGGGTTGAACTGAAGCTGCAGCTGCCGGCCTGTACCACAGCCACAGCAATGCTAGATCCTTAACCCAATGAGCAAGGCCAGGGATAGAACCTGCGTCCTCATGGACATTAGCTGGGTTTGTTACTGCTGAGCAACAGTGGGAACTCCAGGAATTTATTTTTAAAATCATTAAAACAAACAGACAAAAAAAATTGGGGAGTTCCCATTGTGGCTCAGTGGTTAACGAATCTGACTAGGAAACATGAGGTTGCGGGTTTGGTCCCTGGCCTTGCTCAGTGGGTTAAGGATCTGGCATTGCCGTGAGCTGTGGTGTCGGTCACAGATGTGGCTCGGATCCCGCGTTGCTGTGGCTGTGGTGTATGCTGGTGACTACAGCTCCGATTAGACCCCTAACCTGGGAACCTCCATGTTCTGCGGGTGCGGCCCTAGAAAAAGATTTAAAAAAAATAAAAAATAAAAAAATTTGACCTATGAAGAGGTAAATTGAATTACTTAGAAAACAAACTAGCAAAAAGAAACCATCTGCTAAAGATACTGGAGAGCAGAAGTGGGAGTAAGAAAGGGAAAGGGGGAAAGGACAAGATTTTCTGTGGGAACAGCACAATCTCATTCTCCAACAACAACAAACACCCTCCATAAAAGCAGCCTTAAAAATTATGGCACATTTTCAGGCTAGTTTCCAACTGCGGGGTGAAAATTCATGACCTTGTGGCCAGCAACCATTCTACCCTGGCAAAGTCATTTATGGCATATGGAGATTCCCAGGCTAGGGGTCAAATCGGAGCCATAGCCACCGGCCTACGCCAGAGTCATAGCAATGTGGGATCCGAGCCGCGTCTGCGACCTACACCACAGCTCATGGCAACACCAGATCCTTATCCCACTGAGCAAGGCCAGGGATTGAACCCGCAACCTCATAGTTCCTAGTTGTATTCATTAACCACTGCGCCATGACGGGAACTCCAAAACAGCTCTTTAAAAAAAAAAAAAAAAATTTTTTTTCTTTAAAGTATAGTTGATTTACAATGTTCTGTCAATTTCTGCTGAACACTAAGGTGACCCAGTCATACATATATAAACATTCTTTTTCTCACATTATCTTCCATTATGTAAAACAGCTCTTAACTAAGCTAACCTGAAAATCATTTCCAATTGCTATATGGTCTTTTCCGGAATGATTCATTTGATTCTCACTTCTCTACACCTGGATTTTTTTGTTGTTGTCGTTGCTGTCATTGACAAAAGGAAATGGTTTGATCTGCCATGAAAGGCAGGCCCCCAGAGAATAGTGACAGGAATGGGGCCACTGGATGCATCTTACAAGCTCCCAGGGATTCTGGGGTTTGAAGGAAACACAGAAGACATCAGGAATGGGTGCCAAGATCTCAGCTACAAGGGCAGGGGTGGGCCTGTCTGGGAGTGCATGGCCATGGCAAAGTCTAAAAGAATGCAGAACAGTCTGGGGACCCAACGACCACCCCAACTGGTCTTGGGCACCTGAAAGCCTGTGGCTTTTCTCTTACAGAGATGGGATGTGTCCTTACTTTGCTGGCCTCACATTGAACCTTGGGAACTTCCCTCCCTTAACTTTCACCTCCTTGAACCTGGCTCTTGGCACATGCGAACAGCCTAGCCTGCAGGGATGGGAGAACCAAGCCCTGGTTCTAGCTATAGAGCATGGCTAATTCACATCTAATAGTCACTTAGGAACTACCAAGAGTAAATTAATTACACTCCTGTGGGCTTGAGCAAACAAGAAGAAGGAAAGGTAAATAACACAGAAATTGTACCAGAAAAGGACTAGGGGTAGAAAGACTATAAAACACAGTCGGGGTAAGGAATCTGCACACAGATTAAATGTGATTGGAGGTGGGGAAAAACAAAAAGTGGGTTCCTGTTGGAAGACCCCAGAATGCTGGCCCTCCTTACTGATGTAGTTACAAGGTATGCTTGTATAATCACTGAAATCATAAAGCCTTGAAAGGGTGTGGCTTGGAGGGTTTTGGCTCAGGCTAACCTAATTTCCTTTGAGGATGTGGGGCCAGGGAATTGAATCTTGCCAGGGACTGAGGAGCTGCCTACAGTGCTGCCTGGGAAGCTGGGAGCAGGTGCTTTTCTAAGGATCTGGAAGTGGGAAGTTTTTTGTTTTGTTTTATTCCTTAAAATTTCTATCCTTTCTATTTTCTTGTTTTTCTTTTTTTAAATTTAAGGATAGTTGATTTACAACATTGTGTCAATTTCTGCTGTAGAGTAAAGTGGCCCAGTCATAGATATATATATATATATATATATATATATATATATATATATATATATATATATATATACATTATTTTTCTCATATTATCTTCCATCATGTTTTATCACAGGAGATTGGATATAGTTCCCTGTACTATACAGTAGGACCTCATCGCTTATCCATTCTAAATGTATTAGTTTGTATCTACTAACCCCAAACTCCCCATCCATCCCACTCCTTCCCATCTCCCCTTTGACAACCACAAATCCATTCTCCATGTCTGTAAGTCTGTGTTTGTTCTTTAGATAGGTTCATTTGTGCCATATTTTAGTTTCCAGATATAAGTGATATCATATATTTGTCTTTCTGACTTACTTCCCTAAGTATGAGAATCTCTAGTTGCATCCATATTGCTGCAAATGGTATTATTTCATTCTTTTTTACAGCTGAGTAGTATTCCATTGTGTATGTGTACCACATCTTCTTAATCTGTTCATCTGTCAATGGATATTTAGGTTGTTTTCATATCTTGGCTGTTGTGAATAGTGCTCCTATGAACATAAGGGTGCATGTATACTTTTGAATTTTAGTTTTGTCTGGATATATGCCATGAGTGGGATTGCTACTTCATTTAGTAGTTCTATATTTCGTTTTCTGAGGAGTCTCCGTACTGTCTTCCATAGTGGTTATACCAGTTTACATTTGAGGGGGGATGTTTTTAATCTCCATTCAGGATCCTTGAAACTAGAGAAGGAAGGTAATGTCTGGCAAAACTGGAATTGGGGGGAGATGGAGCACAACACAAGGTGAGGTCTATGCAGAGAAATTTCACCCACAGAATTATGCTCCTGCTTTGGAAGTGTCATAAGATATCAAGAAGCTTTCATAGATAAACATCATTACAACTTAAGTGTCAGAATTCAGGACTAGAAGAGAATTTTCAAGGGCTTAATCTCTACAATATACAAACAACTTACACAACTCAATAGCAAAAAACAAAACAAAACAAAAAAACAACTCAGTTGAAAAATGGGCAAAAGACCTGAATAGATATTTCTCCAAAGAAGATATACAGATGGCCAACAAGCACATGAAAAAAAAATGCTCAACATCACTAATTATTAGAAAAATGCAAATCAAAACTACTAAGGCATGACCTCACACCTGTCAGAATGGCCACTGTTGGTGGGAATGTAAATTGGTATGAGCACTATGGAAAACAGTATGGAGGTACCTCAGAAAACTAAATACAGAACTACCATAAGACCCAGAAATCCCACTCTTGGGCATATATCTGGACAAAACTTTCACTGAAAAAGATACCTGCACCCATATGTTCACTGTAGCACTGAATAGTGAACACAATAGCCAAGACATGGAAACAACCCAGATGTCCATCAACAGATGAATGGATTAAGAAGATGTGGTACATATACACAATGGAATACTACTCAGCCATAAAAAGAATGAAATAATGTCATTTGCAGCAACACCAATGGAACTAGAGACTCTCATACTAAGTGAAGTCAGAGAAAGACAAACACCATATGATATCTGGAATCTAATATATGGCACAAATGAACCTTTCCACAGAAAAGAAACTCAAGGACTTGGAGAAGAAATTTGTGGTTGCCAAGGGGGAGGGGGAGGGACTGGAAGTCTGGGGTTAATAGATGCAAAGTACTGCATTTGGAGTGGATAAGCAATGAGATCCTGCTGTATAGCACAGGGAACTACATCTAGTCACTTGAGATGGAACATGGTGGAGGAGAATGTAAGAAAAAGAATATATATATATATATATATATATATATATATATATTTATGACTGGGTCACTTTTCTATATAGTAGAAATTGACAGAACACTGTAAACCAACTGTAATGGCAAAAATAAAAATCATAAAAAAAGAATTTTTAAATTCTAGTATAAAAATCACATGAGAAGCTTGTTTGAAACATGGGTTCCCAAGAACAGCCATAAAAGATTCTGATTCGGTAAACTGGGTTTAGGGTCTGGGAATCTGCATTATTTTCAGGCAGCTCCTGTGATGTGGGACGAGTGGCTCTTGGACTGTCCTAGTCACTTTGTAAGAACTAAATGTGGTCTCTTCAAAAGTTAGCACCCAGTCAAATCAGAGACTTGATTGATACACACACAAACACACACACACACAAACACACACACACACACACACACACACACACACACACGAGCATTCTTTTGCTACCTCATATTTGTTCATCTTTAGGATTCTCTGGCCTATTTACTGAATGAAATAACTTATCCTGGAATCACAGAGCTATCAAATGCAACAATAGATAGATTAGAGTTCTGATTCCTCCACAGTTTCCCATTATTTAGAGCAAAAGTCCACCTGGGCCTGTGTGAAAGCGGGAAGGAGGGACAGATCAAGAGGGAGGTGACTTGCAAGTGATCCCTTCCCTTCAAAACTTCCTTTCAAGGTTTGAAGACCAGGTACCTTTCTTCCAGAGGAAGAAACTGCTGGAGCCCCCAAGATCCATAAGATTCATGAAGGCTGTGCAATAGCTTGAAGGTTTTTTCACCAAGACCTATATTAAAAATACATTTCCATATGCTGGGGGTGCAGCCAGAAAAAAATAAAACAAGGAGTTCCTGTCATGGCTCAGCGGTAATGAACTCAGCTAGCATCCCTGAGGACGTGGGTTCGATCCCTGGCCCCATTCAGTGGGTTAAGGATCCAGCATTGCCGTGTGCTGTGGTGCAGGTCACAGAGGCAAATCAGATCCCTCATTGCTGTGGCTGTGGTGTAGGCAGGCAGCTGAAGCTCCAACGGGAACCCTAGCCTGGGAACTTCCATATGCTGCCAGATGCAGCCCTAAAAGGGCAAAAAAAAAAAAAAATCAATTGATCAAACCACATAAATAAAAATATATTTCAAGTTGCAGTGCAGAATCCATACATCCCCACATCTACACACACACCCTCCACACATTCCACATAATGGTACATGTGTGGTTTGAGTTTATGTGGAAATGTATGGAAAATTGAAACACTTTATGAAAACGCTATTGATCTTTGCTATGTGAAATTCAGTCTGCTATTTTATGAGCTCTGCTCTTTTTTTTCTTTTCCCTTCACCCTTCCCCCACCTTCCTTAATGACAGTCATGGGAACATACATGACTTGATCTTGCTGTTTGAAAAATGCTGGGATAGGTGTGAGATTCTAACCATTCTGAGCGGGAAAGAAGGGGAGATGAGTTAGCATTGGAAATGAGGTTTGGTCACTCATTTGTCCTTTTTCCGTTCTCAGATAGTAACTCTTCATTTATCCCTTGTCTGTCTTGGCTAAGACAGCAGCCATGGTCTATAGAGAAGACTCTGAAGTCTTACAGAGGCGGATATTTCAAAGCAAGAGAAACACTCAGCAGAATATACCAATAAAGAAACGAGTCTTTTTTTTTTTTTTTCCAACCAGGTTGGTCTCCTCGATGTCCTGTATGTGGATGCTCATTTCTGCCCAGGTGTGTTTACCTTGTCACCTCACTGCTCCTCTTACTCTTACAGCTGCCAGCAGAGGTCCATGGGCATTTTCCCAGACCTGGAAGGCTACTGAAGGCACAGGGTGAACCTTCTCTTCCCTAGAGTCCTGCTCAGGCAGGTACAGCCTACTTCATAGTAAAAAGGACCAATGTTATTATTCATTTCACAACTAAACCCATTATTTTCATCACTTGTAAATGAACTATGGGACAAAAATGATCTACAGCCCCCACAATCAACCTTCTTTGTCCAACTAGCAAGGTTCTCTTGTGTGGCTGCCATTTAATTATGTGCACTAAAGACAGTCACACTTGTGTTTGCTGTTTGACCAAGTAGTTAGCCTTGAAAAATACCAACTGAAGAAGCCAACCTCGAGTGAGTCAGGTTTTTTGTTCTTTTTGCTTTTTAGGGCCACACCTGCAGCGTTCCCAGGCTAGGGGTCGAATTGGAGCTACAGCTGCCGGCCTATACCACAGCGACAGCCACAACCACACCAGATCCAAGACATTTCTTTAAACTACACCACAACTCATGGCATCACCAGATCCCCAACCCACTGAGTGTGGCCAGGAATAGAACCTTTATCCTCACGGATACTAGTCAGATTCATTTCCACTGAGCCACGATGGGAACTCTCCCATGAGTCACTTTTCATCACAGAGGGAAGAAAAAAAATCACCCTAGTCCCACCTTGGCTATGATAGCTTTTTATCTCCAGAAAGAAAAACAACAATTCAACCCAGATTTCAAGGGCTACCCAGCATCCTTCCCACACATATTTATTTTAAAACGTCCTCACTGGCTGTTTAAATTTAAATTATGCATAAATTATGTATAATATATATAATATATTTTAACATAGCTGCAAATCATAGCTGCAGCTGTAGGCCTATGCTATAGCCACTGCAACACCAGATCCGAGATGCATCTGCACATTACACCACAGCTCATGGCAACATGTGATCCTTAACCCACTGAGCAAGGCCAGGGATCAAACCTTCATCCTCACAGAGATAACCTGAGGTCCTTACCTTAACCCATTGAGCCACAGTGAGAACTCCCACACTGGCTTTTTTTAAAAAGCCACTTTGCAATTAACTCTCTTCCAAAACAACTTCATATAAATTACCATGGTAAAATTATAAACTTCAAATTTTCTATCCAGTTCTAAAGCAAAGTACTGGTTTCATCTCAGTTCTTTTGAGTATATTGTGATCCACTGAATACCTGAAAACAAGGAATCTATCAAAGACAATTGGGATCAACTTACGTTCCCACCAACAGTGTAAGAGGGTCCATTTTCTTCATACTCTCTCCAGTTATGGAAAATAGTATGGAGATTCCTCAAAAAACTAAAAATAGGGAGTTCCCATCGTGGTGCAGTGGTTAACGAATCTGACTAGGAACCAGGAGGTTTCGGGTTCAATCCCTGGCCTTGCTCAGTGGGTTAAGGATCCGGCATTGCTGTGAGCTGTGGTGTAGGTCACAGGTTCACAGACGAGGCTCAGATCCCGCATTGCTGTGGCTGTGGCGTAGGCCGGCATCTACAGCTCCGGTTTGACCCCTGGCCTGGGAACCTCTATATGCCGCAGGAGCTGCCCAAGAAATGGCAAAAAAGACAAAAAAACAAAAACAAAAACAAAAAACAAAACTAAAAGTAGGATTACCGTATGATTCCGCAAACCCACTCCTCAGCATCTATCTGGAGGAAACCATAATTCAAAATATACATGCACCCCATTGTTCACTGCAGCATTGGTTACAATAGTCGTGACATGGAAGTAACCTAAATATCCTGTGATACAGGAATGGATAAAGATGTGGTACACATATATAACAGATTATTACTCAGCCATAAGAAGGAATGAAATAATGCTATTTGCAGCAATATGGATGGACCTAGAAAGTATACTAAGTGAAGTTAGACAGTAAAGGACAACCACCATATGACATTGCTTATATGTGGAATCTAAAAAATGAACACAAATGAACTTATTTGCAGAACGGAAACAGACTCACAGACTTTGAAAAACGTATTGTTACCAAAGAGGACAGGTGGCAGGGGATGGACTGGGGGTTTGGGATCGGCATATGCACACTGTGGTGTATGGATTGACTGGCCAACGTAGGACCTGCTTTATAGCACAGAGAACTCTACCCAGTGTTCTGTGATAATCCATGTGGGAAAAGAATCTGAAAGAGAATGGACGTGCATACATGTATAACTGAATCTCTCTGTTGTAGAGCAGAAATTATCACAACCTTGTAAATCTACTTCAATGAAATTTTTAAAAAGAGACAATGGGGATCATGTCAAAAGTACATAGACACTAATTTGAAAAGAGTCTTTCATATTGGGGTGATACGAGTATCAAAAATGTAATAACGGCAATGGATCGAAGCATGCCAAATATATATAAAAAAATACATGAGTTCCTAAAAATATGACAAGAAAGAAAGTATTGACCACTTCTGGAGTCTTCTAGGATATCAATTCATTATTCTGAAAATTACTAAAGAAAAACATCGGACATTAAAATTAATTACTTGATGATGTTGTTTTATATTTGCAGCCTCTGCGTGACCAAAGTGGATTGGGCCATATTTGTAAGTTTTCATTAGGTTTTCCTATAACGTAACTTTTGCCTTCTAATACGATTATGAAACTAACCGTGCCTAGATTTGCTTTTTTAAAATGACTTCATATGAATGAAATTATTCAGCATGGTCTTTTGTATTTGACTTCATTCACATAACATTTTGACATTCATCCATGTAAGAATATTTTGTTCCTTTTTATTAAGCTGAATAGTATTTTATTGCATGTAGTTACCGCAGTCTGCTGAACAGTTCACTATTGCTGTTCCTGTATCTGTCGAAATGATGGTATTGTTATTTTTTCCTTTATTCTGTAATACGAAGAGTTACATTCATTGGTTTTAAGATGTTAAACCAATTTTTCATTCTCTGCATAAACTTCACTGATTGCGATGTCTTATCCTTTTAAATGTTGTTGGATTGATTTACTAAAAAAAACTTTTTCACTGAAGTATAGTTGATGTACAATATTATGTAAGTTCCAGGTCATTCACAATGTTTTAAGTTTACATTTCATTTATAGTTATTAGATTTACTAAAATTTTGTTCAAGACTGTTGTGCTGATTTTTATGTAGGATACTGATTTGTAGCTCTCTTTCCTTGAAGTCTTTCAGGTAAAGAATTACTTCATAAAATAAATTCAGAAGTGTTTACAGGGGCTGTTTGATACCTTGCAGAACTTCGAGGAACATTTAATCATGTATATTTAAATATATTTCAAATACAAAATAATCCGTTCTGGCCTTGTTCAGCCTTCTTCAAATTTCCATAACAAACATACTCTATTCATCTTCAAGCCTAGTTTAAAGGTGGCTGAATTAGCGAGTGATTTGTAATCAATTTCAGGAAATTATTCCTAAAGATTTGGGGGGATTATTGTCAGTAGATAACTGGAAGGGGAAACGGAGACACTTAGGAGTCGACTGCCAAACTCTTCCCGCTCTCCATCATATACCATTCATTACAAGGCTATACAGGAAATATAGCAAGTGCCTGCTATGAATACAATTACCTTATAAAGTTAATGTGTCCTCTTTTTCCTCCTTATGAAAGCCCCCACTTCCTACTGATACAATCCAAATAGGGAGCAGCCAAACAATGAAACTCCAGGATCTTGCGGCTTGGGGGGTTACTAGTTGAACTGAGCATGCTCAGTCGCCAGGCAGATTTGTCGGTGAAGTGGAAACTACAACTGCGCGTACTGTGCGCGCGGAGGTGGGCGTGCCCTCGTGGAATTTAGAACGTTGTCGCAGCCAATGAGGCCTCGCGGCCGGCTGCCGGGGCTTCTCATTGGAGGAGCGGGGAGGCGAGCGAGTAGAGGGCCCCCGGTGGGAGCCGCGGAGGTTTGGGTTCGGGAGGCCGGGCTACGCGGTGCCCTGCGCGTGAGCAGCTGCGGCGGCGGCGGCAGCATCCAGCGGCCGTGCCAGCAGTACCAGCCCGTCGCTTTACTTTTTAGCTGCACGAACACAGTCATTATGCCGAAAAGAAAGGTAAGTCTTACCAAAAAAAGATTTCGAAGGCCTTCAAATTGTGCTAACAGCAAACCTTGTCATTGCGATGGATTGTGCGGAATGCACTCGGTAGTTAACTTGGGGATTGTGAATCTCTGCTTCTTCACGCTTGTTTTCAGATGCCTGTTGCAAACATTGCTCCCTCCCTCTGGCCCTCCCTCCGCCCTCATCGATCTGGGAATGTTACTTTCTCTCCAGCGAAGCAGCCTCCCCTCTTTTAAAACTCATTCTGGACGGAATGGTTTCAACCTCGAGCAAGAAGCCAAAGCGCTTTTCATCCCCCCCCCCCCCCCTTTCCCGGAGGGGAGTTTCCTCTTTGCAAACTGCCAGCTTGTGGTTAGCGTGGAGGAACAGCCGCAAGAGGGGTGAACCAAGTACACGCGGAGGGAGATCGAGAAGGAAGGAAATAAGTAGGGGGAGATGTGGGGGTTACTCCCCTGGGGGCCGGGCCCACGCTGGGTGCGCGGCAATGGTTCTGAGGCCCCGGTAGAGGGAAAGCCATGTTTAAAATAGCGCTCACTCCCTGTTCGCCTCCGCTGCAGACCCGTATGTACCAACTCCGGTGTCACTCCGGGCCGGGGACAACGCAGGCGGGGCCCCAGGCGGCCCGGACTTGCCCGCAGTTGGCGGCGGGAGCGGCCTAGGTGGCCACACGCAGGACCGGACGTCGCCGGGGGCAGCAAAGGGCAGGGGCCGCTGGGTCCCATCCGGTCACCCAAACCCACGCTCAGGTCAGGGAGGCGGGGTCCGCGTGCCCCCGCGCCCCTTGGAGCGTACAGGGTATCAGGGTTACTCCTCGCGGACTAGTATGTCCCCTTCCGCGCAGGCCCAGGCCACCAACTTACTCGCACTGGGAGGCACGTTTCCCTCGGAGTCCGGCCGCCACTTGTCATTGTCCCAGGGAGGGAAGGGAAGGAAGGCTTTTCCCCACCCTGAGGAAAAACCGCGGTTTGGCAGCTGTTTCTAAGAAAATGCTTTTGCACCCTCTCACTGCCTGCCCTCGTGTTCACCAGTGAAGATACTACATTTGAAGCAAAATGGCAAATAATATTCTGCTTTATCGATTAAAGATGGTGGAATGATTTGTGTTAAGTGAATATTAAAATATTGAAGTTTAGCAGTGCAGACGCTTTTGCCTTTTTAACCTGTCTTTGCTAAGAATGTGGTGGAGGCTTGTGTCCTCCATTTAAAAAAAATAATCTTTAAAAGTTTTTAGATCTTAGAGTTTGTGGACACACTCTGCGCCTCATATTGTGGGTAGAGTTTGATTTAACATCTCATTTAATTCTCAGAACACCTGGACAGGTGTTATGGCAGTTGAACTGCAGCTTAGAGACACGAATTACCCAACGGCCTCACCAACCAATAGCTAGTACCAAAGATTTAATTAGACCCTGTAGATCTAAAGGCCTTATCTTATTTACTCATGCTCTTCATTTAGTGGTGAGTGGGTCAAGAAGAATTTGAAATGCAAAGCCTAAGATAATGGATGGCCTATTAAGAATACTAATACTTTAGATTCACTATTTAAATTTAATTTTTATGAAAGTGTTGTTTTTCCAGTACTAGAATGAGAACATTAGAAGGAGGCCAACATTTTCAACATTTATCTGTGGTTTCATTACAAGGTTGGGAATTCTAGTAGAGTTGTCAAGAAATGGGTTACAGAGTGAATTGGTGCCATCTCCTTTCCTGGGAATTATTAACAAATTTAGACAAATAGTAAGTTAGATGGGCACAGTTTCTTTATTATAATGGACCCTGATGTTCTGGAATCCTTGTTGTTCGACTCAGGGTTGGAAAAACATTATTCTTAAACATTGTCCTCACTGCCCACCTGTCTTAAGGAAACAGAAGGGTTGAAAAGCAGAGGAACTGACTTGATTATTACTTTATTTTCCTGGAAGGCAGGACACCCCAAGAAGCTAGCCAGACATCCTGGAACTCAGGGCAGAACTGTGTGCAGGCATATATGTGTTGTCGCTCAGAATATCAGAGTGTTTTCAGAGGTGGGAAACCTCTCCTTGATTAATAGAAAGGCTTTTCATTAATTCCTGCAGCCCAAAGACCTGGGCTGGTAACTGGACAGGAGCAGCTACAAATTAAACATGGCTACATGGTCATCCAGCCTACAAGCCAAACCTTGGAGCCCCCCCGCCATGGGACCCTGGAATTCACTGGAACTTATGTAGGCAACCATAGACATTAGGTAAAACCTGCCTAGATGCAAGAAAATGGAGACAATCTGGACGTTGCTTTTTGAGATCTGGGAAGCTGGGTTATTTACATACTACTCCACGATATTTTTATGGCTAACGCACTACCTGTTCTACATTATAGTAAGTTTTGAAAGTGCCCCCATAATACTTTTTTTTGCCATCTTGGCTTCTTTTTTCCAACTTTTCCCAGAAACCAAAATATGTTATTTAATGAGCACTGTTGAGGCTGTTCTGCAGAGTAAGAAACAGCACTAAGAAAGTCAATAAAAGCATCTAGAATCCTAGTACTGATTTCCTGCCCCAGGAACACAAAGTTGCTCTCATCGAACTTCCAAGTGCTAAGAGTGGCAGGTGCAAGACAGTTGAATGAAGTTAAGCCTATATATATGTCCCAGATATATAGTATAGATTTGAAAGCAGTAGGATAGATAAGGAAAGAAGGTGGACTTGGAGCCAGTCTTGAAACTGTGGGTGAGACTCTAACAGTCATTTTCTGTGTTCAGGCATTTCAGTGCCTCTTCTGATTATTTCTTAAAAGGTCTCAGGTATCCACTTTCAAGGCCACAGTAACCACATTAACATAAAACATTCTTATGCCATTTCTTAATCCTATCTTTGTGACTTTTGTCTATATCTTCATGTGTGATAGTCATAGCTACACAAGACCACATGGTTTTTATAACTGCAGTAGTATTTTTTGAAGCAGAACAGCGCTCAACAGAGATGAGTTCTAAAGTTGCTGTTAGGAATTCCCATCGTGGCTCAGTGGAAACAAATCCAACTAGCATCCTTGAAGACGCAGTTTCCATCCCTGGCCTCAGTGGGTTAGGGAGCTGGCATTGCCATGACTTGTGGTGTAGGTCACAGACGCAGCTCTGATCTGGCGTTGTTGTGGCTGTGGTGTAGGCCAGCAGCTGCAGCTCCCATTGGACCCCTAGCTGGGAACCTCCATATACCACAGGTATGGCCCTAAAATGACGAAACAGATAAATAAATAAAAATAAAGTTGCTGTTAAATCTCTTCCTGAGTTAGTGAGATTGAAATAAATTTGACTTTCTTGTATTCATTACCTAATTGATGGGAACTCATTACTGACATACTGAGTGAAACAGAAAGGGAAATGATAATATTTGTGGACTCAGGTAGTGGCGGGACAATGAGTGGCTTAGTTCTAGACTATGCTGGTCAGACATCTGCAAATGCTTGTTATGTGATGAACTGATGTTCAGAGAAGCCTTAGCCAGTGAGGCCCAGAGCCATGGTCCTGGTATGACTCGCAACAGCAAACCCATTTTCACATCCATCTTTGAATTTTTCCAGTTCCTCCTCAATGGAACTGTTGGAGATGTCTAGCGTGTCACATCAGACGTTCTCTAATGAGGCAGTTTTCCAGGGACTTGGGTTATAAACACCAGTGTCTCTCTATACTTAAAAATGGAGGTTTAGGAAGTGCTCGTTATGGTGAGATGGAAACGAATCCCACTAGTGTCCATGAGGATGCAGGTTCGATCCCTGGCCTTGCTCAGTGGGTTAAGGATCCTGCGTTGCCGTGAGCTGTGGTGTAGGTCACAGACACAGCTTGGATCTGGCATTGCTGTGGCTGTGGTGTAGGCTCAACTCCTAGCCTGGGACTCCTGTATGCTGCACTTTCAGCACTAAAAAGCAAAAAAAAAAAAGAGGGTTTAGGAAGAAAAGTCTGTTGATCTGTAGCTTTGAGATTTGAAATTATGTTTTACTTCTTTTCATAAAATGGAAAAGCCTAGTAGTGCTGAGTTTGACATAGGGGTGCAAGAGTTCTGATTTCTTTCAAAAGTATATCACATAACACCAGAGACAGACTCTGTAAATGAAAATACAGATGAATTTGTCTCCATGAAAGTGAATAGGTTAATATGGCCAAGAAAAAAAAAATCCTGTTAACAACATCTTAAAATGTAAGAAAAACTGGGAAAAAATATTTATACCACATATCACTGAAAAAAGTGTGCTATTTTTTAAAAGATGAAGAGCCTCACATGTCCTTGTAGAAAACATGTCTATCCTTATAAGAAAATAACAAATTCAATAGAAGGAAATACTTAGGTTTACTAGAAATCAAAGAAATGTTTATTATTAAGAATAATGAGATGTGAGTTTTTCAAACCTGTCTGGTTGGAATAAAAGATTGAAAGAATCAATGCCCAGGATTGAGTGACACTGACACTTATTTAAACAACTCTCAAGCAATATGAAGGAGAGTATAATTTCCTTAAAAAAATCATATTGAGGTATGATGTGTTTAATATCCATTCATCTATTCAGAGTATACAAATCAGTGATTTTTAATAAATTTGGAGCATCGTGTAATATAACCATCATCCAGTTTTAAACCACTCCCATCACTCCAAAAAGGTCTATCCCATTGCTTGCAGGCAATCCTACTCCCACCTGAGTCCCAGGCAACCACTGATCTGCTGTCTCTAGATTTGCTTTTTCTGGAAATTTTATATGAAAGGAATCAAACAATATCTGTTGTATCTGGTTTCTTTCACTTAGCGTCAGGTTTTTGAGGGTCACACATGTTATCACATGTATCAGTACCATTCTTTTTTATTTGACCAATAATAGTCCATTGTATGGATATTTGACCTTTTGTGTATCCTCTCACAAAATGATGAGCATTTGGATTATATCAGCTTGGGGTCCTTAGAAATAAGGCTGTTGTGAATATTTCTATGTGAGTATTTGCATGGACATATTTTCATTTCTCTTGGGAAGTTTCCTGAGGGTATAAACTGGTGAATGGTATGAAACTCTGTCTTCAATGTTTTAAGAAACTTCAAACCTGTTTTCCAAAATGTTGTACCCTCAGGGCAAGAGGGTTCCAGTTTCTCCACATCTGTGCTCATAGCTGGTAGTGTCATGTTTTTCTGCTTGTAGCCTTCTAATTAGTTTAGTTTACATTTTCAGAAGTAATGATGATGGGCATCTTTTTGTGTGTTTACAAGCGTAGTGGATATTTTAGGTGAAATGTCCTTTCAGATATTTTGTCCATTTTTAGGTTGGATTGTTCCTCTTGAGTTGTAAGCATCCTTTATATCTTCTGGATGTAAGTCCTTTATCAAATATATGATTTGTAGATCTTTTCTTCTGGTGTGTGGCTTTCTGAAAGAATAATTGTCTTGATGTCTTTTGAAGAACGAAAGTTTTTTAATTTTGATGAAAACCATTTAATATCATATCTAATAGATCTTTGCCTAGCCTAAGGTCACAGATGTTTTCTCCTAGAAGTTTGATAGCTTTAGCTCTTATAGTTAGGTCTTTGATCCATTTTGAGTTAAATTTGTGTAGAAGGTAAGATAAGGGTTGAAAAGACTATCCTTTTTCCACTGAATTGCCCAGGCACCTTTGTTGAAAATCATTTTGATCATAAATGTTAACATTTGATTTCAGTGCTCTGAGTTGTATTCCACTATCTGTGTTTATTCAGATGTTAATACTACATTATCTTGATTACCATGGTTTCATAATAAGTTTTGGTGCTGATAGTGCCTACTCTTCTTTTTCAAAATTGCTTTGGTTGTTACATCCTTTGTGCTTCCATATAAAGTTTGGAATCAGTTTGTAAATTTCTACAGCCTGCCTGCTGTGATTCTGATAGGGATTGAATTGACTCTCTAAGTCAAGTTGGAGAGAATTGCCTTCTTAGCTGTACTGAGTTACCTGGTCTGAAAATAAAAGGGGCTGACTATAGTGTGCCATCCACAAATACCTGCTGAGTTTAATTGCATTAATATTAATATAAAGCCTGTTTTTGAGCAAAGGCTCCAAAATGGCAGGGTTATACATTTTATCCACTTATTCACTCACTTCATGGTAAATAAACATTTATCAGGAATCACCTTTAGGCAAAGTACCATCACCTTGGGAAATTAAGTGAATTATTGTTTGAAGCAAATTAGTAAAGGCCCTTATTTTTAAGGATCTTTCAGTATAACAGGGAAGGTAATATACATATGGCAGTATTTATAATTCATGGCAAGCAGTGATAATGAGCCACAAGAAAAACTATGAGTTCTGAGTATTCAGAAGTATTAAAGTATTCAAAAGTATTCAAAAGCTCTGAGTATTTGTACTGCATATCCAAAGGACAAACACTGACAAAAAGTTGTCTGGTTAAATGGGTTGGACATTCTAGCTTTTTTTTTTTTTTATCTCAAGAGGATCAATGCTAGTTTGTTAATAAAGGTGACTTGTTAAGTCTTGTTATCTTTGAAGTAGAACGAGGTTAAATTCAAGGCCTGTTATAGCAGCTGCGGTTAGACTGAGTACAGTAGCTCCCCTCCCTTATTAGTAAAGATGTATTGTCTTTCTTTTTTTTGCAATTTATAATGATTTTTATTTTTTTCCATTATAGCTGGTTTACAGTGTTCTGTCAGTTTTCTACTGTATAGCAAGGTGATCCAGTTACACATACATGTATACATTCTTTTTTCTCACATTATCATGCTCCATTTTAAGTGACTGGACATAGTTCCCAGTGCTACATAGCAGGATCTCATGGCTTCTTGGTCCCTTTGCTTTTCTTTAAATCACCCTCTTCAGTTTAAAAGGTAGTTGTTTGGGACCGTGTTTATAAATTCCCACATGTTATTTGACCGATTACCAAATTTTGAATCAACTTTGTAATCCTTCTGATTCTGTTTGGCCATGAAGTACTTGATGGCTCTGGTCTTTTAAAAAAATTTTTTGTTATTAAAGTATAGCTGATTTACAGTGTTGTGCCAATTTCTGCTATATACCAAAGCAGCCCAGTTATACATATATATATCCCTTTTCTTATATGATCTTCCCTCTTGGTCTATCCCAAAAGATTAGATAGAGTTCCCTGTGCTGTAAAGTAGGACCTCCTTGCTTATCCATTCAAAGGCTCTGATTTTTTTTTTTTTTAATTCCTCACAGTGCCTAGCACGGGTACAGTAACTGTCGAATGAATGCATAAGCCAGTTGTTTTCAAGGGAGGAAAGTGATAACTTTAATGATTTCATATCCTTGTTTGACAGATAGTCCAGTAGGACCCAGCTTTACTGTTTACCAGCTGTGTGATTGAAGGCTGTTACTTACCTCCTTCCTAAGCTTCTAAGTCCCTCATTCTCTGAGACGCAGTTTCCTCATCTGTAAGAATGAGCTAAAAATAGTCTACCTCATTGGGTTGTTCAAGGAATTAAAAGAAATGGTAAATGCAGGATTCTTAGCGTAGCGCCTCACACCTGTGAAACAGTCAATGGATGATCCTTATTGTGATGCTGGTTATTTTTAGTTCTCAAATTTTAGTTATGAAGAGAACTGCAGTGAAATAATAGGCTTGTAATAAGCTACGCTTCTATTTTGTAGGGCAAATGGCACACAGATCTCTCACCCTGTATGTCTAAGTAACTGCAGTTATAGAAGGAGATGTTCAACAAGCAAATAGCAAGTGTAGTGTTTTTGAAAGAACATAAGCTTTCATCTGGTGCATTTTTACATGGTTGATTTTTCTCACAGAAAAAAATTATGTTTAAAAATATCACCACATAACATTAAAATTCACTTGGCAAATCAGTTATCAGGTGATCCTCTTTTCCTATATCTTCCCCCTAAAACATGCATTTGTTGACACCAGAGTTAAAAATATTCCACTTTCCTGCAGGGTACAATTTGGAAATGGTGACTGAAACAAACACCATTTAAGCTGTCTGCTTTCACAGTACCTAGTATGTTGAAATATGATGTTATTCTCCTGAGTAATTTAAAAATCAGTGTTGAAGATAACAAACCAAATCAAAATGTTGAAATTTTTTTTCCCCCACTGGCTGCTTATTTATTGTACATTTCACTGCCTCCTTAGAAGACTTCCTTCAAATTGTGTGTTGGCTCCTGGTCAACGTATTTATTAAGTCCAGTGTTTTTACATCCTGTGAGCATGGCCAGAAACAGGACCATTTGGATTTGCCGGAGATAAATGCATGTTTGGTCACAAAAAGGACATAATAGGCATATTCAGAAGTAGAGAAAGAGAGAAAAAGGTTTTAAATCTCCAAAGTGGTACCAAAATGTAATCTTTTTTTTTTTTTTTTGTCTTTTTAGGGCCACATCTGCAGCATATGGAAGTTCTCAAGCCAGGGGTCAAATCAGAGCTACAGCTGCTGTCCTAAACCACAGCCACAGCAATGCCATATCCTTAACCCACTGAGTGAAGCCAGGGATCGAACCTTCGTCTTCACGGATGCTAGGCAGATTCGTTTCCACTGAGCCACGATGGGAACCCCGCCCCCACAAAATGTAATCTTTTAAGAGAATCCTCTGTCAGTAACAACATATACATATATTTTATTACTATTAAACTTTAAGTGGCTACCATTTATTGACTAACTTGGCTATACCCAACCTGGACTTTGTGCTTTATAGTCACGAGACACCTTAGCTTAAATTAAAATAGGTGAAGTTGTTAGAAGTAAATCCTCCTGGGCAGTATTACGGTGTTAATTTCATATTATATCACTTTATTCTACCACCAGTTCTGGGGGGCGGGTAGGCCTATCCCACAGATCACGGTTTCGACAGCCACCGTCAGCAACACCAAGGTGGCTTTCTGTAACTCAGGCCCCGTTCCCAGTGCTTTACATTAATGAGCTGAAGCCCCCCTCACAACCCCCCCCCCATCCCCTGCCACCCTGGAAGGTGGGTGCTGACCTTCAGAGGCCCTGTAAGTTGGGAGGGTCGAGCAGGGTCTTGGCTTCCTTTGCCCTGTGGCCTAACTCATCCACAGGGGGAATATATGGGATTTAATAAGGGAAAGGCGTGTCCCCAGCTCACACGTCTGGGAGGTGATAGAACCAGGACTTACACCCCAGCCTTCTTTTACTCAAGAATTTTTCTCCCGGCCGTTACACTGAATGTTTCTTTCTAATACCCTCATGTATTCATGTGTAAAGAAAGGTGCCCAGTGAATGAAGCAAGGATGATGCAAGAGGTATCTTTATATGTAAAGATGTGAGTGTTCCTCTGTTTCAGACGTTGTCTTTGTTAAGATAGAGGCCAAGGCCTTTGCTTCTAGGTGCCAGCTATAGAAAGTTACCCAACAGGTCCTTATTGTCTCTGATTATGCCTCAAGGCTGCTCCCCAGGGCCCAGGACTCTGGTTTCTGAAAGAGGCACAGTATCATGAAGGCTTCTGGGTATTTCTGTATATATATGTATTTTGGGGTATGTGTGTGTGTGTGTTTGTGTATGAATATATATATGAAGTGTATATATATATGAATGTATATACTTATATACAGATATATACTTGTATATACATTTATGTATATATATGAAGTATATATATATACGAAGGCTGGGTATTTCTGTATATATATTTTTGGTGTATATATGTGAATATATATTTATATATGTACTTATAAGTATAGATATATATATACTTATATATACACATATATGTATATATAGGAAGTATATATGTGAGTATATATATATTGAGTATACATATATATGAAGGCTGGGTATTTCAGCATATATATATACATATATGGGTATTTTAGTAACTAATGGACTGTAGGTCATACACAAGTGTATATGTGAAGTTTCTTCACCCATGCATTGGTATCTGAGTATTGAGAGTGTGAAACTTCCTATTTTCTCAAATTCAAAAACTGCTGGATTTGCTCTATTCAAGATGTAGTATCTTCTTCAATTTGTTGTATTTCACATCATAGGGATAGTCTGCTGTGACCAGGAACATGTAAACACCCTTGCACATTATATAGTATAATGAGAGGTTATGATGTAAATATTAAGCCACCATTGCTTAGGCATCGGATTTCAAAAATGAGCAGGTCTTATGTTTTTGGAACTCATCAGATAAGAACAAAAGCCTCATAGCTGGGATGATCTCCTGGCCCTAGGACTGGATGGATTTTTATTTCAGAGTTCTGGATTTCCAATTGATTAGTGTTTGAGTACAAAAGTTATTTGTTAAATTTGACTTCGTGGGAAGTTGTATTAGGTTTGCTGTATGTGGGAGATAAACACACTAAAGACATGATCAAAGTGTGAAGCTGTAAAGACTGCTTCTGAAGTTCCATATGTATGCTATATAATACCTTTTTAAACTCTATCTTTCCTGTCTACGTCTTGCTGTCTTTTACCTCTTCTCTTAATTATAATTTTTAGTTTTACCATTCCCCCTTTTAGTGGTCACATGTCCATCATGTCAGAGCCACCTGATTAGCTTTGCAGAAATAGAAAGGACACCATAACTGTGTTTACCATTTACTAGAAGTTAATTCCTATCTGGACAAACAGGAAAATGAAGTAATCATCTGATAACACCCCTTTACAAGCCCTGGTGTAAAAGCTAGAAGACTGGAATCTGGTGTGGTCTCCACCAGTCTTTACTGGGGACAGTTCTTTGACTTCTTTGAGCCTCTGTTCTTCATCTGTAAAATGGGAATATTGAGACAGTCCTTGTGTAGCTCAGCACTATCGAGAGGATCAAATACAGCAGCAGTACGAAAGTACATAGAGAAATGTAAAGTGCTATAAAAAATGGTGGAAATGATTTGATGTTTGGTCTTTACTTTTAATAGTGAGATAAACATCCTTGCATCTATATATGTGACCTTTTACAAACCCAGAATAGTAAATGAACATGCATCCCAACATGTATTTTTAGTGGAAAATTGTTTCTTGTTATTCCAACAGGCTCATAAATGAAGGGGACTAGGAAACACTCCATTACATATTGGGTGCTGCTTCCGTGGGTCTACAGATTAAGATATTCCCCAAACTGGAAGCCCTCTGCTCTCCTAGCATCCCAGATACGCATCCAAGTTCCAAGTTAGGACAGCCAGCAGAAGCCACTTAGAGTGGCACCGTGGGTGAGAAGAGGAACTCTGAGCCAGCCTACCCAGGTCTAAATCCCTTCCACTTACCACCAAGATTACCAACTGGGTCATCTTAGTTAAGTTACCTAACCTCTCTGGCTTCACTTCCTCCTTTATACAGTGGCCATGATGCTGTTTACCAGACTCACAGGATTGGGGTGAGATGAGCTCATTTAGATCATTGCTCTGCACATAAGTACAGTTCAGTACCCATGTTTCTTAAGATTGTGACTGTTCCTATGGGTCTTCTCTTGTCATTTTCCAAGACTCCCCTACGTCATCCTTACAGTATACACGTCCCTTGTGTGATTAGCATGTGTACCAGCATCTATTCAGATGAGTGAGATCTTTGGGTCCATCCCCGTAGGTTTACTTGTGAAGAAACTCAAGCCCAGGCATGTAAGATACAAGCCAGACCAGGGGCAGGCTTCTGATCTCATCCAGGAGTTTCCTCTACAATCCCATCAGCACAACATGTGGGAAGAGGTAACTTGTGAAAGAGGTGGCTCGGACCAGAGAGATGCATACAGAATTTTAAATTATGTCATTTTGATGATACACTTCCATTATTTATTTTTAATTAATTGCATTTTATCTTTAATGCAAGACTTGATGTTCTTTCTTTACTGAAGTATAGTTGACTGACAATATTGTATTAATATAATTTCCATTGTTAAATTATGATATTTATACCAAGAAAATGTCACTGAACACACTTGAACATGGCTTTTTCCTTCTTTCAGTTATCTTTTGTGACTGAATACAATGTGAGATGGTTTCCCTAAAAATATGCGTCAGAAAAGGGAGAGTTGCTGTTTATTTCAAGTTCATCCAGAGTCTGTTAAAGCAGAGTTTTACTCACTTTGATCTTATTTTATTTTGGAAAGACATACTAGCCTCATGGCCTTAATTAGCTATTTGGGTTTATAGATGTTGATTGAATTAATAGACACAGGCAAGGGAGAAAAAGGTAAGAAGGAAATTTAACACCAGTTTGATTACTTTGCATGTGATCTCTCAATTCCAAATTCTGGATTTTAAAGGGTTATTTTAAAAAGCAAGGCAGTATTGGAGGATCCCAAACATACACCTAGAGAATGAATGAAGGCTGTTTTTAGTCTTTCTGTTGTTAAACAATGATCCCTGTGACTTTGAATAAAAATTCCAGGGTCTGTTTCATGTGTCAAATTCAAATACATGAATATTTGAATTTAAGGGCAGTACCTGTTATTTGGGACACTTCATGAGAATTTCATGGACAGTGCCCCCATTTGTGGAGGGAAATTAATGTTGTGTTAATCAAACAATTGAGTTATGTGTCAAGTTTAGCAGAAGAGTGAAGAGTTAATCATGGACACATTCCAGTCGTTCTCTGGATGTGTTATTTGGATCTTTTTGTCCTAGAATGGTTTTCCTTGGATAACTAGCTCACGATTGGAATGCTTTCTTTTCCCCAGCCTTAAGTGTATAACAGAAAACATTAATTTAATTTTATTTTTTTATAAATTAATTTTAAAAGAAAACCTAGGAGTTCCTGTTGTGGCTCAGTTCCTGTTCTGTGGGTTAAGAATCTGACTGGTATCCATGAGGATGCAGGTTCAGTTCCTGGCCTCGCTCCGTGGGTTAAGGATCTCATGTTGCCACAAGCTTCAGCATAGGTCACAGATGCAGCTCAGATCTGGTGTTGCCCTGGCTGTGGCGTGGGCCTGCAGCTGCAGCTCTGATTCGACCCAGGAACTTCCATATGCCGCAAGAAAGGCCAAAAAAGAAAATATAAAGAAAAAACTTTAACATATTGGCCAGCAAGATAGGGAAGACCCCACCCAAAGTAATCCATTCCCAGATGAAAAGAAGTGATTGTTGGTTCATTTGTGGTGTTGCCTCTGCTCCAAGCTTTCCTGTATCAGTGTGGAAAACCCAGGAGTTAAGGCTGGACTTGCTCCGTGGCTGCCGACTCATGGTTCCTGGGATTTCATACATACTCCAGGCTTTGAACGAATTCACTTAAGTTATAAGGGACAGTAGTTCCTGTCCCTTAAAATCCTGGAAGGAAAACTCTAAGAGCCCACACTTAGCAGTCAGCCTTTTGGAGACTTTAACATCCAGTTCTCGTTCCTCAGGACCCAGAGCCCTCCTCTTTCTTCTCCTGTGGCTGAGAAACATGGCACCAGGAGGTTCCAGCCCTGTGTTCCCAGGTTCCTGTCACACCTTCAGTATTTTTCTCTGTAGTGGCAAATTCAGAGGCTAAGCCCACCTAGAGCTGTTCTCAAGCATCTGTTGAAGGGCCTAGGCCTTTTCTCATCTTCTCTGATGCCTTCCTGAGTTTGGACAGAGAAAGTTGGGTTCGTGGCCCCCACAGGAGCCCCTCTAGAAGGTGGTAACAGCCATTTATTGAAGGGCAAACTCAGCAGTTGGTGATATGTCCTATTAATTTCTACAAGATGGTCAACAGAATAAAAATTCTGTATTTCTTTTCTTGGGTTCTTGAGAAGGGCTAGAGGTCCGGCTGTAGTCTTAAGGAAATCTAGTTGTGCTCCTGCAATGCATCTTAGGTCCTCGGATGCAGGATCCTGGCATCTTGGTGTAAAGTGAGAATGTGGGTGCAGTGGGCTGAGGAGCGCTTGCCCCCTCCTCCCAGCTCTGCTCCTACATCTGCTCAGGAGGAGCATTTCTGAAATAGTGTTTGTAGGGCTCTTGCTTCTCATCTGGGCCAAGTCCAGATTCCTTCTTACCATCAACCAAAGAAATGACTGTGAATTATGTGTCTTGAACAGAAAAGGAAGAGGTTGTGTGGTGAGCCAGACTTTAAGCCATTTAAGAAATACAGAAAATGCTAATGGTCCTGGGCAGACCATGACCAACTGAGCCACTGCCAACTGGGCTTAGCACTTAGTGTCCCCCCTTAATATTGGTAATATTGGGGGAACATTAAATATAGAAGAATCCAGGAAATAATATGACATACCTATTTACTCATCACTCAGAAATTCCACATTTTTGGGATCCCATTTACTTCAACTCTTTCTAAAAAAAAAAAAAATGCTCCAAAGTTCAAGTTCATAACACCCCCTTGGTTCCCTTCCTTGTCAGCTTAGAGGTAACCATTATCATGAATTTGATGTGTGTCCTTCCAGTCCATGATTTTATGCATTTCTGATGTGTATATCATTTATAAATCCATAATATTGATTTGTACATCTTTTAAAATTTCTAAAAGTGGAATTATGTACCTGTATTATTCTGTTTTTTCTGTTATTTGATATCATAGTAAATGAGTATGGCTTCTTTAGGTATATTATAAGTAATATATTAGGACTTTTTCTAATGACTTATTTTGTGGTTTCTATTTATCACGTTTTCATTTGTTTTGTTCTTTTCTTCTCTGTCTTTGATTTGTAAACTTTGCCTTATTCCCACTGTTACTGATTTGTAAGTTTCTATATCCTTTTTATTTTCTTAACATTTTGAAAGCCTGTCTTTAAATTTTGTTTTTAACAAAGTCCGAAATTATTCTGTGTCTGTGCCATCCTCCAGGACAAAACCAGGACCTTCACGTGCTATGACTTGTGGTCTGGTCACACTCCTTTTTCTCTTGTGTGGTTGTTATTTTCTACAACTGTGTTGTCCAATGTGGTGACCACTAACTGCTGAGACTATTAGCCACTTAAAAAGAATGAGATGAATTTTTAAAATTCTAATTTTGCTCAATTTAAATTTAAAACTGGGGAGTTCCTTTCGCGGCTCAGCGGTTAGCGAACCTGACTAGGATCCCTGAGGATGCAGGTTCAATCCCTGGCCTCCCTCAGTGGGTTAAGGATCTGGCGTTGCCGTGAGCTGTGGTATAGGTTGCAGACGTGGCTTGCATCCCGCATTGCTGAGGCTGTGGTGTAGACCGGCAGCTGTAGCTCCGATTTGACCCCTATCCTGGGAACCTCCATATGCTGTGGGTGCAGCCCAAAAACAAAAACAAAAATTTAAAAACTGATTTGAGATTCAATTATTGAGAAATTTTAAATATGTTTGCAACAACCCAGATACGTGAAACTACTATAAACTTTATGACCTCTAAATATGGATTAGGTACTCCTGGTGAAAACTCAGTATCTGAATGGAGGTATACTGTTAAGTGTAAAATACCTGCCAGGTTTTGAAGATTTAGTGCCAAGGAAGTTTGTGAACTATCTCAGTAATTTATCTGTTGATGACATGTTGAAATGGTAAGATGTTAGATATAGTCATCTAAATAAAATACATTACTAAAATTAATTTCACCCATTTCTACTTTCTTCATGTGGCTATTAGAAAATCTGAGATTATGTGTAATAATTCTATAGGGCAGCACCGGTCTAGGCCTTCTGCTGAAATATTTTTAAACATACAAAAATAGGTTCTATAGGCAATAATTAGATCTGCCAGCATATTTTAGGTATTTTTCTTATATATTTTCCTTCCATCTTTTTTTTTTTTTTTTTTTGTCTTTTCTGGAGCCGCTCCCGCATGTGGAGGTTCCCAGGCTGGGGGTCTAATCGGAGCTGCATCTGCCGGCCACAGCCACAGCCACAGCCACAGCAATGCCAGATCCAAGCTGCGTCTGCGACCCACACCACAGCTCACAGAAATACTGGATCCTTAACCCACTAAACAAAGCTAGGGATTGAACCTGCAACCTCATCGTTCCTAGTTGGATTCGTTAACCACTGAGCCACGACGGGAACTCCTATTTTTCTTCCACCTTAATTCATTTTTCTTATCTCTGAATTTGATCCTTTAGTAATAGATCCTTGTTGAAAGAAAAGCTCAGTTAAGAGTAAACGCTCTTAGTATTTGCATTCTGAAATTTGTTTCCTTACATTTATAGATGCTGGTGCGAAATAATTCTTTGTAGATAACCCACCTGTTAAGTCTGATAACTTCGAAAGGTTTTCCTCATTTCCGTTGTCTTTCCATAGTTTTGTGATGTCTCATTGTTTGGTTTGTTTCCCATTTGTGCCTTGGTGTGAGTTTTCCACCTGGAGACTCACGACTTCATTTTGGGGAAATTCTCACCCATTATGACTTTGCACAAATTCCCACTAGTATCTCTATTCTCTGCTTCTGAATGTCTTTAGATAGACGTGGGACCTTGTGATCAACCACCGTGTCCCCAACCTCTTTTTTATGTTTTTCATCTCTTTTATGTTTTTCATCTTTTTTATGTTTTGCTCTTGATTGCACTTTGGGTGAATTCCCCAGCAGCCTGTGACAGTTCATGATTTTTCTGCTCTTGAATATAATTTCATATGTGGTGATTCAGAAGACTCGCTAAGATCTCAGGTATTGTGTTGTATAACATGTGTATAATAATTCACAATCTGGGAAGTGTTCTCCCCAACATCTCATCTGATCGTGAACATGACCCTGTGAGACATTATCATCTATCAGATGAAGAGACTGAGCCAGGTGATCAAGTCACTGCCCCAGATCACACAGCTTCTATGTAGGGAACCAAGATTCGAGCATGGCACACTGCCCCACTGATCCCAAGGTAAAGGTCACTTGGCTTTGTTCATCTAATGCTTTGTGGAGAGGTTGCCAGAGAAACCAGCGTTGCTGGAGCTGTACACCTTCATGTCTCCAGTTTTACATGCATTTGTCTGAAGGCATTAACATTCTCAGTTATACCTGCTTTTTTTTTATAGGGGTTCTTTCCAAGTTTCTTTTTTTCAATAATTTGCATCTACTACAAACATGATTGGCTCAGTGTTTAGAGAGTGAGCTTTCACATTGGTGTCACAGATCCCCTGCCTAGAAGAATATTGAAAGTAACATTATTAACATCAGTTTTTAAAATTTGTTAAAATGCCACTTGGCATCAGTTGTAGCTTTGTGCTGCTGCTGCTGCTGCTGCTGCTGCTGCTGCTGCTGCTGCTGTGTGTGTGTGTGTGTGTGTGTGTGTGTGTGTGTGTGTGTGTCTTTTTAGGGCCGTATCTGTAACATGTGGAAGTTCCTAGGCTAGGGGTTGAATTGGAGCTGCAGCTGCCGGCCTATACCACAGCCACAGCAACACAGGATCTGAGCCAAATCTGCGACCTACACCACAGCTCACGGCAACACTGGATCCTTAACCCACTGAGTGAGACCAGGGATCGAACCCAGTCTTCATGGATACTAGTCAGGTTCATTACTGCTGAGCCACGATGGAAACTCTTGTGCTGTTTCTTTAAAAGCCTATCAGGGAGTTTCCACTGTGGCTTAGAGGGTTAAGAACCTGACATAGTGGTCATGAGGATGCAGGTTTGATCCCTAGCTTTGATCAGAGGGTTAAGGATCCAGTGTTGCTGTGAGCCGTGGTGTAGGTTACAGATGCAAAAGTGTTGCTGTGGCTGTGGAGTAGGCTGGCAGCTGCAGCTCTGATTCTACCCCTAGCCTGGGAACTTCCATATGCCAAGGGTGTGGCCCTAAAAATTGGGGAGAGGGGGAGGAAGGCTATCAGTTACAGATGGAGGGTAGGTACCCAAGATTGAATCTGCCAAGTGGCCTGAAAAGTAAGAATGAGAGCCCAGCACTTTAGACAAGAGAGAGTCTGGTTTGTGACCAGGAGGGTCACGTCTGTAGCCATGGAAGTGAGCAAAGCCAAATGGCTCAGCTAGGCACTGTCTTCATATGCTCAGACTTTCTAAGATTTTTCTATCTCCAACTCAACTGGCTGATATGGCACAAGATCTGTGCAAGAGCTCTCTTTGCCTTCATGATAGAGAAGTTTCCATGTTCTTAGGAAGTAGTTGGTTGATTTGTGAACTAGGGAGAGCTGCATGGACATGGGGGGTTCTGACAAGAGAAAAACTGGTGGACTCTGGGTTAACAGGCAACCCTAGGGGAGAAGTGAAAGTTCCCAGTGTCCTTTTTCTTGAAGAAAAGCTTTTGTCTTTCTCAGAGACTTTATCTACTTCAGACCTGTGTTTTACATATTGCTTTATAATCTGAGTTTTAAAATGTAGCCTTATTTGCGAATTTGATCCCTGGCCCAGGAATTTCCACATGCTGTGGGTGCGGCCAAAAAAGAAAAATTTACCATTATTTTATGTGGATTTCCCGTGTATTCACATAGCATAACTACTTTTGATCCCATTGCATTAGTAGTTCATTCATTTCCTCAAATATTTCTCTGATATTTACTGGTCCTGTGAGTTGTTTCCAGTTATTTCATATTAGAAACAGTACACAAAACTGTTTTTATGTGGTTTCTTTCTTTTAGTCTTGGTCCCCAAATTGGAATTACTGGGTCACTATATGGTCAGTCCTATGTGCCTTTTTCATATTGCCAGGTTGTTCTTTGAAAACGTTATATTAATTTATATTGTCACCAGCCCCAGCAAACAGTGGGTTTTAGGAGCTTTTAAATGTTTTTCTCATTTCATCAGATGAGACATTACCTACACCTGTTTTCTTTTCTTAAGCCAAACGTGCCAAATGTTGTTTTGCTATTTGTATTTTTTTTTTTTGCCCCGGAAACTCTCTTCCTATCTTGTGTTAATTTACTAATTCGTTTCATTGTTTGAATCTTATTTATTGTCTTTAGCCAGTCAAAATAGATTGGAGTAATTGATGGATCTCATAGATCGAAGTGTATTTTCCCTATTGGCTGCAGCCTAGAAAGGAGTCAGGTGGAAGCTGTCAGGAGAGTGAGCAGGTGCTGGCCCAAGGAATGGATCAAAATCAGGAAGGGGATTAGGCAGGGTGCTTGGCTGTCCAGTCAAGGCTGAGAGTGTGGGAGAGACACTGGGTGGATCATGGAAAAAGAGGAATTCATCATCAAGTTGTCAGGTCGTATCAAAAAATAGGCCAGAAATCAAAGCTAAGCTAGTAGGGGATGAAAATGTGCTTCTGCACTTGGTTTGGGCTTTCCCAGCATGCAGCTCTCGCTTTAAAGACACAAAGTGCCTGAAACACATGTTGGATCCTAGGCACCCCTGCTGCTGACCGCTGGGTCCCTGTTCTTTGCCTGGTGGTGCAATCAGTGAACGTTGATTAGCACTCTAATGTACATTGAGAACAGGGGCTCAGATCAGTTCTTGCAACACTCCTGGTTTAAAATTAGAGCAGTTATGCAGATAAATGCTCTGTGTGTGTGTGTGTGTGTGTGTGTATTTAAAACATATCCTCTTAGAAAATTACCTTTCCCTGCAGAGTATTGTTGGCTTATGTGGTCCTTTAATACATGTTTTCCAATTTAAATATAATTCACCAAAATATTTTCTTTCTAGTCTCCGGAGAATACAGAGGGAAAGGATGGTTCCAAAGTAACTAAACAGGAGGTAAGTGTATCTTTGATGTCCTGTATTTAATCATTAACTGGAGGTTTTAATATTGTCATGATTGTCTGCATCTGAATGAGCACTATTCTAAACAAGACTGTGGAGGAGTTCCTGCTGTGGCACAGTGGGATCTGGGAGTCGCCGAAGCGCTGGGACAAAGGTTTTTTCCCAGACCCTGCACAGTGAATTCAAGGATCTGGTGTTGCCACAGCTGTGGCACAGGTTTCCACAGTGGCTTGGTTGCAGCTGTGGTTCAGATTCATTCCCTAGCCTGGGAACTTCCTTATATGTTGCAGGGCAGCCAAAAAAGAAAGAAAAGAAAATAAAAAGTAAACAAGATTTCGGAAACCATGTAAACCAGAGATAAAAGTGAGGCTGTGTAGCCTCACTTAGCCTGGGTGGGTTTCAGCTAAGGGCACCCATGAAGCATTTTCCACTTACTCTGTGGTTTATGTTTCTACCTGTTGGTGCTGCTGTCTGTTAAAGCAGGTACTGAGAATTCTTTCTGGGCAAAGAGTGAGATAATAGGTAAATTCATCAAGGAGAACAAAGTCCACCTTTCACAGCAAGGAAATGAAAGACTGTTGATTTAAGAAATTCTTGGCTCCCAGTGAATGAACCAGAAACTATATTGGGGGTTCTGAAAATTTGCCTAAACAGAATCATCTCTAAAGTCAAAAACTACAGAAGGATGAATAAAATGTCAGTATTAAAAATTTTATTTTAATCAGGAAAATGCTTAAATCTTGGGGTAATTAGACAATACTTCTAAGAAGTTCGGTATGAAAATACAGAAAACTGAAAAGCCAGGAACTTGGATTTGACCTCGTGGTAATATCACAGACTTCTAAAGGACAAGCTAAAAAGCAAATGAGATGGTAACTGCAATGCCAGCTGTTCACTTTTGCACAGAGCTTTACAGTATGTGGACACTGCTGCTCTTAACCCTTGAACTAAGAAACTAAAAGGGGTCATGAGAGAGGCAAAAACAGTATCTAGTTACAGATTCTCAGATTGGGTGATTCATATTGTGTTAATAATTCAGAGGCTGTCATGAGACCAAAACCCCTACACAAGATTTGTACAAGGAAGTTCATTCTGCTGAGAGGAAAATCTTTAGCAGAATCTATAGAGAGATAATTGAAAAGCAGAACAAACAGAACTGCCTATAGCCAAATCCCCAACACCCATTTGCCCAGTGCTCAGTGTCTAACAGAGGTAGGGAGATAAAGTTGGTGGTCCAGAGTCAAGTCATTAAATGTCTAGAACTAACTGAACAGTGTTATCAAACCAAAATTCAGATGCTTGAATTTTCTTGAAAAATGGCAGAAACAATTTGTAGGACAGTTGGCTAAGTATATTGCACCTTAGTGTTTGTAGATTTGGGCACAGAATGCATTTGGGTTTCTCCTTAGGGACTGCTATTTAAATTGATCTGTCAGTCAGAAAACCAAGAAGCCATCACACACACAGCAGATCCTAGAGGCTGAAAACAGCCTTTCCCTTCCTTTTACACTAAAAGCCATCACGCTGGTTAGAATATATGTAAAAGATTTTTGCTTATACAACTCTCTTATGCATATTCATTTAGCCTCAGAATTTTTATTATTTCCATCTCTACATTATTATTTTTAATATTTTCATGATTATGGGTCTTATATTATTGCTAACAAAAATCATAGAAAAGACTCTTTTTCTGTTATTGAAGCCAAGACCAGATTAAAACTTGTGCTTGGCCTTCAGGACATCAACACAATTGTTTGGAAAGTTCAGTTAGTTAGTGGTGCTTTGGGGTAAGAACTGTCCATCAGTTCTTTTTTTTTTCTTTTCCTGTCTTTCTGTCTTTTCTAGGGCCGCTTCCTGTGGCATATGGAGGTTCCCAGGCTAGGGGTCTAATCAGAGCTGTAGCCACCAGCCTATGCCAGAGCCACAGCAATGCCAGATCCAAGCCTCGTCTTCGACCTACACCACAGCTCATGGCAACGCTGGATCCTTAACCCACTGAGCAAGGCCAGGGATTGAACCCGAAACCTCATGGTTCCTAGTCAAATTTGTTTCTGCTGCACCACGACTGGAACTCCATGTCTGATAGTGCTTGATGGATTTTTTTTCCCCCTCTGAATTGACTGAATTTTCTAGTTGTGTCATTAAGTACGCGCACAGCTCTACAGTGAAGAGCTTCAGACACGATGGGAACCCTCTTTTGACAATCCTCTTCCACTCCACAGTATTTGAAGACCTTGGTGCAGAATATCATATGTGATCAATAAATGACCAAAGCAGTATGTTACAGTCATTACCATGGACAGTTTACAAAGCCCTTTTACATCCATCATTTGATCTGATCCTTAAAATTACCCTGGGTTGAGGCCAGGCAGATCACCCCTTTGAGATATCCAGAGACACCATCCAACCAAAGCAATCAAAAATGTTAGGGAGCACCTGAAGACAACAGGGTCTGCAGATGCCACGGTGAACAAAAGGAGCAAAAATCTTTGCCTTCGTGGTGCTTCCATTTTGGTGGTGGTGGGGATGGGGAGAGACAGTAAAATGAAGTGATTGGAAATCTACAATGAAGAGAAATAAAGCAGTGAGAGGAAGCTCACTGTCCTTATGTCAGAGAAGCCCTGTTTTGGTCAACAGACAGGCTGGAGTTATTATCCCCATTTTATGAGAGCAAACAAGGTTCTCAGAGAAATATATGATTTTCCCCAGGCGTCACAACTTGGAAATTGCAGACCTGAGAAAGACATCTGAGTCTTCTGACTCAAAACCTCCTGTCCTCCATGCTCTTTGGGGATCATCATAAAAATCTGGTCACCCAGTGGTGCCTTTTCTGTCTTCCTCCCCTAGCCATGGCTCTGATACACATCTCTCACCCGCCCCCCCCCCTTCCCAGTTTTGCAAAGAAGGTAATTTCTACTTAGCTCTTCGTTTGTTTTTGAAAGTTAAAAGCAACTTAGCTTGTGGATTTTGCTTGGAAGTACATGGTGAAGCTCAGAAGCATTAAGAAATCTCATAAAAATATACTTCCAGATTCCAACAGAATGGCCTGTACGTTTCAAGCAGTATTCAGTGAAGTCCAGTGATCCTGCTGGCATCTGGCCCTCCCAGGGAATTTTGTCACAGTGAGATTAGATTTCCATGTTGCTTTTGCAACCAGAACTTTAAAGTAAAAGACTCCACGTCTCTCAGAGTAGCTTTCACCATAATATTCTGCAACCCAAGGAATGATCAGTTAATCAATACATGCTTACTGAATAATTCTGTTGTGCCTGGCACCTCTGTACTGTGGTGATGACAAACCCTTACATTGTTTCTGTAACTCTTAGCAACCTGTCATTCTGAAAGCCTTCCTTTTTTTCCTGAGAACCATACTTTGGGCCACTTTTCCTGAGGATCCACAATCAACAAATTGAGAGAATTTTTTTTATTATTACTGGAGTATAGTTGATTTACCATGTTGTGTTAGTTTCAGGCATATAGAAAAGTAATTTATTTATACATACATATATATATGTATATATATTTATATATATTTATACACACATATATATGTGTGTGTGTATATATATATATATATATATATATATATTCTTTTTAAAAAAATGTTATGGCTACACCCATGACATATGGAAGTTCCTGGCCCTGGGATTGAGTCTGAGCTGCAGCTGTGGCAATGCCAGATCCTTTAACCCACTGCTCTGGGCCAGGGATCGAACCTGCGCCTCCACAGCAACCATATTCACCAAAGTGGGATTCTTAACCCACTGCACCACAGCAGGAACTCCGCCTATATTCTTTTTTTTATTATTCCTTCCATTACAGTTTGTTATAAGCTACGGAATATAGTTCACTGTGCTATACAGTGAATTGGTGCTGTTAATTGAGAAAAATTCTTTTTTTCCATAGTAGGTCCACCCAACCACCTTGAGTCTCAAATGAATCCTTCAAATTCAGGGTGAAAAAGAGCAGTCTAGTCTATTTTATATTCAATAAATATAGCCCAGTCATTTATAGATTGGAAGGCTTGTGAAAGCTGATGAAACTTTCCGGGAAGGTGTATAGACTTGGTGCATAATTAGTACTGCTGACTGGGAGCGAACATTTGTCTTAGCCTCCACTGCCTGCAGTGAAGAACAAAGTCCCTTAGGATGGTTACTGAAAAGGGACATTTAAGAGAAGCCTTTTTTTTTTTTTTTTTTTTTTTTTTTTAATCTATAGCATAGCAAGAAGAGCTGGTAAATTTTAGGCAGGAAATAATAAAATGACTTTACAGTAAAAGATGTGTTTTTTTAAAGACAGGTCGGTTTAGACAGCCTGAACAGCAGCCTTGGGTTTTGCATTACTTTCCTAGACTTTTTATTTTGAAATTCTTGTGTTAGACCTGAATCGGGAAAGGAAGGTGAGTCCTCTGGGGAGGAACAGCTTCCAGGCCCCCCAGAACTGTGCTTTGGTTGGAATGTGTGTCTGGAAATACGTGTGTGTGGGGGGGATAAGCTCTAACATCACTGCCTCTTCAGCCTGTGTGCCTGGAGAGGAGGGAGGGGCTTCCCCTCAATGAGATCTTACTCCAGACAACTCATTGGTAGATAGGGAGGCAGTTATAAGTGATAGTTAATGTGTTTGCCCCCTTTCAGCCCCCAAACTGGAGAGCAAGCGAGTAGTGTCCTTGACAAGTTCACACTCACTGTCCGTGTCTGGGGCTACCCCATCCCCCTCACCTCCACGTTTACTGAGGGTCCCATAAACGTTGGAGCTTCAGAAATGCAAGAGAAGGTGGTTCCATGCAGAAGGGGTCCAGACATGAGACACAGGGGAGGGGAGACCAACGTGGTACACGTCAGGGGACGCCCAGGGCACAGGGATTCAGACAGGATCCATTTGCCCCTCTTTAGCAGAGAGGCTGCCAGCTGTCCTCTCGGAGGGAGGGCATCCTTCTGAGCACTCCTGCTGGCTGCACTTCATGGGTGAAGTGGGGTGGCTTGTCCTTGAGGCCACACAGAAGCCTTAAGACAAGCTCTGTTTGGTAACTGGAGGGTCCTCCATGCCCCTTCCTGCTCTGAAAGCACATTGAAGAAGCACAACATACCCATTTGCTGCCCATTTAATTGCTATTGTGATGCCTTTTCTTTGGAGATACCCAATTCATGTGGTTAAATTAACCATCCTGGGATTGGGATTGCATCGCAGTATTGGGGTTCAGGTTCCCAGAAAGAATGCCCCTGTGATAATCCAGCAGACCCCGTGGTATTTTCCTGTGGAATGTCTGCTCCAGGCACCCCTCCATGCTGTGTATCCAGCTTTGCACATTCTTACCCTCCAGTCCAACTCCAGGCTATCCATGAGACCCTAGGGTTAAAGTTATCCACTTAATTATCCATTATTCATCTCTTTCTATAGTTTAAAGAAACATGAGTTTAGCTTCCTCTGGATATTTTCAGCTAGAATGTTCCTAGATGTGGAGGTGACAAGAACTATGTCTTCCACTTTGGCCTTGACCAGCTGACCTAGACTGACCTAAGAATCCCATGATGCCTTGCAGTCATGGCAGGGCACCTGCTCACTATTTTGCTGACCCCCTTAAAAGATACTTTGAAACATTTAAGCTATTGTCCTGAGGCAGAGTCTGCCTAAGGCAGCAAATAAAGGAAAAGCTTGAGTTCATTTTTTTCAGCCAATATTCTTGCATATCTGCTATATGTTAGGTGGTAAGCTATTCTGCTACTAAAGATAGAGCAGTGAATAAAACAGACAAAAGTAGGGAGTATTTACTTCTGTAACATGTTTAAAGAACGGCATTTGTACTTTTAGAAAGTGAAATCCCGTGGGGATCTATCTTTTACTGATGGGAAGAGGATATATTCATTGATTCTGTAGGCTTTTTTTTTTTTCTGAAATACCTACAACAGTTGTGCTCTTAGAAATATCCTTTGCAGCCTTTTTGTTTTTGGTGTGTTTTTTTTGTTTGTTTGTTTGTTTGTTTGGTGTTAACCTGCACCATCCCTGAAGAAGAGATTTCCTTGAAAAATCACAATCTCAACATAGTTTCTCCAAATTTGTAAACTTCCGAATGAAAACGTGAGTGAGCTTTTTATACTCTTTAGGTCTTTAAATACCTGCCTTTCATAAAGAAACGTGTTTATTTTGTCACAGGTAAGGGAGACTCTTGTTAACTGCCTCAGATTTGTCGTCATTCTCCTTTCTAATATAGCAACAAGGCAGAGGACTCCTGCTATTTCGGTTTCTGCACCATTATATAAGTCTCTTTTTGTATTCATTTATAAGCTTCAGTTCCGTGGGCAGGGAACGCAAGTCAGACTGGAACTGGCTCCTAAATAGCACCTCCATGCTCCTGCTGCCAGTTTTATCACAAAGGTCGATTATAGTTTGAGTCGGGGTCCAAATGCATCTTCCTTGCCTTGCCCTCCCCACCACACCCCCACTACAAAAGGCCATGGGCACCTGCACCTCTTTAAAAACACTTCCTCTCAGTTTCCCAGTGCCCAAGGCTCTTGGGGTGCTTTGCTGTGCTCACCTGGAGAAGGTAATGCTACTCATGCATTCTGTTCTTTCAATGAAGTAAGACAGTAAGATTGAATGTTTAAAGGTCAACTTGGTTGTGTATAATTACCAACAACAGATTTTTTTTTTTTTCATTTCCTTTGTAGCCCACCAGACGGTCTGCCAGGTTGTCAGCGGTGAGTACTCTGGAACCTATTGTTAGTTCTTATGAACAAACCTTCCCTCTGCCTGGAGCAAAGCAGCAGAAGGAAGATTATGTTGGTATTTCCCTTGAGTTTTTTTTTTTTTTCTTTTTTGGAAATCCCCTGGGTCGTAATTTCTAGCAACTTTGACCAGTGTTGCCAAGCAATTCACTTGATGAGAGGTTTTGGAGAGAAACAGTGCCAGCCCCATTGGCGGGAATGCAAACTCGGGGAGTTGTTTGATATTGCTGGATCCGTGTGACAAAAGAAGCACATTAAGGGGTTCCCGTGGTGGTGCAGTGGGTTAAGAATCTGACTGCAGTGGTTTGGGTGGCTGCAGAGGTGTGAGTTCTATCCCTGGCCCGGTGACATGGATTAAAGGATCCAGCATAGGTCACAGCTGTGACTCAGATTCAGTCCTTGACCCAGGAACTCCATAAAATTTTAAAAAAGAGAGAGAGAAGCACCTGAAACAAAGTCCTAGTCTTGCATTCTATCCCCGATGTGCTAAAGGAGACAGGAATTCTGGTTCTTTCTCATACCTTAGAATGTGCTGAAAGTTGTCTGAATCCACACACTCTAGCCTCACTTCAGAACCGGAGAATCTTTGAGAAAGTAATGATTCCCAGTTTGCTACTTGGGGTCTCCCTCTGTGGGCCAGACAAGGGTTAAGATCATTGCAGCTGGAGTGGGCAGGTGTGAGCAAGCCTTAGCCCAACATGCCCGGCCCTTCTCACCACGCTGTGCTCCTGCCTGGCTCCACCGCTCCTTGCTGCTGTTCTGCTCATGTACCAACCAGTCCTTCTCTTCCAAGTCTGGTCAGCCTGGCTCTCTGGTGGGAGACTTTGGTTAATTTCCCTGGGTTGCCCACTGCCATGTAGGGGGGAAGGCATGGACCTCTTGGCCAACGGCATGGATGCCCAGACTGGATGGCACAGGACCTGCAAGATACTTGGGCCTCCAGGGAAGCATGGATTTCCTCCTCAGCCCACACCTGGGCCTGGCACAGTGTAGGGAATCCAAGCAGAAATGGGTAGTGGAAACTAGTTTTACAAATTAAAAAACCAAACAAAAAAAACCAAAAAAAAACCACATGAGTTCCTGTCATGGCTCAAACGTGACTAGTACCCATGAGGACTGACACAAGTTCAATCCCTGGCCTCACTCAGTGGATTAAGGATCTGGCATTGCTGTGGCTGTGGTGTAGGCCTGAGGCTACAGCTCTAATCCGACCCCTAGCCTAGGAACCTCCATATGCTGCAGGTGCAGCCCTAAAAACTGACAACAACCAAAAAACTGTTTCTGGCTTTTCTTCTCAATATATTTTTGCTAAAGCTTATTTCTGTTTAAAAGAAAAGAAAATAAATGGATATGAAGATCACTCACAAGTTCAGAAGAATAGCCACGTTCGGGTTGCATGAGCCAGTGTTTCACATGAGCCCCAGTATCAGAGTCACAGGAAATGAAGGCCTGGGAGGTGTGGCTGTGATTTCCCAGTTAAACCAGATTCTGCCCAAACCCCTCAAAGTCAGTGTGCTTGTCCAGGAGTAATTTTCACCATGGTAGAGAAGTTATGCTCTACTTCTTTTTAAAATTTCACTGTAGATTATACTGAAAGCCATATCTAGTCTATCTGGGGGTAGGCTTTTTAAGTCAAAAATCAAAATTTAGGAGCTACTGTCGTGGCTCAGCGGAAACATATCTGACTAGTATCCATAAGGAGATAGATTCTGTCCCTGGCATCGCTCAGTGGGTTAAGGATCCATCATTGTCGTGGCTGTGGTATAGGTCAGCATCTACAGCTCCGATTTGACCCCTAGCCCGGGAACCTCCATATGCTGTGGGTACAGCCCTAAAAAGACCAAAAAAAATAAATAAATCAGAATTTAAAAGAAGGGCTTTCCTGAGCACCAGGATCCAGCAACAAAAGCCCCTTCCACTGACATCATTACCTGTGATGCTGAAACAGAGCCTCCTCAGAGGCTAGTGGGATTACAGGCTACAAAATCTCATCATTTCCCATCCCATCAAAACACAAATGTTGAGTTTGGGGGAAAGGTCTGTCTTATAGAAAATAATATGAAAGTAAAATGTTTGCTGTAAATCGAGGAAACAAGAGCATGCTGATCCCTCCGTGGTGCAGCAGGTTAAGGATCCGGCATTGTCTCTGCTGGGGTGCAGGTTCCATCCCCAGCCAGGTGCAGTGGGTTAAGGATCTGGGGTTGCCGCAGCTATGGCAGAGCTTATAGATGCAGCTCACATTTGATCCCTGGCCTGGAATTTCCATATGGCTCAGGTGTAGCTGAAAAAGAAAAAATATATATCGAAGCCCCAAATTTTATTTTATTTTATTTTTTATTTTTTGCCATGTCTACACTATGCGGAAGTTCCCTGGCCTGGGGTCGAATTCACACCACACCAGGCTACCAGGGAACTCCTAAAATTTTTTAAATCGTAAAAATTGAGGAGCTATGCAAGCTGATACATTTGGGGAGCAAACTGCAAATTTCAGGTGGTCAGAAGATTAATAAAAACAGCCCCTACTCTTTAGGCTCAGTTTGCTTTTTTGATTTGAGAAGTCATGTCTAATGGCCAGTCTTTGAGAAATGAATTGACTACAATTTCAGTTTATGCCCTTGATGGAAAGGGCCAAGTTCAATATCATCCTGAACACCTGGAGGCATTGGAAAAGAATGTGGTGTGTTTTTCTCTGCAGGCGGGGACTCCAGCCAGAGTTTTCTATTTAAAGACCATTCTCCCCAGTGCCAGGAGAGACATACACTTATTTTTTCCTTGCTCGATGAGAGAAATATTTACCCTGAGGTTGCTAGAGAAAAGCCTGGGTGTCAGCTTCCTCAGCGCCTCTGAGACCCATCCCAGACCCCTAGGAAGCAGCTGGGCTGAAGCCCTGGGTGGAAGGGCCTGGGGCTAGGGAGCAGGTGGGCTCTGCACCCAGAAGTGGAAGGAAGCACACAAGGCCAGAGAAAAATAGTTGCCTGGTGGGCTCTTTGGCTCATCAGGTCTGGGAGAGGTCTGGGAGCTAACACTGAATCATTATAATTGTGCTCTTAATAATAAGCTCTAGGGGCAGATAGCCTTGGGCCCGGGTGAACAGGAGATTCTCACCTTCAGCTGCCCTTGGAGGAGGGAAGTAGGGAGAAGCTTGGTTACAGGACCTTGAAACCTGCATCAGAGGCAGAAGGATTTGGAACTGGTTTTGAAATACTTCCCAGGCAGCCGCCATCATTCCTGAGTGGCCTCTGCCTGTCGTGGTGCTAGAATTTCTGGACTGTGGGGAGGGCCGGTGTGACCAAAGTCATGGAGTCATTTGGCCGAGGGCCTGAGTCATTCCTCTTGCTGCTGTGCTGTGATAAAAGGAAGTACAGAGGCATCTGGCGTAGAAGCTCCAACCTGTTCCCAGAGAGTGTTCTAGACCCAGAATCATGAGTTGGCTTTCAGATCTCACCTCTGTTCACTTGAGAACCCAGGATGAAAATAGTTCTGAAATGTGAGATCATTATGCTGCTACCTGATGCTGAAAATAGGATGAGTTTGTTTTTTTTTTTTTTAATGAATGACGGCATAGTCCAAACGGACTGTTGTCTTTGGCAGTCCTGTGTTCCTCTGGGTGCCCAGGGTTGGCTTTTCCAATATTTGTATCATTTATCTTTGCAGAAACCTGCTCCACCAAAACCTGAACCTAAACCAAGAAAAACATCTGCTAAGGTAAGAACTGCTCCCTCCCCGACCTTGGCTTTTTCATCAGTGAATAAGTTACAGTTCCACATCCCAGAGTTGCCTGAGGAAAGATCATATTTAACAATTTGGGTTCCAAGTTCCCATTGTAGCTCAGTGGCTTGAGAACCTGATGTAGTGTCCGTGAGGATGTGGGTTCGATCCCTGGCCTCACTCAGTAGGGCAAGGATCTGGCATTGCTATGAGCTATGGTATAGGTTGTTGCAGATGCAACTGAGACCTGCTGTTACTGTGGCTGTGATGTAGGCTGGCAGCTGCAGCTCCGATTCCACCCCTAGCCTGGAAACTTCCATATGTCCAGGGTGTGGCCATAAAAAAAAAGACAAATAAAAAATGATTCAGGCTCAACGCATGGACCAGAAAACTTACCATAGGCACAGACAGGCTTCCTCAGGAGGCAGAGAGCAGTGTTAGGCTTTACCAGGAGTGTGTTGTCCATTTGGTCCACGAAGCAGAGGAAGTTGGAGCATGTGGCTCTGAGATGCCTCAAGTCCAGGGCAGGGTTTGGTAGCTGCCTTCTGTGGTTTACTGCCTTTGCAGTTAAACTACTTTCACAGTTGACCCAATGCTGGGACAGGGTGAGCCAGGCTGGGCGACACTGCTGCCCACAGCTGGGGGGATTGGGAGAAGCTTCTGACTTCATATAACTGGTCTGAGGAGGCTGGACTGATATGCCTAGTAATGATCGGAGAACAATGAATGCCAGCAGGTCAATACCAGCCAACAGTTATAAGGCCCTTAGCCTGTGCCACGCCCTGTACTGATTGCTTCTCGCGTGTAACCCTCACAGCAGTCCTGTGGAGGTGGGTGCACATATCCTGTTTTGCAGACGAAGTAACTGCAGCACAGAGTTATTAAGAAATGTACCCCCTCACATGGCTTTTCTGTGCCCTGCCCTTCAGAGCGACCTTCCTTGTGGAGTGTTTGAAACAATGTGTATTGTGGTGAGAGTAGGTGATTCTGAAGTGGAGCTCAGTTACGTGGCTGGCTGGGTCTTAAAATCAGGCATTCTTCTTCCTCTGGGCCTTCTTTGTCTTTCTTTCTTTCTTTCTTGCTTTCTTTCTTTCTTTCTTTTTTTCTTTCTTTTTCTTTCTTTCCTTTTTTGGGATCTGAAAATTAGAGGTATGCTTTTATTTTAATTTTATCTATTTATTTAATTTCTTAATTGAAGTCTCTTGATGGACAGTGTTGTGTTCATTTCTGCTATGCAGCAAAGTGACTCAGTTATACATAGATATACATTCTTTTTTGTATTCTTTTTATCACAGTTTATCTAAGGATATTGAATATAGTCCCGTGTTCTATGGTAGGGCCTTGTTGTTTATCCTGGGCCTTCATCCTCAAGGGCTTTCTCAGCTTTCTTGTCACTTAAGCCCCAGGCCCCCACGTGCATTGTTTCTCTTGCTGGAAACTGCCCTGCCTTCACCACATCCCCTCGTTGCTGCCTGCCCACGGCAGGACCACTTCTGGCTTTAGCAAGAGAGAGGCTCACCAAACAGGCACGTAGGCAGAATCATCACTTTCCCAGGAGGGATAGTCCAGTGGACTTTCTAAGCCACCTGTTAACGTTTTCATGGAGCCTCAGTGCCACTCACTGAAAGCTCAGAGAAACTGGGTTTCCATTTCCCCTTAAAAGCCACCCTGTTGGCCCTGGTCATGCTTCTTCCTGCGTTTTGGTTGGAGGCTGGTGAGTTTAGCCAACACTACAGCACATCTGACACACTCCGTTTCCCTGTGCTTTCTTTGATCCTCTGTTAGAAAGAACCTGGAACAAAGATGAACAAAGGTGCTAAAGGGAAGAAGGAGGAAAAGCACGAAGCTGGAAAGGAAGGTACTGCACCATCTGAAAATGGTGAAACTAAAGCTGAAGAGGTACTTTCCTTAACCACCTCCCACTGATTGAATCAGTGTCTTGAAAGCAATTGCTCGATCCTCCAGCCGGCGTTCCCACGTTCATCATGTCTCTCTATTGCCTGTAATGTTATTGCAGATCCACATCTCTCGCTCAGCTGTTAATGTGTCAGCCTCCAGAGGTACCCCACCCAGCACACTGTCAGTAAAGGGGCAGATTGAAACAGTGCGAGTTAAGGGTATAGTAGACAATTCCGCATGTTTGCAGTGACTAGCATCAGATAGGAGTGTGGTGGTGTGGTTTGTTTTTTGTTGTTTTTTTTTTAATGACCAACAGCGGGAGCTTGCAGGTAAAGCTGCTGTGGTTGTTTGCAAAGCAGAAAGCAATACATGCAGCCAAGTGTTTGTATAATATATTCCTGCCTTGCCTGTTTTTACACCCAGAGTTGAAGTAGGTTTTGCAGGAGAGCTGCTCAAAAACAGGTGTTCCGGAGAGTGTGTGTTGGGTGGGGTGGACGGGAATGTTTCTCAGGCTTTTCAGTAGGTTTAATAGTAACGATCTCTCTCTTGTTTTCCTTTCTTTTTTTTCACAGGCACAGAAAACTGAATCTGTAGCTAACGAGGGCGAATGAATTGTCATGAAAATTGGGGTTGATTTTATGTACCTCTTGGGACAACTTTTAAAAGCTATTTTTACCGAGGATTTTGTAAATGCTAATTTTTTTAGGACTCTACTAGTTGGCATACAAAAATATATAAGGATGGACATTTTACCTTCTCGTAGTCATGCTTTTTGGAAATTTCCATCATCCTGGAGTAAAATAAATATCAATTTCATATTGGAAGCTGTCTGTAAGATTGATTCAGCATTCCATGCACTTGCTTTAAAAATGTAGTCCTGTGCATACAGTGGTGTTTTTACTGTGCGTATTTGAATTTTTTCATGCAGTTTTTCTAGAGCAATAATCAGTGGTGCTTTTGTACCTAGGTTTTATGTGATTTTAATGAAACATGGATAGTTGTGGCCACCTGCTGACTATTTGTGGTTTAAAATAAAAGGTTTTCTTGCCTGCAAAATACCTGCCTCTAAGTAGTGTCTTTGCTCAGTTTTAGACAGTGTTTCATTTTATTGCGGCAGAAGATGTAAAGAATTTCTCCAGTCTGTCCCATGATGGGCTCTCTAATAAGTCAAACAGGATTGTTTCTTAATTTTCTGGCCTTTGAAAATGTCATTTTCATAAAGTTATCTAGGAGTGCCAATGTAAAAGAATTACACCTAATATACTTTGTACCAGAAGTGCCCAGCGATAGTTACCATACAATAAGACTTAATAAAACACTATTTGTTGAAATCCTTATAAATAGGAAAGTGGTCCGCTAAACCCAAACTAGTGAAAGACCATAAACAAGAATTCAGCCTTCACAATATTCCCAGGTTCAAAATAATAAAAAGTTACACTTGTGTCAAAATATTTTCCCACTGGTTACAATTTTCAAAGCTCTTTACTGGCATGAGCCCACTGCAGCCTTGTGTCAACCTAAGACAGTTGGGCTAGGTATTATTGGAGCTGCTTTCTAAGCTAAGAAATAGAATATGTACTTTGCTTCAGGCCCAGAGGAAGGAGAAAAATGGGGACTTGAACCTGGTCTTTGGGATAGCGTCAGTCTTAGTCTGTTCAGGCTGCTATAACGAAATACCACAGATAGGGCGGCTTATAAACAACAAATTTCTTCCTCACAGTTCTGGAGCCTGGAAGTCTGAGATCAGGGTTTAGAAGGACAGGGGCAGGGTCCTCTTCAGGCCTCAGATGGGGGAGCGGCTGTGGATCTCTTTTCTAAGAATGCTAACGGCCTTCCCGAGGGTGCCAGGCTCACAACTTAAGACCTTCCGAAAGGCCTCACCTCCTAACACCATCATCTTTGGCAGTTAGGATTTCAACATAGGAACTTCGGAAGAACATAAACCTAGCAGTATCCTCCTGTTTCTGGAAGGACATAGCAGTCCCAGGAGCAGAGGAGCTGTTTTATAAATGCACATATTTTTTTTTTGTTGTTTGTTTGTTTGCATTCCTGAGAAGTTTGGTAACTTCATGGACATCCCAGAAAAGCTGACATCTGCATATGGCTCTTAGATGAAGACTTGAATCTTTTAAGATGGAGAATAATTATTGCCTGGGCTGCTCAGGAACTCTTGTAAAAAGGTGGCGGCAGTTCCTCTGGGCCTTTGATGCGCTTCTGTTTTGGTTCTGAGCAAAAATAAGCTCCCTTCTCGGGTGGATGTTTTGGGGTCAGAATTCACACCTGTGTCATTATCCTAAGTTTGCCATTAATCTCTGGCAGATATCAACCACATTAGGTACAGAATAATCTCATTTATAGTTTCTTTGCCTTCTGATTCTGAAATGTATCTTATTAACTCATGAGTGTTAGCTATACCCCAAACCACTTTTGCCCCAAAGAAAAATAGCTGCTGTCCTGTGAACACTTTACAAAGATATTTTCAACGTGAAGATGGTACACAGTTGAAGTTCATTCCTGGCTAGCTTCCAATTCAGAAGTAGAGTATAAACTTCCTAGGTTTACTTTTTTAAAAATTACAGAAGTGATACAGGCATTTTTTTTTTTTAAACAGCAGAGATTACAATGATATGTAAGTTAAAAAATCGAAGTCCCTTTTTCACCATCCCTTTCTCTCAAAGGTGATCACTGCCCACCATTTTCTTTATTTTCCTATGTCCACGTGTGTATATGTACACACATTTGTACATGTACATATACACAATTTTTAAAAGAGGGAATCTATACATTCTATTTGGAATTTAAGTCAACTGGTAAATCTTGGAGATAAAGATTAGTACTGCAGGGCTGCCATTGGTACTGCAGTAAAACAGTCTTGTACACACAGCTTTGCCTACTCATATATTTTTACTAATTAAATAATTTCCTAGAAGTGGAATGTCCGATCATAGGAAATATACATTTGATGTTTTGACGATTGCCAAAAAAATGGTTCTCACCCACTTCCATCAACAGCACATAAATGCCATCACTTCCTGCCTTTGTCAGCACTCTTTGTTTTGGTCAGTCTCGTAAATGAAAACTAAATGCTTTACTGTTTTAAATTTAAATTTATTTTATCACTATTACTAAACATATGAGCTTTTCATGTTTAATGTCACCTGAATTTTTTCTTTGAATTGAGATGGTTTTCTCTTTTCCTGTTGGGAAATCAGTGCGTTTTTTTGTTTTTTTTTTCTTTTTTTGCTTTTTAAGGCTGCACCTGCGGCATATGGAGGTTCCTGGGCAAGGGGTCGGATCAGAGCTATAGCTGCTGGCCTACACCATAGCCACAGCAACACAGGATCTGAGCCGTGTCTGCGACCTACAACACAGCTCATGGCAACACCAGATCCTTAACCGACTGAGTGGGGCCAGGGATTGAACCCTCATCCTCATGGTTCCTAGTCGGATTTGTTTCCACTGCACCACAACAGGAACCTCAATGCATTTTAAGTCATTATTTTACAATGACCATTGATGCCGTTACTTTTAGTTGAAACACAAAGATCAGAGGTTCTGTATGGTATTTGTCTCTTAAAGTTTATTGGTATCACTGTCATACTGACAAAGCAAGGGAATACTACAAAGCAAACAGCTACCAAAATAACCCAGGAGCCCTGCATTGGTTCCCTAGAACATGAAGACCTGACAGCTACACTGCCTGCAGATGCAAGGAAGTTTTGGGAATCCCATCCATTGCACACTGCTTACTCCTTTGGTGGGTATGTACATTAGAAAAATACATGTTCTCCAAAATACTTGTCTGCTAATATGTTGCCAAATCCTAGCAACTCTAGGAATCTATGGTGACTTTGAGTCAAGTGGTGCCTCCCTGCAGTTGAGCAGCGCACGGCTTGTCCAGTTGTATGTGGTAGTCCTGACATTCTCCCTGAGGCTGGCCCATGGGTTGTGGTGAAGGAAGAGTGGGCTTCCAGGAGCAGGGAGCTCTGAAATTCCCAAGTTTACATTCTGTGAAAAGATAGTGTAAACTAAAAATCAAGATACACTGGTCCAACAGTAGGTGGACTATTTCATAAAATCTTGAATGTGCATTTACATAATTAAGGAGTTTTGAAACTTGGTTATAAAATGAAGATTTTCTTCCTGTCCCCCAATTTTAGGGGACATCACCCTTGGCTAGACAACAAGTGCCATCCCTCAGGTTGCCAGTCCCAGCAAGCCTACGGAGGTCATCCAATTCATAGCATTCACCTGTGCTAAGGTGTCTCTTCTTTTATTTTTTAATTTTTTTATTAAGTTATAGTTGATTTACAATGTGGTGTCAATTTCTGCTGTACAGCAAAGTGACCCAGTCATATATATATATATACATTCTTTTTCTCATGTTATCTTCCATCATGTTCTATCACAAGGGATTGAATAGAGTTCCCTGTGCAGTAGGGACCTCATTGCTTATCCATTCTACATGTAATCATTTGCATCTACTAACCCCAAACTCATAGTCCATCCCACTCCCTCCCCCTCCCCTTTGGCAACCACAAGTCTGTTCTCTATGTGAGTCTATTTCTGTTTCTTAGATTCATTTGTGTCATATTTTAGAGTCCACATATAAGTGGAGTCTAAATATCATATGGTATTTGTCTTTCTCTTTCTGACTTACTTCACTTAGTGTGAGAATCTCTAGTTGCATCCATTTTGGTGCAAATGGCATTATTTTGTTCATTTTTATGGCTCAGTGGTATTCCACTGTATATATGTTTCACATCTACTTAATCCACTCATCTATTGATGGTCACTTAGGTTGTTTCCATGTCTTGGCTATTGTGAATAGTGTAAAGCAGCATCTTTGAAGAAGGGTTTGGAAGCTCCTCAAAAAGTTAAATATCTCTGAAATTCTACTCCTCAGTATATAGCCCCAGGAGAATTGAAAACACATATTCACTCAAAAACGTGTGCATGAAAGTTTATAGCAGTTGTTTTTTATTTTCCAGAAAGTTGAAAAATCCAGATGTCTATTCATGGATGAGTCCATTCACTGAACATCTCAGTGGAATATTATTCAGCCATAAAAATGACTGAAATACTGGTTCAGACCACTACAAAGTTGAACCACAATAACATCATGCTAGTGAAAGAAGGCAGTCACCAAAATCACTTAGTATATGATCACATGCATATGAAATGACGCAAACTGGCAAATTCACAATGGCAGAAAGTAGATTCATGGTGACCAGAAGGAAGGGGGAGGGGAGAGTGGGAAGTGACTGACAATGGGTACAGAGTTTTTTGGGAATGATGAAAAGTTCTGGAATTAGCTGTGATGGTTGCATATCCTTGTGACTCCACTAAAAACCACCAACTTGTACACTTTTTAAAGTGGCATTTATAAAGATATTGAAAGCACAGGTCTTAGAATCAGAAGGTCTGGGTTTAAATCTCAGCACCACTTCTCACTAATTGCATGGACCAGACAGGTCATTTAACTTCTGCCTCTCATTCTCTCATCCTTAGAGCAGAGATAATATCTGTTTGACAAAGCTGTTAGGTTGAATGAAATAGTCACTCTGAAATCACATCCCAAGAATGCCTAAAATGCAGTAGGTTTTCTGTAAATGCCAACTGAGTGGAAATTGGCCTTGTAGATACGCTCTTGTAGATACGCTCTGATGAGCATGTGTCAGGTCTGTCTGTCCTAGCAGTCAGCCTTGGGTCAGTGAGTCTCCTCTCAACAGTGTGAAAGGAAGAATTGTGGTTCATATCAAAAGCACTAGCATGTAATGGTTAAGCTTGTGAACTTGGAAACTGGACTGCTTGGGTTCAAATCCTGTCTTTGTTTCTTACTGGCTGTATGACCATAAATAGATTACTCAGTCTGTCTGTACTCTGTGTATCTTAGAGGTTCCATCCATAAATGAGAATAAAAATAGCAATTACTTTATAGGGTGTTACAGGTGTTCAGTGGTCCCAAGTAAGTGTTCCAGAAGTATTCTGAGTCAAAGCAAGGAGCAGGTGGAATGTTAACTCCTTGAGAGGAGTGAGCATGATCTCATTCACCTTTGAGACATGGTAGAGAAACAATAAATATTTGTTGAACCCAATGCGGTCATCAATAGACAGGGAAGAACCAAGCTCAGAATTATGCCATTACTATGTTTGTTTCTAAATTCAGCTAATCGGACAGTGTCATGCAAACTGATAAACTACAATTCAGGCTAGTATTCCTTGGAATTAATGCAAAAATTAAACTGTCTTTATTTCATTTTATTTGTATTTAAGCTAAAGCCTTTTATTTTTTTCTTTTTATGACCACACCTGCAGTATATGGAAGTTCCCAGACTAGGATTTGAATCAGGGCTGCAGCTGCGAGCCTACACCACAGCCATAGCAACATCACATTCTTAACCCACTGAGGGAGGCCAGGGATTGAAGCCACATCCTCATAGAGACTGCGTTGGGTCCTTAACCTGCTGAGCCACAATGGGAACTCCTAAGCTAAAGCCTTTTAAAACACTGATACTTGAAGAACATCTTTCTGTTGGGTGAGGACAACAGTATTTCTTAACAATAATAACAGTAGTTCTTAGGACAGTATTAGTTTGACCTGTATACTTACTTTTAATTCAGACCCAACTTCACTTTTCCTGAACAGTTACACTATTTCCTATAATACTTTTCTTTCGAGATCACAAATTACTTAACAGTTGAACAGAAAATATTCACTTAGAGATAAATACGCCTGGACTGAGGTTGATGGGACTTCTTGAAGCCGAGCCACCAATGCTGAGGATGGGAGGAGCCCTTGCAGTCATCTTGTTGCCCTCTGAGATGGTTTAGATTCCCCTTTATAACAAGACAAGCAAACTTTCTCAAATTTATAGAATTCCTTCAGTCATGAATAAGTTAGCACTGAAATAGCTCTGAGGGCTACAAAGTACTTACTTATTGTTGAGCTGAGAACTGTATCCTCGTAGATTCCAGCTGTTGGCACCAGGTCTACTGGGGTTGGGGGGAACTGATTCTCTCCCCATCCCCCTACGGTCCTCCAAACATCTGAAGACACCTGTTTCATCTCCTTGGAAACACCTCGGTTTCTCTCAGCCATCTTTATAGATAGGATATCTATAGATATCCTTTCAAGATTGCTGTCTCTTTTTAAAATGTAATGTATTTAAATTTGTCTCAGGGAGTTCCCTGGTGGTCTAGTGGTTAGGAATTGGTGCTTTCACTGCTGAAGCCTGGGTTCAATTCCTAGGAACCGAGATCCTACATCAAGCCACTGCACGCCTTAGCCAAAAAAACTTTTTCTCATGAATTCAGATGGTTGAGAAATGGGAGCAGAAAAATTTTGAAACAATCATATTAGGTTGATCTATATGAAATGCTCATCTTATTTTCTCTATGAAATTTAAAAACAGCAATTTCACGTGGTTTGACTGGTACTTCTCCTCAGTCTTTACCCCTTGTGCAAATTTTGTTAGTGTCTCTTCTGGTGAATTCATCCTGATCTGTAATAAGTATGTTTGCAGGGCAAAGAGCACTTCAGGTTTGCACCATAGTCTGTCTTCCACCTTCATCTATTCATTAAGAACATACAGAATGTCTAAATGTTGGGCATTTTGCAAGGCTTTGGGTTTGTTTGCAGTGGTGAGAAGGTCAGTGTCCTGCTCTTACTGAGCTTAGAATCTAGTGGGAAAGCCAACATCATTAGTTACTTAGTAACACAAATAAATGTGTATTTATAAGAGCCATCTCCGAATCCTAACCTGTTCCACAATAAAACCTTTGTATAATTATTCTAATGGATTTCATTTTACAAAAGATTTGAGCCATAAACACACACACATAAAATGAAATAAGTTAACTTATTGAATAGTATTTTCAAAACATTATTCACCTGGTTGCTATAGAGTGCCCATGAATAATGACCTTTTGGGTTTGGCATAAATGTTTAGTTGTACTTCCTGGAAATAATTGGTCTTGAGTTCTTCCTATGGCTCTTCCACCAATGTCTGTTTGGACTAGAAGATTCTAGTCCATCATACAACTGGAATGACTTGAAAGGGAAAACAGAATTTGGGGAGAGTGGAGGATGGGAGGACGGAGGCCTCAAAGATGAAACCAACCTTTATGGGTACCTGTCTGATGCAGTTTTGTTCTTAGAGACGAGTCTCCTTTGAACTCCAAAAGAATTGCTTTTTTTTTTTTTTTCTCCTGTGAAGTGTTTGAGGTTTTCTCATTGTAGGATCTAAATCAGGATAAGGTAGAACTTTCAAATTGGCATTCATTCTTTTTGATGGAATTCAACTTGGGTAATTGGTAATGAATGGGACTCTTAAAAACTGGTGTACTTAGCATATACAAAACCCCCATGAACAACATTTAACCAGCCACTGTCAAGCAGCTAATTGTGCTCTGAGCACTTTACTAAAGAAGTAATAACAGACAGGTCTTTGGCCCATATACACCTCTGGGTTTTTGTTTGTTTCTTTTTACAGTGAGCTGGGTGCTGATTCATCAAATTGCATAAAATCCTCAGTTAATCAACAACTGGTGAGTGACTACAATGAGTGACTACATAGAGGACAGAAACAAATTGACACTTGACTGATCTCTTCTGTCACCATGAGTTGCTTTGCCTTGTGCAATCTCAGAGCACCTGTCTTGACCAATATTGTATACTTATCCATTCTGTCTGGTACTGAAGTACCATGTTCCCTTATCTATTTCCTCAAGTAGATTTTGGAGCCTCTGAAGGCAGGGAGATTTTCCTTCTTATATTTGCCAAAGCATTCTTATAATCCGGTGCCCAGTACATAGTAGTTAGTGTTTACGAACAGTTTAGGTGAACCAAATGAAAAGTCCTGCTTGTTTGGCCCACTCTCGAAGTACTACAACCAAAATTCCCATCATGGCTCAGTGGAAATGAATCTGACTAGTATCCATGAGGATGCAGGTTCGATCCCAACCCCACTCAAGTGGGTTAAGGATCCAGCATTGCCGTGACCTGTGGTATAAGTTGCAGACTCGGCTTGGATCTGGTGTTGCTGTGGCTCTGGCATAGGCCAGCGGCTATAGCTCGGATTCAACCCCTAGCCTGGGAACCTCCATGTGCTGAGGGTGCTGCCCTAAAAAGACAAAAACAAGCAAACAAAAAAAGTACTACTACCTTGAAGGGAGGCAAAATTCGTGTGCATTAAAAAAAATAATAATTCAGGGTAAAAAAAAACCTCAAGTGTTCGATGTGTGCAGTTCAGCCTGAAAAGGCCCTGGAAGACCAGAGAAGAGAACCACATTGAGCAGCTGTGGCAGGATTGTGGTAAAGAAAGCATGTGTGCTCCCTATTTTTGAAGGAGGTCAGGGCAGGTCCGGGAATAGCAGAAGGACTTGTCGGACAGGGGACAAAATTTACCAAGGCTGGAGGGAAGAACATGACATAAGACATACCTGGAATAGATTCATCTTCCAAAACCATGGTTTGGTTACCTGAGCAACACAGGTTCCCAGCCACATCTGCCACCTACACTATAGCTCACAGCAACTCCTGATCCCTATACCACTGAGTGAGGCCAGGGATTGAACCCATATCCTCATGGATACTAGTCAGGTTCGTTACCACAGAGCCACAACGGGAACTCCAGCAATAGCTTTTAAAACCATTTTTTCAGAGAAGCAGGATACCAGTTATCCTTTTTTGATGGGGGAGGGTGGCTGCAGGGCATGTGGGACCCATCTTGGTGGCCATCACCTCACCAATTTGGGCAGCTTCTAAGGCCTATTGGCTCATTGGCTGGACCCGTGCATTAGAAATGCACTGACCTAGGGCACTTCTAAAGGCCTGGATGAGAGGCCATGTCCTCCTAGGTGTCAGTGAACCACAGTTTGTGTGGGAAAGTTGGAAACCCGTGTGACTGGAGGAGAGGGTTGCTGGTGGCAAGCAGTGCACGCAGGGGCTGGGCCCGACATACAGGAAGCCCTTGGGAAAGTTTCTGTCGTGTCTGTGGAAGCGAGCTGTTGTAGACTGGGCAGGTGCCATCCACATGGTCAGAGAGGCCTCTACCAGTGCTTAGACGTGAAGTGTAGAGCCCCCATAGACCCTTCCACAGGGGAGAGACAGGATGAGCGTGGAGTTCTGGGAAGAGGAGTTCGGCAGACAACTAGATTCCTCACTTAACTCATATTTTCCTTTTAGTTAGGATATAGTCTGGATATTGCATATTAGGGAACTATCATTAGTTTTCTAAGGTGAAATATGGTATTGTGGTTATTCTCTTGGAATATGTGCTAATTTTTTTTTTTAAGAGATGAAGGATTGTGAGAGCTGCAACTTATTTTCAAACAATTCATATATATGTTTGTGTGTATATATATATATATTCCTATATCTACATCTGAATTGTTTGAAAATAAGCATATATATTGTATAATATATGTGTGTACACCATTTGTACACATATATTTATCTATAAAGAGTCAACAACAAATATAGCAAGATGATCATTGTTGGGTCTAGTAGTGGGTAACAGTTATTCCTTACATCATAATGATAATCACACATATTAGGGAAGTACTTACTCTCTGCCAGATTATGTAATAAACAATTCAGGCTTTGTCCTCAGCTTCTGAGTGGTAGTTTTTAAACCCTTGGTATTTCCCCAAGTGAAGAGAGTGTCTGTTATTCAGGGTGGGATGCTGGGCCATGTGATTTCAGTCCAAACTTGGGGTGGGGAGACTGAAGACCAAGTTCAACCACATGCACAATCCATCAATCAAACATGCCTGCATAGAAGTTCTCTTGGGGTGAATGGGTTAAGGATCTGGCATTGTCACTGCAGTGGCTCAGGTCGCTGCTGTAGTGCAGGTTTGATCCCTGACCTGGGACCTTCTACATGCCTCAGGTAAAGCCAAAAAATAGTAATAACTATACAAGGAAGCCCCACTAAAAACTCTGCACACCACAGCTCAGATGAACACCCCAGGATCCTGTTTATTGTCAGACATCAATATAGGGCATTAACACTTACTGAGGACAATGAAAGCCTTGCTTTTGGAACCCTCCTAGACTCTTCCCTACATGTTTCTTCCTTTAGCAGGTTCCAGTTTGTATCCTTTCTCTGTAATAAACTGTAACCATGAGTGTAATGACCTTCAGTGAGGCCTGTGAGTTCTTAGAGGTTTATCCCATTATCAAATCTGGAGTGGCTTTGAGAACTCCCTGAAACTGCCCTTGTTCAGAAGTTAGTTTGGTGTCAGAAGTGGGAACTGTGTTGGGGACTGTGCCCTTGGGCTGTTCATTTTGGCTAATCCTTCATACTTTGTTTGAATATTTCCTACTCATAACATGAACATTAATGAGTTGTCATAGGACCTACTGTTTGCCCTTTTTATGGATTAGAAAAATTTAGGAACAGATAATTCCCCTGCCCAAGGTTATACATGTGCAATAGTAAATGGTGGAGCTAGAATTTAACCCTTGCCAGGCTGCTCCAGAACTTGTGCATCTTGCTGCAAAGGAAATAAGCTTATCCCAGGGATATTAGTGAAGAGAATTCCAGAGTAGGTAGGTCCAGGTTGGGTCCTGTCTCCTCCTTTCTCTAATTGCAGGTCTGTAGAATAACAATAAACCTTCAGAATGAAGACCCCGAGGCATAGCAAGACACCAAGCCCTGAAAGAAAGATTTAGTGATGTTTAATACTACACACTTTGTTTTCTAAGGTCATTAAGTGGACTAATTAATTTTGTAAAGAAGTCCAAGGGTTCTAACATAATGGGCTTTCTCATAGACTTTTCCCTTGTCCAAGTAACAAGACCTCCCCATTCTCTAGCCATCCCAGTTAATAAGAGACTTGCTATAAAATCTCAGTGGCATGGAAAAAATGCTTTAAAAGAGAGAGCAGCCCCACACCTCTCTCCACTAATTGATAGTTGACAGTCATCCAGATCTCAATGGCATGTGCTTCAGAATTCAAAAATAAGGGTGGTAAAAATGTCAATACTTTAAAGAAATTATATGAAGGAAGAAGATCTATCTCATAAGTGAAGCTCATGAAAACTCCTCTTTTGCAAAATTCAAAAAAACTCCAATAGGAAAAGTTTAATTTGAACAGGCTACAAATGCCAATACTTTGCCAGTACTTTGGTAATTTTGTAAACCCTCCAGCTAAATGTGCATTAAATGTTCATCAAATTGTCACAAAAGCATCCAGAGAGATAGTGCTATATAGATGCCAGCAAATGCTGTGAGTGGTGCTCTGCAGTGGTCATGAAGTTGGGCATTTGCTCTTTGAATATATATGTTGATATGTGAGCAAATGCTCTGACACAGGTTGTGAAGATGCTGTTCCTCCTTTGCTACTTCCAGAAGCCTGAAGGTTAGCAGTTCACTAGTAGGGGGAATTTAGGCAACACCAAGAGCACATAAACAATAACCAAGAGAAATCCAAGAGATTAAATCTCTGGTGTTGCTTTATTCTGCTCACGTGAGCCTCATGGGCAAATGAATCTCTAAGAGGCTTTAGTTTGCTCTTCTGTGGAATTCTCTAAGTGGCTTATGGTTCCCCTGCAATAAACAAACCCCCCAACTCCAAACCTTGTATTTGACATAATGCTTTGCTCTGATTTCTGCTATAGTTGTTTTCCAAATTTTATCAATGGTCAAAAAAATTTTTTTTTGGTTTCAGAACATAATTATTACAGTCCTAAAATGTTATGTATGAAAAAAATGAAGACGAGAGAAAGAAAGGGTGGAAGGAAGGAAGGGAAAAAGAAAGAACCATGAACCTTAACCAACAGAAAATAGGAAACAGTGTTACATGTTTTTCCTCATCTCTAAAATAAAAATAATAAAATAAAAGTGCCAATCTCACAGAGTTGTTATGAGGATTAAATGAATTAATATTTTTAAAGTGCTCAGAACAGTGCCAGGCTGTAAACTATATAACCTCATTTAAAAGAAGTTTTTAAACACAAGTAAAAGAAACTTTGCAGGCACAAGAGGAATAAAGTTAGTGAGAATCAGCAAAGCCACCTTTGTCTTCCTTCTGAGTAATTAAGTACCACAAGGCAGTTCTGGAAGCAGGCGGAATTGAGGTATAGTGGGAGAAATGTGTTTCTAGCAAATCTCAGCTAAGTGTTATCCTTTGGTTTATTTTCATTATATGAGTTTTTGATTGCTGCATACTTTGAAGTTTGTCTCAAGGGAAAAAGTTGAATTGGGACTCTTCGTGACTAGAATCTTTGGCCTGGAAGGTTGGCGCCTTCAACTGTTTCTCTTGCCAAGCCTGTGAGATTCTGTTCCTGTTCCAAAAGCTGACAGGAGCTTCCTTGCAAATTTTTCTGAAAGAAATGAATGAGACTCTACTCCAACAGATTTCTGCCTTTGTGGGCCCTTAACTAGCCTAATTAGCTTGGTGAATGAATAGTGCGAAGGCAGAATGGGCAGTGCAGCAGGCTCAGCTCTAGGGGTAGTGATGCACGAGGCCCAACCGATCACGGGGCAGGAACCCTCCTGTAGCCGGTCAGGAATGCTTGAGAAAGGCGGCCTTGAAGATTCTGCAGGAAAGCTGCTGCTGTCTTTTTGCTGATTCCACAGGAATGTGGGTTTTGAACTTTGAGTCCAGCAAAACCATCTTTATACCCAGAAAAAGCTTCATAATGGCAAACCTAGTGAGCATAAGCTGTTACATCATTTACACTTTGGGACATAAAAAAAGAAAGAAAAATTTAAGGCCATTTTCAGAAGCTATTTTCTATCTCCAAAAAGAAAAGTGACTGAGGGTGTTCCTGTTGTGGTTCAGCAGAAAGAAATCCAATTAGTATCCCTGAGGACACAGGTTCGATCCCTGGCCTCGCTCAGTGGGTTAGGGATCTGGCGTTGCCGTGAGCTCTAGTGTAGTTTCCAGATGCAGCTCAGATCCCGCTGTGGTATAGGCTGGCAGTTGTAGCTCCAATTCAACCCCTATCCTGGGAACTTCTAAATGCCGTGGGTGAGGCCATAAAAAGACAAAAAGGAAAAAGAAAAAAAAGAAAAGAAAAGACTGAAAGTGAAAATGGATTTAAGCTGTGACAGGAGGGACCCAGTTGTAATACAAAGAATCCTTAGGCCTTGCTAAAATAGTTGTATTCAACCCTATTGTTTTGTGTACAAATGTATAACACACCTTGACTATCTTAAACTGAAGCTTCTAACAATATAACACACCTATAGGCATAATTTCAAAACTTAACATTTTTGGTGGGAATGTAAATTTGTGCAGCCACTATGGAAATCAGTATGGAATTAAAAATTGAACTACCATGTGATCCCACAATTCCACTTCTGGGTATTTATCCAAAGGAAACGAAAATATTATCTTGAAAAGATATAAGCACCATTGTCAGATTCATTGCAGCATTATTTACAGTAGCCAATATATACAAACAATTGAGGTGTCCATTGACGGATGAATGGATAAAGAAGATGTGAGATATTGGAATGGAATACTATTCAACCATGAACAAGAATGAAATCTTGTCATTTGTGACAACATAGATGGACTTTGAGGATATTATGTAAGTGAAATAAGTCAGAGGAGGACCGAGACCATATGATCTCATTTATATGTGGAATCTAAAAAACAAAACAAATAAGCAACATAACAAGAAAAACCAAGGTCATAGATACAGAGAACAGAACAGATTGGTGGTTGTGGGGTGGGATTGGGGGACTGGGAAGGGTGAAGTGGTCAAAAGAGACAGAATTTCAGCCACCTATAAAAAACATAAAAAGTAAGTCATGTGGATATAGTGTGCAGCATTATGACTGTAGTGAATGATAACGAATTGCATATTTGAAAGCTTCCAAGAGAGTTGATCTTAAGAGAAAAATGTCTGTGACTATATATAGTAATGAATATTAACTAGACTTATTGTGATCACATGGCAGTAGATAGAAATATAGAACCATTATGTTGTACATCTCAAACTAACGTAGGTCAGTTATACTTCGGTTTTTAAAAAAAAAATCTCAATAGACTGCCCTAACCATAACATAAAGAAGAATTAAAATCAAAGTAATTAAACCAAAGTAAATAAACTATGTATTTTCATATGCAACAGTTTGGGTGTGACTGCACAAGAAGACATGATAGTGTAGACAGATGCATAAAATAAGTTTGGTCTAAGAAAAGACATATTCAGTGAGTTATCAACATACTTTACACTTGAGACTTTAAATAGGAGGTTGACACGTTTATACATAAGCATGGAATCATGGTGATGCAACAGCTGCATTTGCGTTGGAGATGCCAACACGACAAATGGCTGCTATGGGTGATGTGATTTCCTGAAATGTTGCCCAACACGTGTTAAAGTTCCAAACTAAGTACAATGTTTAAAACTGTGCAGGAGTGGAGTTCCCATTGTGGCTCAGCAGGTTAAGGACTTGACATTTGTCTCTGTGTGGATGCAGGTTTAATCCCCGGCCTCGCTCGGTGGGTTAAGGCTCTGGCATTGCTGTGAGCTGTGATGTAGACCTACAGCTGCAGCTCTGATTCGGCCTTTAGTCTGGAAACTTCTATGTGCTGCAGGTGATGCCTTAAAGGAAAAAACAAAAAAACAAAAAACAAAAAAAACCAAAAAACAAAAAAAACCTGCAGGAGTTTGTGGTGGTGGAGTGGATTAAGAATCTGACTGTGGAGTTCCCACTGTGGCTCTGTGGTAATGAACCCAAATAATATCCTTGAGGACTTGGTTTGATCCCTGGCCCCACTCAGTAGATTAAGGATCCGGAGTTGCCGTGAGCTGGAGTGTGGGTCTCAGACACGGCTGGCATGTGGCATTGCTGTGGCTGTGGTGTAGGCCAGCAGCTATAGCTCCAATTTGACCCCTAGCCTGAGAACTTCCATATGCCATATACCCTGGGGTGCATCTCTTAAAAAAAAAAAAAAAAAAAAAAGAAGAATTCCACCGCAGTGGCTTCAGGAAGTGCAGGTATGATCCATAGTAGGCGGCACAGAGGGTTAAAAGATCTGGTGTTGCAGCAGCTGTGGGGCAGGTGGCAGCTGTGGCTCCAATTCAGTCTTTGGCCCAGGAAATTCCATATGCCTCAGTTGTGGCCAAATAAATAAATAAAAACTGAGCAAAAAGTATTCAGAATACTCAGTGTGTATATAAAACAGAGTTAGGTTCTAGGCTTGGAAACTTTCAGTCAGGATTCTTTTAAAAAATCTACATGAATGTCCAGGCAGACATGAAAGTCATGAGAGAGGATGATGCTGTGCTGCTTAGGACTGTTCACACACTGCAGAACATCTGGAATTCCTGGTTCCTGCCCAGGAAATGCCAGTCACCCCCTCCAGCCCTGCCCCATGTACCTCCCTACTCTGGTCATGGTGACAACTAAAGTGACTCCAGTGCCTTCTGAGAGCAGAGTACAGCCCAAACTAAGAAATACCACTCTAGAAGATTGGTGACCTCCCCTGTGAAGTCAAGGTGGGAGTTCAGGTGTGAGGTCAGGCCCCAAGGGGTCGGGTCTGTGGTCCTGTTTGGGGATTTTATGGAATGGAGGGTTTGAGGTCACAGATAAACTTCCTTCTCTGTTTCTCCACTCTAACTTCTTGATTTTATTTTTTTTTAAATCAAGTGGTTTAAAAGTAAAGTAGTCTTTTTATTAAATAATAGACTTTTTAAATTGAAGTATACTTAATTTACAATGTTGTGTTAGTTTCAGGTGTACAGCAAAGTGATTCAGTCATATATATATATATATATATATATATATATATATATATACACACACACACACATATATATATTTTTCCGATTCTTTTCTGCTATAGGTTATTATAAATTATTGAGTATAGTTGTCCGTGCTATACAATAGGCCCTTCCTGGTTATCTCTTTTATATATTGTAGTGCGTATATGTTAATTCTAAACTTCTAATTTATCCCTCCCTCCTGACTCCTTCCCCTTTGGTAACCCTAAGTTTGTTTTCTATGTCTGTGGATCTGGTCCTATTTTGTAAATAAGTTCATTTGTATTGTATTTTAGCTTACACATATATGTAATATCATATGATACTTGTCTTTCTCTGGCTGAAAAGTCAAGCAGTCTTTTTTTTTTTTAAATTTTTGTCTTTCTGGGGCCACACCTGAGGCATATGGATGTTCCCCGACTCGGAGTCAAATTGGAGCTGTAGCTGCTGGCCTATACCACAGCCACAACACTGGGTCCAGGCCATGTCTGTGACCTATACCACAGCTCATGACAATGCCAGATCCTTAACCCACTAAGCAAGGCCAGGGATCAAACATGCATCCTCTTGGATACTAGTCAGATGCGTTTCCACTGAGCCACGATGGGAACTTCATTTTTTTTTTTTTTTTTTTTGTCTTTTTGCCATTTCTTTGGGCCGCTCTCACTGCATATGGAGGTTCCCAGGCTAGGGGTCGAATCGGAGCTGTAGCCACTGGCCTACGCCAGAGCCAGTGGCTACAACCTACACCACAGCTCATGGCAACGCCGGATCCTTAACCCACTGAGCAAGGGCAGGGACCGAACCCGCAACCTCATGGTTCCTAGTCGGATTCGTTAACCACTGCGCCACAACGGGAACTCCTTTTTTTTTTTTTTTTTTTTAATTAAAGTATAGCAGGAGTTCCCATCGTGGCTCAGTGGTTGGCGAATCCAACTAGGAACCATGAGGTTGCAGGTTTGATCTCTGGCCTTGCTCAGTGGGTTAACGATCTGGCATTGCCATGAGCTGTGGTGTAGGTTGTAGATGTGGCTCGGATCCATATGCTGCGGGTGCGGCCCTAGAAATGGCAAAAAAAAAGGAAGATAAAGTATAGCAAATCCACAATGCTGAGCCAGTCTCAAGTGTATAGCGAAGTGACTCAGCCACACGCACATATGTACATATATTCCCTGACTCAGTTTCTCCTCTACCATAGGTTATGGCAGGACACTGAGTATAGTTCCCTGTGCTACACAGCAGGTCCCCACCTGGGAAGAAAATTGGAACACAGATAAGTGACATGCTCAAGACCACAGGACTGTCAAATAGCTGAGAGCTGACTAGAGCTCAGCCAGCACATTCGCTCTTCTTAGACTGTTGTTTTCAACCTTGCTTGGACAGTGGAAGTGCCATGGGACCCTTCTGCTTAGATTTCCTGCTGGCAAATCTCCTTAAAGGCCAATTCCAAGGGCACATTCTCCCCGAAATGTTTTCTCTGAGTTCCCCCAGAAGTTTGTTGGTGCCTTGACCTTGGCACTCATCACAGTAACTCATTAGTTGTCCTTTTCACCTGCCCAGAGTCAGATCCTGAGTTCATCTAAGCCCTAGGCAGCTTCTCAGTCCCCTTTCTGTCCCCAGATCCTAGCAGGTCATCAGGTAGAAGGTGGAGGTGAATCTCTGGGCTAGTGCCTGTGCTAAATGCCTGGGTACATGGGTGACCAGGACAGAATACATTCCCTGGCTTCCAGGCCTCCAGTCTGGCATAAACCATGATAGAAGATAATATGAGAAAAATAATGTGTATATATGTATGACTGAGTCACTGGGTACAGCAGAAATTGACACAACACCATAAATCAACTATACTCTAATAAAAAGAAAAAAGAAAAAAGACATATATGAGTGCTACTCTCTGAAATGGACAGAGAAGCAATGATTTCAGGAGGATAAGCTACACAGAGACCAATGTCTTGTCATATTTGGCTGCTTTGCACCTTCATACTTAAAAGATGAGCCAGATCAGACTGAAAGAGTTACACATGCAAAACAAACAAGATTCACAAGATAATGAAGATCCTGGGAGTGGAATTAGCAAAAGAGAAGGCCAATAAAGTTTCGTTCTTTTAAGAACAAAGATGGAAAATGACTTTTGGTGAATGGAAGAGATTTATTAGTAAGGCCAAGAGGAGAGGAGAGTAATGTACATTACTTGAGAAGGGAAATGAGAAATGTGTGGACTGATATTTTATCTGGAAGAATGTTGAGTAGCTTTAATAATGGAGAAAATACCTTCGGTTTTCCAGATGGTAAAGGAGAGTGATAAGCCTAGCAAGTGATATGATAAGAAAGAAGGAGTCAGATTTAGCCACACATCAGTAATGGACATGAAGTTAAAGGGAATTTATAAAGTTGTCGAGGGCTCTTGAGACATTATGAAGGAAAAGAAAGGAAACAGTTTTGTGGAGGAGGAGTGGTGAGTGATTCTTTCATTGTCCAGTTGGGTAAGAAGTAACAGTGATAAACTCCTAGGAGAAACTGTAATATGAAACATACAGGTTCTATCCAGAAATGCCACTGAAAATTATTTGAGTTACCAGTGCTGCATTTCCTTTCTTTTTCAATGCAAGAAAGAAAACACCCTGTTAACTTTGATAAATAACCACAGTTATAAATAAATAACTGTGAAAAGGTAGCCTATTCCTGAAACCAAAGAATAGGTTCTTGGTTTTTATCAGTTGCCACATACCCTCCGAAGCCTTGTATGAGCCAAGATCAATATCTCCTCCCAGAACCTCTTTCCCAGGAAGAGACCAGATTTGATATCTATGGTTGAATTAAAAATTGGGGTAGAAGTAAAACCACCTTTATTCAGAGGCAACGGGATCCCCATTTGTAGAAAATGCTAAGGCAAAAACACACAAAAATCCCTGTTAGAACTAATGAGAAAAAATAAACTCAACAAGAGCTTGGGATTCAAGATCAGTATACACAAATTAACTGTACTTCTATATACTGACAATGAACAATCCAAAATGTGGATTTTAGCAATTGTTTTAAAACTTGGTAAATTAGCCCCCTGGAATCATTTAATTTACACTTAAAATGAGTGTATTTTATGGTATGTAAATTATACCTCAAGATTTTTTTTAATTGGGGGTGTTAAAAGGCAATAAAAGACAATATTTTTTTTTCCACAAAAAGAGGATATTACTCATCATCTATTCCTAATTTCTATGTTATAATCTCTTGTGTCCAATCCTTTAGCCTTGAAGGTTGGGGCTTGGGCTAAAGTATTTCTAGGTCACACTCAGCATAGAAGGTGAGAGGTGTCAGCATAAAAACGTCAGCACTGACACCAGTGGGTGGGACTTGGACAATCACGCTTCTTTTGTTGTTTATCTGGCTGAGCACTGATGAGCCTGGTCACCAAGAAACAGACCAAGGACAGTTCTGAGGGCTTAGGATCTGTATTCCCTGGCCTTGTGTGGGTTGCACCCTAATGGAACAAGAGGCACCAGTTGTTTGGAAGGAAACTACCTCCTCAACTTCCAAGATGCAATCAGCAGTTTGGACCAGAACAGGGATCTTGGCTTGGACAACCAAAATGAATAGAACACTCACAACTTTCAACACTCAGCTCTCCACAACTCCCAACACTCAGCTCTCTACAACTCCCAACCTCTTTGCAGACCAAGACAAAAACACAGTCCTGAGGATTACAGATGATCGTTGCAGAAAATGTCAATGGCACAGTTCCCACCAATGGTCCTCTGCTGTAGGCTTTTTAGAGCCCTAGACACTTATAATTCAAATCACATTTGCAAACATAAAACATTCCTGGGAACAACTGTAAGAGTATTTAATACTTTTATGAAGGATTTGTATTTCCTGCCTAGATATATCATGAAAACCATCAGAGAAGTAAATTTAGATTCCGGGCTCAGAGGCAAAATTTTCAGATATAATCTCCCATGCTCTGGTGATTAAAATAAACAGGTGCTCCACAGGAAAAAAAAATTTTTTAATGCAACAATACAGTTCATGAACTGATTCTGTGGCAAATGGGCCTGTAGCCATTTTTATTTAAGCTTTGTTTTGTTCTTTCAAAATATTTTATAGTTGAAAAATATTGAGAGACTTATGAAAAATACAGTAAGCCTTTGTTATCTGCCGTAATTTAGGAGCAGTATATTAGCCAAATACTCTGGTTCAAAGAAAGTTGACTATTTGCAAAGAAGAAGAAGAAGAATATCTATGTCCTTATACTAGGTCTCAGCACAAACTTGTCTTAACCCTGGGGAAAGAAGTGTCAGTGAGGAAACTCAAGCATCTTGTCTAAGGCCACAAGGAGCAACTTTGTAGATTTGCAGTGCTAGGCACTGTGCTGAGCATTTTACATACATATGACCTTTAATCTTCATTATAAATCTAAGGAGAATTTTGCTTTTATTTTACAGATAAAAAAAAAAAAACACAGGAATTTGGGAATAATTCTTGCCCAAAGGTAATAAAAGTTTTAGAGGGAATCTCATCAGGTTCTACCTGTTTCTAAAGTGTATCCTTCCTTTATTCTACATGACAGCCTACAATTCTTCTTTGATGAGAGAGGATGAGATGTTTTCAACGTGTCAAGTTCTGCAAAGTTGTCAATGTGAAAATGATTATAATTCCCCAAAAAACAAATGGAATAAAGTCTTTCATCGAAAAAGCATCATTGGAGTTCCCTTCGTGGCTCAGTGGAAACAAATCTGACTAGTATCTATGAAGATGCAGGTTCCATCCGGGGCCTCAGTCAGTGGGTTAAGGATCTGGCATTGTCATGAGCTGTGGTGTAGGTTGCAGACACGGCTTGGATCTGGTGTTGCTGCCACTGTGGCATAGGCCAGTGGCTGCAGCTCCGTTTCTACCCCTAGCCTGGGAACATGCATATGCTGCAGGTGACCCTAAAACCAAAAAAAAAAAAAAAAAAAAAAAGCATCATTATAGTTGTCATCGCTGATAACAAATATTTGCCAGTTTCCAAAATAAGCCACCCGATTTTCATTTATGACACTGAGTTATGGAAACTCTTCAAACATAGAAAGTTAATAGCCACTCTGGATTCAAAATATGGGCTCACTACTCTACAGTAGTACAGGGAACTCTATCCAGCCTCTTGGGATAGACCGTGATGGAAGATGACATAAGAAAAGGAATGGGAGTTCCCGTCGTGGCACAGTGGTTAACGAATCTGACTAGGAACCATGAGGTTGCGGGTTCGGGCCCTGCCCTTGCTCAGTGGGTTAACGATCCGGCGTTGCCTTGAGCTGTGGTGTAGATTGCAGATGCGGCTCGGATCCCGCGTTGCTGTGGCTCTGGCGTAGGCCGGTGGCTACAGCTCCGATTGGACCCCTAGTCTGGGAACCTCCATGTGTCGCGGGAGCGGCCCAAGAAATAGCAAAAAGACCAAAAAAAAAAAAAAAAAAAAAAAAAAAGGAATGTATGTGTATGTATGACTGGGTCACTTTGTGGCACAGCAGAAATTGGCACAACATTGAAAATCGACTATAGTTTTTAAAAAATTGGAAAAAAAACAAAAAAACAAAAATATGGGATCTATAAGTGGATCAGCAAAGGAAACAATTATAGCTTTGAGGCAAAGCATGCATTAAAAAGGTAATTTATTCAAAAGATTATGGAATGAACTTCAGGATGAAATAATGAATGTTAAAATTGGCTTTTTAGGAGTTCCCATCGTGGCTCAGTGGTAACAAACCCAACTAGGATCCATGAGGATTCTGGTTTCATCCCTGGCATCAATCAGTGAGTTAAAGGATCCGGCATTGCCCTGAGTTGTGGTGTAGGTCACAGATGTGGCTCGAATCTGGCATTGCTGTAGCTATAGTGTAGGCAGATGGCCACAGCTCTGTTTTGACCCCTAGCCTGGAAACTTTCTTTTTCTTTTTTTTTTTGTCTTTTTGTCCTTTTTTAGGGCCGCACCCTCAGCATATGGAGGTTCCCAGGCTAGGGGTCTAATCAGAGCTGCAGCCACTGTCCTATGCCAGAGCCACAGCAACGCCAGATTTGAACCATGTCTGTGAACTGCGCCACAGCTCTCGGTAATGCTGGACCCTTAACCCACTGAGCGAGGCCAGGGATCGAACCTGCAACCTAACATTCCTAGTCGGATTCGTTTCCGCTGGGCCACGATAGGAACTCCAGCCTGGGAACTTTCATATGCCATGGGTTCAGCCCTAAAAAGACAAATATTTTTTTAAAAAAATTGGCTTTTTAAATCTCGGAGGAAGTTTCAGAATAACCAAACACTATCTTGTTTTATTTCAACTTTTCTTCTTTTGTATTAGCATTTGTTTAAAATAGCCAGTTATTCAAACCAAAATTAAATAAATTTATCTTAAAAGAGAATTTAATAAAATACCTCTGATCCTGATACATTTGTATCTCCATCAACAAAATCAGAGCCCAAGAGCTAAGGAGTAATTTGGAATTGTGTCTTTTCAGGACCAGGTGAAACAGCAGTGATCAGTGTAATGGGGTCAGCACAGGGCCAAACAGCTTTTCCTGAATTAGTGTGTAAAAAGGGAATGCGGCAAATTAACTGTGTTAAAGAGCTCCACTTTACTTGCTGCTGGGCGACACACTGGTAGAGCAGGCAGAGGGCCTGAAGAGGCATTTTCCCCAGGATGACATATAGATGGCCAATGAGCACATGAAAAGATGCTCAAATCTTTTATCATCTCGGTAATGCAAATAAAAACCACAATAAGATATCTTCTTACACCTGTAAGAACAGCAATTATCAAAAAGCATGAAATAACAAATATTGGTGAGACTGTGGAGAAACGTGAACACTTGTGCACTAGCGGTGGGATTATAAATTGGTACAGCCACATGGAAACAGTATGTAGGTTCCTCAAAAATTAAACACAGAACTATCACACAATCTAGCAATTTCACTTCTTGATATTTACCCAAAGAAAACAAAAACAAAAATCTGTGAAGATATCTGCACCTTTCTGTTCATTTTAATATTATTTATAATAACCAAGGTATGGAAGCAACCTAAGTGTCCATCAATAGATGAATGAATAAAGAAGTTATGAACAATGATACACAATCTCTCTCTCACACACACATGCTGGAATATTACTCAGCCATAAAAAGAAAAAATCTTTCCATTTGCAACATCATGGATGCTCTATATGGAATTATACTAAGTTAAATAAATCAGACAAAAACAAATACCATTTGATCTGACTTATGTTTTGAAACTAAAAGATAACATAAACGGAAGAAAATGAAAATAGGAGTTCTGTGTCACAGCAGATTAAGGATCTGGTGGTGTCACTGCAGCAGCTTGGGTTGCTGCTATGTCATGGGATTGATCTCTGGCTCAGGAACTTCCACATGCCCTGGGCATGGCCTCCCCTCCCCCAAAAAATAAGAAAATGAAAATAAACTTATAGATACAGAGAACACAACCGTGGTTGCCAGAGGGGTAAAGGTGAGGGGCTGGATGAAATAGGTGAAGTGAATTAAGGCTTCCAGTTAGAAAATACATGGCATGAGATAGTATAATCATAATAAATACTATCAGTAATACTGTAATAAATTTATATGGGGACAGGTGGTTACTAGACTTATCATGGTGATCATTTTATAATGTATTTAAATGTTGAATCACCATGTTGTATACCTGAAGCTAACATAATATCATAATACTGTATTTCAGTTTTTTAAAATGACTTAGAAATTCCATCAATGTAGACTAAGGATGATCCAGGGTTCTAATAAAGTTTGGATTCCTTCTACCTTTACAATATGAAATAAACTCCACTTAAACAGGTATATCCAGAAAAGCTCTTGAATTTTACTTATTCACAATCTCTAACTATTGATTTGGGTATTATGAGATGTTACTGAGAAGATGTTTCAGCCTGCTCACCAAAGAATATCAAGGGATTCAAGTCCAGATGCATCCTCGTTAATTACTAAATTCAAATCCAAATCTCAGAATATACTACTAAAATGTAACAAGGAACATCTTCCAGAGACAATGGAAACAGACCTCCAGAAAGCAATAGAAAATATTTTTCAAGGTTTCCCATTGTGGTGCAGTGGAAACGAATCCAACGAATATACATGTGGACACGAGTTCAATCCCTGGCCCTGCTCAGTAGGTTAAGGATGTAGCGTTGCCATGACCTGTGGTGTAGGTAGCAGACTTGGCTTGGGTCTGACATTGCTATGACTGTGGTGTAGGCCAGCAGCTGTAGCTCCAATTTGACCCCCAGCCTGGGAAACTTCCACATGTCACAGATGTGGCCCTAAAAAGAAAGAAAAAAAAAATCATCCACTAGTCAAGAACTAGTGTGGCAGAGATACTGCCAAGCCTCTACCAAGTCCATTTTGCTTTCTTTCTTCTTGGGCACCTTTGAGTTAGGCTGGGATCATGGGAGTTCTGGCCAATGGAAATTGGAAGGTGGTAAGATACAGTGTTTGCAGGCCTAGACACACCTTCTGTAATGACCAGGCTATGTGTTAACAGCAGTGATGTCACAAGACAGAAGGAGCCTGAGCCCCTCCTTATTGACCACCTACCTCATCGGACTGTGACAGGAGCAAGCAGTACATTTGTATCAAATTAAACCTCTGAGGTCTGGGACTGTTTATTACAGCAGTTAGGCTGACTTATACAGGTTACGTGAACCTTGTGCTACAGATCTTAACAGAGGCAAAGCCAGGTCAAGAAGACCTAGCTTGTGGCCAGAGGCAGGCCAAAGTGGATTTGTACGGGGAGCATGAAAAAGGCTGTTACTCTTCCAATAGTTGTTTCGTGACATTTTACCTTCTTTCTTCTCACCAACATCAGAAGCTTTTTTTCAAAAATTTATTCAAGAGCTGCCATTCCCTTTGCTTTGCTTTTGCTTCTCAGACAAGGGCAGCAAAGCTGGACAGAGTGTTAGAGAAGGAAAAGAAGAGCTGAAATGGAGCCTGAAAGGAAGACTCTCTCTGAAATCGCTGGACCTTTAAATGCCTTTGATAGTTCCACTCCTGGAAAAGCAGCCCCTTCGATGTGCTGAAATTGGATCATTGGGTCAGCCCTCCTCTGACTTGGGATGGAAGGGAGTGTGGAAGTACAGCAAGGAAGATGGGACCTATGCTCACTGTTCTGGGGACCACTGGTTATCACTGAGACAGGCTGCACTGGTGAGGGTCTCCTTCTGTGCACCAAAACCAAAAACACGCGAAGAGGCTAAACCAGATTTTTACCTCCCTAAGAAGAAAATCCTAAAGCCCCTTTAAAAGCACCATTTATGTACAACTGCAATTATATGTTCACTGTAGATCACTTTTAGCTGCTCATTAAACCAAATCCCCTGGGGACATTTCATGCCAATGCTGTGGAAATTAGTGCTTGTTACTTTATGTAATGGAAAACAATAAAGCTAAGGGCCTGTTCTACTCTTCTGTAATTTGAAACAGGGACTCCCAACCTCTTGTCCCCTCTCTGGGCCCATTGAGCTCCTCAGAGGTAATGATGGAAATCTGTGCTTTTTTTTTTAATTTTATCAGAAAACCTTATAGAAATGGGAAATTTAACTTAAAGCTATGAGCTGTCTAAAATGTCAAGTTTCAGTCTTTTGATGGAGATTACACTGGTTTAGTACAATAATTATCTCAGAGAATGATTGATAACTGATTATCTCATGCTATTTGGAAACTCTGCATAACTGTCATTTAATATCATTAATTAATACAAATGGGTTAACCAGACAATAAAACTTTCATAAAGAACAACTATTAAGCAATAATTTCCATGTAGGAAAAATTATCAGTTTAAGAATCTAGCCAAAAAATGGAAATAATCCAAATGGCTATGAACCCAAATGCTCATGAATAAATAAAATATGGTAGAGCTATTCTGTGGAATATTATTCAGCCATAAAAAAGAATGAAATATTGATGTATACTACAACATGAATGAACCTCAAAAAATATTATGCTTAGTGAAAGAAGCCAGTCACAAAATAGCATAAAATTATACAATTCCATTTATACTTAATGTGCATCAGACACAAATCTTTGAAGACAGAATGGAGAATGGAGAGTGTCTGTTAATAGATATGAGATTTCTTTGGGGAGTGATGAAAGATCATGGCAATTGTTATACAACTTTGTAGTGTATACACTAAAGATCACTTAAATGTACACTGAAATGGGTGAATTTTATGGTATGTAAATTAGATGTCAGTAAAGTTGTTAACATTTTTCAGAGTCACGGATTGAACTCCATAATTTTTCTACTTGACTTTATCCCAAATTTGTCTGAATTAATGGAGTTTTAAGAGCCTGAGAGTTCAGTTGGGTTCTTGAGAAAGAACAACAAAAGCAAACAATAACTGTAGGTCTCACCTTGGGAGAGAAGGCTAGACCCTCAGACTTTTCCTTACTTGCACTGGGTTTTCTCCTGCACCCTGTTCCTCACTCATGGCGGGAGGCTGGGAGACAAGACTGTTGTCCAGGAGAAGCTGTTTCTTCTAGTGCTCCATCCCCATAAAGAACACAGGGCTTCATGCATCCCTTCTACACGGAGAATAAGGCCTGTGACCTTTCAACCACGCTGAAGCTGATCCTCCTTGACAATTTCCCCTTTTTTCTCTGCTCCCAGTTTTATCTGGTGCTAGATCTGCACCTGTAACACTTTTTCCTTTTTCTCCTTTGGGGCATTTAACAAATTTCTACCAAAGCTATCAAGATGCTCAATAGCATTTTCTAATAATAAGTCAAAAGTCAATTGTGAAAATGTCGGAAAATAGATAAAATATAAAGAAGAAAATACAACCATTTACCTACTAAAAGCCTTTGTTAACATTTTGGCATATTTATTTCTAAAGTATACACACACACACATATATAATTTTTTGCCTAGTTGAAGTGATACTGTAAATTCATTTTTGTAGATTATGAGAATCATATAACTGGTCACCTCAAAGTCAGTAACTACTAAAAAGCATGACATCAAAAGCACATAGCCTTGGGAATTCCTGCTGTGACACAGTGGGTTAATGATCCAGCTTGTCTCTGTGAAGACACCTGTTTGATCCCAGCACAGTGGATTAAAGATCTAGCATTGCCGCAGCTCTGGCTTGGATTCAAACTTCCATATGCCGTGGGTGCAGCTGAAAAAGGAAAAACAAAAAGCATAAAGCATTACAACATTCTTGTTGTGGACAAAACTATTCCTAGCTTAATTTTATGCTTTTCTATTCAGATTTCTTCTGTCCTACTTTCCATGTTCTCTTATTTCCATATTTAATCTTGTTTTATTATATGTATTGCTACAAAACACCCTAAAGACTTTCAAAGTAAATAGTGTTTCCATCATAACCATTTCAAGTGTACAGTTCAGTAGTATTAAGTGTATTTACATTGCAGTCTTGCAAAACCCAAACTCTAGACCCAAAACAACACCCATTTCCTGCTCCCTCTCCAGCTGAAATCACCATTCTACTTTCTGTTTCTAGGAATTTGACTACCCTAGATACCTCCTACAAGTGGAATTATACATTAGTCTATTTGCAACTGGCTTATTCTATTTAGCACAGTGTTCTCAAGGTTCATCAACAATGTAGCATGTTGCAGAATTGACTCACCTTTTAAAGCTGAGTAATGTTCGTTATACATATTTATCACATTTTGTTGTTCATTCATTGTTAATGGTCATTGGACTGCTTCTACTTCTTGGCTACTGTGAATAAAGCTACTATGAGCATGGGTGTGCAATATCTTTGAGACTCTGCTTTTTAACTGTTTTGGATATATAGCCAGAAGTGGTTTTCTTGGGTCATATGGTAGTTATAATTTTATTTATTTATTTATTTATTTTTGTCTTTTTGCCTTTTCTAGGGCCGCTCCCGTGGCATATGGAGGTTCCCAGGCTAGGGGTCTAATCGAAGCTGCAGCCACAGCCTACGCCACAACCACAGCAACGCCAGATCCCTAACCCACTGAGCAAGTCCAGGGATCGAACCTGCAACCTCACGGTTCCTAGTCAGATTCGTTAACCATTGTGCCACGACGGGAACTCTGGTAGTTCTAATTTTAATTTTTGAAGCACCACCATACTCTTTTCCCTCATGATGGCACAATTTTACAATCCCACTAGCAGTGCACAGGGTTCTGGTTTCTCCATACTCTCACCAGCACATATTATTTTCTGATTTTTTAAATTTCTTTTAAAAATATTTTCTGAGTTTTTGAAGGTAGCCATCCTAATCAGTATGAGATTATATATCTCATTGTGATTTTGATTTGCATTTCTCTAGCAATTACTAATGTTGAGCACTTTTTCATATGCTTATATTTAGAAAAATGCTTTTATTTAGAAAAATGACAATTCTAGTCCTTTGCCCATTTTGATCAGTTATTTTTGTTGTTGTTATTGCGATATAGGAGTTCTGTATATATTCTGGATATTAACCTCTCCTATCTGACTTGCAAATGATTTCTCTCATTTCATGATTGCTTTTTCACTCTGTTGATATGTCCGCTAATGCACAGAAAAGTTAAAATCTGATGTAGTCCCATTTGTCTATTTTCGCTTTTGTTGCCTGTGTTTTTAGAGTCATAGCCAAGAAATCATTGCCCAGTACAATGCAGTGAAGATTTGCTCCTATGTTTTTTTCTAAGAGTCTAACAGTTGGGGTCTTACATTTAGGTCTTTATCCATTTGGGGTTAATTTGCATTTATAATGTAAGATAGGGGTTCAATTTCATTATTTTCCTGTGAATATCCAATTTTCTCAGCACCGTTCATTGAAGAGTTTTTTAGCCCATTGAATGGTCTAGGCATTCTTGCTGAAGATCATTTATTTGACATGAGGGTTTATTTCTGGACTCTGTTCTGTTCCACTGGTCTATATGTTTGTCTTTATGCCAGTATGGCACTGTTTTGATCATTAGTAGCTTTGTAACGGGTTCCATTTTCCAATGTTTACATACACCACATTTTCTCTCTTTCTTTTTCTTTTTCTTTTTCTTTCTTTTTTTTTTTTTTTTTTTCCTTTTTTTTGGGGGCCAGACCAGCGGCATATGGAGGTGCCCAGGCTAGAGATTGAATTGGAGTTGCAGCTGCTGGCCTACACCACAGCCACAGCAATGCCAAGTCTGAGCCACATCTACAACCTACACCACAGTTCATGGCAGTGATGGATTGTTAACCCACTGAGTGAGGCCAGAGATTGAATTTGCGTCCTCATGGCTGCCAGTCAGATTCGTTTCCACTGAGCCACGACAGGAACCACATTTTCTTTATCCATTCATCTCTCAAGTGGGCTCTTACTTTGTTTCCATATCTTGGATATTGTAAATAACACTGCAGTGAACATGTGAGAACAGATATCTTTTCAAGCTACTGATTCTTTTCCTTCAGATATATACCTAGAAGTGGAATTGCTAGATCATATGGTGTTCTGTTTTTAAGTTTGAGGGGAGATTTCATACTATTTTCCATGGTGGCTGCACTGATTTGTGTTCCCACCTGCAGTTTACAGTGTTCCCTTTTCTCCACATCTTCACCAACACTTATCTCTTATCTTTTTCATAATAACCATTTTAACAGATGTGAGGTGATAGCTCACCGTGGTTTTGATTTACATTTCCCTGATGGTTAGTTATTTCCCTCTTATATAGCTGCAGATCATTTGTATGTCTTATTTGGGAAATGTCTATTCAGTTCTTCTGCCAAGGAAATAGTAAGATAAATATTTTGTAAATATTTGTAATTTCTGTGTATGAGTTCATCATCTAAATCTGCCATTATTGATATGAATAGTCTTATTTATCTATTGTTAGACATTTAGATTGCTTTAAATTTGCATTATGAAGAACAATATTCAATGTGTATTTTTACGTATAGTTCTTTGGCCATATTTGATTTTTTCCCCTTACAATAGATTCCTGGAAGTGGCACCACTAAGTTGAAGATTATGAATACTAAGGCTTTTGACACATTTTTCTAATTTGTAAAAGTATAACTTAAAAATATTAATTATAATTGGAAGAGTCAATATTATCAAAATGACTATTCTACACAAGGCAATCTACAGATTCAATGCAATCCCTATCAAATTACCAAGAACATTTTTCACAGAACTCGAACAAAATATTTTAAAGTTTGTTTGGAAGCACAAAAGACCCAGAATAGCCAGAGACCTCCTGAAAAAGAAAAATGGAGCCGGAGGAATCAGGCTTCTGGACCTCAGACTATATTACAAAGCAACAATCATGAAAACCATATGGTACTGGCACAAAGACAGACATATAGATCAGTGGAACAGGATAGAAAGCCCAGAATTAAACCCATGCACCTACAGTCGACTAATCTATGACAAAGGAGGCAAGAATATACAATGGAGAAAAGACAACCTGTCCAATAAGTGGTGCTGGGAGAACTGGACAGCCACATGGAAAAGAATGAAATTAGAACACTTCCTAACACCATACACAAAAATAAACTCAAAATGGATTAAAGACCTAGATATAAGACCAGATACTATAAAACTCTTAGAAGAAAACATAGGCCAAACTCCCTCTGACATAAATGACAGCAACATCTTCTCAGATCCACCTCTTAGAGTAATGACAGTAAAAGCAAAAATAAATAAATGGGACTAAATTAAACTTCAAAGTTTCTGCCCAGCAAAGGAAACCCTAAACAAAATGAAAAGACAACCCACAGAATGGGAGAAAATATTTGCAAATGAATTGACTGACATGGGATTAATTGCCAAAATTTATAAACACCTCATGCAGCTCAATACCATAAAAACAAACAGCCCCATCAAAAAATGGGCAGAAGATCTAAACAGACGATTCTCCAAAGAGGACTTACAGATGGCCAAAAAACACATGAGAAGATGTTTGACATCACTAATTATTAGAAAAATGCAAATCAAGACCACTCTGAGGTACCACCTTACATCAGCCAGAATGGCCATCGTCAAAAAGTCTACAAGCAATAAGTGCTGGAGAGTGTGTGGAAAAAAAAGGACCCTATTAAACTGTTGGTGGGATTGGGATTTGGTGCAACCACTGTGGAAAACAATACAGAGATTCCTCAGAAAACTAAAAATAGAACTACCATTTGATCCAGCAATCCCACCCAGAGAAAACCATGACTCAAAGAGACACATGCACTCCAATGTTCACTGCAGCACTATTTGCAATAGCCAAGACATGGCAACAACCTAAATGTCCATCAATAGAGGAATGGATCAAGAAGATGTGGTACATATACACAATGGAATATTACTCAGCCATTAAAAGGAACGAAATAACATTTGCAGCAACATGGATGGACCTAGAAATTACCATGCTAAGTGAAATCAGTCAGACAATGAGACACCAAAATCAAATGCTATCACTGACATGTGGAATCTGAAAAAAGGACACAATGAACTTCTTGGCAAAACAGATACTGACTCAGACTTTGAAAAACATGATTTCCAAATGAGAAGGGTTGGGGGGTGGAGGGATGTACTGAGGTTTTGGGGTGGAAATGCTATAAAATTTGGTTGTGACAATTGTTGTACATCTATAAATGTAAAAAATTCATTAAGTAATAAAAAATATTAATTGTATATGTGACATTTGAGATACAGTGTGTCCATCTTTTACATATCATACTTTTAGGTGGTATGAAATACCACCATATGTGTAGCTTTAACCACACAAATATATGAGTTATATTTTTATAATGTTGGGTTCTTTTTTTGGCTGGACCCATGGCATATGGAAGTTTCCAGGCCAGGGATTGAACCCACACCTCAGCAGTGACCTGAGCCACTGCAGAGACAATGACAGATCCTTAACCTGCTGTACCACAGTGAGAACTCCCATTGAGCTCTGTGATTGACTTTTACATTTCTTTCCAAATCCTGCCCCTCCTGGCTGGGGTGCCAAAGAGCCCACACTGAAGGCTGGGTTCCCAGGGGCCAGTAGCCTCCTCTAGGATGTACCAAGTAGAAGGCAACCATGGGGCTGATTTTAGACAAAGAAAAAATGAGGGTAAAGCTGAGAGGGACTTATCTGAGGAGATAATAGCACTAAACTAAGGGGTCTGAGGTAGATTGCTTTTAAAGGGCAGAGTTGTGATCTTAATAAGGTTGGTTTAGCAGCTGGGGGGCAATTTGAAAGTAGGGTTATTTGGGGTTGTTACAATGATTGGGAGGGTACTGCTGGCATTCGGTGTGCAGGGATAGAAAGGCTAAAAACATCATATAGGAGTTTCTGTGGTTCTCAGTGGTCATGAACCCAACTTGTATCCATGAGGATGTGGGATTGATCCCTGGTCTCACTCAGTGGGTTAAAGATCCAGCGTTGCTGTCAGCTGTGATGTATGCCGCAGATGTGGCTTGGATCCCATTGCTGTGGCTGTGGTGTAACCCCACAGCTGCAGCTCCGATTTGACCCTTAGTCTGGGAACTTCCATATGCTGCAGGTGTGGCCCTAAAAAGACAAAAAAAAAAAAAAAAAAGACATCTCACATCTTGAGACTGTTCTCTTAAATTCTTGGCCCCTAATGTTAGTCTCTCTCCCACTGACACGCATAGGGCTAGTTCTGTGTTGAGATCTCTAGACTTGAGGGATCACCCTGTAGGCTGTTCCTTTAACCATTAAGAACCATAGAAACAGGAAGATTCAATGAGTGAATAACTTCAAAGTCCCTAAATGTAAACCTTTGACTGTTGTTTACCTTTTTAAAAATGTACATTTCAGTGATGATAGGTTGAGAATAAGAGAAGAAAATGAATGTGTGTTAAAAATCAATTAAGTACCACAAACTTTCTATATTTGTTTCCTACGGTAACAAATTAATGTAAGCTGGGTAGCTTAGAACAGAAATATATCCTCTCACATTTCTGGAGGTCAGATGTCTGAAATCAAGGTGGCAGCTTTTGGAGGGGCTACATTTCTGCCACAAGCTCTAGGCAAGGACACACCCCATGCCTTTTCTAGCTTCTGGTAGCCGTCAGCCTTCCTAGACTGGTGACAGGTTTCCTGTAATCTCTGCCTCCAACAAATGTCTCCTCCTTAGTCATCTCACTCTTTTCTAAGGGCACTTGTCATGGCATTTAGGGTCCACCTGGCCAAACCAGGGTAATCTCCTCCTTTCAAAATCCTCAAATTAGATAGGAGTTCCCACTGTGGCGCTGTGGGTTAAGAATCTAATTGCAGCAGCTCGAGTCAATATGGAGGCTCAGGTTCCATCCCCGGCCCTGGTTTAAGGATCCCTGTAGCCACAGCTGTGAACTTCCATATGCTGCTGGTACCAAAACTAGGTACTTCCGGAGTTCCCGTCGTGGCGCAGTGGTTAACGAATCCGACTAGGAACCATGAGGTTGCGGGTTCGGTCCCTGCCCTTGCTCAGTGGGTTAACGATCCGGCGTTGCCGTGAGCTGTGGTGTAGGTTGCAGACGCGGCTCGGATCCTGCATTGCTGTGGCTCTGGTGTAGGCCGGTGGCCACAGCTCCGATTGGACCTCTAGCCTGGGAACCTCCATGTGTTGCAGGAGCGGCCCAAGAAATAGCAAAAAGACAAAAAAAAAAACAGACAAAAAAAAAACAAAAAAAAAAACTAGGTACTTCTAAAAAAAAGTTTTCTTTAAATAAAGTGGTTTTTGTTGTTATTGTTGTTGTTGATTTAGATTTATGAGTGGTTTGAAACAGGTCCAGGGTATACATTCAATCAGGTTCATCAAAGCAAGATCATGCCACTTTTCAAAGATAGCTTGTCCTTTCTATCAAGGAAATATCTAATATTATGGTGTCTCAGGAGTGAAAAACTCATATATTCAAAAAGTTGGTAGTTTAGAATCATAACAGCCTTTAGGGAAAGGATAGTTTATCTTTTCTTTTCTTCCTTTCTTTTTTTAAATTTTCTATTTTTAAATTTTTTTTTTTAGGGCCACACTCAAGGCATATGGAAGTTCCCAGGCTAGGGGTCAAATCACAGCTGTAGGTGCCAGCCTACACCACAGCCACAGCAAGGCGGGATCCGAGCTGCGTCTGCACCCTACACCACAGCTCATGGCAATGCCGGATCCTTAACCTACTGAGCGAGGCCAGGGATCAAACTTGCGTCCTCCTGGATACTAGTCTGGTTTGTTACCGCTGAGCCACGACAGGAACTCCTGGGATATATTTCTTGATAAAGCTTGAGTGTTTAAGGAAGTAACATATTAATGAACTCGCACATGCAAATAACATCTGTTATCACTGATTAGGGAAATTTAGTGGAATGGCAAAAATTGAAATGACATTAATTTGGCCACATTGGAGGGGATCTGCAGAAGAGACTTGTGTTTAGATGCTTTAAAATGTAAATAGTGCCCATCAGGGGACACAGCCTCACTTCACAAAATGGGTTTTCAGATAAACAAGCAGAGGAAATTTGCAGTAATTCTATAGAGGCATAATTAAAAATAATTAGAAAGCAAACCCCACCTATTTTATAAAATAACTTCAAGAAAACAGACAAAGATGTATTTTGCATTTTCAGAAAGTGGCGAGCATGTAATACAGACTTGAAATTTGAAGTCCCTAGTGGTGTAAGCTGCCTTCCTTGTGAAAACCTGCTAATATACTTTTTAAAAAAAGAACAGAAAAAAGCATTTACAAGGGACGGTCTCCAGGGAAGAGAAGGTATGAATTTAATGACTCAGTCCTTGGCAACCATCAATAAGTATGCTAGTTAAAGGCAACCAGAGTATAATACACATCCTGCAAATTCAGGAAAATATTACTGTGGATGGATGGATAGATAGAGAGATGATAGATAACATATGGTAAAATGAAAAAGTAGGCAGAATGACAATCACTCTGGCTTTTGCTACAGTGACAAATAATGACCAAATCTCAATGCAACTACAAACATTTATTTCTTGCTAACATTACATAAGGACTGTAGGTCAACTGAGCTTATGCTGAACTTGGCTGTGCTCTGTGTGTCTTCTCATTCTGAGACCCAGGTAGAAACAACACTTGTTCTTTAACGCATGCAATACACTGAGTGGAGGGCAGAAGTTGAGAAACAGAGCCAAACTGCACTAGGACAGGGTAACTTTCTGCTGGGGACATAGCATACTTCTTGTCTGCTCATCTTTTATTGAAAGCAAGTCCAAAATCAGTAGGGACAGGAAGTATGTTGCACTGCAAGGAAGCATGGCTTAAGTGGAGAGGAATGAAAAATTGTGAGCAAATAAAATAGTCTATCACACCTAAGATGTAGAAAATAGCAGAATAATATGACCAAATATATGTATTTTAAAGAAAGTACTAGGATTATTAAACACTTATGCAATTCCAACAAACTATCCCAGTCAATGGTGGACTCAAGTTCTATGGGGCTTAAACATAATGCAAATTTGTGATCCTCTTTAGGAAAATGTGACCAGATATTGCTCTTTCAAAATTAGGGCCCTTGAAGCTTAAGCTTAGTTATCTTTGGGGTAAATTCAATTTTGCCTTCAATTTATGTATTGTAAAAACTCTAACTCCATTCATCAATAAAATTGTAGTAAAAATATATATCCTCCACTCCGAAACTTGTATTGGCACAGATCATTAAAAATAAAATACTGTAATTTTATTTTATTTTTTACCAAGGAGGAAAGTTTATTTCATTTATTTTATTCTTAAAAATACTTTTTTGGCAGTTGTCACATAAAATGTTCTAACGTAAAAAAATTTCATTAAAAAAAAAGCATAAAAAAAACACACCCCAAATGTTAAGATTTTATTTACAAAGCTTCTTTGTTGTACAGAAAGTAAAAATGCTGGTTACGGTCTTGGTGTAACTGGTAGCCACAGAGGGTTGACTCACCAATCACAGCTCTCCACGCTATAGCAAGAGCCTTAATGTTGAAAACCTAACAATGCCAACAATTTTGTTGGGGTGAAGTCTTGGTGGTGGCTTTCCAAGACAGACTAAATGGAGGAAGGCAGAATGTCATAGGAACTATTCTTTGGCTCTTTGGGTGGGTGGGTGTCCTGGAATTTGTATCACAGCTACTTTTTTGTTCTTTTTTGTAGGTTATTCGGGGTCTTAATCATCTTCTTCATCTTCTATTTCTCTTTTCTTCTTTTCATCTTTCCTGATTTCTTCCTCCTCTTCATCCTCATCTTCATACTCACTGTCTTCATCAACTTCTTCATCCTGTCCAAATTCTTCTTCCTCCCCCCTGACTTCATCCTCTTCATCATCAAACCCTTCTTCGTTACAATCCTCCTCCTCCTTGCCTTCATCTTCTCCTTCTTCATCTTCCTCCTCTTCATCCATACCATCCACCTTGGCATCTGAGACAGAGGCTTTAAGATCCTCTGTATCACAGCCATCCAGGTGGGTTCTGCTTGAAGACACCCCCTCGATAATTATTCAGCTTAGTAACCTCACAGTTAAACAGATCCAGGCTTTTCAGACAGTCCAAGTTGTTCAAAGGTTGCAGGGTGCTGATATCTTTCCGTTTATTTCCACTTCAATTCAGGTATGTGAGATATGGAAGTTTTTCTGCTAACATATCCAGACTTCCATAGATTTTACTCTCACTGAGCTCAAGCTTTTTCAATTTAGGTCATTTGGAGAGATTTGAAACTGAAATCAAGCCTACATTTATTAAACTGACGAACTCCAAGTTCACAAATTCAGCCGTTAAGCCCTCGATTTTCCCATCATCTGATGTGAAACTGTCCAGCCCAAGTTCTTAAACCCGAGGAGGGGGTGTGGCGGAGGCACGGCCTCCCGGGGAGGGGCGAGAGAGAGGGGGAGGGTGCGGTGCGGTGGGGTGGGAAGGAAACGTGGCCGGCACCGGGCCACGGGAAGCTGCTCTGCTTCTCGGGGAGGGTCGGGGTAGACGAGAAAGAAGTGGCTCTGCAAGGCCTGCCCGGGCAGGCTAGCGCAGGCCTGGACCTTCCGCCCTGGAGCACGTGCGGGGGCAGCGCGCGCCCGGCTGGCGAGCCTAGCAGAGGCCCGCCTGCAACCCCCTGCCCCGGGCGGGGCCCGTCGCCTGGCATTGCCCTTTTAAGGTGGGGGTGGGCGGGCAGCAAGCCCCGAAGAGGCGGAGGCGACAGCCCGAGCGAGCGCGGTTCCCAGCGAGCCTCCGCAAGGCAGGCGCCAAACCAGCCTGGCTCCGCCAAAGGAGCCTCGGCTCACAGACACAGCCTGGGGCGGAGGGGGGCTCCCTCCAGGGTCAGGCTGAGGGAGATGGAGGGCCGCCAACAGGCCAAAATGCTTTAATTTTAAATAGGCACTAGTCATTTATTAATTTGGACTTAAGAATATAAGATAATCTCTTCCCGCGGCCACATGGATCATAGACTTAAAAGGGAGGTGGGAATTCCCCTGAAGGTCTTTGTCTGAAGAAACCCATTTTTACGTTTTCAAAGAATCCAAACTGGGAGTTCCCGCTTGGCTCAGTGGGTTAAGAATCCGACTGCAGCGACTGAGGGTGCAGCAAAAACACAGGTTCAATCCCTGGACCAGTGGAGTGGGTTAAAGGATCCAGTGTTGCCACAGCTTTGGTGTAGATCACAGCTGTGGCTTGGATTCAGCATGTGGCCCAGGAACTTCCATATGCTAAGGGTACTGCCATTAAAAAAAAAAATCTAAATTGGCAACCATTGTTAGATATATTATGTCTTATGATGACTCGAAGGTAGCTGATGTGTCGATGCAGGATTTTTACTAAGATTAGTTAATGTATTTTTTTCAATCAACACAAAAAGTAATTTATTTCTTAGAAATTTTCTACACTCCCAGGTATCATTGAGAATAATGAGGGAAACTACAGATGGTATGATTTTCAAGCCAAGTGAATTAAAACTAAAGAGTAAGAAAAGAATAAATTTGGCATATATTGGAGTGTACAGTGGCGGCCCCAGATCCGTTAGTAGGTTAAGACCTAAGGATAAGGAGAAAGTTGGAGGCCGTAAAGACTACACCCCTCTTCATCCATCTCTTTACTGGGTATAGGCAGGATAACAGGTCCCTCCAAAGTCCTTGTCCTAATCTCCAGAACCTGAGCATATGTGAGGTACTTGGCAGATATGGTTAAGGTTCCAGACCTGGAAAGGAGGAAGTTATCCTGGAATATCTGGATAGGCACCATCTAATGACCTGAATCCTTCAAAGCTGAGGCGCTTTTCCAGCCATGGTCAGAGAAAGAGATGTCATGACAAAAGGGTCATTGAGACCAGAGAGAGAGACTCAACCTGCTGTGCTGGCCTCCAAAAGCAAATACGGCCCTGCTGACACATTGATTTAGTGTTGTGAGATTCTGGCTGGACTTTTGACCTACAGCACTGTAAGGAAGGAAATACATTTGTGTTGCTTTAAGCCACCAAATTTGTGGCGATTTGTGATTGCAGCCGTTAAAACAAACAAACAAAACAAACACTTGGAGGAGCAGGAAGTGACACGTGGAGATGATGCCCTTTACCCCCTGGTGTGAATGTTCCAGAAGGTCAAATCCCCCAAACCTCAGCACCCTAGTTTCTGGGCTTTACAGGTACATACACTGACACTCAGCCGTGGCCCAGCAGCCTTTTTTTGCCAATGCGAAAAATCTCTTCTAATGTATCTCCTCCAGTTTCCTCAGTTTGTGTTTGTGAAGAAGCATTTCAGATCCTCTTAGTTTGATTATTCTGCATGAGGTAAAGTGGGAAAGTACACTTTGGCAACCCCTGGGCCACATTTGCCAGTGTGATCAAGCTGTTTATAATGGAGCAGGGAAGTGATTTGGGAAATACGTTCATTTTCTACTGATGCAGTGTTTGAAATTTTGGTTTATTCATATTGATGAAACAGAGAGAGAAGTTCCTCTGTGGTCCTTGAAATATTTGACCTGTTTAAACTGCATTCTGATTAAATCCACATAAACCTTGTTGCGACGCATGTCTGTATTTTTGTTTTCTGCGACACATGCTGCTGTGCCAAACAAGTGTCTGTCTAGCTCCAAAGGGGATGCACGGGAAGAAGCTATAGAGGCAATTTTAATTAAAAACAAAGACAAAAGTGAGTCATTTGGGAGAGTTAGAAAAAAATACAGAATATATGCAAAGGCATGGAATGGGCTGATTCTAAAGCATTGTTTAAAATAGTTTGAATGAAAATGGTCATTGACTGGAGGTAAGAAAATCAGTCACACATCAGCTGTTATGAATGGTTTTCTTTGCACATAAAATAGGCTGGAAAAGGGATTCAAGCAGCAGTGAAGGTGTGTTAAATAAACGGACTAACTGTATGGAAGAGGAACTGAAATTCTCCTGGAGAAAGACACTATGCAAGAATGAAGCCATTTGCCAAATAATGGACCAGAATGATGAACTTTGTATTCATTGACTCATACTGTTATATAATAGTTTAATATACTTTAATACATATTCTTTTTACTATCAAAGGATTTAATAATGCCGAGAAGAGTATTTAGCCTTCACACAGAGCTTAATTTCTTGATTTCAGCTGTGTATCACTGAAGAAACAGAATGTAATATTAATGGAGCATTGCTTTGCCCAGAATATTGACTATTTATACTACACCGTCATTTAAAAGAAGCACCAGTTTACTGATACAATTCAAATACTAGAGTTGGCGAAAGTTATATGTACTCCTAAATTGGAGATGTTTCTTCATGCCAACTTTCTTTCTATGTAATGAAAGTAGATGTAACAAGAATATATTATGTTTTTCCCCTTGAAAACAGCTAAGTGTAACAAAGAGCTCTAGACTTGGTGCCAGAACACCTGGGTTCCGGTTTCAGGTGTTCCTCAGGTCCTCTGGTTCTGACACTGACAACACTAGGGGGCCTCCCAGAGCCTGTTCTCAACCGGAAAAACAGAGATAATGTTACCTGTTTTTGTCTGATTCACAAAATGAGGTAATGTGATATACAGCAACACGAACATGCTCTGTAAATTTTAAAGGGTCCTTTGCATTAGGGTCCTCGCATCAGGCTTAAAATACATAAAATAGTAAATAAATCATTGGAACACCAATTCAGCATAAATATATGTTATTATAACGTTTTACAAAAATTTAACTTAATGAGAGTTGCATGTTCTGGTTCTTGTCATCAACTTCAGCTGTGTACATTTACCATGGTGATCCTTGCACCGGAATATTTGGAAAATAGACCTTGCCTTCTCCATAGCTTTGCCTAGAGCTAGGCTTTTCCCTGTTTCTGAGTTCTATATTTGCTGTTGATGGCGAAATCGTGTGTCCATAGAGGTGCCAGAACAAATGGTAAATTCACTGACCAGAAAATATTAATCACATATTATTATGTGCCAGCACTATACAGTGTACTAGTCAGTAAAGTCAGCAAAATGAGCAGTTTGATTTTTTTTCCTCTTCTAAATTGACTAGCTTTTTGTCGAATTAATCAAATCAACCAGTCGGTTTTTGGCTTCCTGTAGACACAGTTTAAATGTCACTTTCTATCTTCGAGCTGCTATTTTGAGAGTTGGTGATGTGTAGGTGGAAAACACTTTACTATTTAGAAATAGAGTACTATACAGTAAGGCTTATCAGACAGTTGTTTTCACTTCGTAGGTTTTATTTCATTTAACTTTTTATTACGAAAAATTTTAAACTTGTGCATAAGCAAGGAATAGTATAAGAAACCCCCATACACCTAATTGAGCTTCAGCTGTTAACAATTCATGGTCAATCTTGCTTCATCTGCACCTGCCACCCAACCTTCCCTACCCCATATCACTTTGGAACAAACATCAGAGATCACATAATTTAATACTTCGATTTTTCAATACTTCTCTAAAAGATAAGAATTTTGAAAAATTATTTAACCACAATAGCATTATCCTGCCCCAAATAAAATTAATAGTAACTCCTTAATACTATCAAGTATTCAGTGTGTGTTCAAATTTCCAACTAGTTTATAACATTATGCATTTTTGCAGTTTGTTTCATTTCGTATTCAAATAAGGTACACACATTGTGATTTGTTGAAAAGCCTCTTAATTCTATTTTAATCTTCAATTCTCTCTTTTTTCTCCCCCTTGCCTTTTATTTGTTGAAGAAACTAGGTCATTTGTCCTGTGGTCTTTGCAGCAGCCTAGATTTTACTGAAGGCATCCTGTGGTATAGTTTAATATGTTTTCAGTCCTGCCTATTTCCTGAATATTAGGAGTTGAAAATATGATATCCACATGTAATGCCTTTTTTAAAATAAACTTTTTGTTTTTAGAATAGTATGACTTACAGAAAAATGTTAAGTACAGAAAATTGACATCTACTTCCCCCATGATTAACATGTGAAGTTGATATGCTATATTTGTTACAATTAATAAAGAAATATTGATACACTATGATTACCTACTATCCATACTTTATTCATATTTTCTGTCCCCTTTGTTGACTCTGTTGCATTTAGGTGTCATATCGCTTTAGAGTCCTTTTAGTTATGACAGTTTATCAGACTTTCCTTGTTTTTGATGACCTTTAAAGTGATGAGGAGTACCAGTGAGATGTTCTGTAGATTTTTCCCCAAATAGGGATTTGCCTGATGTCTTTCTCGTGATTAAACCGAGGTTTAAGTGCTTTGGGGAGGAAAACCACAGAAGCACCATTTTCATCAGAGGTCCATGCCACACATGTGATTTATCACTGTTGACATTAAGCTTGATCACCTGGCTGAGGTAGGGTGTATCAGGCTTCTCCATCATGAAGGTCCTCTTTTTGCTCACTTTCCTGACTGTACACTTTGGAAGTAAGACTTTATCCAAAGCCCCTATTGACAGAGCAGAGCATGATTCTCCATCTCCATAAATTACTTAAAATTTTTCCATATTGAAGATTTTTTTCTATTTATTTATTTAATCATGTATTTATATCACCATGAACTCGTGGCTATTTATTTTATGCTTTGGGTTATGTTATTTATTTTGTTGCTCAAATTGCTCCAGCTTTGGTCACTGGGGGCTCTTTCAGTTGGCTCCTGTGTCTCTTTGTCAGACCCACATCATTGTGTGTGTAGCGGGGGTGGGGTGCACGCACCTGAGTGCCTGTTTTAAGCACTTCCTTACTTTCTGGCACACAAGCTACCCCAGGCTCATTATGTATAATCCTTAGAATCAGCTATTTCTCCAGGGAGACTTAGTTTCTTTTATTGGAGAATAAAAGATCAGGGCACTACATTTAATGAAATATTTTAAAAGTCATTCTTTTACTAGCCATCTTGCCTGTTTGCCATCTTGTCTGTTTTGGAAACTGAGTTTTTTTGGTCATAGTTTGTTATTATAAAATGTTGATGTTTTATAGTTCTGATTTTCAAGTCACTCAGTCTAAAATTTCTACTTATATTGAATATCAGAACTTTTAAGTAATTTGCACAAATATTTTCTCTATTACTATTATATTTCTATATTACTGATAAACTGAGAGTCTGAAAACTTGAATTTTCCTACATTGTGCCAATTCAGTCAGTTCAAGTGGCTATTTGGTTAAGTGATGCTAAGTGTCTGTGACCTTTGACTTTTAAAAAAAAATTTTAGTAAATTGACTAAATATTTTGACATCTTATTAATTACAAAGTACCTAGAGAAAGTAGATAAAAGGGCAAATATCATAAGGAAAGCTTATGTTTAGTTCTGTGGAAGTCATCCAGTAAAAATTCATGAAGGCAAATCCTTCTAAGGGGAGATTTTCTGCATGACTAGGTAAACCAGTAGCTAAAATTTTCACTGTAAAATTTATGAACTGTTTCTTAAGAAAATAAACAATGGAAAAATTTGTATCTAATACTAGAAGAATAAAACAAAACATTTTCAAAGAGTGTCATTTCTATGCAAAATATGCTAATTACACTTTTTTTCATTTATTGAATAATGGTCTCTTTATATAATTTGTTTTTTAAAGATAGGTTTATAAAAGTTATCTATTGGGATTCCAAAGCCAGGCTACCCTAGCAAAACAACTTACCAATTATTCTATAATGGGTAAGGCAATCTTTCTGTGTTGTTTCCTCCTCTGTAAAAGTGGTTGTTAAGATAAATTGGTTCATTTATGTAAAGTACTTGACATATACATCTACATGTATGTGTAATATATGTGTATTTCTACATGTATAGGAAAATATGTTACATATATTTTCATATATATACAAAATATATACATCCCAGTCCATCCAAATATTCAATAAGTTATCCCTTTCTTTAATAGTATTTTCTTTCTACATATTTTAATATTACTTTTCTCTAGTAATAGTCAATCACTTAAACATTTCTCTAATTCAGACTGACTTTGCCATTCACTCCAAATTAATGAAATTTTGCTGTTGTTATTATGCTTCCTCCAAATCAACACTGTAATGAGAATGTTTTGGTATATATTAATGAGTTTTTCTCTTTTGCATTTCTTAGTGTGTGACCTTTGCTCATTCTACCCAAGGCATTAGGATTATGTTATAGCTGGAATGCAAAAATAATGAGGGCTTCAATATTCAGCTTTTCATATCCAAAGCAGGGGGGTTTGAATTGGGTTCAAGAAAATAATCCTAAAATCCAGGCTTTGTCAAAAGATTCTGCAATTTTCCAAATTGTTTCAGCTCCATGTTGACTTTGTCCATAGAAATTATCAAATGTCAGGGATAGATAGGACCATGATGTGACCTGAGGGAAGACCTTGTAGTTTGGCAAGATGATGGACGTGGGGATGGAGAGGTTGGGCTTTTTCTTTTGTTCTGGGCAAGATTTGCAGCAACAAGGAGAGAGACAGAGGTAGGAAGGAAGACCCACTCCCTGCAGTCCCTTTGCAGGCAAAAACTGCCCCGGAAGTGGTGGTGCCTTAACAATACTGAAGAACCCTCTGCTTTGCTGGGGCTGCATAACCACAGGAGGAGACCTGGGGTGAGCAGCCCTGAATAGGCACTGAGTGGAGAGAAGTTATCTAGGCCAAACAGTCTGGTCTGCCGTCTCCTCCAGCCTGTGCGAGTAAGCAGGGGATCCTGCTTGTGTGTTCTGGTGGGGAAAGCAAAGCTCCAGAAAGTCCCAGTGGACTGTCAAGATCCAGAGGGGGTGAGGCAAAGAGGCAGGTTGTCCACGGGTAGGTGTCTGCATAGTGACTCACGGGGAAAATTGGACTATTATCATCACAAGTCCAGGGACCAGACCAGAGACTCAGGAAGGGTCCATGGAGGTCATATCTGAATCCAAAGCCCCTTCTCACTACTGTTCTCCACACCCTCAGCCCCTTTGCTTGACATCATGACTGTGTCTTGGAGCTGAGGAAGGAGAAGAGAAAAATCTTAAATAATTAGCATCTTCTGGGATTTCCCTGGTGGCTCAGCAGGTTAAGGACCCAGCATTATCACTTCTGTGGCTCAGGTCACTGCTGTGGTGTGGGTTTAATCCCTGGCCCAGGAACTTTTGCAGCTTTTGCCTTGCTTCAGGCAAGGCTAAAAAGAGAAAAAAAATAATAATAATTAGCATTTTCCTAAAAGAGACTGAGTAAACCATAAAAACTCAGTTATCACAAAAATCTATAAATGTAAAACACACTGTCCAGTAGGTGAGATCAAGTAAATCAGTTGTGAGGAGAGTAAGTTAATTGAATTTTCAACCTCACTATAAATAGAAGAGGATTTGAAGGTCTGCCCTTCCCTGGCCGCTATGAGGACCTCAGGGGACAGTGGTGGGAAGAACTTTGGAAAGTGAGGGCACTCACTTGCAGGTAACGACAAGGGCAGCTTAGGACCCTGCCATGCCCACTGGGACCAGACCAGATAATCAGCAGGCACAGAAAAGAAGCCAAGTTCAGGCCAATTACAAGGCATCAGGAGTCAAGAGCAGCAGATTCAGCTGGGACATTGTTAAAAGGAAGCTCAGTGGCAGCAGAGGACCAGGTCTGGGCACAATCTGCCTGTGTGAGGAGACATGGTGGCACATTCCCCAGGAATGACCCAGGGCCTGGCACTTCTTGATGTTTTCCTTAATGCAAGATGCAAAAGGCTGAATATCTGAAAGCAATGTCACTGGAAGTATGCATTGAGTGGGATTATTAGTCATATGGAGAGGGCCTTGAATTAAAATTAAGAATCATCTTGTCAGGATAGAGAAATATGAAAAGGTTAAATCATAAAGCTAAGTGAAATGAGGATCAGTGATTCATGAGACATTTTTCTCAAGTTTCAAATTGAGGAAAGAAAGAGAGTATTTGCAAGAATATGGAAAAAAAAATCAGGACTCTGGAAGGACCAGGAGCCATAATATGAATGGGTTAATTTGTTCATATTGATGGCACCTGGTATGTGCTAGCTGCTTTGTCAGGTACTACAGAGGTCCTTGCTTGCTAACTATAGAAACCCAGACAAGTCAATGGCCTTTAAAACAAACACTGTGGGGGTGGTAATAGGGGCACAGAGGAAAGACATTGGGGGATGGGGGAAAGGCATTTGTTAGCCTGCATCTGCCAGTGTGTGTCTAGTTAGGCAAACATCTCCTTAATACATATTTGCTGAGGACCTGCAATGTGGGAGGTTGTCCTGGATAATTGAGAGAAGTGAATGTGGGCTGCCAAAGGGGCTTCCCGGTACCAGTAATGTCTAAGTTAAGACCTGAAGGAATGGGCAGTGGTTTGGTTAATGAGTGGGTGGGTGAAGGTGACCCAGGCTGAGGGTACAGCATGGGCAAAGGCCTGGAAGGGAAGGTTCATGCCCGCTGGAGGAACCTTGCATGACTGAGCAGCACAAGAGGAGATGCTCAAAGGAGAGATGGGGGATGCGGTAGGAGAGGCGAGCAGGGACCTGGTGGCGATGGAGACCAAGTGAGCTGGGGGAAGAGGATGGAGGCAAGAGCCCTTTGGTGAGTGCAAGTGACGAGGCTTGAGGACTGAGTGGACATCAAGGCAGTTGAAGAGGAGCTTAGAACCAACCCAGGTTTCTGGCTCAGTCAGCTGGTGGTCCCATTTACCTTGAGAAGCTACTCCCGAGATATAGCAAGAAGGTTGCAGGAGGCATACAGAGTTCCGCTGGGATATGCAGTTGGCAGTGGGGCCTGGGGTTCTGAAATGAGATCTATAGTGAAGATGCGAATTTGAAAGTGGTCAGCAAAATTCAGGTTGCCTGACCTTTGAAAATTAGTGACCATATCCTTTTCTTTGCCTCAATGGGGGTGTGTAAAATAGTTTTTATTTTTCCAATTGCATTCCATAAAAACAAAGTTTCAAAGAATATTTGAAGTATGAATAAGGAATATCATTCTTTTTTTTTTCTTTTTTTGTCTTTTTGTCTTTTTAGGGCCGCACCCATGGCATATGGAAATTCCCAGGCTAGGGGTCTAATGGGAGCTGTAGCCACCAGTGTATGCCACAGCCACAGCAATGCAGGATCCCAGCCACATCTGTGACCTACACCACAGCTCATGGCAATGCCAGATCCTTAACCCAGTGAGCGAGGCAAGGGATCGAACCCTCAACCTCATGGTTTCTAGTTGACTTCGTTTCCATTGTGCCATGATGGGACAGGATATCATTCTTAATATTAAATAGATACTTAGTAATTAAAAAAGAAATCTGTTTACTGATTTAAAATGTTGCAGGGGAGTTCCCATCATGGCTTAGCAGAAACAAATCTGAGTAGCATCCATAAGAACACAGATTCCATCCCTGGCCTCTCTCAGTGGATTAAGGATCCAGAGGTGCTGTGAGCTGTGGTGTAGGTTGCAGACACTGCTCAGATCTGGTATTGCTGTGGCTGTGGCGTAGGCCAGCGGCTACAGCTCAGATTCAACCCCTAGCCTGGGAAACTCCATATGCTGTGGGTGCGGCCCTAAAAGAACAAAAAATAAAAATAAAAAAATAAAACGTTGGGGTTTTTTTGTATGACATGTTTTCTAACAAAATGATATGTTTTAGCCTATATATTGTTCTTTTAAATCTTACAATTAAAATGCTTTAATTTCTGTAATTTCTCATGTTATTGGAGCCCGGGCATAGGGTTTTTTTAAGCCACAAATTGAATTTTAATCATTTCTTGCAGGATTCAATTAATCCATGAGGTCATTTCTTTTAATTTTTGAGTGTTTCAGTTTTTTATTGAGATATAATTGGCATATAACATTGTGCACTTTTAAGGTGTATGTGAGGTTATTTCTTTACCATATTTCTTCATCCCAGCATACATGAGCGCTAAAATTTTGAGTCTTCATTGTCAATAAATTTAGGAAAATTAGCATGGAACAACCTGGATTGGTGTGACTGGGGCATGGTTTATAGCTGTGTAGTAACTTGTGACTTTACCCCCAGGAACCTGCTGTACATGGGAAATGTTTGATGTTAAGTGGCTAGTAATTTTTCTCTCAAGAGAACCAGGTGGGTTGAAGGTCAGGCTCCAAGCTTTGAGCCTTGCCTGACCACGAGACACAGCACAATCACTGCCTTTGCCCTAGGCTGGCACTGCTTGACTGAGAGCCCAGTAGCCACAAGGTCAAGCCCTTACTAAAACCCTGTACAACATGCTCTATGTTCACTGTGGGTTTTTTATTCAATGCAAATAGACTAGTTCGAGCTAGACAGAGAGCTGCCTTATGCCAATGCCTTAAGAAGACAATTGTCTTGCCATCTATGAGTTTCTGTTCTATCTTAATGTCACAAAACTTACAAGGGAATTGTGACATAAACTAAACATTTGAAATTTGTTTACCAGATATAAAGTACCCAGAGTTCCTGTCTGCCATCCATATGCATAGCTTGACCAAGTCCCAGAGGGTGAAAAATGTCAAGGCTGATGTATTTGTCACTTGTAAGAGGTGAGTTTGTGCAACTATTATATGGAAATGGTATAAAGTGGCTATGAAAATTCTATTTGGAATTTTGACTTTAAATTCAGATGACAGAGAAACTTTGAAATTGTTAAACCTTGTATGACTGGCAACACTTACCCTTCTAGATCCATCAGCCATATTCATATAACTCTCTAAAAAATCCAGGAGAAAGTCCCACAAGAAAGAGAAGGGGTAGAGTTTAGTGACACAGAAAATACGGCTTACTTACCAGAAAACAAATATTTTGTTTATACCTTCTTATATTAGCTGGGGACAATTGCTCTTTTTGGTCAAGTTTCTAATTATTTATGAAAAAGAGAGAGAAGAGATGTAGAACTCTAACAGACTGTATTTTTGGAAATAATGAGAGAAAAGAACATTTGCAAAGCTCTAGTCATATAGATATACATTTAAAAATCACACAGCATTCCTTGGGCTTTTCCTGGGAGGAGACTAAATGCTGAAAAAAATATGTATATGAAGGAAACAGAAGATAAGGCTCATGTGTCAACATGGTTTTTACAATTACAACAACTGTTTGGTTTAAATCCGACTTTCCTAATGCTTTTAATCAGATATGTGTGTAGGCAGTTAATGTGAAATGGAGCTTTGAAGTCATCCATTTGATTTAATGTAGACTGCCAGGCAGTTTAAATAATGTTCTCGAATGAGATTTTTTAGCCTGAATTATCCAGTGTAGCATCTAGTTGATCAAATACCTCATTAATACGTATTTACTGAGGGCCTAGAGGATACAGAGAAAGGTGAAATGCTGACCCTGTTTGGAAGACTTTATACTCCAGCAAGAGAGTAACAATGTATACATATGCCAGAGTCATTTATCATTCAGGTTGGTAAGGGCCAAATGGGTAGAAGAGAGTGACTGTCTCGGAAGTTCAGAGGAATAAAAGATATCTACAGATTGTGAGGATCTGGAAAGAATCCTGAGAGAAAAAAGTTCGGGCTTTAGAATGAAGATGTTCATTATTCAATGGAACATAATTCTATCATCACCCGAGTTATCTCTTACATGAACTCTCAAATGTGCTTGACTCTATTGTGATCACTGTAGGCCAGGTAGTTTAATTTTTGAAGATTTCAGTCTGTGAATTCTTTAATTAAATAAAAAGCAACAAAAACAAAATTAGTTGCATGACTGTGTATCACCTGATAATTTATTTATATTGGTAGTTCTAAAAACAAATGGTACTGATGAAACAAAAGACCCTATAATTGAATAAAAAACTGTGACTCTTAATGATAATGTTATCATTTAAATCTAGGGCTGGGGGGCAGGATGTGACCAGATGTATATTAATATGTCTTCCTTGAGGTTTTCTTCAAATTCACAAGATCTTGTTTCTCATGTAGTAATTAGCATGACCCAGAATCACTATTTTCCATACAAAATAACCACACTTCTCAATTTCAAAAGAAGTTTTCTAACTCCAGAAAATCCAAGTGGATTAGATTTTCTCTAGTTCTCACCAAGTGTTAATTTTTAGCCAAAGATTCTGACACAAAGGCTGGATTTGGGGGACTTTTAGCCCTAGGGTAAAAAAGGGAGCAATATAATGGAAATAATAGTGTAATTTTCATAAGAATATTATAGCTATGGGTACTAATTTATGCTTTTTTTTTTTTTTTTTTTTTTTTTTTTAGGGACACATCTGTGGCATATGGAGGTTCCCAGACTAGGGGTTGAATCAGAGCTTCAGCCTGGCCTACACCACAGCCATAGCAACATGGCATCCATGCCGTGTCTGCAATCTACACCACAGCTCAAGGCAAATGCTGGATCCCTAAGCCACTGAGCTAGGCCAGGGATCGAACCCCCATCCTCATGGATACTAGTTGTGTTTGTTTCCATTTGGACACGATGGGAACTCCCTAATTTATGTTTTTAAACTACCTTTGTATTGACAGTTGATCTAAAACAGACCAGCCCTACTCAGTTTGTAATGGATGATGGCTCAGCTGTTACATATGTGCAGAAAGGAAGTAGGGCCCAGACCCTAAAGCCCAGCTTGCCTGGGTTCAAATCCCAAACCTGATGCCTTCTTAGGACATTGCTCTGAGAAGATTGTTTAAATTCTATTGTTTTCCCATCTATAAAACATAAATAACAACAGCGCCTGTTCTGAAAATAAATTGGGACACAGAAAGCAGTTAAAGTTCTACCTAGCAAAGAGTAATCACCAAGGGTCAGCCATTTCTTGTTATTCTGTTTTTATGTAGTGATGACTGCAAGTCTACTGTGTTTTGACGTTTCCGTCTAAAACCTCTTTTCTTTTCTCTCCTCCTGCCACCCTCACACCCATTTCCTAGGCTGTCTTTCATTCCCATGACCAGGTCCGTTACCTAATAAGGTGTCTTCACAAAGGTGCTCAATAAAAGTTGAATGAATGAATGAACTGAACTCCTATTTCTAAGCCCCCCCCAACCATCCCTGACCCCCTGATGGGGGAGCCCCCCTGTTTTGCTCCCATAAGCCCTTATCAACACCCAGTTACTACAGTTGGCATTATAGGTTTGGTTGATCTGTGTTTGATTCTTTTCCCTTTTTTCCTTCAGAGTTTTCTTCAAATTCATAAAACCTTCTTACTTAGGAATTATTTGAACCAGGATCTGTGAGCTTCTTTTAAGAGGAGTGGCACTCACATGCATTGCCTAATGTTTGCCAAAGGGCTGGTTGATTGATTGAATGAGTGAATGAATGAAGGCTTGGACCCATCCTTCAGCAGGGACTGGATAGTCTCACACCACTTGTTGGCCTCCAGGAATTGTAAGCACAGGCCATGGCTCCTCTGACGATGGCCTCACCCTAGGAAGGGTGGCGGGAACCGGTGGCACAGAGTTCTGCCTGCCACCATCTAACTGCAGAGTAAACGTGGTTACTGAAACTTCTTATACCCTAATACCTTCATTTTACAATGAAGAAACTAAATCTTAAAAAAAAAAACATTCATTGAGCCACGATCTCCTAGCATAGTAGAGAAACAACTGCAAATACAGTCTAGGTCTCCTAACTTGTACTCTACATATCCAAGGGCAAAAAGATTTTCCATATAAGGCTTGCATATTCCAGAGAAAGCTTAGGAATAACCAGTGGATGGAGAAGGGAAATAGGATAAATAAGAAATGTTCCTTGTTTTCCTTATTCATAATAAAAAAAAAGCCTTTCTGGTTATAATATCCTCCCATATGAATGTTTTAACTACTAATGATCAAAGCAGTATATAGCAATGACAAATAAATGTCAAATGAATGTCAAATAAATGGAATCTAAAAACATGTACTGCTTTCGCCCACCCAGCATCTGTCCCCTTTTTGGTAACCACACCTCAGTTTCCCCTTAGGGGTCTGTGTCTTCCCGGCTACCAGCCTTCTTCATAGTAATTTCAGGGAAGATGTCCAAATCGCCCCAGTGTGGCCTTGTGAACTTGATCCAGCAGATCAGGCTCTTTCCTGGGGCATCTGAATCCTGAGCAGAGTGACACTGAGACAGAAAATGGGCAGTGCAGATTCATTCCAATAAGCTTTCTAAAGGTGATACCCAAGCTCTCTAAGGGTGATGCCCACAGACTTCACTGACTTGGATCCATGGAACTGCTCTTAGGATCTGTCCTCATCAGGGTTGCTTATCAGCTTTATCTTTGACTCTGAGCTAATCCATAACCTTCCAACAAATTTCTTTATTGCTTTAGTGCTAGAGTTTTTTTTACTGTTTGCAACCAAATACTACTAGTGGTTGGACTGCAAGTTGGTTTGTATACAAACCAAACTAGCAGAAAAAGAAATAAATGTAGAAAAAGTGTGTGTGTGTGTGTGTGTGTGTGTGTTCTACTAAGTTTATGACTGCACAAGAGAAAACAGATTTTGTGCTACTATATATACAAAGAGAAAACAGGCCAACTATGATTTTGCCATGGAAATCTGTCTTAAGATGGTCTTGAATTTTAATTACTCAAATGAAAACTTTCCTTTCATGTTAAAGTTGTCATATTCTTTTATAGAAAACATATTATGCCGTATTACAGGTTTCTTTCTATATCATACATTTTAAACGTAGGTTCTTTGTTAACTGACATATATTTCCCTTACACTTTAATACTGTAAATCAACTGCTTAATTTATATTGATAATAGTAGAACAATAAAAGATATCAAATTCATAAAGTAAAGAAAATAATATGCAACTGTAGCTTAATTTATCCACATTTATTACACTAAGCTACAGATCCATTGCATTTTATGGGTACGTAGATCTATGCAAAATTCTGTGTAAATCCTACATTAGTTATTTCGCTATGAATTGTAGCTGTTCTCTCATTTTAATTCCACTTAATAAATTAAACTAGAAAGTTCATAAAAGGTGCTCAAGTAAAAAAGCATTTGTGAAAAGTCTTTAAGAATTATCTTCAAGAATAATGATTTTTGAAAGAGAATGACACAAAGACCTTAAATAAATAAAACTCAGAGATTTCTACCATCTCTCCTTTTGATATGTGAAGTTTTAATAATCTACTTAACTCTTTCTTAGGTGAATGTATATTTTTCAGGCATACTGTTACATTAAGCACTGGAAATAATTGTGAGGCAGTATTTATAATAGTAGCAAAAAATTACCCAAAAATTTGCCAGGAAGTCTTTTCAATGCCTATAATACATATTTTGTATAAGACATATACACATATTCTAAATTTTTTTCTAATAGGTAATACATCGGTGTCTTTGGGTATACTCTTGATTTTTAAAAATGTATTTGAGGCAACATGAGTTTTTATTTTTTTCCTCAATACAGGAGCTGTGTATGTAACATTTACAACCAAGCAGAAAGATTAAAGAGACCTGAGACTGATACCATCTCCCTTCCCTTATTTCAGGTTGGTTTCCATTGCCTTTCACACCCTGACCTATAGAGCAGGCTGAAACACTGGTTTTCAGCAAGGGTTGACATTGACATCACATGTGCTGTGTTGTTCAGTAAGTGTTTTCTGATAACACTTAGTAACATGGTCTTAACGTGAATTGACAGAATCAAGACAGTCCTGATTTCCTTAAATTCTGTGATTTGTGGAAACGCTAGAAATGTTTGTGTGTGCGTGTGTGTGTGTGCATGTGTGCGTGTGTGTGTTCCATTTAGCTACCTATTTGGTGTTGCTCTTTGGTACCAGTTTTCAACTAAGAGGGAACTTTAAAAAAATGAAAAATATTACTTTTCTATTGTTTTCAAGATAGAAATCTTTACCTTTAAATGTAAAGCATTTACGATTTGGAAACCATAAACACCAAATTATTAATTCAAGTTTACCCTAGTAAAAGAATGTTTTAGGGAAGGAAAAAGCAGTGGTCAGGAAGGGGATAAAAAGAAAGGAGTTTTTTTTCTTTTTAATTCAAGAAGTTTTTCTATTTTTGGTTTGTAGTAATTTCTTTTTTCAATTATTTTTTTAATCAAAGTATAGTTGACATACAATATTTGTTTCAGGTGTACAACATAGTGGTTTTGCATTTATATACATTATGAACTGATCACAATAGCCTAGTAACCATCTGCCACTATACGAATTACAATAGTATTGACTATATCCCCTGTGTTGTCCATTACATATTTATTTTATAACTGAAAGTTTGTACCCCTTAATTCCCTTCACCCATTTCATCCATTCCCACCAACCCCCCTCTACTCTGTATCTATGGGTCTGTTTCTATTTTGTTTTGTTTGTTCATTTGTTTGTTTGCTAGATGCCACATATAAGTGAAAGTGTATAGAATTTGTCTTTCTCTAACTTACTTCACTTAGCATAATACTATCTACAGCCACCTTTGTTGTCACAAATGGCATTATTGCGTTCTTTTTATGGCTGAGTAATATTCCATTGTATATGTTTACCATGTCTTCTTTGTTCATTCATCTATTGAGGGACACTTAAGTTGCTTCCATATCTTGGCTCTTATAAATAACGCTGCCATATGCATTTGCAGAAACATGGATGGACTTAAAGATTCTCATACTAAGTGAGGTAAGTCAGACCAAGCAAGACAGAGATCATATGATATGGCTTATATGTGTAATCTAAAATAGGGTACAGATGAGCTTATTTATAAAAAAGAAAAAGACTCACTGACATAGAAAACAAACTTATGGTTACCAAAGAGGAAGTAGGGAGAAGGATAAATAAGGAGTTTGGGATTAGCAAACAAATTACAATATGTAAAGTAGATAAACAACAAGATCCTACTGTAGAGTACAGAAAACTATATACATATATAGTTGATTATATTGTTGAATTGATTATATATATAGTTGAATTGATTATATGTAGTCAATTATGTATTATATATAATTATATATATTGTTGAATTGATTATATAGTTGAATAAATATATTCATATATATATATATGAGTCACTTCACTGTAAGCCAGAAACTAACACAATATAAATTTAGAAAAAAAAATATTGCTTCAGTAAACATAGGGAGGGGCATATATGTTTTTGAATTAGTGTTTTTGTTTTATTTGGATAGATACCCAGGAGAGGAATTGCTGGATTGTATGGTAGTTCTATTTTTAATCTTCTGAGGAACGTACATACTGTTTTCCACAGTGGCTATATTAATTTACATTCCCACTAATAGAATACGAGGATTTTCTTTTCTCCACATTCTTGTCAACCCTTGAAATTTCTTGGAATAGCTGTTCTGACAGGTATGTGTGATAGCTCACTGTGGTTTTGATTTGCATTTCCTAGATAATGTTGAGCATCTTTTCATGCGCCCATTGGCCATCTGTATGGGAAAATGTCTCTTCAGGCCCTCTGCCAGCTCTACCAGTGTGTCACCCAGCAAATATTGTGGAGTTCAGTCAAACACAGTTAATTTGCCACATTCCCTTTTACACACTAATTCAAGAAAAGCTGTTTGGCCCTGTGCTGACCCCATTACACTGATCACTGCTGTTTCACCTGGTCCTGAAAGGACACAATCCTGAGTTACTCAGCTCTTGGGCTCTGTAAGGGTTTTGTTGATGGAGATACAAATGCATCAGGGACAGAAGTATTTTATTAAAACTTTCTCTTTTAAAGTCATTTTATTTAATTTTGTATGCACACTGAAAATGATTAACTGACTATTCTAAAACAAATGCTCATATAAAAAGAAAATTTGAAGTAGAACAAGATAGTATTTGGTTACACTGGAACTTTAAGATTTAAAGGGTTGGGATTGTTGGGGTTGTGTGTTCTTTATATATTTTGGTATTAACCCTTTATCAGCTATATCATCATTTGCAGTTTTTCCCCTCAAATTTTTGTCTTTGGGTTTTGTTGATGGTTTCCTTTTCTCTGAAAAAGCTTCTTATTTGCCCTGAGGGCTACATCTGCAACACATGTCAGTTCCCAGGGGTCGAATTAGAGCTGTAGCCAGTGGGCTACACCACAGCCACAGCAACACCAGAATTGAGCCGCATCTACAACTTACACCACAACTCAGCTCAAGGCAACACAGGATCCTTAACCCACTGAGTGAGGCCAGAGAATGAATCCGCATCCTCATGGATGCTAGTCGGATTCATTTCCCCTGAGTCACGACGGGAACTCCTGCAAAAGCTTTTTAGTTTGTAGTCCCCTTTGTTTATTTTTGCTTTTGTTGCGCTTGCCTAAGGAGACAGATCCCCCCAAAATATTACTAAGATCAATGTCAGAGTGGTTACTGCCTGTGTTGTTTTCTAGTTTTATGGTTTCAAGGTCTTACATTTAGGTCTTCAATCCATGAGTTTACTATTGTATACAGTGTAAGAAAGTGGTTCAGTTTCATTCTTTTGCATGTGGCTGACCAATTTTTCCAACACCATTTATTGAAGAGGCTTTTTCCCCACTGTATGTTCTTGGGGTTTTGTCATAAATTAATTGCCCATAAAAACATGAGTTTATTTCTGTGCTGTTTATTCCATTCTATTTATCTATGTGTCTTTTTTTGTGCCAGTACCACACAGTTTTGATTACTACAGTTATGTAGTACAGTTTGAAATCAGGGAGCATAATACCTCCAGCTTTTTTTCTTTCCTAAGATTGCTTTGGCTATTTTGAGTCTTTTGTGTTCCATATGAATTTTAGGATTATTTGTTCTAGTTCTGTGAAAAAAATGCTATTTGGTATATGGATAGAGATTGTATTGACTCTGTAGATGCTTTGAGTAGTATGGACACTTTAACAATATTAATTCTTCCAATCCATGAGCATGGAATATCTTCCTGTTTATTTGTGTCATCTTCAATTTCTTTCATCAACATGTTATAGTTTTCACAGTGCAGGTCTTTCACTTTCTTGGTTAAATTTATTCTAGTATTTTATTCTTTTTGATGCAGTTGTAAAGGGAATTGTTTCAGTTTCTCTTTCTGATAGAATGTTATTAGTGGGTAGAAATACAACAAATTTCTATATGTCAGTCTTCTATCCTGCAACTTTACTAAATTCATCAATTAATTCTAGCAGCATGTTGGTGAAGTCTCTAGGGTTTTCTATATATAGCATTATGTCATCTACAAAAACTGTCCGTTTTACTGCTTCCTTTCTAATTCAGATGTCTTTTATCTTTTTTTCCTTGTCTGATTGCTGGGGCTAGGACTTCCAATTCTATATTGAATAAAAGTAGCCAAAGTGGGTATTTTTGTCTTATTGCTGATTTAGAGGATAAATTTTCAGCTTTTCTTTGTTGAATAATATGTTACTTGTGGGGATATCATATATAGTCTTTAACATGTTGAGTTATTTTCCCTCTATACCCTCTTTGTTGATAGTTTTTATCATAAATTGATATGGAATTTTATCAAATGCTTTTTCTGCATCTATTGAGATGATCACCTGATTTTTATCTTTCATTTTAATAATATGGTATATCACATTGTGTGCCTTGGGGATATTGACCTATTCTTACACCTCGGGGAAAAATCCCATTTCATCATGATATATGATCCTTTTATTAGTATATTGTTGAATTCAGTTTGGTGGTATTTTGTTGAAGATTTTTGCATCAGGGATGTAGACCTATAGTTTTTTATTGTGTCTTTATTTGGTTTTGTGACAGGATAACGCTGAATTTGTAGAACAAATTTGGGAGTGTTCCTTCCTCTTACATTTTTTGGAATACTTTGAGGAAGAAGAGTGAAGCTATTTGGTCCTGTGCTTTTGTTTGTTGGGAACTTTCTGATTACTGATTCAGTTTCACTTGTTAATAAATTGGTCTATTCAGATTTTCGAATTCTGTTTCAGTCTTGAGAGATTGTGTTTTTCTAGGAATTTAATCTTTTCTTCTAGGTTGTCTAATTTGTTGGCATATAATTGTTCATAGTATTTTTTATGATCCTTTATATTTCTGTGCTGTCATTTGTAACTTCTCTTTCATTTCTGATTTTATTTGAAATTTTCTCTATTTTCTTGTTGAATCTGTCTTGAGATATTAATTCTGTTTATCTTTTCAAAGAACTAGCTCTTAGTTTCCTTCTTTTTTAAAAAAATTAGTCCTTACTTCATTTATTTATGCTGTGATCTTTATTATTTCCTTTCTTCTATTAACTTTGGGCCTTGTTTGTTCTTTTTGGAGTTCCTTTGAGTGTAATGTTAGACTGTTTGAGATTTTTCATATTTTTTGAGATAGGATTGTCTCACTATAAACTTTCCTAGAATTTTTTTTGCCATGTCCCGTGGATATTTTTATGTTGTAGCCCAATGTCATTTGTCTTAAGGTATTTTTTAATTTCCTCCTTGATTTTTTTTGTTGAGCCATTGGTTGTTTAGAAGTATTTTGTTTGGCCTCCACATGTTAGTGGATTTTCCCCCCAATTTTTCTTCTCGTAATTAATTTCTGGCTTCAAATCATTGTGTTGGAAAAGATGTCAGATAAGATTTAAGTCTTTTTAAGTGTGTTGTGACTTGTTTTGTGGCCTATCCTGTGATCTATCTTGGAGGCTATTCCATGGGCATTTGAAAAGAATGCTACTGTTTTGGATGGACTGTTGTGTATAAATCTATTGCATTCTCTTGGTCTAATGTGTTGTTTGGCCTGTGTTTCTTTACTGATTTTCTGTCTGAATGATCTATCACTCCATCCATGAGCTATCTACTATAATTGTATTTATATCTGTTAAAATTTGCTTTATATATTTAGGTAATCCTATGTTGGATTCATAAATATTTATGAATGTTATATCCTTTTCTTGGATTGACTCTTATCATCATGTAATGCCTCCTTTGTCTTTTGTTACAATCTTTGTTTTAAATTCTATTTTATGTTATTATTGCTACCCTAGCCTTCTTTTTTTTTTCTGTTTGCATGGAATATCTTTTTCCGTCTTTTCATTTTCAGTCTGTGTATATCTTTAGATGCAAAGTGAGTCTCTTGCAGAGAGTATATACAAGATAGGGCTTATTTTGTTTTTAATACATTTATCCACTCTGTCTTTTGATTAGAGCATTTAAAGTAATTCTTGATAGATATATATTTACTGCCATTTTTTTCATTGTTTCCTAGTTGTTTTTGCAATTCTTCTCTGTTCCTTTTGTCTTTTAGTCTCTTCCTTTGTGATTAGATGACTTTCTTTAGTGCTAAATTTGGGTTTATTTCTCTAATTTTTTGTGTATCTGTTGCAGGTTTTTGGTTTGTGGTTACCAAGAGGCTTCTGTATATTGACCTATATATAGAAGATTGTTTTGTTTTGTTTTATTTTTTAGAGCTGCATCTGTGGCATATAGAAGTTCCTAGGCTAGGGGTTGAATCAGAGCTACAGCTACTGGCCAATGCCACAGCCACAGAAACATGGGATCTGAGCCATGTCTGTGACCTATACCACAGCTCATGACAATGCCAGATCCCTCACCCACTGAGAGAGGCCAGGGATTGAACCCACATCCTCATGGATACTAGTCGGATTCATTTCCACTGTGCCACAACAGGAACTCCAGGGAGATTGTTCTAAGTTGATAGTCACTTAGGTTTGAATGCATTTTTGCTTCTCCCCGACTTTTTATGTTTTTGACATCATATATTACACCTTTGTACCTTGTGTATCACTTAGCTATTTGTTGTAGTTACAGTTGATTTTGCAACTTTTACTTTTGACCTTGATCATAGTTTTTAAATGGCTGATCTACTGCCTTTACTTTATATTTGCCTTTACAGTGAGAGTTTTTCTTTTATATATTTTAAAATTTCTAGTTATGACCTTTTCATCTCCTTTAACATTTCTTGTAAGGCCAGAAAAGTGATCATAAACTCTTCCAGCTTTTGCTTGATTGTAAAATTCTTTATCTCTCCTTCAATTCTGAATGATAATCTTGCCAAGTAGAGTATTTTTGGTTGTAGTTTTTTTTTTCCTTTCAGCACTTTAAAAATGTTATGCCACTCCCTTCTGGCCTATGAAGTTTCTGCTAAAAAAATCAGATGAGAATCTTATGGGGGTTCCCTTGTATGTACTAGTTGTTTTTCTCTTGCTGCCTTTAAATTTTTCTTATCTTTACCTTTTGCTATTTTAATTATATGTATCTTTAAAAATTTTTTATTAAAGTTTAGTTGATATTCCTTCAATTTTTGCTATACAGCAAAGTGACCCTGTCATACATATATACATTCTTATTTTTTCGTACTATCTTCCATCATGTTCTAACCCAAAAGATTGGACATAGTTCCCTGTGCTATACAGTAGGACCCTATAGCTTATCCATTCTAAATGTAATAGTTTGTATCTACCAATGCCAAACTCCCCATCCATCTCACCCCTTCCCCCCTCTCCTGTGGCAACTACAAGTCTGCTCTACACGTCTGTGATCTGTTTCTGTTTTGTAAGTAGGATCCTTTTTACCACATTGTAGATTCCACATACAAGTGATATCACATAGAACTTGTCTTTCTCTTTCTGACTTACTTCGCTTAACATGAGACTCTCTAGTTGCATCCAATTATGATGTGTCTTTTGTGGATCTCTTTGGGTTAATCTTGTTTAGGAATTCTCTGTGATCCCTATACCTGGATATCTCTTTCCAGGCAGGGAAGTTTTCAGTTGTGATTTTCCCTGTAAGTTTCTTGCCCTTTTCTTGCTCTTTTCTCTTCTGAGACCCCAATAATGTTAATGTTAGTATGCTTAACGTTGCCCCTGAGGTTCTTTAAACTGTCCTCATTTTTAAAAATTCTTATATCTTTTTTCTGTTCAGCTTAGATGATTTCCACTACTTTGTCTTACAGATCACTGATCTGTTCTTCTGTATCATCTAATCTACCATTGATTCCCTTTAGTGTATTTTTCATTTCAGTTATTGCATTCTTCAGCTAGCTGTGATTAGAAATGTGTGTGTGTGTGTGTGTGTGTGTGTGTGTATTTTTCCCCTTTGTTGGGTACGTTGCTTATCTCTGTTTTGTTTAGCTCTTTTTGAGGTTTTATCCTGTTCTTTCGTTTGAAACATATTCCTCAGTCTCATTATTTTTCCTAATTCTCTGGGCTTATTTCTATGTACTAGCTAGGTTCAATATGCCTTCTGATCTTGTAGAAGTAGCTTTATGTAGGAGATATCCTATGGGGCCCAGCAGCATGCTCTTTTCTGGCCACCAGAACAAGATGCTATAGGAGTGTCTCCTATGTAGATTGTGTTCACCCCTCTTTTGAGGCAAGGCTGAGTGCTGTGGGTGTCCTGGTAGGTGGGGCTGGCCCTTGCCCAGCTAGCTGCAAGTCTTGTGTAATGTGATTGCTATGTACACTTGTGGGCAGGGTAGGCTCCTGGCCCTGATAGGCTAGAGGGAGGATTTTAAAACATCTCCCACCAGTGCTGGTATCAGAATTGTTAAATAAGATCCCCTAAATTGTTGGTGGCAGCATCTCATTCCCCAGGAGGTTTCATTTTTGCCTCTTTCCTCTCTGGGAGGCTCTCCAAGATTAGCAAGTGGATCTGACCCAAGTGCCTTTCAGATTGCTGCCTTTATGCTGGGAGCAAGTGCCCTTTAAGAGCAGAGTCTCAGTTTCCTACAGCCCTCCAGCTCTCCTTGTACCCCCACTGGTTTTCAAAGTCAGACATTTTGGGTGCTCATCTTTCTGGGGGCAGGCTTTTTGGGCTAGGGAGCCTACCTGGGGTTCAGATCCCTCACTCCTACAGAAAGACTTCTGTGGTTGGGTTTTCCATGAATTCTTATGAATTGCTGTACCAGGAGAGTGCATGCTGACTAGACTGATTTCCACTCCTCCTCATCTCATTGTGGCTTCTTTATATATTTAATTGCAGGAAATCTTTTCTGCTAGATTTCAGGTCACTCTCAGCGATAGTTGCTCTGTGGGAAGAGGTATGCTCAGGATCTTCCTACTCTACCATCTTGATCCCTCTTCTAACTCAAAATGTTTATTTTTAAGGATATTGTTTGAATTTTTACAACAAGCACATGCTACTTTTTTTTTTTTTGGTCTTTTTAGGGCTGCACCCATAGCATATGGAGGTTCCCAGGCTAGGGGTCGAATCAGAGCTGTAGCTGTTGGCCTACACCACAGCCACAGCAACACCATATCTGAGCTGTGTCTGTGACCTACACCATGGCTCATGGCAATGCCAGATCCTTAACCCACTGAGCAAGGCCAGGGATCGAACCTGAAACCTCATGGTTCCTAGTTGGATTTGTCTCCACTGCACCATGACGGGAACTCCACACAGTACCTTTATAATTGAAAATTATAAAGAAAAACATACTATGTCATTCATTCTTATCCCTTTTGAAGTTTGATTTTTAAATTTTGATTAAGCTCTTTACAATCATTTCTACAAAAATAATTTAGTAGTATTAGTGATGATAATGGTGATAACAATAGCTGCCAAGGCTTGGGTTAAGTACTTTAATAGATTATTTATTTAATTCTCATAAAATCCTATCAATAGAGGTAGATCTGGTATGGTGGGGCTTGAAGTTTATATGATTAAGGGAAGGTGGCTCTTTAAGAACATGCAGATTAACAAGGCCTTTCACAGGGTCTTGAAAAGGAATCTTCACTAACAAATCCACCTCTACTCATCATTCATGAATTAGGTTTATCATGCATACCATAAACTGAGTCCTAGAGGGAGGACTTTCCTGAAGTCATATACCTTGCAAATGGCTGAGCAAGCTAATTGAAATATTTTATTAATTCTAATGGAACTCTCCACATCTCAGCAATCTATGATCTAAAACATATCTAATAAAGAGTCAGAGAGCTCAACTTTGGTCCAGCTCTTATTGCTATACATCTCTGCCCCTTTCATGACTTACTCAGTAAAAGAAATAGAGGAAAAAGGGGAAACTGGAGGAGAGGAGGGAAGGGAACATAAGGAACCAGAGGTTGTGCCATTGAGGGAGGAAAAGGTTAGAGAAGAGCAATGTCTGTGCCCACAAGCACATGTCTTAAAGGGTGTGTGTGGGTTCCCATGGACTTGTTGAGAAAGGAAGGAAGAGACCTGAAGCAATAAGGTGGTTCTTGGTTGAGATACACTTAGTGATGACTTATGTGGGTGAGACAGAATGGAAGATGGCCATGTTAGCTAATGGCATTATCATTATTAGGCTAAAGGACAGAAAAGAAGTAAAAGAGAGCCCCAAAATAGTGTTATTTGGGCCTGAGAGCAGAAGGAAGTTGAAATGACTGATATAGTGCTTGCCTCCATGAGAGGCAGAAAGATTTGCACTTGGAAGAGATGAGGAGATCTCCCAAAAGGTCTAAGTGGAAAGAAAATATATTGGACAAGTGCTGATCTAATGTGAAGAGTTGCGTCTTTTCCATTCTACAGTGCTGATAAAGGATTTAGGTTTGGGGATGATCCTTTAGGGCTAGTGATTTGGAAGCAGCCTTGAAAGACCTGCCAAGGGACTCAATGCCCTTTAATTGCTGTTCATCCTTAGGTCCTTCACAAAGCCTGGTGTGGTACCTTTAACATCCTAGGTCTTCAATGAAAGAATCTAAGTCAGTCAAATAGGTGGAGCTTACCAGAGGGCATAACCTTGAGCTGCCAGATAAGCAAACTTCCATAAAACTGGAAAATTTGCCTTCCCTTCACCCTCCTTTTTCTACCTTCCTCTAGGAAATCCCTTCCTTCTAGGAAGTCAGTGCATGTGGTCAGGGTCCCTTGGTAAACTCATAGAGGTAGTTATTTCTCTCCAAGTCTAAGATGCATAAAATAATCCCATAGGAATGGAAAGACCAAAGGCAAAGAGGCCTCTAGAAATAATGTGATTTATAAGTACATATGAATTAGATATTATGTATATTATACTCCCAGACAATTTGTGCTACTCTAAAGGTCTTGGTCATCACCCAATCCTGGGTCCTCAATATTTCCCAGAAATCCTACTAGATATTTTGTATTTGCCACAAGCTTTTTCTTACTCTTCCAGCAGCCAATCGCCAAGTCTCATCAATGCTGATTCCCAAATCTCTCCAATCCATTTGATTTTACACATTCCCAGTGTTCTTCCAGAGTCCAGACCACCATCTCTTTCCCTTCATGATTACAGCACTGAATTCCTAGCAGGCTTCCCTACCTTTCCCTCCATTCTTCTTTTTATATATTCCAAAAATCATCTCAGTCTTCTTCAACTTCTCAAACAGGCCACATTCTCTTTCTCCACACTTTTCACATGTCATCCTTTTCCCCTAAACAATTTTTTTTTTCTCTCTAATCTCCATTTAGACAATATCTGCTTATACTGTGGTTTTCCAAATAATATCTCTTTTTTAGTAAGTTGTCCCAGATTCATATGCCAGGCTAGGTCCCCTTCATGTGTGTTCTCTCATAATAATTGATTCACTTTATTGCATTTAGTTGTTGAAGGTATCATTCCTGCTACTCTGTAAATTCTTTGAGGGCAGGGACAGGGGTCTGGTCTTCTTCACTCCTGTGCTCTCAGCTCCCCAAGTTATATACCCAGGAATCTACAGCCTTCTAAGGTTCTTTACTTCCCTACCAAAGTCCAGGGAATCTTTATCTAGGCTGGCAGGGGTTGTGAAAACTTCTCTTCTTACACTTGTTGTTTTCTTCCAAATACTTTGTCTCTGCCAAGGCCAACGTTTCTGAAACTCAAAAGCAAAGAATTGATCCCTTTGTTCTCTTTCTTCTGCTGTTTCATCCTTCTGCCAAGACCATAGGAGAAAAGTATGGGGTGTAGGAATGTGTATGTGGGGGAGGGGACCAATCAAATGTTCATCTCAACTCTTAGTCCACCTCACATTCAAAGCCAGCGCCTGCCCCAAAGATGACACCTGTTCATGATTTCTGGATCCTGTGCTGTACTGCCTAGATTTCCCCCTCCATGACTAAAGGTCATATTCTCTGGGGAACTAGGAATTTTGCCTGCTAACATCTGTCAGCTTGCAGCTTTTACTTGGAATTGTCCTCAGCTATAGAGAGCCTCCTTGCCTTGGTTCAGACCTCTTCCCTTAGACCTCTCATATCCAGTGTAAAGGATGGCCCCTTCTCCTGACCTAAACCCAGAAGTTGGTTGAAGTCTTATGATTACATTACAACCATCTTTGTGGTCCCATCCTTCCTCCTTCCCTTCTTCCATTAGTGTCAATGCCAAGAGCAGTCCCCAATAAATTTTCTGCCTACAAATCTCTAACTCAGAATTTACTTCTTGAGGGACTTATCCTGAAACAAACACCTTTAGATCCCTTCTATCTGTGATTATACACATTTTTTTTTCATCCGTCTCCCACTTCCAGGCACCTAAAAATGGTGGGGTAATTTTTGGTTGGAATCTTCCTTTAAACAAGTCATGTGAGAAAAGAATTATAGCTTGTTTCTATTAATTTTAAGTTTGGGGTACTGCCAATGGGATATTGTTGCAAGGGGAAGGAAAAGATAGAGGAGAAAAAATTTGCATATTTACTTCTTTCTAGATTGCACTGAAGAGGGTTTTATGTGTATAAATACACACACACACACACACACACACACGCACACACACACACTGGGAGAACTTGTAGAATTAAAAATAAGAAAGAAGTGGAAATGCAAGTTGCTGACAATTTTTAAAGTACAAATTATAAAATGTTATAAAAATGCTCTAGCAACCAAAATAACAAGTCATCTTGAAGAGTAGAGCTGATGTATATTTGCAGATTGGGAAGTATCACATGCCAAGACTTTTAGTGTCAATTGCTTTTCCCTGGAAAACTGAAGAAAATCAAGTTGAAAAACAGGTAAGATGAAAAGAGACCACATAATGATAATGTTATTTTTTTCTGACAGTTAGAAGGATCTTAGAAGGAGCACAGTCTAAGGTCCTGGCCAGTGCAGGAATATCTTCTGTGAGTTACCTTACTTTTACTTAGAACTTACAAATATATATATTTTTAATCTTTTCTCATGTTGAAGTTTAATTAATAATCTTTGCTAAATATTAACTTGAGGCTCTATGCCCTGCACTCCTTTTTCTTGTCCCTTGATCGTGTTACTATGGATGCTTTCACCTATCTTCTGTTTAATTTTGCCCCTGGGATCCATTACATTTATTTACACGGTATGTCAGGAGATACATTGATTTACTTTGTTTGCCCTCAAACTCATCCTATACTTAACCCATCCATGTTAGGAATAGTTCAGAAGGTTTACTTAACACATCCGTGTTAGGAATAGTTCAGAAGGTTTTTCCTCTTTATTGAAAAACCACGAAACAGAAGCAGACAGTGTCCAAATAATGTCAAGTAACAACTGTCTTGAGCATTGACTCATTGTGAATGGTTTATGCTACCAAGAATGCATCTGTATTTGTTTTCCTGCATGTATATGAGGATCAAGAGCTAGATGTAGGGCTTTTTCTTTTTGCCTCTTTATGAACACAGAGCAGTTTTATCCAGATCATGGAAATTAACACAGAGTAATAACAATAGTCACTCTTTATAAGTGTTTCCTTTGTTCTAGGCGCCATGTTTACATGCATTTGGCCCATTTAAGCCTCCTAACCCTCTGAGGTAGGTATTTAATTCCCACGTTTTAGAAATAAAAACCTGAGTCCTCCGAGAGGTGTAAGTAATTTGCATAAATTCATATGGCTGGAAAGTTATCATAAGTCATATCCAGGTTTTCTTAGCCACTCTCAAAACATTTCAGGATTTTCACTTCACGTCTTGACTGACTTCTCCAGAAAGAGCCCCTGTGCCCTTAACTTTTCCTCTGGGTTTAAGTAACTCAACTCCATAGCTCTTCCTCCTCTGTGTGTAAAAAGGCTCTGGGATCCTTCCCACAGCACCTCCTCTCAATCCGCTCCAAGCCCTCTCTCACCACTCAGCACTTTATCTCTTTGTTATCTCCTAGACCTTGCTAACTGGATGAGTAGCTGCCAAGTGAAATCACAGGGGGAAACGATAAAGCATCTCGTCTTTCTCTCCTAAGCCTTTACTCTCTTCAACGTCCTTGTCCGTGAGCGCTCCACTTGTTCAGTTTCCACAGGCAGACCCAGTGCTAAAAATAGCCCCCGTGCGTGGTGGCCCTGATGTCATTTCCTGGGTTCTGAGAGTCCAAGGGAAAACAATGAGATGCCCAACCTCTGAAGCAAGTCTAGGGACATACCTCTTCCTGCACCCCCTGCTGTGGTGCTCAGACTGCCCCAGGACCCGCTTCACAGTCACTCTTGGATGGATCAGATCAAAAGGAGCAAGGGTGTTTCCCCTTGTATCATGAGAGTGGCAGCACTTGTCACTGTTTCAAGGACATAAAACAGGAATATAATTCAAGTCTGTCTGTCAACAATACCACTGTTTCAACTAAGAAGAGAAATTTGATAAGAAGTGAATGTTCATTGAACCACTAATGTTTAACAAAAATAAGTAAACCCATGGCAAATCGCTGGAGGAAAAATTTTCTCATATGTACATAATGTTTGGGGGGCCATTTTTAAAAGATTATATTTAAAAAAAAAAAGACTTCCTGCCAAGACAAAGATGGATGTGAAATCATAAAAAGAAAGTATATTTAAATCCAAACTCTCCCACTCTATGTTACTATCAAATACTTTTTCCACAAAAAATAGCTTTATCTTTTTTTCTGATTATAGTAATAATGTTTCCTTCTAAAAATTCTAATATTTACACAAAATCCCCCACACTGAGAAAACCAAATTTTGTGACAGTCCTACACACCTAGGCTAAAGGCCATCAGTTCATTCCCTTCCCTACAGGGATTCAGAAATGCAGCCAATTTGGGTCCAATGATGTTTGAGAAAAAATTTGCTGAAAAGTTTATTCCTCAACTCCAAGAATGGACCATTGGAAGAAATTGGCTCTTTTTCTCCTGGCCATTGTCAAGGCTAGATGTCACTTCCAGAAAAACTGCTCTAGGCATCTTTATACCAGCTGACAAAAGGGAAAGTCAAACAAGTGGGCAAAGCTGGGAGACTCACAGAAGATAATTCTGATAAAGACACCAGGTTAAGCCACTCTTAAAGGCCACCTTACCTCTGACTGCCAGGCGTGAAACCTATAAATTCCCTTATTGTTGAAGCTTGTAGGAGTTGGAGTTATTTGTACTTGAAGCTGAATGCATCCTAACACAGGTATATTTCGCCCTAAAAAAGAGTTTAATATTTATATAGGACCAATCATGTATTTTGTTAATAATTTCTGGTTACTAACTTGCTTTAAAAGGTACCTCTAACATATAGGCTGTGTGTATATGGTCTAAATTTTATCTTTTAAAAGTTTTATTTATTTTTTAAAACTTTTATGACTTTTATTTATTTTTTAAGTCTTTTATGTCTTTATATATTATATCACATCATCCCTGCCAAAGATGTCTTGATCTCAGGCTTCTAACCTCCAGAACTGTGAGAAAGTAATTTCTGTTGTTTAAGCCTCCCAGTCTGCGGTGCTTTGTTATGGCAGTCCTGGCCAACTAACAAATCCCTCAAGTGCAAGCAGTCAGTGATCTGTCTAGTGTCATTACAACTTTGACCTTTCTTGAATTTTATATAAGTAGAACTATACAGTATGTAACATTTAGCATTTGACTCTTTTTACTTACAGTATTTTTGAGATTCATCCGTGTTGTTGCTGTATTCCTATTTTGTTCCTTTTTAATGATGAAGAGTTTTTCCATATGATTCCGTAGTATGATTATATCACAATGTCTTTATTCATCTTCCAGCAGATGTGGCTATTGTAAAATAATGCCCTGTGCACACTGATGTATGTTCATGTGTGGGCATATTTCACTTAGAAAAATACCTACAAGTGGGATTGCTAGATACTATGATAAATATACTATTAACCTTATAAAGTACTGTTGATCTGTTTTTAGAAGATGGCACCTGTATTATTTTGCATTCCCACAGCAAGCCATAAGAATTTCTGTTGCATCTGGATGCAAACTATTGCTCTTGGAATGGATTTACAATGAGATCCTGCTGTGTAGCACTGAGAGCTATGTCTAGATACTCACTTCGCAACGCGACAATCGGAGGAAAAATTACGTATACATGTATATGTAACTGGGTACCCATGCTGTACAGTAAAAAAAATAATAATAAAAAAAGAAGAGATAAACATGAACTTCTAGTAGTATATTTTATGTCTTTTTTAAAAAAAGAATTTCTGTTGTTTTACAAGTTGTAAACACTTGGTGTATCAGATATTTTACCTTTGTTCTAGTGGGTATGTTGTGATACATGATTGTGATTTTGATTTTAATTTCTATGATGAATTGTGATACTGACCATATTTTCATGAACTTATTTTCCAGCCTTATATCTTTTATTGTGAAGTGTTCAAATTTGTCCTTTTTAGATTAGGTTGTTCATTTTCTTATCAATGAGTTTTGAGATTTCTTTATATATTCTGTAAACAGATTCTTTATCCAGGAGAAAGAATTCTTTCTTCTTCTTTTCTTTATTCTTTATTCTCTTTCTTTCTTTCTTTCTTTCTTTCTTTCTTTCTTTCTTTCTTTCTTTCTTTCTTTCTTTCTTTCTTTCTTTCTTTCTCTAATAAGTTGGAGAGTACACAAGTGGAAATAGAAATATTAAGAGGTAAATCCAGTGGTCAAGGTAAAATATCTTCTATTTGTTTAAGAAAATGGTTGAGGAGGTGAGGAGACATGAATTGGTTTGAAGAATCTTTTTGTGGTTGTTGTTGTTGTGGTTGTTGTTGTTGCTATTTCTTGGGCCACTCCCACGGCATATGGAGGTTCCCAGGCTAGGGGTTGAATCAGAGCTGTAGCCACCGGCCTACGCCAGAGCCACAGCAACGCAGGATCCGAGCCGGGTCTGCAACCTACACCACAGCTCAGGGCAACGCCGGATCGTTAACCCACTGAGCAAGCGCAGGGACCGAACCCGCAACCTCATGGTTCCTAGTCGGATTCGTTAACCACTGCGCCACGACGGGAACTCCCTGAAGAATCTTAATAGATAAAATCAATAGGATCTGGTGATTGTTTGGGAATGTGGTCAAAGGAGAGAAGTAATCATTGAGGACACTTTTAATGTAACAATTTGGATGGGAGCACCAGCTAAACATTGAAACATGACTGGGGAGTGGCTGATGGATAGCCTAATTATGTTTTTGGACCTAGGGAGTTGATATCTTAGTGAAAGTGTGAGATGGGCAATTGGCTACATTTTTCTGCAGCTCAGGTGAGAAGTGGGCATAACATTTTGAGAATTATTGACATATAAAAATCTCTGTTGCCAAAAAAAAAGACTAATGCAATGTTTCTATATGTCATATGAGGTCTAATTTTTTTTTTCAAATGAATAGCCAATTATGCTACTTACCAATATGAAAATAAAGTGTACTCATTTGCTAAACCATTCTCTCCCCTTTGAAGTGAAATGCCACCCTTATCCTATATGGTATTCTCATGTAGTCTGCAAGTTTTGTTTTGTTCTGCTAATCAATTAGTCTATCCCTGTGCTAATACTCAACATTTTTTTTATGCTGACTTTATAACATTTTAATGTCAGGCAAGGAATCATCATCATTTTTCATATTCATTCATTTCTTAGCTTCTCATAGACTTTTATTCTTCTATAGAAATGTAAGATAACTCAATTTTCTAAGATCATAGAGATTTTAATTGAAATTTCATTAAATGTGTTTGGGCAGAATTGACAGATTTGTAAAATTAATCTCTCCTTGCAAAAACCAGTATGTTTTTCCATTTGTTCAGCTCTTGATGTAGCCCTTTAAGATTTTATGGTTCTCTTCTTATAGGCTTTGTACTTTTCTTGTTAAATGTATTTCAAAATATTTTAAAATTTTTGTATTATTGTATGTGGCCTATTTTTTCCCATTTTAATCCTGATTATTTGAAATAGGTATTTTGTCTACAGGCTTGTTACCAAATACCCTAATAACAGTTTTGTTTTATTATTTTTTCTTTTTTGGCCATGCCTGTGGCATGTGGAAGCTGCTGGGCCGTGACCTGAGCCACAGTAGTGACAATGCCAGATCCTTAACGCACTGCACCACCAGGGAACTCATAACAGTTTTAAAATAAAGACTCTTCGGTTAATATCTAGAATGATGTTTGCTTTTGGTTTTGCATAAAGTAGTATTTATCATATATAAGTGGTTTCCTATCATTTTTATTGAAGTTTTAGTAGAAATGGCTGCTGAATTTAACCAAATGCCTTTTCAGCATCTATTAAAATCATTTTACTCCATTATATAATGGTGTAATAAGCTATGTTATTATAAGAAACCTCTTATTGAAAGAGTGCCTGACATAAAAGTATCTTTGCATCTTGGCAGTAAACTATACCAGTTCACCACTGACACACTACTGAACTTTATTTGCTGATTTTTTGTTAATAATTTTGCATCTATATTCTTAAGTGAAATTGGACTATTATTTTTTCTATTATTATTATTATTTAGCTTCATTGTTAACATTATGCCAGTTTCATAAAATGTATTAAGAAGCTTGATATGATTTTCTATGATTTGGAATAGTTTAAATAACATTGGAGTTACTTACTCCTTAATAATTTTAAATGTGATAAATATACTTATGTTTTGTTTGCATAATAAAAGACCCTCACAGTCAGCTCTTGGTTATACCTGAAAATACATACACTCTTAAAATATTACAAATGGTCAGTGTAGAAAAGAAAATGGAAACATTGAGGTATATGAAAATCAAAAGTAACTTAACTCCCTATCTGTTACCCCATGATAATGGCTCAAGATGTGTACTTCCATTCCCCTTTAGAAAATTTACCAGTTCTTTCTCCAATTCTATCCTTACTGATTCTGTTTTTGAAAAAAAATCCTTTTCCAAAGTGACTTTGGGACTCTTCATTCATATATATTCATAGAGTTTGCTTAATTGCACCATCTTTTTCTTCTCACTGCATTGAGTAAAACAGAGCTTATTCTTGATAAAAATTCCTGAAGACATATATATACACATGTATATGTCATATATATATCATATATATGTTTTTTAATTATAGCATTTTTTATTACTCAGTTACATTTATAGTTGTACAACAATGATTACAACAAAAATTTATAGCATTTCCAACCCAAACCCCCAGCACATCCCCCCATCCCCCAATCTGTCTCATTTGGAAACCATAAGTTTTTCAAAATCTGTGAGTCAGTATCTGTTCTGCAAAGAAGTTCATTGTGTCTTTTTTAAATTCCACATGTAAGTGATAGCATATGATGTTGGTTTCTCACTGTCTGACTGACCTCACTTAGCATGATCATTTCTAGGTACATCAGTGTTGCTGCAAATGCTGTTATTTCTTTCCTTTTAGTGGCTGAGTAATATTCCATTGTGCATATGTACTACATCTTCTTTATCCACTCCTCTGTCGGTGGGCATTTAGGTTGTTGTCATGTCTTGGCTATTGTATATAGTGCTGCAACAAATATTGGAATACATGTATATTTTCAAGTTGTGGTTTTCTCTGGATAGATGCCCAGGAGTGGGATTGCTAGATCAAATGGTAATTCTATTTTTAGTTTTCGGCAGAATCTCCATACTGTTTTCCACAGTGGTTGTACCAATTTACATTCCCACCAACAGTGTAATAGGGTTCCCTATTCTCCACACCCTCTCCAGCATTTATTGTTTGTAGATTTTTTGATGATGGCCATTCCAGCCTATTTATAGTGGTACCTCCTAGTAGTTTTGATTTGCATTTCTCTAATAATGAGTGATGTTGAACATATTTTCATGTGTTTTTTGGCCATCTGTATGTCTTCTTTGAAGAACTGTCTGTTCAGATCTTCTGTCCATTTTTTGATGGGGTTGTTTGTTTTTTTGGTATTGAGCAGTAGGAGGTGTTTATAAATTTTGGAGATTAATCTCGTGTCAGTCACTTCATTTGCAAATATTTTCTCCCATTCTGTGGGTTGTCTTTTCATTTTGTTTAGGGTTTCCTTTGCTGTGCAGAAACTATTAAGTTTAATTTAGTCCCATTTTTAAATTTTTGTTCTTATCGTCATTACCCTAGGAGGTGGATCTGAGAAGATTTTGCTGTTGTTTATGTCAGAGAGTGTTTGGCTTATGTTTTCCTCTAAGAGTTTTATAGTATATGATATTATATCTAGGTCTTTAATCCATTTTGAGTTTAATTTTGTGTATGGTGTTAGGAAGTGTTCTAATTTCATTCTTTTCCATGTGGCTGTCCAGTTTTCCCAGCACCACTTATTGAAGGGATTGTCTTTTCTCCATTGTATATGTTCCTTTAAATATTTATTTCCATTATAGGTTATTATTAGATATTGAGAACAGTTCTCTGTGCTAGACAATAGGTCCTTGTTGGTTATTTTGTATTTAGTAATGTGTATCTGCTAATTCTAACCTCTTTATTTATCCCTTTCCACCTTTCCCCTTTGGTAACTATAAATTTCTATGTCTGTGAGTCTATTCCTGTTTTCTTTTTTTTTTTTTTTTTTGTCTTTTGTCGTTGTTGTTGTTGCTATTTCTTGGGCCACTCCCACGGCATATGGAGGTTCCCAGGCTAGGGGTTGAATCAGAGCTGTAGCCACCGGCCTACGCCAGAGCCACAGCAACGCAGGATCCGAGCCGCGTCTGCAACCTACACCACAGCTCAGGGCAACGCCGGATCGTTAACCCACTGAGCAAGCGCAGGGACCGAACCCGCAACCTCATGGTTCCTAGTCGGATTCGTTAACCACTGCGCCACGACGGCAACTCCTATTCCTGTTTTCTAAACAAGTTGTTTGTATCATTTTTTAGATTCTACATATAAGGAAAATCATATATTTGTCTTTCTCTGTTGGACTTACCTCACTCAGTATGATAATCTCTAGGGCTATCCGTGTTGCCGCAAATGGCATTATTTCACTCTTTTTTGTAGCTGAGCAGCATTCCATTGTATATATGTACCACATCTTCTTTATCCATTCCTCTGCTGATAGACATTGAGGTTGTTTCCATGTCTTAGCTATTGTGAATAGTGCTGCAGTGAACATTGGGGTGCATGTATCTTTTTGAAATATGGTTTTCTCAGGATAGATGCCCAGGTGTTGCATTGCTGGATCATATAGTAGCTCTATTTTTAGCTTTTTAAGAAATCTCTGTACTGTTTTCCATAGTGATCGCACCAATTTGCATTTCCCACCAACAATGTAGGAGGGTTCCCTTTTCTCCACACCCTCTCCAGAAAATTTCCTGAAAATTCTTGAAAGGAGAGGCTGTTCATTTCTCATGCACTGTCTCGGCAACAAGTTGTAAGGTGGACAGCCTTCCTAATTACCAGTCTCGAAGCTCATACTCAGTTATGCCCCTCTCTTTGCCTCATGGTCCTCACCTTATGATGTCACAGCCTCAACTGAGGACATCACACTAGCTCCCAATTTTCATTTCTTTGTTTGTCCTCAGCATCTTGAGAATACCCAGTGCCCACATTTACAAGTCACCAAATCCCCTGTCTTGTAATTTCTTAACCCCTTTTCCATCCCCAATAGTCTTCTCCTTACACCTCAACCATTTCCATGGCTGCATAATCACTACCATTGTAACAACCTACACTTATAGAACACTTTTTACCAAGCACTATTCTAAGAGCTTGATGTATATTGACTCATTCAGTCATCACAAAAAGCCTTCGATCTAACATAAAATGTTCTATGAGGAGAATGAGGCACAGAAAAAAAAGTGAGAAACTTGCCCAATGTCATATATCACCAATAAGAGGCAGAAGAGCTACTGAACCCAAACAACCTACAAGAGCTACATCACATTATGTATACTATTACATTATATATATACAACCATCACATTATATTATATACTACCAACTCCATCAGCATAACCCCATGTCTTTTAACCACTTCTACACCAATAGTCATGCTAAACTTTCCCTTCAACCCACTAAGATATCCAGTTTTTGTAGCATCTTTTGCTCTTTCAACCTCCTCCTGGCTTCACTTTTCCTCCTATTTTCATCGAATGCTATTGTCAGTCACATCCACTATCCCTTGCCAAGCCTCCCTATTTTCAGAGATTTCCTCTTCAGACCATAACTTATTTTCCAAGTCCTCGTATAAGCATAGTCTCTTGTTTTTACTCTGGCGGGCAATCATTGCTGCAAAAAATGACAAACTCACTTTGGCTGACTCTACTGTAAATGCAAGAGCTGCAGACCCAGCTGAGCACCTGCAGCTCCTCTGCAGTTCTTTCCCTTTTGTCCACACAGCTCTCTTTCCCATTCTGTATAGTAATTGTCCCCTAGGCAACTGCTAAATCATTTTAGTTCCCTCACCACTCGCTTTCTCAGCAGAAGACTTAATTTCCCTTATCACAGCAATGTAGTGGCCATGATGGATAAACTCCTTTAACTTCCCCTTTCCCAGCTCCAAAATTTTCTATATTTTGTTCCTCAATTTTTTCCATATCTCAGAGGAAGAAGTAGCCCCATTTTTCTTCAGACCTCTTAATGTATGAACTTGAATCCATTCTCTGCCTCCTTTGAATTGTAAATTCATTAAGTGCTAACTTTTACATTTGTATTTTGGTCAGGATAGCTGCAGTAACAAAACCCCCTAGATTCAATGACATAATAAAAAAATTTAATGTATTTCTTCCAACAAAACTACTGTGGATTTAGGCAACCCTCCAGGACAATTGTCTTTGATAACGTGACTCATGAATTTAGGCAGCTATAATCTTATGGTTCCTCATATTAGCATGAAGCCCTCATGGTTTTCATGGCAAAGGAAAAGAGACACTGGAAAATAATAGAGAGGTTTTTCACTACCTCAGCCCAGAAGTCACACACTAAACTTTTGTTTATTATGTATTGGCCTGAACTATCCATATGACCTTGCCCAACAAAAAGGGAACTGGAACTGGAGTTTTCCTTCTGTGCAGGAAGGAAAACTATAAAACAGATTTGAGGGCCATGTAGCATTATTTCTTTCATCCTCTGTATTGACCCTTCTCTCCTTTTGCTAAATCTTTTGCCTCTGTCGCAAGTAGTAACAAGTCTAAACCATCTTGAAGGGTGCCTACCCACCATTTCAACTGCATACTTTCTCCTATGTATTCCCCACATTTCGGCCCCATGGCACTGCTGGACGTTACCCAGGTAACCCATGCATTCACATGCATCCTTGTCTCTTTTTATGTGATTCTGGCTTCCATACATATGGATATGCCTTCCTGGAATGTGCTTGCCCCATCTTTTGTTTCTGCAGCATCCTTGCTTATTCTTTAAAGCCAGCCCAGGTATTATCTTCTTTCTGTCTCTTTCCCTTAGTCCTGTAGACAGAAAGAAGACTCTCATATCTGCATCTTAAGAGTAACTCTATTTTAACCCATATCATTGTGTATTATAATTATTTGCATGCTTTCTTGACCTTCCATCTAAACTATGAGATTGTGGTGAGAATAATCATATTTTATTTATGCATATGCTCAGCACCTATCATAGTGGTCCTTGGCGTGAAGAAAGCTTTCAGTAAATGTTTAGTGAATAAATGGCTGAATAAATCAGTGAATAGTAAAATTTCTAAAAACTGATATTGGAGGGTATATGTGGCAATTTTTGAGGTATTATTTCTGGTAGAATTCTGTTTTATTTTTTTCAGCGAATATAATAAATAATCACTTATTTTTTAAAAATTAGTTGATAGCAGAAGTAGAATGAGGCAAAGAATTACTAATAGTATTATAATGTATTATTCATACAACATTAAATAAACATAACATGACACAAAACACATAACTAAATAAACTATCCATTTCAAGGAGTTAAAGTACATCTCAATATTTATGATGTGATGCCTTGCAATAAAGGCTGTGGTGCTCTGTTATGTCTCCCATGATTGGTGATAATGTATATAACATCAGTAATACAGAAGTGAATTGTACTTCTAGATGAAGTAGAGATGTTATAAATAAGTGTGTCCCCTCCAATATAAAATATTAATGTTGGAAAAGAGTTGACTAAATAATAAATAATAATAATAAAGCTAACCAAATGTTTAGGGAAAGGTCATTTTAAATATTCTGAGCAAAATATAATTATTAGAGTTCTTTAAATTTGAAATAGATGATATGGCTTGGGTTATGAATAAAGCTAAAATATTGACATTACTTTGATGATTAATTTTGTGTATTTCTATAATGTTTATTCACTTGATCCTCACATTCTACCATTCTTTTGAATTGCAGGACAATAATTATTATTTTCTGACCCTTTCTTTTGTTCTAAATTATAAGCAAATAGACCAGATGCTCCTGGTCAATTAGAGCACTGTTTTATTCATGCACTCATCATAAGTCATGCCATATAGAATTGAGCCTATGTGGATCTTGCTTTTGTTAGAGAATACTTTTATTTTTTATTTTTTTGGCCATGCCTGCCACATGTAAGAAGTCCTAAGCCAGGAATCAAACCTATGGTATGGAAGTGACCAAAACCACAGCACTGACAATGCTGGATCCTTAACCCGCCGAGTCCCTAGGAAACGCTGAGAAAATACTTTTTTTTTGGTCTTTTTTTTGAGGGCTGCACCCATGGCATATGGAAGTTCCCAGGCTAGGAGTCAAGTCAGATCTGCGGCTGCTGGCCTACACCACAGCCACAGCAATGAGAGATCAGAGCCACATCTGTGACCTACACCACAGTTCATGGCAACGCTGGATCCTTAACCCACTGAGCAAGACCAGGGATTAAACCCGTGTCCTCATAGATCCTAGTCAGGTTTGTTGCTGCTGAGCCATGATGGGAACTCCAGAAAATATTTTTTAAAACTAAGATTATTTCACATAATAAGCACATCACCAGTCCCCCAAATGTAGACTATTGAATACTAAACTTGCGCCCCCACCTTTTGGTAAACCTATCCTGGTCCATATTTTGGAATTGCTGGGGGTAGTTGGGGAGGTTCCAGGAAGCATTCAGGACAGCTTACTAAGCATACAAATATTCATGGAGGCTTTGCCTTGATATGGGAGTCGGAAACCAGGAGTCAAGGTGAGAAGTGAAGTCAAGTATCAAAGGCAAGTTGGGCCCTAAGAGGCGGAGATATTGAAAAGAGAAAAACGAGCAAGCAAGGGGAGTCTAGGTAAGCAAGGTGGTGACTGGAAAAACACAGAAGGAGAGAGAATCAGGGCAAAGCAGAGTCGTTAGCCAGGAATGAATTAGTGTCAGAAACAGAGTACAAAGAACAAGAGTGCTTGTTTAGAATTATGCTGGACATCTCATTCTGCTTCAAATTTTATTCCTAATCTCCCCATCCTGGGGTTTTTGATCCCAGGCCTTGAAGGCATGAAGAGTGGCTTCTGACAATGCAATTCTTACAAACATTTTCTTTCTGTCCAAGAAAAAGTACAAAGGTTTTAACATTTCAAAATCGAAAGGTAAAAGCATACAATGAGAATTTTTTTTAACACCAAAGAATTGTTTTGTTTTTCTTTTTTTTTTTCTTTTCCCACTGTATAGCAAGGGGATCAAGTTATCCTTACATGTATACATTACGATTACATTTTTTTTCCCACCCTTTGTTCTGTTGCAACATGAGTATCTAGACATAGTTCTCAATGCTACTCAGCAGGATCTCCTTGTAAATCTATTCTAAGTTGTGTCTGATAAGCCCAAGCTCCCGATCCCTCCCACTCCCTCCCCCTCCCATCAGGCAGCCACAAGGCTCTTCTCCAAGTCCATGATTTTCTTTTCTGAGGAGATGTTCATTTGTGCTGGATATTAGATTCCAGTTATAAGTGATATCATATGGTATTTGTCTTTGTCTTTCTGGCTCATTTCACTCAGGATGAGAGTCTCTAGTTCCATCCATGTTGCTGCAAATGGCATTATGTCATCCTTTTTTATGTCTGAGTAGTATTCCATTGTGTATATATACCACTTCTTCCTAATCCAATCCTCTGTCGATGGACATTTGGGTTGTTTCCATGTCCTGGCTATTGTGAATAGTGCTGCAATGAACATGCGGGTGCATGTGTCTCTTTTAAGTAGAGTTTTGTCCGGATAGATGCCCAAGAGTGGGGTTGCGGGGTCATATGGAAGTTCTATGTATAGGTTTCTAAGGTATCTCCAAACTGTTCTCCATAGTGGCTGTACCAGTTTACATTCCCACCAGCAGTGCAGGAGGGTTCCCTTTTCTCCACAGCCCCTCCAGCACTTGTTATTTGTAGATTTATTAATGATGGCCATTCTGACTGGTGTGAGGTGATATCTCATGGTAGTTTTGATTTGCATTTCTCTTATAATCAGCGATGTTGAGCATTTTTTCATGTGTTTGTTGGCCATCTGTATATCTTCTTTGGAGAAATGTCTATTCAGGTCTTTTGCCCACTTTTCCATTGATTGATTGGCTTTTTTGCTGTTGAGTTGTATAAGTTGTTTATATATTCTAGAGATTAAGCCCTTGTCCATTGCATCATTTGAAACTATTTTCTCCCATTCTGTAAGCTGTCTTTTTGTTTTCTTTTTGGTTTCCTTTGCTGTGCAAAAAAATTCATAGAAGCTTCCCCCCCCCATGTATTGTTTCAAATTCCATCCTACAAGAATACACACACACACACACACACACACATTTTTTTCCTCCTGGAAGACAGCAACCAAATATTTGACAATCATTCTGCATTCTGCATGCTCAATTCCATCTCACTGATTTATTCATCTTCTCCAAAGTGGGAATGAATGGAAAGCAGTCAAGTCAAACCTTTGCCATTTTGTTTATCTTACAAAAGATTATGGTGCATTAAGGAAAGAGAATAGCAATCTAAACAACTAATGTCCTTATCCTGCAGTAACCATCCTCCTGACAAAATGAAATTTCACATTCATTTCCAAGAGGAAACTTGGGCCAAGAATTCTGGCATGGTTGAGGCTTCATGGAATTTTTCCTCTTTAGATCACAAGGAAGACACATCCCCGATGGTGTCTGTGAATGTCTACAGAGATGTAGACATTAGTTATTCTCTTGCATGAAGCTGGCAGATCAAAATCACAATGACAACTCCCTTCATTGGGCACTGCTCTGGAGCAGGCACTGACATGGGCTCTTGTTTAAAGCTTCACAATAAGATCCTAACATTTAGGATCCTATTAAATAGATATTACTATCGACATGATTTCAATGGAAGCAGGGGCTCAGAGAGGTTGGAAATGTTAGTAAAGGTGACAATGTTAGTAGTGGACTCCTAAGTTGAACCTAGCTCTGGCTCCAAAATTGTAATTCTCATCTTAGGCAAGTTACATATTTACTCTGAGCTTCAGTGTCTTCAACTGTCAAATAGAAAGACCTTGTTACTAATCTAAACAGGTCCTGGCACACAATCCCATGTTGTCTGGAGGTAACATCTTTGAAGTAAGTGTGAAGATGACAAAGATCCTGGACTGTCTCTGCCAAGGGCAGGGAGAGTGGTCCACTCCAACCATTTTCCTCTCTTAGGAAGCACTCTTTCTGTAAGAGGCATCAAGAAGTAGTGGTTAAGAGCACAAAGTCTCCATTTTCTCATTGGTAAAGTGGAGATGATAATATCTGTCTCACAGGGTTGCTGGGGGTAGCAAATAATAGAAAGGAAGTGTTCAGCTCAGAGCTTGCATGTAGCAATCATTCAAAATGTGTTATACATTATTAAAACAACGATGATGATAATGAACAAGCTATATATCCATCTTGGATTAGAATTGCCAGGGGCAATAATGCTGTTAACAGATTCTAAAAATATGAAACGCCTAAGTAACTGTGACTCTCAAAACACAAGTGTTCATATCCCTAATTTCCTGAGGAATTTTGCTTTGTAGCATCTGCCTTTCTCAAGGTGCTTGATTCCGAAAACGTGATTGGCCAGCTTTGGGAGCATCCATTTGTCTGAAGGAGTGGGGATCTCTGAGCTGCTTCTGGGACCACAAGATACCATGATTGGCTCCCATTTCACGCTTAGCCATTATCAAACTGGACATGCTCACGGAGAGCCGGAGAAGCCACATTTTTGACCTGTGCCTATTTTTGGCCACAGAGCCATTTCATCTAATGAAGACTTTTTAAAATTATTAAAGCAAGTTAAGTATAAATAGTAGGCAAATTATTTGAATATAATGTATTACGAGCCAACTTGGGCTTTGTTTTTAGAATTTAGACTAGGGGAACCTACCAAAAGTAAAAATGTAAAAGACGACGTGAAATATATTTCTGATCTTTCCGGGGCTTTGGCCCTTCATATGTAAACTGAAAAATTGCTGAATTAAGCAGCCCATTATTCAGAACTGTGTTATCACAGAGTGGAAGTCCAGATCATATTCTACGTCTATATTTAATAGTGGAATTTCATGGCTTTCATGAATAAGCAAAAGTGAAATATTTTACTATGTCCGTGAAATATCCAAATATCATACTCCTACTCAAATTATTATTATAATGATGCTTTTTATAAAGATCAAGTATGAGTAACCTGGAAAAAAAACTTAAGCTGCTTCTAAGGGCGTAACATTTAGAAACAACATATGGTTCTTGTCGTCAAGAATAGGTCCCTTAAATTAGCCAAAGACATTCACAGAAAGATGAGTTGGAGGAAACAGGATCACAGGCAAGAGAAAAGAAATCGTCATCTCTCTTCTCACTGCTCTTCATCTTCTTTGCCTGGCTGAATGTGGTTTTCATTTTCTACCCGATTCTAGATGTAAAACTAAAACAAGTGTTACAAGTCTCATAATGCAAGGTCTATGAATGCATGCACCTTTTCATTTTGCTACTATTTTAAGTGCTACTATTTGTATGCACCTTATCATACAAGCAAATATTACATTCATTCATTTAATCAGCATGCAGAGGCACCTTCTCTGTGCCCAGGTCTGTGTCCTAAAGGGCAACACGGGTTATCTATTCACTGTTATAATCCAGTTCAATGGAGAAGACTGACCTAAACTGGCTCCATAACTCTCAAGTTCTCTACTCTTTTCAGTATACAAAAAAGATCACATTACTAATCTCCCAAAAATTCTTCAGTGGCTTCCCATATCAGTAGCATAAAATCCAGACTGATTCTTCTGTTTCTTACAGTTCTATATGATCATGCATCTGCCTCTTCAGGGTCACCTCTTGCTCCTGTCACCCACTGGCCTTTCTTCAGCCTCTCACATGGATTTGCCTTGCGTTTCCCCATCTTAGAGCTTTACACATCTTCTGTCTAGAGCCTTCACACACATAAACATACACCCATAGCTAGCTGTTTCTCATCATTCTTCAGATTTCATTTAAATATCGCTTCCTAGAGAGACCTTCCTTGAAACCCACGTGTAAAATTAAATCACTTCACAGGCTTTCTCTTTTTAATTATTATTTCCTTCATTGCAATGATGGCAATTTATAATCATATCACTTACACATTTTTACGTATTTCATATATATATTTTTTTGGTTTTTTTCTAATTTTTATTGAAATTAGTTGATTTACAATGTTATGTTAGTTTCAGTATGCAGTAAAGTGATTCTGTTTTATATATGTATATAATATATATATTTACATTCTCTTGCATTATAACTTATTACAAGATATTAACTATATTAGTTAACTGTAGTTCCCTGTGCTAGGTCCTTATTGGTTATCTATTTTATGTTTAGTAGTGTATATATTTTAATCTCAATCTCCTTAACTTATCCCATACATATGCTAATTTATCCCAGTTTTAAGTTTCCAGCAAAACTGGGGAGAGGGTGTGGAGAAAGAGAATTCTCATACACTCTGGGTGGGAATGTAAATTGGTACAACCACTATAGAAAATAGTATGGAGGTACCTCAGAAAATGAAATGTAGAACTACCATATGACCCAGCAATCCTACTCTTGGGCATATATCCAAACAAACTTTCCTTGAAAAAGACACATGCTCCTGTATGTTCATTGCAGCACTATTCACAATAGCTAAGACATGGAAACAACCTAAATGTCCATCAACTGATGAATGGATTAAGAATATGTGGTATATATATACAATGGAATACTACTCAGCCATAAAAAAGGAACAAAATAATGCCATTTGCAGCAACATGGATAGAACTAGAGACTTTCATACTAAGTGAAATAAGTCAGAAAAAGAAAGACAAATACCATATGATATCACTTATATCTGGAAGCTAATATATTGCACAAATGAAACTTTCCACAGAAAAGAAACTCATGGACTTGGAGAATAGACTTGTGGTTACCAAGGGGGGTGGGAAAGAATTGGGATGGACTAGGATGAACAATGAGCTCCTGCTGTATAGCATTGGGAACTACATCTAGTCACTTTTGATGGAACATGATGGAGGATAATGTGAGAAGAAGAATGTATATATGTGTGTGTGACTGGGTCACTTGGCTGTATAGTAGAAAATTAACAGAACACTGTAAACCAGCTATAATGGAAAAAATAAAAACCATTTGGAAAAAAAGTTCAGAGCAAAATTGGGAGGAAGGTACAGAGATTTCCTTTATGTCCCCGTCCCCACACATGCACAGCCTCCCCCATGATCTCCTGTCACCCACGGTGATACATTTGTTATCACTGATGAACCTGCACTGATACATGATGATCACCCCAAGTCCATAGTTTACATTAGGGTTCACTTTTGGTGTTGTACATACTTGTACATTTATCATGGTATGCTTCTCCCACTGGATTATAAATTACATGAGGACAGGGAAAAGAAGTAGTGTAATAATCACTGGACCATAATAGGTTCAATAAATTTTGTTGATAGAATGACTGTTGAATGAATAAACAGTGAAGAAACAGTTGCAGGATAGCATTTACACGAGCACATAACAATATAATACTAATCCTAGATTGCATTTTCTAGGAAAGGCTTGGTCAGAATGGAATAGAATTTGCAGTAAGATCTTTTAGTAGAAGTGAAATAATGTAGATTGGTAGGTCATGTATTTCCAGGAGAATTTTCTTCACTGAATTCAATGAAATGAAAAGAAAAGGAAGATCCTTCATAACCACCATCCTGTTCCTTTTGAATGTATCATGTATGGTGGTAGTCTTGGCTCTGTACAAGGAGCTTCAGATAGTCAGAGGTTATTATATATGAGGAGGAAATGGAAACTTTCCTTCAGTGACTTAAGTGGTATACCAGTTGACTGGAAACTGTAACTCAAGTCTCCTTCTCTCTCATTCCCACCCCACTCCCACTATGAACCCTGAGACTAGCAAATAGTAGACAATTCACAGACATTGATCTATGGCCTTTCTCACTATTTCTTCTTCTTTGAACCTAAAATGACTTCTGGGTATTTGTAACAGGATGTGTTCCTATATAACCAGGAGGAGGAGGAGATAAGTCTTTTTCTTCGAAATTGTGCATATTTTTAAAAACAGTCAGTTGTATTCATTCTATCAAGGAAATCACCTGCTTTAAATCTTGATGTCTTGGGGGAATTGAATACGTTGACTTCAAAACCAATTCTGAATTATACATTCCTCTCTCTAGCGTGTTGGTAAAATTTATAAAAGTAGAAGCATCTGTGTACTTAAAGTTGTTACATTTCATTCAACTAAAAAATTATTTTACAGATCTAACACACTTAAACTATACACAGTCATACAGTATTTTCTCCACATACTAACAAAATTCTGTTTGTCATCGTTAGAAATTTTCTAGTTATCATATTTTAATTCTAAATCTTATAAGTATATAGGTAACAATTATAATACTTTTTAAAAAAATCAGTTGAGTTAACTAAGTTTTTTGCCTCACACAAGGTTAAATTAAGACAGTGAAAAGTTCCTTTGCGTAATCTCTTCAGGACTTTGCATTTAGTTATTTCCAAGGTAGTGTAACTAACTTCTGCTTTTAAAAGAATTGTAGACATAAATTTATTATTTTCCATTTGAAGAACTTTTTGATAAAAATTTAGTTTCTTTACCATTTATTTAAATCTCATTATAGGAGTTCCTGTCGTGGCTCAGTGGAAACGAATCCAACTAGCATCCATGATGATACAGGTTCTATTCCTGGCCTTGCTCAGCAGGTTAAGGATCTGGTGTTGCCATGAGCTGTGGTGTCGGTTGAAGACACAGCTTGGATCTGGCCTTGCTGGGGCTGAAGCATAGGCCAACAGCTACAACTCTGATTATAACCCTAGCCTAGGAACCTCCATATGCTGCAGGTGTGGCCCTAAAAAGACCAAAAAAAAAAAAAAAAAAAAAAACTCATTATAGCAGTGGTCAGAAATTCCAATAACAGCTCTTTCTTGGGATCCCAGTTTTGCATCCAGATTTGTAGGGGTTGATTCACTATGTTTTAAACTAGTTTCCATGTAAGGAATGTGGGGCTCATTCTCTTCACAAATAACTATATAAGCATGCCTCCCTGTATATATGGCATGATTGATGGGAAAAGAAATCACTCATTAACAAATATGTATTAAGAGTCTCCTGTGCGGGAGTTCCCATTGTGGCTCAGCAGAAATGAGCCTGACTATTATCCATGAAGATGCAGGTCCAATCCCTGGCCTCAGTCAGTGGGTTTAGGATCTGGCATTGCTGTGAGCTATGGTGTAGGTCACAGATGCAACTCAGATCCCATGTTGCTGTGGTTGTGGTGTAGGACGGCAGCTGTGGTTGTGGTGTAGAACGGACCCCTAGCCTGGGAACTTCCATATGCCACAGGTGTGGGCCTAAAAAGCAAAAAAAATAAAATAAGATAATAAAATAAAATAATAAAATAGTCTACAGTGTGCCAACTATTTACAGCAGGGCTGGAAGGATCTGAATCAACTAAGAAGGGAAAACAGATGTGAAAACATCATTTCGATGCAGAGTGAGTACAAAGTGGCACAAAGATTTACTTCAGGGAAGTTAGGGAGGTTTTCTAGAAAAAATATTCAACTGGAGTTGGATGTAAAAAGTAAGAATCTGCCTGGAGGTTTAGGGCTGGAGGGTGAGTAGAAAGAAGTCAGAAGGATAGGACAATCCAGGCAAGGGAAACACTGAAATAAATGTACAGAGGCGTCAAACAAGATAGCGCACAAGTTCAGCTTGAATGAAGCCACAAGTTTGAAAGGTAGTTAGGCAACAAATATTTACTGGGTAGTTACTAAATGTCAAGCACTCTAATAAATTTGGGGGATTCCAGAAGTGGATGAGACAGATCCTCAAAAAGATTACAAGTTAGACCAGAAGATCAATATTAAACAAGTTATGTCAAGTGTGTCATGTGCTTCAGTCATGGAGGATGCTCAGATAGAATACCAAGTCTGGAAGAATAATCATTTCGACATACCCACAGCAGTAGTTCCTTCCCCTCGTGTCCGCCCATCTTCGCTTTCTTCCACAAATGCCTCCTTTCCTCCAAATTCAACTGAGCTAGATAGTTTCATTGCCCAAGAAGAACGCTTTGACAGTACAGAGAAAAATGATCTTTGTGGCTTTTCCTGGCTTTGCCTTCAAGGGATAATAATTTAAGTCATGGGAGTGGATGACTGACCTAGAAAGGTCAAAGGGTGTAAAGTGAATGGTGGTGTCTAGCCTGTACCTTTGAGAAGCACACAAAGGAATTTGTCAAAGAGCTGACAGAGAGCTAAGAGTAAAAACTGAGAGAAAGAGAGTAGTCACATTAGGTGGAGAGGTAGGCAAGGCTCAGCTCAAGAAGGATTATGTAACTTACATGAGCTTTGTTCAAAATGGCGCTCCATCAACATTATTCTTGGTCACCCTTTCTCTTCTGCTGAAACTATTTTATTCCTTTTGCCACTCCTTTGTGTACTTTCAGAAACTCTCTTTCTTTCCCCTTTGTTACACACCCTCTGTCTGGAGACAGCCCTTTCCTTACCCTACCTTAGGGGCTCCTGGGACTTTGCAAACTTCAATGTGAATAATGTAGTTACTATTTTTCCTCTCCTTTTTTTTTCCCCTGCTAAACATTTTTTGTTAGTTTAACTGAAGTACAATTTATATACATAAAATCCACTCCAAGTTTAATTCTATACTTCAGTGAAGTAGGGCAGTTGTATAGAGTAACCACAACCACAGTCATGTGAAATATATTAATAAAATTCACCTCATCGGTTTCTTTTACTCTTTTTAACCATGACTACCAGAAAATTTTAAATTACATGCCTTACATTGTAGTTCTATGGGACTGTACAGGTTTTAGACCATTTTTATTTAATTTGTTAACATGATTTAGTTAAAAGCTACCATCTTGCTGTTTGGTTTCTATTTGTTACTTTTCCCTTTTTTTCTCTTTCTATCCGTGCTTTTGAATTAATTTACTATTTCATTATGTATTATTTTATTTATCCATTACTGGATTATCATATTTTTGAAATTCTAGTGGTTTCCCTAGGTTTACAGTGTAGTGTATTTAATGTACATTAATGTACATTGTAGTACATTTTAAATTTGCTACATGCTACCTTTAAATTATGTAATACTTCTTTTATATAGTATAGCAATCTGTAACAAGATACTTCTAATATCTTGTTACAGATTCTTATGTTATTTTTGTCATACATTATACTTTTACATGTGCTGTAATCTCACAATATATTACTTCTATTTTTGCTTTAAAGTCAATTCTTAAAGCAATTTAAAATAAGGAAATGTCTTTTAAATTAACTTCATTTAGTAGGAAAAAAATTGTATTGGGGAAATAACAATTAAAAAATAAAAAATAAATGGGATTTCCCGTCGTGGCTCAGTGGTTAATGAATCCAACTAGGAACCATGAGGTTTCAGGTTCGATGCCTGGCCTTGCTCAGTGGGTTAAGGATCCAGCATTGCTATGAGCTGTGGTGTAGGTTGCAGACGCAGCTCGGATCCCGCATGGCTATTGCTGGGGTGTAGGCTGGTGGCTACAGCTCCGATTAGATCCCTAGCCTGGGAGCTTCCATATGCCACAGGAGTGGCCAAACAAATGGCAATAAATAAATAAATAAATAATAAAAAATTTACTTCATTTTAATTATTTTTGGAACTCCCTATTTCTTTGCATTCATCTTGATTTTTGCATGGTATCATTTTTCTTCTACATGAACATTTTCTTTTAACATTTCTTATAGCACAAGCCTTTTGGTAATTTCATTTGGCTTTCATTTACTATATTTTTCTTTATTTTTGAAAGATATTTTTCTTGGTAAATATTTTAGGTTGACAGTTTTCTCCTTCATTATTTTAAGATGTCAATCCACTATGTTCTGGCTTGCATCATTTCCTCCTTTCTCCCTTTCTTTCTTCCTTTCTTTCTCCCTTTCTTTCTCCCTTTCTTTCTCCCTTTCTTTCTCCCTCCCTTCCTTCCTCATTTTCTTTTTATGGCCACACCTGCAGCATACAGAAGTTCCAGGGCTAGGGGTTGAATTGGAGCTGCAGCAGAAACCTACATCACACCTTCAGTAACACTGGATCCAAGCCACATCTGCGACTTCTGCTGCAGCTTGTGTCAGTGCCAGATCCTTAACCCACTGAGCAAAGCCAGGGATCAAAACCTGGACACTATGTTGCATTCTTAACCTGCTGAGCCACAACAGGAACTCCTCCAGCGCATCATTTCTGATGCAAGATCTGCTTTAATTATCATCTCTATTCCCCTGTATGTAATGTGTATTTTTAATCTCTTGATACCCTTAAAATCATTTCTTTATTTTGAACATGTTGGGTGCAGCAGGTTCACTTTTTGTATACATTGGGATTTTTTTTTTTTTGTATGCTTTGAGATGCTTGGATCTATGTTTGTCTTTAATTTTGACTGTTATATTTTCCAAGATGTATTTTGTACCATTATGCCATTCTCCTCCTTCTATAGTTCCAGTTACACATTTGTTAAACCATTTTTATAATGCCCCACAGCTCTAGATGCTTGATTATGTTTTTTCCACTCTTTTTTTCTCTTTGTGTTTTAGTCTGGATAATTTTTATTCAACTATTTTCAAGTTGCACTGATTATTTCCTGTATCAAGTCAAGAGAGGATCACTTTGAAGGCATTCTTCATCTCTGTTGTTTTTAAAATTTTTCTAGCATTTTATTAGACTCTTTTTTTGTGATTTTTTACCTGTCTGCTTAAATTCCCCTTTTGTTTATGTATGTTGCACACCTTTCCAGGTAGGATCTTTAATTTCATAGTAATTATTTTAAATTCTCTGTATGATTTCTGATCTCTACATCATCTCTGTGTCTGATTTTGTTCATTGCTCTGTCTTTTAAGAGTAGGTTGACTTTTTCTAACCTTTTATGTGTCTGACAATTTTTATTGAATGCTAGACAGTGTATGCAAAACATTGGAAATTGAGATAGATAATATTTATACAGTTGACCCTTGAAAAAGAGGGGGTCAGGGGTGCTAACCCTCCATGCAGTTGAAAATCCATGTATAACTTACAGCTGGCCCTCCATATCTACAGTTCTGCATTCATGGATTTAACTAACTGCAGATTGTGTAATACTGTAGTATTTGCTATTGAAAAAATTCCACATGTGAGTGGAATTCAAGCCTGTACAGTTCAAGCCCATGTGCTTCAAGGGCCAACTATACATGGAAATAGACACACCTCTTCTATATGACCATGAATTTTGGATGTTGAGTCAGTCTAGTCAAACAATGAACCAGGTTTTGGTTTTGTTGTTTCTATGATAACAGTTCTGTACTGTTTTCAATTTCTTCTAGCTTTTCCTTATAGTTAGAGTTGGAGACTCTGCGCTGATTTTTTTTTTTTCAATGTTCCTGAGACAGTCTTAGGTTTCAGGCAACTCTACAATGTGGCAGGCAACTCTACAATGTTGCAACTATGCCACATTGTAGAGCTTTCTCCACAATGTTGCCTTCTCCTCAGTGGTAGTCTACTGTTTTTTATTATTCAGTCTACTGTTTTTTATTATTCCAAGCAGGAAGTTTCTCTGTTGTCCTGGTCTAGCTCAGTCTTAATTATGCTCTGTGTGCCTGGGTTTTTGTGGTAGGGCTTTCTCAGGATCCTATCCCTCTTCCCCATGACAGTGGGTCTTGTTCAGGATTTCCAGATTCTCCTCCCTACTCCTCCATGTACCAGCACTAGGACACTCCTAATGATGTTGATTGATCTAGGATCTGTGCCTAGGACCATTTCCTGCCTCTCCCTTATAAGCAGAGAATATTTTTCTTTTACCCATCCACCAGCCACAGTGCCACTTCACATGTGTCTTGGAAGTATCAGGGTTTGCTGTTTCTACCTCTATGACTTAGGCTCTCGTTTCATAGGAGTAAAGAGTCTAGGAAATGCTTCATGCCTTTTCCACAGCAGCTCTCAATTCTTTTCAGTGATCCTGTACCACTGAAGGAAGCTCTTCCTGGTATGTTTTACTGCCCACAATCTTTCTTGTGAACACCCATTGGAAACCTGTAAATGCTCCCAGGTATCTATACTGTCAGGGTAGCCCGCACTCAGACATTTTATCAATTTCTTAGATTATTAGCTGAATTCTTCTTACATGCTTCTATGGTCCATATTCTGTCTTTCTTATACTATGCCAGAGATGAGCCAATTCTCTCATTCTCTCTCTCCTTGGAGAGGCCTGTCTGGTTTTGGATTTCAGACCACATGTTGCCCTGCAATCTTAGCTCTCTAATGGATATAAGAAGACATAAGGGTTTGTAACTCATTGTTAACAAATTTTTTTTCTCATTGAAACAGCATTTTCCCCTAACTTTCTAGATACTAAGAGAAGGCAGATGTTTTCTACATTATTACAAGATTTTTTTGGAGTGTAGAATGTAGGTTAAAATTTTTTGTTTTCTTTTTGGTTTAATTTATTTAATGAAGTTCCTCCATTATCTTCTAGCCTGCACGGTTGCTGATTAGAAGTCTGCCGTCATTTTTATTTTTATTCCTTTGAAAATAATGTGTCCCTTTATCTCTGAATGCTTTTGAGATATTTACCTTATCACTAATTTTTAGTGTTCATGTTTATGCTGATTGGGGCTTATTGAGATTCCTGGATCTTTGGATGTATAATTTTCATTAGAGATGCAGAAACTGTGGCCATTGTTTTCTAAAATACTTTTTCTGTGTTGTACATTTCTTTCTGGTACTCTAATTATACATGTATTATTAGATTGTTTCGTATTGTCATACAGCTCATTAATCTCATGTTTATTAAATTTCTTTCTTTCTTTCTTTTTTTTGTCTTTTTTATTTTTTTTTTTTAGGGACGAATCTGCGGCATATGGAGGTCCCCAGGCTAGGGGTTTTATCAGAGCTATTGCTGCTGGCTTATGCCAGAGCCACAGCAACGCAGGATCCAAGCCACGTCTGCAACCTACACCACAGCTCACAGCAATGCCGGATCCTTAACCCACTGAGCATGGCCAGGGATCAAACCTGCAACCTCATGGTTCCTAGTTGGATTTGTTTCCACTGCACCACAATGGGAACTCCTAAATTTTTTTCTTTCTCTTTATTTCATTTGGATAATTTCTCTTGCTATGTCATCATGTTCGCTAATCTTTTTTTTTTTCTGCAGTGTATACTATTAATCTCATTCAGTTACTTTTTATTTCAGATCATTTTTTTACATCTAGAAGTTCAACTTTTTTTAACTACATTTCATTTCATCTTCACGTTTATATTTTCTTTACCTTCTTGAACATATATCATATATTCATAATAGCTCATTTACTACCCTTGTCAGCTAATTTCACTATCTTCTCATCTCTGGGTCTTTATCTATTGACTGATTTTTCTCCTGGTTATGGGTTGCATTCTGCTTCTTTGCATGTTTGGAAATGTTTCCTTGGATATAGACAGTATGAATTTCTACATTGTTAGATGCTGAATTTTGTAGTATTCAAATAGTGAACTTTGTTTCTTAGGTTTGCTTTTTTTTTTTTTTTTTTTTGAGGGCTGCACCTGGAGCATATGGAAGTTCCCAGGCTAGGTGTTGAATCAGAGCTACTGTTGCCAGCCTATACCACAGACAGAGAAATGCAGAATCCAAGCCATGTCTGTGACCTACACCACAGCTCACAGCAATGCTGGGCCCTTAACCCGCTGAGCAAGGCCAGGGATTGAACCCACATCCTCATGGATACTGGTTGGGTTCATTACCACTGTGCTGCCATAGGAACCCCTGAACTTTGTTGCTTGGAATCAACTTGATCCTTAGAAATATGCTTTTAAGATTTGTCAAGCAGTATAGGCTGATGTGTTCCCATAACTGAGGCACTATCCCCGTGAGGACTGTACTTAATACCGAACAACCACTTAGGAGGTTGTTTCACTTTGGCCGGTTGGTATACAAACTATTGCTTGCCTGTGTGAGCTTAAGCATTGGTTAGCCTATTCCTTCCTGAGAGTGCTTTTCTTCAGTCCCAGGCAATTCCTTCCATATATAAACAGATCAGTATTCATCCTCAAAACTTCTGGGGAACCCTTAAAAGATCTCTATAGCAGCTGCCCTCCAGCAAAATGCTCCTGTCTCTTCAGCATTTTGCTTCATGCATTCTAGCTACCTTCACCTCTCTGAACTCCAACTTCTGCTCTTCAACTGAGCAGGGCTGCCAAGCTCTCTCTCACTCTTTCCAGGCAGTTAGCTGGGGCAACTAAAGGGCTCACTCTTAGAGATCAATGTCCTGCACTGCCTGTTGTCCAAATGTCTAAAAATTGTTTTGTCAGTTTCTGATTGTTTAAAATGGAAATGAATATACTCTTTTATTATGCCTAGAAGTGGAAGTAGCCAACTTCAAACTTTTAAGGTATAGAGAACACTGTAAAATTTGTGGTTAAGTCCCTCTGACAGGCAAATAAAGTATTAATCGGAGTAAGATGAAGAACCAAATCAGGTTAAAATGCTAATACTCCAAGTAACAGACAGCAAGACTATGAATTTTTGGCAGTAGATATTAGTAGGGTTCAGAAGTGATGGAGATAATAACTATTTAGAGCAATAGGATGTAATGACTGGTTGAGCCTGGGAAAATCAAATGAGATGATGAATACAAAATCATTTTCAAACATCCACTTAAACATTTATTGAATAACTGCTGTGTACCTAGCACTATGGTAGGTTAACAGACTACAAATATCAACAAGACATAGTACCTGTGCTAAGAGGGCTAAGAGACTTATAAATATAACTATAAAACAATATAAGAACCGCCATAATGAAAGTATAAACAAGGTACTCTATGATAGAAATAACAGAGCAAAAAACAGCTGAAGGGAGTCAAGGAACCCTTAAAGAAGAGGTTATATTTGAGACAGTTCTCAAAAAGTATGTGGAAGTTTTTCATGAAGATAAGGAAGGAAAGGACATTCCAGGAAAAGAATAATAAAAACATAGTGATTTCCAGGAACCAAAACAATTTCATGTGAACTGAAGTATAGTTGGATAATTAAAGTATATAAATATCAAAGTATAATATTATTAAAGCAAGATATTATTGCATCTCTAAGGATTGATTCTCTAGATATACACACCATGTGAAATGGGTAGATAACTTTTGGTGATGCCATGGTACTCAAGGTGGTTTCCATTTACATAAAACAAAGAAATCAACATCTATGCCTACTTCCAATCCAGGATACAATAAATGCAGTTACTTTAAATGTCTGCATTCATGTACCAAACAATGTTCAGACAATCCATGAACTTTAAAAGAAATTGAAATAAATACTTGAAATCGCTCTAAGAAGTAAAGTAAATTTTCTATAGCATACATTTTTCAAAGTTCCCTTTGTGTAGGCAAATGCCATTGGCGATCATTGCTACACATGGAAATAGTGTCTTTTCTTGATTTGCCTTGTATCCCTCAGAAACATAGAGAGCATCCTCTTGATATTTCAGTTCTAAGCATTCTGATGTTAACTTTGAACTCGATCTACCTGTTTTCCATGTGGAATTCTCCTCTTCAAGTATGCCTTTTGTTCTCCACTCAAGACACTCTCTTTAATCCTCTCCAGAAAATAAACCTCCAGTCTGTTGCTATGTCGGAGGTTAGCCACCTGCAGTGCAGAGTGGAGAAGGTGCTGAGATGTAACTGCTTCTCAGATTCTCAGCCACGTCTGTTGTCACCCAGTACTTACCTCTTCTATTGGAGGTGCCAGACTCCAATTCTTGTGCCTTCGAGGTGGGAGTGGAGACAGGATTCTGTGTCTTCTTAAATCAGACTGCCTCTTGGCCTATTCCCAATAGTCTCAGCTCTCCTGGGTCTGCTAAGTTAATTGCCATTCATCTTTCTTCTTCCAGCTTCCTATTCTGAGGCTATTGCTTTATTCTCACTCCCTTTGTCCTTGTGGGTTTATACCTTATTTTTAAAAATCCATTTACTATCACTGTGGTGGTCTTAAGGAGAGACCTGAAAACGCATGTGTTCAATACTCCCTCTTTAACTGGAAGTCCTTCATCTTATTCTCTTTTAATATTGTGTCTGTGTTTTTTTAAATAAGGCACATAATAAGGCATAATACATAGATTCACTTATAAACAAAAATCTTCTATCACATTGCTCAATTTCAATTATTTCTTTCTTCTTTTTATAGACAATGCTATGTGATAATTAAGATTGAAGACCACAGCTCTGTTTGGCCTCTGAATGATGGAGTTCCCCAGGGCTCAGGGCTTGGCATTTTCTTCTTTCTGTTTTCATGTGCCCCCAGGTCATCTCAGTGACTCCAGCATTTAACGTTTAGCCTTGACCTCTGCATTCAGCTCCAGAAATACAGGTTCCTATTTGATATCCCCATGTGGATACCTACTAGGTACCTCAAATATAACATCCTGATAAAAATATCTTAATTGCTATCCTCCGCAGACTGCACCTTGCCCAGGCCACCAGTTTTTCAGTCAAAAATTTGTATAAATAGCTGTAGATTCCACAGCCTGAGAATACAACACTAAACCAAAATGAAAATAACGCTGCCACAGAGCTTACATCCTTCACTTTGGAGGGGTGAAGAGAGGAGGAAGAGACAACAGAACATTTTTAAGTGAGTTTATATTTTAAGTGTGTTTATATTTATTTACATTTATTCAGGTTAAGTGCTATTGGAAAAAAACCAAGCTAAGTAAGTAGAAGGGATAGTCTTGTGTATGTGTGTGTTTTCTGTTATCTCTTCTTTCCAGCTTCCAAAATGTTGCCATTAGTGTTTTCTCTTTTGCTCTCTTTGTCTTTGTGAGTTCATGGACTTAAAATACAGCCCTTCATGGCAATTGAGTGGAGTGTGAAGACAGTGCTGAGGGAAATGCCCATGCTCCATCCTCCATCTCCACTTAGAAGAAGAAGAGTGTAAAGGGAATGTCTTTATGAGAAAATGATATTCAAGCAGAAACCTGAAAGCAGTGAGGAAGTAAGCCATGTTGATATCTAAAAAAAGAGCATTCCAGATGGAGGGAGTTGCAAGTGAGAAAGGTCTTAACGTGGGAGTGTGTGTGCTTCATGTGTTCAAGGAACAGCAAGGAGCTGAGTGTTGCTGAAGTGGAGTTGAGAGGTGGGATGGAGATGGAAGACTTGGAAAAGGAAGGTAGAGAGGTGGCAAGGAGCCACATCATTTATTGGAGGCCCTGGGAAGGATTTTGAGTTTTATTCAGAAAGGAATGAGAAGGTCTTGGACAGTTTTAAGCAGACATTATTAAATTATGTTTTAAATAAGTCACTCTGGCTGCTATACAATATCCTGTGGGGAGATGAAGGCAGAAACAGAGACATCAGTTATGACTGTATAGGCAGGAGATGACGATGACTTGAGCTGGGATGGTGGCAATAGATGTGGTGAGAAGTGTGGTAGCATGTTAGATATGCTTTGAAGTAAGAGCGAATAAAATTTTACTGATGGATTGGGCAACAAAAGAATCAAGCATATACCAAGGTTTTTGACTTGCACAGATGGAATTGTAGTGTTATTGGAATGATGAAGGCTGTAGGTGGTACAGATATTTGGGAGGGGGGGCAGGAGCTCAGTTGGACATGTTAAGTTTGAGATAACTGTTAAACAACCAAAGGGCAATGTCAAATGGTTTCTAATATATGCATCTGGGGTTTGAGGAGCAGTCGGTGAAAGATACTAATTAAGGCTCATCAGTATACGAATAGTGCTTAAAGCCACATGACGATTAGATCAACGGTAGAGTGCATGTGGCTAGAAAAATCGAGGAGCTCCAACAACTGAGTTTTGAGGCGTTCCAACACTGACCAGTGTGAGGAGGAGGAAGCCCCCTCTGAAGCGGTGGAGGAAAGAGTGGCCAGTGAGGAAGGAGAAGGAAGAGAGGATGGTCTGAGGACAATGAAGAGTGTTTCAAGAAGAGAGGGATGTACTCTTATTAAGTCTGCTGAAAAGTTCAGCAATGTAAAGTCTTAGAAACGGTCGTTAGGTTCACAGTTTGAAGATCATTGAGGACCTAGACAAGGATAATCTCAGTGGAATGGAGGGAGTGAAAGCTTAATTAGAGTGTTGCAGATGCTGACAGATGACTTGGGGAAAACAGGTGTTACTTGTTGGAGCAGTGCTCACAGTTAGATAAGAAAGAGGATCCAGAAATCCAGTGGAGATGGTGGGCTTAGCTAGAAGACCAGAGGTTCATCTATTGCCATTGGAGGAAAGGCAGAAGGATCAGTCTTAAGTAGGCTGGGAGATGGAGCCACAGGTGCGGAAGCTCACTTTTCATTGAGATAGAAACAAGGTCATGATCAACTGAGAAAATGGAGAATGGAGAGACATTGGAGGTTAAAGGAGAGAGAAGAACTATATAAAATAGTTATCTAGAAGAGAAAGATGGTGAATTACCTAGGAAATTATAGTAGGATTGCATGGTGGGACTAAGGCCCACTTGAAGTTTGAGATCCTAAAGCGAGAGATCAGTCAGCTTGCGCACATGCATTTTTTTCCATCTGGGTGAAGAGTTGACGGAAATTTGTGTTTGACTGGGTTTGAGGTTTTGCCAGGCAAGTTTGATGGAGAGGTGCAAGGGAGCCAAAGGTGTGGCAATGCAGCGATTACACAGTAATGAGCTGTCTCAGCAAATGCACTGGTAATCACGTGGTTGCTGTATTCTAATACACAGGAATCAATTTTGATTCTTCCCTTTATTCATTCCCCACAACCATTCCATCAGCAGGCCCTACTGTTACTACCAATATATATCTGGCATCTATCACTTTTTCTCAATCCCGATGGCCACCACCTTGGCTTAGCCACTCAGCTCCTTCTGGTGCGAGGATCTTGGCTGTCCATCTGGTCTACCTGCCTCAATTCTTACTACCCAGCAGTCTGTCCTCCAGAGCAGCCAGAGTCATCCTCCAACATCTTCATCAGATTATGTAGTCTCTTATTTCAGCTTTTAGTGGCTTCCCACTAGATTCTGTTTTAATCCAAAGGGTGACCACCAAGGCTACTCTGCCTCATTCTCCAATTCCCCCTACCTACTTTCTCTGCCAACCACTCTACTCTAGCGACACCAGCCTCATATCTGGTTCTCAAACATGCACACTCTGTTAGTCTCAGATTGATGAAATTCTTTCTCCTTCTATCTGGACTGCTCTTCCTCTGGCTCTTTAATTGTTCACTTTTACTCACTCTTCATCTCCAATTGTAACTTTCTCAGGGAATACTTCCCTGAGTTTAGGGTTGAGAGCACTTTTACCCAGGAGTTCCTGTTGTGGCTCAGTGGATTAAGGACCCAATATTGTCTCTATGAGGATGCTGGCCTTGCTCAGTGCGTTAAGGATCCAGCATTGCCACAAGCTGTGGCATAGGTCACATGATGCAGCTTGGATCCGGTCCATGTAGTTGCCATCGCTGTGGTGTAGTCTGGCAGCTGCAGCTCCAATTTGATCCCTAGCCTGGGACCTTCCATATGCCCCAGGTGCAGCCATAAAAAGAAAAGAAAGAAAGGGAGAGAGAGAGAAAGCAAGCAAGCAAGCAAGCAAGCACTTTTATTACCTATAAGGTATCGATCACCCCTTTTGTTTTAGAGCCTTACACAATCTGAAGTCATGTTTATACATTTGTTTAACCGTATACCCCAACTAGAATGAGGTCAAGGAATTCTGTCTCTTTCATCCTCCAGCCTAGTCTTGGAACAAGGGTTCTCAAACTTACACATTTCAGAGACTTTACACTCTTAAAAAGCATTCGGGACCCTAAGGAGCCTTAGTGTATGTGAGGTATATCTGTTATTATCTACTACATATCAGAAACCAAAACTGATAAATTTAGGAAATATTTATATATTTCTTTTTTTTTTTTTTTTTTTTTTTTTTGTCTTTTGTCTTTTGTTGTTGTTGTTGCTATTTCTTGAGCCACTCCCCCGGCATATGGAGGTTCCCAGGCTAGGGGTTGAATCGGAGCTGTAGCCACTAGCCTACACCAGAGCCACAGCAACGCTGGATCCGAGCCGCGTCTGCAACCTACACCACAGCTCACGGCAACGCTGGATCGTTAACCCACTGAGCAAGCGCAGGGACCGAACCCGCAACCTCATGGTTCCTAGTCGGATTCGTTAACCACTGCGCCACGATGGGAACTCCTATATTTCTTTATTTAAAAACAGCAATAACAAATTGATTACATGTTAACACAAATAACATTTTTATGAAAAATAACTCTATTTTCTAAAACAGAAAAAATAGAAGAGTGGGGAGTTCCCATCGTGGCGCAGTGGTTAACAAATCCGATTAGGAACCATGAAGTTGCAGGTTCGATCCCTGGCCTTGCTCAGTGGGTTAAGGATCCGGCGTTGCCATGAGCTGTGGTGTAAGTTGCAGATGCAGCTCAGATCCCTCGTTGCTGTGGCTCTGGTGTAGGCCAGTGGCTATAGCTCCAATTAGACCCCTAGCCTGGGAATCTCCATATGCTGTGGGAACGGCTCTAGAAAAGGCAAAAATACACACACACACACACACACACACACACACACACAAAAGAAGAGTGGTACTATTCTTCATTTTTGCAAGTATCTTTAATGTCTGGTTCAATAAAAGACATCTAGATTCTGCATTCAATCTGTTGTGATATGTTGTTTTGGTTGAAATAGATGAAGAAAATCTATCTTTACACTAACATGAGTTGGAAAGGGAAGAATATTTTATAGGCTTTTTCTATGCTTGTGTACAGATTATCTTCAATTTACAATGGGATTATGAACTGATAAACCCATCCTAAATTGAAAATATCTTACATCAGAAATGCATTTACTACATCTAACCTACTGAACATCATTTTTACCCTAGTCTGCCTTAAATTTGTGCAGAACACTTACAGTAATCTACATTTCAGCAAAATCATCTAATACAAAGCCTGTTTTATAATAAAGCTTGACTATCTCGTGGGAGTTCCCATCATGCCTCAGTGGTTAATGAACCTGACTAGGATTCATGAGGATGAGGTGTAGGTTGGTGGATACAGCTCTGATTCAACCCCTAGACTGGGAACTTATATATGCCACAGGTGCAGCCCTAAAAAGACAAAAAAAAAAAAAAAAAGGAAAAGAAAAGCTTGACTATATCATGTAATTTACTGAATGCTGTACTGAAAGTGAATCAGAATGGTTGTTTATCCTGGTGATCATGTGGCTGACTGCCACTGCCCAGCATCACTTGAGAGTATCATGGAGCATCTTGTGTGTTCAGGAAAAAATAAAAATAAAAATTCAAAGTACAATTTCTGCTGAATGTATATCACTTCACACCATTATAAAGTCAAGACATTGTAAGTTGAACCATTATAAGTAGGGGACCATCTGTATACCTTTAAAATAGTTCCTTAAAGGCTAGTTCAAATCTCAAAGCACATCCATTAACTTTTTCACTGTGCATTAAAATTCATTGGTCTATTTTAAAGTTTGAATGGATCATTTGCTTATGCATGATTTTATAACTATATGCATTGGTCCTGTGGTAACTAATGTATGCAGATTTTTCAAATGTTGACACATTTTATTATGCAATATCAAAAAAAATCACATTTGTTCTAATCTCATCAGAAAAGTCAAAGTATTGGGAAGCCATCAAGCTCATGATGGTGGCTAAAAATTCTCCAAATTTAATTTTCATTTGGAATTTTAGTTTTTTATTGGCATCATTACTGCTTCTTTTGAAATGAAATACTCATTTTTCTCATTGATGAGAAAATGTTTACCACATACCCAAGTCAGATAATCATGGTTCGTCAGCCAGTCATTTTTTCCAACTAATAACAATGTTCTATGAAAAAACTAATTTTTTTTTAGGACGATACTGGCAACATATGGAGGTCCTCAGGTTAGGGGTTGAATTGGAGACTATACCACAGCCACAGCAAGGCGAGGATCCGAGCCACGCCTGGGACCTATACCACAGCTCTGGCAACACCAGATCCTTAACCCACTGAGTGAGGCCAGGGATCAAACCTGTGTCCTCTTGGATGCTAATCATATTTGTTTCCTCTGAGCCATGAAAGGAGCTCCTAATATAGCTCTTAAATAACAGCAAAAGTCCTTTCCTCAAAAGGACCATTGCACTTCAGTATGCATACTTTCCATTTTATCACAAAATATTTAAAACACATATTTCAGGATTAGAGTCAGTAGCAAGCCTCAGCAAGGAGATTCTTAATAAGTATAAATGGTGTGGGGTGGGAGTTTTCAGTATGAATGCATGTCATTGAAGAGCACAATGACAGTCGGTACAGTTCAGAGCTACTGCCCTGATTCATGCTAAGATTTCAGCAGTTTTTACCCACTGTTGCTTTTGTACCATCCATGCAAATGTCAACAGAGTGGAAAAAAGCAAATAAATCTCAGAATTGTTATGAATATAATCTTATCTCACAGACCTCTTGAAAGGGACTCTGGAACATAGGGATTCACAGACTGTATATACTAGAACTCATGATAGCCTGCCACATGGGAGGAAGTTTTGATAAAAATTTTGGAACATGAATTGAGGGACTCAGTAATTCGACTATGAGTTCACTATTATTAGTTCAGCAACTCTTTATTCTAAAAATAATTAGGTCTAAGAATGTTTCATCTTTGAGGCATTTTATAAGAGAAAAAATAAGGACTCATTTAATCAAAAGTATATATCAATAACTATCCCTGTGTAGACACTGCACAGATGAAGTTAAACAGACCTTATCTCGAGGAGTTTATAAGCACTATAGGCATAATTGGCATAAATAGGGCGAGTGTTGAATATGTAGATTAAATTGGTTAATAATGCAAATTATGGAGAGATAACTATGTATTAGATGAGATATCATTAATGCCTTAGTCCTTTAAGGAGAAAAGCTTAAACTCTACCAAATGACATTAAAGAAGATCTGAACAAATGGAGGTCACATGCATATGGATGGAGTAACTTGACAGTGTAAAGATGTCAACTATTCCTGAATTACTCTGCAATCCCAATCTAAGTGTCAGTTGTAATGGACAAATAGATGAATGGAAGAGATGTAAGATTAGATAAAAATAATAGCTGTAGTTGTACGTAAAGGGAACTCCTGGAATCAACAAGACCAAAAACCCTAGACAGATGGAAACATATTTAAATAAATAACAAGTACATTATCTCAGTAAGTAGAGAGGAAAATCAACCATAAGATACTAGTTGACACCCATCAACTAGGGAAAAATTGCCCAGAACTATAATGCTAAGTGTTGGTGGGGAAATAAGACTCTCCCACACTTGGATGCTGCCATTTTGGAGAATAATCTGCCAAAGTCCTTGCACATATTCCAATTAGTGTGTTTATCCAATCACACTCCTAAAGGAAAAAGAAAAAGGAGACGCCTTATAAAAAGAGGGGAAAAAAAAAAAAAGCAGGTAAGAGAATATATTTTTCACAACCTTGTGGAAGCAGAGGATTGGAAGCAACCTCTCTGTCCACCACTGGAGGAAGAGGGCTGTGTATGCATGCTCCTGAAGTTGACACTTCAGTGAGTGACAAGGGAGCTCTTAAAAACATAATGCTTGCTGAAAATGGAGGAAAGAGAATGAGATCTTTTTATGTAAATTTAAAATGGATACATGCAGGGAATTCCCGTTGTGGCGCAGTGGAAATGAATCTGACTAGGAACCATGAGGTTGCAGGTTTGATCCCTGGCCTCCTCAGTGAGCTAAGGATCCGGTGTTGCTGTGAGCTGTGGTGTAGGTTGCAAATGTGGCTTGGATCTGGCGTTGCTATGGCTGTGGTGTAGTCTGGAGCTCCGGTTCAACCCCTAGCCTGGAAACTTCATATGCTGTGGGTGTGGCCCTAAAAATGCAAAAAATAAAAATAAAATAATAAAATAAAATGGATATATGCAAAATGATACTGCATATTTCCAAAGATACATTAGTTCCATTAGAGCAGTTACCTCTGAGGGAGGGAGGATGGGAATGAGGAATTTACCAAAGAGTTAGATCCTCCTCTAAAAAAGACAAAACAGTAGAGTTCCGATACTGTGCAGCAGGTTAAGGATCTGGTGTTGCCGCAGCTGTGGCTCAGATTTGATCCTTGGTCTGGGAACTTCCATATGCTGTGGGTGCAACTAAAAAAGAAAAAAAAAAGACAAGAAAAGAAAACTTTATGTACTATAGGATGGTAACAAATTCATATAGTCTAATTTGGACAAGGATAGTTAGAAAAACTTGCTACCTACCAATTTTATCATTAATCAGGAAAATTGGCCAGATAACTGTAAAATTCTGAAAGAAGGTCTCAGTGAAAACTTTTCTAGTTCCTTGATTGCAAGTACATCTGCTCCCTGACCATACTAAATTGATTTGTGTCTATTTTTTTAAAAGTCATCAATGAAGGAGACGCCACATCTTCTTTTAATAGCCTGTTTTTAATATTTAGCAAACAATCCTATCAGAAAATTCTTTCTTATGTCTGTACTATATTTTCACAGTTACTTTATAGTCATTTCCTGGAAGAAGATGGATAGAAGTTGGTCTACACTTTTCTTAGAATAATGCCTTCTGTATTAGGAGGCAATTATTGTCTCCAGACTAATTAATTCCAACTCCTTCTACCTGTCCTCTCGGGTCTTATTTATTCACCGGTTTAATCATATTATTAAACTATTATGAATTTCTCCACTTCACAGCATCCTCAAGGTGAGGAGACATAAAGTGAATGCAATACTAACTCCACAATGACCTAATGTGTGCCTAATAGAGAGACATTCTTTCCAACTATTGCTGCCATGAGTCCTTAAAAATAAAAACTAATGGCTGAGAAATCTCATCAACATTTTTCTTTATGCCTTTTAATTATAACAATCCCTTACGTGCCTCAGTGTTATTGTCTCAAAGCACTGTCTTATTTGATCTCCCAACAACTCAATAATAACAGGAAAGACATGGTGGTTCTCATTGCATAGATGAGGAATGTGAAGTGCAAAGAGGTTAAAGTAACATGCCTGAGCTCCCTGAGCTATGAGGTGTTGGAGGTAGGACTTCTGATTGTAATCATGTAGGAAGGAGGCTTGATTGCCAGTATGTGAGGAGCCTGAATAGGAGGTGGTATAAAGTATGAGAAAGAACATTAATTTGTTGCCAGAGGACTTGGACTGACACTCTACCTCTGCCATTGGCAGCCATGTGACTAGACAGGGCTAATAATAGGGTTGGTGTCAACATTATGGTTAAGGTGTAATGAACTCTATAAACTTTAATTTTTGTTTTCTTTATTCTGATGATTGAATACATCTTACTTTAAGAATCTATTCCAAAATAATTTTCCTTTTCTTTTCTTTGAGAACTTATTCCAGGAGCGGCCTAGTGGTTAAAGATATGATGTTGTCACTGCCATGGCTCGGGTTTCTGCTATGGTGTGGGTTTGTTCCCTGGCCCAGGAACTTCTGCATGCCGTTCATGATGCAAAAAAAAAAAAAAAGAAAAAAAGTTATTCCCAAATAATTTTCCTTTTCTTCTCCACTCCACATTACCAGTTTAATTCTTCTTGAAAATATGTTTCTTTTCTTTTTTTCAATGCTTTGTCTTTTTTAGGGTCGCACTCATGCACATGGAGGTTCCCAGGCTAGGGGCCTAATTGGAGCTACAGCTACTGGCCTACACGACAACCACAGCAACCTCAGATCTGAGCCACGTCTGTGACCTACACCACAGCTCATAGCAATGCTGGATCCTCAACCGACTGAGTGAGGACAGAGATCGAACTGGCAACCTCATGGTTCCTAGTCAGATTCGTTTCTGCTGCACCACGACAGGAACTCAGAAAATATGTTTCTTTTTAATATTATAGGTTGTTTGGTTTTTCTTCCCATTCCACCTGGAGCAACATGTATTTTAGATGCCCCTCTCAAATTTTAGATATTCATTAACAAAATTGGAAAATTAGGAAACACATTTGCTCTGAACTTTTGTCTTTCCTAATAGACTATGGACAAAAAAAAAAAAAAATGAAAGCACTAGATATCTGTTCTGCCTTATATTTGTGGGTTTTGAAGCAGTAAAATATGGAGCAAATGACCACAGGAATTGAGGGGGAATTAATTAACATCATTGTAGTTTTTGCAAGTCCAGTGATTTTTTTAAAGCTTTAAAAGGCAGTGTTGGAGAGCAAAATTTCAGAATGTGTCAATGACCCACTCTTGCAACACTTCGCTGAACATAATTATAGTATGTGTACACTAGATTTTCCCACCTAGAGTGCCACAAAGACTTCACAAAGTGTGAGAAATGTGTAAACTTTATTTTTTGCTACATAGGGGACGTCTAGAAGTGTCTGATTAACACTCATCTTCTAGAAGATGCCCTTTCTTCATGTGCATACTTAACATTGGTCCAGGGCCTCTGTCCCTGTTTCCAGGGTCTCTGTCCCTGTTTCCAGGGTTTCCTTAGATGCAGTGATTCCTGACTTACTTATGATTGGTTGTTCAATGCTTCTTTGGATTCCATAAGCCAGTTTATTTTTTCTTTTGCCTTGATGTGGTAAAACTGATACCACTCTCACCATCCAACTAATACCTGCTACAACTAAGATTTACATGGTCAAGGTGATGTCTGTCAGATGGGTGGCTGAGCTGAGTTGGTCATGTGGAAAAGTGTAGAATGGAAACAAGTGCCTGCTGAAAGTAACATTAAGCTGACAACAGAGAACAAAAATCATCCACTATGAGAAGGTGCAAAAACTTGACCTAGTGAGGATTAAAGAGTACACAGTCAAGGTGTCAGCAACACAGTATTGAAAGAACCACCAAGTGAACTGCCTGAAAACTCTCTGGAAGTTCTCTTGTGGTGCAGCAGGTTAAGGATATGTGTTGTCACTACAGTGGCTTTGGTTACTGCTGAGGCATGGGTTTGATCCCTAGCCCAGGAACTTCCATATGCCATGGACAAGGACAAAAAAATAAAACAAAATTCTGCCTTTATAGACACTGTGAGATTTTTATACAGTTGCCATTGATTGTATAATTATTGCTCACTTTAGCTTTGCTTCAATTCTTTAAGTGTTTCAATCCCTGTAATATTCAAAAATGTGACAGGAACATAGAAGATTTGAGGACTCAAACTGACATACAAAGTAGAAAAGAAAGAAGTTGAAACACTATATTTTCTCAATTCTTTTCTTCATAATTCTAGTCTTCTCTCTTCACATTTAATGTGTTTAGAGTTGGAATATATTTTACAGTGATATTTTCTTAAAAACCCACAGTCATCAGGGGAAGAAAAGAATGAAATTACGCTGTTACTGTCTGCACATGTGCAAACCTGTGTTTAGAAGGAATCTGTTCAACTTGTTATTTACTGTTCAATTTTAAGGTAAATGAGGATCTTGTTTATCTGAAGTGAAAGCCTTTCACTAAAGCATTGAACATTCATCTGTCAAAAGCTCCCAGATGGCTTTTAAGAGAAGTAAATTTTAATTTACAAAAAAACTCTGTGATTTTACTCAAATAGAAAGTGAAGGGAAAACATTGATATTCCTCAATATGCTCATAAATTCTCCTGTCAAGCCTTAAGACCTTAAAGAGGTAAAGGTTTGAGCATGAACTATGAAATGTAGTGGGTCACCAATTCAGACCGCTTAGAAATCAGACATTAGAAGACTTACTCTCTAATTCCGATTAACTGCTGAAAGGGGGAAAAAAAAAATATATGTATATATATGTAAATAAATGTATAAAAGTGATATTATTAGCAAGTTAAAATAAATTGTTTTCACTTGGTATTTTTTTCCCCCTTTAAAAGCTATTATAAAATGGACGAGGTGGCAACTTATAATTGAGGGGTTTATGTATTTTTTTTCTGTGCATCCAACAGATTTCTAGTTGTGACTTGAGTATCTGTTTTTCAAATCATGGATCTAAAAAAAGGGAGGGGTTAAAGTAAATACACCCTGGTTCAATTGAATTGCTTAATAAATCATTTTATTTTATTTATCCTCTAAAACTTCCAGGACATGATTGCTTGATGCACACTGAAGCTTGAAGGTTTTGTAGGTTTCTTGCTAGTGTATTTTTTTTTAATTATCTTTTTTAGAAAAAGTTTGAAAACTTTTCATGAGAGGTTAGCCGGGAAGTTTACTGAAAACAGTTGGTGATGATTAAATGCATTTCATGGCCACTTTAGGAATTTTTTTTAAACTGTCATAGAGATTGGAATTAATTGGGATTGAAATAAGAAGAAATCTCTAATTTTAAAACATTTCAATGACAGGGCTCTGAAAAAATTGAAAACTGTACACTTCAAGGCTGGCAATAACTGGATGGAAGGATCATTGTATAAGGCAAATAGTAAATATGGCTGGTTCTTATATACCCTTGTTTTTCTTCCGATATCAGCGGACCTGACTGAGAAAATTTAAGTGATCATTAGCTCAGTGTTGCACCAGTTTTGAAACTTTTTATTTTAGAATCTCTGACTTGATTGAATTCTATAGCCTATCTAGAATTTGTGGTCTAAGTATACATAACTTTCTTAGATCTTTCATATTTTTGTTTTATGAATAATTGCATCATGGCATGTTCATGTGAATATGCCCTTTTATCTCCTCATGTCAAGATGTTTAATTTTTTTAAGTAATTCAATACTTTTGCTTATCAAGATCCTAGTAAAAAGCGGTGTGGATTTTTGGAGCTTGATACTCATAGATCAGATTCAGTGCCTTTGATCTGTTTAAGTTTCCACAGGGATATCTTAAAATAGTCTCCACATCATGCTAAGATATTCTAACTTGTTGCTATTGCCACCTGTGCCACCAACTGCCCTTCATTGTTCGAGGGAAGCATGACCAGATTTTTATTATCTTTATCATTGTTACTATAATCCACAAGTTATGAGAATACAGTAAAAGCACTTCCTATAATCATATACTGCTTTTAAGATCACAGTTACTGGTAATAGATTTACCTTTATTTTCTGAACTCTGATATTTTATATTAATATCATATAAATGAATGATAATTTCCTTTCAGGGAGAAAAACACTTTACCCAATCTAATGGGTACAATGGGCAAATTTAAATAATGATTTAAATGAATAACTTTAGAAACAATATATATATATGAAAGATGCATTTTCATTTACTAAGAGAGTCTTATTTTTTAAAATAAATATTCACTCATTATTATAAAATTTAAAAATACATGTGGATCTTACCACAAAAAGAGAAGAAGTGAGAGACTTGGTAGAAAAACGCAAAATATCTAGCTCTATTTATTATATTGGATAATTGGAAAGTAAGATATATCCTCAAATATTCAGTATTCAGTAAAATGCTTCAGTGATAAAAGGAAACACTCTCCTCTTGAAATATATTTTCTTTTGGTAAATTACTGAACTGCTTTTTTGATATACACTGAATTCTTGAGGAAATCAAAATGAGAAACTGCCAAAGGGAAAATTATAATCACATACTGCTTTTAAGATTACAGTTACTGGTAATAGATTTACCTTCATTTTCTGAACTATGTTGACTATGAAACATGACGTGAAAAATAAAAATAAGGGGAGTATCCATTGTGGCACAGTGGAAACTAATACAACTAGGAACTGTGAGGATGTGGGCTCAATCCCTGATCTCGCTCAGTGGGTTAAGGATCTGGCATTGCTGTGAGCTGTGGTGAAGGTCTCAGACATGGCTCAGATCTGGCGTTACTGTGGCTGCAGTGTAGGCCAGCAGCTACAGCTCCAATTTGATCCCTAGCCTGGGAACCTCCACGTGCCCTAAAATAAAACAAAACAAAACAAAACCCCCCCAAAAAATAAATAAATAAATAAAAAATATGAATGGGTGATGCAATTTTTTTTAAGTTTAACTTCATCGTCACCATTCTTTGCACCAGAGAAACATCCCTAGGTGTCAAAAACGAAACTAAATGGAACTTAGATCAAAACATGGTATTAAATAAACATTATTCAAAAATAAGGAACTGGACTTTCTCATAAACATATGCTGTTTTGGAGGTTCTAGTTTGTTAGAAATGATATAAAAATAATAACACTTTCCCCTGTAAAAGTCAAGATAAAGTGAATGATCCTAGAATGATTAAAATGGCTAGTCTACATTCTGAGACCTAGTGTTGCTTTACAAAAAAGGTAAGCAGCAAGAAAATGGTTTGGTGTGAGAAAGAATGATATGATTTTTAAGTCTTTGAAGTCTTGATAGATAATGCAATCAAGCTTATCCATCTGGATTCATGGTTTAGCATGGCATTGGTAAACTAACCTCATTGCTTTCATTTGAAAAGTTGATCATGTGGATGGGCAATGTTTTTTTTTTTCTTTCTTTTTTAATGTAAGTTTCCTAGAAATATATATATATATATATATATATATATATATATATATATATATTCATATTTCCCTTTATATGCGGTCTTTTTAAGGCCGAAACCACAGCATTTAGAAATTCCCAGGCCAGGGGTCAAATGGGTGCTGCAGTTGCCGACCTACGCCACAGCCACAGCAACACAGGACCCAAGCCGTGTCTGTGACCTACACCACAGCTCACAGCAACACTGGATCCTTAACCCACTGAGCAAGGGCAGGGATTGAACCCACATCCTCATGGATACTAGTTAGATTCCTTTCCACTGTGCCACAACGGCAACTCCCTATAGTAGTTTTAAAATGGGTCTGATGTTCTTTTGTTCTGCTTTAGTGTAGGACTCTTATTTTAAAAACTCTGTGTGTCAAATATAATATATGAATGATCATGTACAGCACATATGAGCAAATATCTGCATACCATTTCAAGGTGATCACAGACTCCAAAGCTCTTGATTCCAGTACAAGTATGCTATGTCACGTATGCTAAGAACTTGCTGTGAGCACAGCCTTTCCTCTGTCACTAAAGTCTCTATAACTTCTAGTATGTGATACTCTCACCTTCCAGTAGGCATAATGCTTGCTGGAGGACAGAACAGGAAAGAAGAAGAGCTTTGACTGCCAGTAGTAAACTACAGAAAGGTGCACACCAGCACACAAAAGGAGTGAACAAGCCTTAAATATCACTGACAGCCCTGAAGAAATCATACCTCAATTTGTCTAATGCTCAAAGTTTAGCTCTTGCTTTTGTGGTAGATTTGATAGATAAATATATGCTTTACATAAGTAATTGTAGAATAATTTATATTTTCTTCTTTTAAATGGTTAAAAAAATCTCTTTATGACATTCCAACTAACTAACCCTAGTGGCAAAAAAAAAAAAAAAAAAAAAAAAAAAAAAGACACAAAAGAGAATATGGCTGGTTTCCAAGCTTTTCTGCAAAGAATAGTGCAGTGATGAAGAAGAATTAGGCACAGCAGTTAAATATCTTGCTTAGATTTTTTTCACAATTAGAGAATGCATTCATCATATAAAGTCTTACTGTCAAATTGATCCCGTAGCTTACACTTAAGACCTTTTATGAAGCTGATGGGTGAAAATTATATGACTCAAGCACCAAGATGAATACAAAAGTGAAAAGCTTTCCCCCCTTGGGGAAAAGTCACATTTTTTACAGTGTCAAAATTTTAAAATATACTTAAAAAGTAAGCAAAAAGTAAGAGAGATAAGTTAGTCAAATTTGGGTGAGATAAATATTTTAAAATTTGAAGAATGGATATCTGCTTTCAGCCAAGATGAAATAGTGGGGACTAGATTTACTTCCCTGACTGAAACCAATTCAAGACTGAATAAAATATGAATCACTGGTTTTTAGGACATTGGACTTCAGGACATGACTGATAGCAATTCTAAGAAACAGAAAACAAATGATTTGAACAACAAGATTGTCTCTGTTTATTGCTTATAAACAGTTTCTAGATTGTGCACAGATTGGAAGAATTCAGGTGGAGACTGAGCAGTCTCTCTGAGCTCAGGAAGCGCAGTTGGAGGCTAGGGAGGCCAAGGCTGCCAGAGTTTGCAGGGCACAGAGGAGAGAACTGTATAAACAGAGATATCCTACACAAACTAACAGTGCTCACTCAAGAAGAAATAGGTCATTTTCATGGTTATCTAGCAAAGAGATTGAATTTTTACAGAGAAAACTCCAAGTCCACATGGCTGTATTGGTGAATTCTTCCCAAATGTTTAAAAAAGATAACAATCTTACAAAAGCACTGTGAGAAAATTGAAAAGGAAAAAAATATTTCCCAACTCATTCTGTAAGACCAGTTTTACTCAGATATGAAAACCAGACCAAGTTTTACAGGAAGAAAACTACAGACTAGTATTTTTCATAAACATAGATGCAAAAATTCTTAACAAAATTTTAGTAATTTGAATCAAAATCTAGGTTCCAAGTGAGTTGTTTTCCTCAGGAATGCAAGGTTGGTTTAACATTTGAAAATTTATCAATGTAATTCATCATATTAGCGGACTGAAAAGGAAAACCACATAATCATCTCAGCTGGTTGACAAAAACAGTGAACAAAATCCACATCCATTTTTGATTAAAACAAAACAAAACAAAACAAAACTCCCCAAAAACTACGGAAAAAGGAAACTTGTCAATCTGATAAAGGGCATATTTTCATAAATATGAAAAGCCATAGATAACATCAGATTTACTGGTGAGAGATTGAATGCTTTTCTCCTAATGTCAGCAACAAGGCAAGTATGTCTGTTCTCACCATCTCTATTCAACGTTTCATTGGAGGCTAGGGCAAGGAAAAGAAATAAAAGGTATGACAATTAGAAAGAAAGTAAAACTGCCTTTATTCATAAGCAACATGATTTTTCCATCAGGGAAATTTTACGGAATCACATAAATCCTTTTAGAACTACTTAAGAGATGGAAGCTCCCATCGAAGCTCAGTGGTAACAAACCCAACTCGTATCCATGAGGATGCAATCTCTATCCCTGGCCTCATCCCACATTGTTGTGGCTGTGGAGTAGGCTGCAGCTCCAATTTGATCCCTAGCCAGAGAACTTCCATATGCCCCAGGTGTGGCACTAAAAAAAAAAAAAAAAAAAAAAAAAGAACTACTAGAGCTTAGTGAGTTTGAAGCATATGAGATCATTATACAAAATTCAATCATTTTTGTGTATACTAACAATGAAAAAATTTTAAATTGAAAGACAATTTTGACAAAGAAGCAAAGGCAATTCAGTGGAGAAAGGATTGTCTATTCAACAAATGATACTAGAAAATTTGTATCAACATCTCACATCACATATAAAAATTAACTCAAAGTGGGTCATAATAATTAATAGAAACCTACAACTATAAAACTTCTAGAAGGAACATGCTAGAAAGTCTTGGGTTAGGTAAGGATTTTGTAGATATGATTGCAAAAGCATGGTTCATGAAAGAAAAAAATGATAAATTGGACTTTATCAGAATTCAAAATTGTTCTTCAAAAGATGCTGTTAAAAGAATGAAGACACAAGCCACAAACTGGGAAAAAATATTTGCAAGTAACCATAACATATACATGATAAAAAATTTCTATCTTGGTATTTTTAAAACAGGCCTCAGGTCTCATTTTACAAAAAAATAACAAAATTTTTTAAATGGTTAAAAGATCTCAATAGACCCTCCGCCAAAAAAGACATAAGGATAGAAAATAAGTACATGAAATGAAGCTCAACATCATTAATCTTTAGGGAAGTGCAAATTAAAACAAGATACCATTCCATGCCTTCAAAAGGCTAAAATTAAAAATGATGACCAGGAGTTCCCATCATGGCACGGTGGAAACAAATCTGAGTAGGAACCATGAGGTTGCCAGTTTGATCCCTGGCCTCACTCAGTGGGTTAAGCATCTAGCGTTACTGTGGCTGTGGTGTAGGCCAGCAGCTACAGCTCTGATTAGACCCCTAGCCTGGGAACCTCCATCTACCATGGGTGCAGCCCTAAAAGGCAAAAATAAATAAATTAATTAAATAAATAAATAATACAAATAAAAATAAAACCCATACCAAGTTTTAGTGAGGATGTGAAGCAACTGAAACTCTCATACACTGCTTGAGGGAATGTAAAATGACACAACTACTTTTGAAAATAGTTTGGATGTTTCCTATTAAGTTACACATGTAGCTCTCATATGAGCCATTTCACTCCTAGGTATTTATTCAAGAGAGAAGCAATTGTATGTCTTTATAACAGCTTGTACACAAATGTTTATGGAAACTTTTTGTTGTAATACTCTGAGCTATAAACAACCCAAATGCCTATCAACTGATATACAGATACACAAATTGTGAAATATACATACACTGGATTTCAGCAACAAAAAGGAATAAACTGTTGATAAATGCAACAACATGGATCAATTTCAAAATAGTTATGTTGAATGTAAGTAACAAGACAAAAATGGGTACATACTGTATGATTCCATTCATGGATAATTCTAGAAAATTCTGACTAATCTACAATGATGGGAAGCAACTTGGTAGTTACCTGAGGACATGTAGGGTATGGAAGGGAAAGAGAGAGGGGGAGTACAAAGGGACATGAATCTTTTTTTTTTTTTTTTTGTCTTTTTTGTTGTTGTTGTTGTTGTTGTTGTTGTTATTGTTGCTATTTCTTGGGCCACTCCCGCGGCATATGGAGGTTCCCAGGCTAGGGGTTGAATCGGAGCTGTAGCCACCGGCCTACGCCAGAGCCACAGCAACGCAGGATCCAAGCCGCGTCTGCAACCTACACCACAGCTCACAGCAACACCGGATCATTAACCCACTGAGCAAGGGCAGGGACCGAACCCGCAACCTCATGGTTCCTAGTCGGATTCGTTAACCACTGCGCCACGACGGGAACTCCGGGACATGAATCTTTTTGGAGTGGCATTTATGTATGTCAAAACTTAATAAATTATATTTTAAATACTAAATTTTAAATATGTGCAATTTGTTTTAAATTGTACCTTAATAAAATGTTTTTAAAAACTCAGACTGAAAATTGAACTCGAGTTCATTGCTAAATCATGGAAACCTAGAGAACAGGTCAATTTATGAAAGTATGTAAGATTATCCATCAAACTGTTATAATGAAATCTATGAGAATAAAAAATTTTGATTTTGGATATATGAAGTATATTCAATAGAACTATTAAGACTATTTAGAGTGAAAGTGAGGAAACTTTCAAACTGACAGTATACCAATTAGACTATATATGTATAGTCTAACTGGTATATGTTATATATACTATATTTATTATATTTATAGACATATAACACTATATATTATATTTATAAATATATCACACTATATTTATAGATATAAAATATATACACAAATATACACATCCATATAGACACACACACATTTTATATTTAGTCATTTCTATTGGAATGCTTCATTTTATAAGCACAAGACTCCACTTTTAGAAACTCTTTGTTACTACTGGTGTGGAGAGAAAAAAGGAATCATTTGCTACATCTTATCACATTACTAATGGCCTAGCTACAGCAGTTCCTTTTATCCAGTACATCAAGTCTGACTATAATAAATTACAAAGCATACTAAAATGCAAAAAAACCCACAATTTTAAGAGACAGAGCAAGCATCAGACAAAACAGGGCAGAGATGTTATCAGACCAGAATTTCAAACAAATATGATTAGTGTGCTAAGGGTTGTAATGGAAAAAGTAGACAGAAAGCAAAAACGGATAGGCAGGAGTTGCCATTGCGGATCAGTGGAAATGAGTCCAACTAATATCCATGAGGATGTAGGTTCAATCCCTGGTCTCACTCAGTGGGCCAGGCATCTGGCCTTGCCCTGGCTGCAGTGTAGGCTGTTAGATGCAGCTCCAGTTCAACCCCTAGCCTGGGAACTTCCATATGCTGCAGGTGTGGCCCTGTAAAGCAAAAAAAAAAAAAAAAAAAAGAAAGAAAGAAAGAAAAAGAAAAACAGGTGGGCAGGGTGGACAGAGAGATAGAAATTCAGTTCTAAGAAAGACCCAAAAAGAAGTAGCAGAGATTTTAAAAATCCACTATAACAGAAATAAAGAATGGCTTTGATGGGCTTAGTGGTAGACTGGATATGGCTGAGGAAAGAATCTCTGAGCTTGAGGGTATATCCATAGAAATCTCCAAAACTGAAAAGCAAAGAGAACAAAGACTGAGAAAAACATACTAGAACATTTAAGGACTGTGGGACAACCAAAAAAAAGTGTGATATATGTGGAATGAGAATACCAGAAGGAGAAGAAAGAGAGAATGGAACATAATATATTTGAAATAGTAATGACTGAGAATTTTCCCAAATTAATGGCAGACACCAAACCACAGATTCAAGAATCTGAGAGAACACCAAGTAGGAAAAAAACAAACAAACAAACCCCTCTATAGTTAGGTATATCATTTTGAATCTACACAAAATTAAAGATAAAGAAAAGATGAAGCAAGAAGTCAGAGGGAAAAAGCACCTAATCTATAGAAGTTAAAGGACTACAGCTACATCTGACTTCTCCTCAGAAACCAAGCAAGTGAAATATTTAATGTATTAAGATGAGAAACAATCCATTGACCTAGAATTCTGTATCCTGTGAAGTTATCCTTCAAAAATGAAAGAGAAATAAAGACAAATTTATATTGAGGGTATTTATTGCCAGTAGACCTGCCTTTTTCACACTAATAAATAAGTGAAATGAATGACAATAACAGTACAAGGCACAAGTACAAGGAACTGGGATTTTTTTTTTATTATAAGGTATTCACTCTGCCCATGAAATGGTATAGTGTTATTTGAGAGTGGACTTGGATTAGCTGAATTTGTATATTGCAAACTCTAGGAAAACCACTAAAAAAAGTAAAAAAAAAAAAAAAGATGTTTAATTGATTTGTATAAAGAAAGGGGAGAGATGGAATTATATAAAATACTCACTTAGAACCATAAAAGGCAGAAAAAGAGTAGAAGATGAAAATTAGGAACAAAGAACAAGGGCAACAAATAAGAGACAGCAAAAAATACGGTAGATATTCACCCAATTATATTAACAATCACTTTGAATGTCAGTAGTCTAAATGCACCAGTTAAAAGACCAAGATAGAGTAGATCAAGAAATGAGACACAACTATATATTGTACACAAGAAATCCTCTTTCAATATAAAGACACATATAAATTAAAAATAAATGGATTAATTAAAAGAAAACATGACGGAGTTCCCATTGCGGCACAGTGGGTTATGAACCCAACTGGTATCCATGAGGATGCAGGTTTTATCCCTGGCCTCCCTCAGTGGGTTAAGGATCCAGAGTTGCTGTGAACTGTGGTGTATGTCACAGACATGGCTCAGATCCTATGTTGCTGTGGCTGTGGTGTAGGCTGGCAGCTACAGCTCCAATTTGACCCCTAGCCTAGGAATTTCCATATGTTGTGGATGCAGCTCCAAAAAGCAAGAAGCCAAGAAAGCAAGCAAGCAAGAAAGAAAGAAGAAAGAGAAAATAGGATGGAGTTCTCTGGTGGCCTAGCAGTTAAGGATGTGGCATTGTCACTACTGTGGCATAGATTCAATCCCTGACCTGGGAACTTCCACATACTGTTGACGCAGTCAGAAAAGAAAAGAAAACAGGGGTAGCTGCATTAATTTTAAACAGAGCAGACTTCAAAGCATGGAAAGTTATCAGAGATGAAGATGGGCATTACATAATGATAAAGGAGTCAATTCTCCAAAAACCATAACAATCCTTAATGTGTATTTACCTAACAGCATAGTGAAATGACATGAGGCAAAACTGAGAGAACTTCAAGAAGAAATAGATAAATCCACTATCATAGTTGCAGATTTCAACACCCCTCTATCATAAATGGATAAATTACCAGGCAGAAAATCAGAAGGATGTAGTTAAACTCAACACCACCAACAATCAACAGGGTATAATCAACATCTATAGACTCCTCCATCCAACAAAAATAGAGCACACACTCTTCTCAAGTGCACATGAAACATTCACCAAAATAGTTCACATTTTGAGCCATAAAACATACCTTAATTTAAAACAATATAAGTCAAACAATGTCTGTTCTCAGACCGCAATGGAATTAAATTAGAAATCAGTAACCTAAATATAACTGTAAATTCCCAACAAATGTGGTGATTAAGCAACACATTACTAAATAACATGAGTCAAAGAGGAAATCTCAAGAGTAAAAATATTTTGAACTAAATGAAAATGAAAACACATAAAATTAAAACCTGTGAGATACAGTGAAAATAGTGCTTAGAGGGAAATTCATAAAATTGAATACATGTATAGAAAATAAAAATGAGCAAAAACATTTTCCACCTTAGAAAACTAGAAAAAGAAGAAGAAAATAAACCCAAAGTAAGCATAAGAAAATAATTAATAAGAATTAGAGCAGAAATCAAAGAAACTGAAAACTGGAGTTCAGTAGAGAAAATCAGCAAAATCAAAAGCTGGTTCTTTGAAAAATGATGGTAAAATCGATAAGCTTTTAATCAGACCAACAAGAAAAAATGATAGGATATAAATTACTAATACAAGAAATTGAAGAGGGAACATCACTATAGATCCTATAGACATTGAAAGGATAACAGAGGAATACTATGAGCAACTCTATGCCCAAACTAGATGAAGAGTTGACAAACTGGATGAAATGGACCAAACCCTTGAAAGGCAGTTTACCAAAACTCATACAAGAAGAAATAGACAATCATAATAGGCCTATATCTAGTAAAGAAATTGAATCCATAATTAGTAGCACTACAGAGCAGAAAACGACAGGCCTAGCTGGCATCACTTGTGAATGCTAACAAACATTTAAGGAAGAAATTATACCAATGCTCTACAATCTCTTTCTCAGAATAGAAAATGAGAAAATACTTCCTAACTTAAAATATGAGGCCAGCATTATCCTAATACCAAAACCAAAGATGCATCAAGAAAAGGAGAAACTAGTATGTTTAATGAACATAAGTGGAAAGATCTTCAACAAAATATTGTTTCCTATATACCAAAAATGAACAAGTGTAATTTGAGATTAAAAACACAGTAACATTTCTTTTTGTTTTTCATGGCTGCACCTGCGGCATATGGAAGTTCATGGGCCAGGGATTGAATCTGAGTTGCTGCTGTGACCTATGCTGTAGCTGCAACTATGCCAGATCCTTTAACCCACTTCATCAGGCTGGGAATTGAACCTGCACCTCTACAGTGATCTGAGCTGCTGCAGTTGAATTCTTAAGCCACTGCAGAATAACAGGAATTCCATGATACCATTTCTATGGCATCCAAAGACCACAAAACATGTAGGTACATATTAACAAAATATGTACTTGATCTATATGAGGAAAACTGCAAAACTCTGATTAAAAAAAATCAAAGAACTGAGGAAATGGAGAGATAGCCCACGTTTATGGATAGCAGGATTCAATATTGTCAAGTTGTAAATTCTTCCCAATCTGACCTATAGATTCAAGGCAATCCCATCTGAAATCCCAAGCAGTTATTTGCGAATATTGACAAACTGATTCTAAAGTTTATACGAAGAGGCAAAAACCCAGGATAGCCAATGCAATGATGAAGAACAAGAACAAAGTTGAAAAGGTGACACTACCTACCTTCAAAACTTACCATAATGCTACAGTAATGGTATTGACAGATTGATAAGGGGCAAATAGATCAAAGGAACAGAATGGAGAGTCCAGAACAGCCCTCCAACTCCCATAGACATAGTCAACTAATCTTTGGCAAAGTATAAAAAGCAATACAGTGGAGCAAAGATAGTTTTTTCAACAAATATTACTGGAACAACTGAACATTTACATGCAAAAAGTTGAATCTAGACACACACCTACATCCTTTACAAAATTATCTCAAGACGGATCGAAGGCCTAAATGTAAATCTTAAAACTATAAAACTCTTAGACGATAGCATGGGAGGAAATCTGGATAATTCTGAGTATGGTGCTGACTTTTTAGATACAATATCAAAGGCATGATTTATGAAAGAAATAATTGATAAGCTGGACTTCTTTACAGTTACGATATGTTTGATCTGTGAAAGACAATGTTAAGAGAATGAAAAGACAAGCCACAGGCTGGGAGAAAATATTTGCAAAACACATATCTGATAAAGGATTGTCACCCAAAATATACAAAGAATAGTTAAAACTCAGTAAAAAACCAAATGGCCCAATTAAAAAATGGCCAAAGACCGTAACACACACCTCACCAAAGAAGATATGCAGATGACAGATGAACATATGAAAAAATGCTCAATGTCATAAGTCATTGGATAAAGGCAAATTAAAACGAGATACCACTGTAAATCTGTTAATATGGGAACATTCCAGAACACTAGCGACACCAAATGAGGAGAAACAGGAACTCTCATTCATTGATATTGAAAATGCAGAATGGTACAGCCACTTTAGAAGATAGTCTGAAGATTTCTTACAAAACTAAACATACTCTTATTACATGATTCCGCAATTGCACTCAAAATTAACCAAGAAATTTGAAGACATATTTCCACACAAAATTATGGACACAATTGTTTGTAGTAGCTTTATTCATAATTGTCAAAACTTGGAATTAACCAAGATGTCCTTCAGTAAGTAAATAAATAAACGAAATGTGGTAAATTTGTTAATGGAATATTTTTCAGTGTTTAAAAAAAAGATATCAAGCCATGAAAAGACTGGAGGAACCTCAAGTGCACATTTTACTATGTGGAAAGAAGCCAGTCTATAAAGGCTACATACTGCATGATTTTGACCATATGATGTTCTAGGAAAGGTGAAACTATGGAGACAGTAAAGAGATCAGTGGTTGCCAGGGCTTGGGGGTAGTGGGGTAAGTGACTGTTCCAGATTAGAAGAGAATTGAGAGTTACATCACATAAGTGCAATGTGAGAAATCTGATTGGACTCTGTATCCAAAAAAGATGGAGGATGGAAGGAAGCAAGGAAGGATGGAAGGAAGAAAGGAAAAAAGAAAGGAAGGAAGGAAGGGTGAGCTATAAAGGAGTTTTTTTTGGGACAATTGGAAGAATTTTGGATATGTATTAAATATTAGATTATAGTGTTAATATTAAATTTCCAAATTGTGGTTAGTACCCCCTAATTAGATGCCCTTGCTCTTGGGAGATACAATCTAAAGAATTCAGGGCTTAACAGTGCAAATAAAGTACGTGCTGGTTCTGGAATCCTAAATTTTGTTGAATAAGTTTATGTCCATCCAACTCATTTTCCTCCTGACTCTATAATACTATATCCCTTTTCAATTTTCAAAGATATTAATATTTTTGATTGATTTTCTGGTGGCCAACTTTCTATATCTTTATGCCATTTTAATGATCTTTCTCTAGATGGTTTCCAGCCTTGTGTCTCCCTTAAGGTGTGGTGACTACAACCACAAAATATTTCTAATGCTGATGTATGCTACTGTGGGATGATGATTTCTATTTCCAATATTCTTCCTGCATCACATTAGGTTTTGGTACGAAAACTTTTTTTGGACAATGTTTAGGGGGAATAACCTAAAGTGATGATAGATCCCTTCTCTAGTAGTTCATCTCAGGATCCTGCCATGTGATATCCTTGGCTTGGCCCTTTTCTCCCCGTAAAAGCTTGCTATCAACTGAAAATTAGTCCATTTTAATGTGTATCGGTAGGTCCCATCACACTTTATTAAGTAAGCTTGACTGGCTGCAGTGTTGACTCTGGGGACAGCCACCACGAGGTTCTGCTCTTCAGAAACTTACAAAATTCTTCCTCTCCTACTCCTCATTTCCTCTTATTGATGTTATTTGTACATGTGCCGTAGGTCTCAGGTAGATACCTATTCATGCACCTAAGTGTGTTTTGGGAAGAAGGGCAAATAAGAGTGTGAGTCCCATTAAGAGTGCAAACTGGAATGTAGTAGAAAGAACATGAGCTTTAGAACAAGACCAAGGTCCCCCCTGAATCCCAGCTCTGACCAGTTGAACCAGGGAACCTTTGTGGGCATCTATGGCCTTTCAGGCTTTCAGGCTGGTTGCAAAGTATTACGCTTAAAGTAGGTCCTCAGGAGTTCCATTGTGGCTCGGCAGTTAACGAACATGACTAGCATCCATGAGGATGTGGATTCAATCCCTGGCCTCACTCAGTGGGTCAAGGATCCAGCGTTGCCATGAACTGTGGTGTAGGTTGCAGACAAGGCTTAGATCCCATGTTGCTGTGGCTGTGGTGTAGGCCAGCAGCTGTAGCTCCTATTTGACCCCTAGCCTGGGAACCTCCATATGCCGCAGGTGAGGCCCTGGAAAAGGCAAAAAGACAAAACAAACAAACAAACAAACAAACAAAAACCACACAAAAAACCCCCAACATATTAATGGCACAAGAGTCAGGGCTCTGGAAGCAACCTTTCTGGGTGAAATCCCTGACTTTACCAATAATTAGCTACAAGACTCAGGACCAGTTTCTTTTCAACTCTCTGCCTCAGTCCCATCTCTTGAGAGTGGTAAGATAAAACAGTATTTTCCTTGTGAGGACTAAATGAGATAGTTTTTTTTAATACTTAACAAATTGTACCTAATAGCTGTTAGCTTTTTTAGAAACAGTATTATGTCATTCAATAATAGTAGCTCAGTATTACTTACTGTGAGCTACCTCACAGTAGCTCAGTTAGTTCAGTGAAATTGCTTCTGATATTATTTGTGGTAAAATGATGATAAGTGAGACAAAATAATTTGCCCCAGGACACTCAGTAAAAAGCAGAATCAGGACCTGATTCTTAATACATCTATGATAGTAACTACTCAGATTTCTCTTTATTTTTCTCCAAGCCAATTTTATGAGAATTGTTTAAGTAGTCTGATAAAGGAACTTGTCAAAAGTTCCAGGCTGGTTGCAAAGAGTAGGTAGCATAACACATTGAAAGTTTCAATATAAATTTCCTCTCTAAATCTCCTTAGTTATGCTTATTTATCCCCTCAAACAACTCTAATGAAACCAACAAACATCATTTCTAGTGCAGAAATCATGTTGACTCCTACACACTAAATTATTCTCTTTTCGCTATGCAGCTATCCTAGCCTCTGACCAGTAACCTCAGAAAGACTGTGAGGCTGACTGAAATTTGAAAAGGAAGGTATGAGTTTGGACAAATCATTTAACCTCTTTGAAGAGGGATTTGAATTAGACAAATTCTAGGATTTTTCCAGCTCTAAAATTCTGCAGTCCTACACATGGCATTGCCATAATTATGTGTAGTAACACAGACCCTCTTTTCCATTTGCTATAGGGGCCCTGCTGATGCACTATTCTATTCATTTGATATCTTATTTATATGTATGTTTGCTTTCCCGCTGATTCTTTAGGGCACAGGGTATAAGATGGATACATAAGAAAAGGGTATTCAAAAGAATAAATTTAAGCGGCAAGGGGGAGAAAGGGTTTTTGCTTTTTTTTTGTTTTGTTTTGTTTTGTTTTTTGTCTTTTTGCCATTTCTTGGGCCGCTCCTGCAGCATATGGAGGTTCCCAGGCTAGGGGTCTAATCGGAGCTATAGCTACCAGCCTACACCAGAGGCACAGCAACTTGGGATCCGAGCCGTGTCTGCAACCTACACCACAGCTCACAGCAATGCCGGATTGTTAACCCACTGAGCAAGGCCAGGGATGGAACCTGCAACCTCATGGTTCCCAGTCAGATTCGTTAACCACTGTGCCATGACGGGAACTCCAGAAAGGGATTTTGTCTCATTCATTTTAGGTTAGGCCTTCTTTTTTTGGTCATTATTTTGGTATTCTGTGACCTTCTCAGTGACCATTACATCCCTTCATTTTATATTCAAATAATACTGTAATAAAGGCTCTGAAAGAGCTGACTGATATCCAAATGTCACATGAAGAGTTCCCATCATGGCTTAGCGGAAACAACTAGCAGAAATCTGACTAGTGTCCATGAGGACGCAGGTTCGATCCCTGGCCTTGCTCAGTGGGTTAAGGATCCGGCATTGCCGTGGGCTGTGGTAGAGGTCACAGATGTGGCTTGAATCCTGTGTTGTTGTGGCTATGGTGTAGGCCAGTGGCTACAGCTCTGACTCAACCCCTAGCCTGGGAACCTCCATATGCCATGGGATGAAGATTCCAGAAAGAAGGACCAGCATGTGCAAAAAAATGGGAAGAATGACATCTTTGGAAAACGATTTTCATATAGGTGTTTAGAGTGCTTCTGGTCCAGTGGGTAAAGGTGAGTTTGGGCAAGAAGGAGGAGGGGTACAGAATCAGAGGGATTTCACATCTTACTAAGGATTGTCCAGGAATTCATGAAGCATCATTATGTGGTTTAAACAGTTGAGCAGTATGATCTGATTTCTTAACAGTTTACATTTCCAATCATAAGAGAACTTCTTAGAAAGGGTGCCAAATGACCCTATCCAGCCTATCAATTTCCAGGGTTTAATACACGGTCTAGAGTATGGGTCGATACTCTACAAACACATGAGGTAGTAAATAAATAAATGAATTAGTCAGTGAGAGAATTAAGCTAGTTAAATTTGCTTCTGGACTACATACCAAATTATTTATAGTGCTAATGATGAGATTTTAAAGCAAGAAAGGAAGTGGCCAGAGGATAGATTGCATAGAGTTGACCACAGGTGGATAATTATGAATCCCGGGAATCTGGTACCTGAGGGATCGTATTGCTATTTTTCCTCACTTTTTTGGAAGTTTGATATTTTTCCCACAATAAAGAGGTTTGAAGTATTCCCAAGTTGAAACTTGATTTCTAGACTCCAAATTTTAATGTGTTGAAGCATAAGTATCCTAGTTAATAATTAAATATGTAAAGAATAATAATATATGTCCTTAAAAAAAAAAAACTAGAAGGAGAAGACAAACACTGAACCCTATATAAATTTTTGGAGCCAATGCAATTCTTGACTCTAGGTTTGTAATTTTTCATTCCAACTTTGGCTAGAGATCTTGATTCAAACCTCTCCATAGTTTATATACTGTAGAACTGAAATTAACCTGCTAGAAAATAGTTGTTAAATTTTTTTAAAATATGGAAACCAGGAATTTCCTGGCGGCTTAGTGGGTTAAGGACCTGGTATTGGCACTACTATGGCTCTAGTTACTGCTGTGGTGCAGGTTCGATCCCTGATCCAGAAACTTCCACATGCTGTCAGAGTGGCCAAAAATTATGGAAATCAGATGCTCATTTTCAAAAAGTTTTTCCAAAAAATGCTTTCACAATAATCCATAATACACTCAATTATTTCACAGTTTTAAATTGTTATTTTGTAGTTACTAGAAATAACTTAGTAGAATTTATTCCTGCCGATATTGAAACAACATATCTTATACTAAAAGCAACTAGGTTAAGACACACAACCTGGCTATAAGTGCATCATTGTTTCTATTTCAGGAATGTGAATTCTTTGTAGTTAAAATATGAGTGGTATATGTAGCCATTGATTCATATCTTGTGCAGTCCATTCAAGAAATTGTTATTGCTGCTAAAGAAGATCAGGATTTGATAATTGATAATTTCTGGAGACTGGCCAGAAACCTTTGCTTTCCAGGTGTAGCCCTCAGAGGGGGTTGAGGCTGCTTCGGATTAGCTCTCATCTCTACCACAGCCTTTAGCAAACAGAGCATCTTCGTGTGTTGGACTAAAGTACACACTGAGACTCAAACTGCAAGTCCGTGTTTAAATGATGCTTCTTCATCTGATGCACAGAATGCTGCAGTGAGGGTACCATGGTGGTAGGACTGGCACATGGAGATATCAAAGGTAGACTTTGGGTCCTTATGTCAACTCAAAATATTTTGCCTAGGAAAAAGAAAGTTCCAGTGGGAACTTTGTGACAAGTTCTTAATTATTTTCCTTTTTAATGTTTAAAAATAAATGTCTATTAAAATATTCTCTTAGTATTAAAAGGAAAAAGAAGAGGCCACATGAGAAACTGGCTGATTGAAAGGGGAAATGACCTTCGAAATTATTATCCTAATAAAAGAATGCGGTGTTAACAGGCATTAGGGGAAAATATCTTATTATTGTGCCATGGAAATTTGCCATGCTGTATTCATCAAAGATTTCTTTTCATATACATATATGTGTATGTGTATATATATATATGTGTGTGTGTGTGTGTGTGTGTGTATATATATATATATATATGTTTTTTTTAAGGCATGATGGGAGCTGGCTCTGAAAATGAAGTGATTTTCCATCCTAACTATTTCAAAGAAGAGAAGTTAAGCAGTATTGGCCAGAGAGTGGTTTGAGTCAATGTAAGTCCTCTTCAGACACTATTAGATTGGAAACTGTACAAACGGGAGTCTGAAAGATGCATTAATCACTCCAAAAATATTGTTTTAAAAAATCAGTAATTCCTCTAACTCAGAAAATCTAATGTCACATTTACCTAGACTTTGGCAAAAATGTTGAAATAGGAAAAATTTAGTAACACCGAATGGTATATATATATATATATATATTTCACAAACAGAAAATGCTTCCTGCTTGGCACTTCATTTCTTTCCTTATGGAAAAATAGAGAAAGGAGGGAAGACTGTGTTTTTTTTTCCTCCTTTCACACCAGTTGTGCAAAGTGTTTCTCTAGTCTTTTGTAAAATAACCAGGGGGCTGAAAATAAGAGATGTGGAAGATTTTCATGTGTGACAGTTTCAACTACAAGCAGTAAAGAATAGATTCATCTTTATTATTTTTAGAGCTCTTAGGATATATCCAAATTAATTATATATTTTAATTCCCATATTTGGTTTACCATTAGAACTACATTTTCAGAGATGGGAGGGAAGGGAGATTTTATAGAGCCACTGAAAAACCTGAAAAGATGGGAAGTCAGGGAAAGATGGAACTCATAGAAATATACTTACCAAAACCCCTAAAACACTGAATGACCAAACAAGTATAAAATGTAACACGTGCAAACCAGAGAGGTGAGGATGGCAAGACAAAAAAATCAACATATTTTTTCCTTCTCATGTGATACCACTTACTCAGTATTCTTAAGAAAGATGTTCCTTAATGATATTCAGTGCCACCACTTCTGATAACTGTTGAGAGGAAATAACACATATGTTCTTACCAGGAGATTCCATTTAAAGGCTGTATTAGTTTTTCTATAAATCATTGTGAGTGGTATTAAAAAATCCACTATAACCACTTCACTTGTACCTTTATTTGTATGTGTTTAAATGTAAGCATGAAAACTTTGAATGCAATGGGGTTTGTAGATGTAATCTCAAAATCAAATTCTAAGGTTTTCTTTTTTTTTCTGAAATTTTGAACACACACATCTCAGTTGAAAGAGCTACTTGGAATCAGTATTATTTCAAATTTTAGAACTATATAACAGAACTCATTCTTTGTTTGGGCTACTTAGGTAATCATCATCTCAACAAATAGGTACGGTTAACCCATTAAAGAGAACAAAGACATAGAGGCATAAGTCAAGGGGATCTTGGCCAAGTATATGTACATGGAGAAAAATGAAGGCAATGTGTAAACAAGGCGACATAATGAGACTTGACTTTCTATAGGAATTCAGAAAATGGAAACACCATTTTTAATTACAAAGTCAGTTTAAATCTAAATTGGCTTCACTCTCAATTCTGAGTTGGAGCTTACTTCTACAAGTCTTATACTCATATATTTGAATCTCAAGGCAGACTTGTGGACACTCTGGCTGTCAGATCTTATTATTATTATTTTTTTCTTTTAAGGGCCACAGCCACGGAAACACCAGATCAGAGTCACATCAGATACTGGTTGATTTCTTAACCCGCTGAGCCGCAATGGGAATTCTAGTCAGATTGTATTTTTTATTTTTTATTTATTAGTATTATTATTATTGTCCTTTCAGGGCTGCACACGCAGCATATGGAAGTTCCCAGGCTAGGGGTCAAATCAGAGCTGCAGCTGCCAGCCTACACCACAGCCACAGCAACATGGAATCTGAGCCGTGTCTGTGAACTACACCACAGCTCACGGCAACACCTGATCCTTAACCCACTGAACGAGGCCAGGGATCAAAACCCAAGCCCTCATGGATATCAGTCGAGTTTGTTAACAGTTGAGCCACCACAGGAACTCTAGATTGTATTTTTTCAACTACCATCTCCTTCTTCACCAACAGGGTCTGCTTTGGTGTCCTTGATTCTGAGTACTTTCATTATGTAGAAGTTCCTCCCTAACTTGTCAGATAATCTTCTTCCTTTCTATGAATGAAATAATTTTTCTTCTCAGATGTTCTCAAAGTTTATGAATTCAGGTACATGGGCAGGCAAGTGAGGACATACCTACCGTCCTCAAACTCCATCTTAAAAACACATTGCTAAGTTTACTTGATTTAACACGTCACCATGAGCAACTCTGGAAGCTTCTGCATCACTTCTCTCCAGTCTGCTTTCTTTACTTCCATTGTTCTCTGTTCAGTCCAGCCTCCTCTCAGTTCATCAGACATCATCACATAACAGAACATGCCTACGGACTTCTTTAAGTTTCCTGCCATTTGCAACAGCCTTCTCTACTTCATCCACTGTGTTGCTCCAAATCTTGGGGGGAATATTTTCTAAAATTGTTTTTCTCCTTTAATCTTTGCAATTGTACTGTTAACTCATGGAGTGATGTGTAAATCTATTTCTTCAATGAAGATATGTATTTCTTATTATGCAAACTAAGATGACATAAAAAATGTGAGCTACTGGTATAATTTAATTTGGAGGAAAAAAAAGAGTTGAGTGGTGGATTATTAATAACATCTAAATAACAGAGATTATACAATTGTGGATAATCTTTGATACAGATTAAAAGGAACTGTGCTCTAAGTAAAAGAGTTTTCTCAGTTAGATATAAGAGAGGCAATACAAACTGTTAAATAATGAGTAGGCTTACTATAGCTAGTTTTCTATCTGTAGCAGCCAAATAGTACTTCTGCTTATGTGGTTCAAATCTGATATATATTCAAGCTTTGTGAAGGAAGAGGAGTGGGAGTGTTGAGAGGGAAAAAGGAGTGTGGTGTGTAAAAACCACACATTTTTGACAACTGCATTTTGTTGTTAGGGCAGATGAGGATTAAAAAATAAGGTATTTTTTGAAGAAGAGTGTTTTCTACTTTTCCATTTGCTTAAAAAAAAAAGTCTAACATCACACACAGAAGTTTTAACATATAATTTAAAAAGCTGGAAATGCAAAGATTTTTTTTTGAGCTATGTATTTTTTCATCATTCTAGTGGAGGCACACTAAATTCATAAATGTGATTGAATCTTTTAATTTATAAATCATCCCATCTTGTTCCAGAAAGAACTTGAATGGCAGCACTTGATTATTTCATTAGAAGAGTGACTTATCACAATCAAGACAAACTTTCTGTTAAATGTTTATCTTGTTTCATGTGCTGCCAAGTGAAGTGATGAATTTTACAGGAACTTTTACATTTTATGAAGTTTGTGTTCTCATAGAGACTGTATTCTATAAAAACAGTAGCTGTTAGCTTTCCAAACGTCTACTGTTTTTTGTTAGCCATCTTATAAAAAAGCCAAGAAAATCTTTTTTCAAATTGACATTTTATTTTTGAGGTCCATGAAAAAGTTAAAAATAAACAAATAGAAAGGGATATAGAGCGAATCTGCACTATACTTCTATGCAAAAGATATAAGCTAAGAATACCATTAACTAAAGTAAAGGACTTCAGGTAAGATGTTCTTCATATTTGATATGTGCAGGCTTTCTGTGTACATATACATAATAAATGACTCAATAAACCCTATAGTTAATTAATGATGTCAGATTCTAGAAATGTATGTTTAAATAAATTAAAATGTTAAAAAGGAGTATTTGTTACGTTTGAAGAACTTAGTAAAATTTGATTTTACATTTATGGTTAAAAACAAGTAGTCTATTTGGTTTAAGAAAAGTTTTAATTTTTAGCAGTTAACCCATATTTTCTTATAATAGACTGTTATAAATTAGTTCAAAGGCAGGGTTACAATAATCTTCAAATTAGGTCTTTGAAAAAGAGACTATGAACATTGTCAGAGATTAGTCAAAGTGACAGGACCCTCGTATTTAGAAAATTTAGAAGGGAAAGGTTCCTTAAATTTTTTTTTAGGAGCTAAGTACTAGTAGCATACTTAGGAAAAGCTTCTAAATGACGAGCATACATGAGATATTCATACTAGCTTTCCATGTTTACATAACACTCACAAGATATATATGGAAAACTTTACCCAGGGTAATTTTATATTCCATGTCATAATTTGGTTTTTTTCCTTAGCAAGGATAAAACATGTATTAGTAAGAATCAGACTGATACAAACATTTTAAAACCACGAGATTGTAACTATAATTTTTAGTTCCTAAAATGTTTATTTGAAGAACATCATGATGTAAAAAAAAAATCACAATTATTTGAAGAATATACTTCTTTAGAAGTTAAGATAAAATAGAAAGCATCGGTTGTAGAAATAGAATTGCAAAAATGCTTATTAAATGTCTGTCTTTTCAAACCTAATCATCTAGAAGGAAGCTGCTTTACTATAATAGTTAAAATGGAATTAATGTCTTTAAAAATGTAAATATTTTCAGTTCTTGAAGGATAGCCATTTCTACAAATAACAGTGACTCTGATAACTAGGCTGCAGTAGGAAGAGTCATGGTAACTTCTCTCTCCTTTTTATTTGGGTAAGATTGTTATAAAAGGCAATTTTTACATCTTATTATTCCAAAGAGGTTTAGGTGTTTTTCCTCTGTCTCATGTGTTCGGTGATTTCTGGCTGTTTGGGTACAAGGCATCACAGGGTGCAGTCTTGCAGTGCAGCCCAAGGCAGTTACAGCAAGTATTTCCCACTAGGAATGTAAGGAGCTAGGAGGGTACAAGGGTTGAGGAAGCAATCTAGAAAACCACAATGCAGCTTGTCGGTCCTGTCCCCACAAATTACCTTTTTAGACCAGATCCATAAAATGCAGTTTGTTATTTAAAATTTTTAAGGAGAATCTTTTGTTAAATGTTAACAAAAGAACGACAATCCTAATTCCCTTTAAAACGCAGTCCTTAAAAAAAAAATCAACTCTCAAGTCTTCTTGAAAAGTGCTTAAATCATCTGGAGATAAATATCACTTGGTGTCCTTGTTTTCTAACAAATGGCTTTTTCCATTGTTTCCATTAATTTCACCCATATTCGTTTTTAAAAAAACAAGGCCCTTATCCTCATCAGCAAAACACAGATGTATGATTTAGCATATAAAACCGGTAATTACATACTCATTTACAAAAGATTAATTTTTTTCTCTTTTTGTCAGTTTTCAAGAAGTCTTCCCGTGATTAACTGTAAACAGGAATGGTTTACACCTCAAATTAGAAGCCATTAATTAGCATGACGAAGTATACACAGATACACAGATAATTTAAATTATTTAATCACTAATCACTTTGGCTAAAGTGTAGTATACTCTCTCATTATCCTTCGGTAGGTTATTGATCTGTCACTATATTCCCTCCCGATCAGTTAGAGACAAATATTAGCGTTCTTTCCTTTCTCTCAGGTTTACACTATTCCTTCTCGTAAACACTTAAGAAAGCTTTAAGGTTCTTTAATCCCAAATCCCTAATTAGCCATTACTAGCCTTTTTGTAACGAAGGGGAAAAAAAAAAAGAGTATCTGAAGTACAGACTACGAGTTCGCTTTGCCAATATAACAATAAAAAACACCACACATTTAAAAAATGTACGGTTAAGGCAATGGCAGTAATAAAAGATATATGCAGAGGTGGCTTCAGCAAATAACGGGCTTGGAAACGCAAGGGCTCAACAAAAAGCCCCTGAACCTCTCCTGCAATATACAGCTCTCCGTTAAATTACACAACACTTTGCCTAGGCTGCAGAAATAACAGGACAAGACTTACACAGATGCCAATCCGCAGCATTTATACACATGCACATGGCCAAGAGACAGAAACCAAACACTATCATTCAACTCGGGCAGGGTGGCGCGATCCCGAGTTTGCCCAGCGTGAGAGTGCTCTATGCGTGTGTGTCTGTGCGCGCGCGTGAGAGTGAGACCCATCCTCGGGGCATTTCCCCTCTCTGGGCAGTTTTGCTTCATTTGTTTCCTATTTCTGCTACATAGAAACTAACTTCCATCTCAGCCTCAGCCAGCGCCACTGAATAGAGCCTGTGCTGCGGCGCCGTGTGCGTCAGATCCCTCCGCAGAGCCGTCGCCGACCCCCCTCCCTCCCGCGATCGGCCTCCACAGAGAAAGCGCCTTGCAGCCAACCGGCGGCTTCGGCTCCGACATCTTCGACTGGAAATAAATAAATAAATAGCACCTCCGGCCGGGAAGCAGCGGGCGGGGGGCTCGCCGCGCCGGGTGCGGGGCGCCGTGGGCGCGGGGTCGGAGGCACTCCTTTTTTTCAGCGCCGGGGGGCGGGGGCGCGGGCAGGACCGGGCTGAGCCCGGGGCCGCGAAGGCGGCGGACTCTTTTCTGCGGCGGAGGGATCCGCGGCGGAGGCGGCGGCGGCTGGAGCCGCTGCCTGAGAGTTGTTGTTTCCTCCTCCTCCTCCTCCGCCTCCGCCGCCGTAGCTTGAATGGTGGAGCCCAGGCTCGGCTCGTGAACACACAGTGACAGCTATAGGGCAGGCGGCGGCACCATCCCCGCTTCCCCTCGGCGGCGGGGTGTCCCGCCGGCGGCCCCGAAGTGACCCATAAACATGTCTTGTGAGAGGAAAGGCCTCTCGGAGCTGCGATCGGGTAAGTCGGGGGGCTGCCGGGGCCGCTGGCACCGGGCGATTCCGCCCGCGGGCCCCCGCCCCCCGCCGCCCGGCCGCTCAGCCTGTGTCTCCGGTCCCTCTCTCCCGCGCAGAGCTCTACTTCCTCATCGCCCGGTTCCTGGAAGATGGACCCTGTCAGCAGGCGGCTCAGGTACGGCGGCGCGCGGGGCGGGCCGGGCGGGCGCTCGCCGCTCGCGGGCGTGGGGGAGGGCGGCGGCGGCGGCGGCGGGGCCGGGCCCGGGGCGCGGGGCTCAGCTCTCCCCGCTTTGTTGTTGCAGGTGCTGATCCGCGAGGTGGCCGAGAAGGAGGTAAGGGCGGCGGCGGCCCGCGCGTCCCGCCGCTGCGCGGCCGCCAGCGGGCCGCTGCGCCGCCGCCGCCGCCGGGGCGCGGGGCGCGGGGCTCGGGGTCCCCGGCGGGGCGGGGGGCAGGCGGGGGAGGGGCGCGGGCGGGCCGGGGCCGGGGGCCGGGCTCACGGGGTGCCCTCTCCCCGCAGCTGCTGCCCCGGCGCACCGACTGGACCGGGAAGGAGCATCCCAGGACCTACCAGAATCTGGTGAGACATTCGCGTCGCGGAGCAAAGAAACTTTTCCCCGAGTCGAATAAAAATTGAATTTCCCGCAATTTTTTACGGAGACAAAAACTTGGCCTCGGAACCTGCAAGCTCCCAAGGCCAGGGGGAGGGTTGGGAGGCAGGCGCGGGGGCCGCGGGGGGCAGTGGCCGGGGGGACCCGCACCCCGGGGCCGCAGGGGCTGCCGACAATTTATTTGTGATATTTTGTTAATGTGCTAGAAATAAAGATACGTCATGAGTGTTGTGCAGTGCAAGGCCGGAGGAGGAGGGGCCGGCGCGCGCGGCCGTGCGGGCGCGGGGGCGCGCGCGGCGGCGGCGGCGGCGCGAGCGGCGCGAGCGGCGCGAGCGGGGAGGGCGCGCTTTGCACGCCTGCTCGCTCTGCTCGCGCGGGCGGCTCGGCTTTCTCCTGCCCCACACAATGGCTGGTGACTAACTGCTCCGAAGTGGCATTAGCATTTCACAAGCCGGCGGTGCCGCCACCGCGGAACCGGGTCGAGACGCTGGGGGTTTTTTGTTTTTGTTTTTTCCTCCCATTTCTTTCGCCTTCCTTACGAACCGATCTGGGTTTTTTTGTTGGAGAGGTTCGGATGTACGATGCCGGCTGGCCAGCGGCGCTTGCATTTCCCCGAGCGCTTTCTCAGAAGGGACCCCCGAAAACCAGGAGTTTAAGGAGCTTTTTTTTTTTTCTTTCTTTCCAATCCGGCTGTTTCTCGTGTTAGGCCTCCTCGTTAAATTAAAAGCTATTTTTGGAGGCCACTGAAGATCAGTTCTGATTTTTGTTCCTATGTTTACTGTGGAATGGAAATTGGCAAATAAAAGTGCTGCAGTTTCCATCGGGGAGTATTTTGTTAGCAGCTTGGGAAACCTATTTCTTACTTCTGTGGGTTTTCGAAGTGAATATTTTAGTAATTTCTAAAAATCGCTTGTTAAAAGCGGACCTATCACGTAAGGATTGTGAATAGAACAGTGGATATTTGTTTTCGGGAGGTATGTTTTCGGTATTGTTTTCTCCTAAACTGATATAGGTTGTATGTATGTGTGTGTGTTGGGAAATTAAAAGCAGTTACTGGGGCAGATCAAACCTTTGAAATCTAGGCAGTGCATTGATTTTCTGAGATATATTTGCACCTGATGTTTTGAAATAGTTATAATGTTACTTTATGAGGGTTTCTGAAAGGATTAGGAAGTTTCAGCTAGTTTAGAATTGAATGTGTTCTGTGAGATGAAGGGATGACATGATTTTTGGTGGCTTTTGTTTCATTTGTGTATAGAACATCTAACCTCTGTATCCAAATGTGTTAGGATTTAATAATTGGCTGTTGCTAAGTGTTCATAGCTATTGAAGTTAGCGAGGGTACTTAGGTTTAGTTATTTTAAGGGAGACTTAACCCATACATTCGTTTCCATTCTGTTAGCTTTCCTAGTATTTAGTGATTTAGGCTTGTTTCTTGGCTAAAATGGAGTTTGAAGCAAACTCCAAGATTCAGTAACTACAGAATTTAATTTTTACCTTTGTAAATATTTGACAGAAGTCTTAAGTGGATTTCCATGTTTTTCGTGTTACTTTAAAAATTGTCATAAAGATTATAATGTTCCATTTTAAAGAATAAGGCAGACAGAATTCATCTTTGCATTTATTTTTACCAAAGTCATTTTTACATTTCATAAAAACCCACAAACCCGAAGTCAGTGAGGATTGCTGTATTTTTTAACGTGAAGACTATTGGTCATGTTACATTCATATTTTTAAGATGAGGCTGTCAATGGTATTTGGCCCAGTTATGGGGATGTTTAATCCCTGTAAGAGTATCATTTTATTTTCCAGTGAAAACAAGGTTACCAATGTTTTTCAACTTTTTCTGAGCGAGTTTCTCATCTCTCAGATGTTAATAAAAAGAATTTGTATTCCTAGTCTCTTCTTTATCAGACTTTAGGCATAGTAAGTGGTATTTTTATAAGTGTGTTATTTGTCAAAACCCACCTATTTTGCGTGGAAGTGGTTTTTCTTTGAGTACTTTCAAACCTTTTTCCAGAACAGAAATGTTGGCACCCTCATGAGACAGTTAAGAATTCTCAGATGACTTTGGAGTTCTCTAGCTCCTTTTCTCATTTCATTCATTCAGTGTCACTATATCAGCTGGATCCAAGGCATCATTTGAAGTAGTTTCATATTGATCACACTATATAGTTTCAGTGGGAGGTATATGATTTAACTTTGATTTTTTGATTGACATTTAGTCAGCTTCGAAAACATTTTGGAACACCAGGTGTTTGAGCACTTTTTTATTTCTTAGTAGGATCTTGAAGTTTTATGGTGGGCTAGGTGAGCTTTGCAAAATCCCTTGTACATTGTTCTCTATTGTCTTAATTATTAAAACTGAAAAAAAGTTTTGCTTTGTGTCTATCAAATTGAATAGATTTGAAGTTTATTTTTGTTGAGTGAAGCCAAATAGCTATCCTTGGTGGTTTCAGTAGGGTTTGCTTCTACTTGGAAGTTTGTTGCTGCGTTAACTGATAAAGCGGGTAATATTATAAATGGGAGAATTTGTATGTCAAATTGAAATTTCTAGCAGAATTTGTTATAGCTTTTTGGCATGGGATGTAATATCTATACTTGTGGGCTTAAAAATAGACAAAGATCACCAACTGCAGTCAGGCTGTAGATAAAAATTACAGTGACTGAGTCTTGATCAAGCAGAAGGTAAAGTTTTAAGAACAGTTTAAAATTAAAAGTTTACAGATTAAAAAAATTAAATTCATGCGTTTATTTCAAGTGTCTTTGGTGTTATAAAACAGGATTATGATTTTTACCATCTACCTTAATATTTAAAACTTTTTTTTGTTTTTGCCTTTCAGGGCCTTACCTGCAACATATGAAAATTCCTAGGCTAGACGGTCAAATCTGAGCTGTAGCTGCCGGCCTACACCGCAGCCACAAAAACGCCAGATCTGAGCTGCCTCTGCAACCTACACCACAGCTCCTTGTAATAACAAATCCTTAACCCACTGAGAGAGGCCAGGAATCGAACCTGCATCCTCACAGATACTAGTCTGGTTCCTTAACCGATGAGCCACATTGGGAACTTCAGTATAATTCTTTATTTATTTTATTTTTTGTAGTGGTTTTTGCTTATTTAAAAAATGATTCCATGTTATTAGAAATCTTTCTATTCAAGGGAAAGAATGGATCTTGGTGTAGCCCTGCCAACAGCCTGCAGGTTAACCTCTGGCAAGTCAGGAATTTCTCTGGGCCGCTCTTATCTCATTCTCATAAAGTAAATGAATTGAAATTTTTCTAATGTGAAAATCTCATTTTTAACTAGAAGTAGTGTATTGTCTCTAAGAGCTCAACTTTTTCATTTTGGAATTTGATTATCCAAAACACATAAAAGTCTGTCTAGAGAAATCATGCAGATTAGGAAATTGTATAAATGCTTTTTATAGTGCCATTCTTAGGTTGCAGTATCAGTTTTCTTAAATTATTGGTGGTCTTAAATTGAGAGATGAATAGGAAACCATGCATAGGATTTACTTAAGTATATGTCTTAGGTATGCATTTATTTGGAATATGCTGATTAATGTGAAAGATAAGGTATAAAACTTAGGACACCAGTTTTAGGGGAAAAAAATAGATAACATTAAATATTTTTGAATCAGGGATTTACATTCTATATTAAAGATAAGGTGGTACTATCAAAACTTAACCAGTACAGTTTTGGAGGGGGTTGGTATATAATGAAGTAAATATGTGTAGTAGACTTATCATTTCCTTTTTTAATAGAGTACCAATGAAATAGTAAGCTTTTCTTGGTAGTCTCCAAACAGGGTATAATGTTGTAATTATTGTACTGTGAGGGGAATAGTACATGTCGAAGGGCCGAAGTGGGGAAGTCTTCATCCTCTCTTAGACATACAGTTCATCTGTTACTTACACGAATATTTTTAAAAGTTTGCAGCATTAACAAATTTTTTTAAGTAAATGCTTTGTTAGTTTTTTACTACTCTTGAATCATTGTAAAGTGGCACGAATATAAAGGGGGCGTTGGATTATCCCCTTCCCAACCACACAGTGGTGTTTTACGATTGGTAATGAGGCAGAAAAGTACTGTTGGAGTCTGTTTCCCACTGTGTATAATGGGTTAATGTTAGCTCCTCCTTCATAAGATTTTGTGAGTGATACTGGTAAAAATCAAGTACTATGTAAGGGTTTGTGTTTGCTATTATCAGAACTTTAGTAGGAGTAGTAGTAAAAGGTTGTTCCAATAATTGCTGCATGATGAAAAAAATTTAAGAAAATATTTTAGGAACAAGTATGCATAACTTTCTGAATTTAGTAGTTGCAATATAAAATTGGCTGCTTTAAAACTTCGGAAGATACTATTATAGAGTTACTTTGTAGATTCAAGGGTTAAATAAGCCTAAGATATAAGGAAAAAAAGTATGGTAAATATAAAAAAAAATCATTTTTAAAGCATTGTGGGTAGCTATCTAGAAAAATTTTGTTAAGTCTGTACAGTGATTCTAACTATGACCATATTTGTGAAACAGTTAACATTAGGAAATGTTTCGGTTGTTGAAATATGCAGAATTGATTAGCAGATATATGAAGCTCTTTCTTTTAGTAATGGTCAGATGGCATTTAGGATTATCTGAAGGGTGTTTGTTTTTTCTGTACAGAGATTTTTGCAATTTAAGATCATAGTAGTTTGTATTCTTTTTGGAAATTGTCAGATGTTTTGTAAATCTGGCTTAAAGATATGTATGTTTTAAGCAGAGTTTATTAAAGATCTTTTTGAATTTATTCCTAAGTGAGTATTAGGTTAAATAAATCCTATGAACGACATTTTTTAGTTCATACAGAATTTGCTTTTCAGACCACAAGTTTTTGTTTCTTTTATCTAGAAACTTTTCTCGCCTACTGCAGCCATTCTTCATTTTCCTAAGTTTTATGGTTATCTATCATGTCACTACAGAATTGTAAATAAAATTGTATTCTGCACAGCTTATTTTGGAGAAGTGCTACTAGACAGGTTAATATCTGTAATACTAAGCAAACTGGCCATTAGTTAACAGAATACTAAGCCTATATACATTTAGAATAATTCCTGTTTCAATATACTTTTGACTGCAGATAAGTCAAGCAGTAAAATGAATATATTAGAGAAAAAAATTTTAACAGCACATTGTTGAGGATATTTAAGTTGCTTTTATCTAAATGTGATAAAGGGAGTTCCTGTTGTGGCTCAGTGGAAACGAATCCGACTGGGAACCAAGAGATTGCCAGTTCGATCCCTGGCCTCGCTCAGTGGGTTAAGGATCTGGTGGTGCTGTGAGCTGTGGTGTAGGTCGCAGAAGTGGCTCACATCTTGCGTTGCTGTGGTATCGGCTGGTGACTGTAGCGCCGATTTTACCCTAGCCTGGGAACCTCCATATGCTGTGGATGTGGCCTTTAAAAGAAAAAAAAGGCAATGAAATAAAATAAATGTGATAAAGGCTATTATATACAAAACCCAACTTGAAAATTCTAGAAATTTTAAATGCATGAAGTTTCTGTTTTGTTTGTGAGAAGCTGTGTTGGTGACATGAGCAATTTGTGAAGATAAATTATTTTGTATTACTAAATGATGAGCATATGGAATATAGAGGAGTGTATGTCTTTTATGACAAATTAAGGAAAATTATAATTTTTTGATACGGCATTTGAGAATTCAGAGTACTTAAAAAAATCAAAAATTGCAGTACTGAACAACTCAGTGTGGAACCTTTGGTCACTACAGAGAGGTAGTCATCAGATACAAAGCAGATCCACCTTTAGTTATTTGCCTTACACACACACACACACACACACACACACACTTACACACACTTACACATGTATACACACTAAAGTGGCTTTATTTGAGCTCAGGGGTCACAGATAAAGAAAAAGGATGGTTCGATGAGAAGTTTTTCATATTAAGAAAATTGGGGTAGAAACATGGTTTGATGCAGCCTCTGCTTGAGTTAAAAGTAATTTAAATTGTAAGGGGAATGAGGTTTGTAGTAGAAGGTTTTGACTATTCATGGCAGCATGGATGATGGCAGCCTACTGCAGAGGAAGCACATAAAGAATCCATGTGTTCCAGACTCCAGATGGCCTCTGGTCACGGTAGCATGACCCATTTGGTCTATATCTGATAGAGAACAGATTTGAAGCTTGTCTTGGCAGAGGCTGTAGAATAAATGCAAGAAATGCTTACCTTTACTTGTGTCATTTGATTCTGGTTTAGTTTTGGGGTGTGAAAGTACTAGTCAACTTGGAGAAGTATACATTTTCTGAAACAACTTTACACGGCCGTTGTATGTGTGATGTTAGTTATTTTGAGTACTGTGTTTGAAACTGAAACATTACTAAAAATGAAATTGGTTCTTAAGATTATTACATTGGCATTTTAAGACTAAACAGTTTAAGAATTTTCAGTCTTTAAATTAATGGACAATAACTTTTCAACAGAGTTGTAGATTTGACTTTTTAATTATACTTTACTAAGTAATGTTTTAAAAACTTATTGCACAGGCTTTGCTTGGCAAATATGACTGTGTTTTAAAACTAAACTTCAAAATGTTTTTTAAAAAGTTAAGCTTTGCCATTTTGTTGTGCTTTAATTTTTCTTTTTTTTTTTTGATTGGCCACATTCACAACATACGGAAGTTCCTGAGCCAGGGATTGAATCTGAGCCACGGCTTTGACTGCACCACAACTGCAGCAGTGTCAGATCCTTTAACCCACTGCACTGGGCCAGAGAACCCACCCACACCTCTGCAGTGACCTGGGTCACTGCAGTCGGATTCTTAACTGCAGCAGCTAAACTCCTAAATTATTGTTATAGAGCGTCCTTACTTTTTGGTTTATGGAAACCTTAATTCTGAATAGAGTTTTGGGGATTTTTTTTTTTTTTTTAATGAACATAGTCAGATTATAGTGAATAAAATTTTGAAAAACAGTATTGCCTTTTATTTAAATGACAAATATGTGTTGATAATTGTATTGATAATACTAACTGAATTATTATCTAATTCTTAGGTGATTGACTAAATTGTGAATATAAGACACAGACTTCGAAGCATGTTCATTTATAGTTATTTAAGAGTAAACAGGCCACTGAGATTACTTTTGACCCTTAGTAAGATTCTATATTAATTTTATTATACTCTAATTACAAAGAAATCATAAGTAAGAGTCCTTCTAAGAATAGTTACCCAGCTTAGAGGATTTGACATGGAAAATGGTTGTATGGGTTCTATTAAGTTTGTAATCATAAAACCTGTGTGACAGTGGGGGAGCAACTAACGTTTTGAGAAGGAAACTATAATATAACAAAAAAGAAAAAGAAGATAGCACTTAACTCGGAATCAGGAGACTTGGGTTTTATTACTGTTTTGACTACTTTCTAAACATGTGACCCTAACTTTTGGGTCTCAGTTTTCCTTATTCGTGGATTCCTTACTTGTGAAATGAGGAAAATACTTAAATTTATTTGCTTGTGAAGATAAATAATTTTGAGAATACTTAGCATAAAATAAGTATTCCATATGTCTTTTTTTTTTCTTTTTTCTATGTAAAAGCTGTTAACAGTAAAACAAACAAACAGAAATGCTTGGAAAATATAAACTTGCTTTAAATTTAAAGAGTGTAGTTATAATTGAACCTACACTTTGGAATAATGGTAACAAATTTATAAATTAGAAGTTTAGAAGTTTTGAGAATTTTATGGGCTAGGTTTTAGTAATAGGCCTTATAGAGTGATTAAATAGTAAATAGGGTTTTTTTTTTTTAATGCTACAATAGGCCTAAAAATAAGAACTATGTTACATTAAGTTGACCTTTTAGAACTCAACCGTAGTAGAAAGCAGAAGTTGCTTGCCTTTCAGATCTGAAAAAATATTGAGAAGATCTGAAAAAATACTGAGAAGATCTGAAAAACTGTTTTAGAGCCAATCAGGTGTTCAAGACATAGGGATAAAGTGAAGACTGGGGTCAAATCAGATCATATTGGTGTCAAACATTAGGTGGATTTATTTTCATAAGGACTTTTTAAATACATTCTGGAGGAAGGATTGGCATTTCTAGGTCTCACAAGTAGTAGGAATGAATATATTGATCTAAATAACCTCACTTTGAAAAGGTCTTTTTTTTTTTTAATTTTTAATTTTTTTGTCTTTTGTTTGTTTTTTAGGGCCGCACCTGTGACATATGGAGGTTCCCAGGCTAGGGGTGGAATTGGAACTACAGCTGCAGGCCCATGCCACAGCCACAGCAATGCAGGATCCGAGCCATGTCTGTGACCTACACCACAGCTCATGGCAACGCCGGATCCGTAACCCACTGAGCGAGGCCACGGATTGAACCCGAAACTTCATGGTTCCTAGTCGGATTTGTTTCCTCTGTGCCAGAGCTGGAACTCCATGAAAAGTTCTTTAAAAAGACATCCAATTTTTTTTTTTCCCTATTTAGGTCTAGAAGGATTCTTTTCAAAATGAAAGGTCAACATGTAGTATGTAATGGGGAGTGTTATCAAAATAACAGCCAACCCTTTGTGTCAGGTACTGTGACCAGCTAGCTCCCAGCGTGGTGGCTACTGCCAGTCCCAGTCTTACAGAGGAGGACACGGACTGAATTTTTACCCCACTCAGCAAGTTTAGACCTAGGCTCTTGACTTTAGAGCTCTTAATCCAAATTACTGACCTTTTCTTTAAAAATTGAGAAGTTCTCATTGGTGTTATGGCTGGTAGCTTCCAGTTTCTTTATATTCTCTTCCCACTTGGTAGCACTTGGCATTTAACAATACCTCCCACAGATGATGGCAAAATTTTCTTGCTTGAAAAGGACAGCCATGTATATGAAGTGGCATGTCAAGCAGAACCAGGTTGCTTTAGCCAAAGATACAGGAAAATAAATCCAAAGAGCTCAGTTTCATCCTTGTTCCTTTCTTGTTCAAATTTTAGTTGATAATTCTATAAATGTCTTTTTTTTATTTTTTCTTTTTTAGGGCTGCACCTGAGGCATATGGAGGTTTCCAGGCTGGGGGTCAAATTGGAACTGCAGCTGCTGGGCTACGCCACAGCCACAGCAATGCCTGATCTGAGCTATATCTGTGACCTACGCTACAGCTTGTGGCAACACTGGATCCTTAATCCAGTGAGCGAGGCCGGGGGTCGAACCTGCATCCTCGTGAATACTAGTCCAGTTCTTAACATGCTGAGCCACCACAGGAACTCCATACTAAAAATACATATGCAGTCTGAGAAAGGAATTATGCAAATTTACGATTTGGGCCAGGATGGACAAAGCAAGAGCAGAGTTGCCTTTGTTTCACAGAATTCTTTTATCCCTGCTGCTGCAAACCAAGGATCATTCTTTCGATCAGGGGTGAGTAAACTATGGCTGCTGTGGGTAAATTGTGTGCAAGGCCCTTGAGCTAAAGTTACTACATTTTTAAAGAGTTGTTAAAAATGTATATACGTGGAGTTCCCATCGTGGCGTGGTGGTTAACGAATCCGACTAGGAACCATGAGGTTTCGGGTTCGGTCCCTGCCCTTGCTCAGTGGGTTAACGATCCGGCGTTGCCGTGAGCTGTGGTGTAGGTTGCAGATGTGGCTCGGATCCTGCGTTGCTGTGGCTCTGGCGTAGGCCGGTGGCTACAGCTCCAATTCGACCCCTAGCCTGGGAACCTCCATATGCCGCGGGAGCGGCCCAAGAAATAGTTTAAAAAAGACAAAAAAAAAATGTATATATGTGACAGAGATAGTAGCCCTCAGAGCCTAAAATTTTTATTGAAGTCTGAGCATTTTCAGAAAGTGTTTACTGACCTCTGCTCTAGATAATGCAGCATGATGTTTACAATAAAGATAGATTTGTTTAAGGCAGATTTTAACCATCAGTTATGGACAGTTGACCAAAGATTGTTGTTATCGTATCAAGTCATTTTTTTTCTTGTTTGTCTTTTTGCCTATTCTAGGGCTGCTCCCGTGGCATATGGAGGTTCCCAGGCTAGGGTTTGAATTGGAGCTGCAGCCGCAGGCCTATGCCAGAGCCGCAGCAATGCGGGATCCGAACCGAGTCTGCGACCCACACCACACAGCTCAGGGCAATGCCGGATTGTTAACCCATTGAGCAAGGCCAGGGGTTGAACCCGCAACCTCATCATTCCTAGTTGGATTCGTTAACCACTGTTCCACGATGGGAACTCCTCAGGTCATTTTCAGTTGGGATTGGAGGTGTGGGTGGAGATGTGAGAAGTTTGAAAAAGCTCTGACCAGCCTACTTGATTGAGGAGTGAATTTTATAGGGGTGGCATCAGGGTTTACATTCATTTAGTAGGCTCTTGCGTTTTAGTGGGAGGAGTTGAAGTGTTTATCAGAAGGGGCATAGATTGGAGCACTACTGATTAATGTGCATTTAAAAGACTTTTTAATAGTAATCATTAATTTTAGGGTAAGATTTAAGTTGTTGAATCTGCATATACCTTGGTTCTGACTTTGGGTTTAAAGTTTCTGTCTTGGAAATATTTAGAAAATTGGTCACTTTGATTTCCTTTAACCATTTTAGGAAAGAGTACTTACAGTTGTCATTACATCATTTATATTCTACTTCTAATCTTAGATTTTTAAGTGTTCCCCTTTACTTATAGGAATTTAGGCATTTGTGCAAGTTTGCTTAAATAATAAAAAGTCAACTTTTAAAACTTTTTTTTAGCTCAACTTAATGTGTTGAAAACTACTCAAAATGTCTACCTTATAGCTTTCTTGTACATTGATATATATTTATATGTGTGTATATGTATACACACACACATACATTTAGACATGGGTACTTCGTAGGAGGTTAAGGGGAAGGCAGTGTGATTGTGGCTCTGGAGTTAGACTGCCTTGGTTTGACTCTTATCTCTACCATCCACTGAATGTGTGTGACCATGGGAAGATTGTTTTATCTTTTTGTACCATTGTTTCTTTTTCTTTTTTTTTAAGGGCCACACCTGTGGCATATCTAAGTTCCTGGGCCAGGGATTGAATTCGAGCCATAGCTGTGACCTGGGTAGCAACTGTGGCAACACCAGTCCTTTAACCCACTGTGTCGGGTTGAGGATCAAATCTGTGCCTCCACAGCGATCTGAACCACTGCAGTGAGATTTTTAACCCCCTGTTGGAGAGCAGGAATTCCCATCATTTGTTTATTAATGGGAATAATAATAGAATATACCTCTCACAGTTATTAAAATTGTTAACTCAGCTTTTACAAGTAAAACAGTTACCACAAGGCCTAGTATTTAGTGTGCAGCCAGTATGTGTTAGCTGTATTAGTAGTTACGTTTATCACACTTGACTTCACAATTTGGTTGTACTTTTTATGTGTTGAATATCTTTTAAGAGCTTGAAAGCAGTTCTGGTCATGAAAAGTAATGGGTATATTAGAATTGAGAACGTCAAGTTTTGTTTTTCCCAAATAATGTATAGACAGTTACTGAGAATCCAAATATAAACATTTTGGATAAGGGATTTTATTACAATATCATTTCATGTTTTTCTTTTAATTATTTACTAGTAAACTAAAAAGTCCATTCAAACTAAAAAGCTTAGTATTATAGATACAGAATTCTTAATAATTTAAAAATTAAAAACTATATATGTATAGCCATGAGTTATTTTAATTCTTAAAAATTTGTTTTGTCTTTACATTTTAAATACTGACCGCAATGAATGGGTTAATATTCATGAAGAATAATATTGAGGAAAAAACAGTAGAAAAAAATAATTTTTATTCATTTTTAAAAGTACGTATTGGGTGTATGCATATATATGTGTGTGTGTATATATATATGTGTGTGTGTGTATATATATATATACACATATATATATATATGATGAATTTGGGACAAAAAGAGATGGTCCCTGTGCTCATGTAGTTTATGGTGCAATTGAGAAGAAAATCATTAAAACATTACATTATTAAATATATAATCATGAACTGGTACGTGAGTTAAGGAAAAATTGTTGAGAGTGTGCAACCAAGGTAGCACACCTAGACTGAACTGGGTGAAGGAAATTGATTTTCCTTTGAAGGGAAGCGCTGTAGCAAATAGATCTGGGAAAGAGGGTGTGGGGACAGGCAGAGCGTACACCGCATGGGAAAAGCATGTCAGGAGAGAGTGCAGGTAAAGAATGTGAAAGAGAGCCAGTGTGTCTAAATGTGGAGAGTGGGGGCTGTGGGGTGTAGGGCGATAGATGAAGCAGACAAATGGTAATGGACTCTGCATGTATTTCAGGACTTGTAGACCATGGTAAGGATTTGGATCTCCCAAGAGCAGAGAAAGCCTCTCAAGTGTTTTAGGTAGAGGTGACTTGACCAGATCTGTATTTTGGAAAGAGTATTCTAAATGTAATATAGAGAATAAAGTTGAGTGAGAAAGAAGGCTTCAGTGGGAGTGGCAGAGATGGGAGTTTATTGCAAAGATGGTTTGAACTTTGATTGTTATTATGGAGATGGAGACAGGAAGATGGGTTTAAGGCTAGGAAAGAAGAATATCAGTTGGACATGTGACTGCTTGGGTATTTGGAATGAGGCGGGAGGGAGGAATGGTCGGTGTGAAAAGTATGACTTCTTGATTTGAGGTTGAATAGATGGTGTTTCCAGTCACTAAGGTAGTGTATTGGGGGCAGGGTGTGGCAGCAGTGTTGACACAGGCATCATGAGTTCAGTTTGGGGTACGTTGAGTTGAGGAGGCTTTGGGATTCCAAGGAGAGGTGTCTTTTAAGAAAGTTTGATATGCAGGCCTAGGCTATAGATATAAATGTGTTCTTAGGTAGGACATGGACAAAGTAAATTGGCAATTTTAGTACAGTGCAGGGTGTTATGAGCCCCCAAACAGAGCAAGATAGTGGTAGGCCCCATATGTGTGTTTGGTGGGGGGAGGGAATTATAGCTTTCATTAGATTCCTACTTAGGTATAGGTATCAAGATATATTGAGTAATTAATGTATTAGTACTACAGAGTGCTGAGGAAGTAAAGGAATGTTTGGGAAGGAGTTTAATGTGCTATGAAGACACAAGGGGCAGAGGTAGTGTCATGGAAGCCTGAGACATGGAGGAGAGTGAGGTGTAAAGAGGTAAGGGTTACAGTTTCTAGTAGACAGGTCAGCTGCTGTATCAAAGCCAGAAAGCATGAGGAGTTTAGGAACTGAAAGTATCTCTGCTAAATTGAAAGTTGATTTTGAAAAATTGAAATATGCTAAATAATCGAAAGATTTAATTGGAAAAAGTGGATTCATAATGTTTTATTAAAAAGATACAGTTCTGCAATAAAGATTTTAGGTTCACTACCTGAAGTGTATTTTGAAAGAAGACCCTAAAACAGGACCATTATAAAACTAAATAAGTAATGAACTTTCTTGTTCAAGTAAAATTTTTAAAAGAAATTGTGATCATTTAAAAAAATTCACATCAAAATAATTATCATATACAAATTTAAAACTAGCAGGACCTTATAAATATTCTAGACTTTAAATTTTTAAGTAAATTAGGGAAGATTAAAATATAAATATAGTTCTAAGATTTTGTATTTTATTCTGAATGCCTTTTCTGTTTAATAGTACTAGTACCTGAAAAAGTATGTTTTGAGTCAAGATGATGTTATTACTAGGGAAAAAGGGATTCTATAGCTAAAGGAATTTGTGAAATTGTGCATTAAACATAATTAAATTTATCAGGATTTTTCAGAGCCTTTAATATCATTGTGCTTTTGTGACTCTACAAAGCAAAGATGTAGTGTGTATAATTTGTAGTAGAATTTCTTTTCCAGAAGTTTTCATTCTATTACTACTTATTGACCATCTCCTGTATGGCAGACTCTGAGCTATTTTAAATTATCAAAGTATGACAGTATAGCTCATGTTGTCTCTGACAGTATATTATGATAAAAAGTAAGGTAGGTTCCTCTTAATTAGTTTCAGCCTAGAAGAATGACTATCAGCTAACTTTTTAAAAATATCATTTATGGTTCAGCAGTTGGAGTATAACATACACTGTAAAATGGAGTGAAATGATTTAATCTCTCACCCCCAAATCTGTCTTTTCATAAGGAATTCATATTAAAATGCCATTACTAAGTGGACTTTTTTAAAGTTGTCATGTCTTTTTAGGCTCTTGGCTATGACAGTTTCTGAGACTTTCCTTGTTTTTTGTTTGTTTGTTTGTTTGTTTGTTTTTTGTCTTTTTGACTTTTCTAGGGCCGCTTCCCGTGGCATATGGAGGTTCCCAGGCTAGGGGTCAAATCTGAGCTTCCAAGCTAGGGGTTGAATCTGAGCTGTGGCCACAGCAATGTGGGATCCGAGCCTCGTCTGCAACCTACACCACAGCTCACGGCAATGCCGGATCATTAACTCATTGAGCAAGGCCAGGGCTAGAACCTGCAACCTCATGGTTCCTAGTCGGATTTGTTAACCACTGCGCCATGATGGGAACTCCCTCTGAGACTTTCCTTGTTATTTATTTTTTTAATGGAGGTGAAATTGATGTAGAGTAGTATTTTAGTTTCCGGTACCCAGCATAATGATTGGATACTTGTGTATATGGTGAAATGATCACCGTAGTAAGTCTAGTTAACATCTGTCACCATTATGTAAAGCATTTTTTTTTTTTTTATTATGAGAACTTTTTACTCTTTTAGCAACTTTCACTTGTGCAATACAGTATTACTATTGTTATCATGCTCTTTATTATACCCTCATGACTTATTTTATAACTGGGAGGTTTGTACGTTTGGAATCCCTTCCTCATGGGAGTAGATTAAATGGTTAAATGGAGTCAAAAGGTACAAGCTTCCATTGTTTAGAAAAACAAAGGAAGAAAGAAAACACTAAGTAAACTAAAGAGACAATTCTCAAACTTTTTCACCTTACCACCTCTTTACATTGATAAAAATTATTACAGTTCCTTTGTTTATGTGGATTATAATCTATTCATATTTATCATTTAAAAATTAAAGCAAGTTAATTTTTTTTATTTAAACATAAACTCATTTCAGGTTGATATAAATGAAAGATTTTTATAACATAATTATTTTCCAAAACAAATTTGTGAGAGGAGTGGCATTGTTTTACACTTTGGGGGATGTTTTATGTCTGGCTTAATAGAAGGCAAATTCTTATATCTGCTTCTACATTCAGTCTTTTGGAACATCACATATCATGTGGCCTCTGGAAAACTTACAGTACACTCACAAGAAAATGAGAGTGAAAAAGCAATTTAATGTATTAGTCATAATTTTTACCTGAGAAATCCCTAGGGGTTTCCAGAACTGAAAACAGCTGCACTAGAATATTTAGGTATTAAAGTGAGAAATTTTTTGTAATTCGATAACCTAAAGTGAAAAAAATAGTGTACTTTTTCCCTAATTTAATTCTTGTTACGTTATTGTGCAGATATTGTCTAATTACTAAAAGGGATGGATAATAAAATATTAGCATTTCATTTCTTGATTTCAAATGCTGGCATAAATTTAGCAGTACTTTGAAGTTGTTCCAAAAGTGCTCGGACTTTTTGCAGTTGATAAATTTATTTTATAAATAGTCAAAACTTGTTTAAGAATTGGAATTTGGCCTTTTTCTCTGTAAAATTTTGGAAAACAAATTGCAAAATTCAGCATAGAGATTATATAAATGTTTTAAATTTTGTAGTGAGAACATGAACTGTCAAGTTTCTTTAATCTTGAACTGTTTTGGGGTTTTATATGAAAGGTCTAGAACATTTATTATGTTTAATATTTTTTGTTGTTGGAAGTTTTGGTATTTTTGTTTTGTTTTGTTTGATGGCCGCATCTGCAGTATATTGAAGTTCCTGGGCCAGGGATTGAATCCAATCTGCAGCTGTGATCTGCACTGCAACTGCTGCGATGCTGGATCCTTTAACCCACTGTGTCATGCTGGGAATAGAACCTGCACCTTCACAGGGACCCAAGCTGCTGCAGTCAGCTTCTTAACCCACTGTGCTACAGTGGGAACTACTGTTGGAAGTTTTTGAAAATTAAAATTTAAAACTGAAACATGCCATTTTAGGTTATAACGCTATATATTTTTTTCATTGTACAATATTTGCATTGACTAGGATCTGTTATAACATGCTATATTTAGGTTACATTAATTCTTTAGCATTTTTCCTCTTCAGTGAATTAAATTGTGATTGGGTATCTATTCTGTGATTCAGGTGGTTTTAGAGAATAAAAGTGAACTTTTGCCCGGAGTAAAATGAAATATTGACTAGTCAGAACAAACTATATTTTTGAAGTATATTTACTCTAAAGAATTTTATCACTTTATTTAGCAAATATTTTATATGTCTTCCATATATTAGGTGAAGTATTATAGACATTTAGCACCTGATCACTTGCTGCAAATATGTCATCGACTAGGACCTCTTCTTGAACAAGAAATTCCACAAAGTGTTCCTGGAGTACAAACTTTATTAGGAGCTGGAAGACAGTCCTTGCTACGCACAAATAAAAGTATGCAAAATTTCTCATAGAATTTAGACATTCTTCTTCTTGCTTTTTGTCTTTGTGCCCTGACTTTATGCATTAACCATGTGTGTGTTTCATAGGCTGCAGGCATGTTGTGTGGAAAGGATCTGCTCTGGCTGCATTGCATTGTGGAAGACCACCAGAGTCACCGGTTAACTATGGTAGCCCACCCAGCATTGGTGAGTCGTTTGATATCCTCTTGGTGAAGAGCTTTTGCAGATACAAATGTTTTTTACTTGCTGTGGAGTCAGAGCATTTCATATTGTGTACAATATCATTCATGAAGGAAAAACTCAGATTTTTTTTCTTATGTTAGTCATCTGTAGTGAAGAAGTCATAATATGTAATTATGGACTGTACATATTTTACCTGTCTAGGCTATTTAGCTCATTGGTATTTTTACAAAAGTGTTTGCTAAGATGTATATCAGGTTGATTTAGTGGGCAACAGTTTTATAATATAGATTAATTATAATGGTGGAAAAACAAAAATAGTTTGGTTATTCTTTAAATCATAATGCATTTTTTTGCCTTTAAAATTTCAAAGAAGGAACACTGATGCATATAGGGCTTCCTCCTGAAGTTACCCCTTTTAACTCTACTCCTTCCAGGTCTTTGTCTTACTGTAACAAGTCTTCTTGCTTCCTGTGTCTTCTCCTTCTCTCCCTTTCAGGTTACACTGTGTAACACTGTAATATTCTTGTTAAATTCTAACTGCAGTGTTACTCTTCACAAGGTAGTATACGAGGTAAAGATATTTTTATGATGTTTTAATTCTTTTACCACCAAATCTGTACTTTTGACTTTCAGAGACCTTCGTATTTTCAATCACAGCCTCTTCTTTTATCCACACTCTCCTGCCTATCCAGAATGTTATTCTCCCTGTCTTCCACCTGTCCAAATTCTACTCATTTCTTTTCTGGGTACTTACACTGATCATCTATAGTACAGTTTTGTATAACTTGTTTACTGTTTATGTAGTATATCTTTTTCTGTTGTTTTACTTTCAGCCTTTTGTATCTTTTTATTTTCTATATCTTAAAAACAGCACAGAAGCAGTTTTTTTTTTTTAATATAGTATGACAATTTTTGTGTTTTATCTGGGGCATTTTGTCTTTTACATGCATTTATTGATATATTTGGGTTTTAATCTATTGCTGGTGGGAAGATGATCTCTTTCTCTGGTTGTTTTTAAGATTTTCTCTCTCTTACTGGTTTTCTGCAGTTTGACTGTGATGTGTTGTAGTGTTAATTTTTTTCTATTTATCAATCTTGAGATTTATTAGGGTTCTTGAATTTGTAATTTCCTTAATGGCATTGGAAAATTGTCAGCCATTCTCTTGTAAAAATATTGTTTCTGCTCCATTCTCTCTCCTCTTCTCCTGGATTCCAGTTAAACAGATGCTATACTTTTTCACCTTATCTCCTCTCTTACTCTTTTATGTTTTATATCTTTTATCTGATGTATTCTGGATTATTTTCTCTGAGCTATTTTCCAAAGGTATCCTATGTTTGTGTGGTCAGTAATCATAAATGACCTTTTTTTTCTTTTTTAACATAAAATTGTCCTAGTTAAATAATGGTTTCTGTATATTCTTATTATAATGAACAACTATTAAAACAACAACAACTTTGAGACATTAGTGTGTATTTGTACTTAGAAAAATATACTAGGGGGTAGAACAGTTTTCTGGAAAGAAAGGGAAGGTAAATTTAATGGGAGTTTCTCCTCTAGGGAAAAGTTTATCCTTTTGAAAAAATTCAGATTCCATATAATAAGGCGAATATGTGATGTCATTCTTTAAACCCTTTGGTAGCAATGAAAGTGCAAAAATGATTGATAGTGATTGTCAATGATTATCAAAATGACTATCAAAAATGGTAACTTCTCTCATAAGATTTACTATGTAATTACTATATTCCAGGCACTGCTTTAAGCATTTTCCATTTATTTTCTCTTTTAAAACCTTAAGTGGTCTGTAAGCTGGAAATTTGGAAAAAGAAATTGAGGGATAAAAAGGTTTTGGTGACTTAATCAAAGTCACACATTTAGTGAGTTGTGAAGCCAGACTGATTCCCATTATGCTATGCCTTATTCCCAATAAGCTAAACTTTCAAATAGTAACACTTGGCTCCTCAAGAAAGCTGGTATTATTAGACACTTTTTGGAAAGGATACCAAATGTTTTGTGAAATCAAATAAAAATATCTTATGCCAGGTCAGATCAGTAAATAATGCTAACATGGATATGAGGTATAAATACAGCAAAAAAAATCTTGAATTTCATTTCGCATCAGAGAAATGTAATTGGCATATTCAAATAATAGAATTAATTATCAAGCAGGTAATTGTTATACCTTTCTGAAAGAGTTTATTTCATTTTTAACATTTAAGATAAGTTTTCTTTCCTTAAGATAAGTTTTCAGAACATTAGTTCTTTTTTTTGTTTTGTTTTGTTTTTTGTTTTTTGGGGTTTCTTTTGTTTTGTCTTTTGTCCTTTTAGGGCCGCACCAGATCTGAGCTGCGTCTGCAGCCTACACCACAACTCAAAGCAATGCTGGATCCTTAACCCACTGAGCAAGGCCAGGGATTGAACCTGCAACCTCACGGTTCCTAGTCAGATTCGTTTCTGCTGCGCCACGATGGGAACGCCAGTTTTTATTTTTTATTTATTTTATTTATTTATTATTTTATTTATTTATTTATTTATTTATTTTTGCTTTTTAGGGCTGCACCTGAGGTTCCCAGGCTAGGGGTCAAATCTGAGCTGCAGCCATCGGCCTATGCTACAGCCACGGCACCATATTTCTTTTATGTACCTGTACTAGAATGCCAATTTTATCTTGTTTTGTACTTGCATATAGTTTTTGTAGTTTCTGAAGAGAAGCTGGACTTCACTTATTAATAATCATAGTTTAGTGTCATGTCTCATAAGTTCACTTTGATGACAATCAGGGTATCATCACTGCTATAAAATTGTAAATAGGGTGGTAATGGAAATAAAAATTGATCAAGCTTTTTGACAAAATAGGTTGCCTGCATAATGGTAGTATATCATTTCAAGTTATCACAGAGTATGAGTCAGAAGTTTTTTGTTTTTTTTTTTTTAAAGTTATGAATGTTTGTAGTACTTATTTCTCCTTTTGTTAATCCCCTGTCTCCAATCTCATTCCTCTACCCTAGGATTTAGCTCTAAACTGGGATTTCTTAACCTCAGCACTGTTTAGAGTTTGGGCAGATAATTCTTTTTGTAGATGGTTATCCTGTGCATTTTAGGATGTTTAATCAGCATCCCTGCCTTTTCCCATTAAATGCTAGTAGTAGCTCCTCTTCCGCAATTGTGACAGCCAGGGAAGTCCCCAGATACTCCCAAATGCTGGACAGGTAAGACTGCCTCCAGTTGAGAACCACTGTTCTGAACTTTCTCTAAAGCAAATATGATCGTGTCTTGCCTTCTTTTAACCCTGTGACTTTGAATCATCTCAACCCTGTAATGTGGCTCACAAAACTGAGCTTTTCCCCCTTTTCCTCACCTGTACCTTGTGCTATAGCTTTGCACAACAATTGGGCAGTTCTTAAAATCATCCAGAGTCTCTTCATCCCTTGGCCTCTGCTCATGTTTTATTTCTCTCTGCAATGTCCCTCTCTTTTTTTTTTTTTTCCAATCTGTGAACATTTATCTATCTGTCCCTTAAAATCTAAATGTAACCAGGCAGAATTAGTGCTTACATTTACTTCTTCTGAAACTTTTATCATATAGTCCTGGTATTTATTTACCTTTGTTTTGTCTACTAGGTCCTGGAGGTTAGAAATTCTGTTTTAGTGCTCGGTATATAGACCCAGCTCCTCAGCATTAGTAACTAGTAAATAAAGAGGCATTGAGCAGTTGATGTAATTGATGATTTGAGGTGAGACAAGAAAAGTTCAGAAGTTGGTGGGAGGGTAAAAAAATAGTTTGTTGAAAGAAGAGAAAGACTTGGTACAAGGAGAGCTTTGTGGTAGGGAAAAACTCCAGAAACTGATTTTTAGGAAATTGAGGTTTATTAGTAAACTGAGTTATCAATTCATTATGTATATTTGGAGTATTAAAATCCATACTTGTATAATTTTGAAACCAACTCGAGCTTATCTCAGTGTTGTCTCATCCTTTTTTATTTTGTTAAATGCTTATAAATCCTGACTGCTTTTGTATCTCTTATTATTTGATCCAAATTGTGAAAATTGAACTGAAATTCAGTTCTTAGGGTAGGAGAACCAAAGTGGTTGGCTCCTTTCCAGCCCTTTAAAACTTCCTTGAATAATGTTTTCAAAAGCAAAAAAAAAAGCAAGATCCCACTAATCCATTGCTATCACTAGCTGATATCTCATTTTCTGTGGAAGAATTGTGGAGGTACTTGGCATGGCAGTGTTTACTTTCATAGCTACTAAGAAATCCCTGGTATTGTCTTTTCTCCCACCTCTTTACCCATATTAATGTCTGTTTTCAGTTACAGTTTATTCTGCATTTATTTGCCTATACCCTACATCAATAGTGAGTGACATGGGTCAGGAGAGAAGAGAGGAAAGGAGATATATAGATACATTAAGGACATTTTTAAGTTAAATTTGGAGGTTCATTTAATGCATGTTCATCTCGTGAAAAAAGATTGAAATAAATTAAAGCAGTTTTTTTGCTAATTGCCTTATTTGTGTTTTTCTTAGATTTACCTTGTTAGCCAAGTAAACTTTTTATCTCTAGGTTTTCCACTTTTCATCCTTTGTGCTGTTTTGCCTAGATACTTCCATATCTTTGTTGTTTACTTGTTGCAGCAAGGTTACAGTCTTGGTAGGTGGTGATAAGGAATATTGGGGAACCTGATTCTTAAAAATGTCTGTGTGTAAGGAAACAATTTTGCCTTGAAAAACAGCTGTACAACACAAACATACAGTTAACGCTAAAAAGCATGTACGGTAGTTGCCCCTTTTCCTTGGTGGATTATTCTTTGACCTCTGGTGTATACCTGAAACTGCAGATAGTACCAAGCCCTGTATATTACTGGGTTTTCCTATATATATGTATCTATGATAAAATTTAAAAATTAGGCACAGTAAGAGATCAACAACAATAACTAATAATAGAACAATTGTAATATTATACCCTTGAATAATGCAGGCTTTAACTGAGCCTTGAATAATGCAGCCTCTAACCAAGGCTCTGGCTTCCCACCACCCCACAATAGTGTAGTACTATATAAGTACTTACTGAAAAAATCCTAGTAAAAGGGGATCCGTGTTGTTCAAGAATCAACTGTATTGTAATAAAAGTTATGTGAACATGGTCTTGCTTTTTTTTCTCTCTCAAAATATCATACTCTATGAATTTAATGCCTTTTTTTTTTTTTAACCTCAACTAAGCACTTACACAGTATGGTGGTAACCTTTGCGGTTTGAAGTGCAACAGCAAAACTAGCACAAATTTCTTTTTCCTTCTTCACAGTTTCATGGATAGAATGTATTCATTCTTAGTGTAGATCTTGGCAACCTCAGTTTAGGATTTTTTTTTTTTTTTTAATTTCCTTACTCAGTTGAGAACTTTCACCTTTTCACTTAGAAGGAAGTACTTTACAGCTTCTCTTTGGTTTATCCAAATTGCCTGCATCACTATTCCTGTGCTTTAAGCCATTATTAAGTAAAATAAGGGTTACTTGAACACCAGCACTGTAGTACCAGGGACAGTCAATCTGTTAACCCAGGTCTGATAACCCAGATGGCTAATAACCAGGCTGCTAAGTGACTAGTTGATGGGATGTGCTGGACAGAGAGATGGTTACTTCCTGGGTAGCATGGAGCTGAGCTGAGGATGCAGAATTTCATTGTGCTACTCAGAATGGTGTGCAATTTCAGCTTAGGAATTGTTTGTTTCAGGAATCTTCCATTTAATATTTTTGGACTTCGGTTGACTACTGGTAGCTAAAACTATGGAAAGAAAAACCATGAATAAGAGGGGACTACAATACCTTAAGAGGAATCTTACATCTTGTCCACAAACTAGTTTGAACAAAAGTAACAAGTATTCGCTTAAAATTACGTACAAATCTTGACTCTGCTTTTGTAGGCAAATTGTTTAATTTTTCAGCCTCTCAACTTCCTCATCTGTAAAATGGATATAATAGCTACCATATCCATTTATTTGGAGGCCTAAATGAGACAGCAAAGTGAGGCACACAGTAGACAGCAACAAATGTTACTTTTTACCTTTCTTCCTGTCATTAATGAATTATTTTGCTAATAAATCTTGACTACAGTTTTAAAGGGAAGCTTCTTTTCCCCTCTCATTTTCTTTGTTATGTTTTGCCATATTTCCAGTATTTGACTTACTTTGCAATTGGTAGTTTCTTAAATCTGGCACTGGACTAGGATCTGGAATTATAGGATTAATTTTTTCTTCATGTGACTATTCTTACATAATTATTAGAAAAGTGGTTTTGTAAATATTTGAGGTTTAACATAGGATGTATGATTTAGCATTTGGCAAATAATTCAGCAAATCATAGGAGTCAAGAACCTATGGTTTCTTTTCTGTTCATTTGTCCTTTCCCTGATATTCTCATAGTCCATACTTTATCTTTAGTTAGGTGTCTACTCATCACTTATTTGCATACATTTAGTTTGATCTATTATTTTCTCAGTAACCATTTTTTCTTTCAGAACTCATTTTCTTCCACCATTTATAGTCTTCTGTTTTTCTGGTTATATAGTTTTATAATATGTGTTGTTCTTTAACTGTTTCCAACTTAGCTGTGTGTAGGGTCTTGGTTTTTGTTTTTTAATCTGTCCCCTGAATGATATTCATTTATTTACATTTGTTTACTATACTGTTAGGGCCTGGAGGATAGAGGTTATGTTTTATTCTTTATAGGCCCAGCTCCTCAGCATTACTAAATATTGTGTGAAGAAGCAGTATGTGATTGATGTAATTAATGAACTGTGGTGGAACAAAAAAAGTTCAGAATGATACTCATATTTACGTTTGTCACAGGGTTTTTTTTTTTTTTTTTTTTTTTTTTTTTTTAACCCTCTATTCTCCCTGCCCCTTTACTTCCTTCTCTCTCTTTTTTTTCTTCCTAAGAACAGGTGGCTGTGAGAGACTACTAAAATGTATTTGCATTTTTGTTTTTTAAGGGAAATAAAGCTAATGTTCATTATGCCAAAGTACCAAGTGTATAAAATAGATATTATTATTTATATATTTTTTCTTTTGCTCAAATTTCTTTTCAAATTATGATTGACCAAAAAGGGGAGGCACTTTGAAGAATGACTGTTTCCTTGGGTGAGTTTAAATTGTTGCTCTTGTAGCTGTGTTTTATTTTCTTTTGTAAATCATAAGATGAAATTTGTTTCTAGGTTATAGATGTGTTGAGAGGTCTTCACCCCACCCCATCCCTGTGATGTATCTGGCAAGCAGTTTTAATTAGGAAACACTAGCCATTTCCTTTTTTAGTTTGTATCATATATTTTTTCAGATTGATTATTGGGTGAGATGTTAAATTTCATAGCTCTGGAAGTGAAACAAATTATCATATTTTGCTCATAAAGTCTCTGACTTTTTATTTTTAATTTCTTCAGGGAACCTTTGAAGTTAAGGATTAAATGTTTTCCTAGATATCTTGAGACTGAAAAGTCTATGATCGGGCTGAGTGGATATTTATATAAACAGAGCAGCAATTTGTTCAGCTACTTAAGAAAAATTCAGGGGAACAAATAATCTCCCATAAAAGTATTTAAAAAGTATAAGAAAAACTGTTCAGTAACATTTACTTTTATAACATATGAGGATTTAACTGTTTAAGGACAGTCAGTATAGATGTTAATACATAATACCTTTGAGTTTACAAAACATTTTATTTGCTTTTCATAATAATTCTGCAAGATACCACCACTTTATTAATGAGAGGTAGAACTAACTCAGTTATATCCCTGGTTATTTTGTTTTGATCTTATGCATTTATCTTGATATCACATTTATATAGCACCTTTTTGCCTTCTCTGTGAAATTCTTTATCCATTAGTCTTATACTACCTGCGTCCATTTATGGATTTGGGTATAGGAGCCTTTTGAATTATGCTCCAGTATATGAACTCTAGAAACAATGAAAAAATGTGTTCTTTCAAGTTCATATCTTACCAGATAAATAAATTGGGGAGAAAATACTTAGTTCCTTGAGAATGCCTTTGTAATCTGGTTAGCACACTGATTAATTTTTTCTAAAATTTTGGTTTTTGAACTCCCTGATTTCTTTTGTAAAATCAGCTTTTGCTTTTAGTTACATTCTTCCCTAAAAAAACATTAACTTATTGTTCTTGGGAAGTAGCCCCAAGTGCCTGACAAAGCTTAGAAAGTACTCCACAGTCTGCCCTCTACCTTCTCAGTCTTTCCCCTTGACACTTGCCCCTTTGTGCTCTGTGCCCGTTCTACCCAACTTCCTTATGTTGCTTGAATGTTACGCTCTTTCAGCCTCAGACTGTTGCATGTGCTCTTCTCTCAACCTCGGTAGAATATGCTTCCCTCCCACCAACATTGTTTGGCTGTTCATTTTTCTGGTCTTAGTTTAAATGTCAATATTTTAGAGACATCTTCCCTTACTCCCTGATATCACACTCCCCTATATGTTTAGGACCCTCTGCTGTGTATTTCAAGATTCCCCTGTACCTTCCATTTGATGACACGTGTCATTGTTGTAAGTCCTTGTTTCATGTCTGTCTTCCCTGATAAACTACAACCTCCACGATGGTAAGTACTGTCTTTTCTTTTTCTCTGTTAACATCCTTTAGCCCATACTTGGCCCATATAGGTGCTCTATAAATGTTTGTTGACTCAAAATTGAATGATTAAAATGTTTGAAATAAAACAAAACTAATTTTTTAAAATTTTATTGAACTATAACATATTAAAAATCTTTAAGTATTTAAAACTGAAAATATTATACCACTGTAGTATTTTCTGTATCATCGCATAGTTTCCTTCGTCATAGGAAAGAGATGATGAAGAAGAATAATATAAATCAGGTAATTGTGTAATTCTAAGGAATTACAATCTTAATAATTGTAATGTCTTTTTTTTGTTTGGTTGGTTGGTTTGGTTTTTTTAGTGCTTATTTGTGTATTTGGTTCATGATATTTTTTGCTTAATTCTTGAAATCATTTTTTTTTTCATTTTGTGTATTTTATTTCAGTTAGTGTTTGAGTTTTCCTTTTCAGACATTATTCATATTTGTGATATCTGCTAAATCTTAAAAAACATGCTGTCTTTCAAACAGGAGATACAACTAACCATCAAAATTGAATATGTAGAGATTTGGAGGGCAGCTACTGTGCATACTAATTATTTTAGTTACAGTTGTAAAATAAGGAGAGAAGCTCTCAGGGGCGTTGTGTTGCCCAGGTAATTATTTCCCTTTACTCTTCTGTTCTCTCTTGCCTTCCCCCTCTTTTTTGTGGACAAAAAGGCTAATTATAGGAATTTCCTGGTATCCTAGCGGTTAAGGATTTGGCCTTGTCAATCCTGCAGCTGGGGTTTGCTCCCTGGGCCTGGGAACTTCAGTATGCCATGGGCATGGCCAAAAAAAGGGGCCAATTACAGGAATTATCATTCTAGTGTTGCAGCCCCCTCCTACTTAAACTAAAGTTGGTATTTTTGTTCATTATGATTATTGTTTTGGCATTTTATTTGTATGTTGGTCTGTTGCTAGATACAGGATAATAGGAGTGTAGAAATAAACCAACCTGTGTTGAATTATTTCCCAGATGATCTCTGGCTCTCAATATTAGATTGGATTTCCTACTAATATCTGTTAGTACTCTAGTTATTAGGCTATTCAGAAGAATTGTTCTGGTAAGATTTTCAATTGTGGCTCTATAGAAAATAAATGTTAAAAGTTCCTATTTATATAATTCATTCCCAAATAAACTGAACCTAAAATATCTTTGCCATCTTTTACTTCAGAAACTTAATGGGAAAGATTTAAAAAAAACAACTTATAGACAAAATTGATGGCCCTTTGTGTTATTTTATGTTTTGAATCAAACTGGATGTGAATTCTTTGCAGTATATCATTGAATTCCTTGTTGAACAGGCAATGATTATTTCTCTATAGTGTAGCATACGTTCAAATACTTTAATATACTTAGTCTTTAGGTTTTATTATGATTAAATAAATTTAAATTCCTTGCATCTTTATCCCTGGACTTACTTTTATCAGTCTTTGAAGTTAATCTCTTTGGACAGTTCATATTTTTTCATACTGCTCTTTTGAGCTCCTCAAGGTGGATTGAGCTACACTTTATTTAATAAAAAAAGATCAGGATCTATATGTATGCTCAATGGAGAAAACTTGGAAAAATGGAACAGCCCCAGAATTAACCAGTCTCACTTGTATCTGATATAAAAAGGTGTGTTTCCTTTCTGTCTAATATTTGTCTGCCTAGCCAGTGTGGTGGAGTGGTAAGAGTACACTGTTTGGAATCAGACTGCCTAAATTCAAACTTGGACTTCACCCCTGGGAGAGTTTCATTTTGTTCTTCCCTTTCCTTGTTGGTAAGAAATACCCCCTTATTGGGGAGAATAGTGGTACCCACCTTTACAGATGGGTGAAAATTAAATGAGAGCGTATATAAAGTGCCTTGAACTGTGCCTGGCACGTAGTAAAGCACTCAGGAAATAGTAGCCATTATTTTTCAAATCTGCTATACATCATAATAGTTTTCCATAGCTTTTTCCTCCCTATAATTGCAGCAGATAAGATATTCTTGAAGTCAGAGTAAGAACCTCTCTAGCTTCAACCTCTGGTAACTTTTCTCTTTCCTTATAGCTATTTTCTTAAGGTATTTGACTCCTGGCTTTGGCATAGTTTCTCTTTTACAGAATTACATAGCTTTTTTTTATGACCAATACAGTTGCATTATCTCCTTTTCATTCAAACATTATTTGTGGGAGTTCCCGTCGTGGCGCAGTGGTTAATGAATCCAGCTGGGAACCATGAGGTTGGGGGTTCAGTCCCTGCCCTTGCTCAGTGGGTTAACGATCCGGCGTTGCCCTGAGCTGTGGTGTAGGTTGCAGACGTGGCTTGGATCCCGCGTTGCTGTGGCTCTGGCGTGGTCCGGCGGCTGCAGCTCCGATTTGACCCCTAGCCTGGGAACCTCTATATGCTGTGGCAGCGGTCCAAAGAAATAGCAAAAAGACACACACACACACACAAAACACATTATTTGTGATTATTTAAAACAAATAAAATGTTATGTAAAGTTATTCATTACCAAATGCCTTATGCTACATAATACTTTGATGGAAATCACAAATACCCTATAGAGACAAGAAATTGCCCTCCGAGTGCCTGGTCATGGATATAGCATTATTTTGTTGGGAAAATTATTGTCTAAAGGGGTCAATCATTTTGAAATTTGTTTTCATGTGGTCTTGCTTACGTGTCTATCATTATTTTTGTACATACGTACATCAGATATATTATGGTTGGGTTGTACACCACTGCAATAAAGTGAATATTGCCATAAAGTAAGTCACACCAAGTTTTTGATTTCCTAGGGCACTATAGTCTGTTAATTGTGTAGTAGCATTTTTCTAAAACAAAACAAAACAGTGTAGATGCTTTAGAAAATAATGCTGTTGGAAAAACAGTGCCAGTAGACTTGATCAGTGTAGGGTTGCCACAAACCTTCAATTTTTTCATTGCTAAGCACAATAAAAATGAGGTATGTTTGTAGTTTATTCAAGTTTAGTTCTGTAGGTTTCCAAATTCTTGTTTTATAGTTATAAACCTATATAAACACAGATTGTGGAAATTAAAATCTAGGTACTGATTATCCAGAATCCATTCTCTTTTGCGTTTTAATTTAGGAACTATTTATGTGGTTATTAATTACAAATTATAACTTATTTTGCATTTTATATACAGAAACTATGGGAGCTTTCCAAGTGTTTTCTTTAGGCAGAATCACAGAATAAATTTAGTCCAAATATAATACAATGGCATTCTCTTGTGGTGTAGCAGGTTAAGAATGTGACATTGTCACTGCAACACCTTGGGTTGAATGTATGGCACAGGTTCGATCCCTGGCTCAGGAACTTCCACATGCCGTGGGCACAGTCAAAAATAAAGTCTTCTGGTAAACACTCTGATGTTACTTATCTGAGTATGCTTTTTTCTGTATCAGGAAAGGGCCTAAGCTATACCCTCTGAATTATATATTCTCTCTTCTCTTTGCCTCCTCATCTAATTCTTCTACTGCCATAAAAGTTAAATCTCTAGGTTTTAGAATCTACAGCTACACGCTTCTTGCATTGGACCTGCTGTCAGCAGGGCTCTGCTTTCATGAGCTGGCAAAAGCTGTAGGCACTAGTCCTAAGCCCAACAGTTCTTATTGTTAGGGGGAAATAGTTTTCCTACACTGGAGTAGACACTTATAGCATATTATGTTGTTCATAAGCATCAAAACAACAACAACAACAAAACCTAACATGCATTTTTGTTAATTGTAATTTTCCCCCAATCATCTTTTCAAGCAATGGCTTATTATTATTATTATTAGTGTCTTTTTAGGAGCACATCTGCGGCATATGGAAGTTCCCAGGCTAGGGGTTAAATCAGAGCTGTAGCCGCCGGCCTACACTACAGCCCACAGCAACGCCAGATCTGAGCCATGTCTGTGACCTGCATCACAGCTCTCGGTAATGCCAGATCCTTAACCCACTGAGTGAGGCCAGGGATCAAACCTGTGTCCTCATGAATGTTAGTCAGATTTGTTTCCCCTGAGCCATGATGGGAACTCCAACAATGACTTATTTTGATCTTGGATTGCAGTTTGTACCATGTATCCTTGTCCATTTTTTAAAAGTACTTAGGATAGTCTTGAGGATATTACACCAAGTGCAGTAAGTCAGAAAAAGACAAATACTGTATGATCTTCATTTATATGTGGAATCTAAAAAATACAACAAACTAGTGAATATAAGAAAAAGAAGCAGACACACAGATACCGGGAATAAACTATTGGTTACCAGTAGGGAGAGGAAAGGGGAAGGGGCAGTATAGGGGTAGGGGATTAAGAGGTACAAACTTATATATAAAATAAGCTACAAGGATATATTGTACAATCCGGGGAATATGGCCAATATTTTATAATAACCATAAATGGAGTATAACCTCTAAATATAGTGAATCACTATATTGTATACCTGTAATTCATATAGCATTGTATATCAACTATAATTCAATTAAAAAATGAAAAATAGTACTTAGGAGAAAACCTTTTGGAGAGAGGTGATGATATTTCTACTTTAGCTCTTTCTTATTTGCAGAGGTTTTATGTATTTTTTAATATCCTCAACAGTGGAGTCACTAAGGTTATTGCAGATGCTCTTTTCTGGAAGCCACCCACTTTTTTCCCCATGAACTTGACCAAATGGTACAATTTGTATATGAGAAAAACTGAGGTAAATATGCTTATGTTTATTATCTTTTTCTTAAATGAGCTGCATTGAAAACTTGAGCCCAGTTATAGGACACACGTACCATGTCCCTGGATAGACAGTTGTCACTTGTTTATATATGAATGAAATTAAACTTTAGTTTCCAACAAATTTATTTTTAAAACTTTGCGGTAACCTTCAAATTAGATAATAAATCAAGAATAAGAGATTTTTAAAAGGACACTCATGAAGAATAGTCAGATAAAAGATAAGAATACAATATTTTTAAAAGGACACTCATGAAGAATATCCAGATAAAAGTAAACTGTCATTAATTGTAAATTTAAAGTTTTGGTACATATAAATCAACATGCCATTAGCAGCCTAGCACAGAAATATATATAGAAGATAATCACAATTTAATGGAATAGAGAAGGATTATTTAGTGAAAAGATTGGAACAAAAGATTTGTTATTTAGGGGAGAAACATTTTTAGAAACTCAATATATACTAAAACTTCAAATGTATTAGCGGTTAAGTGAGAAATTTAAGCCACAAAAAAGTAAAGTAAAATGTAAATGGATATGTATTATACTGCTGGCTGGTAGGAGGACCCTTCACATTAAAGCAGTAGAAGTAGTTATGAAAGAAAAGAAAAAATACTGATAGAATTTTGGCTTTGTAAATTTGTGAAACTGTGAGATGTCAAAGAACAGCATAATATGAAAACCAAGTATATTGTGGAAGATGTTTCTGAAAGTATAACTTGAGAAATTGAAATTGAGAAAGAATAAAATCTCCTCAGTGTCAAGTTTAAACCAATATCTAACGTAAAGCCTAACTTTTATTTCATTAAGGAATATAACATAGCTATTAAAGTGCTGTTTATGAGGGAAATATCTGCAAAATTTTATGTGATTGCTTTAGGTGATAGAGTTATGTAAAGACCTTCATGTTCTTATTTTCTCCATTGAGTATGCATTAGTATTATGATTAAATAAATCAATTATTGAAAAATAACTTGGTCTGTACTAGGAAAGAGTGACTTGTGGGGGAATTTTATCAATCATTTTATTACCTAGAATATCCCCACAGAAGTAATAGTTAAGACCCTACTGTTCATATATATGTAGTTATATATGCAGTTATATCTAACTTTAACAAATTGTGGGCCTTTTGTTTATCTCTAGAAATTAGTTCTGTAGACTTGAGCACATAGACTTTGTTTCAAAGGCTGTTCAGTGATTTGCTACAGATGACACTTTTCATTGTTTTGTTCCTTTCTCTCTTCATACTTTAAAAAGACTGGTATTTCAAATGGATAACAGTGATTTCTGGAAGTTTTATTTCACCTTACTGGTCTATTCACTCAGAAGACTGGGTAAATATTTGTACTTACCCCTTTCCCTCTAAATGAAATACATTTAGTAGGGCAGTTGAAATAAGTAACTGTTCAGAGATATTTTGAATCTATAATCTGTCCAGAAAAGATAACCATTTTCGTTTTATTCCTAAACCCAATTGTTTACTGATGTTTAATTAATTTATTAAATCCACCAAAAATATTTTGACCTTGTACTAAGTGCCAGCTATCATTGTCAGCTTTCAGGCTAATCAAAGAACAAAGCAGAAAAAATTCCTGCCCATGTGGAGTTTATTATGTTGTAGCGTGGTGGGGGGGGAGAGGCAGGAAGTAAACAGTAAATATAATTAAGAAATAAAAGGTGATAAATGATGGAGAAAAAATACTAAGCTACATAGAGGGGATCAGGCGTTATATGGGTGGTGGGAGAGGATGAGTTGTACTTTTCAATGGACTGATCAGGTTAGGCTTCAGTGAGAAGGTGGCAGACATCTGAGGAAAGATTTGAAGTAGGTTGGGGAATTAGCCATATGTGAGGAGAGTATTCTGGCCATAGGGAATAGCCCATGCAGAGACTTCAGGAGCATAGCTGACATGTTGGGAGAAGTAGTGGATAAGGCCAGAGAGGTAATGGGAGGCAGCATTATGCAGTATCTTGGTAGGTTGATATATAAGGAGTGTGGTGTTTATTCTGAGTGAAATGAAGAACATTTGCAATTTTCAACAGAGGCATGATATAGGGCAACCATTCACTATAGCCTTACTAGAGGAGGTGACATTTTAACTGGCCCTGGCGGGTAAGATAGAACTTGCCAAGTGAAGAAGATAGAAATTTGCTTTGGCAGGCTTAATTTAAGTGTATTTCCCATCACCCCACTTAGGAAAATAAATGTACTTTTAAACCAAAGTCATATATGTTACTTGATTTAAGGTTAAAACTATAATAATGTCACATAAAGAACTTACTCCTTTGTGACCTCTTAACCATGCTCATTTTAAAAATTGATGTTCTAGTTTAATAAAATTTAAGGAGTTCCTATAATCCAAGAGACATTTCCTTTTTACTCAAAAATCCAATTAGTCTATTAACAATTTCTTTAGAAAGTGAATGATTGCCATTTGCCTTTCTACTATAAAACTGTAAATTTAATTGAACCATCTTGCATTTCTTAGTATTAATGAAGATTCATTTATATACTTTTTTATTTAAAAGGCTCTACACTTGGTTGTAGGAAATAGGGATAAGGCAGAATTTCTGTCCTTGAGGTACTTAAGATCTGGTAGGGAAGATAAGACATTATGCAAATTATATAGTAAAAGGAAATGTGAGTTTTTTGAATGGGAGTCCTACAGCATTCTCTCCTCTATAAAAATTCTCTGCTCATTCGATCTGGTCAGGTCTTCTTCAAATTAAACCTTCTCGGTTAAACTTCAGCTATCGAACCTTATTTATACTTTATTTAACTCCATGTATCAAATTTGAACCACCAGCTCAGCACCTGGGACATCCACATACTGTTTTCTCTGTATGTCATGTTTTTTAGTACAATGGTACCAGTTTGTAAATTGGTTGAGAGCAAAGACGCTGCTAGGTACCTTCTCCCTTAGGATGCAGTCAGAGTGTAGATATTCGATAGTTAATTGGTAGCAAAGCATGGCATAGAGTAATGTAGAATATAGTATTACCTATAAATATATTTCACTTTATGTTGTTTCTGGAAGGTTTTACTTGAAATGTTGACTGTAACTTTTTAAAAGGGATATTTTTATCAGTTGACTCTCAAAATGAAAATAAAGATTTAATACCAGTTTAGGTAAATATTCAGTAAAAACTATGTTTAAGAATGTAGTAACATTTCTCTTAAGGGAAGTGGTTTTTTTTTTTTTTTTGGCTTTATCAACTCTGAATTATAAATAGTCTTTATAACAAATTCATCTAAAAAGATTTGACATGTAAAAGTGCTTGATCATCATTAAGGATTTTATGGTTATCTCCAACAATCATTTTTATACCTGAACAGTTTTAAATATTTTAATAAAATTTGACATTTTGAGAATTTTGTAAACTTTAGATGTAGGAAATTAAACTACATCTTGGTAACACAGCACTGTCAACATTTGTGTTACAGGTATCACTTATTTTTCTTACAGAACAGACAGTAAGTCTGAGATGTCATTGATCCTTCATGTTTGGATAAGGTCGTTGGAGTTTTTATTTGGCAGGACAGTTGATGCCTGTGGTTTTGCGTGGTCTTTGCTCCAAATAAGTTTGGAGCCAAAGCACTGGGGGGATGTCTTTCATCAGGCCATTTCTGTGCATAAGGAAAAATGTCTGAGGGTTTTTTAGAAATGTATTGAATCTCTGTTATTGTGTAATGAGTTGAAGTCTAAATATACAAATTTAACAACTTTCATAGTTTGTCTTAGGTACACAGATGTTGAAATAGATTGTATCATAGAACTTTTATGCTAATGGCATGAGATATACTTTAGCAGAATAAAAATGATTGATGTAATAAAAGAACGCCGAAGCATGATATAATTATTCCCTGAAATATTACTGCTTTAGAACCTGAGAAGTATTCTTCTACCTGTCTCCTCGCCAGTCCCCCAAATTTTCTTTTTCACTTGCAACATAGTGTAAGCCAAACATTTATTGTGTGCAAATAAAATAATAAATACTGAGATTCTTTACAATACACCTGAGATATTGGTATTTCATCATCTTTAGAGCATAATTATAATAATTAATTAATTATTAATACTATTTAAGTATTTTGTACATATATTTAATTTCCTTTAAGTGACAAAGTGTAGTGCTTACTATTCAGTGTAGATGGTAGTCACACCAAAGATAATCTGCAGGTGAACCATGTGCCTACAGATAAGTCAGCATGTATTTATTGAGCACCTTCTTTGTCTGTAAGTAGCAGTATAGGAAATAAATACAGTAGTAATTTAGATGGAAAAGAACATTTTGGGCCAGAGTCAGCACATCAGCCTTTGTGGCAGAAGATAAATTTCAGACATATCCTGAAAGAGGGTTAAAATGGACCAGGTGGAAAGAGAGCAATAGGTTTTAGAAGGTTCTATAGCTTATAAAAACTATAGGTTCTAGGTTCATTATTCAGGTCTTTGACACTGCGTAATGCAGTGGCAAGATCCCCAGTTTATCTTTTAAAATAACACAGCAAATTATCCTCTATTTGTACTTGTTGCAAAAATTTTAAAAACATTCAGTATGTCATATTTAGATTTATCTCACAGGGCACCTTTTAAAGAAATAATGTCATATAAAAATGATTTGGGGGTTTAAAGAACACTAGCCAGAGAGTAAAGAAGTCTGAATTTTAATCATAGCTTCATGCCTTATGTTGTGATTTTAGACAGGTCATTTAGCTGAATTTGCTTGTTTGTAAAATGAGAATAATAGTGCCTGGCTTAACTTATTTAAGGTGAAATAATGGGCTCTTACTGTCTGTTTCGAAGGCTTTTAACCAGGAGCCATATACATTAGAAAACATCTTTATTTTTACTAAAATATGAGAAATTGAAATATGTGATTTCTTAAAAGATGACATTTAAGGAAATTAAGTTCTGAATTGTACTTATTTTCCCCCTTTTCTTCATAGCGGATACTTTATTTTCAAGGAAGCTGAATGGGAAATACAGGCTTGAGCGACTTGTTCCAACTGCAGTGTACCAGCACATGAAAATGCATAAAAGAATTCTTGGACATTTGTCGTCCGTCTACTGTGTAACTTTTGATCGAACTGGCAGACGGATATTTACTGTAAGTAGTTTCTAAAGTATTATCTTATTTCATGTATGGAGTGCAAAAACATTGCTTATAGTTATACTTGAAATTAAACCTTTTTTTTTTTTCTTTTACTGAAAAATTAGAAATTCAGGTAATTTAGCTTACTGTAACAGAAGGTTTTACTTAAAGTTGGACTTCAAGTTTGGAACATTCCTCAAAGCTTTGTTATGGCACAGTTATAGTTACATTATGGTCCTACATCATGAATAAGTGCAATTCTAGCATTATATCAAATACAGTTTGATATAATACAGTTTGACATTTTGTACATCATACAATAATTTTAATTCTAAACCAAGGGCATTTCGCGTAATGTGTTAAAGTAAATTAGAGGGGTCTGATAAATTTCCTTTAAAATAGTGAAGAAAAAATTCTGAACATACGTAACATGTTCTGCTTTTTATCTTTTAACTTTAGCACCTCATTCTTTAATATATCTATGTATTCAAGGAGTCCCTTTGGGTTTGTTTATTACTCTTTCTTTTAACTTGTTGAATGCAGAAAAGCAAAGCTTTTCAGCTTTTAAGTGAGAAAATTATTTACAGGAATATTTCAGGTTTATTTTTAGGTACCTTAACTATTATATCCACTAAGGGTTATACTACATTGCTAGGGTTGTACTTATAATTAAATACTACTCTTTGCGCTGAAGGTGTGCACTCATTCACAGGATTCCTAATTTTAAATGGGAAATGGAAGTTAATGTGGAAATTCCTATCTCTGACTTTAGAGAGAGCAGCTGTGACTTTTATGTGGTCATAACAATCATAGATTCCTGTTTTAAGTATATATGCTTGGGAACTAAGATTTATTTATATCTACTTTCTCTCCTTTTCCCATATACCCAGTCATCTATAAAACAGCTAAATGGCAGGATGTGAGAAAGGATTTCCATACATATCTTTCCCTGGTTCCAGAAACCATTTCAGGCATTTGCCAATCATTTCCTACATTAGTATTCTTCCTTTCACCTTTTCTTTTATCCATATGGTTTTCTTTCCCCCCCCCAATGATTTTTATTTTTTCAGTGTTTTATTTTACAGTGTTTTGTCAATTTTTGTCAATTTTCTGCTGTATAGCAAAGTGACCCAGTCACACATACATATATACATTCTTTTTCTCACATTATCCTCCATCATAAGTGACTAGATACAGTTCTAGTGCTATAGAGCAGCATACTGTTTTCAATGAAGCAGAATGAAAGTGAAATTTAAAAAAATTTTCTGACTGGTTATTATTTTTAGAGTGGGGAACAGATATATCCATGTTTGCTAAAGTCCTTGATAGACCTACAATTGCTCTAAATGGTAATGGAAAATTACTTTTAGCCTTTTTTGAGTTCAATATATATTTAAATTTATCTCTCAAAACAAAGTAAATTGGCATTTCTAATGTTTAAAAAGTTCTTTCATAAGTAATAAACTGAAAGAATGAGAAAGAAGCATTACTTTGTGTTCATACTTCATTTTGATGAGTATAGGTTTATGCCATTGCACTGAGGTTATAAAAATATTATATAACTATTTAATTTTTGATGTTGGTAGAATACCTTGTGGGAATTTTTTCTTTAAAAATGATAGGGATGGTAAAGATTTGTTTGTTTTTCTCTTATGAAGTGTTGTGTCGATTTGAATTAGACACATAATCTCCTACAACCTTTTGAGGGAAAATGCGCTGAGATAATGTGCTGTTGCTGTCTCCTGAGTTTAGTGGAGTAAGAGACATAGAAGAGCACTCATCTTTTTTTTGTCTTTTTGCCTTTTCTTGGGCCGCTCCCGCGGCATATGGAGGTTCCCAGGCTAGGGGTCCAATCGGAGCTGTAGCTGCCGGCCTACGCCACAGCCACAGCAACGCAGGATCTGAGCCACGTCTGCAACCCACACCACAGCTCACGGCAACACCAGATCCCCAACCCACTGGGCAAGGCCAGGGATTGAACCCGCAACCTCATGGTTCCTACTCGGATCCGTCAACCACTGAGCCACGGCGGGAACTCCTGGAAGAGCACTCTTAAGCCAAGGGTTAACAAACTATTACCCGTGGGTCAAATCGGGCCTCACACCTGTTTTTAGAAATACAATTTTATTCAAACTCAAGCATGCTGCTCTTTTTTTATTTTTTTATTTTTTTGTCTTTTTAGGGCCAGGGCATATGGAGGCATGTGGAGGTTTCCAGGCTAGAGGTCCAATCGGAGCTGTAGCCGCCGGACTATGACAGAGCCATAGCAACAAGGGATCTGAGCAGCATCTGCAATCTACACCACAGCTCACCACCACTAAGCAATGCCAGATCTTTAACCCACTGAGCGAGTCCAGAGATCAAACCCGTGTCCTCATGGATGCTAGTTGGGTTCATTAACTGCTGAGCCACAACAGGAATTTTGGGCAAGCTCTTTTTTACTGTAACAGCAGGGTTGAGTAGTAATGATGGAGAATGCATGGCCTGAAAAATCTAAGGAAATTGTTATCTTGCCCTATAGAGGGAAAAAAAAAAAAAAAAAAAAAAGGCAACCCCTGTTCTAGCTGTTTAATTCCTTCTTTTAAAAATATTTGATCTGGAAGTTCCTGTTGTGGCTCAGTGGTAACGAGCCTGACTAGTAACTGTTAGGATGCAGGTTCGATCCCTGGCCTTGCTCAGTGGGTTAAGGATCTGGCATTGCCCTGAGCCGTGGTATAGGTTGCAGACACAGCTCAGATCCCGCATTGCTGTGGCTGTGGTGTAGGCTGGCAGCTACAGCTCCAGTTTGACCCCTAGCCTGGAAACTTGCATATGCCACAGGTCTGGCCCCTAAAAAAAGCAAAAACAAAAAAAAAGGAATATTTGATTTGGGGAACAGGAATGATATGTGAAGAAGAGGAGGCTTTTTTTTTTTTCTTTTAATGATTTTTATTTTTTCCACTATAGCTGGTTTGATTATTTTCCTTTAGTTGACGACATATTTAAAGAAAAAAAAATTATCACTGTATTTTATATGGTCTTATCAAGAGTCTAAAAAATGTCGATGTTTTATATATGTGATGTAATTTGCTAACTGCCAAACTTACAGTCTCATTTGCAATTTTTTACTGATTTGTAGTTACAGATTCAAAAATATTACCTTATGACAAATTACAAAGATAGAAGATCACTGTTACTTAAAATTTCCTTATATTTTTATGATGATCACCTCAAGTGAGTTAGGGTACTTATGTGTCTATGTTAACTTCATTCCACTGGGAACACACCAGCCACTAGCTAATGTTTTGAAAACCAGTCTTAAAAACTGGTAGGATAAGCCTTTAGGTTAGCAGATTGTGATTGAGCAGTGAAATTCAAATTCCTATGAGGGAGTAGCACACTGTTGTTATTTATTGGAATACCAAGTCAGTAATGAAGCACTCAGTATTTCCCTTTTATGTATGTAGTATCTTAGACCTTGCACATTTATTATTAACTTTTAATGTTAGATATAGTCATAAGCTTTGATTAAGGGACTAGTTCCAAGGGACTTTTGAGTACTTTCTGGATAAGCACAACTAGAGGCTGTATAGCCCTGTGGTTAAGAGCATCAGCTTTGGTATTAGGGGGCTCTTTGTTTAACTCACAGCTTTACCACTTCCTAGCAGTGCAACTTAGAAAGATTATCTCATGCTTTTAATCTACAGTTTTCTCAGCCCTTAAAAAAAGAGGGAAGGAAATACATAATAATAGTGTGAATCCCACAGGATTTTTTTGGAATTATGTGAAATAGTACATGTGATTAGTATAGAACAAGATATCTAAGAAGCAGTCCTTAAGTTCTACCTCCTGCTTTTAATTTTATAGATAGATTTTATCCAGTTTATTTTCTTACCTAAAATCTTATTTATAAATGTTATGCAAGATTTACACTGAAATCATTCTGATTGATAAGTGATATTCTGTCTTAGAATAATTTTCCAGCATTTTGTTCTAGAATTTTTTTTTTTTTTTAAATAGCTGCACCCATGGCATATGGAAATTCTTGGGCCAGGGACTGAATCTGAGCCATAACTGCAGCCTTTTCTATAGCTGTGGCAATGCCGGATCCCTTAACTGACTGTGCTGGGCCAGGGATCGAACTCTTGCCTCTGCAGCAGCCTGAGCTGCTGCAGTCAGATTCTTAACCCACTGCATTACAATGGAAACTCATAGAATATTTTAATAATGGATGTTTCACAGTAGAATAATGAGAAGAAGGTAGCATAATTACTAAGTCAGACTGCTCCCTAATTCTTTGTTAGTTTTTAAAAATTTTTAACTTGGTTTCAGAATCATTGCCTCATATAATATTTACCAAAGAAAAGCAGAGTTAATGAATTTTTAAGAGTAAGTCATTTACTCATAATACAAAAGTATGTTGAAGACCATATAAAATTTCCTCTCTTTTTTCAGAAATATAAAATATATCTGTTCACATTAAGGCAAAAGAACATAAACTATTTTCATAAATTTGATAATTTATAATAAAGACTGAGTTTATGCTTTCTTTTAACAAACTTTCATCTTTCGGGAGACGGACAGTGTTTTAAACCCTTAGGATATAGAAATAACAGACATAGTAGCTGTCCCTGGAGAGTTCACAGGTGGTCAGTACACAGTATTGAACCAATGTGATAAGCTTTGACAGGCAGCACAAGATGCTGGGGTAGCATAAGAGCCAGGTACCTAATTCAGTGTGTGGTAGGAAATGGTAAGAGAAATTACTAGAAAAGTGACACCTCAACTGAGTTGACCTGTATATTACAGACTTAGGGATAGGCATTTACAGACTTTGGGAGAACATAAAATACAATTGTGTATTATTGGACATGACAAAGAGTTAAGTATGGACCATTGTTAAGCAAAAGCTAGAGATGTTGTCTTTATGACACAGGAAGAGGTTTTTTTTTTTTTTCTTTTTCTTGAAGACAGTGGAGCTAAAATGATGGACTGTCAGAACTGAGTAAGTAGACTTTCCCTTTTTAATGATCTCTTTGGCATTGTTCTAGAATATGGATTGAAACTAAGTGTATATACAGAGGTGTTGGTGACAAGGTTCTGGCAGTGATCCATGAAAGAGTTACAGTGGAAGATGGGATGGAATTAACAGATTAAAAATACAATCTCTAGGATTTAAGAGGTTTGCTTGAATGTAAGGAATTGAGAGGGAATAGTATGAAATGACATTTTTTTTAACTAGTGTGACTGGTTAGAAAGTTGTGTCATTTATTGTGGGAGTGTTGGGACATGTCAAATTTGAGAAACTTAGGTGGATTGTCAAATTGAAATGCTCAACAGTGGTGGGAGCTCAGGAGAGAGATCTGGGCCCAGAGGTCCAATTCGAGAATCACTGAATATGGAAATTGATTATTTTACTTGATATATATGTAATGTAAGAGGGCTGAAACTTCAACTTTTAAAGCAAACTGAAGAAAGGAAGACAAGTCAATAATTAAGACTGAGAAAAAGCTGCCTAAGAAGCAAGAGGGGAGAAAAAGAAATGGTGTCTTGGAGTTCCCGTCGTGGCGCAGTGGTTAACGAATCCGATTAGGAACCATGAGGTTTCGGGTTCAGTCCCTGCCCTTGCTCAGTGGGTTGACGATCCAGCGTTGCCTTGAGCTGTGGTGTAGGTTGCAGATGTGGCTCGGATCCTGCATTGCTGTGGCTCTGGCGTAGGCCGGTGGCTACAGCTCCGATTGGACCCCTAGCCTGGAAACCTCCATATGCTGCGGGATCAGCCCAAGAAATACCAAAAAAAAAAAAAAAAAAAAAAAGAAGTGGTGTCTTAAAGGCCAAAAGTTTAAAGTTGGAAACCTAAAATAAAATTAGAACTGAAAGGGCTCTTTTGGATTTGGCAAGGCTATTCATGACCTTAATGAAAAAATGTTTTATTTTAGTTTTTGGGATAGGAGTGAAATTGCAGTGCACTAAGGAGGGAATGCGGATTGAAAAATTGAAGGGACCATATACATTAATCTTGCAAAGAGCTTGACAATTGAAAAATTAAACTATTTTCTGAATGTGGAGTGCTACCACCAAACTTCATATTTGTGTTGTCCTCTTTGTTGTAGTGAATTTGTTTAGATGTCTGTCTCTGTTTAAAGTTGTGAACTTCCTACAACAAAAGCTTTTTCTTAAAGGTTTTTAGATCTGTAGTGCCTTGCGGAGTATCTGGTGCAAACAGGAGGCATACAACAAAAAATGAATGAATGAAACAGTTAGAGGTGTAAAAGTTAATAATGTCCTTTCTTTTAAGAAACTTGTTGGGGGAGCTGTATACAAAAATATCTGTAAGACGTCATAGTAGAACTGTGCTTCATTAACCTGGTCTTCTTCTGTTTCAAACTTGCAAAGCCCGTTTATGGCTTAGAGCCTTTGTACTGTCGATTCCCTCTGCCTGGAATTGTCTTCTCCAGAATATTCCTGTAGATGATTCTTTCTTTAGCAACTCTAGTCAAACACTGCTTTCTTAGAGACTCTTCCCTGACTACCTTCCCTCCTCAGACTCCATCATTGTCTGTCACATTACCTTACCTTACCTTGTAATGTCTCTTACTATCTGAAATTCTTATTCTTAAAAACTGTCTTTTATTGTATTCTCTTCCTGCTAAGCTCCATGAGGACAGATAGGACCTTGACTGAGTGATTTATGACCACTGACTAAAGTAGGAATCCATGAGTTTATACTGATGTAAATAAGTAAATAAATGACTGTGAGGGAAGAGAAAACTCTTATTTATAGTAGGATGCCAGTTGGCATTGTAGAAAGAATGGTGGTTTGGCAGCTATCGTGATGGTGGTTGATTCATTTGTACGTCATCGATGGAGGCTAAGACTGGTAGATACTGGTTAGAAGATCTTAGCATCATCTTGTATGTATCTCCACAAGATACTGATTTAATTGGTTATAAAGGGAAGTTGCAACTTTATGGAGGAGAAACATTGGAAACACTAACAAGAAAAAGTTATTAGCTTTGCTAGTGGGGGATGGGTTGACATTGTGTATCCTCTGAAGTGGTGCCTGAGAAAGAGAGCATCTTGTCTGTGGGATTCCTGCCAGGACAGTGTGGTCTGGGTCTGGTTATGGGAAAACAGAGACTGAGGTTCAGGGTCATCCTATGGAAGGAAAGGTCTGTATTCTTTATATAAACTTCTGAGGATGTGAAACACAGAGAAAGCCTGAGGAAATAGTCCAGGTCAAAGAGACTGAAGTGACCATATAACTAAAATTTAACATGTATGGGATCCGAGGCCAGAAAGGAATTGGATAGATGGAAGTTTTATCAACATGGATTCCCCACCTTATATAGATGAGTTTCCTTGTTTTAGAGAAGTACATACTGGAATATTTAGAAATGGGGCATCAAGCCTGCATAGTACTCTGAAATGGTATAGAAAAAGACTAATGGCTGTGTGTGCGTGTTTGTGTTATATGGAGAGAAAGTAAGGCGGTGATGGAGAAGATTGTTGATAGTTGATGAATCTGGATGATGGAAGACATTGGTACTGCTCTTAAAACTTCTGTAAGTTTGAAATTCAAAATTACTTTTGAAAAGTGTTTGGGAGGTAACTTAGGGGTGATACTTTGTATTTAGTCAGTTTGGAAGTAATGTAAAGGAGAGCTAAAGTACAATAATTTCTAAGAAGTATATTTTTGAAAAACTGGTCAAGGGGAAGAAACCAGGAGAGTAGCTGTAAGAGATAATTGATGTACAGTGGTCTTCAAGGAAGATAGATAAATGAATAAGTAGATGAAGGTGGAATGTATAAAGAACAGTTTATTTGGACTATTTAGATAGATAATTAGGTTCACAATGAGTAGATTCTACTTTTCAATGTGAAATATTTTATCTGATAAGAGTCTTGGCTAGAGAATGGGACTGGCTTCTAGAGATGAGTGAAAAAACCTGGTAATAGGGAAAGAATGATGAATGGGGAAAAAATAAAAGGCTCCCCAAATAAGCAGAGAAGTTAGGAATTTTCAGTGTTGCCAATTTAGTGTGCTTATCATCTTTTCCATAATGGTACTTAGAATTTGGGAGCAGGATAAGTGCAAGTGATTGTTACGTTGATAAAAGGTTTGTCATTGGGTCTATAAGTTGAAAAAAAAATGACATTATAGTATGAATGATCATGTACATGATGTTTTTAACATTTAATTTTGTTTGTTCTAATGACATCAAGAAGTGAAATCTGACTCATAAGTTGTAGCAATAGCAAGAAAAAAATTGTTGCTTCTGCCAAAGTATGCCAAAGTCTTCAAGATAATACTGTAAGTCTAAAAATCATATAATTTCTCTTACTTGTCATGTCAAAATAGTAGTCTTTGGTCTGCCCAATTCATGCTTCTCTTTTAGCAGGGGAAGTTTTACAGATTTACTTTTTATTTATTTATGTATTTATTTATTTTGTCTATTTGCCGTTTCTTGGGCCGCTCCTGCGGTGTATGGAGGTTCCCAGGCTAGGGGTCCAATAGGAGCTGTAGCCTTAGGCTTACGCCAGAGCCACAGCAACATGGGATCCGAGCCGCATCTGCAACCTACACCAAAGCTCACGGTGACGCTGGATCCTAACCCACTAAGCAAGGCCAGGGATCAAACCCACAACATCATGGTTCCTAGTCGGATTCGTTAACCACTGAGCCACGATGGGAACTCCAAGATCTACTTTTTAATCTTAAAGTCATCTGAGCAGAATGAACCTGCTGCACTTTTTCCCAAATGTGCGTGGTTTTCTGCTTGCAGAAATCAACCATTCATTGTCATTTGCTGCTCCATCCTGTAAAGTACTTTTCTTCATCATTGAATAGTTCATATAGTTGTTAGCCATAATCTAGCTTTTAGTTTAATAAATATATACATATATGTATTTATTTTGGGGGATTTTTCTATTTTGTTTTTTTCTTTTTATGAACACTCCTGTGACACATGGCAGTTCCCAGGGTAGGGGTCAAATTCAGGCTGCAGCTGAAAACCTGCGATGCAGCTTGCAGCAATGCTGGATCCTTAACCCAAGAGGGAGGCCAGGGATCAAACCCACATCCTTACAGAAACTATGTCAGGTTCTTAACCTGCTGAGCCACAGTGGGAACTCTGACATATGTATTTAAATAGTACAACTGAGCCCTTTAAAATTTGCCTTCCAGAAACTTTAAATTTGACTTTAGGTTCTGCTTTAGTTTTTATGTAGAATTTAAATGGCTGAAGGACCTGTGTCTAAAGTTGTTCCATAAAGTTTTCTTATTGAAGATAAAACTTTTTTTTTTTTTTGTAGATTTTAAGGATAATTTTAATACCCAAGCATATGACAAAGTTGAAAGCATGTCGCAAAGATCTATGCAACTTTTCTCTACCAGGATGGCAAAAGCAGATGCGTACTAGACATTGATTGCCTGGGCTTTAACTGTGGAGAATGTTGGCATTTGCTTTTATTTATCAGAATTTTGCCTCTCTTTATTTTGGAGTTCTCATTGTGACTCAGCAGGTTAAGAACCCGATTAATCTCCATAAGGATGCAGGTTTGATCTCTTGGCCTCACTCAGTGGGTTAAGGATCTGGTGTTAATGCAAACTGTAGCTTAGGTTGCAGATGTGTCTGGGATCCAGTGTGGCTTTAGCTCTGGCTATGGCTCTGACTGAGTCCCTAACCTGGGGAACTTTCATATGCCGCAGGTACAGCACTTAAAAAAAAACAAAAAAAACTGTTTTGAAGAAATTCTGATGTTTCCAAAAGGGAGTCACAAAATAGGAACTTCTTTGGGATAGACAAAAAATAGGAATTATCTGCAGTGGAAGAGATCCAGCTGTATGTTGGAAAAGTCACTGGTGGTACCATTTCCAGAGTACTTAAAAGTATTCAAAGAAATTCCTGAGATTCTAGTTTTCTTCCTTTGTCCAGTATCCTATAGAACATGGTGAAATTTTAAAGACACATGGATTTATAATTTTGTTGTGTATGGCTCTAGATGTTTATAGGGTACTTTAAATTCTTATGAATTTAAGAAAATTTATAGGGTACTTTAAATTCTTATGTTTAGGCAAATCTAAATCTAAACTTTTAAGTTCCACCTTTTATTAAGCCTTTTCACCAATAATATCTACACTGTTGTTTTTTCGGGATAGAGATAGGGTACTCTTTCAGCATTCTTGGCTTTATCTTTGGTTTTTTTGTTTTTGGGTTTTTTGTTTTGTTTTGTTTTTTTAGGGCCACACCCACAGCATATGGCTAGGGGTCGAATCAGAGCTGCAGCTGCCCGCCTATACCATAGCCACGGAGGATCCAAGCTGCGTCTGCAACCTACACCACAGCTTATGGCAGTGCTGGATCCCCGACCCACTGAGTGAGGCCAGGGATCAAACCCACGTCCTCATGGATACTAGTCAGATTCATTTCCACTGTGCCACAAAGGGAACTCCTTGGCTTTATCTTTGCATTGATAAGATGTCTTTTAAAGGAGAGCACTGTAAATTTAAGTTTTATTGAGGGATTTATGTAAGCTAAAGCTACACGCATTTTTTGTTTTTGAGTTTTTTGTTTTGTTTAGGTTTGATATAAAACAGACAAATAACATATTAATGAGCACTTTCATGGTAATTATCATAATTGTACATGATTGAAAAGTGAAACTGATGATTCACTGCTATCTTATGTTTGCTTGTCATTAAATACTAGCTTAATATTATAATTTGATTTAAAAATGAATTCCAAAAAGGCCTCTTCACTTTTCACCAGCTTGTGAATTTCTTAAAACTTATTGTGGCCAAAATATTAAAGTGTTTATGTTTTGTCTGCCTAAAGTTTTTGAGTAGCTTTCTCACCAGGTTAAATTCAAACTCCTTAACGGGGGCATTTAAAATCCCACCCTCTGTTACCTTCCTTAGATAAAACCTTTCCAGCTTAACTTTCTTAAAAAATGTCCTGCTTACACTTTGTACTCCCCACTTTTCTCACTTTGCCAAATTCCCAGCCCTAGAAGCAACATCTAAATATTACTGAAAATAAATGAATACTTCATTTTCCCCTGGGCTTTGGAACTTTGCTGAAAAACTTTGTCAGTTGAAGTTTTTCTAAAATCACACTAATTTTAGCAGGAAGTTCACTGTTGCCTCCAGGTTTTTTCCCCTTAATTACTCTTATTCCGCAGTATTTTCAGACTTGCCTTACTTCTTTTGGTTCCTTCTTTTGTTTCCCACTTCTCCACATTTAGAAAATAACCCTCAGATATTTGCCTTACTTGCTAAGGTTAGAATCCTCTAGTTTCTTTCCCCTTTGCTTTACAGTTACTTTCCCCCACCCTTCCTCCTTCCTAAGGCTTAGCAGCCTGTGTCTCCCTCCTGACCCTCAGCCAGACCCTAGGCCTGTGTTGTCCATCTCTCGCCTTTCACCATTTAAGTAACATTACTTTTATTTTAATGTACGTAACTCTCTTTAACATTTTGATTGAAAGACTGTAATGTTCTACACTTTGGTTTATTATTGACTTAACTAACATTTGAGGTAGGCTTGTGGAAAGAAAGATCATCTGTTCAAATTCTGCTCTACGCTTTGATCTTAATTTTTAAGATAAGTTTTTATCAATTTTTAATTCATCCTTCCACATTCAACTTAAACGCATTTATAGTGCTTTGGAAAATGTTTTCACAGTAAATTTGATTTTTGTTCTTTTCAAGTAATTATTTATGTGTATTTGTATTTCTGATAGACATTTTAAAAGAACTTAGTTGAATTTGTCAGATCATTTTATTTTCATATTTCCTTAAAAATAATGATCACAGTAATGATTCATGAGACATAAATTGGCTGAGGTTGCTTTAGAAGTCTGTGTGCAATTCTGTCAGGAGTTCTGGGGTCAAGGGTGAGGGTTGGGGGCAGTATACTACTTTATAGGTCATAGGAGAGAATAGTGAAGAGATTTCCCTGAAAGTACGATGAGAAGAAATGGAAGAAATGAAAGGTTAATTGGTATAATACACACTTGAGGGGAATTATGTATAGTGGTTTGTTCTGGTTTTCTGGGTTTTTTTGTTTGTTTGTTTCGTTTTTTGTACTTGTCTAAATAGAGCAGAATTGTAAAGTAATATTAAATTGGTGAACTTTAAATATCAATATAATGGGACTTTGTTCAATTTTAATTGGTGAAAAGTGACAGGGTGCTGATTTTAGACAACATGATGCCTTTGAAAGCTGGCATTTTCATCAGAAAGATGTATGTGTGTGTGTGTTTGTGTCTCTCTGTTTGTTAACTTGGAAAAATATGCAAAACGCCATCTCTGTTGGATTATAAAGCAGATTCTTACACAGATGCATAAGAAATAATGATGTGATTTGACTTTTCATATATTCTGCTTACACGAGCATACTTAATCTTTTATTTTGGGGGAGTTCCCATCATGGCTTAGTGGTAACAAACCCGACTAGTATCCATGAGGACGCAGGTTCAATCCCTGGCTTCACTCAGGTGGTTAAGGATCTGGCATTGCCGTGACATGTGGTGTAGGTTGCAGGCCGGCTAGGATCCTTTGTTGTGTGGCTGTGGTGTAGTCCGGTGGCTTAGCTCTGATTCATCCTCTAGTCTGGGAACTTCCATATGCCAAAAGTAAGGTCCTAAAAAGACAAATATATATATATATATTTATTTTTGTTGTGAGTGTAGGTTCAAGCCAAATATTGCCTTAGTTTTTAGAAGGTAAGCAAATGAAGTAAATAATTTGATGTAATCTGTGGAATTTAGAGAAATTGAGAACTGAGTAATTGTTTTAAAGCCTTTTTTTAATTCAGCAAATAGCTAGTGTGCTTCCATGTGCCAGGTGGTATTGTAGATCAGCTGGAAATCACAGCTGTCTGCTATAGCTCCTCCTTCACCTCGCACATTTGGCAGTGCTGTAATCCTCTTCCTTTTATTCCCTGATACCTACTGTAGCCCTCTCTTCCATAATAATCTCAGTTCTATCACTCATTCTCTCTTACCTGCAGTATTTTGACGACTTTCGACTGGTCTCCTACTTTCTAGCCTAATTCATGCTGATGCCAGGATGTTCTTTGGAAAACACATCTGATCCTGACTCTCAACCTGCTTGATTACTTTACATGATCCCCATTACTTACCATATTCCTTAGTGTACCATAAAAGTCTTTTACAGGTTTTCTCTGACTTCATCCTCTTACCTTCACCGCACACTCTAAGTTAACTTACAGGCTATTTGCAGGTCCCTGAACTTCTCACATGTCTATGGCTGTGGTCATACTTTTCTCTGTAGTTGCCATCTGGAATATTTGTTCTTTTAAAAATAATAATATTATTATTAGAGTAAGAATAACATTGTCAGAGTTTCTGTGTGGCTCAGGAACTGACATAGTGTCCATGAGAACCGACATAGTGTCCATGAGGATATAGGTTTGATCCCTGGCCTTGCTCAGTGGGTTAAGGATCTGGCATTGCCTCATGCTACAATGTAGTAGCAGATGTAGCTTGGATCTGGTGTTGGTATTGCTGTGGCTGTGGCGTAGGCTGGTAGCTGCAGCTCCATTTCGACCCCCTAGCCTGGAAACTTCCACATGAGGGTGTGGCCATAAAAAGAAAAAACAAAAGAAAAGAATCCTACTACCAACAAAAGCAGTAATAGTAGAGAGTCCACAGTGTGTGAGTATGTGTGTGTGTGTCTATAGCTTTTGCCATGTGCTGGGCATGCCACCTTCGTTTGCTCATGTATTTTTTGCAACAACGCTATGAGTTTGGGTATAGATATGAAAATGAGGCAAAGAAAGCATATGTAATTTTTCCAAGGTCAAACATCTAGAACGTGGTCATGCCAGGTCAATGAATCCAGACATTTGACCCCTAGAGTCTGTGCTCTTAAGCTACTACACTGTATTGATAGTCTAAGCATCACCGCTTCTGGATTCCTTTCTAGATTCTACTTCTCTACATTTGAGGAATAACAGACTGCAATTCTTTTGGATCTCTACTGATTAACAGTATAGCATTCAGGTCGTGTTATTGCATTCTATTCTGCCTTGCTTCGTAAGAACAGAAATACTTGCCTTTGTACCTCATCCTTGAAGCTCTTGTATTTGACACATATTTAATTGCAAGGCAAATGGATAAATGAATGCATGAATCACCAAATTTTAAAGGGGAATCTTGGACATCATCCAAGTTAACCTCCTTATTTTATAGATGAAGAGTCCAAGATTAAGTGAACATGATGGGAATACCAGATTTTAATATAAATAATTCACTGAAGTTAAGTCTTACTATTAGTCTTCAGTGGTTAGTAACCCATTTAATTTGCTTTGAAGGTCAGTCAGAAGAACTGGTTTTACAGTTAATTGAGAGTGTTCTAGGTAGTACTGGCAGAGTGGTATAGAGTACAGCATTTAACATGTTCTGTTAATACTGTATTTGTGATCATTTATATGTCATACCTGTTATCAGTATGAAGCAGATACTTCTCTGTATTATTTGTTTTTGTAGACCCTCCAAGTACAGTGTCAGATAAAATTGTATGTATTTTTTAAATAAGTTAGATTGGAAGATTATAAAAAATTCTAACCTCCAACTTTTAAAATCTTTATATGAGGATAATGATAACATTCTTTACTTTTTTGTACATTTAAAGATTTTTAATAATAAAAACTAAGGGAAAATGGGAAGAGTTGGTAAGAGTAAAGTAAACTTTGAGATAGAGGATGAATAAGGAAAATTAGAGAAGAAAAAAAAAAAGCCTAGCAGTTCTTATCTCTGCTTTGGCTAAATGAAATTGATATATTTATTTATAAGTGGAAATATTTTTTTTGTCATAGGAAACTTTTTTTTTTTTAACCTATCAAATTTTTTTTTTTTTTTTTTTTTTTTTCAATTTCTTGGGCCACTTCCGCAGCATATGGAGGTTCCCAGGCTAAGGGTCGAATTGGAGTTGTAGCCACCAGCCTACACCCCAGCCATAGCAATGTGGGATCCGAGCCACGTCTGCGACCTACACCACAGCTCACGGCAACGCCGGATCGTTAACCCACTGAGCAAGGCCAGGGATCGAACCAGCAACCTCATGGTTCCTAGTCGGATTTGTTAACCACTGAGCCACCATGGGAACTCCGGAAACTTTTCTTTTCTTGTCTTTTTAGGGCTACATCTGTGGCATATGAAAGTTCCCAGGCTAGGGGTCCAATCAGGACTTTAGCTGCTGGTCTATACCACAGTCATAGCAATGCCCAGATCTCGGCTGTTTCTGGGACCTACACCATAGCTCATGGCAATGCCTGATTTTAACCCACTGAGCGAGGCCGGGGATCCAACCCGCATCCTCATAAATATTTGTTGAACCACTGCTGGAACTCCCTCTGTATTTTTTTTTTTTTTTTTTTTTGCAACTCTATTCTTTACGTTTTCTTCCTGAGCTTATGCTGCAGCAGCAGAGTAAACAGGTAATTTATGTACTTTTATTGACTTTGTACAGATAAAATTAACTTCTTATAACTGACCTTGGGTGATTTTATAAGTAATGTTTTTAGCTGAAGATCAGTGATGGGAAACTCATGTATTATGGATTTTGGCTTCTTAGGAGGAAAAAAAACCCCAAATAAGCTTCTTTTTATTTTTATGCTAACAGAGATAGGATTAGTTACTATTGTATATATTTGTTTTGCAGTTACAATTTTATTTATTGGTTTATTTATTCATTTATTTATTTTTAGAGCTGTGACTACAGCATATAGAAGTTCCCTGGCTAGGGGTCGAATTGCAGCTGCATGTGCAAGCCTACACCACAGCTACAGCAATGCAGGATCCTAGTCACATCTGTGACCTATGCTGCAGCTTGTGGCAATGCCAGACCCTTAACCCACTGAGTGAGGCCAGGGATCAAACCCGCTCCTCATGGATACTATTTGGGTCCTTAAGCTGCTGAGCCACAACAGGAAGTCCATATAATTTTGTTACTTTAGAAGTTCAGATTCTTTTTTAAGATTCCAGATAGAGGCTGGGTAATGGGTCAGGGACCCGAGGTAAATGCTAGTTATTGTTAACCTCCTAATTTTTCCTGTTAGTTGGTAGGCACATGAGTATTCTTTTAAGTGTGAATAATTTAATAAAATAAAGCCTTGTTTATTAGAGGAAAATTCCTAACACAGGTATTTAGTGCTTTTTAGTACTTAAAATTACAATTATTGAGAAGTGGCTATAACTGATAGGATTTCTTTATCTGTGTAAAGAATTTGAGTCAAAATTTATAGAGTTAATTCTGTTAATATCCATTTTTATTTTAAGGGTTCTGATGACTGTCTTGTGAAAATCTGGGCAACAGATGATGGGAGATTATTAGCTACTTTAAGAGGACATGCTGCTGAAATATCAGACATGGCTGTGAACTATGAGAATACCATGATAGCAGCTGGAAGTTGTGATAAAATGATCCGAGTCTGGTGTCTTCGAACATGTGCACCTTTGGCTGTTCTTCAGGGCCACAGTGCATCTATAACATCACTACAGGTAATCATTTTAATCCCTGCAAAATCCTCTTTGGTTATAGTTGAAAGTAAATTTTATGAAATCATTTGTATAATCCATTATATAAAGCCAACTAAAAATGAAGAAAGGAATATTTCTCTCTTCTTTATAAATACATGGACTTTAAATAATGTGGTAGCCATGACCTGGTAAATTCTGAGTGTCTTCTAACCATTAGTGTTAGTTGCTCTTTGTAGGGTAAAAATGGGTTTATTATTTGGAATGTGGTACACTTTTTGTAAAATTTTTTTTTGTTTTTCAGTTCTCGCCATTGTGCAGTGGCTCAAAGAGATATCTATCTTCTACTGGGGCGGATGGCACTATTTGTTTTTGGCTGTGGGATGCTGGAACCCTTAAAATAAAGTCAGTTACTTTTTTATTTCATAGAATAAATGCATTTAATGGTTGAAATTGTAAAAGTATAAAGTAGTCAACAATAGGAATAATTTTACTTTTTCTCCTTGAGTAAATAACAAATTCATTTTGGCTCTTCACCAACCTCTTTCATTTTTATGCTTTCCTTTATGTTTTCATGCTTTAAAGAAAGTTTTATGTTAACATGTTTCTTTTTTCTCTTTTTTTCCTAGCCCTAGCTCTTTCAGAATATACTGGTGTTATTACCTCTTCTTTTTGTATGCCGCAGTTACATCCTCAGTAGCTCCTTTTGGTGCTGAGAACATAATCTTAAGAGTTTCTAGTTCTTCAGAAGAATTATGATTACTTCTGTTATTGCATCTATAGACTTTAGATTTTTAAGATCTAGGGAAACTTACGAAAATAGAATCATTAAATTTTCACTAAACTATCTCAAGGTAAATAGATGCACTCTTTCCTCTACCCCTTAATAGCATTTCGTATTTGTGCTTTCACCTATATTAATACCTTGGTTTATCAAAACAAGTTGGCTGGGCAATATTATGTTTTGATTAAGCACACTGAGGCAAAGAAAGGCTAAATGATTTTCCTACCATTAAAGCAGTTTTTAAAAATGGCAAAGCCTGGAGTTCCTGTCATGGCTCAGTGACTAACGAACCTGACTAGTATCCATGAGGACGCAGGTTCGATCCCTGGCTTCGCTCAGTGGGTTAAGGATTTGGCATTGCCTTGAGCTGTGGTGTAGGTCACAGATGCCACTTGGATCCCATGTTCCTGTGGCTGTGGTGTAGGCCGGTGGCTGCAGGTCCTATTCGACCCCTGGCCTGGGAACCTCCATATGCCACATATGTGGCCCTAAAAAGACAAAAGACAAAAAAAAAAATGGCAAAGCCAGAACTAAAATTTTCCTGCCCCTGGGTTCTGTGCTATTTCAGGCCACCTCTTAAGTGGATGGTGGGGAGGAGTGCTATATTTATGCCATAGACAGTCTGTGAATGTGGAGATAGTAAATTCATAGTGTGTTGAAAAGGCCATCTCTCTATTCTCAGGGTAGAAAGTTGTTCAGATTAGATATATCTCAATTGTCTATGACTTTTTTATATAAATTATCAACCCAAGTTGAGTAATAAAATAATCTATGTATGTCTTTGTTATTTTCAAATAGTAGTGTTTAGATAAACTTCGTATATATGGACATTCCTGAAGAGTGTCTTTTATGGCAGGGCATTAGGGGGCCATGGCAGCTTGAGTAGCTTAATAAAGCAAACTACACTTCATTTGCCAAAAGAAATGTGATCAAAGACATGGCTGTTGGCAAAGCAAAGTGATTTTACTTTAGTTGCCTTATTAAAGACTTTCTATAGACATTTAGATAAAACTTGAAATGTTTAACTGATGTGTATGGAAAATAGCAATAGTTAATTCTAGTTTCCTTTGAGTATTTTTACCTCTTTATGGATCTGATTTGATAACTTTGTCTTTTCCTATCTTGTTTTTGGAGAAAAAGTGATGAGCAATCATCAAATCGGTATAGGAACAAAAAAAGTGTTTACAAAATTAAACTCTCACTTTGTGCCTCTAGAGGATTACATTGCTAAGTACAATGATATTTATTTGCATCCTTGAGAGTGAGTTATTCAGTATATGATTTTTTGAGAACCTTTATTTAGATTCACCCATAAACCCCCTACCGTAACAATTTTTTTCACATAATTTTAGTTTGCATTATATTCCATTGAGTTTTTCCTTATTTTGCTTAGTGATTTTTCCTATTTGGGGTCGCGCAAGTTTTTTCTAGTTATTTATAAGTAGTAGTCTTTTCTCTTTGTTATTATAATAGTCCTATGAAAACTTTTAAGTTGGAATCAGGCAAAAAAGTAAGTAATTTCCCCTTTATGTAGGCTTTGAGAGTCTTGTTTGCCTTTCTTTATATACACATGGTTGATAACTGCCAAAAAATCTGGCACCTAGGCTTTAATTACTAATCAGAGGCAAACATTGTATTGAGCTATAATGCTTTTGTGTAATCTTTGGGGTATGTGACTTCAGCAGCCCAGTCTGCATTAGTTGAAAGAATTAGTTCTTCAGTAAGGGAGAAAATTGAGGCAGATACTGGATGGAGTGTGCTATCAGGCCTTCCTCTTAACCACTGTGCCAAACCAAATAGCAGTTATTCTTCGATGAGCTGTCTTGAAGGGGTGGAACCTAATCAAAATATTAATAATTCTATTCTAATAATAACTTAGGAGTTCCTGTTGTGGCTCAGGAGGTTAAGAACCCAACTAATGTCCATGAGGATGCAGGTTTGATCCCTGGCCTCGCTCAATGGGTTAAGGATCTCTAGTGTTGCCATGGGATCCCATGTTGCTGTGAGCTGTGGCATAGGTTGTACACACAGCTGGGATCTAGTGTTGGCTCTGGCTGTGGTATAGTCCAGCAGCTGCTACTCTTTGACCCCTAGCCTGGGAACTTCCATATGGCATAGGTGTGGCCCTAAAAAGAAAAAAAAGAAACAGATTTACTAAGTATGCTGGGCACAAAAATAAGCACTTTATGTGCATTAAACTTATTTAATTCTCTCATGATTCTGAGATGTGTTCTCAAATTTACTCCCATTTTACAGGTAAGGATACTGAGGTATAGAAATGTTAAATTGCCTAAGGTCACACATCTGATAAGCTGCAGAACTGGCTGCTGAACTCAGTCTGAGCCCTGGGCCTTGTCCTGAATATTTCCTGAAATGTGCATTAAAAATAAATTATGTATACTTGCTTATTTGCACTTTCCCTTTAAAAATATTAGTGTTCATTTAAAATGACAGTCTGCATGACTGTTTGCATCTAAGTTCTAACTGACTCATTATTTGGCACTTAAAAAAGCAGTTATATGAAAAATTAATAAAAATGTAGCACTATAGTCTAAGATATTAATGAAAGTAGTGCATTTAATTGTCTATCAGTTCAGATAAATTTACTTAGAGTTAGTGTAACTTCTGCTATGAATAAATGTTCAGATTTTAAGAATGTTCTAGTAACTTTCTCTAAACTATCAGTTATGCTTAGCTATATCAGAGCTTGTGACTAAGGAAAATTTTCATAAATATCAATTTAAAAATTTATTTACAATTTTATTTAAAAATTTTTAGCAGTTTTTTTTTTTTAATGTTCTGTATGGGTAAGAGACTATTATTTTTCAGGATATATAATTGATTGGTCAGAAATATTTTGCACTTTTTCCCCTTAAATGTTCATAAGACTGAATCCATTCTGTGTTTGATAATCACTGTATTAGAGTGTTATGTATACCTTGTATATGTATTGGAGCTGGTATTGGTAAAACCTGTAATTTAATTTTTCTTTAGTATAGCTGATTGTAGCACTAAGCATTTAATGTCAGTAGTATTAATGTAAGACACATAATCTCTAATACAAATATAATTAATGTAAATATAGTCTAGTATGACCTGTTTTATATAGATCACTGTTTTGAATGAGTAGAATAATTGATGTAAGAATCAAATTGTCTTCAGATTTTCACTAGGATGTAAGACTCTTACTTTTTAGTCTTAAAAGACATTTTAATTGTTTAATTAACAATGTCTTATATTGAAAAAGTTTATTTATTGATGATACACATATGCCAGAGACAGCACCTATTTTTCTAGTTTGTTCATGTTCATATATGAGTTATATTTCCTTATGTATTTGTGCATTGCTGTTCTCCTATATGAAACCGAAAGCCTGTTAAATTTGATTAGAAGAGTGTAACTGATAACTTCAAGTTGGCTGTTGACAGTGGGTTTGAGATTGTTTCATATGTGGGTTGTTCTATAATCAGTAGCTCCTACAAAAATCTGTATCTTGAGTTTTCGCAAGGTCCTGCTAATCATGACACATAATGATTTTGAACTTGTTTTTAGGAAAGGAGACATCTATTGCTTCGTATTTAATTTTGTTCTCTAATTATTTTTTGAGGCAGCTGAGTTGTGGTGTTGCTGGTTTCTTTGGGATATTTCTAATTGGTTATTTTTTTATGTTATAGTCCAAGACCTGCAAAATTTACAGAGCGTCCTCGGCCTGGAGTTCAAATGATCTGTTCTTCTTTTAGTGCTGGTAAGATTTTTTTTTTCTTTGTAATTCTCCACTTCAGATTGTATATTAGAAGGCTTCTAGTAGAACACAGAAAAATTTTGGAGATTACTATTGTAATATAAATTATATTCTCATGTGTATACCAGAGTATGATCATAAAGTAATTTATAATTGTCTGAACTTTGCTCGAGTCTAGTCTGTGTACTAATTCCATTGAGTATGATATAAGATTTTTCTGTAAGAGGCTATAATCTTTGGTCAGAGATAAGAAATCATTTCAAAAATGACTCTGTTAAAGAATAAATCTTTGAATAGTTATCTTATTAGATGGAAGAAAAGTATTTTAAATCTATTTTATATTTTCATGGGTTTCGGTACTGCCAGCTAAGTAAAATAGATTTGATAGATATTTATACATCTTTATTAATCACTTTGCTCCATATTGTTCACATTTGCTCTTTAAAAAGTAGTTGTGTAGCAGTGCTAAAATTCCATTTAATGTTTTGAGTTAATGTGGCATTTTGAATGGATAGTAGAGTCATTTTAAATTATAATCTGGAGATTTAAAGTGAAACATGAATTAATGTTTCTAATACCAGTATCTTCCACATTTATTTCCAATTTTACTTTCTTTTGCTTTCATAATAGTAGATAGCAGTAGTACCTGAGATAAGTGATTACAAACTGATGACATGAATCTATTTTTGCCAGACTAATGTCTAAGCATCTTTAATTTCTAGTTTCTAGATTTCCACTGCTACTGTCATGAAGACAGTTTTACTTTCAGTAATAACACAAAATAGTCATTATATATCCTTCTGAGTACTCCAAATGCAATTATGTTAACATTGTTTTCAACACAATGGGGAGGTATTGATTGCAGCAGAGTCAGCTGCATATACAAATGATTATAATGCAGAATACAGTGTATCTGCTACAAGATAAAATCTTAATGAGAGTTCAGAGAAGACCAGTCTCTTTTGATTGCAAGTCTAGACTGTATAGAGGAGTTGGGCCCTAAAAATTTGATAGGATTTTAACAGATGGGAAATGGAGCAAAAGGGATTTCAGCAGAATTAAAAGGTATGTTTTCTAGTAAGAGTGACTGATAATTTTAGCATGATTATGTAATTACTTACTGAAATTTTTTTTTTTTTTTTTTGGCCTTTTTGCCTTTTTTCTCGGGCCGCTCCCATGGCACATGGAGTTCCCAGGCTAGGGGTCTAATCAGAGCTGTAGCCACCAGCCCACACCAGAGCCACAGCAACACGGGATCCGAGCTGTGTCTGCGACCTACACCACAGCTCACAGCAACACCAGATCCTTAACCCACTGAGCAAGGCCAGGGATCAAACCTGCAACCTCATGGTTCCTAGTTGGATTCATTAACCACTGCACCACAATGGGAACTCCACTTAGTGAAATCATTTATAGAAAAAAGCTTTACTTCTATAAATACTGAAATAGTCTTCCTATATTTCAGGTATTATATACTTAGGATATATATAAATCAGTTTAGAGTGAAGTGTTAGTCATTTAGTACATATTGTGATGTTGCTTACCTTTATTATCTAACTTTCAGAGATTTTGAAATTTACTCTTAAATTTTACTCATAAATGTTTTACTCAAATGTTTGCTATTATTCCTCAGGCATAGAATGTTTTACTCAAATGTTTGCTATTACTCCTCAGATAGAATGTTTTACTTATAAATGTTTGCTATTATTCCTCAGGTGGAATGTTTCTGGCCACAGGAAGCACAGATCATATCATTAGGGTTTATTTTTTTGGATCAGGTCAGCCAGAGAAAATATCAGAATTGGAGTTTCATACTGTAAGTATTCCTGAAAAGAGTTAAATGAGAACCTGAAAAGAGTTAAATAAGAACAATTTAAATAAGTCTAACAGTTTATATTCAGGATCCTCTTTTTTGTTCATTTGTTTATATGTAGGACAAAGTTGACAGTATCCAGTTTTCCAACACTAGTAACAGGTAAAATAATTATTTTTGATTGTCAAATTTAATTCCCTTTTTAAAGCTATGAAATAAAGACAATTCTTGTGGTCAGTTTTTAATTAGATGTGTATTTAAAATCACTAGAGGCTTCACATGCATGTGAACACACCTTTATGTTTTATCTGTAATAATGGTCGTTTATTTGGCCACTTTTAATAGTAGGGACTTTTATCCACCCTATATATTTTCTATATGTTTCAAAGTGTAGGGACCTTTTTAGTAGAGATTGGAAATGTATCATAATGAGATATGTGTTTATTGATGATACTGTTTTAAATTAAAGGTATATCTATAGCTTGAGTAGAACGAGTCAAGTTCTTTAATATTGAGAGGAAAGTCAGTATTTTTCCATTGGTAAATATCAGTTCTCTTTTGAAGGTAGTAAATAGTGGCCTTGAATCACTTTTGAATGTTGCTTGTGAGACCTAGCCATGCACTTTAGAATGTACATACATAAAACTTTTAAAGCTTATGAAGTTTCAGAAGTGTTTAAATTTGCAGACAATGTAAGATAGAATAATCTCTATTATATTAGAATGCTGTGTAAGTTAAGATGAATACTGTCTTTCTTGGCATTTTAAAAAACTTCACTGTTAGAGAAAGTGCATTTTGGTAAGGTTCATGTAATTTTTTTTTCTTTGGGGGGTGGGCTCCTTTGCAGGTTTGTAAGTGGCAGTCGTGATGGGACAGCACGTATTTGGCAATTTAAACGAAGAGAGTGGAAGAGTATTCTGTTGGATATGGCTACTCGTCCAGCAGGGTAAGAGATCAGATTCGAAATATTACATAGGAAAGCTAGGTCACTTAAAGTTGTAAAGCTTTATTTATTATAGGTTGGTCTAACTCTCAGCCTGTGAAAGCATAAATCATAATCCATGTTAAAATGTTTACTTTTCTGTAATAACTACAGGTGCTTTTGGAGATAAAGACGTTTTATTTTATTTCATTTTATGTTTCCTTTTATGGCCTTACCTGAGGCAATGGAAGTTCCTGGGCCAGGGGTCGAATTGGAGCTCCAGCTGGAGCCTCGGCCACAGTCATGGCAACACAGGATCCAAGCTGTATCTGCGTCCTGTGTTGCAGCTTGCGGCAATACTGGATCCTTAAACCATTGAGCGAGGCCAGGGATTGAACCCATATCCTCATGGACACTATGTTGGGTTCTTAATCCGCTGAGCCACAGGGGGAGCTCTGACACTGATTTTTATAAAATGACTTTTTGCCCTTTATGAGAAGACCTGCTGCATTAATTATTTCTTTCAGTTCAGTTTTATTAAGTAGATGATAGTACTGTAAGAATAGTTATTATTAGTTTTTTCAGAAAGCAGAACATATTAAAATGTTCCCTGCATCACAGGGATGGTATGTCCACAGGTTTTCTCCAGCCAAGAGAAAGATTATACTACATGTTGTGGTGTAATTATTTTGGTTTTAATAAATGACCGTTTTCTCTATGTGTGTCTGTGTGTAGTAGTCTCAGGTAGGAGAGCAGAATAAGTTATTAGCAGGGCATGACAGCAACAGCAAAAGAAGGAGAGCGAGCAGCATGGCATGGAGTTATTTCCTGGATCCAGAGAGACTTAAAGCCAGTGCTGTTTACTCGAGGTTATCTATTACTAAGGGCTTAGGATTGCTGGAATCCTGATTTTGCTGACTTCATGCAATGATTTTTGCCATCGTTCTTTGTTGTTTCAAACTATTCTTAATTGCTCTGTTAACAATAGCTAGTTATCTTTGTTAATGAATATAAACCATCAGAATATATATTTAGGTTTCTGTCATACTGGTATTTTAATAAATAATATCAGTGTAAACAAATACTGCCTCCATCCCTTTCAGCCAAAACCTTCAAGGGATAGAAGATAAAATCACAAAAATGAAAGTAACTATGGTAGCATGGGATCGACACGACAATACAGTTATAACTGCAGTTAATAACATGACTCTGAAAGTTTGGAATTCTTACACCGGTCAACTAATTCATGTCCTGATGGTGAGAAAATAGATTGATTTTTATTTGGTGTAACTGAAGCTGACTGTAAAATAAAATACATAAAATAGTCATTTATGTTAGCTAAAAACTCATACTTGCTAAATGGGTAGTAGGTCTCTGTGGGAGAATGGAAATAATTTTAAAATGCAGTTAAACAGGTTTGGCTTAGAAATATAGAGCCTTGCTATTTTTTAGTATGTAGGTCTGGATAAATAAATAGTATGTATGCCCAGGTTTCAGTAAATGATAGCAAATCCCTGGTGTTGATATTAGCTGAGCTTTATTAATTAATATATCCATAAATCTGAAGATTTTTACCACTTTAATAATTCTTAAAATTCGTATTTTAGAAATGTTATATTGGTGTGTGTTTGAATTTTCTGTTTTAATCTTTTAATACTTATCATTCTTTGCCGCTTAAAAAATATTTCAGGGTCATGAAGATGAGGTATTTGTTCTTGAGCCACACCCTTTTGATCCAAGAGTTCTCTTTTCTGCTGGTCATGATGGAAATGTGATAGTGTGGGATCTGGCAAGAGGAGTCAAAATTCGATCTTATTTCAATATGGTAATTATCAGTCTCTTCATTTTATAGCTGTTAAAGATTTGGGGAGTTCTTGACACAGGCCCCCTGCATATCACAAAGGAAATCCATTTAGGAATTGATTCAGACATTATTTTCACTTTAAATTCCAAAGAAGAGTTATTTATTCCACACTTTTTTGAATACTAAGTTTAAAAGAAAATTGTACACAAAACCTGTGTATTGTGATAACTAGTTTAGTTTTTAAAATAATTTTAATAGTGAAACTGAGAAACTCACAAGTATGAAAAGACAGTATAGAAAAGCAAAATGTTTCAAAAACCATGTGAAGAAATTATAAATATTTACATTGTATTATTGTATTTCATTAGCAGTCTTAGTGCAACAGAATTTGATTCAAATAGAGCCATTTTAAAATTAAAGCCAAAGAGGGAGTTCCCATCATGGCTCAGGGGAAACAAATCTGACTAGTATCCATGAGGACACGGGTTTGATCCCTGGCCTCGCTCAGTGGATTAAGGATCCAGCATTGCTGTGAGCCATGGTGCAGGTCACAGACACGGCTCTGATTCTGTGTGGCTGTGGCTGTGGCTTAGGCTGACAGCTGCAGCTCCAACTTGACCCCTAGCCTGGGAGCTTCCATGCCATGGGTGCAGCCCTAAAAAGACAAAAAAAAAAAAAATTAAAGCCGAAGAAATAAGGAGTCTTTGGCTTTTCTCAAGTTTTTGTATGTTAAATATTTATTTGGATTTAAGTCCTTTTCCCTCTACATTTTGTTTCTTAAATAGATTTTTAGCATATTTTACTGAGAATTTCAATTGCAGTAGTTTAATATCACATAACAGCTTGTGGTGCCACTCCTTTAGCTACTGTATGAAGGAAAAAGTGCTCCTGAAATGCTGCTTTTGTGTATCTAGTCAAATTTTTTTTAGTCTACTTCCTCCATATCAGGGATGCTTTTCAACAAAGAAAAAGGAAGGCATGTGCTTCTGCTATTTCAGAATGTTTAAATTTTTTCAAAAATCAATTATAAAAACCTCTAGTAATAAATCATAAGGCAGTACAATTAATAGTGTGTGGTTAGAATTGTTTTCCAAAAAAAATCTATTTTGTAAAGTCATTTTTGAAATATAACGGCTTATGAAAATTTTCATAAAAGTGACACTATGCTTGATTGTTATTGTAAAGCTACTTCCATATAGTAAGTAAGCTGAATATAAAAGTAATTTTTTTAGTGAAAGAATTTTACCTGTTGTTGATATATACCTTAGTGTACATAAGGTAAGACATAAGATTGGTCGAATTCTTGCTTTTCTGAAAAGACAGTGTTAACTATTAGGAAAGTAATTGTTAGTGACAGATGGATTTCCTTAGTGATTATGTGGATAGAGGAGAATTTTTCAAAAGTAAATCCTTATATATGCTGGTAAAGAATTTTTTCTTTTCTCTTTTTCTGTCCTTGTGTTTCTGATTTGCTCCTCTTTGGAACATCTCTACTGAATAAGGAAATAAGTCATATGTCAGTTTGCCTTTATAGCTTCAAAAGAAAACAACTTGAGGGCTAACATGTTAGTTTCATATTTTTAAAAGTCATTGATGTACTAGTAAAGTATTTAGAGGGAAAGTTTTGTCTCATACCTGAATATTGCTTTCACCTAAGTTATAAAGGTGAATTGTTCCTTATTAGGTAAGTCGATCACACTAATATTTCACATTGTCAGTAGATGTAATATTACAGCACCTTGAGATTGAAGTGATTTGCTCTTAGACCATTACATATTAGTGATGGAATCAGGGGTAGAGGTCAGCCATATTATATTGTATGCTCTTTGAAATTAGGTGAGGGATTAGTTGCATTAATACCTTAAAGATTATTATTTATTTAATAAGAGTTTTAGATAAAGATTTTTTTCCTGCTCTTTCTATGAATAAGAGAGAGAAGTCTTTGAAGAGTGTAAGAAACACATTTATATAATAAGTAGATTTGTGTGGTATCTATAGAATCTTCAAACTGTGAGAAAAACAAAACATAGAATAAAGAGGACTAAAAATATATCTTGCATTTAAAAAACTAGACCATGAGCTATCCCCATCTCATTAAAGTACAGATACTTCCTTTAATTTTTTGCATGATTTTTAATAACTTCCAAAATACTTCTACTTTCAAAATACATAATAACTTCCAAAATTCTTCTACTTTCAAAATATGTAATACTTCATTTGGGTCTCATGAAAACCTTGTAATGTAATCAGGTAGATTTCATTGTTACTGGCTCTGAATGGAGAAACCATATATAGATGAAGTACTTTACCCAGCTCTGCCTAGGTCACAAAGCTGTCATATGGACACTTGGGGTTTAAACCCATGTATTTTGTCCATTGCTAATGTGTTCTTAATGCTACCTCAGTTATGGTTGGTCACTACACAGCTGACTTTCAGCTATATCCAGTTAGTGATATGTCCAGGAGGAAAATGTTTCCAAAATAATACTAATTTTGAATAGATCTTTTGAGATCTTATGATTTAGTTTGATGATTTTTTAAAAATCTATCTCAGTGTGCAAGTTATCTAAGTGCCCTACTTTTTGTTCTTCACGCCTTTGTTCATTTCATTTTTTTTTTAAATCTAAACACAGAAGATTAAGCATCCAGCATTGCTATTAAGAGAATAAAAACCATTTGAGAGAAAAGTAGAAGCTTTTGTTCACTGTTCCCTGTCATGAATATTGGGTTTTGCCCATAGTTATAACCATTTGGCTGTGTATAGCTAATCAGTAAGTTTCTGAGTTACTAAAATAACATAAAAGTTGAACAAGTACAAATTCAATCCATGATATCAAATTGTCCTGGTAATCATATGTTCGATTTAAATGTTTTCTGAGCACCATATAGAGGCACTAGTTATATTCCTTCAAATGACTTAAGGATTAGTAATTCTAGTGTTAATATACCCCATTTTTTATACTAGAAATTGTAAAAGTTTACACAAAGTATTAAGATTAAGTAATACTTAATGTGAGTTCTAAAATCACAGCTTGTAAGTAAATTCACCATTAAATCTATGGCCAGAAAATAAGGAATGCAAACCATACCTTTAAAAGAAAAAAATTTTTATATACAAATTCTTAAAAATACAGGTTTTTATTAAAAATACAGCTTTTTATTAAGTATATCTTGAGAATACTGCTTTAATATTCGTCTCTCTTTTTATGATAATTGAATTTTTTTCCTTGAAGTTTATACCTTTCTAAAAGGGAATAAAGTCATGTGACAAATAATTATTTTGTATTAATCAGCATTTTACCGCACTTTTCTTACCTATTACAGAATTAAAAATCTTTAAAACTTTTAGAAAGAGTGAAAAATCCTATAGCTTTAAAATTTTCAAAAGTGAAACATTGAAATTTTTAAAAACCCATATTTGATATATAGTAATTACATTTTAATAAATTTACCAATAAAATTAATAAACTTTAAAATATTATGAAACATCAGTATTTTAGTACTGCACCTGATAGTCATCATTGGATAATATTCTTTTTTTTTTTTTTTTTTGTATCAAACACAATTTTTAAAATCTTTTTCTTTTTTATTTTAGGCCCACCTAAATCTGAAGTGGATTAATAGATTTAAGATTGAGAATTGAGATAAAGATATTTAATTCCTTGTATCTGTACATAACCCTCTAATTTATTTCATTTCAGAATCTTATAGATTATCAACTTGGTGGTAATATTGTCTAGGAAAACTGATGGGGTTACATTCCTCATTTTTATTGCTAGCTTTCCTCTTAAAAGAGAATCTGAAAACATAAGACATCTTTATACTTAAAAAAAAATTCTGGGTCTTAAGCTTTGCATTTGTCTTTTGTCAGTGTTTCAGCTTGAACAGATCCTATGTAACTTGAGTATTCAGGATGAAAGTAAAGTCTGGGGATATTTCATTGAAGGCTGATAGTGTATATTTAGAGTATTTCAAACTGTTTGTTTATAGTTGACTAAGCCCATGTTTTCTAAATATCCCTGTACCTTGTTTGACAAGAGTTGTTCTAAACTCAGATAAAAGGCTCTAAACTCCTATTAAATGCTAAGAGGCAAATAAATTACCTGTAATAGCTTGAAAATGTGTGTAAACTCTCTAAACTGAAGTTGAGGGATTACATAATATTCCCCATTCCCCAAAACAGGTAGACAAGTTTAAAAGTTTAATACAACCATAAATGTTCCTACGTACAGAGTTGTTTTATAACCTTTCTCTCCCTTGAAATTATCACCATACAGCTAAGTTTTCACTACAAGTCTAACTAAATGAATATTAAATTAGTTGAAAAGATATGCAAAGAGATTTTAAAATGTCTTGGTACTAGGTCATCTGATTATTACATGGTAAATAAAAGATGTTTGGAGAGGGTTTTGCAGACTCCACAGTGGTAGCCTTCCTGGCATTAGTAGTCTCTGGCACTTTAGCTTTATCTTTTCTGCTCTCTTTTCTCTGTTTCTGTTGTTCTAGCCGTGTCTATGTCTGTCTCTCTCTTTCTCTCCATATCTTTCTATTTCTGTGATGTTATTCAAAGCTATAGTTTGTTGCCTTTTGCCTGGTTTTGATTTTAATTGAAAAGTACAGTGTCACTGGCTAGAAAGCGATTTTACTGAATTTGATTTTTGCTTTGCTTTTGTTGTTTTGTGGGTAAATTCCAAATAACAATTTTTATTTATTTAATTAAATTTTCTTTATTTTTATAATTGTTAACCTTTCTTTTACTTAAGAGATTTTTTTAAAAATGTTCCAGTGTCCACTAATCCAGAACAATATATTTCTCCTTGCAACGTTCCAAACAAGCAGAGGCTGCCAATCCACCACTCAGAATTTTTGCACATTGCATACTTCTGACATTAACATGTTCTCAGTGTGACCTTTATTTTAGTTTTGGACAATTGTAGCTGTATATATCTAGGAAAGGGAGAAAGAGGAGCTCAAGATAAGTAAATCTCATATCATGTTCTCTTATAAATCAAGATATCAAGATTCTTCTTTCTCTTCTTTGTTCCTTTCTTTCTCTTTCTTTTTTTCTTTTTTCCTCTCTCTCCTTCCTCCCTCTGCCTTTCTTCCTCCCTTTTATCCCATTACCTGTCTGTCATCATCTAACAAGATGTCATATACCTGTACTCTGTTTGTTAAAAGGGTTATTTGATGCTTCTAGTCCTCTCTGGGTGAGACCATAGCTTCAATCTTCTGATTATAAACTTTAGTTATTGTTATTTTCTTTCAGGTTTCTGGAGTTCTTTAGATTCTGTCTGTCTCTTTTTTACCTATATCTTGGTATCAAAAAACATATCTTAAAATTTGTTACCATGGGAGTTCCCATCATAGGTCAGTGGTACCAAACCTGACTAGTAACCATGAGGGTGTAAGTTTGATCCCTGGCCTCTCTCAGTGGGTTAAGGATCTGGCATTGTCTTGAGCTGTGGTGTAGTAACAGATGCAGCTCAGATCTGGTGTTCCTGTGACTGTGGTGTAGTCGGGCAGCTGCAGCTCTGATTTAGCCCCTAGCCTGGAAACATATGCTACAGATGTGGCCCTTAAAAAAAATTTGTTACCATGAATGTGAGTTTATCTCTCTAGCTTGTCATACTATAGTATGTTTGGTGAATTACTTTTATGTAGTAATTCTTTGACACGTTCCATCAGTCGCTATTACAGAGATATTTGAGATTTGATGGTTATAAAGGAAAGTATGTAAAACTACAAAATGTAAACATACAGGTGAAAACTTTTGATTAGTAATATTCGAGTGCTTATTTTATACTTAAGGATAAAATGTGGTAAGAGTGAGATTGGTTTTTTTTTTTTTTTTTTAATCTAGCTTACAGTTAAGTTGGGATAAAATACACCTGAAAAGATAAGTATTGATGAATAGTTTGAACTGGTAGCATGACATATGAGAAAAGAAAATTGCTATATCTAAAGATGTAAGGATCACTTCAGGTTGGATGGTCAGAGGAGGTTGAATTGGAATTATGCATTGGGAGATAAATAAGAATTAAGTCAGAAAAAAGATAACTTTACAAGGAATGTTACATACACAGCCAAATAAGAAATATTAAGACATGTTCATAGAGTAATTCAGGAAGATTTTCTGGAAGAGATTTTGAAAAATGAGTGATAAAATGGAAAGCATAGATTGAGGTGTCTTGTGGGTGGCCTCAAATTACTTGTAAGCATAAATAGTAGTTAACATATTGGGGTTTTGGTAAATTACTTTATATTCCAGAAGCTTGAGAAAAATAATGTGATTGCCGGTGGTAGTATTTCAGATATGAAAGTGGATAGGTTATATATATTTTTGTGACATAATGGTAGACTACCTTTGTGGAAATGGCCAGACAGCACTTAAGAGATACACTATGAGGAGAGGGTAGGAGTAGAGAGAAGGAAGTGGAGTCTCACCTCTCCTCATGGAGCAAGAGAAGGCAGTGTATAGGACTTAAAACTATAAACTTTTAGAAGTATATTTGACCCTTGAACAACATGGATTTGAAATATGCAGGCCTACTTACGTGCAGATTTTTTCAGTAGTAAATACCACAGTTATACCAAGTCTCAGTTGGCTGGATCCACGGCTCCAAACCATGGATACAGAGGAACTGTGTGTATAGAGAGGGCTATTTGTGCAGAGGTTTGGTGGCCCTAACCCCTCATTATTCCAGGAGTCACCTTTACTCACTTTTAGCAGAGTGGAGAAGAGATCATGATTTCTAGAAAGTGTGTTAGGAAGACACTATGCTGTTATTATGTCAGAGAGGCCATAGGAGAAATTTCAAGGAGGACTTGATTAATAGTACTACTTTCCTCAAAGAAAGCAGAATGTGTAAAACAAAGTGCTGTTTATTTTAAAGATGAGTTATTTTTTTTTTTTTTGGTAATATATTTTTCTTTGGATGAACATAAGAGCTGATTCTTCACAATCCTTTTTGTATGCCTAGTGGTTTTATCAAGCCAATTACAGTGGTTTCCTTTTTTAAATAAACTTATGTATCTTGGGAGTTCCTTTTGTGGCTCAGTGGTTAACGAATCTGACTAGGAACCATGAGGTCACGGGTTCGATCCCTGGCCTCGCTCGGTGGGTTAAGGATTCGGTGTAGCCATGAGCTGTGGTGTACGTTGCAGACATGGCTTGGATCCCACACTGCTGTGGCTCTGGCCTGGGCTACAGCTCCGATTAGACCCCTAGCTTAGGAACCTCCTTATGCTGTGGGTGTGGCCCTAGAAAAGGCAAAAAGACCAAAAAACAAAACAAAAAAACTTATTTATCTTGACACACTTATTTTAAGTAGCTGTCTTTAAATCATAGGTAATAATGTTTCCATTAATTAAAGAATTTTCAGTATTAAAGTATTTAAAGTAATTTAATGAAGCCTGGACTGTTGGAGTATGGATAGCTTCCCTTAAGATATATTTTTCCTGGAGTTCCTGTCATGGCTCAGTGGTTAACGAATCCGACTAGGAACCATGAGGTTGCGGGTTTGATCCCTGGCCTTGCTCAGTGGGTTAAGGATCCGCCGTTGGCATGAGCTGTGGTGTGGGTCGCAGACGTGGCTCGGATCCCGCGTTGCTGTGTCTCTGGCATAGGCCAGTGGCTACAGCTCTGATTAGACCCCTAGCCTGGGAACCTCCATGTGCTGTGGGAAGCGGCCCTAGGAAGGCAAAAAAAGACCAAAAAAAAAAAAAAAAAAAAAAAAAAAAAGGATATATTCTTTGTTTACATATAACTATAGTAGTAATTAGAAGGTGGCAAAAACATTTATAGATATGATAGTATCTGTCTCCGGTATTTGGTGTACATTTTAATTAAGTTATCCCCACCCCCTGTTCCAGGTTGATAAGCCCTAAAGGTTCTTTATATGTAAGGAAGGACTTTCTAAGGGTAGATCTTAGCATAAATTTAGTTTCTCAGCTCTTCCATCCTTGGGATATGAATCTGTCTTATAAAATTACTGGCATATTTTAAAAGGTTCATAATTTAAAATTATATTTTCTGAGTAAGATACTCACTTCTAATTGATGCTATGTTTTAAGAAATGAATGAGACCCCAAAATTAATCCTGGTTATAAACTTGGAATAATTCCGTAAAAGGAGGATGCTGCCTAAGAAAGCATATATTTTTAACCTTCTTGATTTTTGTTGGGTTTTTCTAAAAGTATTGAATACTGTTCCTCATGATTGATGTCATTAGTCTGCATTTTGGTGCTTTTAGCATACCTTATTTCCAGACTATCCACTTCTTCCAAAAAGCTTTCCTGAATATTAGGTCCTGGGATTTTAGAAGTCAGTAGGCCTCCTAGTGATCATTTAAATTATCTCTGTCGTTTTCCAGAGATATTAAGTGATTTACCCATTACTAGAGGAGAGTCCTCTTCAGTCTTAGGCCTCACTCTTCTGTCTCCTTTAATCTTTCTACGTCACAAAAATTATATTAGAAGCTGTAGATTGTATTCTGCCTTGGAAAAGGTACTGGTATTCTTCATTAAATATGACAGTTCTGTTTTCATCAAAGCTCCTAATTCATAAGTTTTTGTATTGATTTAATTTTTTCCAAGTTTAGTGTCAACTTTTAAACTAACAAGATTGTGCTGCTCATTTCTTGGGAGTATTTCTGGAATTCTTTAGTCATTATGAGAATTTTCCCACAAAGGAGTCATTATTTTAACTTCTCTGGTCTTTTTTTTTTTCTCTCTAAAAAACAAAATAACTTTATCATAATCGCCGAATATATTTTTAAATTTCCTTTAAAGTATTCTTCTTGAAGTTTTTGTACTTGCTGGTAAATATTTTCTCATAGACTTTCTCAGCTTTCCTTACTGTGATTTAACAAGTGTGAGTTTGACTATGTGGTCTTGGTTTATATACATCCCAAATAATGTTCAGCAAGCATACTTCATTTTATTAGGAGAATAGTTTATTTAAAATTTGCTTGTTTGATATTATTCTTTTCCTTCTGTTTTTAAACTTACTGGAGCATGCTCTAAGTTCCAGCAAAAGTTACATACATTCTTAAATTTTATGTTGACTTGTTCTCTTACTGAGAAGTACATTTAATTTTATGATAGGTTCATATAACTTAATAATAATATATGTGTATTTTTATGGCCACACCCATGACATATGGAAGTTCTTACACCAGTGATTGAATCCAAGTCACAGCTGCGACCTATGCCCCAGCTGTGGCAATGCTGGATCCTTTAATACACATTGCCAGGCCAGGAGTAGAACTTGCACCTGTACAGGGACCGTAGCAGCTATAGTTGGATTCTTAACCCACTCTGCCACAGCAGGAACTGCTAAATATTCTTTTAATTGAACTATAGTTGATCTACAGTATAGGTTCATATAACTTTAATGTGAATAGAAAGAATATTTTCTTTCTTTGACTTTTTGAATGTAAGCCTCATTGCTTTCTAGTAATACATGCATATTCAAATAGGGCCTTCATTATTTTTTAAGAATTATTGTTATTATTATTTTTTTTTGTTTGTTTATTTTTTAGGGCTGCACCTGACTTGTAGCATATGGAGGTTCCCAGGCTAGGGTTTGAATCACAGCTACAGCTGCTGGCCTACACCACAGCCATAGCAACACAGGATCCGAGCCGGGTCTGTGACCTGCACCACAGCTCATGGCAATGCCAGATTCCCGACCCACTGCGTGAGGCCAGGGATCAAACTTGTATCCTCATGGATACTAGTTGGGTTCTCTTCTGCTGTGCCACAATGGGAACTCCTTTTTAAGAATTCTTAATCGTAAATATTCTGACCCTGGTTTAAGAGGATAAAATCTATTTCAGAGAGAATATTTAACCTCTTTTTTTTTTTTTTTTTTTTTTTTTGTCTTTTTGCTGTTCCTTGGGCCACTCCCGTGGCATGTGGAGGTTCCCAGGCTAGGGGTCAAATCGGAGCTGTAGCCTCCGGCCTATGCCAGAGCCACAGCAACGTGGGATCCGAGCCGCATCTGCAACCTACACCACAGCTCACAGCAACACCGGATCGTTAACCCACTGAGCAAGGGCAGGGACCGAAACAGCAACCTCATGGTTCCTAGTCAGATTCGTTAACCACTGAGCCACGACGGGAACTCCTAACCTTTTTTTTTTTTTTTGATTGATTAATCATAGCATAAGTCATAAAAATAGCTGGGGTATATTTAGTTACATAGGAAAATAAAATATTTTCCCACTTTGTATCAATTGGAAAGCTTAGCATTTTTTATTTATTGTCTGAGGAGCTTTTTCTAACGATAAGTTTGGCATTTTAAATAATAAGGTTATGGGTACATTTTCTAATTGGTTCATAAGTAAAATAGATCCAGTGTTTTCTTTAATGCATAGTTACTGCAAATAATGTACTTTTGAAATACACTTTTAGTCATTTTTGGAGTTTCCTGGTGGCTTGGTGGCTTAACAATTCAGTGTTATCACTGCTGAGGCTTGGGTTTGATCTCTGGCCTGGGAACTTCCACAGGCTATGGGCACAACCAAAAAGAAAAAAAAAAAAGTCATTTTGGGGTTATAAAGATGACCTGTATCAAGAAAATTGGTACCATCCTGCCATATTCACAGTGGCATGTTACTATATAGGAAACACAATGATTTTCGGTAGGATTGCTATTTTTTTCTTTGCTTTTTTAGAGCTTTAAAAATTCTACCTCTCTCAAATATTCTATTAAAGATCTTCTACTAACTGTAATTGTGACAACATTGGTTAGTAGATAACTTGGGTATAGGGTTGATTAATCCTCACCACCACTCTCCCTGCCCCCCAAGTTTTTGATCTTGAGATTTTTATGTAAAATTTTATTTAGAGGTAAACTTCGTTCATGTGATCAGTTATTTATTTATAACAATTTATGTAACTTTATATTTGCCTAGAAAACACACAAAAAAAATAGAGATGTGAATCCTGACATTTCTATGTGTAGTCTTTCCTTTTTAGAAAATCCGAAGCTATATAGCTACTAATGCTGTGTTAACCTGGAGAAGCAGTTCTATTCTTTTGCGTTTTTGAATAGCTTTAAAGTAGACTTGGAATCAGTTTCCTTCCTATTATCTTATCCTCCAACTTTCTTCACAACTGAGAAATGATCCTGTTTCACTTACTCATTTTCTTGTTTTTATGGTCAGTCTTTAAGTGTACTAAACATTAGATTACTCTACCAGTTTTCTTTCATATGATTAAATTTTAAGGAAAGTTATTCTTATTTCTTTTCCATTATTTTCACCATTCAAAACAGCATTAATAAACACTAGTGTGCTCATTTCTTCTTTTCAGCAATCCAAAGGGAAAACTAGTTTTCTTTTTGAGGCACTCCCATTTGTGGTATTATATAAACTTCTTAGGCAGAGCCCTTCCTTTTAGAGTAACATTCTTTTAACCAAAATGCAAACCTTCCTTGAGAAATCAACTATCCTTCTAAATTCTCATTTTACTTCTGTTCTTGGTGAGCTGTACATTCATCCCATGCCATATTTTTAACACTAAAGAAAGAAAATTACCACTTCTCTCTTCTCTGAGCATTTCCTGGGATGTTGGAATATTACTAATAAAACTCAATTTGTTCTAGATCAGTGGATACCGGAACAGAGAGGAGGTATTTCTTACCTGATAATGTGTGTGTGTTCCGATTCTGCTAATCCAGAAATCCAGTCACATTTGTTGAAAATCATCCTTAGTTGTTATTTGTTAGGGAGTCAACTCCCTATTTTAGTTGTTTTCTGAAATTCAGTCCCTAGCTGTGCTTTAGATAGGGTAGAATTTTTACCTCTTTCAGAACACTGCTAAAGAAGTTTTCAACTGGAACATAGTCTGAAGAAGCACTGAGAGCAAAAAAATTCAGAGTGGTGATTGGCCACCTCTGTTTGATTGACAGGTTGCAGGGAGAAACCCATTCGTTCTGGATTAATGGAACTGGAAAACAGAAAACAGTTATCAGGTAAAAAAAACCTTTTCTTTAACCTTTGAAATTCACCATTTAAAAAGAGTCAGACCATCAAGGGAATTTATTACCAAAAAGGAAAATTTAGTGACTTGTGAGCAGTGATCTTTGGCTATTACTTCAAGAGTTACAAAAAAATCTCTACAGTTACTACACATTGTCAGCCACATTGTCAGCTTTTGCTGAAAGGGCTTGATTAAATGCAGATAAGATGGACCCTAAAGCACAATTGCATTTTAAATCTGGGTTAAATACATGGAGCAGAATTCTATGGGTGGGGGAGTATGGTGGTGTTTTATTTACAGAATTGTGTCTGGTCTGTGGATAAAGAGAATATTTTTCAAGGCTTTTAATCTGGCACTTTTCATGAATATTCATAAATTTTGTTACTATACGGTGTATTCTTAATCTTCACTTCATTAAGATGTATGCTTATGTACCTTTTATTGTAGAATTCTAGTAACAACACCAGCTCTTTATATTTTAATGGAAATTTTCTGATTGTTGGTTAAATACATTTCAGATTGAAGGCCAAGGACATGGTGCAGTATTTGACTGCAAATGCTCTCCTGATGGTCAGCATTTTGCATGCACAGACTCTCATGGACATCTTTTAATTTTTGGCTTTGGCTCCAGTAGCAAATATGACAAGGTAGAGTGTGATGATTATTAATCTTCTCCTTGTAATTTGTTTGTTTTTAAATCCATGAATGTTTAGGTTGTATTTTGGGGGACGGATGGTGATAATAATATTTATATTTCAGAAGAAGTAACTTTTTACTTAGCCTGCTGAAGCTATCTAAATTATAGTAGTTGGTGTATATAAGATGGGTATGGAAGATGTCGTCTATAGAGGTATTCATTGAAATTATGTCAGCTGTTTTATTTATATGGCTAATATGCATTTATCTGGGAAACAGTTCTGTAGTTTTCAGGTGGTTTTGAAAAAATATATGGCCTACCAGTGGTAACTAAGATTTTTAAATATTAAACACCCTATCTGAGATTAGTTACTGAAAGACTAATATTGCCTATTTGTGGTAGAGTGGTATACAAGATTATCATAGTAAAAATTGAATAGTTTAAGATATTCCAAATTAACCGATAAAATTTTGAAGTTACAGATGTGTCAGATATGAGTATAAACTATGCTTACTGTATATACGTAAGGATTTTCTTAAATTGTATGAGTGATTTCATTAAAGAGTTTAATTCAAAGAATAAGGTCACTGATTTCCCATTGCAAAATGCTAAAACCAATAATTCCCGTATATAATAATTTTTTTGGTCTTTTTTTTTTTTTAGGGCCGCACCTTGGCATATGGAGGTTCCCAGGCTAGGGGTCTAATCGGAGCTGTAACCGCTGGCCAATGCTACAGCCATAGTAATGTCAGATCTGAGCTGCATCTGCGAACTACACCAAGCTCATGGCAACACCGATCTCCAACCCACTATCTCATGGCTCCTAGTCGGATTCATTTCTGCTGCGCCACAACGGGAACTCCCCGCATATATAATAATTTTTAAAATAATATAAAGCATAATAGCTCTGGGGAAGTAAAAGTACTACAGAAGGATTTATGCCTAGATTTAATTTTGCCATTTAATTTGAAAGTGTATAACTTATTTTAATGCTTTATATGAATATAGCATCTTCCTATTCCAAAGAAAATTCAAAGCAGCTACTTTTCTGATCATAAAATTTATTGTAGAAAATATAGATAAATATAATTCAGAAAAATAATATTTTTCTATATTGTTGCCTAATGCCATAATTTAAATTAAAATGTTTGTCTTCTTTTAGAAATCTATAATGCTAAATTTTTCTTTGTCCAATCTTTTGTGGGCTTTTCTTTTTATAGATAGCAGATCAAATGTTCTTTCATAGTGATTATCGGCCCCTTATACGTGATGCCAACAATTTTGTGTTAGATGAACAGACTCAGCAAGCACCTCATCTCATGCCACCCCCCTTTTTGGTTGATGTCGATGGTAACCCTCACCCGTCAAGATATCAGAGATTAGTTCCTGGTCGTGAAAATTGCAGGGAGGAGCAGCTCATCCCTCAGATGGGAGTAACTTCCTCAGGTAAACGCTCTTTTTAATAGACAATGAAATTTTCCTTTTCCTACTGAAGTCTTATAAAATTGCTAACTGGCTAGAACTTTGTTTTTAATTGTTTAGAAAAAATGAGAAGTAAAATGATTGTTTATACTTCCTTAAAGTTCTTTGAGTAGTACATAAGTAGTATAAGACAATTAGGGAACAGTGAAGATTTAAAGCAATAATTTTGGTCTGTATCTATTTCTAACCTTCTGAGGACTAATAGGGTTAATCTCTAAATTTGAAATGAGAGGAGTCAGTTCACTTTATTTACTCAGCAACACACATTGCAAATCTCCTCTGTCTCTGACACTTGCTAAGCTGTGGTATTCAATAGTGAATTAAACAGATGAAATCCTTGTTGTCATGGAATGAGTTAGATTAGTAAACAATTACAAACAAATACATAGTTTAAAATTATCATAAATGTTATTATAGTAAATAATGTAGAATGTGAGAGACAGAGAATAGCCTGTTCACATTGAGGTGGTTGTTTTAAGAGGTGATGAACTTCTAAAAGGTTAAAAGTAAGGAATGAAAAGTGTTGCTGTTTTAGAGAGTGAAGTAATGGAGAGTGAAAATCAAGTTAGTTGAAGAATTGAATGGTGGCTGAAACAGAGACAACGTGCACAGATTTCTTCCCCGCTTTTGACAAGAATAATTTATTAAGTGAAAATAATGAAAAGACTAAAGAAGTTTAAACCAGTTTTGTAATCAGGAATCTTTGTTATAATTTAGACTAGAAAAGTATTTATGAAAATAGTTTAAAGTTCTCAACTCTAGCATAAATGGACAAAACTTCTAAATAGATATAAAGGACACATATGGAATATAATACATAATGAGTAACTTTTAAATAATAAATTTAGATTATGCAAGCAGCACCGAAAAAATCAGTCTCATTGCATTTTAGCAGATCTGTGTCTTTCCTTAAAGGATAGAGCATGAAATTATAATGAAGATGGACATATTGGGTAGGAAGGGCTGCTCTTGGAACTAGACCTGCCCACTCAAGTTGGAGGGAAGGGAGAAGCTTAGGAGGAGTAGCCCTGACTGCTGCCTGTAGAGAGCAGCACAGGCTTGCAGACCTGGATATCTGGAGTGTTTGCAACTCAAGTGTTTCAGCACCTTCACACAGCATGAACTCGAAGAATCTAAGAGCAGGCAGGATTTGAGAGGTCCAGACAGGCATCCAGATTTAAGAATCCTCAGTTATTAGAGAAGTCTTGCTCATAGGACTGAAATTAAGATAATTGTTTTCATTCCTTTAGTGGGTAACTGGCAAGAATCAGATCTTGTCCAGTTCTCACATAGGCACTATTTAGGCTGGGATTTCGAGCCTAGGTAACTAAGGAAAGGACTCATTTATTAAAATAGCAATGCTACTTAATTATCATGATTACTCCTTCTTCCTTCCATTTAACACTTTATAAAAGGGCTTTTCATAAATAATGTCTCACTTAATCCTTATACCTTTGGTATCCCAATTCTAAAGTTGGGAAAAATGAAAATTTGACAACATTATTTATCTTACTCAAGTTAAAATGTGTGGAATCACAGGGACTTAAATCTAGCTCTGATCTCAGTCCTTTGTTCTTTCTTCCTTGCTAAGCTGTCCTTAAAGTAAAAAGTGGACTTGATCTTGAAAATGAAATGGACCCTAGTTTTAGTATTGGGCTACAAGAAAACCCAGTGCAATAAGTATTGCTTCAAAGTGAGTCACAGAATTTTTAAGTGTTCTTGTTCACAGAATTCAGGGTAGATGTCATTTCTTTCAGTATTTTAGACTTGCAGGTACAAAAATAGAACAAAAGAAAAATACTTTTTATAAAAAACTTTAGCATCATTTCTAATTATATTTCTATTTGCAAATCTTGATCTGTGGTAAAATTTATTTGGGGAAATCCCTTAGAATTAGGCAAAAATAGATGTGGCTGTTGCAGTAAGTTGGTTTGAATGCAGCTTTGTTATATCTACACTGAACAATACACTTTAAATATTTCCTCAGTTAGAAACAAACTATATCAGATTACTCATCAGTGTTCAAACATGAGATGTTTTCTCACCAGCATACCAAGAAAGAGGCATTCACAGGCATTTTAATTTTTACCTGTGTCTACTCTAACCACTTTGTGGCTTTACAGTGTTGGTCAAGTTATTTTATATTTTATCCCCTTGAGTTTTAGTTTGATAAAGCGAAATAACATCATGTTCTTATTAACACATGTAATTTTCCCCTTTTGTTATAGCTTCCTTACCACTACTACTTCATTTCAGAATATCCTTTGTATCTTACCTTATTTACTAGCCTACTCTGGAAGTCTAATATCATCAAGGCCTTGCTTACATACCCACACACTTGATATTATTTGCTCTTTACTCTCATGGCAGTTCCTTTCATATATCTCATAATGCTCACACATTGTCTCACTCTTTCAGCAGGACTGAGCATCTTTATATGCCTAGCATTGTGCTAGATTTAGAATTTTAAGATAAATGAGACAATTCATGCCTTTGAGGAACTAAGTAGTGGGCTTCTGTGGGCTAAATACATACACAGTTGACCTCTCTTTCCTGGTTCCACATCCATGGAGTCAGCCAATCGTGTATAGAAAATATTTTGGGGAAAAAACCCTCCAGAAAGTTCCAAAGAGCAAAACTTGGATTTGCCATTTGCAGACACTACTTCCATAGCATTTACATTGTATTTACAACAATTTACATCGCATTTCATTGTATTAGGTATCTCAGGGGGGTAGTCTGGAGAGATTTCACATAGGAAATATCATGGAGGTGGCCTTTCAGTTGTTGCTTGGAAGGATGTTACCATTTATCACAGTTGTACTTGAAGTGGTCAGAAGCATCAGAACATTAAGGTGTATATCCTGTTAGGAGGGTAAGAGTCAGGTGGTATGACTCGCATGACTCGTGTGGGTGAGCATTGATGCTGGAGAAGTAGCGTGGGGTAATATACACCAAGTTCCTCCCTACCTCAAAGCTTTCTGTCCTAGCTCTTACCTTCTGTCTGGCGTGTATTCTGGCTTTTCATATGGATGATTGATTCTTCTTCAAATCTCAACTCAAATGCTTCCTCCTCAAAGTGGACTTCTTTAGCTTTTCAACATCTTATAGGTAGTTCTCATCTCTTTCCCCATTTTCTCTTTCTCATTACCTTCTTTATGTTAACATCTATATTTCTGTATAGATTTATTGTCCAGTCTCCCCATTAGAATGTTAATTCCCTGATGGTCAGGGACCCTGATATATCTTACTTACCACTGGATCCTGTTCTTGGCATAGTTCCAGATACATAATGGACACTCAAGAATTTGTTGAATGGGGCAGTAAAGCTTTTTGAGAACGTGGGTATTCAGATTTGCCTTTTTAAAAAAGAAATGATCTAAGAGGAGGTCCTTTTGCCACTTACTAGATATATGACTTTGAATAGTTATTTTGGTCTTCTCATCTATAAAGTGGAATTAATAATACAGATGTGATTGTGGTATTTTAAGGATTGTGTGAGTGCCTAAATAATGGTAAACACTTAGTAAAAGTTAAGTGTTATCATCATCATTATGTTTAATAAACTAAGATTGAAGGGGGCATATTGTCTTATCCCTCCCATCATTTACAGTTGCTCATCTCAGGCCTTTTACTTAAGCAGAATTAATTAAGTAATTAAATTTTTAGGGTCACACTCGCAGCATATGGAAGTTCCAGGACTAGAGGGTCAAATCGGAGCTACAGATACCAGCCACAGCAACGCAGGGGCTGAGCCACATCTGTGACCTACACCACAGCTCACGGCAACGCTGGATCCTTAACCCACTGAGCAAGGCCAGAGATTAAACCTGCATCTTCATGGATACTTGTTGATTCGTTTCCACTGAGCCACAGCAGGAACTCCAAGCAGAATTTCTTTTTAATTCCAGACACCAAGTGGGGCTCATCAGTAAAATGGTTTGAATATTAGACTAAAGTATACTTGGCATTTTTTGTGATATTACATAGGGCTGAACCAGGTTTTAAGTCAGCAAGCAAATCAGGAGATCAGCCCACTGGACACTATGATTCAAAGACTACAGCAGGAGCAAGACCTGAGACGTTCTGGTGAAGCAGGTGTCAGTAATACCAGCCGCTTAAGTAGAGGTAACCAAAGATTCTTTTAAGTGAAACATTTAAAAAATTGAAATAGTCTAAACCTACATCAATAAAGATGTGATAAAACAAATTATGGTAATTATTAGGCTGTCAAAATGATCATATTTTTGAAAAATATTTAATGACCTAAGAGAATATTCATAATATAGGGATTCAAACTATAGATAATAGTTTTTAATATGTATATCCTTCCAAATTTCCTATAATAAACATGTAGAACTTAGAAAAACATTAAAAATTACATTTATTCAATAATTTATGAAATATATGCAAAGCTATATTCTTGAACATCTCACCACCCTTATATATATATATATATATATATATATATATATTAATGAACTTCAGAGAGAATTTAAAGCAAATGTATCAATCATAAATATCCCTGCCCTGGATTGTCTGTTTTTGCTTTGTATGTAGTTTTCCCCTAAAATGCAGTTTTTTTGTTTTTTTTTTTTTTTTTAAGTAATGATTTTACGTCTTTGGGGCTTAACTTATCTACTGAATAACCATGTTTTGTTTTCATTAAGCTTTTGCTTGTAGTTTAGTTCCTAATTTGATAATTTAATTATTTGCCACAGTATGAAGTTTCATGTGGAAAATAGTATGGATTTTTTTTTCCTTTTTTTTACCCCCTCTGTTATAAGCTAATGGAGAATTGTCTCTAAATAGAACTTACTCTATTAATTCTTTTACTTAGGTTCTGCAAGTTCTACCTCAGAGGTACATTCACCACCTAATGTAGGACTAAGGCGTAGTGGACAAATTGAAGGTGTACGGCAGATGCATAGTAATGCACCAAGAAGTGAAATAGCTACAGAGCGGGATCTTGTAGCTTGGAGTCGCAGGGTAGTGGTACCTGAGTTATCAGCTGGTGTAGCCAGGTAAGGGGAGTTGGAAATTTTGAATTTCATTCTTTAGAGTACCTTTTCAGCTTTAATTTATTTTAAATTTATCTGAAGAGCTAATGTTATAAACTATTCATGACTCTGGATAAAAGTTAAATTTCAGTATATGTCCTTTTCTAAAATTATTCATGTAAATTATATGAGGAGGAGTGTGTTAAGGTGAATGAGGGGGAATTATAAATTTGCTTTGAACAAATGGGAGATTTTACTGAATAGCATATTTAAAATCTTAGTTTTTCTTATATAACTGTCTTAAGACACATTTCATAAAGTTTGTTATAATTAAGTTTTTATAGATTTTACTAATCATTCACACCATGTCATTCAGAGGCATAGTGAAAATACATTATATTGCTTACTAGTGATAGATTATATAAATATTTTTTAATAATTTTTTAACATTTAAAGGTACACATATAAATTAAAAGGTATCGATTTAATGTAATCATATTCTCAAAGTCGTTGCTAAGTGGGAATTTTTATATCCAATTCCTTTTGATTCTTTGGTAATGAAATATTCATGAATGAGGTTCAAATGAAACTCCAACTAATCCTGACTGTATTATAGTACTGTACTATAATGAAAAAAATAGGAAGATCAAATTTGATTCTAGGATTTTCTAAATCCTAAAAGAGTAATTATATAATTACTATATAATTAAAAATATTTTTAATCTGAATGGTCATATATGTTATGCTTTTTTGATTGGACAATACTTAAATTTGTGTTAAGTTTTAGGAGTATATACCTAAAGTTTAAATTTGAACCATAACTTCATTGGATGACAAATATGCCTAAATGTTTTTAATAAAAAATTTAACTCTCATAGTATATGAGAGTTCTTGTCTACTTTTTAATTTTAATGTTAGGTTCATGTCTACTTTTTAATGCTGATGTTGAAGTTTGAAGATGGTGAAATTAATAACACATCATTTTATTTTATTTATTTATTCTTGTATTTTTTAAATTTTTTGCTTTTTCGAGCCATACCTGTAGCATATGGAAATTCCTAGGCTAAAGGTCGAATCCAAGCTACAGCTGATGGCTTACGTCATAGCCACAGCAACACAGGATCCAAGCCATGTCTGCCACCCACACCACAGCACAGCTCATGGCAACACTGGATCCTTAACCCACTGAGCAAGGCCAGGGATCAAACCCACATCCTCGTGGATACTAGTTGGATCGTTTCCACTGTACCACAACAGGAACTCCAACACATCTCATTTTAACAAAAGTTCTAAAGTAGTTGAAAAACAACACAGAGGAATAAGACAGGAAATAAGAGTATTACTTTTATTATTAATACAGCTATGAAAATGTGTCCTTTATCTGCATGAATGTGTGCTTCTTAATACTGAACCCCAACACAGGTAGCACTGGGCCACGGTGTTTCTCCCTATGTGAGGCAGCTGCTTTGCTTCTTTAAAATGTAGAGCTGAATGTATACCTCACAAACAAGGCATAGGAATGGGCCATACTAAGCTGGTTTTTTCTTTTAGAGCACACCAATTAATTTACTCACTCTTCCCCTTAGAAAGTATGAGTAAAGAGGTTAAACGAGGCCAGGAGAGGGTTGCTGGTTGGTGGTGGAGGTCCTTGCACATGGAGGAGTGGGGAAGATTTGTTTCTCTCCAAATATTCCTCACTTTTTTAAAGTCTCTTTTTATTTGAGCTTGACTATTGAGCCCATGATCCAACAAGGCTGTGACCATTTCTTCAAAGGACATTTGGCCATCCTGGAGCTTTGCCTCCAACACTTAGTATCCTTCCTTTGAGAATCTTTCTGGAATATACCCTTTGGTGGGTTGTTCATGTTTTTCCCCTAGAAGGCTCCTAAATGGGTCAGACTAGTACATTAGTTAAAATTAAATCCAATCTCATAGCCAACAAAGGACTGATAGCTGTTACACATAAAGAACTCTTGAAATTTAACAGTAATCAAAACAATCCAAGTAGAAAATAGGCAAAAGCTATGAACAGATATGTCATCACTGAGTATATACAGATGGTAAATAAGCACATGAAAAGATATTCAGCATCATTAGCCATTAGTGAAATGCAAAGTAAAACTTGAATAATAATCTGTATACCTATCAGAATGGCTAAAATATAGTGAGAACACCAAATGCTGGGAAGGGTGTGGAGAAAATGAATCCCTCATGCCTTGCTGGTAGGAATGTAAAATGGTGAAGCCACTCTGGAAAACAGAAAATGAAAGTTTGGTACTTCCTTAAAAAAAAAACAAACTCTAAGCATAAGACTGCCGTATGATCCATTCATTGTACTCTTGGGGATTTATCCCAAGGAAACAAAACTTATTTTCCCACAAAATCCTGTACTCAAATGTATAACAGCTTTATTCATAATAACCAAAACCTAGAAACAACCCATATGTGCTTCAGTGGGTGCATAATTAAACAAACCATGGTGTATCCACACCGCAGAATACTACTGCATTAAACAGTAACAGCCTTTTGCTACACAACTTGATTGACTCTTGAGGAAACTTCATGGAGGATCCAGTCTTAAAGGTTATGTGTTATATTATTCCATATGAGGACTACCCTAGAAATGACAAAAGTATAGAGATGGAAAGCAGATTAGTGGTTGCTCAACATTGTGGGAAAGAAGTGCTGAGGAGGAGGAGAGATGGGTGTGATAACTAAAAGGGTAACACAGGGGATCTTTGTGGTGATAGAAATGTTGTGTTTCTTGACTGGGGTGATGGTTACACGAACCTACATGTGTCATAAACTTAGATGGAACTAAACACACATATGAATAGAAATAAAACTGGAGGCTTCTGAATAATATTAGTGGGTAGTACCCAGTTTATGATATTGTACCAATAGTTTTACAAGTTGTTACCATTGGGGAAAACTGGGTAAAGGATACAAGTAATCTATATTCGTATTATTTCGTAGAACTGTCTGTGAATCTATAATTATCTCAGTAAAAACATTTAATTAAAAAACAATAAAAAATTAAGAACAAACAAAAATCTAAGGCCATTCTTTTCATAAGATTTACTAAGGGCACACATTCCCATTCAGAATAATGACCAGCCATATTAGAGAGCCTACAATCAAGTACAAAATGATAACATTGGATATACCCTAATAATAAAATATCAACATTATAGAGCTCTTACAAGTTTAAATATTAACTCCCTTCCAACTCTGGTATCTCCAGGGAAAAATTAAAGTTCAAAGATTAAATACCTTAGCAGTTTAAAGTTTTAAGGTATTAAAATTTTAAAAATTCTCTTTCAGTTCAGTTTCCATGAAATTAAAGTTCACAGTTAATGTTCCTCAAAACTTTTCTTGTTCAATTTCAGCTTGATGCGTAGATAGAATTGAAGATTTTTCAGTGGCTGCAGCCTAAACTGCCTTTCACTGGAGAGAATGTAGTTCTTTCAGAGCTTTTAGAGTTAATAGGGGTTCTACCTCAGGGTTCCGTTGCACCCTTTTTTTTTTTTTTTTAAGAATTCAGCTCTGTATGTGGAGTATATGATTATCACAGCACAAGTCCAACACTGACATGATTTTAACAAAAATAAATTCCATTTTTAACCCTTGGAGTAGGAGTAGCATTCATTTCCTTCTGATACCTAACATTCCCTTTGGGGACAAATCATTTATAAAAATTATAGATTAAGATGTGTGGCTTTTAATTCTCTTTTAGTAGGCAGGAAGAATGGAGAACTGCAAAGGGAGAAGAAGAAATAAAGACTTATAGATCAGAAGAGAAGAGAAAACACTTCACTGTTCCAAAAGAAAATAAAATGCCCACTGTCTCAAAGGTAAATAGTAATAATTTTGGTGTTCAATATTTGTTTCATAAGTATAGGGACCATTTTAAGGCCTTTTTATAATTAAGGATGTTAATGTTGTAGGTTAATTAATGAAATAAAGTTAACATAGTTAACTCTTGATTGTCTTTGGATTATCTTTAAATCTTTAATATTATATTTCCTGCTTTCTAGCATACCTTTTCCCCAAATGCCAATTTTAATATGCCTGTTAAATCTAATAAATTATACCATTAACATAAGATCTTGTATTAGTTCTGCCTTTGGTGGCACACTCTAAGGCAGTGTTTTATTACCATTTTACTTGTTGTCCAATCCTTTTTTTTTTTTTTTTCTATTTTGTACCTATTACTGTAGATAATAAAGTCAGCTCTGCTGCTGTAAATAATAGTTCTCATTTTCTCCATTAAAGGAGGTAAACTGTCTCTACTAGTTTGCCCTGTTGGTTTTTCTGTTGTTCTACTCTGGAAAACATTTTTAATATAGTAGATTTCAATTGTTTATGCCCTAATCTGTGAGAGATACACCCTTACCTTCAAGGGGTCACAATTATCCATTCTTCTATTCCTTCTTTTCTTTTTAAACTATCTTAGCTTTAAAGCCTCAGAGCCTTCAGAGCTGAAGTTGAGGAAAATTATCAAACTTCTTTTCAGTTCCAAGTCACCATCTAACAAATGATCTAAACACAGAAGAAATAACTGGTCTCTTGACCCAGCTTTGTGCTCCTTCCTCTTCTTTGAGCTCCTCACACCTTCCAAATAGTCTTCTTTATCATAACTCTCTTTTTTGTTTTGCGTCTCTTTAGGGGACTCAAGTAGTCCTTTGCTGCTCTGTGTTTACCTTTACTAAGGTTACCACCCTGGGATCAGGAGGACTTCACACTGCTAGAATTTTTGTTAGTATAATTTGAAATAATCTTTTCTTTTTTAGCTTTTTGTCGTTGGTGGTTTTTTTCATGGTGACTGGAAAGCATAACTTTTTTTTTTTGGTGTCCTTTGCTCTGAATCCAAGGGTGTGGGGACTTAAATGTATATGATGATTATGAGTTTGTATTGCTACCACTTTATGGATGGAACATGGTAATACCTATTAAAATTAAAAAGGTGTGCTTCTCTTTTGATCCAATAGTGGTACTTCAAAGACTGATTTTTTTTTTTAGAAAAAAAGATTGATGTGATGTATATATGTATGTGTGCATGCAGACAGATATTTATAGCGTTTCTGGTGTCATAAACTGGGATAAGCTTAGTGTGTGCTTTAGTGGAAGAAAGGGAAAGTATCCTGACATATCTATACCCATGCAATACTATAGAGCTTTTTAAAGAAATGAGTTAGAGCTCACTCCGTAGCCTTGGAGAAATGTTCATGATGCATTTGTTAAGTGAAAAAAAACAAGTGATATAATGTTTATAACATGACTACATTTTTGTTTTTCAAATTTTATGAGAATGGAGAAAGGTTTGAAAGGACACCTAGTAGGCCACTCATAACATTGATAATCACAGATGTACAGATTATGCTTTTCATCTCAGAGTTGCATTATTTTTTTCTTGCTGATAATAGAGGGTTTTTCCTGTGCAGTTGGGTAATATAAATTAATACAGCAAACCATTTAGAAAGCAGTTACAAAGCTAGTTTTTGGTAATAGGTTTGATCCCCAAATTACAGTGCCTTAAATTTACTTATTTCTCTTAAATATTTATTTCTTTTAGGGAAATATATATATCTCTGGAAATATATCTCTCTCTGATAGAAAAGCCTTTCTAGGTGGTCAAGGTCTGGTATGATGCCGTTTGTGTTGGGAACTGAAGCTCTTTCAGTTTTTCTGATTGTCTTGTGTGTGAATTTGACCTCATGCCTAAAGAGGTCCACATTCTCCTTTAAGGCTGTGGGATAGAAGATCATTATCAGTGAGGAAAGCGCAGAGGGTACGGGTGCCCTCCCAAGTAAGGTTTTTTTGAAGTTGTTCTGCAACATTGTGCCAGATACCCATTGGCCACAATCAGTAACATGAAATTCTGACAATGAAAGTTTCCTTTTCTGTGCAAGAAGGGGGAGAAAAGTGTTGGTTGACAACCAGCTTTCCCTTGTGCATTATATATTAAGCCATTAAAAACATGTTTTTTGACATGGAATTTATCCTAAGGAATTACAAAATTGTGGATAAAGCTTTACAAAATGGGACAAATAGCATTTTTTAATGAAATAAATTTGAGTAGGTAGATATTACTTTCGATGAAATACTTTCAAGATTCATTACATTGTTAACAGTAACTTACTCAAAGTTTCTGAGATTATAATTAAACATTATTTTCTTTATTTTATATCTTTTACATATTCCCCCAATTTAACAAAATTACAGAACCCTCCAATAATGCTTTTAGAGAGAAACTATATGAAGAAAATCTTCTATCCTTGTATGTGAAAATGTCTTTTATTTCACTTGGCTCTTACAAGTAAGAGCCCCAACAAGAGTGGATCCAATGTGCAGGGAAGAAGTGACAAAACTGGCTGTGGGGAGGGAACTGGAGAGTGATATGGGTGGAGGAACAAGGAATGGTTGAACTCAGGTTTGCAGTATTCTGGGTCTCGAGGTACACACACCCCTCCCCCTTACACGTACTGCAAAATCTCTTTGAGGAGCACTGAGCAAGACCTAGATTTTTCTTTTGCTTCCCTTCCCAAGTGCAATATCACCACCCAACACACTTGTGAAACCAGAGCTGAACATATTCAGATATTCAAAATAGCATATTATTCTGAGAGATAAGAGAATATTGGAACTTTGATGTAGCAACAAGCTGTTTTGGAGAGGGTTCTATTAGAGAAGTTGGGATGAGATGTGTCCTTGAAGTAGAGAACTTATTGGATAGGTTGAATAGAAGAAGACTATGAAACACTGAAGATGAGTTAGTAAGCTGGAAAGCCTACTTGAAGAAATCTTCCAGAATGCATCATGAGATAAATTGATGGAGAAAATGTAGGGATATGTAAAGAACAAATATACATCTGTTTATGTAAGGTGCATGTGTATATCTACATAGATAGAGATTAGATGTACGTAGTAGAGAATAAACATTCTTTAGTCTTCAAAAACAAAATACACCGAAGGATGAAAGAGTTGAAAAAGTAACGAAACAGAATTTCCTGGAATTAACCTCTAGCTGAGCAAATGCGCAGTGTGCCACCTAGAATAAACAAGGAAAAAATAATATAAAATAAAAAATTTAAAACCTGAAGTACATGATAGATTTGAAAACATCGAAAAGCGAATATTCTGAAAGCTTCTGGAGAGAAAAAGAGAACCACCTTAAAACGAAAATGACTAATGTTAGAGTTTGATGCTAACAAAGTGGATTCCACTGAGACTACAGCTAGGAAAGTTAAGAGGAAATTAAGGAATCGCACCTACATTAAGAAAATTGTTTGCAACCATAACATGGTAGTTCTTATGCCAGTTTCTTGTTGGAATAGTGACTTCATGCTGAAGCCAAGTTCAAGGGATGGAAAATCACCTGTAAAGATGGCAGTGCAAGTGTGGAACCATGTAGCGTAAAGCTCTGAAGCATCCTGCCACGGACTTGTCTAACTGACAAGCCCTGGGTGCCTGTCCCTCCAGTTTGTGTTGGAACTGTCCCTGTGGACTGGTTTGAGGTGGTATTTGCACCTTTGCTTCAGTCATCATTACAGCTGAAATAAATAAAGTCTGTTTGTGTGCACCATGAAGCTTTGAATCAAAGTCTTCTGAGGACAGTGTGGTTTTCAGTGTCAAGTATGTATCAAAGATGCTCACCATGTTAGTATGACTCCTAATAGCAAAAATAACCCATTAATGGAAGCAACTGGCTTCACAGCTCAAGTGATTATCCGGAGCCATCCAGGCCAAGTTAGTGCCAGCTCTGCACCCTTTCTGGATTGCCCCACAGTTTACATTGCTTGCAAGTTTGCTAAGCTGAAGGAGAAGGTTGAACGATGTTCTGGAAGGAAGCTTCTGAAAGATGGCCTCAAATTCTGAAAAGGTGGTGGTGGTGCCTGCCTCTCTTGATACAGTTCCTGGCAATTCCCCATGTGTGCTGAGAACTCCTCTTTTTGATTGCTCTCCCCTGGGTCATTTTATTATTCATGACACAAGAGAGATGTTTGCTGTGGGTGTCACCAAAGCAGTGGACACGAAGGCAGCTGGAGCTGGCAAAGTCACTGTGTCTGCACAGAAAGCTCAGAAGGCCAAATGAACATCATCCCCAATACCTGCCATCCCAGTCCAGGCATAATCACTGGTGGAAAAACCATTGGCTTGTCTCCACCAGCCATTTAAGTTGAATAGTGAAAGAATGGTTAATCATAACAATGCATCATAAAGCCTTGAAGGAGGATTTTCCCTTGTGGCTCAGCAGGAACTTGACTAGTGTCCATGGGTTCAATCCCTGGCCTTGCTCAGTGGGTTAAGGATTTGGTGTTGCCTTGAGCTGATGCATAGGTTGCAGATGCAGCTTGGATCTGGCATAGCTCAGATCCCTCATTGCTGAGGCTGTGGTGTAGGTGGGCAGCTGCAGCTCCAATTTGACCCCTAGCCTGGGAACTTCCATGTGCTGCAAGTGCGGCCCTAAAAAGCAAAAAAAAAAAAAAGAAGAGACATAAAAAAAAGTGTATAATTAATAGGTTCAAAATTACTTTCTGTCACCACTTTAAAAATAGTGTCCCTTTTGTTATTGTATTATTTATTGTATGATGCATTGTATGTATATGTCTGGTGTCAGCCTCTTTTTATGAAAAGGTAATTTTTAGTATTTTCCCTTTATTTTTTATATTCTCAAATTGGGGGTTTTTTCAGGTGTAAATTCTTACGTTGAGTTGGTTCATCTCTGAAACATCTTGGACTTTGAATTATTTTGATTATTCTTAGTTTTCTCATCTGCTGCAGAAGACTTTTCCCACATTTCAGCTGCAGCAGAAGAGAGAGCCAGTCACCTGGTATCCAAGCTTCATGGTGATAGGTTAATTTTGTGATCATCATTTGGTTTTCTAGTTTGCCTCACAGTCTGTGGTCTTCTTTCCTATGTCTGTTTTATATGTTTGGTGTGAGTACAAGAGAATTCATTGTTAGCCTTATTCCATTATTATGAGTCCTTAAGTCTTCCCCACTTAAATCAGAAAAAAAATGTTTATAACTTGTCAATCATAAGGAATTTCAACATATCACAAACCTGTGCTTTAACTTAAAAACTTATAAAAATATTTGAATTGGTACTATAATCTAGTCTACATAGGTGATACCTTAAATATGAATGGGTTTTTTAAATTAAAAAATAGAACTTTTAAAGTAAAAAGCATGCTCTTTAAGTGTACTGTAAATAAATGTGATTTACTTCTTTCCAGAATCATGCTCATGAGCATTTCCTGGATCTTGGAGAATCCAAAAAGCAGCAGGCAAATCAACACAATTATCGTACGAGATCTGCATTGGAAGAGACTCCTAGACCTTCAGAAGAGATAGAAAATGGCACCAGTTCTTCAGATGTGAGAGCTCAGCATATTCATACATTGTTTCCATTTGTACTTATTTAGTTAATGTAACTTTTTTTGTTTGTTTGTTTTTGTCTGTCTTTTCTAGGGCCGCTTCCCTGTGGCTTCCCTGTGGCTTATGGAGGTTCTCAAGCTAGGGGTCTAATCGGAGCTGTAGCTGCCGGCCTACGCCACAGCCACAGCAATGCAGGATCCGAGCCGCGTCTGTGACCTACACCACAGCTCACGGCAATGCCAGATCCTTAACCTACTGAGCAATGCCAGGGATCAAACCCGCAACCTCATGGTTCCTAGTCGGATTCGTTAACCACTCTGCTATGACGGGAACTCCAATGTAACTTCTTATTCTTTGCATTCATTGCTATATCTATAGATATAGCTCAAACATGATTATTTCTAGGTCTTAAAATGATAATGATAACTGAAGACTTACTTACTGTGTGTATGTTCCAGGCATGGCACACGTATTGATAGTCTCAAGTCCACCAAACAAATGCATATGAATTAATTATTCCCATTATGAAGGCTTGGAGGTTCAAAGATGTTTAGGTGACACACTTTCCTGACTATTAAAGAGTAGAGCAAAGATTAAACCCAGGTTCCTTTCACTCTTAAAGCCAAACTTTTTAAGTGGTACCTTGAAGCTCTAATTTATGGACTGTAACTAATTGATAGACACTTGACAGTTTGCATTAGTTTTTAATCTCTGTACCAGTTTATAGCTTTCTCAATGTAATTTTTTAAAATACTCCTTATGTATAATTATTTCCATAAGTTTCACTGTCCCAACTAAATTATATATTCTTTGAGCAGAGGCAGTCAATTTGTAGTCACAAGTCAGTCCTACTTAGCACTTAGAGCTGTCTTCTTCCTTCGCCCCATTCTCCCTATCACCCCTTCACCCACATTTATGTCAAAGACTGTGGGATCTGAAATACTGACAACTAAACATTTTTTAAGTCATGTGGTACTTTGCAATATTAGGCATATATAGGGATACTCCACATATATTCTCTGTGGACAGAGCAATATTAACTCAAACTGTGTTAATATTTGAGTTGTGTGAGTGTATTCTAACTGTAATTTAAAATTAGTCTTCAGTGGCTTTAGGCCCTAGTAAGACCAATCTGGCAAAAAGGTAAAATATACTCATTATGTTAACTTGACACATGACAATTTAGGTATACCACAAAACAAAATATATGTGTGCTAATTATTTGCATTTAGTAGTTCTCTATGTTTGAAAGATGCAGTATTATTTTTCTAAATATTAAGCTTCTATAAAAATTTTAACATGATTTAGCTCATTAAAAGATGTATCTCCAGATACATCTGCTACGTAAGAAATTTTACTAAATCTTTTATTTGTCTGTAAAACTATTTTGTTTACACCTTAAATATGTAGAGGGGAACAATGAGAACAGAATATCGCCTTGGGCACAACATATTAGTTAAAAATGAAAGAATCCTGGGGCTTTTGGTTCAAATATTTTGTACTTCTGCATAATATATCTTTATTTTGTAATTTTATATTTAGAATGTAGAAGTATGTTGCTGTTCTCCTCCTTTAAAGAAGTGATATACTAGAAGTGGGAAAGATCAGACCATTTGTGTAAATTTTTTTCAGTTATACTGAGCAGGGGTTAAATTTGCTAAATAAAATTTTTCTACTGGATTTTGATCTTTTCATATTCACTTAGTTTTCAAAGCTTTGTAGAATAGTTATATAATACATTCTTCATTTTTAAGAGGTCAAAAGGGAGAATTTTTCTCCCAAAATATAATATTCATCTAGTAAAAGAATGTATCCTATTATCCTCATGAAAAATGATTTGAATATGGAGTTCTCATCATGGTGCAGCAGAAACGAATCCATCTAGGAACAGTGAGGTTGCGGGTTCTATTCCTGGCCTCGCTCAATAGGTTAAGGATCTGGCATTGCCATGAGCTGTGATGTAGGTTGTAGATGCAGCTCGGATCTGGCATTGCTGTGGCCGTGGCGTTGGCTGGCACCTCTAGCTGTGATTAGACCCCTAGCCTGGAACTTGTGGCTGTTTGTAACACTGTAACCATTCTTGTGTAGAGTGGGTCTAAGCATCAAGTAAAATGATCTGAGTTCAAGATAGGCTTTGTTGCATAATAATTACGGCCTTGGATAAATTTCTTAACCTTTTTAAGCTTTCATTTCTTTTATTTAAATAACTATTTCCTATCATCAGCACTGTTTTGTTTAGAGCAAATAGGATGATATATACAAAGTGCTTAGAGTAATTTCTGATCATAAGTAAAAGCTTAATGTGAGCTACTGTTTTTATTAGAGCAAGATTTTGTGGGAAAAAACACCAATTTTTATAAAGAAAATGGCTTTACAGGTGGTATCCTATGTTGACCAGTGAATATTACTAAAGAGAAACACTATTTGGGTAGTTTTTAATCCTCTATTGTGTATATATATATATATATATATATATATATATATATATAAAAAATAATAAGAGTTAGAATATCCTCTTTTATGTGATAAAGCTATTTTAATAACAATAATAATATATAAAAGTTATTACATATAAAAAAATAAAATTGTTTATTCATTCAAAAAAAAGTTATTACATATAAATTATCTTGATACAGATACATAATAAAATAATAATAATAAAAAGTTCCTGAATTTAAGCTTTTTTCTTTTTCTTTCTTATTTTTTCCTCTTTTTATGGCTGCACTTGCAGCATATGGGCTTCTGGGCTAGGGGTCTAATCAGAGCTGCCCCTGCCACCCTACACCACAGCAATGGCAGCACCAAACCCGAGCTACATCTATGCTTTCAGCAACATGGGACCCTTAACCCACTGAGCGTGGCCAGGGGTGCATTCTCATGAAGACAGTGTCCTTAACCCTGCTGAGCCACTATAGGAACTCCCTAAATTTAAGCTGCTTAAAGCCTCTATGGAAAAAGAAAATGTAAATTTTTACCAAGAAGTAAAGTTGATTTCAACTCTTAATATCAACCAGTTAGAAGATGTGTTAGAAGGCTTAAAAAATTAATCCATCTAAGAGATTGCTTTAAATCCAGTATTAGTAAGTATTATATCTTTGGATACACTTAATATTTTGACATATTTAATAATTTTGTAAAAATGAGACCTTTGTTTTATAGTTAACTTAAATCAAGTTTTGATATAAATATCACAATATGATTGATACTATTAGGTATCAATGATATTTTCTATAATCATAAAATGTAATTCTGTAAAACTGTACAATAAAATATGTACTCATTATCTCTTAGGAAGGTGAAGTTGTTGCTGTCAGTGGTGGAACCTCTGAAGAGGAAGAAAGAGCATGGCACAGTGACGGCAGTTCTAGGTAATTTAATAAATTTTTATTCTTTTACATGTAATGTAAATTTTATAGGAAGATGAAGGTTCTTTTCTATCAGAAACATATATCAGTCTCTTTGGGTTTAAAATTGGTCCTTCAGAGATTTTTTTGTAATTACATAAAAGATTTTTTTCTTCGCTACTAGAAAACAATTTTTGATTATTTCAACTAGATCTATAAAATGACACTTTAAACTTTTTCTTAGTTGATATTTTATCTTTTGAATGCTATTATATTTGTAACACTGAATCACAAGCAAGTTTGAAGACTGGTTTTGAAAAATAGGCATTAAATTATGGAAGTAGTGAGATTATATAGAATTAACTGTCTTTTGTGAAATTTGTTGAATGCTAATAATATTTTCTTCTAGCAGTGAGAGTAAACTTTCCCTTTTTCCTGTTACTCTCACACCACTTACCACATAAGTAAGGATTTCTTCAGCTCCTTGTACTGGTGGTTCGCATTGTTATAGGGCTTAATGGCCTTGGCCAGTCTTGGTCTTAGTAACAAGAAGGGGTAGAACCTTTGGGAATAGTAATTATGTTTAGCCCCTTATACTTACTCTCCAGCAATACTAGCTCCTAGAATTGCCAATGTAACCAAGATGCTATAAAAATTCTATACCTCTCATTATCATGGACTTTCCTATTTCCAGAACAGTGACTCCCAGTAATGATATACAGATGTTCATCGTTATGTCTGGTAGTTTTCTGTATTTGAAACAGAATGATAAAAGAAAGCCTCACTTTCTTTCCTCAGTGATGCAAATAGACCATCCACAATAAAGTGAACATTGCAACAAAACAAGTCACACGAATTTTTTTCCCAATACATGTAAAAGTCATGTTCACACTATTGTTTTCTATTAGCTGTACTATAGCATTACATCTTTTTTTAAAAATGATTAATTTAAAGATAATACTATTGGAAAAGTGGCACTGGTAGACTTGCTTGATGCAGGGCTGCCACAAACCTTCAAATTTTGAGAAACACAGTATCCACAAAGCGCAATAAAACAAGGTATGCCTGCATCTCAAACCATGAAACAGCATAGAGGTTCTTGTTTGGAAAAAGCAGGGATGGGTTTAGCAGTTGGGCAAATTGTGGTAAAGAACGAGGGCCTCTAGCGTTTGTAGTCTGCTGGCAGCAGCAGCAGAGTTTCTGTAAGAGCTGAGTGCTCCAGAGAGTAGCAACTGATTAGTATTTGGCAAGTGCCGTTTACACTGACCATGGCTGGGCTTAGTGTAAGTAAACGCTGCTAGGTTAAGGTAGCTTATTCTTGGATAGATGTTTGCTTTGTAGACATGCTCCCATCTATCCAGAATAGTGTTTGGAAAGATTTTTTAAGTTCTTTGAAATCATTTAAAATTTTAAAATGAAGTCATGAAATTATAGCAAAAAACACTACGATTATTTGATTCTTATCTGTGATGATTATTCTTGGGGCAATAACAGGTAAAAATGCCCATAAAACATTTGGGCCAGAAAGATGATGAGGTAGTAGAATAAATGCCTTCAATGTTATCAGCAGTATTTTTAGAGGAATGAGGGCATACGTCAGTAAATCTAGGCAACCTAATTATTTTAACATAGTGTAACTTAGATTTCATTAAGGCATTTATATTTTTAAAGCTGTAAAATCAAGTAATTAAATACTCTCATGTACTAAAATTAAAACAAGATAACAAAATCAGATTCTTTATTTTGTATCATCAGTTTAGTAAAACTTGGTTCTCTTGAAGGTAAACTGAAAAGAAATGGCAAACATGGTTGGTATTGATACATAAAATACACTCTTTTCCTGAATCATATTACTCTTTGAAGCTGATAAAAGATGAACCTAGGTGCTAAATAAAGTTGGCAGGCACCATCTCACTGGGCAGGAACACTTTTGACCCGCCATTCCATATCCAGCTACCATGGGAGATGGGTGCCCCTGTCAGGTGCCCATGATTCCCTCAAAAAAGGAATCCCTGCACTTCTTCCTCAGAGTTGATACTTCCTGTACTCTCTACAACTAGCTTTCTGCTGTTGCGAGAAGTGAAAGGGACCCTCTGTTCCTTATTTTTGTGTACCCTACAATATTTTGAACATATGTAGCACTCAGAAATCTCTGTTTTTGTTAAAATCATAGAAGGCACCTAAGTTCATTGTTTAATTAGAGCTACGACCTTATTCTGAATTTTTTGGAGATAGTTAAATAAAGTTAACACTAGAAACTTTAAAGAAAATGTTCAGAAGATGGGAGTTAAAAATTAGGAAATATTTTTAGTTCATTTTGTATGTACCATTCTGTTATTACTTTTTTTTTTATGATCTTTCTTTACATTTTCATAAAACAAACTCTTAAGTATATCTTTCTGTATATCTTTTAAATCCTTTTCCTTCTAGTGACTACTCCAGTGATTATTCTGACTGGACAGCAGATGCAGGAATTAATCTCCAGCCACCAAAGAAAATTCCTAAGCATAAAACAAAGAAAGCAGAAAGCAGTTCAGATGAAGAAGAAGAATCTGAAAAACAGAAACAAAAACAGATTAAAAAGGAAAGAAAAAAAGTAAATGAAGAAAAAGATGGACCAGTATCACCAAAGAAAAAGAAGCCCAAAGAAAGAAAACAAAAGGTTGGTATATACCTAGAGCTGTTTAACTTTTGCTCTATATATGTATAATATATAAATGTTTTCCATGAAAATAAAGCACACATCTTTTTATTTTTTTAATTTGATTGAAGTATAGTTGACTGACAATGTGATAATTTCTGCTATACAACGAAGTGATTCAGTTATTCATGTACACACATCCATTCTCTTTCAGATTCTTTTCCCACATAGATGATCACAGAATACTGGATAGAGTTCTCTGTGCTATACAGCAGGTCCCCATCGGCCAGTCATTCCACATACCTCAGTGTGCATGTGCCAATCCCAAACCCCAGTCCACCACCCACCCCCTTTGATAACCATAAGTTTGTTTTCCAAGTCTGTGAGTCTTTTTTTGTTCTGCAAATAAGTTCCTTTTTTTTAGATGCCACATATAAGTGATATCATATGATGTTTGTCTTTTACTAACTTTACTTAGCATGATCATTTCTAGGTCCATCCATGATGGTGCATATGGCATTATTTCACAAAACACCTTTATTTTAAAAGTGCAATTGTTCAGATGTACTAGCAAGTAGCAGTAGAAAAAACATAGAAGTACAGTAATAAAATACGTTAAGATCTATTTAGTTTATTCAAGTTTTTAAATGTTTAGCCTGTGAGAGTATTTACTTACAGAATTCTAAGTATTGAGCATTTAATCTTATGAGCAGATTTTTCTTGACAGTCCAATGAGATTTATTTAGTTATGTAAAAAGAAAATGCTATAGGTGCTCCCATTGTGGCTCAGGGGTAACGAACCCTGCCGGTATCCATGAGCATGCAGGTTTGATCCTTGGCCTCACTCAGTGGGTTAAGGATCCAGCATTGCTGTGAGCTGTGGTATAGGTCTCAGATGTGGCTCAGATCCTGCATTGCTGTGGCTGTGGTGTAGGCTAGCAGCTACAGCTCCGCTTCGACCCCTAGCCTGGGAACTTCATATGCCATGAGTGTGGCCCTAAAAAGACAAAAATAAATTAGTTTAAAAAAATGCAATTTTTGAAATGCTATAAGACATATAGTTTTGTTAGTCTCTTAATTGTCTTTACCTATCAGCCATCTTATTAACTATTACTGCTGAAAATACTGCTATGATAACAAGCCTTCATTAACTTACAGAGCATGAGAGCTATCATTAGATGGTCCTTAGGTCAGTAGTATTGGTTTGATCACTGTGTCTTTAGTCTGGATAATTTGAGACAGAGAAAGCAAGAGATAAATGTTATGGGAATAAGATCTCTTCACTCTTTAAAAACCAGAGCTGTTTAACTTTTGCTCTAAAGTAAATGTAATACAAAGGACATGTTTTCTGTTCCCCATAATGCTGTAAGTTGGAAGCACATTTGGTTAAACAAATACAAGATTTTAATCTCTGCCATTTTTAGAATTAAATAGAAGTTGCTATTTGTGGAATTAAATATTAGGGAGACTGTTGGGTCTTCAGAGAGCTTTGAAAATTTTTAAGAATACATCTGTCCTTAAGTGTTTATTCTATTCTATCTGTATCAGTTGAGCTCTTATTTGTTTCAGCTTTATAATTATGAATTACTTTAATTTGGATTCCACAGCCTACTATTCTTCTTGTCACCTCCTTTGCTTCTGTCTGGGACATATTTACCAAAAAGAATACCACGCATTAGCTGACAGTGTTTATCTTTTTTCTTGTCAGTGATGATTAATGTAGGCTGATTCATTATTTTACAGAGTAGACAGATTAAAGAAAACTGTTTTAGCCATGTATCTGGCTAATGAGGTATACTTTTTTTTTTTTTTTAAATCTCAAGACAGTTTTGATGAACTTTCGAGGTTTGCAGTGTTATGTGACATAATTGTTTTGTTCCAAGAGTCTAGTTTACTTCACCTAGTCCCCTTTTAGGCGATAATTATCCAAAACCTAATACCTTAGGTTCCTTCATACATGCCACATTTGGATCCAATGTTATTGTTTGTCATATTTTAATTTCACCATTTTGATTGAGGTATTACCACAGGGTCTTTCTGCCACTCAATTTTTGTGGGACAGATATTAAGTAGCATAAGGTTAGGATATTAGAGGCTACTCCCTGTAATTTGGATTTTGTTTACTTGGTTTGTTGTGAGCCTGTCAGTCTAACAGTAGACCCAGTTCTTATTCCTTGGTCATCTTATCTCAAGTAAACACAGTCATACTTCCCTTCTTATACATAGAGTTTTCGAGCTGTAAAATAACTGAGACATCACTAATTAGCTGATATTTATTATATCTGAAAAAAACAGTTTTTTCCATATGATTAATTCTGTTTGAATTAATTAAATAATCTTATTCCCAGAATAAGGCTTTTAATACTTAAAGAATATACATTTTGTAGAAAGATTCCCTTCCCCCTTTTATTTATTTAACGACCTTTGTAGTTATTTTAAAGGGTAGATTGGTAGATGAATGTGTTTATGTTAATATTACTTTATATTTTTCTAAATTCTTAGAGATTGGCTGTAGGAGAACTAGCAGAAAATGGCTTAACATTAGAAGAATGGTTACCTTCAACCTGGATTACAGATACTATTCCTCGAAGATGTCCATTTGTGCCACAGATGGGTGATGAGGTACTTTTAAACTTTAGTATTCTTTGTTTCATTCAAGTAACTTTAAATATTTCTTAATAGCTCTTGAAAGAGAACTCTGGAAAGTTGCAGCAGTTTTACAAAGTATCTCATTCTGCATGTTTTGTAGCTATATATGGAAAAAGGGAAAATTAGGAGAGCTTTAATGATAATCTTTTTTTGAGACTACTGTACAAATTGCAATAGCAAGTTAAATATTTAAGAGAATAGGAGTTTTGTTGGCATTTTAAAAACTAGTATGTATTTTCAATAAGAGGATTTTATTTCCAGCATTCTTTTTCCTAAAGTAAAAAAATTTATGTGGTAGAGGAAAAACAAAGTTTAGCATTTTATTTTTAATTTTATTTCATAAGAGTATTTCATTTAAATAATGTTAATAATTTCTTAGATCTTTGAAAAATCTGTTATCTTAGAATTATAATTTTTAAGAAAATATGATTGGCCATCATTTTGGACTATGTTCTTGTGATTTTGAAATGAAAATATAAGATATTGGACCAAAATTTTCACTCAGAAGTTCATATCTCCTTATTTTATACCTAAATGTTAAGAGGCAGGGTTATCTGGTGTCCAGTAGATTCACAGTAACTGGCTAAGAATTAAAGGCTTTTTTAGCAGAGCACACTAATTCACAATAGACAATGACAGGTGGCAGTTGACAGTGAAAAAAAATAAAACAAAAATGCTTTAATGCAAGAGTAGATAACTCTAAAGTTCCAGGCAGCTGAAGCAGTAATAAAATTAATGAATAGAATGAATGAATCTAGGCTATCAGGTATCCCAGAATGTTACTAAAAACTTAATAGCATTTTTTAACAGGCTCACCTATTTTTTAGTAGTGGGAAGAATACTTGGTGTCAGACTGCTATGTTCATGTACCAGTTCTACCGTATGTAGTCAGGAGTCATTTAAATTTGAATTTATAAAATGCAGATAGGAGTTCCTGTCATGGCTCAGCAGTAACGAACCCAGCTAGTATCCATGATGACACGGGTTCTATCCCTGGCCTCACTCAGTGGGTTAAGGATCTGGCATTGCATTGAGCTGTGGTGTAGGTTGTAGACGCAGCTCAGATCCTGCATTGCTGTGGCTGTGGTGTAGGCTGGTAGCTATATCTCCGATGCAACTCCTGGCCTGGGAACTTCCATATGCCGCAGGTGCGGCCCTAAAAACATAAAAGGTAAATAAATAAAATGAAGGTAAATATATGCCTTGTTCTCTGTATAAGAATAAAATATATGTGAAAATATATTCATTTTAAAATTTTCTGCATATGTACAAACCTCTTGCTACAAAAGTAGGTGAACAATAAACTTAAGCATGACCCCTCATTACACCTTACTTTATTGTGAGACATAAACTTATTTTTACTCTAAAAATTAAATGAAGAAACCAAAAAGCCAAAAAATAACTGCAATTAGACGACTTTGGTTTATGTTTAAGTGTCAGTAGGACAACTGAGGAAAAGATGGAAGAAAATATCAAAATATTAGCATTTCTTTTAATTTAAAGGACATTAACTTCTTTCTACAGTTTTAGCTTTCTACAGTTTTCATCTTGGGTTAAAAGAAACACATTCACATTTTTCAGTTATAACTTTGTTAACTTTTTAGGTTTATTATTTCCGACAAGGACATGAAGCATATGTTGAAATGGCCCGGAAAAATAAAATTTATAGTATCAATCCCAAAAAACAGCCATGGCATAAAATGGAACTACGGGTATGGTGTTTATAACTTACTAGCCCTAAAAGATGCAGTTATAGAGAAAAATTGTATTGAGTGTTACTAAATTTCATTATAAGAAACTATCACAGGGAGTTCCCCAGTGGCCTAGTGGATTAGGAATCCAGTGTTGTCACTGCTGTGATGCAGGTTCAGTCCCTGGCCCAGGAACTTAAGCATGCCACGGGGGCAGTCCAAAAAGCAAAGAAAAGCTGTATTATGAAGATACCTTTTTAAATTGAAACTATCTCAAGGAGTAGATGTTTAATTTTCAAAGAAACATAAGATTGACCAAATTTATATTTTCCTCTAGTTTTATAAGTTGGCTACACAAATGTAGTTATGGTGAGAATTGGACATTAATATCTAAGGCAAACTTCATCTTTGTAAATTTGAAAATGTTTCTAGATTTATTAGCAGTAGTTTAAAATTATTTGCAGATCTTTGGAACTGTATAGGAAAATTCTTATTTCAATGAACTTCCTTTTTCTTTCTTTTCCTGTTTTAATTGAGATAGAACTTGCGTATTAGCATACTATTAAGTGCACAGATCTTAAGGACACAGCTCAATAGATTTACATGTATACAGAGTAATCACCTAGATCAGTATTAAAATGGAAAAAATTTTAAATTATTTATAACAGATTATTTTGTGATTTATTTCATGAAGGTGATTTCTTATTTTCTATATTTTCCTCAGGAACAGGAACTGATGAAGATAGTTGGCATAAAGTATGAAGTGGGATTGCCTACCCTTTGCTGCCTTAAACTTGCTTTTCTAGATCCTGATACTGGTAAACTGACTGGTGGATCATTTACCATGAAGTAAGGACTGTTGAAAGAGGCAATGGTTTTTTAGTATTGTAGATTGTTTTTCAAGATTCAGATAAATTTGAATGTCTTTTTGGTATTTGTAGGTATGTGACCTAATTGATTTGTTTCTGTTTGTAATTAGGTACCATGATATGCCTGATGTTATAGATTTCTTAGTCTTGAGACAACAATTTGACGATGCAAAATATAGGCGGTGGAATATAGGTGGGTAATTTATATGGAAGCCTTAGGTATTTATTTGTTTCAGCTAATAGATGATTTAGTATTTTTTATAATGTAGATATAAAGATAATTAGAGAAATCTTGCCATTTGGAGGAATGTTAATAGCAAAGTAGAATTTTTTTAAGTTTGTTTTTTTTTTTTGAATGAAGATACTTTTAATCTAGTTGATGCTGTAATTCCAAATATTTTCTCTTTTACATTTCATTATTGTATATAAGATTGTTTATAGCTATTCTTTTAACTGTTACATGTATTGAATTAAATTTTTATCCAAAACTATTCATGATAGAATTCAAAGTTGAAGCAAAAGAAGTCTTCAGTTCAAAATATTTAATAATTTGGACTGGAACTATAAAACTAGATTGACATTTTTCTTTTATTGTTAATTCTGTTGAAATTAAAATTAATATTGTAGAAAAGACTCAAAAAAACTAAAAAATTCATAATATTTTTCAGGTATTTGAGGTGCATTAATTTTTTTTTTTTTTTTTTTTTTTTGTCTTTTTGCCATTTCTTGGGCTGTTTCCGTGGCATATGGAGGTTCCCAGGCTAAGGGTCTAATTGGAGCTGTAGCTGCCAGCCTGTGCCAGAGCCACAGCAATGCGGGATCTGAGCCATGTCTGCAACCTACACCACAACTCACGGCAACGCTGGATGCTGGATCATTAACCCACTGAGCAAGGCCAGGGATTGAACCCGCAACCTCATGGTTCCTAGTCGGATTCGTTAACCACTGAGCCACGACGGGAACTCCTAAGGTGCATTAATTTTTGTATACAAATGGGTGTGCTATTCACTAGAGTATTTTGAAAATTTCAGACAGGGCCACTCTGTCATCTTCCAGAAGAGTGTAATACCTGTATGGCATATTGGGACTGAAAAAGCACAGCATTTGATATAGCATTTCATCCTCCCTCCAGTGCCATCAGAAGGCATTAATGTGATTTATCATTTCTTTTTGGTCTTGGTAAATTTAGGAATTTATATGTGTGCTATAAAAATTAAAAATTAGGGAAATGCAGGTCATCAAAATTAGGAACAAGGGAGTTATCAAAAAAAATTTACATCCCATGTACCATTGCTCTGGAAGCTTTGAAAGATGGGTTCCCTCAAAAAAGGAATATACCAAGAAAGAAAAAGACATGGAATCTCTGCAGGAGATAGGAAATCCAGAACAGGAAAGAGCCAAAAGGAATTCCCAACAGAATTCCTGTCAACAGAAGTCACAGCATAGCGTCCATCTAACAAGTCTCTAAAACAACAAGTCCAGAAAACATCCTCCAAGAGTGAAGTGGTGTGTGTGGGGGGGTATGCATTGAGATGTAATACATTGTATTAGGTATCATAAACAGTCTAGAGATGGTTTCAAGTCTAGGTGGTGTGCGTAGGTTGTATGCAAATGAATGTTATTTTATACATGGTAGTTGAGCATCCACAGGTTTTGGGTATCTACAGGAATCCTGAAACCAATCAATCCCCCACACATATTGAGGGGTGCCAATATGTCTTTATAAACTTCTGGAGAAGAATCACCAAGTTCTGTGAAAGCCAAGAAAGAGGAAAGCATGACAAAAAGAGAGGAGTAGTTTACAGTTTTTATATTACACAGAAGGATGCTGAGAAAATAGCTATTTTAGGGTCTTTGAGGAAAGCAGTTTCAGTAATATGACAATAGCTGAATGCTGTTGGGTAAGAAAGATGTGAGGAGTGCTGTCTGGGTTACAAAGATTACTTGGTTTTGTTTCATTTTTATTTGTTTCTGTAGGAAAGGGAAAGTGAGTCTGTAGATGAGTGTCAGTAACTTAAGGGTGATTGAGACAAAGGAAGGCAGGTTGGATTTTTGTGTTTGTTTTGTTTTTAGGCTGGAATCTTAATTGTTGGTTGGAGAAACTTGCCTACGGAAAGTAAGGAATTAAAGATAGATTATAAATATTTGTTGAGAAAAATTATCTAACTGTATTTTTATTTGAATGAAAAATTTGTGCATATTCCTAATGATGAATTTAAAATGCTAGATTGGTAAAAATGTTTGAGTGAATTTTTCCTTGCCCTAATAAAATGTAAAAAATGGTACTGAAAAGTGATAAGTCACACTGCAGGTGTGCTTATTAAATAATTTTTTCCCTGATTTTATTTATTTACTTCTTTATTTTGGACTGTATAAGTCATTTTTCATGTCTCCTAAAATCATATAGGCAGTTTAAGTATCTTAAAGGTATACTTTGGGGAAAAGGAGTAACAGCAGCAGCAGTTCATTTCAGAGTTAATGAGGTGGCTTTTATTCTTGCCCAGGTGACCGATTCAGATCAGTTATAGATGATGCCTGGTGGTTTGGAACAATTGAAAGCCAGGAACCTCTTCAGCCTGAGTACCCTGATAGTTTGTTTCAGTGTTACAATGTTTGGTAAGGAACTACTGTATTTTGGTACAGTCTGACTTGCTTTGAATGTTTTCCCCTTCTGTTAATAAAATGATAAAGATAACTACCTTTAAAGACTAAACTAATTATTTTACAATGTGATTTTATTAAAATTACAATATAATGTTTAGATTTTTTTAATGTAAAGATTTTCCTTCCTTTAAGCTGGGACAATGGAGATACAGAAAAGATGAGTCCTTGGGATATGGAGCTTATTCCTAATAATGGTAAGTGTATGTTGGGCTTTTTGTGTCTGTATTATGGATTTAATTGCTTAAATAAAAAGTCAATTGGCTAACTTGCAACTACAAAGAGTTCTTAATGAAGGCCATGTAGAAAATATTCATTCCGCAAATACTTACTACACATCTGTTATGGGTGAAGGAGGCATAACAGCAAACAAGATGGACATAATCCTTGACCACTTGGAATTTATAGTTTAACAGGGAAGATTGAAATTAATTACAGCAAAATATGGTACCGTTTGGCTAATCATATATTCACTCTAGAAGATGAGCACTTGGGAGTAAAGATATTTTTGTAACTCCAGCAGAATACTTAGCGTACAACTTAATACTCAGAGTTCAGGCTTTTGAGTGAGACATAGATTCATGTCCTAGCTCTGCTGTGTTTTGTCTCTGCTATCTTGGCAAGTTCATCTCCAGCCTCCAGATTCTTAGGATTCACCCTTTGAAATTATATAAACTAATATTCCTTACAGGGCTGCTATGAGGATTAAATTATATCATATGTGTAAAGTGCTTATTATAGAGCCTGACACACATGTAAGGGCTCAGTGAGTAGGTAATTATAATTAATAACAACTGCTATATGGCCTGACACATTACCTTAGGATTTGGGAGTTAGCCTTAGGCAGCAAGTATGACATCTGAAACTGAAAAAAGACTTCTAATGTGGCTGAAGCCTCAAGATTGCATTTTCTATTTTGTTGCCCAGTTTTGTTTCAGTTTAAAAAAATACAGTATACAATTGTATATGCCTAAAAAGGTTTAAAAGGATATATTCCAGATTATTAATAATGATTACTTATAAAGGGTGGGGATATAAGCACTTCCACAGACTGTCTTTTAAATTATTCTCTATTTGATTTTTTAATAGTACGTTACTTTTATTATCAAATAAAAATAAAGAATTTGAAAAACAAAAAGGAAAAAATTTGACTTGTAACATAGTAGAAATAATGATTTATAAATGCAGTTACTTTCTAGTTATTGTATTCTAAAAAGTCAAAGAAAAGATAATGTGGGAAAAGTAAAACCAGTCTGGTAAATCTTAGAAATGAGAAAATGGTCATGCTGATGTTCCAAAACTAGTCCTTTCTAGAAATTATCACTGTGAAATACCAATACCAATAGTGTGTTTTTGCATCTCATTGCTAAGTTAAGAGCTTTTTAAAACTATAAAATATCTTAACTTGTATTACATGGCTTATCTTCTGGTTTCATTTCTCTCCTTTGTGAGTGAGGTTTGAATTTGAAATCAGATCAGACCTTTGGGAATATGCAAGAAATGAAGCTAATTGGTGTTGTAATGCCTGAGGTAGTTCTTAAAATGAATCAGTGACAGTAATACTTCTTATTTCCTACATAAATATATTGCTCTGTGTTGGAGGGGTGATTTTTGTTGTTCTATTTGGATACACATATATATGCATTCATAGAGTTTAGTTATATTTTGGGAAAGGAAGAATTTTGTAAACAAATAGCATATTTCCAAATTTTTCTCATATGAATTCTAGTTCAAAGAAAAAGTTGTTTGGCAGACTTGTAGATTTTTTTTTTTTTTTTTTTTTTTTTTGTCTTTTTGCCATTTCTTAGGCCGTTCCTATGGCATATGAAGGTTCCCAGGCTAGGGGTCTAATTGGAGCTGCAGCTGCCAGCCTACACCACAGCAGCGTGGGATCCAAGCCGCGTCTGTAACCTACACCACAGCCCATGGCAAAACTGGATCCTTAACCTGCTGAGCAAGGCCAGGGATCGAACCTGCAACCTCATGGTTCCTAGTCGGATTCGTTAACCACTGAGCCACGACAGGAACTCTGGCAGACTTGTAGATTTTATGTCACCACCATCCCCTAATAATTCTCTTAAAGGTTCTGTTAAAAATTCAGGCATGCAGAAAGCATACCTTCGACATTTAAGAGCAAAAAACATATGAATCATCTGTCACTATTCATAATTATTCTCTGTTCCTACATTAAAAAAATAAAATAAAAAACTGAGGCTTTGATTGAAGTATTTCTGAGAAAATACCACTTTAGTTGAGGTTCACCTGGTATATTTTATTGAAGTTAATGTGGAGATTATGAAATGACTAGAAAACTTTAAAATTTGCATCATTTAATAGGACTACTTTCTCCTTCACCTGTAGCTGATAATAGAACAAGTTGTCAGGTATAATTTGGGGGAAGTAGTTATGTACTCATGTATTTACGAAGTAAATGTTTTAAAGAATAAATTTTACTGACCTTGAAACATACTTCCCTTTAATGAAAATAAAGAATATACTTAACCAAATCTTTACAAAATTATACTTTAATTTTATGTCAGTATCAACTCTGTTATTTATTTATTTGTTTATTTATTTTTGTCTTTTGTCTTTTTAGGGCCCCACCTGTGGCATATGGAGGTTCCCGGGCTGTGGGTCGAATCGGAACTGCAACTGCCAGCCTATGCCACAGCCACAGCAACGTGGGATCTGAGCCATGTCTGTGACCTACGCCACAGCTCAGGGTAACGCTGGATCCTTAACCCACCGAGCAAGGCCAGGGATCAAACCTGCAACCTCATCATTCCTAATCGGATTCGCTTCTGCTGTGCCACAATGGGAACTTCTCAACTCTAAGTTCTAAAGGTAACTTGAATATTAGTAAATTGCACATATTTTCTCTAAATCTGCTTTTCTTACTTTGTATTTCAGCTGTATTTCCTGAGGAACTAGGTACCAGTGTTCCTTTAACTGATGTTGAATGCCGATCATTGATCTATAAGCCTCTTGATGGAGAATGGGGTTCCAATCCCAGGGATGAAGAATGTGAAAGAATTGTTACAGGAATAAACCAGTTGATGACACTAGGTAAATATAGTAACACATGAATATAGATAGAAAAAATTTGCCAGAAAGCAGAGGAAAAGGGGAAGAGTACTACTATTCAAGCAGTTTTTTTCTACAGTATCATAAGTCTAATATTTTTAAGTGGAATTTTGTTTTAATGAGATGTTACATGGAACTCAAATATCTAAAATAGTTATAAATGGGATTGCTATAGTTGAATTTCAGAATGAGGGGCCCCAGAAATGCCAGGGATATGGTTGAAAAATCTAGATCCTTCAGAACCTATTTTAAGAATCCTTGACATATATTCAAGTTGACATGATGTGAATTGGTGGAGGAGGGCTGATAGCTGAATTGTAATTATATGGGTAGCTATTACCAGTTTTCCTCTGAAGTTGATGTACATATACACAATGGAGTATTTGTAAAGGGGAAGGAGAGGGAACTGCTTTGCTTCATTTAAAAAAAGGAAAAAAGAACAGTGGCCACAACACTTGATTATCTGAACTGTGAGCACCTAAAGTATCTCTAAACTAGTGTGTTGGTTTTACTAACTTACTCTTTCAGTAAGTAATCAGCTTCAAAGAGTCTATGGGAGAAATTAACATCAAGACATTGGAACCACATATTAGATGATATTTTCATCTGAAGTCTTTTATGAGATGGCAACACTTTATAAATTACAGTCTCAAATACTGTCTTAAATAATTTTAGTAATTTTTATGTCAAAACAGTTACTGGACTGCCTGTTGTGACTCAGCTGGTTACACACTCCACTGCTGTCCATGAGGATGCAGGTTGGATCCATGGCCTTGATTAGTGGGTTAAGGATCTGGCATTGCTGTGGCTGTGGCATAGGCCAGCAGCTGCAGCTCCAGTTCACTGCCTAGCCTGGGAACTTCCATATGCCACAGGGTCAGCCCTAAAAAGCAAAAAAAAAAAAGAAAAGAAAAGAAAAAAAAAAATAGTTGCTGTCAAACACATAACAGTAGATTCAGGAATGACCAAATTTTAATTATAGTAATATATATGAATGTTCTTTAATAGGTCAGATTTATATATTACCTTTTATCTCTTTTCTTCTAAGAACTCTATAACAAATACTCCTAGAATTTTGCAGCATAAATGTAGACAAAAAGTGAGGCTCTGTGTTAGCTAAACTGTATGTATTTTCTATCAAAAGACAATGCTAGACCAGTGGTTGTGTGGATTAATACTTAAGGCTTAATTCAAGCAGAATTGTAATACAAAAATAAATTTGTAAACTTAATTTGCTTATCTTAGATATTGCTTCAGCATTCGTGGCCCCTGTGGATCTGCAAGCCTATCCCATGTATTGCACTGTCGTGGCCTATCCAACGGATTTAAGTACAATTAAACAGAGACTGGAAAACAGGTTTTACAGGTTAGAACACTTTGCTGCATAACTAATACCAAAAGAAAGCTAAAGGTTCTTTTCACCGTTTTACTGATCTTCTGTAGCAGTGCTTCTCAAACTTTAACATGCATTCAAATTACCTTGGAGATCTCATTAAAAATGCAGAATCTGACAGGGAGAGGGAAGGAGTGGGATAGACTGGGAGTCTGGGGGTAACAGATGCAGACTATTGCCTTTAGAATGGATAAGCAATGAGATCCTGCCGTATAGCCCAGGGAACTATATCTAGTCACTTGTGAGGGAACATGATGGAAGATAATATGAGAAAAAGAATGTGTGTGTGTAAATATGTCACTTTAAGCAGAAATTGACAGAACATTGTAAATCAACTGTAATAAAATTTTTTTAATAAAATGCATATTCTAGTTTAGTAGGTTTAGAGTAGGACCTGAGATTCTGCATTTCAAACAAGTTCCAGTCTTGAAATGTGCTGCTCATCTGTAGACCACACTTACAGTATGACTCCTAGATACAAATATGAATTGATGATCACTGTCTTCATGTTGTATTTCAGACAGCAATCCAGTGTATTTCATTTTCCCCCAAGCATCATATTGAAATATTTGTTGATGGGTTTTTCATAGAGTAATATAAAAATTGTATATTTTCTTATTTATTTAGCGCATGAATACTTCTAAAATATGAAATTGGGAAAATTTAAGATACTTTTCATAATTGTAGGTTAGCTTGAAATAAAACTAGAATTTAAAAAAGATGTCACTTCACTTAATTTGCATCTTCTGTTTAACAGTTTTGATAAACATTGAGTTCTAATTTTGGTCACACCTTATAGGTTTATTTGCCTAAAATGTCTTATCAAAAAGTGAGATTAGGAGTTCCCTGGTGGCTCAGTGGGTAAAGGATATAGCATTGTCACTCCTGTGTCTCTGGTCATTGCTGTGGTGCTGGTTCAATCCCTGGCCTGGGAACTTTCACACGCCACAGGCGTGGCCCCCTCAAAAAAGTGAGATTAAGTCTGTTGTTTTCACGTAGCAAAATCGTACTTTGTTTTCACATTTTTTTGAGTTTTGCTTAGCAAGCCTGCAAGTGTTTTAAATAATACTGTATTAAAATCTTGTTTTTGTGACCAGTTTTATGTTACTGGAGTTCTTTATACTATTATTTATTTAACTTAGGGAAATTTTTCATCATATTTTGTATTCATACTTTTCAATGTAAAGTGTGCCTTTAGTTCTTTTTTATTACTTCAATTATAATTCTAATTTGGTACTGTATGTACCTGGCACTGAAAGCACCATTCGTTATTCCTTACTAAAGTAGGGTTTCTCAACAAAAGCGTTACTAACATCGAGGACTGGAAAATCGTGCATTGTGAAAGGCTGTCCTGTGCCCCTCCTCTTCAAGTGCCTAGAGCAGCCTCTAGTTGTAAAAACCAGGTGTCTCCAGACATTGCCAGATGTCTCAGGCTGGGCAGAATCAGTTGACTGAGAACCATTGGGAATAAAGAAAACTAAGATATGAGACTTCAGGTTCTGAAGGTTTTTCTGATCTTATTGGGTATTTCTGCCGCTGCTTTGTTATTAGTATTTGTCAGAAGCGTTGAGGTGCAAAGGAAATCATCTGTGAAATGTACCTCCCCAGCCATCTTCCCCTTGAAGCACACTTAAATGAATCTTTTTCTACATCACATGTTAAAAGGTCAGAGCAAAACAAAGAATAAATTCTTAACTATATCCTTTTTCCTTAGATCCCTAAATTGTTAAACCTTAGGAGTTAAACCTAGTGCTTTAGAGATGGAAAAAGTCATGGAAGTATAAGAGTGAGAAAATTTTCTACATGCTAGTTGTTGGACTACATCTAGAAAGATAAACTTCTAGCATCTCCTGCAGTTGTTAGAAATATACTATCACAAATAAATTCTCCTCAACATGATAATTGCTAAGATGTATTATATTTCAATATACATTACGGCTTAATAAAGCTTTTCGGCATTAGCCTAGCTGAGTAACCAGTATAGGAAAAAATCTTCTGGAACACAGTTCTTACTTAAATTAGAAATGGCCTGTTTTCAACCAGCTAATGGAATTGTAGACCCGAGTTATGTTCTTATTTCATGATAATAATGCCTTTATGTGCTATTTCACTGTTGCAAGCTTTTTTTTGCTTCTTCGCTCATTGGCTTTAGACTTCTTACAGTTTATAGTTTTCTTCTCTTAAACTTTCTGGTTTAGTCTTTTTCTTCTTTTTAGGGCCTCACCCATGGCATATGGAAGTTCCCTGGCTGTGGTCAAATTGGAGCTGCAAGCTGCAAGCTGCCAGCTTATGCCATAGCCACAACAATGCCAGATCTATGCCAAGTCTGTGAACTATACTGCAGCTCAAGGCAACGCTGGATCCCTAACCCACTGAGCGGGGCCAGGGATGGAACCCACATCTTAATGGATACTAGTCGGGTTTGTTACCACTGAGCCGCAATGGAAACTCCTAGTTTCAGTCTTTTTTTGAACCCCTAATGCCTTATTTTATTCTTATTCTTACTTAATTTCTATAAAGTACTCTGAAAACAGGCTGTGATTCTATTATTAGAACCTATTGTAAGAGCTTTATAGGAGTTCCTGCTGTTGTGCAGTGGGTTAAGGATCCAATCTGGCATTTCCACATCTGTGACTCAAATTTGATCCCTGGCCTGGGAACTTAAATATGCCATGGGTGCAACAAAAAAACCGTAAAAATAAAAACCACATACTAAGAAATTTCTTTTTAAAATGAGCCTTATAAATGCTATTTGAAATGCACAGAAGCTTTTTGAATGCTTCTTTGTCCACAGGTTTATATAATATGTTTTTAATTCCATATGATTGTTTTCTGTTCACACATCAGTAAGGTTTTCTGAATATTTTCTTCCTTGTTTTAAGTGGGACCACATATTAGATGATATTCTAAAAATTGTCTTGAGTTTTCTTTTGTTATAGATATAAAATATTAAAACATCAAAATTTTAGTACAGTTAACTCTTGAACAACATGGGTTTGAACTGCACAGATCTTCTTATATGCGGATTTTTTTTTTCAATAAATACGTACCTATAGTAGATCTGTGGTTGGTTGAATCCATAAATGCAGAACTGTGGATATCGAGTGCCAACTCCAAAGTTGTACTCAGATTTTAAACTTCAAGGGGGAGTCAGAACCCCTAACTCCCCCATTGTCCAAGGGTCAACTGTATTGTCAATTCTATTTAAAAAAGAAAAAAATTATTTAGTTAAGGTTTTTGTAAACTAACATGTCACCATGTTTTCATATTTTTGTGTGTCATAAGTAGGCCATCAGTTAGCTTTTCACTTTGACATGTCATTAGGTTACCAGTATTAGAATTAGATTGAAATTGCTTATTTCCTATTTAATGTAAAAAGTTGGATATACTTATTACCAAAAATGACACCATGCATGAAAGGAATATGTAAAGCCAAAACTTAAACTTTCACTGTTTCTCTTCTCCTGGTACTCTTCTTACAATTTATCTTCCTTTTAGGAAGGCCCTTTTGATAGTCTAATGTATCAAATCCAGACATTTTCTGTGCAAATACATAATGTTGCTACTTCTTTTTTTTTTCTCCTAAAGATGAGGTTCTGTTTTTCGAAAACAGCTTTTTAAAGTGCGAGTTTTATAACTGATTAAAGACTGCAATTGTGAAAAGTCAGAATGTCTTAGTTTTAAAAATGTTTGCATATGTTTCTAAATATATAGAGGTTAATAAGACTTCTGCATTTTGTTTGTTTAAAGGCGGGTTTCTTCCTTAATGTGGGAAGTTCGATATATAGAGCATAATACGCGAACATTTAATGAGCCTGGAAGCCCTATTGTGAAATCTGCTAAATTTGTGACTGATCTTCTTCTACATTTTATAAAGTGAGTTATTTTTCCACACTTAATTATATTACTGTAATAACTACTGGCAGTATTTTTAAATCAAAAATGTCAAAACATAGAATACAGTCATTTTTAATGCACGTGTCACATGCGGTTCTGAATAAACATAGTCCACTCAAAATAGGAAGCATATAATGTCTTTGTCTAAAGAAATGGCACATTTTATTGGCTGATAATCGAAATAATAGAGACTGTTTTATAATTGTGTCTTGAAGTTAACTTTAGAAAACATGGATCTTTTTCTAAATCCAAGTTTGGATAATTTAATAATAGGCTTTTATTGAATGTGTAATGTCACACCTAAATTAGCCCTTCTTCTAAGTCAAATAATCTTACAAATGGAAGAGATCATTATCTGGAATTTACAATTAAGGGAAATTGAATCTTTTACAGGTTAACATGTTTAATTTTCACAGTAAATGAGTGTCTGCCATTTGATTTGAGAACCTTGCATCTTAACATTATATTGCTCTTGTCAAGTTTATGAACAAGTATTAAATAGGTCAGCAGGAAACTGAATTTAACATTCAAGGTTCTTCTTCAAAGTCAAGTTTACCTCCTCATTCATTAATCCCATACTAAGACAAAAAAATATATATTAATTTGACTACATTATCTGATGTTAACATAGGAAAGAGACAAAAAGCAAGGGACCATTGAAATTATTTTAACATGTGAATAACAACACACATTGTGCCTTAAAAATATTAATTCAACTGTAGATTGACTGCTGCAGCTGACCAAGTAAGAAGTGATGGAGGCTTAATTTATGGAAGTGGAAAAGAGGCAGATGCAGAGAGATTTTGAAGGTAGAATGACAGAACTTGGCCAACTATTGGGTTTATAAGGAGGAGGCAAGGGAAAGAATAATGAGAAACCATGCATTGCTCTGAGAATTTTTTCTTTTAAGTTAAAAAAAAAAAGAGAGGAAAGTGACAGTTATGTTTAGATGTACAGAATTTTAGATAGTAACAGAAATCTCAGGAGAAGAGTCAGACCAAATTATAGGAATCTGGAGTTCATTAACACATATAAATGCAGATATATATATTTTGACATTATGTATATAGACATCCATACATATATACATATGTATATATAATGTCAAGGGAAGATGGCTAAGGACGAAATTTTAGGAAATGCCTACATTTAAGAATAAAAGGGAAATTCCCATTTGGTGCAACAGGTTAAGGATCTGGCATTGCCAAGGCTGTGGCACAGGTTGCAGCTGTGGTACGAGTTCATTCCCTGGCCTGGGAACTTTCAGACGCTGCGAGAATAGCCAAAAAGAAATGGAATGAAAGGAGAATTAGAAGACAGGAGGTATATTAGCTATCCTTTGTAGGCTGAGGAAGGAAGGCATTCTGGGCACAGTAGTGACCTGAGCAAACCCTGGGAGTGGGAATTGGGCGTGGTGGAAAGTGGTAGGCCAGAGTGGAGGCTTCACATAGAGTGGAGGGGCAAGGGCAGGTGTGTGTGCCTAGGGCTCTGGAGTCACCTGATGAAGAAAGCCTTCAGCTTCAAGTTTTGTCTTAATCTGGTTTTAGTAACAGATTTAAAGGGAAAGAAAAATCTCGTGACTCCAATCTTACATACTAACATTTCCTTGTTATTTAGGGATCAGACTTGTTATAACATAATTCCGCTCTACAATTCAATGAAGAAGAAAGTTTTGTCTGACTCTGAGGTATTTAATATTTCATTACCATTACTACATTGGTTAAAGAAATTTACATATAAGAGTTTTCAGATAAATAAATGCCGTTATGAAAATTATTTCTGCCTTATGCTATAGTTAACTTTAAAAAATGATTCCAGTTTGTGTTATAGTTACATTTTTTTAAAGCAGCGGGTGGAGGGAGACTTCTCAGAGTCAATAAAGTATTCCAGCATCATGAATATTATAGGTTTTCCAAAGTGTAAAGGAGATAGTTGGTATGAAACAATTATAGATTATAGTGAAACCTAGAATAGAATACTTTATGAATCTGATGTATTCTTGCTTCAAAGGAAGAAGAGAAAGAAGATGCTGATGTACCAGGAACTTCTACCCGGAAAAGGAAGGTAGTAAGTTTTTTGTTTTAACAGAAGTACTTTAGATGAATTAAAATGTATTGAGCATTTTTTTACTCTTAGTATTTTTAAAGACAGATTAAGTCTTACTTCCCAGTTTCTATCACTAAAATGCGTGGTTTTAAGAACTAGGCAATTGATGTTTCCTTTTATTAGAATTACTGTGTATTATCTAGTAATCAAATACTAAAAATAAAAATTTTATCATATGTGATATTTTATTAATATATTTGAACATTTTTATTTTAGGACCATCAGCCTAGAAGAAGATTGCGTAACAGAGCTCAGTCTTATGATATTCAAGCGTGGAAGAAACAATGTCAAGAATTGTTAAATCTCATATTTCAGTGTGAAGATTCTGAGCCTTTCCGCCAGCCAGTAGATCTTCTTGAATATCCAGTAAGATATACCTGTGTATATATACATACACACATATATATCTTATCCATGACAGTTTTCCATTTATTTTTATGAGTATAGTTTATTTCTTTATTATTTCATGCATGTTCTCATTTGGTTATATGGAGCATCTAAATTGAACTGTGTGGTAAAAACAGAAGTAACCCTAAGACTTCAAAGAACTGGGTTATGATTCCAGCTCTGCCTCCTACCAGTTGTGCAGTTTTGTGCAAGTAGTTTTTTTTTTCATATCTGAATATATTTTTAATATTTTTTCTCCATTATAATTCCATGAATTTATTATGGAAATTATTTAGGAAACAAGAATAATAATACCTAATCTAAACTTGCTTATAGAATTCCTTACAGACATGGAATGAGAATATTACTAGTTATTATTAAACATTACAATACTTTTAAAATTGCACTATATATACATTTAAAGTGGCTTTATTATATATTTAGATGATGCCAATTTATGACCTCTGAAATTCATGTTAAAAAGTTTGACTAAACATGTTACAGGTTTTTATTTTTGCATGCAGTCTTAGCAATCTAAATCTAACTTAAAGTGTTTTTAATTCCTTTTTTCAGTTATTAAAGGTTGTATAATTCAGGGAGTTCCCATTGTGGCTCAGTGGCTTATGAACCCAACTAGTATCCATGAAGACATGGGTTCAATCCCTGGCCTCACTCAGTGGGTTGAGGATCCATTGTTGCCATGAGTTGTGGGATAGGTCACAGACACAGTTTGGATTCCATGTTGCTGTGGCTGTGGTGTAGGGAGGCAGCTGCAGCTCTGATTCAACCCCTAGCCTGGGAACATTATATGCCGTGGGTGTGGCCCTGAAAAGCCAAAAGGGCAGGGGGTTATATAATTCAGATAACATTCTTAGTTTCAAATTAAAATTAAATCTTTTATAAGAGACCATGATCTGGATGTGACATCATCATTCTTCATTATCTTTTTGTTGTTGTTGTTTTGTCTTCTTAGGGCTGCACCCATGGCATATGGAAGTTCCCAGGCTAGGGCTGAATTGGAGCTGTAGCCTGCCAGCCTACACTACAGCCACAGCAACTCCAGATCCGAGCCTACACCACAGCTCATGGCAACACTGGATCCTTAACCCACTGAGCGAGGCCAGGGATCAAACCCACATCCTCCCATGGATTCTAGTTGGGTTCCTTTCCATTTAGCTACAGTGGGAACTCCCATTATCTTTTTTTATGTATGTGTTCTAACTTGCAATGTTGAAAATAGAGAAATTTCATCAGTAGATAAATATCATAAAATGACTTTTTTGTCATTGGGAAGAAGCAATATTTGAGCAGTTAATGGTGGGAATTTTCTAGGGTTGATAAACATTTGACAAAACATAACTTCTTAGCAGGATATAAGAAAAAAAAAGTCTTTACCTACAATAATAGCAAAGAGTCAAAGCTGTAGGGACAAAGGAAAAAGTTAAAGCAACCATACAGAAAATAAGGAAGAGACCTGAGACTAAATATAGTATATTAACTGACTCATTTTATTGATGTTGAACTCAGGTTCAAATTAAGAAGCTCTTTGTTTATTGACAAAAAGCAAAAGCCTATATCTCCTGTATCTGGTGCATCGTAAGTGTATGTAATATTCTTAAAGAATAAACGCTACATAAGAATGCAGTCTCTCTTGTATTCAAAATAATGAGAATGAATTTTAGAACCCCTTCCTTCCACCAGCTAAAAATGTTCACATAGAAAAAGGAGCAGAAACAAGAAAAAAAACCTTAATTTGACGTTTTGTCTCTGTGGTACTTGTTGATGGAAGTGCGAAGACTTAGGGCTATTTACTGTTAACTTATTACTGTCATTAAAAAAAAAAGAGAGAGAAAACTGGTTAATCGGCCTTTTATACTTCAGAATTAAGTATTTTAAGTTAACTTTCAGTCTTATTCTAGCAGATGAGTTCAGACAGATCATGCTCTTCATGCTTTAGCCTTTGTATTAAAATACATTTTGCATGTTACATATTCAAAGCAAGATTTTAAAAAGTTAACTTCTTTGATGAAATTAACATGCTACATATTCTACACCACCTATTTAAGAGCTATATTGAGTAGCTCCTGTATACTGTACTGAGTAATGGAAACCCATGCATGAACCAAGAAAAATGAGGTGTTTATAATAAACTTGCCATTTTAACCTAAATTCTGCAAAAATTTGTATATCATTTTAATAACATTTTCCCCAAATCTGCAAAGTTTATAAAAATCAATGTGTCATGATATTCATTATCCATGTAATTGTAGGCTCTGTCCAAGTGGCTAGTTGCTCATAACAGCAGGAGAGAGAGGTTGGGCTACAGGGGAAGCACAAGGTTTTAGTCTGATTGTGGAAGACAGGAGCAAAGAAAGTTTAAGTCAAAGCCTCATGTGAGGTTTGCATGAGAAAAACAGGGCATGACATAGTAAGCAGTTTATGATTAACTTGTTTGAATAACTCCAGTGGGCTTTGGGGCTTAGGAGTGGTCTCTAGTTTTCTGATAACCTGACTCTGGGGTGATTTGGGGCAAAAGAAATACTGGGTTGAGGGCTGCTTAAGGATATGCTTGGTTTGCATATGAAAGATGTGCTCATAGCACCACCTTTGCTATCTCTAAGAGTTTCTTAGGCCTTAGAAGGGTCTGTATAGCCATCAAAATGCCGGAGTATCAAGAATATGGAAAATAAGAAAATATAATTAATATAATTCGCCCTGTGATGAATGGATGCCAAATAGATATATAATCTAAGAAAACAAAATACCATTAATGACTTTTTTAAAAAATCATACTTAATCGTGCATGCTTTTCCCCTTAAGATGAGAATGAAGCAAAGATGACCATCCTCATCACTACTATTCCACATAGTATTGCAAATTCTAGCCGCTGCAATAAGGCAAGAGAAGGAAATAAAAGGTATTGCAGATTGTTAAGGAAGAAATAAAATTGTCCCTATTTGTAAAAGGCAAAAATACTGTTTGCTTTATGGTCAGACATACTTATGATAATTTAAACTCGATGGTACAAAGTCAAATTATTATATTTGGGTAGAAAAATACAGTTACATGTTCTGGGGCTATGGAAAAGGTATAGGGTTACTTGTTTCCTATTAAAGATATATTATTTGGGATTTCCCATTGTGGCTCAGCAGAAACGACCCTGACTAGTATCTGTGAGGATACGAGTTTGATCCCTGGCCTTGCTCAGTGAGTTAAGGATCCAGCATTGTCAGGAGCTGTGGTGTAGGTCACAGATGTAGCTCGGGTCTGGCATTTCTATGGCTGTGGTGTAGGCTGGCAGCAGCAGCTCAAGTTCTACTCCTAGCCTGGGAACTTCCATGTATACTGCAGATTCGGCCCTAAAAAGCAAAAAAAAAAAAAAAAAAACGTATTCAGATAATTTTATACTATTCCGTTCTATTCTATTGCTTTTTTCTCATTTCATTTGTTTTTATTGCTTCTAGTGTTGCTTTATTTTATATACAGTTGACTAGGTAGAGACTTTGATTGCACCTCTCCTCTATGGAATGAAATGACATGTGTAGGCTTGTGACAGATACATTCATCAATTACTGAAAAGTTCCCAGTTGTAGTCACTGTAGTACTAAAATTGAGGTTAGAACTCAAGCCTTCACATAAATGGGATGCAAGCAGATTTTCATTGTTTTTAACTCCTAATTTTGAAATTAAATTGTGTTTCAGTGAATCAGCAGCCTTTAGAATTTATGGGTAGTAAAAATTGGGGGTTTTTTACATCAAAGTTGTAGAGCTGAGTTTTTTCAGTATTCTTTTAATCACCTTTTTCCAGCACAACTTTACCCTTTACCTCTTTCTGAAAGAAAAAAGCAGAACTTACAGGTTCTTGAATGAGAAAAATCCTATATTATTGTAGTAAAAGGTAGAGGATATGAAAAAAAAATTACTAGGGGGGAAAAAAGGGAACCTTGATGACGGAAACAAGGAATGGTTATTTAATAGTTTTAGGACTTGCAGTCATCACAGAAGTTGAATGTGAATCCCTGTTAGGAGAAGTAATGCTTTGTGGTAGTAATGAAAATAATAATATGACCTGTTTTCCCTCTCTTAGGATTACAGAGACATCATCGACACGCCAATGGATTTTGCTACCGTTAGAGAGACGTTAGAGGCTGGGAATTATGAGTCACCCATGGAGTTATGTAAAGATGTCAGGCTTATTTTTAGTAATTCCAAAGCATATACACCAAGCAAAAGATCAAGGGTATATAATTAAATTACTTTCTTTATGTTTAAATGAAATGAAATTAGTAGAAAAGTATGTTGAGTAACTAATTACTGCTTTTGGGTTAAGTTAGAGCAAAATTGACTATTTATTAGGTTCTTATTGGTATTCTAGTAGAAAAAAGAATTCACGTCTTTCTACTTGATTCCCTTCTGTGAAAAAACTCTCGTGTCACTTATATTTAGGAATGGTTCCTTTTCTTGAAGTAGTTTATTTGCATAGGTCACGTACATATTGTTGTGGCATGTATTAGAGGTATGTGTGCTTCAACTTTTTCAGCTATTTTCTGCATTAGTGGAAGGTAGCATTTTTTTTCCATATAATTACTCATATGATTCATAAAAATGATTAAAACTATAAATATCATTTACCTTTCTTTGGCTGGGCAAGAAGTACAAAAATAATTTAATTGTAATAATGCTTCAGTTTTAGCCTTCATTGAAAGAGACTGGGGAAAAGCAGTGTTTTAAATTCTAAAAACTTTCTGCTAGAAAAATTCTTAAATTATATGTTAATATTTACTGAACAGGCATTTCCTTTGAAGAATGTTTGAACAGTGTTTTTTTCTTTTCACAGATTTACAGCATGAGTTTACGTCTATCTGCTTTCTTTGAAGAACACATTAGTTCTGTTTTATCAGATTATAAATCTGCCCTTCGTTTTCATAAAAGAAATACAATAACCAAAAGGAGGAAGAGAAGAAACAGAAGCAGCTCTGTTTCCAGTAGTGCTGCATCAAGGTAATTGATTTCTTTTAAATACCATCAGCTGACTATAACTTTGTCATCTAAATGATAGAACTTGGTGGTTTTTTAATACTTCCTTTACTATTCCCTATATTACAGAATGATATATTTGACATGCAAGTTCCTATGATGTGGAGGATTTTTAATCTTTTAACTAAAGCTATACTAGTGTAAGTGCTTAAATTCAAACTGCTAAATCTGTACAGTAAAACAGCATTTTTAGGATAGTGATGGCATCATGCTTTCTGTCATATAACTATAGCATTTACAGCGATCCTTCACTAAATATTCACTTTTCAAAGGCTCACAACCATATGAAATCCACTACAAATCTCATATTTTAACATATTTCATAATAGTACAAATATTGAATCAACAACAGTTTATAAAGCTATTTTATTCTTCCACAGAGGCTATAAGAATGACTAATGATACTATTTTATTTACAGCCCTGAAAGGAAAAAAAGGATTTTAAAACCCCAGCTAAAGTCAGATGTCACTACCTCTCTGTTCTCTGCACCTACTCGATCGATACCACCAAGGCACAATGCTGCTCAGATAAATGGTAAAACAGAATCCAGTTCTGTAGTTCGAACCAGAAGCAATCGAGTGGTCATGGATCCAGTTAACCCTGAGCAACCATCTACTTCCTCAGCAGCAAAGACTTTTATTTCGAAAGCTAATACATCTGCAATACCAGGGAAAACAAGTAAGCGTCAGCTGTATTTCCTAAACTGAAGTACATAATAATGACTTTTTTAATTTAAGGGTTTACTTTGCCAAATAAAATATACTAGATTTTAGTCAATTTCAGCAGACACCATTGGTTTTTGCTTTTCTTTATTGTTTTGGCTTTTGTTTGGTTTTGATAAGGAAAAGAAAAATTGAGGTTTAGGAATGTCATTATAGAATAATACCATTATTAAAAATAAAGCTAAAAGGGCAGCTGTGATCCAGACTGCTGGAATTTAAATCCTGGTACCCAGACTTACTAGCAGTTTGCCAAGATTTGCCTTTATGATCTTATAGTGACCAGACCGCTTCTGAAAGGTCTGAAACTGTTAAGAGTTTCTTTTTTGTGTATGTCTTCCTTTTTGGAAGTTGATAGCAAACCCCAGTTTTGTCCTATTGGCCAGTGCAGGCAGTTCACATTAGAAGTAATCTTAACCTACTTGCTTGTTTTAAGGTGAAGTAATTTAACTTTAAGCTTTAATTTTGTGTGTGTGTGTGTGTGTGTGTTTTAGTTCTAGAGAATTCTGTGAAACTTTCCAAAACCTTGAATACTCTTTCAAGTCCTGGTCAATCCAATTTTAGTCATGGCACTAGGAACAATTCTGCAAAAGAAAACATGGAAAAGGAAAAGCCAGCCAAACGTAAAATGAAATCACCTGTGCTCTCAAAGACACCCACCCTCTCCAAGTCATCAGCCGTCGTTGAGCAAGGTACAGCAAATCTTAAAATGATACTTGTATTGGAGGAGAATTGATAGCCACTTTTAGGTTGCTCCTTTAAAAGTCACACATACTGTATTAGTTGATAAATTTAGTGAGACATCATTTGATTTACAGCTTTGTTCCAAAAGCAAACTATATTATTTTAAAAGCCAAGAAAAACATGCTATATAGGAATAAAAATATATTCTAAAATCAAAGACTTTTAGTGATATAAATTAAATCATTTTAAACTTCATTATGACAAAACCTTTTTAAAAAGTATATTTAGGAAGTTTAATAAATAAGTTCAATTTAGTTAAACCCAATGTAGCACTTTTTTAGAAAAAATTTTAAATTGTTTTTATATCACAAAGTTTAACACACTGACCTTTAAATAATAATTCATCAGGATTGTCTATAGCCAGATGTCTATTCTAGTATACAACTTTTGACCCCTTAAGTTATGATTCCAAGTTCTTCTGTCTGCAGATTTTCATGGTAAAGGCTTTATGTTTAAAAGATGGAGAAAGTAACTAAAGTTCACCCTATAATATGTTAAAACAATTATGGCTTATTGGCAGCAGACAGCTCAAGAATAAGCATTTTATGTCATGACTTCCAAAGTGTGTCTAGACCATTTCCTTTCCAATATTCCCCCCAGAAACCTCTCAGAATTTAATTTTTTCTACTGAAACAACCTCATTTTGATTAACGATATTGGGATATACCCACCTATGTAAGCTTAAAATTTAACATCCTGGCCTTCTCTTTAGCATCCAAGTCTACTTGTTTCTTTTTTTTTTTTTAATTTTTATTATTATTATTTTATTACTCAAATGAATTTATCCCTTCTGTAGTTGTATAATGATGTCTGCCTCCTTAAGGCATCTCTAAACTTCAATTCCTCCTCTCCATTCTCACTTCCAAGTGAGACTGTTTGAGTTTTCTAACTGGTCTCCCTCTCTCAGTTCTCAACTCTTCCTTCCTCGGGCAGTCTTCCATAGTGCAGCCAAAATGACTTTCCTGATGATATGCACACAGATAATTAAGATCTTTCCCTACCTTCAGATCATGCATGGCGTCAGATTGTAATGTTTTTGTCTATTACACAAGACTCTTCATTGTTTGGCTATTACCTAACATTCCAGCTCTGCTTACTTTCCTATCTCCTTTTTATGTCCCAGCCATTCTGAACCTCCTTGAAGTTCCTAAATATTGTTGTCTTTTCTTCTATCTTTGGAATTTCTTTTTTTCTACCAGTTTAATGGTTTCCTGCTACCTTTCAAATCTCACTTTGAAATCTTCTTTAGGAAACCTTCTCCTGGGTTTTTTAGACATAACCAAACACCTCTTGATATTCTCCAGAACACCCTGTTCATTGCTTTTTGTAGGCAGTTTTTTTGTTTGTTTGTTTTTTGGGTTTTTTTGCCATACCTGTGGCTCACAGAAGTTCCCAGGCCATGGGTAGAACCTGTGCCAGAGCCTTAACTTGCTGTGCCACCAGAGAATTCCATGGCTGTTATAATTTTGATATACAATGCAAACAAGAATAATTCTATCTCCAGTAGAATCTGAACTTTCTCTCTTGTATTTACTCATTTTTTGTTTGCCCATACTTAGTATATTGTGGACAGTAAGTGAATAAACAAATGACTTTGTATGTCTTTTATGTTTTTACATTTGATTCCTTTCTGAACTGAATTCAGTTTTGAATAGTGTGTTGATCTTGCCTCTGTCTGTCCTGAATCCCAGAGAAATCAAATGTATATAGAGAATTGGTTCTAGCATTATAATAGGGGAGGTTGGCCAATTTGATTTATAATTTTTGAGTATTACAAATACATAGGAATATTAGTACAATATAGAAATATAAGCTATTCTATAACTAATCCATAATGATATATCACATAAATTTTGGTACCTGAATTGACTTAGAAACAAGAGCAGTGATGTGCAATTCAGATATAATACAGGCTACATACATAATTTAAAATTTTCTAGTTGTTACATGTAGTAGTAACAGCAAGTAGGTGAAATTATTAATTTAATAATATACTCTATTCTATTGTATCAAAAATATTAACATGTAATTTTAACATGTAATCAATATTTCACAGTCTACACTGTTTCAGTATTCAGATTTAAATTTAATTAAAAATTCAGTTCATTGATTGCATAGTTAGATAATGAGCTACTCAGTAGCCATATGGTTGGTAGTTTACCTCATTGGATAGTTTAGGTCCAGATGAATGATTTTTAAAAAAGCTTCATTAGTTCTTAACCCTTTTAGGTTATATATTACTTTGCAAAGTTGACAAAACCTATAGTCCTTTCCCAAAAAAATGCATGTAGGCATATCCACACAAAATCTGGACCATTTCAAGGAGTTCATGGGGTCCTTGAAGCCAGTCTATAGAATCTTTGCAGGGTTTGCCTCCCATATATGTGTAACTTTGCCAGTAGTCTTCATGTAAAACAAATTAAAAGGTAGAATCTAACAGACTCCTAAGGCAAGTTACGGATAAGTTGTTTTAGAAAGTACTGCTTTCTGCATGCACACATTTTCCCCTGTACCTCTCCCCTCATGTTATGTAAAATCACTAATTTAAAGAAAATCATTGTATAGTGGGGTCAGGAAACGAGGGTTTTGTCCTCTTCTCTGCTGTTGGCTCTGCCCTCCTGTGAGTCTCTTGACAGCTGTTTCTTGAAATTTACAAAGTACTGTACAACTCAAAACTCATGACAAAATGTAACATTATGAAGAAGCAGTCTCTTTAACAGCAGTTTCCATCTCTTTCTGGATTTCCTTTAAAATATTGTATTGCAGGAGTTCCCTTGGTGGTGCAGTGGTTAATGAATCTGACTAGGAACCATAAGGTTCGATCCCTGGCCTCACCCAGTGGGTTAAGGATCCAGCGTTGCTGTGAGCTGTGGTGTGGGTCGCAGACACAGCTCGGATCCTGTGTTGCTGTGGCTCTGGCGTACGCTGGCGCCTACAGCTCCAATTAGACCCCTAGCCTGGGAATCTCCATATGCCGCAGGTGCGGCCTTAGGAAAGACAAAATATATATATATATATAGTATTGCAGATCACCCACCACAACCAAACAACAAAACCTCAGAATTTTGGAAGGGAAAAAAGTTAGTGGTAGTGCATCTGAAAAGGTAATAGCAGCCCCTTTCTTTTTGGCCATAGAAAGGCAGTTCATCATGATGTCCAAATCCTACAGATTTAGAATTTGATCTCCAGAATTTTTTTTTTTTAATTAAGCATATGGCCTTTATTTTGGAAACTCTTATAATGGGATTTTTAACTCTGACAATAGCTAGTGGCATGCATAATGGATTTGGTTGATACGTGCACTCAATATTGTTTATGATTACAATGGCAAGTCAGTCATTTGCCATTCAATTAATAAGGATACAGGACTGTTCTAAAAAGAGCCTGTGAAGAAAACTACCATTTAGTTGTTTTTTTCAACCCTCTTAAAAATTCTGAGAACATAATCTGTGACCAAGACTAATATGTTTCTTCTGTTCTTATAGAAAAGCTAGATGAAGAATGTCAAAGCCATGAGTATTTATGGAGAACATATGATATAAATTATTCCAGTAGGTATACTCTTAAACCTCTTGCATAGGAATTATTAGGAGATCCTTTTTACTTCTGAGAAACCTAAGGAGATATTTAGACTATAAATTATTCTCTGATTTCAGAAAGGTTATGACATCACATCTAAAAGAGGATCAAAAAAGAATAATTCCAGTCTTGATAGTCCCTTTTTCCTCCATCCCTAGTAGAAAAAGTGATTAGAGGAAAGTAGAGGGGAATGGTATGCTTATTTATTCAGATGACTAAGTTTAAAGGCCATGGATTTTATGCTGATTATTTCCAATGTTGATCCCTTTCAGCAGATTGTAAAAACAATGCTCTTGTAACCGGAAGCATTCAAGTAAATGGCCATGGAGGGCAGCCTTCTAAACTTGTGAAGAGGGGACCCGGAAGGAAACCTAAGGTGGAAGTTAATAGCAGCAGTGGTGAAGTAATACACAAGAAGAGGGGTAGAAAGCCCAAAAAACTACAGTATGCAAAGCCCGAAAATTCGGAGCAAAATAGTATGCATCCCATCAGAGATGAAGTAGTTCCTTCTTCAACCTGCAGTTTTCTTTCTGAAACTAATATTGTAAAGGAGGATTTGTTACAGAAAAAGAGTCGTGGAGGCAGAAAACCCAAAAGGAAGATGAAGACCCAGAAACTAGACTCAGATCTCATAGTTCCTACAAGTGTTAAAATGCTAAGGAGAAGTAACCGTAAAAAGACTGATGATCCCCTGGATGAGGAAGAAGAGTTTGAGGAGCTGAAAGGCTCTGAACCTCACATGAGAACTAGAAACCAAGGTCGAAGGACAGCCTTCTATAATGAGGATGACTCTGAAGAGGAGCAAAGGCAGCTGTTGTTTGAAGACACTTCTTTGACTTTTGGAACTTCTAGTAGAGGACGAGTCCGAAAGTTGACTGAAAAAGCAAAAGCTAATTTAATTGGTTGGTAACGTGCACCAAAATATTTTACTTCAAAATCTATAAAGCAGGTACAGTTAAGGAGTATGTAGAACTAAGGCTTCTGCTTCCTTGCTGCTATGATGGATTAGGGAATGTTATGATTTGATTTGCAAAAACAAACTTACAAGACACTTCACTTCTTTAAATGAATATATATATATAAATATATACATATATATTTTAAATGTTTGCTATTTATTGCCCTTAGATAGGTTATGCATTTCAACATTCATTTCATTTACTGTTCAAAACAAAAGAAATTGAGGCTCTATAATGAATTTCCAATTTGTTTCTGGAAAAGACAGTTCTGCTACACTCTTAAGGAGCATATTATTCCTAGTGATAGAGCATTTTATGTTAAAATGAATTATTTTTGACCAAGCCAGCTACATTTCTGTTGATACAGAAGTCATGCCCTTGGAGGACAGATGTTACCAGAGTAGCAGTAAATTAAGAAACGTGTTTCCTCTAAAGATAGACAATTCCCACCATTTGATACCCCAAAAAGTTTAATTTTAATTATAGAATGTTCATCTACAAAGAATCTAGAGGAGGCTTTTGCTGTATTCCATTTCTGCCAAACTTAAGAGAAAATGTACTGATGAAAAGGAAACATATCCACATTGGAAAACATTTGACTGTCTAATTTTTCAGACCTTGATTCTTATATCAATCACTCAATCTCTGTTTATTGTGCCAAAGACTGAGAATCAGTGCAGTGGAAAGCCTGTTTTTGCCTGTCAGGACAGCATACACTTTTCAATATTGGAAAGGCTATATATTATTCTAAAGAGCAAGTTATTAAAGAGTTATGCTGAGATGTATCTTTTTTTGGTACTAATAGTAGAAAATAATGCACTGGTGGGTCCTTTGACAGAGATGTTTTAGAGAAAATGTTTAAGTGGTTAAAGGATTCAAGGAAAATACAGGAATAAGGTATGCGATTTGATGTTTACTTGTTAATCTGGATTCATGTCATTTCTAAACGTTAGACATATCTAATAGGCTAAAATGACTTACAAAGAAATGTGTCTGTGTGTGTATGTGTATATATTAATAAATGGGTATAATTAAATATATATACAAACACATACTTATATTACCCAGGTATAAATTCTTTTTTCAGGATTTTTTAGATAGTGGTAGAATAAAAATAATTTTAAAATGTCATACTTTATAGTTTAATTTTAAGGGGAAGATTGGTTATTTTCAACTATTAAAGGTTAAAATAGGCCAAATCACTTTTTATGCAATCATGTTTTATACAGTGGTCTCATTGCACATTGTGTTTTTCTGCACTTTTTACGGTATCCTTATCACGCTGGTATGTCAATATACACCCTAAAGAAAAACTCCATTTAATGATTGTGCCTTGTATTCTATTATTTTTTGCATCATTAGTAAAATTAAGTTGTCTATTGTAAATGATAACTATATGACTTAGGAGAATGTATTGCTATATGTACTGCTATGGAAAAGGAAAGCAGTTATTTATTTGTTTATGGTACAGTTATTTTATACCTTAAAAACCAACATAAATACCATTTCTATTGTTTAAAGATTATTGTCCATTTTTTTAAAAGTTTAAAGAATGTAGTATTTTCTGAGGACTAGTATGGTACAAAAATGTAACCAAAACTTTTCAGATACTACATTTCTAAAAAGCAAGGATGGGGAACATATATGTATCAGCATGACCCTGATGTAGAAAAATAAAGTCTTTAATTGAAGCTTGGCAAATACATTACATAATGATTTCTTTACATATTTCTGGTAGGGATCAATGTTAGCTGTGATTTGATTGTCTTGAAGAAGAATGGGAAGTGATACATTTGGGCTTTTTAGATCCTTTGTAACTAAATTTGTACAGAAATCCTCCTGTGAAATTAAGTAAACCATTTTCCAGATCTTACCTGGATTGCTGTGATTTTGCAATTGAAAAATAATTTCAAATTTTTCAGGTTTTTTGTATATTTATTTTTTTCTAACAAATATATTTAACTATATAATTAAAATTCAGTAGTTAAACTCTTCATAATGCAGAAATGGATGGCTTGGTTGTATAGTAAAACGAGTCTCAGTTACACCATTATTGAAAATAATAGTGTGTATGTTTGAAATTATAAGTCATTAAAGTAACTTGTTGCTTTAAGGCAATCTATTTGAAACATAATTTCCTGATGTTATCTGCATTGTGTTAGAAAAAAATCCATTTTTGTAAAAAATACGTGTACAGTTTTAAGGTGTGTACAGAAAAAGGAAGAGCGTACACAGTCTTAAGAGTGGAATGTACCTTTAGTATGGTGTATTAGTTTGAACTCTTGAGCAAAGAAATGAGTATTTACCATCTTGTTGGCAACAAGTAAATGTATTATTACTCCTGTGCTAAAGACACTGTATATTTATGACCTTATTTGAATATTATTAGACACTGGTTTCTTAGTAAAGCAAAAACGACTTGCATCGGATTCTTTGTAATTGAAACACTTAAAAGGTATTAGTAAATAACAAGATATATCTAGAGTTTCTATTTTTATAATTTAGCTTCTATGCATTGCAAAAGCTGAATTGAGAAATTTAAGTCTTCATCATGGTTTTGTTCTGTTTGACCACTTGGAAAATATCTTCTTTGAGACAGTAGCACCATATGTACTATTTATAGGTCAAAAAGGAAATGTTGGCAGTTGTCTTAGTGAGCAATAAAAAAATTGAAGTTTTACTGAAAGTTTCAGAAATATAACTTTACATAAAAAATGTAAATCATTTTATGTATTTCTAAGTACCTGGCTCCAATATTCTCTCCTTCCACCCCAACATTCTTGAGTCCCAATCAAATCTTATAATATTACAAAATGTTGCAAATGAGCAGTTAAAACATTCAGTCTAATTACAGTCTCATAACTGGGTAATAGACATATATATATATACTATATATATATATATATATATATACTATATATATATATATATACACCTTTTAAAAACTTTTTGCAATCTGCTCTTACAGCATTGGACTATTTTGTGCTTATATTCATGAACTAAAGATTTGTTGACCTTGCTTTCACCGTTTGTATGATTGCTCAGCTTCACCACAAATTTGAGGATTCTTTGATAGCTTTGTAACCAAATGATCTTTCTCCTTAAATTTAATGAGAATACATAGATTATTTGTGAGCTTGTTTAGGTCACATCTGAGACATGAAGTTTGGGTGAATCCAGTATCATTTGGAAATGAATTACATTAAGACACACTGATCAGTAGAAAGATCCTCAGCAGCATGTATGTTAACATCCAGAATGGTCCCTTATCTGCACTGAATGGATTAATCAGACATTCAGATAACAATTTTAGCTTCTATTTACATGTTTTGAAGTGATTTGTAATACAGTTTCTCCAGTTTATAGTATTTACTTAACTCTAGCATTCCATTTAACACATACAAACAATACCTATCTCTCAAGAGGTCAACTGGAAGCAATTTTGAGTTTCTGTTATCTACCTAGTGAAAACAAATTGTTATTCTGAATGTTTTGTTCACCTGAAATTTATTTTTGAGTAGGTTGAAAGGACCAAGATTCTCAAGCATTTGAAGGGCTGTAAGTGTTCTCCTTATATGCAGGAAGTATGACTTTAAAAGTCATAATAGAGGAAGTACATTTATGTTCTACCCCCACATCTAGTTTTTTTTTTTTACAGGTTTAGTTAAATTTAGGTAAAATTTACTTTCCTATTTAAATCAGAAAATAGAGCTTTTCCTCACTTCCTTCCTTGCACTTCCCCTCATTCCCCAATTCCAAGTGATTTGAACTAAATAGGACATTTACTAAGAAGCTTATTTTTGTTCCTAACTATACTTAGCTAAGCACTCCAGATGGAAAGTCACTGTGTACTGTGTACAGTACCCAAGAAGAGGTCACACTGAGTCAGAAGACTGTAAGTACCACTTTTGACGCTCCAGATATAAACCTTGTACACACTGTAGTAAAACAATTAGAAACTATTATGAGCTATAAATATATATTATTTTTAGTTTTGATAGCTCTGTGTTGCAATACTTTGAAAATGCAGATAAAATCATCAGGAAATTAACCTTATATGGCACAAACCAAATACATAATAGTGGGTGGCTATGAGTTTCTACATTTAAGGAGCTAAGAAAATAGGTTTGAGATGATATATCATATACACACCTATGATGCAGAGGCACACATGCTCGTTGCTTTGAAGATCGTGTGTGTTGATGGATCACAAGGAAAAGCTACAAATTGAGACGAGATATGAAGTTACATTTTTGGACCATATTAAATCTGCAAGCAGATGGGGGTCTTAATAAAGATCTTTTAGAAAACTGTTAAATCCTGTCAACACAATATTTAGACGTGTAGAATGTAGCTCAATTTTTAAAAAGTAACTGACCTAGAGGGTTAAAGTTGAAACTGACACATTTTCAAATTAAAATGCTTATTTTGTACAGAAAACAATGTTAAACACAAGCAAATCTGTTGTATGTAATAAGTAACAGAGTCTAAAAACAAATTAATTATTTAGCTTTATTGAAGTTTTTGTTTTTTTTCCTTCTGGAAACCTGGAGTATCATGTTATAAACGGCAGTCTCACACCAGAATAGCAGTGCCCTTTCTTTTTGTACATAATGGTTGGACCTTTCTTTACTGTTATGTGGACACTTTCTATGTTAGTTTTGATGCATAATTCTTTGAATCCTTTTATACAAACTAGAATGTATGTGTAAGAATTCCTGTCCCTGCAATGTAGTAACTACAAACTTATTTTTAAATAAATAGAAAACTTGTTTTTCTAAGCTATTTTGTAGAGCCTCATTTCTTATTTTTGTAACACGTAAAACACTACATAATTTCAAGAGGCACTTTACCAAAGAAACACTTATGTAAGTGCTGGGGCATTGGTCTTTTCCTGTGCTTCAGTACTTAGCAAAATGTTACATAGTACCAGCTAATTAAAGGATTGCCAGGTAAGAATCCAAAACAAGCAAAGGTTAAAAATAAGTCATTTACTTTTCAAAGAGTACACTTAAACCTGTACTGATTTGTTATACAGAAATTACTGTACTGGGTATATATGTAACATTTCAATATTTAGACTTTATAAGAGATGTTTCAAAGGAGCAGTTCACATACTTATTTTCTCAAAAATGTAATGTGAAATTTCTGGGAAAATTAAATGGATGAGTGATGAAAACCTTTATTAAGCAGTTAAACAAAATGAGGTTCACAAAGCTTATTGCTATTTTTCTAGGAATGTGTTCAGATTGGCATACATTTTTACTGACATCCTGAGAATATCAATTTTAGTATAAAGAATACATGTCTGTAATAAATGACAATTCCAGTTAAGCACATGAGAATTTATGAATTTGTGCTGTTAATGATTTTTCCTTAAATTTTGTTTATATAAAATAAATTTCTAAGTTAAGGGAAGCAAATAAACATTTCCAGGTACCTCTTTCTAAAGTATGCCGGTACTAATACCTAGTTTATACTTAAGAGGAACAGCCAAGAAAAATTCACTTTTAGCAGCCACTTTTTACTAGTATTTCTTGTGTAATAACGTGAACTTTATATTCTTGGCTAAGCGTCCCCATTATTTAAGAACAATGAAATTAAAAACCAAAACTTGAAATTTCTGTTCTTTCCAAGTATAATGCCTCATATTTATAATAACCTTTTAGCATTTAACATAATTATCATATATTGATTACTGTTTTAGGTTTCATTAGGGAAAAAAAAAAAAATGGAAAGAACTCGGTTAAATACCTTTCTGCCTAAATCATTAGACGTGTTGACAACACAGTGTAACTAGCTGGGCTGAGCTTGGCATTGAGTCATTTCATTTCAGGAGCTTCACTTTCTTCACCTGTAAATTAAAAAAAAATTTTTTTGATTAGGTAATCTACAATGTCCTATTCAATTCAAATAGCTTATGATTATTTCTCACGTGTATATTGTCTTCTGTACTTAAGACTCAGTCTTAGCTTTTCTGTTTGGTCCCAAAATAAAATATGCCATTTAATGTATAGCTTTCACTCAACCTGTGTCTGTGATCCTGACCTGATTGTATTAAGTACAAGATCTTCTGAACCCTTAGAGTTTTAACTGCTGTTGTGACACACCATAAATTGTGAGTTGAGTTGAAATACATGTTACTACTAATAAAAAGCACAAAAGTGTATGGTTTTTTTTGAGGGGCCTTCTGGGAAATCTCAAAGATAGTGTAAAACAAACCCTGAAAATTTATGTTAGGGACCAATATTCGGAGAGCAAAATCAAAAAAGTTTTCAGAAGAAATGTAATCATGGGTACCTGAGAATAACATTTGGTTTCCCATTTAATTAAAAGTAAAATAAATTATTTAAATAAAGAAGGCGGAACTATTTTAAGAAAACTTAGATCTTTGACAAGTGGAAAACTTTTGGTCTTTTTTAAGATTCAAGGACATTATAAAGTCAAAACAAAGCCATTTGTGAGATACTGAAAATCAACGTATTATATGGAAGTTAAAGAGCAACTCAGTCTTCTTTCATGCTCTTTAAGAACATGTCTTATTTTAACAGAGAAAACCAAATTCTAGTTTGGTATTAACATAGTACTTAGCAATAGAGTTTTCACAAACTGCCTTTCCCCTCTTCTAAATAAGCACATCAAAACTATGGAAATTTTGTCATTTTTTAACATTTTATGGTTTCTTTTCAGGTTCTTATTCTCTCTTCTACTTATATATACTCAAGTTTTGCATATTTTGGAGCAAATAAACTCTTTAGGACAAAACTCTGTCCCAGAAAAACTTCTTTCCATTATCCATTATTTATCTGTCACTATTTGTTCTTGGTCTCAATTACCTATATTAATTATAAATCTTAACCACAGTAACTAATTCCTTTTTCAGAGATAATTGAAAGTAATTTAAAAATTGCAAGCATTTTTACAGAATAGCAAAGCTCATGAATACATGTAACTTTTAAGTCTTAAAATCACAAAAATAAACATGTTCATTAAATATATGACTCAAAGATAGCCAGTCCATAGTATAAAAATATAAGCAGATGTATATAAACTTAAAATTATACTTAGCAATTCAAGTAAGTATAAAGCTAAATTCAAGCTAAATTTGAGATATTTAGCAATATTTCGTTATTGAATCTTAAAATCAAATAGGTAACCAGTGATTATCCATTAATTCAGTTTAATATTAGTTCAAAGTTTTGAGTTACCTGAAGATCTTGGAAATCATGTTCATACTGACATACTACAAAACAATTACTGCTATAAAAACATTTGTCAGAACTATGATTTGATTTCAATATTTTTCAGCTATTCTAAATTTTATGTAAGAGTAAATGCTATTTAGTCAGTAGACCAACATAAGTAGTTTAGAGGCTTTAGATTAACTTCTTGACAGAACAGACGCAATCCTCATTTAAAAAAAAATAAAATGTATTCTTATATTCCATATTTATATTAAAAAGACACATAGCCAATATTTTTTTATTTTTTGCTTCTTTTAGGGCTGCACCTTTGGCATATGGAGGTTCCCAGGCTAGGGGTCAAATCAGAGCTACAGCTGCCAACCTATGCCACGGGCATGCCAGATCCAAACCGCGTCTATGACCTACAACACAGCTCATGGCAAGGCCAGATCCTTAACCCACTGAGCAAGATCAGGGATCGAACCCGAAATCTCATAGTTCCTACTCGGATTCTTTTATGCCGTGCCACAACAGGAATTCCAGAAAGACTGTTTTTTAATGTTTCTTAAAGTACTAGATATTTAGTTTCCCTATTATCTGTAAATTGGGGGAAATAATAGATTTATTAAAACATTTATATCTATAAACCAATCAGAAGAGTTCCTTTAAAGTCCTTTAAGAGATGATATAGTTCAGTTTATTAAAACCCTCTAATAGTAGGAAATCATTTCATACTTAAAAGGAGGGTAAAGGCTTTTCTTAGTTACAAAGAGATCACACAGATTTATCTCTACACCTTTAGTTCCGAATTAAACATAGACACAAAAATCTCATCAGGGTAGGGAGTTTCCTTCGTGGTGCAGTGGGAATAAATCCAAGCAGAATCCATGAGGATGCTGGTTTAAGGATCCTGCGTTGCCATGAGCTCTGGTATAGGTCACAGATGTGGCTTAGATCTGATATTGCTGTGACTGTGGTATATATAGGCTGGCAGCTGTGGCTCCAATTCGACCCTTAGCCTGGGAACTTCCTTATGTTGTGGGTTCAGCCCTAAAAGGTAAAAAAAAAAAAAAAATCTGGAATTTGTAAGAGGGTGCTTTAACTTACCTGCATAATGTTCCCCAATTTCCTTCTGGCAGTGGCAGCTGGGACCACGAATGTGGCCACCTGTATTCCTGGTACAAGAGTGGGGAACCACATGGCCTTGTTCTAAAATAATTGTGGTTGTGTTTTGAGCTTGTCTGTTAGGCTTCTGGAGGGGTTAGCTCAGTTGTGTGTTTTGACCTGTCTAGTGGCTCCTGGAGGGGTCAGCTCAAACTCTTAAAAGTCATATGCAAAGGACTTCAGCTCACTCCCAGAACAGTAAGCTTATTCCCAGAGGGATCAGCTCAGGGGCTTGCCTTTGTTTCAGCCACCTCTGAATTTTCTCAGGTCTGAAGTGGCCTTTGTCAAAAGCATCTAAAAGCAAATGTACTAGCCACAGCTACCTGAAGAAAAGGAGAAAAGCTGGGGCAAGCAGTAGGCTGACTGGAAAGCTTGTAAGGAAGATAATAAATGGGAGAATAAAGGCTTTGAAAAGCTTCCATGTGTACTATATGGTCTTGAAGGCCAGGACTGGGTGCATGGTTAGAAAAGACCTGAGAAGATGCTAAACTTTCACCTCCGTCTGATCTTTAGGCTCCTCACAACAGGAAGAAAAGGCTAAGGCAGCACTGTAAACAGCCGCCAAAACCAGGAAAAAGGGAACAGACAGTTAATATGGAGGACCAGAGAGCTATATTTTTTGGTGGGGTAGGAGCACTAATTATTTAAGGAAATTGGTCAGATCACTAGCTGACCCCTAAACTCATGGAACAAGGTCTTCAGTGGTCACGCATGACAAAGAATACAGTCTTGGAGGAGTTCCCATCATAGCTCAGTGGTTAATGAATCTGACTAGCATCCATGAAGATGCAAGTCTGCTTCCTGGCCTTGCTCAGTGGGTTAAGGATCCAGCGCTACCGTGAGCCCTGGTATAGGTCAAAGATACATTTTGGATCCTGTGTTGCTGTGGCTGTGGCATAGGCCAGCAGCTATAACTCCAATTCGACCCCTAGCCTGGAAACTTCCATATGCCATGGGTGCGGCCCTAAAAAGAAAGGAAAAAAAAGTATACAGTCTTTACAAATATAGGTTGGAAAACTCACTAAACAATAAGTCAACAAGAACCAAAAACAATGGAAGCTGGGGGGAAGAATCAAATTTCTAGTTACTACACTAGAATATTCAATAAAAATTGAGATATACAAAGTAAGAAAGTATGCCCCATTCACAGGAAAATAAGATTGTGGGTAAAATGAATGAATGAATGAATGAAAAATTTGAAAAAAAGATTGCTAGGTTAGATGCAAAACTGTTTAATGTTTTACAGAGCAATACCACAACTTTGTAGTTACCTTTTCCAGTGAATGGAAATGATTTTTTCCCCCTTTTTTGGCTGCCCATGGCATGCAGAGTTACCCAGCAAAGATCAGATCTGAACTACAGGTGCAACCTATGCTGCAGCTTGGCAACACTAGATCCTTAACCCACTGTGCTGGGTCAGGGATCAAACCTGCACCCCAGTGCTCCAGAGACACATGAGCTACAGTGGGAACTCCTAAACAGAAATGATTTTTAATTCCACTGGACAAAATCTAGAAGTTAACCTGTAAATTAATTGATCTTAAATTGTGAGATCTTTAAGCAGAATCTTAAAAAGTTATTTGCAAAGGACTTCATATACTCATCTGAAACACCCATACCCAAAGACCTGTGAAATAAGTAATTTCATCAAGCTTTCTGGCATTGTCAGGCTATAAGGACACCTCTGTTAAAACATGTAGGCAATATGTATCCCAAAGAAATGATGAACATATATGGCCACCTTGGCCCTAGTTAGAAAGACTCTGAAGTCCCAGTTTTATTTTTTCAGGTGACTCACTAAGTTTTACTAATCCCCATAGCAACCTATAATCTTAGCCAATCACCCTCACTTATTAAGACCACTTGAAATATTGGAATGTATTTCTCTATCATTATTATTAGGGAGCCAATTGAATGCTAGTTAAATAATCGTAGTAGCTGTATTATTTTATAAAATAGAGTGATATTAGTTATTTGACTGTACAACAAAGAATGAATAAATAACCCTGCTACAAAAAAATAGTACAAAACTTGGAGCAAATGGAATAATCTTCTCCTCCCCATTTTCATATGTGCCATAGAATTAAAAATTCTAATTTGTCAAACTACTCAGACCATTTCTTTTATGACTCTTTTTTACTTAAATGTAAATTTTTTCCCTGTCTTTGCAAACTACCTGTTCCCTAGTGCCAAATTCATACTGATGGTAACAATGGATGGTTAATATTAAGCTCTTGTGTCAATATACATTCTTTACATATATTAGCTCATTTAGAGTTAGCATGACTTTGAGGTAGGTACAATTAATATTCTTATGTTTCCATTAGGAGAAACTAAAAGACAAAGATTGAGTTGGGATCAGGATGCAGAGGAGTGGGATGTGGCACACAAGTTCTCCCACAAAAATATTTTTAAAAAATCTACATGTTGAATGATTCACACAGAACATCAACTGAACTCTGGCAGAAGACTTCAGACTTCCAAAAAGGGCAAGAAACCCTCCATATAAATTGGTAGAACAAAAGGGGAAAAGAGAGTGAGAGAAGAGAAAAATGGAATCAGAACAGGACTGGCACTCCTCCCATCCAAGTACTAAGCAGACCTGACCCTACTTAGCTTCTGAGTTCAGACAGGCATGTTCGAGGTGGTATGGCCATAGACAGGACCAGCTCTCCTGAGAGGGAGCTATGAAAGAGAAGGAATCCACACCCTGGGAGGACACCTGACTGACAGGGAGATCAACCAAGAAGGAGGGGAAACCTCAAAGCCCCACAGAAAAGCCCAGCAGCCAGACTGAGGAGGGCAAAGCAGAGAGAGAGACACACACATACCATCAGTATCACTGTGCAGGACACCACAAACAGACACTCAAGTGGGAGCTGGACTCTGAGACTCAGATTTCAGAAGTCATTTCTGGGGAGAAGATTTGTGTTGTTTGTGTGGAGACAGCTTGAGGTGGCTAGGGAGTGGTGCATCCTGGGCTAGGGAGAAGTGTACCATAGCCAAGGGAGTGCAGGAGGCCTGGGCCCACCAGAGAAGCAAGGTTGCATTATTGGGGAGAGTGAGAGGAGACAGGGGTGAGGTCGCCATAGGAACTTCTTTATTTTTTTTTTTTTTTGCACACACACAGGCTCTCAGGCAGCAAGGCACCTCTTGCACAGGCTACAGCAGTGGGTGCAAACCACTGCAGCAATCTTAGACTCCTAAGGTGGGTCCAATGAACAGGCACCACCTGTGGCCCCAGACACCTCAGGGGTCATTGCCACAGCAGAGGGCCCTGCAACCAAGTGATGCCTGTTGCCCTCACCTCCCTGGGAATGCACATACCTGGACCTTGCTGCTCCCCGTGGGTTATTGCCACTGCCAAGGGCCCCACAAACTGGAGCAGTCTGCTGCCCCAACTTCCCTCGAAGGGCTCAGCAACCAGGTGCCACCTGAAGGCACTCGCATTGCACCCAGCTCCCTGGAATCAAAGGCAGGCATACAATTTCATACACCTTGTCAAGGTGATAACAGCCTGCACACACTGAGAAAAGAGACAGCAAGCATCCAAACCAAAAGCAGCCCTCACACACAAAAGAAGAATAAGCCCTCATAAGCTACCCAGGGACCCTCCTACATATAAATAGCCCTCTAAGTCTACCGTAGGTAAGCGTTTTCTCTAAACTCAAATATATATATTTTATATATTTGACACACACACACACACACACACACACAAAATGAAGAAACTTAGGAACCACTCCTAGTTAAAATAAAAGAAGAATTCCCCTGAAGGAGAAAACAATGAAACAGACATCTACAGCCAAACAGACACAAAGTTCAAAAAGTATGTAATAAAAATACTGAAGGAATTAAGAATGGATATCAACAGTAACACAGATTACTTTAAAAAGGAAATAGAATCTATAAGGAGACGATAAGAAAAATTAGAAAATTAATTCGCAGAGACAAAAGCTGAGCTAAAGGTATTGCAGAGCAGAATGAATAATGCAAAGGAATGAATAAGTGACTTGGAAGATAGAATAATGAAAAATAATCAGGACAGCAGAGAGAAAGCCAAATGAAAGCAATATAAGAGATTTATGGGATAATATAAAGCATAGCAGTCTACACATAATTCCAGAAGAAAAATAAAAAGAGAATTGAAAAATATATTTGAAGAAATTATGCCTTGAAACTTTCCAAATTTAAAGGAAACAGATGTCCAGATACAGGAAGCATAGAAGGCCCCAAACATGTTGAATCCAAACAGACCTACACCAAGACATAATAAAAGTGGCAAAATTTAAAGATAAAGAGAGGATTCTAAAAGAGTAAGAGAAAAACAAATAGTTAATTATAAGGGAACCCCCATAAGGCTGATTACAGAAACACTACAGGCCAGAAGGAATATTCAAATTTTAAAAGGGAAAAATTTGCAGCCTAGAATACTCTACCCAGCAAGATTATCATTTAAAGTAGAAAGATAAATAATTTCTCCAACAAATAAAAACTAAAAGAATACAGCAATAATACCTATCCTAAAAGAAGTACTGAAAGGTCTCCTCTAAATAGAAAAGAAGTAAGAAAATAAAGGATGGAGGAAATCACAATAGTAATCACTTAAGCCAGTATACAGAGCTAAAAGAAAAAACCTATTTGTGAAAGTAATGTAAAACACAAGGAATAGCAAAACGATAAACATGAAGATGTAAAACAGGATATCAAATTCATAAAATATGGGGAAGTAGAATATGAAAATCTAGATTCCTTTTCCAAGACTGTCTTTGAAACTATATGGCTATCGGTCTAAAGTAAGAAAATATAGGAAGGGGTTAACTTACTTGAAAAATAGGGCAACCACAAATCAAAACCAAACAATACACTCACAAAAACCAAAAGGAAGAAAACACAAGCATAAAATGAAAGGAAATTATCAAACTAAAAAAAGGAAAACAAAAGACAAACATAGAGTCAACTGGAAAACAACATTGAAAATGGGAATAAATACATATTTATCAATAATTACCTTAAATGTCAATGGACTGAATGCTCAAATCAAAAGGCATAGAGTGGCAGACTGGATTAAAAAAATAAGCACCTACAATATGCTGCCTACAAGAGAACCACCTTCAGGCAAAGGACACATGAAAACTGAAAGTGAGGAGATGGAAAAAGACATTTCATGCAAATGGAAATGACAAGAAAGCAGGTGTCATAATACTCACAGCATACAAAATAGACTTTAAAATAAAGGCCATAAAGACAAAGAAGGACTCTATTTAATGATAAAAGCATCAATTCAAGAAGTAGATAATTTTTCCCAGGGATACAAGGATTCTTTGATATCAAACAGCGTGATACACCACATCAACAAACTGAAATATAAAAACCACATGGTCATCTTGATAGATGCAGATGAAACCTTCTGACAAAATTCAACACCTGTTTCTAATAAAACTCTCCAGAAAGTGGGCATAGAGGGAAACTACCTCATAGTAAAAGTCATATATGACAAACCCACAGCAAACATCATTCTCTATAGTGAAAAACTTAAAACATTCCCACTAAGATCAGGAACTAGACAAGGACATCCACTTTCACTACTATTATGCAACATAGTTTTGGAGGACCTAGGTGCTGTGTCCTGCACTGCAGGTCAACAGGAGATCCTGAATGAGGAATGGCATGCAAAACACACAAGACTCTTTTACATTTTAAAAGTGGGGGACAAGGAGATACTCTCTTCTGCAGAACAAAAGCCCCTAGGCTTTAGCCCACATGACTTTTACTAGGAAAGGTGATATGTTTAGTGTGCAAGAGCAGGCATAGGGAGTGTCGAAGCTATATCTTAGTGAGATTTAGGGATACTACTAACAATAAAAGTCACAGGTATATACATCTAGGATATAGAGCAGCTGCCTAAAGAACAACATAGTTAATGTATAAGTCCCTTATTTTATTTTGACAGCAGACCCTGCCCTTTAGAACTCTGCATTGGCAGACATGCTTATCTGGCTTTTGCCATCACAAGCATTTCTTGGCTTATCATGCTTTTGCACATACTAAGTTTGCTTTCTTCAGAGTTCAGCAGTTCAGTGGTCACCAACACTATCAATGGTAATCAGAGAAGAAAAAGAAATTCAAAGGAATTCAAATTGGAAAGGAAGAAGTAAAACTATCATTGTTTGTAGATGACATGATACTATACCTAGAAAATCCTAAAGATGGTACCAGAAAACAATTAGAACTCATTAATGAACTTGGCAAAGTTGCAGGCTATGTAATTAATACACAGGAATCGACTGCATTTCTATATACTAACAATGAATATCAGAAAGAAAAATCAGAGAAACCATCCCATTTACCATCACATCAAAAAGAGTAAAATACCAGGAATACACCTACTTAAAGTGACAAAAGACCTACACTCTGAAAACTAAAAGATGCTAATGAAAGAAATCAAAGACAATGGAAACAGATGGAAAGATAAACCATTGATAAACAAAAATAAATCAATGGGATCTAACTAAACTCAAAAGTTTTGCACAGCAAAGGAAACCATTGAAAAAATGAAAAGACAGGAGTTCCCATCATTGCTCAGGGCTTAACAAACCTGACTAGCATCCATTAGGACGTGGGTTTGATCCCTGGCCTCACTCAGTGGGTTAAGGATCCGGTATTGCCATGAGCTGTGGTGTAGGTTGCAGACGTGGATCAGATCTGATGTTGCTGTGGCTGTGGTGTAGGCTGGCAGCTGTAGCCCCAATTGGACCCCTAGTCTGGGAACCTCCACAAGCTGCAGGTACAGCCTAAAACAAAACAAAACAAAACAAAACAACAGAAAAAAAGACCAAAAAAGAAAATGCACAGAATAGGAGAAAATCTTTGCAAACAATGCAATGCAACAGACAAGGTACTAATCTCCAAATTTTATAACCAACTCATACAACTCAAAAACGAAAAAACCAACATCCAAACTAAAAAATGCCTAAATAGACATTACTCCAAAGAAGACATACAAATGGCTAGTAGGCACATGAAAAATGCTCAACATCACTAATTATTAGAGAAAGGCAAATCAAAACAATAATGTGATACAATCTCAGACCAGTCAGAATGGCCATCATTAAGAAGTCTACGAATAACAAATGCTGGAAAGAGTGTGGAGAAAAGGGAAACCTCTTTCACTGTTGGTGGTAAGGCAAATTGGTACAACCTTTACGGAAAGCAATAGGGAAGTTCCTCAGAAAACTAAATATAGCACTACCATATGATCCAGCAACCCCAGACCTGGGTATACATCCAGACAAAACTACAATTCAAAAAGATACATGCACCCCTATGTTCATTGCAGCACTTTTCACAATAGCCAAGACATGGAAAAAAACTAAATGTCCATTTACAGATGAATGGATTAAGAAGATATGGTACATACACAAAAGGGAATACTACTCAGCCATGAAAAGACTAAAATAATGCCATTTGCAGCAACATGGATGGAATTAGAGATTCTCATACTAAGTGAAGTAAGTCAGAGAGAGAAAGACAAATACCATATGATATCATTTACATGTGGAATTTAAAATATGGCACAGATAATCCCATCAACAAAACAGGAACAGATCAGACATGGAAAGCAGACTTGTGGTTGCCAGGGGAGAGGGAGTGGGGTGGATGGGGAGTTTGGTGTGGGTGGATGCAAACTGTTACATTTGAAACGGATGGGCAATGGCATCCTACTGTACAGCAGAAGGAACTGTGTGTGATTGGGTCAATTTGCTGTACAAAAGAGATTTAAGAAACATTGTAAATCAACTAAATCTAATTAAAAATAATAATAATTTAAAAAGAAGAGGATATTACATTTGTCAACATATATGCACCAAATTTAGGAGAACCCAAATATATACAATACTAATAGATATAAAAGGAGAATGTAATGGGAATACAATAATAGGAGACTTTAACATCCTACTCATACCAATGGATAAATCCTCTAGATAGAAAGTCAAATAAGTCAACACAGGCCTTAAACGACACAACAGAACAGATAGACTTCATTGATATTTTCAAGATATTACATTCAAAACAACAACAACAACAACAATGACAGAATATACATTCTTTTCAAGGGCACATGGAACATTCTCAAGGAATGACCACATACCAGGGCACAAAACTAACCTCAACAAATTTAAGAGTACAGAAATTATAATCATATATTATAATCAACAAATTTAAGAGTATATAAATTATCTCAAGCAACTTTCCAACCCCAATGGCACGAAACTAAAAATCAACTACAGGAAAAGAAATGAGGAAAAACTTATTTCATGGGGACTAAACAATGTGCTACTAAAAAAACCAATGGGTCAACAGAAAATCAAAAAGAAAATTTTAAAAATACCTTGAGAAAAATGACAATGAAAACATAACTATGAAAAATCAATGGGAAGCCACAAAAGTAGTTCTTAAGGGAAAGTTCATAGTGATACAGGCCTTCCAGAAAACAAGAAAAATCTCAAACAATCTAACCTACCGCCTAAAAGAACTAGAAAAAAAAAAAAAAAAAAAAAAACCCCTAAAATCAGCAAAAGGAAGAAAACCATAAAGATGAGAGAGGAAATGAAACGAGATTTTTTTTTTTTAAGTAGGAAAAAAATCAATAAAACCAAGAACTGGTTTTTTGAAATTTTGAACAAAATTGACAAACCTCTGGCCAGACTCACCAAGAAGAGGAGACTCACTCAAATAAAGAAAATAAGTGAAAAAGGAAAATCTTAATAGATACTGCAGAAATACCAAAAATCATAGGCGAATGCTATGAACAGTTATATGCCAACAAATTTGACAACCTAGAAGAAATGGACAACTTTCTAGAGACAAACTACCTATCAAAAGTGAATCGAGAAGAAATAGATCAATCGACAGACCAATCACTAGAAATGAAATAGAATATGTAACAAAAACACTCCCTACAAACAAAAGCCCAGGACAAGATGGCTTCACAGGCCAATTCGACCAAACATACAAAGAAGAACTTATACCCATCCTTCTTAAACTTTTCCAAAAGACTGAAGAAGGCACACTCCCAAAGATGTTCTATGAATCCACTGTCACCCTAATACCAAAACCAGGCAAAGATACTACCAAAAAAGAAAATAGGCCAATATCTTTGATTAATATGAATGCAAGAATTCTCAACAAGATTTTAGCAAGCTGAATCCAACAACATGTAAAAAAATATCATACACCACAACGGAGTGGGATTCATCCCAAGTTCACAAGGATTGTTCAACATACACAAATCAATTAATGCCATACACCACATTAATAAAAGTTAAAAAAAACACATGATTATCTCAATAGACACAGAAAACACATTTGACAAAATCCAGCATCCAATCATGATAAAAAACTCTTACAAAAGTGGGTGTAGAGGGAACATATCTCAACATAATAAAAGCCAGAGCCAATATGACATTTATGATAAACCCTTCTACTCATTGAGTATTATATTACTCAATGGACAAAAGGTGAAAGCCTTCCCACTAAAATCTAGAACAAGACAAGGAAGCTGGCTCTCACTACTTCTATTCAACATAGTACTGGAAGTATTAGCCACAGCAATCAGACAAAAAAAAAAAAAATTATCCAAACTGGAAAGGGTAAAATTGTCACTATATGCAGATGATAGGATAATATGTATAAAGAACCCTAAGAACTCCACACAAAAACTGCTTGATATGATCAGTGAAGTCAGCAAAGTAGCAGGATACAAGATTAACATTCAAAAATTTGTTGTATTTCTTTCTTTCTTTTTTTCTTTCTTTCTTTATTTTATTTTATTTTTTGTCTTTTTAGGGCCCCACCAGTGGCATAGGGAGGTTTCTAGGCTAGAGGTCAAATCATAGCTGTACCTGCCAGCCTACACCACAGCCACCACTATGTCGGATCCAAGTTGTATCTGTGACCTACGCCACAGCTCATGGCAATGCCAGATCCTTAACCCACTGAGCAAGGCCAGGGATTGAACCTGTGTCGTCATGGATGCTAGTCAGATTCATTTCTCCTGAGACACAATGGGAACCCCCAATTGGTTCTATTTCTAACCAATTGTATACTAGCTAAAATGTTAGAAAAGAAATATTAAAAAATACCTTTCAAAATTGCACTAAAACCCCCAAGTACCTAGGAATAAACCTGAGCAAGGAGATGAAAAACATACATTGAGAACTCTAAAACATTAATCAAGGAAATTAAAGAGAATTCAATGAAATGGAAAGATACTCCATGTTCCTAGGTTGGAAGAATTAATATTGTTAAAGTGGCTATACTACCCAAAATAATCTATAGGTTTTATGTGATCCCTATCAAATTATCCATGGCATAACTCTCCAAGACTTCAGACAATATTACCAATCTATAGTAATCAAGACAGTGTGGTAATAGTACAAAAACAGACACATGAATGGATCAATGGAATAGAATAGATAGTCCAGAAAATAACCCAGACACCTACAGTCAATTAATCTTCAACAAAGGAAACAAGAATATAAAATGGGAAAAAGTCTTCTTAGCATATGGTGCTGGGAAAACTGGATAGCTGCATGTAAATCAATGCAACTAGAGCACACCCTCACACTGTGTACAAAAATAACTTGAAATGCTTATAAGATACGACACCATAAAACTCCCAGAAGATAACTTAGACCAAACCTTCTCTGACATAAATTGTACAAATATTTTCTTACGTCAATCTCCCAAGGCAATAGCAATAAAAGTAAATATAAACAAATGCAACCTAATCAAACTTATGAGCTTTTGCTCAGTCAAGGAAACCATAAAAATAACAAAAAACAACCTATGCAATGGGAGAAAATATGTGCAAATAATGCAACCAACAGGGCTTAATCTCCAAAATAAAGAAACAATTCATATAACTCAACAACAAAAAAGAACAACAAAACTAGGAACCCAAACCAAAAAAGAGGCAGAAGACTTAGATATTTCTCCAAAGAAGACATGCAAATGGCTAGTAGGCACATGAAAAAATGCTCGATATCAGTAATTATTAGAGAAATGCAAATCAAAACTGCAAGAGGTACCACCTCACACCAGTCAAAATGTCCATCATCAAGAAGTCTACGAATAACAAATGCTGAAAAGAGCATGGAGGAAAGGGAAACCTCTTTTACTGTCTGTGGGAACGTAAATTGGTACAACCTCTGTTGGAACCTAAATTGGTACAACCTCTATGGAAACAATAGGGAGGTTCCTCAGAAAACTGAATATAGCACTACCATATGATCCAGCAACCCCAGACCTGGGTATACATCCAGACAAAACTACAATTCAAAAAGATACATGCACCCCTATGTTCATTGCAGCACTTTTCACAATAGCCAAGACATGGAAAAAACCTAAATGTCCATTTACAGATGAATGGATTAAGAAGATATGGTACATACACAAAAGGGAATACTACTCAGCCATGAAAAGACTAAAATAATGCCATTTGCAGCAACATGGATAGAACTAGAGATTCTCATACTAAGTGAAGTAAGTCAGAGAGAGAAAGACAAATACCATATGATATCACTTACATGTGGAATCTAATATATGGCACATATGAGCCTATCTACAAAACAGAAACAGACTCATAGAGAAGAGACTTGTGGTTGCCAAGGGGGCCATTGGAGAGGAAGTGGGATGGACTGGAAGTTTGAGAATAGACCATGATGGAAAATAATATAAGAAAAGGAATGTATGCATACACACACACACACACACGCACATACACTCGTGCACACACATACTTACATATATATGAATGACTGGATCACTCTACTGAATAGCAGAAAGAGGCACAACACTGTAAATCAACTATATTTTATTTGAAAAAAAAATAAAGCTGGTTAAAAAAAACCACAGGAGTTCCCATTGTGGCACAGTAGAAAAGAATCCAACTAGGAACTATGAGATTGCAGGTTCAATCCCTGGCCTTGCTCAGTGGATTAAGGTTCCTACACCATGTGGTCGTGAGCTGTGATATACGTCACAGACATGGCTCAGATCTTGCACTGCTGTGGCTGTGGCATAGGCTGGCAGTTGTAGCTCCAATTTGAACCCTGGGAACCTCCATACGCTGTGGGTGCAGCTCTAAAAAGTAAAAAAAACAAAAACCAAAAAACGAAAACCAAAGATTAAGTAACTTGCACTACACAAATGAATTGACTACCTTAATGAGTGATTTTCATATATGATTCATAATGTCAGTTTTAAAAGCAGTTCTACCTAAGGTTGGGTCTTATTATAAAAGGCCAGTATACAGACCACCACAAGAACCTTCTCATCCTATCCATAATCATTTTACAGTATCTAGGATTTAACAAACTTAACCAAACTGTCATAGATCACCTACTTTTTTTATGGAGTCTAAGCTGTACTGCTTGCTTCAGGACAGGCCAATAAATTGAGAAATGACTTGTTGAGGCAAAGAATAGTGACTTTATGTGGAAAGCTAGCTGACCCATAAGATGGTAGACTAGTGTCTCAAAGAACCACCTTGCCTGAGTTAGAAATCAGGCTTCTTTTATACTAAGAGGCATTTCCTCTTAGTATAAAAGTTAAGCATTTCCCGGTTCCTATCAGCCTCTGGAGGGGATGTGTTCATTTCTTCCTTCCTGCAGCCATGCACAGATGGGCCTCATCAGGATGTTTCCTGTGAGTTAAACAAAGGTTTTTTAGCTTAATGCTCACTAACTGGGAGACCCAGTTCCCTGAGACAGGCCATTACGTAATTTAAACTTAGAGGCAACATGATTTTAGTGATTATCTTGTAACAGAATCCAAATCTATCTTCCCTGTTATACTTCCCCTCTCTCAATAATCCATTCCACAATCCTGTGGGAAAAAGGACAAAAATCACTGACTACTTCCTGCTGAGCTGGGGCAACAAATATCCCTTAGAATCTTTCCTTCTTTATTTATTTGAACCTGATGAAACCCCTTAGCATTTTGTTTTTTAAATTTCTAATTGATCTTGGGGTTTGGGTTCCAGTTTCTGATACATATACTAAATTCCCCTTCTATTTATTGGGCCAAAATTAAATAGGTTGACCCTTCTCCACCTCAATTAGCACCTCAATACTTTTTTTCAAAAGAGCGACCTTAAGTCGTCTACCTGTTCACAAGCCCATTATTCCCCAGGCCTCTCAGAAGTTGGGCCAATTTCTGAGGACAGCGGGTGCTGCTTTAATCCATGGCTTCACCCCTGCTAACTTGACAGATGAATTCATGCTAACTTGACAGATAAGTAATATCATGTGTGGTCTTGTCACTCTTGCAGTCAGCTGTGGCTCAGGCCCTTGTTCTCTGCAGGTCTTAAGGAGAACTCAGCTCTAGGTCAGAAAGGGTGCAAGCCTACCTCAGGTGGATAGGCAGACCTGCTGGAAGCAAACTCATGAACAGAGGTGCCCAAAATTTTAATGACATTACCATCTGCTAAATCTTTTAGAGCATTTATAGATTCTCTTGCCTGGACAGACATCTGGAATTGCCTACAATACAATACAATTCCAGGGGCTTCACTCAAGCTCTGGAAGCCACTCTGACCTGTAGCAGGGCAACTGGAGAGGACTTATCCCAAGTTAAATTAGTCTTTTGACATACTTTAGCAGTGATTCAATTTCTCTGTTTTTCCTGTGGATTGTGAGCTCCAGGATAAATAATTTCAATGCTTCATCCTAACTGGATAATTTTGTTAAGGAGGGCTTTAACCACTTCAGAAACTTTCTCTCTGGTGGCACATGCTTCCACCTGGCCTGACTCTGTGTTTCTGGGTCTTGCCATTCAAAAGCAATCAGCTGCTGTGATCCTTATGCAATATGAATGCAGAAAAGAGCAACTTTCAAGTCCCAAACTGAGCCCCAGCTGTATTCTCCTGGAATAGCTGTGAGCAGAATCTATGGATTAGATGCCACAGGATACAAGTCTTGGATTATTTCATTAACAGCCCTCAAGTCTTGGACAAAGCTATACTCTGCTGAGTTTGGCTTTGTTACCAGGAGAAGAGAATAGGGGTGTTTATATAGGGACCTGCAGAGTTTAATCAATCTTGTTTTCAAAAACATTGAGAATAGGCTCAATTCTCTTTGGCCACTCTTTTGTCAGAGTATATGGTGTGCAGTTAGGTGTCCCAGCATCCCCTTTTAAATAGGATTTGTATTGGCCATGCCTTTTTGGCCTTCCCTGAGGTGCCGTTAGCACATACTTCTGGTCTTATCTTTTTGCAGACCTCGGGGAAAGAGCTCTGTCTCCTTTTCTGGGGTTTCCATGGGTGCCATCTGTAGGCTTAAAGCATGTTCTGGTGGGACTCTGATGTCAAGCTCTTTTGGTGAAAAGATTAATTCAGCATTTAATGTACAGAGGAGAGCTTGGCCCCAAAGAGGGATTGAACATCCTGGCATATGTAAGAAACTGTGTTTCTGGGTGAGGTCTAGCCAAAAGTCAATCAGCTTATTCTCCAATGTCAATCTTACTTGGGGCTCCTGCGGAGAAATTGGAATTGGGCTCCTCAAGTCCAAGGGAGCCCCTGGGCCTCTTCATTCATCACAGTGTTTCTCTCTTTCTACTATGAGATGCTCTTGTCTTTTATTGTTTTTCTCATGTGTTAGCCTGGGCAATCTGTTTCCCAGTGTTCTTCCTTTCTACAGCAAGTGCACTTGTTCCTTCCCAGTGGTGGCTTACCTCTCTTTGGGTTATTGGCCTTCCAGGAATCCAATGATGCTGCCAGAAAAGTGGACTTTCCTTTTGCATCTTCTTTCTTCTGTCCCCTGTTGAATGCTTTAAAGGCAACATCTACTAACGGAGAAGCATTTATTTCAAATGCACCATCAAAATTTTGGAAATTTCTCCTGATAGCTGAGGTGTTTTGGACCCCCTGAAAGGTCAAATTTACCATTCTAGTATTTTCAGGGCATCGGGGTCTCCATTAGTCTAATGTCTGTAGGTCTGAGAAATCCCATACAAAAATTCAGAGGGTTCTTCCTTGGGTCTTTTGCTGAGTTTCTTGAGTTTTGTTCAAACTCTTCCGCTTTGAAAGGGTTCCCCCTTTCAAAGCCCTGCCAAGATGCACTACAGTAATGCTCTAACAAGCGCCTTCCTCCCTTACTAGAGTCCCAAGTTGGGTTTCAGTTGTGAGTCCTGCCAAATGGGTTTCAGGTATAGAGGATCTTCTCTGTAAGGAGGGTTGCCATATTTCTAATTAAATGAATTTGAGAAATGTAGCAGCTGGTCCTTTGCATTTAACCTCCATATGAGATAAGAACCTAAGGGAAATTGCCCTGCCCTGGAAGGGACTCTTGGTTCAAATTGAGTGCCCTGTTGAGCTGTAGATGGCAATACTAGACCAGATCCATGTGCCCCTGAAACTAACAAAGAATTTTCTAATTGATCCCTTTAAAGAGGGTGGAATCTTGTGCCTCAGTGTTGTTAAGGGACCATTGACTGAAACTGCCCCCCTTGGCCAGGCACGATAATAGCCGCTTGCATGAGTTTTCTCACAACAGGAGCCCCTGATTAGGAACAAGGTGCCGCCCTGAAGACTTACTGGGAGGGTTTGGGAAGAGCCAATAGGAGGGAGGAGACAACCAGGATTCTTGGCACTGGAATCCATCTTGGTTGAGAGGTGCATGTGCCATCAAGAAGCACCCTGGGCCAGAGCAAGGAGGGGCAGAGCAAGATGATTGGCAGAGACAACCCAGAAACTAACCCCATTCCCATAGACCCTGAGACTGTGAGCCATGTGGCAGAGCCATTCCCCTGCATTCCCTGATCCTGCTGCTCTCTCTCGGGTGTCCCTTCCCAATAAAGTCTTTGTTTTGTCAGTATGTGTGTCTCCTTGGACATTCATTTCTGAGTGTTAGATAAGACCCCATGCTCAGACTCTGAAAGGGGTTCATTTTCCTGCAATGGTGCAGGGAATTGGAGCTGGTTATGAAAGGGTGGTGGTGGGAGGGGTGGATATATTGGCATAGATATTGGCAGGATATTGGCTGGATAGGGGGGACAGCCAGCTCAGCTGGAGGAGCTAAAGTTTTAAAGCAACACATCTTCACTCTCATTCCCTTCCTTTTCTTATTTTCCCTGATGTAATAGCACAAATGCTTGTACATAAAGGATTTCATCATTCTTGTCTGCTTCTTCACAGAACAGCTTCAGAACCATTCAAAAGCCACTGCAAAATCAAACATCGGTTGACCACTTCTAACCATTAAAAGGATGTCTTTTTGCCTTAGCATCAATCACAAGGCTGAATTCCCCATATTCCCCAATGGGGCTTTTGGTGACTTTAGGAGCCAGCTGAAACCTTACTCTTCCCCCTGGAACTATCCCACTCTCAGACAAGAACTGACAGTTTTCATACTTCTGTTCCTTTCCTCCATTTTACAACAGTACAAGTTTTAAATAACACAAAACTGACTTTGTTGTAAGTGGAGAAATGGTACCAAACAAAATGAAAAATAAAAACAAAACAAGGAGTTCCTGTTATGGTGCAGCAGAAATGAATCTGACTAAAGTCTATGAGGATGAAGGTTCGATCCCCAGCCTCGCTCAGTAGGCTAAGGATCTGGCGTTGCCATGAGCTCACCTGCCATGAGCCAGGTCGCAGACGTGGCTCAGATCTGGTATTGCTGTGGCTGTGGGTAGGCTGGCAACTGTGGCTCCGATTTGACCCCTGGCCTGGGAACAACATATGCCACAGGTTCAGCCTCCCTCAACCCTCCCCCCTCAAACAAAAACAAAAACAAAAAAACAAACCACCAAAAAGCAAAACCAAAGGAAAACCCTAAATAAACCCTCAAGTTTTTATATATACCAATGACACAGGAGACAACAAAATGATGTAAGTAACACAGAAGGTGTGGGTGTACATGATACACAGCCTCCCAGGATAACCCTCCTTGGGGAGATCCTAAAATGTACTGTGGTCACATACTGTTACAGGAAAATATCATCTTCCTCTCAGTTATGGGTTCATAGCTGCAATCAGATCATTTATCCAAAATGCACTTCAGGAGATTTTCTTCAGGGGTAGTTGAAATAGCCCCCCCCCCTTTTTGGGTGCTTTTTAGGGCTGCACTTGCAGCACATGGAAGTTCCCAGGCCAGGGGTAGAATTAGAGCTGCAGCTGCCGACCAACACCACAGACACAGCAATGCAGGATTCAGACTGCATCTGTGACCTACACCACAGCTCATGTCAACGCCAGATCCTTAACCCACTCAATGAGGCCAGGGATGGAACCCACAACCTCATGGCTCCTAGTCGGATTCTGTTTCTGCTGCACTCCCATGGGAACTCCCGAAATAATCCCCACTTTTGAAAGACAGAAATACAAGACAAACCAAACCCAAAGGGTGCACATAAATGCTAGCAACCAAAGAAACAAAAGAAATGGTTCACAGATCAGGTAAAAGTCCAGCAACTATCTCTCCTCGCAAACAGGGTACCCTGCTCAAATTAGAAACAAATTGGCTTATTCCAGAGAAAAGAACCCCAAAGGAAGAGGAAACAAAATTTCTGGCTGTACACACTGGAGGGACTTCCTCTATTATAAGGAGCCCACCAGCTCCCAGCTGTCTTTGTTCCCACTGCCAAGGGCTGGGGCAGCCAGGGATGCTTTGGGGTACTTTGAAGGGAAGATCACAGGACAAGTGGTTCTGGCAGCTACTAGGGCCTTATCCCCTTCTCCAGTCGGCTCGCTGGCCATGAGCAACATGGCTCCTGGCTGGCTTTTGCCAAAATTTGTGAGCAAGTCTGAGTTTGTACTGCTCACCCAGGACAGGACAGTAAATCAAGAGATGAACTGTTGGAGCATGGAAGTATGACTTTATGTGGAAATCCAGCAGACCCAGAAGATAGTGGGCTAGTGTCTCAAAGAACAACCTTGTCTGAGTGAGAATTCAGGCTTCTTTTATAAGGAAGAAGGGAAGGGAGAAAAGTCAAGCATTTCCTGGTTCCTGTCAGCCTCCAGAGGGGATGTGTTAATTTCTTCCTTCCTGCAGCCATTCACAGGTGGGCCTGGTCAGGATGTTTCCTGTGAGATAAATGAAAGTATTTTAGCTTAATGCTCACTACCTGGAAGGTAGGGTTCCCAGAGAGGGGCCATTATGTGCAATTTAAGTTTATAGGCAACAGTCCTTTCAGGATTAACTTGTAATAGAATACAGTTTCCTACTATACCTATAATTGAATAACCCAAGAGATATTTCTAGGTATATGTGTTAGTCCAGATCTTCCAAGAAGTAGATGACAAGATGGGATTTGAATAAAGGAAGTGCTATGAAAGATAACTGTGAAGGAGCCTGGAAAGCCTGGGTGATCCATCTGACTGCAATGCTAAGTCTGACCCCAAGTGAGGGAGAAACAGAAGCAAGTTTGGGCAAAGGCATCCTGACAGCTGTGTTGTTGAAGAAAGGTTATTCAGGACAAGTTGGGAATCCCTAAGTCAAAGTTGACTGTCAGAGGTGTCCTTTGTCTCCTGCCCCGCCTGATACTAGCTGGGAGCAGCCTCAGGGAAGTGGGAATCCAGGGCACAAATTCAGAGATGGGATTCAGTAGGCAGCTGCTGGAGCCCCTGGTCTATTAAGCTCCTTGTTGATGGAGCATTTCCAGAACAATCTGAAACTGACAACACCTCTGACTTGAATTTAGCCAGAACTCAGTTTTGAAGCTGGGAAGAATGAGATCAGAGTAACATTTGTGTTGGCTCACTACACACCAGCGTGGATTTGCAATGGTAACATTTTGAGACTGGAGGAGGGTGATCAGTGGGGACAGTGGCCTGGTTTCAGGCAGTCACAATAGGAGCGGAGTAAGGAGTATGAAAAGAAAGGGCGAAAAGAGCTAAAATCTTCAGCCCTCATTGGCAGAGGGAGGGTGAAGGATGTGGAGGACAGGAATGCCATCCTGACTCTCTGCACTAACAGTGGGCAAAGCAGCGACACGCCCCCCGGGATGGGGTGCGGGTCGGGCACCAGACGGCGCTCTGGGTGGTACTCTGGTACCTTCTCGCCGGGGACCAGTGAGTCTGAAAGGCCGCAGGCCAGCAGGAGGAGACTGCTGACGTCCGAGCAGAGCAGGCGGATCCGAGAGCGCAGGCCGGATTCCAGCGCTGCCTGCAAGTGCCCCGCCCCGAATGCTGTTCTCGCCTCCTCTGTCCGCGCCGCGCTGGGGCAGGGGAGCGAGAGGCTGGGGAGCTGACAGCGCAGGCAGAGGTGGGCGCCCAGGCGTCTGATCCGGGGTGCCCCGGGGTCCGATCCTGGGTACCCCGCCCTCCGGCCTCCGGCCCAGGAGAGACACGATGGCGCGCCAGCCCGGATCCGGGCTTCACCGGGGGACAGGTCCCCGTGCCCCAGCCTGGGGACGCTGGGACTTCCGCTCCCAGACCGTGACAGGATTGAGGGGAACCTGGGAGAGAGCGGCTCCTTCTTCCTCGCTGGGCGTCATTCTAGGTATTTTGGGGGCTAGGAAGGTGACGTTATAATTTATTGCACTTTGAGTGGCTTGGGGGAGGGCAGGGGCTTGTCAAGGTTAGTTTGGTTTGTCCCTCGCTGTCGGCACCTTAATCTCTCTTTTGACTGATGGCTTGTTTCCTCCATTCTTCATTTTCTTTCTGTACCTTGTAGCAGTTGCAGGAGCTCTGGCGGTTATGTTCGGATGCTGTTCCTGAACTAAATTCTGGGATTTGTGTTTCTCTCTCTCTCTCTCTCTCTCTTTTTTTTTTTTTTTGTCTTTTTGACATTTCTAGGGCCGATCCCACGGCATATGGAGGTTCCCAGGCTAGGGGTCGAATTGGAGCTGTAGCCGCCGGCCTACGACAGAGCCACAGCAACGTGGGATCCGAGCCGCGTCTGCAACCCACACCACAGCTCATGGCAACGCCGGATCGTTAACCCACTAAGCAAGGGCAGGGACCGAACCCGCAACCTCATGGTTCCTAGTCGGATTCGTTAACCACTGCGCCACGACGGGAACTCCTCTCTTGAATATTCCATAGTGCACCAGGAGTGTGGTAGGCACACGGTCGATTTTCAATGTAGCCTAGATAATCTATCATGTTTTTATGCAGAGCAAGAAGTATCCTCTTCTCTTTCCTCTTGTGACCTGATCAGAGCCCTACCATCCTCCCCACCCCAAGGGCAGGCCCTCAGCCCTTCTCTTGGATCCTGCACCCTCATCCTAACAGCAACTCCAGTTTCTCCCATTACAGTCTAGCAATCCCTTCTCCCAAGAAATTCCTAAGGCATTTCCTCAGCATCACTTGGATAAATGTCAAGCTTTGAAATCAAAACTACAACGAGGTACTACCTCACACTGGTCAGAACGGCCATCATAAAGAAGTCTACAAATAACAAGTGCTGGAGATGATGTGGAGAAAAGGAAACCCTCCTACATTGTTGGTGGGAATATAAATTGGTACAACCGCTGTGGAAAACAGTATGGAAGTTCTTCAGAAAACGAAATTCAGAACTACCGTATGATCCAGCAATCCCACTCCTGGGCATATTTATCTAGCCAAAACTATAATTCAAAAAGATACATGCACTCCCATATTCATAGCAGTACTATTCACAGTAGCCAAGACATGGAAACAACCTGAATGTCCATCGACAGATGAACAGATTAAGAAGATGAGGTACACTACTCAGGCATAGAAAAATGAAATAATAGCATTTGCAGCAACATAGATGCAACTAGAGATTCTCATACTACAAAGTGATGTTAGTCAGAGAGAAAAAGACAAATACTATATTGCTTGTATGTGGAATCTAAAATATGGCACAAATGAATCTATCTACAAAACAGAAACAGACTCATAGATATAGGGAACAGACTTGTGTTTGCCAAAGGGGTGGGGGAGGGAATGGGATGGACTGGGAGTTTGGGGTTATGCAAACTATTACATCTAGAATGGATAAGAAATGAGGTCCTACTGTATAGCACAGGGAACTATGTCCAATCTCTTGGGATAGAACATGATGGAAGATAATACAGGAAAAGGAATTTGTATATGTATATATATGTATGACTGGGTCAATTTGCTATATAGCAAAAATTGGCACAACATTGTAAATCAACTATACTTCAAGAAAAAAAAAAAAGGAGAAAAAAAGTGTCAAGGCCGGGGCACCTGGCCCCAGCCCGCCTTTCAGACTCTGCATGTCCATCCTTTGTGACCCACCCAGCGTACTGTAATGGAAATATACTATTTTTAAAAAAACATACTGTGCAAAATAACATCAAACATCTAGTTGGTATTTAAATTTCCAAATGTCTTTTGCTACATTTTAAGGATCCAAATAAGCTCCAAATAATTTATTAAAATTTCTTACATAATCCGTAAATTCCTGGACTTCATCTCAGCCTCTGTACCATTTTCTGTTGTTACTGGAGAAAATTATTATTTTTTAAGGACCTTCTCCTAGATAGTGAAATGGACTCACATGTGATGTTCAGATTAAGAATTGTAGAATTCCTCTGCATTTTGGCTTGGAATCAGGATGTGAAAAAGAGAATACAGAGACAACTCTCATTCAGGGGGGTCCTTGATGTGCTGAAAAAACATGCATATATACACACAGTAGATCTGCTGAGGAGCTACGTTGAAATCTTTACATGGCAGGGATATATCCATGACCCTTCAGGCCATTGTATTATTTGCCTGCTTTCCCTTCTTAAGTCAGTAATTTTCCTTCTCTTCAATTTATACTTTTCCCTCATCTCATTTCATATTTTCTCTCTCATCCTAACACTGGCCTTTCATGCTTTATAGTTTTCTTTATAATTTTCTACCAATACTCTAATGCCAAAGACTGGCTGACTACTCATTAATGATGCTGTAGAAGAAGTTTGGGTTTAGGTAGTAGGTGGGCCCAGAGTCGACCTCTTTGGTCCTTCAGCTCTAGACTGCAAGTAAATCAAGAAACAAACCTGATGCTAGGAAAGAAGTTGAAACAAAAAAGAGAAACCAGTCAGACCGCTCTTGGTGAAGAGGCAAAATGGTGGCTTAAAAAATTCGTGGGCATTGATCCTGTCCCACTACAGATCTAAACCTGGAAGCTGTTTGGGTAGATGTACACACTGCACCTACATGGCACTGACCAACAGAAGCGCTATCTCAGACTAATAGCCCAATTCAGCCAAAAGTCCACGTTAGGCTATCTCAGTATTTCATTGTGTGTGTGTTCAACATGCATACAAAATAAACATTCTCAGTGCCAACTTCTAACCTCTATGGTTTTAATACAAAAACTGTGGATTTAAGTGGGTCTTAGGAATTTCAATTATTCTTAAGAAATGATATCCTTTTCCTACTGAAGGAAGCTTTTCTCTAGCAGTCCTAAGATTTCTCTTTCAGGCTATTTTTATCATGTATATCAAGTGAAATTTTTATCTGGGCTCACAAATGTAAGACACCTTTTAAGTGAACCTAGAAAGTTGGGTGCTTGAATTAGGGGGAATAGATTGGGCTATTTGTCATTTATTTTAAGAAGAGTAATTGTAGCTGGGAAGAAAGCTAATGATTTGGCAATGCTTCTAGTTAATGTTCAATCCAATACCAAAAAAATTTAGTAAGTTACTGAGTTCAGCAGCAGTAATTAGAAAACATCTATTATTTCATACGTAAATGTTGCTGAAGGAATTTGCACACCAAAGGTGAATAAACACATATTCTTCTTTTTGCCTGAGAGGCTACATAGAGAAGCATCTCGGGAGACTGCTCACCATGGAGATTCCTGCAGATGGTGTCCCGATGGTTCTGTAGCTCTGAGCTCCCCCAGGAACTCCACTGACTGAGATAAGGCAACAGTTCTGCTTAGAGTCTTCAAGTCATAAAAGAGCTGTACTGAATTCTCTCTTTTCTTTCATCCTTAAAAAAAATAGCTACCTTCCTTCAGAGGAGAACTGTGCACAACATTTAAAATAATATTTTGGGGAGTGGTCTGGTGGCCTCTTTATTAAGGATCCAGCATTGTCGCTGCAGTGGCTCAGGTTGCTGCTGTGGCTTGGGTGGACCCCTGGCCTGGGAACTTCTTCATGCCAAGAGTGCGGCCAAAAAAAGCCCCCAAAACAAACCTAGCTTGAATACTGATGGGCAATTAGGGGCTCAAAACAATTTTGGAGAAAAATCAAATCACTTAGCAACCTTTGATGACAAAATGTAATTTCTGAAAAATATTTACTTTTTAGCTTCGTCTCAGGGAAAACGAAGCAAGACTATGAGGGTAATGGAACATGATCTTAGCCTGTTCTTTGTCAACTTTCTTTCATCTGTAATTTCCCTATATAGTTGGAAAAGAAGTCAAATTTTTCAGGAAAAAGAGAATATTCAGCATTCCATATACTTAAGGTAGTTTATTCTAGCACACGTAAATCTGTCAGCTTTTTGTTGGTGTATACTTTCCTTATCCTTTGGGGGAAGTAAACCAGAGTTAACTCTTGCTATTTCACACAGACTGCGTGTGTTACGTCAGTGAGAACCAAGGCAGAGGATGTGGTCAGTTTTTTTGCCTCCCCAAATCTGGATTTTACCCCACGTTTTCATTATTTGTTTGCAGTTTTGTGAATTCTTGGGATATCAGAGAACTGTAGTAAAATATGATGATAAAATTACATATCAATGCTGAATATCGGTATATATAGTTTTAGAGTTCTTTTTACTACTGGATCGATTTTGACCCTACTAGGGGTGAAAGGCCTCCTAGTATTCCAGAGGTGATTGATTCATTGCCCCATAAGGCATATTTCACTTTTAAAAAATAATATCCTCATAAAAGTTTTTTTTTTTTTCCTAGACAATAAATTTCATCTGACATGTACAAGGAGTTCCCTGCTAGCTCAGTGGGTTAAGGATCCAGCATGGTTACTGCTGTGGTGTGGGTTCAATCTGTGGCCCAGGAACTTCTACATGCTGTAGACGAGGCTAAAAAAAACCAAACCAAACAAACAAATTACAAAAGAAGAAAATGATCCTTTGTGGAAAAAAAGATTTTGGCTGTAATGAATAATAAAAACTATAATAGAAATGCACAAGAAATATTATGGAGCTGGATTATTCTTGGAGTTCCCGTCATGGCTCAGTGGTTAATGAATCCGACTAGGAACATTGAGGTTGCGAGTTTGATCTCTGGCCTCACTCAGTCGGTTAAAGATCTGGTGGTGCCCTGAGCTGTGGTGTTGGTTGCAGACGCAGCTTGGATCCCGTGTTGCTATGGCTGTGGTGAAGGCTGGCAGCTATAGCTCCAATTAGACCCCTAGCCTGGGAATCTCCACATGCCTCGGGTACGGCCCTAGAAAATACAAAAAGACCAAAAAAAAAAAAAAAAAAAATTACATCCTTAATCTGAAGTTTTGACATCTTATTTCACAAACAACAGAAAATTCACTGACCCTGCTATGGAGTGTGTGTGTTTATGTATTTGATATTCTTGTTTCATGGAAGAGGTCTATTTTCTCTTATTTTTACACAGATAAACTCAAAATGGTTGGATAAAAGACAAGTCTGTCTCTCAGAGATGATAGCCGGACATGGGAAACAAGGAGCATCATTTGCATATGTTATGTGCATAGTGCCCTTTATTGTTTTAAGCATTTTATTTATTTTTAAGCTTCCTATTGGGATGGTTCTAGATGGTCATACAGGAAAACAAAGGATGACTCTCATAAAGCACTGGTTATTAAAGACAAGGTAGAGGGGATTTATGATATAAATCTTCTTTATAAATTTTGTGTAATCTGATTCCTGATTTAAACATACTCTTTCCAAAATATATGTTGAACTAAGATATTGTGTATGAAACAAAGGAAGTTAGGAAAGGTCTTTTCAGACTATCTAGAAGATTCACTAGTTATTAATTCCATGTTATTCCTTTATAAAAATTTAAAGGCCAGGGAGCTGAAAGTAGTGATAATTACATCCTATTTAAAAAGAGGAGGCAGGAGTTCCCATCGTGGCTCAGCGGATACTAATTTGACTAGTATCCCATGAAGGCGCAGGTTTGATCCCTGGCCTCGCTCAGTGGGTTAAGGATTTGACATTGCCATGAACTGTGGTGTAGGTCAAAGAAGCGGCTCTGATCTGGTGTTACCGTGGCTGTGGCGTAGTCAGGCAGCTATAGCTCCGGTTAAAACCCTAGCCTGGGAACCTCCATATGCCTTGGGTGTGGCCTTAAAAGACACACACACACAAAGGAAGTTACTTTGTGGCTCAGGGGATTAAGGATCCACTGTTGCTGCACCTGTACTACAGGCTGCAACTGCAGCACGGATTCGATCCCTTGCCTTGCCTGGGATGCAGCCAAAAAAAAAAAAAGAAAAAAAAGAGGCAGATTCATTTTCTTTATAGTGTTAGTAGTAATGGATATGTGGCAAAGGAGTAATCCCTTTTTGACTGTTTATATATTTATGTTATCTAGATTATTTATATATTTACACACAAATGTTTATATAGTTTCTCAGATAATAATGTAAATCCATGAGTTTAAAAGCATCAGGACCACTTGAGAATAAAAAGAGGTCTAAAAATAATTTCTGGCCTAGGGATGTAACTGATTACAGGCATCTAGTAAGTGGAATGGTTTAATGAATTCTACAAATGTAAGAAGATATCCAAAGTTCATTTTAAACCTTGATAATAAAAATAATTATTTTTGACAATTTCATGCTGAGTCACTTCTGGTTTTTTTTATGGAAAGGAAAAATTGTAAGAAATAATTAGGTAACGCGATATTTACTCTGACATTTGTCCCAGATTATTATAGGCTTGGCTAGATAGGGGGATATATTTTGGACAGGTTATGAGAAAAGCATTATGATACAAGTAACAAAATATACATTAATATCACTATTATTAAGACTTGATAAACAGTTTTTGAAATCCTAACCCCCCTTTTTTTTCCAAACAAATCATGAAATCCTCACCAACCATGATAATTCATCTTCACAGAGGCAAAAATTAAAAGATGTCTGGCCTTACTTGCAATATGGCAGACTTGTTAAGGGTACTTATGTGCAAGATTTTGGGCTGTTTATCTGGACTATATATGACTTCAGAGAAAGCATTCATGGAAAATAGTACTTTGTATGTGAGACAAGGTAGGAAGGGGAGAAGGGTGTTCAGAATTTTAAAGAAAAAATCCTCAACAAAACTTTCTCATATTTTTAATTAATTTTAAGTACTTTAATTTTAGCTTTTGTCCTTTCTTCATAAATAATGTTGGGAGTTCCTGCTGCGGTGCAGTGGGTTAAGAATGCAACTGCAGTGGTTTGGATTGCTGTAGAGGCATGGGTTCAATCCCTGGCCAGCATAGTGGGTTAAAGGATCCAGTGTTGCCACAGCTGTGGCGTGGGTCACAGCTGCAGCTCAGACTCAATCCCTGGCCCAGGAACTTCCACATGCCACAGATACTGCCCTTAAAAAAAAGATGTTTGTAAGTATAGCATCACAACTACATTACATTCCACATTACTGATCATGATTTAAAAAATTCTCTATACAGACTTTACACGTTTCTTTCTAGCCTTAATAATTCTGTTAACTAGCAGACTGTAAATTGCAAACTAAGCATGGTAGGGACTGCCTCCAAATATACTCCTGGGGGTGATGTGACAGCCCCATCATGCCTGCTGTCTCTCAAGTTCATTATTCTCTCAACTTCCCTATTCCGTTTCTGAACACAAGGAGACACAGTGGTTGGGTGGCGTTAGGGACACACTGCTGGGATTTCTGCTCCCAGTTGCTGTGGTGGAGTGCGGGCTAGAATCTCTCTGAACCCTAGAGCTGCAGGTATTCTCAGAGTTACTCAGTCCTGTGGTTATTTATTTTTTTCCTTTTTATGACCACACCTGCAGCATGTGAAGTTCTCAGGATAGGGGTTGAATCAGAGCTGCAGCTCACAGGCCTACACCACAGCTCATGGCAATGCTGGATCCTTGACCCACTGTGTGAGGCCAGGGATTCAACCCACATTCTCATGGATACTAGTTGGGTTCTTAACCCACCACGCTGCAATGGGAACTCTGGTTGTATGGTTACTGCAGAGTTATGTTTCCAGAGCCGTCACGAAATAATGTGAAAAATCATTAGTTAATATCAGACAATGAAATGTCTAATCATTTAGGTAAAACATTTCTCAAGTGTTGGATTTAATGTTACTGAGGTCATCAATTTTCTATTTCTTATTCAAGTGAAGTACTAAACCAGCTGAATATCTTAAATGAATGTAATGTTTCAGAGCAGTAACGCTGGGGATACTGTGACTTAAAAACATTCCTACGGGATAAAACAGATGCAGTCACTCCTCAAATATATGCTGACCTCTGTGGTTTGCAAATGAAACTTTCAAAGGTTTCAGCTGCATATTCATTTTGGATTCTTTCCAGAACACATCAGTCTGTATCACTGCATCTTTATCACTTCAGGAATAGGTACAAGGAAGAAGAAATCTGTGCTTACCTTGCAGGTGTTGAGCTAGTGAAACATTTAATATATTGAAATAATTTTGTACTTTATTTGAGTGACATTCACTTTTAATTATACCTCACCCTCTACTTCAATATCGAATGTAGTACTTTTGACTTTTCATAATTTAGTTTAGCGTAAACTAAGAAAAAATTTCTTTTGATGCTATTTACTTCCTTGGGCTAGATTTGATTTATTTGACTCATTACACTATCCTTTACAAATGGAATTACAATGCATATAACAGATTTAGTAAAAAAAGCATAAAAACTATTTTTTGTGTGAGGTATGAATTCATTATTGCTACCAAGTACAAGGATGATCTTCTGGAATCGGCTTTGAAAGTAAAATTAATAGAAATGGAAACACTCAATTTAAGCATCCACTGATTAGAAGTTGTAAGTTTACTGAATTTATTAGATGGAGTTGTATAGGGGTTGTTTCGGTCAGTTTCAGAAGCAGCTTTCCTTGAGGGTGTCCTGGCCTACTGTGAGCAGTGTGGCAGGAGCGTGTAATCATTCTCAGTGGTGACAGGAGGACAAGGGCAAAGGGACTAGCTGACCCAGGAAGCTTAAAATGAACAGAGATTCTAAGCCATTTAAGAGACAAGTTGCTAAACAAAAGTACAGCACAGACAACACAGACTTCTTTTCCGAGACAGTAAAGCTTTGGGGAAATAAAAGCATGTCTTTTAAAAAGTGTGGAAACACAGCATGAACTCCACTTGGTAACCCACTCCTGAGAAGACCCTCTGCAGAAAAAAACTGAACAGGGTGGTCACTGATAAGGCATTATGTTTCCTTAATGTTGCTTATCTGGGAGAAGGTGGTTATGTACATAACAGTGTACTGGTGGAAAAAAAAAAAGGCCATAACACATTTCTCAGGAAAGTTGTTTTGAAATTCTGACTACAACCACTGTAAAACTGCATTATAAATTTAGTTAACTTAGAACTTTTAATAAAAACACATGTTTAAACTGAATTTATTTCCATTTCCATTGATTTAAAAAGAATAAATGACAGCCAGCTTTTCTTCCTCTCAGCCTTTTATTAGCCAGATACTAGGAAAAGAAACATTTAACACATAGCCCTACTCTTGAGGAGTTCATAGAGAAAAATAAAAAAATAATTAGGATGTAATTAATGTGATTGGTATAACTTGATTTATGTTTGAAGTACTGGAACTGGAAGTGTTTACCCATTTTTGACTCTTTTGCCCAAAATTGTTTGTTGAAAGGAAGGAACATAAGATAGAATTTCTGTATTTAAAAAAATGGACACACACAGATCCCCCATCCCCAACTGCCACTAGATGGTAAGGAACATATTTGGAGATTTTTTAAAAATTCAAGGATTACTAATTTGCTTCAGGATCACTTAGGTTAGTACTTTCCCATGCCACCTGGGCTTTTAATCTCTTAGAGTGGAAACTAATTTTAGTTTTTGGTGCACTAATATTATCTCATTAATTAAGCGGAGCCTAAGAAACCCTGATAAATCTTAAATTCTGTGTAGCAAACAATATATGTTTGTGATTAGTCTTTTCGTTTTTTCATTGCTATAACCATTTAAGTCCAAAACCATATTTGTTCATTTTAAGGTGGGGCTGCTGATCACCCACAAGGGACAATGGCTTCCTGGGAGTAACTGTTGGTTGGGATGTTGAAGCGAAGCTCCAGAAGAGTGGCTGAAACAGAAACATCCTCTAGCTTAACAGCATATAAAAGGATATTACTCTTTTAATAAAACAGTACCAATAAGCCCTCTTGAAAAGTGTCCTGAGACACCTGTTGCTTCATCCTGAGAGCAGTGTTTGATTTGGATTAGCCACTGTGAATTCTAGTCTTTTAACAGAACTGAACATATTAAAGTGATTAAGGCCACATTAAATTATGAGTAGAAGCTATGGCCAAATATAATATGAATAAAATAATGTTTGTTATTTTGATTAAACTAATTTGTATAGATTTCTTCTGTAATGTGGACAATAATATGCTACCTCACACCTTTGATCTCATACTTCATGCTTTTAATTTTTTAGGCCAAAGAGAAAAAGTTCCTATCAAATTCTCATCAATAAGGCTAACAGAAGTTCCTGTGGTGGCTTAGCAGTAACAAACCCGACTAGTATCCATGAAGATGCTGGTTTAATCCTTATCAGTGGGTTAAGGATCTGGCATTGCCGTGAGGTGTGGTGCAGGTCTGCAGCTATAGCTCCGATTTGACCCCTAGCCTGGGAACTTGCATATGCCATGGGTTTGGCCCTAAAAAGACAAGCAACAACAACAACAAAACAAGGTTAACAGAATTGGGATATTCTTAACCTACATTTCCAAGGAGGTCATAATAATAATAATGGAATATGAGGTACAGAATCTTAAAATTATTTTTCCAGGTCTTATTTATTTACATTGAACTCAATTTAACTGCCAAATAAGAATACCGATAAAAGATAAATTGCTACCACAAAACATGTAATCTTTAGCATGCAGCTGAATGCAATCCTAATATTCAGAAATCTTGTCTTGGAGTTCCCGTCGTGGCGCAGTGGTTAACGAATCCGACTAGGAACCATGAGGTTGTGGGTTCAGTCCCTGCCCTTGCTCAGTGGGTTAACGATCCAGCGTTGCCTTGAGCTGTGGTGTAGGTTGCAGACGCGGCTTGGATCCCGCGTTGCTGTGGCTCTGGCCTGGGCCAGTGGCTACATTAAATTCTGTGTAGCAAACAATATATGTTTGGACCGATTGGACCCTTAGCCTGGGAACCTCCATATGCCGCGGGAGCGGCCCAAGAAATAGCAAAAAGACAAAAAAAAAAAAAAAAAAAAAAAAATATATATATATATATATATATATATATATCTTAAAAAAAAAAAAGAAATCTTGTCTTAATAGTATTTCCTTCTAAAAAGGAGGTTGGGATACAGTGGGTCTGTTGGACCCACTAGCCGATTGGACCCCTAGCCTGGGAACCTCCATATGCCGCGGGAGCGGCCCAAGAAATAGCAAAAAGACAAAAAAATAAAAATAAAAATAAATAAATAAATAAATAAATATATGTTAAAAAAAAAAAAAAGAAATCTTGTCTTAATAGTATTTCCTTCTAAAAAGGAGGTTGGGATACAGTGGGTCTGTTTCAAACATCCTAATAAGAAAACAATTTTCTTTTAGAAAACAGCAATTATAAATTATTGCTTTCTTAAAAGATTTTTTTAAAAAGGGGGTTTCAGAAGAAAGAAATCCTGTCAGGATGAAGTTTGAGATAAGTTTATTCTAGCAGGCTTTGTGGCACACAGGTCCTCTAAGTCACTCATTGTGAGACGCCAGTCTATGCCATGTGTCAGCAATTAACTTGCAAATTAACTGACAACTAAATTTGATACCCTTAAAGTACATAGGATGTAGTAAACCAACCCAATCCTTAAAAGATTTTTTTCTTTCAGATGCTTTACAGAATTGTAGGACTGTCCACTTTACAGGATTTTTTTTGAAGCAACATCTTTAAAAATGCCTGTAAATTCTAAAAAGTATTGCTAACTTAAAATAAAATTTGTTACGTATTTCATGCTAAGTTGATAATGTTCTTTACCAAATATGATAGAACCAAAAATATAATGAAGCCGTGGCTAAGAAAAACCTACCCACATGATTAAATTTTATTGAGCATAAACAGTTTCTTTCTTGATGTACAGACTCGATTATACTTTTCTACACAATTGGATAAATAAAAGTGAAGATATAATTTATTTAACTTTTTTGGATATAAAAGTTCAACATATCTTAGACTAGTTTTCTGATAAGTTTGTTTTCAATATGACCACTTAAAAATTCATCTTAATGGAAGATTTGGAAAAAGCCACATTTTATTCATGTTGACAATAATCAACGAATGCAGTTGATATAGTAATTACTATATTCAGAGTGAATGACATGTGCTAGGTATTATTCTCGAGGTATTATATTTACCAACTTGAATCCTTATAGTAACACTGCAAGGTAGTAAATTATTAGCCTTATTTCATCGGTGAGGAAAGAGAAGCTTAAAGAAATTAAAGTGCCTTACCAAACTTCTATAATTGGTACCTTTGTTCAGCAGATATTGGAAAGCTGCTCTGTTTGTCACTATGCTGGGGCTGAGAACGCCCTGTGAATAAGAAGCATGAGATCTCCATTCTAAAGGAGTAAAGTAGAAAAGTCAAGATCTCAAAATAGTGGTTTCAGATTCTAAAACTTTTCTTCTTGGCTTCCTCACTCCCTCCCACCAAGGCTATTACAGAAGAGATGGATAAAATTGTTTAGGGTCATTTAAAAAAGTGGTCAAGGATGGAAACTGCATACTAGAATATGTTAGGGGAAAGAAGCATTGGAATATGAGTATTGAGATATATCAAAGCAAAAACCCTAGGGCCTAGAGGTAGGGTGGGGAATAGAAATCTTGTACTGCACAATAGGATTGGTCTATGTAGAAGCACCTGCAGATGGTGTGTAGCACTCTTATGTACTTGTGGTTACATCTCACATAGTCTTAAGGATCAGTATTATCTGTGTACAGCCCTGCACTGCCCACCACAGTAGGCATTCGCCATTTATGGCCTGTTAGTCCCTGAAATGTGACCAATGCAACCAAGGAACTGAATTTTAAATATTAAAAATTTTTAATGAAAAAATGATACTCGATCCAGTTACCTGAACTTTCAAGCTGTCTGGAACAGCTTGGATGTGTGAATCTATTTTTATTCAACTATATTTTAGGAAACAAAATAGATCAAGTATTTCTGATGAAAATTTATCATCTGAATTGAGTTGTGCTATGATATAAAATATACAATGGATTTTGAAAATTTAGTATAAAAATTATTGATTACATGCTGAGATGATATTTTGGATATACTGGTTAAATAAATTATTAAATTTAGTTTCAAATGTTTATTTTTTAAAAATGTGTCTACCAGGAAATTTTGAATTTTATATGTGTGTGTGTGTGTGTGTGTGTATGGCTTGCATTATATTTGTATTGGAGAGTGCTGCTATAATCAGAGCCCTGGTGAAGAGAGTCTGGTCCATATATTGTCTTTTATTTCTGGCATCAAAATATTTTTCTTAGTATACCTCATTACACTTTCATCAAGAGTAGTATACTGCTCATCATTCTTTCTACGAGTGTTATGAATCATAGTAAAAACTGTGTCAATATTTCTTTGAGTAGTAGAAATATAAAATTATTTACATAAGCACTTATATGAATTGTCAGTGTATAGGTATAAACATATAACACATTTATTTCCAGAGTATTTCCCATAGTAAGTTTTTGAAAATAGAAAGTAAACATAAGTATTCTGTAGAACTATTCAAAGACTGACAGACTTGGGAGAGAAACAGTTCATATACTATACAATATACACATATCCAGGACAAAAGTAAACATTATAAACAGTATAAAAATAGACAAAAAGATATAAACACAATATAATTTGGTCAGAATTTCAGATTGTTTTTTTTTTCTTCTCTCTCCCCTTTACTTCAAAAGTTATAAATACTTTGGAAGCAGCATGTATTGTTGCACTTTTGATTTTTTGTTGTACAGTTAATGAACTTGAGAGTCTGGATGACTGGTGATCATCTACTTGGCCTTCCCATTCTTTCGTTTCCTCTTCTTTGATTAACAAAGGTTTTCCTAGAGTTTGGCCAATAAAGTTACAGACTTCTTGAGCTTTGCGCCATGCATTTTCTACAGCAACAAGACAAGCTTGCCGTCTTGGGAGTCAAATACAGAGATTATTAATATGACATTTAACAAACTGCAGCACTGAATAAATAGTTTTGTTTAATTAATTGATAATTGAGTTAACGATGTGCTTAACTTACCGAAGATTCTCAACGGAACCTGGAGTATGATAGAACTGGGGTTGGCTGATGACAACAGAGCTATCCAGCTTTTCAACAAGAAAGTTACAAATATTTTGCATTTGTCCAAATTCAGTAAATGTAATGCAGACCTGTAAATGAAACGACACTTGAAATTATTTTCATGATTGATGCATTATTTCAAATTTTTTCCTAAATGCAGGTTTTAAAAGTAAAGCCATGAGTTCCCTGGTGGCTCAGTGGGTTAAGGATCCAGTGTTGTCACTGCTGTAGCTCTGGTTATTGCTGTGGCATGTGCTTGATCTCTGGCACGTGAACTTTCACATGCTATGGGTACAGCAAAAAAAAAAAAAAAAAGCCAAATTATAATGAGATAATGAGGTCATGTTATAATAGATAACAGATAAGAAAAGCCTACTTGGTACTTAACAACTAAATTATTTTGTTATTAAATTTGTTTTTGCTTACAAATTTTGTAATTTATCCAATACTGACATGAATATTTTAAAATTCTTAAACCAGTCAGGGACTTTTTATGAAAGAGAATTGGAAGGTTTCTCTTTCATCTTTATTTGGCTAAATTCTAACCCTGATAAATGTTTCATGACTCTTTAGTCATCTATGCATTAGCTAGCTTCCTGATTAGCAGTAATTACTTCATATTTCACTGCTGTCACTGACATATGTTTCTTCTTCCAATAGTTATTTTCAGATCTATATGTGGAAGCTCATCTATTTCACTATGTCCTCTACCTTTAAATATGCGGCATGTTTATTAGGAATTTAGGTTGGATTTTGTTAAGTGTTTTTTTTCTTCGTCTATTGAGATAATCATATGGTATTTCCTTTTTACTTGTTTGTAAGATAAATTAGATTGACCAATTTTGGAACCAACCATTCTTTCTGGGAATGAACCCTACTTGGTCATTACACATTACCCTTTCTATATATCACTGGATTTGATTTGCTGAAATTTTGTTTAAAATTTATGCACATAAATTTATGATGGATACCTGTTCTGTAGTTTTCCTTGCTTGTAATGTTTTTCTCCCCCTAGTTTTTTTTATTTTGGGCCCTATAATGAATGAGTTGGGAAGTATTCCAGCCTTTTCATTTTCTAGAAAAGTTTGTATAGAATTGGTATTATTTCTCCCTTCCATGTATGCACTTTTTAACTTCCCCTTTGACTCATAGGTTATTGAGAAGTATGTTAGTTAAATTCCAAATATTTGAGGGATTTCCCTGAGATTTTCTGTTACTGTTTTCTAATTTATTTATAATGGTCACAAATCTTACTTTGTATAATTCAAATATTTTTAAATTTATCAAGAGTTGTTTAATTTAGAGCAAAAACCATGGTTTCGAAAGCTGACAACCAAAGACCTTCTTTCTCTCTCAGGACACATGGACTCCCATCTCTACCTTTTTGAAGAAGCTGATTTCATTACTTTTCTTTTCGCAGCAGTCCTCTCAATTCAAGAGCAAACAGATCAGGGAGATGGGACTAAGATGACAGAATAGAAGGACTGGAGCTCACTTTCTCTCATAAAAACAACAGAATTACTACCAAAAGCTAAAAAACCTTCAACCAAATGTACTGGAAACTTTCAAAAAGATATCCTACTCCAGAAGACAAAGAGGAGGCCACATCAAAACTGCAGGAGAGGCATTTATGCGATATAAGCAACCCCATACCCACTGGGTGGGCAGCCCACCAGACTGGAAAGTAACTGTATCAAAGAGACTCACCTACAGGAGTGAGAGTTCTGAGCCCCACGTCAGGTCCCCATGACTGAGGATTTGGGAATGGGAGAAAGAGCCTCCACAGCATCTGGCATTGAAGGCCAGTGGGGCTTGTGCGCAGGAGTTCCTTGGGACTGGGGGAAATGAAGACCTCATTCTTGAAAGGCGCACATAGGCTTTCATGTGCACTGGGTCCCGGGGCAAAGCAGAGTCTCCATAGGAATCCACGGACCTGACTGCACTTCCGAATCCTGGAGTTATCTCCTGGGAAAATAGGGGGGTACTGTGGCTCGTTGTTGGGGAAGGACACTGGAGGCAAAGGTCTCTGGAATATTTATCAGCGTGTTTGCCTCTAGTGCCCACCCACCTGTGCCGAGAAGCCCGAGGCCAAATAAGAATCCAGGTGGGATCACAGCACAACCTAACAGGCTGCCAAAAGACCCCCAGGCACACAGACACCTCTAATCTCCCCCAGAGACAATGCCCCACCCATCAGAGGGATAGGAATCAGCCCTACATAATAGTGGGCAAGCACCAGTCCTTCCCATCAGGAAGCCTACAGCAAACCCCTGTACCAACTTCACCCACAACGGGGGAAGACATCAAAAGTAAGAGAAGCTACAACTCTATGGTCTGCAAAAAGGAGACCACACCAAAAACCTATAAAAATGAAAAGGCAGTGAACTATAACTCAGATAAGGGAACAATAAAAAAAAAAACAAAAAAAAGAAAAACAGCTAAGTGATGTGGAGATTATCAGCCTCCAGGAAAAAGACAATAGACTGATGATATGAAGATGAGGCAAGACATTGGAAATAAACTGGAGGCAAAGATGGATAATTTACAGGAAACACTGAGCAAAGAAATATAAGACTTAAAACTTAAGCAAGCAGAGATGCAAAATATAATAACTGAAATAAAAAATTCATTAGAAGCAACCAACAGCAGAATACAGGAAGCAGAAGAATGAATAAGCAAGGTGGAGGATAGACTAGTGTAAATCACTGATGCGGAACAAAAAAGAGAAAAGACTGAAAAGCAATGAAGACAGTCTAAAAGAAATCTGGGACAATGTTAAATGCACCAACATCCATACTATAGGGTGCCATAAGAAGAGAGAGAAAGGGACAGAAAAAAATGTTTGAAGAGACAATAGCTGAAAAACTTCTCTAACATGGGAAAGAAACAACTCATTCAAATCCAGGAAGCGCAATGAATACCATATAAAGTAAATCCAAGGAGGAACACCCTGAGACACATATTAATTAAACTGATCAAAATTAAGACAAAGAGAAAATATTGAAAGCAGTTAAGGAAATGAAACAAATAACACACAAGGGAACCCCAATAAGGTTATCAATGGATTTTTCAGCAGAAACTCTGCAGGCCAGAAGGGAGTGGCATGATATACTTAATGTGATGAAAGAAAAAAACCTCCAACCAAGATTACTTTACTCAGCAAGGCTCTCATGTAGATTTGAAGGAGAAATCAAAAACTTTACAAATAAGCAAAAGCTAAGACAATTCAGCAACACTGAACCAGCTTTACAACAAATATTAAAGGAAATTCTCTAGGCAAAAAAGACAAGGCCACAACCAGAAACAAAATACCACAAATGACAAGGCCCACCACAAAAGGCATAAATATGGTAAAGGTAGGAAATCATCCATGCACAAATGCTACCAAAATCAGAAATCATGAGAAGAGGAGGACACAAATTCAGGACACTGGAGATGCACTTGCAATTAAGAGACCAACAACTTAAAACAATCTCCTATATATATACAGACTTCTATATCAAAATTTCAGGGTAACTGGAAACTGAAAAACTACAATTGATACACACACAAATAAGAAAAATCAACTCAAATACAATACTAAAGATAGTCATCAAACCACAAGAGGAGAGAAGATAGAACAAGAAAAAAGAGCAAAGAAGACAAATCCAAAACAGTTACTAAAAAGGCAATAAGAACATATGTATGAATAATTACCTTAAATGTAAACGGACTAAATGCCCCAACCAAAAGATACAGACTGGCTGAATGGATAAAACAAGATCCATATATATGCTGTCTTCAAGAGACCCACTTCACTTCTAGGGACACATACAAATTGAAAGTGAGAGGATGGAAGAAAATATGACATGCAAACTGGAATTAAAAGAAAGCTGGAGTAGGAATACTCATATCAGACAAAATAAACCTTAAAAGAATATTATAAGAGACAAAGAAGGACATTACATACGATCAAAGGATCAATCCAAGAAGAAGATATAACAATTGCAAATATACATGCACCTGATCACCTCAATATATAAGGCAATGGCTATGAACCTTAAAAGGAGAAATTTACAACAACACAACAAGAGTGGGCAACTTTAACACCCCAGTTACAGCAATGGAAAGATCATCCAGAAAATCAACAAGGAACTACAGGTCCTAAATGAAGAATTAGACCAGACAGACTTAATAGATATTTATAGGACATTCCATCCAAGAGCAACAGAATACACAATCTTCTCAAGTGCACACGGAACATTCTCTAGGATTGACCACATTCTGGGCCACAAATCAAGCCTCAGTAACTTTAAGAAAATTCAAATCATATCAAGCATCTTTTTCACCCACAACACTATACAACTGGAAATCAACAAAAAGAAAAAAAATTGGCAAGAAACAGAAATACATGGAAACTAAACAACATGCTACTCAACAACCAATGGATCACTGAAGAAATCAAAGAGGAAATTAAAAAATACCTAGAAGCAAATGACAACAAAGATACGACACTCCAAAACCTATGGGATGCAGCAAAAGCCGTTCTAAGAGGAAAGTTTATAGCTATACAAGCCCACTTCAGGAAACAAGAAAAAGCTCAAATAAACAACCTAACTTTTCATCTAAAGCAGCTCGAGAGAGAAGACAAGACCTAAAGTCAGCAGAAGGAAAGAAATCATAAAGATTAGAGCAGCAATCAATGAAATAGAAACAAAGAAAACCATAGAAAAGATCAATGACACTAAAAGCTGGGTCTTTGAAAAGATCAACAAAATTGATAAACCCTTAGCTGGACTTATCAAGAAAAAAAGAGAGGACTAAAATCAATAAAATTAGAAATGAAAAAGGAGATGTTACAAAGGACATCACAGAAATATAAAGGATCATAAGAGACTACTATATGCAACTATATGCCAATGAAATGGAAAACCTAGAGACTACTATATGCAACTATATGCCAATGAAATGGAAAACTTAGAAGAAATGGACAAATTCTTAGAAAAGTACAATCTTCCAAGACTAAACCAACACGAAATAAAAAAGATGACTGGACCAATCACAAGTACTAAAATAGAAACTGTGATTAAATAACTTCCAACAAACAAAAGTCCAGGACCAGATGGCTTCATGGGCAAATTCTACCAAACATTTAGAGAAAAGCTAACACCTATTCTTCTGAAACTATTCCAAAACATTGCAGAGGAATGGATACTCCCAAACTCACTCTATGAGGCCACCATCACCCTGATACTAAAACCAGACAAAGATACCACAAAAAGAGAAAACTACAGGCCAATTCCACTGGTGAACATCGATGCAAAAATCCTCAACAAAATCCTAGCAAACCACATCCAACAATACATTAAAAGGACTGCACATCATGATCAAGTAGGATTTATCCCAGGGATGCAAGAGTTCTTCAATATCCACAACTCCATCAGTGTGATACATCACATTAACAAACTGAAGAATAAAAAACTATATGATCCCCTCAACAGATGCAGAAAAAGCCTTTGACAAAATCTAACACCCATTTCTGATAAAAACCCTTCAGAAAGTGGGCAGAGAAGGAACCTACCGCAACATAATAAAGGCCATATGTGACAAACCACAGCTAACATCATTCTCAATGGTGAAAAGCTGAAAGAATTCCTGCTGAGATCAGGAACAAGATAAAGATGTGTCCACTCTTGCCACTACTCAACATAGTTTTGGAAGTCCTAGCCACAGCAATCAGAGAAGTAAAAGAAATAAAAGGAATCCAAATTGGAAAGGAAGAAGTAAAACTATCCCTATTTGCAGATGACATGATACTATACCTAGAGAATCCTAAAGACTCTACCAGAAAACTGTTAGAGCTCATCCACGAATTTGGCAAAGTCACAGGATACAAAATTAATACACAGAAATTGACAGCATTTCTATATACTAACAATGAAAGATCAGAAAAAGAAATTAGGGAAGCAATCCCATTTACCATTACATCAAAAAGAATGAAATACTTAGAGGAGTAAACCTACCCAAAGAAACAAAAGACCTGTACTCTGAAAACTATAAGACACTGATGAAAGAAATCAAAGATGACGCAAACAAATCGAAAGACATACCATGCTCTTGGATTGGAAGAATCAACATTTCCAAAATGACTATACCACCCAAGGCAATCTACAGATTCAATGCCATCCCTATCAAATTACCAAGGACATTTTTCACAGAACTAGAACAAAATATTTTAAAGTTTTTTTGGAAGCACAAAAGACCCAGAATAGCCATAGATATCCAGAGAGAGAAAACTGGAGCAGGAAGAATCAGGCTCCCGGACTTCAGACTATACTATTAAGCAACAGTCATCAAAACCATATGGTACTGGCACAAAGACAGAGATATAGATCCGTGGAACAGGATAGAAAGCCCAGAATTAAACCCACACACCTACATTCAGCTAATCTATGACAAAGGAGGCAAGAATATACAATGGAGAAAAGACAGCCTGTTCAATTAGTAGTGCTGGGAAAACTGGACAGGTACATGTAAAATAATGAAATTAGAAAACTTCCTAACACCATACACACACAAAAAAAATCAAAATGGTTTAAAGCCCTAAATATAAGAGCAGATAGTATAAAGCTCTTAAGAGGAAAAATAGGCAAAACACTCTCTGACATAAACCACAGCAATATCTTCTCAGATCTACCTCCTAGAGTAATGATGATAAAAACAAAAATAAACAAATGGGACCTAATTAAACTTAAAAGTTTCTGCACAGCAAAGAAAACCTAAACAAAATGAAAAGGCAACCCACAGAATGGAAGTAAATACTTGCAAATGAAGTGACTGACAAGGGATTAATCCCCCAAATTTATAAACACCTTCTATAGCTCAATACCAAACAAACAAACAAACCTGATCAAAAAATTGGCAGAAGATCTAAACAAACAATTGTCGAAAGAAGATACAGAGATGGCCAAAAAAAAACACATGAAAAGATGTTCAACCTCACTAATTACTAGAGAAATGCAAATCAAGACCACTATGAGGTACCACCATACACCAGCCAGAATGGCCATCAACAAAAATTCTACAAAGAATAAATGCTAGAGGGGGTGTACAGAAAAGGGAACCCTATCACACTATTGGTGGGAATGTAAACTGGTGCAACTACTGTGGAAAACAGTATGGAGATTCCTCAGAAAACTAAAAATAGAATTACCATTTGAAACAGCAATCCCACTCCAGGGCATCTATCCAGAGAAAACCATGATTCAAAAAGATACATGCGGAATTCCCGTCATGGTGGAGTGGAAACGAATCCAACCAGGAACCATGAGGTTGCGGGTTCAATCCCTGGCCTTGCTCAGTGGGTTAAGGATCTGGTGTTGCTGTGAGCTGTGCTATAGGTCACAGACGTGGCTCAGATCTGGCGTGGCTGTGGCTCTGGCATAGACCAGACTCCAATTAGACCCCTAGCCTGGGAACCTCCATATGCTGCAGGTGTAGCCCTAAAAAGACAAAAAGAGACAAAAAAAAAAAAAAAAAAAGAAAAGATACATGTACTCCAATATTCACTGCAGCACTATATACAATAACCAAGACATGGAAACAACCTAAATGTCCATGGGCAGAGGAGTGGATAAAGAAGATGTGGCACTTACACACAATGGAATATTACTCAGACATTAAAAGGAAAGAAACAACAGCATTTGCAGCAAAGTGGATGGATCTAGAAATTATCATGCTAAGTGAAGTCAGTCAGTGAGACACCAACGTCATATGCTATCAATTACATGTGGAATCTAAAAATTAGACACAATGAACTTCTTGGCAGAAGAGATACTGACTCAGACTTTGAAAAACTTATGGTTTCCAAAGGAGACAGGTTGTGAGGTAGGGGGATGTGCTGGGGATTTGAGGTGGAAATGCTATAAAACTGGGTTGTGATGATTGCTGTACAACTATACATGTAAAAAAATTCACTGAGTAATTAAAAGCAAAGAGCTAACAGATAAAAAAAAAAAAAGACTTGTTTTATGACCCATAGTATAGTCCACCTTGGTAAAAGTTCTATGCACAGTTGAAAGAAATGCATATTCTGCTTCTGTTGGAATGATGCCAAGCAGGTCCAATTGGTTGACAGTACTTAAATCATGTCCAATCTTTCATACCATACTGATTTTCTGTATGATTTCGTTAATTACTAATAAAGGGGTATTGAACTCTTCAACAAGAACTGTAGACTTAGTTACTTCTTTACAGTTTATCATTTTTACCTTAAGCATTTTGAAGCTTTAATATTAAATGTCTAAATGTTTAAGATTGTATGTTCTCTTGATTGACCCATTTATCATTATAAAAATGATCTTTATCTGTGGTAATCTTCACTCTCTAGTCTACTTTGTCTGATATTATCACTGCCACTACAACTTTCTTTTGATTATTGTTAACATAGAATGTATTTATCCATCCCTTTCATTTTTTTAGTTGATTTGCAATGTTTTGTAAATTTCTGATATACAGTAAAGTGATTCAGTTATACTTCTGTATATTCTTTTAAAACTATTCCTTTCCATTATTGTTTATCATAGGATACTGAATATAGATCCATGTGCTATGTGGCAGGATCTTATTTATCTATTCTATATATAATAGCTTACATCTGCTAACCCTAACCTCTCACTCCATACCTCCCTCAACCCCTCCCCCTTGGCAATCACAAGTCTGTTCTCTATGACTGTAAATCTGTTTTTGCTGTACATAGGTTCATTAGTGTCAAAATAACTTTTATTAGATTCAACATATAAGTGATATAATACGGTATTTTCTTTATTTTTCTTTTATTTCACTTAGTATAACACCTCTAGTTGGATCCAGGTTGCTGCAAATGGTATTATTTTGTTCTTTTTTTATGGCTGCTTAGTATTTCATTGGATAAATGTAGCACACCTTCTTTATCCATTCATCAATGGGCATTTAGGTTGTTTCCATGTCTTGACTTTTGTGAATAATGCTGCTATTAACACAGGTGTGCATGTATCTTTTTTTTTTTTTTCTTTTTTGGCTCTCTCCATGACATACGGAGTTCCCAGGCCAGGAATCAGATCCGATCCACAGATGTGACCTATGCTGCAGCTGCAGCAATGCCGGATCCTTATCCAGATGCAGCCAATCCCACTGTGCAACAGTGGGAACTCTGGATGTAACTTTTTGAATTACATTTTTTTTTTCTTTTGCTTAATTTATTTTGCTCATTAGGGCCACACCTGTGGCACATGGAGGTTCCCAGGCTAAGGGTCAAATTGGAGCTACAGCTGCTGGCCTTGCCACAGCCACAGCCACACAGGATCTGAGCCGCCTCTGTGACCTACACCACAGCTCATGGCAATGCCAGATCCTTAACCCACTCAGTGAGGCCAGGGATTGAACCCGCTACCTCATGGTTCCTAGTCGGATTTGTTTCTGCGGCACCATGACGGGAACTTCTGAATTATAGTTTTGTCTGGGTATATGCCTAGGAGTGGGATTGCTGGATCATATAGTAATTCTATTTTTAGTTTTATGAGGAACCTCCATACTATTTTCCATAGTGGCTGTACCAACTTACATTCTTACCAACAGCACAGGAGGGTTCCCTTTTCTCCGCACCATCTCCAGCATATGTTATTTGTAGACTTTAAAAAAAACTTTTTAAAATCAAAGTATAGTTGATTTATAATGTTGTGCCAATTTGCGTTTTACAGCCAAGTGACCCATTCATATACATTCTTCTTTTATATCATCCTTCATCATGTTCTATCCCAAGAGGTTGGATATAGTTCTCTGTGTTATACAGCAGGACCCCACTGCCCATCCATTCTAAATGTAATAGTTTTCACCTGTTAACCCCAAACTCCCAGTCTATCTCATTCCTTCTCCTCTCCCCCCTGGTAGTCATAAGTCTGTTCTCCATGTCTTTGAGTCTGTTTCTGTTCTGTAGATAGGTTCATTTGTGCCATTTTTTTTTTTTTTTTTTTTTGAAAATGGAGGTTCCCAGGGTAGGGGTTGAATCAGAGCTACCTACAGCTGCCGGCCTTTGCCACAGCAATGCCAGATCCGAGCCACGTCTGCCACCTACACCACAGCTCATGACAATGCCAGATCCTTAACCCACTGAGCATGGCCAGGGATCGAACCTGCAACCTCATGGTTCCTAGTCAGATTCGTTTCTGCTGCACCACGATGGGAACTCCCATTTGTGCCATATTTTGAATTTCACATATACATGGTATCATATAGTATTTGTCTTTGTCTAACTTACTTCACTTAGTATGTGATCTCTAGTTGCATCGTGTTGCTGCAAGTGGCATTATTTACTTCTTTATGGCTGAGTAATATTCCATTATATATATGTACCACATCATTTTAATCCATTCAGCTGTTGATGAACATTTAGGTTGTCTCCATGTCCTGGCTATTGTGAATAGTGCTACAATGAACATAGGGGTGCATCTATCTTTTTCAATGAAAACTTTGTCTGGATATATGTCCAGGAGTGGGATTGCTGGATCATATAGTAGTTTTATATTTAGTTTTCTGAGGAACCTCCATGCTGTTTTCCACAGTGGTTGTGGCAACTTACATTCTTACCAACAGTGTAGGAGGGTTCCTTTTTTTCCACACGCTCTCCAGCATGTGTTATTTGTAAATGTTTTAATGATAGTGTTGGGCTGCACCCCTCAGGCCTACAAGGCCCTGTGCTTGCTTAGGTTCAAGACTGAAAAAAAGAGCCCAGGGTCAGCAACAGAGGTATCAATGGTTTAACGGATGGGGGAACTTACACATCTGAAGTAAAGTCCTGGAGTGACATCCCATCATGTGTGGCCAATGGTGGTCAGAACATGGCAGCAGTCCTAGCTCCCAGGAGGAAGGAGATTCTGCCAGTTATGGGGGAATTACACCAGGTTGGCTCATTAGTTACCAGGGAGACCAGCAGAGGAACATGACTTCACCACCCCTTTTTATAAGGTATCACTTACTGGGACCTGGGGCAAGTTATGTAGGAAGGTCAGTCATATGCATAGAGGGAAGAGATGGCAGGCGCTGGTTGAGCAGGGCATGTACAGAGAGCAAGAGACCAGCCAACTTGTGTAGAACAGTCATACAGATGGCCATTCTGATTGGTATGAGGGGGTATCTCATTGTAATTTTGATTTTCATTTCTCTAATAATTAGCAACATTGAGCATCTTCTCACATGCCTACTGGCCGTCTGTGTTTGCTTTTTGGAGAAATGCCTATTTAGGTCTTCTGCCCATTTTTCAATTGGGCTGTTTGGTTTTTGGGGTTGAGCTGTACGAGCTATTTGTATATTTTGGAAATTAAGCCCTTGAAGGCTGCAATATTTGTAAATATTTTCTCCCATTCTTTTTTTTTCTTTCCTTTTTTTTTTTAATGGTTTCTTATGCTGTGCAAAAGCTTGTATTTTATTTATTTATTTACCTATCTATTTATTTATTTTTGTCTGTTGTCTTTTTAGGGTTACACCTGCAGCATATGGAGGTTCCCAGGCTAGGGGTCTAATCAGACCTATGGCTGCCAGCCTATACCACAGCTCACCACAATGCCAGATCCTTAACCCACTGAGTGAGGCCAGGGATCAAACCCCCAACCTCATGGTTCCTAGTCAGATTCATTTCCACTATGCCACAATGGGAGCTGCTATTTATTTATTTATTTGGCTTTTCTTTTCAGGCCACACTCAGGGCATATGGAGGTTTCCAGGCTAGGGGTCGAATTGGAGCTATAGCTGCCGGCCGATGCCAGAGCCACAGCAATGTGGGATCTGAGCCGTGTCTGTGACCTACACCACAGCTTATGGCAACATGGGTTCTAAACCTACTGAGTGAGGACAGGGATCAAACCTGCATCCTCATGGATGCTAGTCAGGTTCGTTAACAGCTGAGCAAGAATAAGAATTCCAAAAGCTTATATGTTTGATTACGTCCCTTTTTTAAAATTTTTGTTTTTATTTATATTGTCTTTGGAGACTGACCTAAGAAAACATTGGTATGATTTAGGTCAGAGAATGTTTTGCCTATGATCTCCTCGAGGAGTTTTCCCTTTAGTTTTTTTAAAGTCAGGTTTATTAAGGCATAACTTATGTAGAGCCAAATATACTCCTATTAGTATATGTTCTACAAATTTGACAGACACATTTATTCATGTAACAACTATTAAGATCAGTTTCATCAACTTCCTCAAATTCCCTTGAGTTCTCCTTACCCCAGATCCTGGGAAACCACTGATCTGTTTGTTTTCCTTAAATAGTGGCGCCTTATTTTTTAATTTAATTTAAAAAAATTGTACAATTTTTAACTTATTTTTCATTTATAGTTATTACAAAATCTTGGCTATGTTCCCCATGTTGCACAATATGTCCTTGAGCCTACTTTACAACCAACAGTACCTCCCACTCTCTCCTATTCCTGTATTAAACTCTCCCCTCTTCCAGTAACCATTAGTTTTCTCTCTATATCTGAGTCTGCTTCATTTCTGTTTTATTTACTTTTGTTGTATCTTTTTAGATTCCATGTATAAATGATATCATACTGTATTTATCTTACTCTGATTTATTTCACATAGTATAGTGCCCACCAAGTCCACCCACGTCACTGTAAATGGCAAAATTTTTTTTTTTATGGCTGAGTAGAATTCCATTGTATATACATACCTCATCTTTTTTTATCCATTCATCTGTTGATGGATTCTTAGGTTGCTTCTATAACTTAGCAATTATAAAAAATTTTGGATGAATACTGGGGTACATGTGTCTTTTTGAATAAGTGTTTTTGTTTTTTGAATATATACCCAGGAGTAGAACAATCAGGAGAAACAAATCGTAGTTTTTTGAGAAATCTCCACACTGTTTTCCACAGTGGCTGCACCAATTTACATTCCCACCAACAATATATGAAGGTTTCCTTTTTTCCACATCCTTGCCAACATCTGCTATTTGTGTTCTTTTTAATGACAGCCTCTCTGACAGGTGTGAGATGATATCTCATTGTGGTTTTGATTTGCCTTTCCCTGATGATTAACAATGGTGAGCATCTTTTCATTTGCCTGTTGGAAAAATGTCTATTCAGCTCTCTACTAAAATTTGAGTTGCTTGTTTTTATGACGTTGGGTTGTATGAAATATTTATATATGTTGGATATTAATACCTTATCAGTCATATCATTTGTAAATATTTTCTCCCATTCAGTAGACTGTCTTTTCATTTTGCCAATGGTTATCTTTGCTCTGAAAAAAAGATTTAATTAGGTTCCACTTATTTATTTGTTTTTATTTCCTTATCTGTAGGAGATGGATCAAAAATATTGCTGTGATTTACAGAAGGAGTTTTCTGCCTATGTTTGCCTCTAAGAGTTATATATTATACTGTCTTACGTTTAGGTCTCTAATCCATTTTGAGTTTATTTTTGTATATGGTGTTAAGGAATGCTCTAATTTCATTCATTTACATATAACTGTCTAGTTTTCCCAGCACCACTTATTGAAGAGACTATTCTCCAATGTATATTCTTGCCTCCTTTGTAATAGATTAACTGACCATAAATGCATGGGTTTATTTCTGGGTGTTCTATCCTGATCCATTGATCCATGTGTGTCTGTTTTTGTGCCAGACCCATACTGTTTGATTACTGCATCTGTATTGTATAGCCTGAAGTCAGGGAACATGATTTCTCCAGCTCTGTTCTTTCTCAAGATTGTTTTAGCCATTTAGGGTTTTTTGTGTTTCAATATAGATCTTAAAATTATTTGTGCCGGCTTTGTGAAAAATGCCATTAGTATTTCGATAGGGTGTGCACTGAATTTGTAGACTGCCTTAAGTAGTGTGGTCATTTTAACAACATTGATTTTTCCAACCCAAGAGCAGGGTATATCTTTTTATCTATTTGTGTCATCTCTGATTTCTTTCATCAGTGTCCTAAAGTTTTTGCAGTACAGATTCCTTAGATAGATTTGTTTCTAGGTATTTTAAATTCTTTCTGATGATGGTAACTGAGATTGTTTAATTTCCCTTTCTGATACTTCATTGTTTGTGTATAGATATGCAACAGATTTCTGTAAATCAATTTTGTATCCTGCCAATTTACTGAATTGATGAGTATTTTTCTGGTGGCATCTTTATGATTTTCTATATATAGTACATGTCATCTGCACTCAGGGACAATTTCACTTCTTCTTTTCCAATTTGGGTTTTTTTTACTTCTTTAATTTCTCGGACTGTTGTGGCTAGGACTTCCAAAACTATGTTGAATAAAAGTGGTGGAAGTAGGTGTTCTTATTTTTGATTTTGGACGAAAGCTTTCAGCTTTTCACCACTGAGTATGATGTTAGCTGTGGGTTTGTCATATATGGCCTTTATTATGTTGAGGTATGTTCCTTCTACGTTTGCTTTCTGGATTTTTTTTTAATCATAAATGGATGTTGAATTTTATCTAGCGCTTTTCCCCATATCTATGGAGATGATCATATAGTTTTTATTCTTTAATCTGTAACTGTGGTATATCACATAGATTAATTTGCAGATATTGAAAAAAATCCTTGCATCTTTGGGATGTATTGTTGAGTTTGGTTTGCTAGTATTTTGTTGAAGATTTTTGCATCTATGTTCATTAGTGATACTGGCCTGTAGTTTTCTTTTCTTTTTTTTTTTTTGTAGTATCTGTCTGATTTTGGCATCAGGGTGATTCTGGCCTCATAGAATGAATTCAGGAGTGTTCCTTCCTCTACAATTTTTCAGAATAGTTTGAGAAGAACAGGTGTTAATTCTTCTCTAAATGTTTAGAAGAACTTACCTGTGAAGATATCTGCTCCTGGACTATTTCTGCCCTGACCTTTATGCTTTCTTTTCTTCTACTAACTTTGGGTTTTGTTTGCTCTTTTATCTAGTTGCTTTAGGTATAAGTTTAAGTTATTTATTTTAGATTTTTCTTGTTTCCTGAAGTAAGCTTTTATCATTATAATCTTCCTTCACAGAACTGCTTTTGCTGCATTCCCTAAGTTTTGAATTGCTGTGTTTTCATTTCCATTTGTCTCTAGGTATTTTCTGATTTCCTATTTAATTTCTTCAGTGATGCATTGGTTGTTTAATAGCACATTGTTCAGCCTCCACATATCTGTGGGTTTTTTTTTTTTTGCAGTTTTTTTTTTCTTTTTATTATTTCTAGTCTCATAGCATTGTGGATAGAAAAGATGCTTGATATGATTTCAGTTTTCTTAAATTCACTGAGGCTTGTTTTGTGTCCTACCATGTGGTCCATCTGGGGGAATGTTCTACACGCACTTGAAAAAAAATGTGTATTATGGTGCTTTCAGATGGAATGCTCTGTGTTTATCAGGTAAGTCCATTTGGTCTAATGTGTTATAGAAGATATAACAACTGTAAATATATAGGCACTCAGCACAGGAACACCTAAATATATAAGGCAAATATTAACAGAGAAATCAACAGTAACACAATACTAGTAGTGGACTTTAACGCCACAGTTACTCATATCAATGGACAGTTCATCCAAACAGAAAATCACTAAAGAAACACAGGCCTTAAAAACACATTGACTTTTTTTTAGACTTTATTTTTTAGAGCAGTTTTAGGGACACAGCAAAACTGAGAGGAAATAACAGCGATATCCATTATATAGTCCCCAGCCCCCCTCAACATGTGTAGCCCACTCCCACCATAATCCACATTCCTCACTAGAGTGGTACATTTATTATAATATATGAACCTACACTGACACATTATAAGGACCAGCAGTCCATAGTTTCCACTAGAGTACATTCTTTTTGTTTTATATTCTCTTGGTTTGGATGAATATATATATTTATCATTATAGTATAATATAGAATATTTTTACTGCTCTAAAATTCCTCTGTGCATCCCCTATTCATCCTACTCCTGGTAACCCCTGGTAACCACTGATCCTCTTACTGTCTCTGTAGTTTTGCCTCTCCCAGATTTTCATATAGTCAGAATCATACAGCCCTTTGTGACTGTCAGTAATAAGCATTTACGGTTCACCCCTGTTTTCATGATTTCATAGCTTATTTATTCTTAGTGCTGAATTATATTCCATTTTCTGTATGTACCACAGTTTATTCATCCATTCACTCACTGGACATCTTGGTTGTTTCCAAATTTTTGCAATTATGAATAAAGCTGCTATAAACATCTGTGTGCAGGTTTCTATGTAAATACACACTTTCAACTCCTTTGGGGAAATACTAAAGAATATGATTGTTGGATCATATGGCATTAATATGTTAAGTTTTATAGAAAACTTTGTCTTCCAAAATGGTTGTGTCATTCTGCATTCCCACTGGGAATGAATGAGAGTCCCTTTTGTTTCTTGTCAATATCTGGTACTGTCAATTTTCCAGATATTGACCATTCTAGTAAGGGTGTAGTGACATTTCATTTTTGTTTAATTTGCATTCACCTAATAATATATGATGTGAACATCTTTTCATAGCTTACTTGCCATCTTCATCTATATATCTTCTTTAGTGAGGCATCTGTTAAGGTCTCTAGCTTATCTTTAGATTTTTTTTTTTTCTTACTGTTAAGTTTTAAGTATTCTTTATATATTTTAGACAACAGTCCTTTAAAATAAGTGTGATTTGCAAATATTTTCCCTTGGCCTATGACTACTCTTATTATTCTCTTGACATTGTCTTTTACAGGGCAGAAGTTTTTAACTGTAATGAAGTCCAGTTTATCAATTATTTCTTTCATAGATCATACCTTTGGTGTTATATCTAATAAGCCTCTGTGATAATCAAAGTCATCTAGGTTTTCTCCTATGTTATCTTCTAGGAGTTTTATAGTTTTGTGTTTTACTTGTAGGTCTATGATACAGTGTAAGTTAGTTTTTTGAAGGGTGCAATGTTTTTATCTAGATATTTTTCTTTTTCTTTTTTTGGTAAATGGATGTTCAGTTCTAGAGCCAACTACTGAAAAGATGATTTTGTCCCACTGTACTGCCTTTGCTCCCTTCTCAAAGATCAGCTGATTATATTGGAGTCTATCTCTTTCTCTAAATTCTGTTTCATTGATCTGTCTATTCTTCAAACACTATTATACCATCTTGATTACTGTAGCTTTATGGTAAGTCTTGAAGTCAGGGAGTGTCATTTCTCTAACTTTGTTCTTCTCCTTCAATATTGTATTGGATATTCTGGGTCTTTTACCTCTTCATGTAAACTTGAATCATTTTTTAAATATCCCCCAAATAACTTAGTGGAATTCTGATTGAGACTACATTAAATTAAATTAAATATGGACCAAGTTCAGAATAACATAAATCTTGGGCATATTGATTCTTTCTATCCATGAACATGGACTATCTCTCCATTTATGTGGCCCTTCTTTGACTTAATTCATCAGAGTACCGTAGTTTTCCTCATATAGATCTTATACGTATACGCTGTTAGATTTATACCTCAGTATTTCATGTTTTGAGATGCTATGAAAAATTGTGTTTAATTCTACTGTTTATTGCTGGTATACAGGAAATAATATTTTTGCCTTCATGTTCATGAGAGATTGGTCTGTTGTTTTCTTATTTTGTAATGTACTGCTATAGGATTTGTAGTGATGTCTCCTTCTTCAGTTCTCATATCAGTAATTTGTTCTCTTTATTTTTTCCTTTAGTTAGCTTTGCCAAAGACTTATTAATTTTATTGATTTTTTTCATAGAACTAGCTTTTGGTTTCATTAATTTTCTCGACTGACTTCCTGTTTTCAGTGACTTCTCAAATTCTTCTTATTTTTCTTCTGCTTACTTTGGAATTAATTTTCTCTTTTCTAGTTTCCTAATGTGGAAATATAGAGTAGTGATTTTAGATTTTTCTTCTTTTTAATAGATATGAATTCAATGCTAAAATTTCTCTCTAAGCTCAGCTTTCACTGCATTCCACAAACTTTTTTAAAAAATTTCATTTAGTTCTAAATATTTTAAAATAGTTGCTGTTATTTCTTCATTGACCCACATGATACTTAGAAGTGTTGTTTAATCTCCATGTATTTTAAGAATTTCCAGTTATTTTTGTGTTATTGATTGCTAGTCTAATTCTATTGCAGTGTGTGTGCAGATATAATTTTTATTCTTTTTGAATTTGTTAAGGTATAAGTTTTGGCCTAGAATGTGTTTTGTTTTGATTTGGAGCAGAGAAAGATTTACTGCATGGCCAAACAAGGTTGGATAGCTCATGCTCAAAAGACTCAAATCCTGAATGACTTCTATCCTGAGAGCTTGAGAAGAATTCTACTGTTTTTGGAGGAAGTAATCTATAGATGTCTATTATATCCAGTCAATTTATAGTATTATGGAGTTCAACTATGTCCTTACTGATTTTCTGGTTGCTGATTCCGTCCATTTCTGATGAGGGGGTTGGAGACTCCAACACCAGATCCGAGTCATGTCTGTGACCTACACCAAGCTCATGGCAATGCCAGATCCTTAACCCACTCAGTGAGGCAAGGGATTGAACCCACATCCTCATGGATACTAGTCAGGTTCAGTACTGCTGAGCCACAACAGGAACTCCCTCTTTCAATTTTAAAGGGTAATTTCACAGTGTAGAGAATTCCAAGTTAGTTTTTTTGTTTGTTTGTTTTTTTTATTCAACATTTCATTTTTCTCTTTTTTTTCTTTTTCTTTCAACATTTTAAATATTTAACTCCACTCTCTCTTTCCTTTCATGGTTTTTGAGGAATAATCAGATATAATTCTTATTTTTCTTCCTCTACAGGTAAGGTGTTAGTTACTTTCCCTCTAGCTTATTTTATGATTCTTCTTTATCTCTGCTTTTCTGTAGTTTGAAAATAATATGGTTAGCTTAAGGGTTTTTTGTTGTTGTTGTTGTTGTTGTTGTTTTGCATTTATTGGGGAAATTCTCAGTCATTACTGTTTCAAATATTCTTTCTTTCTCTCTTCCCCTTCTGGCACTCCTATCATGTGTATGTTACACCTTCTGGAGTTGTCCCACAGTTCTTGGATAGTGCCATTTTTTTTTTTTTCAGTTTTTGTTCTCCTTGCTTTTCAGTTGTTGAGGTTTCTATTGAGATACCCTCAAGCCTAAAGATTCTTTCCTCAATTGCTTGCAGTCTACTAAAAAGCCTGGCAGAAGCATTCTTCATTTCTGTTACAGTGTTTTTTGATCTCAAGTATTTTTTTTGGGTCTTAGGATTTCAATCTCTCTTACACTGCCCATCTCTTCTTGCATGGCATCTACTTATCCATTAGAGCTCTTGACATATTAATCATATTTGTTTTCAATTCTCAGTCTGGCAATTCCAGCCTCCCTACCATGTCTGATACTTTGCCAATTATAGTTCAGATTTCCCTACCCAGGTTGTGAATGTGGTTTCTGTTGTGAGTCTCTGCTTTGGCAAGCTGTGACTCACTGTATTTGCTGTCTCTCCAGTATGGGGGGTAGTAATCTGCCCTGTATCCTTACCTCTCTTATGGAGCCTGGAAGTCTTGTTGATTTTTCAGGTTTTTTTGTTTGTTTGTTTGTTTTTGCTTTTTAAGGCCACACCTGAGGCACATGGAGGTTCCCAGGAGAGGGGTCAACGGAACTGTAGCTGCTGGCCTACACCACAGCCACAGCAATGCAGGATCTGAGCTGTGTCTGCGACCTATACCACAGCTCACGGCAATGCTAGATCCTTAACCCACTGAGCAAGGCCAGGGATAGAACCTGTGTCCTCACGATGCTAGTCAGATTTTTTAACCACTGAGACACGCCAGGAACTCCTTTTTCAGCCTTTTATTTGTGGTTAGGCTGCAGTGGTGATTTCTAGGCTCCTTACATAAAGACTAAGAAACTGAAAGTTTCCCATTACTTTTAACCTATTGGTGCCTTCATACTTAAAGTGAATTTTTTGAAGGCAGCTTATAGGTATGGTGTGCTTTTTTATACAACCTGAAATATATATGTCTCTTAATGGAGGTGCTTAGAATATTTACATTAATGTGATTACTGATATGGTTAAATTTAAACCTCTGATCTTACTAATTATTTTCTATTTGTCTCATATTTTCTGTGTTCTTCCTTTCCCCATTTTCTGCCTTTCTTTGGGATTGAGTATATTTTTATTATTCCATTGATATCCTTCATTGGTTTCTTTGCTGTAATTCTTGTTGTTGTTGTTATTTTAGTGTTTGCTTTAGAGTTTATAGTATATACATGTTTAATTTATCACAATCTACCTTCAAGAGATATACTATTTCACATAAAAGAACCTTACAATATTATACCCCTATTTCTTTCTTCTTGACCTTCATGCTATTTCTATTATATGTTTTACTTTTACATACATTATAATAAGTTCATTATTTTTGTCGAATCAATTCTTTTATATAGATGTAGAGATATAGAGATAATATAAGAAAAATATGGAGTTCTTGTCATGGCACAGCGGAAACAAATCTGACTAGGAACCATGAGGTAGCAGGCTCGATCCCTGGCCTCCATCAGTGCATTAAGGATCTGGCATTGCCATGAGCTGTGATATAGGTCACAGACATGGCTCAGATCCAGTGTTGCTGTGGCTGTGGCACAGGCCGACAGCTACAGCTCTAATTTGAGCCCTTGCATGGGAGCCTCCATATGCTGTGGGTGTGGCCCTAAAAAGCTAAAAAAAAAAAGAAAAAGAAAAATATCATATCTACCTATACAGTTATCATTTTCAGTGCTCTTCATTCCTTTGTGTAAATTCCTATTTCTTTCTAGTACCATTTCCTTCTATTGAAACAAGTTCATTTAATAGTTCTTATATTGCTGATTTACAGGTAATGAATTCTTAGTTTTCTGAAAAAAATGTATAATTGGCCTTTGATTTTGAGAAATACTTTTGCTGAATATAGTATGATAATACAAAGTGTAAGAGAGGAGAAATATGATTTATAAGCCCAAAGTGAGAAATACACTTTTTTAGTTTCAATAATTGATTATGACTATCAGCTCAGCAGAAGGGAACAATGTAATGCAAGTGCCGGAAAGTTCAGACTTATGTGTTATCAGAAATAAATATTCTAGAATAAGAAAGGAAATCATCTTTCTCTAATATGGAATCACAACTAGGATGCTATATTTGTAGATGCTTCAGGAGGAAACTGGATAACAAAAGAGAAAGTTGGTCATATAAGAAATGACTAAAGAAACTGGGGATTCCTATACCCAGAGAAGAAAAAATTAGCATTAATATGATACTGAACTTCAAATATATACTTAAAAGAAGAAATATTAGATTTTCTTTATGGAGAGGTAAACTATTATAATGGATAGGTACTAGTGAGTCAATTCTGGTTTAATGTTAGAAAAATTTTATATTAATTAGATGTCTAAAAATGGAATTGGTTTTTAATATTCATACCTATCTATGTATAAAATATTTCACAACACAAATTAAGAGTTAAAGATTAGATAAGATAATGTATGTAAAATGCCTGACACATGGAAACATGTAAGGAAAAGGAGGGGGAAAGCTGGTTATAATACTTTTCTATTTAATAACTTTTTTGAATGCCTGTATCATCCTGGGCTTTTAAAATCCCCCCAAACACTGAAATTATAACAGGAAAACAACATGAGAGGTGGAAAGAGTAGAAATATAAGACTTGAAAAGCCAAGGTTTTAATATAACACTGAACATACAACTACCCACCCACTCTTAAAGAACTCAGATAATTTTTAACTTTCAATATTTTATCTTTAAAATAAGGAAAAACAGGGAGTTTCCATTGTGGCTCAGTGGTTAATGAACCCAACTAGTAACCATAAAGGTTGCAGGTTTGATCCCTGGTCTCGCTCAGTGGGTTAAGGATCTGGCGTTGCCGTGAGCTGTGCTGCAGGTTGCAGATGCAGCTCGGATCCTGCATTACTGTGGCTATGGCATAGGCTAGCAGCTACAGCTCTGATTCAATCCCTAGCCTGGCAATCTCCATATGCCTGGGATGTGGCCCTAAAAAGACAAAAGAGAAAAAAATAAATAAAATAAAATAAGGAAAAACAACAGGGTAGGTAGGTGGTTAGTAAAATAGTCTCTAAAGTGCCTTTCAGGATATAAATTTCAGATATTACTTGAAAAGTAATGTTCTACCATCTAATCTTATTCTATATATTTAATGATCCATGAAAATATCAGTTTATGTCAGACATTAGGTTTTGATGTTCATGATAGCCACAGACATAAAGCCACAATTTACTCTTTACACACAGGTTAGCATACTTTGTACCTTATGACCCTACCATCCTGGTCTCAGCTGATGCCGACTTAGGGCAATCATGTGTTAGATTGCATTATGTAATAGTTCTGGCTACCAGGGAGCCTTATACAAAATATAATTAGATTCTCTCCTAAGAAATTTGATATAAGACATTAAACAGACAAGTACAGCAAAAGGACGAGGAGGTGAGTTTAGCCAAGTTTTCATTTAGCCATGTCTTACAACAAAATAAGCAGCTGAAAAGCACATTCTGTACTTGACCAGTCAGTCCTCAGAATAACCCAGTCTGAAAAAAATTCCAATTTTTCATGAAGCCCGGCCGTGTGTTTGCTGGGACTGTCCCTTTCCTCCTTATTTCCTGGTGTAGCCTCACAACAAACCCCACTTACTAAGATAACCTGAACCTATTGATGCTCACTACAACCTCAAGACTGATGGGTAATAACTACTGGAAGAGTGCTAACGACTACTCCCAACCTTTGACTTCTAATATATGGAATCTTAACAGACTATTCTTCATCTATTTGAAAGGTATTTTTTGGTCCTCACTACTACAGAGTAACATTTGCCAAATGGATTCCCAAAATCATTATTTTTAAAATTCTTTTGAGATAGTTAAATTTTAAATGAAGAAATCACAAAATTATTTAAGAATAGGGACAACAGTGTATTATGGAAATTATTGTCTCAAGAGGTACGAAGCCAGGATTCTAATTTCCATTGTAATTCTTGTAATATGATCTTTTTTTGGTCTTTTTTTCCTTTTCTTTTTAGGGCCGCACCTGTGGTGTGTGGAGGTTCCCAGGCTAGGGGTCCAATTGGAGCTATAGCTATGCCAAAGCCACAGCAATGCCAGAGCCACAGCAATGCCAGATCCGAGCCGCGTCTGCGACCACACCACAGATCATGGCAACGCGGGATCCTCAACCCACTGAGTGAGGCCAGGGATTGAATGACGACCTCATGGTTCCTAGTTGGATTCGTTTCTGCTGCACCACGACAGGAACTCCCATGATCTTTGAGAAGACTGGGCCTAAGAGAGCTAAGCCTAAGGTCGCACCCTTAAAATTAGAAAAATAATATATTACCTGTCCGAAGTTCTTTCTTGAGGTATTTTCCACCTCTGAAGGCAAAAACTCTGATTAAGTAAACAAAATTCCATTCTAATCCCTTTCTTATTTCTTTCCTATGGCAAGGAGGCAGCATGGACTATAAATATAGGGCACATACCCTAAGAAGATGTGGGAAAAAAGGGAACTCTTCTATACTGTTGGTGGGAATGTTAGTTGGTGCAGCCACTTTATAAAATAGTATGGATGTTCCTCAGAAAACTAAGGAATAGAATTGCCATATGATCCAGCAACCCCACTCTTAGACATGGTTCCAGACAAAACTATAATTCAAAATGATACATGCACCCCTATGTTCACAGCAGCACTATTCGCAACAGCCAAGACATGTCCATTGACAGATTAATGCATAAAGAAGGTGTGAGACATATATATAATGGAATACGACTCAGCCATCAAAATCAATGAAATAATGCCATTTACAGCAACATGGATGCAACTAGAGATTATCACATTAGGTGAAGTAAATCAGAAAGAGAAAGACAATGACCATATATCATCACCTATATGTAGAATGTAAAATACGACACAAACAAGCCTATCTACTAAACACACAGACTTTCAGACAAGGAGAACAGACTTGGGTGGGGTGGGGGAAGGATGGAATGGGAGGTTGGGTTTAGCAGATATATGCTATTGTACATGGACGGGTTAACAACAAGGTCCTGCTGTATAGCACAGACAACTATATTCGATGTCCTATGAAATCACAATGGAAAAGAATATTAAAAAAGTGTATATATGTGTAACTGAGTCACTTTGCTGTACAGCAGAAATTAGCACAACACTGTAAATCAACTACACTTCGATAAAAAAAGCACATAATCCAAAAAATTTGGAACGAGAAACAGACAGTAGTCTTATACCCTAACCACAGCTATGTATAACATACTCTTATTTTATAAAATCCTGATCATAAAGTCTTTAAAGATAAGTAAACAGCTTGACAATGGTCGGAACTAAATGTCATTAATGAGTGTATAAAAATAATTCGTTCTTTTCAATTTGTGCAAAAGTTGAATAGTTTTTCTTTTTAAATAAACCTAAACACAACACAATAAAATTGCATTGTGAAACAAAAGAATGTTGAAAGTGTTTCAGTCCTTTATGCTATGACTTTTATCTGAAAAGGAATTTCTCTCCTGCAGTGTTTCCTGCTCACTAGATAATATTACTAAAATTTTACTCAGATGACATTTAAATGCTACTTCCCCCTTACTATTTTTATCCCATTTCAAAACAATTTCTCTTAAATCTCATCAAATTTACTTTAAAAGCTCACCCAGATATGGAATGCCAAAAAAAGATTTTGAGAAAAATGATCTTTTGTCAATATCATGAGAAGTATTTCTCCTACACATTGAGCTCAAGAATAAAACTAAATGCAAATTGTCCCCACAAAGTCATGCTGTTTCCAATTACTTAAGATAAATACATACCTCTGCTTCCATGTGATAAGCATTCTCTACTCTTTTAAAATCCTTTGTCACAGTTACATTCTCTGACTGAAACAGAAAGTACAACAGCATGATTACTATAAATGCAATTACTTTAAAACATAAAGTAGAAATCTGAACTACTTAAATCAGAATGACAAATATGCAGAAAGAACTGCCTTGCCTGATATTTTAAAACTTTCCTAAAAGTAACATAAGAGAAATTCAGAAACCTACAAGTATTTGCAGAAATTTCATCATAATTAGCTCTCCTTTTGTGGTAATTTTTATACTAGCTAGTACTAAAAGTGTGAACTTAGGGTGGTATATACATGTGTATGTGTGTATGAAGAATTTCTTGTACATAAAGCATTCTGCATGTTGTAGGAGGTTTTTTTTTTTTTTTTTTTTTGATCTTTTTAGGGCCACAGTGGAGGCATATGGAGGTTCCCAGGCTAAGGATCAAATCAGAATCAGAGCTGTAGCTATTGGCCTACAGCCAAAGCAACACCAGATCCAAGCTGTGTCTGCCACCTACACATCTCATGGCAACGCTGGATTCTTAACCCACTGAGGCCAGGGATTGAACCTGTGTCCTAATGGATACTAGTCAGATTCGTTTCCGCCGAGCCCCTATGCGAACCCCTGCTGTAGGAGTTTTTAAAATGTTTAATTTACAAATAACAACACAAATTGACTGAATACCTATAATATGCAACTTTGGGCAAGTTATTCAATTTTTTGGCTTAGTTTCTTTCCACATTTACAAAATTAGGTTACACTACTTGTAATTGTTCTGAGGGTTTAATGAGAAGTTGTAAATAAAGTACTTGACCCAGAAGGCACTCAGCAAATGTAGATGCTATACTACTATGACATAAATATTTCCTGAAATGCTGGACCTGAATCGGTCTGTTCCTAGAAAAGTAATATTTTGATTCTGTGTAAATACAGGGTACTAATTCCAGAAAAAAAAAAAAAAAAAAAAGGTTAATTTCTTTACTTTTCAAGAGAGTTTTAAAATTTAGTGAAATGAACTCTTGACCTACTCCCATCCTTGTGGACAAAGAGAACTTATATTTTATAAATTTTTATATCTTCAAAATATATGCTAAATAAAGATTATTATGCCCAAGAATGATTTAATTATAAGTTATTTTGCAAGGTACTTAGTTATACCTGAATTTGAAGATATAAACTCATTTCAAGCTGTTTATATGATCTGGAAAATTCTAAAAAGCTTTAACTTGAAAATGTGAACTTAAGTTCCAATTATAGCTCTGATGTCTGTCACTATACAATGAAAACATTAATTAATTTTTATGATAAAGGTAGAATCTGCTCATTGTAGAAAAAGTGGAATACAGATAAATACTGCAAAACATGAAACTTTTCTGTCATTTAATATTCTTTTATGACATGTAAACATATCTTCTATTTTCTTAGTTTTTTTTTTTTACTTTTTTCCCCATTTCACTTGATTAATACATGTAAAACTTCTGACTGAAAAATTACTAGAGAATTAATTTTAGGAAGGGTAGCTGAAAATAAAGTACCTTTTACTGTTGCATTTAATAGTGCTATTGTTTTTATAAAAATAATATCCCCTAGTTAAGGAAAACCTAATACTAAAGAACAAAGAATAAAGTAGTAATGTCTCCAAATCCTTTACTGTTAATATTTCAGTAAACATTTTATTAAATCATCTATCAATGCATATGGAGATCTTTTTATGTGTTTACCTGCCATCTGTATACATGCTTTGGTGAGGTGCATGTTCAGATATTTTGTGCTTTTTATTTATTTTTTGTCTTTTTAGGGCCGCATCCACAGCGTATGGAGGTTCCTAGGCTAGGGATCGAATGGATGCTGGAGCCACCAGCCTACACCACAGCCACAGCAACACCAGATCCAAGACATGTCTGCAACCTACACCATAGTTCACGGCAACACCAGATCCTTAAGCCACTGAGTGAGGCCAGGGATTGAACCTGTGTCCTCATGGATAGTAGTCAGTTTCGTTTCTGCTGAGCCACAATGGGAACTCCCATTTTGTACTTTTTAATTGAACTACATGTTTTCTTATTATTGAACTGAGTTATCTGTATATTCTTGATTCAAGTCCCTTTTCAGATATATAACTTACAAATATTTTCACACAATCTGTGGGAAGTCTTTTTTTTTTTTTTTTTAAGACTTAACTTTTTCATTGCAGTTTCAGGTTCACAGCAAAATTAAAGCGGAAAGTACAGAGATCTCCCATATGCCCCCTGCCCCTATAAATGCACAGCCTGCACCATTATCAACAATCCCCATCAGAGTGACACACTGGTTAGTTACCACAACTGATGGACCTACACTGACACATCATGACCACCCAAAGTCCATAGTTTACATTGGGTTCACTCTTGGTGTTGTATATCCTGTGTGTTTGTACAAATGACATGTGTTTACCACTGCCGTAGCACATAGATTCTTTTGATCACCCTAAAAATCCTCTTGCTCTGCCTCTTTATTCCTCCCCTTCTCTCAACTCCTGATTTTCATTAATGTCTTTATACGGTTTGCCTTTTCCAGAATGTCATATATTTGAAACATTACCATATGTAGCCTTTTCAGATTGGCTTCTTTCAATCAGTAACATTCATTTAAGTTTCTTCTATGTTTTTTCATGGCTTGATAGCTCATTTCATTTTGGCACTGAATAACATTCCATTGTCAGTTTGTTTATCCGTTTATCTTCTGAAGGACATCTTGGTTGCTTCCAAATTTTGGCAATTGGATTGTCCTTTCAGTTTTTTCATTTCTTTTTCAAAGCAAAAGTTTTTAATTTTGATAAAATCCAATTTATATTTTTGTTTGTTCTTTCATGGATTGTGCTTTATGTAATGTATCTACAAAGTTATTTTCAAATCCAAGGTCAGATTTTCTCTTTTACTTTCTTCTTTTTTTATGTTTTACATTTAGGTATATCATCCATTTTGAATGAACTTTTGTATAAAGTGTGAAAGTATGAGTTGAGGTTCACTTTTTACACATGGACATTCAATGGTTTCAGCACCATTTGTTGGAAAGACTCTCCTATCTCTACTGAACTACATTTATACCCTTAGTGTTCTTCTACCTGAGAAAGAACAAATTCTTACGAGTGGTAAAATACTTACATAGTTTATTCGAGTAATTCTTTTTTTGTTTTTTTTTTAAGGGCTGCACCTGAGGCACATGCAGGTTCCCAGACTAGGGGTCCAATTGGAGCTACAGCTGCTGGCCTATACACAGCTCATGGCAGCAACATCAGATCTGAGCCGTGTCTGTAACCTACACCACAGCTCATGGGCAACACCAGATTCTTAACCCACTGAGAGAGGCCAGGGATTGAACCTACAACCTCATAGTTCCTAGTCAGATTCGTTTCCACTGAGCCATGATGGGAACTCCTACCCTGGTGCTTCTTAAAGCAACTGTGTATAGTTTGAAAGCAATATATGTAAGACAGTTATCTTATTTATAAATGTAGTCATATATTTGATAAACATTGGAATTACAAATAATATTACAGGGAATGAGGAAATAAAAATTGCCTCATAGCAATCAGACTGAGAAGTACTAAGCAGAATATAAAACAATTTTCAAGAAGACATAGAACCAAAATTTCTAACAGAAACTAACTGAACTGCAATAGCGAAAGTGATTAGCACTCTTTTTCTGCTTGACTGCTGCCTTCAGAAAGCCAATTCTAGCTCCACTTTAATCCTCCTGTTTTCCTATGAAAAAATGGAATAGAATAACCAATCATCAAACTGCCCCTACTTCACTGATCCTTCCTTACACAATAGGTCCCTGTTGGCCAACCATTCCATATACCACAGTATGCATATGCCAATCCCAAATCCCAATATATATTTGTTGAGTAAGTGAATAGTTGACTGAATATGTGAAAAAAATCCAATGTCTCAAAAGAAAGACAGTTAAGCAGAGGAAGTAAGTAAATGTAGTTCCAGAGCAGTGGTATCAAGATGGCAGAGGAATAAGATGTGGTGATCACCTTCTCCCACAAACACATCAAAACAAAAACAAAAGCAAAAACAAAACCATGTGCATATGCAGAACGATTTACACTGAACATCTACTGAATGCTGGCAGAAGACCTAAATCTTCCACATAACTGGGTAGAACAAAAGGGAAAAAAAAATAGAGAGCAATAGAGAAAAAAGAAAGGAATCAGGATGGGACTAGCATTCCTGAGAGGGAGCTGTGAAAGAGGAAAGGCACCTGCAGCCTGGGAAGACAACTAACTGACAGGAAGATCAGCAGAGACAGAGGAGCCTCAAAGCCTTGGAGAAAAGCACAGCGGCAGACTGAGGAGGGAAAAGCAGAGATGGAGTCACACAGATCATCAGTACCACCTCCCTGGACACCACAGCCTGAGGGGCTAGGGATTGGTGTGCTACAGGCCAAGGAGCAGAACACCATAGGCGAGGGAACCTGGAAGAAGGTCTGGGCCTGCAGGAGAAGCAAGGTGCCATTGTTGGGGAGGGTGAGAGGAGGAGGTGCAGACCGACATAGGAATCTCTCTCCCTGTGCATGTTCAGACTCTCAGAGGGCGGGGGCGCCTCTGGCACTTGTGTGGGCTATAGGTGACAGCACACCTCTTGTGCAGGCTACAGCCAGCTGTGGGCCCTGACAGCCTCTTGGTTCCCTTGGCTGTGGCACTCTGCACCTCTTGTTAGGGCTAAGGGCAGTGGGAGGCTAAGCAGGATGGGGTGCTTCTTGCGTGATCTACAGGTGGTGGGGACAAACAATAGCAGTCATCTCGGAAACCATCTTCTACCACTAGGGGTCTGTAAAGGGGCTCCACCTTTGGCCCCAAAAAGTTGGCAAAAAAGAAGGCACTGCAACTGACCACCACCCATCGTTACTCTCACTCCCCTAGGAACACACCCGCCCTGCTGCTGCCACTGTCAAACATTCTGGGCAGCCCCCACACATGCCCGATCACTGTCACTTCCCAGGACCCTGCAACTAGAAGCAACCTGTGCAGCACCTCCTGCATGGGGTAAGCATGATGGAGTTCATTGTGTGTGGTCTACAGGTGGCAGGGGCAAACTACTGCAATTATCTCTGACTCTGGAGGTGAGTGTGGCCAACTACCACCAGGGATTGGTGAACAGGCACCACTTACATCCCCAGTCACCTTAGAAGTTACCACAGAGAAAGGCGCTGTGACCAAACATCAACCATTGTTGCTCTCACTCCCTTGGCTCTCAACACACACCCTGCTGCAGCCACTGCCAAATGTTCCAGGCACTGCCTAAATCTTCCTGAGGCTCATTACCACTTCCCACTGCCCTGTGACTAGGAGTAGACTGGGCCATCTTCCTGTAGGTCCTTGCAGTAGGTCTTTATAGTATAAAGAGCCCAGCAACCAGGCACTGACTACTAGCCCTGCCCATTGCCTCTGTCTCCCTGGAAACATACTCAGGGGGATAACAGTCTGCTCACATCAAAGAAAGAGACAGCAAATATCCAAACTCCCACAACAAAAATAAATAGTAACCCTCACAAAATACAAATGCTCTTGCATTAAAATAGCCCTCTAAAACTACAGTTTGGCTTCCCTAAACTCACAGAAAAAGAAAAATATAAGTAAAATGAAGAAGCTCAGGAACCATTCCCAGTCAACAGAACAGGAGAATTCACCTGAAGCAGCAAATAATGAAGCAGACCTCTGCAGTCTAACAGGCACTGAGTTCAAAAGGGAGACAGTGAAAATACTGAAGAAAATAAGGGTGAATATGAAGGAATTAAGAGCAGATATAAACAGTAATACAGATTACTTTAGAAAGGAACTAGAAAATATGAGGAACCAAGAAAAATTAGAAAATTCATTTGCAGAGTTGCAAACTGAGTTAAAGTTATTAAAGAGCAGAATTAATAATGCAGAAAAATGAATTAGTGACTTGGAAGACAGAATGATGCAAATCACCCAACCCGGACAGAAGATAGAAAACCAAGTTAAAAAACATGAAAGCAATATAAGAGATCTATGGGATAATATAGGAATTCCAGAAGGAGAAGGAAAAGAAAAGGGGATTGAAAATACATTTTAAAAAATTATGTCTGAAAACTTTCCAAATCTAAAAAAAAACAGATATTAAGATACAGGAAGCACAGAGGGCCCCAAACAAGCGAATCCAAACAGGCCCAAACCAAGACATATTATAATAAAGATGGCAAAGTTAAAGATGAAGAGAAGATTCTAAAGGCAGCAATAGAAATGCAAAGTGTTAATTACAAGGGAACCCCCTTAAGGCTATCAGCTGATTCCTCTACAGAAACACTACAGGCCAGAAGAGAGTGGCAAGACATATTCAAAGGTCTAAAAAGGAAAAATTTGCAGCCTAGACTACTCTACCCAGCAAGAATATCATTTAAAAGAGGAGAAATAATCAATTTCTTCAACAAACAAAAGCTAAAAGAGTACAGCAAATCTAAACCCATTCTAAAGGAAATACTGAAAGGGCTTCTCTAGATTAAAAGAGAACTAAGAAGAAATAGGATGGAGGAAATCATAATTGGAAAGCAATCACTTAAATAAGCCAGTATACAGATCTAAAATGAAAAAAAAAAGTGTAAAGTGACGATAAACATAAGAAACAGCAAAGAGGACAAACATGAAGATGTTAAAAAGGACTTTAAAATCATAGACTGTAGGGAAGAAAGGTGAGAAAATCTTGACTTTTTTTTTTATAATGTGTTTGAGCCTACATGACTGTCATGCTAAAGTAAGCAGATACAGAAAAGGGTTAACATACTTGAAAAACAGGGAAACCACAAATCAAAACCAAACATTACATTCACAAAAACTAAAAAGAAAAGTACACAAGAATAAAATAGACGGAAATCATCCAACCAAAAAAAGAAAAGAAAAAAGGAGAAACATAGAATCAACTGGAAAACAAGGTTTAAAAAGGCAAGAAAGACATATTTATCTTTCTCTTTCTGACTTACTTCACTCAGTATGAGAGCTCTAGTTCCATCCATGCTGCTACGAATGGCATTATTTTGTTCTTTTTTATGGCTAAGTAGTATGAGTATGAGATCCTGCTGTGTCTAGTCACTTATGATAGAGCAATGATAATGTGAGAAAAAAGAATCTGTACATGCATATGTTACTGGGTCACCATGCTGTATAGTAGAAAATTGACAGAACAATGTAAACCAGTTATGATGGAAAAAAATAAAAATCATTATATACCAGTAATTACCTTAAATGTCAATGGACTTAATGCTCCAATCCAGTTATTGATAATCTTAATTTTTGAAGTTCTCATAAAGAAAAGGTGATAGAAAGATGGCCAAGTACTGTGAACTGACAATTTACATAAAAATGTTTAACCTCAATTGTAAAAAAAAAAAAAAAGCATAAGAAACGTTAACTTTTTTTAAACTATTGAATTGGCAATGTTAAAGAAAAAAATTATGCCCACTGTGCCAAAGATACATTTCTAGTGAAGATGTAAACTTATCTTCCTAGAGGTGTAACTTTTCATAAGCATAAAAAATACATAAGCCAGGAATTAATGTCAAAAGAACATAATTAAGAACTTGTATAAATACCTAACAACATTTTGCCACCATTTTTAATAATGAAAAGCTGAAGCCAGCTCATATGAAATGTTCAATCTGTTCCTATTACTCCCTGTCTTAATGTGGGTACACCCAGAAACAGACTCTAAGATGAGGATTTGAGTTCAAGCAGATTATTTTTAAGGTAATTCCAAAAACACCACAGTGGAGTACGACATGGAACAGAGAAAGAAAGAAAACCATTATAGAGTGTGTTGTCAAGCAGTCACCACTGTGAGCAACTGAAACTTGGTCCTGCAGAGAAACTCTGGGAGCTGGGGTACAACACATGCTGGAGGGCTATCTTGCCCAAGCAAGTAGTCTGAGGTCCCTTTCCACCCCCTCCCCTCAGCTGTTAGTTGAAGGCTGCTGGAGCAGGGGAGGGGCTGTTAATTTTCTGGTATGACTGGCTCACCCATTTCTAAGTGAATTCCTGCAGCAAGGGAAAGCTGTGTGGGGCATCATTAGCATCTGCAACATCCCACACCTGAAACTCCATCAGCCACTGCCAAGACAATAAAGCAGCAACATGCTATCGTGGTTAAAGTGCATGGGCTCTGAACTCAAAGTTCTTGACTAGAGTTTTCCTAACTGTGCGCCCTGGGGCCTCCACGCTCTGCCTACAGCTTTCTTCTTTGATCTCGTGACTACCCTCTGTTATGTCCAGGTACTCCTGTGTCCCAGCCATACTGAACTGCATCCACCTAGTGCTCTGAATACATATGCTTGCTGCATTGTAGTATATGGAACCAAAATGCTTTACCTTCAGCTATTGTTTAGGATTTGACACAGTGGTACTTCCATTATGAAATCTTTCTGGAATTCCTCAGGTAAAATGAACATTATTTTCTTTCTTACTCAGCTGTATTGTATCATGTACACACTTTCATCATAACACTACACAGTAATCTATTCCTATAATAAGACTCCTTCAGCACAATGCCTAAGTTTCACTCTTTCTTTCTGGGGCCTAGCAACATGCCTGAGGCATCCATTACAAATCTATCAAAAATTATTAATAGGCAAATACTGGAGCTTACAGTCTATGGGGGGATTATAACAAGCCAGAAATTAATTATGTAATATATTAAATGCTATTTAAAAATGAACAGTGATGCTTAATAAAAGTTTGATGGCTAAATGAGTATATACTGCTAAAAACTTTAAAACATTGTTCCATGAAAACAACACTACAAATGAAGGTTATGCCTCCACATGTGAAACTATATGACCATAAAACCATATCTGACCAATAAGGTAGTTCAACTAATAGTTTATTCATTTAGTACTTCATTATTTTTTATTTTGTTCATTTAAAGACCATTTTCTAACTACACATTATGTGATGTGTTTGAAACATAACCTATGAATGCAAAGCAATTAAGAAACAAAATTGTCTCTGCTCTGAAGACGTTTAGAGTATGGAGGAGAGGTTAAGTAAAGCAACAATTATAGTACAGAATGATACGCTTTATTAAAGGGGGGATAGAGTGTGGTATGGCAGGACTAGTGTTACCTTAGGAAAGGAATGTCAAGATGAGCTTGGGCTGGTTTTTAAAGGAAAAGCAAATGGGAGTCAAGAGACAAGAAATGAAAAGAGAAAGAGACAAGAAATGAAAAGTTGGTATCCATCTATTAAGCAAAAAGGTTAGGAATATGAGGGGCCCTTCAAGCAGGGGAGTGATGTTACAAACCCAGATTCCAAAGTTTAAAACGAAGAAAGACCTTGTGAAGAGCCATTATAATTCATCCTGAAAAATAATAGAAATGATTTTTTGCATTATCTACTGAACAAATTATTTATAGGACTGCTTTCTTCCATAAGCAGAGATAACTGGGAGATTATTGTCCTCAGTTACGTCGTCTTGAACACTAAGTCTTAATGTAATTACTGCAAGTTGGATGTAATGATTCATTTTGTTCTACATATTAAAAGTTACAGCCACCTGAGCTCAGTTTACATTTTAGGTAAATAACTTAAGAATTATATTATTCAAACAGGGCTTTAGCACAGGCAGCATTTTTTTGTGAGAAAATATTTTCCATATATTAAACTCATTTTATTCACCTTATTTATAATTAGCATTTGAATTCTTCTAAGCTGTAAAATCATTTAGAGACATCTTTTCCAAATGACATCTTTTTTTTTTTTTTTTTTTTTTTCCTTTAAAGGGCTGCACTTGGGGCATATGGACATTCCCAATGCCAGGAATTGAATCTGAGCTGCGGCTGCAGCCTATACCACAGCCACAGCAAGAGTGGATCTGAGCAGCATCTGAGACCTATGCAGCTGCTTGTGGCAATGCTGGATCCTTAACTCACTGAGCAAGGCAAAGGATCGAACTAGCGTCCTCATGGAGACAAGGGCAGGTCCTTAACCTGCTGAGCCACACTGGGAACTCACCAAACTCCATGTTTATAAATGTGGTACAAATAAATATATTTTCTCCTTAAAGACTTGCTTTTGGGGGGTTTGTGTCAATTCTAGCAAAAGAAGCACTTTTATGAACTCATGTTAGGGTGCATGAATCACAGCTGTGGGCCTTTAGAATCCTACTCTGTAAAATGAAGAACACTGATATAACTGACACATTCTGTGCTTCCTAATTTTCTTCCATGCTAATTATCTGGAACCTAGGTTTTGGTTTCAGGAATGCAGGAGTTCAAACACAGCCCTGGCTGATGTTCAGAGCATTACTTAATCTCCTTAAATATGGAAAGTGGGATATTAAAACCTGCCTAAATGGGCTGTTGTGCAGACTAAATAGCTAGTTCATTTTTTTTCTTTTTTTTTCTTAGAAGCAGGCTTAAAGTAAGATTTATTTAGTGATTGGTCTCATGGAGCTCTGTGGTAAGTAGAGGTATTTCATAAATGTGGCCTCTACAATATACTGGCTTTTCTTTTTAAACTAAAACTAAAAAAATTGGGGTTTTTTTAGAGTTTAAAATGAAAATGGATGCAATTTCCCCCACTTCCTACCCCCAATACACGTATTATTCTTTGCGAAAAATACTGAAGAACTAGTTCATGCAAAGCTTTTATCAGGTTGGGAGGAAAGGGGCTTTTCACTTGTCAATTCCGTGGTGCAGAATAATTTAAAAAAAATTAGTCTCCAGCACACTACTTAGGCAAGCATTTACATCTAATGTTTCAAGTTTAACAGTTTGTCAAAATAAGAAAATAAATCGCAAATATCGCCAAATAAAACCCCACTTAATTTGCACTCTTTAATTTCACAAGTAACTGCCGCTGATAATTCCTTTCATTTAGAAGGAAGAGCCAAAGATTCACTCCTCAGATCCTCGCGCCAGCGAATGCACAAAACAGAAAGGTGTCCCAGACGCTCAAGACCCTAGACATCCACAAACTCCCGCCCCAGGGGCGCGACGGGGCCTAAACCTCCGCAGAAGGGTTGCCGCGATCCAGCTCGAAGCCCCTCCCAGACAGAGCTCCCACCTGCACGCCCTGCTGCTGGAGGCTTTGAGTGATGTAGTCCAGGCGGCGGCAAACGCTCTTCTTGGCCTCGGCCGCCGTCTCCTTGGTGCTGCTCACTCGCACCGCCACATGCGCCCGGTCGGGCCTCGCAGACACCTCTGCTGTGCCGCTTACGTGCACCTCGCGGGTGGCAGTTTGGGCCTGTGCGGAAGAGAGAGGGTGGCGAAGTCCAGGCAGCGTCTCTCCGCCTGAGAGCAGATTGTTCTCCCGGTCCCGGTCGACCCAGGGAACCAGTTCCAAGAAGACCCGCGACTGCGGGGCCTGTTGCAACGACATTGTGATGGCAGCTGGGTTTCCATAACAACGCGGAGCCAACGGCGGCCGAAAGGGCCCAGGCGCCGTAGGGCTTACTCCTGCGCGGTGCAAGGGATGCCGGGATGGGCTTGAAGGTCCTGTAGCTCCTTGAGGGTGCGAGCTGGGCTCAGTGGACCATTTTGCCGCATCACCTTGACAGGTTGTTGGCTGGGTTCGTGGTTATGGTTTTCAACTTGTTCACCTCCCGGCTTTCAAAAATCTTAGCGAGGTTTGTCTGCAGCCTGCCTCTTAGTGAGCTCCGCTTTTCCACGCCCATGTACTGCCTGGACTCCAAAGTTTCCAGGGAGGGCCGGGGGGCGCCTTTATATTTCGTAGAGGCGGGTCTGCGGTTGGCACAGCTTTGTCACTGCTTTTGTGTGACTTCACTATTCCACGTAGGTTCAGTGGAAGCTTTTTGGAACTCACAGCACCAAAGATCGAGAGAGATTTCTGTTGGAATGATCTGCTTTTTACTCCTTCGAGCTTGGGAGTTTATGAGTCCTTGAATCTCAGTTTAGTATGTACACGTTTAACATTTGCAATGTGCTTAGAGAGTCCTTGCTGTGTGGATAGCAGAAAATAATGGATAGCAAATAGTAGTAATAGCTAACACTTTGGCATGATTTTCAAGTGTCTGGAATTTTCGCTAAAATCCCTGGAATGGTTCTGGCCTTGTGTATGGAAAGGAGAAATTCACGTGGTATCAGAGAACTTTCTACATGGACATTGCAGAGCCTGTACGACTTGGAACTTGTCCTAACCCTTTGCTTAAGAGAACAACGCAATCCTAAACCCAGTGAGTCAATTAAGTAGATTTTCCTCTTACCGCTAAGTAATGATCTTTAAAAAATAGCTCTACTGTCCTTGGAAAACTAATTGGGGGCGGGGGGGGGGGGGAGAGGAAGGACAGTCATTCTTTGAAAGGAGCCTACAAAAGCCAACTAAATCCTCAGGTAGTTTATCATTTTTCTTTTATTTTTGGTTTGTAAAGTAATTCTATGTTACTGATAATGGTACTCACCCCTCCTTCATTTGACTTCACTTCTATTGGGTAAAAGTAATTTTGTATATATTTATTTTGACGTTTATTGTTAGTTTAAAACAATTATATATTAGCATTTTAATTTAAAAACTTTTAAAACTTTCCTACTATAATTAAAAAAAATAATAATTTGAGTCATCCAAAATAATGTTTCTTAAATTTCGTGGAAAATTCTTTTTCCTTAATGATAAACATGGAACAATATAATCTCCAAAATGAGCTACTGAATGAATGAATGTCATAAATAAGCAATAGGAGTTTTAAGTGTGTATATTTAGGATATGATAAAATAGATTTCAAATGGGAAAATCAATAGGTGGTATTGGTTGACTATGTGAAAAAAGTATTGATTTGTATCTTAGATCATGCAGTAAAAATAAAATTCAGATGGGACCAAAAAAATAGGAAGAGAACATGGGTGAGTATAAATATAATTCTGGAAACGGAAAGGACTTTTTAGGCACTGTTTCAAATGCAGCAACTGTAAGGAAAGGTTTGAAATATTTGACTACACTAAAATGACATCATTATTATAGAACAAAACAAAAATGTGAAGGAGGTGCAAATAAATTGAGAAAAATATATATATTTTTAAAAAGCTAATCACCTTAATGTTAAGTGAGCCCTTATCAAAATAATAAAAGTGGATAATTAACCCAGAGGCAAATGTTGGTCGGTCAGCTGTGACCAGCCAGGGCTGCTGTAACAAAATAACACAGACTGGGTGGCTTAACCAAAATTTGTTTCCTCTGGAGGCAGGGAATCCAAGGTCAAAGTGTTAATAGGTTTAATGTTTCCTGAGGCCTCTCTTCTTGATTTGCAGCCAGCCTTCTCAGCATGTCCCCACATGGTCTTTTCTGTGTGTGCAAGTCTGCCTGGTGTTTCTTCATCTTCTTTTGAGAACACCATTTCTATTGGATTAGAACTCTACCCTAATGACCTAATTTAACCTTAATCTCCTCTTAAAAGACCTGTCTCTAAATACAGTCATATGGGGGGTTAGCGCATCAGCCTATGAATCTGGGTGGTGGTGGTGAGGAGGGACACAATTCAGTCCATAACACAAGTCAATAAAACGGAAATACTAATAGTGTCTCTTATGAGAAAAAACTGTTTATTCTTACTCAGTATTTAAAAAATGCAAATTTAACCATACAAAAATATCCTTTTTTGAACTATCATTTTGGAAAATGATAAAGGAAAATAGGAATGAAGATGGAATAGATAAAAGTAATTTTGAAAGAAGGGAACAGTTCATGGTGACAGAACTATATAGTGAATAAAAGAGAGAGATAAACCAAAGCTGACAAAGGTTTCCTGTTTGGAGAACTGGGAAAATGAATGAGAATAATAGAGCGTATCTGTTCAGTTCACAACTACCCAGTTCTCCCTGAGTCAATGCTGAGCCTCTAGCAACCATTTTGAATGATATGACTTTTGACTCTGTACTTTATGCAATTTGATTAGACCCAGAATAGGTGGACATGAACAGGATTCAAGGCAGGCCACTTAGAGGTTTTCTGTTTTTGTTTTTTATTCATGGGAATCTATTTACACCCAATTTTAAAAATTTAGTCTCTCAGATGGTGGATCATGACATACATCTGTCTGTCTATCTGTCTAACCTTGAACGATATAGATTTGCCATCTTTCACATACCACTTCTAATAGCGAAGGAGAAAATGTCAGTGTGCCAGTATATAGAGAAAAGGAAAGAAAATGAGAGAGAGAGGAAATCATACATACAGAGAGGAACAGAGATGAGATTAAGAATCGAAATGCAATTCTAATCTGCGTTTATAGAATTTTCCTTAGGTCTGGCTTCTCTTCCACCCTGGAGTTCTAAAAATATTCCTGTGTCCTGTTTTCATTCACAAGTGGGTTGACTGAGCTTTATGTTATCTTAAAACTAAGAATTTTAACTGATAATAGCGGATATTGTAGGGGAATTTGAATTAAACTCATATAGCTTTCAGCCTTAAAGAATTTATATAGAGCTCCACACAAAGTGGATCACTAGATGCACAGCTTAAAGCTTTACCCTTTGAGAAAATTTTGTTTTCACTGTCATTCAGTTGAATAATCCTGTCATGCAACTCCTTTGTATTTTACAATTGGAACCTGTTTATCTAGCCAACCTATCCATAAACCTATCCATAAAACCACAGGCTTTTTCCTTCTACTTTAGGAATTCATATAAGAACATTTATGTAACTATTGGTGTGAGCTCAGAATGGTGTTCTAGTGCAGCCATGGTGGGTGGCATGGGAATCTGGGTAACCTACTCATTCAGCTTGTTTATGATAATATGGTGTATCAGTTTGATTGATTTGCAGTTATTGAACCATCCTTGCGCCCCTGAAATAAATCCCACCTGATCATGTTATATGATATATATATATATGTGTGTGTGTATGTGTGTGTGTGTGTGTGCACGCGTGTAGTATTGATATATATATATATATATATATATATATATATATATATATATATAGTTGAATTCAGGTTGCTAATATTTTGTTGAGGATTTTTGCATCTATTTTCATCAGCGATTATGGGCCTGTACTTCTCTCTCTCTTTTTTTTTTTTTTTTTTGTAGTATCTTCATATGGTTTTGGTATCAGGTACTGGCAGCCTAGTAGAATGAATTCGGGAGTGTTGCCTCCTCTTCAGTTTTTAGGAATAGTTTGAGAAGTATAGGTCTTAGCTCTTCCTTATATGTTTGGTAGAATTCCCCTCTAAAGATGTCTGGTCATTGAATTTCGTTTGCTGGATTTTTTTTTTTTTTATTACAAGTTGAAGTGTGTATTAATTAATATTTCCTTCAAGAATGAGGGAAAAATAGAGATCTTTTCAGACATGCAGACTTAGAGAGTTTAGCACCTATAGTCTCTCATTAAATGTATATGATATGCCTCTATAATATGAGTAAGTCCAAGGAGAAAGCGTGGCATAGAAGAAACAACAGTAATCACAGAAATTGGTAACATGTCAATAAATTTAATTAGTTCCTTATGAAAATGCTTTTTAAAAATTTGCATGTGAATGTTTAAGCAAGAATTAAAACAAATTAAAAAAAAAACCTCTAGACAATTGAAACAAAAGAGGAGGACAGACAGTCATTGCATTTGGTTAAAGGATCTTAAGGTCCTCAGTGGTCTCAACAAGAGGGTAGAGATACTTTAGACATAATTATAATACTTTCTAGTTAATTACCTATGAAATATGCATAAGCAAATGAAATTCAAGGAGGCAGAAAAGAAGGCTCAACAAGGAAGGTGAAAGTTTAAGATAGCACAATATTGTGGAGCCACAGGATGTAAAATTTTCAAAAAGAGAAAGTGATTAATGGCTAATGAGTTCCTGCTGTACAGTGGGATAAGGATCTGGTGGTGTTGTAGATGTGGTGTGGTTTACAGCTATGGCTTGGATTTGATTTCTGGCCCAGGAACTTACATATACCATGGGCACAGGCCTTCCCCCCCCCCAAAAAAAAATCAAAAGATACAGGTGGGCAAAATTTTGAGGATAGAGATAAGTCTATTGAATAATTGAGTAAAATATTTGGAAGATAGTTCATGACTTTCAAGGAATTGTTTTATTAGGAACTGAATGACAAGGCTTAAGGAATGAGTGAGTGACTAGAAAGGGAGGAAGAGATAAGCATTTGTTGACACTTTCTTAAGTTAATACAGTCTTTTTTTTTTTTTTAAGAAAAAGTAATTTTATTCAGGCTGTCCAGAAAAGAAGGGAAATAACAGCCTACTTTACTTCACAAATACCCCAAACACTTGAAATACAAACCAAAACTTTATAACAGACATAATCACAAAAAAGAGAAAGGGGTTCAAACAAAACACTACAGAAAATAAATCACAAAGAAAGAGAGCCAAAGAAGAAAGGATCAAAAAAAAAACCACAAGTGCAACCAGAAAATAATCGAATTGTTAATTGTTATTGGCAATGAGCATATACCTATTAATAATTACTTTAAATGGAATAAATACTCTGATTAGAAGATGTAGAATGGCTGAATGGATTAAAAACAATTAGAACCATATATTTACTACCTATAAGAGACTCACTTCAGATTTAAAGATACACACAGACTGAAACTGAAGGGACGGAAAAAGTTATTCCATGGAAGTGGAAAAAGAAAGAGAGCAATACTTTGATCAGAGAAATTGACTATAAAACAGAAGGTAAAAGACAAATGGCATTGCATAATGATAAAGGTATTAATTTAACAAGAAGATTCAATAATTATAAATGCTTATGCATCAAACATAGGAGCACCCAAATACATAAAGCAAATATTAACAAACATGAAGGGAGAAATTCACAGTAACATAATAACTTTAACACCCATTTACAACAATGGACATTTTCTTATAGAAAATCAATAAGACACTGGCTTTAAATGGTACATCATACTAGATACACCTAGTTGTTTATCTGATACACGCTGGTGTAGTATATAGATGAAGAATGCACACTTTTCAAGTTCACAGGGAATAGATAGATCTCCAGGAAAGATCACATGCTAGGCCATAAAACAAGTCTCAATACATTTGAAGATTGAAATAATATCAGATATCTTTTCCAAAGCTCCAATGGTGTGAAACTTGAAGTCAGTTACCAGAAAAAAGTGCTAAAACCAGAAACACATGGAAGATAGATAATATGTGCTAAATAAACAGTGGGTCACTGAAGAAATCAAAAGCAAAATAAAAAAATACCTCAAGATAAATGAAAATGAAGAAACAATGATCCAAAATCTATGAGGTACAGCAAAAGCAGTTCTAAAAGGGTTTATAATGATACAGGCCTACCTTTAGTAAGCAAGAAAAATCTCAATCTAAATCTTATACCTAAAGAAACTAAGAATAAAGAAAATCTAAAGTTAGTAGAAGGAAAGAAATAATAAAAGTCAAAGCAGAGGGCGGAGCAAGATGGAGGGGGAGTAGGAGGACGTGCTCACCTTCTCCCACAAACACATCAAAAAAACACATCTACATGTAAAACGACTCATACAGAACATCAAATGAACACTGGCAGAAGAAGTTAAACCTCCAAAAAGGACAAGAAACTTGACGTAACTGGGTAGAACAAAAGAAAAAAAAAAAAAAGAAAAGGAGTCAGGACTGGACTAGCATTCCTGAAAGGGAGGTGTGAAGGAGGAAAGGAACCCACACCCTGGGAAGCCACCTAACTGACAGAAAAATCAGCTGAGAAGGAGGGACCTCAAAGTTGCAGAGAAAAGCGCAGCAGCTGGACTGAGGAGGGCCAAGCAGAGTGAGAGCCATACAGACCGTCTGAACCACCAGCCCAGACACCACAGCCTGAGATGCTCAGGTGGGGCTGGGTGCTGGGTGCTGACACTTAGACTTCGGGGGTCAGTCTCAGGGAGAGGGCTGGGGTTGGCAGTGTGGAGACAGCCAAAAGGGCTAAGAAGCAGTGCGCTGTGGGTGGGGGACCAGTATGCTGTGGGCTGGGGAGGGGAACACGAGGTAGAGGGAACCTGGAAAAGGTCTGGGCCTACAGGAGAGGCAAGGTGCCATTGTTGGGAAGGGTGAGAGGAGGAGAGGGGGAGCAGCATAGGATCTCTGTCGCACAGTGTCTGCACGTTCCCCCAGACCCCTGGGCTCTCAGATGGCAGGGCAGCTCTGGTGCAGGCTATGGGTGGTGAGAAGCCTCTTGTTCATTAACGAGACTGGGTGCTTCTTGTGCAGGCTACCAGTGGCTGGGCATCTTGTGTGGGCTAAGGGCATTGGGGCTAAGTGTGATGTGGTGCCTCTTACACTATCTACAAGTGGTAGGGACAGACCACAGCAGTTGACTCTGAGGCCAGAGAGAGGTGTGGCTTGCCACCACTGGGAGCCTGTGTTTTGGCTCCACCTGTGGCCCCATATGCTGTTGCACTCAATCCCCTGAGAACACACCCACCCTGCAGCTACCGCTGCCAAAAACCCTTGGTAGCACTCAGACACTTGGTCACTGTCCCTTCCCAAGAATCTAAAACTAGGAACAGCTGGTATAGCACCCCCTGCATGGGCTAAGTGGGACAGGGTGCTTCTCAAATGGCAGGGGAAAACCACTGCAGTTATTTCTGACTCCAGAGGTGGCCGTGGCCCACGGACACTGGGGATAACTGAACAAAAATCACCTGCGTCCCCAACCACCTCAGAAGGTACCACAGAGAAGGACATTGCAACAGAATACCACCTGTTGTTGTTCTCCCCTGGGAGCACACCTGCTCTGCCGCTGCTGCCACTGCCAAATGCTCTGGGCAGTGCCCAGACCCTTGATCACTGTCCTTTCCCAGGAACCTGCAACCAGGAGCAGCTTGTGTAGCACCTCCTGTGGGGGCTAAGCAGGACAAGGTACTTCTCGCATGGCCTACAGGAGGCGGGGGCAAACCACCATAGTTATCTCTGGCTGCAGAGGTGGGAGTGGCCTACTACCAATAGGGGTCCGTCAACAGGCACCACTTGCAGCCCCATCACCTCAAGTCCACCACAGAGGAGGGCACTGTGACCAAACATCACCTGTTGGTGCTCTCCCATCCCTGGGAACACACCCACCATGCTGCTGCCACTGCTGAAGCCTCTGGGCAGTACCAACACGCTTGATCTCTGTCACTTCCCAGGATGCTGAAACTAGGAGCAGCCTGTGCAGCACCTCCTATGTGGGCTAAGTGAGATGGAGTGCTTCATGCATGGTCTACAGGTAGCAGGGGCAAACCACCACAGTTATCACTGACTCCAGAGGTGGTCATGGCCTGCTACCACTAGGGGTCCCTGAACAGGCACCACCTGCGGTTCCAATCACCTCAGAGGAGGCCATTGCAATTGAACACTAGATGATGTTGCTCTCACTCCCCTGGAACTCACGCCCCTGCTGCTGCTACTGCCAAGCACTCTTGGACACCTTGTAGATTTGCCTAGAGCTCATTACCACTTCCCAGGGCCCTACAACTAGGAGTAGCCTGTATCACCTTCCTGAAGATCCTTGCTGCTGTTGAGAGCCCAGCAACCAGGCACTGACTGGACCTATCCATTGCCTCCTTCTCCCTGAAAACACACTGAGCATCCTGGGATAACAGCCTGCTCACACCAAAGAAAGAGAGCAAATACTCAAACACCCATACCAAAAGTAAATAGTAACCCCCTCAAAATACAAAGGGGGGCTCTTGCATAAAAGTAGTCCTAGAAGACTACAGATTCACTTCTCTAAACTCACAGAAAAAGAAAAATGTAAGTAAAATTAAGAAGCTCAGAAACCGGAGTTCCCGTTGTGGCGCAGTGGTTAACGAATCCGACTAGGAACCATGAGGTTGTGGGTTCGATCCCTGCCCTTGCTCAGTGGGTCAAGGTTCCGGCATTGCCGTGAGCTGTGGTGTAGGTCACAGATGCGGCTCGGATCCTGCGTTGCTGTGGCTCTGGCGTAGGCTGGCAGCTACAGCTCCGATTCGACCTCTAGCCAGGAACCTCCATATGCCGCAGGAGCAGCCCAAGAAATGGCAAAAAGACAAAAAAAAAAAAAAAAAAAAAAAAAAAAAAAAAAAAGAAAGCTCAGAAACCAATCCCAGTTAAAGGAACAGGAGAATTCACCTAAAGCAGTCAACAATGAAATGGACCTCTGCAGCCTGACAGACACTGAGTTCAAAAGGGAGGTAGTGAAAATACTGAATAAATTAAGGCTGAATATTAAGGAATTAAGAGAGGACATGAACAATAATGCAGATTCCTTTAGAAAGGAATTAGAAAATATGAAGAGCCAAGAAAAATTAGAAAATTCATTTGCAGAGTTTCAAACTGAGCTAAAGGCACTAAAGGGCAGGATGAATAATGCAGAGGAACAAATTTGTGACTTGGAAAACAAAATAATGGAAATCACCCAATCAGGACAGCAGACAGAAAACCAAATGAAAAAACATGAAAACAATATAAGAGATCTATGGGATAATATAAAGTGGGACAATCTACACATAGTAGGAATTCCAGAAGGAGAAGAACGAGAAGAGGGGATTGAAAATATATTTGAAGAAATTATATCTGAAAACTTTCGGAATCTAGAGGAAACTGATATCAAGGTATAGGAAGCACAGAGGGCCCCAAACAAGTTGAACCCAAATAGGACCATACCAAGACATATTATAATAAAGACAGCAAAAGTTAAAGAGAAGATTCTAAAGGCAGCAAAGGTAAAGCAAAGCGCTAATTATAAGGGAACCCCCATAAGACTATCAGCTGATTTCTGTACAGAAACACTACAGGCCAAAATGGAGTTGCAAGATATATTCAAAGTGCTGAAAGGAAAAAGAATTTGCAACCTAGAATACTCTATCCAGCAAGAATATCATTTAAAATAGAAGGGGAAGTAAAGAATTTCTCCAACCAACAAAAGCTAAAAGAGTACAACAATACTAAACCCATTCTAAAAGAAATACTGAAAGGTCTTCTCTAAATTAAAAAAGTAAGAAGAAATAGGATGGAGGAAACCACAACTGGAAAACAATCGCTTAAATAAGGCAACATACAGATCTAAACATGAAGATGCTAAAAAAAAAAAAAAAAGAGTTCGAAATCATACAATGTGGGGAAGGAAAGTAAGAAAATATAGACTTTTTTTTTTTTAATGGTGTGCTTGAGCATATATGACTAAAGCAAGCAGATATAGGAAGGGGTTAACATACTTAAAAAACAGGGCAACCACAAATCAAAACAGAACATTACATTCAGAAAAACTGAAAAGAAAAGTACTCAAGCATAAAATAAATGGAAACCATCCAACCAAAAACGAAAAGAAGAGAAACTAGAATCAACTGGAAACAAGGTTTAAAATGGCAACAAATAAACAACTATCAATAATCCCTAAATGTCAATGTACTTAATGCTCCAATCAAAAGACATAGTGGCAGGTTGGATAAAAAAGCAAGAGCCTACAATCTGCTGTCTACAAGAGATGCACCTTAGGGCAAAGGACACAGATAGATTGAAAGGGAGGGGATGGGAAAAGATCCATCCATCTCGCCAATGGACAGGACAGGAAAGCAGGGGTTGCAATACTCATATCAGACAAAATAGACTTTAAAATGAAGGCCATAAAGAAATACAAAGAAAGACACAACTTAATGGTAAAGGATGCATTCAAAAAGAGGATATTACAACCGTCAATATATATGCCCCTAATATAGGAGCACCCTGATACCTACAACAAATCCTAACAGACATAAAAGGAGAAATTGATGGGAATACAATCATAGTAGGAGACTTTAACACCCCACTCACATCAATGCACAGATTCTCTAGACAGAAAATCAACAAGGCAACAGAGATGCTAAATGACACAACAGAAAAGTTATACTTAATCAACATTTTCAGGACATTACATCCAAAAAATTCAGAATATATATTCTCCTCAAGTGCACATGGAACATTCTCAAGGATTGATCACATACTGGGGCACAAAGCTAACCTCAACAAATTTAAGAGTATAGAAGTTATTTCAAGTATCTTCTCTGACCACAATGGCATGAAACTAGAAATCAACCACAGGAAAAGAAATGAGAAAAAACTTACTACATGGAGACTAAACAATATGCTACTAAAAAACCAAACGGGTCAATGAGGAAATTAAGAAGCAAATTAAAAAATACCTTGAGAGAAATGATAATGACACAACCATTCAAAATCTATGGGATGCTGCAAAAGCAGTGCTCAGAGAGAAGTTCATAGCAATACAGGCTTTCCTCAAAAATAAACAAACAAGAAATAAAACTTTACACAAAAAAACCCCAAATCAACAACTCAACCCACCACCTAAGTGAATTAGAAAAAGAAAAACAAACAAAACCTAAAGTCAGCAGAAGTACAGAAGTCATAAAGATCAGAGAGGAAATCAATAAAATAGAGATTCAAAAAAGATAGAAAAAATCAATAAAACCAAGAGCTGGTTCTTTGAAAAGGTAAACAAAATGGACAAACCTATGGCCAGACTCAGCAAGAAGAGGAGAAACCCAAAAACACAAAATAAGAAATGAAAAAGGAGAAGTCACAATGGATACTACAGAAATACAAAAAACCATGAGAAAATACTAACAATCGTTTGTCAACCAATATGACAACCTAGAAGAAATGGACAACGTTCCAGAGATGTACAGCCTGCCAAAACTGAATCAAGAAGAAAGAGATCAACTGAACAGACCAATCACTAGAAATTAAATTGAATATGTCATAAAAACACTCCATACAAACAAAAGTCCAGGACCAGATGGCTTCAGGGCAAATTCTACCAAACATACAAAGAGGAAATTATACCCATCTTCCTTAAAGTTTTTCAAAAGGTTTAAGAATAAGGAACACTCTCAAAGACATTGTACAATGCCACCATAACCCTAATTCCAAAACCAGACAAAGATACCACCAAATAGAAAACTATAGGCCAATATCTTTGATGAATATAGATGCAACAATTCTCAACAAAATTTTAGCCAACTAAATCCAACAACATATAAAAAAGATCATACACCATGACCAGGTGGGACTCGAGCACAAAGATGGTTCAACATATGCAAATAAATTAACATCATACACCACATTAACAAAAGAAAAGTCAAAAACCATATGATCATCTCAATAGATGCAGAAAAAGCATTTGACAAAGTCCAACATACATTTATGATAAAAACTCTTGCCAAAGTGGGTATAGAGGGAACATACCTTAACATGATAAAAGCCTTTTATGACAAACCCACAGCAAATATAATACTCAATGGGGAAAAACTGAAAGCCTTCTCACTCAAATCTGGAACAAGACAGGGATGCCCACTCTCACCACTGCTATTCAACATAGTATTGGAAGTCCCGGCTGCAGCAATGAGACAAACAAAAGAAATAAAAGGCATCCAAATAAGAAGAGAAGAGGTAAAATTGTCACTGTATGCAGATGACATACTATATATAGAAAATCCTAAGGATTCCACACAAAAACTACTTGACTGGTCAACAAATTCAGCAAAGTGCAGGATACAAGAGTAACAGTCAGAAATGAGTTGCATTTCTGTATACTAACCATGAAATATTAGAAAAGGAATACAAAAATATAATACCTTTTAAAATTGCACCCCCAAAAATCAAATACCTGGGAATAAACCTGACCAAGGAGGTGAAAGACCTATGCTGAGAACTATAAAACATTAATCAAGGAAAATTAAAGAAGATGTAAATAAATGGAAAGGTATTCCATGATCCTGGGTTGGAAAAATTAATATTGTAAAAATGGCCATACTACCCAAAGCGATCTACAGATTTAACACAATCCCTATCAAATTACCCATGATATTTTTCATAGAACTAGAACAATCCAAATATTTATATGGAACCACAAAAGACCCAGAATTGCCAAAGCAATTCTGAAGAACAAAAACCAAGCAGGAAGCATAACTCTCCCAGACTTCAGGCAATATTACAGAGTCATGGTCATCAACACAGTGTGATACTGGTACCAAAACAGACAGACAGACTAATGCAACAGAGTGGAGAACACAGAAATAAACCCTGACACCCATGGTCAATTAATCTTTGACAAAGGAGGCAAGAACATTAAATGGGAAAAAGACAGTTTTTTTCAGCAAGCATTGCTGGGAAACCTGGACAGCTGCATGTAAATCAATGAAACTAGAACACACCCTCACACCATGCACACAAATAAACTCAAAATGACTTAGACCTAAACATAAGACAAGACACCATCAAACTCCTAGAAGAGAACATAGGCAAAACATTCTCTGACATCAACCTTATGAATGTTTTCTCCAGTCAGTCTCCCAAGGCAACAGAAATAAGAGCAAAAATAAACCAATGGGAACTAATCAAACTGACAAGTTTTTGCACAGCAAAAGAAACAATAAAGAAACCAAAAAGACAACTTACAGAATGGGAGAAAATAATTTCAAATGATGCAACTGACAAGGGCCTAATCTCCAAAATATACAAAGAACTTAAACTACCAAACAGCAAAAAAAAAAAAAAGCCCAAAAACTGAAATGAAAAATGGACAAAAGACCTGAAGAGTCATTTCTCCAAGGAAGATACACAGATGGCCAACAAGCACATGAAAAAATGCTCAACATGCCTGATTATTAGAGAAATGCAATTCAAAACTACCATGAGATACTACCTCACACCAGTCAGAATGGCCATCATTAGTAAGTCCACAAGCAACAAATGTTGGAGGGGGTGTGGAGAAAAGGAAACCCTCCTGCACTATTGGTGGGAATGAAATTTGGTACAACCATTATGGAGAACAGTATGGAGGCACCTTAGAAAACTATATGTAGAACTACCATATGACCTAGCCACCCACTCTTGGGCATATATTCAGACAAAACTTTCCTTGAAAAAGACACATGCACCTGCGTGTTCATTGCAGAACTATTCACAATAGCCAAGACATGGAAACAACCCAAATGTCCATCGACAGATGAATGTATTAGGAAGATGTGGTATATATACCCAATGGAATACTACTCGGCCATAAAAAAGAACAAAATAATGCCACTTGTAGCAACATGGATGGAAGTAGAGATTCTCGTCCTGAGTGAAGTAAGTCAAAAAGTGAAAGACAAATTGATAACACTTATATCTGGAATCTAATATACAGCACAAATGAACCTTCCCACAGAAAAGGAACTCATGGACTTGGAGAATAGACTTGTGATTGCCAAGGGGGGAGGGGGAGGGAGTGGGAGGGACGGGGAGCTTGAGGTAAATAGATGCAGAATGTTGCCTTTGGGATGGATTATCAATGGGATCCTGCTGTGTGACACTAGGAACTCTGTATAGTCACTTATGATAGAACATGTAAGGTGAGAAAAAAGAATGTATACATGTGTGTGTAACTGGGTCGCCATGCTGTACAGTAGAGAATTGATAGAACATGTAAACTAGGTGTAATAAAATATATATATACAGTCAAAGCAGAAATCAATGAAAAAGAGCCTAAAAAGTGAAAAAAAAACAAGAAACTATATGCTGGTTCTTTGAAAAGATTAACAAAATTGATAAACGTTTAGCCTGATTTATCAACATAAAAATGGCCCATATAAATAATTTCAGAAATGGAAAAGGTGAAGTTACAACCAACCCTGCAGAAATACAAGGGATCCTAAGAGATTCCTACAATTATATGCTAATGAATTGGACAATCTAGAAAAAACAGATTTATTCTTAGAAATGTACAGTCTCCCAAGACTGATTCAAGAAGAAATAGAATGAGTAATAAAGTTGAATTAGAAACTGAAAAAAAACCCTCTGCGAAACAGAAACAGACTCATGGATATGGAGAACAGACTTTTTTTGCCAAGGGGGAGAGGGAGAGGAAGTGGGATGAACTGGGAATTTGGGGTTAGTAGGCAAAAACTAATGCATTTAGAATGGATAAGTAATGAGGTCATACTATACAGCACAGTGAACTATATCCAATTTCTTGGGATAGAACATGATGGAAGATAATATGAGAAAAAAATGTGTATGTATGACTGGGTCACTATGTTGTATGGCGGAAATTGACACAACACTGTAAATCAACCATACTCTAAAAAAGATTAAGTTAAACAAAACCCTCCCCCAAACCAAAAGTCCAGGACTAGATGACTTCACTGGTGAATTCTACCAAATATTTAAGGAAGAGTTAACACCTACTTTTCTCAAACTATTCCAAAAATTTAAAGAGAAAGTAACACTTTCAATCTCTTTTCTACGAGGCCAGCATTACCATGATGCCAAAACTAGACAAAGATATTACACACATAAAAAAAAAAAAATTCCAGGCCAGTATCACTATGGAACATGGATGCAAAATCATCAATAAAATATTAGCAAACAGGGAGCTCCCATCATGGCTCAGTGGAAATGTATCTGACCAGCATCCATGTATATGCATGTTCAATCCCTGGCCTTGCTTCATGGGTTAAGGATCCAGTGTTGCCATGATCTGTGGTGTAGGCCACAGACATGGCTTGGATCCTGCATTGCTGTAGCTGTGGTGTAGGCCAGCAGCTCCAGCTCCTATTTGACCCCTAGCCTGGGAACCTCCATATACCATGTATGTGGCCCTAAAAAGACAAATGTATATACATATATTTATTAGCAAATGGAATCCAACAACACATGAAAAAGATCATATGACATAATCAAGTGGGATTTTATCTCAGGGACGCAAATTTTGTTTGATATTTACAAATCAATCAATTTGATATACCACATTCACAAAATGAAGGATAAAAAGCATATATCATCTCAATAAATTCAGAAAAGCTTTTTACAATATTCAACATTCATTTATGAATAAAAACTCTTGACAAAGTTTGTATAGAGGAAACATACCTCAGTATAGTAAAGGCCACATATTTCAAACCCATGGTCAACATTATATTCAATGGTGATAAGCTGAAAGCATTTCCTCTGAGATCTGGTGCAAGACAAGGATGCCCACTCTCACCTCTTTTATTCAACATATATTGGAAGTGCTAGCCACAGCAACAGCAATCAAACAAGAAAAAGTAATATAAGAAATCCAAATTGGAAAGGAAGAAATAAAACTATTACTGTTTGCAAATAAATAGTATCATTTTATTTATAGAAAACTGTAAATAAACCAACAAAAAACCTATTAGAAATAGTGAATGAATTAAATAAAGATGCAGGATACAAAATCAATATAGAGAAATGTGTTACATTTTTATACACTAGTAATGAACTATCAGAAAGAGAAATTAAGAAAACAATCCCATTTACAATTGCACCAAAAAGAATAAAATACCTAGGAATGAATATAACCAAGGAGGTGAAAAACTTGTATTCAGAAAACTATAAAGAAAGAAATTGAAGATGACAGAAACAGATATAAATATACAATATGGCCGTAGATTGGAACAATTAAGAGTTAAATGTCCATACTACCCAAGGAAATCTAAAGATTCAATACAACCCCTATCTAAATACCAAACTAATTTTTAAATTATATGGAATCAGAAAAGATCCTGAATACCCAAAACAATCTTGAGAACAAAGTTGGGTGTATCACACTCCCTTATTTCAAAATAGGCTACAAAGCTATGATAATCAAACTGGGTGGTACTGGCACAAAAACAGACACATAGATCTATGGAACAGAATATAAAGCCCAGAAATAAACCCACATATCTATGGCTAATTAGTCTACAACAGAGGGGGCAGAATATACAGCAGAGAAAGACAGGTCTTTCTAATAAATAATGTTGGAAAAACTGGACAGCTATGTGTGTGTGAAAGAATGAAACTGGACCACTTTTTTATACCATATTCAAAAATAAACTCAAAATGAACACAAGACTTAAGTTTAAAACCTGAAACTGTAAAACTCCTAGAAGAAAATGTAGGTAGTACCCAATTTGATGTAAGACTTAACAATATTTTTTGTCTCCTTAGGCAAGAGAAACAAAAGCATCTATAAACAAATGGGAGTACATCAAACAAAAGTTTTTAACAACAAAGGAAACCATTAATAAAATATAAAGGCAGCCTACTAATGGAAGAAGATATTTGCAAACAATATATCTGATAAGGACTCTATATCCAACGATGCAAAGAACTCATGCACCTTGACAGCAAAAGAACAACTTGAAAAAAAATTGGCAGAAGACCTGAATAGGCATTTTCCCAAAGAAGACATTTATATTCCACATATAAGTGAAACCATATGATTTTTGTCCTTCTCTATGGGGCTAACTTCACTTTGTATGATAAATCTCTAGGTCCATCCATATTGCTGCAAATGGCATTATTTCATTTCTTTTTTATGGCTGAGTGATATTTCGTTGTGTGTATATATACCATGTCTTCTTTATTCAGTTATTTATGGACATTTAGGTTGTTTCCATGTCTTGGCTATTGAAAATAGTGCTTCAGTGAACATTGGGGTGCACTATCTCTTCAAATTATCATTTTCTTCAGCTATATGCTCAAGAGTGGGATTGCAGGATCATATAGTAACTCTATTTTTAGTTTTTTAAGGAAACTCCATACTGGTCTCCATAGTGGGTTACCAATTTATGTTCCTGCCCGCAGTGTAGGAGGATTCCTTTTTCTCCATACCTTCTCCAGCAATTATTGCTTGTATACTTTTTGATGATGGCCATTCTGACTGGTGTATCTCAGTGTGCTTTTGGCTTTCATTTCTCCAATAATTAGTGATGTTAAGCATCTTTTCATGTGCCTCTTGGCCATCTGTATGTCTTTGGAGAAATGTCTATTTAGATATCCTGCCCATTTTTTCAATTGAGTTGTTTTATTTTTTGATATTGAGCTATGTGAGCTCTTTGTACATTTTGAAGATTAATCCCAACAGTGCTGTATTTTAAAAGACAAAGGTATTTCGAGTAAAATGACATGTATTGTCAGCATATGAGCTGTGGAATTTTATGTCCTTCGAGGCTTAGTTGCTTTATTTATTTTTATTTTTTGCTTTTTAGGGCCAGACCTGTGGCATATGGAAATTCCAAGGGTAGGGGTCAAATTAGAGCTGCAGCTGTCAGCCTATGCCACAACCACAGCAACACCAGATCTGTGCTGTGTCTGTGACCTACACCACCGCTCACAGCACCACTGGATCCTTAACTCACTGAGTGGGGCCAGGGATTGAACCTGTGTCCTCCTGGGTACTAGTTGGGTTCATTACCATTGAGCCACAATGGGAACTTCCAGTTGCTTTATTTTTTAATGAAATATACATATACATAAATGTATATATTTCAGAAAATATTAGTAACTACTGGTACTAGTGTTAACACTTAGGGAATTATCTTCATTTAAGAAAAGTCATTGATAAATTTCTATGAATTACTATGAGGCCTCGAGAGTCAGGTGTGAAAGGAGACTGCAGTAGAAAGAAAACTAAACAATTATGTGTAAAGAAGTGAACATATATGTGGAGGGGGAATGCCAGGAAGAAAGACAAGTGAGGATGGAGTTAGATAAAAGGCCATTCAAGGTAGATAGGAGACTGGATCCTGTGGAGAAAGATTGAAAAATTCCCTGATGGCACAGTACCGAGAACTTTAAAAAGTCTACAGACAACCTCATGACTCATGGCATTGCAGTGTTTGTGTGGTTCCGAGGAAATCAAAGAGAGAAGCTCTGTGTAGAACAAAGAGAAGCAATCATCTATAACAGGTGAAATATGTGAAAACAATCGTTCAGCAGAAATAGGAGCCACAGTTGATCATGAGAAAGCAAGCGCGTGGTATTAAGGGCAATGGAATTTCTCACAGGAGACTTTCTGAGAGGCTGAGGTTCCAGCTGCAGACCAGATGGCTGGATTCACAGGATGATTATGGGGATCTTTGAAGGTGTGCAGCACACTGCTTGTCACATGGTAGTCAACATTTAAGTATTTATGTAAACACTCGCTCTCCACTGATCCTGTATAGTCCTGCGTCACTTTTGGGGCTAAGACAGCCTTGGCTTTGAGGATTATCTCTGAGTAAGGTTGTAGGGAAATTCTCATGGAATGAAACTCCTACATAGTATCTAACAGGGCATGGGGGAAACTGGTTATCTGAAAATGCAGTTCACCCAGATAAGGGACAGAAAATGTTTAACTCAAATCCTGTTTTATGGAGCTAAGACATGTAGTCTTTCTTCTTCTAGACTATAGAAACATGCTTAAGTCACATTAAGCTTATAAAATGTCATATATTGTGAAAATAGTAAAAGATTGTCTCCAAGGAGGACATAAGTAACTGTTCCGAGAATAAAAATAGAACTGAAAAAGAAACAAATTATATTCTTTCAAAAATATGTTAATAAAATTTAGTATAGTCAGGAATACTAATGTCATATGGAAGTGTTCCTGAGATGTAATGAATATGAAAATAGAGGAGAAAAAACATAGCAAATACCTAGCATCGTTTCACCATATAGTTACCATCCTTCTAGATAATTTTCCTGTCCATTTGTTTCTGGACTTTTCCACCCAAACCAATTTCACTATTCAATGGCCACTGAAAGAAATTTGATTATTTGCACCAGCAATTTAGAACCCAAGGTGATCGTTCACATCAAATTCGAGTTTCAAATCTGCGAACCTCAAGTTTTCTTATGGCTATGGTATTTTGTCAATGAGATAACCACTTCATTATTTCTACTTTTTGTTTGTTGAAGAGTCATCTCAAGTCATATAGATGCATTCATAAGAGGTGCCAAGTGAAATTTTGATTGTCTAAACAGATTTTCCCAACCTTAACCTCTTGTAATGGTAGGAGAGGATAGACAATTCAATTCCCTGTTATTTCCTGACCATTTGCTTAATCCTCTCTCTGTGATAAGTACACTGAGATGGCAACAGTTCTGCAAGTTCTGAAAGTTACTTAGAAAGGTACAGGCTTTGGGGTCCTATAGGCCTGAAGTTGAATATTATTTTCTAGATCTGTGACCTTGGGAATTTATTTTAATGTTTCTAAGGCTAACTGCCTTACCTGCTACAGACAGCTATTGTTTTTCTTTCATTCTTGGGTATAATTAAACTGTATATTTTCAGCCTCCCTTGCAGATTGGTGTATCCAGACCTGAATTCTGGCAATAGAATGCTGTTTGGAAATAAAGTGTAACACTTCCTGGCATGGCCCATAAAAATCTCACGAGTACACTATTCTCTCATCTTCTTCTGCTGGCTGACTGAAGAGGACTCCAGAGACCTATGAAAAACACAAACTTGTGGACAGAAACCTGGAACAGATCCTGTTGCCGTGCTTTGCCACCCCAATCAGATGTAAGCAAGAAATAACATTTATTTGGTAAGTCACTGAAACTTGGTGGATGTTTGTTTCAGCAGTTAGCCTACCTCAGCTAATACACATCTAGGATTATTATAAAGATTACCCAAGGAGTCTTCATAAAGTGTCTGACATAAATTAAGTGTTCAGTAAGTGACAGTTTTTGTCACCATTATCTTTTACGTATATAAGCATGTGAGGATCCCCCATGTGTTCAGATGGACAGGATCTGAGTTGGCAGGACTGACTTCTTGCTCTTACTTTTACAGTTAGACCCATTGTTACCTCTTGAATTCCTTGGCAGTATAAACAATGAATTCATTTAGTTATACAGTTTTAAGTTATAGCTAGCATATAACATTATATTAGTTTCAGGTGTACAATGTAACGATTCGATATTTGTATATATTGGGGAACAATTACCACAATATGTCTAGTCAACATCCAGCTGCAAAGTTTTTTTTTTAAATTTTATAGCCACAACCGTGGCATTTGGAAGTTCTTGGGCCAGGGATTGAATCTGAGCCTCAGCTGCAACCTAGCCACAGTTGTGACAATGCTGTGCCAGGCTGGGGTTTGAACCTGCACCTCTGCAGCAACCCAAGAAACTGCAATTGCATTCTTAACACACTGCATCATGGTGAGAATTTCCAGTTGTAGATTTTAAAATCACATGTTTAATCCTTTTGTTGGCCTGTTACTTTTATTCTCTATCACTGTAACGTGTGATACCTCTGATTTAGGTCACATGTTTTGTACTTATAATTGTTTACCATTTAGGATCCAGGAGAGAGACTAGACCAGTGCTGCAAAATAGAAATGTGACGCAAGACACAAACAAAATTTTAAATTTTCTGGTAGTTACCATTTAAAAAAGATTTAAAAATTCAGGTGGAATTAATTTTAATAATTAATTATTTTACCTAGTATATCCAAAACATTAAAATTTAAACGTTATCAGTATCATTTGCATTCTTTTATTTTCATGCTGATTCTTTGAAATCAGCATGTATTCTTCTCTGACAGCATATTTTGATTTAGACTGGCCTGGTTCTAAGTGTTCAATAGCCACGTTTGTATAATGGCTATTATGTTATACAGCTCAGGAATGGGCAGTTAGAAAAGACCAATCATCATTTCTGAAAAAAACTTCAAAGTCATGTGCTACATTTTCTTTGTAGATGGAGAATAGCATTATTCTTATTTTTTTGGGAGAATAGACATGGGCAGGCAAACCTTCACATCACTAGGTTCAAAATATGGACATTTTACTTATGAGCTGTCATTTATCTAGAGGTATAAGTCCGGAAACTGCTTTACAGCTCTACTTTTTGTGGCACTTTATATATATACATTTATTTTTATTTCTTTTCTTTTTGAGGGCTGCACCTGAGGCATATGGAGGTTCCCAGGCTAGGGGTCTAATCGGAGCAACAGCAACAGTGGTACTTTATATATAGTGGTACTTTATATATAGAAGGCTCTTTCACAGAGTTTTCAATGGGATGATCAATGTTCATATAATTATGTATTCAACATTCATGAATTTATAATAAAATATTTATAATTTTTACAGGAAAACTTACTTTTGAGCTTGTGTGCTAAGGGAAGTCATCCCAAATCCTGAAATACAGTGACCCTGAAGTCTAAGTTAGCGATAAAAAATTTAGTTTTCTTAAGGAAAAACTAATTGCTCCTGGTCTCAGTTTTCAAAGGAAATTTAACTTTTTTTTGTATAAAATATAGACATAAGAAATCCATTACTGTATGTTGAAATGCGCATCTATTCTTGTTTAACAGAAGAAGAGGAATAAGTCACTTTCCAATGTATAAAAAAATTCCAGAGCTTAGTTCAAAGCCATTGGATTTACCAAGGTAAACAACATTTGAATAGGATGGTTACTTTAAAGATGACAGTCACTCCCAGGAGGGAAATAATATGTTGCAAGTTTGAAAGTAAATGGATTATTTAAGGTGTCATTTCATGAAAAGGAAATAATGTCTTTGATATCCCAAGCACCAAGAGAGAATTTAACACAGTATGATACACTAGAGATAACAAAAAAAGATAGTTTTAAGAAAAAAATTTACATTGTTTTCTTCTTCCATCATAGAAAGAAGATTGGGTATATGAGACAAGTTGGGGGGTGGAATTTAAGGAGGGAAAGAAATGGATACAAATCAGAAGATATAAGGAGAAATTAATAAAGCCAAATACAGATTGTTAAATGATAGTGGAAATAGGTCATGTTTCACGTAACTATATTTTTTAAAAACTATAGTCATCATGGAATATCCTACATCCTGGTACTTGTTTATCTTCTAAACATACTGCCTATTACAATTAGAGTGCACTACTGGTGGGAATGTAGTTTTACAGCCATTGTGAAGATTCCTCCAAAAATTAAAACTAGAACTACCATTTGATTTGGAAATCCCACTTTTGCACTGTCACTTCCATGCTACCCTTACCTACCACACTACAGAGAACTGAACACTAGGCTTGCTCTTAATGCAAAAGGCATAGCTTTACAGTCAGAATAGGAATAGAGGACTTGCCTGACTATTTTATTTCTGGTAGGAAAGAGATGGACTTTAGATGAAGCAAAGCCATGGGTTTGGGAAGTTGTTCCCTGGCCTTTAACTTGCTTGTAGCTATCAACCTATTTAGTTGTTGACTCATTAGGTAACTTAGAATATATTTTGCAATGTTTTGTTCTTAGAAGATTTACCAAGAAATTACATTTATTAAAATTAAACATGCTATTATTGTTATACTAATGACATTTTTAAAGACAAAGTGGGTATTAGGTGATTATGACCTTAAAAAAAATATCCCTAGGGGTCCCACTGTGGTGTGGTGGGTTAAGAATCTGACTGCAGTGGCTCAGGCTGCTGCGGAGGGGCAAGTTGGATCCCTTGGCCTGGTTAAAAGGATCTGGTTTTATTGCAGCACTGGCATAGGTGACAGCTGTGGTTTGGATTCAACCCCTGGCCCAAGAACTTCCATATATCACAGGTGCGGCCATTATATCCTTGATTATGACTATTAACAGTCTTGCTTTATAGCATACATTTGCTTTCAAAATTGCTTTTTTCTCTGTGTTTGAAGGGGCTAAGAAAAGAAAGTTTTGGGTAAGAAAGTTGAAAGAAAGTTTTTAGTTAAGTAAATGTAGGCCTTAAGCTCTATAGTTATAGTGCCTGATGTATAAAATTGCCTTACATTTTAGAAAGATTTATAATACTTAAAAAATTAGCCCTTCTTAAGAAGACTTCAGCATAAATTGTTTGAACCAATGAAAAATTCATTTCTTTCATTTATCTTTTCATATTTTACTTCATTGGCTTTAACTTAAGAATAATGATACGTAGAAAATAAAGCAATGTGATTTCTCAGAAAGATAATTTCTTTCACTTTCATTATCAAAGTAAGTATATTTCTTAAATAGGATGAAAATACAGACTCATCTTGTAAAATTTCAGTCACTACTTTGTATGACCCTACCCTGGATTCCCTGTGGGTCTCTTGGAAGCTAGAGCTGTAACGGCCTCTTGACTTAAGGAGCAGCAGACTGTACAAGTCTCCTTGAAAGAGTAGGGAGAACAATGAGAAACTTTGATTTCTGGAGAGAAGACATAGCAGTAGAACTGTTCCTTAACTTTGGTGGTTGTTTGCCACAACCCTTCAAAGTTTGAATTTAGAGTCAGAATATTTATTTATAAAGCATAGAATATGCAGTCGTGCCTTTTGCTATTGCAGATACTTAAATTGTGCATTTTTGGGCTATTGTATTATGGCTAATATAGAAAGAATGGTTTCATTACATAGTATCAACTGCAGACTCCTTGGACTGGTCTAGAATTATAAGACGTATGATTACTAAAATTTTATGACACCTAATATTGATTCTCCCCATGGTATTTAAAACTAATTTAACCATAGTAATCCCCTAGATTCACATTTTAATGAAGCAGAAAAAAAACTCATTAGGTTCAAGTCCATAAAGCTTATGCTGCAAGAAATATTGTTTTCTAAATTCTTGTATTTATTAAAAAAATTAAGATGGCCCTCTTAAGGAGCCATTTGTGCACTGAGTGTGGAAAAGCATATATACTCTATTAAAATTTAGGATAATGCATATGTTTATACCTGTGTTGTCCCCCAAACACTTTGGAATTTCCTGGTCCATGTATAAAAAACATGAGTTTCTATCCCATCATGCTGACTAGAAATTTCTTCAGGTTGTCTAGTGACTTGAGAGAATTTGAAATAACATCTTAAAGCAGTAGTAGTTCCCAAAATTGTATGTTACTTTATATGTTTTGTATTTAAATATTGTTGTTTTTCACATGATTTTAATATCTATGTTTTAAAAGACTTTCTCCTCCATATTCCCTGTGCTAGAGTGTGTTGTTTTTCCCAACTATTCACAGCCTTTCCTGTAGGAGGATTTATACTTCCAGCCCCAGGCTTGGCCATGTGCTTTTCTTTGGTTAATATGAGCATGAGTGTTTCATATATATATATAAGCAGAAACATTACTTGCCATCAATCATTCCACCATTGTTCTTTTCCTTCTGGTACATCACACATACGGGTTGTTCCTTCAGCTTGGATCCTGGACAGACCATGTGTGGGATAGAATCACAGCTAATCTGTAGTCACTTTATCATGTGATATGGGCCAGAGCTAAACATCCACTTTTGTACACAAGATTTGAGGGTTGCTTTTTTGTTTGTTTGTTTTATAGGGTCACACGTGTGGCATATGGAAGTTCCCATGCCAGGGGTCGACTTGGAGCTGCAGCTGCTGGCCACAGCCACAGCAATGCAGAATCTGAACCACGTCTGTGACCTACACCACAGCTTACAGCAATGACGGATCCTAAACTCACTGAGTGTGCCCAGGGATTGAACATGCATTCTCATGGTTACTAGTCAGGTTAGTTACCACTTCACCACAACGGGAACTCTGAGGGTTTCTTTTTAACCATAGCAAAGACTAGCAAAAACTGACTTCTCAGACTATAGTTTTAGCCCTTTTTCAAAGAAAACAAAGGAGGCTTAGGAGATCATAGAACTAAACTCTGCTCCATCAACCTCCACTTCAGCCTACAATTGCTACAACCCACCTCCCCCATTTTTCCCCTCAGGAAATTGAACTAAGAGACATAGAATGTCGTGTTTAGTTATAGTGTACTTGAGCTGAAAGGTCTTATAGAGCAAGGGGTAGAGTTGGCTTCATGAGCTAAAGTTATGAGGCAGCAGAAGGTATGAGTGGAAGCTGGTATGCAAACTATAATAAGAGTTAACATTTATTGAGAGTTCACTTTGGGCCGAACATTGCTTCAAGCACATTCTGTCTCTTTTGATCCTCATTTCCATGCTATGAAAAGAGCCATATTGAGACTTATAATTGCAATAAGCCCTGAAAAGATTATGGTGCTTTGTTACCACGCCCCTAAAGCAAGCACACACCAAATGGAATTTCAAGTAATAACTATTGTAAAATTACTACTTTGATGACTATTTTGATGTTTTTTCATATCCATTAAAAATGCTTTATCATTTCACCTTGACAACCCTTCTTTGCTGATACAATGAACACATACTCTGCCTGTGGGGTAACATTACACTGCTTTTGAGGCAGATATTAATTATTATTCTACTATACAAGTAAAAGAGTGGAATCTTCAGGAGGTTAAAACAGTTTGTCTATGGTCTTGTAGATAGTGAAAGTTAGAATTGAGGTTCAGATATATTAGATATCAAAATCAGTGTACTCAGCCATGACAGGAAAAAAAAAAAAAAAAAGAGAGAGAGATTAGCAGCTAGGCAACTTCTGAGAGACAGCAAGAAGGATCTATGCTCTTGACTTTCCAGTTTCTAGTTCCCAAGCACCCTGGTTATACCTAATATACTGTCCTTATATGTAGATTGGGGTTAGGGAGTGAGAGGGGAAAGGAAGCAAAGAAAAATGCACACATCCACCTTCTTTTGGTGTTACTCTTAGAAGTATCCTTAAGCAGTCCTGCCCGTTTCTTAGTATTTTACTAGATTTTAGTGAAATGGCTCTTCAGTTTTTTTGCCAAAGCCCTCTTTCTCATTAGGCCACAGACATGTGTGCAGGCCTGAACCCCTGCGTGCATAGTTGAATGATAGCTGTGCAGAATGTGTACAAATTTAGCAACTAAGACTTTGTTACCTGATCAAACTTATAGTGTGCTTGGTTCCTCTACCTCTAAGAATAGGACCCATCTTCTGTTGTTCTTCATGTAAAAGTTTCTGTCTTGTGTAGTGATTCAGTTTCCCAGACATGCCTGTACATATCTCATCCCAAATGGTACCGTATTTTTTCAACTTTATTGAAGTATGATTGACAAATAAAAATTGTATTTATTTAGGTTATACAAGAGGAGTTTTTACTAAGTATACTATATGGATAGATAGATAGATAGATAGATAGATAGATAGATAGATAGATAGATAGGTAGATAGGTAGATATGGTGAAGTGATGACCACAATCAAGTTAACTAACACATTGTATCACATAGTTACCCAAAACAGATTTTCAAAAGTATGCTACAGTTGGGGGGACTATATTTTTATAGAAATCAAAATTGATCATGACCTAATTTGAAAGGCCTATAATGACATTGCTGAAACTTAGATTCTTTGCTAAATATTGATGAATGAGTCTTAAACACATTTACTCCTAAGAAGTCAATGTGTTCAAGAGGTTTGTGAAATGAAATTAATAACAAACATGTATTAACTGTTTATTATGTGCCGGGCAGTGTGCCAGATTCTTTCTGTATATTAACTCTTTTCATCCTCATGCAACCATTTAAGATAGATATTAATGTTCTCCTTTTAAAGATGAGAAGACTGAAGCTCAGAAAGTTTAAGTGACTTGCCTTGGTCATATATCTAGGTATTATTGGATTGAAAATTCTCACTCTCAAGTTTAAGCTTCTAGTCTGTATTCTATACAGATTTTAGTGCAGGACAAAATTAATGAGTCACTGCATTGTCCCATTTTAACAGCCTTTCCTCCTTCAGGGAACTCATTCTTAACTTTCGAGTACACAGCTTCTTCCTGATTTCTAGTCATTTATCTCTATCAAGAGATTACACTTTTCATTTGTCTGTGAGAACACTCTCACTAATATGTTAACTCTGCCCTTTTCATCTTTTCTTCTCTGTTAATTAAAGGCCCTGTTTCCTATTGAAGAAATTTTAGGCAATATCATGCAAGAGATTTTTTTATGAATTAAATAAAATTCTTATCTCTGAAATCACATCATTCCTGAAGTTAAGTCTAGAAGCTGACCTGCTTATGTTATACCAGGATTCTTTGGAGTCTGGGAAAGAAACAGTAGAATTTTTGGTTCTGTTACATTCTTTCTTTTGGTTGTAGTACTCCTGATGAGCTCTATGAAATTGGCCAAGTCATCTACCCTGCTTACATCTCAGATTCCTCATCTACCTTTCATTCTATGCATTTTAGCCATCATCTTTGGGTACCCCTGTGGCATGATCTCTCTGAACACAATCTTTAAAAATCAAATGGGCCGTGCACCACATCTTCTTTATCCTTTCCTCTGTTGATGGACATTTAGGTTGCTTCCATGTCTTGGCTATTGTAAATAGTGCTACAGTGAACACTGGGGTACATGTATCTTTTTGAATAATAGTTTTCTCTGGATATAAAATGTAGTACATATATACAATGGAATATTACTCAGCCATATAAAAGAATGAAATCATGCCATTTGCAGCAATATGGATGGACCCAGAAACTACCATACTAAGTGAAGTTAGTCAGTGAAAGACACACATCATATGATATTACCTATATGTGGGATCTAAAAAAAAAAAAAAAAAGGATACAAATGCACTTATTTGCAGAATAGAAACAGACTTACAGACTTTGATAAACTTATGGTTATCAAAGGGAACAGGTGGGGCTGTGGAAGAGATAGACTGGGGGTTTGGGATTGGCAAATGCACACTAAGGTATATGGAACAATTGGCCAATGGGGACCTGCTGTCTAGCACAGAGACCTCTACCCAGTATTTTGTGATCATCTATAGGGGAAAAGAATCTGAGAGAGAATGGATATGTGTATATGTATGACTGGGTCACTTTGTTTATAGCAGAAATCATCACAACCTTGTAAATTAACTATACTTCAATAAAGCTTAAAAAAAAGTACTTTGATTAAAAAAAAATCAAAAGGGGCCAGTGCTTTCAATCATCAGACTTATTTTAAAAAGGAAAGAGTGTTGAGGACCAGAGCTACATTTCATACAGCTTTATCATATCTCTAACTTATTTTAGACTCTGATGGATTGTGTTTATTTCTTCTTGTAGGGAGGTAGTTTTTGCAAAAACTATTTTGTTCTGGCTTTTCCTTTTTATTTTCTCACCAAGAATTCTGTGAACATTACTCTTGAAATGCTTGGTCTGACCTAACTTGACAAGTGCATATTTTCTTTCTTGAAGCAAAAGCCCATTAACACTTCAAAAGGTTTCAAACTGTAAGATTCCCATTAGTCCATATATTCTCTCCAATTCAGACTGACAGTTTTCCCACTCCATCAAACACTTGATATGAGTATGCAGAAAAGTGTAAAGCTATATATATATATAATTTCCAGAGTAGCAAAAAACAAAACAAAAAACCAAGGAAAATTACATTATGTGTTCTTTCAGTAATCAACTTATTCATGAATTCAGCATTTTTTTAGGGGCCCACTCTAGATGAAACACGATGTTCTGAGACTCAGACCATCTTATATGACATTTGAATGTACACTATTTTTACCTTGGCTTTCTTAGTAACTATATGGAAATTTTTATTAGGATTAAAAAATGAAAAATTTATTAAAGTAGTTTGAGAGAATTTCCTTGTGTTACAGTCTCCTACACCTCATTTTCAAGGCATTCCACACTCATGGAAGTTTATGAAGGCAGTTTCCTAAATGAAGACAGTTTCCTAAGTGGAACTTCAATACCAGTGGTTAGTAATATTTTCTGAAATCTCACTCTCCCCCAACCCATGTTAACCATTGTTTTCTTTTACTGTCTCCATAGTTTTGCCTTTTCCAGAATGTCATGTAGTTGATGATGATCATATAGATCATATATTGTATAGCCTACTCAGATTGGCTTCTTTCACTTAGTAATATCCATTCATATTTTCTTTAATTTTTTTGGCTCTAGAGCTCATTTTACTTTGGTGCTGAATAATATTCCATCATCTGGATGTACCATAGTTTTTTTTCCATTCACCTATTGAAGGACATCTTGGTTACTTTCAAATAATGGCAATTACATATAAAGTTACTATCAACATCTGTGTGCAGGTTTTAGTATAAGCCTAAGTTTTCAATTCCGTGGGTAAATACCAAGTAATGAGTTGCTGGATTGTTTGGTAAGAGTATGCATAATTTTGTAAGAAACCACCAAACTATCCTCCAAAGTGGCTGTACAAGTTTGCATTTCTGTCAGCAAGGAGTGACAATTTGCTTTGCTCCACATCTCGTCAGCTTTGGTGTTGTCAGAATTTTGGATTTTGGCCATTCTCATAGGTATATAGTGGCATTTTATTGTCATTTTAATTTGCATTTCCCCAATGACTTGTAATGTTGAGCATCTTTTCATATGCTTTTTTTTTTGCTATCTGTGTTTCTTTTCTGGTGAGCTCACTGTTAAGGGCTTTGGGTCACTTTTTGATATTGAGTTATTTATTTTCTTGTTGTTGAGTTTTTTTTTTTTTTTTTTTAATGGCCACGTCTGTGGCGTTTGGAAGTTCACAGGGTGGGGTCAAATCAGAGCTGCAGGTGCAGGCCTATGCCACGGCCATAGCAACACCAGATCTGAGCCGCATCTGTGACCTATGCTGCAGATGTGACAACGCCAGATCCTTAACCCACCAAGTGAGGCCAGGGATTGGACCTTCATCCTCATAGATATTATGTTGGGTTCTTAACCCACTGATCCATGACAGGAACTCCTATTATTGAGTTTTAAGATTTCTTTGTATATTTTGGATAGGAGTCCTTATCAGACGCATCTATTTCAAATATTTTCTTCCACCCTGTGGATTTCCCTCTTGTTGCCTTGGCGTTTTTTTTTTAGTAGAAAAGAAGTTTTTAATTGTAATGAAGTCTAGCTTATCAATTATGTTTATCATGGATCATGCCTTTGGTGTTGTATCCAAAAGGTCATCTCCATCCACAAGGCCATCTAGGTCTTCTCTTGTGTCTTCTTTTAAGAGTTTTATAGCTTTGCATTTTGCATATATGTCTGTTTTGTGAAGGGTATAAGGTCTGTGTCTAGATTCATTTTTGTGTACACAGATGTCCAGTTGTTCTAGTACCATTTGTCAAAAAGACTATAGTTACTATACTTTTGGCTTTATAGTCCCTGAAACTTAAATATCTGGGTTTTTAGCAAAAATGGACATGGTAGCATGATGGTAATAATAGTCATGAAAATATCAACATAAATAATTAGAGTAGTCAACATGGTAAATAAATGGTAGGTGTAATTATAACTATGGTAAACCTAATATTATTATGATAGATAGTATTAATGGTATCAATAATTAGATCTATGTATTAATAACAAAATAGCTACTATCAATAGCCCTGACCATATGTTAGGCAGTGTTCTGTACATTAAACATTCATTCAGTTAAATGGCTTAAAAGCAAAATGCAAGAGGAGCCAGATGGAGAGATCTTCAGAGGCATACTGAGAAGTTATAAGGCAGGTTTTTTACCTTTTTAATAAAGCACTGATGATGAGCATTTGTGCATTTTTTAAAATAAAAGCTTTACTTTTAAACTTTTATTTTTATAGATGGGTTCTATAGATTAGCTTTGGTATCAACTAAATGTCATCCCAAATGACAGTATAACCAGGTCATATCACATCGGATTCCACTTTATTACTAAAATATCAAGAAAATAGTGAGGGAAGATATGGTACTTTCATCAGTAAATTGTGTTTACCTTTCACTGATTGGTTTACTGAAAAGTCAGCTTAGGAAAATATTGAGGTTTCGCTAGGGGGCTTGAAGAAGTGTCGTTCTCTAAAATCAAAGTTATCGCATCAAGTCCTTTTCTTAGATTAAGTTTATCCACTAGACAAAAAGTGAATTGTAACATATTCTTATTAAAACTGTTTCTTCTATCATGTTATGTTGTCTTAGTAATATTTAATTGTTAAAATAGACACCATGTAAGAAAGGTGAATTATAGAAGAATAATTTCCTATTTTTCCTTAAATTTTTTTCATATAAATCTTCTGTGTTATGTCTTTCCTGTTAATCACTGTTTTGGTTTTTATGCTTTACTGGTAATTGACTGCCTGCCTATATATGCATGTTGGAGATATGCTTGCTTAGCTACCTAAGTGTTACACTGAGGTAGGCACTCAGGAGTCAGTGGTAAATCATGTGAGTCATTAATAGCTGGGTGTGAATGCATGTATCATATCCTTCCCTCAGAGGTTTTTATAACGGAAAGAAGAATATTCTAGATATCTTTAAAGGGTAAATAGAAATCGGAAGTGCTGAGTGGAATGGAAGACAGACTGAATCTTTGTAATTTTGTTTGGGACTCACTGTACTAGAATGCTAGTTGGGTTAAGTCTGCCATTAAACCATTAGGTAAACAAGTGATTTATAAACTCTAAGTTTTCAGAAAGAATATTTTAAAATATAGTTTTTTCTTTTTTCATTTTGAAAATTTTTATTGAAGTATGGTTGTGTTGTGATCATTTCTGCTGTACAATAAAGTGATTCAGTTAGACATACACACACATCCATTCTCTTTCAGATTCTTTTCCCACATAGATTATCACAGAATATTTGGTGGAGTTCTATGTGTTATATAGCAGTTCCCCATTGGCCAGTCATTCCATATACCGTAGTGTGCATATGCCCGTCCCAAACCCCCAGGACATCCCTCCCTGTCCCCCACCTGCCCCCTTTGGTAACCATAAGTTTGTTTTCAAAGTCTGTGAGTCTATTTCTGTTCTATAAATAAGTTCATATGTATCCTTTTTTTTTAGATTCCACATATAAATGATATCATGTGATGTTTGTCTTTCACTAACTTCACTCAGAATGATAATCTCTAGGTCCTTCCATGTTGCTACAAATGTCATAATTTCATTCTTGTTTGTGGCTAATATTCCATTCTACATATGTACCATATCTTCTTTATTCATTCCTCTGTTGTTGGACAATTAGGTTGATTCCATGTCTTGGCTGTTGTAAATAGTGCTGCAATGAACATTGGGGTGCATGTATCTTTTCAAATTATCATTTTCTTCAGATATATGCTCAGGAGTGGGATTGCAGGATCATATGGTAACTCTGTTTTTTAGTTTTTTAAGGAACCTCCATATTGGTCTCCATAGTGGTTGTACCAATTTACATTCCCACCTAGAGTGTAAGAGGGTTTCTTTTCTCTGAACCCTCTCTAGCATTTATTGTTTGTAGACTTTTTATGATGACCATTCTGGCTGGTGTAAGGTGGTACTTCATAGTAGTTTTGATTTGCATTTCTCTAAGAAGTAGTAATGTTGACAAGCATTTTTTCATGTACCTATTGTCTATCTGTATGTCTTCTTTGGCAAAATGTCTATTTAGATCTTGTGCTAATTAAAAAATTTTTATTATAGTTGATTTACAATGTTCTGTCAATTTCTGCTGTACAGCAAAGTGACCCAGTCATACCTATGTGTGTATGCGTATTCTTTTTCTCACATTATCCTCCATCATGTTCCATCATAAGTGGTTAGATATAGTTCCCTGTGCTATGCAGCAGGATTCCATTGCTTATCCACTCCAAATGCAAAAGTTTGCATCTACTAACCCCTAACTTCCAGTCTATCCCATTGCTTCCACTGCCTCCTTAGCAACCACAAGTCTGTTCTCCAAGTCCACGATTTTGTTTTCTGTAGATAGGTTCATTTGTGCTGTATATTAGATTCCAGATATAAGTGATATCATATGGTACTTGTCTTTCTCTTTCTTACTTCACTTAGTATGAGAGTTTCTAATTCCATCCATGTTGCTGCAAATGGCATTATTTGTTCTTTTTTAAGGCTTAGTAGTATTCCATTGTGTATATGTACCACATCTTCTTAATCCACTCATCTGGTGATGGACATTTAGGTTGTTTCCATGTCTTGGCTATTGTGAATAGTGCTGCAGTGAACATACGGGTACATCTATCTTGCTCAGTGAAAGTTTTGTTCAGATATAGACCCAGGAGTGGAATTGCTGAATCATATGGTAGTTCTGTATTTAGTTTTCTGAAGAACCTCCATGCTGTTTTCCATAGTGGTTGTACCAATTTACATTCCCACCAACAATGTAGGAGGGTACACTTTTCTCCACACCCTCTCCAGCATTTGCTTTTTGGTGACTTGTTAATGATGCCCATTCTGACAGGTGTGAGGTGGTATCTCTTTGTAGTTTTCATTTGTGTTTCTAATGATTAGTGATGTTGAGCATTTTTTCATGTCTCTGTTGGTCATCTGTATATCTTCTTTGGAGAAATGTCTATTCAGGTCTTTTGCCCATTTTTCAATTGTCTTCCACCATGGTTTCATTGGTGGAAGACAGGATTATTAGAATCCTTACTCCAAGTTAAGCTAAGATGAGGAGAGAAAATAACTTACACTGAAATACTGTGCTTCAAACTATTTGTCCTTTGATACCTGGATATTGTCCTGCCACTATATCCTGAATGGAGAAGATTGATGATACTGATCAACTTAAAATTTAAAACTTAACTATATCATAAAACACCATAAACAAAGGGAAAAAGAGAAGCCACAGACTGGAAGAGGATAAATGAAATGTATACAGTAAACTAATGAATAGTGTTTAGACTAAGTAAAGAACTCCTACAAATTAATAAGAACAAGATAAACAACCTGATGGAAAAGTGGGCAGAGACTATGAATAGGATGTGATGGAAGAGAAAAATCTGAATGGCTAATAAACATATGAAAGCATGCTTCATTTCACTATTAATTAGGCAATTGCAAACTAAATCAATAGAGAAATACATTCATACTTTTATATTCACAGAAATTGTGGTGTCTGACAACATCCAGTGCTGGTAAGGATATGGAGTGGAGTAGATGTGTATGCCCTTCAACCTTGCAATTCCACTTCTAGTTATATAACATCCTAAAAAGCAGTGCTTTTGAAATATTAATAGAGAAACAGATTACCCAGGGATGTGCTAAATGCAGATTGGGATTCATTAGATGGAGCCCAAGATTCTGCATTTCTAAACTGCTGCCTGCTGATCCCCAGACAACACTCAGTGGCAAGACTCCAGAGCAGTTGTGTTCAATAGTCCTAATTTATGAGATTATGGAAATGTTCTCTGTGCTGTCCAATAAATATTGAGCACTTGAAATGTTGTTAGTGTAGAAAAGGAGCTATATACTTATTTATATGATTTTAATTAAATTTATTTATTTATTTTTGTGTGTGTGTATTTAAAATTTTATTAACTTTAAAAAGATCTACCCCCACTTCCTAGAATGTACTTTAATGCCTAAAGTGAAATGTAACTTATAATACATATTATTTATAATAGAAAACCACTGATATATAATATATACTTCATGTAAATATATAACCTGATGATTTTAATTAAGTTTATTATTTTTTTTTTATTTTTTTAAATTTTTTGTCTTTTGTCTTTTTGTTGTTGTTGTTGCTATTTCTTGGGCCGCTCCTGCGGCATATGGAGGTTCCCAGGCTAGGGATCGAATCGGAGCTGTAGCCACCGGCCTACTCCAGAGCCACAGCAACGCGGGATCCGAGCCGCATCTGCAACCTACACCACAGCTCACGGCAACACCGGATCGTTAACCCACTGAGCAAGGGCAGGGACCGAACCCGCAACCTCATGGTTCCTAGTCGGATTCGTTAACCACTGTGCCATGACGGGAACTCCTTAATTAAGTTTAAATTGCCATGTATGGCTGGTGACCACCACACTAAACACTGTACCCTAGAGTGTATCTGAGGAACTTGTTAGCTTGCAGTGTGTCAGACCCAGTTTCAGATCTGCTGAATTAGAACCTGCATTTTAACAAGATCCTCAAGTGATTTATATATACATTAAATTTCAAGAAGCACTGTATGGAGATATTTCTGTTGAGGAGTCATGTATGAGAATATATATTTTGATAACTTAGTAGTGTGACAATGAACAAACTGTGGTACTATTTAACTGCTATACAGCAGTTAGAATGAATAACTCTGTATGAACATGGATAAACCTTGCAATAATACAATATTTAATTAAAATGCTATATTTATATGAGGAATATATGTATGATACTATTTTTATAAAATTTTAACATAAAAAGATATCATACTATATATTGTTTCATGTTTTATAAAATTTTTGTAATTTTAACATAAAAGATACCATACTATTGTTAAATTATGAAACCATTCATGGAAACGGCAAGCACCAATTTTAGGACCATTCCATTCATTTAGAGAGGTTCGATAGGTGTGGGAGAGGAAGAATGCTGAAGACTTCAATTGTATTTTTAATGTTTTATTTCATAAGCTAGGTAATGGGTAAACAGGATTTTGTTATGCTCTATACCTTGTTTATCTGAAATATATTTTTATATCACTATCCATAATGGCTAAATTTTAATTTTGCCCCATTGATCCACTCACAGTTTGTTGATTGTGAGGGTCATCAAAAAGTTTGAGAAAGCTTTGTGTGAACGTTCAAAGTCACTACAGTTCTCTTCCCAATTTTTTGGACTGAAAATAAGTCTTATTGGCAAGTGGATTCAGAGTTTCCATATGACCCACATTTGGATGAATATCTTAAAAATTTCTTATGTATTTGATTCCAAGGCTTTTTACTTTGAGGCTGGTTACAACACCTAATAACAGATGTATTAATTCTGGAAGGATTTTTTCTTTTTAACTGCTGATTCTCAGTAGCACAGAAATATTAGGAGGTTTCATAGCTATTGGTACTCACAGCCCTTGAAGAGTAAGGGCCCCAGGGAGAAATTTTGCTTCATTTTCTTTCCATATCTCAGCAACGAGCCCCTCAGATAATTTCTTGGTGCCTTGGCTACTATAAATAGTCATCTTTGTATTCTGGAGTTATAAAAATATCATTTATGTTCTGATTCTCTTTGGAATTCACTCTTGGTTTGGAACACAATTCTTTGTTTTGGATGCATGCAACCTGAATATATTTTTTGCTTGTTATCATCTATTGCTATGCTTTTTAATCCTTTCTCCATATTAGAATCATCTGGTGATTTTTTTTTTTTTTAAACTATGAGTTCAAGTTCTAAAGTCTCTGCTTTAATTGATCTGGTACTTTTTTTTTTTTTTTTTGTCTTTTTGCCATTTCTTGGGCCGCTCCCGTGGCATATGGAAGTTCCTAGGCTAGGGGTCGAATCGGAGCTGTAGCCACCAGCCTATGCCAGAGCCACAGCAATGCGGGATCCAAGCTGCGTCTACAACCTACACCACAGCTCACAGCAATGCTGGATCCTTAACCCACTGAGCAAAACCAGGGACTGAACCTGCAACCTTATGGTTCCTAGTCGGATTTGTTAACCGCTGAGCCATGACAGGAACTCCAAATTGATCTGGTACTTTAACATAATGACTTCCCAGGAGATTCAAATTTGCAGTCAGATTGAGAAACACTGATTTCTTGGATGTGTTTTCTTCTTTGTTACCCAATATTTATTAGCTTTCCATTTCTGATTCTATGTCTGCCCCTTTGCACCATGAACAGGATGGCATCAAGGTAGAATTTCCTCAGCCTAGTCCTCTGAATTCAGTACTCTGCATTAAGTTGAGGAATTTCAGGCCAACCTTGCAAAACATAGAATTAGAGGAATCACCCAGTTTATTTAGTAAATAATCCAGTTAGTTCTAGGAAACTAGGGGGTCTTTATCCTACTGGCTAGAGTGGAGTCTGGGTGGAAAGAACCAGACTTTTTTTTTCTTTCTTTCTTTTCCTTTTGTATTTCTTTAAAATTATTTTTTCCTCTTAGAAACAAGTTCACCAGGAAATCAGCTCCCTTTCCACCACATTGGACAGGCCCCAGCCATCATTTTTTAAACCACACTGATTTTTCCCTCACACCCCCAAACAGGAACTCCTCAGGGTGGCCCAGAAGGCTGGAGTCTCTCCCTGTCTGGTAGGACTCCTCGGTAGGAGGTAAGATGTCTCTGTCACAATGGAGGGTTCTGATTATAGGACACAGTCTGTCTTTTGCTTCATTCCTGTCTTCTAATTAAAAAAGACCTTCCTTGGTGACAGGCACAGTGCAAGAGTGTGAGCTATTGAAACAATCTGGAGAAGTCTCACAAGGCCCAGCAAACTTTAAACTTTTTAAACTAATTTGGTTTAAATTGACTTGGTAATTGAAGTTGATTTAACAGTAATTTGTATGAGCACTTTAATCTGAGGAAACCAGACTTAAAACTGATCTCATGTATATGTATTCCTGTAGGTGTCATTGTCTTAGCAAGAAGTGTTATATATTACTATGATTGAACTTTGTTTAGTTTTTATGTAGTCTACTGCTATTTGTGGAGGAGTTATTTCATTTATGTTCCTTAGTAACTTTGCTGCTCAATTATTATAGTTCAACCATGTAATGAAGCAGCATGTGGTCATTGTTCAGAATCTGTTTATTTGTGTTCATTGTCATACATACTCCTCTCTATAAAAGACATTATTTAAAAACTCGGAGGGTGAGTAGCTGGGACAATTGTTATTCTTTTCTTTTCTTATTCTTTTTTTTCCTGAAATGATTAATACGGCTTAGACTTTTTCTTTTGGAACTTTTTACTTTGAAAGGAGAATATGTGACTCTCCACCTTCTCTACCACTCTTCATTGTTGCTAAAGAAGGAAGGTAATAACCAAATGGTTGAACTGTGGGTGAATTGTGTGAGAACTCAGGCTCTACATCTGTGTGCAATGCAGGCCATGTGATTGGATTTCTTACCAAAGATTCCAGTTTGGCCAGGCCTGGACTATGCTGCCCATATCTGTGTGGGCTTTACACTGGTGGGAAGTGTTCTCCTGGCCAGCCCTCTTCTTCTAGGTCAGTGCCAGCTCTCAAGTGTGCCTTGGGCTTGACATTTCCACTTCTGCCTCCTCATGTATATTCATTCCAGTTACCTCTGCCAAATGCTCCCAAACAATATTATTGGTTCTCTTTGTCTGCGGTACTTGAAGATTTTCCTTACTTGCTTTAAGCTCAGCTATGTATTTTTTCTCTAACATTTCACCTCTTACCAAACCAAACTTGAGTCTGCTTGCCTGCACACAGTGAAGCCATTCTACCGACACCAGGTCATGGCAGATGAATGTACAGCACACGTTGCAAGCTGCCAAACAAGAAGAGGGGCAGTTCATGCTCAAAAGGACCAAACTCTGGAATGGCTTTCAGGGAGGGGTTTTTAGAGGCATTGTGAGGGTGGGAGCTTTGGGGTGCAGGCTCAGCTCATGCACAATTCTCAGATTAGTTGTCATTAAGGTTAAGTTTCAAGCATTACCAGTCTTCTGGTTTCAACTGGTCTGGAGTCTATGTACTTGCAGTTTTCATCTGGTGGGGGCTCTGCTTCCTGTAGAAACAACTTAGGAATGTGGGTCACACCTTTATCTATAACTTTTAGGGAACTGTGGGTTCAGTGCCTCTGTTCTGTGGCTGGTTCATAGTCTAAATCATTACCAGTTTACTGGCCCAACAAGTATTCTTTCTTTCAACAGCTTCATGTTTCCTAACTGTGAACTCTTGAGCCAGCCTTTTGAGACTCAGGGGAGGCCTGGGAGACTAGAGTAGAAGCCATAAATTTTACTTCAGGGGACAGGGATGCAAGGGGCTTGTTTGTGGTTTTCTACCCTGTGATGTACTTGGAAAGAGAGAGGTGCTTCCTCCTTCAGCTTAACTGGTGTCTGGACTCAAAGTCTTAATTGTAGATCAATGTTAATCTTGTTCCCTGTGGCAGAGACTGTTTCTTCTCACCACCCATCCTCCCCTTGTATCTTTCCAATATTGTTCACAGTGACTCTGCTAAACTAAAAACTCTTCTCCCCAGCTTCCCTTGCAGCTAGAAATGTCCAGATGACATACTTCTGGCCATGAGACTAATAGGAAGAATATGAGAATAAATGCATCTGGCATTTTCTTTTTTCACTTTGTTCCAATCTTGATGCTGATTTATTGTTTGGAATGATAGCAATGATTTTGTGACCAGGAAGTGACAAGCTTGAAGACAGAGGTCAATGTCCTAAGGATGCTAAAGTGGAAATCTAGAAAGAACTTTAGGAAGTGATGACATTGTTGAGAAATAGAATCCAAAACAGTATATCCTGTTTGTCTAGACAAACTTTTAATTGTTTATTACCTGTGAAAAACACATTTCTAATTGTTATATTTTTCTAGTAGTTGGGATAGTGGTATTAGTCAAATAAGAGTGGGGAGACTCTCCTACTGACAGCTTTCTAAATTGCATTGGGTTACATGGTCTTTTGAATAGTAATTGATTAGTGATATATTAAAGGATTGTTAGGATTTATAGAAAAATCAATACAAATTTGCCTACCTGCATTGTTATTTTTAGATGAAAATGCTGGTATATGTTCAACGATTACACATTAAATTAAAATTCTATATAAAATTGGTGGCTTATGACTCGTCTGGTTTCAGGATAAACTTCCTTTTTTCCCCCTCTTTCAGCCATACCCATGGCATAGGGAAGTTCTGATGCTTTACTTACTGCTCCAGATGGCAAAACCACAGGGACATGTCAGATCATTAACCCACAGCACCACAGCAGAAACTCCAGGATAAACTTTTTAAAGAAAATCTGTTGACTTCTTTTGCTTTAAAGAGTAGAGTAGTGTTTGTTTCTGCTTTATTTATACATTTTAGCTTACAGCTTTTGCATTAGTTATGCATCTGAATAATATCTGATGCTACATAGCATCTTAACATTATAATAAACTATATATATATATATATATATATAAGATAATAAATATGACCAGGATAGAAAGTTTAAGATATTAATTGGAAGGAAATTAGAACTTGCCAAATGACCAAACTTAAAAAATTCTGTTGTAAGTAGATGGGGAATGGAAAAATATTTAATTTTTATGTGGAAAATGTGGTTTGATATACAACTTCCAGAAGGTGCTTTTGTTTTTCTTAATGTGTAGTCCTCCTTTTGTGCAGTGACAAGATGCTACATAAGATGGCAGTAGGAGATTATAAATGTTCTCTTGCAGAGAGACACATTTGAATGAATTAGCCAGTGAAGTATAATAAACACAATTATATAATAGCTATTTTAGATTGCCAGATTTCTCACAGTTATTATTTTCCTTGACTATCCATCCTTCATTTTAATGGAAAGAAGAAAGCTTCTAATTTTGAATTCACAGACATTTTAAAAAGAAACATATACAGTATTATATTTCAGTTTACTTTTCTCTGCCTAACTCTCTAAAATTTAAGTTTTTCTTAATTTTGTGGAACTATGACTTATCAGAGTAAACTAAGATTTCTTAGACTATTTTAGCATCTTAAAAATATAGGTATTTTGTAATACCTTTTAAAATTGCACCCCAAAAAAATCAAATACCTGGGAATACACCTGATCAAGGATGTGAAAGACTTATATGCTGAGAACTATAAAACATTAATCAAGGAAATTAAAGAAGATGTAAATAAATGGAAAACTATTCCATGCTCCTGGGTTGGAAAAATTAATATTGTGAAAATGGCCATACTACCCAAAGCGATCTACAGATTTAACACAATCCCTATCAAATTACCCATGATATTTTTCATAGAACTAGAACAAACAATCCAAATATTTATATGGAACCACAAAAGACTCAGAATTGCCAAAACAATTCTGAAGAACAAAAACCAAGCAGGAAGCATCTCTCTCCCAGACTTCAGGCAATATTACAAAGTGGCAGTCATCAAGACAGTGTGGTACTGGTACCAAAACAGACAGACAGACTAATGGAACAGAATAGAGAATCCGGAAATAAACCCTGACACCTATGGTCAATTAATCTTTGACAAAGGAGGCAAGAACATTAAATGGGAAAAAGACAGTTTTTTCAGCAAGCATTGCTGGGAAACCTGGACAGCTGCATGTAAATCAACGAAACTAGAACACACCCTCACACCATGCACAAAAATAAACTCAAAATGACTTAAAGACTTAAACATAGGACAAGACACCATCAAACTCCTAGAAGAGAACATAGGCAAAACATTCTCTGACATCAACCTTATGAATGTTTTCTCAAGTCCATCTCCCAAGGCAAAAATAAGAAATAAGAGCAAAAATAAACCAATGGGAACTAATCAAACTAACAAGTTTTTGCACAGCAAAGGAAACCCAAAAGAAACCAAAAAGACAACTTACAGAATGGGAGAAAATAGTTTCAAATGATGCAACTGACAAGGGCTTAATCTCTAGAATATACAAGCAACTTATATAACTCAACAGAAAAAAAGCCAACAATCTAAATGAAAAATGGGCGAAAGACCTGAATAGACCATTCTCCAAGGAAGATACACAAATGGCCAACAAGCACATGAAAAAATGCTCAACATGCCTGATTATAAGGGAAATGCAAATCCAAACAACCATGAGATACCACCTCACACCAGTCAGAATGGCCATCATTAATAAGTCCTCAAGTAACAAATGTTGGAGGGGGTGTGGAGAAAAGGGAACCCTCCTGCACTGTTGGTGGGAATGAAATTTGGTACAACCATTATGGAGAACAGTATGGAGGCACCTTAGAAAACTATATGTAGAACTACCATATGACCTAGCCACCCACTCTTGGGCATATATTCAGACAAAACTTTCCTTGAAAAAGACACATGCACCTGCGTGTTCATTGCAGAACTATTCACAATAGCCAAGACATGGAAACAACCCAAATGTCCATCGACAGATGAATGGATTAGGAAGATGTGGTATATATACACAATGGAATACTACTCGGCCATAAAAAAGAACAAAATAATGCCACTTGTAGCAACATGGATGGAAGTAGAGATTCTCGTCCTGAGTGAAGTAAGTCAAAAAGTGAAAGACAAATTGATAACACTTATATCTGGAATCTAATATATAGCACAAATGAACCTTCCCACAGAAAAGAAACTCATGGACTTGGAGAATAGACTTGTGATTACCGGCGGGGGTGGGGGAGGGAGTGGGATGGATGATCATCTTGGTGGTAATCAATGCAGACTATTGCCTTTGAAATGGATCAGCAATGAGACACCGCTGTGTAGCACTGGGATCTATTTCTAGTCACTTATAATGGAGGATGATAATGTGAGAAAAAAGAATGTGTACATGTATGTGTAACTGGGTCACCATGCTGTACAGTAGAGAATTGACAGAACACTGTAAACCCACTATAATAGAAAAAAATCATTATAAAAAATTTGATATTTTGTTGCCCACTGTAAACCCCATGAAAAAGCTATATTTCCAGAGATTAAAAATTTTCTCATTTTTTCCCCAAAGATTACTGGAGCAGATTTTTTTTTAGAGTATATCGTTATTTTTAAAATTTAGAAAATTAAACTGATTTGAGCTAGGTTTTCCAGAATGTGGTTAGATATGAAATTGAGAGTAAGCTTAATGTCCTTTGCTGCTTCCTAAAAGGATGAACAAATTGCTTTGTTCTTCTCTGTATTTAAGAAGCCCAGTCCTTGAAGATGACTCCTAATGATCATATATTGATAAAGAGTGAAGAAACATTGGAGGGGAATTTTCTAATATTAAATTTGTACCTATGTTTCCTGGAATATTCAGTATTCATTCAATATTCCTTAACATTAAGCCATAAGCACCAGGGGGTCTTTTGAATGTGGATCATACTGCACCTCTATCAGCTAAGTTGGGAATGGAAACACCAAATCTATCTATACGAATGTTTATATGGATTTGTTGTCATCTTTGGAGGACTGAGGTCCACAAACCAATGGGAGAAACACTTCACAGATGACAAATGTGATCTTGTTCACTGTTATTTATTTATTTTACAGCTATGCCTGTGGCATATGGAAGTTTCTGGGCTAGGGGTTGAATTGGAACTGCAGCAGGGGCCTACGCCACAGCCATAAGAACACCAGATCCAAGCAGCATCTCTGCCATGTACCACAGCTTGCAATGCCAGATCCTTAACCCACTGAGTGAGGCTGGGGATCAAACCAGCTTCCTCAGTGAGATAATATCGCACCACACAGGAGCTCCTATTACTTTTTAGATTAAGAAAACCTCATTTTAATTCTCCACGTTAACTTTCTAGATTACTAAAGACATGGCATTTCTTCTAAGATAATAAACTGAGGATTTGAGATTTGGTGGGCTTGTCTCATGAGATAAAGTAAGGTTCATAGCCTTTATTTTACAAGATTATGTGTCTTAAACCCAATAAAATGTTTTGATCCAAAGTGCAATTAAACATATATGAATTTATAAGCATATTACAAACCTGTGATATAACTGGAATTTTTTAATATACTTTATTTTTCTTAGAGCAGTTTTAGGTTCATAGCAAAATTGTGCAGAAAATGGAGAAAGTTCCCATCACCCCCTGGCCTCACACACACAACCTCCCCTACTATCAACATCCTGCACCACAGAAGTGTATTTGTTATGCCTGATAAACCTGTATTGACTTGTCACAATCACCCAAAGTCCACAGTCTACATTAGGATTCACTCTTGGTGTTGTGTGGGATTTTTTCTTGGTCCATGGGTTTTGACAAAAGTATAGAGTATAATGATAGAACGGTGACCACCGTTACAGTATTATACAAAGTAGCTTCACTACCCTACCAATCCCCTTTGCTTCACTTATCCATTCTCCCCACCTCCCCAACCCCTAGCAACCAGTGATCTTCATGTCTCCATAGTTTTGCTTTTCTCAGAACATCATAGAGTTGGAATCCAATAGTAGGAAGCCTTTACAAATCAGCTTTTCTCATCTTAGAAATATTCACTTGTTTCCCTTTGTCTTTTCATGGCTTGCTAGCTCATTTCTTTTTAGCAGTAAATAGTATTCCATTGTCTGGATGTACCACAGTTTATTTTTCCGTTCACTTAGTGAAGGATATCTTAGCTTTTTCAATGTTTTGGCAATTATGAATAAAATTGCTATAAATATCTGTGTGCAGGTTTTCATACGGACATAAGTTTCCAAATCTTTTTAATAAATGCCAAAGAGTGTGATTGCTGGATCATTTATTAAGAGTATGTTTAGTTTTGGAAGAAATTAGCAATCTGTTTTCCAAAACAGCTGTACAAGTTTGCATTCCCAGCAGCAGTAAAAGTCTCTGTTGCTCCATTTTCTTGTCAGCATTTGCTGTTAGTGTCCTGGTTTTTTGTCATTCTAACTGTGGTCAAACTGAACTTCGATACCTGTAAATAGGTAGTTATTAAAACATGTCAACAAGTAACTGTTATAAGCTATAATTTAAGATGGAATTGTGGGGTATGATTGCTAATATTATTTTAAATTTGAATTTTGAAGTCTTGTGTTTAATGCTTTCTGTTCATTTAAACTTTATTATTACTTCTATTCATTTCATGTTTTTTATTTTGGTATGTTAGCCTTTTTTGATCTTTTATTTCCCCAGTTACTTAATATTTCTTCAAATATTTCATAGTGTTACAACAAAAATTTATTTTTAATTTAATAGTATTAACATTTTACTAGCTTTTGTTAAAGAGCTAGCAATATAATATTCTTGAATAGGAGGTTTTTAAACTTTATTTAAAAAAAGAACCTGCATTATTTCTGCTTGTGGTCCCAGCTTCACAATCCTTATATTCAAACTGCTGCCTTGTTCTATTCGACACACCCACTGTGGGCCAGTTCTCACCTACACAGCCTCCATGAGCAGCATGGTTCCACACACAGTTCCCCAGCAAGATTCCACAGTGAGTTCTTCAGTATCACTTCTAGCTCTTTACTGGACAGCTTTTCATAGTGGAAGAATCTATTGATACTGCCCTTTACTTCAGGGCCTTAAACTGTTTCCACAAATTCTGAAGTAAATCACTATTGATATTGGACATTTTCAGCAAACTAATTATGCTTTCATCTTTCTAGCCTTAAAAAAAGCAATTTCTAATACAACTGTGGAAAAATTAAGAATCAGTTTTCCTGAGGTGTGAAACTCAAACTCAGCCAGTGCTATCGACCCTGAAAATATGTGAACTGATTAATGTGGCGTTTCTACAGAGTTTGCCTGGGAAGTAAGTAACACTGGGATACTTTATCTGAAAAGGGCAATGAGAAATTTGTGGTTTGGAGAAATGGCCTGGCAGGTGTTAAATGCCAAGTCCTTGATGTGGATCCTGAGGTGCAGAAAATTCCTCAGGCTTTTGAAACTGTGAGGAATTGGGGATAGCTCTGCTTCCTCAGTCCCCTACTAAGGAAATTTCACTTTTCTTTTCTGTCTTTTTAGGGCCGCCCCTGAGGCATATGGAGGTTCCCAGGCTAGGGGTTGAATTGGAGCTATAGCTGCCTGCCTACACCGTAGCCATAGCAACTCGGGATCCCAGCCACATCTGTGACCTACACCACAGCTCACGGCAACGCTGAATCCTTAACCCACTGAGTGGGGTGAGAGATCAAACTGAGTCCTCATGGATACTATTCAGGGTTGTTAACCACTGAGGCACACAGGAAGTCCGGATATTTCACTTTTCTTTTGAGAGGGACCCAACTCAGCAGTAACATTGGGAGTCATTTGCTTGAGATCATAGGAGTCCTTTCTTAGGATATTGATCTTTAGCAGACAGTTTTCTCTCTAGCTTCTGGTTACTTTGCTGTATACTTGCATCAGTGAGGATGGCAATTTGAGTTTTACCGAAGGAAAAACCAGTGAAACCAAAAGACTGTGAGTAAATTTAACTGTCATCTTTGGGCACTTAGTCTTGAAAGAGGAGGAGGTTTTTTCAGGCACAAAAAGCAGCCTAAGGAAAAATTTGGAGACTTGAAAGAACATTCTGTGTGGGGGCAATGGAAAATAGTTTGGTTTGTCCATAACATTGGGGGTGGGGCCTTGGAGGGAGGGCAGAAGAAGAGGAAAGATGGACTTCTAGATATCTAGAATAAAAGTGTCTTTTGAGTAACAGGTGCCTCCAACTCAAAGACCTTCTTAGCTGTGTACGCTTTTGCTCTTCTTTCTCTCCACAGTTTCTTCCTGTCAGTTCTATTCGGTTGCTAATTGAATTACTATGGTAACTCTGCCCTTGAATGATAGTCTTGACATGGCCCAAGCCCTGTAAATCATGTCCACACCTGCTTTCCTGTTCCTTTATCTTTCTTTTTTTCTTTTGCCTGAGACTCTCTTGACTGAATCCCATGCCTGCTCCTCAGATGCTTTGATTTTTTCTGGCTTGACTCCTAATGTCCTTCTGTTTGTTCACTAATTTCTGATTATTTTTATGGGATAGAATTTTTTCACTGGCCTTCCATCCTGTCCGGACCAGATTCTTTCTCTACTCAACCTGAACCTCCTCTGGTGTTCTAGCCATATTCTCTCAGGCAGAACTAATTCCTCATATGACTTGCTATTGACTTTGACTCCCTGTGTCCTGTCTTGCAGTATAACTTCTCCCTATCCTTCTCTTAATTTTTCTTTCTCCCCATTTTCTCTCAGTAAATTTCTCTAAGCAAGGCTTAATTTATCTTCATGTTACAGGATTGTGTATAAAAAATATACTAACTATAGCTAGTCACTCATGATGCAATATGATGGAGGATAATGGGAGAAAAAGAGTATATATGTATGTGTGACTGGGCCACTTCGCTTTATAGTAGAAAATTGACAAATTGTAAACCAACTATAATGGAAAAAATAAAGACAATTAAAAATATTAAAACGTATTCAATAAGTGTTTATAGAGCTGAGTTCTAATTTAATTGAAATTTTAATTTCCTGTTCTAAACAATAATTCAAATTACATTACATACCTAGAACTTAGTTACTATCTTATAACTGAAAGTTTGTGCTTTTTGTTTTTTTAAATTTTATAATTTTATTTATTTATTTATTTTATTATTCAAATGAATTTATCACATCTGTAGTTGTATAATGATCATAACAATCTGATTTCACAGGATTTCCATCCCACAGCCCAAGCACATCCCCAATCCCCCCAAACTGGCTCCTCCAGAGACCATAGGTTTCTCAATGTCTGTTAGTCAGCATCTGTTCTGCAAAGAAGTTCAGTCTGTCCTTTTTTCAGATTCCACATGTGAGTGAAAGCATTTGATGTTAATGTCTCATTATATGGCTGACTCACTTAGCATGATAGTTTCTAGGTCCATCCATGATGCAAAAAATGCTGGTATTTCGTTCTTCTTAATGGCTGAGTAGTATTGCATTGTGTGTAGGTACCACATCTTCTTGATCCACTCCTCTGTAGATGGACATTTAGGTTGTTTCCATGTCTTGGCTATTGAAAAGAGTGCTGCAATAAACATCGGAGTACATGTGTCTTTGCGAGTCATGGTTTTCTCTGGATAGATGCCAAGGAGTGGGATTGCTGGATCAAATGGTAGTTCTATGTTTAGTTTTCTGAGGAATCTCCATACTGCTTTCCACAGTGGTTGTACCAATTTACAATTCCACCAACAGTGTAACAGGGTTCCTTTTTCTCCACACCCCCTCTAGCACTTACTGTTTGTCGACTTTTATATGATGGCCATTCTGGCTGGTGTAAGGTGGTACCTCGTAATGGTTTTCTTTTGCATCTCTCTAATAATGAGTGATGTTGAACATCTTTTCATGTGTTTCTCGGCCATCTGTATGTCTTCTTTGGAGAACTGTCTGTTTAGATCTTCTGCCCATTTTTTGATAGGCTTGTTTGTTTTTTGGTATGGAGCTGCAGAAGTTGTTTATAAATTTTGGAGATTAATCCCTTGTCAGTCGATTCACTTGCAAAGATTTGCTCCCATTCTGCGGGTTGTCTAGGGTTTCCTTTGCTGTGCAGAAACTGAAGTTTGATTAGGTCGCATTTGTTTATTTTTGTTTTTGTTGTCACTACTCTGAGAGGTGGATCTGAGAAGATGTTGCTGTTGTTTCTGTCAGAGAGTGTTTGGCCTATGTTTTCCTCTAAGAGTTTGATAGTGTCTGGTCTTATATCTAGGTCTTTAATCCATTTGGAGTTTATTTTTGTGTATGGTGTTAGGGAGTGTTCCAATTTCATTCTTTTCCATGTGGCTGTCCAGTTTTCCCAGCACCACTTATTGAACAAGCTGTCCTTTCTCCATTGTATATTCTTGCCTCCTGTGTCATAGATTAGTTGGCTGTAGGTGTGTAGGTTTAATTCTGGGCTTACTATCCTGTTCCACTGATTTATATTTCTGTCTTTGTGCCAGTACCATACAGTTTTGATGACTGTTGCTTTGTAGTATAGTATTAAGTCCAGGAGCCCGATTTCTCCAGGTCCATTTTTCTTTTTCAGGATGTTTTTAGCTATTCTGGGTCTTTGTGCTTCCAAACAAACTTTAAATTGTTTTGTTCGAGTTCTATGAAAAATGTCCTTGGTAATTTGGTAGGGATTGCATTGAATTTGTAGATTGCCTTAGGTAGTATAGTCATTTTGATAATATTAACTCTTCCGATCCATGAACATGGTATATCTTTCCATCTATTTGTGTCATCTTTGATTTCTTTCATCAGTGTCTTATACTTTTCAGAGTATAGGTCTTTTGTCTCTTTGGGTAGGTTTACTCCTAGGTAATTTATTCTTTTGGATGTGATGGTAAACGAGATTGCTTCCCTAATTTCCTTTTCTGCTCTTTCATTGTTAGTGTATAGAAATGCCATTGATTTCTGTGTATTGATTTTGGATCCTGTGACTTTGCCAAATTCGTGGATGAGCTCTATCAGTTTTCTGGTAGAGTGTTTAGGATTCTCTAGGTATAGTATCATGTCATCTGCAAATAGCAATAGTTTTACTTCTTCCTTTCCAATTTGGATTCCTTTTATTTCTTTTACTTCTCTGATTGCTGTGGCTAGGACTTCTAGAACTATGTTGAAGAGTAGTGGTGAGAATGGATATCCTTGTCTTGTTCCTGTTCTCAGCGGGAATTCTTTCAGCTTTTCACCATTGAGAATGATGTTAGCTGTGGTTTGTCACATATGGCCTTTATCATGTTGTGGTAGGTTCCCTCTGTGCCCTACTTTCTGAAGGGATTTTATCAGAAATGGGTGTTGGATTTTGTCAAAGTCTTTTTCCACTTCTATTGAGAGGATCATATAGTTTTTCTTCTTCAGTTTGTTAATGTGGTGTATCACACTGATGGATTTGTGGATATTGAAGAACCCTTGCATCCCTGGGATAAATCCCACTTGATCATGATGTACAATCCTTTTAATGTATTGTTGGATGTGGTTTGCTAGTATTTCGTTGATGATTTTTGCATCAATGTTCATCAGTGAAACTGGCCTGTAGTTTTCTTTTTTCGTGGAATCTTTGTCTGGTTTTGGTACCAGGGTGATGGTGGCTTCATAGAATGAGTTTGGGAGTATCCCTTCCTCTGCAATGATTTGGAATAGTTTCAGAAGGAGAGGTGTTAGCTCTTCTCTAAATGTTTGCTGGAATTTGCCTGTGAAGCCATGTGGTCCTGGACTTTTGTTTGTTGGAAATATTTTAATCACAGTTTCAATTTCAGTTCTTGTGATTGGTCCATTCATCTTTTCAATTTCGTCTTGGTTTAGTCTTGGAAGATTGTACTTTTCTAAGAATTTGTCCATTTCTTCTAGGTTTTCTGTTTTATTGGCATATAGTTGCATATAGTAGTCTCTTATGATCCTTTGTATTTCTGTGATGTCCGTTGTTACTTCTCCTTTTTCATTTCTAATTTTATTGATTTGAGTCCTCTCTCTTTTTTTCTTGATCAGTCTGGCTAGGGGTTTATCAGTTTTGTTGATCTTTTCAAAGAACCATCATTTGTTGCATTGATCTTTTCTACGGTTTTCTTCGTTTCTGATTCATTGATTTCTGCTCTGCTCTTCATGATTTCTTTCCTTCTACTAACTTTAGGTCTTGTCTGTTCTCTCTCTAGCTGCTTTAGATGAAAAGTTAGCTTGTTTATTTGAGCTTTCTTGTTTCCTGAGGTGGGCTTGTATTGCTACAAACTTCCCTCTTAGAACAGCTTTTGCTGCATCCCATAGGTTTTGGAGTGTTGTATCTCTGTTGTCATTTCCTTCTAGGTATTTTTTAATTTCCTCTTTGATTTCTTCAGTGATCCATTGGTTGTTTAGTAGCATGTTGTTGAGTCTCCACGTGTTTGTGTTTTTTGCAGTTTTTTTTTCTTGTTGTTGATTTCCAGTTGTATAGCATTGCAGGTGGAAAAGATACTTGATATGATTTCAATGCTCTTAAAGTTACTGAGGCTTGATCTGTAGCCCAGGACATGATCAATCCCAGAGAATGTTCCTTGTGCACTTGAGAAGAATGTGTATTCTGTTGCTTCTGGGTGGAATGTCCTATAAATATTTATTAAGACCATCTGGTCTGATGCTTCATTGAGGGCCTGTGTTTCCTTATTGATTTTCTGTCTGTTTAATCTGTCCATTGCTGTGAGTGGGGTGTTAAAGTCACCCACTATGATTGTGTTATTGTCGATTTCTCCTTTTAAGGTTGTTAGCAGTTATCTTATATATTGTGGTGAACCTGTGTTGTGTGTGTAGATATTTAAAATTGTTACATCATCTTCTTGGGATTGATCCTTTTATCATTATGCAAAGTCCTTCTTGTCCCTTAAAATATTCTTCATTTTAAAGTCTATTTTGTCTGATATGAGTATTGCTACTCCAGCTTTCTTTTGATCCCCGTTTGCATGAAATATTTTCTTCCATCCTCTCCCTTTCAATTTGTATGTGTCCCTAGAAGTGAAGTGGGTCTCTTGAGGACAGCATATATATGGGTCTTGTTTTTGTATCCATTCAGCAAGTCTATGTCTTTTGGTTGGGGCGTTTAGTCCATTCACATTTAAGGTATATTCTTATTGCCATTTTATTAATTACTTTGGATTTGTTTTTGCTGCTTTTTTTTTCTTTCCTTCTTCTCTTGTTCTTTTCTGCCAAGAGAAGTTCCTTTAGTATTTGTTGTAAGGCTGGTTTAGTGTTGCTGAATTCTCTCAGCTTTTGCTTATCTGTGAAGGTTTTGATTTCTCCTTCAAATCTGAATGAGAGCCTTGCTGGGTAGAATAATCTTGGTTGGAGGTTTTTTCCTTTCATCATGTTTTGTATATCATGCCACTCCCTTCTGGCCTGCAGAGTTTCTGCTGAAAAATCCATTGATAACCTTATTGGGGTTCCCTTGTATGTTTTTTTTCTTTTCCCTAGCTGCTTTCAAGATTTTCTCTTTGTCTTTAATTTTGGTCATTTTGATTAGTATGTGTCTTGGGGTGTTCCTCCTTGGGTTTATTTTATATGGTATTCGTTGTGCTTCCTGGATTTGAGTGAGTGGTTCCTTTCCCATGTTAGGAAAGTTTTTGGCTATTATCTTTTGGAATATTTTTTCTGTCTCCTTCTCTCTCTCTTCTCCTTCTGGCACCCCTATAATATGGATGTTGGTGGGTTTATCATTGTCCCAGAATTCTCTGAGATTTTCTTCATTTGTTTTCAATCTTTTTTCTTTTTTCTGTTCTGCATCCGTAATTTCCACTAATCTGTCCTCCACCTCACTTATTCGTTCTTCTGCCTCCTGCATTCTGCTGTTAGCTGCTTCTAGTGAGTTTTTTATTTCAGTTATTGTATTTTGCATCTCTTGTTGTTTAAGTTTTATATCTTGTATCTCTTTGGTCAGTGTTTCCTGTAAGTTATCCATCTTTGCCTCCAGTTTATTTCCAATGTCTAGCATCATCTTCAGCATCAACAGTCTAAAATCTGTTTCCTGGAGGCTAAGAATCTCCTCCTCACTTAGCTGTTTTTCTGGCGTTTTTCTTTTCTCCCTCATCTGAGTTATAGTTCTCCGTCTTTTCATTTTTATAGGTTTTTGGTGTCGTGACCTCTTTACAGATAATAGAGTTGTAGCCTCTCTTACTGCTGATGTCTGCCCCCCCCTGTGGCTGAAGTCAGTATGGGGGCTTGCTGTAGTCTTCCTGATGGGAGGGGCTGATGCCCGCCCCCTGGTAGGTGGAGCCAATTCTAATCCCTCTGGTGGGTGGTGCTTTGTCTATGGATGGGATTAGAGACAACTGTGTGCCTGAGGGGTCTTTAGGTAGCCTATTTACTGAGGGGTGGGTCTGTGATTCCACCTGTGTTGTTGTTTGCCCTGGGGCTTCTCAGCAGCTGACTGACAGGTGGGGCCAGATTTTCCCAAAATGGCCACCTCCAGAGAAAGGCACTGCTGCTGAATATTCCCGAGGACTTTGCTTTCAATGTCCTTCCCTCACAACAAGCCATGTTCACCCCTGTTTTCCCAGAATGTCCTCCAAGAACAGCGGTCAGGTTTGACCTAGATTCCTGTGGAGACTTTTCTTTGCCCTGGGACCCATTGCATGTGAAAGTCTGTGTGTGCCTTTTAGGAATGGGGTCTCCGTTTCCCCCAGTCCTGTGGAGCTCCTGGGCACAAGCCCCACTGGCCTTCAATGCCAGATGCTCCAGGGTTCTTTCTCCCTGTGCAAGATCCCCACACATGAGGGTTTTTTATTTATTTATTTATTTATTTATTTATTTATTTTTTTAATTTTATTTTCACACTGTACAGCAAGGGGGTCAGGTTATCCTTACATGTATACATTACAATTACAGTTTTTCCCCCACCATTTCTTCTGTTGCAACATGAGTATCTAGACATAGTTCTCAATGCTATTCAGCGGGATCTCCTTGTAAATCTATTCTAGGTTGTGTCTGATAAGCCCAAGCTCCCGATCCCTCCCACTCCCTCCCCCTCCCATCAGGCAGCCACAAGTCTCTTCTCCAAGTCCATGATTTTCTTTTCTGAGGAGATGTTCATTTGTGCTGGATATTAGATTCCAGTTATAAGTGATAGCATATGGTATTTGCCTTTGTCTTTCTGGCTCATTTCACTCAGTATGAGATTCTCTAGTTCCATCCATGTTGCTGCAAATGGCATGATGTCATCCTTTTTTATGGCCGAGTAGTATTCCATCGTGTATATATACCACATCTTCCGAATCCAATCCTCTGTCGATGGACATTTGGATTGTTTCCATGTCCTGGCTATTGTGAATAGTGCTGCAATGAACATGCGGGTGCATGTGTCTCTTTTAAGTAGAGCTTTGTCTGGATAGATGCCCAAGAGTGGGATTGCAGGGTCATATGGAAGTTCTATGTATAGATTTCTAAGGTATCTCCAAACTGTTCTCCATAGTGGCTGTACCAGTTTACATTCCCACCAACAGTGCAGGAGGGTTCCCTTTTCTCCACAGCCCCTCCAGCACTTGTTATTTGTGGATTTATTAATGAGGGCCATTCTGACTGGTGTGAGATGGTATCTCATGGTAGTTTTGATTTGCATTTCTCTTATAATCAGCGATGTTGAGCATTTTTTCATGTGTTTGTTGGCCATCTGTATATCTTCCTTGGAGAAATGTCTATTCAGGTCTTTTGCCCATTTTTCCATTGATTGATTGGCTTTTTTACTGTTGAGTTGTATAAGTTGCTTATATATTCTAGAGATTAAGCCCTTGTCAGTTGCATCATTTGAAACTATTTTCTCCCATTCTGTAAGTTGTCTTTTTGTTTTCTTTTGGGTTTCCTTTGCTGTGCAAAAGCTTTTCAGTTTGATGAGGTCCCATGGGTTTATTTTTGCTCTAATTTCTATTGCTTTGGGAGACTGACCTGAGAAAATATTCATGATGTTGATGTCAGAGAGTGTTTTGCCTATGTTTTCTTCTAGGAGTTTGATGGTGTCCTGTCGTATATTTAAGTCTTTCAGCCATTTGGAGTTTATTTTTGTGCATGGTGTGAGGGTGTGTTCTAGTTTCATTGCTTTGCATGCAGCTGTCCAGGTTTCCCAGCAATGCTTGCTGAACAGACTTTCCTTTTCCCATTTGATGTTCTTGCCTCCCTTGTCAAAGATTAATTGACCATAGGTGTCAGGGTTAATTTCCGGATTCTCTATTCTGTTCCATTGGTCTGTCTGTCTGTTTTGATACCAGTACCACACTGTTTTGATGACTGTGGCTTTGTAGTATTTCTTGAAGTCTGGGAGAGTTATGCCTCCTGCTTGGTTTTTGTTTCTCAGGATTGCTTTGGCGATTCTGGGTCTTTTGTTGTTCCATATAAATGTTTGGATTGTTTGTTCTAGTTCACACATGAGGGTTTGATGTGTGGCTCAGAACTCTCACTCCTGTAGGTGAGTTTCTGTGAACCAGTTAGTTTCCAGTCTGTGGAGCTTCCCACCCAGGAGGTATGGGGTTGTTTATATTGCAAAATCGCCCCTCCTACCTCTTGATGTGGTCTCCTCTTTTTCTTCTGGAGTAGGGTATCTTTTATAAGGTTTCCAGTCCATTTGGGTGAAGAGTGCTCAGTCTTTAGTTGTGAATTTTGTTGTTTTTAGGATAGAACTTGAGCTCCAATCCTTCCATTCCGCCATCTTAATCCCGTCGAAAGTTTGTGCCTTTTGATTGCCTTTGCCCATCCCCTCCCACCCCTATTTTCCTGGCAACCACCAATCCATTCTCTGTTTTACAAGTTCTTTTTTTTTTTTTTGTTTCCACGTATAAGTAAGATACAGAATATTTGTTTCCTCTGTCTGACCTATTTAACTTAGCACAAAGCCCTCAAGATCCATCCATGTTGCTGCAAATGGCAGGATTTCCTTCTATTTCACGGATGATGAATATTCAATTATGTATATCACATCTTTATCCATTCATACATCAGCAGACCCTTAGGGTGTTTCCATGCCTTGTCTATTGTAAATAATGCTGCAATGAACATGGGAATGAAGATATCTCTTCAACACAGTGATTTTGTTTCCTTTGAATAAATACCCAGAAGTGGAATTGCTGGATTATATAATTCTATTTTTATTTTTTTGAGGAAACTTCATACTGTTTACATAGTGGCTGTTCTAATTTTCATTCCTGCCAACAGTGCACAAGAGTTTCCTTTTATCCAGGTCTTTGCCAACATTTGTTCTTCTTATCTTGAATGACAGCCATTCTAACAAGGGTGAGGTGATATCTCATTATGATTTTGATTTGTATTTCCCTAATGATTAGTGATATTGAACACATTTTTAAGTACTATTGGCCATTTTTTTTAATGTCTTTTTTTGAGGAAAAAAGTCTATTCAGTTTATCTGCCTGTTTTTAAATGAAATTGTTTGATTTCTTGCTGTTGAATTGTATGAGTTCTTTATATTTTGGCTAGTCCCCCCTTATCAGATATATGATTTGCAAACATTTTCTCCTATTTAGTAGGTTGCTTTTTCATTTTGCTATGTCAAAGAGTGTTCTGCCTATATTTTCCTCCAGGAGGTTTATAGTATTTGGCCTTTCATTTAGATTTTTAACCCATTTTGAGTTTATTTTGGTGTATGATATTAGAGAATGTTCTAATTTCATTCTTTTACATGTAGCTGTCCAGTTTTTCCAGAACCACTTGTTGAAGAGACTTTCTTTTTTCCATTATATGTTCTTGCCCTTTGTCATAGATTTGTTGACCATAGGTGCATGGTTTATCTCTGGACTTTCTCTCCTGTTCCACTGATTTATATTTCTGTTTTTCTGCCAGTACCATGCTGTTTTGATTGTTGTAGCTTGTAGTATAGTCTGAAGCCAGCAAGCCTGATTCCTCTAGTTCCATTTTTCTTTCTCAAGATTGCTTTGGCTACTTGGGGGTCTTTTGTGATTCTATACAAATTAAATTTTTTTTCTTCTATTTCTGTGAAGAATGCCATTGGTAATTTGATAGAAATTGTACTGAATCTGTAGATTGCCATGGGTAGTATAGTCATTTTGACAATGTTGATTTTTCCAATCCAAGAGCAGGGTATAGCTTTCCATCTGTGTCATCTTTGATTTCTTTCATCAGTGTCTTGTCGTTTTCAGAATACAGGTCTTGTGTCTCTTTAGGCAGGTTTATTCCTAGGTGTTTTGTTCTTTTTGTTGTGATGGTAAATGGAATTGTTTCCTTAATTTCTCTTTCTGACCTTTCATTGTTAGTGTATAGGGATTTGAGAGATTTCTGTGTATTAATTTTGTATCCTGCAACTTGACTAAATTTATTGATGAGGGCTAATAGTTTTCTGGTAGCTTCTTTAGGGTTTTCTGTATATAGTATTGTATCATCTGCAAACAGTGAGAGATTTCTTTCCCAATTTGAATTCCTTTCATTTCTTTTTCTTCTCTGATTGCCATGGATAGAACTTCCAGAACTATGTGAATAACAGTGGTGAGAGTAAACGTCCTTGTCTTATTCCTGATCTTAGAAGAAATGCTTTCAGCTTTTCACCATTGAGAATGATGTTAGCTGTGGGTTTTTCATATACAGCTTTTATTATGTTGAGGTGTGTTCCCTCTGCACCCACTTTCTGAAGTTTTTTTTTTTTAATCAAAAATGGGTGTTGAATTTTGTCAAAAGCTTTTCCTGCATCCATTGAGATGATCATATGGTTTTTATTTTTCAGTTTGTTGATGTAGTGCATCACACTGTTTGGTTTTTGGCTAATGAAGAATGCTTGCATCCCTGGGATAAATCTTACTTGATCATGGTGTATGATTTTTTTCAATATATTGTTGGATTTGGTTTATTAATGTTTTATTGAGGACTTTTGCATCTATGTTCATCAATGATGTTGGCCTATAATTTTCCTTTTTTGTGGTTTTTGTCTGATTTTGGTATCAGGGCGATGGTGGCCTCATAGAATGAGCTTGAACCTGTGTCTTCCTCTGCAGTTTTTTGGGAAGATTGTCAGAAGAATAGGTGTTAACTTTTCTCTAAATGTTTGAGAGAATTCTCTTGCGAACCCATCTGGTCCTGGACTTTTGCTTGTTGGAAGTTCTTAAATCACAGTTTCAACTTCAGTACTTGTGATTGGTCTATTCATATTTTTCTGCTTCTTCCAAGTTCATTCTTAGGAGGTTGTACCTTTCTAAGAATATGTCCATTTATTCTAGGTTGTCAATTTTTTTGGCATATATTTGCTTGTAGTAGTCTCTTAGGATCCTTTGTATTTCTGTGGTGTCAGTTGTAACTTCTCCTTTTTCGTTTCTAATTTAATTGATTTGAAGCCTCTCCTTTTTTTCCTTGATGCATCTGGCAAAAGGTTTATCAATTTTTGTTAATATTTTCAAAAAATCAACTTTTTATTTCATTGATCTTCTCTATTGTTTTCTTCATCTTTATTTCATTTATTTCTGCTCTGATCTTTATGATTTATTTCCTTCTGCTAACTTTGGGTTTTATTTGTTCTTCTTTCTGTAGTTACTTTAGGTATAAGTTTAGGGTGTTTATCTGGGATTTTTCTTTTTTCTTGAGATAAGTTGTATTGCTATAAACTTCCCTCTTAGAACTGCTTTTGCTGCATCTGATAGGTTTTGGATCATCAAATTTTTATTGCCATTTGTCTCTAGGTATTTTTTTTTTCTTTGTCTTTTTGCTATTTCTTGGGCCGCTCCTGCGGCATGTGGAGGTTCCCAGGCTAGGGGTCTAATCAGAGCTGTAGCCGCCGGCCTACGCCAGAGCCACAGCAATGTGGGATCCGAGCCGCGTCTGCAACCTACACCACAGTTCATGGCAATGCCAGATCGTTAACCCACTGAGCAAGGGCAGGGATCGAACCCACAACCTCATGGTTCCTAGTCGGATTCGTTAACCACTGTGCCACGATGGGAACTCCCTGTATCTAGGTATTTTTTGACTTCCTCTTTAATTTCTTCAGTGATCTACTGGTTGTTTAGTAGCACGTGATTCAGCCTCCAGGTGTTTTTTTTTCTTCTTTTTTTTCCCTGTTGTTGATTTTTAGTCTTGTAGTGTTTCAGCTGGAAAAGGTGCTTGATATGATTTCAGTTTTCTTGAATTTACTGAGGCTTAATTCGTGGCCTAAGATATGATCTATTATGTTCCATGTTCACCTGAGAAGAATGTGTATTTTAAAAATTTAATTTACTGATACTTATGTAGAATTTACTATGTTCAAGGCACTGTTTTTAGAACTTCACAAACTTTAACTAATTTTTCATCATAACCATGTGAAACAGGTACTGCTATTACCATTTTACATATAAAGAAATTGAGGCAAAGAGAGATTAAATAAATTGTCCATATTAAAACAGTAGTAAGTAGCAGAGCTTGGCAGCCTGGTTCATGCTGTTCATCTGCTACTCTGCCTTTATAATGAATTTTAAAAAGTGGTATATATACACAATGGAATACTACTCAGCCATAAAAAAGAATGACATAATGCCATTTGCAGCAACATGGATGGAACTAGCGAATCTCATCCTGAGTGAAATGAGCCAGAAAGACAAAGACAAATACCATATGCTATCACTTATAACTGGAATCTAATATCCAGCACAAATGAACATCTCCTCAGAAAAGAAAATCATGGACTTGGAGAAGAGACTTGTGGCTGCCTGATGGGAGGGGGAGGGAGTGGGAGGGATCGGGAGCTCGGGCTTATCAGACACAACTTAGAATAGATTTACAAGGAGATCCTGCTGAATAGCATTGAGAACTATGTCTAAATACTCATGTTGCAACAGAAGAAAGGGTGGGGGAAAAACTGTAATTGTAATGTATACATGTAAGGATAACCTGACCCCCTTGCTGTACAGTGGTAAAATAAAAAAAAAAAAATCTATAATGAAAAATGTTATTATCTTCCCTAAATTACAAAAAAAATAAATATTTAAATGAATAAGGCAAAGGGTAATGAAACAGAGTTTTAAAATATCAGGTTGGTGTTCCCTTCGTGGCTCAGTGGTTAATGAACCCGACTAGGAAACATGAGGTTGTGAGTTCAATCCCTGGCCTTGCTCAGTGGGTTAAGGATTTGGCATTGCCCTGAGCTGTGGTGTAGGTTGCAGACGTGGCTTGGATCCTGTGTTGCTGTGGCCCTGGCATAGGCTGGTGGCTACAGCTCTGATTAGACCCCTAGCCTGACAACCTCCATATGCCACCGTTGCAGCCCTAGGAAAAGACAAAATAAATAAATAAATAAATTAATTAATTAAAATATCGTGTTAATTGTAATAGCTGTATGTTATCAAAGACTAAATATCATAAGAAGAAAATATACACAAAAACTTTCATAACTGAATAATCTTGAATGTAAAGTAATTTAACTTCTTGTAATGTTAATTTCAAATTTTTTGACCTAGTTTTTTTCTGATCTAATTAGATCACCTTTGTTTTTAACTTCATAACATGGCCTATGAATCATTTATACCAGGACTAGAACTTTCCATGATGCCATTTTCTTGTTCACTTACATCTTTGCATTACTAGTGTTATCTTTAACATGTGGGTGTCTTTGTGGGAACATTTTAAAACAATTTGTCCTTCTTGTAAAGGTTAGTTCAGATAAAACTCAACAATATAATCTGCAGATCCTTGCAAATGATCTCTTGTAAACTGCTGTAGGGTGTAGGAAATCAGAATGAATGCATGAGAGTGTGATCATTTATCCCTCTGTGCCTGGATCATTCACACTTCCTTCTGGATATTTTGCTCACTGTTTGAGACGTAGGGTCTCTGACCCTACTTACTGAACAAGGATGCATTGATAATCCATGTATTAAATACAGGCTCATATTATTTTTTATTTTTAGAAAAAACTAGAAATGGAAATTCTAATATTTTTCTTTACATATCCCCAAGAGGACTCTGTTGTGTTTTTCCTGGGGGTATGCATATCCTCTTCTTGTTTAAAAAAACCTTTATTGCAGCTGAAGAAGCCACCTAAATGTAAGGACTCACATATGAAGTCAGCTGAACATAAGGATTCAAAGATGAAAATACTCTTATGGCTCAGAGAAGCAAAGTAGGGCTTGTAAATATGAAGTGCAGTAGAATTACAGCAGAAAATTATTATTAACCTACTAAAAAAATGAGAGAGGTTTACGTTGCCCTAGATTTTTCTGTTAAAATTCTTCCTTCCTTCCTTCCTTCCTCTCTTCCTTCCTCTCTTCCTTCTTCTGTTCCTTCCTCTCTTTCTTTCTTTCTTTCTTTCTTTCTTTCTTTCTTTCTTTCTTTCTTTCTTTCTTTCTATTTCTGTCAGTAAATTGCTTCATGATTATGTTTAATGCCTAATTCATATCTTTTGGTTGAGGCCTGTAGGACCTTGTGAAGTTAACAGAGTCAGGAACACCTCATTGCTTTTCTCTTTACACTACTGGGCTGGGATCTTTTACTTGAATCCCTGCACTAATGAGCCATGAAATATTATTTTCTGATAATTTAACTCCGGGACATTGGGGATTTGTCTGAACAATTGAGAAAGGGATGGAATGTTTGGCTTTCAGAATAGTTCACTATAATACATAAGATTTTTCTTAAAAAATCAAAACTAAACAAATAAAAATCCCAAAGCCAACAGTCAAGAAAGTTGTATCACAAAAAGTAATTGCACATTTAAACAGATAACTTTTAATGGCCAACGAGCACTTGAAATAATGCGCAATGTCCCTGATTATTAGAGAAATGAAAATCAAAACTACCATGAGATACCACCTCACACCAGTCAGAATGGCCATCATTAATAAGTCCACAAATAACAAATGCTGGAGGGGGTGTGGAGAAAAGGGAACCCTCCTGCACTGCTGGTGGGAATGCAAGTTGGTACAACCACTGTGGAGAACAGTATGGAGGTACCTTATAAAACTATACATAGAACTACCATATGACCCAGCAATCCCACTCTTAGGTATATATCTGGACAAAACTTTCCTTGAAAAAGACACATGCAACTTCGTGTTCATTGCAGAACTATTCACAATAGCCAAGACATGGAAACAACCCAAATGTCCATCGACAGATGAATGGATTAGGAAGATGTGGTATATATACCCAATGGAATACTACTAGGCCATAAAAAGAACAAAATAATGCCACTTGTAGCAACATGGATGGAAGTAGAGATTCTCGTCCTGAGTGAAGTAAGTCAAAAAGTGAAAGACAAATTGATAACGCTTATATCTGGAATCTAATATATAGCACAAATGAACCTTCCCACAGAAAAGGAACTCATGGACTTGGAGAATAGACTTGTGATTGCCAAGGGGGGAGGGGGAGGGAGTGGGAGGGACGGAGAGCTTGGGGTAAATAGATGCAGAATGTTGCCTTTGGGATGGATTATCAATGGGATCCTGCTGTGTGACACTAGGAACTCTGTATAGTCACTTATGATAGAACATGTAAGGTGAGAAAAAAGAATGTGAACATGGAAACTGGGTCGCCATTCTGTACAGTAGAAAATATATATATATATATAAACCTTAAAAAATAAATAACTTTTATTATTATTATTATTATTTTGTCTTTTTGCCATTTCTTGGGCCGCTCCTATGGCATATGGAGGTCCCAGGCTAGGGGTCTAATTGGAGCTGTAGCCACCAGCCTACGCCAGAGCCACAGCAACGCGGGATCTGAGCTGCATCTGCGACCTACACCACAGCTCACGGCAATGCCGGATCCTTAACCCGCTGAGCAAGGGCAGGGATCGAACCTGTAACCTCATGGTTCCTAGTCGGATTCGTTAACCACTGCGCCACGATGGGAACTCCTCTTTTTTTTTTTTAATTATTATTATTATTTTAAATAACTTTTAGATAAGTATTATTTACTCACTATTTAGATATTTAAAGAAGACACCATGTTTTATAAAATAAGAAAATGCTAATTTCTCTGGAAATTGCATAATCTTTTTAGTTTTTTCCTTCCTAACCACTCTTAGCCAAGAAATTTCACCTTAACAGTTTAATGTTTTTCATTATCCAAAGGTAAACAAACTTGCATGTATGTTTGGATAAATAAAAAATACAAGTTCCCATCATGGCTCAGCAGTTAATGAATCTGACTGGCATCCATGAGGACTCAGGTTTGATCCCTGGCCATGCTCAGTGGGTTAAGGATCCGGCTTTGCCATGAGCTGTGGCATAGGTTGCAGACACGGCTTGAATCCTGCATTACTGGCTGTGGAGTAGGCCAGCAGCTACAGCTCTGATTTGACCCCTAGCCTGGGAACCTCCATATGCCTCAGGTGTGGCCCTAAAAGGCAAAAAAAAAAAAAAAGAAAAAAAAGAAAACATCACAGGGAAAGTTAAAACTCTCTTTTTTGTTTGTTTAAATTTAAATATAAGTAGATAAATAATAATTTCAAGGAAAACACTTCCTTAATTTTAAAGTGTTATTATATCCTCAATAATGCAACAATATTTTTGATGTATATTGATGGATGCTGAACGAGTAGCACAATGGTATAAATTAAATTCACAAATCATTCTGTTTTTGTAAAATCTGTTCATCCACCATTTTCACTAAATTAAAAATTTTGATTTTCAAGCAAAGAGCAAATGGAACAAATATTCCTTGAAAATACAGTTTCACTGTTTCATTTGTTCCCACATATTTTTCAAAATTGTGCATGTGAAAAATCATATAGTATAATAATGAAAAACTTGTCCTCTGCCTGCCCCCTCCAAATCCACAATCTCCTTTTTCAGGGGCAAACATTTTTATTTCTTTTCAGCTATTTCTTCTGGTATTTTCCTCCATATTTTCTATTGATGTCCCATCAAGGTACAGAGCTTTGAATTGGTATCTTACACCCCCCCCACACACACACTTTATTTTGCTGTCCTTTATTTTTCTGATATAATTATATAATGATTTGGGAGATAAGTCTATATTCAGTTTTTTATTTCTTTCTTACTGGCTGAAAATATTGTTTACTACAAGCAATTTGGTATTCTATGACTCTTTCATAAAGCTTTTTTCTTTGTAGATAATAATTTCCTTTTTTCCCCACTTGCATTAGTTTCCAATGTACCCACCATAAATTTTTCAGGGCTCCATCAAATGCTTATCAATATTAATTTCCACGTTTGAGGCATTTCTGATAGTCTATCAATTTCATGAACTTTTAGACTTCCTTCCCAGATCCTTCCATATTACATTCTCTATCCAGATCAGTTGTTTCCTTGACCTGCTGGTTTCCTGTCATTGTAGGACCTCCTTTTGCAGCTTTGTCCTTTGTTGTTTACTGTTTCCAGTCTGGTAGTTGGGAAATACTAGGCTGCTTGTTCTGGAGGGGGCTAGAAGAAGATGACTCAGTGTGGGGCTGGGGGTGAGGTCACACCCCTGTCCTCTCATTTGAATTCTCCAAGTCTACAGCCTTTTTCCAGAGATTTAACCTCTGCTCTCCTGTCTAGGGGAGAGATGTGGTGGCAGTGGGAATAGCATGTTTGCCTGGTTCAGCAAGATGATGGAGGGGACTGGTATATGAACCCAACTGGCATCTGTATTCAGCCTCTGTATTCCTTCTACTTTCTGATACTTCTGAGTGTCAAGTATCTTCAAGTCTTTTGTGTCTCTGGAGTTTCTACAGATGAATTCACTCACTCAGCTCTCCTCAAAAGCCATTTCTGCAGGCCTTAGAATCTTCTCTTTCCCTGTTAGATCAATTACCATGCTTCATGTGCTTTCTACCTGCAATGCATTTGTTAAAACTCTCATCTATTGATGAATCTCCTGCTGTTCTCCTGCTCCTTGTGCTGTTTGCCCTTTATATTCCTTTGCTCTCTTTTTGGAATTGTCTCAGGAGGCAGAGAAGAGTACTGAGTGTGGTCATTCTATTCTGTTTAATTAAACTTTGATCCTTTTCAAGGTCTCTGAACCTCCCACCTCTCACTATCCTGTATTTGTTAGAGCTGAAGTTAGTGCCTTTTTTTTTTTTTTTTTTTAAGTCTGCACCCTCAGCACATGAAAGTTCCCAGGCTAGGGGTCAAAGTGGAGCTGCAGTTGCTGGCTTACACCACAGCCACAGCAATGTGGGATCTGAGCTATGCCTGCGACCAACACCACAGCTCACAGCAATGCCAGATCCTTAAACCACTGAGTGAGGCTAGGGATCAAACCTTCATTCTCATGGGTACTAGTCAGATTTGTTTCTGCTGCACCACAGCAGGAACTCCAGTTAGTGACATTTTTAAATCCGTAAGCTTTCCCTCAGTGGTCTCACTCAGAAATTTCCTTATCCTATTTTTAAATTCCTTCAGGGTCTGGTACTATACCTGTAGTAAAATCTTAAGCTCTTTGAAGACAAGAATACAGTTTCTAATTATGCAAGGTATACTTATTAAGAGCTCCCTAACTGGGGTGCTGGGATATACCAGTGTGCCACGACTGAATGTGGGTATAAGACACTGAGTCTCTCAATCTTTCGGAAGCCAGGCTGGTTCCAGGCCTTGGCCTCATACATTCCATTTACTGCAGTTTGTCATATGACCAGTACCGTTTTCTATGTGAAGTATGACTTGGAAAATGTTGGGAGCTCTGTTCTAAAGCAGTGTGGCTGGCATTTTCATTTCGGGATTCAATATTTTGGACTGTTCAGGTTATCTTTACAGGCTATGAGCTTTATTCTTTGGTTAATATTATTAATAGAAGTGAAAAAAACCTCTAAGTATTCATGAAAAATAGTCTATATTTAAGTGGATTTTTTTGAGGTATATAACTAGATGAATTTAGCTTTGATTTACTCTATAATCTTTTATTTATTAGTATTGGAAATTCACTTCAGGTAAAGGACATATTTCAACAAGTCAGGCTATGTCTTAAATCCAAAAGCTGGAAATTTTTCCAGCCTATGGAGACTGGATCCAGAAGAGAAAGGGGGAGAAAGAGATTGCCTTTGTTTCTCCCAGCCCAGTCTTCTGCTTCTGCTCATCTTTGTGTATCTACCCTATCTTTTCTCTCTTCTGTAGTCCTAGTTAAGTGCCCAGGGGAGACTGACAACCATCAATCATCTTTCAATGCCAAAATCAAACTCCTAGGAGAGAAACTTATTGTCCCAGCTTACGCAGGTTTCCAAACAAAGGCAATAGTTTCTCTGGAGAAAATGATCAACCCAAAGTCAAATAGTATGAACATGGCTGAGTGGCTTATTCCTTTCTGTAGGAAAAGAGAGGTTCTCATGGAGGACATGTAAGGATTGGTCAGATGCTCCAATCACAGCCATTGCAAGCTTGAAAGCAAGTATCTTTTGCTTTGTGACATGTAGGGTGTCATATCACCACAACTTTCTCACCATGGATGCCTGGGGAAATTGTGGTTGACTTTATTCGTTGTTCTCATAATATCAGAACTGGGATTTTTTTTATAGTTTTGAAAAAAGATTTTTTTTTTTTGAGGAAAGAACATATTAAAGTCAATTGTTGCAGAATATGGGTGATCAGTCTATGTGAAAGTTTCTGGATAAATTGAAGTGTGTTTGTCTAGCAAGGAAACTGATTATCTTTGTGTGGCTTGTGCAGGACTCTGAAAGCAGTGGACTGGATAAATTGGAAAAGGGTGAGATGAGAGGCTGGGGAACCATTAATCGCAATCATCCCTAGCAAAAATAATGAAGTACTGAAATGAGTTGGGGAAGTGGGGAATGGAGGACTGGGGACTAAAATGATGGTGTTAAAGAGGCAGATTGGTAGGAGATAGTGTTTATTATTTTGTGAAGTAAGGAAAATGTAGAAAGTAAGAAGAGGCCATGTTTTTGACTTGGGCAAATGAGTAGATGGTTGTGCCACTTTTTGAGATACAGAATTTTCCCCAGACCAGGAAGTTCTACTTAATTTCCTTATAAAACAGGTTTGAGTGTGTATACCTTCTATTAACCTTGATTTTACTTCAGCCGACAGAGCCATAGCACTTCACATGTGCTCCCAGTGCAGACAATTCAGAGGTGTCTTCCACCCTGCCTTACCATGAGGCTGCTTTGTAGAAGGATGTGAGTCCTCAGCTATCCCATTATCTCTTGCTCTTCTCTGGGTGTGCCATCAACTTTGACCTACTGAGATTTTTCAACTGCCTGAAATTTGCAGACATAAAAGTCCTTTCTTGAAAGCTTCCCATATTCCAATTTACCTTGTGCTGAACTTGGCACATTGTAGATGTGCTGAAATCTCACATTGTAGATGGAGATGGGGTTTGCATTTGCGTTTCTTGTTCTCTCTTGGAATGACTTCCAGTGGTAAGCAAGCCTGTCTTTATGCTGATGTTTTAATATTAAAGATTTATTGGGATTTATAAATTAAGAACTTTATGAAGACAACCAAAGTTTGTTGTTTTACATTTCATCTCTCTCTGGAATCAGTGATAAACATCAATTTGAGCTCATTTTATATGCATTAATTAAAAAAACAAATATTATTCAATTGTGATGTTATCTTTTGGTTCACCTAGATAGATGTGATCCAAGGAACAGTCTTTGCTCTGATCTGTTGTCTACATGTTACAGAACAAAATTTGGGTCCACTCACCCTCAGGTAGTAAAGCCAGTCACTCTACTGACACTGGGTTGTGGTGAAGGGAAGTGCAGTGCAGTGTTTATTGCAAGGCACCAGACAAGGAGTCTGGGAAGCTAATGCTCAAAAAGCCCAAACTCCTGGATGATTTTCAGCAAAGCATTTTTAAGGGCCAGGTGAGGGAGAGGAGTGGCAGGGTGTGCGGTCAGCTTGTGAGCAGTTCTCTGACTGGTTCATATTGAGGTAACAAGGCACTGTCACCTTATCAATCCTCAGGCTCCAGTAGGCCTGGGATCCATGTGCTCACAGTCATCTAATGGTTAAGGTCTTCCATTTGGTGGGTGTTTTATCATCTGTAAAACAACTCAGGAAATGCGCATCAGATACTGTTATCTCTGTACTTCAGAGAGGAGCTAAAACAGGGGTCTATACCAGGAAGGCCCCATATCGTCCTGATCAGTTACACAATGTGTTGTCTCGGTTATTCTGGTATCCTCTGTGTGCACCAAAATTGTTTGCTCTGTAATGTTCGCACTGAATTTTGATTTTCTCATTTTAGATTCCATACTATTTGCAGTCAGCCCTCAGACTATGACTCTGTTAATGATCAATGTCATGCTAAAAAAAAAAAAGGCTTTTTTTTTTTTTTTTTTGATGTGGTCTGAGAATTTCAGGCAGTTAAATTCCCTGTCAATGAACAAATAGATTTTACGACTTCCTTGGCCCTTCAGTTTTCTCTGTAGCACTGTGATCATAACAGAGAACAAACCTGACTTCGTATTGGATCTATTTCTTGAGCTCTAACCTTCGTGTTCTATTGCCTATGCTTAGTCATGGTAGCTCTGCACCTTTGTAAAAGAGTGTTGCCTAGAGCCTGAAATATACAGCAAAGCCCATTCTCAGGGCTCTACCTCTCAGATTGACCTTTAAAGGTATAACACTTCTAACAGAGAATAACATTTGTCTTGTTGGAAGTTTATAAGAACATTATGATCAGACCTAATGGACAGTTGCAAGAACAAAGGATTATCACATCCCCTTTGGGATCTGGCTGGCACCAAGATGTTTGCAACAAACAGCCTCCCCCCTTCCCCCTCTTAGTATAAAAGAAGCCTGAATTCTAACTTGGGTAAGATGGTTCTTTGGGACACTAGTCTACCATCATCTTTGTCTGCTGGCTTTCTGAAGAAAGTTGCTATTTCTTGTCCCAACACCTCTTCTTTTAATTTTTTGGTCTGTTATATGGCAAACAGTATAAGCTTGGACTCAGAAACAGTATCTCTATCTTGATCTTTCCTTCTCTCACTTGTGGCTGCATGTTCTGTGTTCTATCATCATCTGCATTGTCTGCTACAATTAGGCCTTGTAGAGGCTGCATCAATGGGAAGATTATTTAAAGCCCTCTTGGTTGAAATAGTCATTTCCTGTTTGGCATATAAATTAAATATATGGAGTTCCTGTCATGGCTCAGTGGTTAACAAACTAATATCCATGAGGATGCAGGTTCTATCCCTGGCCTTGCTTAGTGGGTTAAGGCATAGACTGGCATCTACAGCTCCGATTGGACCCCATATGCCATAAGTGTGGCCCTAAAAAGACAAAAGACAAAAAAATAAATAAATAAAAAATAAGTATGTGATCCTTCAACTTGTAGCAAGACTATATCCCCCTAACATCATTGACATCTTCTGATTACCTAATGGAAACCCAGCAAAGAATAGAGGAGATATTTATACTTAACTATTTCCTGCTCAATATTATATAGATGATATTTCCTCTTCCAGGTATTAATTTTACTTTAACTTCAATATGATGATAATTTGTAATACAAAGATATGACCCTAGAAGTTGGAATTTTAGATTCTTTAGCAGGTTAGTGGTGGAAATATTTTGAGGAGGATAGGAGTTTTTCTGTCATTTTATTATATAAGCAGGCAGTAAGCCTCATCCATTTGTATGTAGGAGGAAGCAAATCCAAGGGCTTTTAGGTTTTTTCTTCCTTATACTGGTATAATGTGAATGGACTATGGGGGAATTGTCCCTAAGGAAAAAAAAAATTGGAAAGACAGTGGAAAAACTCAATGAGCAAATTCATTGTAGCCTACCAGAAATAATGACACTTCCTTGGGCTTTATAGCCTCTGGAAGAGTTACAAAAATATTATACTGAGAGATACAGGCAGATATGGTTTTCTTGTGCTTTGCTTTATTGCACTTCACAGACATTATGTTTCTTAAAACTGAAAGTTGTGGCACCTTGCATTGAGCAAGTGTATTGGCACACATTTTCCAACAGCATTTGCTCACTTTGTGTCTCTCTGTCACATTTGGTGATTATCACAACATTTCAAACTTTTTCATTATTATTTTATTTGTTATGGTAATCTGTGTTAGTGATATTTGCTGTTATTGTAATTATTTTTGATGCCATGAACTGTGCCCATATAAGATGGTGAACTATTGATAAATGTGTGAGTCCCGACTGCTCCACTGACCCCTCTCTCCCTCTCTCTCTCCTTGGGTCTCGCAGTTCCCTGAGATGCACAATATTGAAGTTAGGCCAATTTATAAATCTACAATGGCCTCTAAGAACTCAAGTGGGAGTTCAAGTGGCTCAGTGGGTTAAGAACCCAACATAGTGTTTGTGAGGATGTGGGTTCCGTTGTTGGCCTTGCTCAGTGGGTTAAGGATCCAGTGTTGCCACAAGCTGTGGCATAGGTTGCAGACATGGCTTGAATCCTCCATTGCTGTGGCTGTGATATAGCCTGGCAGCTGCAGCTCTGATTCAACCCCTATCCAGGGAAATTCCATATGCTACAGGTGCAGCCCTAAACTTTTTTTTAATATAAATAAAATATTAAAAATGTGTTCAAGTGAAAAGAAGAGTTGCACTCTTCTCACTTTAAATAAAAAGTTAGAAATGATTAAGCTTAGGGAGGACATGTCGATAGACAGAATAGGCTGAAAACTAGGCCTCTTGTGTCAAAGAGTTAGCCAAGCGGTGAACACAAAGGAAAAGTTCTTAAGGGAAATTAAAAGTGCTGCTTCAGTGAACACATAAATGATAAGAAAGCAAAATAGCATTATTGCTGTTACAGATAACATTTGAGTGGTCTGGATAGAAGATCTAACTAGTGACAACACTCCCTTAGGCCAAAACTTAATCCAGAGCAGGCCCCAATATTTTTAAGTTCTATGAAGGCTGAGAGAATAAGAAGCTAGAGAAGAAAAGTTTGAAGCTAGCAGAACTTGGTTCTTGAAGTTTAAGGAAAGAAGCTGTCTCCATGACATAAAAGTGCAAGATGACATAGCAAGTGCTAATGTAGAAGCTATAGCAAGTTATCCAGAAGATCTAGATAAGATAATTCATGAATGTACCTACACTAAAAAACAGATTTTCATTATAGATGAGATAGGCTTTTGTTGGAAGAAGATGCCATCTAGGACTTTCATAGCTAGAGAGGAGAAGTCAATGTCTGGCTTCAAAGCTTCAAAGAACAAGCTGACTCTTTTGTTAGGTGCTAATACAGCTGATAAGTTTAAGTTGAAGCCAATGCTCTTTTTTTTTTTTCTGTTTTCTTTTTTTAAAAAAATTTAATTGAAGTATAGTAAATTTAATATGTTTCAGGTACATAGCAAAGTTGTTTATATCCTTTTTCAGATTATTTTCCATTATGAGTTACAACAAGATATTGAATACAGTGTTATACTGTGTTATACAGTAGGTCCTTGTAGTTTATCTATTTCATATAGTAGTCTGTATCTGTTAGTTCCAAATTCTAAGTGTATCCCCCACCTCCCCTTTCCTCTTCGGTAACCATAAGTTTGTTTTCTATGTTTGTGAGTCTGTTTAAATAAGTTCTTTTGTATCTTTTTTTTTTAATTTTTTTTGTCTTTTTGCCTTTTCTAGGGCTGCTCCCACAGCATTTGGAGGTCCCCAAGCTAGGGGTTGAATCGGAGCTGCAGCCACCAGCCTACACCAGAGCCACAGCAACGCGGGATCCGAGCTGCAACCTTCACCACAGCTCACAGCAACGCCAGATCCTTAACCCACTGAGCAAGGCCAGGGATCAAACCCGCAACGTCATGGTTCCTGGTCAGATTCATTAACCACTGCGCCACGACGGAAACTCTGGTTCTTTTGTATCATTTTTATTAGAGCCCACATATAAGTGATATCATGGGGAGTTCCTGTAGTGGCATAGTGGAAATGAATCCGACTAGGAGCCATGAGTTTGTAGGTTAGATCTCTGGCCTCTCTCAGTGGGTTAAGGGTCTGGCATTGCCATGAGTTGTGGTGTATGTCACAGATAAGGCTCAGGTGCTGTGTTGCAGTGGCTCTGGCGTAGGCCTGCCGCTATAGCTCTGATTAGACCCCTAGCCTGGGAGCCTCGATATGCTGTGAGTGCAGCCCTAGAAAAGCCAAAAAAAAAAAAAAAAAAAAAAAAAAACCCAAAAATTGATATAATGATATTTGTCTTTTTCTGTTTGACTTACTTCACTTAGTATGAGAGTCTCTAGTTCCATCCATGTTGCTGCAAATGGCATTATTTCATTGTTTTTGATGGCTGAATAGCATCCCGATGGACATTTAGGTTGCTTTCATATCTTGGCTATTGTAAATACTGCATCTATGAACATTGAGGTGCATGTATTTTTTGAATTAGGATTTTGTCTAGATGTATGCCCAGGAGTAGGACTGCGAGATCATAAGGAAACTCTATTTTTAGTGTGTTTTTTTTTTTTTTTCCCAGGGGTGGTTGGGGGTGCTGTGGCTGTGGCATGCAGAATTTCCAGGCCCAAAGATCAAATCTGTGCCACAGCAGGGACAATGCCAGATCCTTAACCCACTGAGCCACCAGGGAATTCCTCTTTTTAATTTTTTAAGGAATTTCCGTACTCTTTTCCATAGTGGCCATACCAATTTACATTTCCACCAACAGTGTAGGAGGGTTCCTTTTTCTCTATACCCTTTCCACCATTTATTGTTTTTAGATTTTTTGATGCTGGCCATTCTGAGCAGTGTGAGGTGATACCTCATTATGATTTTGATTTTCATTTCTTTAATAATTAGTGATGTTGAGAATATTTTAATTTGCCTATTGGCCATCTGTCTGTCTTCTTTGGAGAAATGTCTCTTTAGATCATCCCTTCATTTTTTAATTGGGTTGGGTTTTTTTTTTGATATTGAGCTGTATGATCTGTTTGTATATTTTGGAAATTAATCCCTTGTCATTTGCATCATTTGCAAATATTTTCTCCCATCCCATGGATTGTCATTTTGTTTTATTTATGGCTTCTTTTGCTGTTCAAAGGCTTTTAAGTTTAATTAGTTATTAGAGTCAAATGCAGTTGGTGACTTTAAGTTGAAGCCAGTGCTCATTAACCATTCCAAATGTCCTAGAGCCCTTAGGAATTATCCTAAATATACTCTGTCTGTGCTTTCTAAGTGGGACAACAAAGCCTAGATGACAGCATATCTGTTTATAACATGGTTTATTGAATATTTTAAGCTCATTGTTGAGACCTACTGCTCAGAAAAAAAGATTCCTTTCAAAATATACTGCTCATTGACAATGCATATGGTGACCCAAGAGTACTGAAGGAGATGTGCAATGAAATTAATGTTTTTCTTCATGCTTGCTAATAATTAATGACCCATGGATCAGGGAGTGATTATGCCTTTCAGATCTTATTATTTAAGAAATATATTTTGTGATATAGCTGCCATAGATAGTGTTTCCTCTGATGGATCCAGGTAAACTAAATTGAAAGCTTGGAAAGGATTCACCATTCTAAATGCCATGAAGAACATTCCTGATTCATGGGAAGAGGTCAAAATATCAACTTTAATAGTAGTTTGAAAGAAGCTGATTCCAATTCTCATGGATGACTTTGAGGGCTTTAAGCTTTCAGTGGAGGAAGTAACTACAGACGTGGTGGAAATAATGAGAGAACTAGAATTATAAGTGGAGCCTAAAGATGTGACTGAGTTGCTGTAATTACATGATAAAACTTTAATGGGTGTATTCATGACTTTTACATGCACTGGGAAATCAAAAAATTTGTATGACTACCTTTATTGTAGTGGTATGGAACCAAACCTGTGATATCTCTGAGATATGTCTATAATTGGAAAAAGCTATTTTAGCAAGAGGCCTCTTTTTTTTTTCTTTCTATTTATGGCCACACTTGCAGCATATGGAAGTTCCTGGCCTAGGGGTTGAATCAGAGCTTCAGCTGAGGCGTGCGCCACAACCACAGCAATGTGGGATCCAAGCTGCATCTGCAACCTACACTGTAGCTTGCAGCAAGGCCAGGGATTGAACCTGTGTCCTCATGGATACTAGTTGGGTTCTTAACCTGCTGAGCCACAAGGGGAACTCCAGCAAAAGGCCATTTTTATGTGTTCTTTACATACCTTATATACAATGTAGTTTTAATAAATAGTACACAATTAGCAGTAGGGTAAAACCGCATTTTAAATCTGCATCTTCTCTGCCATAGAAAAGAATGTGAAAATAAGGCAAGAAAGATAAGGATTTATACAGCAGTCCCTACCATACAACTAGCATAGTGCTGTAGTATTAATGGTAAATGTCTTCTATTTGGGAGGAGATCAAAGCTATCCTATCAAAGACCATTTTCAGACCTTTACCAATATTCCATTTTGAGCCTTTTTAAAAGAGTGTACATACTATTATATAGCCGATTATGGAGAAGCAGAAAAAATTGAGGTTTAAATTACCAGAGAATTAGACTTTAGTGGCTTATTGGATCACTAGCACCTGGAAGACTGTACATGAAATGATTTCCATACATAAATCCTGTACAAGATGGAACATATCTGATGAGGAGCAGACCAGCCTGTTACCTCATGATGTATCCAGCTACATAACGTGCAGGTCTTGTGAAAAATAAAAATGCAGAACTCGGAGTTCCCATTGAGTGCAGTGGTAATGAATCCAACTAGTATCCATGAGGATGCAGGTTCGATCCCTGGCCTCTCTCTCTCCCATGAGCTGTGGTGTAGGTCGCAGACAGGTCTCAGATCCCATGTTGCTGTGGCTGTGGTGTAGGCCGGCAGCTGTAGCTCCAATTTGACCCCTAGCCTGGGAACCTCCATATGCCACTAGTGTGGCCCTAAAATGCAAAAAAAAAAAAAAAAAAAAAAAAAGGCAGAGCTCATTGGAAGAATTAGAGCAGAGCATTATACCAAGCCTGGGCCTCTCCTAAGGGTAGGGTCTGTGTGACTGAATAGGTCTCATGCTCTTGAAGCCAGCTCTTCCTCTGGCTGTGTTTGCCCAGGATGCCAGGGAAGTATCCTAATCCTCCAGGTGTTTACTCATCTTCCTCCCTATTTCACTACTGTTGTCTGTCATTCCATCTTGTACACTTATATCCTCTTCCTGGTAAGATCCAGTCACTGATGTGATAACAGTCACTGTAACCTCCATGGGTATGAATTCTATAGATGCTTACAGCTGAGAGCAGGTCTGATATATTGAAATATGGAGAGAAACTAGGACCAGGAAAGGGATGGAGGGTGGGAGGCCACAGGAGGCTGCAAAGTGGGCTTGAGGATCTTGAGTACCTGTGGAAAGAGGTACCCTATTGAAGGGAGACTCCTCAAATGGCCTAGTAGGAATGGGTTGAAGAAAACAAGTTTTTATATTCACTGTTTTACATGGGTTTTATGTTAGGGTGATGTTTTCAGATTGAGAAGGTGAGTTTGGGTGTCTGTATGTATATGCCAAGGGGTTGTCAACTGGGGGTGACTAAGGAGGAAAGGAAGCCCACCTTTAACCCGGACACTGGGTTCTTTTATCTGCAATAGAGCCTATAGCAGTTTACTCACTCTCATGCCTAGCAACTCCAAAGATGGCTCCTGCAAAAACTTTCACCCTGCCTTAAAATACACCTGCTCATCACTTTAAAGCAGAGGTTGGATGTTTTTAATGTGGGACAATAGGACTGATATTAAAATTTGTAGTGAAATGTCAACTATCCATATACTTATTGGATGTACAACTCATGTTGATCTCTGCTGTTAATATATAGAAAGGCAGAATATCAGTTATTTGTCATCACCATAATGCTTATACAACAAACAAACAAACAAACAAAAATCCCCAGTATTTTGCAACAATTAGCATGTATTTAATGTATAAATCTGTGGTGTTCCCTGCCTAGGCTGGGCTTTCCAAGGCTTGCTCATGTGTCTGTGGCCAGCTACACAGGACAGCCAGGCAACTCTGTTGTTCTTGGTTGGTCTTGCTCCCATGACAAGACATCTGTAGGCTATTGGTTGGTACAGATATTCTTCTTTTTTTTTTTTAATGATTTTTATTTTTTCCAGTATAGCTGGTTTACAGTGTTCTGTCAGTTTTCTCCTGTACAGCAAGTTGACCTTGTCACACATACACACATGCGTTCCTTTTTCTCACATTACAGACATTCTTATCCTATCAGCTGGCCTGGCTTCATTCCATGTGTCTAATGTCCTCTAGTAGGCCAGTGTGGACATGTTTTCATGGCAGTGGCAGAGGGCAAGAGGCGGAGGGCTTGAGTCACATCTGTTAATATGCCATTGGCTTAAGCAAGTTGCAAGACCAGCCTAGATTCAAGTGATAAGGAAATGGATTCTGCCATTTTAGGGAGCAAACCTGCAAAGACACATGGTAAAAGATGTAGATAAAGGGAGGAGTAAAGAATTGAGATCATTTGTACAATCAATTTACCACAATTGGTAATCTGGGCACTTACTAGTAAATCTAATAGTCTATCAAAAGTCCTGCTAAGACTATTAATATTTAGATTAAAAGGACATGTGTTTTTAAAGCTTTACCTTTGAATCAAGTTGATTCACTCAGAAATATAATACCTACACACCAGTTTTAAGTATACTGTCTCTTAGGCTCAGTCTACCATTCTGTGCCCTGTAAACATTTCTCCTTTGGCAGCTGTCTTGATGTTGGTCTGTAAATACAGAGTGCTGGAAGGACCCTGTTGAGGAGGTGGTGACAAGAAGGTACTACCTTTCCAGGCTCAGCCCTCACTCCATTGTAATCATCGGGAAGGTCAGTGGCTCAGTGTACAGATGGCCAGTGGGGCTAACTTTAGGGGCCCTCAAGAACCAGCTCCTGCCTGTTGTCTAGTGGATGTGGCAGCTGCAGCCACATCTTCAGGTAGCTATCTTCCTACCTGGCTGGGACATTTGTGCAGACCAGGTGGGGTCTGTTACCCTCTGGCAGGTTTCTTACCTTCTGACAGGCCCTATGTTCCTGTGGTAGCTCCACCCTCTTCTAAATCCTTAGTGCTTCATTGTCTCATAGCTTGCATCTTCACAGCCTAGTAGTTTTTCTTCTGCAGGTGCATCTCTGAATCCATTAGACCAGGAGTTGGCAAACTATGATCTGTGGACAAAATAAGGGGATACCATCCTATACTTAACAAATTAGCTAAAAATTCAGAATTAGCATAATAGCTTATTATGGGAAAGTTGTGGGGAGGCAAATATTCTCATACAATACTGGAAGGAATATACTGATTTGGGGAGGTCAGTATGAAATATAAAATAATATATGCAGTATGTAATGCAACTCTTACAATGTGCATATACTCCTTAGCTCAGAAATTCATAAAATAATGAGGGTATGTGAAGACTTACATATAGTTGTGCTTATTGCAGTTCTGCCTATAATAGCGAAAACTGGGAAAGCTTTAAGTATTCAGTGGCGGGACTGGCTGAATAAGTTGTAGGCTACTTATGGATTAGACTATTAATACTCATGTTGGAGAATTATATTAACATGGAAAAATAGTCATTATATATTTTAGTTCTTGAGCTTTTAACAAAATATATTTTATGATGTTAAAAAAACAATAATCAGCTCTGATTGGGGGATTTTTCTGTCTTCCTCCATTTCTTCATGAATTTTCAGATTTAAATATTTTTTAAGGTCTTTGTCATACAGAATTGTGATATCATTTCTCTATCACTGGACCACCCAGTGAAATCCTACCTTTTCTTATTGTTTAAGAAGACTTTTTATCTTCTCCAAATCAATATGTGGTCTTTATTTAATATTTGTTTATATCCATTGTACTGGTCCTGGTCATGGGGCAGAATCCCTGCTGTCTTCTAGGTATTGAGTTGTCATTAAAGCCTGGCTTTAGTGTTTTGGGAAAGATGCTAAACATCAGTGCTCAGAAGAAAACAGAGGTGATGTTCAAACACAAGCATCTTCAAATTGGGGATAAAGTTTTCTGACTTGCTTCATTTCTTTGATAAAGATCCTACCCCTGTCATGTAATATAAATCACAGAGATATAGTGGTGAGGGTAGTGTGGGCAAACTTGGGAAGATTGGGAGATACTATCCTGTGGGAAGTGGTTTCTGGAGATACATGTATGTCATGGTCAAAAACTACATCATGTGAGGCTGGTGGTGCTGTCATGTCCTGCCTTCTGAGGCCTCTATGTATAGCATCTTCTAGTCTTCATTACTCAGTGACCACAGGAGCCACACCTCCTAAGGTAAGGATCCAGTGTGGGTGATTTTGTGTATATGATCTAAAGAAGCCTCGAAAAGTCCTCTTAAATTGATAGAATTATGGATTTTTTCCTTTGTGTTTTAAAATTTTTCTACCACAAATGGGTAGTGTTTGTGTGTTAATAATAGTAAAAGTAATAAGAGATGTTTGGGGTTAGGAAAAAAGCCTAAATTCAAAGGAATATATTTGAGGTAGAATTTCATGCTGACTTGCCCTTCTTCCATCAATTGCAGTGCTTAACGATTACCTTTCCCATCTTTGGACAAGGACAGAGTTTATGAGTATGACAGGCAGAATAGTATACAGTCCTAAAAATAATTTTTATCTTTATTTAATTATTTATTTATTTTTCTTTTTTGCTTTTTAGGGCCACACTCGTGGCATATGGAAGTTCCCAGGCTAGGGGTCAAATTGGAGCTACAGCTGCCAGCCTACACCACAGCCACAGCAACACAAGATCCAAGCTGTGTCTGCAACCTATACCACAGCTCATGGCAACAGTGGATCCTTAACCCACTGAGTGAAGCCAGGGATCGAACCCCCAACCTCATGGTTCCTAGTCGAATTTGTTTCCACTGTGCCACAGTAGGAACTCCTAAAAATTCTTTTTAAATCCTTGCACTGTCAGGGACACTGTAATGGTCAATTCTAGGGGTCACCACTCACGTCTTTCATGTGAGTGATGCCCCGTGGAGTCGGGAAATGTAGAGTTACCATGTTCTCCTGAATATTAATTTACCTCTAAACTAGTTATTTAATCTGTCAAGAATAAGAAGAAGCCCTGGGGTACATTCTATATTACTTCATAATTTAATGTGTTAAGACAGTTTCTCTAAGGGCTGTATTAACTCTGACAATTGACCAACTGTCAAATAGAACAATTTACTTCTTTAAATCATTTTTAAATTCCTGAAAAAGGTCAGGGTCATTTATTTGATTTCTTAAAAACTGAGACCCCTGGCACTAAGCTAGGGGAGGCTCATTTACATAAATTTTTTAGAATTGTTTAATATTTTTTCGATCTGTGTGGTTAGTTCTAGTGTCTTGTAGGTCTTGGATTAAATACTTAACACTGACATTTTTGGTTTCACTCTGCAGGTTATGTCACTGATATATCTTTGGACAAAGCAAGACTAATTAAAATACTGTTGTGTTATATTTTTTCATTTCAAATCCGTGCAGTTTTGAGAGTGAAAATATGTAGGACTTCCTAATCGAAAACACACAACTTGTTACAAGTCTGAGTCTCACTTTAATTTCTTTGGGTCTTGTGTTGACATTAATCTCACACAGAGAGAAGGCTGGCTGGCACTGTGGAAGGAACCCTGAAGCCAAGCCATAAGACATAAGGTCCAGTCTGGACTCTGTCACTAGCTAGTGATAGCCTCACACTTGATTTCTCTGCTTTATTGTATGTAAAATGAGAATAATGGTATCTACTTATGTAAGTTTTCTATGGCTGCTATCACAAATTACCACAAACTTAATGGATTCAAAACATAAATGCATTATCTTATAATTTTGTAGGTCAAAAATCCAGCATAGGTCTTGAGAAGCTGAAATCAGAATAATGGTAGGGCTGTGTGTGTCCTTTTCAGGTGACTCTAGGGGAGAATCCATTTCCTTATCTTTTCCAGCTTCTGAGGCTTCTCAGATTCATTGGCTTGTGGCTGCATTTCTGCATCTTCAAACCTATGAATGTTTCATCTCTCTAAACCTGCTTTTGTCATTATATCTCTTTCTCTTACCCTCACTCTTGTGCCTCCTTCTTCCCCTTTTAAAGACCCTCGTGGGAATTCCGGTTGTGGCACAGTGGAAATGAATCCGACTAGCATCCATGAGGATGTGGGTTTGATCCCTGCTCTTGCTCAGTGGTGTAGGTTGAGGATGTGGTTCTGACCCCTCGTTTCTGTGGCTGTGGTGTAGGCCAGCAGCTGTAGCTCTGATTCCACACCTAGTCTGGAAACTTTTATATGCCGTGAGTGCAGCCCAAAAGGCAAAAAAAAAAAAAAGTCCCTTGTGATTACATTGGATCTAACTGGATGGGTAATTCAGGATAATTTTTCTATTTTAACATCAGCTGATTAGCAATGTTATTTCTCTCTGCAACCTCAATTCCCCTTTGCCAGGTAACCTAACATATTCACACAGGTTCTGGGGATTACGGTGGACATTTGAGGAGAGCAGTATTCTGCCTGCTGCACTGCTGTACTCACTTTATTTGGTAGAGAGTAAGATATAAAAACACACTAATATCATGAATTACTCTAATCATATAATTTAAGATATTGGCTGGACAAAATATTTGCATGCATTTCAAGATGAAATAGACTTAAAAACTCATCCCATCAACATTTGCCATTCCCAGTTTTTTGTTTTAATATTCGTCATTCAGTGGTTATCTCATTATGATTTTAATTTTCATTTTCCTGAAGACTAGTAAGGGGAATTCATTTCCATGTGTTTCACTGGCTATTCATATAACTTATATTTGTAAAGGTTCTATTCAAACATTTTATCCATCTTTAAAAATCACATTCTATCTGTATTGAGTTGTATGAGTTTATGAGTTTGTGGATTTGGGTTATATCCACTTACCTAAACTGGAATTGCTTTTCCCAAGGTTCCCTTCCCTGTATATTTCTGGTTATTGTGGGCCAAGAGAAAATCTGCATGGGATTTGAAATGCAGATGTGAAGCAGCAGCCATTGTCTTTTATTCACGGAAGGCTGGAACAAGGCAGGTAGTGCTTCTGCAGCTCACACATGTTACTGCTTATCTTCTGATCACCCTTTTGTCAAGAGGTAGCAGCTGGTAGTTCCTCTTGTCCAGCCAGAATCATCCTTACATTGAACTTAACCCAGGTGCATGTTTGTCTTTTCTGTTATTGGTTGAATCATAACCCCACAAAAAAGATTAATTGGAGTCCTAACCCTTAGGAACTCAGAATATGGCTTTACTTGGACATAAATTCTTTCTAGGAGTAATCAAGTTAAAATGAGGTTTTGGGAGTGGGCCCTAATCCAGCATAACTGGTGTTCTCATAAAAAGAGAGAATTTGGGTACAAAGACGGACACGTGCAGGTAGAATGCCTTGTGAACATGAAGGAAGAGATTAGACCTACTTAGTAAAAGCCAAGGAACGCCAAAGATTGTCAACAAATCAGCAGAAACTAGGAAGTTAGGAAGCTAAAGGCATAGGACAGTTTCTCAGGCCTCAGGAAAAGCCAACCCTGCTAGCGCCTTGATCTCAGACTTTCTAGTCTCTAGAACTAAGACAGTAAGTTTCTTTTCTATGCCAGTAGCTCCATCAAAATTTTATATCTCTCAAGTCACTTAAGTTGGAAGCTTGAAGGTGGTGAGAGACTGACTAGAGTTCCAGCCTATCCTTGGTGTTCTAAGCCAACCTTGCAGGTTCATTTGACTTCTTTTATTTCATACTTGAGTTTCCTTCCCAGCAGCTTTATCTGCTGATCTCAGGTTCTAGTGCAGAGGCAGCAGTTTTACAGAGACAGTCTCCCATAACTTCATGAGGTCAACTTCATATAATAAAATCTTTCTCTCTTTCTCTCTCTCTATTCCCCCTGTCCCCACCAATGCACACACATCTAGGGCTTCTGTTGCTTAGCTCAAACCCCGATTGATATAGAATCCTTTATATAGTCTTGCTACCAGTCCTGCATTAGAAGTATGTTTTGGAAAGATTTTTTCCCCCCTATTTTTATTCTTTCCATTTTGGTAATGGTGTTTTTTAGATATCAATTTTTTAATTTTGATGAAATAGAATTTATTTGTCAGTTATTTTTTGGGGGTCTGATCTGAGAAAAATTTGTTTCAAAATCGTAAAGATATTATCCTACTTTTTTGAGCATGGTGTGAGCTGATGGCCAAAGTTCTTTTTTTTTTTTTTTTTCTTGTGGCAATTTAGCTGTCCCAGTACCATTTATTAAAATGACCTTTCTTTCTTCATTGAGTTGCCTGGTATCTCTGTTGAAATTAATTGACTATATCCATGTGGTTTATGGCTGAACTCTTTTCTGTTCCACTGATTTACTTGTCTACCTTTAGGCCAAGATCACACACTGTAATGACTACTATAACTCTAAAGTAAACTTTGGAATCAGGGAGTGTAAATCTCACAACTTTGTTCTTTTTCAAAGATGTTTTGAATATTCCAGATTCTTTGAATTTACATGCAAATTTCAGAATGTTTGTCAATTTCTTTTAAAAATTCTCCTGGGATATTGATTGGGACTGAATTTGATATATAGATCAATTCAGGGAAGTATGCATATTTTAATAATATTGCTATGCTGTAAATATGGCATATTTCTCCATTTTGGGGGGTTTTCCTTAAATTCTTTTGGGGCATGGATTTTAGTTTTCAGTGTAGAGGTTTCACATCTCTTTTATTAAATTTATTCTTAAGTATATTTCAAGTTTTTGTTAATAGTATTTAAAATATTTTCAATTATTTGTTGCTAGTATATATAAACACAATTTATTGTTTTATACCAATGTTGAGTCAATCTTATTAAATTCATTTGTTCTAATTTTTAAAAATTGATTCCTGGGTAAAATCTAAAACACTGACAACACCAAATACTGATGAGGATATGAAGCAACAGAAAATCTCATTCATTGCTGGTGGGGATGAAAATGGTACAGCATCTTTGGAAAACCTTTTGGCAGTTCTTTACAAAGCTAAATATAGACTTACCATATGATCCAACAACTGTTCCTCTAAGTATTTACCCTTAAGCCGGTATATGCATGTTTATCATAGCTTTCTTCAGAAAACTGAAAGCAACCAAGAGGTACTTCAATAGATTAATGGTACATCTGTAAAGTGGAATATTATTTAGTGATACAAGAAAAGAGCTATCAAGCCATGAAAAGACATGGAGGAAACCTAAATGCATATTCTTTTTTTTTTTTTTTGTCTTTTGTCTTTTTGTCTTTTGTTGTTGTTGTTGTTGCTATTTCTTGGGCCGCTCCCGCGGCATATGGAGGTTCCCAGGCTAGGGGTTGAATCGGAGCTGTAGCCACCGGCCTACGCCAGAGGCACAGCAACACAGGATCCGAGCCGCGTCTGCAACCTACACCACAGCTCACGGCAACGCCGGATCGTTAACCCACTGAGCAAGGGCAGGGACCGAACCCGCAACCTCATGGTTCCTAGTCGGATTCGTTAACCACTGCGCCATGACGGGAACTCCCTAAATGCATATTCTTAAGTCAATCTGAATAGACTATATATTTTATGATTACAACTATGTGACCTTGGGAATAAGCCAAACTGGAGACAGTAAAAAGGTCCGTGGTTGCCGAGGGCTTGTGAGAGGCAAGGAGTGCATGCAGTGCAGAGCTCAGCAAGTCCAGAGCAGCAGGTGGCGGGGGAGGAGATGGGGTTGGAGTAATGGCAATGAGGTAGAGGGAGGTGGCTCATTAAACTCTGACCACACCAAAGTAATGGAGTCTCAGGCCTAATGGCGCACAGCTGATGCAGCTTAATTGTTTTTATTATAGTTGATTTATAATGATTTGCCAATGTTTTCTGTACAGCAAAGAGACCCACTCATACAGATATATACATTCCTTTTCTTATATTACCTTCCATCATGGTCTTTCCCAAGAGATTGTGTATAGTTTCCTGTGTTATACAGTAAGACTTCATCACTCATCCATTCTAAATATAATGTTTTGAACCATATAGGCTCTTGTTTTAGCAATGTGCTTGGGCCAAGTGGAGCCTCATCAGATGACAGCAAGCCCTGGAAGGCTTAGGAAGTAGGTGCAGCTGATGCAAAGGAGAAGAGTGTTTTTCTTCTTTCAGTCTTTAGGACTTTTAGATATTAAGGCCCAGAAAATTTATATGATACTTATTCTGTAAAAGTACATGATAGGACCTAAAACTACAACTAAGTTTCATGAGTGGCTTAGAGCACTGATATGTGTTTCTAACAGCCTGAGGTAGGTGGAGAAGATAGAGTTTGATATCTGTTCCTTTTCAGGTTGTTTTCAAGTCATTCTGGGCCAAGGGCACATCATGCCCCTGACAGCTTCCGTCGTGTGTATCTTGTGGAACAGTCTTGTAGGGGATATTCTTCCCATCACATTAGTTGATGCTGGGTTTATCAATTACATAAGCTATGATCATGACTTTGGAATTTAATACAAATAGTATTTTTATCCATAAGTGTAGGGCTAAGTAAACAAATAAGTAACATCAGAGTTTCTGGTTCTTAAGGTGATGAACAAGCCAGGGTGGTTGGCTTCTTCCTCCAAATCAACCTTGGAGAAACTATAGAATCATGAGGTAAAAAAGAATTCAAGGAACTAACCACAATGAAACTTCATGAAGACATCCTTGTGAGACTGAAGTCTGTGTTTGCTTCTATGTATAGAAGGTAAGTGGCTACAGCCCAAGGTGGAAGGTGTTAATAAGGGGATTTGTTAGAGAATCGCAGTGAATAAGATAAGCAATAGAAATCTGTGGAGGGTGACTATGCAGCCTAAGCAAATGTAAGGAGGTAGATTCCACAGGCTTATGCAATTTCCTTTCCTGAGGCAGAGGCTGCAGTTTTGGACTCAGGCTTCTGGTCACAAGAGTGTAGTCATGGAGCCCAGAAACACAGGGCTCAAAGAGGAAATGGAAATGAAAAGGTTTTGAATGTGCAGGAAAGTCACCTTAAATAAAACCTGATGACTAAGGCCGACACCACTGTAAATTTCTGTGTTTTGTAAGAACACAGTAATGTCTCAAATGCCTGTTCTCTGAGAAACAGGTGGATTTTCTCCCCAGGTACTGAAAATTTAAGTATCACTATTATGAGAATTAAATGAGGAGATGCAATTACAGTGCTTAGCTCCGGGCTAGGAAAATAAGGAACAAATATTAGGTGTTGCTTAAAATTATTTTTAAGATTAATCTGAGGGGTAGGGTACTCCTTGGGAGGCCAGTGGAACTCACTTGATAAAACTTCTGTTTTGCCAGTCTTTTTCTTCTATATGACTATCAAAAGAAAAAAAAGTTTTCTTAATAAGGTAGGAAGCAACACAATACCTATGAAAAATGTTATATTCTTGTAGAGAAATCTATGAACCTACAAGCTGAAGTACTCAGGAAATCCCTTTGGGAATTGGACATAAATGATATTGTTGGAGAGTATCAGAGACTGCTTGGGCAAATGAACACGTGTGAAGTATTCTTCAAATAGATCACAGAAATTGCACAGAGGTAAGAGATAATGAAGGCAGGGCTTTTCCTTGTCTGGACCTCTATTAGTTGGATTATTCAGGTAAAATCAGACATTACTTTGACAATTCATTTTTAAAAGATGTAAGAGTGATAAAGCGAACTGTTTTCCTGGTCCTAATTCTGGCCAACAAGGAGCTATTAGCTGTTAAAATGGAAGGGATTAAAACCTTGGGATAATGCAACTTTTTATTATGACAATTTAGAAAACTACAGAAAAGTGAGTGATTAAACAAAGATCCATGTACTTGGATTTAATAATTATTCACATTTTGCTGAAGGATCTGTTCTTTCTCTGGGCTTCAAATACTGCTAGTGCCAATAAGGAAAATATTAAGTTAGCAATAGCAGTTTGATAAGTGGAAAATGATGGAATGGAGCTATTTATCAGGATAGTACCTCTTCTTGGTATTATGCGATATCTATTGTCATTTTGTAATTCTTTTTCCCATTATGAGTGGATTTCTTTCTGAGTTTTTCATGAATAACCTTCATGTCTATAAGTTCCCCCTTTGAAAAAAGTGGGCAGTCATTCATTCTCAGTGGAATGCACTATTTTTCAGTACAGAGAAAAGATCATTTCAGTGCAATCCTTTGGATCTAAAAACCCCATACAGAGAAAAGTGAAGCAATCAATGGTTTGATTTTTATTGATATGGAAAGTAATGATTCCGAGAAATATCTATATATACAATGCAATGGTAGGGTGACTTCTATTTAAAAATAAATCTTGAAGTTGTAAGTAAAATAGCACTTCACCTTTATATGATTCTATTCCTTCCAAGAGCTTGACATTTTTTAAGATTTATTTCTCCATTTATTTTCATCATAACTCTGTGATGTAGATAAGAAGGGATAGATATAACTTAATGATTAACATTCTAAAAGGAAAATGTATTTTTTTGGTATTTTATTTGAAAGTCAAGAGAATATATCTTATTGTCTCATACCTAGAAATATGAAGACCATAAAATATATTGAAACATGCAAGTTTATAGTAGGTATGTATCCTTTTTTTCTTGAAAATTTATGTTTTGATGCTTATAACCCATAGAGTAGAAAAATGAAACATAAAATACCATATGCTTTGTTTTATGACTGTGGATGATATGATATGTCACTATCCCTCTGAAGGCCAAGCATTTGTCTACCATAAACCCTGGAAGCATAAAATCAGCATAACTGTATGTCTTCGTAAGAACAGTATAGAGGGAAGAAAGCTGGCAGGCTTTATGAAGTCCTGTCAGATACAAATAGGAAGGATCGTTAAAGCCATTTAAGACAATACTTTTAATGGTTTTCTGACAATTCAAACTCTGTGCATGTAATTCTCATTGACATATGTTTGAGTCATGTCTTTCATTGAAGTATATACTTTAGTATTACTAGGCATAATCTATTCTTATAGAGATTATAGACAATTTTATTTCCCTATTTATATTATATAGCATTTATTGTTAATTTTTTTTTACAAAACTATTAGGAAAGAGAAGAAATGCATGTTTTGGAAAGAGAAGAAATGCATGTTTTGTTTTGTTGTTTTTTTTTTTTTTTTTTTGTCTTTTGTCTTTTTGTCTTTTTTGTTGTTGTTGTTGTTGCTATTTCTTGGGCCGCTCCCGCGGCATATGGAGGTTCCCAGGCTAGGGGTTGAATCGGAGCTGTAGCCACCAGCCTACGCCAGAGCCACAGCAACTCGGGATCCGAGCCGCGTCTGCGACCTACACCACAGCTCACGGCAACGCCGGATCATTAACCCACTGAGCAAGGGCAGGGACCGAATCCGCAACCTCATGGTTCCTAGTCAGATTCGTTAACCACTGCGCCACGACGGGAACTCCCTGTTTTTTAAAAAAATAGTGTCTTTGTGAACACGTAGAAATGTACTTGTTAGAGGAATCCAACCTCAAACAGTATATTTATCAAACCATGGCATCAGAAAAAATAAAGCTTCTTCACTGCACTTTTAAGTTATTGCCCTTATGATTCTCGTGTGTTTAATGACTTAGGATTTTGATCCATCAATCATTTTTGTTAAGCCCTCTCGACTATTAACACTTTAATATATATTGTGTGGCAAAAAAGGATGATAGCTCATAAAACTTTCTTGTAATGAGCACAAGATCATTCTCTTTGGAAAAAACATTCATTCTAAGAAGTAGAGAACAATCAAATGCTAAACTGCATCACTGTGAGTGCAGAAAATGGAGGGATCAGGCTGGAGCAGCCTGAGATTTTATGAAAAAGATGAGATTTGAGCTTGGCTTTGAAGGAGGTAGATTAAGGAACCTTGAAAGTCAGGACATAGAGGAGCTGATTTTGTACAGGTGCTAAGGATTCATCATCAGTCTTAATGAAGTGGATTATGGGGGTAATTCTGTCTTAGGAGAATGAGTTTGGGCATCTTCCATTGAACAGGGGGCAGGACTTGGGGAAGAGTAGTAGAGGAGACTGGTTGTCCCTGATTTCTCTTCTGTTTCCCTCTGTAGGAAAACCCTGTTTTTTGTTTTTTTTTTTTTTTTAAGTGGGGCACCTAGCCATCCATTTCCCAATTCCTCCCACTGAACTATGGCCATGTGGTTAAGTTCTCACCTGGAAGTTTTGAGGGAAAATGATATGTGGTACTTCCAAAGACATGTCCTTAAAGGAAGGGGCTGTACTATTTACCCCTCCTTCTTCTATCCTGCTGCCAAATGGGAGAAGGAAATTATCTTCTATCTTTGCAGAGGTGTGTTATTTCAGGTTTCTACTGCATGTAGCTGAGCCTATATCCTAACTAATAAAATTTGGTATGTGAAAGTAGAGTACTGCATATAACAGAAACTTAAATAGGTGTATTTATTTGATAGTTACAAGGATGCAGACACTGCTAAATGTAAAGGGGGGAATCACTTTTTTTTTTTATGTTGTGGCAAAACAGTGGCAAATATACCTCTGACATTTGTATAGGCAGATTATAGGCTAAGTGAGCCAATAACTCTGGGGGAAATGCTGGGGAAAAAAATAAATATCCATTGGGGGCTTCTTAGCTCTTTTAAAAGGTCCTACAACAAAGAGGTGAGCTCAGGCTAGAACTAGCTGGTTTGCAAGTAGAAATGGAGGGAAATACAACTCTGATGAGGGGTTCTATTCCTGAGGCAATCTCAGATGTTTGGGGTTCTGGTGATTTGGGGCCTCACAGGGCTGAGGACATAAACCAATTCTGTAATACCAATAGGAGAAATTACAGAATGGTCAGTTTCAGCAGGAGATAAAATAGGGCCGCAGACTTTTTCAAGTAACCTCTGTTAGACATTCTAGCTGGGAAGATGAGATTAAGGGTGTTGCCTGCCTTGCCCCCAGTCTCAGTGGGCTTCTAGTAGCTTCAGGTGCTGTAGGCAGAGCACAGAGGTTGTAAGATGTCAGCCCTTAAGTCTGGAAGCAATTTTTTGATGAGATCTTTGGCGAAGTTAGTTTATCCCTTGAAAACTAAAAGACTAGAAGACTAGTAAGTTTTTGAGGGGATGTTATTACAAAATGATCTACACATTGGACCTGCGAAAGCCTGTGATTTTTTTTTTTTTAACTCTAAAGCAACTTGCAAATTTGCACACCTATATTGTTGGGAAGTAGGTTGTGAAAGCTACGCAGCCTCACTTCAGAAGTGTTTAAGGAGGATAATGGACAAGAAAGAAACCCCTAGAGGGCAAAGTCAGATGCCTGTGAAGAAAATGGACAAGCAGACATCAGAACTGAAGTCTTCCTGATGGGCTAATTCTCCACAGTCATCTAGGAGCCATCTAGGACCTCTGGAAATCTGCATAATATAGGCTCATATTTTTTACAATTTAAGATTAGTTTTTTTTAAAAGTATATATGCCATGTAAAAGTTTTATCTCATAAAAATATGCCCCATATTAAATAATTTTAAAGATATGTAATTACTTACATGCTCTCACCATCACTTAGCATGGTCCCTTGAACCGACCTTTGTTTCCTTGCCTAAGGCTGATGCCCAGAGTATACCTGCCCCCACAAGGAGGGGCAAGAAAGCAAAGACACTAGGAAGACCAGTCTCAGTTATCATTAATGATGCTAAGAGGCACTCAGGACCATGACCATGTTATTTAAATATAAATTAGAAGATAAACTATATGTGAGCTTCATGAGGTTTTTCATATAAAGTGTATTTTATACACACTAAAGTGTATTTTATATCACTGTGTTGGAGGAAGTGTACTAGGCCACTCAGATCTCCTGTTAAGTTTCTAAAGCAAGGAGTGCAGTCAGCTGCAGTGCCTTTGAGGTCCATCAAACTGTTAGAGCAGAGGACCTGCCCTCCCTGACTCTCTGGGAGACTAGCCAATGATTGTGCATGTCTTTCTGTGTCACTTTTGGTTAAGAGTGGTCTTCTGCTAAGAATGAAATACATATCCATGTATGAGCTATGACCTATGAATTATGTAGCTTCAATTATTCTGCAACTAGAACTGTAATTGCACAATATAAATATGAAGAGTAAAACTCATAATAAATAAAAAATTTAAACAATAATTTAATTGATAACAATAATACTTTAAATTTTAACTTTTCTTAACTTAGAATGATATTAAGTAGCAAGTAAAAAAAACCCTAACTAGTCAAGAGAAAGACCATAGAAGACAGGAAAAAGCTTTATATTTTAGTAATTTCAATAGCACTTTTATCTCCAGTGTTTTGAACAAGGGACTCTGTGCTTTCATTTTACACTAGGCCTCACAAATTATGTAGCCAGCTCTGCTTGTAAGAACATTTACTGAATTTCAAAGTCTGCTCTTTATTGGTACAATCTGGAAAGTGATAGCTGATAAGCTGGGTTTGCAATTTTCTTTTATGACAGATGGAGACAATATCATAGGACACAATCTAATCTTGCTTTAGGTTATTAATTGTTTTTGCTGAATTGGTGAGTCCATGGCCAAATAAGCTTCCTTAAATGGGAAAAGTGGAAAGGGAAGAGACAGTAAATCTTTCATTGGGCTTCAGTAGTTTTTAGGAGAAGAAATTAAAAAACAAGATTGTGTGGAGGTGGTGCCAAATATGAATGTTTTGGAAGCTATTTTACTTCTTTATGAAAAAGTTGTGTGTGAATGTGCTTAGAAGGTTCTAGAATCTATTGTCACCCCAGGCTTATGCCACAGTCCTCGTAGGCTGATAGATACTTGGTGGCTAAATGAAATGAGAGAAACAAAATTAAATTGAATGGCTGAGCTTTTTTTTCCTTTCAAATTTATGAGAAAGAATTCATATGAAGTTCATCATCTAATTAAAGACCAAAGAGTAACTGATGACATTGGTATGTCAAATTAAATCTGTTTTGTATTTTTAAAAGTAGAAATAGAGTCTGTTATATTTAAAATAATTTATACAGGTAAGAGGCTATAAAAGGGGCTAGTAGCCAAGATGAAAACCACTGACAGGACAAAGACAAGAAAGATTAAGGATCCTGTAACAAGGCTGAAGGAAAGTTTCAGGGAAGAGTTTCAGGGAAATTTTCCTTGCGATTATTTATTTCTCAAGAGAACATAATGGTGATGGATGCTTTTAGAACTTGAGCCATAATTCCTGTTTCTGTGATATTTGTTTCCCTTTAGAAAGGCATTGGAATGTCACAGCAGCCTCTGTTGTTTGAGCTCTTTAAAATAGGTAGCTGCCGTTAGGTGGCACTGCTTGCATATTTGTGCAGACCAGAGTTGTTTCTAAGAAGCTATTTACTGAGAATTAAGGATCTAAAGAAACGGATTAAAGGATCTTAAGAAGTAAAGCTGGTTTTGTTTAAAATAAGTGCATATACAAACACCTACAAGCACTTTTTTTATTCAGGCATCCATAAGAATTATCCAACTTCGGTGATTCTGCAACTAGACAAGTACTCTTGTATTTAAAAATTGTAATTATATAATATAAATATGAAGAGTAAAACTCATAATAAAGGAGTTCCCGTCATGGCACAGCAGAAATGAATCCGACTGGGAACCATGAGGTTGCAGGTTCGATCCCTGGCCTTGCTCAGTGGGTTAAGGATCCAGAGTTGCTGTGAGCTGTGGTGTAGGTCGCAGACACGGCTCATATCTGTGGCTTTGGCGTAGACCGGTGGCTACAGCTCCAATTAGACCCCTAGCCTGGGAATCTCCATGTGCCGTGGCTGCGGGCCTCAAAAGACAAAAGACCAAAAAAACCCACCCCCCCCCCCAAAAAAAAACCCTAATAATAAAAAATAAAATTTCAGGAATAATTAATTTAATTTATAGTTTATAATAATTCACATTTTATTTTGGTTTGGATATGTATGGTTAGCATATGGATAAGTCTAGAACCTATAGAAAACATTAAAAAACAAGATCTAACATGTAAAGCAAGCAAGAAGGTAAAATATTGTCTTTTTTAGGAGTTCCCGTCGTGGCTCAGTGGAACTGAATCTGACTAGCATCCATGAGAACACAGGTTCGATCCCTGGCCTTGCTCAGTGGATTAAAGATCCAGTGTTGCCGTGGGCTGTAGTAAGGTCACAGATGTGGCTTAGATCTGGCATTGCTGTGGCTGTGGTGCAGGCCAGCAGCTACAGCTCTGATTCAACCCCTAGCTTGGGAACTTCCATATGCCATGGGTGTAGCCCTAAAAAGATTTAAAAAAAAAGTTGTCTTTTTTATATGCCATCACTTCCCTTTATTTTTTCTTCTTGTTAACAATTGCTCTTTATTACAGTGTAATATTGACGACCTATTCTTAGTCTTCACTTAGAGTCTTGAGTCCTTGGAGGGGTCTTTGCTCTATGAAATGCTGGAGCATTTTCTTGCTAGTCTGACTGCTTTAATAACTTATACGTATGTCATAAGTCAGAAAGAAACAAGGTGCTTTACAGTTAAAGGCTTCTGACTGTTTAATTGTTGAATTAATATCTTATCTTCCTATATCCTATTAATAATATCTTTAATTACGAAGTAGTCTTTCTCTCCCTTCCTTCCTCCCTCCCCTCCTTTCTTTCTTTCTTTTCCTGGGCCAGGGATCAAATTCATGCCATAACAGTGACCCTTACCACAGCCATAACAATGCCGAGTCCTTAACCTGCTATACCACCAGGGAACTTCAAGAGTAGTCTTTTCACTTATTTTCCATGTGGAAACCGACATTTCAAAAAAAGATAAGCAAGATTGTACATCTTTTGAATTGGTAGTTGAATAAGATAAAAGAAAGGTAATTCATTATGAATAATTTTGACTCCTGATGATCATCACTTTTTTTTTCTATAAATGCTCATGAATAGTCTCTTTTATTATTTGAAAATAATGATATTAACAATAATACAAACAAAATTTATGGTGCTTACTATGTGCCAGGCACTAGGGACTTTATTTGTATGCATTCATATAATCTTTGCAACTATCTATAAAGTACTTACTATTTTTTTTTTTTTGGCCATGCCTATGGCATGTGGAACTTCCAGGGCCAGGGATCGAATCCGAGCCACAGCAGTATCCTAAGCCACAGCAGTGACAGCGCTGAGTTCTTAACTGCTAGGCAAGCTGGGAACTCCTAAAGCACTTACTATTATGCTCGTTTTACACACACATAAAATGAAACACAGAAGTCTTAAAAAACATGTGGAGGCCACATATCTAGTAAGTGGTGGATGCAGTATTTGAACTTAAGTTGTCTGGTACCACTACACTGTGGTAGTTTCTTTCTCAATTTTCATCTATAATTTTATAATTTAGAATCAATTTTTTAAATCTAATTAAATGATATTGCCATATGATGATACTGCATTTGGACTTAAGTCCCTGTGTCTTGGTTATAATGCATTTTTGAAAATTAGAGTAAGAATGAAAAATAATTTGTTTAAAAATTTGTGAAGATATGAATTCATTACATGCTATCTGGGTTCTGAGAGAAACCTAAGGTCTTCTTATTGGTTCTTATACTAGAAATGGGATTGGTAACTGCTGCTATCTTGGTGCTGAATTTGACTGCATAAAGTGCCAGGGAGGAAGATTTTGCCTGTTGTGTCACTATAGAGTATGAGTTTACATCATTTTATGTGATTGATACCAGTCAGCAATAAGAGAGTCTGAAGATAGCTCTTGCAAATTTTTAGAGCCCCAAAATACTTTAGGAGAAGATTGCCTATTGGTGACCTGCCAAAAATACAGACTAATATAGGAATCAAGATGGAAAAGATGGAGTATTTCAATAAATATTTGTTGATTTGATGTCACTTGGTTATAAATTATTTAAAGATTGTCATTCTTGTACCACTGCTCTGCTTCCTTCATGAATTTGTGGAAACTGTACTTATGCATATTAGTGATGCATCCTTAGGGAAGAGAAGATAATGAGATGGTACTGAATAAATGGCCTTTTCTTTGCAGTTACATAGCATATGTTGTCAAACATAAGTAACCAGAAATCTCCAAATGATGGCAGTGTATAATTTATTATATTACCAGATCCATAGGAAATTCTGTGGCTAAAGAATAAAGGTAATTCTCAATGCTAGTAACACAGTATTCAGTATGGTTAGCAAATGAGTTTTAATACCTAACTGACAATTAAATTATTAAGCAGATTTTCCCAGCAAAAAAAATACAAACAAAAGGGCCCATTTTTATTTATCAAATTGCTGATAAAAATGGATTTTATTTAGTGATAGATGGTGTAGGGAAATGGGCATTCTCATATACTCTTGAAGGGGACTCAACTGACATAATTTTTTCTAGAAGGCAATTTAACTATATACATGTGTCAGAAATCTTTAAGTCTTTGTACTCTTTGACATAGCAATCCCACTTATAGGAATTTATATTTAGATAATTCTTACATATATAAAGATAATTATCTAAATATTTCTTATAACAATCCCAAATTGAGAACCAATCACCCAATAATAATTTATTAAATTATAACTATCTAAAACAAAATATGTGCATGAGAAAAATGATATAGAAAGATGTTTTATATCTTTTATTAATCAATTTTATATGTCAACAATATATTTCTATATTTTGTTAGATATAAATATAATAGATAACAATTTATCTTTCAACAATGTATTTTAAGTTAGAAGAATACAAAACTGTATATACTATAGTACACTTTTGGGAAAAAATGCGGAGTAAAACAACAGATGAATAGATATCAAATGGCTAAAAGGATTTATCTTTGATGGTAGGCTTATGGGTGATCTTATTTACTTATGCTTTTTTAATTTTCAAAGTTCTATGATGAAACTATATTGTATTTGTAATATGTGAAATACATCAACAACTGTATTTTTTCTAGACAACAGTAAAATAGTACTTCATTATTACTTTAAAAACTAGACAATAAATTATTATATCAATATATTTTGGAAGTCTTTAACAAGTAAATAGACCAGGCCTCTCTTTCAGATAAAAAAGTAGAGTGTATCAGACATACTTTCCCACTAACACCAGCTAGAAATAGAGGATAAATCATAAACATTTTATGGGAAAATGTTTTTTTTTGAAGGCATTGGAGAGCTACAAAGCAACTAGGATTGATGCCAATATCTCCAAAAGAAATAAATGCATTGAGATTAGTCCAATATTTTGTAATGCTTGTCTTCTGAGGACTGATTTGGAACGAGCAGTTGAGAGGTTGAGAGACTGAACAAAAAATTATGATTGATAGACTAAAAATCTAAGGAGAGCTTTCAGTTATTTCTATTCACTGGAAGAAAAAAAGTTCAATTTAATGCCCATTAAAGAGCAAATCCTTGATATACCATTCAGGATTTTATTTGGGAAGCCTGGAGGACTATATTTTAAGGCTAATGACAAACTAGAAAAGAAGCCATTATACTGGTTAAAATTTAGCTTTGAAATAGGTCAATTATAATTGAATTAAGTCAATGCCCCTATTCTTTCTGACAGAAGTATAGGTAAATACTCTGTGGAAGCAGATAATTTATTCCTACAACTGTTCCTTCAAAATGCTTTATTGAATAAAAACATTACTAAGCATACCAAAGACCAGGCTCAAAAAATGAAAAACCTAGAGAAAAAACAAACAAAAATAGCCATAGGCAATCCAGGTGTTGGATGAATCAGACATGGACTTAAAAATGACTGTGATTAATATATTCAAAACATAAATGATGAGGTAGGGGGTTTGAACTAGTTAATTGGAAGATTAGTCAGCAGAAAATATTCAGACTGAAGCATGGAAAAGAAAAACACAGAAACAACACCAGAGATATATAAGACACAGTTAAAACACCTAATGTGTGTTTATTTGGAGTCCCAGAAGGGAAAAGGTGAGAGAACAGAGCAGATACAATGGTTGTTGAGAGACTGATGATGTATTTTTCATCCAAACTAAGATGTCAATCTATAGATACAAGAAGTATCACAAGCCCCATATATGAATACAAAGAAAACCACAACTTAGTGCATTATAATAAAGCTTCTAATAACCAAAAGCAAACAAACAAACAAACAAAATCTAAAAGCAGACAGGGACAAAAAAAAAAAAGGAAAAATTACTTTCAAAGGAAAAATGACAACTCTAACAGTTAATTTCTCAAGAGAAATAATCAAAGCCATAAAGCAATGAAAAAATAAATAGTATTCTAAAAGAAAATATCTTCCAACCTAGCATTCCTTACCCAGTAAAAATATCCTTCAAATACTGAAGAATAAAATAAAGACATTTGAGGTAAAATGAACAAATTAAAACAAAACAAACAACAGGAAGAAAAATGTTTCCAGCAGATCTGCACTAAAAGAAATACTAAATTTAGAGAAAAAATCCAATACAGAAACATGATAATTCAGGTAGAAATGAAAAGCAATTAAAAGGGTAAATATAAAGGTATATCCAATTGAATATTGGCTGTACAATAATAATGTTTTGTGAGTTTTAAAATATATGAAGATTTAAGGTACATGTCAATAAATAACATTAAAAAAAAGTCTTGCACAATCCAAGAATTAGTAAAAGTATTCATTTATGTTAGTGAAAGATGTAGTCTCTAGGGTGACCACTAAAAGAAAGTAAAGGAATGCAAAAAATAAAAGCTAAAAAAAAGGGAAAATGGGGGAGTTCAACTTCTCTCCTAAAAACTAAAAATCACAACCAAATGCTGAGCAATCTTCAACCAAATGTACTGGAAACTTTCAAAAAGATATCCTACTCCAGAAGACAAAGAGGAGACCACATCAAGAAGTAGGAGGGATGATTACACAATATAAGCAACCCCATACCTCCTGGGTGGGAAGCCCCACAGACTGGAAAGTAACTGTATCACAGAGACTCACCTATAAGAGTGAAAGTTCTGAGCCCCACATCAAGTCCCCATACCTGGGGATCTGGCATTGGGAGAAGTAGCCCCCAGAGCATCTGCCAATGAAGGCCAGTGGGGCTTGTGTACAGGAGATCCACAGGACTGGGGGAAACGGACCCCATTCTTAAAAGGTATACATAGAGTTTCACACGCACTGGGTCCCAGGGCAAAGCAAAGTCTCCACAGGATTTTGGGTCAGACCTGACTGCAGTTCTTGGAGGACCTCTTGGGAAAAGAGGGGATGACTGTGGCTTGTTGTGGGGAAAGGGCATTGGAAGCAAAGCTCTTGGGAATATTCATCAGCATGCATTTCTCTGGAGGTGGCCATTTTGGGAAAATCTGGCCCCACCCATCAATGCTGAGAAGCCCCAGGGCAAACAACAATCCAGGTGGGATCCACAGCCACACACTTCAGTAAACAGGCTGCCTAAAGACCCCCCAGGCACATAGCCACCTCTAATCTCAACCAGAGACAAAGCCCCACCCACCAGAGGGATTAGAATCAGCCCCACCTACCAGTGGGTGGGACCAGCCCTTCCCATCAGGAAGCCTACAGAAAACCCCAGTACCAACTTCAGCCACAAGGGGGCAGACACCAAAGTAAGAGAGGCTTTAACTCTATTGTCTGCAAAAAGGACACCATGCCAAAAACCAATAAAAGTAAAAAGAGAACTATAACTCAGATAAGGGAGAAAGAAAAAACCCCAGAAAAACATCTAAGTGATCAGGAGATTTTCAGCCTCCAGGAAAAAGACTTTAGACTGTTGATGCTGAAGATGAAGCAAGACATTGGAAATAAACTGGAGGCAACAATGGATAATTTACAGGAAATATTGAGAAAAGAAATACAAGCTTTAAAACTTTTTTTTTGTCTTTTTGCCATTTCGTGGGCTACTTCTGTGGCATATGGATGTTCCTAGGATAGAGGTGTAATCAGAGCTGTAGCTGCTGGCCTGTGCCAGAGCCACAGCAACATGGGATCTGAGTCGCGTCTGCAACCTACACCACAGCTCACAGCAACACTGGATCCTTAACCCACCAAGCAAGGCCAGGGATTGAACCCTCAACCTCATGGTTCCTAGTTGGATTTGTTAACCAAGGAGCCACAGAAGGAACTCCAAGATTTAAAACTTAAACAAGTGAGATGTGAAATACAATAACTGAAATAAAAAATTCATTAGAAGCAACCAAAAGCAGAATACAGGAAGCAGAAGAACGAATAAGCAAGATGGAGGACAGATTAGTGGAAATCATGGATGCAGAATAGAAAAGAGAAAAAAAGATTGAAAACAAATGAAGAGAGTCTAGAGAACTGTGGGACAACGTTAAACACACCAACATCCATATTATAGGGGTGTCAGAAGGAAAACAGATAGAGGAAGGGACAGAAAAAATATCAGAAGAGATAACAGCCGAAAATTTCCCTAACATGGGAAAGGAACCACTCACTCAAATCCAGGAAGTGAAACAAGTACCATATAAAACAAACCCAAGGAGGAATACCCCAAGACACATATTAATCAAACTGACCAAAATCAAAGACAAAGAGAAAACACTGAAAGCAGCTAGGGAAAATAAACAAATGACATACAAGGGAAACCTGATAAGGTTATCAGCAGATTTTCCAGCAGAAACTCTGCAGGCCAGAAGGGAGGGGCATGATATACTTAACGTGATGAAAGGAAAAAACCTCCAACCAAGATTATTTTACCCAGCAAAGCTCTCATTCATATTTGAAGGAGAAATCAAAAGTTTTACAGAGAAGCAAAAGCTAAGAGAATTCAGCAAGACTAAACCAGGATTACAACAAATAGTAAAGGAACTTCTCTAGTCAGAAAAGAAAAGGCTGCAACCAGAAACAAAAATACCACAAATGACAAGGCTCACCAGTAAAGGTATATATTACAGTAAAGATACGAAATCATCCATGCACAATTATACCACCAAAATCAGAAATCATGACAAGAGGAGGGTACAAATGCAGGACACTGGAGATGAACTTGCGATTAAAAGACCAACCACTTAAAACAATCTTATATATATATCTTATCATATATAGATTCAATCAAAACTTCAGAGTAACTGCCAACCAAAAATCTATAATTGATACACAAACAAATAAAAAAAAATCAACTCAAATATAACACTAAAGATAGTCATCAAACAACAAGAGGAGAAAACAAGAGAAGAAGGGAAGAAAACAAAAACAAATGCAAAGCAATTAATAAAATGGCAATAAGAACATACATATTGATAATTACCTTAAATGTGAATGGACTAAACACCCCAACAAAAAGACATAGATTGGCTGAATGGAGACAAAAACATGAGCCATATATATTCTGTCTTTGAGAGACCCACTTCACTTCTAGGGACACATACAAATTAAAAACAAGAGGATGGAAGAAAATATTCCATGCAAATGGTAATCAAAAGAAAGCTGGAGTAGCAATACTCATATCAGACAAAATAGACCTTAAAATGAAGAATATTTTGAGACAAGGGAGGACACTACATAATGATAAAAGGATTAATCTAAGAAGATACAACAATTTTATTTTTATTTTATTTTATTTTATTTTATTTTATTTTATTTTATTTTATTTTATTTTATTTTATTTTATTTATTTTTTTGTCTTTTAGTCCTTTTTAGGGCCACAAAGGCAGTATATGGAGGTTCCCAGGCTACGGGTCTAATCGGAGCTGTAGCCACTGGCCTATGCTGGAGCCGCAGCAATGCCAGACCTGAGCCGCATCTGTGACCTAAACCACAGCTCACGGCAATGCTGGATACTTAACCCACTAAGTGAGGCCAGGGATTGAACCCGCAACCTCATGTTACCTAATTCAATTTGTTTCTGCTGCGCCATGATGGGAACTCCGACATAACAATTTTAAATGTCTATTCAGCTAACATAGGATCACCGCAATATATAAGGCACCTGCTAACAACCTTAAAAGGAGAAATCGACAATAATTGTGGGGGACTTTAACACTCCACTTACAGCAATGGACAGATTAACCAGACAGAAAATCAATAAGGAAACACAGGCCCTCAATGAAGCATCAGACCAGATGGTCTTAATAAATATTTATAGGACATTCCACCCAAAAGCAACAGAATACACATTCTTCTCAAGTGCACAAGGAACATTCTCTGGGATTGATCATGTCCTGGGCTACAGATCAAGCCTCAGTAACTATAAGAGCATTGAAATCATATCAAGTATCTTTTCCACCTGCAATGCTATACAACTGGAAATCAACAAGAAAAAAAACTGCAAAAAACACAAACATGTGGAGACTCAACAACATGCTACTAAACAACCAATGGATCACTGAAGAAATCAAAGAGGAAATTAAAAAAATACCTAGAAGGAAATGACAACAAGGATACAACACTCCAAAACCTATGGGATGCAGCAAAAGCCGTTCTAAGATTGTTATAGCAATACAAGCCTACCTCAGGAAACAAGAAAAAGCTCAAATAAACAAGCTAACTTTACGTCTAAAGCAGCTTGAGAGAGAAGAACAGACAAGACCTAAAGTTAGTAGAAGGAAAGAAATCATGAAGAGCAGAGCAGAAATCAATGAATCAGAAACGAAGAAAACCATAGAAAAGATCAATGAAACGAAAAGATGGTTCTTTGAAAAGATCAACAAAATTGATAAACCCCTAGCCAGACTGATCAATAAAAAAAGAGAGAGGACTCAAATCAATAAAATTAGAAATGAAAAAGGAGAAGTAACAACAGACATCACAGAAATACAAAGGATTATAAGAGACTACTATATGCAACTATATGCCAATAAAACAGAAAACCTAGAAGAAATGGACAAATTCTTAGAAAAGTACAATCTTCCAAGACTAAACCAAGATGAAATAGAAAAGATGAATGGACCAATCACAAGTACTGAAATTGAAACTGTGATTAAAAAACTTCCAACAAACAAAAGTCCAGGACCAGGTGGCTTCACGGGCAAATTCTACCAAACATTTAGAGAAGAGCTAACACCTATTCTTCTGAAACTATTCCAAAACATTGCAGAGGAGTGGACACTCCCAAATTCATTCTATGAGTCCACCATCACCCTGATATGAAAACCAGACAAAAATCCTACAAAAAAAGAAAACTACAGGCCAGTTTCACTGATGAACATCGATGCAAAAATCCTCAACAAAATACTAGAAAACCAAATCCAACAATATATTAAAAGGATTGTACATCACGATCAAGTGGGATTTATCCCAGGGATGCAAGGGTTCTTCAATATCCACAAATCCATCAGTGTGATACACCACATTAACAAACTGAAAAATAAAACCATACAATCCTCTCAGAAGACACAGAAAAAGCCTTTGACAAATCCAACACCCATTTCTGATAAGAACCCTTCAGAAAGTGCGGCACAGAGGGAGCCTATCTCAACATAATAAAGGCCATATATGACAAACCCACAGCAAACATCATTCTCAATGGTGAAAAGCTGAAAGAATCCCCACTGAGATCAGGAACAAGACAAGGATGTGTCCACTCTCGCCACGACTCTTCAAAGTAGTTTTTGAAGTCCTAGCCATGGCAATCAGAGAAGTAAAAGAAATAAAAGGAATCCAAATTGGAAAGGAAGAAGTAAAACTATCCCTATTTGCAGATGACATGATACTATACCTAGAGAGTCCTACCAGGAAACAGTTAGAGCTCATCAGTGAATGAGGCAAAGTTGCAGGATACAAAATTAATACACATAAATTGATGGTGTTTCTATACACTAACAATGAAAGATCAGAAAGAGAAATTAGGGAAGCAATACCATTTACCATCACATCCAAAAGAGTAAAATACCTAGGAGTAAACCTACCCAAAGAGACGAAAGACCTCTACTCTGAAAACTATAAAACACTGATGAAAGAAATCAAAGACGACACAAATAGATGGAAAGACATGCCATTCTCTTGGATTGGAAGAGTCAATATTATCAAAGTGTCTATACTACCCAAGGCAATATACAGATTCAGTGCAATCCTATCAAATTACCAAGGACATTTTTCACAGAACTCAAACAAAATATTTTAAAGTTTGTTTGGAAGCACAAAAGAGCCAGAATAACCAAAGACATCCTGAAAAAGAAAAATGGACCTGGAGAAATCAGGCTCCCGGACATCAGACTATACTACAAAGCAACAATCATCAAAACCACATGGTACTGGCACAAAGACAGAAATATAGATCAGTGGAACAGGATAGAAAGCCCAGAATTAAACCCACACACCTAAAGCCAACTAATCTATGACAAAGGAGGCAAAAATATACAATGGAGAAAGGACAGCTTGTCCAATAAGTGGTGCTGGGAAAACTGGATGGCCACATGTAAAAGAATGAAATTGGAACACTTGCTAACACCATACACAAAATGGATTAAAGATGTAGTTATAATACCAGATGCTATAACGCTCTTAGAGGATAAGATAGGCCAAACACTCTCTGACATAAATGAAGCAACATCTTCTCAGATCCACCTCTTAGATTAATGACAGTAAAAACAAAAATAAACAAATGGGACTTAGTTAAACTTATATGTTTCTTCACAGCAAAGGAAACCCTAAACAAAATAAAAAGACAAATCACAGAATGGGAGAAAATCTTTGCAAATGTATCAACTGACAAGGGAATAATCTCCAGAATTTATAAAAACTTGCTACAGCTCAATACCAGAAAAAAAAAAAAAAAAAAAAAAACCAAAACAAAACCCAAACAACCCCATCAACACATGGCCAGAAGATCTAAACAGACAATTCTCCAAAGAAGACATACAGATGGCCAAAAACACATGAAAAGATGTTCAACATCACTCATTATTAGAGAAATGCAAAACAAAACCATTACGAGGTACCACCTTACAGCAGCCAGAATGGCCATCATCAAAAAGTCTACAAACAATAAGTGCTAGAGAGGGTGTAGAGAAAAAGGAACCCTATTACACTCTTGGTGGGATTGTAAGTTGGTGCAACCACTGTGGAAAACAGTGTGGAGATTCCTCAGAAAACTAAATATAGAACTACCATTTGATCCAACAATCCCACTCCTGGGCATCTATCCAGAGAAAACCATGACTCGCAAAGACACATGTACTCCAGTGTTCATTGCAGCTTTTTTTTTGCAATATCCAGCACATGGAAACAATTTAAATGTCCATCTACAGAGGAGTGGATCAAGAAGAGGTAGTACATACACAATGGAATATTACGCAGCCATTAAAAGGAACGAAACACCAGCATTTTTAGCAACATGGATGGACCTAGAAATTATGATGCTAAGTGAAGTCAGTCAGACGAGACACCAACATTAAATGCTATCACTTACATGTGGAATCTGAGAAAAGGATAAAATGAACTTCTTTGCAGAAGAGATACTGACTCAGAGACTTGAAAAACTTACGGTTTTCAAAGGAGAGTGTTTGGGAGGTGCGGGATGCTGGGGGTTTGGGATGGAAATGTTATAAAATTGGGTTTTGATGATCATTATACAACTATAAATGTAATAAATTCATTGAGTAATAAAAAATAAAAATAAAAGAGAAAATGGAATAATTTCAAGATTGTTCAATTTAAAAGAAGGCAGGAAAGTAGAGAACATATATAGACTCAGTTGCACAGTTACACATATAATAAGATGATAAATTTAAACTTTGGTACATTATTAATTATATTAAACATAAATAGACTAGAATTTTCATCTGAAAGAGAATGACTGTTAGACTCATTTAAAACAAAACAGGATTTCCCATCATGGTGGGTTAAAGGGCCCGATATTGTCTCTCTAAGGATGCCAGTTAGATCCCTGGCCTCACTCAGAGAGTTAGGGATCTGGTATTGCCATGAGCTGTGGTGTATGTCACAGATGCAGCTTGGATCTGGTGTTGCCACAGCTGTGGTATAGACCTCAGCTGCAGCTCCAATTCAACCCCTCACCTGGGAACTTCCATATGTTTCAGGTGTGGTCCTAAAAGCAAAACCAAACCAAAAAAACCCAAAAACTTTCAGTCAAATGCTACTGTAAGAATCTGAATTTAAGCATAGAAAGTTTGAATGTAAAAAGATAGAATAATATACGCAGTGTGAAACTAAGAAAAAGAAAGTTAATATAAGATAAACTAGACTTTATAATAAGAAATACTGCAAGGAATAAAGAGGGAGAGCAGTTGAAGATGGTGGCATAGGAAGATCTTGAATTCACCTCTTCCCATGGATACACCAAATCTACACCTACATATGGAACAATTACTACTGAAAAGGAACTGATAACTAGCTGAAAGATCCTCCACAACAAGAGATAAAAGGTCCACATTAAGATGATTAGGAAAGGCAGAGATTTGGTCTTGCTATAGATCCCATGCCAAGTATAGTAAACCACAGTAGGGAGAAATCTCACAGTTCCAGAACTAGTCCCTGAGGAACAAGTGGTGTGTACCTCTCAATGGGCACCCCAACCCTTGGGCCCTAAACTGGAGAGACTAGGCCCCAAAATGCCTGGCTTTGGAAACCACCAGGGCTTATATTCTGGCGACCCAAGGGCCTAGGGGATCTGAGATACTTCTTTCGAGGGGCTTGTACATGGTTTTACTTGTCCCAAGACTGAGCACAAAGGCAGAAATTAGAGAAGTGCCTGCGCCATATGTAAAGGAGATTAATTTGCTAATTTTAAAGGTTATGCTGAAAGGGCAGCAACACATTTGGAGTTTTTTTTGGGGGGGGGTTGGACAGAGGTACTGGTGGGCACCATTTTTGCACTCTTCCTGTACCTTTCTAGCACAGTTGTTGGCATGCTCCATTTCCAATGCTCCTCTACCTGACTAAAACCACCAGGATGCTCCAACCTCAGAGTTCATACCATGCCTCACTAAAGTCACAAGCATCTTCCCCTAGTGCTCTTCTCCTGCATTGTTAAATCCTTGAGCATGCCTCACTCGCAACACTCTCCTAAGCTGGTGAGCAAGAGCAGTCCACACAGGGCATCCCCTCCACCTCCCAACTTGATCACCTGGCCCTGGTCACAGAGACTTGTGTTCCTGATCCACACTGGACTGTAACAATTGGAAAGACATTTCTGAGCAGGCGATCATACCCAAGGCACTACACAGAGCAGTCTGGAACAAACCAAGTCTGTCTATGAAAAAGTCTTATTTACTTGTAGAACTTAAACTTGAAGCGTGGGCTTCAGGACTCCCACACATCTAGAGACGACAGAGGTGCTCTCAGGGAATGTATGCAGGGAAACACCATTCTTGTGTCCTTCCTTGGCCTCACTACAGCTTGCTGATATCTTCCAAAAAGGAGCTATAACTTAACTGGAGCTTTGATTTTTGCAACTGTTGCCCAAGGGGCAACTCCAGATCTCCTGGTGTGGAGGTCAATAGGATTTACAGTTGTGGTCCCACAAAAGTGTATGTATTTGAATACTTTAAAATCTGTTCCCTGAGGAGCTGATAGCCAATCATCTTGAAACTAGGTGCTAAGGTCCTTCTCATTGGAACATTGTCAGGTCTGAAATACCCTCATCAACTGGAATATATCAAGAATAAATAGGAACAAATCAGGCTACATAGATAATTACAAAAGTTTGAGAGACAACCAACAGAGCAATTTTGAATAATAACATTCATCTATACAAGGCACTCCTTCAAAACTGGTAGAAGTAGCTGTTCTACCTAACACATAGACAAATTCCTGAGAGACTCAAATGAGTAGATAAAGGAGTTATAAACAAAGAACAAAATAAAACCTCAGATAAAGTCCTTAATGACACAAAGATAAATAATCCACCTGGTAAAGAGTTCAAGTAATGCTCATAAAGATGCTCATTGAACTTGGGAGAAAAATGGATGAACACAATGAGAACTTCAACAAAGAGACAAAAAGTATAAGAAAGCACCAAATGGCACTCATAGAGTTGAAAAATTCAATAACTGAACTTAAAAATACACTAGAGGGTTCATAAGCAGTCCAGATGAAGCAGAAGAATGAATCAGTGACTTGAAAGACAGGACAGTGGAACTCTCCCAAACAGAGTTGCAAAAAGAAAAAAGAATTTTTAAAAATAAAGATAGTTTAATGGACCTATGGGGGGAAAAAAACAGAGCAGGATAGCATTCAGAATAAGAGCAAGAGAAAGGGGTGGAAAACCATTTTGTTTGCAGAAAAAGTGGCTTAAAGCTTCTCAAACATGAGGAAAGTAAGAGACCTCCAGGTCCAATAAGCACAAAAGAGTTCCAAATAAGACTTTCATACCAAGACACATTATAATTAAAATACCAAAATTTAAAGAGAAAATCTTAAAGGCAGCAAGAGCAAAACAACTTGTTATGTACAAGGAAATTTCTATAAAACTATCAGCTGATTTTTTCAGGATAAATTTTGCAGGCCAGTAGGGAGTGGCACTATGAATTAAAAGTGCTGAAAGGAAAAAACTTCCAACTAACAATGTTACAATTGTTATCATTCAGAAGTGAAAGAGAGATTAAAGAGTTTTCCAGAAAAGCAAAAGGTAAAGGAGTTTATCACCACAAAATGGCCTTACAAGAAATGTTTAAGGGACTTCTTAATGCTGATTAAAAAAAAAGGCACTAACTAGCAACAACAACAACAAAAAACACATGAAAGTAAAAACTCACTGGTAAAGGCAACTGTATAATAAAGGTAGTGTATTAACAACTTGTAAAACTAGTATGAAGGCTAAAAGACAAAAAGGCTAAAATTAACTATAACTACAATAATTCGTTATGGGTTACACTGAATAAAAAGATGTAAAATATGATCATTGTACAACTATAAATGTAATAAATTCATTGAGTAATAAAAAAAGAAAAAATAAAATTGTGGTCTATACTTTAATTAAAAAAATAAAATAAATAAAATATGATGTCAAAAACTTTAAACACAGGGCATTTCCACTGTGGTGGAATGGGTTAATGATCCAGCTTGTCTCTGTGGAGGTGCTGGTTCCATCCCTGGCTCAGCACAGTGGATTTAGGACCCAGTGTTGTTGCATCTGTGGCATAGGTCACAGCTCTAACTTAGATTTGATCCCTGGAAGGGAATTTCCATATGCCTTGGGTGGAGCCAAAAAAGAAACAAAACAAAACATAGGGAGAGGGAATAAAAATGTAGTTTTTGGAATGCATTCAAACTCAAGTTGACATCAACCTAAAATAGACTCTTCTTATATGTGTTGCTATATGTGAACCTCATGGTAACAACAGAGTAAAAAACCATAGTAGACACACAAAAGACCATGAGAAAGGAATCTAAACATAATACTAAAGAAAGTCATCAAACCACAAGGGAAGAGATCAAGAGAAAAATGAAACCAAGAGGTATTACAGAGACAACCAGAAAACAATTAACAAAATGTCAGTAATGATTATTATTTATTAATTATTAACTATTAATAATTACCTTAAGTATAAATAGATTAATGCTCTGATCAAATTACATAGAATGTCTTAATGGGTAAAAAAAGAAGGTTCATTTATATTTTTTCTATAAAAGACCTCTTTTAAATACAAGGACACACACAGACTGAAAGTAAAGAGATGGGAAAAGATATTACATGCAAATGGAAAAGAAAAAGATGGTGTATCTCTACTTATACCAGACAAAGTAGATTTTAAAACAAAGAGTATAATAAAATAAAAGAAGGGCATTATAGTGATAAAGAGGCTAATCCAACAAAAGGATATAAAATTTGTAAATATATATATGTATATATATACACCTAATGTAGGAGAACCTAGAGGTATAAAGCAAATATTAACAGACCTAAAGGGAGAAATTGTCAGGAATAGAATAATACTTGGTGACATTACTACCCTACTTACATTAATAGATACATCATCCAGATAGAAACTCACTAAGAAAACATTAGCCTTAAATGACATATAATATACAGATTTAATAGATATGTACATAACATTCCATTCCAAAGCAGCAGAATATATATTCTTACCAAGTGCACAGGGAACATTCTCCAGGATACATAACACATTAGGCCACAAAAAAGGTCTCAATAAATGTAAGAAGATTGAAGTTATATTAAGCATGTTTTCTAACCAAAATAGGGTGGAATTAGAAATCAGTTATAAGAAGAAAATTGGAAAAAGGACAAATACGTGGATATTAAAGAACTAATGGGCCAACAAAGAAATCAAAGGAGAATCTATAAATATATCAAGACAAGTGAAATTGGAAATACAACATTCCAAAATCTATGGGGTGCAGCAAAAGCAGTTCTAAGAAGGACGTTCATGGCGATATAGGCCTACCTCAAGAAGCAAGAAAAATTTCAAGTATTTTTCACCCAAAGGAGATGGATAAAGAAAAACAAAGGCTAGGATGCCCACTTTGATCACTTTTATTCAGCAAAGTATTGGAATTCCTAGCCCCAAAAATTAGTCAAGAAAAAGAAAAGGAAATCCAAATTGGAAAGGAAAAAGTAAAATTGTCACTATTTTCAGATAACATAGCTATCTATATATAGAAAACCATTTACACTATCCGAAAAACTATTAGAACCAATAAATGAATTTAATAAAGTTGCAGGATACAAAATTAATGTATGGAAATCTATTGTATTTCTATACACTAATAAGGAACTATCAGAGAAATTAAAAAATGAAACCCATTTACAATTGCATAAAGCAATAAAATACCTAGGAATAAATTTAACCAAAGAGGTGAAGGCCTATGTACTGAAAACTAGAACACTGATAAAAAAAAAAGTTGAAGAAGACAAATAAATGGGAGTATATTCTATGCTTATGGATTGGAAGAATAAATATTATTAAAATGTCTGTGCTACCCAAAGCAATCTATAGATTGAGTTTATAACAAAATTCCAGCGGCTTATTCCACAGAGCTAAAAAAATATAATTCTAAAATTTGTATGTAATTACAAAAGACCCTGAATAGCCAAAGAATTGTTGTGAAAGAACAAAGCTGGAGTTATCATGCTTCCTGATTTTAAACCATACTACAGAACTATAGTAATTAAACATCATGGTATTGGCACAAAAATAGATGCAGATTAATGGAACATAATAGAGAGTTCAGAAGTAAACCCTCACATACATGGCCAATTAATTTAGGACAAAGAAGCCAAGAATATACAATGTGAAAAAGACAGTCTTATCAATAATTGGTGTTTTTCTTGAATGAATGCACTGGGTTACTTCAGCTTTTTAAAAAGAATTTATTGGAGTATAGTTGACTTACAAAATTGTGTTAATTTCAGGTGTACAGCAAACTAGTTAAATATATACACATATATCCATCCTTTTCATATTCTTTTCCCATATAGGTTATTACACAATATTGAGAAAATTTCCCAATGCTATACAGTGGGTCTTTGTAACCTATCTATTTTATATATAGTAGTAGGTATATGTCAATCCAAACCTCCTAATTTATCCCTTCCTGGTCCACATTTTTTCTTTCGTAACCAGAAGTTTAAAATCTTTGAATCTGTTTTGTAAGTTATTTGTATCATTTTTATTACATTCCATATACTAGTGATTTCATGATATTTGTCTTTGTCTGACATAACTTCACTTAGTATGATCATCTCTAGGTCCATCCATGTTGCTGCAAATGGCATTATTTCATTCTTTTTTTATGGCTGAGTTGTATACATGTACCACATCTTCTTTATCTGATCCTCTGTTGATGGAATTTAGGTTGCTTCCATATCTTGGTTTTTCTAAATACTGTTGCAGTGAACATTGGGGTGCATGTATCTCTTTGAATTATGGTTTTCTCTGGATATATGCCGAGGGGGAGTGTGATTGCTGAGTCATAGAGAAGTTCCATATCTAGTTTTTTAAGGAATCTTCATAAAAGAAAGTTAAAACTAATCAATATCAGGAATAAAAATGACAATATCTACTGTGATTAAATATAAGCACATCAAAATACCCTGCAATTCTACTCTTAGGTATATACCCAATGGACACACATGTATATTTATACCTAAAGACATGCACAATAATTTTTATAGTGGTGCTATGAACAAGTTCATAACTAGAAAAATCCAAGTGGCCACCAACACTATAATGGACAATTATATTTTGATAACTTTATGCTATGAGATTCTACATGGCAAGTACAAGCATTGAGGAATATCAAAAACAGAAAAGAGAAATTTTATTGAAAGAGTTAAAAAATATTTCTGTATAATTTCACTTGTTTGAAGTCCAAAAACTAATCTATGGTAATAGAAGTCAGGATAATGGCTAACTCTGGCAATGAGGAGGTATATTGATATCTAAGTCCTAGGGGATAAGAGCAGTGCTTCAGAGTCCTGATGACATCCTATAACTTAGACTGGGTAACAGTTTACAGGGTAGGTGTATTTTGAGAAGATTCATTATGTTGTCTATGTGATTCTGAATATGTATGCTTTTAAGGATTATTAAAAATACATAAATTCCCTAAGAACAATGAAACATTAAGATTTACGTACTGACACAGGACTTTAGTATTGCCTCTCAAATCATGTCATTCAGGCCCCTCCTCTTTGAGCTCTCTTCTGATGGTTCTGATGTAGGCTCTGTCATTCTCATACTCTCACTTTTAATTTTACTTTTGCAGGATTGCTTTAGGGAAGCTTATAATTAAACTATGGCTAATTACAAGTATGTTAAATACTACATATTCTATAACATATTAAAGGCATGAAATGTTTGCAAAGAAGAATAACAAAAATAATTTAAAATTGTTAATGTATTGGGGTATTTAATAAATTTGTCCTACAGGCAGGTGGCAAAATTTTTTGAGCATAGATTTTTTATATATAAACCTCATGTTGACAACTTATATATTCTTTAATGTTATTCAAGACTTGTGTTTAGACTTTTAGAGAATTCTTGCCTACAGCTTCATGTATTTACTTTTCTATTGTATAAGCACACTTCTGTGAAAACCAAAAAGTTCATAGAGGAGACAGAACTTATTTACATTTTGGAGGTCTAGTGGGGAAAGTCTTTTATGTTATGGATCAATGGTAAGTGTCAAATACTTGTTGTACTTGACTTAGATGCATTACTCTTCTTAGGAGAAAAGAAGGAGACTGGTAATAACATTTATTACATGTAATTTGTAGTACTCTGTGTGTGTGTGTGTGTGTGATTAGCTTATTTAATCTTCTTGAACAGCCTACAAAGTAGATATTACTAATTGCACAGCCAGTAAATGGATATGAGATTTAATTTCTGTGTGCTTGGCTCCAAGCTCATGTTTTAACTGTGATGCCACACAGTTTCTTTGAAAACACATGCCCTTTAATTTTTTCATTTTATTGTTCACCATTCATCCATCTGTCCATCCATCCAGTAGGCATATGTTGAATAAAGTGTGAGTGAATGATACTAACTTAATGTAAAAATCCAACATGCTTTCCCTTGTGGCTTAGCGGGTTGAGAAACCAACTAGTATCCATGAGGATGTCGATTCAATCCCTGGCCCTTCTCAGTGGGTTAAGGATCCGGCGTTGCTGTGGCTGTGGTGTAGGATGGCAGCTTTAGCTCCGATTAGACACCTGGCTGGGAACCTCCACATCCTGTGGGCACGGCCCTAAAAAATAGAAAAAAAAAATCTAACAAGCCATTCAGGTTATCTTTACACAGACTACACTATTTACATAGGCCGTAGTCATGTGTGAAGCATGTGGTTCTTTCTCATCACCATTATACATAGATTTTTTTTTTTTATCACATATCTCATAAATTACTGAATTCTTATTTTTCTTGCTTTTTTGTGTCTGTATTGAATCTCTATTTAGCTTGCTGTTGAGAGGTGATTCAATGAAGGCACATTATGCCTAGGAATGTATTAAAAATTGTGTCACATTTTCTTGAAGCTGTTTCAGGTAAATGCATGTTTAATCATGAAATATCAATATAATAATTGTTTTGGACCTTGTTGTGAATCCTTACACTTGTGTGACAGGAGAAATAAAATGTATATATTTGTGCTACTAGAATTTTGATTTTAGATGGCCTGTTTTACTCATTTATCCTGTTTTGAAACTTAAGGAGTCAATATGTTCACAAAAGGCAAAATAATCACGAGTAATTATGCTTCATTGAGTAAAATCTTAAAAGTGCATGCTAGATTAACTGTATATTCTATTACTTCACCAGCATTTATTTTTAATATTGTGGCCTTGATTGTCTATTGGCATGGAGGTCAGGATGTTAAACCCCTGTTTTTTGCAGTTGAAAGAGACTGCTCAGGTATCTGTTACTAGGAAAGCCAACTCCTTCTCTTTTTTCTTTTTCCTCCTGAACAGCCACACATACAGCATATGGAAATTCCTAGGCCAGGGTTGAGTCGGCGCTGTAGCTGAGGCCTACACTACAGCCACGGCAGCACCAGATCCGTACTGGATCTATGACCTATGCTGCAGCTTGCGGCAACACCAGATCCTTAACCCACGAGTGAGACCAGGGATGGAACCTGTGTCCTCACAGAGACAATGTCAGGTCCCTAACCCACTGAGCCACAATAGGAACTCTGACAAGCTCTTTCTTAGTCAGTGATAAAGAAAACTAGTATAAAATATAACTATAAAAGAGTCAAACTATTATTCAAAATTTTGCTGTAGTTTAAAAGTATTTTTGAGATGTCTTTTATTTTCCTGAAATTTCTCTCAAGGCCAGTTAATCAATCCACACAAGGATTAATGTCAATGTGTATAGTTTTTGACTTGAACTGTACTTCTGAAAAGTCTAAATGCAGTATACTCTGGAGGAGGGCTGAGTATTGGTATTAAAAATAAATTTTCCCATGTAGTTTTGATGGATGGCCAGGTTTGGGATACACTGATATATTCTGTGTAATATTGAGAATGATGCTTAATTAGAAATGTTCATTTTGTCAATGAGCCCTGTTGCTTCTGCTTACCTGCTTTTGCCCTCTAAGCATCGGATTGTAGCTGAAATAGTTAGGCTGGGTAACTTGAAGCCAGGAAATGGGAGGCTTAATGGGCATTTTAATGTTCTCATTAGGACTTTTTGACCTGGGAGCACTTTCTTGAGTCATAGGACTTTAAAACCTAGCAAAACACCCAGCAAATGGGGCAAACCTACTATTCAGGTGGTAATGGAAACTTGGAAAGTTGATGACTTCTCTGTAAAATAGAAATGCCCAAGCTGCCCTGGCAGGTAGTATAAGTGGGAAGCCAGAGGCTGAGGGAAGTGAACATCTTGACTAGATATATTACATGAATCACTGAGGCTGCCCTTCCCCTGGGCTTCTTGTAGCCAGTGACTGAGTATGTCAGGATCCTTAGTTCGGTGTGGGATAAAGGCGTACTCTGACAGCCAGGTTTAGTTAGAGGATTCCCTGAAGGCCTTGCTTACACTGCATAGCATTCTGGATGCCTACATTCAACTTCCCTCAGGTTTGCTTGTACAGTGACAGCTTTCTTAGCCTCACATCACCCCTCCCATCCCCATTTTCACTTATACAAACATTTCTTCTAATGATACACCAGTTTTTAGAAAGTATAAATCAATTGAAGATCTGTCCTTGGGAGCTTAGAGACAAGTACCCTATGCTTGCCTATCTGATTAGTCAACTCTTGGCTTATTGAAGTGAATGTGGAGAACAAAGTCTCATCAATAAGATATCTGTTACTGCCATAGCTACCCTGTAAGAGATAACGGATTTATGATGACTTACTCACACCCAAGTTGCAATTACGGTAAAAGTATTCAATTATGTCTAATGTAGTTTTATATTTAGTTATATTTTAAATTATTATCATAAATAGAGTTATTCTATCTTGAATAGGGAGGTTATTTAACCTCCTAAATAATATGCAGAACAAAGCCAATAACCACAATGTCTAAAGATTATGATGTGTGGGAAAAAAAAAAGGAGAAAACACATATCATTGTTTTGGTCAAAATATGAATAAGTGACATTTCAAAAATCTCAAAATATTTTCTATAATGGTGGATACATTATGTGTGTGTGATGTGTGTCATCACACATTTGTCCAAACGCATAGAATGTGAAACACCAAATGAACTCTAACGTAAACTGTGGCCTTTTGGTAATAATGAGCTATCAAAGCAGGAGGATCAGTGTACTACTCTGGTGAAGAAGTTGATAATGGAAGAGGTTATGCATGAGTGGGAACAAAAGGTATGTGGGAAATTTTTGTACCTTCCTCTAAATTTTGCTGTGAACCTAAACTTGTTCTAGAAAAAAGGAGGTGTGTTTAAAAAAAAAAAAAAAAAAAAAGAAAGAAAAGAAAAAACCCTCAAAGTATTTAATTTTTTCTAGCTTTTAATTTGCTGCAGAAAAAAACCTCAGCTGTGATGGAATTTGTCTGTGAACTCTTTTTCCAAATGGGTTACTTTTCTAGGCAGATTCTCATTTTCCTTAGTTTAACCCTCATCTGAGAAAATACTTATAGGCTAGTTGTAAACCCAGGTGTTAGCTTTCATTCCATGTGACCATATGGATTTCAAACATATGATACCCTTTAAAGTAGGTTCTGCAGCCCAATCTTGAGATTTGCTACTCAACTTCCAAAGGCTTGGGATAGCAAATGACAGGTACTTTTATGTTATTCCTAAATTTAGCTCCATTCCATAGCATCTATACATAATAAAACCTTCATTTTTTTTCTTTTAAGAATGAAGAAAATTCAATCTTTCAAAAGCTATTTTCTTCCATATACCTATATTAGTGAAATATACAATTTCACTTTTCATTTACTTCTACTTTCCCTGATTTTTGAGAATTCTATTTTAAATGTTAATTTCCTCCTTCATCGTCTGCCTTTAAAATATTTGCTCTGCAGTTCCCATCATGGCACAGCGGAAACAAATCCGACTAGGAACCATGAAGTTGTGGATTTAATCCCTGGCCTCACTCAGTGGGTTAAGGATCTGGCATTGCTGTGGCTGTGGTGGAGGCCGGCAGCTATAGCTCTGATTAGACCCCTAGCCTGGGAAACTCCATATAGCGCAGGTGTGGCCCTAAAAAGACAAAAAATAAAATAAAATATTTGCCCTTAGCTCTTTTACATCATCATAAATTAGCAATATAAAAAGAATAAGTTCTGGAAAATATACATACACATATGTGTATCTCATTTCTGGGAATTATTATTACTGCAATTATTTCAAAGGAGAAAATAGGCCTAAGTTATCTAAGATGTAAACGAGTCATTATTTAATCCTGCCTCTATTTCATAATCATGAAGAACACATTAATTTCATGATTTCCAAATGCTGTCTGACATTTTCTTCTAATCTATATGGCATTTATGGAGTATTCTCTGTCCAGTGTTTTATAGTGCATTGTCTGTTCAGTTTTCATTTACATAGCCCACTTATTTTTATTGACTTAATATTCACATGTCAGTCACACTTTGAATTTTCCCATTTGGAAACTGCATTTTATGAGAAATTATTGGCAAACCCCTGGCCAGACAAATGAATATCTTCTGTTCAATGCTCTCTTGACTCAAGCTCAGGGTCTCCAGTCATATCATTATACAGGAGGAAGCACAGATACCTACTCCAATGCATTTGAGTAGAAAGTTTGACTGAAAGCTGCAGAACAGCCCGGTTATTGAATTGCCATTTTATGGGACGTCCTCTTTCATTTGTCCTCAAGGACTTTGCACAAGATTGACCATAGTTTAAATCCTTTGCTTTATTTTCTCTAACTACTAACTTAGTCACGTTCACAGGCCCATGAGAATGGCTGTGACCTGGGACTGAAAAGTTCTTATGTTTCGGCATTTGCTTTACTGCCAGTGAGGATGGGCAGTAGGTTACAAAGTAGTGGGGGACAGGGTTCATAGTTATTAGCTTGTGACCCTGAGGAGGTTATATAATCAAAAATCTCTGATGTTCAGTTTCATCAGAAAATGGGGATAATAATACCCACTCTCTAAAGTGTTGCGAGAGTACAGTGAAATCATGTCTTTATTTAGCCAGTGTCAGTCTCCTCCTCTCCCTACCCCATTTCTTCTCTTGTTAGGTGGATTTGGAGTTATGATGGATATTTTTGGGACCTGGCTAAGGGCACAATGAGATGGGTCATCATTTAGTCTGGATTTAGTCGCCCGTATCTGATTCTTAGGCACTTCTGCACATAGTTAAGCTATTGTGAGGCCATCTGGTGTAGGAATGGCTTCCAGGAAAAGTCCTACTTCATCCAGAATCATGACCAAAGTGGATGTGAATGCATTCTGTGGTACTTAATGTTGCAAAGCTAGAAAAAAATGTGTGAATCTGTTAATGAAATACATTTTCATCAATTTTTATAGAAGAAAGACTGAATTATCATTTTATCATCTCTAAAAAGTAGTAGTGATCAAAGAATAGGAAGCAAAAATTTGGAAAATGTACATATTGTACAGTTAATTAATAAAAATAGTTATTTTTCTAGATTTTATAGTTTTGTGTTGTATATCAATTTTTAAGTTGTGATTTATTTCCTTACTTTCAATAATGATTAACTGATTAACTTTTTATATCTAATTTTATATTTATAATATGATACTACTTTCAAGGATTGTTATAGATAAATTTATATATATTGTGAGGCTCACAGAACCTGAATCTGCTCTTATAGTAAAAGTAGCAAAGCAGGAGATGACTGGCTGGGACAGTGGGGTGGGGAGGGATGTTACTGCTTGAATCTTGGACTGAGTGAGAAATTTGCTAGAACTGCCAATGATAACATCTCCTACAAAGAGTCAATAATTAACTGGGTTGGGAATGTGGACTGAAGACTGTGGCTTCAGTAGATCAGGAGATAAGTGCTTTTGCCTCACAGAAATTTAGCATGATGTAATCTAACCTAGTAGTCTTTTTCTTGATGACTTCTCAGTTTAGGGTCTACCTAGCCCACTAGAAGACTACAAAATGATATTCTGTATTTTATTCTATCACTTTTATGTTTCCTCTGTATATTTAGCTCTTTAGTTTATCTGGAATTGATTTTATATTTGGAATGAGAGCAGCTGTTCATTACATTTCCCGTCCAAGATGGCAAGACTTTTTATTGAATAGTATAACTTTTTCCAAAAAGTGAGGAACCTTTAAATGAATTCATTATTCCATTTAAATATTTGATAAATTGTTTACAACAAATTTTATTGGTTAACACAACTTTAGGTGACTGTGCATTTCTGGAATACTTGAATTAAAAAATCTGTTGAAAATTTGGAGTAGGTGGTGATTTAAAAGAAGTTGATAGGAATTTAATGAGAAGAAACTACTCCAGTTTTCTGTAAATACTTCAAATATTGAAAATTAACTCTTTTTTTTAAATTTTTTTATTTTCCCACTGTACAGCAAGGGGGTCAGGTTATCCTTACATGTATACATTACAATTACATTTTTTTTCCCCAATCCTTTGTTCTGTTGCAACATGAGTATCTAGACAAAGTTCTCAAAGCTACTCGGCAGGATCTCTTTGTATATCTATTCTAAGTTGTGTCTGATAAGTCCAAATTCCTGATCCCTCCCACTCCCTTCCTCTCCCATCAGGCAACCACAAGTCTTTTCTCCAAGTCCATGATTTTCTTTTCTGAGGAGATGTTCATTTGTGCTGAATATTAGATTCCAGTTATAAGTGATAGCATATGGTATTTGTCTTTGTCTTTCTGGCTCATTTCACTCAGTATGAGATTCTCTAGTTCCATCCATGTTGCTGCAAATGGCATTATGTCATTCTTTTTTATGGCTGAGTAGTATTCCATTGTGTATATATACCACTTCTTCCTAATCCAATCCTCTGTTGATGGACATTTGGGTTGTTTCCATGTCCTGGCTATTGTGAATAGTGCTGCAATGAACACGAAGGTGTATGTGTCTCTTTTAAGTAGAGTTTTGTCTGGACAGATGCCCAAGAGTGGGATTGTGGGGTCATATGGAAGTTCTATGTATAGATTTCTAAGGTATCTCCAAACTGTTCTCCATAGTGGCTGTACCAGTTTACATTCCCACCAACAGTACAGGAGGGTTCCCTTTTCTCCACAGCCCCTCCAGCACTTGTTATTTGTGGATTTATTAATGAGGGCCATTCTGACTGGTGTGAGATGGTATCTCATGGTAGTTTTGATTTGCATTTCTCTTATAATCAGCGATGTTGAGCATTTTTTCATGTGTTTGCTGGCCATCTGTATATGTTCCTTGGAGAACTGTCTATTCAGGTCTTTTGCCCATTTTTCCATTGATTGATTGGTTTTTTTGCTGTTGGGTTGTATAAGTTGCTTGTATATTCTAGAGCTTAAGCCCTTGTCAGTTGCATCATTTGAAACTGTTTTCTCCCATTCTGAAAGTTGTCTTTTTGTTTTCTTTTGGGTTTCCTTTGCTGTGCAAAAGCTTTTCAGTTTGATGAGGTCCCATGGGTTTATTTTTGCTCTAATTTCTATTGCTTTGGGAGACTGACCTGAGAAAATATGCATGATGTTGATGTCAGAGAGTGTTTTGCCTATGTTTTCTTCTAGGAGTTTGATGGTGTCCTGTTGTATATTTAAGTCTTTCAGCCATTCTGAGTTTATTTTGGTGCATGGTGTGAGGGTGTGTTCTAGTTTCATTGATTTACATGCAGCTGTCCAGGTTTCCCAGCAATGCTTGCTGAACAGACTTTCCTTTTCCCATTTTATGTTCTTGCCTCCCTTGTCAAAGATTGACCATAGGTGTCAGGGTTTATTTCCGGATTCTCTATTCTGTTCCATTGGTCTGTCTGTCTGTTTTGGTACCAGTACCACACTGTTTTGATGACTGTGGCTTTGTAGTATTTCTTGAAGTCTGGGAGAGTGATGCCTTCTGCTTGGTTTTTGTTTCTCAGGATTGCTTTGGCAATTCTGGGTCTTTTGTTGTTCCATATAAATGTTTGGATTGTTTGTTCTAGTTCTGTGAAAAATGTCATGGGTAATTTGATAGGGATTGTATTGAATCTGTAGATTGCTTTGGGTAGTATGGCCATTTTTACAATATTGATTTTCCCAATCCAGGAACATGGAATATCTTTCCATTTCTTTACATCTTCTTTGATTTCTTTGATTAAGGTTTTATAGTTCTCGGCATATAGGTCCTTTACCTCTTTGGTCAGGTGTATTCCGAGGTATTTGATTTTGTGAGGTACAATTTTAAAAGGTATCGTGTTTTTGTATTCCTTGTCTAATGTTTCATTGCTGGTATACAGAAATGCAACTGACTTCTGAATGTTAATCTTATATCCTGCTACTTTGCTGAATTTGTTGATCAGTTCAAGGAGTTTTTGGGTTGAGTCCTTAGGGTTCTCTAGGTATAGTATCATGTCATCTGCATACAGTGACAGTTTGATCTCTTCTCTTCCTATATGGATGCCTTTGATTTCTTTGGTTTGTCGAATTGCTGTGGCTAGGACTTCCAAAACTATGTTGAAGAGCAGTGGTGAGAGTGGGCATCCCTGTCTTGTTCCAGATTTGAGTGAGAAGGCTTTCAGTTTTTCCCCCTTGAGGATTATATTTGCTGTGGGTTTATCATAAATGGCTTTGATTATATTCAGGAATGTTCCCTCTATACCCACTTTGGTGAGGGTCTTGATCATGAACGGATGTTGGACTTTGTCCAATGCTTTTTCTGCATCTATTGAGATGATCATATGATTTTTGACTTTTTTTTTGTTAATGTGGTGTATGATGCTGATTGATTTGCGTATGTTGAACCATCCTTGTGAACCTGGGATGAACCCAACCTGGTCATGGTGTGTAATTTTTTTGGTATGTTGTTGGATTCGGTTGGCTAAGATTTTGTTGAGAATTTTTGCATCTATATTCATCAATGATATTGGGCGATAGTTTTCTTTTTTGGTGGTATCTCTGTCTGGTTTTGGAATGAGGGTGATGGTGGCATCATAGAATGTCTTTGGGAGTATTCCTTCTTCTTCAACCTTTTGAAAGAGTTTAAGGAGGATGGGCACCAATTCCTCTTTATGTGTTTGATAAAATTCACCTGTGAGCCAGCCATCTGGTCCTGGACTTTTATTTGTAGGGAGTGATTTTATGACCTCTTCAATTTCATTTCTAGTGATTGGTCTGTTCAGTTGGTCTGTTTCTTCTTGATTCAGTTTTGGCGGGCTGTAAGATTCTAGAAAATTGTCCATTTCTTCCAGATTGTCAAACTTGTTGCCGTAGAGTTGTTCATAGTATTCTCTTATGGTTTTTTGTATTTCTGCTGTATCTGTTGTGATTTCTCCTTTTTCATTTATAATTTTGGTGATTTGGGTTCTTTCTCTCCTCTTTTTAGTGAGTCTGGCCAGGGGTTTGTCAATTTTGTTCACCTTTTCAAAGAACCAGCTCTTGGTTTTATTAATTTTCTCTATTGTTTTTTGAGTCTCTATTTTATTGATTTCTTCTTTGATCTTTATAATTTCCTTCCTTCTGCTGACTTTAGGACTTCTTTGGTCTTCTTTTTCTAATTCATTTAGGTGGAGGGTTAAGTTGTCCATTTGGGATCTTTCTTCTTTTTTGAGAAAGGCCTGTATTGCTATAAATTTCCCTCTGAGCACTGCTTTCGCAGCATCCCATAGATTTTGAGAGGTTGTGTCTTCATTATCATTTATTTCAAGGTAGTTTTTAATTTCCTTCTTGATTTCCTCATTGACCCATTGGTTTTTTAGTAGCATGTTGTTTAGTCTCCATGGAGTAGGTTTTTTCTCTTTCCTTTTCCCATGGTTGGTTTCTAATTTCATGGCATTGTGGTCAGAGAAGATATTTGAGATAATTTCTATGCTCCTAAATGTATTGAGATTCGCTTTGTGTCCCAATATGTGGTCGATTCTTGAGAATGTTCCATGAGCATTTGAGAAGAATGTGTATTCTGATTTTTTTGGATGCAGTGTCCTGAAGATATCAATGAAGTCTAACTTTTCTATTGTTTTCTTTAGGCTCTCTGTTGCTTTATTGGTTTTCTGTCTAGAGGATCTGTCCATTGATGTGAGGGGGGTATTAAGGTCTCCTACTATGATTGTATTCTCATCAATATCTCCCTTTATGTCTGTTAATATTTGATGTATGTATCTGGGTGCTCCTATATTTGGGGCATATATGTTGATGATAGTAACATCCTCTCCTTGGATGGATCCCTTAATCATTAAGCAGTGTCCTTCTTTGTCTTTCTTTATGTCTTTTGTTTTAAAGTCTATTTTGTCTGCTATGAGCGTTGCGACTCCTGCTTTTCTGTCATGTCTATTGGCGTGAAATATTTTTCCCCACCCTTTCACTTTCAATCTATATGTATCCTTTGTCCTAAGGTGAGTTTCTTGTAGGCAGCATATTGAAGGTTTTTGCCTTTTTATCCACTCAGCCACTCTGTGTCTTTTGATTGGGGCATTCAGTCCATTGACATTTAAGGTGATAATTGATAGATGATTATTTATTGCCATTTGAACCTCGTGTTCCAGTTGATTCTATGGTTCTCCATTCTTCCTTTCTTTTTTTTTTTTTTTTTTTGGTTGGATGGTCTCCTGTTATTATCTGCTTGAGTGTATTTTTTTTTTCATTTTTTGTAAATGCCATATTTGGTTTTGGCTTGTGGTTGCCCTGTTTTTTAAGTATGCTAACCCCTTCCCATAACTGTGTGTTTTAGCCTGATGGTCCTGTAAGTTCAAACACTTCATTACTATATTAAAATTATGAAGAGAAACATACAAACAAACAAACAAAAAGGGTTATTTATTTCCTAACATCCCTTGCCCACATTTTATGGTTTTGATGACTCTTTTTTATTTTTTTCTTTTTAATTTTATTTTGTTTGAAGCATGTTCATGATTAAATCTGTATGCTGGCTTATTTGAGTGACTGCTCTCTGATTGCGGTTTCCTCAGTCCTAGTTCTTCCTTTTCTTCTTTTTTTTTTTTCTTTTCTTTTTTTTCCCTTTCCTTCCTTTCTTTTTGGTTTAGAGAAGCCCTTTCAATATTTCCTTTAACCTGGGTTTTGTGTTTCTGTATTCTTTAAGTTTTTGTTTGTTGGAAAAAATTTTTATTTCCCCTTCTATTTTAAATGATATTCTTGCTGGATAGAGTATTCTAGGTTGCATATTTTTTCCTTTTAGCACTTTAAATATCTCTTGCCATTCCCTCCTGGCCTGTAGTTGAAAAGTAACTCTTCTTATTGAGAAGCTGTTGGGTTGTTTCAGTCATACTCTGTTCCCCTTTCCTTTGTCTTTTTCTTCTTTTTTCCTAAATCATGATAAATGGACAAAGGGGAATTTTCATCCTACCTTTTAGATTTTTTTTTTCTTTTCACGACTTTGTTTCTTTGGGGTCCTCTTTTAAGTCTAATTTTTTTTTTTAATGAACACTGTATTTTTTGATAAAATACCCAATATACTTCTTTAAAAATAAGAAATCATTGAATTTCAGATCTTGTTACCTTGTTTGTCCATTTCTCATGTTTTGAATCTGTTGATCCATTAAGTAAGTTTTGAGGTTTTTTTTGGTCTGACTCATATATTTTGTTTACAACGTTTAAAAAATAGTTTACTTTTGTCACTGGGAAGTGCAGTCTATTTTGTTTTTCACAAATATTTTCTTCCTCAAAGTTATTCAGAAAAGGGAAGCTTGGGGAATTCCTGTTGTAGCTCAGTGGAACAATCTGACTAGGATGCAGGTTTGATCCCTGGCTTCCCTCAGTGGGTCAGGGATCTGGCATTGCCATGAGCTGTGGTGTAAGTCACAGACTCAGTTCAGATCCAGTGTTGCTGTGGCTGTGGTATAGGCCGGCAGCTGTAGCTCCGATTTGATCCCTAGCCTGGGACCTTCCATGTGCTGCAGGTGCAGCCCTAAAAAGCCAAATAAATAAATAAATAAAAAAGAAAAATCTTGGGCCACCTTCTTGCATGTTTAGTGAATTTCTTTTATCATAGCACTTTTTAGCACCCTTAGCATATTAGTCAAGTTTCTCTAGAAAAACAGGACCAACAGGATACATCTATTGCCACATCCTATAAAATATATAAATATATAATAAGGAATTGCTCATGTGAATATAGAGGCTGAGAAGTCCCATATTTGTCTGTAATCAGCAAGCTAGAGACTTAGGAGAGCCCATTTGTAGGTCCAGCAGACTTGAAACTCTAGAAGAGCTTTTGGGGTAGTTGGGGGGGGGAGCTAAATACTTTTGTCTGAGACCAAAAGACAGAGCAGACCAGAGTTTTAGCTCTGGCAGGAAGCAGAAATTCCCTGTTATTTGAAGGAGGATCAGTCTTTTTGTTCTAGCCAGGCCTTCAACAGACTGAACACGGGCCATTCGGCCATTCGTTGCAGGGAGGGGTGGGGTTGGGAGTGTGGGGAGATCATTTGCTTTATTCCTACCATTTCAAATGTTAATCTCATCTAGAAATGCCTCACAGGCATACTCAGAATAATGTTTGAATCAAATGTCTGAGCACCTGGTGGCCCAATCAAGTTGACACATAAAATTAACTTTTATGTGTAGGAAATGATGATAGTAGGTCCCTGATTATTACCCTAGCTCTTTGCTGGAGATATAATGTAAAATTTCTCACCCTTTGAGATTATTTAATGATTTCTATTACTTAAAAATGAATATCTGAAACAAATATGCTAGGTTCAGTTCTCTTTTTGTATTCATTTATCTTGTAATATGCATCATTCTGAGTTGGGCATTTTTTATGATGTCAAAATTGCTCAGTAAGCATTTATGGAGTTAAATTGTTATGATATTAATTTAATAATTATCAGCTTCTATTTTCTTAAAATTAGCTTTCCAAGAGGAGATGGGATGTAATACTTTATATTAATAAAGATGCAATATTGTAGATCTTATTTTTGTATTTTTTTAAAAAAGAACCTTTGACGTGTAAATTTTTCATTTGATCCTAGTAATTAAAACTTTAATTTTACATAGTTTACAAAACTATGTAATTACATTAAATTAGAATTTTCCCTAAATTTCATATGGTGATAAAAAGATATTATTGCCTCATTTACTCTTTAGTGTAGCTCAAAACCTTTTATAAATGTTAGTTCTTCCTACACTTCAGTGACAAAAATTTAATAAAATAATTTCCATTTTGCAGATATTAATTAGCACCAGAGGGAATTCAGGGTATAAATCCAATGTAACCGATCAGTGTTACTGCTGGTGTCAGGCTTAGTGGCATGAGTCAACTCCAAGGTTTATTTTGTAGAATGCTGACAAAAAGCCTTTCTAGTCTGGAAGCCCTGCTGTTAGGAAAGTGAAGGGAGCGTTGTCTACCAATTGGTGATTGATCTTAGTTAACAAGAGTATTTACAGGGGAAAAATTTCCTTTGAGAAGTTTATTACTTCCTGTTTAATGACAAATTAATCAAAATGATGTTACCTTGGTGTCTGGGAGTTTAGTTTAATAATTAGGAGGAGGAGGAGGACAAGCAGGAGAATAAGTAGGACTTTAAATTCCTTTTACTAAGAACAGATTGTCACTGACCAAAGTACGTTGGAACATCTTACCCAAATCCTGGTTGTCCACTCTTTCATGTAACATGTCCTCTCATGTAATTGTGTAAGTTTCAGTTAAGCTGTGACAAACCTCCTGTTGGAACAAGTGTACAAAAAAGAAGAGATATCTAGGTAAGCATTCCTGTGTACATACAGCACTGATTTTCCCTGATGTACTCACATCTTACAATTCCCTTTGAAGCTACTTTGGAAATTCAGCCTTACAAGCATCCTTCCAGTATTTTCTCAGACACCTCTTTAATGGATCTATAGGGAAAATGTTAGGTCTCTGGTATTTGGCATAATTAGCTGAGGGTGATCACATGCAGAGCCAAGGAAGGAAGCAATATCCCCTTTTGGTTGGCGTTTTCTTGCAACTCCCATGTCTTTTTTTTTTTTCTCTCCCAAGAGCTTTTGCTGTGTTCCTGCTCCTGTTGCATGGGCTTGTCTCTCTTTCTTTAGTATTTATTGGGCATGTCTGGTAGTGTAATACAGTCCTGTACATACTCATCTTCAGACTTCAAGGATCAAAGAGTCTGTGCTGTTATATGTCAAGAGACAGCAGGCCTCAAGCTGTGCTGTCTGTAGGAGACTTAGAAGCTCTATAGTCCCTCAATTTGAGGCTTGCTGCTCACTCCTTGAAATGCCCCCTCTCCTAACTTGCTAATCTTTGGTTACCTACTTCCATTGTGCCAACATGACTCCAAGAGATATGCTACCTTTTTGGTGCTTCTTTTTAAAAATTTTTTTATTAAAGTAGAGTTGATTTCCTTTTGTTCTTTAAAAAAAAAAAAAAAGTTTCAAAGCAATGAGTCCAAAATAAGTGATCAAATGGATTTAGTAAAAAATGAGCCTAACTTCTTTTTCTCAAACATTGGATTGTTGCCTAGATTTTTACTTTACAGGTTGTGGATTTCACATCCTGTGAGCAGAGCTGTGTCACTCATATCTTGGAGCCGTCGACAGAAATCTTCTGTCTCAGATGAATATTTAGCATCTGCATGTACCCAAAGCATCCCTCTTGTCATTCAGATGTGGTTGTGGTTGAAATGAAATGAAGAATATTCTTTTAGGTTTTATGGTTTCCCGTTTGTAGCATGAATAGGAACAGTTTGAACAGCTTTTTGCCTCTATACCTCTGGTTCTTCTGTTTTTTGTTTATTGTATTTCCCAGCTTGAGACAAGCACAAAGTAAGAAATTGACAAGGTCGTATTTTGAACCCCACCCCTACTCCAGGCATCTAACTTGGAAACCTAAAAGCTGAAATTTTGTCTTTTTTGTTAAAAAAAAAAGGGTTCCTGGATAATAACAAGTGTAGATTGTGTTCAGCATAATCTCCAGTACAAAGCAGCATGAGTATCCTAAGTATTCATTTAAAAAATTTCAATTGACAACTATTGCATGCCTACGATGTGCTGCAACAGGATCTCTTTTGCTATTGGAACGACTTCAGTATCCTTAGTGCTGAAGCCACGTTTAACGACTTTAATAGAGTTGGCGTAGAATAACAAAGGAAATTACAGCTCTTGAGAGTCAAGTGCCTCTCATAGATAAGCTATTTTCACTTGTTTGGTGCTACCTAACTAGTTGGCTAGCCAGCAAAAGGACCAAAATCAGGAATTGATGTCTGGAATCTATGCCTAAAATGACCTCTATGAGATTTATTGGCTATTTAATTTAGAGTCTGTAATTCCACAGTGGAAGATAACATTTATGGCATCAGGATCGATCAAGAAATAATGACCACGTGACTTACTCTTCATTATAGCATATGCCACTAGCCTGAACTCATTTTGAAGAACAACTTAAAAGATTAAAAGATAGCATTCCATTTGTAGTTAGCAGTGTGGGATTTTTTTATTATTCTTACTGAAACTGATCAAAGAGAGAATTCTTCTAGAAGCCAGGATCTAAATTGTGCTTGTAATTTGTGGATAATATTCAAAAGATAAGACCTATTGCTATGACTGAAAATAGAAGAAGATGTAGTAGTACCATATGAAACCCTGGCTGCTTTGCTTCTGAGCTCTGAGACCTTGGGGAATTATTCTTATTTATAAAATAGCATTTTAATTTATGACAATGATGATGAGCCAATCTGGGTTCTACTAGCCCTTTGAACTTTGGAAATTTATATAATCACTCTGCTTTAGTTTTTGTGTTTTTCTGGCTCATATTGAGTAATCAGGGAAAGTTACATGATTAGGTTGTGCTCTTTCATATAATGGACTCTACCCAGAATGGTATAAGCAACTATCATTTGTTGGTTGTGTACTTTCTGCCATATTCTGGAATAGTTGCTGCTTTAATTAGGGTTTCTTGATTGGTAAAAACCACTCCAGCTAGTCTTTCTAAAAAGTTAATTAAGTTACATTGGTTTATGAGGTGATATTAGCTGAAATCATATTGCTGGATTGTTCCAGGTGTTGGCCTTGTTACAGGTATAGCCCCAGGTCATACTGCCAGCACTGGGCATGCCCACTAGGAGGGGCATGTGACCAGGAGGAAGTGTAGGTCACATGTTTGCAACCCAAGTGTGAAGAGGGTTGGGGTTCTTGGCTTTTACTTTCAGGAGAAGTTGTCATAGGCTGGAAGTTTCCCAAACTTTAGAAAAAGTACTGGATAATCAGAAAGTACTGGATAATCGGAAAACGTAATAATAAACACAATATGCCCTTTACATCGATTTCAGTCTTCACAACTACCTAGTAAAATGTCCTCATAATTGCCCTTTTCTAGGCAATATAGAGTCTGAAATATAGTAAAACCTTTTCAAAGCTCACAGGTAGTAAATAGTAAATCTGGGATGCAGGCCTAGGTTCTCTGTCTCCAAGCCTCAGACATTTTCTGAGACATCATTCTGCCTCATCAGAGTGGATGAGGGTGCTACATTCTACCCTGGCATCCTCAGCCAATGACAAAAAAGTAAATTAAAATATAAGATTTTATTTTGTTTTGTTTTGTTTTATTTTATTTATTTTATTTTATTATATTTTTTGGCTTTTTAGGGCCGCACCAGCAGCATATGGAGGTTCCAAGGCTAGGGGTCGAATCTGAGCTGTAGCCACTGGCCCAGGTCACAGCCATGGCAACGCCAAATCCAAGCTGTGTCTGTGACCTATACCACAGCTCATGGCAATGCTAGATCCTTAACCCACTGAGGGAGGCCAGGGATCAAACCTGTGTCCTCATGTATGCTAGTCAGATTCATTTCCACTGAGCCATGACGGAAACTCCAAAATATGAGATTTTAACTATAGGATAGCGATAGGGTCAATATGCAATAGGAGTTTCCTTCAGAAAACCAGTTTTAGTACACTCCAAACCAAGAATATTCTTCTTAGTTACTACTTAACTTAATCTGAAGTGGTCTCAGACCTTAATATTATTAATTGGAGTATGTTGATCCTTCAGGCAGAGTTTTAATGTATTTTAATAATGGAGTTTTTGATATAGAATAAAGGCCTGGGGAGTTCCTGTTGTGGCGCAGTGGTTAACGAATCCGACTAGGACCCATGAGGTTGCAGGTTCGATCCCTGCCCCTGCTCAGTGGGTTAACGATCCAGCGTTGCCGTGAGCTGTGGTGTAGGTCGCAGACGCGTCTTGGATCCCGCGTTGCTGTGGCTCTGGTGTAGGCCAGTGGCTACAGCTCCGATTCGACCCCTAGCCTGGGAACCTCCATATGCCGCGGGAGCGGCCCAAGAAATAACTAAAAAGACAAAAAAAAAAAAAAAAAAAAAAAAAAAAGAATAAAGGCCTGCTTTTCCTACAGGCTCTGGGTGAGGGGGTAAGTACACGTGGTAGATTTAAAAATGATAGTCTTTCCTATTCTTTGTGCTCCTAGAAGCACTTTTTAAATACTTAAAGACCTGCTCATTAGTTCCCTTTTCTGAATACTCAGCGAACGCAGGGAAGTAGGAACTGACTCAAGACTCCTTCAGTAAATGACCTACGATGCTGATTTGGCTACTACTGTTTCTCAGTGTTTCAAAAAAAATCTACTTAAAGGACCGATGAATCTACTATTATTATTGGTTAATCAATATGTTTTGGAGGAAGCTTGGAATATTTCAGGGGGCACAAGCATTAGAGACAGAAAGACTCAGTTCAAGCCCCTGTCCAATCACTAACATCATGACCCTGGATGAAAACTTGACCTCCAGAGGCCTCAAGCTCCTTACCTAGAAAAGGATAAGTGGGAATTTCTTTTTCTGTTTCACAGGGATTGTTGTGGCTATTTTAAAAACTGAGATCTTGACTGATTAAGTGTTTTTAAACTGCCAAACTACTGTGCAAATCAGTAGACTTACTATGAGACCTGAGTGTTAATCACCATTGTGGCATTAAGAAAAGAGGAAATATTGTCTTGTTTTAGTGTTTCCTTTCACCTAGTTTCAAAGTTGCGGCTGCTATTGTAATGCAAATATGACCAAATTCATGGTATTGTAATCCAAGATATATGGAGTGAATGTTTCATATTTTTGTTGATTTAAAGAAAAACATTGTATCCCAAACCAAAAAAAGGCACAGTCTTTGATAATTTGTCTTTTTATTAGTTTTGTTGTTGTTGAGGGAGGCCAAATTTGACTTTTGACATTTCCCTAAAGGGCAAACCCAAACTGGGACTGGAAATGTAAAGTCTAAATTCTGAAAGTAAGATGCCAAGAATGAAATTACTAAAATAATGGGATAAAAGTGTTTTCCTATTAATAAATAAATAACAATTAAAACACTTTACTGTGTGCTAGGTATTTTCTTAAGACCTTATATAATTTTTACAACATCCTTCTAAGGAAGGTATTATCCCTGATTACAGATGAGGAAACAGGCTAATAAATGTTAGTTTGCCCAAGGCCACACATTAAGTGGTGGAGATAGAAACTCAGGCAGCCTGAATCTAGAGTTTGCTCTTCGACCACCTGCTAGCCTCCAGTAAATACATAATTGCCATCTGCCAAGTTAAGAAAAGATGGTTATGCAATGTCTTGCCAAAAGCTTGAGATTTTGAATGGCAGTTTTGGTAGCTGTTACTAGTTATTCATGGATATCTTATTTGCAGATCTATATCAGAGTTTTATTACCAAATAATACTCAATAAAAGTGATATAGACAGCAGGAGGCTTTTTGGATATCCAGAGAAACATGCTCACAGAAGAATAAGCAGTCTTTTTGCAGATTTGCTCTTTGAAAATACAGTTTTACTTTAACAATTACTTATTGAGCTTTTTCTACTTCAGGCATTGCAAAAATGTCTTTTCTTTTTTTTCTACCCCAGTGACCTCTGTCTTCTAAGAAAGAAATGCTTTGTCATAGCTGCATCATTGTACCTAGTTTCTCCAGGTTTTTGGAGACCAAGGAAAAAGGGTTAGTCCAGAAAGCTGGACAACAAAGAGCAATTTATCTTGAACATACTATTTAAGGCTTAAGTACCTGACCAGTAACCCATGCAGCCCCAGCTCTCTGAACCCACTGACTGAGCTGAAGATGCCCCCTGCCACAGCGTCAGAGACCTTGGCTTTAAACACTGAATCATTTGACGTATGCCATGATAAACAGCAGAGGGGTCTTTATTTAAAAAAAAAAACAAAAAACAACTCCACAGTGGTGGAGAATGACTGCAATAAATAGGAAGCCCTTATGCTATAAAAGTTCCGTTAACATTCTTAAGAGATTGAGCACTGCAGCTCAGAGGAAAGAAAAACCACACTAGTGGAGCTTGCTTGTCATATGATTCTGAACTAGGGAATTGCTGTATGTTTGTTTCTCTTTACTTTTGCCTCACATACACATTTTTTTTTCTTTAAGAAACTAAATAGCGATATTTCCTGTTATTTCCTATAAGCATTTAAGAAAAGATCTAAAATGGAAAAAAAAAAAAAAAAAAAAAAAAAGAAAAGATCATTTCCGTAGTAGTTCAACTGTCTACAAAGAGTTTTACCAGATGATTGTTATTAATAATGAATGCTTTATGGTAATTTATATATTTAAAATATTTAGAAGAGAATCAAATGTCTGGCTAAGAGCTCTGTGTCTGTAGCCCAAGAAAATTTCTATTTCATATTCTTCTTTCTTGCCAGTGATACCCACTTGAACTACAATTCTATCTTTTCTTGTCTTGACCGAAAAGTTAGAAAAAGTAATCTGCACAAGTTCTCTCTTTTCTTCATTTCCCATTCTGTTCTTGAATCCCGGTCTCAACTTCTACTACCCTGTAGAAATTCCCTCTAAAATGTTGAATTATTAAACAATTTTTCTTTGGCTTCATCCTTTCCCATCACCCGGCAGGATTTCATAATGCCAATGACCTCTTCCACCTTGAGTTATCACTTGCCTCTGTTGCCCCACATTCTCATCTCTCCTACCCCATTACTTTTTATCTTTCTGATTGGAGGACATCTCCAGATTATGGGAGAAGGGTTTGTTTCTTTTAAACATGTGACTGTTCCAGGATGGAACCTAAAAATGTCCCGGTGCTTTCTTGAACCTCTCAGAGTCTGGGAAATGGCTCAAAGAGTTAGAGGAGACTGCTCAAGCACTGCTCAGTTGTTGAGGCTTTGCGGCTGATAGATTAGCTTCTATCCCCCTGAGTGCTGCTGGGATTGCTAAGAACTTTATCTGGCTCTGGAGGCACCAAGAATTACTCATCTTGGAGTTCCATGATGGCTCAGAGAGTTAAGGCTCTGGTCACTGCTGTGGCAGGGGTTTGATCCCTGGCCTGGTAACTTACACATGCTGTGGGTATGGCAAAAAAAAAAAAAAAAAAAAAAAAAAAAAAGAGAGAGAGAGAGAGAAGAAGAAGAAGAAGAAAAAGAAGAACAAGAAGAAGACGAACTCATCTTTAGTTCTAGAAGGTCTTAGGATCAGCTTAGTTCCTGATAGCACCATTGATATGGTTTGCATGCCACACAAGTATGGTCTAATCTCCATATCAGAGTTGTCTTTTCATATAAAGTTATGGAAGAGAGTGTTAGTAAAAGCAGCCACTCTTACTTTGATAACACCTGAAAGGGATTTAGTTACTTCTTTTTCTGCATGTTTCTGAGGGAATTAGCAATATCAGGAAAACTCAAATTATATAATCAGGGAGAATGCAGGAAATACTATACATAGTCCAGATTATATTGATAATATAACCTTGAAAACCTTGATTATAGGGATGGACAAAAGTTTGGATTGTTATATTTTTAGCTATATTTTTAGCAGACAGGGAATTTTGTAGAAATATCATATTCACCTTTCTGTTACTTCACTGTGGGACTAGTTGTATAATAATGTGAGTGGCAGACATAATGCAATGACAATTTATTCCCTTCTTACACAATCCTGAATTTATTGTGAAGCAGCATGCCAGTCATGACTAATGCTCTTTGCCACAGACTCAATCTTCCAGATTCCTTTTCAGTTGTCGGGGTGGGGGATGGGTGGGTCATCTAACCCTGTTCTATCCTGTGCTACACAAAGGGGATTCACTGTGCTGTCAGAGGAGTTTTTCTCCCAGTTACAAAGGGAGAGAGTAGCCTGGATACCATTTTCCTCCTGCCTCTGGATGTGCTCATGGTGCCTGGAATTGCAAGACCATTAGACAATAAACATGAGGTGAAAATGCTAACAGGCTGATCATGGCTGGAAGGATAAGTGGAAAATGTCTGGGTCTTATGGTAATGTTGAACTTCCAGACCAACCCTTGCCTATCTATATCTGAACTTCTTATTGAGAAAAAAAAAATGCCCTGCCTGAGGAGATTAGCTAGGGGTCAAATCGGAGCAACAGCTGCTGGCTTACCCCATAGCCACAGCAACACCAGATCCAAGCCAGATCCTAACCATGTCTATGACCTATACTGCAGCTCATGACAATGCCAGATGGATCCTTAACCCACTGAGCTGAGCCAGGGATGGCTAAGCCACGACAGGAGCTCCTAGGTTAATTTTCTTATATGTGTTTATTAAAATTTTAAATTGTTACCATGCAAATTGAGCCTTGTGAAATGTAAAACTTAACAGGGCAAACCTTGTTTTCTTGTTTTATAATAGTATGTAATATGTGTGTGTGTGTGTGTGTACTTTTAATAGTATGATAGTCTGAAACCATGACAAAATTTAAATATTCTTCCTATTAAAATAACATATGCTGGAGTTCCCATCATGGCTCAGTGGAAGTTAATCCAACTGAAAACCATAAAGTTGTGGGTTCAATCCCTGGCCTTGCTCATTGGGTTAAGGATCTGGCATTGCTGCGAGTTGTGGTGTAGGTCACAGACACAGCTCAGATCTGGCATTGCTGTGGCTCTGGCATAGGCTGGTGGCTACAGCTCCGATTTGACCCCTAGCCTAGGAATCTCCATATGCTGTGGGTACAGCCCTAAAAAGCAAACAAACAAAAATAGCATAAACATATTTGATAATCACAGAAAAATATAAGAAAATATAAATAATGCACAATTTTGCCTCACATAGAAAACCATCAGTATTTCGTTGCACTTTTACACCAGCTTTTATTCTTTGCATTATGTACATATATAAATATAATATTTTCATTATTATAAAACTGGACCTATGAAAGAAAGCTCATACCTTTAAAACATTTTCTTCCATAGTATTGAAATCCTTTAACTCATATTAAAAATATTCATATGTTCTTTAATTTACAAATAGTAAAATGCATTTTTTACTGTGCAGTTCCCTGAATTTTGACAAATAAATAGAGTCCATATTTTCCACTAAAGCCTTTAATATATTATAATTATTTCATAATCCTAATCTGATAGTTCCAATATCTGTGCTATATCTTAGTCTAGTTATATTGATTGCTTTGTCTCTTGACATGTGATCCCTCCCCCCATCCCCTGGCCCTACCACACCACCCACTCCCTTGGATTTTGTGTGTTTATTAACTTACTGCTGAAAGAAGTGCATCTTGTATGAGAGGAGATAGAAATGAATAGTTTTTAATGCCTGTACATGGGCACTCCTGTCCTGCTAGGACTTTGGTGTGGGGCTCTAGTCAGGGGTTGAGCTGTATTTGGGATTTGTTGTTTCTGTCATTACTCTACGTGTTCTGTGGGTAACACTTTTCAGTGTTACCTTTTGTTTGCCAGGGGCTGTCTTACAAGGGATTGTTCAGAATGTCTGCTCCATATTTTATCTTTAGGCTTTCCCTTTGTATTGTGCCTCAGAGAGGGCCTTTTTTTTCATGCTTTTGCCCTTCTCCTCACAATATATTTTGGTTACTAGTTATTTTATGTTAACTAGCCTGGGGTTTGGGTGTGACACCATAATTTTTAGTCATGCCATTCTATTACTGGAAATGTTGATTGTTTTTATTCTGTTGTTATTTTATTATTTTAGTACTTTGATATTATAAAAAGTCTCTGTATCCTATTTTAAAATTGTGATTTTTTTGCATTCAATTTGTATTTGGAGGTGCTTCTATTTTTGCCAGATTTGAGTTTGGTCATTTCTTTTTGAGAAAATGTCCTTTGAGTTCTCCTTGGTAAGGGACTGGATATTACTTCTTTGTATTTTGTAAACCAGTAGCATTATGTGCTGTTTAATTCAGAATGTGTTTTATTAACTGGCATACTGGCTCTGGCCAGTATTCAGTCTCTCAGTGCCCCTTAGTTTTAAAAAAGCTGCCACTTTTAGAGTGATTATGACTATATCTTATTCCTGATTTTGTGCTAATAATATTCTTTCGATCTTCTGCAATACTGGTTTTTTTAGGTTTGTATTAACTGACTTAAGAGGACTAATAAAAAGGACCAGTCACATTGAAGAATTAGGACAATCATTTACATTGTCTATAATTCTTATAAAGCTATGTTGATTTTTTTCATTGTTGCTATATTGAGAAGACATTGATGAAGATAATAAGAAGCATGAGCACACTTGTTGGCTGCCTATTGGAAGAAATGCTGTATCACCATAGGTCTCTTGAGGAGTTGCTGCCACCTTGGGATCTCTGCATTTCAAACTTCTACACTGCCAGTGCCCTGTCATTTCCTCTTTAAAATTTTCCCTTCTACATCATAGATTTAATAGTGGAATTCAAAATAGGCCTGGCTATTTCTCATCCCATCTTCTTCTATTTTTCTGAAAACTGGCCCTGAAATACAAACAAAGAAATCTTAGTGAATTCTGAAGAAATGTAGTTTTTCATTGTTTTAGTGCCAGTATTACAAGAATTGAGATTCTTCTTATTCATAAAGATAAAGACTTTTCTTATCCATAACCTTTTTTGCTGTAAGAGTACGTGGTATACATCTTAAGAGTGAGGCTTTAGAATGAGGATGACAATGCTGAGTTTTAACTGACTGAGGGAGAGGAGCATGAGCATGTGTGAGATTAAAAAGTGCTGGGGAATAAGAGAAAGAGTGGAAGACTTTTGTCATGGGTGGATTCTTATATTACTATATAAAAACGAAAGTAGGTTTGGTTATTGGTGGTTCATTCTTAATACAGTGTTTCCTCCTGCGTCATAGATTTATATAACATGCCTCATAGCACCCAGCCTTATGTATCCATTCTTGGTACTCAGTTGATGACAAATGTTCTCTCTGCCTATTTGTTCTTCATTTTCACATGCATGAGAGGCTCCTCTAGCTAGAGTGACTTCACATTTCACATATATGTTTGAAAAGAGCTCAATGTCACGTCTCCCTCAAACTCTCCTAATGGATATAATCTAGCTGACTTCTACTTTTAGATGATGATCTGTATAACTTATGTGCTTGCTTGTTTGCTCCACATAAAACAGAAGGGTGTATATTAAATTTCAAAACTTCCTTATTGTAGCACAGCAATCTCATTGTGCTCAGCATGTTACTTAGAGCTTATTTGGGAGTTTAAAAATAGAGTTTCTGGAGTTCCCATCGTGGCTCAGTGGAAACGAATCTGACTAGTATCCATGAGGATGCAGGTTCGATCTCTGGCCTTGTGCAGTGTGTTAAGTATCCGACATTGCTGTCAGCGGTGGTGTGGGTTGCATGTGAGGCTCAGATATGGCATTGCTGTAGCTGTGGTGTAGGCCAGTGGCTACAGCTCTGATTCAGTCTCCAGCCTGGGAACCTCCATATGCCAAGGGTGTAGCCCTAAAAAGACAAAAATAAAATAAAATAAAATAAAATAAAAAATAAAAATAGAGTTTCTGATACCCCAATGTCTTCAAATTGTAGCTCTAAATTATTCACTGAAACAATACTACATTTCTTATTGTAACATTCCTGCTATTTAATAATAGCCATGGTTATCTTTGAGTTCATATTTTTATTATGTCTAAGAGATGAGGAGAAGGTTTGGATATTCTTCAAGCAGTTCATCACAGGAGAGTTTAAATTAATGGATGAGTCCTTGTTAGAGAAATTTGCATTGGAGGTAAGTAGTTGTATTTATCACACTAGCTAACTGTGTATTGTAAATATTTTTTGACCATAAAATATGGAAGAAATGCATTTAACCCTCTGAGTTGGTGTACCTATGAATTCATTCACACCCACATCTATACATCTGAAACAAAGATTTTATGAAATCACTGTAATAGGTGATACCCTCCAATACTGGCATTATACTATTTTATATAGATGTAGGTAGGATATGTATTTCTTTAAAAATAGGTTCGTTAAACTGATTAGATTGCTTTTATTCACAATGGATTATAAAGTATAGTTTAGAAAATACTGGTTTAGACTCTTGTAGTTTGTATCCTGGAGTTGTTGGAACCATAAAATTTTATGTGTGGATTTGTTTTCCTGGAGCTAGGGTCCTTAGGTTTTATCAGATTCTTTAAAGTTCTGTGGCTTCTGACATAAAGGTACATAAAAGGCAAGTTCATTAGGTCTGATCTCTCAACTCTAATTTCTCTGTATTGGGAGCTTTAAATATTTTACCTTGAATTCCCATGGTAAATGCTGCAGGGCTGCCCTTCCTACCCCCATATTTTCATATGTAAAAGCTGAGACAGGGTGTTCTCTGGTGGCTTAGCAGATTAAGGATCTGGTGTTGTCACTGTAGCAGCTCTGGTCACTGCTGTGGTGCAGGTTTGATCCCTGACCCAGGAACTTCAGCATGCTGCAAGCGTGGCCAAGAAAAAAAAAAGCTCTTAGGTAGGGTGAACAGTTTTCCCAAAGTGTCATAGGGTAGAGAAGGATCCTAAAATAGTGATTAGCCTCTAAAACAAATATATTGCGTACTGCCGTGTGCCTGGCTTGCTGGGAGACTTATCTTTATAGATTGTATTTTTCAGTTGAGGTTGTGGATAACTTAGCTGTGCCTGGGTTAGTACACTGGGAGGGAGCATGAGGCTTGGTCTAGGGAATGGACTTGCTGAAAGTGCCCCTTATTGCTGAGGTGCCCTGAGGGAATTGCTCACTTTAATAGGCTCAGGCTCCAGACTTGGGGACATTTCTGAAACTGACCCTTTTGGATAAAGAGCTCATGAATCCACAGCCTCATAGAGCTGTTTTCTCACTCCACTGAAATGAGTTGTTGTCCAATGAAGGGAAACAAGTGCCTTCCAGAGCGTCTCTGGTACCCACTCTTACCCTGTAACTTATTTTTCTACCAAACAGTTACAGAGGAGTAATTCTATGCAGTAATTAATATCAGCAAGAGATTCATAAAAATGACATTGTAGAAACTGGGGCAAGGTAGCTTAATTTATTGCCCTTTGATCATGTGATTTCAGAGCAATCACTGAGACTTTTGATGCTTCCTCTCTGCCAAAGACTCTCCTAAGGTGAAATAGGTGCTTTCATTAGCATCATTTCCATGTACAGATGGGGACATGAAAGCAAAGAGATCTTAGGAAACTCTCCAAGGATACCCAGAAGATAAGGGCTGGAGCTAGGATCCCAGAGACTGTTGTGTCTCCTGGGAGAGAAGGTCCTAAGAGGTCTTCAGAGGCATGGATATAGGTTTGGTGCCAAGATGGGTCAAATTCAAGCTGACTATTTAGACATGAAAGTACTGAAGCTTATAATCAATCCCCTGGGGCACCTTGTTCTTCTTGAAATAGGCTGAGAATCAATATAGCAGAAGTAGATCCAGCAAAGAAAGTAGATTTGCTGTTACATTTTTGAGGCCTCTCGTACTGAGAAATGCCTGCTGACAGATTTTTTGTTTGTTCAGTGAAAAAAAAACAAAACAAAACTAGTTCAGTGTAAATGAGCCTCCACAAGCAAAATCACCTAGAAAAAAGGCTGCATTTTTATTAATTTTCAGATAGAAAGCTGTGCAGGTTTTTACTTTTCAAAGCTTCCACTTCTCATAGAATTTCCAACGCTGCTTTCAAATCAGAAGAGAAAAAAAAAAAAAAAAAAAAAAAAACAAGCCAGGAGGGAGAAGTAATTCAAAATAAAAAAAACAAGAGGACAGTGCGGCATGTTTTTTAGAACTTGGGATAAAATTTTTGTTTGAGGGAAAACTTTCAGAGAGAAATAGGAAAAGAAATTCTCCTTTTTAGAATAAAACAAGAAGTAATTTAAAAATGCAGTTTCAAAGAACTACCAAATTTTTAAAAGTAACATACAAATGTATTTTCAATTTCATTTTGAAGTTAACCGGGTATCTACTTTTATATGAGGTTATCTTTTTCAGAGACTAAGAAGGTCCTAATTCTGTTTAATCCAGTCTTTTGTCATTTTTCTTAACTTCTTCGGATATGAATTTAATGCATTATCACCACCAGAGTGGCTCCCCTCTAACTAGAGGGCAGGAACTATGAGAGTAATGGGTTATTATTGTGAAAATTGGAGTTTTCTTCCTCAGGCAGAACCCATATTCTTCCCTCAGTGTGGGAAACTCATTTTGTTACTCAGTATATCTCTTAATCCCTAAACAGTGATGATGGCATTTTGATTGCTCTGTAGAAAGAATATATGTGCTGATTACCTATTATCACTAGCATGATTTTTTTTTTCTTGTAGTGTTACTAGGTTGTGTCAATTTATTTATGTTCTTCTGCCACCTGTGGCTGACTGCAGTAAAAGTAGCAATCGAATATTGGGAAGAGATCATAGCTACTTTTACCTGGAGATCAAATGACTACCTGCCCCTCATGACAGTCCTCTAACCATCTCTCTGTGGTGCCATGAGCTTTGGAATTAGAGTACACAAGGCAGAGCCATTCAAAAAGTAACTAACTGGCTGCACTCAAATCAGGGTGAGGCGGGAGTGAAGAGGATCTGTGCTTCCAACTAAGGTTTGGGTTGGTTCTAGTCCCAATAATTGCATGTCCTAGTGATTAAAAAAATTTGGTGGTTGCAGGGGTGGATGGGTGCAGGGACTGGAGTTTCACTGGAGGTAGTATTAAATTCAAATAGTTTCACAGCCTTAGTAGTCTGTCATGTTAAAATCTGGGGAGCCTTTCCATAATAAAATATATTTTATAAAATTACTGGCTATAACGCAAAAAGTCACATCATATAACCCTGTAGCATGCCTGTTAGGCCTGCGGTGTGGTGTTTATTGGCATAAAACTCAGGGAGACAGGAGAAATGGTTCTTTGTCCATGCCCAGAGATCTGGCAGGGCTGGATGTCAGAGTCCAGGGTTGGGTTCTAACCCTTGGACTGGGGAGCTTCTAAGTTGTATGATTAAGAAGCACTGGCTGTCTTCTGATTGATCAAGATCAGCAGTCTTTCACAGAGCAGTCTTGGCTTCCACCCTAATCTGCCAGATTAGCATTTACGAATAGGAGAGCCCCTGACATATCCCTGATGTAATGTGGGTTTGGGTCAAGCCCTGCAGTTGTGTCTGTATTATGTAATGAGCCAGTAGCAAGATTCCTTACCTTAGTGTTCACACTGGTGTGAGCAGGGCATTGTGCACCAGCCTTGAAGTTGACCAGGACTGACTTCTATAGCACTTCTTGTGGCTGAGTTCCAACATGCTTTGTAGGACAGCAATACTTTTATGGGAAGCCCCCTTGCAGGGGATCAGTCTTCCATGGATTAAATCTTACTTCTAAAACTTCAAAGATAGAAGAAGAGATAAATGGAGGATGTTTGAGCAAAAAGATTGTTACCTAAAAGGGGTAGAATATTGGGGTGGCTTCAGATTTCTGTTGGAAACATTCAAAATTGGAATCAATGAAGCCTCTCCCTTGTCACAACTCCCACCATTTGCACAAATTCTGAGATGAATTTTAAACATTCAGAGGCCAGAGTTGGAGGAAGAAGGTACAAACAAAGATTTGTGTTACACATATCATCTCCTGCTCAGTGCATACTTCTTTCTGTCTCTCTTCCCTATCTTCTTTTCCTAGTGTTTTTTTTTTTTTTTTTTTTTTAATTCTCTCTGGCCATGTCGTGTTCTCATTTATGTTCCTCCTGTTTTTTTCTCTGCTTCTTCCATTTTCTGTATGTTTATTTTGCTCATTTTCACATTAGTCACACAGAGTAATGGAATAAAATTACTTTTCTTTGCAAATCCGAGGGACCCTTCTACTTGCAGAGCATGCTATCCTTGAGATTATTTTGGTAATTTATCAGTATTGAATTTTTGGAGATTCTGAGGTATACCTTGTCATCATTGTCCTCACTTCTTTTTTACTTTTGTTTGTTTGTTTTTGCATTTTAGGGACGCACTTGCAGCATATGGAGGTTCCCAGGCTAGGGGTTAAATCAGAGCTACAGCTGCTGGCCTATGCCAGAGCCACAGCAATGCCAGATCCAAGCCATGTCTTCAACCTACACCAGAGCTCACGGCAATGCCGGATCCTTAACTCACTGAGCAAGGCCTGGGATCGAACATGCAACCTCATGGTTCCTAGTCGGATTCGTTTCCGCTGTGCCACACAACGGGAACTCCTACTAAGTATTTTTATATTCTGTTAGGTAATGTTAGCTCATTTGCACTTAAAAAAATGTTTTCTTACTTTGCCTTTGGCTTTTCTAACAACTGGAGTGGGCTACCTATTAGGTTAAGTTAGTTTAGAGAGAAAACAAATGATTTGTTGTTGGTAGTTAATGAGATAATCAGTGAACATAAGAGATGGCTCCAGTTTCCCTTTGTAAAAGATGAACAATGGTAAGCAGTTCAGGTCCTGTTGAGATCAGAGTTTCTTATATCTGCTGCACTTAGAGCACCAGGACACACTGAAATTGTCAGCTGAGTCTATCCAATCAGAAGGTGTCTAATTGTTGAGTCTAGATCCTATTAGAAGATATAAGTGATTGCATCTTAGCCATTGCACTCTGGTGTTTACAGAGATGTAGCAGTGAAATAGTGATAGGGTTTTTTTCTTTTTCGTCACTTCTCCATCACAATTCCCTGTGCATCGAACCAAAGAAAAATGTAATAATATTGGTTGCATGAGAACCTAGACTAAGCTCACTCTGAGGAAATACCTTTCCCTCTATGCCTCTAATTGTCTTCAGGCAAATGACAGTGGGAATATGTCATGTAGGTTAAAAGCTGATGTCTGCTGGGAGAATTAGTCAGCAAATCTTAGATTTCTGTCCAGTCTGCTATAAATGGAAAATGAGAGAAGCCTTTGCACCATCAACCCTCTTTAGTCCTGGAGTGACAGAGGTCCCTACTTGGCTCAAGGAAGGAACAGCCTGAATAGGCTGGAAAAAGCCCATGTCACTGAGAGCAATTCTTCAAGGCTCTGATTTAGCTAAATTATTTTCCAAATAATAGTTAACTTCAAATAAGACATCATTACAACTCACTTAATGAAAATGTCTTCACTGAGATTTCCCAGTGCTCTAAAAATCCTTTGTCAGAAAATGAACATGATAAGTTGTGGATATGAAACTAGGCATAGTTGCCTCTGAGCTTTACAGAATGTTTGTTTTTTTTTTTTTTTGGTCTTTTTAGGGCTGCACCCATGGCATATGGATGTTCCTAGGCTAGGGGTTGAATCAGAGCTGTAGCTGCCAGCCTACACCACAGCTACAGTTACTTGGGATCCGAACTGCGTCTGCAACCTACACCACAGCTCAAGGCAACACCAGATCCTTAACCCACTGAGTGAGGCCAGGAATTGAACCTGCATCCTCATGGGTTATTAGTCGGGTTCGTTACCACTGAGCCACAATGGGAATTCCCAGAATGTTTGATTTTTAACAGAATTATAGGCACACAGAATGTTAAAATATTTTCTTTGATTTAAAAATGTAATGGAGTCCTTTAATTCCTTTATTCTCTCAAAAATCTTCATGGTGTGCCTGCTACACACCAGGCCTGTGCTAAGCACTGGGCAGCTGAGGCTCTATGATGGTTGACTTTCTTGGGATAGACATCTGTAATATAATTTCCTATTCTAAAGAACACCCCAGGACACAAAGTAAGTTCATGATGTTTTATAGGGGAGGGAGGAAGCATGGCTGAAGAGGCTTTCAGATTTTGTCTCAGAGTACACAATTTTCTAGCACCAGCACACACTGTCACCAAGAGGTGAAGCTGAGGGTCTGAAATAATTTTTAACTGAGGAGTGTAATGGAAGGTAATAGAACCAGTTTGAGACGTTAAAAAAAATCTGTGCTATCCAGGGGTTAGTCCCACTTGATAAACAGTTGGAAAATAGGCTTTCCAATCACCAAAGGACAGACACAGGAGTGAGGGCAATGTAAACAAAGGAACATGGTATTATTCACTGAGCACCTTTCTTAGTACGTCATCTTACTTAATTTGCCTAAGAAACTTGTGAGATATGAGATATCCTTCTCAATTTCTTCATCTGTCTAAAAATATAATCATGCTATTACCTCATTCTCTCTCTCTTTTTTTTTTTTTTTTTTTTGTCTTTTTAGGGCTGCACCTGAGGCACATGGAAATTCCCAGGCTAGGGGTTGAATTGGAGCTGCAACCATTGGCCTAAGCCACAGCCACAGCCATCCTGGATCTCAGCTGTCTCTGTGACCTACACCACAGCACATGGCAATGTCAGACCTTAACCCACTGAGTGAGGCCAGGGATCAAACCTGCATCCTCATGGATACTAGTTGGGTTCATTACTGCTGAGCCACAGCAGGAACTCCCTAATTTTTAAAAATGATTATTTCTGAGGGTTCATATGAGCATTAAATAAAATACAACATGAAAAACACTTAGAGCAATTTTTGGCACAGAGAAAGACCTCAGTGTTGGAAATAGATGATGATATTACATGTTTGGGGTGGGAGGGAATAGTAACAGGAGAGTGAAGATAGAAAAGAGGAGAGAAGACAAAGTTGCACTGTGGGACTGGAAAGAATGTCAGGGTGAGAACTCTGTTTGACTCTCACTACCTAGGACCATCCCTAGGAAAAAATGTGAAAAGGGCAAAAATTGTCTAAGACTTTCCTCTTCGCATACGTTGGCCCCTCTTCAACCCTAGTCCCAAGGTCTGGCTTTTCACATGTCACGATCTATCCTCTCCATTCTCAGTACTCCTCAGTTCATGTTTTTAAGGCTGTGGTTCCTAACCCCCTGAATACTCTTGCTCCTGTTTTCTTAGTCAGTTCACCTCTTTTTAAATTTGAGACACAGCTTTATAAATTATTCTATCAGTGGATGTCATCATGTATTCTCTTTCAAGGAATATATTTACGTCTCATTAGATAGCTTATGGAGACCAAACCTTAAAAGAAATGACCTGTGAGTGAATGTTTTAGCTTCCATACCAGGGTAGTTTTAGAAACAAATTGCTTGAAGGTAGTCTTTCCCATTGTCATTCAGATCACAAGCCATTAAATCTCCAGTTTTTTGCCCCTTCCCCCTCAACACCATTAAAAAGTTAAATGTCAAGTGCATTTTATAAAGGCAATCTGGATGATTTCTGAGGGGGTCCAATTTCTTAGTTTGGGAGGGGAAAACTGGAGAAATCCTTGGCCTTAATACATTCTTTCATTTCTTCATGTTTTAAAAGCTCTCCATTTTTCATAGATTGTGCTATGTCTCCATTTGTTCAATAGCCTTCTTATGGGAGGGACAGAATTAGCCAGCTGTCACTGCTTCAGGGAAATAAATTTATAATATATTGTATTTTGGTGAACCTTTATAACTGGATGAATTATTTTTCATTCCCAAGAGGCTCTCTTTATTAAATGGCCACTAGACACATCCATAATGCTAATACTTTTTGAATTAGTCTTTTTGGATGAGTGCTTTCCCAGTGGCTCAGGGCTTTGCATCTGTCTCCCAGTCTTCAGCTAAAGATCTAGGTAAGTTTTAGTAATGCTTTATTTTTACATTAGAGTTCTCAAGTCATATTTCCAGCTGGGGTTTAGGGAGTTACATGAAAGAAATTGAAAATGTGTACACCATTAAACACTTTCTGATTTATGAGGCCTCAGTTTCCCAACATTCTTATCAACTTTGGGAAGAAAAAGATTGGTATGGTATAAAATATGCTTCTTTAATGACTCAGTTGGAAAAACGGAAAGAAGTTTTGCTCTTGTGCACATCTTCTGTTCCTACCTACTGTACAGCTGTTTAAAAGTTACCTTCTCACCTACTCTTTCCAGAATTAAAACCAAGAATATCATATTTGTTTTTGTCCACAAAATGTGTGACAAATAAAATTACATCTTAGTAGTAATTAAAAGATTTTTGACTAACCCATTAGGAATTTGTAAATAAGATGTCAATTTTGATCAAATGTACTTTCTGATGCCAGAAAGATGTTACCAGAATCAGGGTTCTTGTTCATGCAGCCAAAGAATGAACTCCATGAACACACACAGGCAGCAAGCAAACAAAAACTTTATTACAGGAAAGCAAACAGCCTTCAGGACAGCTGGGAGGGGGGAGAAGAGCCCCCACTTTCTATTGTCCTATAGGGGTTTTTATCCCTTAAAAATGGGGGTTATCAACATGGGGTCCAGAAAGATGTGGTTTTCTCCCATTGGCCTTGTTTAATTACCTGTATCAGTCCCTGTCCAATAGGGGTTTTAGGGGTGGAAATGTGCAAATTTTATGGTTTCTTTGTCCTTCTCTTCTCTTAGACTGAGTCACCATTCCTCTCATTCCTTTTCTATCAGTTGAAGAGTGGGTTAGAAATTAAGGTCCATGCGGAGGTAGGAACACGTCCTATAGTAAACAAGGCCTGTGGGGATGTTACTCTCTGGAGCCCTTAAACCACAAATGTTAATCAATACCCTTATCAAAGAATGCATCAAAGCCCATGCTCCTACACTGACTACCTGAGTTAGTATTCTGCCTCATTTCTATGGAAGTAAAAGCAGCTCCTTGTACTTGATGGGGAGCTACCCAGTAAGGCAACCAAAATGCAGCCTCTGTACACTGGCACTAATTAAGTCTCAGAGACAGAGTTTGGGGTGAAGAAGAAAGAATAGCTTTATTGCTTTGCCAGGCAAAGGAGGACACAGCAGGCTAAAGCCTCAACACTGTGTCCTGCTTTGAGGGGAGATAGTAAGGAGTTTTATAGGTTTAGCCAGAAAACAGGGTTATTGATTAAGATGTCTATATTATTCTCCATCCATAGATCATTTCAGAGTCATCAAGTCCAGCATCAGTCCATCTGGTGATGGTTTCTGGTTGTTTTCATGGTTATCATTCTTTGATCTTTTCTCTGGAAAAGATTACTTATGGGGAAGGGGTGTTAGGGTGTCTTTCAATTACAAAAAAAAAAAAAAAACCAACAAAAAACACTAGGTGCAATAAAAAATAACCATTAATTAAAAAAAGCAATTAAGCAAGGAAGAGATCATTTGTAAAAAACAAGACTCTAGGTGCAATATAACTCTAACTAAAAAGTAAATATTAGTACTAAGTTAGTGGGACATAACATAATGGAGACTGTTTTAACTAGCTTTTTTTTTCTTCTTCTTCTTCTTTTTTTTAATAGCTGCACCCATGGCTTATGGAAGTTCCTGGACCAGGGATTGAATCTGAGCTGCAGCTGCAATCTGTGCTGCAGCTGTGGCAACACTGGATTTTTTTTTTTTTTTTGTCTTTTTGCCATTTCTTGGGCTGCTCCCGCAGCATATGGAGGTTCCCTGGCTAGGGGTCTAATCGGAGCTGTAGCTGCCAGCCTACGCCAGAGCCGCAGGAACGCAGGATCTGAGCCCTGTCTGCAACCCACACCACAGCTCAGGGCAACGCCAGATCCTTAACCTACTGAGCAAGGCCAGGGATCGAACTTGCAACCTCATGGTTCCTAGGCGGATTCATTAACCACTGCGCCACTACAGGAACTCATGTTTTAACTAGTTTTTAGCTGTAACAATATTTTCTAATCATTAACTATTGAGTCAGCATTTTGAGACTGGAAAGGCCTGGGAGGCTTTAAAAAAACCCACAAAAATTGTGTTTTACTTCAAAACACAAAAATGTAGGGTCTGGTATTTGGTTTCAGTAAGATTACTCTTTAGACAGAATTTATGATTTCTAAAAAGTCTCTTCTAAACCTCATGGAGGAGCAAGAACTCCAGGAAATGTTGCTGGAAAATATTTTGCTTTATTTTGAGATTTTCTAAGAGTTTGTATACAAATCTGACATAGAAAAACCATGTTTTTCCAAGACTCAGAATAGTTACTAGCAGCTTCTAGAAAATCATCTTGATAACACTGGAATTTTCCTGTGGGATAGTTTTATATATAAAATAGAGATGGTACTTGTGAATTCTTGGTAATATTTTGCATAGTTAGGTGAATTTCTTATCCTTACATTGACTGATAAGGTGTTTCTTGAGCAATTTTCAAATTACTATTTGATTATGGCTCCATTAAAAGAGAACTGGTTCAACCCTTCCATCCTCCTTCTAGTGCCTCAGTAATTGGATAAAATTTGCACTTCTACTCCACAAGGAGAGTATGAATAGGGCTTGAGGATAAAAGATATGGAAAGAATGATGAAAGCTGTCTCCAAACTCTCTTAAGCTGCCTTCGCTGACCAGAGCGTAGAAAGCGATTTTTAGAATCTATTAAAGGAAATCCATCAGAATTCTGTTTTTTTTTTTAATATCAAAATCAGAAAAAGGGAAAGAAATGTTGCAGTGTTGAATCTCTGCGATGGAAGGAATGATTAGTGCATGTGCATATTTGATTTAGATGACAAACACATTTTCCAACCTTTGATGAGGTTGTTGTACTGACCAGAACACATTTTGAACTGCCTTTTGCACCCCTTCAATTAACTCCTGGTGGATGGAACTGAGGTCCCCACAAGTGCTGCTAGCAAGGATTTTTAAGCAAGAGCATTTAGGGATTCACTGCTTTGGTAGACATTTCATATATTAAGTGACATTAAGGAAATGGAGAGTTGCATCCAGTCTCTCCCCATGCTCTGCGCATCACATCTACACTGTATCCCCCCCCTGGAGATTATTAGCTAGGAAATCTTTGTTTTCTATTCATAGCATTTTAGGTTATCTCAGTGCAATTTCCAGATGTGGCTAAAAAAAGTAAACAAATGTATGAAAAGTTGGAGTAATCTTACATTTCATTGATGTGTTAAGAGTTGTAAATGCTTGTAATAGTTTGAATTAGCCAATTATCCCTCCATAAGTGCTTGTATGAGTCAAAAACTCTGCTCAGCCTTTCACATATTTAACTTAATCCTTATGACCGTAGGCAAGTATTCTCTTTCTACATGCATGAAATTGGAATATTCAGAGATGGTAACTTGCCTATCTGAGATCTCACAGCAGGTAAACTGGTAAAGCCATTTTCCTGCCTGGAAAGTCTGTGCTCTAACTCAATGTATCCCAGCATCCTTCTCATCAAGGCTCCAGCTGCCCAGCAACAATGTACCCCCACCCTCTATTTGCTCTCCTTGAGGGTGATAACTGAGGGCCTTAGTATTGACAGCACATTGGTTGGGAAGCTTGGCTCTAACCCAGTATGTATATCCATCCTTTTGATGCCAGAAAGATGGTACTGGAATCTGGGTTCTTGTTCACGGCAGTCGAAGAATAAACTCTATGAACATACAGGCAGCAAGCAAGCAAAGTCTTTATTAAAGAAAAGCAAATAGCTTCCAGGACAGCTGGGAGGGGAGAGAAGAGCTCCTCTTTCTCTATTGTCCTTTAGGGGTTTTTTATTCCTTAAAGATGGGGGGTACTAACATGGGGCCCAGAAAGATGTGGTTTTCTCCCATTGGCCTTGTTTAATTACCTATATCAGTCCTTGTCCAACAGGGCTTCTAGGGTTGGAAAAGCCACCAAAATTTTATGGTTTCTTTGTCCTTTTCTTTCCTTAGATGAAGTCACCGTTCCTCTCATTCCCTTTTTATCAGTCAGGAGAGGGCTAGAGATTCGCATTTCCTATAGAAAACAAAGCCTGTGGGGAATGCGCATTTCCTATAATAAAACAAGTCCTGTGGAGGTGTTACTGCCTGGAGCCCTTAAAACACAAATGTTATCAATATCCATATCAAAGGAATGTATCAGAGCCCATGCTCTTACACTAACTACCTGAGTTAGTATTCTGTCTCACGTTCCCCTAAACTGTGCCATTGTAGTGGCTTAAGAATATTTTCCTGCTTTAGCACTCATGCAAGACTGATGGCCATTGTCAAGGTTGGAGAAGGAACCTAGGATTTCTGAATTTCTCATTGCCTTCTGTCTACTTATTCCCCTGTGACACTTCTTTCTGCTTCACCTTTCTTGGCAAAGCTTTATCCATCCAATTCTTGTCCATCTATTAGAACTACTACATTTGCAGTATATTCATCCCGACAAGGAGATAGGAGGGAGCTGATCAGGGAAGGGAGGAACAGTCAAGCAACAATAGTACAGCCTTGGGGCAGGATCCTGGTTTCCTCTCAAGGAATACACACAATAATAGAGGCATCTTTTACACCTAAAAGAAAAATTATATTCCTTATGCTTCTTTAGAAATAAATACTTTAAAATTGAACAGCTTAGAGTCCTTCCTTGTCCTTCTTCCTGACTTAACTGTACCCTAAAGACAATCACCTGCAAACTAAAGATTAGGCACCCTGAGCATAATTGCCTGTGGGCTAAAGGTTATTAGCACATCATGTTTTTCAGGAAATTTCCTAGTTTGTTCTAATCTCTGATCAATATGCCCTTTTCACAAGTACCCTTATTCTAGGCAGTAACCCAGAAGATCACTATCATGAACATACTGAGATCTCCTGACTCCAGCTTTGATGACTAAGATTTCCCCAAAGAAAGAAGAATGCATGTTTGTCCCAATCCTGATTCCTATCTGAAAACCTGTTTTTCTCCTTTGTATTATAAAACTTCCTGCAATCCTTCCCAAGAGGCAGCACAGTCTTTTAAGGCATTAGCCTGCTATGACCCTCCTTTGCCTGGCAAAACAGTAAAGCTATTTTTTTTCCCCTTTACCCAAAACTCTGTCTCTGCGTTTCAATTCAGCACCGGCAGACAGAGGCTGAATTCCAGCAACAGTATCTCTTACATACCAGGAAAACTTGCTCATTAAACAAAGTAAATTTTTGCATTTTGTGATTTCAGCCAACATAGGGGTGATATTTTGGGACTGAGCACTCAATATTCTATATGCATGAGCTCTGGGGACAGGTAGGAGAAAGAAAACCAAGTAGCTCTGGTGTTTCCTAGCTGTCAGCAGGGCTGGAGGTAACACTCAGAGATGGAGAATTGATGAGATTAGATGCCTTAGTCCAGGCAGGTCTTTAGAAAGGAGTCAGAGCAGTTTAATGCCTATTTCATTCTCCTCTTTCCTTCCAACAACTAACCCCTGGAATACTTTATGAGAGTGTGCAAAAGTATTAATAATTTACAGTCCTTAAAATCTCTTGCTTATAAATCTTACCTGATTATGTTGCAACTCAAAGCCAGTCATACTCACTTTAAGCACTGGTTTAGTTTACCTACCTGGAAGACCTCTTTGGCGGCAGCCCCATACCTCTCCCAGGATGCTCAGGCTTGTGTCTGGTACTGTATACAAATGACTCTGCTTGGAATCTTGAGTCAGAGAGGAAAGGATGTTCCAAAGTCACTGTGAAATCATGCTTATGGGAAATCACAGAAGTATCATGGTGGAGTATAGATGCACGGGCTTTGAAGATAGAAATGGATTTAATCCCAGTTTGGCGACTTATTAGGCAGTTTGTGATTCTGAACACATTTCTTTTTCCTTTCTTCTTTTTTTATTTGCTTTTTAATGGCTGTACCTGCAGCATATGGAAGTTCCCAGGCTACAGGTCGAATCAGAGCTGTCAGTCTATACCACACAACAGCAATGCTAGATCTGAGCCATGTCTGTGACCTACACTGTAGCTCACTCCCATGCTGGATCCTTAACACAGTGAGCAAGGCCAGGGATGGAACCTGCATCCTCATGGATACTAGTTGGATCCTTAACCTGCTGAGCCACAATGGGAACTCCCTGAACACAATTCTTAATCTTGGTTTCCTCTTCTATAAACTAGAGAAAATAATATATTACTTTCAGGAATGTGTATGAGAGTTTAAATAGCACCATAAATGTTAATTTCCCTTCAGGCTAGTAATACCCAGGGCTGTGGGACTGCTTAGAACAGGCTTTTGCACACACAGGAACAGTTTATGCCTGCATTCACTAATGCTTTCATTCATTTAAAAAATGTTTTGAGTGCTGAGTGCCAGGAAGAGGTGTACTTAAAAGGCTTAATGGAATCTAGGGCTAATTGTATTCTAGTATTTCTTCTGATTTGCTAGCATTTTCTCTGTGCTCATTCTTATCAGGCAACTAACTAGCTGGCACTGGGTTTGAATGTTTTCTGTAAGAGAAAGTTTCTCTTTCCTGTGGATAACAAATCCCATCTTCAGCCTTATCAATGAGCTAATATAGGGAAGTCTTTCCTTAACTGAGAAAGGTATGTCTTCTGCCTGTGATCTCTTTCTGACCAGAAACTGCAGAACAGGATTTTCCTGTCTTACAAGCACTGATAACTACTCTTCTAAATTACTTTTATGGATGTATTTTGAGGTAAGGCAGGAGACTCTGCCAGTGAAGGGTCCAAGTCCTGATTCCACGCTCTGTTCTTCCACAATCCTGGGTTGATATTTGAGCTGGGGAGAACCATTTGCCTTTTAGGGCTATACCCACAGCATATGGAGGTCCCAGGCTAGGGGTTGAATTGGAGCTACATCTGCCAGCCTACACCACAGCCACAGCAATGCCAGATCCAAGCCATGTCTTCAGTCTATACCACGGGTCATGGCAACACCAGTTCCTTAACCCACTGAGCAAGGCCAGGGATCAAACCAATATCCCCATGGATACTAGTTAGGTTCTTAACCCTTTGAGCCACAACAGGAACTCTGAGAACCACTTTCTTAATGGAATAAACTGAGACTCAGAGAAGTGAGTTGGCTTTAAGTGTGTCATTGTAGGGTCGGGGCAGAATCAGATTAGCAGTGTCTATTACATTCAAAATTGGGAAGTGCTCCCTGTGTTTTAAGCATCATTATGTCAAACTATGCTGGTAATTACTCCCAGAATGCATGCATATTTGTATCAAAGATTAGAAATGAATATCTATGAAACTCTAAAATATGCTTGCTTCACTAAGAAACACCCTTCATTCCCCATCCTGCACTACCCCCTCAAAAAAGGGCAGCCCAGACTTGTGGATAAAGACATCGTTTACATTAAAAAAAAGTAACTGCTGACAGTTTATCGTCCAGGCCGATTACACAGTAGGATAACACAATTAGTAATTGAAAGGCCTGGAGGGATTAAGAAAGAAAAAAAAAAAGCAGCATCCATAATTACTGAGGGAAAAATGTAGTTCACAGCAATGTGGGCTACCTACAGCTAGTGGAAGGAATCCACATGCCTGTGGCTAAAGATACAATTAATCAAAGTTTATCTTTGAAAGAAGAAGCTATAATAAACCAAGATGGAATTGCCTTTTATAGCTTTGAGCTTCTGGAGGTTCATTCATCTCAGCAGTTTTTGGTTGCGCATCTACTTTTCTGCAGCCAGTACAAAGTCCTGGTGGTACCAAAATAATTGGATACAAAGCCTGTCCTGGCAGTTAGAAAGGAGGTCAACCTAGATAAGTGCCAGATTAGGACAGGTACGCTGAGTCATGTGGAACTGTTGGAGAAACAGAGCAGCCTCCATTGGCAAAGAGCTCAGAGTGAGTGTGTCATGTGAAATAAACCAAAAAGTTGAATTGGGGCTCTCCAAGGGGAAAAGTCCAAGGGAAGAGCCAATGCAGAGAATTGTGGGAGCTGATATGCACTCAACCAACAGCAAGTACTTGAGCCTGAGTGGGACTCATGGGCACTTGGGGACCCTAAGGGTCCTTTCCAGGACAGTCCCCTCCCCTCATGTCCTTTGTTGGCTTCTTGCTTGTAGAAAAGCATTAGTCTCCCAGGCCTCCCCGGAGCCACAAAAGCCTGACTCAAGAATTAATGATCTAAAGGATGTGAACATGCAATGACAAAAGTAACAGTTGGGCCAGGAGAACTGGTAACAATTTAAACAGTAAACCAGCATAAGAGTCTTCATATGCTGAAGTACTGAGATAACAGTATCTGATGCACATTTCCTGAGTTCTTCTACACATGCTAAAACCACCACCAAATGGAAGAAGTTAACTACTTGATGACCATGAACACTTAGTCCCTAAACCTACTGGAGCCTAAGGATTGATCATGTTAACTCCTGTGACACTACCCTATTATCTCCCTGTCAACCAGTCAGAGAACTCTGTAGCAGCTGACCACATACCCTGCCACTCCTCTCCCTTACCTGGCCTTTAAAAATGCTTTCTGGAAATCTCTGGGAGTTGCTGTTTTTTGAGCATTAGCTGTCCCAAACTCTTTGTCTCTGCTGTACAATAAATACTGGGCTTTCCTTCACCACAACCAGGTAGATTGGCTTTACCGCCTGCAGGTGAGAACACCCAGGTTTGGTTCAATAAGAGGTGGATGGAGGGTGAGGCTGGTGGGTTGTGTCTGCAGGAGAGATGGGCATGTAGCTTCGGGGACCTTATTATCCAAATGTTAGCAAATGAAGAATGTTCATTAATAAACAATTTGTGGTTTCAGATTTGCTTTGCTCCCTAAGAAAAATAATTTGAAAGTACAGATATGATTCTAATTGTATTTAGTTAGAAGAAATCCTTTCTTCCTATTTTAATTTTATTTTAATTGAATCCAATTATAATGTTTGATGCAACTACAAAGAATTTTGGAAAAAATGCCTAATTAAGAAGGCAAAAATAAACCCTGACACCTATGGTCAATTAATCTTTGACAAGGGAGGCAAGAACATAAAATGGGAAAAAGAAAGTCTATTCAGCAAGCATTGCTGGGAAACCTGGACAGCTGCATGCAAAGCAATGAAACTAGAACACACCCTCACACCATGCACAAAAATAAACTCCAAATGGCTGAAAGACTTAAATATACAACAGGACACCATCAAACTCCTAGAAGAAAACATAGGCAAAACACTCTCTGACATCAACATCATGAATATTTTCTCAGGTCAGTCTCCCAAAGCAATAGAAATTAGAGCAAAAATAAACCCATGGGACCTCATCAAACTGAAAAGCTTTTGCACAGCAAAGGAAACCCAAAAGAAAACAAAAAGACAACTTACAGAATGGGAGAAAATAGTTTCAAATGATGCAAGCGACAAGGGCTTAATCTCTAGAATATATAAGCAACTTATACAACCCAACAGCAAAAAAACCAATCAATCAATGGAAAAATGGGCAAAAGACCTGAATAGACAGTTCTCCAAGGAAGATATACAGATGGCCAGCAAACACATGAAAAAATGCTCAACATCGCTGATTATAAGAGAAATGCAAATCAAAACTACCATGAGATACCACCTCACACCAGTCAGAATGGCCATCATTATTAAGTCCACAAATAACAAGTGCTGGAGGGGATGTGGAGAAAAGGGAACCCTCCTGTACTGTTGGTGGGAATGTAAACTGGTACAGCCACTATGGAGAACAGTTTGGAGATACCTTAGAAATCTATACATAGAACTTCCATATGACCCCACAATCCCACTCTTGGTCATCTGTCTGGACAAAACTCTACTTAAAAGAGACACATACACCTTCGTGTTCATTGCAGCACTATTCACAATAGCCAGGACATGGAAACAACCCAAATGTCCATCAACAGATGATTGGATTAGGAAGAAGTGGTATATATACACAATGGAATACTACTCAGCCATAAAAAAGAATGACATAATGCCATTTGCAGCAACATAGATGGAACTAGAGACTCTCATACTGAGTGAAATGAGCCAGAAAGACAAAGACAAATACCATATGCTATCACTTATAACTGGAATCTAATATTCAGCACAAATGAACATCTCCTCAGAAAAGAAAATCATGGACTTGGAGAAAAGACTTGTGGTTGCCTGATGGGAGAGGAAGGGAGTGGGAGGGATCAGGAGCTTGGGGTTATCAGATACAACTTAAAATAGATTTACAAGGAGATCCTGCCAAGTAGCATTGAGAACTTTGTCTAGATATTCATGTTGCAACAGAACAAAGGATGGGGAAAAAAAATGTAATTGTAATGTATACATGTAAGGATAACTTGATCCCCTTACTGTACAGTGGGAAAAAAAAAAAGAAAAAAACAAAGCACCGTTTAATATTATAAAAAATAAATATAGGTAAAATAAAATGTACAAATCAACTTATTTCAATAGGAATAATAAATAGCATGAATCATTTTCATTCAATGGGTATACATAACTATTAGATAAAATTATTTTTCTGCATGGAGGAATAATTGTGTCATTGAATCCCATTTTTAGTATTTGTATTATCAGCTTTAAGATGGATTTTTAATTCTTTTCCCATTTTTAGTATTTGTAGTATCAGCTTTAAGATGGATTTTTAATTCTTTTCTCAATACCACATAGGACAAGATAGTTTACAAATCATTAAATATTCCAATAAAAATTATACTTTTCCAAAAAAAAATGAAGGTGAAAATAAAAATAAGAAAAAAGTTTTTACTGCTCTGGATTTGATAATCCCAAGGAGCAGGTAAATGTAAGCTCCAAGCCAAAAAAGGCTTTGAGAAGCGCTATTTTAGATGTTAATAGATCACAGAGCAGAAGATGAAGTGTATTTAACTGCTCTTAGAGGATGTGGGGCAAGAGCTGAATTTTGAAACATGTGGAGGTTTTCAAGAGGCATATATACATATGGGTGATTTGAATTGGGGAAAATCATCTGCGAGATACTCATGAACAAGGCAAGCGTGAATGTGGAAGAATGCAGGGCGGATCCAGAAATGTGGAGTAGTATGTTGGACAAGGTGGTGGGGTGGTGGGGGACAAGTGAGAGATCTTGAAGAGCCATATCTTCTATTGCATAGGTCATTCTTCTAAGTCATTTGCTGTTTACAAATACTTACTGAGCTCCCAGGTTGTTTGGTACATGCCAAATTTGGATGCAAAGAAGACAGGACATGTTCCCTACCCTCCTGTAGCAATGACACAGGAAGACATAGAAGGTTTCTGAGCAGGACAACACATAATCCCTCTAGCCATCCTTCTAGTCGGAGTCATTCACGGTTTCTCCTCTTACGACTCCAGTCAGCTTTCTTATCTATTTCAGTATCTGTGCTCCTCCCAACATGGTCCACTCTCTCAATTCCTTGGCTTCCTCAGGGCACAATTCATCTGGTTATTCAGAGTAAAATCTTGGACTGATCCTTCACTTTATTTCAAGCATCCCATCCAAATCTTCTATAGGCTTTATAATAATACATCCTGACTTCATCATTTTCATTCCCTCTGGTGTTACCACCCTAATTTCTTGCCTACATCTCTACCTGATTTAACTGGTCCCTTCCAGCCTTCTCTCAGTTTCACAAAGGGATTCTTATAAAATCAAATGATCCTTATAAAGTTAAACAATCTCACTCCCTACTCACAACCCTCTCAAGACTTCTAATCACATGTAGAACAAGATACAAATTCCTTACCAAGGCTTTTCTTTACTAGCAACTTGAGATAACATCCTCAGATCAGAACTACAGACTCACCTCCTTCTGAGAGTCCCTGAATCACCTGGGCTGGGTTCAGGTCCTTCTCATGCTCTCATCAGCTCATGCCCCTGCTGTGTTTGTGTATCCATAGCCATTCTCCCCCATTACATTGAGAGGATCAATTGATGTGCTCATCTCCATTTGTCCACACATTCCCCTGGGCCAGCACTCTGTCTCATTTGTCTTTATAGCCTGACCCTGGCACAGACTAACTGCTTATTAAATAGTGGTTGAACAGAAACTGTACCACAGTGAATAAGACATGGCCTTTGCCATCAAGTTGCCTACTGGCTATTTGGTAAGACAGGTGTATAAATTAATAATTATGCTACAATGTGATAAGAGCTATAAGACTGATTAAAAAAAAGTGCAGCTAGAGTCCAGTGGAGAGCATGGCATGTGCTGATGAAGAAATGGAGTGGTCTTGTGCTTTTTCCCTAGTGAAATTAAGCAGAATTTATATTTATTTAGGAAAGGAAGAATATTGACTGAAGAGATGTTAGGTTGTTTGTGAAGTTATAAAGCTCTTAGACATCCTCAGAAGGGAAAAGTTGCTATATAATAGTGAAATATTAACCTCAGAGCAGCGGCTGGAGAGCCTGGTTTTCATGTGCCTTAAGGCATATCACCAAATCTATTAGCACCTATGAAGTTTCCTCCTTGTGAAAAAAAGAGTTTTATGACAGTTGGCTTCTTTAATGTTCCTTTTACATTATTCTGCAAAGACTATTTTTAAGTAGTATAGGTCAGAATGATTAAATAAGTTGCTGATGGGTCTAATAATAATTAAAATGAACTCCTTGCTAGTTAGGGTTGTTAATTATGGTATATTTGCTGAAACTACTCTAGTTGTTATAAATGCTTCATAATAACTTAAACTGATTTGTTTTCATGCCATCACACATATTGGTTCATTTGAACTTATACTATTAGTGGTGGACTGTGTCCACTGAATATATAGTGAAGGCATCTTGGTTTGATGAGAACACACAAATTTGGAGGGTGGATCCATCTGTGTTGGAAACTCATCTTTGCCTCAAACTGGGAAGTCTTGTGAAAAAGACAAAATAATAAAGACTCAAGTTTGTTTTCTTTCCCATGGAGTTGCAACCTATGCAGGCTTAATTTGATAATGAAATGAAATAACATGTGAGGGGCTAGCGTAATGTCTGGAGAGTAAAATGTGTTTAATAAATGCATGTTTGTTTTTCTTTTCCTATAGCTAAGATTTTCTACTTAGAATTCTCCTTGGGTAGATATTTCAAACTTCCTTTAAATTTTACAGTTGAGAATCTATTGTCTACATGCTCAACACCCCATGTTTCTATGATGATAATACTGCATATGAGCTAATATATTTAATAGATATATGTTACATCAAATATGAACCCAACAAGTGATTAACCTCAACAGTTTTTATTTCTTTCTTACTTATTTAGGTTCATTTTACAGATGAAGAAAATGAAATCTAGAGAGGCTAAGTAATTTGTCCAAGGTGAAACTAGCAGACTTCAGGGTCATTCTAACCCTCAGTGTTTGACTCCAAAGATGTGTTCCTAACAGCTGCCTCTTAATATAGTATTCACTTTCTGTCTCTTCTCTTCTCCCACCACATAAACCATATTATAGCAGATTAAGAGGAATACCTAGAGACAAAAAGAATCCATTTCCCATCATCTTATAGCTTGAAGCCAGAGCCAAAGAGCGAGTGCAGAAAGGAAAGGACACTGCTGAAAGGACAATGGTTTTAGTGTCCAGTGGGGGTGAAAGAGTCTTGGGAGATATCAGCTACAGGAGGGGTTGTGATGGTCACTTTGACCTCACAAGCTCTCTTTGTAGTGAAATGACTGGGCTTATGGTTGGCCGTGGGTCCTGGGCAGTAAGCCTCTGGAAGCTCACTGAGCACTGAGCATCATTGTTTTCTTATCAAGTTAAACCACTGAGTCTGGGTATGATAATACATATCTTGGGTCATTTGTACCTAAGTGGGATCCAGGGGCCCAGAGTAGTGGGCTATTCTCTCTATGCCTATTCACTTGGTGAAGTCCTTGGGCCCAGTGGCTGTTCTGCTCAAATTAAGTAGTACATTATACCGAAGCGTTTCATTCAAATGATGACTTTTCTCAATTAAAAAAGGAATCAAAGTTCCAAAGGTAGAAACTATTACTCATGACTATTTACACCAGCAAGTTGTCAGGAAATCTAGTGGGTAATAAGCAGGGTTGTGGTCCTGTCACCTTCCAACCCATGTAACAGAGTCAGGCTAGATGATTCTCCTCAGGCAGTGGTGTTCGTGAGGATCCTACATTCAAGACAGGTCTGCAGACACACAGAATAAAGGGCATTCAAGCACAATGACTTTCAACTTCAGCTCCAATCTCAGGAACTTGTCCCCTTCAAGCATATGTCATTAGACATTACTCATCTCTTCAGGTTGCGACTTGAATTTTGAATCTCTAAAGGATGAAAGAATAGCATTATATACACGTGAAGTTAAGGACCTTTGAATTAGCTGCATGGAAATTTATGCAAAACAGACAAACTAGTAAACGAATGATTTTACTCCATTTCACTCTTACCATCCTAAGCTCTGCTCTCTTATCTCTCTGCTGAGCAGCTTGGCTTGCTTGTAAATAGCTTTTGTATTCCCTTCCCTACAGCTTTTGTACATACTGTTAGAAAAATTTTGAACTAGATGAAATTGAAACTGGTATCTATTTTTTTTTTTAACCATTTTGTTGCTGTATTTGCTTTCTTTTCCCTCTGTTATTACCATTGATGAAGGGCAACTAATGTACTTGCTTAGCACTATTCTAAGAGATGAAAAACCAGAATTTTTGAAATATTAAAGGACTCACATAGGTAGTAAGTTGAATCCAGAAGTCTAAGCCTCGTAGACACAAACCTCCCAACTAACGAGCATGCTTTTATCAGCTCCATTTTTCTTCAGTTTTGCCAACACAGAAAATGTGTTACTACAACGTGTTTTAAAAAACTCACCAAATAAATAAATCTTGGGAAATAATGTTTTATTCATCCTACAAGGGAATTAATTCCCCAAATTGGTGAATAAATCCCTCTCAGCTTGATGAGGAAAACAGTACAATTAAATTTTTATGGTGTTTGCTGAGCAAGTATCCACTTTCAGGAATTAAAAACACCCTTTCTTCCACCTTTAGTTCCATTTCAAGCCAGCAGAATGTTGGAGAGCAGTGAAGTCTGAGAACAGCAGTTAGTGTTGGGTGCACATTTTGATGCGCCAGATAAAGTAAATTTGCCAAAAGTCAGCTTCCTTCTCTGGCCACATTTCCCCCTCCTCAGTCAGAGAATGTTTTAAAGGAAACATTTCTGAATTGTTTGATAATTGAACAACAGCCTGGCCACATCCTCCTCCTGGCTCTAGTCTACCTACTCCCCAGAACAGGTTAGGAAAAAAAAGACATAACAACATGGAAACATGTGCCAGCAACTGCACTTCCAACTTTGTTATTAATCTCTCAGATCTAGGTAGAAGTGGAAGATATAGAAAAATAAGGTAGGCACTTAGAATGAAATTTTCTGTAAGCTGGATTTCGTTGTTTGCTTTTTTGCTGGCAATAATTCACAATAAAAAAAAATCCTATGTGAAGCTTTAAAAAAATATGCATCCAGAGCAAGGTACTTAAAATTAGCGAAAACTGATTTGATTGATTCTGTAGGGTTTTCTATGCTAGGTTTTTGTTTATGCTGAATCAGAGCTTTTATTGTTTTTTGAACCTTATATAATTTGTGCTGTCGTAATAAAGGATATCACAGTTGTGGATATGGATAACGAATTTATTTTAGTAATTAAATCAAGTTATAAGGAACCCAGTTGGTGTGTATTCTCTATATTAACTGACTTTAAGGCGTGGGGATGGTGGCTGAAATTTTGAAAGGATCTCAGTAACTGTTTCCTCAGAATGGTTCATTTTTTTCTACTAGAGCACAGGATGTCTTTGATGTCAATCTGTGGTAACAAAAGTCTGGTTTCATCACCTGTACCTATGATCACTTGCATTCAAATGTATTAGATCTAGGAAAAACATGTCTCACTTTCTCTACGGTAAAAAGTACATGAAAGCAGAAATGATCTTCAAGCATATTAAATTGATGTTCGCTTATGTTTCTAGGGTCAAAATTTTGCTTTAGATCATAGAATAATTGTGATTTTGATTTTATTCTTAGCCCCAGAAATACTGAGTTAGAAATGCAAAGAAAAACCATGATGTAGCAGGCCCATATACAGCAGGTTGAAGAGAGCATTTAGTGCTCAGCTGAGAAGAGAAACAAATCTGTAGTTGAAGGGTCTTTGAAGATTATAAAACACTGTACAATTATGTATTTATTATAGAAAACTTGAATTTAAAATAGAATTTCTCACTCTGAATACATAGCAATTTTCAAAACATTTTGGTAGTTTGCAACTTTTCTAGTTCTTTTTTCTTTGCAATTCTAAGTATTTGGACTGAGTAATTACTAATTGTTGAGTAAGTCGTGTCAGAAGTAAGGAATAGCTCTTAGGTGGGAAGCCAATTTCTTTGACTCTTCTACCAGCTCTTATCCTTTGAATGCTAGGAAGGTAGGCGACTGAGTCCTGCCTCAGGTGGGAGAGCACAGTGATTAGTATTGTCTGGAAAGAGTTGAGAGGCATGTGCCTTACAGTGTACAGATATTGTGATCCTTTTCCCTAGATTAATTAATAGAAAAGAAATCTCAGATCTAATGGAAGTGTCTGTCCAGCGTTAAAAATATGAGCGTTCCCTGTATTGCATCTCAACGGGTTATACTCTATTTATTGCTACAGGGTTAAACGCCGTTCCTAAGAAATTTGCCTCCACCGCTCAAGTGCTGATCTACAGGTATCGAGTTTCATAGGATGTAGCCACTGCTGGCCTATCATTCTTCGGCAGTGCATGAATACATCAGAAATAGAGTTCCAAGCACTTTTGAGAAGTATTATCTCAATATAAATTTCATTTGCAATTGGAAGTGAAATATGTCAAATATTAAGTCAGAAGTTTCCTAGGGAAAATAGAAGTCTTTGGGTCAACAGAATCCGAATCTGCAGATGCCCCCAACTTCAACCCTTTGCGGAAGGGCCCTGCACCTTCGTAGATAGGGCTCCTTAGCGGAGGTGGACCTGCAATCTATTTAGTCCTGCAGGAAGTGCGACTGATGATGTGGACCGCCCTCTGGTCTGCCTGGACTCTTTGAAGACCTTCTGCTCACCTTCCTCTGAAAAGGAAGAAGCTCTTGTTCTCACCTCTGTGTTATCTTCTCTGTTCTGTTTGTCTCCTGTCTTTTCAGCTTCCCTCTGCAGCCCCCTTCCCCAGATCCCTTTGCCCCCGTTCAGCCTTTTGTGAACTTCTTCCCTTTCATGTCTCTTAAACCCCCTCTCCATGGCATGGTCCCCTCCAGCCCCCATTTCTGCAAAATGATTTGGTGCAAAGATAAAGATTAAATTTAAAAATTTAAAGTAATGGAACTCAATTAAGAAATTTAAAAAAAGACTTTAATTTTGTCAGGATTACTTCTTTATGGGGGGAGGGGAGCTTTCAGTCAACTGTTTGTTCCAAACTGCTAATTACTTTTTAAATTGTTCACAGAATGCAAATAAAGTGACAGTCCCTTTCCTACCAGATGTGCTGGATAGGCATGAGGGCACAGTCATTTTCCTGATATTTTCTTCAAGAACCTATTCAGAGTCTTAGAATTACTTCCTACTTCCATCTTAATTGGACTGCAAAACAGTGCCTGAGGCAGGTTTGTGTCCTGAAGTGCTCTTAGAGGCCTGGAGCCTGGGAGGTTAGGAATATTACAAAGAAGCTTAAACTGTGGCTCTGATCTCCTGTGGAAAGGCAAAAACTGCATTTACATTCTGTTTCAGGGGGCTTTGAGATTTACACATTTGAATAAGAATCAGGATGGATGTGCTGATGTCCCAGTGGGACAGTACTGCCCTGCCAGACATTTCTATGTAACTGCCTGAATGCCAGGGGTTTGGCAGAAGCCTGTAGACACTGAGCCAAGTGGGGTCTGGAGAAAGCTTCTTTTTTTCCTTTTTTTTTTTTTTTTTTTTTTTTTTGTCTCCTCCCATCTCTCTACAGGGTAGGCATTGCTTAGAACACATGAAAACTTAAAATATCATATAGAAATTTTGAAATAGCAGAAAATCATGGAGCCTTACCTTCTATCTTGTGTTGGAGTAAACTGGAGATTATGCTGTCTGATGGGGTAAGAACTGCACTGTTATTCTGATGTCTAGAGTTTCTTCTTAGATGTGTAACTTTCCTTGTTCCTTGTCTGGGACACATATTCCTTATGTGTAAAATGAGAAGAATTCAGAAAATAATTTCTGCAGTCTTCGCTAGTCCTAAAATGATAGGAGTCTATGAGAGCTAACAAAATGGGATACTTGTGATGCTGCCTCCTTGGAGGACACCAGGATTGCATCCCTGCATAGTTTTTCTCCTTCTGCCCGTTTATTTTCTCTTCCTGTTATCTTTCAATAATTGACTTACTATTTTGTTGGCAAACTTTGGACATCTACTCACCCCTTAATTGCTATCTTTTTCAGAGACTGTGGTACAGGAAGGATCACTCTGGCTTTGCATCTGTTCAGAATCTCTTCTGCCTAATGTCGCTGTAACGCTGGTTTAACAGTTGTCTATTGCTTCTGGAAACTTTCTCATTGTTTGCCTTCCCTGTTAGCAAAATCTCCTGTTTTTCTTCCCATGTATAACTTTGCCTCCTAGGGCTCTACTTGTAGTTGTTATCCATATGGCACCTTTTTTTTTTTTTTTTTTAGGGCCACACCCAGGGTATATGGAGGTTCCTGCGTTAGGGGTCAAATCAGAGCTGCAGTTGCTGGCCTACACCACAGCCACAGCCTTGTCCTTAACTGCACCACGGCTCACTGCAACACCAGATCCTTAACCCACTGAGTGAGGCCAAGGATCAAACCCGCATCCTCAAGGATCCTAGTGGGGTTTTTATCGCTGAGACACAACAGGAACTCCCCATATGGTAGTTAATTAATGTCTCACCTACAAGGTATTTCTATATTTGCTGGGCCTGGCTTATAAGGTCCTGCGTTTCAGAGTGCTTCTTAAATTGCTTCATGTTCCCTCAGAATTTAGCTGTTATAATTAAAAGCAATATAATTAAAGACTGGGTCACTTTGCTGTACAGCAGAAATTGACAGAACACTGTAAATCAACTGTAATAAAAATTTTAAAAAGCAATATAATTACTTATGTCTTTTGTTTTCGGGCCACACCTGCAGCATGTGGAAGTTCCCAGGCCAAAGCCACTGCAGTGACAATGCTGGATCCTTAACCTGCTGAGCCACAAGGGAGCTCCTCCATTTCTTGTTTTGCTTATGTATACCCATGTTTTTCCTTTACAAAAGAAAACTAATATAAACCAACTTGCCGGAGGCATGTCTTTTTTATGTTTTAAATAAAATTAAATCATCAAATCTATTTTTTCTCTTCTTTTACTCATGGATTTTTTAATTTGTTTGTTTTCTGCATATTTTTATTTCTTAGATTTTTCTTTTCCTATGAATTAAATATTTAGTTGGTTGATTTTCATGCTTGCTTTCTTTGTGAAATAGTGGAGGCTTAAGGTTCACTACATACTTTTGAGTTTGGTTTGTTTATTGTCATTAACTTCATGGGTCTGTGAATTTCCAAGTGTAACTAAAGTAGCAGTATCTAAGATGTCATTTATCCCTCAGAATTTGGGCATAAACATAAACATTTTCAAATAACCAAAGCTTAAACTTACTTTTATGATTTTGAATTTTAAAAAATCCTTCAAAATAATAAACCTTATCTGTTTTTAACAATTTTTACTAATGTGTAGTTATCTACATGTCTTGATTTATCAACTTTAGTAAGTATCAATCCTCTACTTTGAAAAATGAGGACTGTCACTCATTATTTTATATCTCCTTATTCTTCCAACACCTTCCTAAACTCTCCTACTCTCTCAGTCTGTCATATACTTATCTTTAGTCTGGTTTTTGGTTGCCTTTATATCAATACAAGATATACTTAAACATCTGTGTTTACCAATTCACCCCGGGGCAGTACCTGTTGATTTTGCACTGTCCAAGATGAAAGGAGAAGCACATCTGCGTTTCTTATTGCTTTTCCTTTTTTGACCTCCCTACCTCCATCCCCCATATATACATGACTTTCAGTTACCCGTGTTATAGCATCTACACTTTATCCTTAATTATAGTTAAGTCTTTTGTGCTCTGTCTACAGGTTTGTTCCACATACTTTACCAATAAGGACCTCAAACTGCGGAGAACACAGATATTATTTACTACAGAACCAGGAAGGATTTTGAAGCCATAGGAGGCAATGTAATCTCATTTCATGAAATTTGGCTTCTTGCATGAGAACTATAATTTTACAATTTCGAAGTATGGAAGTTAACATTGAATTATAATAAATTTAATTTTATAATTTTTGTCTGTCTTCTCACTAGGATGATTCAACTTTCTCACTATCTTTTTGTTACAGGGGATGTATTCTCTTCTTCGTGACACTCAGTCTTCTCAGAGCTTATGACATTCAGGTCTACTTTGAACTGGGTGCCTCTCTATCTGCTATACACCTGTCCTAGAATTTCACTGTATTCTCTTGGAAAGATGGCTCTGGTTTGCTGTTTTTGTGTCTCAATTCCTGTTTTCCTCTTTCTTTGGTTTCTTTTTTATTTTTGCTAGGAAACATCTTGTAATAGTTGTTTGAAGAAGTGTATGTGAATAGTGAGTTTTGAATCTGTAAAATTTGAAACTGTTTTTATTTTGTATTTGAGTGGTAGTGTAGTTTGGTTCAAATTTATTTATTTATATTGGCTCAAAGTTATTTTTCCCTCAAAACTTTGAAGGCATTTTCTCACATTTTTTCTAGAATCAACATTGTTCACAAGAAGCCTCATGCTATCCCAAGTCTCCTCACTTTGAAAGTCATCCCCTTTATCCTTTTTGAAACTTGTTAAATTTTTCTTTGTTTCTAGGGTTCTGAAATTTCTAGCGGCTATTCATGAGAAATAATTTTTAAAGATTTTTTTTATTAGTAAACTTTCATTTTTAGAAGAGTTTTAGATTTTAGTTATGAAACACTGAGCAGATTGTACAGAGTTCCCATATATCCCACTCTACCACTATATTTCCCCATTTAATAACATATTAGTATATTTCCTACATTTTATGATTCAATGTTGATACATTATTATTAACAAAAGTCAATAGTTTATTCCTCTCTCCCTTTTTCTTATCAGATGATTTTTTTTTTTTTCTGTCTTAGGATCCCATCTGTGTTACCAGATTACATTTGTCCTGTCTTAGGCTCCTCTTGGCTGTGACAGTTTCTCAAACTTTCTCTGTTTTTGATGACCTTGGCTATGTTTAGGATTACTGGTCAGGTATATTGTAGGATGCCCTGGGGCTGGAATTGTTCTGAAGTTTTCCACATGATTAGGCTGGAGTTGTAGGTCTTCAGGAGGAAGATCACAGAAGTGAAGTGTCATTTCATTACATATCCTACCAGGAGTGCACAGTGTCAGCATGATTTATGACTGTGGATGTAGACCTTGATCACCTGGTTGAAAGAGTATTTTTCTGGTTTCTCCCCTTTCAAGTTACTCTTTTTTTCCCCCCTTTCCATCTCCTGCTCTTTACAAGGGGCAAGAAGTTACACTGCCCTTCCTTTAGGGTAAAATATCTATATAAATTAATTTAGATTTTTTATGCAAGGGCTGTTTATCTCTTCTCCCTAGTTTATTCATTTATTTATTGTTTATTTCTATCGGTATGGACTCATGATATTTATTTCATACTCTGGGTTATAATTCAATACTATTTTATTTATTTATTTACCCAAATTGTCCCAGCTTTGGCCACTGCGAGCTCTTTCTGTATCTGTTTGACATACCCCTAGCATTGTGCTTTGATTTTTTTCCCCCTAGCATTTCCTTAAATACTTTGTCACTATAAGAGCTCATGTTGTATATTTCCTGCTCCAGTCCTAGGATTACCATTAATGCAGGGAGTCCCAGTTCTTTATACTGAAAAATAGTTTTAGAAACCAAGATCTGGGCTTTAGATGTTCTTGTTGCTACTGGGACGGCATTGCTTCTAGGCCCTCTCTGGGGACAGAGCCTAGATATATATGTGTATATATGCTAACTCATGCTCATGCACACACACATTTCTATATGTAACAGTTAAATACGAGCTCTTATTGATGTCGCCAACTTGAATACAATACTGCATGGGTATTATTGCTTCCTTCCTTGCTTATCTGTGAGTTTCCACTCCAATAGTGAGAAACCTGGCTTCCTGGCCACTGCCATCCATTTACCTGTTTCATTCCATTCTATATGTATATCAGCATCAGAATTATTAACCTGTGCATCATGGAAACAGTTTTACTAGCTACAGTACAAGCTTATATGCAGTTCCTTTTGCCTTTGGTTTTAAAGATTCCATTCATTTCCAAGGTTAGTTTTGTCAGTACTTTTTCTCTCAGCATACTGTTGAGGTTGCTCGAAGCTCTTGTAACACAGTTAGGTTCTTTTGTCAAATTCTGCATCTCATCCTGAATTATTCCTACTGAAAGAGGGATGTTGAAGTTTCCAAATATAATAGTGGACCTGTTTGTTTCTTTCTGCAGGTCCCAATTTATATTTTCTTTTTATTTAAAGCATTTGTTCCAAGTGCACAATAAAAGTGAATTTCATTGAATCCCAAGTGACCAATACATAGTACACAATTTATCTTTTGTAGCTCTGTAAATTGAGGAATTTTAATTTCATAATTGGTGGGGATGCTTCATTTATAGATCTGCAAATCTGTTAGGAAGAATATTGTTCCTTCAGGATAGAATGGGAAACTGAGGCATGTAGAAGTAAGAGTTATTTAAGAGTTTATTCATGTATAGACTCTGATTACTATATTTGCATCATGTTATGGTAAATAACAATAGACACCTCTATTTCTGAACAAATTGATCTGAATTTACCCTAAGTTACTCTTCCTTTTTTGATTTCTTGATGCCTGCCTGTCTTCCTTCCTTCCTACTGTATCCACAGCATATGGAAGTTCCTGGGCCAGGGATTGAATCTGAGCTGCAGCTGTGACTTATGCCACTGCTGTGGCAATGCAGGATCCTTTAACACACTGCGTCTGGCTGGGAATCGAATTTGCACCTCCACAGTGACCGGAACTGCTGCAGTTGTATTCTTAACCCATTGCGCCATGGCAAGGTCTCCTTGGTTTTCTAAAATTAATATTCTGTCATTGAGCACAAGAAAATTTTAAGTATTTTGGCATGGTGGGGAAATAAAAGCTTTTGTTTTAATTCAGAATCGTTTTTCTTAGTTTTAAAGAGAACTTGTGAAGTCAAAGCATAATAGACTTGAAGTGGAACTAAATAAATACTATTGATTTATTTTTATAGTACCTAGCGTCTGCCATGAATAATGTCAACGTTTTTGAATAATAGAGGATTTAGTGCTTATGTCATGTTGGCAGTGGATAAAAGTGCTAATGCTTAATAATTGCCTTTTTGTAAATTTGGCCTTGATAATAAGACATATTTTTAAGAAATACATGGCTGGTCATATAATTTTATGTAAAAGTAGTTCAATAAGAAACAAAAAAACAACTTTAGTGAGTCTGAGTTAAAGAACATGACCCAGTAAAAGCTCCGATGAGCATGAACGATAATGGTGAATGGCATAGACTTCCTTCCCTCCCCCACCATCCCTGCTGAGAATCCTTAAAGCATGTATAATAAGCTCATACTCTTTAAAAATTAGGTCTATCCAAGCATACTTACCCTTTGCATAGAAAGAGGTAGTTCAAGGTTATGCTAAATAAAATATTACATGTGCCACCTACGCAAAAAATTGCCTAAGGCAATACATTTACTTGTCCATCTGCCTCATGTCCAGATTTAGCACAAACGTGTCTTCTGAACTGGATTAAATTTTCAGAAAAATCCCCCAAAGACCCTCAAAAGATGGACTATAGCATCCAAGGAATTTTTAATTAGAAATGTTGCCCAAAAAAAACAAAGACATGTACCTCTTACCCATCATTATTGACAAGAACAAGGTAATAAAAAGACATGTATTTTCCATACACAATGGTTAAGAGTATAAGAAGTAGGGATTGGGGATAGAGAGAAGAGGAATAGCACCAAACATTTTGAGTGTCTGCTCTATTCCAGGTTCTTAAAAAAATTGTAGCTTATAATAGTTAAGCCATCATTATGTTAAATGATTTATATGGATTATTTCATTTCATTCCCCACAACATAGCTACAAAGGAAGCGCTATTATTTGTCTTTTTTTTGTCTTTTTAGGGCCGCACCCTCCGCATATGGAGGTTCCCAGGCTAGGGGTCTAATCTGAGCTGTAGCTTCCCCCCCAGACCACAGCCACTGCAATGTGGGATCCAAGCCATGTCTGCAATCTACACCACAGCTCAAGGCAACACCGGATCCTTAACGCACTGAGCCAGGCCGGGGATCGAACTCACAACCTCATGGTTTCTAGTCAGATTTGCTTCTGCTGTGCCAGGAGGGGAACTCCTGGAAGTGCTATTATTATCTCCAGTCTGTGTATGGGAAAAATGATACCTTGCAAGGTTAAGTAACTTTATTGGATTTCAAATGCAGACATCTGACTCCACTTCTCTTAACCACTGCATCAGTTTACATGTGATAGCTTGTTGATTTCTTAAAATACAGCTTTGGAGTAGATGTTCTTATTTTCTGTTTTTAAGATTAGAAAACAGAAACTCAGAGAGTTTAGATAACTTGCCAAGGACCATATGGCCAGTATGTATGTCATCAGATTTTTAAGCCTAGATTTGTAGATTTAGGGAAAAATTATTTAATATGAAAATAAAATATATGCATTTAGAAGGGAAATTTAAGTCATATTTTAGAGAGGAGAAATCTAAATAAACAGGAAAGGTTTTTTTTTAGTATATATATATATTATATATATATACACACATATTATATATATATTTGAAGACTGTCCTAAGTAGAAAATGATGTGGGAGATGTTTTTAGATCTCTTTCTTGCTTGTGTAAGAGTTTTCTTTCAAGGATAAAGCAGTTCCAATTGGACCACTCAACTTCCTGGACACCATTACGACAATGATTACTAGTACATGGACTTATTGTTTCTTAAAAAGATTCTCATATTCATGCATAGTTACTTCTTTTCCATGCATTTGGATGGATGACTTGATTCAGGCACTGCTCACAGTTGAGCATATTGGTTTTTGCATCTAGTTCCTACTTTTTTTAACAGTCAGAAAGTAGTAAGATGCCAAGTGTTGAATTCAGACTTGAGGGAAGGTAAGGTACCTCAATTTGAACTTGACCTGAAGCCACATGCTCCACCTAAGTTTTTATTAGAGCTGTATATTAAAGAGTTATCAGACATTGGATTAGATATTATTAAAACATTTTCCTTGTTTGACTGCAGTTGTTGCATTTAATTTCCATCAGAAACTTCCTGATAAAGTGAGGGTGAGGTTGGTTAGGGATATAGATAGTGCAGGATATTACTATTCCTGTGTCCTGTGCTGAAATACCAATGAATAGCAACCCCCCCCCAATATTAACTCTTTAACTCTAATAAAATGAGTTATTGTGACATCCATGTTGGAAAAGGAGGGTCCAATGATGAAACAGGTCTTTTAATAGTATAATAATATTGGAAATACTTAAAGTATTAATTTTAATTAATTTTTGATTAATTTTTCAGCAGCTTCTAGTGAATTTCTATTTAATTAATTCATTGACTTATGTATATAATCGACATATACCATTATGTTAGTTTCAGTTGTGCAACATAATGATTCAACATTTGTATATATTATGAAATGATCACCATGATGTCTAGTTAGCCTCTGTCACCATAACATATTTTTGGTTCTTGTAAAGAAAACTTTTAGGATTTATTCCCTTAGCAACTTTCATGTATGCGGTGCATTGTCATTTACTGTAGACACCATGTTGTGTGTGTTGTGCCTTTTATCCTCATGATTATTTTATAACTGGGAGTTTGTACCTTTGACCCCCTTCACCCATTTTGCCTGCTTCCTCTCCACTGCCACCCTGGCAACCACTAATCTGGTTTTTCTTTTTATGAGCTTATTTTGTTTTTTTAGATTCCACATTTATGGAAGATCATATGGTATTTGTTTTCCTCTATCTGATTTATTTCACTAAGCATAAAGCCCTTAAGTTCTATCCATGTTGTTGCAAGTGGCAAGGTTTCATTATTTTTTCTGGTTGAATAATATTTCATTGTAGTGAACTCCTATTTTAATACCTAGAGAAAGAACAGCAAGTTATATTTTGACATAAATATTGACCAGTTACATTGGGTTACACTGAGTGTTTCTTTGTGTTTCAAGAAATCCCAACAAATATAAACATTTAAAGACATTTTTAAACAATAACAGAATATACTCTTCCTATTTGTGTTGTTTCTGAGGACCGAAGAAGGGTTACTATGTGAAAATTCAGGAGGTATATTTATAGGCTCAACAGAAGAAGCATCCAACAATGGATGGGGCTGCATGGAAAGGCAGTTTTTTAGGTTGGGTTCTGAGGAAGCAGTCTCTGAGACACAGTTTAGCGTGCAGGGGAGTTATTGAAAAGTGCCTTTGGAAAGCAGGGAAGTTAAGTGGAATTTCACATTAGAAACTGAGCTGCAATGGAAGCCCAGTGGCCCTTCAGAATTGTTTTCAGTTGGGCCAAGACAGCAAGGTCTTCTTACTCCTACATCCACTGTTGACTGTAGACATCCTGAAATGGGCATGGTGCTGGGAAAGTCAACTCTATGCAGCTGAGGCAACCCTGGAGAGGGTGGTTTACTATTAACACGTGGCACCACCTGGGGAACAATTCCTCCACTGGAGGGCATCTGGTGACACATCAACATGTCCACTGTAGAGAGTGAGTTCTTCATGACTGGTCATGTTCAAGTAGAGCCTTGATAATCATTCACTCGAAAAGCTGAAGAAGAAATCCTCATATTGGGAATAGTCACTGGTGTCCACTGAGACTCCTTCCAACTCTATTTTTCCTTAAGTTCACCAAAAATTGAAATGACTTGACATGATGGTATTTAATATAGACGCATTAACTTCTGAATGGAGATGAAACTCATTGAGACTGGTAGAAATTTGACACTCAAAACAGGAAAAGAAAAAAAGATTCTGTCAAACTTATCTCTTACTTTAATATCTCTTTAACACCAGGTAATAAGTAGGATAAAATCAAAGACCATACTTTAATGAAATTGCTAAACATTAAAAGGCCACTGAGAAAATAAAGAAAGGGTGACATTTTGGCAGAATCTCTCACAATATACCATATTTAATTTTTTTCACCATGCAGTGTGACGTGTCTTGCATGCTCTAGTCAAAATAAATAAATAAATAAAAAGTTAGCATGCAAGTTTATCTTTTTAAGTCCATCAGTTAATATTAATCCTTGCAATGAAAATGAGGTTTGCAAAGTGAGAGACGGATATTGGTGCAGTTACTAAAATTCCTAGCTCTTTGTACTTTGTGAGAAGATAGATGGCAGGTAAAGATTGCCAGTGTATATAAAGGTGAAATAAAGTGCTACATTACATACTTATTTATTCTAAACCTCCTAACACAGGGAGAGAAATGCATGTATTTAAGTGACTATAGTAAAAATGCTTAATAGGAGTATTAGCCAAAAACCTTAAAAGAATTTTTTTTAATTGGATGATAAATTTCTTAGGAATTGTGTTGGGACACTATCAAGTACTTTGCTTGAAGTTTTGCAGTTTGATATAGGAACCTGAGAGCTCCTCACTGAGGATATATTTACTTTTATCTAAGTCTATTACACACGAATAACCTCCATCATTCTCAATCAGGCCCTCAGGAGACTCTTCAAATCTCTCTCTTTCTTACCACAGGCAAGGTCGTCTGTAAGATTCTAGGTAAAGAAGCAGGCTTTTAAAGTGTACTCCAGGATATTAGCTGATTTGAAGTGATTCAGCTTTAGAGAGGACAGTATTTTCTAGAAACTTCATACCGACTGTTATCAGGCCTTCATTTTAGGGACCACTCCTCCCAGGAAGAGATGGTCCCAGCATGTGGAGGATTCCAAGGTTACAAAACTGCCTCACAGAATTCAGTACCCTCGGTTTGTCCTAAATCCGTTTGTCAGTCAAAGACAACAAAGTCATGTTGGAGTGGTTTGTATCCAAAATAGAAGAAACGAGGGCTGTTTCTTCATTTCTACTCCTTCTCCCTTTCAACTTGTAGCCCCAGAGATGTATAAGAGCTTCCTCACCCAACATGTTTGTGTGCAGCCGTGGCCATCCCCCTTTTTTATTTTCCTATTTCACTAGGCTCTGAAATAGTTCTGTTCACTTATTTTCAAAAATAGAGCATAATTGCAATATAATTGAAAAAGAATTTTGAAAACATAAGAAATCTTAATTCTTCTAATCAGAGTTCTCCATGCAACATTTTCACTCTTTTTTTTTTCTCAAAACACAAATGAGTTCACATGATAAATACTCTGAAAGACTGCTTTATTTTTTCACTTGTTAAGTATTTTTTAGCATTTTCCAAGGCATTAAACTTTATTGACTGGATAATTATTTTCCATCATTAAAAGTAGTATGATTTGTTTAACGAATCACCTGTATTTGGATGTCAAGTTTGCTTAATGTTTTTCCAGTATTATATATAATACATATATATGCCTATATAAAAAATAACTTTGTGCACCTCCCTGATTATTTCTCCGGATGAAAGGAAATGCAAAAATACTTAATAAAAATTCAAGTTTTATTGAAGTTTAGATGTTTCTATTCAGTTGCGTTTTATATTAAATATCCATTTCTGATTTCTTGCTTCTGTACAATGACTTCTAACTCTTTCTAAGTATTAGATAAGGAATTCCTGTTATGGCTCAGTGGCAACAATCCCGACTAGTATCCATGAGGACACGGGTTTGATCCCTGACCTCCCTCGGTGGGTTAAAGATCCAGCATTGATGTGAGCTGTGGTCTAGGTCACAGCTGTGGTCTAGGTCACAGCTGTGGTCTAGGACATGGTGCAGATCTGGTGTTGCTGTAGCTGTGGTGTAGGCCAGCGGCTACAGCTCTGATTCAACCTGTAGCCTGGGAACTTCATGTGCTGTGGTGCAGCCCCCTGCCAAAAAAAAGACAAAAAATTAGATAATTTAATGATTAAAATATGACATCCTGTTTGATAATTTGTAGTTCTTTAATGCTGGGAGTGGGGGGATTGAGCACATTTAAAATTTTTTTTAAAGTTTTATTTATTTATTTATTATTTTTGTCTATTTAGGGCCACACCCACACCATATGGAAGTTCCCAGGCCAGGGGCTGAATCAGAGCTATAGCTGCCGGCCTATACCACAGCCACAGAAACACAGGATCCAAACCAGGTCTGTGGCATACACCACAGCTCGTGGCAATGCTAGATCCTTAACCCACGGAGTGAGGCCAGGGATCGAACCTGAGTCCTCAGGGATCCTACTCGGATTCATTAACCACTGAGCCACTAATTGGAACTCCCTTTTTAAAATTTATTTTTAAAAACATTTTTATGATTGTAGACAATTTTTTTGAGATAGATCATCTCTTTAATCCATTTCAATTAATTTCTAAAATCTCTTATATAATGTTTATTATTTCAACACTGGATTCTAATATATTTTGATGGATGTAGGGTCTATTTCGTACCCTCATCTTGTCTTTACCTTAACCTAAGCCAATACTTCTTCTCTTTTTAGGAATAAGCTTCTTGTCTATTTCTTTATAGCACTTTGTGGCCATATACAGTAATACAGAATTTAGCCAAGATGCTGGGAGTGGGAGCCTGAAGTCACAGGAGGACCAGAGACTTCAAAATGCATACACTTATACCTTGATGAACTTATGAACTACGCTTGCATATTTTCTTTTGCAGAAGAATAATTATAAGTTAAATAGAATGATAAGGACCAGTTTAGGCCAAAAGTACTAAGAAAATACCTTGGTTTTTTTTTACCTATATTGCTACCTATATAAAAGTTAAATGAATTAAGATTTTCAAAGGAAAAACCAGTTTAAAGGATTTGAGGATAGTACTTTTAAAATTATTAGATAAAATCTAAATAAGCTTTAATATTTAAAGTGAATAAAAATCAGAGCACATCTAATAAACACAAGAGTAGGAATTGGGAACCTTGACTGTTTGACCCGATTCTTGGTCCCATCACTACCCTAATGTAGCTTCTATTCCCTCTAAGAAATTATAGGTTTCTAAAAAAGATAGCAAGAAAGCCATTATGTTGAGAAACTGGTAAAACCAGTGAGGGAAATGCTTTGTGAAATAAGGCTTGGATGCAGTGAGGTAGAGTATTTCCTCCCACAAGACAGGAACAGGGCCTATCAGTTTTCTATTTACAAAATATAATTAGTTGAAATAGAACTATGACTTGACTCCTTCCCAGAGGATGATTTGTCAGAGAATAGTATTTCCTCTTTTTAGGAACCTTTTAACATTTATGTGTCATTTATTGAAATTTCCATTCATTCATGCACACACACAGTCATTCAGACTTAATGAACATTTGATTAGGTGTTGACCCTTGCTTTTAAGATACTTCCTAGCTGATGTCATTACTCCTGACTTCCCTTGAATATCTGGTGTGTTAGGATAATCAACAGAGCAGGTCACAGGTCTTGATTTTTACCTGTGAAAGTTTCTTTTTGTTTAGGATGATGCCATTTTTCAGTTAGTCCTTCACTAATCAATTCAACTAATATTTTATTAATGACAGAACTATAAGTCACTGATAGTCACTATGCTTGTATGTTGTAATTACAGTGATGAACGATGCAGAGTCCACATCCTTACAAAATTTAGGCAAGAAAATAAATGACTACAGTGTTAGAATAGAGGTTTTTATGGAATATTTGGAAATATAGTAGAGTGACTACTAACACAACTTAGGGAGAAGTAAGGTTGTGAGGAAACTCTTTTAAGAGGAGGTGACATTTGAAATTAGTATTATAGGATGAGTAAGATCTGGCCAAGCATTTTGAGGGAAAAAGACATTCAAGATGAGGCCCATCATGATGGGCGTGATCATGTGGGAGAACATGGACTTTGCTAGAATTGCAAGTAGGTCATGTAGTGGACATCGTGGTTGGCTCCCCAACATCTGTGTCATATCAGCTCATATCTGGTCCAGGGATGGACATGTTTACAGCAGTCTGGGCCAATGAGACCCACAGGGAGAATTTCTGGGAAGTTCTGAGAAAGAAGTTTCTTACTCTTAAAAGAAACTGTAAGAAGCCTCAATTTGTCTCCCCTGCATGAGAAGAAAGAAGTAGTTAGCCTTCATTGCTGTTGAAGTCATTATGGGACTTTCTAGGAGCCAGTATAGAACACTTAGTAGAGCTCAGAGACAGAGGGACCACAAGTTCTTTATCTTATTATTTTTTAATTTATTTTTTATTTTATTTTTTTTGTCTTTTTGCCATTTCTTGGGCCGCTCCTGCGGCATATAGAGGTTCCCAGGCCAAGGGTCGAATTGGAGATGTAGCCGCCAGCCTACACCAGAGCCACAGCAATGCGGGATCGAAGCTGCATCTGCAACCTACACCACAGCTCACGGCAATGCCGGATCCTTAACCCACTGAGCAAGGCCAGGGATCGAACCCGCAACCTCATGGTTCCTAGTTGGATTCGTTACCCACTGAGCCACGACGGGAACTCCTCTTAATCTTATTATTGAAGTACTTTATCAACCAATTCTTCAGCCCATTTTATAGAAGGGGCTTTTTTTTTAGTGAGACAACATGTTTCTTTGTTTAAATTTAAATCTGGGAGTTCCTGTCGTGGCTCAGCAGTTAACAAACCTAACTAGTATTCATGAGGATGCGGGTTCCATTCCTGGCCTCACTCAGTGGTTAAGGATCCAGCGTTGCTGATCTTTTGCTGAGCTGTGGTGTAGGTCACAGACACAGCTCAGATCCTGCATTGCTGTGGCTGTGATGTAGGCCAGCTCCAATTTGACCCCCTAGTCTGAGAATCTCTATATGCCACAAGTGCAGCCCTAAAAAGACACACACACACACACACACACACACACAATCTGAAAACACCTTTTCTTTGGTTGTGGTGAAGTGTCAAGGTTGTGTAATGAGAAAATAGGAATCTGGAGAAGGAGTTAGAGTTTGTATTGTGAAGACATTGAACACCATTTTGAGGAATTTGAACTTGACGTTGAGAGCAGTGGGGAGCTACTTAATGGGAAATTGTAAGTAAGGAAGAACAACCTTTGGTCTAGATCCTGAGGAAAGAGTATGGGAGAAGTATTTTGCTAGTGCTCACAAATTTCAAGGCTAGAAGTAATTTTTTCCAGTGTAACCCAGTAGAAGCCTTGGATTGATTACTTGCAGGACTTAGTTCAGTTTTAGCAAGAGGAATACTTTCCCTTAGCTTCCTTCGTGGGAAGGGGGAAGATAGACATTTCCTTCTTTTAACGATGCCTGGTTACTTTAAACCTCAGTGATAACAAAACAAAGAGGGAGGCTCATTTAATTATAATTGTCCCTATAACTTAGGGAACTCCAACTCTGCGAGCAAGCCCTGACCCTGTCTGCAATCTCTCTTTATTGATCTAGCAAACATCCACTCTGCATTGATGGCTATGTGTTGTTCTTGTGTTGTGTATTTTTCTTGTTTTTATGACTAGGTTGTTAACTTTAAGACCAAGTGTTTCCAAAGTTGGATTTTAGGACTACCTGGGTCGAAACCGCTTGAGGTGCTTGGATGTTTGATAAGCCTCTTATGTAATCCTTTTGTAATATCTAAAGTACCAGAAACACTGAGTATGCGCTTGAAGATCCATGAGGGAATAAAATCAGTAAAGTAAGAGGAGTTTTTGATACTTCTGCCAGAAGCCCATGTAGACCTCAAAGAAGAACGAGAAGAGTCAGTCTTAGAGTCTTATTTTCCCTGTGTGCGTATGTGTGCCTATTTTCATGTATATTATTCTAGAAACACCCATGGGTTACATTTTTCAATGAACAAACTATTTGAAGTTAATAGTAAAATTTGAATTTGACTTTTATTTAAAATTTTTTCACCTCATTGAGCTTATTTTATAATAGAATTACAAGGAGTAGGTGAAATTCTAATGGGTGGCTCAATATTGTATTAATTTTAGTTATTCTCAGTAAGAGAGAGAGGAAAAAAAATACCTGGTGAACTGGGTCTTTAGGCCTGAGATCATAACTTGTTTTGATTCATTGCTTTAAGTTGGAAAAGTCCCACAAAATCTGCTCAATTTCCTATTTCACAGAATAAATATAACATCTATTGTCACCTGAGAAAGTGTACCAAATGAAATTTATTTTGCAGTAATGTATTTTGAGATCCTGAGGAGAAAGGTTTACATCAATGGAGATATTATTTGAGTTTGATCTTAAAAAACTGGTGATTTTTAGAAATTATTCAGTTCAGTTTTAAAAATTATATATACTATCTATATGTATAGCATATTTTATTCTATAAAAGTTGTGATAATTACAGAGATTTTCAATTATTAATTAAATTTTTTGTTTTTAAAACCTACATTTTACTTTGCCTTTAAGATCTCTGCATTGCCATTTATCTATATCTCTTTTTCTTCAAAATATAAATTTTTAAAATTATTCATTTTCATAATTTATTGGGTCTTCTGATGAATTTTACTAAATAGGTTTGACATAGTAACATTGTGTAAATTTAAGGTGTATAACACAGTAAATTGATACATTTATATATTATGATTGCCATCGTAGCAATATTTACCATCTGTCATATTACATAATTATCTTTTCTTTTTAGTGGTTAGAATAAGTTATGGTCTATTAGCAAGTTTAATGATTTTGGTCCAATATTGTTGTCTAAATTCATCATACCCTGCATTAGATTTCTATGGCTTATTTACTACTCAATTTAAGTTTGCACCCTTAAACAACATCTAACTCATCCCTCCATCCCCAGTCCCTAGAAGGTTTTTATAGATTTTTACAGGTTTGGCTTTTTCATATTCTACATATAAGTGGTTGATGCTAGCCTCTCTCTGTCTGACTTCCCTTACTCAACATCATGTGCTGAGGGTCCATCCACGTTGTTGCAAATATAAGATGTCTTTCTTTCTCATGACTGAATGACTCTTATACTCTATCTATATCTATATCTATCTATCTATCTATCTATCTACCTACCTACCTACCTACCTACCTATCTATTATCTAATCTCTCTCTCTTTCTCTCTCTCTCTCTCAACTATCTATCTCACATCTTCTTTATCCATTCATTCACTGATGAGCCTTTAGGTTGTTTGTATATATTGGCTATTGTGAATAATGCTGCAATACACAAGAAAGTGTATTGCACTTTCTTTGAAATCCTGTTTCCTAAATGTATTTTTTTTTCAGCAAAGTTTACCAACTTCTTAAAAATCAAAGAGTTTTAAATGAAAGCATATTCTTTTATATTATATTAAAAAGGGATAAGTAGGATATTGTGAGTACTTAATTGCGAAGGAAAACTTCCCAAACTTCCCTCCCCTCTTTTTGCCTTCTATAGTATCTGCTTTTCTCTGAACTCTTGCTTTCTGTAACTGAATTTTCTGTACTGAATTTACAGCCAAACTCTCAGTCCAGATACTGTCTATGTCAGATACTGTCTCTCTCTTTATTATTTATTCTCTCTTTATTATTAATCTCTCTTCTTTGCTCTAGTCAAGTCTAGGCATATTTTCATCCCCTCTTCCATTTTCAGCTTTCGTTTCCATCCAAGAGCATTTCTACTTCTTTGCATTAAAGCGCCTGAGAGATCTCCTGCAAAGGAATAATTACAGATCTCATGTAACCTGTGGAATTTTTCTAGCAGTTATTTCTACAGATTGGTTGTTTAGAATCACTCGTTAATTGGAAAAAGCATGATCCAAGCTATTGTGCAAAGAGGCAAACATTCTTGAGGTTTTGGTAATAAATCTTCAATTTTCTTTCTTTGTTGTATTTTCTCTATTATGTTTCTATCAAATTCAATTCAGTTCAACAAATACTTAAGTACCTGCCATCTGCTCAGCTACATGTTAACTTGAGTGTCTCTGTGTTAAATGGAATATTGTGCCTGTCCATGAGAATCTTCAGTAGACAGCCCAGAGGAAGCACTGACAATACTATCTGTTATCCACTATTCTATTATTTCTACAGTTTTCAAAGATGAAATCCAAATAATATCTCCAACAAATTAAGCTTTTCTTCCTAGGATATCAAAGAATATGATAGCACAATAAAATCCATTTGATTGCTATCCACTATTATAGTGTTTTTTCGAAGAGTTGGTGAATTTATTTCAATACCAAAAGCAATAACCCTCAAGTTATGTATATTATGTCTTTTATCTGATAATTTACATAATTTCCATAAATAAAAGCATTGCTCTCAGTATAGCAGTTACCACTGAGCATTTATAAGTGTCACAAATTCTGGTACAAGTTTTCTTTACTCAATCTTATTCGCTAAGCACTTACTAATGCCAAGCACTGAAGACAAACTGGAGAAGATATTCTACCCCTGAGGAGTTTATATTCTGATTGAGGAAACTAGAGAGAGGACAATGACTGTTTATAGGTCCTGCTGCTCACTGCTTACAAAATCAACACTCACAAATGTTGGTAGAAAGGAAATCAGAATGACAGCCATCTGGGGAGATGGTGGACTCAGTGTCCCCAGAAGCCACCTCCAAAGATTCTGCTTGGCTATGAGAATTTTAAAGGGAAGAAGGGAAGTATCCTTGTTAGTCATGGAGATGGGGGTCAGAGTCATTGACATCCCACACTGTGTGCAAACTTTTGGATTCCTCGTGATCTTCCTTTTAAGATGTTATCTTCCTCACACAGTTTGCGCACATGGTTTGGTTGAGAGTTTCCTGAGGGGAACTCCAGTAACGGGTCTGGTTATCTGTTAATTACTGGTTCTTCATTTCTATTTCTTTGATCTATGGGAAGAACTAATGAGTTAGGCAATGTATTGTATGAACAAAGGACTTGAAAGGCCTGCTTGGGCTAGAAATGGGGAGAACATGGGGGTGCCTGGTTTAAAAGTTAGTTTACAATATAGCTTTGCTAAAATGACAAGAAAATAGGTTTCCTGCTGAGGGTGGTTTCCTGCTTACATGACTACAAATAAATAAGATGATTAAAGGTTATGATAATGAGTATTGAAGTTAATGGCTTAGTGAATAACATGTGATGGCCATTTAAAATAGAATGTAAGGGAGTTCCCGTCGTGGCGCAGTGGTTAACGAATCCGACTAGGAACCATGAGGTTGCGGGTTCGGTCCCTGCCCTTGCTCAGTGGGTTAACGATCCGGCGTTGCCGTGAGCTGTGGTGTAGGTTGCAGACGCGGCTCGGATCCCGCGTTGCTGTGGCTCTGGCGTAGGCCGGTGGCTACAGCTCCAATTCGACCCCTAGCCTGGGAACCTCCATATGCCGCGGGAGCGGCCCAAGAAATAGCAACAACAACAACAACAAAAAAAGACAAAAGACCAAAAAAAAAAAAAAAAAAAAAAATAGAATGTAAGGAGAGGCATCTCTAAGGAGATGCTATATTTAAGAGGCTCTTTAGGAATGAAAAGGAATTGTTCATCTAGAGGGCTGGGGAAGGGGTTACAGTCCTAGAGACGAGCACATCCAATGACTCCTCAGTGGAGAAGGACTTGCTAGGTCTGAGGAACAGACAGGAGGGTGGCAAATGCATAAGGAACAAACTTGTAAGAGATTAAGGGAATTGGTAGACATGAAGGAAATGAATCATACTAGACAATGCTGACTCTATTTTCTTAAAGATCAATTAAAAGAACCCATTAAAAAGTTGTAAAAAGAGGGGGATGTGATTTGATTAAATTTATAGAATTTGTTCCAAAATGATAGAGTTGCATTATTTCCTCCATCCCCTACAATGAGACATGGCCAGATGCTTTTAGGTTAAATTTCCTTGAAGGGGACTTGAAGACCATAACAAAATGTTCTAAAAGGATCACACTGGGGAATGGATTGGTGGTGGAAAATTGTAGATGCAGGGAGATTGGTTTACACATCTGTAAGGTGATGGTGGCACATCACCTTACAGATGTATAAACTAAACAGAAAGGAGCACAAAGAAGACTGAGGAAAGTGGAAGGGTTTGAGATATATTTGGAGGAAGTTGAATAGGACCTCATGATGACTTGGATGTAGGGGTGTGATGAAAAAAATGAGAAATCATGAGTTCCCTTCATGGCTTAGCAGTTAACGAACCCAACTAGGATCCATGAGGATGCTGGTTTGATTCCTGGCCTTGCTCAGTGGGTTAAGGATCCGGCTATGCCTTGAGCTGTGGTATAGGTTGCAGATGTGGCTCAGATCCTGCTTTACTGTGCCTGTGGTGTAGGCCGGCAGCTGCAGCTCAAATTCAGCCCCCAGCCTGGGAATCTCCATATGCCATGGATGTGGCCCTAAAAAAGAAAAAAGAGAGAGAGAGAGAGATAGAAATCGAGGATCGTATCAATCATTTTAATCCTCACAATAACCTTATGAGGTAGGTGGTGTTATTGTCCACAACTTACAGACAGCTGAGTCACCGAGAAGAGAAAAACCTTGCCAAGGTCATACACTTAAGCAATGTGTGAGAAGTGAACCCAGCATACACCAACTAACATCACATACCGAACAAGACGTGCCTGCTACCTTTTTAAGTGTTATGCTTGATTTTAAGCTTTTCTCTTAAACATATTCCCATTTATCTTGATTTCAGGACCTAGAATAAACCCAAATTGTACTTTTTTGTTTATAAATAAATTAGAATCAACCATTAAATAAATTAGCTGATCTCAGAGGTTTACTTAAAAACCTAACTTCTAGAATATTTTACGGATCTCATATAAATTCAACCTGATATAAACGTAATGTATCTACTGTTGCATGCAGTGAAGAAAAGGACACTTATAACAATGACCCTCAAATATAAGATACTGAAGTTCTTGCCAAATCACTAATAGGAAGCTGTGTTTACTTAGGAGTATTTATTCCTTTATTTTATTGTATCCTAGGACTTTGAAAATTGGTAATCAATTGGTACAGCCTTTGTGAACACAATTTAATCACATTGTCACAATTGCTCATATCCTTACCTTCTTAGAGACCAGAAGTGAGTGGGAAATACTTAAATTTCATATTTTCAAGAAAGCAATAAAGTTTCTTAAATGAAACCAAATGGGATAGGTTCTTTTCCCAAAAGAGCAAAAGAGCTTACAGTTTAGTGCGGGGTGGGGGATGAGGGGAAAGAGCTCACAGACAACCCCCCTCTCAATACCTGCTTGCACTTGTCAGAAGATTGTTTCAGCAAGAGAGCAATGAATTCCTCTGAGTTAGGGTAATGCCTAGTCAAAAGCTATGCTTGTAAGTTAATGTTGTTCGATTATATATAACTTCTTTATAGTTTGAAGTATATATCATAATCTGAGGCCAGACGTTTATAGCACTATATGATAGGATTAAGATTTATGTATTTTGTTGGATGAAAGCATTGGGAGGGTGGGCAGAGAGGATGGTTCTCAAAGAAGACCAGATGGGTTTTATTTTTAAATGTGGAGACAACACTTAAGAATAGAAATTTGTATATATTTTTGCTTGACATAATCAAGCAGGCATCAAAATTTCAAGGGAATTACACATGGAAAAATGTTGTAATTTTATTTTTAGACATCAGGTTATTTTTAGACATTGCCATGTGTTCTCCTACATTTTATTTTTCAAGTAACTTTGGAAATCCTCCCAAGATCAATTTAAAATAATAAGCAAACCTTTTCAGGGGAATAAAATACACTTTTCCAGTAAAAGTATATTATACTTTTTGGAAAATTTATTCTACAATTTCATATTTAAAGATCTTTTACTCAACATCGCTGATTATAAGAGAAATGCAAATCAAAACTACCATGAGATACCACCTCACACCAGTCAGAATGGCCATCATTATTAAGTCCACAAATAACAAGTGCTGGAGGGGATGTGGAGAAAAGGGAACCCTCCTGCACTGTTGGTTGGAATGTAAACTGGTACAGCCACTACGGAGAACAGTTTGGAGATACCTTAGAAATCTATACATAGAACTTCCATATGACCCCACAATCCCACTCTTGGGCATCTGTCTGGACAAAACTCTACTTAAAAGAGACACATGCACCTGCATGTTCATTGCAGCATTATTCACAATAGCCAGGACATGGAAACAACCCAAATGTCCATCGACAGAGGATTGGATTCGGAAGAAGTGGTATATATACACAATGGAATACTACTCAGCCGTAAAAAAGAATGACATAATGCCATTTGCAGCAACATGGATGGAACTAGAGACTCTCATATTGAATGAAGTAAGTCATAAAGAGAAAGACAAATACCATATGCTATCACTTATAACTGGAATCTAATATTCAGCACAAATGAACATCTCCTCAGAAGAGAAAATCGTGGACTTGGAAAGTAGACTTGTGGCTGCCCTATGGGAGAGGAAGGGAGTGGGAGGGATCAGGAGCTTGGGGTTATCAGATACAACTTAGAATAGATATACAAGGAGATCCTGCTGAGTAGCATTGAGAACTATATCTAGATACTCATATTGCAACAGAACAAAAGGGTGGGGGGAAAATGTATACATGTAAGAATAACTTGATCCCCATGCTGTACAGTGGGAAAAAATAAAATAAAAAAAAATAAATAAAGGTCTTTTAATTCAAGAAATCCAAAAGTGTTTCCTTCATTCTATTTTCTTGTTTAGAAATATAGGCTTTAATTGTGAAACACCTGAATGTACAATGCTGGAGAAATGTATTTACAAAGATATTTTTGAAACCAAGTATAAATATGACTTCTCAAACATAAATCACTATTTAATTTAGTGACACAATAGTCTAACCAAACCATTTATTGTTTGCTTCACTCACTGAATAGATAAAACAATACACAAGTGCTTCACCCATGTGATTCTAAGATTGAGTGAGTACTTAAATAAATTTAAAATTATTGATTTTTATTACATAGGCTTTTGTACCTAATCTTTCTTCATAGCCAAAATTTATTTAATAAAAGTAAATGATGGAGGAAAGATATATATGTCTGATATTTATTTTTCAGAATTGGAACATTTAATCCATCATGTTTCTTATATTTAATTTGCAGATTTAGATTACAAAATTGTATATGAATCTATTTTTGGCTCTTACACCATTAATGTTATACATAATAGAAAATAACTAAATCTTCAAAATTAGTAGGGCTGCTCAGTCACACTATGTGAACAAATATTAGTTGATAGTCAGTGCTAATTGCATTCTACAATACTGTTATTGACACATTAGTTGAGTGTATGTTGGAGTTGTTTTTCTTCAAGCATTAATGCCGTCAGTCACAAGGCAGGGTTCCAATACAGATGGGATTGTACTTTTACAATGAAATAGTCCTAGCAAGAGACTGGACCCAAGACTGTGGTCTTTACGTAGAACAACAATATAGTATATGCAGTTATTACTTAATATTTTTTCAAAAACTCTTGGAAGAGTGTGAAGAACTAGATAAATGTTGGTTCTACAGATGGTGATAATGTACAGAATTGTAAGAAGTCTGCATAGTATAAACAGTGTTGACTCAGAACTTTGGTTTAAGGCTGTATGCCTATGTACAAGATTCTATGACTTAAGTTTCACTAAAAGAAGTACTAAACAGTATCACTTTAGAGCTGAAAACTGTCATTGAAAATTTCTACCTGGTTAAAAAATAATAGTGATATGCCAACAGGAAATAAAGTAGAATGGTTAACACAAACTTTGTGAAACTGGTAGTAAGGATTCATTAAGAGTATAGCTACTAGGCCCATTAGGATGAACATTTTTGTTTTGTAGCAAAGAGTAATGGGCAATTAGGGTATAAAGGTTGTTGTTAATTGTTGCAGGAACAACGAATGGGCTTGCAAGTGAAATTGCAAGATAAACTTAACATAAAGCAAAACAAATGCAGTATTTTTATGCATGTGGGTATTTTTAATACTCTTCTTTTCCTCAATATAGAGACCTAGACATAGATTGAGACCTTCTCAGGTCTTCAAATGTAGATCATGATAGGGGGGAGACACTGCACACATGTGCATTCAGAAAGGTTAGACAAGGGTAGCCCTTCCAGCCCAGAAGTGACACTTGGCATGCTCTGTGATAGTTCTAGTTACTACCTTGATTCTTTATTAGAATGAAGAGGTATAAGAATTTCTGGGTGGAAGGTAGTCCATCCTAGATGATTCTGAAATATTCCAGTTTTCCTACTTCAATTAAGTATTACTTCTCTGAAGATAGGTATGAAAAGAATTTTAACTCCTGGAAGAGAAGCACAGGCAACTTCCTATTTCTCAAACATTGTTCAACTGATATGATACTAAGGAATATATTTTATATATTTCTCTATATATTTCCATTTTATATATTTACAACCCACTACACTCACACCCATTTTCTCTCACATACAAACACAAATACATACACTATTGAGTAAAACTTGCAATTCAAAAAAATTCCATGATGTTCTGTTATTTTCTCTACCTGGTTGTTCTATTGCATTTAAAAAATATTGCTATATTTTATTGAAGTATAGTTGATTTACAATGTTGTCAATTTCTGCTGTACAACAAAGAGATTTGGTTTTATATGTAAATTCTTTTAAAATATATGTATATTACAGATATAATATCATATGCATATATAAAATATAAATATTCTTTTAAAAAATATTCTTTTCCATTATGGGTTATCATAGGATATTGAATATAGTTCCTTGTGCTAAACAGTAGGACCTTGTTGTTTATCCATCCTATATATAATAGCTTACATCTGCTAATCTTAAACTCCCAGTCCATCCCCCCAACACCCTTCTTTTTGGCAATCACAAGTCTGTTCTCTACATCTGTGAGTCTGTTTCTGTTTTGCAGATAGGTTCATTTGTGTCATATTTTACATTCCACATGTAAGTGATATCATATGGTATTGGTATTTCTCTTTCTGACTTAACTTTACTTAGTATGAGAATCCTGGTTGTATCCATGTTGCTGCAAATGGTAATTATTTTGTTCTTTTTTGTAGCTGGTGTATATATACCACATCTTCTTAATCCATTCATCTGTCAATGGACATTTAAGTTGTTTCCATGTAAGTGGTGGTATTAATCAATGGAATAATTTCTCTTGTCCATTAATAAGTAGTAACACACAGTTTGAAGAATGGTGAGCTATCCTTAATGAGAAGGCAAGTGTATGTTAACCAAATGCAGGAAGAAAATTTTGCCTCTAAAACACCATGCCAAGCACATCCTCATCCTAGGGACTTGGCAGTTGTTCCCTTCTCTTGGAATGTACTTCTTCAACTTATACAGTTAACTCACTTTCTTCAGATCTTTGCTTGGAAGTAAACTCCTAAGAAAGCATTCATTTTTTGATGGGGTTGTTTGTTTCTTTGGTATGGAGCTGCAGAAGGTGTTTATAAATTTTGGAGATTAATCCCTTTTCAGTTGATTCACTTGCAAAGATTTTCTCCCATTCTGTGGGTTGTCTTTTTGTTTTGTTTAGGGTTTCCTTTGCTGTTCAGAAACTTTTAAGTTTGATTAGGTCCCATTTGTTTCTTTGTTTATTTATTTATTTATTTATTTATTTATTTTGCCATTTCTTGGGCCGCTCCCGCAGCATATGGAGGTTCCGAGGCTAGGGGTCTAATCAGAGCTGTAGCTGCCAGCCTACACCAGAGCCAAGTAATGCAGGATCCGAGCCATGTATGCGACCTACACCACAGCTCACGGGCAATGCCGGATTGTTAACCCACTGAGCAAGGCCAGGGATTGAACCTGCAACCTCATGGTTCCTAGTCGGATTCATTAACCACTGCGCCATGATGGGAACTCCTATTTTTGTTTTTATTGTCAATGCTCTAAGAGGTGGATCTGAGAAGATGTTGCTGTTATTTATGTCAGAGAGTGTTTGGCCCATGTTTTCCTCTAAGAGTTTTATAGTGTCTGGTCTTATATCTAGGTCTTTAATCCATTTGGAGTTTATTTTTGTGTATGGTGTTAGGGAGTGTTCCAATTTCATTCTTTTCCATGTGGCTGTCCAGTTTTCCCAGCACCACTTATTGAACAAGCTGTCCTTTCTCCATTGTATATCCTTGCCTCCTGTGTCATAGATTAGTTGGCTGTAGGTGTGTAGGTTTAATTCTGGGCTTACTATCCTGTTCCACTGATCTATATTTCTGTCTTTGTGCCAGTACCATACAGTTTTGATGACTGTTGCTTTGTAGTATAGTCTGATGTCTGGGAGCCTGATTCCTCCAGCTCCACTTTTCTTTTCAGGATGTCTTTGGCTATTCTGGGTCTTTTCTGCTTCCAAACAAACTAAAATATTTTGTTTGAGTTCTGTGAAAAATGTCCTTGGTAATTTGATAGGGATTGCATTAAATCTGTATATTGCCTTAGGTAGTATAGTCATTTTGATAATATTAACTCTTCCAATCCACAAGCATGGTATATCTTTCCATCTATTGGTGTCATCTTTGATTTCTTTCATCAGTGTCTTATACTTTTCAGAGTACAGGTCTTTTGTCTCTTTGGGTAGGTTTACTCCTAGGTATTTTATTCTTTTGGATGTGATGGTAAACGAGATTGCTTCCCTAATTTCTCTTTCTGCTCTTTCATTGTTAGTGTATAGCAATGCCATTGATTTCTGTGTATTGATTTTGTATCCTGCGACTTTGCCAAATTCGTGGATGAGCTCTAAGAGTTTTCTCAAAGAGTCTTCAGGATTCTCTGCGTATAGTATCATGTCATCTGCAAATAGGGATAGTTTTACTTCTTCCTTTCCAATTTGGATTCCTTTTATTTCTTTTACTTCTCTGATTGCCATGGCTAGGACTTCAAAAACTACTTTGAAGAGTAGTGGCAAGAGTGGACACATCCTTGTCTTGTTCCTGATCTCAGTGGGGATTCTTTCAGCTTTTCACCATTGAGAATGATGTTAGCTGTGGGTTTGTCATATATGGCCTTTATTATGTTGAGGTAGGTTCCTGCTATGCCCACTTTTTGAAGAGTTTTTATCAGAAATGGGTGTTGGATTTTTGTCAAAGGCTTTTTCCACTTCTATTGAGAGGATCATATGGTTTTTCTTCTTCAGTTTGTTAATGTGGTGTATCACACTGATGGATTTGTGGATATTGAAGAACCCTTGCACCCCTGGGATAAATCCCACTTGATCATGATGTACAATCCTTTTGATGAATTGTTGGATTTGGTTTGCTAGTGTTTTTTTGAGGATTTTTGTATCTATGTTCATCAGTGAAATTGGACTGTAATTTTCTTTTTTTGTGGGATTTTTGTCTGGTTTTGGTATCAGGGTTATGGTGGCCTCATAGAATGAGTTTGGGAGTATCCATTCCTCTGCAATGTTTTGGAATAGTTTCAGAAGGAGAGGTGTTAGCTTTTCTCTAAATGTTTGACAGAATTCGCCTGTGAAGCCATCTGGTCCTGGACTTTTGTTTGTTGGAAATTTTTTAATCACAGTTTCAATTTCAGTTCTTGTGATTGGTCCATTCATCTTTTCAATTTCGTCTTGGTTTAGTCTTGGAAGATTGTAGTTTTCTAAGAATTTGTCCACTTCTTCTGCATTTTCCGTTTTATTGGCATATAGTTGCATATAGTAGTCTCTTATGATCCTTTGCATCTCTATGATGTCCATTGTTACTTCTCCTTTTTCATTTCTAACTTTATCGATTTGAGTCCTCTCTCTTTTTTTCTTGATCAGTCTGGCTTATCAATTTTGTTGATCTTTTCAAAGAACCAGCTTTTTGTTTCATTGATCTTTTCTATGGTTTTCTTCATTTCTGTTTCATTGATTTCTGCTCTGATCTTTATGATTTCTTTACTTCTACTAACTTTAGTTCTTGTCTATTCTTCTGCTTTAGATGTAAAGTTAGCTTGTTTATTTGAGCTTTTTCTTGTTTCCTGAGGTGGGCTTGTATTGCTACAAATTTCCCTCTTAGAATGGCTTTGGCTGCATCCCATAGGTTTTGGAGTGTCATATCTTTGTTGTCATTTGCTTCTAGGTATTTTTTAATTTCCTCTTTGATTTCTTCAGTGATCCATTGCTTGTTTAGTAGCATGTTGTTTAGTCTCCATGTGTTTGCATTTTTTCAGTTTTCTTCTTGTTGTTGATTTCTAGTAAGTCCCATTAAAAAATGGGCAGAAGATCTAAACCAACAATTCTCCAAAGAAGACATATAGATGGCCGAGAAACACATGAAAAATGATCAACATCACTCATTATTAGAGAAATGCACATCGAAACCACTCTGAGGTACCACCTTACACCAGCCAGAATGGCCATCATCCAAAAGTCTACAAACAATAAGTGCTAGAGAGGGTGTGGAGAAAAAGGGACCCTAGTACACTGTTTGTGGGATTGTAAATTGGTGCAACCACTGTGGAAAACAGTGTGGAGATTCCTCAGAAAACTAAACATAGAACTACCATTTGATCCAGCAATCCCGCTCCTGGGCATCTATCCAGAGAAAACCATGACTCGCAAAGACACATGTACTTCAGTGTTCATTGCAGCACTCTTTTCAATAGCCAAAACATGGAAACAACCTAAATGTCCATCAACAGAGGAGTGGATCAAGGAGATATGTACATACACACAATGGAATATTACTCAGCCATTAAAAGGAACGAAACACCAGCATTTTTAGCAACATGGATGGACTTAGAAATTATCATGCTTAGTGAAGTCAGCCATACAATGGGACACCAACATCAAATGCTTACACCAACATGTGGAATCTGAAAAAAGGACAGACTGAACTTCTTTGCAGAACAGATGCTGACTCACAGACGTTGAAAAACTTATGGTCTCTGGAGGAGACAGTTTCGGGAGTGTGGGGGGATGTGCTTGGGCTGTGGGATGGAAATCCTGTGAAATTGGAGGGTTGTGATCATTATACAACTACAGATGTGATAAATTCATTTGAGTAATAGAAAAAAAATTAAAAATAAAGAAAGAATTATGTTTTCCTTAACAGCCTATTTAACTTTGTAACCTCACCAACAATACTCACTGCAATACTTCCTCTTTTATTTTCCTGTATAATATCCTATACTATACTGTATAGTACTTCTCTGTAGTATTGTAATATAATCACTCTCTGTCATACTAAATGATGTGAGTGATTTGTGATTTGTGTGTTGTCTCTCTCCACTAAGATATGAGTTCTGCAGTCTAGGGGATTTTTGTTTGTTTTATTCATTATTGTATCCCCAGTGCCAAGAGCAGACCTCGCACCTAATGGGTGCTCTCTCTTTCTACATATATATAAAATTATATATGTATATAATTTTAAAGTTTTAACTTTAATTTTAAGTTTTTACTGAAGTATAGGTGATTTACCATGTGATAATTTCTGCTGTACAACAAAGTTATTCAGTTGAACATATACATATATCTATTCTTTTTTAGATTACTTTCCCACATAGTTTATCACAGAATATTGGATGGAGTCCTCTGCGTTTACAGCAGGTCCCTGTTGGCCCACGATTCCATACACCAGAGTATGCATATGCAATCTTAAACCCAAATATGTATTTGTTGAGTAAGTGAATAGTTGACTGACTGAATATGTGAAAAAAAAAATCCTCTGTCTCACAAGAAAGACTGTTAAGCAGAGAATGAAATTAAATGTAGTTCCAGGAGAGTGGGGTCAAACCTGCAGAGGAGTAAGATGTGGTGATCATCTTCTCCCACAAACACATCAAAAAAAAAAAAAAAAAAAAAGCGTCTGCATGTAGAATGATTTACACTGAACATCTACTGAATGCTGGAAGAAGATTTTACACTTCCAAAAAGGTCAAGAAACCCTTCACATAATTAGGTAGAACAAAGGGGAAAAAAAGAGAAAGAAAAAGAGAGAGAGGAAAAAAACAGGAATCAGAATGGGACCAGCACTCCTGAGAGGAAGCTATGTGAGAGGAAAGGAATCTGTACCTTGGGAGGTGATCTAACTGACAGGAAGATCAGCCATGATGGAGGGGGAACCTCAAAGCCCCAGAGAAAAGCACAGCAGCTGGACCAAAGAGGGCAAAGCAGAGAAAGAGCCCTCACAGACCTTCCGGAACCATTGCCCTGGACACCACAGCCTGAGATGCATGGGCTGGTGTTGGGTGCTGAGAGTCAGGCTCTGGAATTCAGTTCTGGAGAGAGGACTATGGTTGGCCGTGTGAAGACAACATGAGAGGCTAGGGAACAGTGTGCTGTAGGCTGGGGAGCAGAGCCTCATAGCTGAGGGAACATTGGAGGAGTCTTGGGTCTGTAGGAGAAGCAAGGTACCATTGTTGGGGAGGGCAGTAGGAGGAGGGGTAGGATGGCCATAGGAATATATTTCTCTGCATATATGTAGGCTCTTGGGGAGCAGGCACTTCTTGTGCAGGCTATGAATGGCAAGGGCAAACCCCTCAGCCATCTCAGACTTTAGTGGTGGGTGTGGCCCATCACCACTAGGGGTCCATGAACAGGCACTACCTGCAGCTTGAGTCATCTCAGGGAATGCTACAGAGGGGGGCACAACAACCGAGTGCCATCCTTTGTTACTCTCACTCCCTTGGGAATGCACATGTCCTGCTGTTGCCACTGCCAAAGGCTCTGGGTGCTGCCTATTTCTGCCTGAGGGTCACTGCCACTTCCCAGGATCCTGAAACCAGGAACAGCTTGTACCACCTACCTGCACGTCCTTGCCACTGTCAAGGGCCCGGTAACCAGGCACGGGCTACAGGCCCTGCCCATTACCTCCAGCTCGTAGGATGCATGCATAGGCCATAGACCAGCACACTCCTTATCAAGGGGATAACAGCCAGCACACACTGAGGAAAGAGACAGGAAGCATCCAAACTAAAAGCAGCCCTCATGCCCCCCCCCCCAAAAAAAACTAAGCCTCACAAACTCCCAGGGGTGCTCTTGCATATAAATAGCCCCTAAGACTACAGTAGTTGTTTTCCCTAAACTCACAGAATAAGAAAAATATAAACAAAATGAGGATGCTCAGGAACCATTTCCACTTAAAAGAACAGGAGAATTCACCTGAAGGAGCAAACAATGAAACAGACCTCTACAGTCTAACAGACCAAGTAGAAAAAGGAGATAGTGAAAATTCTGAAGGAATTAAGAGCAGATATGAACAGTAATGCAGATTACTTTAGAACAGAACTAGAAAGTATAAGGAGGATCTACGAAAAAATTGAAAATTCATTCTGAGAGACACAAGCTGAGTTAAAGGCATTGAAGAGTAGAATGAATAATGTAGAGGAACAAATAAGTGACTTGGAAGATAGAATAATGGAAATCACACAATCAGGACAGCAGACAGAAAATGAAATGAAAACCCATGCAAGCAATATGAGAAATCTTTGGGATAATATAAAGTGGGCTGATCTATGCATAATAGGGATTCCAGAAGAAGAAGAAAACAGAAAGGGGGTTGAAAATATATTTGAAGAAATTATGGCTGAAAACTTTCCAAATCTAAAGGAAACAGATATCAAGGTATAGGAAGCACAGAGAACCCCCAAATGGTCGAACTCAAACAGACTTGCAAGACACATCATAATAAAAATAGCAAAAATTAAAGATAAGGAGCGGATTTTAAAGGCAGCAAGAGAAACACAAAGAACTAGTTATAAGGGAACCCCCATAAGGCTATCAGTTGATTTTTCTACAGAAACAGTAGAGGACAGAAGAGGGTGGCAAGATATATTCCAAGTTCTAAAAGGGAATACAGTCTTGAATACTGTGCCTAGAATACTCTACCCAGCCAGAATATCATTTAAAATAGAAGGAGAAATAAAGAATTTCTCCAACAAACAAAATCTAAAAGAATATAGCAATACTAAACCCATTTGAAAAGAAATACTAAAAGGTCTTCTCTAAATAGGAAAGAAGTAAGAAGATATAGGATGGAGGAAATCACAATTGGAAAGTAATCCCCCAAATAAGCCAGTGTACAGATGGAAAAAAAAAATTATTTGTAAAAGCTATGATAAAAATGAAGATGTTCAAAAAGGACACCAAAATAAAAAAATGTGGGGAAGGAAAGTAAAATATAGACTTTCTTTTTTTTTATGTGTTTGAGCTTTGACTATCAGGCTAAAGCAAGCAGATATAGGAAGGGGTTAACATACTGGGACAACAGGGCAATTACAAATCAAAACCAAACATTATATTCACAAAAACTAAAAAGAAAAGGACACAAGCATAAGATGAAAGGAAATCACCCAACCAAATAAAGAAACAAAGAAGAAACAGAATCAACTGGAAAATGAGGCATAAAATGGCAATAAATACATATTTATCAATAATTACTTTAGGGGAGTTTCCCTCATGGCATAGCGCAAACATATTCGACTAGGAACCATGAGGTTGCGGATTTGATCCATGGTTTTGCTCAGTGGGTTAAGTATCTGGCATTGCTGTGAGCGGTGGTGTAGGTCACAGATGCGGCTCGGTTCTGGTGTTGCTGTGGCTCTGGGTAGGCTGGCAGCTGTAGCTCCAATTAGACCTCTAGCCTGTGAACCTCCATATGCCACAGGTGCGGCCCTAAAAAGACAAAAGACAAAAAAAAAATACCTTAAATGTCAATGGACTGAATCCTCCAATCAAAAGACACAAAGTGGCAGATTGTATAAAAAAGCAAGATCCTACAATATGCTGTCTACAAGAGACTCACCTTGTTCATAGTATTCTCTTATGGTTTTCTTATTTTTTATTTTTTGTCTTCTGCGGTATCCATTAAGATTTCTCCTTTTTCATTTCATATTTTCTTTATTTGTGTTATTTTCTCTTCTTTGTGGTGAGTCTGGCCAGAGTTTTGTCAATTTTGTTTACCTTTTAAAGAACCATCTCTTGGTTTTATTATTTATATTGTTTTTTTGAATCTCTATTCATTGATTTCCTCTCTGATCTTTATGATTCCCTTCCTTCTGCTGATGTTAGGTTTTATTCTTTTTTTTTTTCTAATTCTTTTAGGTGGTAGGTTAAGTTGTTGATTTGAGATTTTTCTTCTTTTTTGAGGAAGGCCTGTACTGCTGTGAACTTCCCTTTAAGAATTGCTTTTGTGACATCTCATAGATTTTGAATGGTTGTTTTTTATTATTATTTGTCTTGAGGTATTTTTTTTAATTTCCCTGTTGAACCATTGCTTTTTTAGTAACATGTTGCTTAGTCTCCAAATAGTTTTGTCTTATTTCTTTACCTGTGGTTGATTTCTAGTTTCATGCCATTGTGGTCAGAGAAGATGCTTGAAATAATTTCTACACTCTTAAATTTGTTGAGGTTAGTTTTGTGACCTAGTATGTGACCAATCCTTGGGAATGTTCCATGTGCACTTGAAAAGAATGTATATTCTGATTTGTTTGGATGTAATTTCCCTATGCCAACGAATTTGACAATGTAGAAGTGGACAACTTTCTTGAGACATATAGCCCACCAAAACTGAATCAAGAAGAAGCAGATCAATTGAATGGACTGATCACTTGAAACAAAATTAAATACATAATAAAAATGCTCCTGAGAGTTCCTGTTGTGGCACAGTGGAAACGAATCTGACTAGCATCCATGAAGATGAGGGTTGGATTCCTGGCCTTGCTCAGTGGATGGGGATCTGGTGTTGCCATGAGCTATGGTGTAGGTTGAAGATGCCATTCAGATCCTGCATTTATGTGACTGTGAAGTAGGCTGGTGGCTACAACTCCAATTTTACCCCTTGCCTGGGAACTTCCATATGCTGTGGGTGTGGCCCTAAAAAGCAAAAACAAAAAACAAAACAAGCAAACAAAACACTACAAATGCCCAGGACCAGATTGTCTTCACTCAGCAATTTAAAAAATACTACATATAATAAAGATTGAATGATAAGGGCTCAGATTTTCTTTATTAATAACACAACTGTTGGAGAAAATGGAAAAATTTCTAGGATCCTCCTATCAACTGTTTCAAAGGAAGTGATGGAAAGCACATTTCCTACTTCATTATTAAGTTGGCATCAATCACATCAGAACTTAATTTTCAGGTTGATATAATGGCAACATACTCATAAATTTGATTTGAATTAGATAGCAGCAGTTAAATCTTTTGCAGTAGAGATCATCTATACCAATTAAAGGCACCAACCTTCCTGTCTTTTTGTTCCTCCTGGTTTTGACATCTTTTAGAGAGAAGAAATAGAGAAGCTGGTTTGGTTGTTTCCTCAGCTCCCCTTCACTCTCCCCCCACCACTAGTATGCCTTGTAGAAATATATATTTTTACAATGACGACACTATTTAATGTTTCCTTGACGTTCTTTTAAAAGATTAATTGCAGTCTCTAACTTGTTCTTGGATTGATTATGTGCAGTTGTATAATATATAACTAAGGTGGAACTTATTTCCTGGGAATATCAACAGGTATCAAATCATATTTTTGATTTCTTTGAAAACAACTTATTTCTGAAAAGCAATAGGATAGTTCTCTGACATTAGTGTTCTAGGTGTGGGATTTCTTCTGTGCTAAGACATGGCTTGAGGTCTGGATGAGTGTGAGTACAGGTATACATTGCAGGTGAGCAATAGATAGCCCTGCCTTGGGGTTTGAGTAGATTTTGATGCCTTGCCTAAATCTCTTTACCAGAGAGGTAGACCCATCTTTGAGCTGCTGCGAGTGTTTTCTAGCCAAGAGCACAGCTCCCTTTCTTGCAGTGGAAAACTATGGAGCCATTCCTACTCTTAATGGGATCAGACTGAAGGTAGCTTTCAGCTTAAACCACATCTTTGTTTATCTTCTTCCTGTGTTCCCTATTTATTTCTTTCCTCAAAAAGATTTCTCATGTAAGTATTGCTTTCTGAAACTCAGCTTCTAGGAAATCTATCCCAAGGTAACATTTGAGGGAGTAGCAGTTCTCTGACTTTTTCCACCTTATCCCTTCTTACTTCACTGCTTGCTGTAAGGAACTGATAACCCTGAGGATAACTGAGAAATTTTTCTGTATTCTTTGGGCCTTTTTGCTTTTTTGAAGAACATAAAAGGGAGAAAATAATCCTGTAAATTGAATTTTATGTTTTGGTCTTGTCAGGACAATTCAATCATTCCTCTTTTTTTCTTTTCTTTTTTTTTTTTTAAACTGTTGATCTCTGTCTTTGACTTGAGCCAGTTAATTAGAAATATTTTCCCTATCCTTTTTCTTTTCAGATTTTTTATTAGTGGTTTCTTGATGTTTAAATTGAAGGCATAGAGCATCATAAATATCATTGAGTACTGGACAAGTGCGGTTCAATTCCAAGGAAAATCAATGGCAGGGGACTGAATACTGCTATAAAAGTCTGAAAAAAAAAATCCATGTATCTGCCTCATGTTGGAAAAGGGAAATAAACTCAGAGTGGTTCCATTCCTCCTTGCAAATCTTGAGCAAATGCCTCCTTTTAGCAGAGCACTAATTGCATTTAGAATACTGGGGAAGTTGGAGTTGGGAGATGCATTCCCTAGGCTTTCATCTTCTGTGATACAGAGAGAGCCTAAAAGAGAATGGGGAGTGAGTGGTGAGGAGGAAGTGGGGAGAGGGGATGCTCCAAAAGACACATAATTTAGTATAACTTGCTCTCCACTCTGGCAGGTGCATTTAGCCAAAGATGAATCCATCTGCCTCTAGGAACTAGAAAGAAAAAATGGTTTGGCATGTTGAATATGGCTGATTTAAGTTGGCATTAATATTTGATATCTGCTCTCTAGTTTAAATAATGAAGATATTGAGATATAAATAAAATGAACTCCAAAGCTAATTAAGGCATAAGACTCTGCTTTTTTTCATAAAGTAAAGAGAAATTGTACACTTTTATAAGATATTATATTAGTAGGCTTATTTTGATAAAAAAAGATGTGTATGTAAAAAATGGAAGACATACATGGCTTTGTTTGAGACTGATTTTTTTTTTTTGCCTTTTTTTTTGCAATTTGTTGGGCTGCTCCCACAGCATATAGAGGTTCCTGGGCTAGGGGTCTAATCAGAGCTGTAGCCGCCAGCCTACACCAGAGCCACAGCAATGCGGGATCCGAGCCGCATCTGCAACCTATACCACAGCTCACGGCAATGCCGGATCCTTAACCCACTGAGCAAGGCCAGGGATCGAACCCGCAACCTCATGGTTCCTAGTAAGATTTGTTAACCACTGCGCCACGACGGGAGCTCCTGAGACTGATTTTGAATTTTATTCATAGCGGGAATTTTGTGATAAGAAAAAGAAAATCTAGTTGTCAGAGCCAGACGGTTGGATGTCATTCATGGAATTCACATAGAACTCTTAGAAAATGTGAATCCTGAAAACAAAACAGTAAATTTGAGGTAGAAGCATAAAACAAGAAATCTTGGGGTTATTTTGTTAAAGAAATATAAACATATTTTAACTTTGTCACAGGATTTAGCAAAACATGAAAATTAAAGCTTTCTCTTTCCATTTTATCAAATGCTGACTGAGAAATAATTGTGACTCTGTATTCTCTTAATGATATCAACAAAAGTGCAAGCCTATTCCTTGCCATGCTTTTATTATAATTTCCAAATGCATCTGGGTTCTTGGTAGTTTCTTTAAGACTTGTGTGTTCAATTATGAAGACTGAACATATTTCAAAGTCCAAACATTGGACATAGTGGTTCTTGATGTGAGCCTGGAGTTGCCTGTTTTAATCCACACAGCCTCCCTTAGTGGGGCAATGTGCTCCTTTACTCTACTGATCTTGTCTCTTCTGTTTCCCAAGACCTGCTCCCAAAAGTGTCTTTCTTTTTATTTCTGGGTGTCAAGCATCTCTGGGTCTCTTTGGGGGTTTCTCCCCTCTGTAGAGACTCTCTTTTTCCTTGGCACCTATTCCACTGCCCCTTTGGTTCTTAAATCCCTTTCTTCTGTTTGATCTTTGGGGTTTCACTTATTTTCCTTTTTGTCCTTTGGCCTAGTTTGTTGGCCATATTTTTAATTTTTAAAAATTCTGCTGGATATGACTGGATAGGGCTTAAGATATAAGGAAATGAAAGTGAGGATGAAGAAAAATGACCACCTCTGATCTTTCTTAGGCTTAAGCATCAACAAAATAATTAATTTGAAATTTTACATCAGTAAGAGCAAAAAAAGACTTTTGGAAGTTAAAAATATTACCTACAAGAATTCAGAATTTAGGAGAATTCCTGCTAAATCAGTCTTAGATTCTCACGGCCAAGTCTAGGCAAAGGTCCTGCAAATTTGGGGACCTAGAGAAACATGGGAGGAAAAGTTGAGTGAATAGAGGTTAGTAGTCTTTTTGCAAAGAATGAAATTTCTGGTATCCCATCCTTAGCAATATTCTATTTGGTGTGTGTGTGTGTGTGTGTGTGTGTGTGTTTAAGACATAATTGTGACTTTCATAAAGGTTTGAGAGCTTAAGAGCAGAGAAGACCTGTGAATCTGAAAGCATTCCAAGCACTCCAGGGTAGATGTGGCATGATAGTTTGTTCAGAGTTACTACATTTCACAGTGGCTGAGGGGCTGGTCACATTGTCTTCCATGTGAATAGCATCTCCAAGTGTGTGCTATTTTGTAGTATCAAGTGGGTGGCTTGAGGTAGGCCTAAAGAATTTATTACCCCAGAATTATGCCAGGATAGCAGAATGAACTGAAGGGCTTGGGAGAAGAATTGAGAAGTCACTGGGGCCAGTCATGGGCTGAGCAGAAAAATTCGTGAGCCAAGGTGGCAAAGGCATATGAGGAGGAGTCTCTACTTAAGGGCTTTTAGGATGGGAACAAGAGACACTGAATTATATTATTACTAGCCTGGAAAATGCTTGGTACTAGGATTATAGCATGTAGTTATAAGGACAAGATTTCATGCCCACCCCACCCCTGCCCTTTCTATATGCTTCAATCTATACACTAATGTAACTTAAAAGCAAATTTTGGTTAAGTGGTTGGATGACCTGAGAATTGATTAAGGGTTCTGATGTCTGATGAATTGGAGTGCCTAAGTAGAAATTAAATTTTATTTAAATATATTTAAAATTAAAGAAAGTTACAATTTTTGCATTTTGGATACTGAAATTTGTACAGTTATATTGATCTGTCCTGATTGGATACATGTAAGTATTATGCCATGAAAAGTGATGTGGTAGGAGAGAAAAATCCTGCTAGAGCGGTTCTCTCCAGTCTGAAGTGATTATTTTAACTCCTTTAAGGCAAATGTAGGGATAAAATATAGCAGCTAGACAAAACAGGGGGGAAAAAGTTGTACTTATTTCTTAGTAGTCACACACTGACAAGAAACCAGCAATCATTCTGGTGAGAACTGCTTTGGGAGGGGAAAGGACAAAGAACGGAATTTAAAATTAATGTACAGCCCATCATGGAGTTAAAAGTCTTGGTTTTCTTGCCTTAGGAAACACGAACATCTCTCTTTATGTAATGTCTATATTAAAATTTTTAGACATGCAAAGAAAAAAGTAGCATAATTGTTGTGGGATTAAAAAAGTTAATAAGTTGATTTTTAATCAGCTCATAAGAAATTTAATAACAAATACATCTGGTGCTTTATCTTATACTATCAACCAGTTACTTTCCAAGGGATTAAAGGCTAAAATGAGATGAAAGTGAGAGAAATAGAAGGAAATATGAATGAATATGTATCTGATCTTTGCATGAGAAAAGCATTTCTAAGTATAAAACAATGGAAAACATCAGAAAGAAAAAACGGTAAGTGGAAAGAAAAACTCTTCTGTGTGTAGTATATATAATCTATGTATTTGACATGAAATGTACATTTACCATAAATAATGTAGACAAAGAATAGACATCCTCATATATAATCTGCTTCTATGACTAAGTCAAGTTAAAAATTCCAATAAGAAAATGAGTAAATGAAAAAGGAAATAGATACAAGAATTTTAACATCAGTAATAATAATAAACAAATTAATAAAATAATATGCTTTATTTAGCAAATAAAATCATGAAGGTATAAAACAATGATCCTCATTGTTGGAAAAGGCCCAATGCTAGGGCCCCCTCAGCTACTGTCCCTGGGAGTGTGATTTGGGACAAAGATATTGTTCATAGCAACTGTAAAACAGTGCCTGGCATAATCCATGCTCAATATGAATTCATTGAATAAAAACTTTTATACAAACATTTTTAGCAAAGTGTGTAAAAACTTGAAATTTCATAAGATTGTCTATTAATTCTGTTTTTTAGGCGTGCATGTTGATGAAAAATAATTTGTATATTAAAAAAATAAGTTGTTGAAATTACTAATTAATTTTTCTTAAGCAGGGATATAGAAGAAAGCAAAGGCCAAAGACTGCAATTCTCAGTGAATTCATGATACTTGGTACAGTCACAGAATAAAATTACTGATGGCATAAATAGTGAGTTAATCCTTACTGGCTGTTTCATGTATTACAAGTTGGAAAAGTAAATTTAATTTTCTACACCAAACATTTCTAATAAATACAATTTGCTATAACAAACATATAGTGAATAAATTCAATTTCTTACAATGAACATGTAAAACCAGATTTGCAATTTTGATAACCTCAAGGACTAGAATTTGTTGTATTCCATAGGTGATGACAAAGAATCTTTGTACTTAGAAGAAAATCTTTTTCATCTTTTGCAACAATCTAGACACATTCAGTTTCATGATGACAATGTACAGAACATGTGTATGTTTAATATAAACAGGACCTTCAGCTCAGGCTGCTAATGCTTTCTTCTTGGCACCTTCTTGCTATCTGACTTAGAGAATTCTTCAGCGTTCTTTCAGTTGACAACAAAGTAGATTGCCTGGCCCAATGTTTTTTGTTCTAAAATGCTTTTACTCTTAATATTTCTCATTAAATACTCTAATGACTTAGTGCCTATAAACTTCAAAGGAAGTTGTAAACAAGGCAACTTATGATTTTATAATTCCATGATCTGAAGCACAAATTAAGATTTATATACAAAGATATTTATCACAATATTATCTGTAATAGTAATAATGGAAAATAATTTAAAACATCTTAATAAAAATGATTAAATATATGATATATACATGATATATCAGATAGCATTAACATGATGTTTATAAAATATTTAAAGGCACAAGGTCATGCTATATGTTAAGTGAATAAAATATTGTGCAAAGATTGTATATGCAGTGATCTTTTGTTCTATGTAGGTGAAAAACAAGATGCTAACACATTCAAGTACTAAGAATGATTGTCTCAGGAGCAGTGTAAATATAGAGGATCCATATTTTCTTTTACTTTTTGCATATTACAAAATATCAACGAGAGTAGTACTTTTAGAATCAGAATTTTATTAATGTTCTTTAAATATTCACAATAATCAGTTTATCTTAGATGTATAAATTGTCACAGATCAAGAACAAAAGATGAAAATAGGAGGCCTACAATAAATATGAACAATAATTATTTTTTATTAAAATTAAAAATATGACAGAAGGAAAGGTTATGTATTAATAACAGTCACTTATATCTTGAAAATAAAGAGATGTCTGGGATTGACATAAAAGAGCATTTACATCTGATTATATAGCCATCTTTTCCATTTTGCCTTCTGAAAATTGAATTACCTCCACCAAAGGCACTGTGCTGAGTTTACCTCACCTTTTGATAAAGTAATGGATTCTAGCCGAGCTGCCCAGACTTTCTAAAACTAGGCATGAATCTGTAAACTAAGGATGATAACATTTATATCAACTGGCATGCTTTTATACACATAAAATGTGCAAATCACAGTGTTTTAGGTTAGGAAGGGGGAGAACAGAATTTTAAAAGTACAGCTTGCCTCTGGAAGAGTTTAGTGGGGAAGACATAGTTGCCAGCAGAATGAGCACACAACACAGCAGAAATGTTATAGAAGTGACACATTTTACAGATGGATTCAGAGTGAAGAAGGAAGAGAGGAAAATTATGGGCAAAAAGGGAGGAAGTTATGAAACCCCTGGCAAACTGAGAAAGATGATTAAAAAAAACTTTTTGCAGTACTTATCTTGTGTGAGGTACTCTTAGTACTTTACGTTTATGGGATGTGTACAGTGAGAGATTAGGCAGAAAGTCTAGAAAACACTAGACTCCAGATTAAATGTATTTATAGGAGGGAAGTGGCATGGAGACAACTGGATAACATTGGAAAGTCAAAAGTCACAGGTTCAAGTATCATCTCAGCCCTTTAGAAATCATGTAATCCTGAGCAAGTGTTTTACCCTCTCAGAGTCCAAATATACTGTCTTGTGAAATAAGTGTAATCATATTGACAGTGGATATTATCCATCCAATAATTATGAAACTGCTTTGAAAACTACAGGATTCTATACAGACTTTTAAGTGTTGTTATTATTGCGGTGATGATCTAAACTTTGTTTTGATAAAATAATCCTAGGACTGTTTAAAGGGTGGCTAGAAGAGATGTGAGAATAGCAGAAAGGCCAATTTTGGTGTTGCTATGATGATCCAGTGTGAGAGAATAAAGGCCTAAAATAGCAAAGTATGGAGAAGAGAAAAGAGGAAAGATCAGAACTCTTAGGAATGTGTGATGTAATTGGGAAAGGAGTAAGAAAAAACAGGAAAGAGAGAGAGAGACTGGAGGCCACCAGAGTCAGAGGAGGCAAAAATCTCACCAAGGAGCCTAAGTTTAATATTGTTAGGTGCTTTTGATAAAAGTAGGATTGGGAAGGAGTCAGGCTATTGGATTCGTCAATGCTATTACTCATGATTTTTAAGAACGAGTTTCAGTGATGTGGAAACTAGACTACTGAACAATAGAAAATAGAAAAATTGAGTGAGAATTACTCCAGTGAGTGTTTACAGACATGAAAAAAAAAGATGGAAAGATAAAGTTGAGGAACAATTGCTTTAGAATTGGAGAACCTTTATCATAGTTGTAGATGAAGAAAAAAGCCAATGGGGAAGACAAGAGTGAAGGTGATGAAAAGAGAAGTTATAAGGAAAGTTCTGGGGTCAATTAGTATTAAAAGTGACAGATTGAAAGGTATATCTGTCAAAAGAGCAAGGGCATTTCTTTTAAGATGGAAGGGAAGGAAGAGAAAATTGACAGAGATCTAAAAACATCTAGGTAAATAGAGAGGAAGGCTGAGAGCTTTTCTCATTTTGGTGCAGTCTCTGTTACAGAGCCATAGACTGAGAAAAGGAAAGGAACTTGGAAAAACCAAGGATGGATGCTTTAGAAGTTAGTCAGAGATAGGTAGGAAGATTGCCAGGAGAAAACTCAGTGGAATAGGAGGGGAATACAGAAGTTCCTAGGCCAGGGATTGAACCTGAGCTACAGTAGAGACAACACTTGATGCTTAACTGCTAGGCTGCCAGAGGACTTCAAAATTAAGGCAGAACTAGAAAATTATGAACAGAAAGTATATTTTTAATGTTTATACACCTTTCCCACAGTATCCTTTACTAGGATCCTTGTCATCATTATGAAATAATGATGAAATAATGATATGAAATAATAATGATAATTAAGGAGTTGATTATTAGTGTACTAGGAGCTCAGTTGACCTTTAGCTTATCTGTGGTTTTCCAAAGCATCTTTTTAACGTTATATTTAGTCCATCTCTAGTTGTGTATCATGGCAACCTCTGTGCCAGGCATTTTTGTTGGTTGAGCTTCCAAATACATTCAGGCTAACACTGTGGAAATTTGTAGCTTATCAGAGAGATTGGGAAAACCTCTCCTGCATGGAATCTCTGTCCTTTTTCTAAAGTCAAAATTCCCTCTCTTCCTGGCAAGCACCCATATTTTCAAGTCATTTCTCCATGAATTATCCAAAAGAGAAGTTGAAAATTGCCACACAAAGAAAACTACAAAGTAAATTAAAACTTTCCCAGTCCTCTTTGAATTTCATGTTACACCTTATTTTAGTTTTCAGACTCTCCCTCTGGGGGGAAATGGAAGCACTGCTGTCTTGCTTCATTATTTTGTATGGTGCTGACACTCTAAGTTGGTCAATAATCTTGTTTCTCATAGATTTTTCAAATGTGACTCAAGTTTAGGGAAATGAATTTACGCACTTCTTCAGCCAAATACTCCCTTGATGCCCCAAAGACAAATTCCTTGCTGTTTCCGAAAACAAAATTCTGTTTTATAGAGATGTTGGTCTCTGCCTGAGATAATATTCTTTACACTTTCTGCACTATTTCTATACGTCTTTCAAAGCAAAGTTCAAGTGTCTTTTTCTCTGTACTTTTTCTTTTTTCTGATTTCCATTTTCACCCACCCTAATAAAAGTTGATTTTTCTTTCCTTCAAATTACTACTGATTGTTTTATATGTCCTAGTTTAGGGCTTCCTGAACTGCACTGTGATTATTTGTTTAATATTTGACTCCACAATAGGCAGTAAGGTCTTTTAAAAAAACATTTTTAAAAAATTAAAGTATGGTTGATTTACAGTGAACATTTTTAAAAAATTAAAGTATGGTTGATTTACAGTGTTGTGCCGATTTTTGCTGCACAGCAAGTGACTCAGCCATGTATGTATACACACACACACACACACACACACACACACACATATATATATACATATATATATTCTTTTTTATATTATTTTCTTTCATGTCCTATCCCAGGAGATTGGATATAGTATCCTGTGCTATATAGTAGGGACTTATTGTCTATCCATCTCAAATGTAATAATTTGCATCTATTAACCCAAATCTCCCAGTCCATCCCACTCCTTCCCCCTCCCCCTTGAAAAACACAAGTCTGTTCTCCATGTCTGTGAGTCTGCTTCTGCTTTGTAGATAAGTTTATCTGTGGAGGGCAAACATCTTTGAATCTCTAATGTTTAAAACGTAGTGGGTATTCTATTAGGATGTCTTTATTCATTTATGCAATTATGTACTTATGTGTTTATATTGAAATATAGCTGGCATACAGTACGATAGTTTCAGGTAAAATATATAATGATTTTACTTTTACATACATTATGAAATGATCACCATGATAAATTTTGTAACCATCTGTCCCCATACAAATCATTATAATATTATTGATCATATTTTTATGCCATATATTATATCCCATGATTTTTGTATCATATAATTGGAGGTTTCTACCTCTAAATCCCCTACATCTACTTTGCTCCTCCCAAAACCTGCGCTCTGGGAACCACCTGCTTGTTCTCTGAATCTATGAATTTATTTTTATTTTGCTATGTTGGTTTTACTTTTTAGATTCAATGTATAAGTGAGATCATGCAGTATTTGTCTCTGATTTATTTCACTTACCCTCTAGAACCATCTATTTGTCACAAATAGCAAGATTTCATTTTTAATAGCTGAGTAATATTCCACATATATAATATATATTTTTTCTTTATCCTTTCATCTGTCATTCCAATAGTAGCTGCACGAAGCTACAGTCCCAACAACAGTGCATGAAGGTTCACTTTTCTCTACATCCTCATCAACACTTGTTATTTGTTGTCTTTTTGATGATAGCCATTCTGACAGGTGTGATGTGATAGCTCTCAGTGTGGTTTTGATTTGTGTTTCTCTGATGATTAGTGATGTTGAAATCTTTTCATGTGTCTGCCGTATGTTTGTCTTTGGAAAAATATCTGTTCAGGTTGTTGACCATTTTTAAGTTCATTTGATTGTTCTTTTGATGTTGATTTGCATGAGGTCTTGGTATATTTTGGATATTAACCTCTTATCATATATATTTTTTGCAAATATCTTTCCCATTCAGTAGGCTATATTTTTGTTTAGTTAATAATACCCTTTGATGTGCAAAATCTTTTTAGTTTGATGTATTGCTATTTCTTTATTTTTTGCTTTTGTTACCCTTGCCTGAAGAGACAGTTCTCCAAAAAATATTGTTAAGACAGATGTCAAAGAACATACTGCCCATGCTTTATTCTGGGAGTTGTATGGTGTCAGGTTGTAAATTTAAGTCTTTTATTTTTTGTTTGTTTGTTTTACTTTTTTAGATAAAATATTACTGTACATTTAATAGATGATTACAGTGTAGTGCAAACATAACTTTTTTTAATATTTGTTTGTATTTTCCCACTGTACAGCAAGGGGGTCAGGTTATCCTTACATGTATACATTACAATTAGATATTTTCCCCCACCCTTTCTTCTGTTGCAACATGAGTATCTAGACATAGTTCTCAATGCTATTCAGCAGGATCTCCTTGTAAATCTATTCTAAGTTGTGTCTGATAAGCCCAAGCTCCCGATCCCTCCCACTCCCTCCCCCTCCCATCAGGCAACCACAAGTCTCTGCTCCAAGTCCATGATTTTCTTTTCTGAGGAGATGTTCATTTGTGCTGAATATTAGATTCCAGTTATAAGTGATAACATATGGTATTTGTCTTTGTCTTTCTGGCTCATTTCACTCAGTATGAGAGTCTCTAGTTCCACCCATGTTGCTGCAAATGGCATTATGTCATTCTTTTTTATGGCTGAGTAGTATTCCATTGTGTATATATACCACTTCTTCCGAATCCAATCATCTGTCGATGGACATTTGGATTGTTTCCATGTCCTGGCTATTGTGAATAGTGCTGCAATGAACATGCGGGTGCACATGTCTCTTTTAAGTAGAGTTTTGTCCAGACAGATGCCCAAGAGTGGGATTGTGGGGTCATATGGAAGTTCTATGTATAGATTTCTAAGGTATCTCCAAACTGTTCTCCATAGTGGCTGTACCAGTTGACATTCCCACCAACAGTGCAGGAGGGTTCCCTTTTCTCCACACCCCCTCCAACATTTGTTACTTGAAGACTTATTAATGAGGGCCATTCTGACTGGTGTGAGGTGGTATCTCATGGTAGTTTTGATTTGCATTTCTCTTATAATCAGCAATGTTGAGCATTTTTTCATGTGTTTGCTGGCCATCTGTATATCTTCCTTGGAGAAATGTCTATTCAGGTCTTTTGCCCATTTTTCCATTGATTGGTTTTTTTGCTGTTGGGTTGTATAAGTTGTTTATATATTCTAGAGGTTAAGCCCTTGTCAGTTGCATCATTTGAAACTGTTTTCTCCCATTCTGAAAGTTGTCTTTTTGTTTTCTTTTGGGTTTCCTTTGCTGTGCAAAAGCTTTTCAGTTTGATTAAGTCCCATGGGTTTATTTTTGCTCTAATTTCTGTTGCTTTGGGAGACTGACCTGAGAAAATATTCATAATGTTGATGTCAGAGAGTGTTTTGCCTATGTTTTCTTCTAGGAGTTTGATGGTGTCCTGTCATATATTTAAGTCTTTCAGCCATTTTGAGTTTATTTTTGTGCATGGTGTGAGGGTGTGTTCTAGTTTCATTGCTTTGCATGCAGCTGTCCAGGTTTCCCAGCAATGCTTGCTGAATAGACTTTCCTTTTCCCATTTGATGTTCTTGCCTCCCTTGTCAAAGATTAATTGACCATAGGTGTCAGGGTTTATTTCCGGATTCTCTATTCTGTTCCATTGGTCTGTCTGTCTGTTTTGATACCAGGACCACACTCTTTTGATGACTGTGGCTTTGTAGTATTTCTTGAAGTCTGGGAGAGTGATGCCTCCTGCTTGGTTTTTGTTTCTCAGGATTGCTTTGGCAATTCTGGGTCTTTAGTTGTTCCATATAAATGTTTGGATTGTTTGTTCTAGTTCTGTGAAAAATGTCATGGGTAATTTGATAGGGATTGTATTGAATCTGTAGATTGCTTTGGGTAGTATGGCCATTTTTACAATATTGATTTTCCCAATCCAGGAACATGGAATATCTTTCCATTTCTTTACATCTTCTTTGATTTCTTTGATTAAGGTTTTATAGTTCTTGGCATATAGGTCCTTTACCTCCTTGGTCAGGTGTATTCCGAGGTATTTCATTTTGTGAGGTACAATTTTAAAAGGTATCGTATTTTTGTATTCCTTTTCTAATGTTTCATTGCTGGTATACAGAAATGCAACTGACTTCTGAATGTTAATCTTATATCCTGCCACTTTGCTGAATTTATTAATCAGTTCAAGCAGTTTTGGTGTTGAGTCCTTAGGGTTTTCTAGGTATAGTATCATGTCATCTGCATACAGTGACAGTTTGATCTCTTCTCTTCCTATATGGATGCCTTTGATTTCTTTTGTTTGTCCAATTGCTGTGGCTAGGACTTCCAAAACGATGTTGAAGAGCAGTGGTGAGAGTGGGCATCCCTGTCTTGTTCCAGATTTGAGTGAGAAGGCTTTCAGTTTTTCCCCCTTGAGTATTATATTTGCTGTGGGTTTATCATAAATGGCTTTGATTATATTCAGGAATGTTCCCTCTATACCCACTTTGGCGAGGGTCTTGATCATGAATGGATGTTGAACTTTGTCAAATGCTTTTTCTGCATCTATTGAGATGATCATATGATTTTTGACTTTTTTTTTGTTAATGTGGTGTATGATGTTGATTGATTTGCGTATGTTGAGCCATCCTTGTGAACCTGGGATGAACCCAACCTGGTCATGGTGTATAATTTTTTTGGTATGTTGTTGGATTCGGTTGGCTAAGATTTTGTTGAGAATTTTTGCATCTATATTCATCAATGATATTGGGCGATAGTTTTCTTTTTTGGTGGTATCTCTGCCTGGTTTTGGAATGAGAGTGATGGTGGCATCATAGAATGTCTTTGGGAGTATTCCTTCTTCTTCTACCTTTTGAAAGAGTTTAAGGAGGATGGGCATCAATTCCTCTTTATATGTTTGATAAAATTCACCTGTGAGCCAGCCATCTGGTCCTGGACTTTTATTTGTAGGGAGTGATTTTATGACCTCTTCAATTTCATTTCTAGTGATCGGTCTGTTCAGTTGGTCTGTTTCTTCTTGATTCAGTTTTGGCAGGCTGTAAGATTCTAGAAAATTGTGCATTTCTTCCAGATTGTCAAACTTGTTGCCGTGTAGTTGTTCATAGTATTCTCTTATGGTTTTTTGTATTTCTGCTGTATCTGTTGTGATTTCTCCTTTTTCATTTATAATTTTGGTGATTTGGGTTCTTTCTCTCCTCTTTTTAGTGAGTCTGGCCAGGGGTTTGTCAATTTTGTTCACCTTTTCAAAGAACCAGCTCTTGGTTTTATTAATTTTCTCTATTGTTTTTTGAGTCTCTATTTTATTGATTTCTTCTTTGATCTTTATCATTTCCTTCCTTCTGCTGACTTTAGGACTTTTTTGTTCTTCTTTTTCTAATTCGTTTAGGTGGAGGGTTAAGTTGTCCATTTGGGATCTTTCTTCTTTTTTGAGAAAGGCCTGGATTGCTATAAATTTCCCTCTGAGCACTGCTTTCGCAGCATCCCATAGATTTTGAGAGGTTGTGTCTTCATTATCATTTATTTCAAGGTAGTTTTTAATTTCCTTCTTGATTTCTTCATTGACCCGTTGGTTTTTTAGTAGCATGTTGTTTCGTCTCCATGTAGTAGGTTTTTTCTCTTTGCTTTTCCCATGGTTGATTTCTAATTTCATGGCATTGTGGTCAGAGAAGATATTTGAGATAATTTCTATGCTCCCAAATGTATTGAGATTCTCTTTGTGTCCCAATATGTGGTCGATTCTTGAGAATGTTCCATGAGCATTTGAGAAGAATGTGTATTCTGCTTTTTTTGGATGTAGTGTCCTGAAGATATCAATGAAGTCTAACTCTTCTATTGTTTCCTTTAGGCTCTCTGTTGCTTTATTGGTTTTCTGTCTAGACGATGTGTCCATTGATGTGAGGGGGGTATTAAGGTCTCCTACTATGATTGTATTCTCATCAATATCTCCCTTTATGTCTGTTAATATTTGTTGTATGTATCTGGGTGCTCCTGTATTTGGGGCATATATGTTGATGATAGTAACATCCTCTCCTTGGATGGATCCCTTAATCATTAAGTAGTGTCCTTCTTTGTCTTTCTTTATGTCTTTTGTTTTAAAGTCTATTTTGTCTGCTATGAGCGTTGCGACTCCTGCTTTTCTGTCATGTCTATTGGCGTGAAATATTTTTCCCCACCCTTTCACTTTCACTCTACATGTATCCTTTGTCCTAAGGTGAGTTTCTTGTAGGCAGCATATTGAAGGTTTTTGCCTTTGTATCCACTCAGCCACTCTGTGTCTTTTGATTGGGGCATTCAGTCCATTGACATTTAAGGTGATAATTGATAGATGATTATTATTGCCATTTTGAACCTCATGTTCCAGTTGATTCTATGGTTCTCCATTCTTCTTTTCTTTTTTTTTTTTTGGTTGGATGTTCTCCTGTTATTATCTGCTTAAGTGTATTTTTTTTTTCATTTTTTGCAAATGCAATATTTGGTTTTGGCTTGTGGTTGCCCTGTTTTTTAAGTATGCTAACCCCTTCCCATAATTGTGTGTTTTAGCCTGATGGTCCTGTAAGTTCAAACACTTCATTACTATATTATAATTAAGAAGAGCGACATACAAACAAACAAAAAGGGTTATTTACTTCTTAACATCCCTTGGCCACATTTTATGGTTTTGATGACTCTTTTTTATTTTTTTCTTTTTAATTTTATTTTGTTTGAAGCATGTTCATGATTAAATCTGTATGCTGGCTTATTTGAGTGACTGCTCTCTGATTGCAGTTTCCTCAGTCCTAGTTCTTCCTCTCCTTCTTCTTCTTTTTTTTTTTCTTTTCTTTTTTCTTCCCTTTCCTTCCTTTCTTTTTGGTTTAGAGAAGCCCTTTCAATATTTCCTGTAACCTGGGTTTTGTGTTGCTGTATTCTTTAAGTTTTTGTTTGTTGGGAAATATTTTTATTTCCCCTTCTATTTTAAATGATATTCTTGCTGGATAGAGTATTCTAGGTTGCATATTTTTTCCTTTGAGCACTTTAAATATCTCTTGCCATTCCCTCCTGGCCTGTAGTGTTTCTGTAGAGAAATCAGCTGATATTCTTATGGGGGTTCCCTTGTAGGTAACATTCTGTTTTTCTCTTGCTGCCTTTAGGATCCTCTCTTTATCACTAACTTTTGCCATTTTCATTATGATGTGTCTTGGTGTGGGTCTGTTTGGGTTCAGTTTGTTTGGGGCCCTCTGTGCTTCTTGTATCTTGAACCCAGTATCCTTTAGATTTGGGAAGTTTCCAGCGATAATTTCTTCAAATATATTTTCCATCCCCTTATCTTTTTCTACTCCTTCTGGAATTCCTATTATGCGTAGATTGGCCCGCTTTATATTATCTCATAGGTCTCTTATATTGCTTTCCAGTTTTTTGATTCGGTTTTCTGTCTGTTGACCGGATTGAGTGATTTCCATTATTCTATCTTCCATATCACTGATTTGTTCTTCTGCATTATTCATTCTGGTTTTTACTGCCCCTAGTTCAGTTTGCATCTCTGCAAATGAATGTTCTAGTTTTTCTTGGCTCCTCCTTATATTTTCTAGTTCCTATCTGAGGGTATCTGCATTACTGTTCATATCTTCTCTTAATTCCTTCAGTATTTTCACTATTTCTCTTTTGAACTCCAGGTCTGTCAGACTGCAGAGATCTGTTTCATTGTTGACTGTTTTAGGTGAGGTCTCCTGTTGGTTTGACTGGGGTTAGTTTCTCAGCTTCTTCATCTTGCTTGTTGTTTTCTTTCTCCTGAGGGAGTTGTACTCTCCGTTATCGGGCAGTGTTTGCCTTGTCACTGCCGTGGAATATTTCCTGAGGGCTGGCGTTGTTGGTTAATCTTTTTTGAGGCAATGTGACTTTTCTGGAGTGTTGATGGGGCTAACAGTGTTTCTTTGAAGCAAAGGAGGGCTTCCTGAGGGCAGACAGGACTGGGAGGTCCACACCATGATGGTAGCAGATTTCACTTGGTCATGCAGAGCTTGCTCTGGTGTTTTTAGGCTGTGGGGTTCTTGCAGGGGGTTGGCGGTATTGGGCAGCTGTTCCTCAGGACTTCAGCACCCCCTGGGGGCTGGAGCAGCTATCTGGGTCACTGAGAACCTCAGAAGCTCTTCCCTAGGGCAGCCCAACTCAGAAAGACCATCTGAGATCTTTTCCCGACTCGGCCAGGCTTGTTGCAGCTTTTCTGGGCTGCAGGGGTCCTGCCTGGAGCTGGCAGTCCTATGCAGCTGGTCCACTAGGTCTCAGCACCCCCTGGGGGCTTGGGCGGGTAGCAGGGCCATTGGAGATCAAGAGGCTCCTCCCCAGGGCAGCCCGACTCAGAAAGACCATCTGAGATCTTTTCCCGACTCGGCCAGGCTTGTTGCAGCTTTTCTGGGCTGCAGGGGGTCCTGCCTGGAGCTGGCAGTACTATGCAGCTGATCCACTAGGGCACCCCCTGGGGGCTTGGGCGGGTAGCAGGGCTGTTGGAGATCCAAGAGGCTCCTCCCCGGGGCAGCCCGACTCAGAAAAACCATCCGGGAATTAGGCAGATCTATTCAAGGCCTGGCTAGGCTTGTTCTAGCTTTTCTGGGCTGCAGGCCTTTTCTCCGGGGGCTGGTGGTGTTTGGTGCTGCTCTGTGGAAGTGTAGCCCCTCCAAAGGGCAAGCAGGCCTGTGCAGGGAGAGCCCCTGCGGTGGTAGGCTTCAGGCAATTGTTGAGGCCAGCCCTCCTGGATGGCAGGCAGCCCCAGGTCCGGTGAGAGCGTAGGGGGTGGCAGGGGTGGGGGGAGGGGATGCACTGGGAAGCACAGCTTTTTGCTAGCTAGCGGGCCTGTAAGCTTGCTGTGGCGTGGGGGGTATTCTATGGGGACCCACCCCTTCTTCTCTCCCCTCCCCAGCATGGGCGCAGACCAGGCTCTTCTCCCAGGTTCCCTCTGAGGCGGCTTTCCACTTCCCTGCCCCTAGAGTATTGCTCCCTTCCTCTGTGACAGCTTTGTTTTCTAGTCTCCCAGGCAGTCTCTGCCCCGTCAAATGGTTTCTAGACCTCCCAAGCAGTTTCCGCTCTGCCCCGCCCCCCTAGCCCGGGGACTAACCTCTGGAGCCGAGGATTCGGTGCCCAGCCCCCACCCAGGTGTCTCAATTTTTGGTGACTGTGCCCGTAGTTCAGATGGTCCGTTGGGTTCTTGATCGGTTTTTCCGTACTCCGACTTACTGCTACACTCTTCTCTGTATCTGGAGATTCCTCCGGTTCATTTGATCTTTCCCCTGGTAGGTGACTTTCCAGGGTGCGGGATCCCTTTCTCCTCCGCAGTTCCCTTTCGGGAGCGCCCGTCCCACTCGGATTCACCTACTCTCACTCTCCTCTTTTCTCCCGTTCTGCCCAATAATGTCACGAACTTCTTGCCGTTATTGGAGTTTAGGTTCCTCTGCCAGCAATTGGTTGCTGTTCTGTGTGAGTCATTTATTCTGTAGATGTGCTTTTTTTGTTGTGTTTGTGGGAGAGGGCAAGCGTGTCCCCCTACTCCTCCGCCATCTTGTCCTCTGATCCATTTAAGTCTTTAATACATTTTGAATTTATTTTTTAATATGGTATAAGAAAGAAAAAAATTCTTTTGCATGTAGCTGTCCAGTTTTCCCAGTACCTTTTATTGAGGAGGCTGCCTTTTCCTCATTGTATATTCCATCCTCCTTTGTCATAGATTAATTGATTATGTATGTGAGAATTTTTTTTCTGGACCATTGATTCTGCTCCATTGATCTATGTGTCTCTTTTTGTGGCAGTATCATATTGTTCTGACTACTATAGCTTTGTAGTATAGTTTTGAATCAGCTTTGTAATCTTTGCAGCATAATAACTCCAGCTTTGTTGTTCTTTCTCAAGATTTCTTTGTCTATTTAGGGACTTTTTGTTTACATACAAATTTTAGAATTATTTGTTCTAGTTCTGTGAAAAATGCTATTGTGATTTTCATAGGAATTGCACCATATCTATAGATTTCTTTGGATAGTATGTTCATTTTAACAATATTAATTCTTCCAATCTATGAGCACAGTGAAACTTTCCATTTGTCTATATCATCTTTAGTTTCATCAATGTCTTATAGATTTTTGAGTACAAGTGTTTTACCTCCTTGGTTAAAATTATTCCTAAGTATTTTATTTATTTGGATGCAATTATAAATGGGATTGTTTTCTTAATTTCTTTAGTTCACTATTAGCATGTAGAAATGCATCTGATTTCTGTATATTAATTTTGTGGCCTGCAATTTACTGAATTAAATATTCAGCTCTAATAGGCCTTTGATGTCATCTTTAGGGTTTTGTATATATAGTATGACATCTGTGAACAGATAGTTGTACTTCTTCCTTACCAATTTGGATTTATTTTATTTCTTTATCTTTTTCCCGAATGCTTTCAGATTTTCACTGTTGAGTATGATACTGGTTATAGGTTTGTCCTATATGGCCTTTATTGTCTAGATATATGTTCTGTCTATACCACTTGAGAATTTTTATCATAAATGGATGTTGAATTTTGATAGATGCAGAAATCTCAATAGATGTAGAAAAAGATTGCATTCTTGAGCTAAATCTCACTTGATCATGATATATGATCCTTTTAATGTATTGTTGAATTTGATTTGTTAATATTTTGTTTGAGATTTTTTCATTGAAATTCATTAGTTATATTGGCCTGTAATTTTCTTTCTGTTTTTGTAGTGTCTATCTGGTTTCAATATCAGGGTAATGCTAGCCTCATATAATGAATTTAGAGTGTTCCTTATTCAAGTGTTTGGAATAGTTTGTAATCTTATAAAGGTGTTTGGCAGAAATTACCTATGATGTCATTTGGTCCTGGACTTTTGGTTATTAGGAGATTTTTAATTACTGATTTAATTTCTCTACTGCTAATTGATTTGTTCATATTTTCTGTTCTTCCTGATTTAGTCTTGGGAGATTGTACATTTCAGGAATTTATCTATTTCTTCTAGGTTGTACATTTTATTGGCATATAATTGTTTGAAGTAATCCCTTATGATCCTTTGTATATCTGTGGCGTCAGTTATCAGTTCTCCTTTCATTTCTTTCTTTCTTTTTTGCTTTTTAGGGCTACACAGTATAGAAGTTCTTGGGCTAGGGATCAAGCTGGGGCAGCACCTGCTGGCCTACACACAGCCACAGCAACACAGGATCCAACCCACATCTGCAACCTACACCACAGCTCACAGCAATGCTGGATCCTGAGCAAGGCCAGGGATCAAATCTCCATTCTCATGGATACTAGGCAGGTTTATAACCCACTGAGCCACAATGGGAACTTACTCCTTTTCATTTCTGATTTTATTTATTTGGGCCCTCCTTTTTTTTTTTTTTTTTTTTTTTTTTACTGATCTAGATAAAGGTTTATCAATATGTTTATCTTTTCAAAGAACCAGCTCTTAGTGTTATTGACCTTTCCCGTTTTTTAAAATCTATTTCATTTATTTCTGCTCTTATCTTTATAATTTCCTTTTATATTAATTTTGGGTTTTATTTCTTCTTTTCTTTTTATTTCCTTTTATATTAATTTTGGGTTTTATTTCTTCTTTTTCTAGACAGGTATAAGTTTATATTGCTTGAGATTTTTCTTGTTTACTAGTTAGGCTTGTATCAGTACAGTATAAGTTTCCCTCTTAGAACTACTTTTACTGCTTCCAATAGATTTTGTATCATTGCATTTTTATTTTCCTTTTTCTAAATATATTTTTAATTTTCCCTTTGGTTTCTTAATTGGTTTATTGACTATTTAATGGTATGTTTTTTAGTCTTCATATATTCATGTTTTTATCAGTTGTCTTCCTGTAAATGATTTCTAGTCTCAACTACTGAGCATAACCTCAGTCTTGCCCCTATGAGAAACCTGTGCACAGATACCTAGGAGTTGTGGAGCACATCATGTGGTCTGCCTGGGCAGGGAGCCAAGTCAGCAGCCCTGTCCAACTGATAAGCCTAGCCTCTGGCTACATGTAACCGGGGAGCCTGAACAGTGACTCTGAACAGCTTTACAGCCCATCCTACAGTCCTACCATCATGGAACCCAGCCTATTACTCCACCCAATGGCAGAGCCCAGCCTAAGGCTGTGCCTGATTGTTGAATATTCTCTAGTGTTTTGATAGTTATGCATTATCACTTACAATTCTAATTTAAGAGTTAAAAACTAAATATATTAAAAATAACTATAACTACAACAATTTGTTATTGGATACAATATAAAAATGTAAATTATAGCATCAATAATCTAAAATGGGTGGGAGGAGTAAAAGTATAAATGAAATTATAAATGAAGAAAACATTATGACTGATACCAAAGAAATATAAAAGATCATAAGCAAACATTATGAAAAAATACATACCAACAATTTAGACAAACTGGAAGAAATGAATTCCTAGAAACAGAAAAATACCAATACTGAATCAAAGAAATAAAAAAATCTGAACAGACCAATAACAAGTAAGGAGATTGACTCAGTAATTAAAAACCTCTCAACAAAGAAACGTTCAGGGCTTTATAACTTTACTGGTGAATTCTACCTAGCAATTTTAGACAAATTAATCTCAGTCTATCTCAAAGTCTTTCAAAAAATAGGAGAGGATAGAACACTCCCAAACTCATTTTAAGAGGCCAATTTTACACTGATACCAAGATCAGACAGGGAAACCACAAGAAAATAAAACTACAAACCAGTATCCACAATGAATAAATATGCAAAATGTTTAGCACACTAAATTCAACAGACTATTATAAAGATCATATCTAGTGGGATTCCTTCCTGGCATGCAAGGATAGTTCAACACATGAAAATTAATAAATACGATACATCACATCAATAGGCTGAAAGATAAAAATTATGTGATTATCTCAACAGAAAAAGCTTTTGAAAAAATTCAAAATGCATTTAAAAAATCAACGAAATGGGTATAGAAGGAACATACATTAACATAATAAAGACTATATATATGACAAACCCACAGTCAACATTATACGCAATAGTGAAAGTTTGAAAACTATTTTTAGGAACAAGAACAAAATAAGGATGCCCACTTTCATCACTTTTATGCAACACAGTATTGGAAGTCCTAGTTACAGCAATCATACAAGAAAAAGAAACAAAATCATCCAAACTGGAAAGGAAGAAGTGAAACTGTCATTGTTTGCAGATGACATATTATTTATAGAAAACTCTAAAGACACCACCAAAACACTATTAGAACTGATAAATTCAGTGAAGTTGCAAGGTACAAAAATCAACACACAAAATTCGATTGCATTTATATACACTAACAACAAACTAACAAAAAACTATCTTAAAAAAGAAATAAAGAAAACAGGAAACCAAAAACAAACCAAAAAGACAACTTACAGAATGGAAGAAAATAATTCAAATGATGCAACTGACAAGGGCTTAATATCTAAAATGTACAAACAACTTATACAAATCAACAGCAAAAAAGCCAACAACCCAAAGGAAAAATGGGCAAAAGATCTGAATAGACATTTCTCCAAAGAAGATATACAGATGGTCAACAAGCACATGAAAAAATGCTCACATTACTGATTATTAGAGAAATGCAAATCAAAACTACCATGAGATACCACCTCACACCTGTCAGAATGGCCATCATTATTAAGTCCACAAATAATAAATGCTGGAGCTGGGTGGAGAAAAGGGAACCCTCCTGCACTGTTGGTGGGAATGTAAGCTGGTACAACCACTGTGGAGAACAATATGGAGGTACCTTAGAAAACTATACGTAGAAGTACCATGTGACCCAGCAATCCCACTCTTGGGCATATATCCGGACAAAAGTTTCCTTGAAAAAAACACATGCACCTGTGTGTTCATTGCAGCACTATTCGCAACAGCCAAGACATGGAAACAACTTAAATGTCCATTGACAGATGATTGGATTAAGAAGATGTGGTATATATAAACACTGGAATACTACTTAGCCATAAAAAAGAATGACATAATGCCATTTGCAGCAACATGGATGGAAGGAGAGAATCTCATCCTGAGTGAAGTAAGTCAGAAAGAGAAAGACAAATACCATATGATATCACTTATATCTGGAATGTAATATAAGGCACAAAGGAATCTTTCCACAGAAGAGAAACTCATGGACTTGGAGAATAGACTTGTGGTTGTCAAGGGGGAATGGGAGGGAGTGGGATGGATTGGGAACTTGGGGTTAATTGATGCAGACTATTGACTTTGGAATGGATCAGCAATGAGATCCTGCTGTGTAGCACTGGGAACTAAATGTCTGGCCACTTGTGATGGAGCATGATAATGTGAGAAAAAAGAATGTATACATGTATGTGTAACTGGGTCACCATGCTGAACAGTAAAATATTGAGAGAATGCTATAAACCAGCTATAATTAAAAAAACCCATTATATATGTATAAAAAGAACACTAGATTTAACATATAAAGAAAACAAACAAAGAAAGAAAACAATTCATTCACAATATTATCAAAAACAATACAATACTTTGGAATCAATTTAACCAAAGAGATGAAGAATCTGTGCATTACAACTACAAGACATTGAGGAAAGAAATTGAAGAAGGCATAAGGAAATGAAAGGTATCTTGTGTTCAGAGATCAGAGGAATTAATATTATTAAACTGTTCATACTACCCAAAGCTATCTATAGAATCAATGCTATCAAAATTTTGATGGAAGTTTAACAGAAAAAAAAATTCCTTAAATTTGTAGGGAACCACAATGTCTGTGGATAGCCAAAGCAATCTTGAGAAAGAATACAACTGGAGACATTATTCTTCCTGATTTCAAATTATACTGCAAATCTATAGTAATCAAAAGAATATGATACTAGAATAAAAACAGACACAAAGAATAGTGGAATAGAATTAAGAGCTCTGAAATAAACCCTTGCATTAAATGGTTAGCTACTGTTTTGCAAGAGAGCCGGAACTTTATGGGAGGGAAAGTCTCTTCAATAAATAGTGTTGGGAAAATTGGATAACAAAATGTAGAGAAATGAATTTGGACCCCTGTCTTACAGCACTCACAAAAGTTAACTTGACATAGATACAGACTTAAACACAAAACACCTAGGAGAAAACATGTTAAAAAAAAGAACCTTGACATCAGTCTTGGGATTGATATTTTGGATATGATACCAAAAGCATGAACAACATAAAAAATCAATAGATGGGACTATATCAAACTAAAAAGCAAAAGCACAGAAAAAAAAAATCAACAAAGTGCAAAGGTAACCTACGGAATGGGAGAAAATATTTGAAAATCCTATATCTAATAAAGATATATGAATATCAAAATATATAAAGAATTCAGATAACTAAATAGCAATAACATAAATAATCTGATTGAAAAAATAGGAAAGGACCTGAATAGACGTTTCTCCAAAGAAAATATATAAATGACTAATAGGTACATGAAAAAGTACCCAACATCATTAGTCATTTGAGAAATGTGAATCAAAACAATGAGATATCATTTCACATCTGTTAGAATGGCTATTATAAAAAAGACAAGAGATAGCAAGGATTTGGAGAAAAGGGAAACTGTCCACTGTTGGTGTTGTAAATTGATGCAGCCACTATAGAACATAGTATGGAGATTCTACAAAAAAATTAAGAATAAAACTACCATATGATCTAGTAATCCCACATTTGAGGATACATCCAAAGAAAAAGAAATCATTATCTAGGAGAAATGTCTTTCCCTCATGTTTACTGCAGCATTATTTGTAGTAGTCAAGACATGGAAACATCCTAAGTGTTGAATGATGGATGGCTGGATAAAGAAAATATGAGATATATATGTATATAAAATATTATTCAACCACACAGAAGCCATTTGTGACCACATGGATGAAACAAGGCTAAGGACATTATGCTAAGTGAAATAGGACAGACAGAGAATGAAAAATACTTTATGATCTCACATATTTGTGAAATATAAAAAAACCTAACTCATAGAAACAGTAGATTGGTGATTTCTAGAGGCAGGAGCATGAGGGGAATGAGTGAAGGTGGTCCAAGGATACAAACTTCCACTTATAAATAAGTCCTGTGGTGATATAGTTAACAGCATGATGACTATAGTTAATATTGTGGTCTATACTTGAAAGTTGCTAACAGAGTAGATATTAAAAGTTCTCATAACGTGCAACAAAGGGAAGTATGGGCAATGGATGCGCTAGCTAACCTTACTGTGGTAATCTCAATGCAAGTGCATGTATCAGCTCCTTACATCATACACCTTAAACTTACACGATATGTTAATTGTATCTCAGTAAGGCTGGAAAAAAAACCCTCTTCCTGACTCAGTCCCCAGAAGAGTTCCTCTTGTCGGGCCTATTTTTTTCTTGTGTATTAAGGCTTTCCTATTCATGAAAATAGTGAACTTCAAAATTGCCACAAGGAAAGAAAGCAAAACAGGAAACTAAAGAACCAGACAACATTAAGCACAAACCAAAATATGAAACATTGAAGAATTTCTGGCTTCAGTGTCCCGCACCAGAGATGTTTTCGGAAACTTGGACTAGAAACTCCAAGAGGCCAGGTTATTTTGAGTATTTTAACCAAACAGTTTAAAAAGAGAAAGTCTGAAAGTTTGGAAAAATATTATTTTGAACTGCGATAAATTTAGCATACAGAAATAGAACAAAATATGGCCACCTAGGTCAGAAATTGTGCAAATAGTTTTTAGGTCAGGTAGTAAAAACTTGAAATAAAATTAGAGTACAACTGAAAAAGAAAACTAAAGTGGATAATGGAAAATATCTAGAAGACTCTGCCATACCTATAAAAATAACTTGATTGACTACAGATTTTTAGATTTACAATGAAAATATTAATATAACAATGATTTCCAACTAGAGATACTACTGGTTATAGTAATCAGTTACTGTGTGTCCAGATGCATTTCGTGAGAGTAATGAAATGCATGGTATATTTCCACTAATTGTAATCAAGTCCCTTTTGATTGTCCTTATCGTGTTTTCAGTTTGTGATGAATTGAACAGCTATAAGACAATTAAAATTAAAATAAAATAAAATAAAATAAAACCTCTTAAACTGGTTTCTTGCACAGGAGACACCAGAGACACCAGATTTTTCCCCAGTCAATTTCCTTTAATAGAAGAAGGAATCCAATAATCTTAGCTCATAAACATTTATTTCTTGTTTTCTTCTTTGTGTTTTGTATTTGTTCCCTAAACTTGGACTGTGATTTTGTTTTAACATTAGTGAATATTTAATATAGAAACATTTACCAGAAGAATATTATCCTTCTGTGGAACCAAGTAAAATCTCACCCCATAGCAAAATTCTGGAAATATACCATTTCCTACTCTATTTCCATGTTACAGAGACTAAAAATATAGGCTTCAAAACACAGGAAACAAAAATTTATCTCCATGTAAATTTGCCTTTATTTACATAAATTTAAATCCCTCACTTATTTAAAATAGAACAAAGCTTGGAAAGAAAAACCCTTGGCTTTCTAATTTCCTTTAAATGTACTCTGATTTTAATAGAAATCTGTTGTAGAGTATGATATTTCTTATGTAACGCTAGTGACATATCCTGTGATAAAATTTGGGGAAGATTATTAGCACGATTGTTTATTTGTATTCTCTATATGTCATTTACATACGGAAAACTTACATATTCACACAGCTTTTTTCCACATAGAAAGGACATGAGATGTAGATAAAAGTGGAATGTGGTGTGTATTCTACCATTAGTTACTTTTTTTTTTTTTTGCCTTTTCTAGGGCCACACCTGTGGCATATGGAGGTTCCCAGGCCAGGGGTCTAATTGGAGCTGTAGCTGCTGGCTTACGCCAGAGCCACAGCAAGGCAGGATCCGAGCCACGTCTGCGACCTACCCCACAGCTCACGGCAACGCCGGATCCTTAACCCACTGAGAAAGGCCAGGGATTGAACCCGCAACCTCATGGTTCCTAGTCAGATTCGTTAATCACTGAGCCACGACGGGAACTCCATCATTAACTACTTTTTCAGGTTTTTATTTAGTTCCTGCTCTATGGGAAGCACTGTGCTGAGATTGATTGGCAAAATAATAATGCTATAGTTATGGAGCCTGCCCTTCACGCTGACCAGGTCCAGTTGGGCATTAGCGCAGGCGGGGATAGGAGAGCGAAATCCAGCTATAGTCTATACTATAAGTACCCCCAGCCTTATCTGACCTACTGGTGAGTATGCTGGAACTCTATTTTATCCAGGTCTGTGTAGCTTTTTGGAAATGAGCTCATTTTATGTGGAAGACAACCTAACCTAGTAATAAGGCCTCAGTAATCCAGTGACAGGAGACATTTCAACATGCCATAGATTAGTTTCTGTGTAGACACTACATGTGGTATTTTAGGTAAGATGCTAGAGCCTCAGAATTAACTTGATGGCTCTGTATTTGGATGTAATACAAAAGGGGCTTAAAGAATTCTGTCTCAATTGGAGATGGACTATCAGGCAGCAGGTCTTCCAAGAGTCTCAAAGTGGATTTAGGCGATAATTAGTGGAAAGCAGAATAGAAGTAGTGGTACCCAGGAGGGACAGTGTACATTAGGGCCAGCAAGGAGACGTAACATGGGAGGGGACTAGATGCTTAACCCAGGATACTCAGAAACAATTAGCGGTGATGGTGTGGTCATACACAAAACTCTTTGAGGGCAAGTGCATGCTGGCAGGAAATTGTATTCTAGAAGAAGCATGCATAGAATGCTGTGGAAATTCCAGTGAACGCAGGAAGTACTAGCTAGGATGGGTGCTGAAAACCTCCTGAAGAAGATGAATTTAGACTAGGTCCTGAGTGACATGTTGAATTTGGATATTCAGAGATGTCAGGGTACATAGAGGAAAAATTGGGCAATTTGGTTTTGGTGTGAAGGCAAGAGAAAATACCACAGAGTCTAATGGAGAGAGGTTATTAAAAAGAAAGAATTGGTAATATGATCAGATGTTCCAGAAAGAAGATGAAAATGACTAAAAAGAGAATATTGGGTTTATTATTAATAAGGAAAAAGAACTGGTGAGAGCATTGAAGATTGAAAATTGACTGATGAAAAAGTATAGACAATGGATTTTTGAATAAAAGTCTAATGGATTTTACTTACTTTCAATCCAAATAGTTATTTCTTGAGTTTCATGGCAGCAAGGTACACAGTATGGCTCAATGACAGCTATAGGACAAGGCAAGGACTTGGGTCTCCAAACTGATGTTCCTCCCTCCAGATAATACTATTTCTTTATATGTGGTGGTGTATTAGATTCTTGTCATTCGATAATTCTTGCCCCACTGTATCCAAATAGTGAAACATTTTCGTGTTTATCATTTGGACTAATGATGACCTTATAAATTTAATTTAATGCTGTTTTAAATGTAGCCACTAGAGGGCATCACTTTATTTAAATAAACAGAGTTACTACTTGAAAATGCTGCTCTATTAACTTGAAATACTTTCCAAAAATACCTTCTAATGTAAAGGAGACTTGGTTACACTTACAAGATTCAAGTTGTAATTTTTCTAATCTCAGTTCTTTCACTATCTTGCTTGCCTTTGAATTTAGTTTTTCAGTCACTGATTCCTCTTCTATGAAATATTTGCTACTCTCTACCTCATAAGATAGAATTCCATTGAATGGTATAGATCTTAAAAATTTTATGGATTATCTGTTTTGTTTCAAAACCCCAATTTATCTTCTCTTTTTCTCTTTCAACACATACATGGATGAGTGTGTGTGTGTGTGTGTGTGTGTGTGTGTGTGTGTGTGTGTGTATTTTGGGAGGAAAAGATGAGGTTGCTTATAAGTGCAATACAATGCAGTATCTTATTAACATGGAATTTTCAACTTGCACATAAATGTTTGATTTAACTAACTTCCTTTAAAAGTTATATCACTTCATTCCCTCATTCTACTAATTTCAATATTCCTTTTCTCCCAACAAATATGCAACCAACCCTGATATACAGTTGACTGAGGACAAATGAGCATTAGGAATATGAATCTAAAAGTACAAAGACCTTTTTGTGCTTTCCCTAGAGATAAAATCTTCTCTGTTAATTTTTGACTGTGAAAGTAGAATATTACCTTATTAACTTAGATGGAGCCCAGAGAGCATGAAAAGTGTGGCCATATATTTCAAATCTTCCCAGTTCTGCTATTGACTTTTGCCTGTCATTGGACTTTTCCAGTGAGGAAGTACGGGCCCAGGTGTTAGCAGGATCAGTTACAACAAAGACCTCCGACTGGGGCTGGAGTAAGAAAATGCTCTCATGATAACTGAGGACTGCAGTCACCTTTCTCAGATCCTGTGATCTTCGGTAGTCAGGCCACAGTTAGGAACCCTCAGGCCTCTTCCACTCACAGGATTCCATCATGTGTGTTCACATTTAATACATGTGGCAATACAGCACCAAGGCCCCTGGTTACAGATAGAAAACAGTGATCAACTCCAGATATGAAAAAGGAGGAATAGCATTTGGATTGATAGACCCAATTTTGTTTTCTTCCAAGCAATTTTGAAATTAATTATTTGAGCATACCTAACTTATACAAATGGAAAAGTCATGTAATTTTAGTGAATTTGACTATTGAATTTCTGTTTTAATTCACTTCCTTCTACAATAACCTTGTTAAAAATACATACCATTTTATTTATTTATTTTTGTTTTTTTAGGGCTGCACACACAGCATGTGGAAGTTCCCAGCCTAGGGATCAAATCAGAGCTGTAGCTGTGCTGCTTATGCCACAGCCACCACCGCAGCAATGTTGGATTCCAGCCACGTCTGCAACCTACACCACAGCTCACAGCAATGCCAAATCCTTAACCCACTGAGTGAGGCCAGGGATCAAACCCGCATCCTCATGGATACTAGTTGGGCTTGTTATCGCTGAGCCAGTACAGGAACTCCCATACCATTTTATATTGAAAACTATATTTTTGTGTTTTAATCTGAGGCTATTACTCACTAGCCAGGTTAGCTGAAAAGCAAATAGGCTGGTTCTAATTTTTTTGTATTTCAGAATGATTTATTCATCAGCTACATTTCAAGTCTAGCAAGAGCCATTTTCTAAACAAGATTATATGTCAGGAGAGGTTTTATTGGAGTGCATACTGTGGTTTCCTCAAACCAATACATAAGTCATCTTTACTAGAGGGTGATAATTTTAAAAGTTTCTCTCAAAACTCTGGCCAACTCTTTCTAACTTCAACATCAGTTAAACTTTCCAGTTTCTTTTATTTTTAGTTCAATTATGAATTCCATTAATATCTTTCCTGAGTCTGAATGAGGCAGATATATTTAATAGTAATCCTTTTATGTTTTATCTAAAATGTCTTAGATTCTTTCATGATTGTCTAATTGTCTATCACACATCCAGTCTGATGCTGAGAACATTTTTTTTTTTTATAGTTACTTTATTTTATTTTATTTTTTTTTATTTTCCCACTGTACAGCAAGGGGGTCAGGTTATCCTTACATGTATACATTACAATTATATTTTTCCCCCCACCCTTTCTTCTGTTGCAACATGAGTATCTAGACAAAGTTGAGAACATTTTTGTATCAGTATAGATGCCAGTGTGATAACTTCAGTCTTGTAGGGACTTTGATTCATAGGCACAACCATTATCTTTAGCTTTGTGTCTGTAATCAGTCTTGACATGGTCTCATTGCTATTTGCCATTTTTAGTTTGACTTGGGTGTTATTTTGAAATGGTTGATGCTTTTCAAAATACTTAAAATTTTTTTACACAGACACTTTGTAAAAAGAATGTTCTCATCTAGCATGTAATTATGCCATATAGCTGTAAAGTAGCACAACATTTAAGTGGCTGCACTACTTGACAGTAGCAATGTACTGTTTTGTGTTTCTTGTTTACCTTATAGAGTGTGATTGTTGATGTCGAAGGTGAAGAGCAGCACTTGCTTTAGTGCATAAGCAGCTGCATAAGAGAGCATAGAAGTTATCCCACTGCCTCAGTCCCAGTCGGCATGAGGCTCCGTTTAAACCTGTAGCCCAAATCACAGAACAATATGCCATGTAGACGTCAAAGAAAATGAAGAGCATGATTCATTTCTCACTTTCCTGCTGTCTTAACTTTTAGAGATCCATCAATATCAGCAGACTTTAAAACATTTACAACTTTTATCTCTTTTTTTCTTTCTTGCTCTCTCTATGGTTTATAATCAGTCTGGTTATCTAATTTATACTACTTTTGTGTATTCAACTTCAACAAAAGGTGGACATACCTGGAAGAGAAAGTAAATTATTTTCGTTAGGGCCAGCTAGAGTGTGATAACCAAATAAATAAGAAATTTTAATGGAATATGAATTATTTCCTGCATCAAACAAACTTTCCTAGATATTCTGTCAGTAAAGCCAAAATAAGTTGGAAAACAATAATAGCTCACAGACATTTCTTCCCTTTACCCAAATGTGCTTTTACCTTGAATTGTATATTGACTGCATACATTATAATCAACCCCTGATGGTCTACGAATGGGCACAGAGAGGAATGAAAGATTTTGGGATGTCCCCAGGCTGTTTCTTCTAACTCTAGCTGCCATCGACCACCCACTAAGATAGGTCCTTGAAATACCAGCAGGAAGAGGAATAAGGACATTACAGATGCTTCGATATCTGTGTGTGTTTGTCTTTGCCTGATTTGAGCTTGCTGGATCTATAAGCAGCAAGTTACTAATCATTCTGATATTCAGGTATGATCTGAATGATTCTATCCCAGAGATCCTTTAGAAGTGATTCCCTTATTGGGCATGATGTTGATTTTTCTCATTTGATTTCATAACAATATGAGGAAGGTCTGTACTGTAGGGATTATAACTTTTTTCTGTCTCTGAAGATCAGACATGTTAAATGACAGGCTTTCAAGGCCAATAGCAGATGAGGAAAATGACACTGAGATCCTAATATTGTGGCCATTGTTGCTACTACTGCTCTCAGCTGCTATGTGTCCTGTGTTTTTCTTGTGTCAGGATATGCGCTTTAGAAATGTAATGTCATTGAATCCTTTCAGTGGCCGTTTAGGGAGGTACTGTGTCATTGTACAGAATCCAGTGTCCTCTGCAGTGGTTTCCTTCCAAAGCTAAAAGTTAATAAAGCAACAATTACAAATGTTGTCTTAGCTCATCATTGCTTTTTCATTGCTTTTAAGATGCTGAGTTGACAACTCAACTTCCTTTCTCTACTTTGAGATAAATTCAATTTATTGTTTAAACAAAATGACAGGCTTTTGTGTTCATTTCTATCCCCTTCATAATAACAGGTGTTAAAATTCACATTGTATACACCCCTTATTTTTGCTCTAAATCAGTTAGACAATTCTCTGTACCATAAACATGTCATACAGATAAATTATAGACCCCCAAAAGGCACTAGTAACATGCTGCCCTTTCAACAAAGACAGAAGTTACTGGAGTTAGAGACAGAAAAGAAATGATTGGTTATATGCCCAAGGATGTTTACAATATCATGGTTTGTAGGTCTCAGCGAAATACTTAAAAGAAAAAAAAAGGACATGAAAAATTTACTTTCTTGTTTACTCCTAATGTAGGCCATCAAGTGACAAAATAACTTCCCAAAGGCACAATGGCTGGTTTTCTCTGCAGGGGTGGGGCCGGGGTGGGGAGAGGCGGTGTGTGTGTGTGTGTGTGTGTGTGTGTGTGTGTGTGTGTGTGTGTGTGTGTGTGTGTGCGCGCGCGCGCGCGCGCACGCTATACATTCAACTACAGTTCCATAAGCAGATAACCTAGCTTCTTAAAATTCTAAAGCTGTTTTAAGGTTGTGTGTGCTACAATGATTCATTGTGTGGTAATAATGTTTAAATTTTTCCCTGCTCTTCTTGTCATTGTATGATTTTCATTTTTGAAATGAATAAAATTGTCCCTATTAATCACAGTCAAGAAACTGATGTTTTGGAGTTCCTGTTGTGGCTCAGGGGGTTACAAACCTGACTAGTATCCCTGAGGATGTGGATTTGATCCCTGGCCTCACTCAGTGGGTTAAGGATCCAGTGTTTCTGTGAACTGTGATGTGGGTTGCAGATTCAGCTCTGATCTGGCGTTGCTGTAGCTGTGGTGTATGCCAGCAGTTGTAGCTCTGATTTGACCCCAAGCCTAGGAACTTCCTTCCATATGCTGCAGGTGTGGCCCTTAAAAGCAAAAAAAAAAAAAAAAAGCAAAAAAGAAAAGAAAAGAAACACATGTTTTGAATAAAGACCAAATTCTCTAAAATTAGTGGATTAATCATTATCTAACTTTCTGATTCTAGAACATCAATTTTTAGTTTCATCATATAAACTTTTATGCCGTGATCCCAAGGGGATAGACATGAAGAGGTTTACTGAACTTGGCTTTCTGGCTGTGAATTGAAGAATGAGCAATATTCAAGCATACTAGAAGTCAAATTTGATTAAATCTATTAATAACCATTACTAACTAAAAATGCATGATTTTAAGAAATCGAAGAAATAATAATCTTTCAAAACTGACTTCTAGAAGAAGTGTAAGAAGAATTTATGTATTTGTTGAATATTCCTTCTCAGCTTCAGACTCTTTAGACCCTTCTGTCTTTAATCTGACATGTTCTTCACTGACAACATTGTTTAAGTAGCAGAAGTGGTCAGGAGACTCTGGGGCAAACTAAATTAAACAGACATTTTTTTTCCCCATTTTACATGGAAAGCAAGACTAGTTGGACTCATTTACATTTTAGTGAAAAGAGGGATCCCCCCCCCCTCCGGAAAAAGCCAAATAATTAGGTTCCTTTCTCTTTTTAAAATAATTTTCTAGGAATTTCTACAGTCTCATTAACTTAACCTCTTCTTCATTTTGTACTCTGATCCCCATAAGCCAATTAGTCAAAATATAAACAAATTAAAATAACATTCTTCTCTCATCTTCCTTATCTGGAAAATATCATTGCCTGATAGCTATTCTGAAAGAGAAATTAGTAAACACTACTTTTTCAAACCTTCTATGATAAAGATCACTATGACATTGTCTCCAAATTTTAAGAAATGCAAAAATTCATGTAAAATATATATGTATGCATTCATATATATTATTGGAAAAAATTGTACTCCGTATCAAGATAGAAGTACAAGTAAAATGGAATAAATGCAGGCAAAGGATTTATTTAAACTAATGGATGTGAGAAAAGTAGCATTTGAACTGGACATTGAGGAACGGAGACGGGTTTAGGAGGAAATTTGTAGCTGAGACAATAGCTTAATTAAAGCCACACAGAACTAATAAAGTGAAGGATGAAGGGATGGAGAGGAGTATGGTGTGTGTGTGTGTGTGTGTGCGTTTGTGTGTGTGTGTGTGTATGTCTAGTGTGTGTCTAGTGGTAAATGGTTAAGAAGACTGAGTCTATATTGTAGAAGGCTTTGAATTAAAGGTTGAGGAGATTGTATTTCATTTTGTATTTGATGGAGCACCATGTAAAAGTTTTGAAGAGGGAATCTACAAACCATTGCTTTAAGGGCAGGTTGGTGGCAGGGAAGCACAGGGTGAATCAGAAAAGAATTAGAAACATAAAGACTGACTGCAGAATTGCTACTGTGGTTCAGATGAAGGAAATATTGGAGCGTGGACTTCAGCAGACAGAAGTATGAGAGAACAGACACAGGAGCTCATTTGGTGAGGCTGGAGCCTCAGTCTTCAAGAGGATGATGCTGGCACCAGCCAATATGGAGCATGCAGAGACCAAGGTGGGTGGGTGCGTGTGGTGAGGAAGGAACATTGAGAGCAAAAACTGAGAAAAAATAGATAACATCTACAAACTGCTGGAAACAATGATCTATTTTCAGATGCATGTTAATCCTTTTAGGAGAAACTATTTCTACTGCTACTATCTGCAGCATTAAGAGAAATGGGTTTGATTGTGATTGAATAGACTGTGGTGGTTTTATTTTTGTTTTGCCATTCATGTTGGTGCTGCTGAGTTTAGATGAAAGTCTAGGTACATGAACTTTAAATGATACCATAGGAATGCTAGGAAATAGTAAAAGCCACAGGGGAAGAATATTTCTACCCAATCCTAACAATCCTAATACTAAGTGTTTGTTCAGTGTTCTGTGCTTATGGACCGCATCGTCTATTGCTAAAGGCTGTTTTTATTCCCATGGTATCCAGAGTATTAAAAAAAAATGCAGGAGAGTAAACTAGATCATGATTGTCTGAGAAGGAAAAGAGAAAGCTTGTATTATTTTAGGTTGATTGTATGTAACTTTGGACTTTGATTTTTCTCTGTGCTGGCATGCTTAGAGGACAGCTGATTAAATGAAAATTATGGAAAAGGAAATGATAAATTACATACATAAATATATCTCTATATAAATAAATAATATATAAATATATAAGTAAATATTAAAGTATATAAGTATATTGAGGAATTATATATACTATACATAAATTTATCTTTTAAATATTATCACATTAATAAGATAGACACATGCAGTAAATCTAGATGTCAGGTCTAAGCCAAATAAAAACGTCTTAAGTAAAGTCAACTAAAGAGTAATATGCTAGTTATTATTAATTGAAGGGACTATTCCAATATAGAGTTTTAAATCTTTTAATTTTCTTCCATTTTTCAATGTCTGTTCATTCAAATATTCCACCTTCTAATCTCTGCCTTGAAATAAACTTGAGAGTAAAAAAATCAAATAAAAGTGGTCCACTTTGTAGAAGATTACTAGTGGAAATAGCTGGGGATTTAGGCTAAATGTGTTTTTCTTCTTCTTCTCATTGTCTTTGATTTCTGTTAGCACATGTGGCTCAAAAGTAAGAGCATCAGGAGTCCTGGCTAAGCCCTTAACTAATACCTGAATGCGTTACTTCTCCAGCAGTACTTATCATTAATTTTTATTTTGTATAAATAGATTAAAATTATTTTCTGGCTCCACTAAGACAAACACTCTCGGCTCTTTATCCAGGGACTGCTAGTAAACATCAGATGTCTGCCAGGGGGTTCAGAGCCTTTCCCCATCATCACAGATGTTTTAGAGTGGCCACTGCCCTTGCTTTTGCCTTGACAATAGGTTAATATGTTTATGATTTTAATAAGGACAAACAAATCAGTGCGAAGAGTATGGGCTATTTAACTAGGACAGCTTACAACTATGTTTTCAAATCTGATAGATAAACTTTCAATTATTAGGCAGTCAGGCAGGGGAGGGCTGTTCACACTGGTGCTGTGTGTGGAGGGAAGTGAGTTCTTCTGCAGTTCTGAACTCCTGAGCCCCAGGACAGAGCAGGCTGTTTGGGTTCTCTTTCTGGAAATTTGTACTTGGGAAGCCATCCAGGTATAATGTTCATGCCAGATTTCATGTGGGAGAGCCATTTGCTAACCATTTTCCTGACATAATTGCTTATAGTCAAGCAAACAAATGTAGTCTTCCTGTTTGCCCCTTGCATGCTTTATTAGAAAAAACCATGGTAACATAATCAAAGTTTCTTCTTCTTGGACTAATGATTTAGTCCAAGAGCTTCATTAATGCCTAGGACATAACTGGGACTCCAATTCCACTGAAATTTGCCAAATCTCTCTCCACTCTCTATTTCTTTTAAGAGCATTGTTTTGTTATTGAATTAAATAGGAGATTATTGTTTTTTTATTGTCAATTTTAAGTCCAAAAAAAAAAAGCTCTATAGTTTTTGATATGCACTAAACAGAATCAGAAGTGGAAGCCAGAGTGAGGGTTAGGGTGCCAGTTGTCCTGCTAGAATTTATAAGAAGTGGTTATGCTATTAAAGGAGAGGTTTTACAGGTAACATCAAAGGTGGAAACATCAGGTTGAAATCTGCAGTAACTAGCTAGGTAATGAAGGCAGAAGTTTAGCTTTTGCAACACAAAGGAATCTGGATGAGGGGGTTCTTCTGGGAGTGATAGAACTGGTGTCATGTAAGACTGGTATTTTATCATCACTGAAGAATGATTTTGTGTTTGTCAACATGTCCTGTATCTGAAAGAGGTCATGGAAATGCAAAGTCTCTGAAAAGAGAAGTGTTATGCAGAATAGAACAAGTGTTGCTTTTGAATGTGTTGCTTTTTTACTGCGAGTGAGGTGTGCAACCTTGGCAAGCACTTGGCAGTTCCTACACTGGAATAGACTAAACAAACATAGGACCAAACAAAAATAATAGAGGGAAGATAAAAACAGTATTGCCCCCAGACTAGTTATTTACAAGGATCAAGAAATCAGTCCTTTCTGGAATTTAAAAATGATCTCTTTTCCTATGATTAAGGGGACAAATTACACATTAGCTTTTTTAAAGCTGTCTACTAAAAATTTGGCAACTGAAACTAAAGTTGGCAACTAAAAACATGCAAACAAATCCTTGACACTCAATAAAAATGACATTTACAATAAATATTTGGATATAATCATTGAAATTTTTAAAGGTGCTAATGCTGACAATTAAAATGAGAGATCATTTTAATGTTTGATTAAAATAAATATGCTATCTAAAATTCAAATCAAATTTATTAAAAAAGTGCCAGTTCCTGATGATAAACTTGCATCTAACAAAAGTGGTGCCGGAGATGGCACTGCTTTTTACGAAGTGTTTTAAAATTTGTAAATCTTGGACTTCCCTTCATGGCTCAGCGGTTCACAAACGCAACTAGGATCCATGAGGATGCGGATTCGATCCCTGGCCTCATTCAGTGGGTTAAAGATCCCACATTGCTGTGGCTATGGCATAGGCCAGCAGTTACAGCTCCAATTTGACCCCTGGCCTGGGAATCTCCATATGCCTCAGGTTCAGCCATTTAAAAAAAAAAAAAAGGTAAATCTGGCATAGTCCTGGTCAACACAGAGGGTTGTCGCATGGGCCGGGCATTTGCGACACATGCTGACTCACTCAAATGTTCCCCAAGTCACACACCCGTGTTTGTCATTAGCCTGAAGTGTATCTACTCCATGAATATTTGTGCTTATGTCACCTCTATGACCCTTCCCTGCTGGAACCAATTGCTTCTTCCTCAATACTTCCACTTAAACAATCTGCCCTTCATTCTAATGTTAACGTAGATATTCATCTGTCTCTGCCACAGATGTTTGTTCCAAGGTAGAAAGTCTTACCCTGTTTTATATTACTTTTTCTTGGTAGCAACTAGCATATGCCTTATACACGATAGAAACTGAGAACTATTTGTTAAATAATTAAACAAAAAGGGATATGACAACTAGATATAATCACATTGAAACCATATGTTGTCTTGATTAGAAGGGATTCTCTTGTCATCTGCTCATGAAATCTTATTATTATGCCCTTAGGTGTAGATGTTGCTCTACTGACTTTGTGAGGCTAATTAGTATGCCAATTCCATTTTAATTTTGTGAGATAATGTCCAAGGTATGCCTTAACTCATAATTGGAATTGAATCCTCATATCATTTTATTGGGAAGCACATGAAATTCACTCTCAGTTTAAATGAGAGAGCTTCATGGTCTGGCAAGTGGATTTGCTCAGAGCTTTTCTAAACCCTGGGAGGACAGTGGGCGGAAGAGGACATTTAGCACAGACGCAGGGCACCTCAGAAATGTGAACTTTTTCATTCTGAACTGATTGGATGCATCTTTTGTCAGGTGGAAATGTCTAGTTTTGGGGTTTTGAGGTAGCTTGATGCAAAAATAATCTGGAAAAAAAGGAATTTAATTTAGATTTTTCTACCTAAATACTCCTCCATTTATCAACATTAATGAGTCCTCTTTCTGTCATCCCTAGTCACTGACAGTAGATTTTCAGGAGATAGAATATAAATTATTTCATCAAGTCCACTGACTTTTACCTTCACTGAGCTTCAGGTCCCTGGTGTCACAAAACCATCTACTCTCAGTGTTGCAACACCACACATCATTTGAAGTTGTGCTTCATCATTTTGGGTTATCTCTCACATCCAGGGTTATGTTACCTCTGCAATGGGAAACTGTAGAAGATAATGATAGCTAACATTTACTGAACAGATGCTATGTCAGACTCTGATCTAAGTATGTTACATATATTCACTTACGGACTCTCAAGAAAATCCTCTTTATCCCAGTCCCACAGTTAGTGAGATGGAACTAGGATTTGACCATCAAAAGTCTGCCTTCAGAACCTGTCTACACTTTTAGTCAGTAAATTGCCTTCATCTAATTTAAATTTCCCTTATTAGCACTTTTCCCTTCTCCTTGCTTCTCTTGCTTGTAGCCTTCAGGATGTCACCCAGAAACTTGATTTCTCCCTTTCTTTTTTTTATTTTATTAATATATAGATGATTTATAATGTTTCTTCAATGACCCAACCATATATGTGCATATATATATTCTTTTTTTATATAAATTATCTTCCATCATGTTCTTTCCCAATAGATTGGGCATAGTTTCATGTGCTGTATAGTAGGACCTCATTGCTTATCCATTCCAAATGCTACATTTTGCATCTACCAACCCCAAACTCCCCATCCATCCCACCCCCTCCTCCCTCCCCCTTGGCAACCATAAATCTGCTTTCCATGTCCATGATCTGTTTTTCTTTCATAGATAGGATTATTTGTGCCATATTTTAGAGTCCACATATAAGTCTTATCTTTCTCTTTCTGACTTACTTCACTTAGTATGAGAATCTCTAGTTGCATCCATGTTGCTGCAAATGGTATTATTTTGTTCTTTTTTATGGCTGAATAGTATCAATAGTATATATACACCATATCTTCTTAATCCATTCATCTGTCTTTGGGCATGGCATTTAGGTTGTTTCCATGTCTTGTCCATTGTGAATAGTGCTACTATGAACATAGGGGTGTGTGTATCTTTTTGAATGAATGTTTTGTCTGGTTATATGCCCAGGAGTGGGATTTCTGGATCATACAGTAGTTCTAGTGATCTAAATTAGTTTTCTGCGGTACCTGCATACAGTTTTCCATAGTGGTTGTGCCAATTTACATTCCCACCAACAACGAAGGAGGGTTCCCTTTTCTCCACATCCTCTCCAGAGTTTGTTATTTGTTGACTTGTTAATGATGGCCATTCTGACCAGTGTGAGGTGGTACCTCACTGTAGTTTTGATTTGTATTTCTCTAATAATTAATGATGGTTGAGCATTTTGTCATGTGCCTGATGGCCATCTGTATGTCTTCTATGGAGAAATGTCTATTCAGGTCTTCTGCCCATTTTTCAATTGGGTTGCTTTTTATTTATTTATGTATTTATTTGCTGTTGAGTTGTATGTGTTGTTTCTGTATTTTGGAGATTAAGCCCTTATTGATTGCATCATTTGGAACTATTTTCTCCCATTCTGTAGGTTGTCTTTTTTTTTTTTTTATTTACTGTTTCCTTTGCTGTGCAAAAGCTTCTCAGTTTGCTTAGTTTCCGTTGGTTTATTTTTGTTTTTATTTCTATTGCTTTGGGAGACTGTGACCTAAGAAAACATTTGTACAGTTGATGTCAGAGAATATTTTGCCTATGTTCTTTTCTAGGAGTTTACAGTGTCTAGGATTTTTATGGTGTCTTGTCTTCTGTTTAAGTTTTTAAGCCATTTTGAGTTTATTTTTGTGCATGGTGTGAGTTTCATTGATTTACATGCTGTTGTCTAGTTTTCCCAGTACCACTTGCTGAAGAGACTGTAATGATGGCCATTCTGACCTGTTTGAAGTGGTACCTCATTGTTGTTTTGATTTGCATTTCTCTAATAATTAGTGATAGCAAACATTTTTTTCACATGCCTATTGACCATCTGTATGTCTTTCTTATCCTTTCCCCTTTGTCTCACTCAGCATCAATTTAATAGCCCTGCCCAGGGCTTTTATTGGCAGAGCTCAGATATCTGAAACAGAATGGGCAGGCAGCCCATGTGGAATTCTGAAGGATACAAGTGTGGGTGAAGGCCAAGGTTCATTATCTTTAATTCTATGTAGTTATTACAGCCCTCATTTTATTCCAGATACCTTGCCTCTTTGGGGAAAACTCTGAGGCATAGCTTATTATTCATGTTCTCCTTGCAAATAGGCTGAAGCTAGGTTAAATCCTTTGTGAGGTTAAATTCACCTCAGATAAGAGAAGTTCATGCATTACTTTTAGAATCATTAAAAACAAAACAAAGTATGAATTTACCATTTAAAAAAAATTGGTCCTTCTAGATTTTTATACTTGTCTTTACTTTGAGATCTATGAAGGGATGTTTGTAATGAGCTTCTTGATTTATAAAACTGGGAGCATTGACATAAGAAGAAAAGAAAACTTTGAAATGTATTGTAGGAACTGCTTCTAGGTGGCCCATGAACTAGCAGGACCCATGGGAAGTCATTTGATAATTTCCTGAGTGCAGTTTCCTTCATGGTAAGAGTGTTAGCACATCTTTGAGTGAGTGATACAAAATCTTTCAATGGCTATAGCCTTTACCTAAGTTTGTGCCTATCACACAGTCAGTGGTTATTCTGTAATATATCCAGTGGATTGTCATAACATTTATTATGGAGCGTGTTAAAAATTTCAGTGAGCTGGCAAATCTTTTAGAAACCGGAAAAATTTTATGACTAAAACTAATATGTTGACATTTGATGAATTGGTAATCAGGGCATAGGCATTCACTCATGCTCATGGAATCAGTAATTTTCACTAAAAGTATTTTTTTGATAGAAAAAAAAGTTGTCCAATAAACATAATTTTAAAAAACAGAGCCTTTGAAATAAAAGCATACCAAAATCACTTTAGACAATTGCCAATAAGACGGAAAACATACCCCACGAAAGCTATTATGTTATAAATTCACTGGTAATAATTTGATAAGCATTTTTTTTGCCATCCATGGCATGTAGAGTTTCTGGGCCAGGAATCCGATCTGAGCCACAGTTGCAACCTACACAATGCTAGATCCTTAATCCGTTGTGCTGGGCTGGGGATTGAATCTGTGTCCTGGTGTTGCATAGATGCTGCCAATCCCATTGTACCATGGTGTGAACTCCTGATAAATATATTTTTGAACAATTCTTCTACTTTCTACCCTGCAAGTCCTATCATCCTTCAGTAAAAACAAAAGACATTGCCTCCACTGAATGAAATCACTTGCCTCATTGCTATATTAAAATATGACTGTTTTCAGTATTCTTTTGCAGTTATTAATATAGAATAAATTGCTTAAACTACACAAATTTAATTCTAGAGATAAGAAAGTGTCTTTAATTGAGTGTAGCTCTACTATTAGCATTGCCTTCATTATGTCCCTGGCTCTGGATGTGGTTTGGGACAATTTGTTTTATGAACTGAACTTACTTTACTTAATTTCAAATGTCCTTTTTTCAAGAACTTACATTACTTATATGAAAAATAGAAGGACTGAATTAGGTATTCTCTAAGATGCCTTCCCCCTCTGAGAATCAAAACAATTGTTAAGTAGAATCTAACTTTTTTGCTATTGGTTTGATGAAAGGGAATGAGAAACTGAGGCACATAGATGTTGAAGTGCCTCTTCTGATGTCATTAGGAGCTCATTACATCTGAGGGACAGCACCCCACAAAGCATGAAGCTAACAGCTTCAGTACAATTTCAAGTGTCAACAATGATTTAAGAGCTGTTTCACGCATTATTTCCTTTTATTACTGAGCAAGTTCTTCAAATGCTTATGAGATGACCTAAGAATCAGGAGAGCAAACAATGAATCACTGATGAAGAAGAAATAAATCTTAAAGAGAATCTTAATACAGCAGCATTTATCATTCTTTCTTCTCGATTTATCTTCTCAGTCTGAATGAACATTAGCTTTTCCTCAGTGTGACAGATAGAACTTTGAAATGGCAGTCTTCTCTAACCGAGCATGGTGAATGAAATCCAGATCCCTATGATGAAACAGGATTATCAACATTTACTGTTTCCAGCCCCATATACTATACTTTGATGAATTTATAGAGAGCACCTGATACTTAAATTAATATTTTAGTATGGTAACATGGAGTACATCAGGCATCTCCACGGGTTTGGTCAGTTTCTTCTCTTAAGATGATCATTATTAAGTTTAAGCATCATAGAGAAAAAATTGAGGACTATCTTTTTCTCTGATAAATAGTTTTCTTGTCTGTATTCATTTGCAGTTTCCTTTGTCTCTTCTTTGGTTTCCTTTGTAGCTCTTTTGTTGCCCCACTAGTTCTCCAGAGCTCTTTAACATAAAGTGATCCACTAAAGTAATTCATGTATATTTTTAACACCTTAAATATATAAAATTTTTATTTGTCAAAAATAATAAAAATAAAGAAAGCAAGAATGGTTGAACAGGAGGCTAAGAGTGGTCAGCTCAATAAAATCATATGATCTTGCCATGGTTCCAAATATGAAAAAATATTTAGGCCCAGGACCCACTGACTGCAGGGGTGGTCTAGTCACCAGGAGGTAGAACCCTGCAACACTGTGACAAGTATATACTATAATGATTCTCCCAGTTCATCCCAAAAGTTTTGCAACATTTTTCACTCAGATAATTATACAGTGAGGAGAAGATAATACCCAGATATTTCTAGGGCTGTTGAACATGGGAAACCTGAAATGTCATCATGGTTTCCCATTAAAGAGGTGACAGATGAAGGGCTAGGCAATACATGGAGTCCTTGACAATGTCCAGTTTATGCTGGGTCCCCTTGGGTTTGTGGCCCCACTCTGTGGTTATGCCTCCATACCCAGATACATATCTGAGACTGACATATTTGACAGTTGAAGAAAATCTCATGCTGAGTCTGCAGGGGGTGGGGGTGGGGTCAAAGCCAAAGCCATCACATTAGGAAAGACCAAATTAAAGCCTCTGATACTGTCCACCACTTTGCTGAAGTAGAATATTAAAAAAAAAATCACACCTTCTGCATTTAGCCAAAATTAAGAGGAGAATCATTTTAGAGAATTAAGAGAACTGAAAAGAACTGAAAGAACTAAATAGCCAGATGAAATATATGAAACGATACTAGTACAATACAATAGCCAAAACACTGGCTATCAGACAAAGAAGGACACTGGTCCCTGAAAGAAGAAAAACAAATGCATTAAACCCAACAATCTCCACAGTTTCCTGCCTGCATGATGTTTCCAGACTGATATAGAGAGAAGAGGAACCAGGTAGAGCCCAGCTACCCTCCTGAATCGAGGAGAAAAAGCTTGAAGTCAAGGAGGGCCCAGGGTAGTTGGAGTTCTCCTGTCCTAACATGGACAAGCAGACAGCATAAACATGGGCAAGTAAACAGTATTGCAGAGAGAGAGTTGCTCAAGGCCGCAGATGGCATCCTGCAAGTCTTCAGCAAGTGAGGAAACTATCTGAGGTTGGGGAGAGAACCACCAAAAAGGAACAATAGGCAGAGACCGCAAAATCTAGGAAGAGTTTGTGTTCCCACTAGCCAGAGAGGAAAACCCCATAATTCATGGGGCATAGGGTGGAATATTTGGAAGAACTTTGCCTAAGTGGCGGGAAAAATGCTCTGCACCTACCTTACACTCTTAAAGGCAAGTCTCGAGAGGATCACACTCTTTCAAGGTAACTTAATTGCTAATTGCATTACAAAATGAAGCTCATATATCTAAGTATAGTGTTGCTAGAACCATAGATTAAGTTTAATTTTCTTCCTCCCACATATAGTCAAAGTGGACATGTTCTGCATTGATTACTCCATGGTTCATAGCCAGAATCTTAGACAAGGAATAATTTCCAAATATTCATATATCTATATAAACTCCTTAGAGTTTAAGTCTTTGCATTTCAAGGAGAAGACTGCCTGAATGGTAGGTTATCTGGAAATGAGGCAGCTAACCATTCATGCTCAGAGGTCCTCTCAGTGGCCCTCAATCATAGCACATGGAGCTGTGGTTATTAAACTTGTTAATACTGTTTCTGGGACTCCACATCAGATCTATTTGATCACAATCTCATTTAAACATTTTTTTTTTTTTTAAAGCTCATAAAGTGATTTTGATGGTCAGGTGTTTGAGAACTACTGATATTCATATCTGTGTATTTTACACATTTTAGGGAAGGGTCCTGATTCTTACATCTGTTCCTTGTCTATTTTTGGATTGCCCTACAATGTGAAAACAAACCCTTGGGAGCTCTTGCTCATAGGGACCACTCATTAATTTACTTATGCATCCAATACACATTTATTGAACATGTACTGTGGACAAGGCACTGTGTCATACCTTGAGGATATAAAGATAATAGCAATGAAATCCTGCTGTGTAGCCCTGGGAACTATATCTAGTCACTTATGATGGAGCATGATAATGTGAGAAAATAGAATGTGTACCTGTACGTGTAACTGGGTCACCATGCTGTATAGTAGAAAAAAAGTAATGTATTTGGGAAATAACAATTAAAAAAAATTGCCCTAGAAGCATGCCAGTGAAATAAATGACAGAGATAAATCTACAAAAAATAAAAATAAAAAAGATACAAAAAAATAAAAGATAAAAAATAAAAAAATAAAGATAATAAAATTAGTTCCTGAACTTTAAGAGCTTAGAGTTCAATGAGAATAACATATGGATATAGTTGAAAGTTCTGTAATACAGCTATGTATACATCGCATCAAGTGAAATGCGAACTTTGGCTTTATTTTTTTAATTTTAATTTAAAATTTTTATTTTTAAAATTTGAACTGCTTCTCAAAAAAGTGTAAGTTCATGGTATTGAAAAGAATGGGAGATTTTTCTCTCACACTGAATATAGTTTACAAAGTAATACTTTGATTTCTTTTTATACTTTCTCATTTTTGTCAATAGTTCGGTATAAACCCATGAATCATATTTAAGCATAATGTTCCTAGAACTATAACTTAATCAAATTTAATTTTCTTCTTCCCAAATATGGTCAGAGTGGACATATTCTTTTTTTTAATTTTTTTTATTATAATTGTATACAATTTCTGCTCTATAGCAAAGTGACCTAGTCATGCTGGACATATCCTAAATTGATTACTGCATAGATAATAGCCAGAATCTTAGATAAAGAATGATTTCCAAATATTAAAAATCAGTATGTGAATAATTTTGATTTGCTATAACATAGTTTGGATTTTATTTGAGCTGACTGTGATTTTCAAATAGATTCATAATTCCCCTTTAAAACAAAGGACTTCATACATAGTATGTTCCACATTTTATGAGCAACTCAGAGGCAAACATGGAGAACTGGATTTCATCTTTGCCTAAGATATGTGGACCACATCGCATGTCTTAGCCAGAATAATCTTTCAGTATTAATGTGGACTGTGAGGACTCAGAACAGATCATAATATACTCATTGTTTTGTTAGAAAGCACCTAATTCATGTTAATTTTCAATGGACATTATATTGTTTACCGATTTGAAGAAAAAAAATTTTAAAAGAGACATAAGAGATTTTGATAGGATACTTTCGGTGATAACTCTTTTCTAGGCAGTAGAAATAAATGGCAGAATGAAGACCATGAGGATGAAAAGATTGATCTGAGACCATAATGAGCAAAATATCCCCAAATTACCCAACCCTTTTCAAATTCAATCTCTAATTATTTAAGCTTTTATTATATATATTTTATTTCATTGTGGCTTGCACTTGAGAAAAGTTAACTCAATCAGAACCAAAAAGGGAGATCATTATGCAGTGTGCCTCTTTGTTTTACTCTAAAGCCCAGAGTTGAGTAGGTAGAGCTTTTCTTATGAATATGTTGTACAGATTACTGTGGGAAATAAGGGAAAGAATGCCCTACTTTCATCCACACCAAGTATTCTCCTTCAACTCTAAATATGCAATTAAGAAGTTGGATTCAAAAATCAAAGGATTTTTAAAAATTTTATTCTGTTATAGTTGATTTACAATGGTGCATTAGCTTCAGGTTTACAGCAAAGTGTATTAGCTGTACATACACATATATCTATTCTTTTTTTTCCCATGTAGGTTATTATAGACCTCCCTGTGCTATACAGAAGGTCCTTGTTAGTTGTCTATTTAATATTATTAGTGTATATGTGTTATCCCATCTTCTCAATTTATACCTGCCCCATCACAGTTTCTCCTTTGGTAACTGCTAGTTTGATTTTGAAATTGTGAGTTTGTTTCTATTTTATAAATACATTCTTTTGCATCATTTAAAATTATATTCCACGTATAAGTGATATCCTATTTGTCTTTCTCTGTCCACCATGTTGCTGCAAATGGCATTATTTCATTCTTTTTTATGGCTGAGTAATATTCTATGGTGTGTATATATATGTACCACATCTTTTTTTTTTTTTTTTTTTTTTTTTGCCTTTTCTAGGGCTGCTCCTGCGGCATATGGAGGTTCCCAGACTAGGGGTCTAATTGGAGCTGTAGCCACCGACCTACACCAGAGCCACAGCAATGCAGGATCCCAGCCACATCTGCGACCTACACCACAGCTCACGGCAATGCCAGATCCTCAACCCACTGAGCAAGGCCAGGGATCGAACCCGCAACCTCATGGTTCCTAGTCGGATTCATTAACCACAGCACCACGATGGGAACTCCTTTTTTTTTTTTTCTTTTCACATCTTAATCCATTCCTCTGTTGATATGGACATTTAGGTTTTTCCATCTCTTGGCTATTGCAAATAGTGCTACTATGAACATTGGGATGCATATTATCTGTTTGAATTATGGTTTTCTCTGGATATATGCCTGGGAGTGGGATTTCTGAATCATATGATAGCTCTATATTTAGTTTTTTAAGGCACCTCCATACTGTTTTCCATAATGACTGCACCAATTTATATTCCCACCAACAACGTAGAGGGTTCCGTTTTCCCCACACCCTCTTTAGCATTTATTGTTTGTAGACTTTTTCATGATGGCCATTCTGACTGGTGTGAAGTGATATTTTGCTGTCATTTTGATTTGCATTTCTCTAATAATTAGTGATATTGAGCACCTTTTCATGTGCTCTTTGGCCATCTGGCTATCTTTTTTAGGAAATGTCTCTTTAGATCATCTGACCATTTTTTGATTGGGCTGTTTTTTTTTTTTTTTTCTGACATAAAGCTCCATGAGATGTTTGTATATTTTGGAGAAAAGAAAAGTCAAAATTAAATGAAGTATTTAATTGATGATAGTCCTTATTTTTCAAAGTAGTTTTTTTTAACTGGCTGCTCTCCTTCTTTCTGAAATTATCCTCCTGGTCTTTGCTTATCACCTGCATGATTTTCAGATGTCTTATTAAATGTCACATCTTCAGAGGCCTTCTCTCTCCTCTGAAGAAAAAAAAAAGGAAGAAAAAGTAATCAAGACCCAAAGGAACCTGCCAGTTCATAAATAAATAGGAGTCACTGATTTGATTGTGGTGCAAAACAAATACCCTGAATGCATTCAGCTAACCAGCAAGTGGAAACAAAGCTGTAGTGGATCTTCAGCTTTTTAAATATGGAATGAAAGCTACAGTTGTTATACATTCTTCTACTTTTCATAAAGAGTTGGTAGATATTCAATTAGTGTTAGTTGTTACACTGAGCAATTCTGATGTCCTAGTTTATGTAATTCTTTACAGGGCCTTCTACAGGTGCCTCTGACATCTACTTTAGCATTTGATTCCTCACATCCTTCTATGTTCCTTAGCGATTAATTTCTGTTGGATTAAGTTCTGTTTTCTGCGGGGAGCCAAGAAGATACAAGGAGCCGAGGAAGGGAGCTTGCCTAAACGGTGCAATTCCAAAGGCAGTCTCCTAATCAAAAAAGGGGCCTATCTGAACGGTGCAATTCTGAGGGCAGATTCCTAAATAGGGAGATGTCTGCCTGTACGGCGCAATTCCGAGGACAGGCCCCGGAAGACAATAAGGTTCGCCTGCTGACATTGGTGGGGAACTGAATTTTCCAGGAAACAATTTCCACTTTGCGTTGCTGAGTGGGGATTGTTCCATGGATGACTTAGTCTTTTCTGTTATTCACCTGTTATTCAGTTTTCCTCAGTCTTTCCTGATTATTTGCTTATTATTCTTATTTTCCCATGGTGATTTGTGATTTAACAAAGTTACAACAATAATATAATAAGAATTTCATCCTCAAGAACTTTCCCCTATTTAAATCCAACTTAGTTAAAACATAGTGTTTATCTACTAACTAGTTATATAGTAAACTTTAGAGTTAGGATTTTAATGAGGTTCATAGAAGTTAGACATATATTATCCATGAAACCTAGCTGTGAGTTTTGTCCTTGATTTTAAAAGCTTTTAAGTGATAGCTAGTTAAGTTGGTTTATATTTTCTTACACTGTCTCCCTGCCATAATGCTTTAAAGATAAGCACTAGTCTAAAAACAATATTTGTGAATGCCAAATTCTTGTGTCTGTGAACTCTTCAAATTGTAAAGACTGGCTGGCCATGGGATGATTTGCACCGAGTCTCCTCCTTTCCACATGATGTATTGTACCTAATTGCCCTTAAATTGTACCCACTAAGTTTAGTTAAGATAAAGATCTTAAAACATGAAGTATAGCTGCTATACCATGTAATAGTTAACCAATGTACTTTTAACACTGTGATGTAATCTGTAGTGAAAAACTGTCTATATAATCAACCACTTATGCCAATAAAATTTGAGCAGTCCAGCGCCCTGAAAGAAGGGGCAAAGAGGCTGTCTCCGTATGTACATTCACTGATGCTGTCCATCTCCTATCAGGAAAGTGTACACTCTCTGGCCGCTGGAGCTGGCCTCTGGCAGTTTTCCACACAGCTAAGAGCTACCAGTTGTTCTCACATCACTGCATGTTAATTTCCTTCATAGCACTTTTTGTTCCCTGGTATATTTTTTATTTCTTTGGTATACTTGTCTAACTCTCTACGTTAGGCTATAACCTCCAGTGATAATCAATGAATCTATAAATATTTTTGTGAGTCTATGTTGGAGTCATAAATTCTAAATAAAATATAGATACTACCCCTATAGAAATTTAGATGTTTTAAATTTTTTTTCTTGTTGTATATGTAATAACTAAAGGAAAATATAGTAGCAAGCAAATGGAAATAACTTTTTAAAGTGCTAATTAGTAAATGGGTAATTTGATATTACTCTCTGAGATTTAAGACTTGTGAAACTCCTAACATATTTGTGCAGTGTAAATATATTTTCACTTACTAACAGCTATAATCAAGATAACAAACTTTTCTGTAGTTATTAGAAACACAGCAATTACTTGGATGTGCAACTTAAATAGGAACACAATGCCAGCATTTACTGATCGCTTTCCCTTCCTTTGAATAAGGGTCAGTCTTGGATGGATAATTGATGTTAATTTAAGTTCATTTAGCTTCAAAGAGAGCGGTCTAAGAGGAAACCAAAATATAGTGTTAAGTGTATTTAGGTTTGGATAGAGTAGATCTGGGAAAATCATGGAAGGAATGAAAGTGGAAAAGTCTTAAGATTTCTGGCTTTTCAGGAATGAGACTATTTTAGACTACGTTTCCTCTTTATTTTACTTTTTTTTCCCAGTGCCGATTGAAAACATTTCTGTTTTTGAGTTCTGGGTTATCTGTTGCTGGTGATGGGGGATTTTACTGGCTAAGGTGCAGACCTTGTCTTGCTCCAGCTCTGCTATGTTATGTCCCTTCCCTGAATATGAGACCAAATGATAACTAAATTAGACACTTGGGAAGAAATTAAGTGCATGTGTAGAAAATTTGGAAATTTGCAAATTCTTCTCTTTTGCTTTAATCTGTGAAATATGTGTGAAGAATTTAGGCTTTATATGGGCTTTTTCAAAACAATAGTATGATTTCTGCCATAAACTGTAAAATAGCTCAAGTGTATATGTTAACACTGTTAACACATCATAAGGAATACAGGAGATTCCAATATAATAGTAGTACTTAGTTTCCCCTTTAAATGTACTTGATTTTATACCTTTATTAACTATGGAGACCTAACTTTAATCCATTCTGTCATATATAGACCAAATGTACACATAATAACTTATGTATATGTATGTACATATGTATATATATATACATAAATTATTATATTGTGTATACACATACACAATATACCTATGTACACATGCAATATTGTGTTTATGCATACACACATATGCAACATTGTGCAAACATTTTCAGATAGTTATTTTGGGGGGTTTTCTGTTCAGTTAAGTGGAGCAGGCGGAAGTGTTGATAAATATAGAGTTTAGAGTATCAATCTTAGGGCTTGGAAAAATGTTGATCTTTTTACGTTTATCAACACTTTTGCCTTCCCTACTTACATAAATCAAATCATTACCTGAAAAAGAACCACCTGAATATGTGTGCAGAATATTTCATATATATGCACATGAGAAGAATGAAGGTCCTAGTGTCAACATATTCTTTTTTGTGTATCTCTAAAAAGTAGCTATAGGAAGAAGAGAGAGACTCTGAATGAATCCTTTTTGTAAGTTCAGGCTGTAGCTGCCTACCTCAGGGCTGGGAATGAAGAGCAACTCACCTTTCTCATAGATTTTGGAGGTTATCTGTTGTGAGGTAACTCCAAAAATTGGCTGTAACTTTGCCATACAAATGCAGCATGGATTTCAGAGCAAGGAGGATTTAAACTAAAAAGGAGAAAAAAAAAAAAACCCAAAAATAATTACCACAGCTTGAGGTAAAGACTAGCTTTTATAAATCTTTGTTATTATTTCTACTAAGTAATGACTTGCTTATACAAATAATTACTTTTATTTCTATTCATTTTTTTAAAAGGTCTTTTTTTAAAAGGACAATGAGATCATGCTGTACAGCACTGGGAACTACGTCTAATCACTGCTGATGAAACTATACATGTATGTGTAACCAGGTCAATACACTGTACAGTAGAAAATTGACAGAACACTGTAAACCACCTATAATAAAAAAATAAATTAAAAAATAATAATTTTTAAATGTTAAGCAATTTTAGATGACAAACCAAGAAGCAGCTCAAATTAGTGATAAATTTGGGGTTTGCTAGTAAAGAAAGAATGAGAGACACAGAAAACCAGAAAGAAGGAAGACAAAAGGAGAGAGCAGAAGAGAGAAAAAGGAGAGGCAGAAAGAGAGGGGAAGGAAGACGGGGAGGGGAGAGGGGAGGTGCTCTCAGGAAGAGAGAGATGCTGAGCTCTGGGGTATTCTTTCTCTCCAGGGCTCCTAAGTAGCAGCACCAATGAGTATCTCCTGGGATTGCATACGGAGCATCAGAAGAGCTGTCACTGTCAGAGTTCGCTATTTATCAGAACAGAGCAAAGGAATTTGGGGACTGGCCTATTGTATTAGAAGGCCCAGTTATTCCATGAAGACAGATTGTAACCTTTTAAATGAAACTGATCATTTAGAATCTGCCGTTTGATTTCCCAGTGTACCTGATCCCCACCATCTTTCGCCGTCTCTAAACAAAGCAGTGAATGATGTTCCATTTAATGTTTAGGGCGCAGAAAAAAAGTGTCTGCCCCATTAAAATAGAAACTGTACTTCAAAAGTTGGAGTTAGTTGCAGGGGGAATTATTGAGAAAAGGTTGAATCTGCTTTTATGAATAGAACATCCAGTGATTTTTCTCCACTGGCAGCACTGAGGTGAGCTGGGCGGGATGGGCAGGGAACATTGGCAGGGGTCTAACTTCAGATCCTGGTACCTGGGCATCCCCTCACAGAGACTGCAGTTCCTTGGGGCTGCTGGTATACTATGGGTTGGAGCTTGGAGAGGGGAGTCTGACTTTCCTGCCTTCCATCAGCCTGCATGTTACCTTTGCACGAAGCCCTGACAATTATGTAACTGGTCCTGATTGAAAGCTATTCTCCCTAAGGTGCAAAACCCAGGATGCTCACCAGGGCTTGTTCTCCCTACACTCCCCAGTAAACTGGTTACCATCCACCACTCCTTCCTCCCTTCCCCTTTCTTCTCTCCCCTCCAGTTGCCTTCATGACATTCTGCTTTGCAGGATTCTCTTCCTCAGCCCTTGCTTATTGTTAGTCTCTGGGGGTGGGGGGCATGGTTTCACTCCCCTTTCCTGACTTTCATCCCCCTGTGTGTGTTGACTGTCCTCCCCAGTCCACATCTTTTGCTCAGACCTTAGTTTCAGGCCTGGCTTTGCCACTGCATCCAGTGACTGAGTCTTACTTTCCAGAGCCCACCTGTTCTTCTCAGGTAGCTGAGAAGTTTATCTTGGCTAAAAATAGCTGCTGCTTATTCAGCACCTTCTAAAAGCTAGGCTTGTTGTTTATGTACTTATTTCTAGGGCTTTTGACTTTGCTTCAAGGTAAGAATTGTCTAATACATTTTATAGATGAAGAAACAGAGGCACAGAGAGCTTAAGAAACCATCCTGAGGTCACACAACTGCTAGATTACTTAAAAATCTGGTTAAATTCCAAAACATATTTCTATCTGCTATAGCCACAAAGTACCACAATAATATTTGTATTAGATACTAATGAGCTATTTTGTTACTTCTTCTAGGTGAAACAAAGAATGAGCACTGGTTATGTGCCAAATACTGTGTTCCAACTGGTTTACATATGTTAATTCATTTAGTCAACAACTTATGAGACAGATTCTATTATTGTAGAGTTGGAAAAACCAAGGTACAGAAGGGCTTAGTAACTGAGGACACACAGGTACCTGTAGGAGGAAGAGAGCCAGACTTTCAGCCAAGGCATTCAGCCTCCAGTTCTGGGAGCAGCTACCATGCCCGCTGTCTTCCTGCTCTATCTGGTCCAGAAGCAGCTTTGAGGAGTTTGGGAAGCGGCTCCTCTGTCTCCCCCATTCTCTACGTTGTGAAGAGTGGTGATACTATTCGGTAATAATATACTGCACTGTCTCCACCAGGAACCTGTCTGGGAGAAAGCTAAAGGCCTGAGATTTCTCCAAATGAAATATGGCACATGACATTTTAAACATAATTTTTAAGTCTTGTTTGGCTTCCTGCAGTGAATTTCCCTTTCCTGGAGAGAGAACTCATGTATCACAGAGTCCTAAATGATTCTTTTGAAGTTTGAATTAACCATAGCTATATAACGTGAGACTAATAAAATGCTTAAAGTGCTAAGATAAGTAACTATGGAGGAAACATTTAAAAAATGTGTAATTAATTCATTAATCAAATCTTTATTGAGTGTATATTATATGCCAAATATAGCGCTAGGCTTAAGTGAGAGCACAGGGGACAGGAAGCAGTTTCTGTCCACACAGGCTTCTTTCTTCCAGAGGAGATAGGAAAGCCCTATGGGGCGTGTGGGGCGCAGCACCTAGAGAAATCCCCAGGCAGGAGGGAAGCTAGTTGTTGAAGGCAGGAAAACTAAAGCGCCTCAGATGCAGTCTGTCAGACTTGACTTGACATCCTGGCTGTGTGCTAACTAGGTAATTTCATAATGCCTCGCTTTTCTCATCTGTGGAATGGATTCCTACCTAAGAATTACGTGAGCTAGTCTTGTAGTGTTTAGAGCATAGTTTGCTGTCACTAAATGTTAACTGGTACTATTACTGTCATTAGGGCTGAGGCTGAGCTCAAGGAAAGGAAAACTCTCTCTCAAGGGGAACATATTATCCTAACCTGCCCCAACCCACCCAAATGGTGCAATCAAATAATAAGCCCTCACAGCATTTAGTGACACAGACCCCATGGGCACAAAGAGTCCTGTGGCATTACCTGCTGTTCCTGTCTCTGATTGTCCCCATACCACACAAGGGGTGCTCGGCCATTGTGGCTGGCTGGAGATGGAGAAGATGGTGGAAACTCCTACTGAGCCTTGGCATGTCTGTTTGCCAGTTTCTAATTCAGGAGATTGTTCTGGGGGCCAAGGTATAGAGTCAGTATGCAGAGCTTCGTGTGCACATCCCTGGCTCCAAGCTAGGCTTCTGGTGCTGCTTTCCTGAAACACTGTGCTTGGGACCTGAGAATTGCTCTCACTGGCTCACCTCCTACAAGTTGATGACTCAGAAGCAAATGGGATTTTCATTGGATTATGGCTTCTAAATGCATTGAAAGCAATACAAAATAAGGCAACTCTGGAAATAAACTCACATTTTACTATTTAAAGAATTACTCTTATTTTAAAATAGATTTACTCTTCGGTTCTCTTATTTTCCCAAGATGAGATTGTGACAGCATCACTTTTAAAGGCAGAGTGAAAGGATACCTCATCGCTTCTGTGGCAGTCGGGAGAATCTCTGCTTGTGTCCCCTGTCAGCCAGGGAAACAAAACCCATCCCGGGACTTGTGACAGAGACAAGTTAAGGCAGGAAATTCATTAAGTGCTGGAGAGTGAGGGAAGCAGAGAGAGGAGTCAGGGGAATGGAGAGGAGCACTGAAGCTGGAGCTACCACCCTTTAGAATGAAGACAAAGGGAAGGAGCTGAGTTGTCAGAAGAGAGAGAAGCTCAGTGGTGGGGCTGAGTGGTACTGACACTCAGATCTCTGAGGTGGGTCGTGGTCCTGTCGCTGCTGATGTTGCTGGTACCTTTCAAAGACACAGTGAGACTGCTTGTGAAGATGGGGAAAAAGCTGGAGATTGGAATTAACTGACCCTAGGGTTAATTCAGGGTGAGAGGTCATTGCTGAAGAAGTTTGAGAGGAACAAGAAGCAAAGAAAGAGGGAGTTAGGTCTGTTTTTCTCCTCCAGCCTCCCATCTCCTCTAGGCCCTTACTTACAGCTCCTCATGGGTGCTGGCTGCCTGCATAACTGCTGAGCTGGGTGGCTGCATCTTGTGTTGATGCTATTGGGGACAACTTAGTGAAATTAGCTCCCTGGAGATGCTGGGTATACTCAGCATAATTTTCATCACATTCACGTGGGAGAGCCACTTCATCCCATCAGTGAGGATTTCCCATGTCTTTCAGAACAGGGTGCATTTTTCTTTGATGTAGTTGATGTAAACTCCTGCCCATTATCTTAGTTCCTCCTCCTTTTGCTTCAATCCTCACATCTTATTCAGTTACATTAATCTTAAATCTCTCTCTCTCTCTCTCTCTCTATTTCTCTCTCTCTCAACTATGGTAAGGGCAAATACAAATGAAAAATAATAGGCTTAATTCTCTCTGTGGAATTAAGACTAGCTCCCTTTATCCCTTTTCTCAGAGCACTTACTTGAGGAAACTGGTAATTTTAAGTTTGTTCTCTGTATATACATCTTTTTTTTTTTTTTTTTTTTTTTTGCTTTTTAGGGCTGCACTGAGGCATATGGAAGTTCCCAGGCTAGGGGGTGAATTGGAGCTGTAGCTGCCAGCCTACACCACAGCCACAGCAATGCAGGATCCAAGCCATGTCTGCCACCTACACCACAGCTCACAGCAACGCCGGATCCTTAACACACTAAATGAGGACAGGGATCGAACCCGAGTCTTCATGGATACTAGTTGGGTTGGTTACCACTGTGCCACAGGAACTCCCTGAAAAGTATATAAATCTTGAAAAGCTCAGTATTCTCTTCACAGCTTTATGACCCAGGAATGCCTTTCTCTACTACCTGGGAGCCATTGCTTTGAAATATAAACATCTAGGGGAAGCCCCCTTGTCTCCCAGTCTCTGTGTGAGGGGAGGAGTCTGACTTAGCAGTGCCTCATTGCAAGTTACAAATATGCCTCTTTTCTAAAGACATGAGAAGTTTATTCATTTATATATTTTTTGGATAAAGCCAATTAGCAAACACAGATGGCCATCTCTGTTACCAGGTGAGTCTAAGATGAACTGTGTGTAGCAAATGGAGTTGTCAAGTCTTCTTACTTGAGACTAAGTCACTGTTTATCTTGAGAATGTGTGTGGAATGGGTTCTATCTGTTGGATTGTATAAAGGGTAGGATTTCCTTCTGCCTTTGCATCTCTTAGCCGATTGCCTGTATGCACATCACATTCAGTTTCATCTTTATTTAATAATAAAAGTATTTTCCTTCTCCAATGCCTTTGTGGAGAGGGACTCTGGGTTGGGAGATTTTGTTTTTAATTACATTTACTTATCTCCCTACCTATCCCCTCTCTTCATTTCTGTCCTACAGCATCACTTGCCATATTTACCTGACTTCAGTATTTGCTTCCTGAATTCTATTCTTGCTTCCTCTGCGCAGTCAGCCTGTGGCCTTTTGTTAATTAGGTGTAGAATGCAGTAAATGATATGATTTAAATAGAGACATTGTCCACCTCCTTCCTGTCCCCTTTAGGACTGAGGAGGAATTATTCCGGGAACAAACAATTTGTCTTCATGCGTGGACCACAAGGTTGGTCCCCATTTGTGATCTGATATTTAGTTTTGATTAAACAGAAGAGCAGAACTTCAAATCACCTCTGCTGCCACCCTATGTGTGCAGAGGCCACCAGGCCCACCACCCTGTGTTCTGGAGCCTCAGGCTCCAGGTCAGTGATGCAAGGCGAGCTGACTGACCATGCCGCCTCCAGAACTGCTTTCCTAACTTGCTTTTTCCATCTCTGAAAGTGCTGCCACAGCAGTTGTGGCCATTGACCCACATATTGAAAACTATCAGATGCTCTCAGGGACAGCCTGTCTCCCTGCTCAGCTCCTCTATGTAGACGAGAGAGAATTCATGTCAAGTTCAATAATCATGGAGAAGAGAGAAGTCTGATTTTCCAAGAGCTTCTTCAAGAAAACTGACTCTCATTCCAAGACTGAGTCCTTGGGCTTGAGGCCCTGCCTGCAGATCAAAGGAGCCAAGATTTAAACGATTGACCGTTTTAATATACTGTTACTACCAATCCTTTATTTGACCTCTGTCTGCCTCAAATTCAAAGCACCCTTCTTCTTCTAAAACCCATACACACCACTTTTAAATCATAATTATCAGGATTTCTGTAAGTGTGCTGCAGAGAATTATCTGGAGGCTTTGGGATGTTTTCTGACCTAACCCCTTCTACTGAGTCAGATTCCAGGGGCCTGGGCCTAGGAATTCATTTTTAACAAACTTTCACAAATATTCTTATACATATAAGTGAACATTTGAAATTAAGTAAGGTGCACGGCACAGAATAGATGTTCCCATAGTAGAAACTATTAATATGTTAACCAATCAACATAAAAATTCTTGGGAAATGAGATCTAAGCAAAAAGCCCATTTATCTTTTTGAATGCATCCTGAAGATTTCCACTTGATTTCCACTTGAGAGTTTGCCCTCTCTAAACAAGACAACTAACTCACTGTCCCCAAATTAATTGTTTGATAGTAAGTGTAAGCAACACATTCATCATTTGAGTTTTATTGATTTTTGTAGACAATGAGGATATACATAAGTTCATGGCTAATAATAGAATACATCACATAGTAATGATATAATGTGGGCTTGGAATTATTTGGTGGCAGAATTTATTTTAAATTTTTACATACCATACTAATTTTCTTTTTATAGAATAATTAAGGGTTAGAGTCTCTTAAATTGCTCAGTCATAATTTACTATCTTTGAAGGGGAAATTATATATTGTAAAAAATATTCACACTTGGATTTGGGAACCATAAAATATCTTGGAAAATATTTATTGTAATATGTATGGAGGACTTTAACAGCCTCTCTACTCACTTTCCATAAGGAAGAATCAGCATATTTGAATAAAGTAGAAACTTATAAGAATGGACTTTTTAAACTTTTAATGTGGGTAATAATAAACACCGTGATGCTTATACTGGTGAAAGGCAGAGGGCTGTGATATGGAGGAAAGTACTCCTGGGGTTGCTGAGGTCTTAACCCACGGTCATTTCTGAGGGGGATTTCCATCATGTGATATTTGCTGTCATCACGGAGCTCTTCAGATGGGCTCTTCAAGGGAACCGGCTTGTTACCTGACTAGTTTGTGGAGCTACTCGAATGTTCTTTTCTTAGAGACACTTCTCACCTTGGAAGCCATCTCTTACTGGATCCTAGAGGCTACATACAAAAGGATCATAAGCAGTCTGTGAGTCAGCCAGTGAAGCTGGGCTAAGAGACTTCTTACCTTGAAGGTGTTGTGCTAGTGAGAGTCAGAAGCTCTGTGCCCTGTGCTTGGTACAATGCTATTCTGTATTGTATTCTCTGAATACCAGCAGCACAGAGCTTATAGAGACCAGTCAGTCCCATCATTTATCCTTTATTTCTCCCCTGATAGAACTGACTGTCCTCTTTCCTATTCACTCTCATTTGCTTATAAGTTGTTAGAATTACACAGGATGGTAGATCTTAGTTTAGGTTAAAGAAAAATTACATGATACAAGAAAGCAACAAGAACAGAACTTTGTATTCTTGGGAGTTTAGGACTGTGCATTTGGCTTTGTCAATGTGCAAACTAGTGTGTTCTTATAAATAAGAAGAGGGTTCTCTCCACACACACACACACAAAAGAGGGAAAGGAGAGAAACACCCCCAGAAGATGTAGCATCATTTTCTGTTTCTCTCTAAATACCACAAATAGAAGAGACTCCTGCCTCTCCTAGAGAAGACAGCATTTCTTTGTGAAAATAGTGCGTTGTTAAACCTTTATTCTTGGGGTGTGTGTCCTCAACCACCCCTCTTCCCCCAGCTCTTTTTGTTATTGGATTTAGAATCTGTTTGAGGATTGATAAAGTGTGGATGAAAAGCAGAAAGCATCCCCAGGAAGATGGGGAAAGTTTATGACAGAAGCACTGAGTTTTGTATTTAAAGAGAAATACAAGTAGAGAATGGATATATTTTGCTTTAATCCAGTGTGCCTGGGCTATGTTGTAGAAACTTCTTTTGTAGATATTTCTGTTTTTAACTCATTCCTTTAAATCCTGCTGTAAGGGGTCAAAATGACGACAATGCATTGGAAGATGTTTGGGGAGTTTTAAAGTTAGGTGAGTTATTCTTCCCAAACCAATGGATGCAGTATAAGTAATTTTTATTATGTCACCTGGGCTATCAAATCAGTTAAAAATTGTGCCTTTTACTCAAATTTCAATTAGATCCAGTAGGCTGCACACTCGCCTTGTCTTGTTCTGCACAACCTCCCTGGGGTCTTGTACACTTACCAGGTTTTAGCTACCAAAAATGAACTAATGGGACCCAAGGCTAGATTTCATTTAGGCTGTTCATGTGGGAGTATTTATTATTGTCCAGTAGAGGCTAACAAGTAATGCTTTGTTTTGCAAGAACCAATGGCATGTGGTGGTATTTTAAAGGAATAAATATATGTTTGGTTTATGATGACATTTCTAATAGAAACTCTGCTGCTCTCCCTAACTATTCAAGGTTGTGATTCTTATTAAAAGGTCATTATTGTTAGTTTTATATTTAATCCAGAACACACACATTAGATACCACGAAAAACGTACCCAAGTAGATTCCAGTAACTGTGAAGAACTATGATAGAAAAGAGAGAATTCGTTCCTTTATGAAATCATGTTTTGTTTTCTCTTGAGTATCTTATTTTTGGTGTGTATATATGGTGTTAGGGAGTGTTCTAATTTCATTCTCTTGCATGTAGCTGTCCAGTTTGCCCAGAATCCCCCTCCCTTTTTTTTTTTTTTTTTTTTTTTTTTTTTTTAAGGGCTGCACCTGCAGCATGTGGAGGTTCCCCAGCTAGGGGTTGAATTAGAACTGTAGCCGCCGGCCTACACCACAGCCACAGCAATGCCAGATCCAAGCCACATCTGCAATCTACATTACAGCTCACAGCAATGCTGGATCCTCAATCCGCTGAGTCCTCATGCATGCTAGTCAGATTTGTTTCTGCTGAACCATGACGGGAATGCCTTCTTGAGTATCTTTAACTTTGAAAAATACAAGTTTGATACAAATATTTTTCTTCTTTTTCCCTTCTTTTTTTCTACGAAGGATACTCATCCTAGACATATAATTCAAAAATTTTTTGTTCCTGAAACCTGGGTCCATTAGATCAATACAAAACAAAGTGGGGTCATGTATAACTAACTACTATATCTATATATCTATATATGTTCTCTCTAATTGGCAGGGACTGGCCAATTAGTAATAAGGGGTTGATAATTGGTGAGAATATGTAATAAATGGCTAATTAATGGACTATCACTCACGAGGAATTGAATCCATCTCAGAACCTGCTGTGCAAAAACCACTCATAACTACCCTTAGACAAGAGTTGATTATGACTTTATTTTAATGGTGATTTTGAGTTATCTCTTGACTACTACTCATCACCATGTCTCTTTATCCTAGGTATTTTGTTTGCCAAATCTCTCAACATGTTGATTTCATTCTGCAGATATTCAATTATAGTGTGACTGATACTAGATTGTCCAAAATTTGTTGCAATTAAAAATGAGAAAAGAACCTCCACAGTGGGGTGCCTGAAGCTCTGTTAATTAATACTGAATCCCTCCTCTTCCAAACTTTTAACTATTTTTTTCCCTAGAAGGGTACAAAAACCTCCAAGACCGTCTTTGTGGGGAACAGTTTCTTTTTGGCTTACATACACGTCTCTTTGCCTTGTCATGTTCATCAGTCATTGATAGACTTTTTTTAAAATTATTCTTTATTGACTGGCCAAGACTCTGGAAATCTTCATAAGTTGCAAGACACTAAATAAATACAATTGTAATAGAGCCAATCAAACTAGCTTTTTGGAACAGACATTCTGAAGGGATATATGCTTTTGTGAGCAATAACTTGCATGGGTGAGTATTTGTATTATCATAAACCAAACTCAGAGCTTAAGTGCTGAATTCTTTACTACCCTGAAGGATTTCCCTCAGTCATGTCTGTACAGAATCACCACTACTGCTGGGAGGAAATTACAACTATCTTGCTGAAACTTTTCCCTAGGCAGAGACAAGGAAGGGATCTGAGAGCAGCTGGAGTGGGCTGGTCTGAATAATGTGGAATAACTTCTGTTGGATGTGGAAGAAACACTGAGGGACAGCTCCAACTTCAGGGAACATTCAAAAGAAAAGTTTGCTGTTAAGGTTTTTTTGACTTTGTGCTATTTCCACTTTCTTAGATGACTGGGTTTTCATTCTGATCTTTGGCTTTCTGCCAATCCCCCTTCTCCCATCTCAAATAACCCTAACTTTGACCTCTACCTACATCAACTCTTTTGGGAAAAGCTCAAATTAGTCTTTACTTGTTTTACCCTAACCTTTTGGCCCCTCTTTTATCTGCTCTGTCTCTCTCCAACCTCCTAAATGAAACTTATAAAGGAAGACATACAGAGAAAATACTGCAAACTTGGAATTCAGACAGACCCTAAGTTCAAATCTTGACTTTTCCCCCCTTTTTAGTTCTTGTGGGCAAATAACACCCTGACCCGTAGAGTTACATGGGTAAAATGGTGCTGATTGTGTATATATTGGCAATAGCTGGAAAAGGTTATCTGCTTGGTCCATTCCCAGAATACACCCAATCTTGTATGTAGCTACTTAGAAATATATGGAGAGTAGAGAAAAGTGAAAGCAATCCTTATGTGCCTCTTTAGGGTCAATTCTTAGAGCTAGATTTACTTCTTATGGGCACTGGAAGCCCTCTTGTCTATCTCTCATCTTTTTTTTTTCCCTTTCTTTGCCTCTTTCCACATAAATTCTGCCCTCCTATAGCCAAAGCTCGTTTATCTCCAAGTTACCTTGAATCTTTAAATTATGTGGAATACCTGTAATATAAACTGACTACTCTCTTACTAATATAGATCTCTCTCCTAGCATCACTTTGACGCATTCTTATACACGAAGATCTTCCCTCTTCCAGGGGTAAAGACATGGGGAGACTGAAAGGATGAAGGGGTCAGGAAACAGTAGACGAGAGCTCCCCTGGGCTGGGAGAGGTTGGGGCAGACAAACATGTGAAAGGGCACAGAACCTGGTTCAGCTGTGGAAACTGGTAAAGCATCCACACTTAAGGGATAGTTTAAAACAAACAAAACCCCTCACCTCCTACCCATTTTTTTCCATTAACATCAGGCATTAGTAAAGTAATCTGACTACACTGAATTCCTACTAAAGGATGAAAATACGTATGGTGGGGAAAGAAAGGCACAGGACTGTCTGCTTTGGATCAGTGCAGTTACATGATTACCAAATGCCAGGCATGCTGGTGATTCAGACAGATGGGTCCTTGCCTTTTTTGGAGGCTACAATCCACAAGACTCAAAGTAATCTTTAATCTGTATAATTTGAGGTGATTGGGAGAGACATTTAGGTATGTTGAGGAGTACAACAGCTGGATCTCTTGACATTCATATAGGAAATCTCTATCTTTTATTATTAATCCTCAATTACCAGAAAAAAATGGTGTCTTTAATTTTATTCTGTTTTATTTAATTAGAATATTCGGCTTTATGTATGCTTGGTCTTTAGAGTTTATAACTAATTTAGTATATTTTCCTTTATAGGACTCAGAAAGACCATTTTCCTAGGCAGTATTGATTGAGTATAATAAAGCCTCGCATAATAAAATACAAGGTCCCTTTTACAAATTACTTATTTGAAGTCTATACCCTTTTTTTGGTAAGCTGTTTCCATTCACTCTTTAACATTTTTCCTTTTTATCTTTAAGAAATAGATGTCCAATAACATGCCTTCATACGTATAAAGAAGGTACAGTCAAGGAAGAAACAAAACATACAGACTTTACTATGGTAAAGGGGTCAAAATTGCCAAAGGAACATCAGAAAAGACATCTAAGAAAAGCTGTGAAGCATTCCATCCTCAGCCCATCACCATAGTTCCCAGAGACAGCTGGGATATCTTTGCCTCTTCCCTCTTCATTCTCTTCCTTCTTTCTCCATTTTTATTGAGCTATAATTGACATATAACATTGGATTAGTTTAAGATGTGCAGCATTATGGTATTGATATATGTATATATTGTCAAATAATTACTACAGTATGTTTAGTTTAACATCCATCACCTCACAGTTACAGTTTTTTTCTTGTGATGAGAACTTTGAAGATTGAACCACAGCAACTTTCAAATATCCAATACACTATAGTTAACTATAGTCATGTTGTAATTACATCCCCAGAAATTATTTAAAATATAACTAGAAATCTGTGTCTCTCTTTTCTTGGGAACATATACTCTGGTGCCCCAACCCACTCTTACCTCACCCTCTCAAGACTTAGAGTTCCAAAAGAGGCATTCTTGAAAAAGAATTATATTTTATAATTATTGAGAGTTTACAGAGAGACAGGGAATTTATGTCTCTGTAAAATTTATTTTGCCTGCTAAAGGAAATGTGGCTTAAACTCCAAATAATTTCTGCAATAACTTCTTGGGAATTCTGAATATTTCCCTGATGAAATGGGAAAACAAAATTTCTAGGTGAGAGATTATAAAATTGACAGGATCATAAAACCATAGTTACTTATCATTCTCTAGGATTCTTAATAAAGAACGATAAAACTGTAACTATTAAAGCCTGTTGATTTAGATACTTAATAAGCATCAATTATATGCCAAGAACCATGCTAGATACTATGTATAAAAAGACAGGAAAATGGTTCTCACCCATGAGAAGCTCATAATCAAGCTAAAAAGACGGGTATTAAAAACAAACGGATAAAATTGTGGTACTCGTTTTAAGAGTGACATGGATAAAATGAAAGTATAGGTTCTAAAAGTTCTAATTTATAGTAAAAAAAAAAAAAGACACATCAAGTAGTATATGAGACACTTAAAAGGAATTCTGCATAGAAAATGACAGAGGGAGGTCAAAGATATTCATGTGTTGGCTCATGCAGGATCATTTACCAGACCATCCAATTATAAATATGTAGGAAAGGGTGTGAAATGTTAAAGGATAATGCTAGCTCTAATCTAAAGAGATTTTTGGTGAGATAGAATGTGACAAATGAGCTGGAGTTCACAAGCACATAGCCTTTAAGGAAACACTGGAATAGAAAATGCCACTAATATTTCTTGCAACTGCCTGGAAACTTCCTTCATATTGTAGGCATACTCAGCTGGATGAGGGTTCCAGCTCTGCTGCTTATTTTCTCTGCAACTTGTTCAACTTCTCTGACCCTTAGCTTCCTTGCCTCCCTTTACTATACAGAGCTTTGAGGAGGATTCTTTCATTAACGGATCTACATGGCATTATGTTAAATGCTTTTCTTATTTTATCTGATCTTCAATAACGTCAATATACTATATTAATCTGACAGGAAACAAAAGTAATTAGACCCCAGTACACATGGCTAGTAAGCTGTGGAGCCTGGAGTGGAATCCTGATCTATCTCACTCCAAAACAAGCTTATATAAACTATGACCTCATTTGACAAACTGATAATACACGAAGGCACTCAACAATGTTAGTTCTGTTTGGTTAACCAATCAATAATTATTTAGCACCTATTGTATTCTAGGCATTCCATCCAAAGCCAGAGATAAAGAAAATCATATCAATAGAAATTTCAGTGAGGTAAAAAATGATGTCATCTTCCATTTGTCATTTAGGGAATGATAAGCTGAAATGTCAGACCTTATCTCCCATGGAAGTAGTTTTTTTTTTCAAAACAACTTTTTTATTGCAGTCTAATTGATTTACTATGTTGTGTTAGTTTCAGGTGTACAGCGAAGTTATTTAGATACATGTATGTATATATATATATATTCATTTTCATATTATTTTCCATTATAAGTTATTACAAGATATTGAATACAGTTCCCTGTCTTGTGGTTATAACCATCAAGGAATTAATTTAAATAATTTTCAGGTCTAACATCCCAGTTATATGACATTAAGGTATCCTATGGATATATAGCTGTAAATACACAAACTGAACCATGAGAATTCTAAAGATGAATATACATATATATATATATTTATCTATATTTAAAATATATATTGTGGTCTTACTGCTTACCTTTCTAGATTTTCCTGTCCTGACTTGTGGCTTTTGTGCCTCTTTGGTTTGGTACTTCATTCACAGCTGCAGGAGAGAGAGGTATCCCCCATCAGTGCAGACACTGCTGGGAAGGTGGTATCCCCGTCTTCCTTTTAGGGAGAGGAGCAGACCAATAGTTTTGCCTTTAAACTTAACATTTCCAAATAATAAGGACACTGGCGTTGTGATAAAAGTCCCTTTTACTTAGCATGAATTCCCTAAGCTCTACCTTAACATAAATCATACTGCATTTTCTCAGGTATGTAATTATGTCAAAGTCTGTTTGTAATTTGCTTGGTGAGAATGAGAAAAGGATTTATGTATTCCAATCCTAGACTAAATAAATCTAGGAAATAGATGAAAGTATTTTTCACTTCTACTAATAATTAGCAATATAGCTAACATGGATCAATTTTAATTGGAGAATTGAAATAGTAAACCAGTTAACAAAGTCCACTGTTTAAGAATCAGACATATTAGGGTTTTTTTTTTTTTGGTCTCTAGTTCCATTGCTTTTTGAAGTGTTGGAATTTCTATGACTATATTTAGAATTATATTTTTTAACAAGACAAACTCAGTTAAAATAATCTAAAAAATATGTCATGATTAGATTATTTAAATTGATAATTTAATGTTTTAAGTTTTTGGTCATACTGTTAAGAAATACTATGTATATACTGAAAACATTTCTTAGTTTGAAAAAAAAGTAAAGCCATTTCAGAAGAAAACAGTGTTATATGATTGGAAAAAACTTTCTCTGATACAATTTATATTTTTCTTATTCTCAGAAGAAATCATTTACACACTTCATCCCAAAGCATGAAGTAACTTTTTTTTTATTATTGTGATAAAAACACATACATGAAATCCACTCTCTCAACCAAGTTTTAAGTGTATAATACTTCATGACAACCTCAGGTAGAATACAGTGCATCTATTCAAAAGCTTTGCTGAAGAATTATATTACTTAATATGATAAACTTCCTAATGACAATACCCAATTTATTTCTCCTTCTAAAACGGTTTTATTTTATTTTAGAAAATATTTAGATGAACATTATTCTCAAATTCCTCCAAAGCAATTACATTTCCATTAGTGATTAATCTCTCCATATATAGCTATTTTTTATTTCAACCAAAATAAAGTATTTTATTTAAAATTTCTCTATAATTTAACAGTTTGTCACAGCTAATTTTAAATATTTAAAAATTTTTAAGTACACAAGAAAATGGCCATAATGACAATGGCCTATGTCACAAGAAGAAAAGTGGATTCAGCTGGCTCAACTAGGCTGTATATACCAATTGCAGATGGTATTTTTTAAAACTACTAGTTTCCAGAGTAATCATGCTAAAATCCTAATTCTCTGTGCCATGTCTCCATTCAAAATTATGCAAAGACTGACTTTAATTATTGGACATTAATGTGGCATTCAAGTCTTTCTGAAATCAAGTTCCAACTTAGCTTTCCTGCCAAGCCTCACTACTTAGGGGCAATGAAAAACTGTGCGCCTGCAGCATCAGATGACCAAAGTCAGAGCTTGGAGAGAGTTGAGGCATGGTTCAAGGTTCACACAGCAGGGCAGGAGAGGTGGGAAGCAGAGCCTGCACTAAGGGGTTGCTTTGGAGGTGGGGGAGCCAGGCATTCTCAGAGGATGCATAGCACCAGAGAACACGGGATGAGGGATGAGAGCTTGTTCAGATTCTAGTCTACAGGAGAACTAGTAGAAAAGGTAGGTGATCAGAGATAAGAGGAAACAGATGCTCCCAAAGGTCAGGTACAGGCCAGGTGCCAGGTTCCATCTGACGCCAGGTTCAGAATCTGGTTGAGCCAGAGCAGTGGAAGTGTAGGATTTTAGTGCTCATGAAAAGTCACTGGATTTTGGGTCTGTTTTTGAGGATGATTTAAGTTCCACCAGGTAGAAGGGCTGGAATTGTTAATGTACTTCTTGCCTTAGTCAGGGCTGGCTCAGGGACTAGGGTAGACAAAGCACCCACAAAAGAAATGACAGAAAACTTAGGTGTGGGCAGCCCAGAATGTCAAAGGACAAGGAAATGATCTGAAGATGACATTTCTAACCTTAACTCTCACTTCTCCAAACTGTCACCTGTCTCTCTGAATTGGCTTTCTTTTCACATGTCTTCTTTTCCCCATTCTTCCAGCCATTGCGAATGATGTATTTTGCTTAAGCAAAATGTCTTTTCTGTGACTCGCCACTGAATTAAATTCCATATTTGTTAAACAAATGCTGAATGATAAGCACTCAGCTACAGAGATAAAATGACTCAGTATCAGTTCTCAAGATGCTGTATAAATCCCACATCTTCCCACTTTTCCTCCTGAACTTTCACTGTTTATTCTTTCTATGCTGATTTCTTAAACCATGTGATTCCAGATATTTTACATTTTTAGGTAAATGCTAACATTAAATTCAGAATGTGTATCACCAACCACTACCATTGGATTGCAACTTAATGTAGGTATTGTGTATTGAAATGTCTTTCCATCTAGCAGTGTAGGCAGGTTAAGACCTTTCTAAGTACCACTTGATTTATTGCCTCTTTTAGTCTTAAAGTTTGGTGGTTGTAAATTTTGCCTGTCACTAGAGCTTTTCCATTTGTTCATATCAATATCTTTCCAAGTTTGTCAGATATTTTAAAATCTATTAAATACTTCTAAAATTTTAGAGAAAAGGGTTGAACTGTGACAACAGAAGTTCTGTGACAAGTGATTCAAATTTCAAGGTGATATTTATTTATATCATTAGAATTAATGTAGGAAATGTCTTAATTTTATGGTCTAATTGACATGAGTTTGCTTCTAGGGCCTAACAAAGCCTATAGTCCTGCATAGCTAAGGAGAATTACCTAAAGTTTTTAGATATACAATCGAATAGCTCAATCTTAGTACAATAATAACTTGATCTTTTTTGTTGTCTTGTCTTATTGCCTATAGCATAATTTATTGCCTGTAATGTTAAACTCATACTTATGAGTTAGATTACATTGGAATTTTAAACAATTATCTTAATTAGACATTGTGTAGTCACTAATGAATCATAACAAAATGTAAAGAAGAGAGACTCAGATAAACACCTTGATCAGTTATGGAGAAAATTATAATTGGAGAGATGTAATCCAAATAGAAGCTGGCTGCAAGAGACTCAATACATAATTCAAGAAGCAATTATACTGGCCTTCTGAAAAATTATACTTCTCTGTTTTTTTTTTCCCCTCAAATTTAGAATTTTTCCTTAATAATTAATCAACTTGATGGTTGATGCTAGACATTTTCCAGTACTATTGAATTTGGGTAGGCACTCTCCTTGATATCTAAATATGAATAGATTCTCAGGTAGAATATAATTCTTGAATAAGTTTTCCCTAGTGCAAAAGCATTCTGGAAGAACAGTTTCTGTTATACAACTATTCTTATTTGTTGTTGTTATCTATAGAACACTGGGTAAAACAAAATATCTTTATTGAGCGATTTTTTTTTTTCAGTCCCTCTACAATAGCTGTGTCAATTGCACTTACTTTACTTTTCTGCAAACTCCAATAAGGGTCTAGGCATAGGACTCTGAAGGTAATTCATTACATCTGATTTTCACAAGGTCTTGTTGGTAAGATTGTCTCCATTTTGGGGGATGAACCTTGGACCAACACACATCTAGCCATATTCTCCTTTTCAGATGAGGTCTCATTTAAAAGGAAAAATACTGCTGTGTTTCTCCTTTCTACTCACAGAGAACCATTTTGTGACCAGATGCGTTGCAACAAGCTATTTCTCGTTAACATGTGGTTGTCCTCTCATTCATTTTGACTCTAACACTAACCAAAGTCAGTGCAGACTGATAGGTGAAGGTCTCAGTCCTATAAGACTGCCCTCATTGCAGTGATTCAGATGCCAACTGCAAGTTCAGGATGCTGCTTGTGCTTCTGACCCATAGGCTGTATGTCAAGGTTCCAACAATCCCCTCTTTGGGTTTGATAATTTGCTAGGATGGCTCATAGAACTCAGGAGAACACCCAAGTTTACCATTTGATTACAAAGGATGTAACAAAGGATACCGATAACAGTCAGATAAAGAGGTACCCAGGGCAAGGCATGGAAAGCTCTGGAGTGCAGAAGCTTCTGTCCTGGTGGAGACAGGGTGCATATGCTCTGGACTTGTGCATGTGTCACCAACCCAGCTCTCCAAATCCTTTTGGGATTTTTCTGGAGGCTTCATCACAGAGGGGCGTGATTGATTATTATCATGAAATCATGAATCTTCAGCCCCTCTCCCCGTGCTGGAGGAGTTGGTTGAGAATTTTAACCTCCTCATCATGGTCTTATGACCAGCTCCATCCTGCTGCCATCCAAGAACTCCTTCATTAGAACAAAAGACATGCCTATCACTCATGAAATTGCAAGGAATTTAGGGACTCTATGTCAGGGATGGTGGTCAAAGACCAAATATTAGAACAAAATTCTCCTGTTGCTCTAATCATTTAGGAAACTGTAAGGATTTTAGGAACTTGGTGCCAGGAACCAGGGGCAGAAACCAGTGTAGAAATTTTCTATTATTTCACAGATTTTCTTCCACCAAAGACTGCCTCGGTTTGCTTTATCTTCTTATGCAGATCAGTACAGTTGTATATATGTTTAACAATTTGTCTCTTTTCAGAATCAAATTGTTTTTTTTCAGATTTCTCTTCTGTGACTTTCCCTTTTTCTCCTACCTGCTTATCTGTTAGGTGAGTGGAAGAAGTGACACACCCTTGTTCATCCATTTGAGAGAGGATTTTGTACTTATTGAGTACCTACTATATTCTGGTCACAACGTGAGTGACTGCCCTGCTCTCTGGTAGAAGTAGCAGCACAAACAGCTGAAGCATCCCAAGAGGAGGAAGTATTGCAATGTATCACAGTGACTTAAAGTCCCTTGAGTGGCTTGCTCCCCTGCAGTGGCTGGTGAGGGACAGAGCACTCCTTAGGGAAGAGTTAGGGCTGAATAAACAGGACCTTAGGGAAACTCTGATAATAATAGTGATACTGTGTCAGAAAGTGATTTTTAATGGCCCAGTATGTGCCAAGCCTGATCCTAAACATTTTCCATATATTATTTCATTCAATTTTTAGAAGAATTAATTGTTGAGTCATCTTATTATACCCTTGTTCTTTCTCATGAGAAAAAACACAGCTATATTATAAAAGTTAAGTCTTTTTCTCATTTTAGTCGTGGAGATTTTTCCTTTGGTCTTCCTTCTGAAAACTCCCAATGAAACGACAATAGATTCAGAATTAAATCTACAGCTATAAATGTAAGCTCCTGTGGAAAGTGCTGACAAGATAATTTTCTTCTATTGAGCACTTTTCCAGATTCCCAAAGGGAGGTGCAACTTCAATGAGAAGTCTTGAGTATGATGCTACTTGTTTTATACCAACTTTTTCTTTCATCTGAGATTGGCTCAAGTCTTCCATTTTTCATTGAACTGTCAAAGGAATTAAAATGATTTTTCTGAGACTTCTACCTCTGTTATTTTCCTTGCAGTCTATTTTTTTTTTTCACAGAACCATCTGAGAAATTTTTCCCAAACCCCATCCTGACTATGGTGGCTTTCTTGCAGAGAACTTTGTGTATTACTTACAGAATGAAAATGAGGATCCTTAGAATGACATTCAAGGCTCCTATCCTCTAGCCTCATCTCTCTTTTCAGTGTTTTTACTCTTTCATTATACACTCCACCAGTCCCTGACTATTTTTCAACATTAGGGAAATCTTACATATGCTAGCAAGAGAGGTAAATAGTGCACACTTTTGATCTAGATACCCAAGGTTTAAGTCCTGGTTCTGCTTATTCCCAGCTTTGTGACTTTAGACAAGTTACTTAACCTCTCTGTGCTTCAGTTTCTCCTTTATAATGGGGATCCACGTAGTAGCTGTTTCGTAAGATTTTGCTGAGGACTAAATATATGAACCTATAGATGTAAAGCACTTAGGACAGTTATCGGCATAAGGAGAGTACTATGTAAAAGTCATTTATTATTGTTTACCCCCATTCATTCATACTCTCATATCGACCTAGAATATCTATCATTTCTGTCTCTCATGATTTGTCCTTCAAGAGGCTACTCAGATACTCCCTTCACTGTTAAGTCTTTCTAGACTCACCTCATCTACTTTAGTAGTTTGTTATTCTACCTGCTCCCCATCTATGCCTATATCTTATCAGTTCTGCATTTATACCATCTGTCACATTGTGATTGCACAGTTTTTTCTTTCCCCCATGGCTTACTCTTATTCCTTGAGGGCAAAGACAATATGTTCAGTGTGTGGTATAATAGATCAATATTTGGATTCCTAAAACCTAGTTCAGATTAACTGAACTGTGTTGAAGTCCCAATTATTTAATGTCTGCAAGCTTTAGTTTACTCACCTTTAAAATGGGTAAATAATAGCAACTTCATATTGTTATGTCATTATTAATCACCATTGTGATATTAGCTCTAGCCCCCTTGATATTTTGACAAATTTTATAGCCATTTTCTTCACTGTCCTTTTTATATATTAATATCTAGGCAAGCATGGAAGTTTGGGGGAAATTGCATGAAAAAGAAATGGTAAGAATTTCATAGATAACTGGAAATATTAACATCATGATATACTAACACCCCCCCCAACACACACACACACACACACACACACACACACACACACACACACTCACACACACGAAATCATATGGCTTCCTGGAGAACATTGTATGCTTTTCTGTGTTTATGTGACATGGCCTTGCTCCTCTCTTAGTTATATTATCAGTTATAATCTGAGCATCATTTGACCACATGTCCTCTCAAAGCAAAACTCGTTATGAACCAGTGTTTTAGACGAACAATCATGGATTATCTTAAATCCTAGAAATTTTGAAGTTCCATGGCTTAATAATTTTTGAGGACTTCTTTCTGGAGCTAATTTACTTAAAGCCTACTCAATATAATATTTCCCCTAATGTCACTTTCTGTTTAGGCTGTTCTCAGAAAATCAGTTAAGATTTCTGTTCAGTGAAAATATCTGTGAGCGGAGCTCAAATGTTCTCTATATCCTTTCAACAAGTATCATTCTGCTGGAGCAAGAGAGAACTATCTTATACTATTGCTTGCATCTTTCAGATAAAGAATTAAGGATGAGGAAAGTTAAGGTAGATTGAAGAAAGAAATATATAGCAATTTCATGTCTTTGTCCTCATTAATAATATCTACTCATAGGTTCAAGGTTTTTTTCTCAGCATGCAACTCTTCTTCTCAACCTCCATATATCTTTCAGGTAATTCATTGGAAAAATATAAATTAAAACATTTGAGGGCTTTTTCTATTTCAACATTGTTTTCCACTATAAAAGACTTTTACAGCTTTGACAACCTGCCTTTAGAAATGGAAGAATAAATATGTTTATTGTTGTTGTATTAGTCAAAGTTTTCCAGAGAAATATCACCAATAGGAGGTTGATATCTATATCTATAGGGGAGATTTATTATGGGAGTTGTTTCATGTGATTATGGAGGCCACAATGTCCCACAGTCTACCATCCAAAAGCTGGAGAGCTAAGAAACATGGTAGTGCAATTTGGTCTGAGTTCAGAGACCTGGGAACCAGGGAGCTGGTGTCTGAGGGCAGGAGAAGTTGGCTGTCCTAGCCAACGCTGGGCAAGTTCACCCTTCCTTTGCCTCTTTGTTCTATCCAGACCCTCCACAGATTGAATGAATACATGCCTCATTGGCGGGGACAGTCTTCTTTACTCAGTCTACTGATTCAAGCGGTAATCTCTTCTGAAAACACCCTCACAGATACATCCAGAAATAGTGTTTTACCAGCTATCTGGGCATCCCTTAGCGCAGCTGAACTGACACATAAACTTAAGCATCACAGCTGTGCAATGTATAATGAAATTAATGAGCAAAACTGAAAACTACATGAATGTTTGGGGTTGGGAAAATGTTTAGTAAATTATATATATATTTTTAAAGTCACACAATCCTAGGAGTGGCCAATGCCTCTTGATCCCTGCTATATAATTCTGTGATTTTTAGGGCTTGATCAGAGAGAAGATTTATGACAAGGGGTAAGAAGGGTGTTTGAGATATTTTTATCAGTATGATTTACAGTTATGAAATATGTAACACACCAAGACAGAAAACATCCTTGATAAAGTAACGTTCTCAGAGTTGATTCTAGCTCTTTGATTTTCATTGAGTATTACTTTGCTGCACTATCCAAATGTTCAATACATCTATGCTTATGAAAGTTTTAAAATTTTGAATAAAACCTGTTAAATATAGCAAACACACACACACACATACACACACACCAAACAGTATTCAGAATTGAGAGTTTTTAACAGTTATTTTATTTGCCTGTTAATCTTATTGTAAACATCACAAAAATTTGCCTCCATAAATACTCAATCTTTATGAAGCCACAAAAAATGAATTTGGCCTAATTGAAAATAATTTAGGCTAATCAAAAATAAATTACAAAGCAACGAATACATAAAATTTATAGTAATATAAAACATAGTTACAAACAGTTCACTCCAGATGATATACAGTGAAATTTAGTTATTGTCTCAATTCATCTAAATTGAAATTACTGAAAACATTTAGTCACATGTTTGGTTTTTCTTTTTCTTTTAAAGTTACAAGTCTTTACTCCCATGATTTTATTAGAGTTCAATTTAAAAAAAATTTATTTTCACATATATCACAGTTTAAGTTGGCCGACTTAGAGAATACCCCCAAATGGTACCTTAAGCAAGATAGAAGTTTCTTCCTCATGTAAAAGAGGGCTGGAGGTAGGCAATGCCTCCTTATTTTCATCAGAAATAAAAACACATGTCATGCTCTTCCTTATCCTCAGTGTCTAGCTTTCATGCTTCAGGTTACCTCATGGTCTGAGATGGTTTTGGGGGCTATAACCCTTATATCTGCATCTCAAGCAGCAGGCAATTAAAAAGAGAACATTGCCACTCTGAGTTAAACCAGGGTTTTATAATTAAGGGGAATAGAATAATGGATATTGGGTGGGAACTAACGGGCTTTGTATCCCTCCACATAATCTGCAAAATTGCAGGCTGCTAATCAGTTATTATAACGGAAAGGCTTATTTCTTTATTTGTGTCATGCTGTGGCTTTGAGCAGTGTCCATGTGTTTTTCACTTGGCTGCCTTTGGTTTTTGCCTCTGAAATGTAAGGATTTTTAACTTATTTCCTCTCTGGTGAGAAAAGTGACATCCTAATTAAATCGGTGTTGGAAAGAATCCTTTATAATGCAGAAATGTTGATACTCTAATATTTCCTACTTAAAATGGTTAAATATCTTTCTTGGCATGCATATTATTGTAAAGCATCTCATACTTGATAATTTTAAAGTCTATATAGTAGTGATATTCAGAAAACAAACACAGGGTAGCTATGTCATATTTTTATTAATTGGCTATCTTATGTCACTATTTGTCAGGTACTCTTTTTAAGTCCTTTGCAAATCTTAACTCATCTGTATTGTCCACTCTCACTCTCTCAAGGACATATAATGGAGTTTCCCAGAGGCCACACGACCGGTGATGACATCACCTCTCTAATGGCTAATGGAATATGTGCTTGTGATTCTTGCACTTTAAAAATTCCTCAGTTTTAGTTTCATACACAGTAGATATCAGTAGATATACTGAATAAACAATAGCTTTTGAAGGTCCTCAATAATATTTGAAAGTGAAAAAGAGTCCTGAATTAAACAAAAAAAAAAATCACTGCTAGAACATTTGAATACATTTAAAAATTTGATTAAGAGCACTCTATAGTCTATATATCTATCAGCACTATAAAAACTTATTAACTATGTTCAGAGGGTAGAGTGCTAAAGTAGAAACTAAGTATATGAGATTTTAGTTCTGTTGAGGTAGCCAAATAAATTGTGTGTGTGTATGTGTGTAAATCAGTGAGTAAAAGGAATGATAATATTAAGTAAAACTAGTGGTGTGAAGCAACACACACTTATTATAAGACACAGATATATAGATTGACTGGCAGGTTCTGCTGATCTTGGCTGGACCCACTCACATGTCTGTAAGCAGCTGTGGGGTGATTGCAGGACTGGGAATGGAAATGCTTCAGATAGGCTAAAGGAAGATGCAGCTCTCCTCACGTCTCATTCTCTAAAAGAATAGCTCAGATGTGTTCTCATAGCTATGAGAAAAAAGGTTCAAGAAAGAAGATGCTAGGACAAGCCAGGGGAAATGCTCAAGGGTTTTCCAAACCTCTGACTGGTATCCTGTATGCTAATACTCAGTTGTCCACAATCTCAGAGGCAACCGCTCCCCCACCATGAGAAATAATTGGGGGGATAATGCAGCTAGTGCAACACAGAGGATATATATGAGAAAATATAATTTAAAATTTTACTTGAGATGTATTTTTCTGTAAAGAAAAAGGTGACACTGTGACAATAGGAAGGGCATAGTACATGTTATCATTTTCTTGATTTCTTTGTTCCAAAACTTGTGAAGTGATCACCTTCAAAATGAGAAATAGACAAATAGTGATTTCCAGTGAGAAATAGTGATTTTATAGTGAGAAATAGTGGTTGGTACCACTGCCTGGCATGCCCCAGTCTGAGATGCTTGTCCACTGGGGCGGTAGGGGTGGATGCTGAGTCTGGGCTTTGGAAGTCAGAGCCAGGGGCAGGATGAGGGTTGGCTGCATGGAGACAACCTGAGAGGGCTAGGGGGTAGTGCACCATAACCAAGGGAGTGCTGGAAGAAGCCTGGGCTCACCAGAGAGGCAGGGTGCCATTGTTGGGGGTGGCGTGAGAGGGGAGAGGGGGCAGGTGCTGGCTGCTGCTGTCATCTTGAACTTCAGAGGCAGGGGCAGACCACTGCCTCCACTGAGGGGCTCATGAGCAGGTGATGGTCACTGCCTCTATGTTCCTGGGAGCATGTACAGCCCATCAGTTTCATTGGGAAACTGACCTCCCTCCTTGTTTCACTGGGAGTGCACATGGCCCGCCACAGAGGAGGATGCTGTGACTGGGCGCCAACTTCAGCCCCTGCCTTCTCAGGAGTGCATACAGCCCATCACTGCCACCAGCAAAGGGCCTGTAGTTGGGTGCCAACTGCTGGCCATTGCCTGGTTCCAGGAGGTATGGTCTAAGACACTGTCACCTCCCTTGTGGACTCCATCCCTAGCTGCTGTCTGGTTCCAGGAGGGATTGTGTGAACTGCAGTTACCTCTCTCATGGACTCTATCCCGAGATGACACTGGAGCTCTAGGAACAAGCCACTACCACTCCCATCATGTGCTCTGGGTGGACACATGAGCCACCACCACTACTGAGATCTCCGGGACCAGGCACAAGCTGCCATATCTGTACAACTATTATCAAGGTGATAATGGCCAGGACACACTGAAGAAAAAGAGAATGGGCACCCACACTAAAAATAGTCCTGTTACTAAAAAGGAAGAGCTGAAATCTCTCCTCCCAACTGTATGAATCAAATATTTAATCCTCTGATGCCTGCCTTATAAATTGATCACTGGGGGACCATCCAAATGGACAAGTGCTCCTACAGCTGAGATGGGTCTGGCTTTAGCAGCTGTGGGCTTTGTTGATATGCACACACAGGGCTTGGACAAGGCCAGAGTCTGACTTGCCTCCATAGCCTCCACAGTGCACTACAATGCATGAATACTGCAGTCCTGGTCCCTGACCTCAGTGGACCTTAGTAGAAATTATGTATGCGGAACAGAAAAGAGAAAAAAAGATTGAAAACAAATGAAGAGAGTCACGGAGAAATCCGGGACAACGTTAAGCACACCAACATCTTTATTATAGGGGTGTCAGATGGAGAAGAGAGAGAAGGGGACAGAAAAAATATTCAAAGAGATAATAGTCGAAAACTTTCCAAACATGGGAAGGGAACCACTCACTCAAATCCAGGAAGTACAACGAGTACCATATAAAATAAACCCAATGAGGAATACCCCAAGACACATATTAATCAAACTGACAAAAATCAAAGACAAAGAGAAAATATTGAAAGCAGCTAGGGAAGAGAAACAAATAACATACAAGGGAACCTGATAAGGTTATCAGCAGATTTTTCAGCAGAAATGCTGCAGGCCAGAAGGGAGGGGCATGATATACTTAACGTGATGAAAGGAAAAAACCTCCAACCAAGATTACTCTACTCAGCAAGGCTCTCATGTAGATTTGAAGGAGAAATCAAAAGCTTCACAGACAAGCAAAAGCTAAGAGAATTCAGCAACACTAAACCAGCCTTACAACAAATACTAAAGGAACTTCTCTAGGCAGAAAATAAAAGACAGCCACAGGAAACAAAAATACCACAAATGACAAGGCTCACCAGCAAAGGTATATATACAGTAAAGATATGAAATCATCCATGCACAATTATACCACTAAAATCAGAAATCATGAGAAGAGGTGGGTACAAATGCAGAACCCTGGAGATGAACTTGCACTTAAGAGACCAAAAACTTAAAACAATCTCATAAATATATATATATATATATATATATATATATGATATATCCAAACATGTTATATCAAAACATCAGAATAACTGCAAACCAAAAAACTACAATTGATTCATGAACAAAAAAGGAAAATCAACTCAAATATAACACTAAAGATAGTAATCAAACCACAAGAGGAGAGGACAAGTGAAGAAAGGAAGAAAAAAGAGCAACAAAAACAAATCCAAAGCAATTAATAAAATGGCAATGAGAACATACATATCAATAATTACATTAAATGTTAATGGACTAAATGCCCCAACCAAAAGACACAGATTGGCTGAATGGATACAAAAACATGACCCATATATATGCTGTCTTCAAGAGACCCACTTCACTTCTAGGGGCACATACAAATTGAAAGGGAGAGGATGGAAGAAAATATCCCATGCAAATGGGAATCAAAAGAAAGCTGGAGTAGTGATATTCATATCAGATGAAATCAGACTTTAAAATGAAGACTATTTTAAGAGACAAGGAAGGACACTACATAATGATCAAAGGATCAATCCAAGAAGAAGATATAACAATTTCATTTTATTTTATTTAAGTCTTTTTTTTTTGCTATTTCTTGGGCCGCTCCCGTGGCATATGGAGGTTCCTAGGCTAGGGGTTGAATCGGAGCTGTAGCCACTGGCCTGTGCCAGAGCCACAGCAACGCGGGATCTGAGCCATGTCTGTGACCTACACCACAGCTCATGGCAACGCCGGATCCTTAACCCACTGAGCAAGGGCAGGGACCGAACCTGCAACCTCATGGTTCCTAGTCAGATTCGTTAACCACTGTGCCACGATGGGAACTCCTCAATTTTAAATATCTACACACCCATCATAGGATTACCACAATATATAAGGCAACTGCTATCAGCCTTAAAAGGACAAATTGACAATAACACAATAATACCAGGGGACTTTAACACCCCACTTATAGCAATGGACAGATAATCCAGACAGAAAATCAATAAGGTAACACAGGCCCTCAATGAAGCAATAGACCAGATGGACTTAATAAATACTATAGGACATTCCATCCAAAAATAACAAAATACACATTCTTCTCAAGTGCACATGGAACATTCTCTGGGATTGAACACATCCTGGGCTACAAATTCAACCTCGGTAACTTTAAGGAAATTAAAATCATATCAAGCATCTTTTCCAACCACAATGCTATACGACTGGAAATCAACAACAAGAAAAAAACTGCAAAAAACACAAACACATGGAGACTAAACAACATGCTACTAGAACAACCAATGGATCACTGAAGAAATCTAAGAGGAAATTAAAAAATACCTAGAAGGAAATGACAACAAGGATACAACACTCCAAAACCTATGGGATACAGCCAAAGCCGTTCTAAGAGGAAAATTTATAGCAATACAAGCCTACCTCAGGAAACAAGAAAAACCTCAAATAAACAAGCTATCTTTACATCTAAAGCAGCTAGAGAGAGAAGAACAGACAAGACCTAGCGTTAGTAGAAGGAAAGAAATCATGAAGAGCAGAGCAGAAATCAATGAATCAGAAACGAAGAAAACCGTAGAAAAGATCAATGAAACGAAAAGATGGTTCTTTGAAAAGATCAACAAAATTGATAAACCCTTAGCCAGACTCATCAAGAAAAAAAGAGAGATGACTCAATCAATAAAATTAGAAATGAAAAAGGAAAAGTAACAACAGACGTCATAGAAATGCAAAGGATCATGAGACTACTATATGCCAATAAAATGGAAAACCTAGAAAAAATGGACAAATTCTTAGAAGAGTACAATCTTCCAAGACTAAACCAAGATGAAATAGAAAAGATGAATGGACCAATTACAAGTACTGAAATTGAAACTGTTTAAATCTTCTGACAAACAAAAGTCCAGGACCAGATGGCTTCACAGGCGAATTCTGTCAAACATTTAGAGAAAAGCTAACACCTCTCCTTCTGAAACTATTCCAAAACATTGCAGAGAAAGGGATACTCCCAAACTCATTCTATGAGGCCACCGTCACCCTGATACCAAAACCAGACAAAGATACCAGAAAAAAAGAAAACTACAGGCCAATTTCACTGATGAACATCGATTCAAAAATCCTCAAAAAAAAAAAAAAACAAAAACTAGCAAACCAAATCCAACAATACGTTAAAAGTATTGTACATCATGATCAAGTGGGATTTATCCCAGGGATGCAAGTGTTCTTTGATATCCAGAAATCAATCAGTGTGATACATCACATTAAGAAATGGAAGAATAAAAACCATATGATCTTCTCAACAGACATAGAAAAAGCCTTTGACAAAATCCAACACCCATTTCTGATAAAAACCCTTCAGAAAGTGGGCATAGCAGAAACCTACCTCAACATGATAAAGACCATATATGACAAACCCACAGCTAACATCATTCTCAATGGTGAAAAGCTGAAAGAATTCCCACTGAGATCAGGAACAAGATAAGGATGTCCGCTCTCGCCACTACTCTTCAAAGTAGTTTTTGAAGTCCTAGCCATGGCAATCAGAGAAGTAAAAGAAATAAAAGGAATCCAAATTGGAAAGGAAGAAGTAAAACTATCCCTATTTATAGATGACATGATACTATACCTAGAGAATCCTAAACACTCTACCAGAAAACTGTTAGAGCTCATCCACGAATTTGGCAAAGTCACAGGATACAAAATTAATACACATAAATTGATGGTGTTTCTATACACTAAAAATGAAAGATCGGAATGAGAAATTAGGGAAGCAATCCCATTTACTGTTGTATCCAATAGAATAGAATACCTAGGAGTAAACCTACCTAAAGAGACAAAAGACCTGTACTCTGAAAACTATAAGACACTGATGAATGAAATCAAAGATGACACAAATAGATGGAAAGACATACCATGCTTGTGGATTGGAAGACTTAATATTATCAAAATGACTATACTGCCTAAGGCAATCTATAGATTCAATGCAATCCCTATCAAATTACCAAGGACTTTTTTTATCAAACTTGAACGAAATATTTCAAAGTTTGTTTGGAAGCACAAAAACCCAGAATAGCCAAAGCCATCCTACAAAGAAAAATGGAGCTGGAGGTATCAGGCTCCTGGACTTCAGACTATACTACACAGCAACAATCATCAAAACCATATATATGGTACTGGCACAAAGACAGAAATATAGATCAGTGGAACAGGATAGAAAGCCCAGAATTAAACCTATGAACCTACAGCCAACTAATCTATGACAAAGGAAGCAAGAATATACAATGGAGAAAAGACAGCCTGTTCAATAAGTGGTGCTGGGAAAACTGGACAGCCACATGTAAAAGAATGAAATCAGAACACTTCCTAACACCATACACAAAAATAAACTCCAAATGGATTAAAGACCTAGATATAAGACCAGACACTATCAAACTCTTAGAGGAAAACATATGCCAAATATTCTCTGACATCAGCAATAGCAACATCTTCTCAGATCCACCTCTTAGAGTATTGACAATAAAAACAAAACTAAACAAATGGGACCTAATTAAACTTAAGAATTTCTTCACAGCAAAGGAAACCCTAAACAAAATGTAAAGACAACGCACGGAATAGGAGAAAATCTTTGTAAATGAATCAACTGACAAGGGAATAATCTCCAGAATTTATAAACACCTTCTTCAGCTCAATACCAAGAAAACAAACAACCCCATCAAAAAATGGGCAGAAGATCTAAACAGACATTTCTTCAATGAAGACATACAGATGGCCAAAATACACGAGGGAGTTCCCGTCGTGGCGCAGTGATTAACGAATCCAACTAGGAACCATGAGGTTGCAGGTTCGGTCCCTGCCCTTGCTCAGTGGGTTAACGATCCGGCGTTGCCATGAGCTGTGGTGTAGGTCACAGACACGGCTCGGATCCCGCATTGCTGTGGCTCTGGCATAGGCCAGCAGCTACAGCACCAATTCGACCCCTAGCCTGGGAACCTCCATATGCCGTGGGAGTGGCCCAAAGAAATAGCAAAAAGACAAAACAACAACAACAACAACAACAACAAAAAACAAAAAAAACATGAAAAGATGTTCAACATCACTCATTATTAGAGAAATGCAAAACAAAACCACTCTGAGGTATCACCTTACACCAGCCAGAATGGCCATCATCAAAAAGTCTACAAACAATAAGTGCTAGAGAGGGTGTGGAGAAAAAGGAACCCTAGTACACTGTTTGTGGGATTGTAAATTGGTGCAACCACTGTGGAAAACAGTATGGAGATTCCTCAGAAAACTAAACATAGAACTACCATTTGATCCAGCATTCCCACTCCTGGTCACCTATCCAGAGAAAACCATGACTCGCAGAGACACATGTACTCTGATGTTCATTGCAGCACTCTTTTCAATAGCCAAGACATGGAAACAACCTAAATGTCCGTCAGCAGAGGAGTGGATCAAGAAGATGTTGTACATACACACAGTGGAATATTACTCAGCCATTAAAAGGAACGAAACACCAGCATTTTTAGCAACATGAATGGACCTAGAAATTATCATGCTAAGTGAAGTCAGCCATACAATGAGACACTAACATCAAATGCTTTCACTGACATGTGAAATCTGAAAAAAGGACAGAATGAACTTTGCAGAACAGTTACTCACTCACAGACTTTGAAAAACTTTTGGTCTCCAGAGGAAACAGTTTGGGGGGTAGGGGGATATGCTGGGTTGTGGGTTGGAAATCCTATAAAATTGGATTGTGATGATCATTGTACAACTACAAATGTAATAAATTCATTGAGTAATAAAAAAAAGAAATGTAAACAAAGCATGCAGAGCTAGATGGGAAATTCAACAGGTATCCCTCTTTACTGAAATTTGGTTTTCTTCATTAAACTCTACCCTCCCTCTAATCTTGAGTCCTTTTCATCTTTGTCCAATGGCACATAGATCTAGATTTTTTCTGGGGACTTTCACCCTATTCACCTCCAACATCTTTGCTCACTAGTGAGAACCCTTAAAGCCATGTCAAATTTTCATTTCATTCTCACATCTTCTATTCTGTCTTTTTTACTTCTTGCTAAATTTATAGGTTTTTTTTTTAACTCTGTACTTCCTCATTTTAACAACTTCCTTGAAAACTTGCATCTCTTACACAAAATGATTTTACTAAGAGGATGCTTTCTTTGACATTTGATGTTGGGGGAGGGCATGCCAAATTCTAAAATGCCATTTTATTCATGTCTCCAATAGTCTTTTTTAAGTATTTTACATGCTATTTTGAAACCATGCTACTTTAACCCCTCCTACAGCTTGGAAGATGTGATTGGTTTAAGGCCCCCACACTATAGTATTAGTGACTAGAATAGTGTACCTTTTCCAGACTGAACTTTCGTTTAATAAAATTTCCCCGCAAAGGGAAATGAGTTAATATATAATAGTGGAATATGAAATTATTTAGAACCCATGTATGAGACTTTTTTTCTTGTTCATAAAAAATATAATATTTACTTAATGCTTTCTAAGCTCCATACTGCATTATCTCATTTAATTTTCACATCAATCATTTCGGAGTTACATGGGTTTAACATATATAGACATCAAGGCTGAGGTCAAACAGCCCCTGGTCATAGTGCTCATAAGAGGTAGAATTTCAGGCTTTAAAGACTGCAAGGATGTTTCAGAGTTCCTCCTTTAAGATACACCTTGCCTGTAATCCTCAGGAGCATAACAGGCAAGCTGAGTGCTGGACTCTGAGAAAGAGATGCTCTGCTTTGTCTTTCACGTCAGAGTATTTCTTTTTATCTTTACTTCTGACCTCCTACAAAGCATAGATGCTTCAGCCTCTTGTTCTTCCTGTGCTGACTGCTCCTGCCCTTAGATGAATGCTCATGTTTTCCTTCGTGACTTCCTCTGCCTTTCCCCTCACTGTTGCCCTCTCTTTCCTTTGTTCCTCTATCTCCTCACTTTAGGGAATTTTCTTTTGTGTTAATACTATCCTGTCTCAAAGTAATTCCTTTTTATTTATGTTTAGACCTAAATATTAAAAGATTAATCATGGTTTTGCATTGGGCAAGTCATGATGTGAAAGAATCTAGTGGAACCACTTAATACATAATACAAAGAATCCTTTGGTATGAGTAATTACCACCTAGATTTTGGGTCTGAAAACATTGAGAGCTCCTTTAGTCATCCACTTGGTGGGAATTAAAAATGGCTTTAAATGTAAGTTTTGTCTTTTGTTTTACATTAATGGTTATTTGCTAGTCCTTACTCAGTATGCCTCAAACCAAATTCATTACCATTTTTTTAAATGTCCTTCTCTCATTCTGTATGGATGGCATTACTAGCTTCATATTTGCCTAGATTAAAAGCATTAGTCATTGTCACTTTCTTCTTGGTCCTCTCATTCACATTTAAGGCTCTCTCTCCCAAACTTTTCTCTTCTTTTTTTTCTTCCTTCCTATTACTGCTGCTCTATCTTTGTTTAGCATTTTAATTTTTTTCTTTAACTATTATTTTTGTCTCCTAATTGGCCTACTTGTCTCAAACGCTTGTTTTTTTTTCCCCCCAAATACACTCCATAATTACACTTTTATAAATGGCTAAAACATATTATTCCCCTGAAATACTTCTGGTAGCTCATCATTGCCTACAGAACTAAATCTAAACTTTGGGGTGACTTACCAGACATTTCTAACAATACCCCAGTTTACTTTCCCAGCTTCAACTTTATTTTAACCCTCACATACCATATACTTTGACCCACATTAACCTTTTCTGCAATCCCAGCAAGTGCATTCATCTCTTCCACTCCCTGTTCATCACCTAGTTACTTGTAATCCCCAGGGTACCCATAAGCACAGAAGAGGGAGAGAACTAATGAGCTCAGAAGGGAGAAACCCCATGGGAAGACCCTGCACTGGAACCAGGGTCAGCAATACCCTCATTACATAATATTTGTGAATTAAACAGGCAACTTCCAGTAGTACATGGGGCCTAAGATTCCTTACTCCATATCACACCCCATGTGTTGGAGCCTGAGAAATTTTCCAGCCTTGGCCAACTGTTTCTCTCCATGGCCTGAGCTCCCTTATTGCAGCCATGGTTACTTCCACCATGGTCACCACCTGAAGTCCTCCTGGAAAGCTGAGGTCAGTTCCCCTCTCACCACTCCCCTTTCTCCTCACCTTGCTGCTGGGTCTCACCTTCTACATCAGAACTTGAGTATCTCTACTCACCAAGATGGAGCTCAAGTTCTCTAGGCTTGCAAAGGATGTTTGATTTAAAGGGATGCTTGGATCAATTGCCTGTAACCTGAACGTTTTCTTTTCTGTTAAAAGTAATTCTTAACTTATACCTTTAATGCTAACTCTTATTGCTTCTTCTACTACCCCTGCTTGAAACTAGGGCCCTATCTATGGCAGAGTAATTGCAGGAACAGAATAGAGCACTGAAATATCTCCCTGCTTCTCTCCCCAGCTGCTTTTCTGTCTAGATAATTGCAGGAGAACTTGCTGAATGATACAGATGAAATTGTGTATAAGACCCTGTTGCAACAATAGTGCTTCAAATGCTTGTCAAACCTGAGCAAGTTCTTATTCCTTTTTGCTGACTTCTGCTTTTACATATATATTTGGTAATTTGAGTGGAAGTTTGCTTAAGGATGCTTACAGTCCCTGAATGTCAGATGTTTCCTTATTCATGGACATGATACAATTCAAAATGCCATTGCTATTTTCTTTATACCTCCAAAAGAAACCAATTATTTCATCTTAATTTTTTTTTTTTTTTTTTGAAAAGCGAGAGCATGCTATTTTTCAGTCACAGGGAGGAATGCCAAAGTATATGCTAGTGAGTATTCTAGTTCAAGCTTTGTTTTCAGTCTTTGAAAGTTTTTATTCTTTTCTTGCTTTGCACCTCAAAAGTGGTTTTCACATCATGCTTTAGTGGTGCTCCTTATATTTTATTATAATTGTAAATGCTTCCGGATATGGGGATTTAAGGGCAGGAGTCATGGTGGCATCCTTTGCCCTAAAACCTAGTGTATTATCAGGTAGAGCTAATGCAGCAAACAAATGTTGGCACAATTGTCTTTATATCCATAGCACTTAGCTCATAGCTCCTGACAGATGGTGGCCTTTAAGAATTGTAGATAGAACTGGTAAATCAAACACCTTTAAATAAAAGTCCTTTGGGGGCTTAAGAAATAATGAATGCTATGAAGCTAAATTAGCAATCACTACCATCTTTTGCACCCTAGGTGACATACTTTATGTTCACTCTGACTTTAATCCAAATCTCATCATCTCATCCTAACACTGTGAAGTATGATGAATTTTCTTTTACAGCGGAAAACTGAGGCTTAGAAGATTTAAATAACTTTTCCCAAGTCATGAGCCCTCATCCCAGAACTGCATGAACTCAAAGCTCATATTCTTAGTTCAAGGGTTACATTGTTTCTCAAATTATTTTTTATAAGTTCAAAAAAATAGCCTGATGTATTGATCTAGTGTGGTTATTTAAATGACAGCTCTAATTCAGAAGAGCCCTTTCTTGATACAGAGATACACTTTTCTAAATCTTTATCCTTATCTTCTTAATCTAGGCCTAAATAAATATGGTTTTTGTTTTTTGGGTTTTTTTGGGCCATACCTGTGGCATGTGGAAGTTCTCAGACTAGGGGTTGAATCAGAGCTGCAGCTGCTGACCTACAACACGGCTACAGCAATGCCAGATCCCTGACCCACTGACTGAGGCTGGGGATCAAACCAGTGTCCTCATGGATACTAGTTGGGTTCATTTCTGCTGAGCCACAATAGGAACTCCTCCCCCATTTTTATGTATATATAATGATTTTTATTTTGCTTTTTTCGTTATAGCTGGTTTACAGTGTTCTGTCAATTTTGTACTGTACAGCGTGGTGACCCAATTACACATACACGTATACATTCTTTTTTCACACATTATCATGCTCCGCTGTAAGTAACTAGATACATTTCCCAGTGCTACACATCAGGATCTCATTGCTTATCCATTCTAAAGGCAATAGTCTGCATCTATTAACCCCAAGTTCCCAATCCATCCCAAGTCCATGATTTTCTTTTCTGTGAAGAGATTCATTTTTGCTGTATATTAGATTCCAGATATAAGTGATATCTTATAGTATTTGTCTTTCTCTTTCTGACTTATGTCACTCAGTATGAGAGTCTCTAATTCCATCCATGTTGCTGCAAATGGCATTATTTTGTTCTTTTTTATGGCTGAGTAGTACTCCATTGTGTATATATACCACATCTTCCTAATCCAAGCATATCCCCCCCTTTTTTTAACTAACATTATGACAAGGCCATGTAGTAGCTATTCAAAATTTTACATTTCCTGAGCTATGTCTGTGTATTACACTTTGATGGTGTTTTCATGGTTAAGCAAAGCAATGCTTGCTTCACAGAGATTCAAAGACATTTATTTATTGACCCTCTAATAGTCCACCATACAGATAATCATGGCTTACTCACCATTTTTCTATTCACTCTTTTGTTGGGATATTTGGATAATTTCAGTGTTATACATCCATGTTGAAAATAACATCCTTATCTATAATTTTTATGTCCGATTATTTTCTTAGAAGTAGAATTAGAGAAAACAAACTCTTTAACAACTTTCCGTAGGTATTTCCAAACTGATTTCAACAAACGGTGTACATATTGACATTTACATCAGCAGTTGGGGGAAAACATGGATTGGATTTTAGTGGTGGTTCTTTTGCTTTTTAATCATTTTAAGTAATTTGCTACTTTAACAGGCAAAAAATGATATTCAGATTACCTTAAAGGCAGAACAATCATTCATATGTTTAATACAAATATATATTTCCTTTTCTTTAAGCTGTCTGTTCTTGTTTTGTCATTTTTCATAGGAGATTTAATGGTTTTTATGTTGCTCTATAAGCGTTCTTTATATTTTAAAATGTTATCTTTTGTCTGACATATCCTCCTATTTCTCTTTCCTCAAGGCTCCAGGCAATTACAGGGGGAACCATTGCCACTATATGAATTCATCTCCTTTCCACTTTTCCTCTTTTTCTATACCTTAGATTCTGCTTCCATTAATTTTGTTTCCTACTTTCCATAGACTGTAAATTTAGCATATTTATTTGTCTGTTTATATAGGATATATTTTTGTCACTTTTATGCAAAAATGAACTCAATTTTTGTCAATTACATTTTTTATAAGATAATGCTTTATTAATTCAGATTATACTTCTTGTAGATTTGTGTGTTTTCAGTGATTTGACCAGGATAGTGGAGGAACTCATGTATATGTTCTATTATAACACCAAGAGTTATGCTTTGTTTAACCTGATTTCATTTAAATTTCCTAAAAATATAATGGATAAGGCATCACTGTTCTCCTTTTTTCAGATGTAAACACTGAGAATTCAGAATGTTAACTTTCTCATAGTCGTACACTTTACAGAGACCCACAACCTCACAAGGCACATAGCTATTGTTTTTATTATGTTGCTTCTTTGCACTATACAAGTAAAATGCCAACTTTCTAAATTAACGGTGTGGAAAAAGATTGCTCAAGATATATTTAAATTACTTTGGAATATGATTTCCTTTAGCTTTTGAGCATTTTAAAGTATTTTTTTCATAGGATGATGTTAAGACAAATATTTTATTAATTAAATTGAATTACCCAAGAAATATAAAAATAGCTTAGTTTCAGGCCGTTGCTATATTAGAAAACATTAGGATTAGTTTGACTGGAAATATTGTGAATTTTACCTACCTCAACTGATAGTAGCTGACTTCTGCTTGTCTAAATTGGGGAGCTCTCCCCATGACTGAGATAGAGGCTCTGCAAAAGTGCTGGCTGAAATGAAGGAAGCCAAGGATATTTGGGGTGGAGGATTAAATTCAAATCTCATCTGCCAAGATAATATAAAATAATTGTAAAGTCTGAGGAAAAGCACTTAATGGAATATGTACCATTAAGCTATATTCAATTGCCTTAATAGACAGCCTGAGTCTACACTCCTTGGTAAACTGACAGACGTTTCCTTGGGTATTTCTCAACTTACTCTCCAAATCACCCAGAGTGCAGCCTTCAAGGATTTAATTTCTCTCCATCTCTGAACCCATCTTCTGTGAAAAGGACATTGAAAATAATCTATGGTATTCCCTTGAACTCATTTGAGCCTTTTGAAACTACGTTCAGTCGGCTTAAGCCAGGGAACAGTTGTATAAATTTAAAGAACATTGCTGTATCAATAAAAATATATCATATAGTCCTATTTCAAAATAATCCTCTTTACTATAATCTAATTCAGCATCCCTAAGGATAAAATAGAATTTCAGGTAAGATAAGGTTAGTTTTAGTTAAGTTACTTTAGTTAAGCTATTAAGAGTTTTAATAGCTCTTAATCCTAAGTAGACAGACACAGAGGCATTTTCTAATTTTTATAAGGAAGTTCATTTATATTTAGTGATTTTTCTGCTATTCTTTTGAAGGATGTTATGCTTCTTTAGAAAACTAATAACAAGAAACTATTTTGATCCTAGATCTATAAATACATTTGATTTTTATTTATTTTGTCTTTTTAGGGCCGCACCCACGGCATATGAAGTTCCCAGGCTAAGGGTCAAATCAGAGCTGTAGCTGTCAGCCTATACCACAGCCTCAGCAATGCGAGATCCAAGCCTCATCTACCACCTACACCATAGTTCACTGTAACACTGGATCCTTAACCAGCTGAGAGAGGCCAGGGATCAAACCCACATCCTCAAGTATACTAACTAGTCAGGTTCTTCACCGCTGAGTCATGATGGGGACTCCTATAAATACATTTGATTTTAATGGCCTATTCTATAACGTATGTGTGCTTATTCCATGTTTTAAAACTTATTTTCTCCTTTAATATTGCAATTGTTATATGAAAACATTTGAATGGTATACAATATTTCTCTTTTTAATATCTGCAAATAATGCTACATCTTAACATCCATGTAAATGATGCTTATAACTTACAAAATATTTTATAATTAAAGTCTCTCCAAGAACAAAATAAAACACCCTATTAGATTTTATGGAAACATAAAATGGTGCTAATAAAGCCCTTGGATTGGGTCTGGATAAACACTCATAAAACTATGGCAGTTAATTATGGTTCAAATGCTTGTGTTCCTGGTGGCAAGCTAACCTCATCCTTAACTTCTTTTCTTAATAGACACATGCCTATCACATGTCAGGAACATTTTGACCCTTAGCATAATTAGGACCCAGGAGAATCTAAAGCTTTATGTTATATCTGAAAACCTCTGTTAAAATTCTCACCTGGCAACTTCCTGCAGTCATTTTTGCTCCCAGAGTCTATTTCCCACACAACAGGTGGAAAATATAAATCAGAACAAATCTCCACCCTGCTCAAAATTCCTCTAATAGACTGCAGTTAGGATAAAATGAAAACTCCTTGTTCTGGCCTGTTGGGCCACATGTGATCCAGTTCCTTTCTGCGGCTCACACTTCTTTCCCAACCACTTCTTCTGATTTGTTCTTTGGCCACTCTGACCTTCTGGGCCTTCTGCCAAATAGACCAAACTTCAGTCAATTCCCGGCCCTTTGCATTGATGGATCTGCCTTCCTATCTACAGATGGCTCTCTCTTTCTCTTTCTGTAAGTCTGTGCTCCAGTATTACTTACTTACTTGCTTCGAGAGGCTTATCCTCACCGCCCCATTGAAAACAGCCCTTCTTTGCTTCTGCATCATACCTTCCCCTTCTTTTTTCCTTCCTAACATTAGTTTTCCTTTTTTAACATCAGATACCACCTGAGTCTAATGTTGTTTTCTCGATTTCTCTTAGCTTCCCTCACTAGAATGTAAGTGTCTTGAGGGTAGGATCTTGGTAGCCACTGTATGTCCGCAGCTTAGAACAGTGTGTGGTGCAGACTGGACATGCAGAATATACCTAGTGAGTTATTCAGTTTGAAAGAAAATGACAAAAAACAAACAAACAAACAAACAAACAAACAAACAAAAAGAGGAGTTCCCGTCATGACAGGGCAGAAACAAATCTGACTAGGAACCATGAGGTTGTGGGTTTGACCCCTGGCCTCACTCAGTGGGTTAAGGATCTGGCATTGCCATGAACTGTGGTCTAGGTCGCAGATGCAGCTCGGATCTGGTGTTGCTGTGGCTCTGGTGTGGGCTGGCAGCAACAGCTCCAATTAGACCCCTAGCCTGGGAACCTCCATATGCTGTGGGTGCGGCCCTAAAAGGACAAAAACAAACAAACAAGCAAACAAAAAAGAAATAAAATGATCCATGTTTCACTCTCGTGAATCATTAACTGGTATTCTGAACCCTATTTCTTATCACTTTAGAGTGCTCCCTGTCCCAAATTTTAACTTCTGTGTACTCTTTTTCAAGCTTTACCTCCTTATCATAAACTTCTTTTTAAATATCAGATAGCCTTATTTAGAATCTTATTTCAGAACTTAATTTTTGTAAAACTCTTGTTTTCTCAACTTTAAAGTAGCGGCGTTAATAATAATTACCTCAAGGCTATTGCAAAAAGTGACTGTGGCAATTTCTTTCTTCTCATATCACTCAACCTCTCAACAGCATGTGTATATAACATCTTCTAGAAACATCTTCTTCCCTTAACTTACCCTATAAGCTACCCTCCTGATTTTCTTTCCATTTGTTCAGCCCCCATCTCTCTATTTCTATCCATGTCCTGAAGGTAAGTGGGCCCTCTTCTGTTTTCTTCTCCTCCTCTTTTCCTTTCTCATCTCTTTCTTCCTTTCCCTCCTCTCCCCTTTCTCTTCTTCTAATATGTCAATTTTTGGTAACTAAACCATTTTCATTCTTTACACAATTTCTATTTCCTAATTGCTTGTCTCTTGCTTTGACTCCAGATTAATAAATCCAACTGCTGACTTGATATGTATTCCTAGACATAGATGTCACTTGTTCACAGTTAGATCTCTATCTTAATGTTACTTGCCCCAAACACTTCTTTCCTCTCCTCCTTCTTCCCCACCTCCCCAGTTATTTCCTTCTATTTTCTCTTCATAAAGGGCACCATTATGTTTTAAGTTGCACAAACCAGAATCTCGATTTTACAGTTGCTACTGTCTGCCTTTCACTACCCACATCCAGTTGACCAGCAAGGTTTGCATGTTCTACCTCCACATAAGTATTCAGTCACGCAACTACTTTTCCTTATTTTTTCCACATCACTGGGCAGAGAGTCTTCCAGGTGGTCCCTCTGTGTCCATTCTCGAACCACCCTCCAAATCTATTTTCCAACATGCCTCCAGAGAATGTTCTTCCAGGCTTATTACTCTCACTTAAAAGCATTTTAGTGGTTTCCCATAGCAAGTTCAGTGGTACCAATTTCCTTACCATTGTTTACCAGGCCCTTCTTACCTTCCCTAATCCACAGCTTACCTATCTCTTCCTGACTGATAATGCTTCATCCTCTTTCATCTCCTTTCTCTTCACAGACAAATCAAACCATTTCTTGCCTCAGGATATTTTTACTTGCTCTTCCTGTTGCCCAAAGCAATTATTTTTCACAGGGTTAGGACTCTTCATCCAGATTTTAGCCTAAATGTCATCTCCTCAAAGAGGCCTTTCAATCTACCCTGTGCCCTTTCTTCCAAGTTCTTCTATTATATGTCCCAACTTATTTCCTTTTTTACAATTGCGCAATCTGAATTTTGCCTATTTATTACCTTTTTCATTATCCATATTCCCTACAACCCTCACATACATGAGAGCAGACAACACATGTGTTTTGTTCACTGTTGTGTTCCTAATGCTTAGAGCATTACCTAGTCCATTTATTCAACTAATGTTTGACTGAGAAATGAGATAATCAATATAATGCACTTAGTATTGTGTTGGCAAATGAAAGTGCTTCATAAATGTTCACTCACTATTAAAAGTACTGTTTCTCTTTTATCCTATGATTTCAATGTTTGTATCCTGTGTTGGTGGAGGAAGATTGATTATAATTTCAATTCAGTTAACTCCAATTCAGCTTAAAACAATCAGTTAGATTTCCTTCTCCTGTTGAATTAAGTACCTCTCCCAGTGGGGGAATGATTGGGTCATGTTACAGTCTTCTGTCATAGTAGACACGGTTTGAGGGACGAGTGGTCATGCATTCATTCATTCATTTATTCAGCTTTTTCTAAGCACATATCTTGGGTCTCATGTCTACTTGAGCTTTGTGTAAGGTAAAAACGATCCAATTTATCTCGAACTTCTAAGGTCATATAAAAGGGACAAAATAAATCACAAACTTCAGCACAACAATAATGCAGGTAATAAGTGCAGGGAGGGGAAATTTGTGTTCCGGGAATAGCATGTGGCTTGAGCCCTGAAGAATAAGTAAAGGAGGAGGTTTTGTGATGACCGTTCTGTATATTTCCATGGACTTTTATGGGAAACTTTCCAAATATGTTTTTTGTTTGTTTGTTTCCTGTATTCCCCTTTCTGGGACGATTGTGGAACTTTTCATTCAATTAAGTAATCACATATTTACCCCCAGACAATGACCAGACTGGGTTGATGCTGTGTCCATTCATTAATTCCTCTCCTCTCCTCTCTTTTCTTTTTCTTTTGTTTTGTTTTGCTTTCTTTTCTTTTCAGCTGCACCTGTGGCATATGGAAGTTCCTGGGCCAGAGACCAGGGATCAAATTCAAGCCACAGCTGTAACCTATGCCACAGTTGCGGGAATGCTCAATCCTTAACCTACTGCACCACAGTGAAACTCCAAATTCCTTTTCTCTATATTCTTGTTGTTATCCCCCCCTTTTTTCCCCTGGCACTTGCCCCTCCAGTCCACTCTTGATTTTACTGTCACAGTAATTTTGATAAGGCAGAGTCCTGACATGTCACTCCTTAAAATTCTTCAACAGCCATCGATTTCCTTTTGGGGTGTGTGTCTGTGTGTGTGTGTTGGTTAGGTGCCAATTTTATATTCTTGTGACACTACCTCCTTTGACCTCCTGTGACAGTGGGTCTTTTCACACTCTTTCCAATGCTCTCTCCCTGTGGAATCTTTGTCTTTCACGCCTGTGTTTTCAGTCCCTGGCACAATCCTGGGTCCACACCAGGCCCTCCCCTCAGACAAACCTTTGCTCTTCACTCTAATGAATGCCCCTGCCTACCCCAATTTCCTCCTCACAATTTGCTGTTTTGTGAGCTTCATAGAGCCTAGCATCTTGGGAACTATCTTTTATTGATGTTTAATTAAATGTGCTGCACTTGGTGAGGTACAATTATGAAATAGTATTCATTTAAACCCTCCCAAATCCTCAAACACTCTAGGCTCTTACTCAGGAGATTGCTCAGACAAATCTCAGAGCTTTCCCCATCTCACTTAAGTATTAGAACTGTCTCATTTTTTTGTTGTCAAAAAGTCTGTTCACATCTTAAATTTTGATTACTTGTTCAATTTTTTTTTTTAAAGCTCCTATTTCCTCAGTTCAACCTGTACTTGGCTCAGAAATGTGCACTTTAAGGAGACGAGATTGGGATGAGGGTCTACTCTTTTGCTACAGCTCCTTACTTTGCTCTTATACTTCTCTTGCCTTCTCAGTACATAGCACTGGATCTGTTAGGACTGAAGCTGGGACCATCCTTATTCTTTCTTTCTCATCTCAGCAGATGTCAGAAACTGGGCTTCTTCCCTGATGTCTGTGCACTACATCAGTTCCCAGAGTTACCTCATAGAATGAAGCACCAGGTGCTCTCAGTTGTCACTGGCTAGCCCACACTTTGGTGACTGCCTTCTTTTCCCTGTCTTCTTTCTTTCCTTCCTTATGAGAGTTTTCCTCACTTTGTAAATAAACTACTTATTCAAATATTTGTCTTAGGATCTTCCTCAAGGGCAAAGAAAGGTTGATTAACATTTCTGTAAAAGACCAAATAATGAATATTTTAGGCTTTTTGGACTATATCAGCTCAGTCTCAATCACTCAACTCTGCCACTGTGTACCCTCGAGCAGCCACAGATAATCTGTGAGCAAGAAAGTGTGCTTGCATTAAAAATTGTCAGAGAAGTGATAAAACCGCTCACTACAATGATGAATACATATGCTAATTTATTAGAACAGTAGAAGCTTAGAGCTGTAATATCTTCCTGTTGAACTGAACGTCTTATAATATAGTGTCCCTATTAATCTTAATGATGCTTTCTGTATTAATATCTGTACTAGCTGATATTTAAATAGTGACCCCAGCTTTATTGTGCCTAACATTGGCTTGCTATATAACAGAAAATCTATCCTTTTATATTCAGCTTTTCCATATCCGTGTGTGTGTGTGTGTGTGTGTGTGTGTGTGTGTGTGTGTGTGTGTGTGTGTTATGGACCAAATACCTGGGTTTCCTCAATATTGATATGTTGAAGATCTAACTCCCAGTGTGATGGGATCTGGAGATGAGCCTTTGAAAGGTGATTAGGGTTAAATGAGTTCGTGAAGGTGGGGCCTCTATGATGAGATCAATGTTCTCTGTTCTCATAAGGAGAGGAAGAGAGACTAGAGGTCTCTGTCTCTGCCATGTGAGGACACAGAAGGTGGCTGTCTGCAGCCAGGAAGTGAGCCCTCACTGGGAACTGAATCTGCCAGTGTCCTAACAGATCCACCACCAGAACTGTGAGATGTCAATGTCTATTGTTTAAAGCATCCAGTCTGTGCTGTTCTGTTACAGCACCCTGAGCTGACTGAGGCTGTGTGCCTCTTGTGCACTGTGTATAATGGAATTAAAAAGTGTTTGAAATTCTCTGTATTTTACTTGGCAAGACTTTTTTCATTTATTTTAATTACTGGCATTTTTTACATGTTTCTGTCACATTACTTTGTTACTTCCATTTTATTCCACTTTTTTCTTTTTTCTCTTTTCTTGCCTTTTAAAACTTTTGATAGTTTATCTTTGCTTTCTTATTTCATTTCCTTCTACTGTTTCATAATTATTATTATTATTTTTTTGTCTTTTTTCTTTTTAGGGCTGCACCCAGGCATATGGAGGTTTCCAGGCTAGGGGTCCAATTGGAGCTACAGCTGCCAGCCTACACCACAGCCATAGCAACATAGGATCCGAGCTGCATCTGTGACCTACACCAAAGCTCATGGCAATGCCAGATCCTTAACCCACTGAGCAAGGTCAGGGATTGAATTTGCTACCTCATGATTCCTGGTTGGAATTGTTTCTGCTGTGCCACAACGGGAACTCCTCCTTTTATTTCTTAATTCAGACAGTGTTTATTGAAATCTGCCAATTATTTTGCTCACCATTTCCTTGTGTATCTCCTAATTCTTTTTGCTGTCATTTTCCTTCTACCTGGAGTACAGCTTAGTAGATCTTTATATACATCTGTTGATAGCAAACACTCCAATTTTTTAACCATCTTTTTCCAAAAAGTAGTTTTGCAGGTTCACAATTATAGGTCTCTTGACATTCCAATAACATCATTCAACTGTTCTGACCCTCAGTAACTAATCTCACCAAGACTGTTTCAATAATTTGTTCCATGATCAAAGTAATCCAAGCTTAGCTAGAGGCTGTTCACTCCAGGTCACCTGGACAAAAAGCTTGGTAGGACCCACTCTGTCAGTGGGAGCAGCAACTCCTGGGACTATGTCTGTTTCTGTGATAGGAAAGGTTGGGTTATCTTCTGGGCCCCAATGGTGTCTACTGCCTGGGGGCCGGCTTTCCAGACAGACTCTGTAAACTTCTGGCAACCAAAACCAGACTGTACCCAAAACACAGTCTGATTATTTCCCTTTGGCACAACTGCTACATCCTACATACCCTGTAAAAGTAAAGACTATGGATTCACAGTGGGTGCTTGGCCGAGTATTCTGCCTAGCACATGTCACTATGAGGTAAAGAGCAGGTGGAATTACGCTTTCTATATGTTGACTCTGACCTTTGACATTTTCCACTTTCTCCAATAAAGCCTGTTACTTAGCCAGTGCTGTGTGATTTTGCAAAACTGATAATGTACCTGAGACAAGAGATTCCTCACCCATGTTAAGATAGTACCAACACTCTTCAGTTGGTGTAAAAGTTAAATGGCATCATACATGTTCAGTACCTGGTATATAGAAAGAGCTCAGTGGTTATTGGGTGCTATTTATATTGCTAAAAATATGAAGGCCCTTTTACATTTATTGACTCCTTTTTAAAATGTTTCACCTTTAATAGTATATAGGAGTATTATCCAAGATGGATTTCCCTCCATATATTCATAAGTTGCCTAGTAACTTATGTCTAGTAACAGTCACTGGCTTCTTAGAGTAAAAAATAAAACCAACAATAGTTTCTAGACAGCAGAGTCTTTGCTAGCACTCGGATGAAAATACTTGCTTAAAAATTAATCCCATTTTGGCTATTAATTATAAAGTGCTTTAACAAACACAAAATGGGTCATCATCATTTACTCTTTTTCATTTGAGAGAGTGTATCCACATTGCAGGAGCAGAAAGAATCTGAAATTAATTAGCAATTGATCACGACAGCATAGCATCCTATACAATTTATATAATACCTGCCCTGATTAGTTTTGAAATCCATGAAGGAGAGCAAACATAGCAAACTGGCTTTTGACAAACAAGCAATCTAATTAAAAGGCTATCAGGGACAGCCAAGGGAACAGAAATGAATCAGAAAAAATATGGTTCGCTAAAGTTGACAGATTATTACTACAAAACAAAACATTGGTGCATAGAATAACTTGATGTTTCAAACATGTGTTTGAGGTACAGCTTTTGGTGTTGGGCTCAGTTCAGGAAATTTCACTTACTCTTTGTAGCTGTTTGGGGATACATCATGAAGACCAGATGCCATTACTGTCACTGATAGATTACAGGGTTTGGGGAGGCAAGACAGGATATTAAGCAATTAACTTTAAGAAAGATGTTATAGAAATGCCAGGGTTGTTCAAGAAAACTTTAACACTATAGATTGTGACAGCATATCAAGACTCATTGTGTCTTTTTTAAGGAAAGTTTTGTCCAGATATACGCCCAAGAGTGGGATTGCTGGGTCATATGGCAGTTCTATGTATAGTTTTCTTAGGTACCTCCATACTGTTCTCCATAGTGGTTGTACCAGCGTACATTCCCGCCAAACAGTGCAGGAGGGTTCCCTTTTCTCCACACCTCCTTTAGCAATTGTTATTTGTGAACTTGTTAATGATGGCCAATCTGACTGGTTTGAGGTGTTAATTCATGGTAGTTTGATTTGCATTTATCTAATAATTATTAAGTGTATCTGTGCAATCCTGGAAGTTTCTTTTTAGTTTCTTAGACAACTTCTTACTTATCTTGAACAGTGGTCCAAGCTCAGTGTTCTAACATATTCACATCACCCAAAGCATCTTAGGTCAAACACAACCTGTCCTAGAGTTCAGAAAGTGAAGCTGGCCCAGAAAAATTGGGAAGAATGTCAAAAGAGACTTAAATTTTTTTATACTGGCAATAGAACAAACAGAGAAAGAATTGGATGGGCTTCTTGATGTCAATGGTAAAATTTTGATTAATAATAGAGAAATTATATATTTTGCTTCTGTCTTTTCTACAAAAGTGAATTACTTTCTCAATGAGAATTCTTTTTTTTTTACTTTAGATCAGAGAATTTTATTTTATTCATTTTTCTTCCAGTTTTATTGAAATATAACTGACATACAGCACAAAGTTTAAGGCATAAAGCATAATAATTTGACTAATATACATCATGAAATTATTATCACAATAAGATTAGTGAACATTCATCATCTCATATAGACATAAAATTAAAGTTATAGAAAAAACATTTGTGTGTGATGAAAACTTGTATGATTTTTACTCTCTTAAATTTCATCTATAACATTTATGTTAACATATGAAGTTTGTTATATTAATCATGTTGTACATTACATCCCTAGTATTTATACATTTTAAAACTGAAAGTTTGTACCTTTTGACCACTTTCTTCCAATTCTCCCTTCACTGAATCCCTGCCTCTGGTAACCGCAAATCTGTTCTCTTTTTCTATGAGTTTGTTTGTTTGTTTTTGAAGTGCTAGTTCCCATTATACAACACAGTGATTTTTTTTCTTATACATTTCAAAATGATCACAATAAGTCCAGTTATAATATGTCACCACAAAGATATTTCTTAGTTATTGACTATACTACCCACCTCACACATTTCATACCCGTGACTTACTTATTTTACAAAAAGAAGTTTGTACCTCTTAATCTCTCTCACCTATTCCTTCTCCTGCCCCCTCCACATAACCACCTGTTTGTTCTCTGTATCTATAACCGAATGAGAATTCTTAATAATTGATATCTAGCCTATGTTTGAACAAGCCCACTGATTGCAAGATCACCCTCTTTTGAAGTGGTTCATTCGTCTTAGTAGAAACATATGGTAGAAAGTGGCTATAATGAGGCTGTGTATGAAAATGTGAACATCAGCGGGGGATGCTAGAGGAGAGGAACATTTTTTCTAAAAAACATGAAGATGTTGAGGTCCTACCTGGACTTGGAAGTTTAGCAGTAATCTTAAAGATCTGGAAAATATTATTACAGAGATTTACTGGTATGAAATTAAATATGAGATTCTAAGCTTGGATCCAAACACTAACTTCATAAATAAATAGAGGAGGGTATTAAGCAGCCTCACATATAATGGGGAGATTTTTTTTTTTTTTTGAGTTGAACTTCAGAGTTCAATATGAGTTAAAAATACGATTTGTCTAGCAAAAGAGATGAAGCCATTTTCTCTTTTAAAATTTTCTTTCAGGGATAATTTTCTTTGTTAGAGAAGACAGAAGCTTAACAGAATCTATTTTCTTTTATTATTCATCAGAATTTTACCACTGGCCTCAAGTCCTTCTATCCCTTCTCTGTTTGCTTTCTTGCTGAAAGCAGCCATTCTAGGCTACATTAAAAGAAATATGGTACCTAGAATGGGGACATGATATTCCCTCTGCTAATGTACTAATCGTATAATGTTCAGACCACACTTGGAGCATGGCATTCAGTGTTGGAAACCAGATTATAAAAGTGACATGAACAAACAGTAAATATTTCAGAGAATATCCAAGAGGATGGAAGGACTTAAAATCCTGCCCTACAAAAGATGTGGAAGCAATTATGGGTATTTAATACAGAAATTGGTAGATATTGGAGAAATACAATATTGAATACAAATATGTTCTGTCATTTGGGAAAGGATTTCAGTTTGTTTCAATGACTCAGTGGATCAAAGGTTGGAAGCTAAGAAGAGGCAGTGTTTCCTCAATTTAAGAAAGAAAAATTCTAAAATTCCAAACTATCTAAAATCAATGAGCCTCTTTAAGAAGAATAGGCTTCCATCAGTGAGGACTGAAGCACTGGATGGATCACCACTCACCACTGATACTGTGAAGAATATGAACACATTAAAAGTCTGGTCAGAAGGGATGAGCAGTTAGGTACCTTCTTTTTTAAAATAAATTTTATAGGATTATAGTTGACTTACAAAGTTGTGCTCATTTCTAACTTTGAATTTTGTAGATGGAGAACAACTTCACATATTAATGTTTTGTTTTTTTAATTGGTCTACTACTGTGCAGTTAATTGGACTGCTCTCTAGTAAATCACATAATTCATTCCACAGTTTATTCTAGGAAAGCTATCATTCTAAATAGGATAATCCCCTAAGGAATGGCTTTGGAATGTGGTGACTTCAATGTAAGGACTCACACTAATACGGAAGTAGTGTTTGCTGAAGCCAAAGGAGAAAGACAGTTCTGGGCAGTGTTTAAAGCCCATTATGAACTTGAAGTCATTGTTGGGGACATTCACCCAGTCTGTATCAGTGGTTCTCAACCAGGGGCAATTTGTACCCCAGGAGATATTTGGCAGCATCTGGTGAGATTTCTGGTTGTCTTGTCTGGAGCAGGGCTATTCACATCTAGTGGGCAGAGGCCAGGATGCTGCTACTAAACATATCGCAGTGCACATGACAGTCCCCCAACATTTGGTCCAAAATGCCAATTGTGCCAAAATTGGAAATTCTGGTCTGCATAGGAGGGTTTTTCCATCTGCATCAATTTAATGCCCTTTCTTTACCCACAGATTCTCTTTTTATCTGTTGATTTTTATATTTATATTTATTTATCCTGGCAGGAAATAAATTTCCCTTTCTGATTTTCCAGATCAGAAAATAGACAAATTACTTCTTACAGAGCAGCTCAGTGCCCATCCCCTAGGCCCCACGTCCCCACTGGGGGACACAATGAAGCAGGCCTAATTACCCTGCATGTGCCCCACAGGATAGGAACCCCAAAAGTTATGAATCTTAGAGGTCCTGTGGAGTGGCTGGCACACCTGCTCATCTTCCCCCAGAAGAAGGAGAGACCTTTGCTCTGGAATGCAAACAGTTCCTCCCCAGAGACAGGAGGGGAAGATTTCATTTCATACCCTGGGGGGGGGGGGGGGCGGATAAAAGGCTTCACAGTTAGCTAAGATTTGATATCTCTCTGTAGGTCTCTCTTTTTAGGCTTGCTATTCAATTATCCTTTAAGACAGGTTGCGAGCAATCTTTGCTTGGAATGCCCCAACCTTTTAGAAACATGGGAACATTTCTGGAGCACTAAATCCTGGCATTATTTAGTATTCTTTTCTTTCTTTTCCTCATTTCATTCTCCCTTTCCACCCTATATGTTCCCTAGGGGGTCAGCATTACTTTGACTCCTCTTCTCAGGATATTCAGAGCATCTTGTGATGCTTAAGTGCAGCTTTGGGTGTTCCTGCTGTGCTGCAGTGGGTTGAGGATCCAGCATTGCTGCAGCTGCGGCTCAGATTCAATCTCTGATCCAGGAACTTCTTAGGTGCCATGAGTGTGGCAAAGAAATAAAAATGCAGCTAAGAACTCTGAAAAAATATATTTAATTAAAAATTTAAAAAATGTACAATATAATGATTACTTTCCATTCACAGTTATTACAAAATATCAGCTATATTCCCTGTGTTGTACACTACATCCTCGAGCCTATCTTACATCCAGTGGTTTATACCTTCCACTGCCTCCCTTATGTTGCACCCTCCTCCCCACTCGTAATCACTAGATTGTTCTCTATATATGTGAGCCTGCTTCTTTTTTTGTTATATTGACTAGTTTGATTTCAACAGTCTTCTTGAAGAGGCTGTTCTTAGCATTATATTCTACCAACTGCTTCTACTATGAACTCCTGAATTTCCTTAAAAAACAAACAAAACCCCTTCAAATTAAGTTTGTGTGTGTGTCTAATAGAAATCTATGGGGCTTACTTTATTTGATCTGTCATGAATTGTAGTGATTTTCATAGATTACAGTTTACTGTACTTTGGGCAATAGATACATTCCTGAAAAGTGTGAAAATTCAATTTTATTAAATGAATAACATTATAACTGGATGAAAGAAGTGATGTGTTTAAAGAAACCCGATGATGAATCCTTTTGTAAAGTGGTCTCCAATGTGGATAAGTCCTCATTGCTATTCTTTTATTTTTTTGTATAAGTTGGAATGAATTTTAAAAGTATCATGTATGAATAAATCACAGTTGCAGTGAGGGCAGGGTTTTTTGTGAGAATATCATAGAGTTTTTGAAGCAACAGACACAAATTGCAACTTAAGAAAGGGAAAATGAAAAGAGGGCATTATATTTAACAAGATTGGTTGGGTTTTCTTTCAAATTTCATTATTTATCTCATATTAAAATTCAGATCCAGAAACAATGAATGAAAACTGTTGTAAGCCACAATTGAAACCTTAGAAAATTTTTGAGAACATTTAAACTGAGTGATTCCTTGGGCATCACAATGTACATGATGGAGAAATAGGCCTCGTATTACATATAGAAGGGGCTTAATAGACATTAACTGGTTTAAATTAAGAAGTATTTGGGTAATTTTTCAGAGATATTACTTGTATGTGCTTTCATCTCTGGTTTTTGTTAATCATCTGATTTCATTGTTGACCTACATTAAACTTCTTTCATGAGAGCACATGGAAAGAAATTCCGAGATACTTCTTTTAGTTTTTTAAATTGAGGTATAGTTGATTGACAATGTTGTGTTAATGCCTGCTCTACAACGAAGTGATTTTATATATATATGTGTGTGTATGTGTATATATATACATATATATATATATATGCTCTTTTTAAATATTCTTTTTCACTATAGTTTATTACAGGATATTGAATATAGTTCTTTGCACTGTACAGTAAGACTTGTTTATCCCCTCCACGTATAATAGCTTACATCTGCCAACTCCAACCTCCCACTCCACTCCCCCCCTTCTTCCCCCTTGACAATCACAAGTCTGTTCTCCTTGTCTATGAGTCTGTTTCTGTTTTGTAGATAGATTCATTTATGCCATATTTTAGATTCCACATTAAAGTAATATCATATGGTATTTGCTTTTCTCTTTTTAACTTACTTAGTTTGATGATCTCTAGGTTCATCCATGTTACTGCAAATGGCATTATTTTTTATGGCTGAGTAGTATTCCATCGTATACATGTACCACATCTTAATCCATTCATCTGTTGATGGACATTTTGGTTGCTTCCATGTCTTGACTATTGTGAAGAGTGCTGCAGTGAACATATGGGTGCATGTATCTTTTTGAATTATAGTTTTGTCTGGATATATGCCCAGGACTGGGGTTGCTGGATCATATGGTAACTCTTTTCCTAGTCTTCTGAGGTACCTCCATACTGTTTTCATAGTGGTTGTACCAGTTTACATTCCCACCATACTCTTTCTCCATACCCTCTCTAGCATTTGTTATTTGTAGAATTCTTAATGATGGCCATTCTGATTCGTGTGAGACTATACCTTATTCTACTTTTGATTTGCATTTCAGAGAGAATTAGTTCTGAATTAGTTTATATTTGTCTGTCTCTTGGATGCCCTTAACTTTGTGTGCTGGAAAAAGTCCTATATCCTGAGATAATTTCAATTGATTCTAAACTGATAATATTTAAAAAAACTGGAAAGCAATATAAGAGACCTATGGGATAATATAAAGCGGGCCAATCTACGCATAATAGGAATTCCAGAAGGAGTAGAAAAAGATAAGGGAATGGAAAATATATTTGAAGAAATTATCGCTGGAAACTTCCCAAATCTAAAGGATACTGGGTTCAAGATACAAGAAGCACAGAGGGCCCCAAACAAACTGAACCCAAACAGACCCACACCAAGACACATCATAATAAAAATGGCAAAAGTTCGTGATAAAGGGAGGATCCTAAAGGCAGCAAGAGAAAAACAGAATGTTACCTACAAGGGAACCCCCATAAGAATATCAGCTGATTTCTCTACAGAAACACTACAGGCCAGGAGGGAATGGCAAGAGATATTTAAAGTGCTCAAAGGAAAAAATATGCAACCTAGAATACTCTATCCAGCAAGAATATCATTTAAAATAGAAGGGGAAATAAAAATTTTTCCCAACAAACAAAAACTTAAAGAATACAGCAACACAAAACCCAGGTTACAGGAAATATTGAAAGGGCTTCTCTAAACCAAAAAGAAAGGAAGGAAAGGGAAGAAAAAAGAAAAGAAAAAAAAAAAGAAGAAGAAGAGGAAGAACTAGGACTGAGGAAACTGCAATCAGAGAGCAGTCACTCAAAGAAGCCAGCATACAGATTTAATCATGAACATGCTTCAAACAAAATAAAATTAAAAAGAAAAAAATAAAAAAGAGTCATCAAAACCATAAAATGTGGGCAAGGGATGTTAGGAAGTAAATAACCCTTTTTGTTTGTATGTATGTCTCTCTTCTTAATTTTAATATAATAATGAAGTGTTTGAACTTACAGGACCATCAGGCTAAAACACACAATTATGGGAAGGGGTTAGCATACTTAAAAAACAGGGCAACCACAAGCCAAAAGCAAATATTGCATTTGCAAAAAATGAAAAAAAAAATACACTCAAGCAGAAAATAACAGGAGACCATCCAACCAAAAAAAAAAAAAAAAAAAAAAAAAAAAAGGAAGAATGGAGAACCATAGAATCAACTGGAACACGAGGTTCAAATGGCAATAAATAATCATCTATCAATTATCACCTTAAATGTCAATGGACTGAATGCCCCAATCAAAAGACACAGAGTGGCTGAGTGGATAAAAAGGCAAAAACCTTCAATATGCTGCCTACAAGAAACTCACCTTAGGACAAAAGATACATATAGATTGAAAGTGAAAGGGTGGGGAAAACTATTTCACGCCAATAGACATGACAGAAAAGCAGGAGTCGCAACAATCATAGCAGACAAAATAGACTTTAAAACAAAAGACATAAAGAAAGACAAAGAAGGACACTGCTTAATGATTAAGGGATCCATCCAAGGAGAGGATGTTACTATCGTCAACATATATGCCCCAAATATAGGAGCACCCAGATACATACAACAAATATTAACAGACATAAAGGGAGATATTGATGGGAATACAATCATAGTAGGAGACCTTAATACCCCCCTCACATCAATGGACAGATCCTCTAGACAGAAAACCAATAAAGCAACAGAGATCCTAAAGGAAACAATAGAAAAGGTAGACTTAATTGATATCTTCAGGACACTACATCCAAAAAAAGCAGAATACACATTCTTCTCAAATACACATGGAACATTCTCAAGAATCGACCACATATTGGGACACAAAGCGAATCTCAATAAATTTAGGAACATAGAAATTATCTCAAGTATCTTCTCTGATCACAATGCCATGAAATTAGAAACCAACCATGGGAAAAGGAAAGAGGAAAAACCTACTACATGGAGATGAAACAACATGCTACTAAAAAACCAATGGGTCAATGAGGAAATCAAGAAGGAAATTAAAAACTACCTTGAAACAAATGATAATGAAGACACAACCTCTCAAAATCTATGGGATGCTGCGAAAGCAGTGCTCAGAGGGAGATTTATAGCAATCCAGGCCTTTCTCAAAAAAAAAGAAAGATCCCAAATTGACAACTTAACCCTCCACCTAAACGAATTAGAAAAAGAAGAACAAAGAAGTCCTAAAGTCAGCAGAAGGAAGGAAATGATAAAGATCAAAGAAGAAATCAATAAAATAGAGACTCAAAAAACAATAGAGAAAATTAATGAAACCAAGAGCTGGTTTTGAAAAGGTGAACAAAATTGACAAACCCCTGGCCAGACTCACTAAAAAGAGGAGAGAAAGAACCCAAATAACCAAAATTATAAATGAAAAAGGAGAAATCACAACGGATACAGCAGAAATACAAAAAACCACAAGAGAATACTATGAACAACTGTATGGCAACAAGTTTGAAAATCTGGAAGAAATGGACAATTTCCTAGAATCTTACAGCCTGCCAAAACTGAATCAAGCAGAAACAGACCAACTGAACAGACCAATCACTAGAAATGAAATTGAAGAGGTCATAAAATCACTCCCTACAAATAAAAGTCCAGGACCAGATGGCTGGCTCACAGGTGAATTTTATCAAACATATAAAGAGGAATTGGTGCCCATCCTCCTTAAACTCTTTCAAAAGGTGGAAGAAGAAGGAATACTCCCAAAGACATTCTATGAGGCCACCATCACCCTCATTCCAAAACCAGACAGAGATAACACCAAAAAAGAAAATTATCGCCCAATATCATTGATGAATATAGATGCAAAAATTCTCAACAAAATCTTAGCCAACCGAATCCAACAACATACCAAAAAAATTATACACCATGACCAGGTTGGGTTCATCCCAGGTTCACAAGGATGGTTCAACATACGCAAATCAATCAGCATCGTACACCACATTAACAAAAGAAAAGTCAAAAATCATATGATCATCTCAATAGATGCAGAAAAAGCCTTTGACAAAGTTCAACATCCATTCATGATCAAGACCCTCGCCAAAGTGGGTATAGAGGGAACATTCCTGAATAGAATCAAAGCCATTTATGATAAACCCACAGCAAATATAATCCTCAATGGGGAAAAACTGAAAGCCTTCTCACTCAAATCTGGAACAAGACAGGGATGCCCACTCTCACCACTGCTCTTCAACATAGTTTTGGAAGTCTTAGCCACAGCAATTAGACAAACAAAAGAAATCAAAGGCATCCATATAGGAAGAGAAGAGATCAAACTGTCACTGTATGCAGATGACATGATACTATACCTAGAAAACCCTAAGGACTCAACACCAAAACTGCTTGAACTGATTAATAAATTCAGCAAAGTGGCAGGATATAAGATTAACATTCAGACGTCAGTTGCATTTCTGTATACCAGCAATGAAATATTAGAAAAGGAATACAAAAATACGATACCTTTTAAAATGGCACCTCACAAAATCAAATACCTCGGAATACACCTGACCAAAGAGGAAAAGGACCTATATGCCGAGAACTATAAAACCTTAATCAAAGAAATCAAAGAAGATGTAAAGAAATGGAAAGATATTCCATGTTCCTGGATTGGAAAAATCAATATTGTGAAAATGGCCATCCTACCCAAAGCAATCTACAGATTCAATGCAATCCCTATCAAATGACCCATGACATTTTTCACAGAACTAGAACAAACAATCCAAACATTTATATGGAACCACAAAAGACCCAGAATTGCCAAAGCAATCCTGAGAAACAAAAACCAAGCAGGAGGCATCACTCTCCCAGACTTCAAGAAATACTACAAAGCCACAGTCATCAAAACAGTGTGGTCCTGGTATCAAAACAGACAGACAGACCAATGGAACAGAATAGAGAATCCGGAAATAAACCCTGACACCTATGGTCAATTAATCTTTGACAAGGGAGGCAAGAACATCAAATGGGAAAAGGAAAGTCTATTCAGCAAGCATTGCTGGGAAACCTGGACAGCTGCATGCAAAGCAATGAAACTAGAACACACCCTCACACCATGCACAAAAATAAACTCCAAATGGCTGAAAGACTTAAATATACGACAGGACACCATCAAACTCCTAGAAGAAAACATAGGCAAAACACTCTCTGACATCAACATCATGAACATTTTCTCAGGTCAGTCTCCCAAAGCAATAGAAATCAGAGCAAAAATAAACCCATGGGACCTCATCAAACTGAAAAGCTTTTGCACAGCAAAGGAAACCCAAAAGAAAACAAAAAAACAACTTACAGAATGGGAGAAAATAGTTTCAAATGATGCAACTGACAAGGGCTTAATCTCTAGAATATATAAACAACTTATACAACCCAACAGCAAAAAAACCAATCAATGGAAAAATGGGCAAAAGACCTGAATAGACAGTTCTCAAAGGAAGATGGCCAACAAACACATGAAAAAATGCTCAATATCGCTGATTATAAGAGAAATGCAAATCAAAACTACCATGAGATACCACCTCACACCAGTCAGAATGGCCATCATTAATAAATCCACAAATAACAAGTGCTGGAGGGGCTGTGGAGAAAAGGGAACCCTCCTGCACTGTTGGTGGGAATGTCAACTGGTACAGCCACTATGGAGAACAGTTTGGAGATACCTTAGAAATCTATACATAGAACTTCCATATGACCCTGCAATCCCACTCTTGGGCATCTATCCGGACAAAGCTCTACTTAAAAGAAACACATGCACCCGCATGTTCATTGCAGCACTATTCACAATAGCCAGGACATGGAAACAACCCAAATGTCCATGGACAGATGATTGGATTCGGAAGAAGTGGTATATATACACAATGGAATACTACTCAGCCATAAAAAAGAATGACATAATGCCATTTGCAGCAACATGGATGGAACTAGAGAATCTCATCCTGAGTGAAATGAGCCAGAAAGACAAAGACAAATACCATATGATATCACTTAGAACTGGAATCTAATATCCAGCACAAATGAACATCTCCTCAGAAAAGAAAATCATGCACTTGGAGAAGAGACTTGAGGTTGCCTGATGGGAGGGGGAGGGAGTGGGAGGGATCGGGAGCTTGGGCTTATCAGACACAACCTAGAATAGATTTACAAGGAGATCCTGCTGAATAGCATTGAGAACTATGTCTAGATACTCATGTTGCAACAGAAGAAAGGGTGGGGGAAAAACTGTAATTGCAATGTATGCATCTAAGGATAACCTGACACCCTTGCTGTACAGTGGGAAAATAAAAAAGAAAAAAAAGAATAAACTGATAATATTTATAATTAAAATAGAAGCTCTCTAATTTTGGGCAACCGTGCTACTCTGTTGAAGAGAATCTAATTGTCCATACATGTCATCACCCCAGTTTTGCCTACTTAATACCCTATTTGCTTTTAGGGCTTATGTAGCTTAGCTGTATTCAATAATGTGTTCTGCAGGGCTGCTGGTGTGTGGAAATTTATTGAAGACAATCTCTTCTCATATGAATTGTTGTGAAGAAAAATCTAAAATGTATACCTTTAAAAAATATAAATGTTCTGTTTTGTTCCTTATATTACAGCAATAATTTATTGTTATCTGACAAGATTCCTCTCAGTTATAAGCAAATAGCTATAAAGTTAATTATTTATTAAAGCACCTTAGGCAGGGAAAATTTATGTCCACCACAGAACTGTTTGCATTTTTTTGCAACTTTAGGAAATTTCTGATATTTTTCTCTTTTTTGACATTCATCTCTTCCCAAACATATATACAAAATTAGGCACAATTTTTTAGTGTCCACAGGCACCTAGCACACATTACCTCATCCCATTATAACCCAGTAGGATTAATATTATTTTAGGAAGAAGCATTACACTGATGTTACCATCTGGTCATGAACTTTGCTCACCCAGAGTTGGGAAGTTCAGGAATAGCACAAAAAGCCTGGGGTGGTGTCCTGGTCATTGTGAGTGCTTGGCATTGTCCCTGTGCAGGCCTCAAAGGAGTAGAGTGGTACATAGGGTTGTAGCAGTGGCTATGTCCGTGGTGAAGGCTGAGGATTAAAAAATACTCTCAGTGTAAACCAAGACTAGAAAAGATGGAAGAGAAATCAATGTACTACAACTAACTTAGTCACAGGAGAGGAAAATGAGGTGGCTATGTTTATGTTGGGGTGATACTTTCAGTGTTTACATTTGAAAGTCTGAGAGGCGAGCTAGTTAACTCTGTGTTAGCAAATAAGGATGTCTGATGCATGAGTTGTGGTGTATGTCTTCTGTGTCTATAGACAAGCAAAACAGAGGAAATGACTAAATTTAAATTTTGCTTAGACAAGGAACTTCTTCTGCACATCAAATTGATAAGGTCATGCATTCATATATTCATTGTCAGTCAACAATATTTATGAACATTCAGTATGTGCCAGGAAATGTAAGAATAGGGGATGCAACAGTGAACAGAGCTATCAAATTTCCTGAGGGTCCCTGGGCTGACGTGTGTGTGTGTGTGTGTGTGTGTGTGTAGGCAACATACAAATACATAGCTAAACAAGAAGAGTAATCAGAGAATAATAAGAACTGTGCAGAAAATTAACATCAAGTAATGTCAAAGAGAATGTCCTGTGGTGGCTACTGCTGATTGACTGGTTGAAAAAGGCCTCTCTGGAAATGGCATTTATTCTGAGATTTGCATGATAAGAAGGTAGCTCTGCAAAAATGGGGGTTGGGGTAGGAAGTAAGGAGGCCCCAGTGCAGGGACTCCACCCTAAGAGAACAAGCTTGTTGAGTTTGGGAAACCTGGGGTATGGGCACTGGTGAAGGTGAGGATGTAGGAGATGAAGGGCAGAGGAAGGAAAGGGCCAGCTTTGTAGGCTTTGCAAGCCAGAGTGTGTAGTCAGGATTCTATTCCAAGTGCAATGGGGAAACTCTGGAGGCTTTGAGGTAAGACTAAAAGATTGTGATTTGCTGCCTCCTTATCTATAAAATAGGATAATAATATATCTTATCTCTCTTACATTCTATTTTTTGAAAGATAACCACTTATCACATAGCAAATGCTCAATAAAGATTTGTTGACTATAATGAGTATTTTTCTTAATATACCATAGAAGCTGTAAAGCTGCTAACTTCAAGATTTAGAGAAGAGTAAATATGCCAACTACTTTTTATTGAGTGCCTACGGTATGCTTATATTATCTGATTTAATCTTCTCTCCAATTCTCTGCAGAAAGTTTTACACTGTAAAAGAAGTTAAGAAACTTGCTCAGCTAGGAAGGATAGAGCCAGAATTTCAGTTTCACTTTTGGTCTTTCTGACTCTGAAGTTAATTCTCTTTCTCCTATGCCAGGTGGCCAGCCATATGGAGAATGTGTGCCCTGTCATCTCTGGATGGCCTGTGGCTACAGCGGATGACCCTTTTCAAAGGCCTCTGGCTTTTATTGAACCTAGGTTTTATGAGAAGTTTGGCACATAAACCAGAAAGCATAATGCAATCCTCAGTAATTCATTCTGGGCATCGGCATGTTTGACCAAATCATCCTATAAAGTAATATTTATAATTCAAAGATTCTGTCCTCTACATCTCTCTATTTTATATGTAAGCATCAAGAGGAAAACCATCCAAGAAATAGCAATTGACAGATGAGAAAGTAGAGCTAAAGGTGCTCTTTAACCTCAAGATGTTATTATAATTGTTATTATTAAGTGGATTACTGGGAGATGAATACAGTAATAAGAAGAACATTTCTTCAGCTAACTAAACTGATGCGTTCTGCATGAAAGACAATTGTTCTAAGGCTCTTTAACACGTGGAAGGTGATTGAATGAAGGGCTTTGTGGGGAATTGAAACAAGCCTGGCACAGTGGACTAGAGAAGACAACTTCTGATTAGTCTCTGGGGCAGGTAACATGAGCTTTTTCTACTGCTGAGAGCTCGCTTCCACTTTTACCTCTTCTGTTGCCTCTTTGGGGACCCTGAAGATACCAGGCTTTGTTTTGTCAGTATTTGGTAGTCTCTTGAAATTCTGTTGTCTTCGAAGATAGTGAAGTACTGACAAACAATAAGGCAGATATCTGCAGTTAATATGGGAAAAATAAAAGGTCTGCTCTCATCTGCTGTTTTCCTCTATCATTAAAGCAGTTATAATAAGTTACTTTGCTGAAGATATTGCTATTCGTTCTTTTTGAATTCTAAATATCTTTCCAATGAAACAAACGACATTAGCTAGTATGACTATTTCTAGTAAAACATATTCTAATACTCTGAAGACTTTATCATCCAGCAGGTGTTATGCATAATGCAGCACTTCAGTCTGTATGCACAAATGTGTCTCTTTTTTCCCTCTCCTTGTTTATCTTACTTTCTTTCTTCCCATGGAGTTTGGATTTAGACTTTAGATGGTTTAGGGTTTCTTTTTTTTATATACCAAACACTAATCTAAGTTTTTCAATAAACAACAACAAAAAGAGATCCCTGCCCCTGTGGGGTGAAGGGCTCTCTAGCATAGTGATAGGCAACAAAGTCTAAACAAAATAAATCCCTACATAGGAGTTCCTGTTGTGGCTCAGCAGTAATGAGCTGACTAGTATCCATGAGGACTCAGGTTCGATCCCTAGCCTCATTCAGTGGATTAAGGATCTGGTGCTGCTGTGAGCTGTGTGCCATGAGCAGGTATGGCTTGGATCCCGTGTTGCTGTGGCTGTGGTATAGGATTCGACCCTTAGCCTGAGAGCTTCCATATGCCACAGGTGCAGCCCTTAACAACAACAACAAAAGAAAGAACCCCCTAAATAAAATAATCTGTTCAAAGATGATGTTAGGAAGTTCCCTTCACAGCCCAGTGGAAATGAATCTGACTAGGCACCATGAGGTTGCGGGTTTGATCCCTGGCCTCCCTCAGTGGGTTAAGGATCTGGCGTTTCCATGAGCTGTGGTGTAGGTCACAGACGGGGCTTGGATCCCATGTTGATGTGGCTGTGGTATAGGCCGGCAGCTGTAACTCCAATTGGACCCCTAGCCTGGGAACCTCCATATGCCGCAGGAGCAGCCCTAAAAAGCAAAAAAACAAAGCAAAACAAAACAAAAAACCCAAAGATGATGTTAGGAGAGGCTCCTGGAAAATGAGACAGGAGAGTGAACAGTTGGAGGAGGTAAGCATGGGCAGTTCAGTATATTTAGACAGACAATCTTTTTTATTCTAAAGGATCATACGCCGCTGTTCAAGGTCAAAAGGAAAAGTGAATTATTCTGTGCCATAGAAAAGGGATGAATTCACATGCCTATTTGTGCAGACATTTTTAAAACAGATTTTGCAGGAGGTTATGTTCCCCTAGGTTAACTGCATGCCTCATTTAAATTCCTTACCATCACTGATGTCTCAGAAGGGGTGCCATCTCCGCCATCGCTTGGATGAGCATGTAGTATTGGAGTCCCCCCCTTTTGTTTTGGGTAGTATGCATTAAATCTGATGAAAAGAAACAGCAGCTAGGACCAAAAAATTCCTCCACACTTTGACAAGAACAGCCAGAATCTGGAATCAGGTCTCTTTAGAGCATAATGAGTCCTTAGAGATTATTCAGTCACATCCATTATGTCATGGCTGGGTGTTTTGGCTCCAACCCAGTGGTTGATGGGACCACTGGGGTTGACCTGGCATCTCTGACTGGTAAAACTGTGACACAATCCCACAGGGGTCTACGATGCCTGGAAGATGAGCTCTTTAGGACACTCAGACAGAATGGCAGGGAAGCCTAACCTCTTGCTTTCCAGCACACAACTTCTTGTAATAGTGAGACCGATTTACCCATTCCTGGAGATTGAACCTGGGCAAACCTTTTCAGCTTTTAGAGTGTTCCCCCAAATAGAAAGATAATAAATGAGCTTGTACCTCTTATAAAAGCTCTGAGACTGAGGTTACCCACTATCAAGACTCTTTTTCTCTGCAGGATTCACCCAGAAGACTGGACCTTATTCTACAAAATATGATCCTCAGAGCAGCAAAGAATGGCAGTACAGGGGAGTTTGGTGAAATACACAATCTTGGGCCCTGTCTAGGGATCTATATTCTAGCAAGTCCCCAGGTGAGATAGGTGGAGAGGAAGGTTGAGACTCACTGAACTAGAAAACTTCTACCATAAGCTCTCCTGATAGGGAAAAGCTGGAGAACTTGACCTTTGAACCCCAAATGATGCCTGTCAGCAGCCTTCCATTCATGTTCTGTAGGAACTTAACTAATTCTGTGTTAATAAATATTAGGTCAGTTTGTTTGGGGTCCAGTTCCGGTAGGGTTCTTCAGCCAATTCCTGAATGTCTTTCCCTTATTGAGAGGGCTAGATGAGGATTTCAGTGGGATAAGAGGGAACAGTGCCAGTTCATCTAGACATCTTGCTCTGTGACCAAACCCTCCCCTTTGTCCTCCCACTGTGGGAAGCCCTAATGTCTCAATCTTTCTCCTCCATAGAGGCAGCATTCAACTATCCCTCATCATGTGTTTTACATAATTGGAACAAAGAGGTGACATCATATGCTGGAGAGAACCCGGCTTGGGGACCAAAAAATTTGGAAAATTCTCCTATTTGCTCTGTTGAACAATGATTAACACAGAGGCTGCAAAGGAACAAAGTGCCTTATTTGGGACTTAGGAATTACAATTCGGGAGACACAGACTCAGGTAAAAACAGAAAGAGTGTTCCAGGGAAGAGGGTCTGGGGCCTTAAAGGAAAAAGCCACAAGGTTGTTAAAAGTTGTCTTGCAAGAATTACAACTGGCTCTGATGAAAAAAAGGAAATATTTGCCCTGTCACCAGTTATTTAGGGTCAGGGGCTGATAAATAGCGTGAGTTTCTGAAGCACTGTGCAGATGATCTGGTTGCCTGAGTGAGTTAAGAGAATAAGTGGTGAAAAGTTCCAATTCCATCCAGGCAGACAGGCAGTGGTCCTGCTTCCTCCTTGGCCACTTGGCTCCATTTTAGAGAGCTCTCTTAGCAAGAGTAGCACTCTTTTGATTTCCCTTTGCCAGCTCCAGTATGTTAATTCTTTTTATTTCTCTATTATGCTCCTCTCTGTGCTATATTGACTTGGATTTCCCAACCATTCCTGTGTCAGCCTTTTGGAGATCCCAGACTGGACCCTGTGACCCTGATCATTATACTGTGGCCTTGCAAAGAGTGACCCTGTCTGTTCCACAGGCTCTGACTTCACTTGGCAGGCATTATTCTTCCAGCCTCAGAAACTCACCACACAGGTTTCCATTCTTTATCACATTTGCTAGACAACAATCCTGTGAGATAAGCATCATGATTATGTCTATTTTATAGAATAAAACACCAAAACTGAAGAAAAAATGAAAGAGTTTCCTGAAGGTGACATACTTGAATCTTATCGCTCAGGTAGACACATCAGATGATCGATGGCTTCGAAGAACATAAAGCAAAGGGCAGTCACCAGTTACATCCCTTAAACCATAACTTGCTTAATAAATAATATCCTGTAACCTGCCTTCACCAATCAAGCTCGCCTTATTTGTGCTTGCAAACTGCCTACCCTTCCAGCTTCATGCAGCTTAGATGATATATCACAAGACTCCTTTAATGCTCCTCTAGAGGTAATACCTCTGACGTACAGATGCTACAATAATGATTGCTTAAATTGTTTTTTAGAAACATGGAGCTAGTCTTGCCCAGGTCTGACCCATCATACCACCAAACATTCAACCAGGACTGTACACATGTCCAATGGATAATGTTTGGACACTGGAAGGCCAAAAACTCCACCCTCTGGTCATGCCAACACTGCCATTTTCTGAACACGTATATGATGAAGATGCGTGCAACTCAGATAGGCCTGCATGGAACATTGATTACCTCATCTTGTCTTACTTCCAATTAGCTTTTCCCATCCTCAGCATACCTTGTTTTTTATCTCATAAATATCCCTGTCCCTAAGCCTTTGAGGAGGTAGGTCTGAGATGTGGCTCTATTGGGAATAATCTCTTTCTCTGCCACAACATCTCAGCATGTGGCTTGCTTCACATCAGGCAAATGTACTTCGTTCAGTAACAAGAGTGAAAACTCAGAGTTTAACCTGAGTTGAATCTTAAGACATTTTAGACAGACCGCTTTGAGAAGTCAGAGCTAACAGGATAGAGAACCCAGACCTGTGTCAGTGATTGTTCTAATGCTTTACATGTATTAACACATTCTGCATGACAGTTTTATTACATAAGCACAATTATGTGAGCATTTTACAGATAAGCAGACTGAGGCACAGAGAGGTTAAGAAATCTGGAAATTACCAGAGCTGGGGTATGAGCTCAGCCAATCTGTCTACACTCCACTGTACTGTCCTGCAATACAAAAAATATGCAGGAAGTACTTAGGAAGGCACAAATATGGGGGTTTTCAATTATTCATAAAGCCCTAAAGGAGGTGGAAGTTTTGTAAAGTACAGGAAGCTCAGTTTTGGAAGGGTCAGATGCAATAATGCCTTATGTTTGTACAGAGCTTTCCTCCAAAGAGATCAGTGTTTCCCTTCACATCCCTGTCTACCTTTTGACCTGAGGCCTTTTTTGTTAATAAAGAAAAGATTAAAGGAGTCAAGAGGAAAAAATGCATTCCTCTATTTAAATGATCAAATGAAGTGCTGATGGCTTCTGAATACTCAGCTAAAAACCTTAGCAGTTAGATGTGAACAAGCCCAAGATTAGGAGGGTTTAAAACTTTCAAGCAAAATCTGCGAGGATCAAGGTCCATTCTGCATCAAGGCTGATTATAGGTGGATGTTTAATGAGCAGATGATATGTCTTCCTGAAACAGATAAAAACACCTTTGAAATGGAAATCAGCATTTACGTATCTTGCCAAGGCTCAGCCTTGATGTGTGGTTGTATGCTTCATACCCTGTGACAGGAAGAGGAATCTGGCAGCAGCAGGCAGGCTGCAGGTCTCTGTGAGATGGGCTGATGCCCTGAGCTGCAGTGGAACCCACACACATCTGACAGCTCAGCTCACTCCACTCACTTAGCCCTGCATGCCGAGAGGGCGCACTACTTCAGATCTTGTACTTACTGAACCAAATTTAGGCGCCTAAAAGTAAGCCAAGGAGGAAGAATTCTGGAATGTTCCTCAGAATGGCTGGGAAGTCACCTCTGAACCGCCCCACCTGCCTCCGCCAACCCTCAGGCAATCAGTGACCCTGCAGGACCCTTAATCGTGCTGTTTCACAGCAGCATCAGTGGTCCTAGGCATGGTGGCGACCCAGGGACCATCTCCCAAGGAGATGCTCCCTTATTGCTTGGAGGATCTTCCTCCTGCTCAGTGTTTGGGCATGGAGGAAGGAATGGGTGCAGGTGATCTGAGTATTGCCCCACAGACACCCTGAGCTCCAGTGGTGCTGCTCAGGGGCCTGTGTTAGTTCTGAGGCAAACAGTCAGGGGCTTTTTGGGTCCAGTGGAGCTCAGTGCAGCCCTGACTTTCAGTGATCTGTCTGAAGCTGGACAGAAAGCAAGTAAGGACAGAATATGTGAGCACATGGCCAGCCTAATCTGTGGCCTCTGGGGTTCTCTGATTCTGCTGGTCAGCTCCTATGCTGGCGCTCCTGTATGCCCCTGGGACATGCCTAGTGCTACCAAAGCCATTTGAGGCAAGGTATTGGCAGTAAGAGAGCTTCAGCCTCCATTTACTGGAATTCAAATAACTACCTGCAATGCTGCTTCCTGGCTGCACTGTTACTCTGGAGTTTGCATTTATAGAACACGTTTTGATATTACAAAAATTAGTAGTCAAGTGAGAGCTAGGCTGTGGGCACCTTAGCTGAAAGAGGTACCAACCAAAACATTTCTACTCATTCTTAATGTATTTTACCTCTTTGTGTGTCATCTTATTCATCTTCTGATCCTTATGAATGGGATAAAACAATCAGTGATTTTGTATTTAACAGGATCTAGGGTTTCTCTGTGTTAGCTACCCTGGAAGACAAGTACAAAGTTCTCATCCTGAGTATCTTGGTGAGAATACAGGATGCATACATACATAAATAAAAGGCAAAAGGCATTCTGTTACTATATGATATAACCATGTAAATATAGCAAGATAGCATACAAACAAAAATATTGCCTTCCTAAGGCATTTTTCTAATTAATCTTTCTATCAGAAATATAAGATAAACTAGATTGCCTACATATCCAGTTTAATAAATAAAATCAACATTTTAAGCTACTGGTTTAAAAATAATGTCACTTACCAAAGGTTCCTTGAAGACTGAGAAAGGGCTCTTTACATAGTTATTTTCATTTATTCTATACTTTAAGCTATCTCAAAGTGACCTCATATTTAGGAAGTATTCACCAGTAAGAAACACCTGGAACAGGCATGCATACCTTTTTATAAAACCAATACAAATCATGTTTTCTTCACCATACTAGCAAAAGCAATCTAAGAATCAAAATTCAGGATATCATCCATTCAAATGAGAAGCCTTTGGTGTAAAGCTTAAGGACTTGGATTGGATCACGTTGTAGCTGTATGTTCTAGAATAACTCATTAATAATTGCCAAACTGTCTCATCTCCTGGAACTGAGGAAAGAATGGATTCCAGTGCTATTGTGAGTACAGAAATTATACAGTGTAGAGAGTATATAAAGTGCTTAGCTCAAGGCCTGGCTCATGATAGACACTCAATGAAGGGGTGCCATCATTGCCATGATCATTGATATATGTGAAGAATCTACAAAGTTGGAGACTTTTCTCTTTAACTTGTGCCATTTTGGTCCAGAACAAGTAAGACTGCTTATTTCACACAGGTATTAATTAATGCAGTTTAGTTTAGTATCACCACAGTTGGAAGTCATTTATTTTCTTCTATGAGCATTGCCCATCAAATAGGGATTTGTGAAGAGCAGTCTTATTTGAGTCTTTGAGTCACAAGGAAATATATTCTCAAGAAATGGACCTTAACCGGTTCTAGTCATAAATCACACGATAGATTAACAGAAGTGAATAAGGGCAGTTACTTTTTGTCAATGTATTAAAAAGAGCCTTGAGATTGAATGGGGAGTTGAACATACCTGTAGATTAAGCCTCTAAATAGCATTTTCTTTTCCCAGCTACATCATTGGAGTTTAAGCTGCAAATACGGCATAACTAATCAGAATAAATGTTCTTTGCATTTAGGGCTTCATTAATTTTTACTTGTCAACAGGTATTTGCACAAGGGGGCTTCTTGGGGCTGTAAGAGAATGGAGATTCTGGCAACTGCTTAATAAATTAGCAGTTGAAAATACAAAAGTGTGTAAACTGAGAATGTAATTTAACTTTCACCATGTTTATTTATTAACTTTCACCAAGTTTTTTAATACCTTCCCTGGGAAGTAACAAACAATTTATTAAATCTCACTTTAAAAGGAATTCAAATCTTCTTCCACAAATCACACCTGGCTAATCTAGCGAAAATTGCTTTAAAAACACAAATACATTTAGAAATACACTACAGGGATACTTGAGGAAGCTTTGTGTAATCAGGATTAATTCAGAAAATTCAAGATGGGAGCCTACTTTTTATCAGGTAATTATTTTCTTTCAAGATGCCCTTCACTTTTGGGAAACACTTCACTTATACTCTAATATTTCCATAAGATTGGAGTTCTCTTCTCAGGTCATGTCATAGAAGGATATTTAAAAGGTTTTATGACTCTGGTCTTCTGGATTCTCCCAGAGTCCTAGAGTCACAAAGCAAAATGAAAGATTTCATTCTTATTTACTTCATTTGGGGAAAGACAGATAGATGTATAAACTCTAGACTTGGGTTATCTTAAAAAGTAAAAACTGACTTATTTTCTTCTTTCATGCTTAAAGTTTTAAAGCAACTTCCATTGATTAGGAATTGTCATTTCCAGGAAAGCCAAAGGCCGTACTTGAAAGATTATATAGGCTTCCTGAAGAATATGTTTCTAACATCTGGAGATGAACATAATTTCTAGAAAAAAAATGAAAGAAATAAAAAGAGAGTTCTCATCGTGGTGCAGCAGAAATGAATCCGACTAGGAGCCATGAGGTTGCAGGTTTGATCCCTGGCCTTGCTCAGTGGGTTAAGGATCTGGCATTGCCATAAGCTATGGTGTAGGTCTCAGATGTGGTTTGGATCCCACATTGCTGTAGGCTGACAGCTGTAGCTCTGATTGGACCCCTAGCCTGGGAACCTCCATATGCCTCAGATGCAGCCCTAAAAAGAGAAAAGACAAAAAAAAAAAAAAAAAAGAAAATGTTTGGATTCTTTCCTTTATTATAATTTCAGATATATGAAAAATCACCGAAGAGTTTGCTAATACATAATGGTTTGTGATTTTTTTTTTGCTGTTGGAGGAATATAAACTTCCTACAGGCCTGAGAACGACAGGATCCTTTGAACCAAGGGTCAAAACAATGAGAGGTGGTTTTTTCACTGCAATAGAGGCAGCAAGTTGTTTGTTATGAGATTATGTGAGACTTTCCCTGGAGAGGAATACAATCAAGTTATTGAAGTGCTGTGTAATTTTAGATAGTGAAACCAAAAATAATGTCTTTTTGATAGTTTCAGGGTGGGCATAGAGTTGGATTCAGGTGAAGGGACATGGATTGAATCTCTATGATGAAGGTAATCATTATACTTGGAAAGCCCTCGTTGCTGTTTAGGACGATTAACTGTTTTATTTATTGGTTTGTTTGTTTATTTATTTATTTATTTTTGTCTTTTTAGGGCCACACAGATGAATAGAAAATTAAATCTAGGTGGTGTGTGGAATTGACTTTGAATTTATCATTTATTAAGAGAGCTCAGTGGCTGCTCTAATTACAATGGTTGGGAAATTTGATCATTGGTGAAATGAAACATGAAGCTGTTCCAGTCTCATGAAGAAACCACTTGGTGTGGTCCATGGAAGGTCAATATGACAATTACCTCTTGTCCACAGGAGGCTTAGTGGGACAAGAGCTCACTTAAATTCTGGTAGGATTTTATTTCAGTGGTCTTTATTTCATTTGTTTGGAGCTCTACTTTGTTAATTTTGAGAGGGACTGAGTCTGTCATCAGTGGTTGAGGACAGGACATTGTAACAGGGTACCTCAGGATGGCCACTTGTTGATTTCACTTCCAATCAACAGCAACTTTGATGTGTTGTGGGGATCCCATGTTTCACTGAAGATAATCAGTGCCTTTTTTTTTTTTCATTTTAGGGCCACATCCACAGCATATGGAAATTCCCAGGCTAGGTCGAATCAGAGCTACAGCTGCAGGCCTATGTCACAGCCACAGTAATGCCAGATCCGAGCCACGTCTGTGACCTATACCACAGCTCATGGCAACACCAGCTCCTTTACCCATTGAGTGAGACCAGGGATTGAACCTACATTCTCATGGATACTAGTCCGGTTCAGTTATTCTGTGCCACGATGGAAACTCCCAGTGCCTTTTTTTTAAAGGAAAGAACTGATAGGAGACTATTTTTAGATTCTCTTGTTTGTAGTCCAAATGGCCTGAGTTAGAGGGAAACTGTTTTCACACTCTGTGCAGGTATGGACCCACAGCTGCACTTCTATCTTTCTCTTCACCTTCCCTACAGTAGGAAGAAAGAGGGTGACCAGTGAAGGACGTAATCCTCTCCGGATATACGGTGAAATAGGAAACAGTTGAAAAGTTCTTTTCTCACCTCACACAACCTAGTTTTTCTGTCCATAAAACTTAGCTAAAAAAACCTACTGCCTCTTTCTGAAGTTTATGAAGTTTAATACTACCTGATACTTGGGGAAATATTTGCAACTCTTGAAAAAAGGGGATCATATTTCAAGTTTCATGTTACACACATTACAATGAGCTATTTCCTTGAACTGATATTTTCATGTTTAAATGCCATGATTAGAATTTAATTCATAATCCCTGTTTAATGATACTATAGAGCCAGCAAATTAAAATGTGTGTGGCATTTAAATGAGTGACAGTATTTCAATAAGTGGTTATAAGGGTCTTGAACTCTGGAATCATTTCATATTAAGAAATTGAGCCTTAATAAGCCTAGTATTTTTTATTTCACTGTAAATATAATTAAAAAAAATCTAAAGTTAAAAAATAATTTTATTAAGCCTTTGTTGCATGTTTGTTAGAACCGTAATTACCCATAGTAATGATATCTTCCACCTATAGCTGCCTTTTATTAGGCTGTGAGTACAGACCTTGACATATATAGATTCACTAAAGGAGAAATTACTATTATCACTATTTTCAAGTAACAGTCTTCCTACCTAGAATCAGGAAGTACACCACGTATGCAAACCAGAGAACAGAATAGGATAACTGTGCCTTCAGAATATCAGGCTAGAATTATCAGGGTTAGAACTATTTTATTGAGGCAAGATAGCAAGGAGAAAAGAATACTCACCCTAGACACCTTCATTTCTGTTTTAAGATTTGCTTACTTGAATGCAAGTAAAGTCAGTTAACTTCTCTGAGCCTTGGTTTCATCCTCTATGAAAGAAAGGGATTGCATGGGGTATCATCCTCTTAGATGTTACCAGTGATCAGCTGTGAGTCCATCTCTTTGGGGGATTTAGTTTTCATGTCTGTGAGACTACTAATAGCAAACCAAGGAAAGAATGTGTTTAAGTAATTTGCTAGCCTCAGATTTGAAAGTCAAATTGGTAGCATTCAGGCTCTGCAAAATTTTTATAGGTCCATGTAGAAGACCTAACTTCATGGGTCTGACATTCAGAGCAGCAGCAAAAGAGCATAATCTATTTCTCCAGGAATTGGGAGAGGAAAAATTCTGGAAGTGAATCTTAGCTTCTGGTAAAAAAAAAAAAAAAAGAAAAAAAGAAAACCAGTTGTATCCAGGAGCTTTTAAAAATCTGCTCTTAGTAGATTTAAGTGGAAAAGAGATTTAGTGCAAAGAAAATTGAGAAGATGTTTTTTTGAGTCCAGTTCAATAATCATATATTGAGCTTCTATTAAAGGTCTATAACCTTTAATTTATAAATTTGAAATCTAAAGAGCTCTAAAAATCCTGAATTCATTTAGTGGCAAAACCTGACCAAAATGGATATGAGGCTGTGTACACTTTTTATTTATCTCATTTTGTGTGAGCACTTATTTCTCTCATGGAAGAAACTGCATTGTATTTTGTCTGGGAGGGTTGCCCCAGAACCTGCCAGGGGTGTTCTGTCAGATGTGGGACAAGCCTAGGAGGTTTTGAATGCCAAGTCATGATGTCTGGTTTTAAGGGTTTGGAGTTTTGGGCATGTACATGAACAGGGTGAAGGTGGGTAGAAGATGGCTGGGTGAACTGGGTGAAATGCGAAGGTAAATAGAATCAGGTCACTTTTCTGGGTCCCTAGACATAGTTAGTCACTGATACAATATGGTATATTTTATAGAAAAGATAGGTACAAAATTTAAGGACTCATGGAGCAAGTATTTCTGCTGGAATTTCAGGGCATATCACAGAGGGGTGGGGAAAGATCTGAATTAGGTCCTGAAGGATGGTGGGTGTTTCTCACAGGGAAAGGAGTTCTAAACCGAAAGAAGAAAGGCATGCACATTCATCATGCCGTAAAGGCCTTGTGGCTCCTCTGGGGCTGAATTAGAGAAGCCATGGAGAAGATGGAGTGGGGCTGAGCGGTTGAAAATAGAATTGGGTTTATGATGCAGTGGCCTGTAGGCCATGCTCATAACCATCCATTGATCCCTCTTAGGTTGGCTTGCCCAGAGGTAGGCCCCAAGAGAGGTATGCATGTGTAAATACTTCGTGAAAGATGCATGCCTGGGAGACCCATTAGGAGGTAGGGCATCAGGACAGGGAAGGGCCAGGAGTCCAGTAGGGAGTCTTCCTCTTGAGCAAAGTTCCACAGGTGGCTTTAGCTTGATCCCTAAGGGGGAATGATCATGAAAGGGAAGACTTACATTGTCTGGCACCTGCCAGTCATGGGGTGAGGGCCATGGGGATGCTGTGGGTTGGTGATGTCAGTTTTAAGGCCCTTCACCTGTCCTGGCCTGGGCTCTCCCCAAAGCAAATGTGAGTGCTGATGAAGGGGACGGTGGCATGCACTAAATCGGTAAATGGAGGTCCTCGGAGAGGGGGCAGAGTGTCCACATTTTCTGCCATGATACCATTTGGTGACCTCTTACTGCAACTTAATGCACTGGATACTTCAAATAACTATCTCATTTAATTATCATGATGATTCAGCAAGATATGTGATATTTTTCATTTTATAGACGAGGATTCTGCAGCTGGAAAAGTCTAGTTAGGGGAGTACTGTGCTTAGAACCCAACTCTTCCTGGCACCCCCACTCCCTGTGGACAGCAGGGTTCCCTAGTTTGTCATGGCTTCCATCCAAGCAACTCTAATAATATTTCCAACACCGTTTCTCTGTGGATTGTTTTCTTTGAAGGAATTGTTCCGAACTTTAAAAAGTTTCCAAACTGTCACACATAATGGATAGCCAACAAAAGTTTTTTAAGAGAAATGTGATGAAACGCTTCTAGAAAAGTACCCCCTCTCTTTTTTTTTTATTTGAATTTTGGTTTTACTGGCTATATTCAAGGGTTCCTGAATAAAGTTTCATTCTACAATAAAACAGAGTAATCTCCTTATTTAAATTTAACCCAATTAAGAATATTATCAAACCAGGACTGATGTTTATTTTGTTTTTGCTAATTTTGTTTTTAATTTGGAATTTCTTCAGAACTTTTCAGGAAGCAAGTTAAGTTTTTAATGGTAAATAAGTAAAAAAAAGTATTACTTGATACTTTTAATTCCTGAAAGTTATGAATTGTGTATAATGCATCTAGAATTAGATAAATTATAATTCTGTTAATTTCTGATAGTTAAAAACATTATTTGGGTTGTTCTAAGCAACAGCCAGAAGAGACCTGCAAATAAATTATGACTACAGTTAGGTTTTTGGAGGTAAATGTGTACATGTGTTAAAATAACTAAGATTATCTCTTTCTTATAAACACACACACACATAAGAAAGTCAATTTTGTTTCTTCATTCACTTAACAAATATTTGTTGAGAATAAATTATATGCCACGTAGCAAAACTACACAGTCAAGATTTCTGCTCATGTGGATTTTATGACCTAGTAGAGGAGAGTAAATTATTATGATTATAACTCATTGCTTTTATTATAAACAAAGCAAACAAAACAAATTCTATGCTATAGCATTTGAAAATACGAAAAAAAAGATGATTCTTTAGAAATTGGTAACTTTATATTGTATGTTGCAGAGCAAATAAATCTCCTGAGAATTGTGATCAACAGATACTTAGGGAGCATCTTCTATTTGCCAGGCACTGCGAGTGAAGGCTGCTAAAATGAGTCACAGTGATTTCTTTGTTGGCTTTGGCGGGAATGGCAAACCGAAACTCTGAAAAATATTTTCATGTGAATGATGATCTCTTAAAATTTCACTAACTGCCACAGTGGAATTCATACATGAGTCTTCAAAATAGAACAAATACACGTAGACACCAAAAGTAGCATAATTGGAGTTCCCGTCGTGGCGCAGTGGTTAACGAATCCGACTAGGAACCATGAGGTTGCGGGTTCGATCCCTGCCCTTGCTCAGTGGGTTAACGATCCGGCGTTGCCGTGAGCTGTGGTGTAGGTTGCAGATGCGGCTCGGATCCCGCGTTGCTGTGGCTCTGGCGTAGGCTGGCAGCTACAGCTCCGATTAGACCCCTAGCCTGGGAACCTCCATATGCCATGGGAGCGGCCCAAGAAATGGCAAAAAGACAAAAAAAAAGTAGCATAATTAAGATTTTTTTAACATTACTACAGAATAGACCTTTTTTCTTACTTAAAAACACTTGAGGAAGAGCACTGACTTTTCGTGACTTCTTTATTCATTTCAGAGATATTATTTTAACTTCTGTAGGAGCAGTCTTGCCAGTGTTTTCACTTTAAATACTTCCAGTTTTTTACTCAGCTTCATGTCATTCCATCTCTGTCTTTTCCTGTGGTGTTTTATCAGTTGTATCAATACCAAGGAGCCAAGAGAAAAGAAGCATTTCTGAAAAGTAAATCTGTTCCTGTGTGTGTGTTTCTCCCAGGCTGCCTCCAGGTTCACAGCTGGCATCAGCACACTGACTGGAGAGTCTTGAGGTCCCAGCTAAGTCCACAGCACCAACTCTGCTGTGACAGTGGGAAGAACTGGAATTTCAAACTGGTGAGTAATCTACAAGTGTTTTCACTACACATGCTCAGCAGAAAGGAATGTGGACTTGAAGTACAATCACAGAGCCCTTGCCATCCTGTCCTCCGTCTCCCAGAGGAAGAAAAGTGTTGTGCTGGGCTAATTCTGGCTTTTCCTGCAATTTGGCAATGCCAACCCAGGTCCTCAATTTATAGTCCCTTCCTTTATTTCAAACCACTCCCTTTTCAAAGGGCCAAATAAACTTTTACCCCTCCTGCTAAAATTTCCCTGCCATTTCCAGGACATATAGATCTCCAATCTCCATGAATAGTTTTATGGACAGATTTAGTGTTAACATTTTCTCCAACTTGTTCATGTGTATTTGTTCAATTCTTCCAATTATTCAGAGGCAGAAGCTATTTTTATTCTTTGAGTTTCCGTCTCACAGTGCAGAGTATTCTGCCGTTTTAATACTATGGAGTGAATTCATTCAACAACTGGAAAAAATTCCTTAATTACCTAGTTCAAAGTTGGGTGCAAAAAAAATGCTACAAAACATAAGGCAACTCCTGATCTTTGGGATTCCATAGTCCAAACAAGGAAAGCGATGTGCAAATATGTTTAAGAGGATGGGTGTTAGAGATGCGTTATTCATTCATTTATTCATTACTGAGCACTTCTCAGGGCGATCGACAGCCCCTGCAGTTCTGGGGCTTCTTTCCAATGGAACTGGGGTTGTCAGGAGGACTGCAGGGGCCCCAGAAGACAGAAATGCAGGCTCTGTCTGTCTGTCTCTCTCTCTTTTTGAATGATGAGAAAAGCAAGAAAGAAGGAAAATAAGATTATAAGATGAGGAGTGACTATGAAAGTGAATGAATACTAATTTCTTCAGCAAAATCTGAGAGTCTTTTGCTATGGAAATGTCTTTTATCTGTAGACTGATAAACTATATTATGCACTGACTCCCAGAAGGTGGGGTGAACAGAGCTTAGAGTCCAGGTCACTGGTGGTGTGGAGAGGAAAAGTGGACACAGAGAGACCACAAGCACAACCACGGCCACCACCACCACCAAGGGTCTTTACACCCAGCCTCTGCACTGGGGACCCTGGAGTACTGGGGGCTGAAATCAGAAGCCAGGAAGCCCCATGTTCTCACAAACCTGCAGAAGAATCGTCATCTCCATTCCTTCTCTCTCCCTGGGCTCCTTTTCCTATGCCAATTGGCTTCTGCCTCCACCATCTCACAGTAGGTGTTCTTTCAAAAGTCTCCAAGGCTCTGTTTTCTGTTTTTGGCCAGTATCCTCCCCTCGCCCCCTCACCATTCGCTCTCTAAAGCAGATCTCCTCAGGGCTCCTGGCTTTATGTGCCACACACATGCTTGCTCCTGACAGATCTTTCCTATGTTCAGATTCTTCACCCAACACAGCGGGCTGGGTGTCTGCTATGCCCCTCAAACTCAGCACAACCTAAAGAGGGTTCTTCAGTTCCTCCTGTAAAGTACTTCCTTTTCTAGCCTTTATTTCAACTATCCACTTAGTTCTTCTAACTAGAAATTTAGGAGCAATTCTTTTAAGACTTCTTTCTTCCTCACCAACCACTTGCCATCAGTCCCTAAAGATTTTAAAATGATCTTTCCTGCTGTCTGTCTCTATTACCTCTGCTCTCATTTGCTAGAACTCTTACAGGCTTACTAGGTGGTCTCTGTACATTCCATCTTTATTTTCCTTCAACTCCAGTTTCTTAAACAGCTAACAAAATAAATTCTTTAAACACAGATCAATGTTCACTACTCTTCTTAAAGCCTTCAATATGATGTAATTGTCTACAGTATCCATTTTCTTACTGTGGAATAAAAGGCCCTCCCTCAGCCCCCACCTACTTCCAGTCCCATCATCACACTCCTACCAGCAGTGTGGTGCAGGGTGTGGCTGGCCACACCTCTGTCTTTGCTCGGTCTGAAGTACTCTCCACCCTTCATCTTCTCAACTAGCTGTTTCCTCTTTGTTATGGCTGCTAAGAGCTGTCTCCAGATATTTTGTGGTTGTAACCCTTTGCGGCTCTGGAACAACTTAAAAGAACATTAAAGAAATCAAAGGCATTTGCAGCAATATAGATGGAACTAGAGACTCTCGTACTAAATGAAGTAAGTCAGAAAGAGAAAGACAAATACCATATGGTATCACTTATATCTGGAATCTAATATATGGCACAAATAAACCTTTCCACAGAAAAGACTTGGAAAACAGACTTGTAGTTGCCAAGGGAGAGGGTGAGGGAATGGGATGGTCTGGGAATCTGGGGTCAATAGATGCAAACTATTGCCTTTGGAATGGATAAGCAATGAGATCCTGTTGTATAGTACAGGAAACTATATCTAGTCTCTTTGCTGTACAGTAGAAAACTGGGAGTTCCCTTCATGGCTCAGTGGTTAATGAATCCGACCAGGAACCATGAGGTTGCGGGTTCGATCCCTGGCCTTGCTCAGTGGGTTAAGGATCCAGCGTTGCCGTGAGCTGTGGTGTAGGTTACAGAAGCAGCTCAGATCTCGTGTTGCTGTGTCTCTGGTGTAGGCCGGTGGCTACAGCTCCAATTCAACCCCTAGCCTGGGAACCTCCATATGCTGCGGGAGCAGCCCAAGAAAGGGCAAAAAGCCAAAAAAAAAAAAAAAAAAAAAAAAAAAAAAGAAAGGAAAACTGACAGAACACTGTAAACCAACCATAATGAAAAAAATAAAAATCATTTAAAAAAAGAAGTCAAAGTGCATTTGTGCATTTTTAGGCAGATTCTGTGAAGAATTATAGCAGCCACTACCATTCTCCATAACGTGGCTTATATGTCAGCAAAGTCTGGATTTAAGCCTGATGTAGACAGAGAAACATTCATAGAAGTTTTCATCAGAATGCTTCCTCATTTTACCCCAAAGGCTGTCTTTTCCCACATTATTATGAAAATCCATTTAGTGAAAATAGGTAGGATAGGATTTTGTTCCTATCTTTTCCAAGACATTGTTTGTCCCTTTCTATTCCAAATAGACCCCTACAAAATTTTATGGTGCCTCAATGCCAGGCATTTGAATGATAATGACTTATTTTATTTTTTTTTCGTCTTTTGTCTTTTGAGGGCCGCACTCGCAGCTTATGGAGGTTCCCACCTAGGAGTAGAATCAGAGCTGTTGCTGCTGGCCTACACCACAGCCACAGCAACACCAGATCCAAGGCATGTCTGCGACCTGCACCACAACTCATGGCAGTAATAGATCCTTAACCCACTGAGCAAGGCCAGGGATCGAACCTGCAACCTCATGGTTACTAGTTGGGTTCATTAACCACTGAGCCATGGCAGGAACTCCCTGGAATGATAATGACTTTAATTTTATGTATTAGAAATGTATCCTCTTGCTTTTCCACCCTCCATGTTGGCCATAGGGAGCTGAGATTTAAATTAATGCCTTCAACTCCCAAAAGATCAATTAGCTAACTATGGACCAAATATGAAGTCCTCCATTTACACCTATTCTTCTGTAAGATCCCTAGGCAGAGAGGCTAGGGACAGGTAAGACACTTCTACCCAAATTAGAGTTTTTTATGGCTAACCCTAGGTCTCAATATGATTCTTTATATCATAAACATTCACTTTATATTATATTCATTCTTGAAGATTCAGTTTATGAATGAAGGTCTGTGGGAAAACTGTTATGGATTTCCAGACTAGATTTTGTTTACCAACCCTCACCCACCCCCCACTATTTTGTGAATTATTCTATTGTTGCACTTAAAACATTGAATTGCATACCTTTCTTTATATCTCTACTTCTTCTACTACCATGCATTACTTAAAGGGCAGAGACCATGTCATATTTATTTTTATTGCCCCCAAATTTAGAACAGTGTCTAGTAGATTCTTAATACAATGTTTGTTGAATAAGTATACATATTGTTTCTGGTTGCAATGAAGTTTAGGTTTTAAAGACTCTACTGATTCTCAATGTCTACAAATGTCTATACTAAGCAATAAGGTCTGTGTGTGTGTGTGTGTGTGTGTGTGTGTGTGTATTTTTTTCTGACAACAAATTTCTTACTGTCACATTGAGGCAAGAGTTTCTGTATTTCCCAGAGGTACTGAGTATAGGAAAATAAATCACCTGGCAGTGTTCCATGAAGTAAATAGCCTGGAAGAATTTGTACAGGAGAATTGATTAAAGATTGCATGGGCTAGGATCTGCACAGGCTGGGTTGTATAAGTGACAGTGAGGTGACTTGCAAGCCTTCGTAGAGTTGCCCTCAGAAAGTGAAACTAGAAATCAACACCCAAGGAATTGGAACAAAAACATACAAATAAGCTAAGGAGATGGGGGCCATACTCCTGAGGGAAAGAAGCACATGACTGAAACCTACTGAAGATGTTATACCTGAAGGAAAGTGATATCAGGCAACAGAGGAGCTCCCCTGGGAAGGAAATATGAATGTGGCAGGTCACGTTCCACAGCGTGCTGGTCTCTTCTAACCTCTTCATAGCAAGAGGGGCAGACTTCTTGTGGCTAAGAAGCAGGGCTGTCTTTCCTGTGGAGACGGCTGTGGAGATTGGCTTAGACAGGGTGGTGGTGCAGACCTTTGACAGGGAAGAAATGGCCTGGGGAACAAGTAGTCCAGCCTGGCAGGAAACGGTAGTAACAAGAAGGAGGCTGCTGCAAATTACCAGGTGACAGGCTGTGTGGGGAGAATGACATTGTCCTGAGGTATTTGATTGTTATTATTTAGGTCATAGGGGCCACTGATGATAACTAAAGCAGAGATGAAAGATATAAGACCAGATTTCTGGGTTTTTATATGGAATAAAATGAGTGATGATTAGGGGAACCTAGTGGAGGTTCTTGTGATATAGAACAGGTGAGAAATTATAAAGGCCTAAACTAAGCCATGGACCAGAGAGAGCACTGAGTATATGTGACAAAGTAAACACCAGACAAACCCATAAAGTATTTCTAGCATTGACAACCGTCATTGATCTTTCACATCATTCAGTTGCCTCAACTTCACTTTGGGTCAATAGTATACCTGTGAAAGATGTTATCACTCAAGCACTCTTTTAAAAAAATTAAACTATAGTTTATCTACAATGTTGTGCCCATTTCTGCTGTACAGCAAAGTGACCCAATCACACACATATATACATTCTTTTTCTTATATTATCTTCCATAATGTTCTATCCCGAGAGATTGCATATGGTTCCCTGTGCTGCAGAGTAGGGGCTCATTGCTTATCCATTCTAAATGTAATAGTTTGAAGCACTTTTTTAAAATTTGTTTTTCCTGTGGCAAAACTTCATAAGATGAAGTTTGCCATCTTAATTCTTTTTAAGTGTGCGATACAGTTGTATTGAATACATTCACAATGTTGTGAATCCAGGACCACTGTTCAATTCCAGAACCTTTTTGTCATTGCAAACTGAAACTCTGTGCCCACTGAACAATAACTTGCTGTTCTTCCCTCCCCATAAGACCCCACAATCTCTATTCTACTTTCTGTCTCTGTACATTTGCCTGTTCTAAATATCTCACATAAGTGGAGTCATACATTAATCCTCTCGTGTCTGCCCATTTCACTTAGTGTAAAACATTCAAGATCTAGTCATGTTGTAGCAAGTATCAGAGTAATATTTTGTGACTGAATACTGTTCTATTGTATGCCTATATCTCAATTTGTTTGTCCATTCATTTATTGATGGATATTTGGGTTGTTTTTTCCTCTTGGCTATTATAAATAATGCTGCCATAAACACTGGCACACAAGTGTCTGAGTCCCAGTTCTCAGTTATTTTGGATCTATACCTATTAGCTTTAAAGTCCTCCTTCATTGTGATAGTGTGTAGGAATGAAATGCTGGATGTGTGCTCTATGCCACGGAGAGCTGTGGATCTCTTTACTGTTCCCACTGCTCAGAAGAAGGTCAGACCACTGAATCATTCATTATGGGACATGAAAGTACCTTGCATTTCAAGGGAAATGACACTTCTGTTTCTCAAAGTTCAGGAGCACAACTGCCTGTAACATTTTCCCTCACTTAACAGGCTGTGCATCTGTCAGAGTCCTTTACGCAATCACCTGGGTATTTTTCCAGTAAGACACTAGCAAGGATATACATGAAAGGTTCTGGGCTGTGGGACTAACTCCCTGCTTTGAGAGCCTGTAGAGAATTAAATCACACCATAAAATCCACATTTTCTTAACTGCATTCCCTGTTAACCCCTAACTTAAAAACATCTAAAGTTGATGCTGAATTTGTCTCCCATGGTAACACAGAGCTGAGGCTGAGAGGTAGTAAAACTGAATCTCAACATCAGTATAATCTGAACCAAGGTATAAATGTGTGTACAGCAGTAATGTCTATTGAGAGATGCTACCCTTTGCCAAAAACCTTTCTAGGTGTTTACACGTGAACTGTTGGGCACGTTAGAAGACGCTTAAGCATCTATTTTTCAAATCTAATTGCTTAATTTGTTAATGAACATAATCAGTGCCTGGCACTGTGGCAGGTCTGTAGACAGGTGGAATTAACCAGAACTAGCCATCATTGGACCTTGGCTGCACTGCCAGCTTAGAAACAATCCAATCTGCATCTCCTTTGGGCACGCAGAATTGGTCAAAAGGCAGCCCAGAGTAAGACTGAATTGAACCTAGCCTCTGGTAGGTCCAGTTTTTTTTTTTTTTAATTTTAAGAATACTTTAAATATTTCTATGTTTTTAGGAAGCTAAGATACAGAAAGAAATCTTGAAGGTTAAGTAAACTCATCAAAAGTAGTTTCACCATTATAGAGTCCCTGAGAATAAAAACAGAAAGATTTTTGAATCTCGCATTTCGGTAAGTTATTAGCAGAAAGATAATTTCAGTAGCTCTCTTACCTGTTTCATTTATGCCCACTACCTCTTCAGTAAGGTCACAGAGATTTACATCATTTTTGGAGATGAAATTTAAATCCCCAATCCCTAGGAGAAGTAGCAAGTTGGTGTTTATAAGTTTATAAGTTTATAACTTGAGTTTATAAGAAGGCACAACCCAGGGGTTTGGATGAGGGAGGACATGGGGAATGGGCAGAGGAAGCGACAAGGGTCACTGAGTCTGTGCTTGGAGAGCTGTGCTGGGAATACTCGGAAAGGAAGACTTAGGACTCTGGGAAAGGAACAGCTGACCTTAAGCTGCCACAGCTCAACTTGCAAGCACATTATTTGTAATTTATTGACATTAATGATTTGTAAGGCAAGCCTTTACGACTTAAACACGTTGGGAACAATTGAGAAGAACAGTTTTTCCCATTGAGCCTCTTCTTACAGTGTGTTTGCATGCGCACACACATGCTTGCACGCTGTTTGCAGACTCTGTTGCTAGTCAAGGAGACAGAAGCACACTGTAATGGTTCTGGGGCTTCTTTCAGCCAGAATTTCATATTGAGTTTTTCCTGCCTTAACTTAGGAAATACATCAGTACTTAAGACTTAAAATTGCTCCATTTGCTGAAGCTCCCCATTCCTCTGTTCCCCCAAGGAAACAACAGAATCGTTTATTGTCACAAGAGGTTGCTGGTTTGGTGACTTACTTTCCTGTCACTGAGTCATTCTGTTATTGTGTTTCCACCAATTAGGTGTGACGAAGAAGGGTGGACCCTAAAATAAACTACCAATCTGCTTGCTTTGGCATGGCTTTAAGAACCAAAGCATTTATGGGCACCCCTTAGCTTTACCTGCCAGTACTATTCAAAGAGGAGTGAGAAGGGAGCAGGCTTTGTTTAGACTTTCATGGGAAATGATATTTTCCTTTACTCTGTTTTTCATTTTAAATTATAATGCTAAGGAGTTCCTGTCGCGGCACAGCAGTAACTAATCCAAGTAGGAACCATGGGGTTTTGCGTTCAGCCCCTGGTCTCGCTCAGTGGATTAAGGATCCGGCGTTGCCTTGAGCTGTGGTGTAGCTTGCAGATGCGGCTGGGATCTGGTGTTGCGGCTTGGATCTGGCATTGCTTTGGCCGTGGTGTAGGCCTGCAGCTGTAGTTCCAATTAGACCCCTAGCTTGGGAACCTAGGGGTGCGGCCCTAAAAAAAAAAAAAAAGTAAAAAATAAATTATAATGCTAAGAGTACTTTAGTGCATTTTAATTTGTACTGTGGATCCAACAAGGTACTGCTTTGCTTACTGGAGTTTGACAATGAAATATATTGATTGTCAGGCTGAAAGAGAAGCTCCTCATACAAAACCTCTGAGTTTGTCTTGGAGATAAGACATCAATTTGGAGGCACCTCTTCCCTTGTCTGAGTTTGTTACAAGAAAAGTAGACTATATAGACAAAACAGTTAGGAACTTCTACGCAGAAATTTAACTTTTTGCAAATTCTCTAGGCTGTTATTAATTGATAAAAATGTAGTTCTCTGGAGTTCCCGTCGTGGTGCAGTGGTTAACGAATTCCACTAGAAACCATGAGGTTGCGGGTTTGGTCCCTGCCCTTGCTTAGTGGGTTAACGATCTGGCGTTGCCGTGAGCTGTGGTGTGGGTTGCAGACGCAGCTCGGATCCTGCATTGCTGTGGCTCTGGCGTAGGCCAGTGGCTACAGCTCCAATTCGACCCCTAGCCTGGGAACCTGCATATGCCGCGGGAGCGGCCCAAAGAAATAGCAAAAAGACAAAAAAATGTAGTTCTCTGTAAACTTAAAAAAATATATTTTCTCATTTTTTTTAAAGTGGGAAAAGCAAAATTGAGAGTGTGTTCAGAAGATATTTCAGAACATTCTAATATTAAAGATAATTTGAACTTGTATCCAAGAGGCTCTTAGAAAAATAAAATTTGAGCTATAGCAAGAAAGCATTAGCTGAACTCAGAGGACAGACCATCAATTGGTTCTTGTAGAAGAACTGGATGGTCCAGAACTGATTTTAGATTCTGTGAAAGAAATACATCACTTTTATGAAAATTCTTGGAGTGTGTATGAAATGAAGCAGAGAAGTGAGAGAAAATAGGACTGGTCATTCACATGTATTTTTCTTAAAGGTGGAAAAATGCATTCCAAAGTTTCATCATCAACCCCGGTCCTTTCCTAAATTTAATGTGAGCAGAATAGGTCAAATGTCTATTTCTCGGCTGAATATTCTTCTATTGACTTGGATTATAGGTACCTAATTTAGAAATTATGATCGCTCCAGTGTGCATTTATGTTTGAAAATCTTTAGCCAATTACAAATGGGTTTTAGAACTATTAATGTAATGAATTTGCTAACCAGTGTCTTCTCCAGTCTGGAACAATGCCTAACTCCTGTCACTATTTGCTAAATGAATGTATTAAATTGAAAGAGAGAGGCAACTCCATCTTCACAGTATATATGTTTAATCTTCCTAATAATAAAAATGGAAACTTTCCTCAGGATTTAGGGGAGTTCTGGTCATGTAAGGATTCATATGAGGACATTCAAGGAAGAGAGAAACCCATAGAAAGACTGGTAGGTTTGAAGGAGAGAATCACAGAGACAATTTACTGTGGAGTTTTACAATCACAATTTAACAGAGAATAGGTTAGAGCAGAGGTTCCTAACACTCTTTGCCCTCAGTATCTTAGTGTCTTGGTGATGCTATGATACTCCTAGACCAAAAGAAAAAAAAAAAAAGTTCCATTTAGTAAGGAGTTAGGTATAAGTAAGTTAAGAAGTATTTAAATCCTAGCAACTTAATAGCTATTTGAATAATAAAGCAATACATTAAAAGAGAATACATTTTTATTTTGTTCTGAAATAGCAGTAATCACTTAATAACAGGATGTGTATGCCTGTTGAGTGCTGCACGACTGCTCAAATTCTGGTGTCTGTCTCAGCCCCTATTTTTCTTTTCCCACTAACTTTCATGCAACACTTGGTTTTTATCACAGCAACCACGGAAAACCATTTCAAAAGACATGATGTCTCAAAAGGAGCATAACAGTCCAAAGTGAAAATGGTCCACACATGATGAATGTCAGGGATTGCTGTGTGCTCCTCAAAACTTCAAGTGTCCCATTGCACCCTGTGAGTTCCCTGCAGTGTGTCAGAGGTCCTTGGGTGACATTTAGAGACCATGCGTTTATAGAGATGAAAGATATGAGTCATTATCATCATCATTATCATCATGGGAGTTCCCATCGTGGCTCAGAGAAAAAGAATCTGATTAGCATCCATGAGGACGCAGGTTTGATCCCTGGCCTCGCTCAGTGGGTTAAGGATCCAGCGTTGCCATGAGCTGTGGTGTAGGCTGTAGATGTGGCTTGGATCTTGCAATGCTGTGGCTGTGGTGTAGGCCAGTGGCTACAGCTCCGATTTGACCTCTAGCCTTGGAACCTCCGTATGCTGCAGGTGCAGCCCTAAAAAAAAGAGGCAACAACAACAAAAAAGTCAACTGCTGACCCACCAAAAAGAGCACCAGCATAGAACCAAACTGCATTTACTCTTAACCCAGTAAGGGAGATTAGTATCTTGTTGAACTCTCATGAATATTTCTGAGAAGACAGAGGAAGGCTGGGATATTCATGAGGTTTCTGGAGTCTGTTGAAGACAATTCTTTCAACGTAGTGTACTGACTGGGATTGAACAGAATTTGTGAGGTAATAATTCAGAATCAGTGGCCACAGTGAGGCAAGGATTTCTTTCTTTCTTTCTTTTCTTTCTTTCTTTCTTGGCTGCACCTGCAGCATATGGAAATTCCCAGCCATGGGGTCGAATTGGAGCTGTACCTGTGATTTACGCTGCAACTTGTGGCAACACTGTATCCTTAACCCACTGAGTGAGGCCAGGGGATTGAACCCTCATCCTCATGGATGCTATGTCATGTTCTTAATCTGCTGAGCCACAACAGAAACTCCAAGGCAAGGATTTCAGGGAGTGTGGAAACATAAGCTGTTGTTTGACAAGCCCAGATGAGAGGTCTACTGTCCTGAGAATTAGGGTGGGCTTGTTGAAAGTTTTGACATACGGATTTGGAGGAAGTTCCTGAATTTAAAGACAGTTATTTGAACTTCCGTCGTCAAGGGCAAGAGTTTCTTGGGAGAGTAAAATTAAATTAATGCAGGAGTTCCCATTGTGGCACAACAGAAACAAATCTGACTAGTATCCATGAGGATTCGGGTTTGATCCCTGGCCTTGCTCAGTGGGTTGGGAATCCGGTGTTGCTGTGAGCTGTGGTGTAGGTCCCAGATGCGGTTTGGTTCGGATCTGGCATTGCTGTGGTGTGGTGTAGGCTGGCAGCTGTAGCTCCATTTGACCCCTAGCCTCAGAACCTCCATGTGTATTCTATTTTTAACTATTCTCAATTTTATTAGGTAGAAATTTCTATCCCTGTTTTTACAGAAAAGTTATATGAAAGGAGGGCATTTGCTATGGTCAGGGAATGAGGACAAGACAGAGCATGTGTATTTTTGTTTGTTTTGTTTTGTTTTATTGAGTCTGTATTTTTTTTTTAATCTCCCCAATACGTTATTTTTTCTCTGCTGTACAGCATGGTGACCCAGTTACACATACATCGACAGATGATTGGATTAAGAAGATGTTTTGTTTTTGGAAACAGAGAAAAGGCAGAAGGTACCACAAGAGTAATTCACAGGTCTGTGCAGCAAGTATTTGTTTTCAAAGTATTCTTTCAGCTTTCATTTTCTCCTGCCTCATAGTGGTCTGTAGGCCTCCCTGCCCAATGACAGAGGAGCTCCTCTGATTTGACTGGATTGTGGATATAGCTTGTTGTAACTTTCCTATTTGCTAATCCTGCTCCTTAGGTACCAGCTTCCCAGAGCTGACCTCATGCTTTGCATTGCTCCTGACTGTGGGGGAACTCCTGAGGGGCAGCAAATGATACAGCTGTATCTGTGGCACATGGAAGTTCTGGGGCCAGGGGTTGAATTGAAGCTGCAGCTGAGGCCTAGGCTACAGCCTTAGCAAAACCAGATGGATCTGAGTCACATCTGTGACCTAGGCTACAGCATGCCATAACGCCAGATCCTTAACCTACTGAGTGAGACCAGGGATTGAACTTTCATCCTCATATACTCACAGGTTAAGATTAGGTCCTTAACCTGCTAAGCCACAACAGGAACTGCTATGACTTCATTCTGAAAAAAGAAAAAATGCAGTGTTAAAGTGATTTGCATCCTTGCTAAGGCCTTTTTTTTTTTTTTAACTTTAGAGGGCAGTATTATGTAGTAAAAGAACAACAGATTTTGACATAAAAATTGTGAGGTTGAATTCAGGCTATTCCATGTCCAAGCCGTATTAATGTAAATTAAGAAAATTACTTTGCATTTCTGAACTTCAAGCTCTCCTTTAGGAAATAATGGTGAATATGTACTTCAGAAGGTTGTTGGGAAGTTCCAATAAGGTAGTGTTAAAATATATTAAAGAGGGTTTTAAGACAATACAGTATTGTACATATATTATCATCATTGCTCTTGCTACATGTTTCTTTGAAAGTATGTTACATACAGTCACATTAGATAGTCCTGTAATTCTCTTTCATGCTTCTTTATGCTAATATGTTTATTTCTTGAAGCACAGGTGTTCATATAAATCATTCCATAATTCTGGGCATGTCATAACCTAACACTCTGGTGGCTCATCTACAATAGACTAAACATTTCTAAATATAAATGCACACTGGATCGATAACTATTTCTTCAAGCTATATTTTAAATTATTAATTTTCACACAGGCTTTTATTTTTTAATTTTTTAAATTCTTTTGTCTTTTTAGCCCCCCCTGCCCCACCCTGCCCCTCCAGTATATGGAGGTTCCCAGGCTAGGGGTCGAATCAGAGCTGCAGCTGCCAGCAACACCACAGCCACAGCAATACCAGATCTGAGGCGCTTCTGCGACCTACATCACAACTCACGGCAATGCCCTATCCTTTAACCCCACTGAGACAGGCCAGGGACCTACATCCTCATGGATGCTAGTCAGATTCATTTCTGCTGAGCCACAACAGGAACTCCCTTCATGCAGGCTTTTAAATGCAGGATTTCTATGTGTGAGCTTAAGGACATGCCCACAGATACATTCGCACCATTACAGACTTGGTGCAGAAATTCATCTTTAGAAAGATTCTTAACGCCACAGGCAAAACTCAAAGGGACTTCCCCTCAGAACAGATGCTCTCTAAGGGAAAGTTGTGCTCTTTGATTTTCTTTTAGTCCTTTGACAGAGACAGCTCTCATTTATGTTGGAATAAATCTGGATGTGAAAGAGATGAAGAAATACACAAAAAGCAAACACACTTACTTGTTCCTTTCACTTTACTAAACTCCACAGAATTTATGAAGCATTTTTTAAAGCTCAAGTTATTATTCTCATTTATTTAATTAAAACGTAATTACTTAGTTTATCCTACAGATTTTGACCATCAGTCTGAAGTAATGGAATATATAATTTACCAATTAAAATTTCACTCAGACTTTATCTCTTATTAAGCATAAGGGACACTTAATTTACAACACGACTCCAGTATTCCATTCAACATTAACTGTAACATTTATATGGCAGTTTTCAGGTATATCTTGGCATCAATAAAATAATTAGCATGCCTCTGTATGTAGTGATTTATTTTGTTTTTATAGAAAAGGGGCCTAATTAGAAGGGTACAGAATTTTCCCATGGATTCATGGATAGAAAAGTCACTGGGGCATCATGACAGGAATTAGAACTGAAATTCATCAGGACCCAGGGTGGATTTTCTTAGCGTGTGCCTGTCTCTGGTGATGCATGGGACCACTTCAGGGCATCTCTCATTGTTCTTTTCTTCCTAAAGAGTGGTTTTCTATACTCTACTTGCATATCTCTATCACAGCTTCCTCAGTGTGGGATCCTTTGACCTAGGAGCCTACATCCTGTGACAAAGAAGCAGCCACAATTGACTGACCTTTCTGCTCTTTGATCCAACTCCACATTCCTGGGAGAGAAATTTTCATTAGCCCAGCCCAGTCTTTTCCTGACTGGTCATCATATAAACTGCCCAGAGGGTTATATGTATGGGATGAAGACTTGACACACAAACATGACACCACAGGGAGGCAGTAACAGTCCTCAGAGAAGGTGGCTTGGGCAGGACAACACCCCCAAATCTCAAGACCATAAAATATTTTAATCATAGAACTCTTTGCTATTGTCACAGGAATATTAGTGTGCAAAAACTCAGGTTTACAAAAATCTGGATTTAGTTTACATCCCTATCTTTATGCAATGAACAATTTCCTGAATATTGTTTTAGCTAATGCTTTACAGTTCTTGGAATAGTTATTTAAAGGAATCCTATGGGTGAATTCTTATTAAAAACATCCAATCAGTTAACATGCTTTTATGGAACATCCATTTATAAGCCCACTATATTACACATATGATTTTGGTCATAAGTTTTCTGTGGTTGCTCCTTCCTTCAGTCTGTATCTGCCATATATCTGTATATATGGTCTATATACAGAAATATTGTCTTAATTCTAAAATAAGCATAGGAAAGAACTTGAAGTGTCAGGACAGTTGACAGAAGGTGGATGTGACTGGAGTTTAGTGAGCAAGGGGAGAGTAACACACATGCATAAACACCACGAAAGAATCAAGGCAAATGCCAAGAAAGCTCTTTGTGAGTGCTGATTTTTATTTCCGGTATGTGAGTTTCTCTTTATATCAGACTTCACTGAAGACCAGTGCAGCTTTCAAAACTCACTCTCAAGTTGTCACATGACTTGTTAACTTAGTATTGCTTTCTTAGAATGGAGAAAATTCTGTACCAGGTACACTTACACCTGGAGGTCCACTTCCCTCCCTAGATACTAGAAGCCTCTCCCCCAAGTAGGAAATTCATTATTAATGTTTAAAGGGAACTGAACCTGTGAAACTCTGAACTTCTGTACACAAGACACAGCAACATATGGATGTGACTTTTTTTTTTTTAAGAAAACTAAAATAAACAAAGACAATGCGGGGAGAAATAGGAAACACTTAAACAAAAGCAACTGTTTTAATCGAAATACTCAGAATGACAAAAAGAGTGCATCCAATACAAATGAAAAATAAAAGCAAAATTATGATTCTTATATAAATAAACAGAATCAGAAAAAGTTCTTGGAAATTACAATGAAATCATTTAGAAAAATCAAATAGATATTGAGTGAATTCCTGGGAAAGGAGAATCAAAAAATAAAGAAATGGAAGATAGAAGAACATCTATAAGAACATTAAATAATCAATTTAGGAGTTCCAGCATTTGGCTCATAGACATCACATAAAGAGAAAGCAATGAAAATAACATCCAGGAAATTTCTTAAGAGCTACAATGTTAAAAAAAAATTCTAGAAAAAGCAGAAGATCCCAAAAGGAAGAGTTAAAACAAACAAAAAGAAACAAGAAGAATATTGGCCTCTAAAGATTCTAGAATCAAAAACATTAAAATTATCAAAAGCAGCATTGGAATAATGTTATGAAGAGATAGCTTAAAATTGGAAAGGACATAGTTTTCAACTTACAACTATATATCCAAGCAAATTATTATTCAAACATCTGTATAGAATAAATACATTTCAAGAATGTAAACAATCATGATTGATGCATGTGCTCTTTTTTCCCCAGTGTGATTAACGAACAAAAATTGTATATATATACATTTAGATTACACAATGTTGATTTTTAAAAGATGTGCAATGTGATATGTATCACTTACTGCAGAATAAGCTTCAGCAAAATGAGGAGAAATAAAAAGATAAATGACATAGAACCCAGGGAAAGGAGGTTCAATTCTTGGGAGATCCTTTCTTGCTGCTTGCGTGCCTTACTTATTTCCTTTTCTTGTTTCCTTCCTCATTTTCTTTTATCTTTTATCTTTCTTTCTTTCTTTCTTTCTTTCTATTTTTTTGATCTTTTTAAGGCTATGTGTGCATATGGAAGTTTCCAGGCTAGGGGTCAAATTGGAGCTGCATCGGCTGGCCTACACCACAGCCACAACAATGCGGGATCCTAGCCACATCTTCAACCTACACCACAGCTCATGGCAACACCAGATCCTTTAATCCACTGATAGAGGCCAGGGATCGAACCTGCGTCCTCCTGGATACTAGTTGGTTTGTGACCACCGAGCCACAATGGGGACTCCATCATTTTCTTATTTTTAGTTTAAAAGATGGTACCCAAATAATCTGGAATCCATAGATTTTTACAACTCTTAATGTGATACCAGTTCCCTTTGTCAAAAATAGCTCTTGGCATCCTCTCTTTACTGAGTCCTGTGGTTACTGACAGAGTGGTACAGAGATGATTCAGGAATGGAGTGGTTAGGGGATGGGGAGAACCCCTGCACAGATGAAGAATGCAAAGAGAGTCAGTTGAGAACTTCAGGAAGCAGGATGAAAATCTGAATAATATGTTTTCCCCTGGACAGATAGAAATGGAATTTAAGCTTGATGGGAAAATTTGAAGGCTTAGCTTGCAAAACATCCTCAAAACTATCAGAATATTTCATGCTTTTGTTAGAATTTCTGCATCATCTCTTTAGACCATTAGTATAAGTTGATTACTACAAATATACTGAGAAGCAGTTGAGAAAAATTTGTTGTAACAAACAACTTTACTGCATACCAGAGAAATAATCTTAGAAGGAAATTTTATTAAATATTGCCACTCACATCTATGGTTAGGTTTTTTTTTTGCATATATGCATTGTTCTGTATTTCATTTTGCCTAAAGAGGAAAATAAATCAGTTCTTTAGCACACTGTACAAGATACTATGTTTTTGTCAATAAGCTGTCCACTGTGGAAACATTACTTAGATGAAACCATTTTTTCTATTTCACTGTATTTTTATACCATTTTTATACCAGTTCCTTTGTTGAAAAAGGAAATGGAAGAAATTTGTTGGTACTACAAGAAACTGAAAGTAATGCCTCTGTGGACTGAGTAACTGTTCACCCTATGATAATATTATGAGTTGTTTTATCTGTCTCTTGGTATAATTGGGTATATGAGAATTAACTGTTAGAAATATGTTTCTTAAATACACTTAAAACGTTAGAATTTGAGAGACAGTGATAAATGTGTAAAACCTTGCCTTCACAGCCACAGCTCCATGGAAGGAGCAGAGCCATGTTTGATTCTTGGCATCATCTGAGTGGACTGGAAGAATTCTGAAGACTTTTTATTCTTCTCTTTCCCCATCTGTCCTGGTATCCTCGTCTTCCTTTTCCTGTCTCTCTCTGTCTGTGTCTATCACTGTCTCTGTCTCTTCTCCAGGTTAACATCTGGAGTATGTCCAGGCTTATATGCTGTCTGCACACAATATTTAATGGTTGGCTCAAGTTTTCCTTCACCTAAGGCTGCAAGGAAATTAACATTTGCAAGATTGTGGGTTTTGAGCCAAATTACACAGTAAGTGCCATTTCTTAAAGAAAAAAAGCTTGAGATGTTTATGTGAGTAAATCTCTCAGAGCCAATAGCTAAACAGTTATTTGTAGTGCTCTGAAAAATCTTCCTTCTTTTTCTTGTTCAAGGAACAGACTATTAAAGAGATTAATAAACAGTGATGAATATTATTCTATTCAGAAGATTTATTCAATTATACTCCATTTTTTCTTCTCTTTCCACCTGGCTGAGCTGGCAGTTTTTGTATTTACTTTTCTAAGTGTAAGCATGCAATGCACATGAAGGTATAAGCTAGTAGAAGAGGTGAGAAATATCTAAAGGCATTTATATATATGGACAAAGGTGACTGTCAATTCTGTAATTTTTCATGTGATCATATTATTAGAAGGAATTTCATGAGTTTTCTTTTGTAGGTTGGGTTTGTATGTAGCCCATATATATATGATGTGAGGTGTGGTATGAGGTAGATGAATGAAGAGAACAGCTCACTTGATATTGACTCTCCCATTGGCTATGTGCCATCTCAAATATTATTCCCTTCAACTGCAGATGGTTTAAGTCTGCTATTTTTCTCTGCCTTTCAAACTCCTCAAAGCTGGTATGTCTCAGAGGTTCTTTCTCAAAAATTTTCCAGTTTCATTCCTTGTGTTTGGTACTAGGGCAGATAGTGTCATATTTCCATAATTAACAAACACTTGTCCCCAAATGTTCACATTTAGAGTGGGTTTAGATTGTTAAATATTTAAAAAACATATTTGATATATTTTGAGAGAAAAGAGGTAATGAATTTCACCTTTAAAGATGTGCTAAAATAAATACACAATAATTTCTATAACATTATAACCATAGACTCAGTGAAAGAAATTCTTCTATTGGAAGGAGAAAATAATTATATAAGAAGAGATTATAAAGGAAACTTGATGACGAAGATAGATGAGCTCAAGGGTTGGCTTTGAATAAAGAAAAAGAAGCAAAGTATAATTTTCTTTCCTTTTTTTTTTTGCTTTTTAGGGCCACACTGCAGCATATGGAAATTCCCAGGCTAGGGGCCGAATCAGAGCTATAGCTGCTGGACTACACCACAGCCACAGCAATGCCAGATCCAGGCCGCATTTTTGACCCACACCACAGCTCACAGCAATGCCAGTTCCGTAACCCACTGAACCAGGCCAGGAATCGAACCCACGTCCTCATGGATCCTAGTCAGGTTCATTAACTGCTGAGCCGTGAAGGGAACTCTGCAAATTATTATTTTATAGAGGAGGAAGCTATGAAAGAACAGGTGGACTCTGAAATAAAATTTAAAGTATGGAGGAAGTGAGTTGAAAAAGTTTATATTTATGGCTGTTATCTGTTCATAATCATCCCTTCTCCTCCCCACAACTATCATTCTAATTCTATAAATCTGTTTTGCCCATAAACATTGAAAGGATTTGTTTGCATGTTAAAATATTTCTGTCCATTTATTTAGGACAATCTAAAAGCTGGAGTGGAGAAAAAAAAATCTTTCCAGAATTTCAGATAAGCAAGGGCAAAATTTGTTGAGGGGCTGTGGGGATCAGGAGAAAGAGTCAAAGTTGCAAGGAAGACTGTTAATAGTTACAGTCACCAGTCATTGGGTCCAGATCAAGTAGGAAGAGAAACAAATCTTGGAGTGGACCAGTAGACTGATACTATTTGAGAATATTTCAGTTGGAAGGAGTGATCAAGTGAGGTTGACTCCTGTTTTCTCACATCTCATTGACTTTCTAACTTGACTTCCTTCCTTACTATCTTACTGAAACAATACTTTTCAGTGTTTCAGTTCTGACATTATGAGAAAATGTCCTCATAATTTACTTATTTTCCATCATCTTCTCTTGGAATCTTTCCACAGCATTAAATCTCATTGACTGTAAATGATTTATAGTATTTCCCTTGATTTATGTAATGCTGCATTCTATTGACTTGGTTCTTATTGACGTTTCCTCTTTCCATCCTAGCCTCTCTCTCTGTATCTCCCCATAAGATGTAAGCATTCTACAAGAGTTGCTAATGTATTTTGATTCTGTGCTAATTTTCTGGGAGATATCATAATGTCAGACATGATACTCCAAATGGACAAATCTTTGGTGGCAAAGATCTCCTTTTGGATATCCTGCTAATAACTCAAACTCAATATATCCAAACTCAAATCCATTTTTTCTCTTGACTTTCATGCTCCCATCTTCCAAGCCAGCTCCTCCTACGTACCCTCAGTTGATGACTTTCTTGGTTATGTAGCACAGAAAGCTTAGAGTAGCTCTTGACTTCTCTCTCCTCCCCTATCTGACCTCTTGAGATCACTTAGTCCTCCTTGAAGTATCGCCTATATGCACTTCTTTTATTCTGTTTTTAAGGTGATCTATTTTGTATTGTTTCATTACCCTCCTAACTCAACCCCTGTCTCTGAAGTTTTCCCCCTGCAATCCATTATTTCCCTTTCTCAAAAATATGAATCTTAGGGAGTTCCCTGCTGGCTCAGTAGGTTAAGGATCCAATGTTGTTGCTGCTGTGGCATGGGTTTGATCCCTGGCTCCAGAACTTCCACATGCTGTGGGTGTGGCCAAAAATATGAATCTTAAATGCTTCCCATTGCCTACCAAATAAAGTAAAAATTAACTGATATCATATTCAGGCTCTTAAGCTAATTTTCTATGGCTTTTTTTTTTTTAACGGGATCATTTATTTTTTCACTATACTCTTTGTCCTAGACCCTAAAACCCTCTAAAAATTATATTCTACAGCTAGTCTTTAACATGCCCTGCATTTGTTTTCATCTTGAGATTCCCTTTATTGTATTACTCCTAGACTTTCTCAGTGAAACACCACTGCACATTATTCCAGAACCAGCTCAATTATCACTTCTTCCATGAAGATTCCCCACCTTCATTCCTATCAGTAACATCTCTACCTTGTTCAGATGCCATGGTGTTTTTTTTTTTTAATACAATTTATGGTGCTTTTATTAAAGGGGTATTTAGTAGTAAAAAAAGAAAGTGGGCTCAAGGACTAGACTTATTTGCTGTGTGGCCTCCGGAAAAATCACCTAATCTCTCTCTTAATTCCCTTTATCTAAAAAATGATATTATTAACATCTACTTCATTGAACAGGTAATGCATACAATACTCTTAGAGAAGTGTCTAGGTCATGAGACATGTTCAACCAATGCTGTTTATATCATCATCACCATCCTAATCCTCATCCTCATCTCTTGAATGATATACATTTGAATAGATAAGCATTTGTGTTTTCCCATAGATTTTGAGCTTCTTGAATCTATAGAATGTATCTGCTTTATTTTGTGTCCTAAACCATAGCACAGAGACATGGTGACAAACATATTCAAAAGGTTTAATTGAGGAGTTTCCATCATGGCTCAGTGGTTAATGAGCCCGACTAGCATCCATGATGACTCGGGTTCGATCCTCGTCCTCCCTCAGTGGGTTAAGGATCTGGCATTGCCATGAGCTGTGGAATAGGTTGCAGTTGCAGCTCAGATCCCATGTTGCTGTGGCTCTGGTGTGGGCCAGCGACCACAGCTCCAATTAGACCCCTAGCCTGGGAACCTCCATATGTTGCTGCTGGTGCAGCCCTAAAAGATTAAAAAAAAAAAAATAAGGTTTCATTGAAATGATAAAAGAAAGGGTCTCAAAGAGAGGGCAGCTAATCTAAAATTTGTTTGATTTTTTAAAAATTGAAGTAGCATTGGTTTATAACATAGGTTTCATGGGTGCAACACTATATACATGCTTCTGAATGCACTCCAGCATGCTCATCAACAAAAGTCTGGTTTTCACCTGTCACCATACCCCCTTTAGGTAACCTCTTTTACACATTTTGTCCTTCCTCACCCTCCTTCCCCTCTAGTAACCACCAACCTATTCTCTGCATCTGTATGTTCTTATTTTGTTTGTTCATTTAAAAAATATTCTATATATGAATAAAATCTTGTGGTATTTGTCCTTATCCATTTGATTTATTTCACTTGGCATAATACCCTTAAGTTCAATCCATGGAATCACAAATGGCAAGATTTCATTTTTTAAATGAATAATATTTCATTGCGTGTGTGTATGTATATTACATACATATACATATACATATGTACACACATATAAACACGCACACATTATATATATGTCTTCTTTATATATACATTTTCTTTATCCTTTATCCATTTTGTTTATGGGCACTTAGGTTATTTCCATATACTTGCTATTGTAAATAATGCTGCAATGAGAAAAGAGGTGAAAATAGCTTTTTGAATTAGTGTGTTCCCTTCTTTGGTTAAGTACTCTGAAGTAGAATAGCCAAATCATATTCTTAATTTTTTGAGGAATATCCATAATGTATTCTAAAACAGCTGCACCAGTTTATACTCCCACCAATCATATATGAGGGTTTCCTTTTCTCCACATCCTCTCCAACACTTGCTATTTCTTACCTTTTTGATAATGCCATTGTAGTAGGTGTGAGGTAATATCTCGTGTTTTGTTGTTTGCATTTCCCTAATAGTTAGTGATACTGAGTATCTTTTCATGTGGCTATTGGCCATCTGCATGTCTTTGTAAAAATGTATATTTGTTTTCTCTGCCCATTTAATTGAATTTCTCAATTGAATTGTATGGATTCTTTACATATCTTGGATATTAACCTCTTATGTGATATATGATTTGCAAATATTTTCTCCCACTTGGTAGGTTGTCTTTTAATTCTGTTGATAGTTTCTTCTGCTGTGCAGAAACTTTTTAGTTTGATGTAGTCCCACTTGTTTATTTTTGCTTTTGTTTGCCTTTTTGAGGATATATAATCAGAAAAATATTGCTACAACCCATGACAAAAGCTTGCACTCTATGTTTTCTTTTAGAAGTTTTATGGTTTTAGATCCTACATTCAAAGTCTTTAATCCATTTTGGGCTAATTTTTGTGTTTAGTATAAAACAGTGGTTTAGTTTTATTCTTTTGCCTGTAGTTGTCCAGTTTTCCCAAAATTATTTATTGAAGAGACTCACTTTTCTCCATTATATATGTTTTGCTCCTTCATCATAAGTTAATTGTCTTTCTATGTGTGGGTTTATTTGTAGGTTCTCAATTCTGTTATGTTGATCTATGAGTCTGTATTTCTACCAATAGAGTGGTGTTTTGTTTACTGTTGCTTTGTATTATAATTTGAACCAGGGAGTGTGATAACCACAGCTTTGTTCCCTTTTCTCAGTATTTCTTTGACTATTCAATATCTTTTGTGGTTCCGTAAAAGTTTTAGGTTTTTTCCCTATTTCTGTGAATGTCATTGGATTTTTGATAGAGATTGCATTGAGTCTGAAGATTGCCTTAGATTGTACATTTTAACAATGTTAATTCTTCTAATCCATGAGCACTGAATACCTTTCCATTTCTTTTTATCTTCTTCAACTTCTTTCAACAATGTCTTATAATTTCAGTGTATAGGTCTTTCACTTCCTTGGTTAAATGTATTCCTGGGTATTTTATTCTATGGTTGAAATTGTTAATGGAGTTCCTTTCTTAATTTCCCTTTCTGCTAGTTTGTTGTCCATATATAGAAACACAACAGATTTTTGTACATTGATTTTGCACCATGCAAATTTACTGTATTCATTTATTATTCTAATGGATTTTTGGTTGAGTCTTTAGAATTTTCTCAGTATAAAATCATGTCATCTACAAATAGTGACAGTTTTACTTATTCCTTTCTAATTTGAATGACTTTTATTTACTTTTCTTACCTAATTTCTCTAGCTATGACTTCCAATACTATGTGGAATGAGAGTGGTGAAAGTGGACATCCTCATCTTGCTCCTCATTTTAGAGGGATAACTTTCAGTGTTTTACCACTGAATGTGATATTAGGTGTGGGTTTGTCATATATGGCTTTTATTATGTTGAGTTACATTCTTTCTTTATCCATTTTATTGAGAGATTTCATCTTAAATATGTGTTGAGTCTTGTAAGATGCTTTGTCTACCTCTCTTGAGGTAATCATGTGATTTTCATCCCTCATTTTGTTACCATGCTGTATCACATTGATTGATTTGCAGATGTTGAATTATCATTGTGTCTCTAGAATAAGTTCCATTTTATTATTGTGCATGATCCTTTTAATGGATTCTTGTATTCAGTTTCATAATTTTTTGTTGAGGATTTTTGCAACTATGTTTATCAAGATATTAGGTAATCTTTATGTGTATTGTTCTGGTCTGATTTTGACATACAGTGAAATGTTGGCCTCATAAAATGAGTTGGGAAGCATTTCCTCCTCTTCAGTTTTTTAAGAGTATGAGAGAGAGGTATTAAATCTTCTTTGAATGTTTGGTAGAATTCACCTGTGAAGTCATTTAGTCCTGAGATTTTGTTTTGGGGAGGTTTTGGTTTACCATTTCAATCTCCTTACTAGTGATTCATCTGTTCAGATTTTCTTTTTTTTTCTTTTTTTTTAATTTTTTTTTTTATTTTCCCACTGTACAGCAAGGGGGTCAGGTTATCCTTACATGTATACATTACAATTACATTTTTCCCCCAGCCTTTCTTCTGTTGCAACATGAGTATCTAGACAAAGTTCTCAATGCTATTCAGCAGGATCTCCTTGTAAATCTATTCTGTGTCTGATAAGCCCAAGCTCCCGATCCCTCCCACTCCCTCCCCCTCCGTTCAGATTTTCTATTTGTTCATGATTTAGTCTGGGAAGAATATATGAGTCTAAGAATTTATACATTTCTTCTAGGTTGTCTGATTTGTTGGCACATAGCTATTCATACTATACTCTTATAGTCCTTTGTAGTTGTGTGGCATTTATTGTAATTTCTCCTTTTTTGTTTGTGATTTTATTTATCTGAGCCTTCTTTCTTTTTTTTCTTAGTGAGTCTAGCTAAAGGTTTGTCAATTTTGTTTTTCTTAAAGAACTAGCTCTTAGTTTCACTAGCTTTTTAATAGTCTTTTGTTAACCTAAATTTCCTCTATTTTCACTCTGATTTTTATTATATCCTTCCTTCCACTGATTTTTGGCTTCGTTTGTTCTTCCATTTCTAGTCATCATTGGGTGTAAAGTTAAATTGTTTCTTTGAGATTTTTCTTGTTCTTGGCCTGTATTACTGTAAACTCTCTTCTTAGTACCACCTTTGCTGCATCGCATAGATTTTTGGTATAGTATTCATATGATTTTATGGTGCACCTACAGCATATAGAATTTTCCAAGCTAGGGGTCGAATTGGAACTGCAGTTGCCAGCCTGCAGAATTCAAGCCATGTCTGTGACCTATGCCACAACTCATGGCAACACTGTATCCTTAACCCACTGTGTGAGGCCAGGGATTGAACCCATATCCTCATGGATTCTTGTCAGTTTCATAACCCACTGAGCCAGGACAGGAACTACTGGTATGTTACATTTTAATTTTCATTTGTCTTCAAGTATTTTTAAATTTATCCTTTGATTTCTTCATTAACACAACAGTTGTTTGATATCATGTTGTTTAGTATCCACATATTTGTGTGTGTGTGTGTGTGTTTTAGTTTTCTTCTTGAACTTGACTTCTAGTTTCATACCAAAATCATTGAAAAAGATGTTTGCTATGATTTAAATATTCTTAAATTGATTGAGACTTGTTTTGAGATCCAGTATGTAGTCTGTCCTTGAGAATATTCCATGTGCTTTTGAGAGGAATGTGTATCTTGCTGCATTTGGGTGGTATGTTCTATATAGATCTATTAATTCTATCTGGTCTAATGTTTTATTTATGGCCAATGTTCCCTTGTTGAGCTTCTGACTACTGAGTGATCTACCCATTGGAGTAAGTGGAATGTTAAAGCTCCCTACTATTATTGTGTTATGATCAATTTGTCTCTTTAGGCCTGTTAATAGTTGCTTTATATATGTCGGTGAATTTACATTAATCATTCTTATGTCTTCTTAATGGATCACCCTCTTTATTATTATATACTGACCATTTTTGTTTTGTTACCTTTTTAACTTGAAACCTGTTTTGCCTGATATGAGTATGGCTACCTCTTCTTTCTTTTGAATGCCGTTTGCTTGACATATCATCTTCCATCCCTTCACCTTGAACCTATGTTTATCTTTAGAAATGAGATGAGTCTCCTGGAGGTGCAAACAGTATGATCTTGTTTTTTAATCCTTCTATCCACTCTGTGTCTTTTTATTGCTGAATTCAACCCACTTGCATTTAGGGTGAAAACTGATAAATAAGGACTACCATTTTATGTTTTGTTTTCTGATTGCTCTGTATCTCCATTTTTCTTTTTCCTTGTGTTCCCATCTGTTACTTTAGTCTGATGGTTTTCAATGATGTTTTCTCATTTTCCTACTTAAAAAATATTTATATGTCTGTGCTCAGGATTAAAGCTTTGTGGTTACCAGGTTTGTATAAAATGTCTTAGATAAAATAGTCCTTTTTCTGCTGATAGAATCTCATTTTCATTTGCCTATATGGATTTTGTCCTTTTCTTCTATTTATGTTTTTGTTATCTCAAGTTATCCCCTTTTTTTATGGTGAGTTCATTACCAAATTGAAATAGCTATAGTTATTTTTATTGCTTTCTTCCCCTTTAATTTTTATGCTATAATTTTTAAACAACTTATTCTTATTTTTACTTTTTTAATTTTTTAAATTAAAAAAATTTTTTTTTGTCTTTTTGCCATTTCTTGGGCACTCCCACGGCATATGGAGGTTCCCAGGCTAGGAGTCCAATCAGAGCTGTAGCTGCCAGCCTACGCCAGAGCCACAGCAACCCAGGATCCGAGCCACATCTGCGACCTACACCACAGCTCACAGCAACGCCGGATTGTTAACCCACTGAGCAAGGGCAGGGATCGAACCTGCAACCTCATGGTTCCTAGTCAGATTCGTTAACCACTGTGCCATGACGGGAACTCCCTAAACAACCTATTCTGATATAGAGTTACAATTCTCTGGTTCTGTATATTTATTACCTTACTCAAAGTTTTATGTACTTCTGCCTTTTCATTTCAGGCAGAAGAACTTTCAATATTTCTTATAAGGCAGGTCTAGCAGTGATGAAATCTTTCAGCTTTTGTTTGTTTGGGAAAGCCTTTATTTCTTCTTCATATCTGAAGGATAACTTTGCTGGATAAAATATTCTTGGCTGAAAGTTTTAATCTGTCAATATTTTGAATATGTCACTTCAATCTCTCCTGACCTGTAGAGTTTCTGCTGAGAAATAGGCTTATAACCTAATGCGGGCTCCTTTGTAGGTTACTGTCTTGTTTTGCCTGGTTGCCTTTAAGATTCTTTATCACTGACGTGACAGTTTTAGTATGTATTTTGAAGAAGGTCTTCTTGCTTTGAGATAATTAGGTGTTTTTTTAACCTCATGGACTTGTATATCCAGTTTATTCCCCAGATTTGGTAAAATCTTAGCTATTATTTCTTTAAATAAATTATCTGATTCTTTCTCCCTCTCTTCTCTTGCTGAAATCTCATTATCCTTATGCTGTCTTTTCTAATGGAGTCAGTTAGTTCTCATACAATTTCTTCATTTTTAAAATCTCATGTCTTACACCTGACTTATTTCTAGATTTCTATCTTCAAGCTCACTAATTCTCTCTTCCATATGGTCTGCTCTCTTTCTGCTGCTTTTCATTGCATTTTCTATCTCATTTATTGAGTTCTTCAGCTCCCACATTTCTGTTTGGTTCTTTTTTAGAGTGTCAGTCTCTTTGGCAAAGTACTTATGTTCATTCATTTTATTCCTGAGCTTATTGAACTTCCTTCCTGAGTTTTCTTGTGGCTTATTAAGTTTCCTCATGACAGTTATTTTGATTTCTTTATCAGTTAGATTGTAAGCTCCTGTGACTTTAAGTTTGGTTTCTGGAGAACTGTCATTTTTTTTGTGGTATTACCTTGGTTTTTCATGTTGCTTGATTTGTGGGTTTTCTGCGGATGCATTTGAAGTAGTGAAAACTTTTCTTATATAGGTAAAAGTTTTTTTACTTTGATTCTCACAATTCAACAGGCTGGCTTCCTTTTGTTTTTCAGTAGGTGGCACTGTAACTTAAGTTTTTGGTTTGCCTTAGCTGTGCTGCCTCTGGCTATATTGAGAGTTAGCACTTTCTACCCTCCACTGTTTCTGCCAGGTGCAGCTGGTGCCCTTTTCATCGCTGCTTATACTTACAGGGTCTCTGGTGACTTGGTGCTCACAGTGTTGCTACCATCACTGGCATTGTTGCCAGGGGCTCTGGAATGTCAGACACCCCTGACATGCCTGGGGGCACCTGATTTGCAGGCCTTGCTGCTGAAGTAGAAGGACAGGAGAGAGTTAGATGACTGGGACACCTCCTCTGCATCCAGGATTGTCAGGATTGCTGGTACTCTCACCATGGGTGGTGAGGAGAGGGCAGTATCATGGTCATCCGAGTGGAACCAGGGTCATGGGCCCTGTGGCACTGCTGCCCTCCCCCACTGCTCCTGGCCTCCCTGAAGTAGTGATTTCGGCCACCATGGCTGGGGGCCCTGAAATTGTAGGCACTGCTTCTGTTCCCATAGTCCTACCCCTCTAAATGTTCTAATACAGTCACTTTTAGATATACAGGTGTATGGATCTCTCTAGTGTCCTGGTATGTTGGGCAGAAAAACTTTTGTTGAGTTGTAGTTTACTAGTTGTACATTGAGAAGGAAAGACAAATAGAGAGTCTCATGTTACCATGATGTTGACATAATATGTGACTTTTTAATCCATGATGTTGACAATTTGGGTAACTAGTAAAATGAGGTTATATTCTGTTATCAGGAACTAGGGGGTTATTTGGTTACTGATTCAGAGCCATACTTGATTTCAAGGATAAAACATTTAGGGATTAGGAATTTATTTATTTATTTTAGGCCTGCACCTATGACATATGGAAGTTCCCAGGATAGGGGTCGAATCAGAGCTGCAGCTGCTGACCTATGCCACAGCCACAGGAAAGCCAGATCCAAGCCACATTTGCGACCTACACCACAGCTCACGGCAATGCCAGATCCTTAACCCACTGAGTGAGGCCAGGGATTGAATCCACATCCTCATGGATACCAGTCAGATTCGTTACCACTGAACCACAAATGGTAACTCCAGGGATTAGGAATTTATAGTTGATAAATACAACTGACCCCCTCTCCACCCAAAAAAGTTTATAGATTTAAATGTGTAAAAATGATTTTGGTTTAACTTGGGTTAAAAACTATGCTACAAAAATGCTACAAGTAGCTTTTCCTTAAGGTACAAGATTTTATGTTTTTATGCTTTCTTTTGGCATATCCAAAATGGCACAAAAGCCAAACATAAATCTTTTGGGAAGTGAGTCTAGTCGTAAATGATTAGTAAAATGGGCTTGAAATAAAACACCTTCAAGGTAAGTGTGCTGGTGTCTATCACCTGGGACATATGCTCCTCTTACAACACTGAGTGTGATAACAATCATTAAAATATTCCTGGAAGTCTGTATAATGTAGGGCAGAAGCAAAAAGGCATCCCTTTTTCTGTCCTATGTCATCGTAGTTTTTCTCCTTTTTAAATATTTTGTTGAAAAAATATCCCATTCTCTTTTGGAGACATCTATTGAAAAGATGAGCATGTTTTTTTAAAATAGAGATTTATAGACATCAAATCTGCTGTCCATGGCAATAGCCCAAATTACATTCATGTGACGTTATAATGCCTGTCATCTTAACTTCTACTAAGAGAGTATAATCTATGAAAATTCACAGCAAAGGAAAACTTTTTTCTTTAACTGTATGCTCCTATGACTTCTTTTGACATCTTACCCCAGTCATTAGATTTGTAGATATGTGGGTTGTACCATTGCCTATAGTCTTTTCATACAGTTTGTGACTCTCAAAAATCTCGATCATGAGATGATTGGTAATCCAAGCATGTTTTCAATATTTTTTCTATTGTTATTAAAATTAATTGCTTATCAAGGATGATGGTTTATAAATTTATAATCATATATCAAGGAAAAGAGTGAAAATTGTGAATTATAAATGGAAATAAATCTTTTAGTGTGAATTAATAACATGTAAGAAATTAATTTTTCATATAATTTGCTACTTCATTACCCACATTAATGCCTTAAATGAAAAGCTATTCCATGTTCCCTAAGATCTGGGTGAATTATTTTTCAAAACAGGTCATAAAAAATCATTTGAGATCTTCACTAGTCTTGTTTTAACATAATTTTGGCCAGATACCACTTTTATTGTATTTTTCCTCTTTTGAGATCTGGCTTCATACTTGGATGTCTTTTGAGCAATAGACAATTCAACTTTCATTTGGAAATTTTTTTTCTTGTTTTTATTGAAGGTGGAATTTGGGGGCATCTGTGAAGTACCCTCAGAGCTTGTAAATTGGGGTAAGGAGGTTGCTTTTGGAGATTTAAATTATAAAATCAATAGATAGTGGGTCAGAACAGAGATGCAGAGTCAAATAAAAAAACAGATTTACTGGCAGAGTCAGAGTAAGACTTGACATAAATACATCTAAAGGAAAAATAATAGTCAATGGAGATGTTATTCAGCATAAAATCAGGAAAAGTTTACCCAGAGAAGCAGACATAGGCTAAGTCAGTTCTATACACAGAACGTATTGGCTAATGAATTTATTGTGGAGATTCATGCTTTGACCATCACTTAAATCATATAACTCACTTTCGTAGTGATTCTCTTCTCAACAAGGACCTTTCCCATTAAAATTTGACTTTCCTTGAGGCTCTGCCTTTGGGAGAGAGAAATGCTGCTTTTGCTGATGTGTTTAAGATAGGACATCCTTGTTTCTCCTAATAAATTGGAGTTCTAATTTTATACATCATTCTCTGTCTATTAGGTGAATGAAGTCCACCCTCTGAAAGATAGATTGACTTAATATGCTGACATATAATATTTTCCCCAGATTCATTGAGATGTAATTGACATATAATATTTGTGTAAGTTTAATGTGTACAACATGATGACTTGATGTGCATATATATTGCAAATTTATTACCATGATATGGTTAGTTAACACATTTATTACCCCATATATTTACCATTTTTTGTGTGTATGTGGTGAGAGCTTTTAAGATTTTTCTCTCAGCAATTTTCAAGTATACAAAGCATTATTGTTAACTCTAGTCACTATGCTATATATTCGATCCTGAAAACATATTCATCTTATAACTGGAAGCTTGTACTATTTGACCACTTTCACCTTTGTTCCCCAACCATACCCCCTGCCTCTAGGGACCATCAATCTACTTTATACTGCTATAAGGTGTTTTCATTTTTTGTTTTTTTGGTTTTTTTTTTTTTTAGATTACCCATATAAGTGAGATCCTATAGTATTTGCCCTTCTCTGTCTGACTTATTTCACTTAGAAAAAATGCCTTCAAGATTCATCCATGTTACCATGAATGGCAAAATTTCCTTCATTTTTATGGCTGAACACTGTTTCATTGTGTGTGTGTGTGTGTGTGTGTGTGTATGTAATATAGTGTATATGTTTATATTTTCTTTATTCATTCATCTGTAATGGGCACTTAGGTTGTTTCTATTTCTTGTGAACAATGCTGTAATGAACATGTGGTTGCAGATATTTCAAGATCCTGATTTCACTTCCTTTGGGTATACAGTCAGAAGTGGAATTGCTGGATCATATGGTAGTTCTATACTTAGTTTTTTGAGGAACCTCTATACTTTTTCTATAATGGCTACACCAATCTACATCAAACAACAGTGCATAATGGTTCCTTTTCTTCACATCCTCACTAGGACTTGTTATCTCTTATATACTCGACAGTAGTCATCCTAACAGAGGAGCCATGGCATCTCATTGTGGTTTTAACTTTCATTTCTCCAGTGATTAGTGAGCATTTTTTCATGTATGTGTCAGCTGTCTATATGTCTTTGGAAAAATATCTATTCTTGTCCTTTGCCCATTTAAAAATTAAGTTATTTGTTTTTCTGCTATTCCATTGTATGATTTCCTTGTGTGTATTGGATATTTATCAGATATATGATTTGAAAATATTTTATTTCATTTCATAGATTTCCTTTCATTTTGTTGATGGTTTCTTTTGTTTTGTAGTTGCTATGCTTGGTATAGTCTCTTAGTATATTTTTTGCTTTTGTTGCTTGGGCTTTTGGTGTCATGTCCGGCAATTGATTTTGAGACTATCTAGGAGATTTTCCTATGTTTTTTTTTTGCGTTAATTTTGTGAGTGATTTCAGATACATTTCATGTATAGTTTCACTTTTGCATATGAATATCCAGTTTTCACAAAACAATTTTTTGAAGAGACTATCTTTTCTCCACTGAGTGTTGTAGTTTTGTAGTATAGTCTGAAATCAAGAAGTATAATGAACCCAATTTTTTTCTTCTTTAGCTCGTTTTGCTTATGTAAGGCCTTTTGTGATTTCATTCAAATTTTAAGATTGTTTTTCTATTTCTGTAAATAATGCCACTGGATTTTGAGAGGGATCACACTGAACCTATAGAGGGGCTTCTGGTAGTATCATCATTTTAGCAATGTTAGCTCATCTGATCCACGAACACAAGGTATCTTTCTGTTTATTTGTTTCCTCCTCAATTTACTTCAACAGTGTTTTATAGTTTTCAGTGTACAGATCTCTCACCTTCTTGGTTAAATTTATTTCTAAATATTTTATTCTGTATGATGCTATTGTAAGTGGGAATGTTTACTTTTTCAAATAGTTTGTTATTTGAAATGTAAATGCATCTGATTTTTGTGTGTTGTTATCTGCAGCTTTACTGAATTTATTTATTATTTCTAGTATTTTTTGATGAAGTCTTTAAAGTTTACTATGTATAAGATCACATCATCTGTAAAAGGACATTTTACTTCTTCCTTTCCAATTTGGGTGCCTTTTGTTTCTTTTTCCTGCCTTATTGCTTTGGCTAGGACTTTCAGTACTATGTTGAATAGAAGTTGGTAAGAGTGGGCACCCTTCTCTTGTTTCTGATCTTAGAGAAAAAGCTTTAATCTTTAGTCATTTACTATAATTTTAGCTGTGAGTGACATTTCAGTTTTTAGTTTGTATGTTTGTTTCTCAGACCCATTTATTGATGACTTTGCCACCATAATTCAGTTCTGAAACTTCTGTGAGGAGGAAAGGAGAGGGGTAAAGAAAGAGAGAGTTCTTATTTCCTTGTAAGCCCAAATTTCACTTTTTTCTTTGAAAATTATTCACATAAAATATAAAAGGTGAATGGACCTTCTTGTTCTTTCTTGGGAAATATTCCTCAAAATTTGGTCTATACTTTGTTATATTATGCTTTTTCTGTAATCAATTTTTTTTACTGAGGTGATAAATTTGTAATATATTCAATGATATAATAATGGAGAGGGCTATAACAAAGTACTTATGGTGGTTTTCATTTACTATTGGTTACTATTTTAGAGTTTGTAAAGTAATGTCACTTTAATTCTCTTTTTATCCTTTTAAGAACTATGTGAAGCATGCAGAGAAAGTATTATTATTTTCAATTTGTAAGATTATAAAATTGTGACTCAAAGGGTTTAATTGACTAACCAAGATCACATGACTATGTGACTAAGAAATGGCAGCCAGCACAAGTGTATGTGCCTCTAAACACTAATCCAGTCCTGTTCCAATTAGTTTACTCTGCTTTATGTGTAGAATTAAAGAAAAAAAACTTTAAAGGATGCCAAAGCTAAATATTGAATAAAACTTGTTTTTATAAAGTGTCCTCAAATTGACTACACTGTGATAAGAGGGAAAAGATGATTTATAATTAACCCATTCATGAAGTTTTTACTATGCACCTGCCATATGTCAGGCACTGAGCTACGTCCCAGAAGGTCAATGGGGGGCAAGGCAGGTAGGGTTCCTGGTATCATAAAACCAGCAGTTTAGTGAGGAAAACAGTCATTGTGCATGTACTCAAACAAATGGCTGTGTTAAGTGTGATTGTGGTAACAGCTGAGGCCTGTTGGAAAGATGCAGGACATGGGTGAGGAGGACTCCATCTAGAAACTCTATCAAGTTTAATTTAATTACCTTAAATAAAAACAGAAAAACAGTTCTTACCACAACTTTTTCTCAATACCCAGATTCTGACACGAGAGAGATAGAGGGTGGGAGGAAGAAGGAAAGAGACAATGCTTTAAATGAGCTGATCTCTGATAATTAATTACCACAACTTCTTGGTTCTCATTATCATAGTTTATCTGAAACTTTAAACAAAGAAAGCCCCATAAGATTTGGAGATGTTTAATAGGATATTGTGTCAAAGTAAAAACGATTAGTTAGAGGTCCAAACTTAATTGTCTTAATAAGCCACTTAATCATTCATGACAGACGAAGGAAGCCACAAAGGACCACAATTCTAAGGCCTTCAGTTTTGTTTTAAAAAATTCAATAGTAGAAGTAGTAGATTGAAAAGCAGGGTGTAAAATTTTTTTATCTAGAGGTCTCAGTTATTGTTAACCTGTATTTGTGAAGTTGCTTTGAATTAATCCTTCTCAGTAGCATGAAGAACATTTTGAAGGAGTTCCCATCCAGAGATAAAAATAGGCATCATCAAGACAAAGCAGAACTAACTAGAAATTACTTTGAAAATAAAATTTTGACGTGAGAGACTGAATAGCTTTCATTATAAGTAGAACAATGAATAGAACATAGACCTAAATTAGCTGGAGGCTTGGGGGATGGATTTACTTATTTCTTACCAATTATTGAAAATATTTTTAAATGAATTTAGCTTTTTAAAATAATGTTTCTATGCTTTTGGCTTTTCTGATTATAATTTGTGTTTGTGTTGTAAAGTTGTAAAACGAAAACAAAATTTTTAAGGCTTCATGGAACAAACAATAGTATCCATTGAGTAAGTTAATTCAACAACCAGGTAACAATTACATTTTAATCCACTTCTTCAAGTTCTTTAAGAATGTGTACACATAATTAAACATATAAAAAATTGATCCAGTACTGTATATAACATTTCAGATTTTTGTTAGTTATATTATGAAACTTTCCACATATTATGTATTTTTGAGCTCGACTGGGAAAATTAGTGCAGAAAGAGGAAACAATTCTAGGGTTATTTCAAGCTTAGAGTCAGCACATACAAAGACTGATGTGCATAGGGGAGTTACCAACTTCAGAGGTTGATTGAGTGTTTGCACTTTCACCCCTTAGAGTTCTGCCTAAGTGATGTCACTGGAGTGCTGGAGTGAGCACCTAGAAAAAGGATGCTTTGGTCTGAGAGAGAAGTAGAAAGAAAACTTCTCAGCAAGGAAACAGGTTAAATTGTTCTCCATGCCCACCCTGAGTAAAGACTCAGGATGCTGGTCTATAGCTTACCTGTCTGCTTCCCCCATGCTCTCAAATAGGTATGCTCAAGGTAGACACGCAGAGACAGCATCCATCCCTCTATTCAGAGGGAGGCCCTCAGACAGCCAGGTGTTACAAGTGCAGAAGACAAGTTACCCAAACCTGGTAACCATGCAAACCGGCATGATCATTCATTCATAAATGTGCACCACCAACCAAAGATCACCAGACATTTGAAGAAAATGATAGCATTTTTCCTTTCAACATTGACTTGCCTTGTCATATTTGTAGAAAATTAATTGTCTATTTCTCAACTTTTTGTTATATTCCATTCATCTTTATTACATCTACTCTTTTGCGATTACCAAACTATCTTGATAACTGTGCTTGAAATCATGCACAGTAAGTGCTCTAACTTTTTTTTTCCCTTTTAAAACATTCTTTGGCTAAGAATTTGACACCCTTCTTTTCATAGATTCTTAAGGTGGATGCATTGGCTATTGTCTTAAACACTTTTTTTTTTTCTAAAATAAGCATTTCACACACTGCTTTAGCTGCATCCCACAAACTAACATGCAGTATTTTCATTATTGCTCAATTAAAATATTTCCTAATTTGTCTGCAATTTCTTCATTGATGCTCAGTAAGAGCTTATGACTGTTATTTTTAACAGAACATATATCAAGTAAATTACTTCCATTTCATTAGGATGGATTCCTGGAGATTAATCTTATTCTTTGGAACATATTTTCATATTTTTTCATTTCCACTGGCTCTCTTTGTTGTTTTCTGTGCATTAGATAAAAAAGCCACCCCTCTCCATCTTACCGACTGGTCTTTTGGAGATGAGTTTGTCAATCAACCCAGACTGATCTCCTGGTTGTTTCTCAAACTTTGTGATTGTCAAAGTCATCGTCTTTGTTCTTAGTGGCTCCCAGTACTTGAAAGTGTGTGTCCAAAGGGAGGATCTCCTAGATGCAGTCTTATTGGAAGCTGAGCCCTCAAGCAGCAGCTAAGAAAGTCTGCAGTCAGATCCCTTCTAGGGAGAAACTGGGAAATGAATGTATTTGCCAGCTTCTTCTGCCTTGAGCGTGGATTTAGAACTGTGGGGAGTGAGCCTGTACCCATTCGAAAACTACTTCTATTGCTATAGTCCTGTGGGACTCATGAATTCAAGTCCTGTTGTATGTCAGAGCTAAGTGACTTGGGGGCCCACCCCTTGTACTGCAGCCATGAACATTGAAGTTCTAGATGTTCCCAGGGACCTTCCAGGGAGAGGCTGATGACTTGTGTTTGCTGTTGGGGCAAGCCAGAGGAAGAAGATGAGCAGTGCCTATTGACTCTTTCATGTTCTGGGAAGGCTTACAGTCAGCACCCAGATAAATGCTAAATAGAAGAGGGATCCTAGGCAGTAGCTTGTGAAGTATGCACACTCCTTCCAGGTAAGAACTGGGAGGTGGGTGCTTTTGTCTGCTCCTGCTGTTCTGAGCCCTGAAGGGAAAGCCTGCTCTTGTGCTCACTCACTTCACCTATCAAGCACTGCTTCTTCATTTGCTTCTTGTGTATCTCATGAACACCAGCCCCTTTGGGCTTTCAAAAGTCAGTGATTTAAGTTTCCTGTCTCCCCAGAAGCAGTCTTAAGAGTTGGGGCACAAGGTGTGTGGTCCAAACACTTTGTTACTTGGGGAAATGCTGGGAATTAGGGTCTTCCCTCAATTGTAGGCCTCTGTACCAGAGGTGGGGTTTCGTGAATGTATCTCAGGCTTTCCTTTGGGTTTTGATGTGGGTATTTTCTGAGTCGCTGGATGGACAGGAGTCAATCATTAGTTTCTGTATTTATCTTAAAGGAAAGGGCTCCATGTGGCCCTATATTTGATGTATCTGTGGCAGGAGGGAAATTCAGGAAGCTCTTGTGTTGCCAACCTGGTCTGGAGTCTCCTGTACCACTTCCTACAGTGCAGGTATGCAGGAGACAATTTTTCTTTTCTTCTGAAAATGTCTTTATGTCATTTAACTGATGGGCAAACATGTCACTGTTTTTCCCCCAATTTAATTGCCTGCACTGCCCTCTACCCAACCTAAGCCACAAAAGGGGAGGCGGAAAATTCTGGTTGCTTCTCTAATTTTGCCTACCTTCCACAGTATACCTGCTTTTGTTTATTATTTACAGTCCTTAGTTGTTTTTTGTATGTGTCCAGAGCTTATATTTGTTATCAGCATGAGACAGAGAGTTAGTATGAACAGGGGTTACAGCACCATACCAGAGACAAAATTCTTTTCTTTCAGTAGCATAATAATTTTGCATGCTTGGTACTTTTTTTTAAGCTGCATCTGTGGCATATGGAAGTTCCTGGAGCTAGGGGTCAAGTCAGAGCTGCAACAACACCAGATCCAAGCTGCTTCTGCCTCCTACACTGCAGCTGTGGCAATGCCAGATCCTTAACCCACTGAGTGAGGCCAGGGATTGAACCTGAATCCTCATAGATACTAGTCAGGTTCTTAACCCACTGAGCCACAACTGGAACTCCAAGCTTGCTACTTTTCTAATATGTCTTCAAATGAAATTTTTTTTTTTGTAAAAAGTGATTAAACTGTATGCCATGCAAAAGTGTGATATAGAATTATATATTGAAATTAATTATCTCTAAAAGTATTAACTTACATGAGCAAGTATAATTGTTTCAAAACATATAAATAGAAAAATATATATTTGAGTATGTGGACATATTTTTAAATTTTAGAATAAATTTAATGCCATGCAAGGCAAATATCCTCTCATTATTCTTCCCTTTCTCATTTTTTCTTAAAGATGTTATAATATATGAAGAAGTTTAAAGGAGTTCTCTTCATTGTGTAGGTATCACAGCATAAATGAGTTTCTATTTCCCAAGTCCTACAATGTTATGGTTCTCTGACCTCCATTTACTTAAATTATATTATTGTTTGCATGAAAGTCTGTTTTTGCCCATGCTGGTGACTTCATGAGAAGCATCTGGGGCAATTATAGAATCTACAGCTTGTACCAAAACATATTGGCCTCAAATTGAAGAGGAAAGTTAAAGCCAAAGAAAAATGACAGATGTCTCTCAAGCTGTTGCCTTGTGCTTAAATAATGGTAGATTTGAAGCCAGCTCAGCATTTCCCAGAGCCTGATATTTCATCACGGCTCTGTCAACACAGCTTGATCAATGTCTTCAAGGGAAATGTGGAGACAAACGGATGATTAACCTCAAGCATTTGTCACTGAGACCATGCTTGGAGTGGTCCTGGGCCGGATGATGGATGTCACAGAGATGCCTCTTTGTATCTGCCAGTCAGATGGAGTTACTGTGAAATAATTTAATGGTACAGGAGCGTCCCCATTGCTCACCTTCAACTTTGCTGAGTTATCCTGTGCAGTGTTAATATCTGTAGTGCCAAATGTATGGCTGGGAAGGGGGAGTTATGGAAAGACATACTAAGTTCAACTGACCTCTATGTTTGGATTTTCCAGAGACCCATTTTCTCTTTCAGCAACATTTTTCAAAAGAAAATACGTGCATGTATATAACTGAATAAAAACACATGGGGTAATAAACTTAGGATCTGTGTTCCAAAGACCTGGCTTTTGGTCCCAGTTCTGCCACTCATTAGATGGGAGACCTTTAGCAAGTTTGTCTACATGTTCCAAATTTCATTATTCTCATCAATAAAATGAGAATAATAAAGATTGCTTCACAGGACCATATAAGGATTAATGTACATGCAAGTACCCGGCACACAGTTTTAAAAGTTTTAAAAGAGAACAGGATTAAGATAGTAGAATGGAAGAACTGGAGCTCAACTTCTCTCATAAAAAAAACAAAATTAGAACCAAATGCTGAGCAACCTTCAACCAAATGGACTGGAAACTTTCAAAAAGATATCCTACTCCAGAAGCCAAAGAGGAGGCCACATCAAGAGGTAGGAGGGATGATTACACAATATAAGCAACCCCATACCTACTGGATGGGAAGCCCCAGAGACTATAAAGTAACTGAATCACAGAGGCTCACCTACAGGAGTGAGAGTTCTGGACCCCACATCAAATCCCTATACCTGGGGATCTGGCATTGGGAGAAAGAGCCTCTGGAGCATCTGGCATAGAAAGCTAGGGAGGTTTGTGCACAGGAGCTCCACAGGACTGGGGAAATTGGAGATCACATTCTTGAAAGGTGCACACAGGTTTTCACATGCACTGGGTCCCAGGGCAAAGCAAAGTCTCCATAGGAATCTGGGTCAGACCTGACTGCAGTTCTTGGTGGGTCTCCTGGGAAAACAGGCAGTGAATGTGCCTTGTTGTGGGGGAAGGGCATTGGAAGCAAAGCTCTTGGGAATATTCATCAGCATGCATTTCTCTGGAAGTGGCCATTTTGGGAAAATCTGACCCAACCCATCAATGCTGAGAAGCCCCAGGCCAAATAACAAATCCAGGTAGGATCACAGCCCCCCCCATCAGTAAACAGGCTGCCTAAAGACCCCCCCCCCAAGGCACACCGCTACATCTAATCTCACCCAGAGACAAAGCCCCACCCACCAGAGGGATAGGAATCAGCCCTATCTACCAGAGGTCATGCACCAGCCCTTCCCTTCAGGAAGCTTACAGCAAGCCCCAGTATCAATTTTTGCCACAAGAGGGGCAGACACCAAAGTAAGAGAGGCGTCAACTCTATTGTCTGCAAAAAGGACACAAAACCAAAAACCAATAAAAATAAAAATACGGAGAACTATAACTCAAATAAGGGAGAAAGAAAAACCCCCAGAAAATCGGCTAAGTGATCTGGAGATTTTCAGCCTCCAAGAAAAAGACTTTAGACTGTTGATGCTGAAGATGATGCAAGACATTGGAAATAAACTGGAGGCAAACATGGATAATTTACAGGAAATATCAAGAAAAGAAATACAAGATTTAAAACTTAAGCAAGCAGAGATGCAAAATAATAACCAAAATAAAAAAATCATTAGAAGCAACCAACAGCAGAATACAGGAAGCAGAAGGACAAGTAAATGAGGTAGAGGACAGACTAGTGGAAATCACTGATGCAGAACAGAAAAGCGAAAAAAAATTGAAAAGAAATGAAGAGAGTCTCAGAGAACTCTGGGACAACATTAAATACATGAACATCCATATTATAGGGGTGTCAGAAGGAGAAAAGATAGAGAAAAGGACAGAAAAAAATATTTGAAGGTATAATAGCCAAAAACTTCCTTAACATGGGAAAGGAACCACTCATTCAAATCCAGGAAGTGCAATGAGAACCATATAAAATGACCTCAAGGAGGAACACCCTGAGACACATATTAATCAAACTGACCAAAATTAAAGACAAAGAGAAAATCTTGAAAGCAGCTAGGGAAAAGAGACAAATAACACACAAGGGAACCCAATAAGGTTATCAGCAAATTTTTCAGCAGTAATGCTGCAGGCCAGAAGGGAGGGGCATGATATACTTAACGTGATGAAAGGAAAAAACGTGCAACCAAGATTACTTTATCTGGCAAGGCTCTCATGCAGATTTGAAGGAGAAATCAAAAGCTTCACAGAGAAGCAAAAGCTAAGAGAATTCAGCAACACTAAACCAGCTTTACAGCAAATACTAAAGGAACTTCTCTAGGCAAAAAAAAAAAAGGTTGCAACCCGAAACAAAGATACCACAAATGACAAGGCTCACCAGTAAAGGCATATATACAGAAAAGATATGAAATTATCCATGCACAATTATACCACCAAAATCAGAATTCATGAGAAGAGGTGGGTACAAATGCAGAACACTGGAGATGCACCTACAATTAAGAGAGCAACAATGTAAAACAATTTCATATATATATACACACACACATATATGCATATATATATGTATACATATATACATATATAGACTCATATAAAAACTTAAGGGCAACTACAAACCAAAAATCCTCAATTGATACACAAACAAATAAGAAAAATCAACAAAAATACAACACTAAAGATACTCATCAAACCACAAGAGGAGAGAACAAGAGAAGAAAGGAAGAAAAAAGAGCAACAAAAACAAATCCAAAACATTTAATAAAATGGCAATAAGAACATACATATCAATTATTACCTTAAATGTTAATGGACTAAATGCCCCAACAAAAAACACAGATTGGCTGAATGGACACAAAAACATGACCCATATATATGCTGTCTTCAAGATACCCACTTCACTTCTAGGGACACATACAAATTGACAGTGAGAGGATGGAAGAAAATATTCCATGCAAATGGGAATCAAAAGAAAGCTGGAGTAGTGATACTCATATCAGATGAAATTAGACTTTAAAATGAAGAATATTTTAAGGGACAAGGAAGGTCACTACATAATGATCAAGGGATCAATCCAAGAAGAAAATATAAAAATTTTAAATATCTACGCACCCAACATAGGATCACCACAATATATAAGGCAACTGCTAACAACCTTAAAAGGACAAATCAACAATAACACAATAATACCAGGGGACTTTAACACCCCACTTACATCAATGGACAGATCATCCAGACAGAAAATCAATAAGGTAACACAGGCCCTCAATGAAGCATTTGACCAGATCAACTTAATAGATATTTATAGGACATTCCATCCAAAAGCAACAGAGTATGCTTTCTTCTCAAGTCCACATGGAACATTCTCTAAGATTGATCACATCCAGGGCTACAAATCAAGCCAGTAACTTTAAGAAAATTGAAATCATATCAAGCATCTTTTCTGATCACAATGCTATAAGACTAGAAGTCAACAACAACAACAAAAAAAAAAAAAACTGCAAAAAACACCAACACGTGGGGACTAAACAACATGCACTAAACAACCAATGGATCACTGAAGAAATAAAAAGGAATTTAAAAAATACCTAGAAGCAAATGACAACAAAGATACAACACTCCAAAACCTATGGGATTCAGCAAAAGAAGTTCTAAGAGGGAAGTTTATAGAGATACAAGACTACCTCAGGAAACAAGAAAAAGCTCATATAAAACAACCTAACTTTACATATAAAGTAGCTCAAGAGAGAAGAACAGGCAAGACCTAAAGTTAGAAGAAGGAAAGAAATCATAAAGATCAGAGCAGAAATCAATGAAACAGAAATGAAGAAAACCATAGAAAAGATCAATGAAACAAAAAGCTGGTTCTCTGAAAAGATCAGCAAAATTGATAAACCTTTAGCCAGACTTATCAAGAAAGAAAGAGAGATGACTCAAATCAATAAAATTATAAATGAAAAAGGAGAAGTAACAATGGACATCACAAAAATACAAAGGATCATAAGAGACTACTATATGCAACTATAAGCCAATAAAACGGAAAACCTAGAAGAAATGGACACATTCTTAGAAAAGTACAATCTTCTAAGGCTAAACCTAGATGAAATAGAAAAGTTGAATGGACCAATCACAAGTACTGAAATTGAAACTGTGATTAAAAACTTCCAAAAAACAAAATTCCAGGACCAGCTGGCTTCACAGGCAAATTCTATCAAACATTTAGAGAAGAGCTAACACCTCTCCTTCTGAAACTATTCCAAAAAACTGCAGAGGAAGGGATACTCCCAAACTCATTCTATGAGGCCCCCATCACCCTGATACCAAAACCAGACAAAAATCCCACAAAAAAAGAAAATTACAGGCCAATTTCACTGATGAACATAGATGCAAAAATTCTCAAAAAATGCTAGCAAACTGCATCCAACAATACATTAAAAGAAATGTACATCATGATCAAATGGGATTAATCCCAGGGATGCAAGGATTCTTCAATATCCACAAATCCATCAGTGTGATACACCACATTAACAAACTGAAGAAGAAAAACTATATGATCCCCTCAATAGATGCAGAAAAAGCCTTTGACAAAATCCAACACCCATTTCTGCTAAAAACCCTTCAGAAAGTGGGCAGAGAGGAACCTACCTCGACATAATAAAGACCATATATGACAAACCCATGGCTAACATCATTCTCAATGGTGAAAAGCTGAAAGGATTCCCACTGAGATCAGGAACAAGACAAAGATGTGTCCACTCTAGCCACTACTATTCGACATAGTTTTTGAAGTCCTAGCCATGGCAATCAGAGAAGAAAACGAAATAAAAGGAATCCAAATTGGAAAGTAAGAAGTAAAGCTATCTCTATTTGCAGATGACATGATACTATACCTAGAGAATCCTAAAGACTCTACCAGGAAACTGTTAGAGCTCATCAATGAGTTTGGCAAAGTCTCAGGATACAAAATTAATACACAGAAATTGACTGCATTTCTATATACTAACAATGAAAGATCAGAAAGAGAAATTAGGGAGGCAACCCCATTTACCATCATATCAAAAAGAGTAAAATATCTAGGAGTGAACCTACCTAAAGTGACAAAAGACCTGTACTCTAAAACTATAAGACGCTGATGAAAGAAATCAAAGATGACACAAACAGATGGAAAGACATACCATGCTTGTGGATTGGAAGAGTTAATATTATCAAAATGACTATACTACCTAAGGCAATATACAGATTTAATGCAATCCCTATCAAATTACCAAGGACATTTTTCACAGAACTTGAACCAAATATTTTAACATTTGTTTGGAAGCACAAAAGACCCAGAATAGCCAAAGACGTCCTAGAAAGAAAAATGGAGCTGGAGGAATCAGGCTCCTGGACTTCAGACTATACTACACAGCAACAATCATCAAAACCATATGTATAGTACTGGCACAAAGACAGAAATATAGATCAGTGGAACAGGATAGAAAGCCCAGAATTAAACCCATGCACTTACAGCCAACTAATCTATGACTAAGGAAGCAAGAATATACAATGGAGAAAAGACAGCCTGTTCAATAGTGGTGCTGGGAAAACTGGACAGCCACATGTAAAAGAATGAAATTAGAACACTTCCTAACACCATATACATAAATAAACTCAAAATGGATTAAAGACCTAGATATAAGACCAGATACATTAAAACTCTTAGAAGAAAACATAGGCCAAACACTCTCTGACATAAATGACAGTAGCATCTTCTCAAATCCACCTTTTAGAGTAATGATAATAAAAACAAAAATGAACAAATGGGACTTAATTAAACTTAAATGTTTCTGCACAGCAAAGGAAACCCTAAACAAAATGAAAAGACAACCCACAGAATGGTAGAAAATATTTGCAAATGAATTGACTGACAAGGGATTCATCTCCAAAATTTATAAACACCTCCTACCACTCAATACCAAAAAAATAATCAACACCATCAAAAAATGGGCAGAAGATCTAAACAGACAATTCTCCAAAGAAGACATACAGATGGCCAAAAAGCACATGAAAAGATATTCAACATCCCTCATTATTAGAGAAATGCAAAGCAAAAGCACTATGAGGTAATACCTTATACCAGCCAGAATGGCCATCATCAAAAAGTCTATAAACAATAAGTGCTGGAGAGGGTGTGGAGAAAAAGGAACACTAGTACACTGTTACAAAGTAAATTGGTGCAACCACTGTGGAAAACAGTATGGAGATTCCTCAGAAAACTAGAAATAGAACTACCATTTGAATGAGCAATCCCACTCCTGGGCATCTATCAAGAGAAAAACTATGACTCGCAGAGACACATGTACTCCGATGTTCATTGCAGCACTCTTTTCAATCGCCAAGACATGGAAACAACCTAAATGTCCATCGACAGAGGCGTGAATGTAGAAGAAGTGGTGCATATATACACAATGGAATATTACTCAGCCCAATAAGAGGAAAGAAATAATGGCATTTGCAACAACATGGATGGACCTAGGAATTATCATGCTAAGTGAAGTCAGTCAGACAATGAGACACCAACATCAAATGCTATCTCTCACATGTGGAATCTGAAAAAAGGACACAATGAACTTCTTTGCATAACAGATACTGACTCACAGACTTTGAAAAACTTATTGTTACCAAATAAGACAGGTTGGGGGGTGGGATGCACTGAGGGTTTGGGATTAAAATGCTGTAAAATTGTGTTGTGATGATCATTGCACATCTATAAATGTAATAAAATTCATTATGAAAAAATAAAAGTTTTTAAAGAAGAAACACATGTAAATATATGTTTGTACATGTGTACATTTTTATAGAAGTAAAGGCAGGGGATTCTTGTCTGTCACTCTAACAAAAGTCAAGCCAAGAAGAGGCTCTTTGCAGTATATTTTTATCAATAAATACTAATAGTAAGCAATAATTATTCATAAATATATATAAGGTTTTTTTTAGTAGTGTGTCTTTTACTGATATGCAAATGCTCCATTAATTAGTACTCTAGCATAGAGTGTCAAAACTAATGGTCTTGGTTTTATTCAGAATCTTGCTGCTTTCTGGCTAGACTTTGCCATCCTTCTGGGTAATTAGCTTTTACTTTTAAAAATGGTATAAAATGACAATGATATTTATAAACCATAATTCTTTAGTTAACTTACTGATAATTTAATGGGGATGTTAGAATAACTTGACATCAAAGTTTCTAATTTGCTGTTAAAGGCTTAAGTACTTTTTGGTAGGACCATCCCGGCTGAGAGGGTGTTTCCTTGGCAAAGATGTTGAATTATGTAAGATTCATCTAATTCAGGAGCATTGGGGTTCTTATCCCACCCCAAGGAAGTAGTATGATGTTAGATGAAATCACAGTCTTAGCCAGTGGGAATCGAAAATGCACCCCCACCCTGAAATTAGCTGACTACAGTGCTCAGTAGGTAAAAGAGAAAGGCAAGAGGAGAATGGAACTACAGGAAAGAATTGAAATGTGCATGCTCCCCCCTCAAATATACACAGAGAGAGAGAGAGAAAGAAAAAAAATGAGCACAAAGGCACAAGTTGTGGGGGATTAGGAGAAACATGATGTTTGAAATATACTGTTGGCATGTTAAGCGTTCTTAATGTAACACCTATTCTTCTTGCTCTTCTTATTTTCTTCTGAGTAACACACTGTATTTAAAGGAAAGTCATGCTTTGGAGGTCTTCAAGCCCAATAACTCATCAGATCCCACTATTCACCTGGGCCTGGGCACTGGGCATCTTAGAGAAGCTGGCTGGACCCGTAAGTGGTGCACTGATTCCCTGTGGGCTGCAGGGAACTGTGGGGTGAAGTGGAGGGAACATCTCCTTAGGAAGAAAGAACTAAAGCCACCCAGAGTCTCTGTCAGAACTTTCCTGTCATACGACTCTGTATATGAGCTGATTCCAGACGTGAAGTCCCTTGATGGGAAGGGACCTCATGAAAGTAGAGCTGCAAAGCAAAGTGTGGAGGATAGAGCTGAAGGACTGTCCTGTGCCTAAGGAAGGCATGCAGCCTGAGTGGCACCTGGTGTCCACCAGTGCCATGCACACGCCAGTACAAACTTGAGATCTGTCCTGTCTTTCTCCCTGTTCCCGTAGTGTCCCATCCTGCCTGGGAACAAAACAGATAACCAGCTTTTCCTTTCAGGCTTATTACAGGAGCGGTCATTTCATTGAGCTCTTTTTCCCCCAGGCTTGTAGGCTGCATCTCTGCTGAAGGAGCTTTATCCAGGGACACACATTTGACCTAGAGCTTGGTGAAGGACAAAGATCAAGGCTGTTTGTGGAGTTTCCTGATGGCCTAGTGGTTAAGGACTCAGTGTTGTCACTGCTGTGGCTTGGATTCAATCCCTTGCCCAGGAACTTCCACATGTTGCAGCTGTTGCTAAAAAAAAAAAAAAAAAAAAAAAAAAAATCGAGGCTGTTTAACCACATTCATGATGAAAGAGAGAATTCACTTCATTTTAAACAATCATCTTATATAGCTCTTACTCCCATTTGTTGATTAAATCTTATGGTCATTCATCTTAAATAGCTTAGTATAGCTTAATATAGCTTACTGTAAACTTCCAATATGTTTTCTAAAAATACTATCTTTCTTACGTTCATCTGCATGCTGAAAGTCTTGATTTTCTGGCAAAGCTAGCTTGAATATTTCTTGAGATACAGAGTTAAGAAAGTTTAGCTCTGAAATTAATGGTTTTAGAAGTTTGACTTTTCAGCTTCTGATTCAATTTCATATATAATTTCTAAGAGGCAGTGTTGAGGAATCACCCACATCTGCTGCCATCAATGATACTTTTGTACTTCACTGTATCCCTGGAAGAGCTTGCAAATATGAACATTTGTAACTAAAATCCTGGGGAAAATAATTTTTACTATAAATGTCAGGCCAAATCCCTTCAAACAAAAAAAAAATCTTTGTTTAATAAACTACTTAAGCCTATAATCCTCTCCTTCTGTAACATCATTCTCATTCTAAAAATAATTTGAGGGAGTCCCCATCATGGCTCAGTGGTAATGAACCTGACTAGCATCCATGAGGATGTGGTTCAATCCCCAGCCTCTCTCAGGGGGTTAAAGGATCCCGTGTTGCTGTGAGCTGTGGTGTAGGTTGCAGATGTGGCTCAGAGCTGGCATTGCTGTGGCTGTGGTGTAGGCCGGCAGCTACATCTCCAATTTGACTGGGAACCTCCATATGCTGTGGGTGGGGCCCTAAGAAGACAAAAATTAAAAAAATTAAAAAATTAGAAAACCTTTTTGAATGTATTGTAATGTATATGTGTACATATAAATGTACATATATAAATGTAAGTATAAATTTTATACATATACATACTTTACATATATACATGTGTATATATGTATAAAGCTCTCAGTTTTACCTAATATGTCTGTTGGTGTGTAGAAGATATTAAAATTGGGCTTTTCCTTTCCTGTCAGCTGAAGCCCCAGTGCAAAATGCTGAAATCCAAGCACAAACTCTGTATTGACTATTGTCAGTTGTCTCAGTAGATTTGTACCAGCAGCAAGACAAAACACATTTGTTGGGTCAATCAAATAAGATTTCCTTTTATAAATAATATAGAGAGAAGTGGGTGCAGTCCACACTTGTTCTGAGATACTTCTGGAGGTGTTAGCTTCCAGATGCCACTGGGGTGGATGGCCATGGAAGACAGTGTCTGAATCAGCAAGAGAGCCTGTCAGGGTCTCATGTGGCACAATGGCCATCCCCCTCCCCAAGTCAGCATTCTATGTATAGCACATATGAGGCTGGGGAATGTCTCCAGACCACACCTAAAGTCCTCTGGATGTTTGTTAAGAGGACCGCCTCTTCCAAGCTAGGTTTATTTATCTCATAGTTCTAAGGATTACACAATATGCAAGATGACTGCTGAGTAAAGCAGAGAGCAGAACACTTGGTCATGAATACGTTTCTCATTTATCACCCTTATCCTCCCCAGGCTGTATAAGCCCAGACCAGGTAAACTCCTGAGCCTGAGGTTGTAGGGCTGGGTAAGCTCCTGAACTTGTGGCTCTAGCATTGGGTAAAGTTCCTGAACCTGTGGATGTAGGGCCAGATAAGCTCCTGAGCCTGTGGATGTAGAGAACAGGGACCAGGGCTGTTCCCCAGAGCTTTCTGGAATCTGTGTGAACAGAATCTCAGACCAACTACAAGAGTTATTCTTCAACCACCAGCACATCTATACTGAGTTATTCTACTCTTCCAAACTGGATGGCTTATTCTGGAGTTTCACTACTTATTTTCTTAAGGTCCTTGGACTTTTTTTTTTTTTTTTTTGTGGGAATGATCCAGAATCCTGTGCCCTAGTATGATGGAGCATTATATAACACCATCCCCTGTTTTTCCATCCCTTCACTGTGAAGGGAAGTTTGTCCAGTTGGGCCAAGGAATTTTGCAGTTCTGTCAGCATTCTCAGAGTTCCAGTGAAGCAAAGAAGCTCCCATTCATAGGCAACTTTTAAAATAAATAGTTGACCACCATCCCAGTAGCCTTTAAATTTTTACCTTAATTCATCCTTTGACTGGTGTTGGCAGGTAAGGCATTGGGTATTTAAAACAGATAATGAGTATAGAAATGCCTTCCTATCTGAGATGGTTAACATCTTCAGCAAATATTGGAGAAATAAAAGTACTTTTGGATAAATCTGAGATATAAGCTTTTCACAAAAAATTCAGACTGGCATAGAATCAAATAACAGTGTAAGTGGTCCTGCTGATTCAATGTCGATATTTTTACAGTTTTAGATGTGGCTGGTGGTCTGCATTCTTCAGTATAGAACTTCAGTAGAACAATACTAGTGCTGATTTCCAGGGCAGCTCCTGGCATGAGCGTTGGCTTACATTCTCAGTATGACTCCCATTTCTATGCATTCTCATTTCGCTGAGGTGGTCCTTGGACTCATCTTCCTTCTGAAGTAATTTCCTTTCACTTTTCAACCCATGACTATCTCACATGGGTTGCTTGTTCATTACCCAGACCAAATGGCTCAGTGAATATTTGTACTCTTCTGCTGGAGTGAATCAAGCTACAAGATGAGTGAAAAAGAAAAGGGGAAAAAAATGAGACAAGTTGGCATGGACGGCTCTTGCTTTTGTGTGAATTTCATTTTAGACATTCAACATAAACACTAAATGGGCCAAAGACTATTAATATTTGAAAAGACTCCCAGGTCTTTCAATATCTTCTGATTCTTTTTTATTTTTATTTTTTTGGCTTATAAAAAGGAACTCAAGGGCAGTGGTTCATATGTTTTTCCCTCTCTTCTTTGGTAATGACAATTTTTTTTTTTGAGAGCTGGTTAAAGGCAAAATGAAAATAAGAGGAAGCTTTCTTTATTAGGCTTCTGGGCTTTGCCAGTGCATACTGTGTGATTTTGATCAGTTGTATAAAATCTCATAGATAAAATGTAATATGCTGGAGTTCCCACTGTGGGGCAGCAGGTTAAGGATTCCCAATTGATCCCCAGCCTGGTCTAGTTGGTTAAAGATCCAGTGTTGCTGCAGCTGTGGCTTAGGTCACAGCTGCAGCTCAGATTCAATCCCTGGTCTTGGAGCTTCCATATGTCATGACTGTGGCCAAAAGAAAAAAAAAAAGTATTTTTTGCCTCAGGCTTACAGATTCAATAGATAGCTTGTGCTGAATTCTGGGGTTGGGGTGATGAACAAAAGAGATAAAGGCCCTGGCTTTGAGGTGCTTACATTCCAGTGAGAGGAGGAGGGTATAAATAAGTAAGTAAAATATATAGTTCATCAGATGGTAAGAAGCTCTTGAGAAAAAAATTGAGAAGTAGGAGGTTTGTGCTATGACAGATATCCATGTCAGAGTTGCCCTCCCTGATAATGTGATCAAGATATGCTTGAACAGAGACTGAGGGACATAAGGATGAGAAGGAATTCTTTCCCTCTCTATAAATTAATGTGATGTCACTAGAATCTAAGCTCCCTTAAATCAGAAATGTTTGGGGAGTTCCCTTTGTGGTGCAGCAGGGAATGAATCCTACTAGTATCCATGAGTGTGTAGGTTCCATCCCTGGCCTTGCTCAGGGATCCGACGTTGCTGTGGCTGTGGTATATGCTGGCAGCTGTAGCTCTGATTCAACCCCTAGCCTGGGAACTTCCATATGCTGCGGGTACAGCCCTAAAAAAATAAAATAAAATAAGAAATGTTTATTTATTGCTGTATTTCCAGCACATAGAATAGTGTCTGATATTCAGAGGAAAGACATAAGTAGTTGTGAGTAAATGAATAATTGGAAAAGCCTGGTAAACTGGGAATAAATAACCAGGGAGTTTAGGGAGGGTACAGAGCAACTGTCCTGGAGGTCAATTGAAGAAAGTGTTGGAAGGAGTCTGTGAAAACTGTGTCAAATGCTGCTCATAGGTTGGATAGATGGGTGCTGCAAATAGCACTCTTGAGGCAGAGTTCTTAGGCTTGCATGCCTTCTCTCAATTCTGCAACACACAGGTTGAGTTCTGATGGCCTCCCTTTAGCTTTCCCCAGGTGGGGCCACAACTTAAGCCTGCTGTGTCTCCCTAGCTTTCAGATTTGGGCCAACTTTATTTGCTTGCTCACTTGCCCTCTGCCAAGACTCCCTGTCGCCATCACTGGGAGCCTGCACAAGGAGCAGCCACAGGGTGAGTGAAATGCAATAGTGGCGTCCTGTAGCTAAGGGCGGGGAGGGGTCATAGATGAGGTGCCCCAGAGGCTTGTGGGAGGGCTTTCTGATGGAGTCCATGACCTGGTGAGTAGGACCCATATGCTTTAATGCCCTCTGAGAATCCTGTCTGTCATGCCCCCTGCGTCTTCCTGCCCAACAGTACTACAGCTCAAGGCTCAGTGCTCTGGATGGGGTCCAGGGGTCCAGAAAGGGCAGCATCCAGTACAGCTGGGGAAGCCAGGGGCTCACTCACACCATCTCACCTTCCCCTGCGGAAGGAGTCATGGCCAGAAGATGTCTCTCTTGGCACTGAGCTGTGCCGCTTCAGGAGAGGGGTGATGCTGGTAAAGTCAAACTCTTCCTCTCACTCCTTCAATGTATCTACTTTATAGATAAATAAAATCTCCAGGTCTGTAACACTGGGTTCTTTGCCTTCCTTAATCAATAGAGATTGATAAGAAGCCAGACAAGAAATTCAGGCAAAGCTTTATTGGGGGCCCTGCTGTGGGGCTTTATTGGGGTCAGAGGAGTGGCTTGGGGGTCTACCCACCCCTCTGATGGTCTTGCAGGCAGAGAGTATGCATAGTACCCTGATTTTGCTTTCAGCTCTTCAGAACTGGCAATTTGCCTTTTTAGTTTTGTTGTATCTTACTGCTCATAATTTGCCCTAATGCACACAGTTATTTTTGGTCCCTTATAGTTTCTTTGTATTCTGTTGCTTGAGATGTTTGTCTAAGTGCAGGCACTGCAGGCACTGCAGCAAATGGCCCCAGGTCCCAGGTCCCAGCCTGTCTCAAGAGGAGCTGGAGCTGGTCCATGAGCTATTGTAGAGTCTGCATCCAATGCTCTGGTGAATGAAACTACCCCTCAGTCCCTTGGTGGATGTGCTGAGTTCCATAGCTCCCGCAAAATCACTTTTGTCCATGGATGGATGCCAAACAGTCGTTGAGTGGGGATATGAGTGAGGGGCATCTATTTTGGGCTATCTTGCTGATATCATCCTCTGCCTCTTGTTTTCTAAAACTATAAGTCATCTTGCAGCATCATTATGGAGATTAAGAAATCCTACAACCTGCTATTTATGAGATAAAGACCTGGAAAGTCAATGGTGTAATTCAGTTTGTCTCAAGACCTGAGAATCAGGGAAGACAAAGGTGTTAAGCTCATTTCCAAGGGCTAGAGAAATCAAGGTGGTTGTCCCTGCTCAACTAGTGAAGCAGGGAGAAAAGGGTTCATCCATCCATTTTAATTCTGGAGAAGGCAGAGTATACAGATACAAATGTGGATAAGAAATGTGAGATAATACTTTTCTTACTTAAAAAAAATTAAATTAACACATACTAGAATCCACTCCTTGTGACATACAGTTCTAAGTCTTTAACAAATGCATAGTCTTGTCTCTATCATTACTATCCTAATACATTCTAAAAATCTTCTTGTACTGCCCCTTTGTAGTCACCTCCTCTCATATTTCCAGTTCTCGGAAATCAGTGATCTGTTCGCCATCACCTTTTCCAGGATATTGTAAAAATGGAAACATACACTTTGTGGCCTTTTGGGTCCAATTTGAAAAAAATACGTAGAAGATTTAGCCACAGGATGCTTTGTTCCTTTTTATTAGTGAGTAATATTCCAGTGTGTGAATGTACCACAGATTGCTTATTCTTTCACTGGCTGAAGGACACCTAGGTTTTTCTATTTTTTGTCAATTACAGAGTTGCAATAAGTACACAGATTTTAGTGTGTTCACAAGTTTTCATTTTTGGAGGGATTAATACTTAAGCAGAGAATTGCTGGGCCTTATGGTAGATGTATGTTACTATCTGCCAAGATGTTTTCCATAGTAAAACCAACAAGCTATGTGCACTTCAGTTGCTCCATATTATCAGTATTAGGTATTGTAAAAATTTTTTTTTGTCATTCTAATAGATATGCAGTGATTTCTCACTGTGTTTTAAATTGTATTTGTCCAATGTCTAATGATAGTAAACATCTTTTAATATGTTTATTTGTCATTTTGTCATGTGTTCATCTTTGGTAAAGTGTATGTTTAGCATTTTGGCTCATTTAAAAAAATAGGTTGTTTTACTAAAGAAAATTATTTAAATATTAAAATTTCTTTATATATTCTAGATAGATACAAGTCCTTGGTCAGAAATATGATTTGAAAATACTTTCTCCTAGTCTGTGACTTGTCTCTTTACTCTTTTTTTTTCTCTTCACTCTTTTAACAGAATCTTCACAAAGCAAAAAAAGATGTAATTTTGATGAAGTACAATTTATTGATTTTTTTCTTCATGGACTATGTGTTTGGTGCTATACGTAAGAAATCTTTGCTTAACCCAATGTCAAAATACTTTCCTCATATATATCTTCTTTTTTAAAAAAATTAGTTTTCTCTTTGATTTTATTTATTTGTTTGTTTGTTTTTGGCCATACTTGTGACATGCGGAAGTTCCCAGGCCAGGGATAGAACCTGAGCCACAGCAGTGACAATGCCAAATCCTTTACCACCAGACCACAGAGGAACTCCTTATGTTTTCATCTTGAAGTTTTTTGTTTCATGTTTTTACTAGGTCTATGATCTATTTTGTATTAATTTATGGTGTGAGGTATAAGTTGATTTTGATTTTCTTTACATATGCATGTCTAATTTTTCCTGCACCATTTGTTTAAAAGACTTCCCTTTCTCCATTAAATTCTCTTTGCACCTTTATAAAAAACAATGTAAAAATAATTTAATCACTTTTACGTGGGTCTTCTTTTCTGATTGCTTTTACTTTATTCATGAACTAGGCAAAATCATCACCTGAAAATTAGGATAGAACCGTTGGAGCTTGAGAAGAAAGAAAGTTTATTTATTAATTTAACAAATTATAAATATGTCTATTTTACACCAGATACTATTTTAATTTCTGTGAATACATTGGTAAGTGAAACAGGCAAATCTCCTGCCCTCATAGAATTCTCATTTCAGTATATTAAAATAGACATGTAGGAAAAGAGGTAATTAAAGTAAAAGAAAATGTAATTGGAACTGCAGCCAACCCTAAAAAGCCCCACTTGGGGATAGTGGTTATGAATTTAAATTCAGAGCAGTCAGCAAAGTTTTGTGATTCTTCTCCAGCTTTTTCAGCAGCTTATATGCCAGTGTAGACTGCAGACTGCTCAGAGATTTGCTTTAACTGGGTCAAAATTTCACCAAGAAAGGATGATCCAGGGAGAATATGGCAAGGGGACTGAAAGCACATGTGGAAGACTCCCACAAAAGGTCTTGGAATCTTATCAGATGAGGAGGGATGGAGAACATGACATAAGTGTGGGCAGTGAAATATAGGCAGGGTTCATGGGTTGGAAGTTATGGTGGAGAAAAGGATTTTTGGGGAGGAAGCAAGGAATGGGATGGAAAGATAGAAGGTGGTGGTCTGTGAATGAGATCCGAGAAATTAAGATTATGGATAGTGAGAGGTCCAGTGACTGATAATGGCAGGGAGTGATGAGTTATTTACTGAGAGAGTGAAAAAGGATTACTGGGGCAAGGGGGAGAGGGGAAGAAGTGCACAAGATATTAAGAGGCCAATATTTACGAAGTATCAGTAAAGTGTCTTAGCATCTATGGATATTGAAATCACAAAAATCATTAGAAGCATAGTGAAGGTGGGTAAGATGTTCATCCAGGTGCTGTTTCTTCTAGGAATGAAGTGAGATTGGGTGGCCCGGATGTCTGTAAATGACTGCATCCAAATAGGGTGCATTCATTTCCTGTTACTGCTGTAAAGAAGTACCAGAATTCTAAAATCACTGGGCTAAGGTGAAGGTGTCAACAGGGCTGGTTCCTTCTGGAAGCTCTACATGAAGGATTTATTTCCTGGTCTTTTTCAGCTTTTAGTGGCTTCCTGTATTCCTTGCCCTATGTCCCTTTCCACCTTCAAATCATATCACTCGAATCTCTGCTTTTATTGTCACAATACCATCTCCTCTTCTTTTCTCAAGTCTCCCTGTTCCTCTTATAAGGACCTGTGTTAGTGCATTTAAGGTGTCCCTGATCCAGATAATCCAAGATACCCTTCCCATATAAGACCTTTAACTTAGTGACATCTGCAAAGTCTTTACCATGTCACATAACCTTTACAGATTCCAGGGATTAGTACCTAGAGATGCTTGGGGACCAATATCCAGCCCATCATGCAATAGTTTAGACGATGGAATGCACTTCAAAGGAGCCTGCAGAGGAAGTCAATGGTCTGGGAGCAGCAGTGAGGAGTAAGGAAAATACCGTTCTTATACCATAAAGGGCAATGAAAGAAAAAGGCTCTCCTGAGAAGGACTGATGAGAAGCAGAGGCATCAGAGAACAGTCAAATTTCCAATGGAACTAGAAGGTGGAGGGAACTTTGAGAAAGCAAGTTCAAGATGGAGATTTTGCTGATACACTGTCTTGAACACCGAACATAAGGGAAATGTTTGGAGAGAGAGAGGGTGTGAGATTGGGTCAGATTCGGAGATACGTTCTACTTAATGTGATTATAAAATGTCGTAGAAAATCTGAGCCCAATCTGAAACCAATCTAACATGTTTTCCCATATTGGTGACAGTGTGATTGCCTGAATATCCTTAATTCACCCGCTCCCTATAGTCCAGTGGTAGCTATAGCCCAGAGATGGATTGGTGTTGACTGCTCTGGACTACATTTCTCAAGTGCTCAGTGTGCCTATTCAATACATAGATACAATGTTTTTAATTGAGAAAAAATTTTTTTTACCTTAATTCTTTTATTCAATTGTGTGATTTTCCTTAAACATTTCGTTTATACCCAAATGAACTTTTTGTGTTCTCTTTCATCTTCTGCTTTTTAAAAAATTCTTTTTATCTTTATTTTGATTTTAAAATAGTCACATCTTTATTTCTCTTACTTTGCTTTACATTAACATATTCTTCATATATATATTCATATTTTTTTCAAATTTAGTCTTCATTTCAAATTTTTTTCGTTTTCTTCTCTTTTTTTTTTTCTTTGTCTTTTTGCCTTTTTCTAGGGCCTCTCCCGCAGCATATGGAGGTTCCCAGGCTAGGGGTCTAATCAGAGCTGTAGCTGCCAGCCTACGCCAGAGCCACAGCAACGTGGGATCCAACCTGCATCTTCAACCTACACCACAGCTCACGGCAACGCTGGATGCTGCATCGTTAACCCACTGAGAAAGGCCAGGAATTGAACCCACAACCCCATTGTTCCCCATCGGATTCGTTAACCACTGAGCCACGTCGGGAACTCCTCATTTTCTTTTTTATTCATGAGGTCTGTTGGCTTTCTAAAAAATTTACAGCCATCTGTTTTCTAGTCATTTCATCTGAGATGTTCTAATTTGGACTTATGCTGTTTTATCAGAGCCTTGATAATTTCCTTAATTTCTTTATCCCTTTATGAAATAATATGTTACTTTCATTTTCTTTGTAGTCATAGTTTCTTAGTGTTTGTCATAATCTGCTGTGGAATAATTTGGATTTTTTTCATCTTTAATTTTATATCTTTATACAGGTTTTGATTGTAATCCTATTGCTTATTTATTTTACATGTTTAAATAAGTTTGTGTTTCCTGGATTTTTAGGAGGATGTTTCTATATGTGGCCAAGGTAGCGTTCCCCTTCAAAGCTCAAGAGATTTTCTTTCCTCCTTTCCCTTCCTCCCTCCCTCCCTTCCTCACTTCTTTCCTCCCTCTTTCCTTCCTCTATCTATCTATCTATCTATCTATCTATCTATCTATCTATCTATCTATCTATCTATCTACCTATCTACCTATCTATCTATCATCATCTATCTCTCATCTATCTATCTCTCATCTATCTATCTATCTATCTCTCATCTATCTGCCATCTATTCATCTAATGTTTTAGCCACTTATACATCTCCCAGAAGTTAGCCTGACCTCACTCAGGTAAGTTTCTGCCTCTGTAGCTATACTTTCTAGAGCTCCACCAGCCTTAAACTTTTTGAGGTGGTGATCTCACTGTTAAACATTCTGTTTTTCTGTCAAAGTACTCCATGCTCTATTTTTTTTTTCCATATAGCTTTTATTTTCATCTTTAGGTTTAAAAAGGATTTTTTCTTTTTTTTTTTTATTTTCCCACTGTACAGATTTCCATGCTCTATTGGTTTCCTCTGCCACATAGTATCTGAACTTTATTTCTCCTTGTGATCCCCAGTGTTCTCCTTCTTCCCAATGTGACTTCTGTTTCTGCAGTTTTACTTTAGAGTGAGTCTTTCCTTTTAAAGGGAGACTTATTGGGTATTTTTGTGTTCTGCTGGATGATTTGGCCTCTTCTGCATTATTTGAATTTATTGTGTTCCTTTGAGTTGTATCCTGGAGTTTTTGTACACTAACCTTTTATTTGAAGTCTGAGAGGACTTTTTTAAAGTTCATTGGTTGTTTTTAAATTCACTTACATAGTATTCCATTCAGTGTGTCTGTGTTCCTCTCCTTATGGGGATAAATAAGTATTGGGGATTACTGTGTTCTATGACTTATAACATCTTTCCATATTTTGTTCTCATTATCATTAACACTGGATATCTGTTGATGCTAGACCTGTACTTTATTTCATTTTGCTGAGGATAGCATTGGCTGTCTTTATTTTCTTCAAATGCCTTAATTGTTCTTTTAGTGCTTTTTTTGTAAGAAGGGATTTGAAGAGACTATAACAACTTGACTACACTCCTTTCACTGCCAGCCTCCATAAACCTGTTTTTGCATATTCTTATCTGGATGTTTGAAGGATCCTTTTTGTTTGTTTGTTTCTAGCATTAGGAAATTTCACTGTGGTACTTTGCAGACTCTTTCAAACCGGACACTAAGGTATTTCTGTACTTTGAAAATGTCTTGAATGATTTTATTGGTTTCTTTCCTCATTTTCTCAGTTTTTAATTTCTGGAACATCTATTATTTGGATATTGAATCTACTGAAGTTTTTCTACTGTATTTTACTTTACCCTCCTATTTTTCCATTTTCTTATCATTTTAGCATACTTTCTAGAAAATTGCATTCTTCCAAAACTATTCACTGAGTTTTTCATGTCTACTCCTCTTTTTTTAAACTCTGAAATCTATGACTTTTTGTTTTCTGAGTCTTTTCTTCTTTTTTCTTTTTTGCTAAGAACTCCAGCATTTCCAAAGTATAAGGAATAAATTTGAAATTTTTTTTCTATTGAAGTATAAGTTTCTCATAACTGTTTCTTTACCTAGCATTCTGCGCATAGGATGTGGGCTCAGAGATGCAATACCTAATTTATCTCAGAATACTAATGATAGCTAAGATTTATTATTTTTAAATGTCTTCCTCTTCTTACATAATTCTTACTTTTTCTTTTAGTCCAAATTGCTCATTTCCTGTTTTTTGTTTGTTTGTTTGTTTTTGTCTGATTTTATAAGCTTTAAAAAAAATCTGGTAATCCTTGGCTGAGAGCTTATATTTAAAAGTAAAGCAGTAAAAAGTTGATTGGAAGCTCTGAGTGTATGGGTGAAGCTTATCAACTTTGAACTTTATTGTAGGATATTTGGGGACTGCTTCCTCTCTGTATCTTAGACTCTTCCTCCTAAGCTCATTCAGAGTGCCTGAAGATTTTGTTTCCATTCACCTGCCTGGGTGATATGTATGGAGCTGCCAGAGTTTGGGGAGCAGAGTGAGAAAATAGAGTGAGAATTTCCATAGTCATAGATTTCCGTATATGGTTTTTAATTTAATTCCTCTGGACATGCAGAATCTCCCAGGCCAAGAGTATTTTGATATTATCTCAGAGAACAAGAGAGACAATAGCAAGTTTTTGTTAGGATGTGAAACTGGAAATAGCACACATTGCTGGTGGGATATAACACAGTGTGGCCATTTGTGAAAGTCTATTAGTTTTTTTTAAATTTAGTCATAAACATAGAATGACCACATGTCATAGGAATTTCACTCCTAGGGAAATACTGAAGGGAAATAAAACATATATTTGCACAAAAACTTATACACAAATATTCCCAACAGTTGTGTTTATTACAGCTCAAAAGTAGAAACAACTAAAATGTCCATTAATGGAATAGTGAGTAAACAAAATGCGGTATATACAGACATGGAATCATATTCCGCAATACAGAGGAATGAAATACTGCTACAGGCTTTGTAACGAAGGAGCTTTAAAATTGTTTGGCTATGTGAAAGAGCTTTCCTAAGGGAGCATATATTGGATTAATCAATTTACATTAAAAGTCTGGATTAGGTAAATAGGGACATAAAGCTTAATTAATCTTAAAATTTAATTAATTTACATTTTAATACATTTTAATTAATTTGATTAATGATTTCTTAGAGTTGGGAGGAATGAGGTTTTGGGTGACAGTTAATGGGTGTAGGACTTCTTTTGAGGTAATGAAACTGCTCTAAAATTGATTGTGATGACAGTTGCACAAGGCTATGAATATGCTATAAACTATTGAATTATATACTTTAAATACTTAAATTGTATGATATGTGAATTATATCTCAGCAAAGCTGTCACAAAAGACAACTAACTGTAGTTCTCGATCAGAGTAAGAGACAAACAGTAACCTCAAGACTTTTGGAGAACTGGGGCTTATGCTTTTAAGGTAAGTTTTCAACCAATTCTTAGGCTTTTGGTGCACTTATGCTTTTAACTCATTTCCAAAAATATTTTCTTCTGCCAGTTCCTCAGGTGTTTAGGGATCTATGTGTAAGTGATCTTGCTTCTTAAACTTTTCGTACCAGGGGTTTCAGATTCAGCTTTCTCACTGTGATAAGTTAGTTACCATTTTCTCACATGCCTCCCAGCTTCTAAAATAGTTACTCTTTTCTTCTCTTAATTCTGTTTCTTGCAGTGGGTTTATACCTTAAAAGATTCTTCACTGAAGTTTTAATCAAGTTCTAGGAGGAAGTAAAAATGGTACATGTGTTTATTCAACAAACTTTATCCGGAGGTCAGTAGACTACTTTGATTTTTAAAATTCATATTAGAAGGAGGTTTGAATTCTTAACATTTATCTGCTTTCCTATCTAGGAATATTCTGATGTAAGTTTAACTGTTATGAGTGGCAGTGTCAAATTCATGCAAGAAAACAGTCAGACAAGATGGCTTAGTGGTATTTTTAAAGTTCTTTATTTCCCCTTTTTACTGATTTATGGCTCAACAATTACACCAGAACTAAGTAGAATTGGATATAGTCCAACAAATTATTGTTTGGGTGTTAACATAAACATATATAAATTATTAGCTAATTTACCAAATTGTTTACTAATTTATTAAAATGATTAGCTAATTTAAGTAAAACACTTCAAACTGCCTTTTCAATTAACTTGAAAAATCCTAGCAAGCTACATTATTGCATATATTAATAAATTTAGATACTAAGTAATTAGCTTTTGATTTCAAGTGCTCTTCTCCTCTGGTTAGCACTAAAAATCTTCTTCATTAAATATCTGTGGTTATAATCTGTATGCTGACATGCACTATACTGGGTACAGAATCTGTTTAAAAGATTGTAGATGTGATTTTTAGGACTTGCTTTTTACATTCTTTGGTTTGAGAGTTTTCTTGGCCTCAATTTGTGAGATGCACACTGGAAATGTGATTAAGGTAAATACCCAAAGCCTTTTTCTATACTGTATGCCTCTATTTTGTGACTGTTTCATCTCAAAGTGTTTTTTTTTCCCTGATTAATTTACACAATCTTTTCAATTCTTTGTATTTATAATCATGGACTTGGAGAATAGACTTGTGGTTGCCAAGGGGGAGGGGGAGGGGGAGGAGTGGGCTGGATTGGAAGCTTGGGTTTAATAGATGCAGACGATTGCCCTTGGAATGGATAAGCAATGAATTCCTGCTGTATAGCACTGGGAACTATGTCTAGTCACTTATGATGGAGCCTGATAATGCGAGAAAAATGAATATATACTTGTATGTGTAACCGGGTCACCATGCTGTACAGTAGAAAATTGACAGAACACTGTAAACCAGCTGTAATGAAAAAAAAAGTATTAAAAAAACCCATGCATTGCTATCTTGGTATTTTTTTAATCAGTCAGAATATGTATATTTCCTTTCAGAATTGCTTAATTTTAGAATAAAAAATCTAACGGAGTCTTCTGCAACAGCTAAAATTCTCAATTTCCTTCCTCGAAGTCTATTAGACAATGAGAAAAAAGAAATATAGTTATACAAAAATTGAATTTGTGGGAACCATATCAAGTTGAAAAATTCATACAAGCTATGGTAATTTCTTTTTAGAAAGGATCACAGAATAGTTTTATTAGGTTTAATAAAAGGTAAAATGGTAAAGTTAATGATAAATGATTATTTGTATGTTAAGGGTCATAGGGGGTGACAAGTATTCTTTTTATATGTACCGTAATACAAGAACAAAGCCTCTCTATAGAAGGGCTTTTGCATACTTAGAGCAAATAATGAAAATTTCTTTAACACAAATTCTTATTTGGAATTCATTACTGTTTGGTTGCAATTGAGACAAATTCTTTATTTTTGTAAAAAAGTTGAATAATTTTTGTTCAGTAATTACCTTTTGCAATTATGTATTCTTGTTCCTATAGCACTACAGATGTACACAGTGCTGTGTCATGCAGAAATAATTATTCTGAACAAGTGAACCCCATCCCCAAAGAACCTAAAGTCTAGTTTTATGCATATTAGGATAAGAACAATCAAATTTCATGGTTCAGGATATACCCTAATTGCTCCATGGTCCAGAAAGAAACTACTTCTCCAAGGACAGCTTCAAGTATTTAATGGTTTGCAGAGGCCATCTTCCTGAACCAAGTGGTATAGGCTGCCGGGTAGAACTGTTGTCTCACTTTCTGTAATAAATTTACTTTCATAAACAAGTAGTTTGAGTCGTAGGTTTGTATAAAGCCTTTTTTGGGGTTATAGCTACTGTATTAAAAGATGGATATTAATAACAACATATCCAAAATACCTCTTTATTGAACTTTCTCTTTAAAATACAGAACTCCTTTTTTTAAGCATTTACTACTCTCATAATTATTATTGTTATTATTTATAGCCCACATATATATTTGATCTTACCTTATTATTATGTTCACTTGGCCCATTTCAGAACAATACAATAGATCTGGAATTATACAAGTTTCCACATTTCTCCAATTAACTTCAGGAACAATTTGAATCAATCATGAATGATATCGTATTTGTTGGGTACCTCTCATGTGTATAATATTCTACTTGATTTTGTAGAAAGAAAGACACAATCCAACAGAGAAATAAGATTAAAAAGAAGCAAAAATTACAACTGGTAAGAAATGCTAAACTATGAGGTTGTAATTCCACAAGCTAAAACCTTGAGAGAAGGAAGATCAACATGGGAGGGAAAAGGTGGAGAGAGATTCGAGGGAAGGCTGGGAATTTGGGTAGGCAGCACAGGAGCAGGTGGAAGATAAAAAAAAATGGAGTTTCAGGTAGAAAGGGGAAATGCAGGAAAGAGAGTGTCAGAAACTAAGCATAGTGGGTGCAGGGCACACATTTTTTAGACACTAGGACAAAGAAGAGATGATGAAAATGCAATTGTTAGTTCTATAAACCAGGACACAGCAGACCACCTAGTGTAACCAGGATACACATGGTAAGACCCTGCTAAAGCCTCACCCTTGACATTGGCCCCTAGCCTTCTTGGTGCCTGATGATTCCTTACTATGCTGGCATCATGTGGGCGCTGCCTCCTTGGCTTTGCTCTTACAGCCATTGCCTACAGAGATGTTTCCTGATAATTCCTATGAATGACCACAGTGTGTCTGGGGCAAATAGCCAGTGATAGGCTGAATAACTACCCCCAAAGATATGCACATTTTAATCCTTGGAGTTTGTGTTACTTTATATGACAAGATTGACTTTGTAGATGTGACCAAGTGTCTTCAGAAAGAGAGATTGTACTTGATTATCTAGGTGGGACATACATGTAATCATGAGTGTCCCTGTAAGAAGGAGGCAGAAGCTGATCTGATGACAGCAGAGAAGAAAGCGATGTGATAGGAAAAGCAGCTATTGGACGTGTGTGGCTCTGGCCAAGTAACACCAACCACCACAGAAGTTGGAAGAAGCAAGGAATGGATTTTTTCCTGAAGCCTCCAGCAGGAATCACCTTGACTTTTGAGGCCATTTCAGAGGTCTGGCCTCCAGAACTGGAGGAGCATAAATTTCCTTCATTAGCAATAGTTTGTGGTCATTTATCACATCAGAAGCAGAAAATGAATGCACAATTGAAGATTCTCAACTTGGCCAAAGTATTCTAAAATATAGGAATAGTATCAGTAACTGCTAAGTTAAGTAATACTTTTATTTAGAATTGGAGACAGTGAAGGAGTCTGGAGAATTATTGACACAGCTACTGCAATCACTGTGGGGAGGGCAGAGAACTTTGCAAAGACGCCCATGAGCTGGGTACCAAACTTAGTTAAGCAGGTGAAGATGAATCTATGGAGCAGTATATGTGTACAATGATGAGTAGAAAGTTGGGAGAATATCAGATAATGAATTCACAGTCTGTAGTGGTCGTATTGGTGAACAAAATGGAGGGCAATGGAAAATCTAACCATCACCTGACAAGGCAGCGGGATCATGGAACAAGTCCTTAGTTCAGTGATATTTTTAAAGAAAGAGAAATAAAACCCCTTTTAAAAAAAGAGACATATACCAAAAGAGGTGAAGGGGGACCACCCAGAACACTGAAGATGGAACCTTTTGGTAGGACTGATAGGGAGAAAAATTATGGAAAAGCTAGGCAAGGCGTGATGAATGAGAAAATTCAGACTGAGCTACAAGTGGTAAGGTATTGGTGTTCATAGGATAAAATGGGAGGGTAAGAACAATTAAGTGAAAACAATGAGGATGAATTGATAGAATAATCATTATTCATGGGCGAGAACTACAAGAATTGAGAGCCAAGGTGCCATTTCCTGAGAGGTAGTGCAAAGTCTGTGTGCAGGTGCACGAGGAGTAGGACTCTATGGGTGCATAGCCACACACACCTATGGGGTCATTGACAGGGTGGCCTCTGGAGGCTGTCTGTGTTCAGAAGTCAGTGGAATTCCATGAGATCCAGTGGGTAGGTGTGCTGTTGAAATGGAAATAACTTCTACTATGCTTCCTTTAGAAAACTTTCTCTTCACTTATGCCTATGAAATTATATGTAGGAACTTCATTTTGCAGCATCATTTGTTGTTTTCTTTGTAAGTAAGCCTTCCTGTTATTTTACTCATGATCGAAACATATGGTGTAAACTATCTTTTTCATAATACATGCTTTATTGAGTCATTCATTATAAAAACTTGTTGCTGAACTTGATAGTTCCTAGCTAGTGGAAAGAGTTCGCTATAGCATTCTTTCTGCAGTAGTTGACTCTCAACCCCAATTGTCAGTTGGACCCTCAGGATAGAAAGGCACAACTATTTTTTTATGTTTTTACAATAAGGATTGGCTATGTTTGCTTATAAGGACAGCAGTTCAGGTGCAGGAATATGCCTTGCCTGGATGCAAGTCCTTGGTCATATTGAATCCAGGTTCCCTAAAGTGTTGGAGGCTTTCCCCCCACCTTTGTCAAAAGCAGAAAGCACATTTATTTATAGTGAGGACTCTGGACATCCATTAGAGTGGAGGTGTAAATGCCCATCCTTGCCCTGCCCTCCTCAGTTACCTCTGCTTGGACCCATAATTTCATTCGTCCATGCTTATTACTAACTCCATTCCCAAATCACTTGAAATCTCCAAAAATTTGAAACCACACCATAAAATAAACAAGTGCCACCAAATTTATGTACATTCCTTTTCTCCACTGAGGTCACCAAGACATAGATCTAAAAGTAAACTAGAAAAAAAGTGATATGATATGCTATAACTGTAAATTTATTAATGCAATTTGATGCCTAGTAAATGTCTTTAGTAAGACATTTGGCAGATTTGTTTACTAAAGGAGAAAATTCTCCAGAACATGTTTTATAAATTGTTTGGGAAATATGGTAGTGGTCCAGGACCCAATGACTCTATGTAAAATTATTCAGTTGCTAAGGTAAGCAGTTTTATATATATGCTTCTTTTCCCACATTTTCTTTGGCGACTCTGCTAAAAAGTAATACTCATTTTGTTTTATGAGATGGATCTACTATAAATTACTTATCAATATTTTTGTTCAATTAGCCAAGTATCTATTTTTAAGTCCCCAGATTTATTGATAAATTGTGACTCTATCCAGGCATTTTTTATACTTTAACACCCATTAGGTTTCTGTACGTTATTTCTCTGTCAATCCACATTAGAAGGCTAATTATTTAATTTTTAGGATGACTATTTCACCTGGTCTAGAATACAGAGAAGTGGAGTATAAACTTCTATTTATGCTATTATTTTACCAGCTGATGTAGATACCCAGCCCCCCAACTCAACAAGTACACAGTCATCTTACCCTATGTAAATCAATTAGTTCATCACAAAAGATCAACTATTTGATAGATTTTGAATCTGTTGTATATAGAGACTTTTACATGGATTTTGCTTAATTAGGAGAATGTTTCCCACAATGCTGTTGGATTCTAGCTCTGAATCTGTATTTGGGATGATACAATAGTCCATTGACCTACTCTGGTCTGTTGTCTTAATTTTGTCCCCTCTTAAATTGTATTTTGAAGACCTGATTCCCAATGTGACTGTAGTTGGAGGTGATTTAGGAGAAAACTAAGATGGAGGTCAGAAAGGTGGGGCCTTCATCTGAGAATGGATGGCTTAGAAGAGGAAGAAGGAGCTCTCTCCTCTTCTTTCTGTGCTCTCTCAAAGGAAAGGCCGTGTGAGGACTGCAGTGAGAAGTTAGCTGTCTAAAATCTGGAAAGAGAGCTTTTATCAGACACCAAACTCTGCCAGACCTTAATCTGGAACTTCAACCTCCAAAACTGTGAGACATAAATTTCTGTAGCTTATGCCACTCAGACTGTGGTTTTTTGCTATGGCAGTCTGAGCAGACTTACACATCATTAGTGCCAAGATTCTGTAGGTGTATTTTGTGATTTTGTATGGTCTGTTTGACACAGATTGGAATAACATTGACAATAAAAATCTTCTTTTGATTTTGAAATCTCCCAGCAATTTAAATTATTGATCTGATTAAAATTTTTTGTCTGATTTATATCAAGGTGATAAATCTCAATAAGTTATTTTAGCCAGTGTAAACAATGTATATTGCTTCCAATAGTACAGATATACAGAAGTGATATTTAAAATATTTAACAATCTGTGCAATTTGAATGGATGCCCAACAAATGAGAACAGAAAACAGCTGCTATATTAAACTTATGCATTGAGTACTATATCTGCCTTGCCAAAAATCAGTATATTTTTTAAATGGATGATACTGACAAAGGTTGATGTAGTGGGTCTTCTCAGAAATTTTATAGTTCTTTAACTTCTTCTGTAAATGTTTTTTTGTGGGAACCTGACTTATTTATAGAATATAGTGCAGTATAGGAGTTAGGACCAAGGTAAGTTTGGCATTAAATGTCTTTTAAGAAAAGAACTACAATATGATCCAGCAATCCCACTCCTGGGTATATATACAGACAAAATTACAATTCAAAAAGATACATGCATCCATATGTTCATAGCAGCACTATTCACAATATCCAAGATATGGAAACAACCTAAATGTCCATCGACAGATAAGTGGATTAAGAATATGTGGTGTATCTATATACATATATACAATGGAATACTAGTCATCCATAAAAAGGAATGTAATAATGGCATTTGCAGCACTATGGATGCAACTCGAGATTCTCATACTAAGTGAAATAAGTCAGAAAAAGAAAGACATGCGTTCCTGTTGTGGCTCAGCATGTTAAGAATCTGACTAATATCCGTAAGGATGAAGGTTCAATCCCTAGCCTTGCTCAGTGGGTTAAGAATCTGGCTTTGCTGCAAAGTTACAGCATGCAAGGATATGGATGCGGCTTGGATCCTGTGTTGCTGTGTGTGGCTGTGGCACAGGCTGGCACCTGCAGCTCTGATTTAACCACTAGTCCTGGGACTTACATATGCTGCAGGTGCAGCCCTAAAAAAAAGAAAAGAGAAAAAAAGAAAGGCAAATACCATATGATATCACTTATGTGTGTAATCTAAAATATGGCACAAATGAACCTATCTACAAAACAGAAACAGATTCACAGACCCAGAGAACAGACTTGTGCTGTTCAAAGTGGGGGGCGGGTGGATAGACTGGGAATTTGGGGTTGGTAGATGCAAACTGTTATATTTAGAATGGATAAGCAATGAGATCCTACTGTACAGCACAGGGAACTATATCCAACCTCTTAGGATGGAATGTGATGGAAGACAGTATAAGGAAAAAAATGTATGTGTGTGTACATATATGTGTGTGTGTAACTACACTGTACAGCAGAAATTGGCACAACACTATAAATCAGCTACACTTTAATTAAAAATAATAAAGGGAAAAAAGAAATTAACCTCATTCTCATTAAGTTAAATGCTAAATTCCTAGTGTATTATTGGCTGCATCTGTTATCTCTCAAGTTTCAGAGCTTTCTCGCTTGCTTTCTTCCTTCCTTCCTTCCTCCCTCCCTGCCTCTTTCTTTCCTTCCTTCCTTCCTTCCTTCTTTCTTTCTTTCTTTCTGTCTGTCTTTCTTTCTTTCTTTCTTTCTTTTTCTTTCTTTCTTATTACTTCCTTGACTCAGAATAGAGACTAATTGCTTTTCTAGAATTGATTTTTGACTTTTTTTAGTTATTTTAATGCTAATTTTAAGAACTTTTAAACAATAATATGATTTTCTTTTAGAAGAAATTTAGAAGTCATACAGTTCCACCACCTGTACCACCCATGTATGTTGGAATCTTGTTGCTTAGAGGAAACTGAGATGTGGTGGGGACCCATGGAAACCATCCTGGCAAATCCCACCTCTCCCCATGCACTGATTTTAAACACAGAGGTGTTGATACTCTGGACAATTTAAAATTTTTTTTCTATTTTAAAAACATCCAAAACATTCAAAAAGATATTAGAATCAAAATTTTAATTACCTCTTGAAATGACTGAATTTTATATTAATTCCTGAATTTCTAATTTTATTTTATTTTTCAATTTCAGTTTCATAAATGTTGAATTATTATTGTTATTATTTTCCTTTTCAAAGGAGACTTTCTTTCTTCATGTTAAAATAAACTGTTCTTTAAATTAACATGGACGTTCTTGAAATAAATTGGCAGATGGGCTTTGGTTTTAATGTTCTTCTCTGCATGCTCCACTGGGAAATAGTATAGGATTTGGGGAAGTTTCTTAATTTCTGTGAACTGGGAGTCTTATTTTAAGATAGGGTTCATAGTATGAATCTCCTAGGATTTCTGTAAGGGTTCAATGAGTTAATGACATAGAGAAGGGGTCCATTACATAGTAGATTTGAGAGGGAAAGTGATGTTAACTGGATCACTCTCTACCATGACTTTCAATGTGATATGACAGTGACAGGAAGCAAATGGCAGCAAAGGAGATACATGTCATACAAGCTTGTAGCTCAGTAACATTTCCAAGTAAAACTATCACAGAAATTGTTTTTTAGGTTATTATGTGACACCTTGGGAACCCTTCCAGCTTTCTCTGCCTTAGCCAGGAGGCGCCCAAAAGATGAGTGTGGTTGATCACAGCATGAGGAGATCCTTATTAGAATCCAACTCTGGAGTACTTAGCAAGACCATTATAGTACTGCTCTAGGCATACAGAACAGATAAAAATACTGTCCTTAAAATAAATTTGTAGTTTAGCCCTGGATATTCACATGTGATCTTAGGCTGGTAGGAATCAGGATTTGGTGGGAATTGAGATGAAATTCTGCACAAATGTGAAGCCACACTCTAAGTAGACTCAGCCACCATGGCTCAGATCCATTTACTCTGATGTGTTATGAGTGACTCAATTTAATTGAAAATCACCACAGACATTGTTATTAGATAAGATTATAAAATGATTTGCTGTAGCAGCAGGGACTTATAGGTCTTGTGTGCAATATAAAATTTTAATGAAATGGCCATTTAAAGATTACCATTATAGTATATCATGTAGTTCATGATTAAAACATTAAATTATTTTTACATAATAGACCAAGATAAATGCGAGGTCTGGGATTTTTAAAATGACAACCAAAGAAAGCAAATGAGCTTAAATTTTACTAACATATTTTAAAAAAATAAACAAACCTGTGCACTGTGGTGTGCACACCATTGAAGAACTAAATATTTTGTCTGAGAAGTTGAACACAAGGCAGATATTTAGAAATAGGGCATGATTTCTCACCTGGTGTAGACTCTGAGATGCTTGAAGATTTGATATCTTTAAAAGATTCCAAGACTCTGTGAGATGTATGGGGCTGATGCGGTGGACTTCCCAATAATCACTCCACTGTACTGGCCAGTCTCGAAGCATTGTCATCTCATTTCTCCTATCAGTGATTTGTTTAACTGGGGAGAAGCTTGGCTCTGCTAGAATGTGAACTATGTGAGGGTGGGATTTTCATGCACTGATGTATCGCTAAAGCTTGGAACACTCACAGGCCTATGGTGGATACTCAATAAATGATTGTTGATGAAAGAATGAAGGATACAGAAAGGGAGATAAAAAGAGGAAAGGGAAAAAGGAAAAAAAGAAAGAAGAGAGAGAGGGAGAAAAAAAGGGAAGAAAAAAATGGTTAGGTAGAATAGATGCAGGAAGGAAGAAAGAAAAGGAGGAAAGAAGAAAGGATAGAGGGTGATGCAGTGAGAGAGGCTGGCTTGGGGTCTCTAGAATCAGTGCATTGACTTCTCTCTATTGCTTTCTCCCTACTTGACTTGAGCAAGGGCCATTGCCCTCTTGCTTTTGGCAGCCATTCTAGGACCATAAAGACAACCAGCCATAGAAATGAATTGATGTCATTTATGGCAGAGTAAAGACATAGGGAAAAAAATGAGTTTTTTTTTCTTTTTTTCTGGTTTTGCTGGGATATAATTAACACACATTGCCATACAAGTTTAAGGTATATGGCATAATGGTTTGAATTACATCTTTTGTGAAATAATTACTGCAATAAATTTAGTTAGCATCTGTAATCTTATATAGATATAATTAAATGAAAGTTTAAAAATCTGTTCCTTTGATAAGAACATTCAGGATTTACTCTCCTAACTTTCATATATATCATAAGGTGGTGTTGATAGTCACTGTGTGATCACATTCCTATACTTACAGATCTTATAACTGGAAGTGTGTACCTTTGAACACCTTCCTTCCATTCCCCTACATCTGGTAACCACAAATCTGATATCTTTTTCTATGAGTTTTATTTTTTTTAGACTCAACATATAAGTGAGATCCCATACAGTTTTTGTCTCCTGACTTACCTCGCTTAATATAATGCCCTCAAAGTCCATCCATGTTGTTGCAAATGACAAGATTTCCTCATTTTTTATGGCTTAATAATATTCTATTGTATGTATATGAAATCTTTTTTATCCATTCATCCACTGACAGACAGAGGTTGTTTTCATATCTTGACTATTGTAAATAATGCTTCTGTGAACATGGAGGTTGCAGATTATCTTTTCAAGTTAGTGTTTTTCTTTACTTCAGATACAAGCCTAGAAGTAGAATTGATGGATTGTATGGTAGATCTATTTGTAGTTTTCTGAGGATCCTCCATACTGTCTTCTATAGTGGCTGTTCCAGCTTACAGTCTCACCAACAGTACATGAGGGTTCTCTTTTCTCTACCACGAGCATTTGTTGTTTTGATGATGGCCATTCTAACAGATCTGAAGTGATATCTCATTGTAGTTTTGACTTACACTTCCCTAATGACGAGTGATGTTGAGCATCTTCTCATGTACCTATTGGATCTTTGAATCGTTTCTTTGGAAAAATGTCTATTCAGGCCTTTTGCCCATTTCAAATGGGACTATTTGTAGCATTATTTTGTCATTGAGTTTTATGAGTCCTTTATATTTTTTTGATATTAACTTCTTGTCAGGTATATGGTTTGCAAATATTTTTTCCCATTCTGTATGTTGTCTTTTCACTTTGCGGATTGTTTCTTTTGTTGTGCAGAAAATGTTTAATCTGAGGTAATCCCACATTTTAATTTTTTATTCTGTTGCTTGTGCTTTAGATATAATATCTATACAAATTAATAAACAGAAACCCCAATTAAATAGAGTTGGGGGACCAGAAAGGAGGAGCTCTCACATACTGCAATGATAAGAATCCAACAGGAAAAAGAGAGACTCCTTTTCTTTCCTGGCAAGGACTCGGTCAAGCAACAGCCATGGACTCTTAGTTTACTAGAGCCCTCCCAACTTCCTTTTCCTTATATGAAAGCCTTCTCCTTCCCTTACTGTGCAGGGACTTGCAGGTGGCTTGCCATGTTTGCAGACCCCTAATTACACTTCTCTGCTGATTCTGAATAAAGCCATCTTTGCTAGGGAGATATCTGCAGTTGATTTGCTTTCGATAAACACTTTGGTGGCTTACAAGAGGACTAGAGAAGATGTCAGATGGCTGGTTTGCTCATCCAGGGCTGGTGAGAAAACAGGTGATGTACCCCCAATTGAGCCCAATGTCACTCACTGTTCTCTCACTGGCCTTGAGGTTGAAGGTACATCTTTCTCCTGAATCTGTGCTCGTGCCCTCTTTGTTTGAGTATCCCCAAGTTATATTCCATATTTTTTAAAAATTTTTGTCTATCTAAAGACCTTCTTCCATATGCAAGTATTCCTTTGGCATTTTAGACTGATTTTGAGATCTGAGTATTTTACTGAAACTTTTTAGCCTTCACCCCAGTACTTTGGGAATAGGGGTTGTTTCTTTGCAACTGTGCTGGGTTTTCAGCCTTCAGCTTATTTCTTCGGAAGGGGCTGTCCTCTGGAGACCGTCCTCTAGGACCAAGCTGTCTCCTCAGGACTATCTGGGATTAGCCTACAAGCTGTTTGAGCTGAGTTGTTTGTACTGAAAGCTGTTTAAGCTGTTTGAAAATTGTTCATTAGAGAAAAGTCTCTGAGGAATGGAATTCCAGTTGTCTAAGGATTTTGAGGGTGTGCTCTCTTCATGAACTCCAGCTGATTTTATGTTTAAAAATCAAGGTCCTTCCTCATGCATATTTCTAATGATATAGACTGACCCGACCAAAGGCAATTTTGAATATCAGTGACCATTGTGGGGAACCTCTAAACTTCCCAAACTCAAGTTCCTTAAACTGAGTTGGATTACAATACCTCAGAAATTTCCAGAATGAGTGGAATGCTTATTTCGACTGGTGTTTTTGAGGCTTCCCAATGTTATCTGGATTTGAAATTGCCTCTCTACAAAATAAGATTTTAAGACTAATTTAGGCAAAGAAATGATTTGGGTAAAATGGCCCTTGAAGCCTCAGAGTTCTCTTCCTTGGCCTCATTATCTCAGGCTCCACCTCTTTGGCACCATCTTGTCTCTCTCCCTCTGCTCCTGAACCCCCTGAACCTTCTTCCTCCTTCTCTTCTATGCAGCCTGTGCTCCATCTACCCTTGTTACCCCTTATACTAATTATCTTGCCAAACCTCCCCTTTTCTCTGAAACTCTCCCACCTCCTGTTTCCTCTGATCTTGTCAGAACCTGCCCCTTTAAAATTAAACCTTCTGAAGATCCAGAGGCTAAACTCTTAACTCTTATATTCCCTTGACTAAAGCTGCACTTCAAGCCATTGTCAAAGATTTTGCCAAAGTAACAGAAGATCCTCCCAGATTTGCTGAGGAGTTGAATATAATCATTCAAAGGTATCAATCTAGTTTCTGTACTTATATCATAAACAGTTCATAACAACAAGTTCATAAACTTGTTGGTGAATGCCAGACCCAACATTGGATGAAAACTGCTAATTAGGAAAATCCTAAAAGGTTTCTAGAATCACAACCAAGAGACCAACCCAGTAACTTATTATACGATCAGCAATTTATGGGTACCTTCACGGAGCAATTGCTAGGACTTTTCCAGAGCCTGTTGATTGGAACAAAATTCAGGCTTGCACAAAAAAACTGATGAGTCAGTTTATGATTATTACAGTTGACTTCAGATTTTCTGTAAGAAAATTCTGGCCTTCCTTTATATATCAATTTCACCTTGGTAGCATTAACTTGATGTTTATTAATGGACTGAACTGGGATGTTTCCATTCTAGTGAGAAGGACCAGGATGAAATGGGAAATTAGGTTCACTCCAGATTTAGTTAAGCTGGCAAAGTGGCTCTATCACACTCTGGATGAGTCTCTCAAAGGAAAAGCACCAAAGTGCTTCATCTTCAACTCCAGCAAGTAAAGGCTCCCAAACAAAATGAAAACCCTCCTAGTTTATGTTATTATTGCCAAAGCCAGGACGCTGGAAAAGAGAGTTACAAATGTAAGCACTTTAGTGTTTTCAGCCCTCTAACTAGTCTTTCCCACATCCTTCCAATTCCCAATAATGGGTTCTCAGAAACTACAGGGCCTCTTTCCAATCTTCCCTCTTAATTGGCTTGGAGAAACATTTCTCTAGATGGGAAACAAATCTCTTCCAGTCCTGACACTGGAGCTATCCTCTTGGTGCTCAGCCTCACTAGTATAAAGCAGCTTCTGCCTCAGAGTACTAAAACGGGTCAAACAGTGGTATCTCTAATGGACCGCAAGAGGTTCCTGTGCCTGTACCTATCCCTTTTCTTTAGGCCCTTTGAGAGAGAAACACCCTTTTCCTCTTGTTCCCTTGCCCCTACCCATTTATTAGGCTGAAAATTCTAAGAGAAGTGTCATGCCAGAATTTTCTTTCCTTCAAAAGGAGTAAATCATTCTAGATTTTGACAGTAGGCAGCAAAGTAACCACCAGGTGAATTAAATGACTCTTCACTCTCTTTTATTTGCTCTGTTTCTGATGGTACTACAGCAGGTTCTGAAAACACTGATTTTTTTGTCCTTATTGAATCAGCTACCACTTACCTTATGGGTAATGTATACAACTGATGCTGGCAAAATTGACAGCAAACCCCCTATTAAGATTCAAATAGATCCCTTAAAACCTCTCCCAAGAATTAATCAACACCCATAAGTAAGAAAGGCATTCAAGGGATAAAGCCCATAATAGAAGATTACAAGGCTCAATGCCTCATTTTCCTTGCACTTTCCCCCGTGTAACAACTCCCACTTGTACCAGTGAGAAAACCTAAGAGCTGAGGGTGGAGGTCCAGGGCATCTGAGCAATAAAGTGCATTTTTATTCCTTGAGACCCTGTTGTTCCTAACCTTCATATGTTAATAACATCTATTCCCACTAAAAGAAAATTCTTTAACTGATTTATGCAGTGGTTAGTACTCCAGCTATTGAGGCTAGCTCATACTTTTTTGTCTTCACTTAAGAAGAAAAACAATTCACCTGGACAGTAATGCCTTAGGGTTTTACTGAGAATCCTTCTTATTTCTCACAAATCCTGGAGCTTGTTCTGAATGATAATAAAGTTCCCTAGAGGTTCTACTTTGTTACGATATGTGGATAATTTTCTTCTTTGCTCGCCTTCTCAAGCTTCCTCTGGGAAAGACAGCATTGACTTGCTAAAGCTTTCAATTTTCAAGGGATGTAAAGTTGCCAAAGAAAAATTAGTTTGCCAAAGCTAGGTTTGATATTTAGGGCATCTGCTATTGGGAGGGCTACCCCTGGATCCATATAGACTTCGTGGTGTCCTTAATTTACCGAACCCCAACACTAAGAACCAACTGTGAAGTTTTCTTAGGCTAATTGGTTATTGTCAAAATTGGGTTCCAAATTTCTCTCTTATGGTCAAACTTTTATATATATGAATGGAAAAGACACCTCCAGAAGAATCCTCTCCAGCCTCATTGGAAAGGTCCCTATCAGCTATGGCTAACCAGCCCTGTGCTGCCAAACTCCCAGGAATAGATTTTTGGATTCTTGTGACACAGCACAAGGAGAAGGCAGATCCCAAATGGATCTGCACATGGTGACCTGCAAGTAAAGATTTCCTGGAATTGAAGCAGATAAAATCTGATGAGACAGCTTTCCCTAAATATCTGAACCAGGCCTTTGGAAGTTTGTTGCCAAACCTTTGATGATAACATTTCAGATGATCTCCAGTGTCTATGATCTTGATACCAAACGTGCTTTGCATAAAAAGTGCCTGAGTTCTCCCTCCTAACCTTTGTTACTCAAGTGTGACCTGAAGAATTTTACAAATTTGTGCACTTTCCCTTTTATGTGAGACACTTCACCTAGGAAAGGTCCTTTCTGACACTGAGGGAGAAAGAGCCACTAAAACTAGAAAACCTGCTTCTTAATCAGTGGTGCTTTCAGAGAAAGATCTTGATCAAAGATCTTGTTAAAAATCAGTAAATAGAAAACTCAATTAAGTAGAGATGGGAGGCCAGAAGGGGGAACTATCACACCCTGCAGTGATAGCAGAGCCCAATGGAAAGAAGAAACTCTTTTTTTGGTAAGGACTCAGCCAATGAAGACCGGTGAACTCTTTAATAAACAAACAACAACAATAAAAAAACTGTATCCTTTACAATTTCCTATTCCTCTCTAAGGAAGTATTCTCTTTCTCCTTCCTTTTCTGTTCAGGGACTTGCAGGTGGCTGGGTGCAGACCCTGAATTGCTATTCTTTGCTGATCCCTGATAAACTTATCTTTGCTGGATAAAATATCTGGCAATATATTTGTTTTAGATCAACATATCCAAAAAAACAATTGCCAAGACTCCTATCAAGGAGCTTCTCCTATTTTTATTGTAAGAGTTTCATGGTTTCAGGTCTACCTTTAAGTCTTAAATCTATGTTGAGTTAATTTTAGAGAATAATATAGGTTTTGGCTGATTTCAATCTTGTACATGTAACCAATTTTCTAGCATTGTCTTTTAAAGACTGTCTTTTCTTCAGTGAGTATTTTTGTATCCCTTGTCAAATATCAGCTGACTGTGTAGGCTTTGGGTTTATTTCTGGGCTTCTGATTCTGTTCCAATGATCTATTTGTTTTATACTGGTAACATATTGTTTTAATTACTATAGTTTTATAGTGTAGAATGAATCAGGAAATGTGATCCCTCCTGCTTTGTTCTTTTTTCTTAAAATTGCTTTCACTATTTAGGATCTTCTGTGGTTCCTTATAAATTTTAGGATTATTTCCTATACTGACGTAAAACCTGCCACTGGAAATTGATAGCAATTACATTGAATCTATAGATTGCTTTTGGTAGTAGTGACATTTGAATACTACTGATTCTTCCAATCTATGAACATGGAATACCTTTTCACTTATTAGTATCACCTTCAATTTCTTTCATTAATGTCTTGTAGTTTTCAGAATAGAGGTCTTTCACCTCCTTGGTTAAGGTTATTCTTAAGTGTATATTGCTTTTGATACTTTTGCTCATGATTTCATTGTATTTCTTTTTCAGATAATTCAATGTCAATGTATAGAAACATTATTGATTTTTATATGTTAATATTATGTCGTAACTTTACTGAATTTGTTGATTAGATCTAATAAGTTGTGTGTGTGTGTGTGGTATCTAGGATTTTCTATATGAAAAATTATGTCATCTGTAAATGGAGACAATTTTACTCCTTCCTTTATAATTCTGATAACTTTTCTTTCTTTTTTCTTGTCTGATTGCTCTGTCAAGGACTTCCAATATTATGTTGGTTGGATAAGAGTGATGAGAATAGGTACTCTTGTCTTGTTCTGGATATTTGAAGAAGATCTTTCAGTCTTTTATTATAGAGAATGATGTTCGCCGTAGGCTTGTCATGTATGGCCTTTGATTTATTGAAATGCATTTATTCTATAATTGATTTGTTGAGATTTTATTATGAACAGATGTTGAATTTTGTCAATTTCTTTTTCTGTGTATGTTTCCTAGAAACATGCAGCCTACCAAAACTGAATAAAAAAGAAATAGAGTCTGAATAGAATAGTTATGACTAAGGAGATTGAATCAGTGATCAAAAATCTCCTAATGAAGAAAAGTCGAGGACTGGATAGCTTCAATGGTGAATTTTACCAAACATTTAAAGAAGAGTTAATGCTGCTCTTTTGCAGGTGCTTACTAAAAAATTGAAGGGGGTCAGCCACCCCCAAACTCATTTATGAGGCCAACATTGCCCTGACATGAAAGCCAGAAAAGAAAACAAGTCAATAACTTTGATGAATGGAGATGCAAAATTCTCCATAAAATACTAGCCCAACTGAATTCAATAATACATTAAAATGAATATATAACAGGTATGATCAAGTGGGATTTATACCCCAAATGCAAGGTTCAACATATGTAAATAAATCAATGTGATATATTGTATTACAGAATAAAAGAAAAAATCAGGAGTTCCCACTGCGGTGCAGTGGAAACAAATTCAACTAGGAACCATGAGGTTGTGGGTTCAATCCATGGCCTTGCGCAGTGGGCTAAGGATCTGGCATTGCTGTGAGCTGTGGTGTAGGTCGCAGACACAGCTCAGACCTGGCGTTGCTGTGGCTGTGGTGTAGGCCAGCAGCTGCAGCTCTGATTTGATCCCTAGCCTGGGAACCTCCATATGCCATGGGTGTGACCCTAAATAGCAAAACAAACAAACAAATGAAATCATATAATCCTCTTAATAAAACCTGAGTTCTTGATGAAAAAGTTGAATATCTTAATTAATCAAGCCTGAAGGCAGTCATACTTCTGAATTATGATGCAACAGAATACATTTTATCTTATTTAATTGGAATCAAAAGTTCCATTTATGGTAGTTGAGCACTTTCTAACAGATAAAGTCTGAGTTCCAGAGTTTTGGTATAGCACACTTTTGTTTAGAAACAGTAATTTAACCAGTTAGAAGCAGGCATGGCATAGGTAATGAGGTTCTCTGTAAGGAGTAATAACAATAGCAATAACTATATTATTCCCTGGCCTATTGTAAATCCCTGTGCTAATGTTTTATATACTAGATCCCTATCATAACCTTACTAAGTGAGTATTATTATTGCCAGCTAGCAGATGAAGAAATTGAGGCTTCGAGAATTCAAGGAAATTTTATGGTATGCATACTGATTCAGGGGGCTGATCTAGGATATTATTCCATGATATCATGGCTCTCGTGTCCATGATCTTTTTCTGTTTTGTAGATAGATCATTTGTACAATATTTAGATTCCACATATAAGTGATATCATGTGGTATTTGTCTTTCTCTTTCTGACTTACTTCACTTAGTATGATAGTCTCTAGTTCCATCCTTGCTGGAATCTATGATGCAAATTGCAGTATTTTGTCCCTTTTTGAGGCTGAATAATATTCCATTTTGTATATGTGCCACATAGTCTTAATCCATTCATCTGTCAATGGACATTTGGTTTATTTCTGTCTTGCTCTTGTGAGTATTGTTAGGGATGCATGTATCTTTTTGAATGAAAGTTTTGTCTGGATATATGCCCAGGAGTTGGATTGCTGGATCGTATGGTAGTTCTATATTCAGTTTTCTGAGAAAGCCCCATACTGTTTTACATAGCGGTTATACCAATTTACATTCCCACCAACAGTGTAGGGGGTTCCCTTTTCTCCATACCCTTCCTAGCATTTGTTATTTGTTGACGTGTTGATGGCCATTCTGACTGGTGTGAGGTGGTTTCTCATTGTTTTAATTTGCATTTCTCTAATAATTAGTGATGTTGAACATTTTTTCATATGCTGCTGGCCATGCATATCTCTTCTTTGGAGAAATGTCTATTTAGGGCCTCTGCCCATTTTTCAATTGGATTGGTTGGGGTTTTTTTCCTGCTGAGTTGTATGAGTTGGTTATATATTTTGGAGATTAGGCTCTTGTCTGCTGGATCGTTGACAAATATTTTCTCCCATTCTGTGGGTTTCCTTTTCAGTTTTTTAATAGTTTCCTTTGCTGTGCAAAAGCTTTTGAGTTTAATTAGGTCCCACTGATTTGCTTTTTGTCTTTATTGTCATTATTCTAGGAGGTGGATTAAACAAGATGTTCCTGTGATTTATGTCAAAAGGCATTCTGCCTATGTTTTTCTCTGAGAGTTTAATAGTATCTGGCCTACACTTAGGTCTTTAATCCATTTTTAGTTTGTTTTTGTGTATGGTGTTAGAGAATGTTCTAATTTCATTCTTCAACATGCAGCTTTCCAGTTTTCTCAGCACCAATTATTGAAGAGACTATCTTTCCTTTACTGTATGTTCTTGTCTCCTTTGCCATTGATTACTTGACCATAGGTGCTTCGGTTTATTTCTGGGTTTTCTACCATGTTTCATTGATCTATATTTCTGGTTTTGTGACAGTACCATACTGTTTTGATGACTGTAGCTTTGTAGTATGGTCTGAAGTCAGGGAGCCTGATTCCTCCAGTTCCGTTTATTTCTTTTCAGTATTGCTTTGGCTATTTGAGGTCTTTGTTTTTTCATACAAATTTTAAAATATTTATTCTATTTCTATATATTTCCATCTATTTGTGTCATCTTTGATTTCTTTCATCAGCATTTTATAGTTTTCAGAGTACAGGTCTTTTGTCTCTTTAAGCAGGTTTATTCCTAAGTATTTTATTCTTTTTGATGTGATGGTAAATGGGATTGTTTCCCTAATTTCTCTTTCTGATCTTTCATTATTAGTTTATAGAAATGCACTAGATTTTTGTGTGTTAAATTTGTATCCTGAAACTTTGCCAAATTATTGATGAGCTCTAACAGTTTTCTGGTAGTTTCTAGGATTTTCTAGGTATACTATCATGTCATCTGCAAACAGTAATAATTTTACTTCTTTTCCAATTTGTATTCTTTTATTTCCTTTTCTTTATTTTATTTTCTTATTGTTAAGGTATAGTTGATTTACAATGTTTCATCAAGTTCTGTTTTACAACAAAATGAACCAATTACACACATTTTCCTGTGCTGTACAGTAGGATCCCATTGCCCATCCATTCCAAATATAACAGTTTACATCCCAAATCCCCTCAAATGCCCATCCATCCCACTCCCTCCATTCCCTCCCCCTCCCCGAGAACTCCAAGTCTTCTCTTCTTGGCCATGATCTATTTCTGTTTTTTGTTGTTTGTTATTTTTAGATAGGATCATCTGTTCCATATTTTAGATTCCACAAATAAGTGATATCGTATGGTATTTGTGTTTTTCTTTCTGGCCTACTTCACTTAGTATGAGGGTGTCTAGAACCATCCATGTTGCTGCAAATGGCATTAGTTTGTCTTTTTTATGGCTGAGTAATATTCCATTGTATATATGTACCACATCTTCTTAATCCATTGACCTGTCAATGGAAATTTATGTTGTTTCCACCTCTTGGCTATTGTGAACAGTGCTGCTATGAACAGAGGGGTGCATGATCTTTTTCAATGAAAGTTTTGTCCAGATATATACCTAGCAGTGGAATTGCTAGATCATATGGTAACTCCATATTTAGTTTTTTGAGGTACCTCCATACCATTTTCCATAGTGATTGTATCCATTTACATTCTTGCCAACAGTGAAGGAGGGTACCTTTTCTCCACCCCCTCTCCAGAATTTGTTATTTGTTGACTTGTTAATCATGGCCATTCTGACTGGTGTGAGGTGGTATCTCATTGTAGTTTTGATTTGCATTTCTCTAATAATTAGTGATATTGAGCATTTTTTAATGTGCCTGTTGGCCATCTGTCTGTCTTCTTTGGAGAAATGTCTATTTAGGTCTTCTGCCCATTTTTCAATAGGGTTGTTTTTGTTGTTGTTGTTGTATGAGGTGTTTGTATTTTTTGGAGATTAGGCCCTTGTCTATTGCATCATTGGCAAAGATTTTCTCCCATTCTGTGGGCTGTCTTTTTGTTTTTTAATGGTTTCCTTTGCATTCAAAAGCTTTCGAGTTTGATTAGGTCCTGTTGGTTTATTTGTGTCTTTATTGTCATTATTCTAGGAGATGGATCAAACTAGTTGTTACCGTGATTTATGTCAAAGAGTGTTCTGCCTATGTTTTCCTCTAGGAGTATTATAATATCTGGCCTTATATTTAGGTCTTGAATCCATTTTGAGCTTGATGTAGGTCTATTTGGGTTCATCTTGCTTGAGACTCTCTGTGCTTCCTATACATGATTATCTATTTCCATAATCAGCTTCAGGAAATTTTCAGCCAGATTTTTATCCAATACCCGTTGTACCCCCTTATCCCTCTTTTCTCATTCTGGGGCCCCTCTAATGTGAATGTTAGTATGCTTTATGTTGTCCCAGAGATCCCTTGAACTATCCTTATTCAAAAAACATTTTTTTTTTTCCTGTTCTGATTGGGTGTCCATTATTCTATCTTCCAGATCACTCATGTGTTCTGGTAGTGTATTATTTCTTGCTCTTTTGTTTGAACTAATTTCTTGTTCTTTTGTTTGAAACTAATTTCTCTGGATTCTTATTTCATTTAACTTTTTCATTATGAAATTAGGTGAAACAGTTACCTATACCAGTGTATTATTTCTTCACCTATGAAATTAGGTGAAACAGTTACCTATACCAGTGTATTATTTCTTGTTCTTTTGTTTGAAACTAATTTCTATGGCTTCTTATTTAACTTTTTCATTATGAAATTAGGTGAAACAGTTACCTATACCAGTCTTGATGGGTATCCTTGTGTGCAATCATCCTTATCAGTCTGAGTGTGACCACTGGCTTTGGTTGGAGAACTGAACCTTAAGTGAGCACAGGCCTTGTCCTCACAAGGTGTGCTTACAGCTATCAACTTGATTGGATGTGGGCTTTAGATGAAGGTTAGAGTGTGCCAGGTATGAGCTGGGGCTTCCCTTATGTTCAGCAGCCATCACTGCCCTATTGGCAACATGGGCAGGTCCCAAGGTACTGTTGCAAAAGCCCCGAGTATAAGTTCTGAGCTAATCCTCTTCCCTCTAAGTGTGTGCTCTTTCCCCTTCTGGCAATGACATTTTTTCCCCAAAGGGGAGCAGCACTGAAGCAAGAGAGTCCAGAGAAGTCACCTAGTATGGGCCCAAGTATGCACAGGGTTGGTCCTGGCATGTCAGTCAGAGTTACAGATGGCTCTTGATAAATCACCTCCACAAGTGCCAGCAATGGCAGCTCCCTATACAATTCAGATGCAATACTAAATCTGAGCTGGCTCCATCACCCCAAGTGTACTCTCCTTGACTACAGCAACCTTTGCCCTAGTGGGGAGCTGAACTGGAGTTATACATGCCAGAGTTTGAGCTTGGTGGGGGTCAGGATTTGCAGTGGTTTGTTCATGGGAAACTGGACAGGGCCCCAGGGAGCGTCAACCTGTTTCCTTTACCTTGTTCCTGGGAGTAAGCAAACATGTGTGCACTCTTCAGGAGTGTAGATTTGGTTTCTTACAGCCCTCCCACTGGTTTTCCAACTAGCCAAGAGAACTCATCTTCCCAGCATTGGACCCCAGGGTTGGGGTGCCCAACATATGATTTAAACTCTCCACTCTCCAGGGAGAATCCCTGAATCCATGATCTCCCCCTCCTCTTCTGTATCCCCTCCTAGGGACATGAGTCCCAACATGATCATGTCTACCCTCTCCCTACCCAACTCCATGGGGATCTTTCTTCATGGCCTTGGTTGTAGAAGAATCTTTCTGCCAGCCTGTATGTTGTTTATGCTGAGAATTGCTCTATGCGTAGTTGTGCTTTTGATGTGTTCATGGGGGAAGGTAAGCTCAGTGTTCTCCCACTCCACCATCTTGATCTCTTTCTTGGGAATGTCATTTTTAAAATTTATAATTTTAGTAGAAATTTACATGTTTAATATTGGCCCTCAATATGATTACGATTCATTTCAGAGGAATTCAATTTGTGAGAAAAATTTTGAAAACAAAATATCTTTTAATAATTCAAATAGAGATTGGTTATAGAATAGTTAGGAAGTCTAGAAAAACGAAAGGAAGAGGAAGGTGAGTTTGATCATAAGAAGAGGGAGAAGGAGGAATGAGAAGAGAATGAGAGGAAGGAGAAAGGGAAAAAGAGAAGGAAAAATGTTCAGAGATTAGAAATTACCAACAAGGCTTTTTCCTATATTCACTTATCATTTGGATTTTCCTTTTGTGAATGTAAAATGCCATTAAAATAATTTACCCATTTTTCTATCGGGATTCTGTCTTTTTGTAATAGATTTGCAGGAACATAGAAGTTATTTTTTTCATGCTAGTTTTTTCTTAGTTATGTGTTGCAAACCTCTTTTGTTAATGCTTTTATCTACTTTTTGTATCTTTTGATATTAAAGTTCTAAATTAATGGAAGGTTTTTCTCTATGTTTAATGCTCTTTCCACCTTGTTTGAAAAATTCTTCCCTCTCTGAGGTTTTATTTATTTATTTTATTTATTTATTTTTTTATTTTCCCACTGTACAGCAAGGGGGTCAGGTTATCCTTACATGTATACATTGCAATTACAGTTTTTCCCCCCACCCTTTCTTCTGTTGCAACATGAGTATCTAGACATAGTTCTCAATGCTATTCAGCAGGATCTCCTTGTAAATCTATTCTAAGTTGTGTCTGATAAGCCCAAGCTCCCAATCCCTCCCATTCCCTCCCCCTCCCATCAGGCAACCACAAGTCTCTTCTCCAAGTCCATGATTTTCTTTTCTGAGGAGATGTTCATTTGTGCTGGATATTAGATTCCAGTTATAAGTGATATCATATGGTATTTGCCTTTGTCTTTCTGGCTCATTTCACTCAGGATGAGATTCTCTAGTTCCATGCATGTTGCTGCAAATGGCATTATGTCATCCTTTTTTATGGCTGAGTAGTATTCCATTGTGTATATATACCACTTCTTCTGAATCCAATCATCTGTCGATGGACATTTAGGTTGTTTCCATGTCCTGGCTATTGTGAATAGTGCTGCAATGAACATGCGGGTGCATGTGTCTCTTTTAAGTAGAGCTTTGTCCAGATAGATGCCCAAGAGTGGGATTGTGGGGTCATGTGGAAGTTCTATGTATAGATTTCTAAGGTATCTCCAAACTGTTCTCCATAGTGGCTGTACCAGTTGACATTCCCACCAACAGTGCAGGAGGGTTCCCTTTTCTCCACAGCCCCTCCAGCACTTGTTATTTGTGGATTTATGAATGATGGCCATTCTGACTGGTGTGAGGTGGTATCTCATGGTAGTTTTAATTTGCATTTCTCTTATAATCAGTGATGTTGAGCATTTTTTCATGTGTTTGTTGGCCATCTGTATATCTTCCTTGGAGAAATGTCTATTCAGGTCTTTTGCCCATTTTTCCATTGATTAATTGGTTTTTTTGCTGTTGAGTTGTATAAGTTGCTTATATATTCTAGAGATTAAGCTCCTGTCAGTTGCATCATTTGAAACTATTTTCTCCCATTCTGTAAGTTGTCTTCTTGTTTTCTTTTGGGTTTCCTTTGCTGTGCAAAAGCTTTTCAGTTTGATGAGGTCCCATGGCTTTATTTGTGCTCTAATTTCTATTGCTTTGGGAGACTGACCTGAGAAAATGTTCATGATGTTGATGTCAGAGAGTGCTTTGCCTATGTTTTCTTCTAGGAGTTTGATGGTGTCCTGTCGTATATTTAAGTCTTTCAGTCATTTGGAGTTTATTTTTGTGCATGGTGTGAGGGTGTGTTCTAGTTTCATTTCTTTGCATGTTGCTGTCCAGGTTTCCCAGCAATGCTTGCTGAATAGACTTTCTTTTTCCCATTTTATGTTCTTGCCTCCCTTGTCAAAGATTAATTGACCATAGGTGTCAGGGTTTATTTCCGGATTCTCTATTCTGTTCCATTGGTCTTTCTGTCTGTTTTGATACCAGTACCACACCGTTTTGATGACTGTGGCCCTGTAGTATTTCTTGAAGTCTGGGAGAGTTATGCCTCCTGCTTGGTTTTTGTTCCTCAGGATTGCTTTGGCGATTCTGGATGTTTTGTGGTTCCATATATATGTTTGGATTGTTTGTTCTAGCTCTGTGAAAAATGTCATGGGTAATTTGATAGGGATTGCATTGAATCTGTAGAATGCTTTGGGTAGTATGGCCATTTTCACAATATTGATTTTTCCAATCCAGGAACATGGAATATCTTTCCATTTCTTTACATCTTCTTTGATTTCTTTGATTAAAGTTTTATAGTTCTCGGCATATAGGTCCTTTACCTCTTTGGTTAGGTGTATTCCGAGGTATTTGATTTTGTGAGGTACAATTTTAAAAGGTATCGTATTTTTGTATTCCTTTTCTAATGCTTCATTGCTGGTATACAGAAATGCAACTGACTTCTGAATGTTAATCTTATATCCTGCCACTTTGCTGAATTTATTAATCAGTTCAAGGAGTTTTGGGGTTGAGTCCTTAGGGTTTTCTAGGTATAGTATCATGTCCTCTGCATACAGTGACAGTTTGATCTCTTCTCTTCCTATATGGATGCCTTTGATTTCTTTTGTTTGTCGAATTGCTGTTGCTAGGGCTTCCAAAACTATGTTGAAGAGCAGTGGTGAGAGTGGGCATCCCTGTCTTGTTCCAGATTGGAGTGAGAAGGCTTTCAGTTTTTCCCCATTGAGTATTATATTTGCTGTGGGTTTATCATAAATGGCTTTGATTACATTCAGGAATGTTCCCTCTATACCCACTTTGGCGAGGGTCTTGATCATGAATGGATGTTGGACTTTGTCAAATGCTTTTTCTGCGTCTATTGAGATGATCATATGATTTTTGACTTTTTTTTTGTTAATGTGGTGTACAATGCTGATTGATTTGCGTATGTTGAACCATCCTTGTGAACCTGGGATGAACCCAACCTGGTCATGGTGTATAATTTTTTTGGTATGTTGTTGGATTCGGTTGGCTAAGATTTTGTTGAGAATTTTTGCATCTATATTCATCAATGATATTGGGCGATAGTTTTCTTTTCTGGTGGTATCTCTGTCTGGTTTTGGAATGAGGGTGATGGTGGCCTCATAGAATGTCTTTGGGAGTATTCCTTCTTCTTCTACCTTTTGAAAGAGTTTAAGGAGGATGGGCACCAATTCCTCTTTATATGTTTGATAAAATTCACCTGTGAGCCAGCCATCTGGTCCTGGACTTTTATTTGTAGGGAGTGATTTTATGACCTCTTCAATTTCATTTCTAGTGATCGGTCTGTTCAGTTGGTCTGTTTCTGCTTGATTCAGTTTTGGCAAGCTGTAAGATTCTAGGAAATTGTCCATTTCTTCCAGATTTTCAAACTTGTTGCCATACAGTTGTTCATAGTATTCTCATGGTTTTTTGTATTTCTGATGTATCCGTTGTGATTTCTCCTTTTTCATTTATAATTTTGGTGATTTGGGTTCTTTCTCTCCTCTTTTTAGTGAGTCTGGCCAGGGGTTTGTCAATTTTGTTCACCTTTTCAAAAAACCAGCTCTTGGTTTTATTAATTTTCTCTATTGTTTTTTGAGTCTCTAATTTACTGATTTCTTCTTTGATCTTTATAATTTCCTTCCTTCTGCTGACTTTAGGTCTTTTTTGTTCTTCTTTTTCTAATTCGTTTAGGTGGAGGGTTAAGTTGTCCATTTAGGATCTTTCTTCTTTTTTGAGAAAGGCCTGTATTGCTATAAATTTCCCTCTGAGGTTTTAATATATTATTCTATATTATACTCTAACAGCTTTATAGTTTTGCCTTTCATATTTTGGAAATTAATCCAATTATCATTGATTTTCATTTTGGTTGTTGAATATAGTCTCTATCTCCATTTTGGAGAATAGAAATCACTCCAGGTATTTCAATAGAACATTATTTAAAGAATCTACTAGAAAAAATATTAGAAGGACTAAAGGAACAAAAGGAAGAAGGAAGAGGTCTCTAGAAAAGCAAAAGTGAGAACGAGTTGTTAACCAAAGATAAATAATCTGCCTAATACTGTTATGGCTGAAGCCTATAGCCTATTATTAGTGAAGCAGCTGAAGGTTATTCTGCCATTACTTATGCTGGGATAGAGCAAGGCACCAGGGGCTCATTCTTCTTCTGATGCTGCTGAGACCTAGTGGTACGTGGAAATCCTCTTGTTTCCCACCATTGCATTTATGTAACTGTTAAAGGAGATGCAAAAGGGAAAAACAATTTCAGTTTTTATCAATGTTCTCATTGGAGAGCCTCACAGAAAGCAAAGTGACAAGAGAGTTTAGTACATTGAGAGTATAGGAAGAGACAATAGATACTGCCTGGAACTCACATGGATGCCCAACCTCCATTCCCATTGATTGAAGAGATTATCCCTTACCCACTGCTCCTCTGGGCCGCCATTGTCCACATCACTTTTATGTATGGGTGAGTCTCTTTTGGAGTTCTCTGTTGGGTTACATTTGTGTATTTTTCTGTCTGGTTAATCATTATAGTTTTAAAATACATCATGATATTTGCTTGATTAAGGTTCCCTAATCTGGTTTTTCTTCAGGAATGTTTTGGCTCTTCTTAGCCCTGTAAAGGGCTTTTATATTAGTTTTTATATTAGTTTTAGAACCAACTCCACACTCCTCAAGAGGAGACTTGTTGGAATTTTTATTGAGATTTCATTGACTCTATACATTAATTTGGATAGAACTGACATTGTGCTGAACATAATGTATTTCCATATATATTTATTTTCTTTTATATTTCTCTGTAGAGTTTTGTCACTTTTTCCTATAGCAGTGTTACACAGATTTTAAGTTTACCTACATGTACTTTAAATTTTTGATGCAATTTAAAATATCTTTTTAATTTTCTTAATTTGTTATTTTATACAGAGATATAATTGACTTTAATATTTATTTTACATTCAGCAGATTTGCTATATGCTCCAATTAATTCTAATAGTTTACTAAACTTTTGTTCTTCAAATAAAAAATTTAAGATATAAAGAACTCTTCAATTAATTTACATTGTTGACATAACTTTTCAGCTCTTTAATGCTATTGATTTAAAATATAAGAAGAACTTTAAAAAATGTAAATATATATATTTTTAAAATACAAAAAACCTTTTATTGTGGTTGTTTATATCAGTCAATGTTGATTTGAATACCTAATCTACCTTTACTGGAATGACATTTCTGATATTTTATCTCAGTAATTTTTTATGAGTTGTGAATGCTTGATGACTTATACTCTTATTCAAAAATTTCATTTTCCATTCTATTTCAGGGGTATATAAACATCATCACTCTATTATCTGCCCAAGTTCTAATTTTTATTGAGTAGAATAAAACAAATTTTAACAGAGTATTATGTCATCCTATTTTACTAGACTTTAATTTATTCTATTTCATTGTCTATTTCCATCTTTTCCTAATCTCTCAATTTCCATGGTATCAATCTATACTCCTGATCTTAGGATATTCATTTTATTTGCAAAATTCTAATAATTGAGAAAGTTATAAAGATATTATATTCTGAACTACCACAGAACCTAAAAAAGTCATTGATATATCCTTATACATTGGTAGAAAAAGCACAATTGAATTTTATATTGCTTCCATATTAACCTTTTTATTCTGTTTCACTTACATTTAATGCCAATACATTTTTTCCTGATATATTTTTTTGACATTTTCTCCTTTTAGTTTATCTCCTGAAATATGTCAGCAATCCCTCAATGTCATTTTAATCATGCATCTGAAATCTTTGCATTATCTCAAGAAATTGAGTTCTTTAGAAAGAGAAATGCATTGTCAAGAAATACCTCAGCAAATTTCATTTTGATTAAAATTTATATTTAAAAATATGATGTGTTCCTTCATGAAATACTGAAATGATGCAAATACAGTTAACTTACATTCAGCTGTCCACAGCTAACATTAAAAATACCTGTCAAAGCTACCCATTACTTGTCACATTATGACAAATCCAGAAAGTAATTCTTAAGTTAGCAAGAGTTCTTCTGACATATCCTCTCTTCAGCTTGTTGTTAATCCATTCTCACATCAGACTTGACTTTGACATTATGAGAAATGATAGACTAGCTGTGATCATTTACTGAAGTTTCTGAATTAAAAGTAATAACAACGTGTAGAGGGGCGAGAACACATTTCATCTAAAGATTAAGATGCATTATTTTAAAAACCCTCTAAATACCTTCAATTCTTCAGAACAGATTTTATCTTGTTTGAAAGATTGTTAGATTGAATCATCTCCTAAAAGAAATAGTTTCATGTGGACTACCACAAGTTTTCAATGTTTGATATCATTACCCTACTGCCTATAATTTTTTGTTATGTTTCTTTTAGGCTCTCAGTTCTATTGCTCAATGTAATTAACTCAATCTTTACTTTAGTAAAATACTTCCATTTTTAGACTTTTGGTCCCATTTCAGTACATAAAGTTCTGTTTTACTTATTAGAGACTTTGAAATAATTTTATTAATTTATTTACTGCTTACTAAAATACATTACAGTTTAATTGCAGTGCAAAGAAAGATTACTTGGAATTATGAATGGATTTGGTCGACTGCATTTTTCTCTAAATTTCCTCAAGGTATGTGTTCATTGTAGACAAGTATCCTTTCTTAAAGCTGCAAGTGGATCCTTCATCCTGTCCACCTATAAGCATTGTGAGAAGAGAAAGGTAGCAATTTCCTGCAATGGTAACATGGCATCAAGGAATATCTCAAGTTGTTCAAAGAAGCATCAAAACATTTCTCCCAAACTCTGAAATTAGAATGAATTGCAATGAAGTTTAACAGCTTAACATATAAAATTAAAAATTTAGCCAAGTGTAATACACTAAACTATTTCGTTAGGCTTCTCTATAATTATTTTAGGAAAAAATCACCTTATTTTGGCTATTTACTATACTTTTGTAAATTCAGGATATGTTTCAACTTTCTATAATAAAAATAGCTGGAAAACTAAAAGAGTATGGTCTTCTCTGTGTGAGACTAATTGTGCATGTAATCACTGATGAATGTATCTTGAGAATGTCCACTTCATAATAGCACAATCTTAATTCTTGTCCATCAATAGAAGAGAACTAAATAGCCATTTCTGTTATCTCTCTAGGACAGTGGTCCTCAACCATGGGTGATTTTACACCACCCAGCGGCCATTTTTTCAACATCTGTAGACATTTTTGGTTGTCAAAAATGGCTATAGGTGCTAATTAGAGACTATAGACCAGGATGATACTAATCTTTCCAGAACATGCAGGACAGTGCCCCACTTCATTCCACTAATCCAAGGTCAGAAAATCCCACTCTGGGTTCTTCAGCATTATGTTGAGTAGATTGAAGACCAGAGAACTACTGAAGACTCTTCATAAGCTCTCTTGCTTTAAGTAGAGGTGATGTATTGAACTAAGAAAAAATTCAATAGGAGCATCCTTTAATGGGTACTTGATGTAGTATATAGAAGAGAGGATAAAGTATGTTTTCAACATCTGTGCCACAGCAGGTTGTCCCCTTTCACTAGCCAAACAGGCACAGGGGATTTCTGGGCAGAGAAAACATCCAAGTGGCAGGGTGATATTGAAATCTAGTATTTTTGGAAATTCTTGTTACTATAGTCTATACTTCGGGTGTTTTTACTTAAGTGTGTTCCATGCACAAGGTGACTAAACAATTTTCCTGTACATATTTTCTTTTCTCATAGTCTAAAAGTATAATTCAATATTAACAGTTGTTCTATTAGACAGTTTCATTATCAAAAAATCTTATGCCTCAAATATATGAGAAAGAACATACTGAAAGTATTAGAATAGAAGTAAATATAAAAATACTTTCTAAAAATAAAAATGTTAAAAATAGTTTCAAATAAGGAAATGAGAATAAGATCATGTTATTTCTGCTACCTTTTCTGGGAACAATTGTGCTATAAATGGGGAAGGTGTCCGAAGCTACCAGCTACTAATTCAGAATCTAGCCTGTCTTTCTGCTTGGAGCTGTGCTAGCTTATACTCTATAATTTTGGCAACTGGTTTGCTGTCTCTGAAATACACTTTTCCCACTGGGAGGATCCTTAATCCCTAAGCCTGGTCTCTCTAATAACTGAATGCTGCTTGTTTGTGATTATTAATAGGATCCTGGATTTCCATGCTAAAATCTTAGATGCTGATTTGATCTCTGTTTATTTGTTCCTATCTTTTTCTGTCCTTTTAAGCTGATCTTTCTTTCACAAATGCAATTTTTATATTTACATCCTTAATGGTCATTTCTCAGAAGCAATCTTCTACACTTACTTTTTTTCTGTATTCACATTTAGTATCTTGTGCAGAAACACACACATTTCCTTTTGTATTCTACATCAAATCTTATGCCAATAGAATATTTTCTAAAATTATTGAGTACTGAGTCACAAAAAACATTACAATAAATTCCGAGGAGTAGGATTTTTGTAAGCCATATCCTCTGGTCGCAATAATTCAGTTAATGCAAAAGTGAATATTTAGAAAAGATTAACTGCTTTAAAATTAAATTCTTGGATCAAAAATGAACTAAATATTGAATTCCAAATTATTTTAAATTAATAAAAGTATGAATAATTTGAATACTAATGTGACACAGTGTAAGGCATTTACTCGGACTAAAATGTATGACTTTGAAAGCTTTAATTAAAAAACAAAGATTGAAAACAAATCAATAATCACCTTGAAAAGCTAGAAAATACTGGAAGTAACACAACTAAAAAAATAACACAATCAGTAAAGATAAATCCTGAAATTGATGAAATATAAAGTGAAAGAGTAAATGTTGGCTAAACCATAAAATAATAATGCTCTCAAGAAAGACAAAGAATAAAAACAGGCAATTTATAAAAGAATATTATAAATGTAAATCTCACCATTTCTCAGGAAAATCTGAATGCAGACAATAAGTGTTGTTTTTCAACCATTAGTTCAGCAAAATATCAGGAAAAAATACCATTTTTTTATGAGGTTGAAAGGCAGAGGCTCTCTTATACATTTTAAGTTGAATATAAATAGCTAGCAATACTTGGTGCATCACATAGGATTTTTTCCAAATGAAAAATGATCATATTCTTTTATCCACCAGTTCTACTTTAGAGATCTGTCTTACAGAAATGAATGCATGACTATGAAATCATGACTGTCCTTAGATGCAAGTAACAGGGGGATGGCTCCTGACCCTGTCCTTCAGAGGGATCAGGCCTGTCTATTCCTTTAGGGCAGAAATTTGTTGGGGTCAAAACGTTATGGAGTCAGGGAGTCTGTGATCCTTTGCTCCCCACCTGGATCACATTGTATTTTCTATATACTGAAGGCTCAGAATTCTTTGTCAAAGGACTCAAGTCAGCTCCCTGGTTCTGAATGGGCTTTTTGCCCAGTTTGTTTTCTCTCAGCATCTCTAAGTCCAAGCAGTGTCCAACTGGAGGCTATCTGCAGGAGGAGACTCTGTAAGAAAAATATGGGTGGGGTGAAATATTAGCATTGGGGTGTCCTTATGGGAGAATACTGGGCCTTCTGTTACGTGACTGTCCCAAGAGTGGATGAGAATTGGGACAGGTGGAATGCAAATGGTTGGGGACCAAAACATCTGAAAACTGGAAATTTCAAGCTGGTCTTCCAGGTCATTGTGAAAGTCTATTTGTTAAATTTGGAAGACAGAATTTATTGTATATAAAGCTTTTTAGCCTGATCAATAACTTTAAATCTTTGGACATATGATATGTCACCCTCTACCTGGACTCTTTCTTCAGGCCAACCAATGTCAGGGGAGGACTGGTACCCAGTGATATAGGTTTGAGAATAATGGTTGCAGCATTGTTTTAATTAATAATTTGATTTGCCATTAAAGGGGCAGTGGTAAAATAAAGCATGAATGGCCTGTACTATAGGATACTATACAATCATTATAAATAATTTTAGGTTTTAAATATTGGCTTGAACAATCACATGTAAATGGACAAAAAAGTTGTAGAACCAGTATTAGTGTGATTGTATGATTATAAGAACAAAAATAAAAAAAACCAACAAAATTTGTGTGTGCTTGGATAAACATAGGCAATAATGTGAACAGTTTCATAGCAATCTGATAATATTGGCTTCTGAGGAAAATTGCACTGATGTAAGGTAAAAATGTTTATATTTTATTACCTGAACATCTATTCTTTTTTTTTTTTTTTTTTTTTTTTTGTCTGAGGCATATGGTGGTTTCCAGGTTAAGAGTTGAATCAGAGCTACAGCTGCCAACCTATACCACAGCCACAGCAACACCAGATCCTTAACCCACTGAGTGAGGCCAGGGATCAAACCTGCATCCTCATGGATGCTAGTCAGATTCATTTCCACTGAGCCATGATGGGAACTCCAAGAATTCTTTTATAATTTAATAATATGTAAAATTCTGCTTAAAAATCAAGTAAAAGGAGTTCCAGTCGTGGTGCAGTGGAAACGAATCCAACTAGGAACCATGAGGTTGCAGGTTTGATCCCTGGCCTCACTCAGTGGGTTAAGGATCTGGTGTTGCCATGAGCTATGATGTACGTCACAGATAAGGCTTGGATCTTGGATTGCTGTAGCTGTGGTGTAGGCTGGCAGCTGCAGCTCTGAAATGACCCCTAGCCTGGGAATCTCCATATGCCACAGGTATGGCCCTAAAAAGCAAAAACAAACAAACAAACACATCAAGTAAGAATAACATATGCACGCAATTTAAAGACGTTGAAATGGAGTTAGTGCATTAAATTTTCTTGGGAATGGGGGAGGCAGTGAAGCCTTATACTTCCAATCTCACTGTGGTCCTTTAAGGCAAATACTGATTCTGACTAAGAGACTAAGAATTATGCTTGCTGTAGGGTTGTAGAAATACTCCATGTATTCCTTAATTGGTTTTGAACAAAAAGTGTTCACTTCATTCTTGATTCTCCATGGGTACTATTCAAACCTATTTGCTTCTCAAAACAGCAATGGGGTGGGAGTGGGTAGGGGTATTTTACTGAATTCTGGGTTTCTTTTTTTGTTATTGAAAGACCAATCTTCATTGGTTTTCATGCTGATTTTATATCCTTTCTTTGCTCCTCCTATGCCCCCTTACTCTCCGCTACTTAAAGAGATAACATTTCCTTGTCTTTAAAAAAACAGAACCAATCCAATGGGAACTCAAAGGCATTCAATCAGCAAATCCACAAGTGTAATTTGCCTCCAATTCTTTTCTCCTCCCCTAACTATAAGGAAGTCCTTCCTCTTACCCAAGTCGGGTCCTTGCATTTATGCTCTGGGTCAGTCTGATCCATTCCTGCCTTCAAAAATACTTTTTTGTCTTTCTCATATTTCCTCTCACTTTTGCAGTATCATATTTTCTCTACTGGATTATTTTCATTATACCCAGTTGGCCAAAACCTACCATCTTATAGAAGGATGTCAGCCCCTTCATACTACTCCAATTCTTTTCCTTATTTCTTCACTCCTTTCTCCAGTGAGTTCATAATCAAGCTTATTGAAAGTGTTGTCTACTCTGTTTCCAAGTTGCCAACCTAATTCACTTCTCAACTCACCTCCTTCTGGTGTCTGTTACCATCATTCCCCTAGAAGTGCTTCCGTCATGGTTACAAACTCCCTATTGCCAAATACAAAGAACATCATTATATCCTTACTTTTCTTTCTTTCTTTCTTTTTTTTTTTTTTTTTTAAAAATCAAGTTCTTGTTTATTTTTTGTTGAGGTAAAATTGGAATACCTTATATAATCTTCGGGTATACAACATTGTGTTTTCACCTGTGTTCATTATAAAGTGATTGTCACCAAAAGTCTACCATCACCATATGTTTGACCCGTTTTATACATTTTGCCCACTCTCAATCCTCTTCTTCTCTGATAACCACCAATCTGTCTGTGAGTTTGTTTTTGTTTTGTTTTGATTTCTTTGTATTCCATGTATAAATGAAGTCATACTGTCCTTATCTTTCTTGATTGTTTAAGCAATATTTTTGTACAGCTCACCATTACATTCTCTTTGAAGCACTTTCTCTTTTGGTTTTCTTTTTCTCTCCCTAAAAATTCCTTTTCCATCTTTTTTTTTGCCAGTTTATATTCCCTCATCTGATATCTAAGTGTTAAAATTCTTTCTTGCTTAGTTCCTTGGTGCTCAGTTTTTTGAACCGCTATTTATTCTATAGGTACTCTCCTTGGTCAATATTGTCTACTTCCATTTCTTTTAAGTGATATTCATATATTAATGTGTCTTAAATTTCAAATTACAACATAGAAGGTCACCTTAGCATTTGACAGCTTCACTTGATGTTAAAGCCACTTCATGCACATGTACCTAAGATTAAACTCTGATCTTTTCATTTCCTCCCCCAAACATCTCCTCTAGTACTATATATCCTGGGGATCAGCACAATCATCCATTGTGTTATTCAAGTGAGAAACCAGAGAATCATCCTTGATTCTACCTCAGTATTAATAATTTTTCTCTATCTCTGCCACCACACATGACTAGGTAAACCTCTAGTCTCACAACAAACTTTCACTTAGTCTCCCAGTTGTTTTCCTCCTTTTGAAACCGGACATGGCCCTATGGGGCTCCTGGACACAAGCAACTTTCTGTGTCCCCCATTTCTCGTTCTTAGGAAATGGGCCTCATTCAGCCACTGTGACCTTCCTTGAGTTCCTAGGGACAAGTTCAGACAGTTGCTGATCAGGGAAGGGAGGAGCAGTCAAGCAACAAGTCAAGTACAGCCTTGGGGCAAGATTCTGGTTTCCTCTCAAGGAATACACACAATAATATAGGCATCTTTTACACCTAAAAGAAAAATTATATTCTTTATGCTTCCTTTAGAAATGAATACTTTAAAATTGAACAGCTTAGAATCCTTCCTTGTCCTTCTCTCTGACTTAATTGTACCCTAAAGACAATCACCTGCAAGCTAAAGATTAGGCACCCTGAGCATAATTGCCTGTGGGCTAAAGATTATTAGCACATGATGTTTTTCAAGGAAATTTCCTAGTTCTAATCTCTGATAAATATGCCCTTTTTGCAAGTACCCTTATTCCAGTCAGTAACCCAGAAAATCACCATCATGAACATACTGAGATCTCCTGACTCCAGCTTTGATGACTAAGATTTCCCCAAAGAAAGAAGAATGCATGTTTGTCCCAATCCTGATTCCTATCTGAAAACTCATTTTTCTCCTTTTTACTATAAAACTCCTTGCAATTCTTTCTAATGGGGACACAGTCTTTAGGGCATTAGCCCACTGTCACCCTCCTTTGCCTGGCAAAACAATAAAGCTATTTTTTTTCTCCTTTAACCAAAACTCTGTCTCTGCATTTCAATTCAGCACCAGTAGACAGAGGCTGAATTCTGGCAACACTATTCTCTAACTGTCTCCAATCTATTTTCCAAATAGCAACCTAAATATCTTTTGAAAATGAAATCAAGTCATATTACCCCCTGCTTAAAAGTTTTCCTTAGCTTCCCATTGTACAATAGAAGAACAATATTCAACCTTTACACTGACCTAAAGACCCTGGGTAACAGCTCCCTGATAATTTCTTCGACTTCATCTCTTCATCTTGTCTTTCTTGTTCATTGTGCACAAACTTAATTGGCTTCATTGAAGTCCACTACACATGTCCTTTCCTATCTTAGGAGCAGCACAGAACTGTTCCTTTTGAATACTTTCCCTGCAAATCTTCATATGGCTTCTTGTCCCTCCAGTCTACTTTAGATGGTATGTCCTCAAAGTGGTCCCTCTCCATTCTCCCTTGCTAATTTAACATTTAGCATTCTTCTTAGTTTGTACTCACATTATTTACATGTTTAGATGCTTATTAACTCTTTACCTCACCAGACTTAAGATTCATATCTGTACCAATTATCACTGCATAGTGTCAAACATAAGGTGTCACCCAAAGCAGGTGTCCAACAAGTATTCATGTAATGACTCACAAATGTAAGATAAGACAGTTAACAGTATTCAGAAGTATCACATTTTCACTTATAACTGGAATCTAATATCCAGCACAAATGAACATCTCCTCAGAAAAGAAAATCATGGACTTGGAGAAGAGACTTGTGGTTGCCTGATGGGAGGGGGAGGGAGTGGGAGGGATCGGGAGCTTGGGCTTATCAGACACAGCTTAGAATAGATTTACAAGGAGATCCTGCTGAATAGCATTGAGAACTATGTCTAGATACTCATGTTGCAACAGAAGAAAGGGTGGGGGAAAAAACTGTAATTGCAATGTATACATGTAAGGATAACCTGACCCCCTTGCTGTACAGTGGGAAAAAAAAAATAAAAATCACAGTTAAAAATTAAACAAACAAATGTGCACTAGGAAAAAAAAAAAGAAGTATCACATTCATGTAAAAGATTTCTACAATTTTGCATCAATAATGCCTCATTAGCATAATTATTTAATGCCTTTTACAAACACTGTAGTTCAACCAACAGAATATAATTCCTTTAAAAGCACAGAGGAAAAAAATCAAAACAGTTTTAGACCTCATTAATAGCAGTTCAGCAAATTATTTCCAAAGTTATTCTACTTTCTTATCTATTTGTCTCAGATGATAAATGATCAAGGAATACTCTGGACTGAAGACTACCTCCTATGGCCTCTGAAAATGGGGACAGAAATATTAGGGCATGTATAAGGGTAATACTTCCTTAGCTCCCTCTGCAATCCCACTCATTTATTCCTCTTTTGTCTCAAATCTACGTGAGTCAAAGAAACACTCTTCCATTGATTATGACAATAGAGCATGTTTATAGGTCAGAAACCCAAATAGAGTCCACATTTGAGCAAGTGCCTGTCTAAGGGTATATTATTCTCTATCAAGAATGAAAACAGGATATCTATATTTACAAACCTTTCTGATGCAAAATTTATTTATTTATTAATATTTTACTTAAAACATTTTTGTTGCAGTGTAGTTGATTTACAAGGTTGTATTAGTTTCAGGTGTATAGCAAAGGATTCATTTATGTGTATACATATATCCATTCGGGTTCTTTTCCTATATACGTTATTGCAAAATATTGAGTAGAATTTCCTGTGCTATATAGTAGGTCCTTGTTGGCTACTTTATATTTATTCATTATATTATTTATTATAATTATTTATTGTGTATATTGTTAATTCCAAACTCCTAATTTAACTCTCCCATACACATTTTCCTTTTGGTAACCATAAGGGTTTTTTTTTTTTTTTTTTTTTTTTTTTTTGGCCTTTTGTCTTTTTAGGGCCAGACCCACAGCATGTGGAGGTTCCCAAGGCTAAGGTCTAATCAGAGCTGTAGCCGCTGGCCTACACCAGAGCCACAGCAATGCCAGATCTGAGCCATATCTGTGACCTACACCACAGCTCATGGCAATGCCAGATCCTTAACCCACTGAGCAAGGCCAGGGATAGAACCCACAACCTCATGGTTCCTACTTGGATTTGTTTCCGCTGTGCCACAACAGGATCTCCAGTTCTTTTTTTTTTTTTTTTTTAATTTATGAGTCTGTTCCTGTTTTGTAAGTAAATTCATTTGTATCATTTTAAAATTAGATTCCACATGTAAATGGTATTATATTCATCTTTTTCTGTCTTAATTACTTCACTTAGTGTGATAATCACTAGGTCCATCATGTTGATATGAATGGCATTAACTCATTCTTTTTATGGCTGAGTAATATTCCATTGTATATATGTACCACATCTTTATCCATTCATCTGTTGATGGACATTTAGATTTCTTTCATGTCTTGGCAATTGTAAATACTGCTTCAGTAGACATCGTGTCTATGTTCATAGTAATTTTGGCCTGTACTTTTCTTTTTTTGGTAATTTTGTCTAGTGTTGGTATCAGGGTGATGATGACCTCATAGAATGAGTTTGCAAGGCTTCCTCTGCAATTTTTTTGGAAGTATTTTAGAAGGATAGGTGTTAGCTCTAAATTTTTGATTCAATTTCCCTGTGCAGCCATCTGGTCCTGGACTTTTGGTTTTTGGAAGTTTTTATGATGGTCTGTTCATATTTTCTAATTTGTACATTTCTTCTAGGTTGTCCAATTTATTGGCATGTAGTTGCTTGTAGTAGTCTCTTATGATCCTTCGTATTTCTGTGGCATCAGTTGTAATTTCCCCTTTTTAATTCACCCCCTTATTTTTTTTTGGCTGCACTCCTGCCGTATGGAAGTTCCAAGGCCAGGGATCAAACCTGTAATGCAGCAGCGACCTGAGCCACCGCAGTGACAACACTGGATCCTTAACCTGCTATGGCACAAGGGAACCGCTCCTTTTACATTTCTAATTTTATTGATTTGAACCCTCTGCTTATTTTCTTGATGAGTCTGGCTAAAGGTTTATCAATTTTGTTTATATTTTGAAAGACCCAGCTTTTAGTTTAATTGTTTTTTTCTATTCTTTTCTTTGCATCTATTTCATTTATTTCTGCTCTAATCTTTATGATGTCTTTCCTTCTACTAACTTTGGATTTTGTTTGGTCTTCTTTTATAGTTGCTTTAGGGTAAAACTAGGTTGTTTATTTGAGATTTTTGTAATTTCCTGAGGTAAGATTTTATTGCAATATACTTCCCTCTTAGAACTGCTTTTGCTGAATCTCATAGATTTTGGATAGTCAGATTTTCCTTTTCATTGTCTCTAGGCATTATTTGATTTCCTCTTTGATTTATTCAGTGACCCATGGGTGTTTAGTAATACATTGTTTATCCTCCACATGTGTGGTTTTTTACATTTTTTTTCTTGTAGTTGATTTCTAGTCTCACAGCATAGTGATTGAAAAAGATACTTGATATGATTTCAGTTTTCTTAAATTAACTGAGAGGGTTGATTTATGACCCTACATGTGCTCTCTCCTGGAGAATATTCCATGTGCACTTGAGAAGAAAGTGTATTCTTCTGCTTTTGAAGGGAATGTTCTATAGATATCAATTAAGTCCATCTGGTCTAATGTGTCACTTAAGGCCTATGTTTCCTTACTGATTATCTGTCTGGATGATTTGTCCATTGCTGAAAGTGGTGTGTTAAAGTATCCCCCTCCAATTATTGTGTCATTGTAAATTTCTCCTTTTATGTCTGTTAACAGTTGCCTTATATATTTAGGTCCTCCTATGTGGGGTACACATATATTTACAATTTTTATATCCTCTTCCTAGGTTAATTTGTTGATCATTTTGGATCAAGTGTCTGTTTTAGTATCTTGTAACATTCTTTATTTTAAAGTCTATTTGTCTGATATGAGCATTGCCACTTCAACTTTTTTTTAAATTTCTATTTGCATGGAATATCCTTTTCTATCCTCTCACTTTCAGTCTGTATGTGTCTAGGATCTGTGTCTCATATAGACAGCAAATACATGAGTCTTTTTTTGGTATCCATTCAGCCAGTCTGTCTTTTAGTCAGTGCTTTTAATCCATTTACATTTAAGGTAATTATCAATATGTTGGTACTTATTGTCATTTTATAAATTGTTTTGGATTTAGTATTGTCGGACTTATTTCTTCCCTTCCTATTTTATCTCTTTATACTTGTGATTTGATGACTACTTTTAGTGTTGTGTTTTTTTCTTTTTTGCCTGTATATCTAATATTGCTATAATTATTATTGTGGTTTGTGGTTCTGATGAGGTTTTGATTTAGCAGTCTCTCTCTATATATATACACAAAATTGTTTTAAGTTTCTGTTCTGTTAATTCAAATGCATTTCCAATACCCTTCATCTGTGCACTTCTCTCCTCATGATTGCTAATTTTGATATTATACATGGATTAACACCTTTACTAAATAACTACCTTTACTGGTCAGATTTCTCATTTAAAACTTTCTTTTTCTTTCTTGTTTCTAGTTGTGGCATTTTCAACCTAGAGAAGTTCCTCCAACATTTGTAGAACTGGTGATGTTGAATTCTCTTAGCTTTTGCTTTTCTGTGAATATTTTGATTTCTCTGTCAAATCTGAACCAGAGCTTTGATGGCTAGAGTATTAGCTGTAGGTTTTTCCTTTTTTTCACTTTAAGTATATGGTGCCACTTCCTTCTGGCCTGCGGAAATTTCTGCTGAAAAACTAGCTGATATCTGTATGTGTATTCTTTGTATGTTATTTGTTGCTTTTAAAATTTTTGTGTTTAATTTTTGTCAGTCTGATTAATATTTGTCTTGGCATATTCATCCTTGTGCTTATTCTGTACAGAACTCTCTCCACTTCCTGTGTTTGAATGAGTGTTTCCTTGCCCATGTTCATGACATTTTCAGCTATAATCTCTTCAAAAATTATCATAGGACCTTTCTTTCTCTCTTCTCCTTCTGAGACCCCTCTGAATCAAATGGTGGTATGTTTAATGTTGTCCCAGTGGTCTCTTAGACTGTCCTCATTTCTTTTCATTCATTTTTCTTTATTCTTTTCTGTGGTAGTGATTTCAACCAATCTGTCTTCCATCTCACTTATTTGTTCTTCTGCCTCATTTATTCTGCTATCAGTTCCTTCTATTGTATTTTTCATTTCAGTTATTGTGTTGTTCATCTCTATTTGTTCTTTAAATTTTCTATCTCTTTGTTAAATATTTCTTGTAACTTCTTGATCTTTGCCTTCATTCTTTTTCTGATATCTTGGAACATCCTTACTATCATTACTCTGAATTCTCTTTCATGTAAAGTGCCCCTTCACTTAGTTGTTCTTACGGGTTTTTACCTTGTTCCTTCATCTGAAACATACTTTTCTGTCATCTCGTTTTTTGAAACTTCTGTGTTCATGGTCTTCTTTCTGCAGGCTGCAGCGTTTTAGTTCCTCTTGCTTCTACTATCTGACCCCTGGTAGGTGAGGTTAGTCCAGGGGTTTGAGCAAGCTTCCTGGTGGGAGAGACTGATACCTGACAATTGGTGGGTAGAACTGGATCTTGTCCCTCTGGTGGGCTTGCAAGGGGTGTATTCAGAGGTGTCTGTGAGCTCAGTACACCTTTAGACATCTTGTCTGCTAATGGATGGGGCTGTGTTCCTACCCTGCTTGTTGTTTGACATGAGACATTCCAGTGATGTCTGCAGACTGATGGCTGGGGCTAGGTCTTAGTGCCAAGATAGTGACCTCTGGGAGAGCTCACATAGTTCCATATTCTCTGCAGCCTCTGCCACCCGTTTCCTTGACCCACAGTGAGCCATAGCTGATACCTACTTCCCCAGAAGTCCCTCCAAGACCCACAGATAGGTCTAGCCCAAGCTCCTCTGGAGTCACTTCATTGTGCTGGGTCCCAGTGCATGCTAAACTTTGTGAGGGCTCTTCTAGAATGAAGACTCTGTTTCCCTAGTCCAGTGGAGCTCCTGAATTCAAACCCCTCTGCCTTTCAAATCCAAATGCTCTGGGGGCTTCTTCTCTTGATGCCAGAGCCTCAGTCTGGGAAGCCTGACTTGGGGCTCAGAACTCTCACCCCTTTGGGAGAACCTGTGAGATTTATGATTTTCAAGTTTGTGGGTCACCTAATTGGCAGGTATGGGATTTGATTATATCACAAACACCCTTCCTACCATTTTGTTGTAGCTTCTTCTTTGTCTTTGTGTGTAAAACGTCTTTTTTTTGTAGGTTCCAGTCTTTTTTGTTTTGAGTTATTCAGTTGTTAGTTATGATTTTGGTGTTTTTGTGAGAGGACCTGAGCTCAAGTGCTTCTACTCTGCCATATTGTTCACAATCAAGGGACTATTTTAGTTTGAATGTGTGCTGCATTTTTCCTCAGAATGTTCTGGCAATTATCCCTTTGATATGGGGTGGACAGATGCAGCAGCACTTGCATGCTACCAGGATGGCATAAACAGAACTTGGCACATTCTCGAGGGTCTGTTTGGGACACTGGCAGCCTTCTCTTTCTCAGGGCAGTGTGAGCAGTGCTTGGCACCTGCTTACATATTTCATAGTGGTGGCTATGGACTCATACTCCCTGAACAGCAGGGGCAGTGCTTGGAGCCTGATTGTGGGTCTCTTAGGAGTGGCAACATCCTGTGAACTTCAGGATAGTGGGGCAGGGCCTGGTGCCTGTTCACAGATCTCATAGGAATGGCAGTGGCCTGTGCTCACTTCTGGATCCCTTGATGGCCGCAGTGGCTCATGCCTGTCCCCAGGACTCCTGTTGGCAGTGTCCTGTTGCCTGGATGTGTTCAAAGGGAAGGAAGCTCTTAGGGCAGTCCTGCCCCTCTCCTTTCATGCCCCCCAACACTGGTGGTGCCTTGCCTTTATGGTGGGCCCAAGCTTCTTCTGTTTACACCTTCTGTTGCCACAGTATAGTCTCTTCAGGCTGTCTCAGCACAGCAAACCCCAGTCCTCTCCCTGAATCTGACCTCTGAAGCCTGGGCTTTAGCACCCAGCCCCCACCCACACCAGTGGACAAGCATCTCAGGCTAGGGGGTGCAGGGTGGCAGTAATGATCTTCTGTGCAGGTTACTGCCTGTTTTGCCTTCTGTAAACCATTTGCTGCACTCTCCTTCTAGGCTCCAAATCTGCCCCTCCATCCTGGCTGATCTTCCCACTGGTGAGGGGTCTTCCTGGACTACAAGAACCTTTCCTCCTTCACAACTGCCAACCTGAGGTGCAGGCAATTGTGATTCCTTTCTCTTTCTCTCTTTTTTTCTTTTTACTTTTGTCCTATCCACTAACATGGACAGGACTTATACTTTTGGAAATCTGAGGGCTTTTGCCAGCATTCAGTAGATGTTCTGTGTGAATCATTCTGGCTACAGATGTAGTTTTAATGTTTTTGTGGAGAAAGTGAGTTCCACGTTCTACTCCACCATCTTGATCCCATCCCCTGTGTGATTTAGAACAAGGGAAGATTTCAGTAATGGAGGAGAAGAAATGAAAGAAAACACATTTGAGTATCATTTCAAAGAGACTTGGAGACTCACTAGGTATAAAAGATAAAGAAGAGAGAATGGTTAATGATGATTCTTAGTCCTCAGGCTTGAGCCACTAGGATAAAGCCTGAAATTCAGGGCTATGAGAACTTGGTTCTGAGTACTTAATGTACACTTAATGTGGACCCTTTGATTGCATGTTCTTTAGCTTCACTAAAATGACACTGTATTCTCTCTCTCGTTATTACATGGGGAAAGAAAATCAGGGACATAAACCATGATGCCCCAAATGGACTCTTAATACAAGAAGCAAAAATGAGCCTGAATGTCAGGAGGGTAGAAAATTTTCATACTCTAAACATAACACCAAAACTACATTCACGGGGACAAGGAATAAGAGGAAGCTCACCTCCTGTATATCTTTAATAATGTAATAATACCCTGTGGATTATCTTGATGAAAATTAAATTTCACTAAATATTCACTTTATTTTATGGAAAAAAATTTAAAAATGAGATATTTGACAAAATGAGAAATGCCTTTCTTTTAGGAGGTTATAATCCAGGTTTTAGATTTAGCTGAGTGTCACAAGAAAACTGAAAAAGAGTCTATTTATCTTAAAGTATCAGCAGCAATGGCAGGACTTAAATTACAAGAAACCAGTTCCTTTCATTACTGCAGCTTTAGGAATTAACACTGACATATCCATTTTTTTCTATATTACTTCAACATCTGGCTTATAGGAAATATTATGATTTGTCTGTCCTGCCAATAGACACAGGCCATCAATGATTTAAAACTAGTGAAGTGGAAAATTTGAAATATCACAAGAGTTTTCCACTCTCAATAATACCTCTCATAACTTCTAAAAGCAAATATTCATTTAAGCTTTATTGTATAAAACATATGGCTTTATATGGGATATGCTCTCACTGTTATAAAAATGTGTTTTTATAATGTATTGTCTATGGTTTAATTCATGTCCCAAAGATCTCTGTGTCTCCAGTGACTTAGATTACACTGGCCTTTGTTACAATTTCCTTAGCTTTAGCTCTAACCTTGGGCAATTGTGTGCTTCCCCTTTGCAAGTATTTGAAGACCAAACCACCAAGGAAGTTTTAATGCCCAGTGTTATGTTAAACTCTATGTAAATCTTTGGCAATGACAGTGGGTTATTCTTTGCAGTCCCTTTCCCACCAACTTGGTTTTTGTTTCTAGAGTCATTGGTGTGGTCTTAGAATTCATTTAGAGCTAGGGTGACCATATGTTCCCAATTTGTCCTGGAAATTTCTGTATATGAATCCTGTCTGGGATCCTTTTATTTAGTGTGTCTTTTTATGGTCAAAAGTGTCCCAGCTTGGGTGATAAGGTCACCCTATTGGTAGCTTAGTAGGTGAAAATGGAATCCCTTGCTGAGGTCTCTTCTTCCAAATGCATGTGTCTCTCATGTTGCCTTCTCTCATATGTGGTTTTACAATCTCTGATCTGTTCTTTCCCTTAGACGGGCTGGGAGTCAGATCCACTGATGTTGGAGTTTCTTAGGCATGAGAGGTGAATTAGAAAATTCTCAGCCAAGGCAACCAGTGAAGTGAAAAATGAAGAAACTGGAGCTAAAATTGTGTAGGAAACAAAGATATAAATAGCCAACAGGAGCATCTTTAAGACACAAAAAACAAAACTCTAACTGAAATTATTCAGCAGTCCAGAATTTGGTCTCAGAGATGAAAACAAATGCAAAAAGATGGTATTTACCATTGTTTTTGGCTAGAAGGAATGCTGTAATTTAAGCCTCTTTTTAAATGACCCTGACAGTGTGTCACTCAGAGCTTCACTTTTTCTTAAGAGGCTGGGAGTGTTTATTGATATTTGTCTTAAGTGCATCATCTCCCTGGTAACCCCAAGTCTTCTTTAAAAGTCTGCAGATCTTCTTTTCTTGTAAAACTTTCTTAGTGGGCCTCATTTTCCAAAGTCTTCTGCGGTATCTTTGTGCAAGTTATAACTTATTTAATTACTTTTGTTATATTGCTTAGGTATCCTTAGACAAAGAAAATGCAAGTTGTCAGAACTAGAGATAAAGGAATTCTCTTTATAGAGCTCCCTCTTATTTTGATGTTGATTGTGGGTCAATAAAGATTATTGTTTACCTAAATTGAGTGACCTATGCCTGCCTCAACCTTCATAAACAACTTCTATTCTCACCTGTTCTTTAGCTCACCTACTCAAGATCCTGGGACCTCTACACAGAGAAGGCTATGAAGAACTCTCTTTCTGAATGCCAGCCTTGTCCCTGGTATATTCCTTGGCTTTTAACAATTAGTCCCCCAAACTTCAGTTTCCTTCCTTTCTCTTCCCCCTAAAAAAACAAAACAAAACAAAACAAAAACAAAAAACCCACAAAACTTTAGGCTTATAGATTGAATATTTTTCAAACTTATACTGATGTATACTGGCAGCTAGAATTAAAAATTTTCTCCTATGACTACAAAACAAGGTTCAGAGTTTGCAACCAACCATCATACTTTCTTTTTACTTCTTTGCCTTTTCCTGGGATATTCATTCAGGCTTTCTCCATTTTGATTCCTTCGCAGTCATCTAATGTCAGATATGACATATTCAGTGGAAAGGATTTTTGATGGACAGTTTTTTCAGGGACACTCATTCAGGCTTTCTCCATTTTGATTCCTTCACAATCATCTAATGTCAGATATGACATATTCAGTGGAAAGGATTTTTGATGGACAGTTTTATTGCTAACTCCTTCCATTAATAATAGAAATATTGCAGCTTTTAAATGCAGTTCTATCAACCTCTACCTGACCAATAAATAAATCCTCATCTCTTATACAATTTAACTATTATCTGAGTTGGGAGATAATGACAACTACAACTAAAATTTTGAAATTAGCTTTGAAAGCATGGTTTTATCTAAGGAACAAAGCCTAGAATATAAAAATAATCCAGCAGCTGGAACGAGAAAATCTTTACATAAATATCCTATTGTCTTAAAAATATATAAAGTTTCTAACTCAAATTATAAACCTTCCTTCTAAATAAAAATAATTATATGGTTCAATAGAGTATGGTGAGTTCACTAAACTCTTTTCAAGATGTATTACAAATAGAATTTATGAAATTTAGAATCTCCATTTCCATATGACATTCTGTAACCAACAATTAACATAATTTGTTTTGTAAAAGAATCAATTGAATGTACAAATATAATTTCTCAGTTAATGGAAGTAAGCACAAGAAAATATAAATTTGGACTAATTGATATTCTTGTTAATTATAGGTTTGTTAAATTGTCACAAAAATTGTGGAATATTTGTCTTGTACATATACTAGGTTTTTAAATTAGTTTGAGAACAAATAAGAGTAGAAAATATATTTTTGTCACCTCAAAAACTATGTATGGTGGCTTGATAGCTTGAAAATTTACCAGGCCTCTTTCATGAAAGTAATCCTAATCTACCCTGAAGACAAAGGCTTTGTTTTGCAATTTATTAAACAAATAACTTAATCTCTTGTTATTTTATCTTCTAATGTTGAATATCTACTAGTTTATACAGCACGAACATATTTACTAGTTAATATAGTAAGTAGGGAATAAAGAAAAAAAATAGATTTCTATCTGCCTGCTTTGCAGTGTTTGGGCAAATGCCAATTTATTTGCCCTGGAAAAAGGAAAAATTCTATTTTGTGTCCAGCTAGAAGATCTAGGGTTAAGGGTCAAGGAAATAATGTAAAATGGGTTAAAGACCTAAACAAAAGACCAGAAACCATAAAACCTAAAAGAAAAGTAGGAAAACTTCTTGGTGTTGATATTCACAATGATTTCTTAGATATTACAGTAAAAATACTAACAACAAAAGCAAAAATAGATAAAGAGACTTCATCAAATGTAAAGCTTCTGCACAGCAAAGAAGTAATAACATGAAAAAGAAAAGAAGTCTTAGATATCATGTTAAATGATTTACTGAAATAAAATGAATGCACACAAACTTGGAGGTGATGAATATGTTATTGCTTTGATTGTGGTATACATATGTACAGAAGTGTATACATATGCCCAAACTCACCAAATTGACTATATTAATTTTGTGTAGTTTTTTGTATACTAAGTATACTTCTGTAACACTGGGGCGGGGGAGGTCAAAGAAGCTTCAAATTCTTGGAGAGAAAGGGTTAGTTACCTAAATAATGATTAATTGTATTTTTTTGAAGGTTGGCATACTTCTTGTACATGTAAGCTTAAATGCTCAAATTTAATACTTCATTTATATTTCAATGAGCTACTAAATGATATAACATTGTCTCTTATAAAAGACCTAGGTAAAAATTATTGGGAGGTTGTTATAAAGTTGAAACAAACCTTCAAAGGTCATGTAGAGTCTTTTGGACTTCCCTCTCCTTTGAAGCAGAAGAATATACACTCTCTTAAACTGTCCCCTGGAGAGAAAAGTCGCTCTCCCCATAACTCAAGATATTAATGCCAAGCGGTCCTGTCTAACCTCCTGCTGCATTCTTTTCAGGGTTATAATATAGAAGGTGTTGACACATTTTCAGAATAGTGTCCGTTTTGTTAACTATGTACCGAGAACAGTGTTTAAGACAAATTGTTTGGGAAGAACCTGATAAAAGGAAGTGCAAATTTAGTTTTCAGTTATATCCATTTTCTGAACACAACTAGAGGAGTAATTTTAACTGGTCGTTAGTTTGAACTGCTGAAGGGCTGCTCGTCACTGAAATAATGAATCTTCAAAATTAATCCTTTGTCCTCTCCACCCTCCCACCCCATGCTCATGAAGTCCTTTTTAATAGAAGCTGGATAGGGGTGTCATTATGAATACTGATTACCATATAAAGTGTCAAATATTCATTATATGTAGAATTATTTTGTTATTATTATCATGTGCTTAATTATAATTGAAATTAAAGATAATTTTCTCATCCTTTGATAAAACCAGACAATTTAGAATTCATTAACTAACCCAATCATTTAAAAAGAATACTAGTACAAAATAGTATTAGCCTCACAGAAAATAAATTGGTCTGAAGTCCTAAGAAAAAAGGAGATCTTAGTATTTATAAACCAAAAATAGTACTTACTGAACTATAGTCATTAAAGCATATTAGAATTTGGGCTCTTTTGTGTGGAATAATACTTGGTCTTTATTATAATTTGATGATTATTAAATATGGAACACAGTCATCAAAGTCAAGTTTTAGATGCAATGCCATTCAAAGCTCTTCAATCAGTATTTCAGTATTTACATGCTTATTGTTGTCTATCATCTAAGTGAGACTTTCATGTATGTTGATTTTGTTATACACACACACACACACACACACACACACACACACACACACACACACTAGATAAGTAGGGGAACATAGCCTGAATTTGTGTATCCTACTTCTGAAAATTTATTGCATGAATTGCTAACAAAATGAAGTTGACATCTGAATTTTATAAGCCAATGGTTCTGTAACAAAATCACAGGGTGATAATTAGAATTTGCAGTCTGGATTTTAGAGTATAACTTTGAATTATGTGGTGTTAGTAAAAAATTTCATCCCTATCAGATTATTAGTATCAGTAACTTTAATAACATATAAATCACCTTGGTACTGCCACACATATGTTTGATGTTCTTGTATAAATTCATGCTAACAATTTTAATTGAATCATTTTGGTTTTTTGATAAGTCATGTAAGGAAGAGCTTAGTCAGGTATAGAGAATAAATTTAAAGAGAGAAAGCAAACAGTTGGGGTAAGAACAATTTAAAAAGTGTTCGCAGTGAGATATTTCAGGCATGCTTTATAATACATTGCTATGAAAGATCCAAAAGAGAATGCACACAATTAAAGCCTGAGTTTGTAAACAAGTGTTTAAGATGACTGGGGCATACTTCAGGGTGCATACAAGGTAAGCATTTGATGGACAAAATTTTATGCCAGTAGGTGAAAATGCCTATGTTCAGAGAATAATCCAATCTAAACACTTGAGGAAGTCTTTAGTATCTGTGCTTACTACATGTATCAGTTTTCCAAGACTGCCATAGCAAAGTATCATAAGCAAGAACAGAAATTAATTTTCTGGGAGCAGAAGTCTAAGATCAAGATGTCAGCAGAGTTGTTTCCTTCTGAGCACTTTGGGTTTTTTTTTATTTGCTTTTTTTTAGGGCCACACTTGCAGCATATGGAGCTTCCCAGTCTAGGGATCTAATCGGAGCTACAGCTGCCAGCCTACAGCACAGCCACAGCAACATAGGATCTGAGCCACGTCTGTGACCTACACCACAGCTCACAGCAACGCCAGATCCTCAACCCACTGAACGAGGCCAGGAATCAAACCCACAAACTCATGGTTACTAGTCGGATTCATTTACACTGTGCCACAATGGGAACTCCTCCTTCTGAGCACTTTGAGGGAGAATATGTTCCACACCTTTATCCTAGCTTCCTAGTTTCTTGTGAGGGCTGACAGTCTTTGTTGTTCTTCATTCAGCTTATAGATTCATTGCTACAATCTCAGTCTCTGTCTCCAACACAAACATCTCAACATAACTGGGAAAAATTCTTATTCCATACAGATGGGCTCCTAAATTCATGACTAAATATAAAGAAGTTCTTGGTGCTGCCCAGCAACCCTACCACTTTCCCTAATCAATTCACTTACCACTTTTCTTAACAGTTAGTTCACACCTAATTAGTTCTTTCCTAAAATCTCTATCTCCTCTCCCACCTCTTCAGTCTCAGTTAATAACATTGTTATTTCACTTTGAAAACAAAACAGGGGGGAAAAAGTTTCATCTATCACTAAAATTACATGCATTTACATACTTTTTATTCCACTTTTTACAAGTTTTTAATCTTCATTTTTATTAGAAGCAATATATGAGTAAATTGAAAGACTATTTGGCTAAGAGAAAATGATTATTTATACTCTCATAATTCTAACAAGATTATTTCTGACATTTATGGAATTTATTTGTAGTATGTTTTCTCTTTGCCTATTTCCCTCCATCTAGTTAAATAGTTAATAATGTTTGATAGTCTTCTCTACTTAATATTAAAGAAGAAGATTTTTCTTTATTACATATTCTTCGTAACATCTATGCTATGGAACAAAGGCAGTGGGGTGCCTCCAGGGGCACAAATGGGCATTTCTTTCGCTTGGTCCCTAGTGGACAGGGCCAATCCTAGTTCATGGCTGGGAGGGATATGTTATGAGGCTGCTTCGAAATCCATAGCCAGACCAAGGTCCACAGGCCTATCTTTGGGAGCAGAGGTCAGCATGTTTCCTAGTGGGTCCTTGGTTTGTAGGAGCATACTTGAGCCTTGGCTGAGAGGAGCTGGAGCCTACTTAAAGGCTCATTTCAGGATCTGCAGCTGAACTGTGTTTGGAGACTCTATTTAATTTGTTTCATTGATCAATGTGTCTTTTTTGTGTATGCCAATATCATATTGTTTTGATGACTAGTTTTTTGATATAGTTTGAAATCAGAGATCATGAGATCCCCACCTTTTTGTTTTTCCTCAAGACTGTTTTGACTATTCAAGGTCTTTTGTGGTTCCATACAAATTTTAGAATTTTTTGTTCTATTTCTATGAAAGAAAATTGGAATTGGAATTTCGATGAGGATTGCATTGATTCTGTAAGTTTCTTTAGGTAAAATGAACATTTCTACAATGGTAATTCTTCCAATTAACAAGCACAAAATATATTTCCACTTTCTTCTGTTCTCTTCAATTTCTTTCAACAACATCAAATAGTGTTCAATGTATAGCTCTTTCAGTTCCTTAAATAAATTTATTACTAGATATCTTATTTTTTTTTTACAATTGTAAATGGGATTGTTTTCTTAATCAGACTGACTTCTTGAGACTTTTACATCCTAACAAGCACTGCAAGCTTCAGAAGAACGATGCACTTTAGAATGATGCATTTCCCAATCACATTTGATTTAGAACTTCCTTTCATTGACCACTGTACAGGAGGAGTCCACTGGGAAACTTTGTTATAGAAATAGCTGTCAGTGAACAAGGATGGCAGCTACCAACATAAGGACCAAGATATGACTCAGGTTACACTGTGGTCTTTAGGTTTATTGGTTTCTGAAATGTAGAGTGTGCATGATTTTTCAGGCACTTCTGGTCTGACTTATTTTCCAAGTGTCTCACTAAGCTACACCATGGTAAGTTTTCTTACTATTTTTATGTCTCTCTGCTATACTCAGTCCTGAAGAATATCAAGACTTGTGATCATTAATTGTTATATTTGCAGGTTGACCCCTGAAACCCTGAACAGTTTATGGTGTGGATAAAGGAAAAAAAAAATTTCTTCTATGGGATTATTATATTTTCACCTAATAAAGTTACTGAAGTATCACTATGACAAAGACTGTGTCATTTTACCAATATGCTTTCCCCTACTCCCAGTTTCTATAAAATATTTTATTCTGGAGGACTGAAATAAAGGCTGGCTGCTTAGCAGTCAGTAGTGAATTTTGCAGTGACCTACCCATACCTTCCTTTAGGATGAAATGCTCATTCTCCAAATGGCCAGGTTGTGTTGGCTACCAACAGCTCACTGCCAAGGGCCTCCTTAGCAATCTCTTTCAGCAACAGGGAGCAGCCTCATCTAAGGGGGCAACCCACATACAATGCGTAGTGTTGCAGAATACTACCAGGCCTACCTCATTCTAGGCAACTCTAAAAGCCTAGTCTAGTCCAAATCTCCCTGTGAATTGAGCAGAGCCTTTATCTCAAGTTTATCATGATTTTTGCTCAATCTGGCTTCCTGCATTCTTCTCACAGATGCTGGTGCAAGGAGCCCTGCTCAATAAATTTCCTAGATACAAATCTATATCTCACAGACTGTTTCCCAATCTATCTGACTTAGGGCATAGTATTCTCTAGAAGAATATAGGCCTGTGTGATATCCCCAAGTTTGGAGAAGAGTGGACCTTATAAAGACCTTGTATCTACTTGAATCTCTTGAGGCAAATAACTGTAGATAGACGTTTATCTAATAAAAGTAATATCCATCTTAATTACAGACACCAAAATGCTTCTGTGGAGGAAATTTACTCTAAAAAATTAAGAATTATTACTTCTCCGATTTTAGGGTGATGGTGGAAAAGATAAAATATTATATGCATATAGTCATCATCTTTCCTAGGAACCTGAATCTGGCTCATATTGTCAGTCATTTTCAATCATTATGACCCAAATACTAGGTCTAGATCAGCTGTGGGGAGGAGGTGAAGGCAGCTTGACTCTTACTGTGGCTGATGTTTCTAAACGAAAACATTTGGCCATGTTAGAATCTGCCAAATTCTTACTACCTATCAGGCTGAGTCAAGATGCTACAAATCTAGATTCCTTTAGTTTTGAGAAATACGTAGACAAAGGCTATCCTTGAGGAAACAAGGTAATTTTTGTGAGAGGGGAGAGAAATGAGAGGGAGTTGAAAGGAGGGGATGACTCTAGAAGGAAACTACTGTTATAACAATCATCTCCATTCTGTCCTCCTCCAATTTAATTTGCCAAACATGATTATGTGTCAGACACTGGGTATATTTTTATCTAGTCCTATGAGGTAGGCATTTTATCCCCACTTAAAAATGAACAAACTAAGGTTCACAAAACTCAAGTAAATGAGAGTCGTCTAGCTATCACTAAAACTACCTTCTTTCCATTACATGTTATAATGGAAAATGTTTCTTGTTCACTTTTGTAGCAAGAGAATTAAATATTATTTGTATTCAAAAAGTTGCAATGATTTAAACCAACAGAATTGTGAGTTACTCTCCATACACTAATTAGCTTAAATTTTGTCTAATATATTGATGAGTAGATGATTTTATATTTGGAGCCATAACTAAGAGGAGCAATGTTAAAAGCAATAAAAATTTCAAAGGGAATTTTTACACTAATGAAGCCTTTTTTTTCCCTTTAGAGTAACTAAGTATCTTAGAAAGAAAAATGCAAGTGCTCACTGAATGCATTAACTTATAAATGAAAAAAAAAAGTACCATAATTGTACCATTAAATATATTGAAAATACCATTTATCAAGTTGATTATTGAAGATTGGGTAAATTAAGTTGGCTACCATAGTCACTGAGTTTATTATTGCTCATTATTTTTGGAGTTTAAAAGAAGTTTGGAAAAACTCAGAATTATTCAGAATTAGTGAGTGAAAATTCTCCTATTTCTCTGTGGTCAGAATGTACCTACCTATGGGAATAGAAGGAAAACTTTGTTTTTTTTTTATCTCATCTCTATATCATTTCTAAGACTATCTCAGGGGAGAAAGGGAGGATGAGGAAACCAGAAATGTAAGAACTGTAACTCTGTTCCTTTGATAGCACAATGAAACCAATAGAATTTAAGACAAAGTTTTAAAAATAACTCAAGTTTTACACATATTCAGTCTAGGATGAAGTTTGAATTATAAGTTAGGTTTATTTTAGGCTAAAATATTTTATTGAAGTAGTTATATTAAATATTTAATGTTAATGCTGTTGCTGAATTAGGTAATAAAATTAGCAAAAGGAAAATAGCAAATTGAAGATAATTATCACTGAATCACCAATTTTTAAGTATGAAGTATATGCTACACAGATTTACATGAACTTCAGAGTGATGTGATGATCTTAAAAGTATAAGCAGATATAATAATTCAATAGGATTATTAATGTTATTCATGCTATTCATTTTGAAATTGCTGAAATAAGAAACATCTTGGCAGTACAGCAGAATCTTAACAAAGATAGATGGGGTGCAGCAGAAAAAAATCCAATGAGTATGCGGGTTCCCTGGCCTCACTCAGTGGGTCAGGGATCCTGTGTTGCTGTGAGTGGTGTAGGTGGTAGATGTGGCTCAGATCCCACATTGCTATGGCTATGGCATAGGCTGGCAGCTGTAGCTCCAATTCGAACTCTAGCCTGGGAACTTCCAGGCTAGGGGCCCTTAAAAAAAAAAAAAAAAAGTCAGCAAATATTGTTTCAGTAAAACATACTCTTTGTTTTCATATTTTAATATGGGCATACATAAGAAATTGAATACAGATAAACCCACTTTGGAAAGAGTTGTCTTTGAAAATATTAGTCAATTTTCTATTTATTATATTTTAAACACACTAAGAAAGAGGCTAGTCAAAGGAAACCGATGGCAATCCCTTGTGTAATATTTTAAGGAAAAAAATATCATTGCAAGAGCATTTTATATTTCCTGAAGGGCTTCCCAACATACTTCTAATTAAGGAAATTTAGAAGTAAGATATTCAATAATGAAATCATTGTCACCTTTAGAATGCAGATTGACAGGTTTTGACCTGCTAATGAAATCAATATCATGTTTTAATGAATTATAACTGATAAAATAGGAATAATGTAATCTAGAGTTAAACTACATGGAACAGATTACATGGGAGATAGAGTTAAATTTTGCATAAAAGATATCTGATGACAAAGTAATTATCAAATCATTAGGTAGTAAATGATATTTTTTAATCTCTTCCATTTGGAAAACTCTATTTTCTGCTTAGCTTTAAACTCTGCTAAGTACATTTTGGTAAAATTGATCAGCCTATTGAAAACATATTTCAAAAAAATTAAATCAGTATGATGTATTAGAAGAATGAAGATGGATTTATTAGTCATCCTAATTCTCCTTTTATGTTTCAACCTCTACCAAGTTACTTTGGTTACTGACATGATTTTGTAATTTTAATACATAAGGATACTGATCTGTCAATGCCACAGCCAAGAATTTTGCATTTCCAAGACTTGGGCATGATTCTCATTCATTTTTCTCTCTCTTTCTCTCACTCTACCTCCCACCTCAACACACACCTATCTTAATAGTTCAGTACATTTTTACAAAATTTCAAATTTGGGGAAGACTGAACCTGACCAATCCTAATGTTAGGATCAATGGCTTCAATTATATGTATATTCACCAGGATCCTTACCAGGATCTTTATTCATATTCCCCCTTCCTTCCCCAACTATAGCCACCCTTTGGACATCTGTTAGATGATAAATCCAACTGTTCATTTTCTTCGATTCTGTTCCCAAGCTGTGAAGTGTTGCTGGACAGATTTCCATGCTGAGCAACATAGTTCCCAAAGACTTTACTCTTTCTAGCTCTATTGGAGCCTCCCTCTCCCATGCTTCCACCTGGTGTCTTTACCTGTTTCTAGACTAGTTTTGTGCAACAAACTCAGTAGCTTTTCCAAAAATGCATCCCTCTTGTCAATGGTGAAATTCACCTCCCAACATTGCCAAGAATAAAATATGGCCATCAGACAGGACCAGTTCCTGACTTTGCCTCTGTACTTACTTATGTATGACATCATCCATTTTGGCCCCCCCATCTCCTGTTGAAAGAAGAGGAGTAGATTGTGGCTTCCTGATTTAATCATTCCACCCTTACCCAGTGTGGCAGGCAAGATAATCATCCCCCTAAAATGTTGACGTGTTAATCTCGTTAATCTCTGGCACTTGTGAGTATTTTACCTTATATGGCAAAAGAGACTTTGAAGATTAAGTTAAGGATCTTGAGATATGGAGATTATCATGGATTACCTGGGTTGGCTCAATTTATTTACTAGGCCCCTTATAAGAGGAAGATCAGAGGGTCAGAATCAGAGGAGATATGAAGATATGACAATGGAAGCTGAGGGGGAGAGAAAGATGGAGACAGAGACATAAAGAGAAAGACAGAGACTGAGAGAGAGAGATTTAAAGATAATATGCTGCTGGTTTTGAAGATGGAGAATGAAGTCACAAAGCAAGGAATTCAGGTAGCCTCTAGAAGCTTGAAGATGCAAGCAAATGCATTCTCTCCTATAGACTCCAGAAAAGACCACAGCCCTACTGATATCTTTATTTAGATCTATTTATTTATTTAGGCCTATTAGACCCCATTAGACCTATTTCAGACTTACGACTTCTGGAGCTGTTAAGATAATACATTTTTTGTTGTTGTAAGATAACAAGATCCAGCATTAGTAGGAAACTAATGTACCAATTCTCTATTTTTATCATTTAAATTTTATCCCATTATCTTCTTTATATTCTCTACATTAATTTTGCCTGTAATTTTAGCTCTTTCTTTTCAGGTAGCAAGAAAAGAAACCTTCCACTAACCTTCTGCTCAAACTACTGCCCTTATATCTCTTTTTATCATTGTCATTCTTAACAAAAATAGTTTGCCTTCCATGCCTACCCCTCCAACCTTGGTAATCTGGTTTCTGACTTCTGCCCTCTCTTAATGGCTTTTTTTTTTCCAAACTCCATGGCAGTTTCTTCTTATTTGACAAAGAGTATTGATCTATTCTCTCATAGCTTCTACTTGTCATTTTGATTATTCGTTCTAGGATTCTTCACCGACTCTTTTTACTCTGGCCATTACTTATATGTTGGTAGATGACTCAAGGCCTACTCTCTTTCTCTCATTCATTTTTGCTCTCCAAATAAACCTTGTGTGAGTCCACCTACTATCATGGTTTTACCAGTTCCAAGTGGACCACTTATAATCACCAAGTCTCAACTTTACTCTTGAATTCCAGATATATTTATTTACTAGGCATTTCTGCCTGTAGGTTCTGTAGGCATTGCAAACCCTATTTAAACCTAGAGAGATTCTCCTCATTTTCAGTATCTCATGGAAGAAAGAAGGAATCACCCTTAACTTCCCCATACTACTGATTCCTCTTTCCTTTGTACTCTTTGAGTCTATTTCTCTGACATCAACTGAATTAATCTTTGTACCTTACAGTTCCTACACATTTGAAAGATCATGTTTTCTGTAGAAGACTTTAGAACCTTCTAATTTGTCTTTCTGCCACAAACTTTCCTCACTTCCAAAGCCATTCTTATTCTGAACTAGCATTCCTAAAGCTAACTGATTAAGTTTTTGTCTTGTTTAAAGATTTATTCTATATTGGTGAAATATGCATTTCTTAAAATGCCTCTCAGGTCTGTTCTGTCCTCTTGATAATTTTCCAGCCTCCCTCCTCTCCACCTCAGATACCCTGTGCTCCAAACACAGAAATTAACTCCTTATTCACTACATCTGCTTGGTTCTTTTTTAACCACCTCTTTATACACTCTTTAAAATTTGTACATTTACCAAAAGAATTTGTATATTCTTTAAATTTGCTACCTGCTTTCTTTACCTGGAAAAACCTGCCAATTTTTTAAGCTCAAACATCCCCTTTTCTTTGAATCTTTTCTCAATTAGCCAAATAAGTCACTAAATGCATTTTTCCGGATTTCTCTGTTCCTGTCCATATAATAGCATGTATTTCATCACTTCATAATGATTAATATTTGCATTCTTTCTGATTTGTCTTTGAATTTTTTTTGACTTTTGTCTATTTTTTTTTTTTTTTTGTCTTTTTAGGGCCATACCCATGACACATGGATGTTCCCAGGCTAGGGGTCAAATTGGAGCTACCGTTGTCGGCCTACACCTCGACCATAGCAATGTGGGATCCGAGCCATGTCTGTGACCTAATACCACAGCTCATAGCAACGCTGGATCCCTAACCCACTGAGCAAGGCCAGGGATTGAACCCACGTCCTCATGGATACTAGTTGGGTTTGTTAACCATTAAGCCATGATGGCAATTCCTAAATTTCTTAAGGATAGACCATGTCTTATGTTTATAAAAGCCTAGAACCTAACCCCATGCTTGACACATAGGAAACATTAGGTAAACGTAGCCTGAAATAATAATCATAAATTGGTGTAAACAAAAGATCATGTGATGATTTTTCTGAAAAACAACACTCAACAGACCTTTAAGCAAAGATCAGGGAAACTGTTAAAGAAATGATTATCAAAGGAAGCATATTGGGGTTGATGTGGTAGTAGAGGCAACAGTTACAAGATTTGATGTTCTCTGAGAGGAAGGTCCTATATGTTTCCTGAAGTGGCACACACAGGTGAATGAGACAACGTCTGTCTCGATATTACAGTCTGTAAGGAAAAGCAGTTAAGTAAATAGTTCTGTGGCATAAGGGAATAAACAGGCTATGATAGGTATGTGTACTAGATACTAGAATCATACAAAATGAGTGCAGGGAGTTCTTGATGGGATTAGATAACACTTCCTAGGAAGTAATTAAATCAAATAAAACATTTTTTAAAGAAAAAAGGCAAATTGTAATAGAAATTGTAAAATGTCAAATGGACAATGCATTAAATGAAGCCTCGGTTTTTGCATCCTCTTGTAAGCCAGTTGGACACGTATTATATTCATGTGCATTTATATATATTCAAAATGTGTATTCTGATTGAAAATTTTGTTTATTACTAATTGGTGTGATCTCTTTGATTTTATTAAGCAACCATACTACATTTACACCAGAGGAGAAGTTGAAATATATCATTGCAAATGCTGATCTAATTATGGTAGAAAAAGATCAAAAAATGGTGTCAGATGAAGTGATACAGCTCCCGTGGGGCCTGACATGATTTTACAGAAAATTCAGACTTTGTTCTTATTCCCATGTTCTTTAGGAATGTGATCAAAGGCATTTAGATATCTCAGGCCACACACTTTGAAACTGACAGTCACCTCAGAAGAACAGATTCTGAAAAATCTATGGGGGTATCATCAGAATAACACCAGTCAATTATTGTTGTAAATTAAACAAATATCTCTGATAATAATCATTAAAATTAATACATATAATTAATTTAATTATTTTACTCTGTAGTTCAGTCCCATGGAGAAAACATTCATTTACATGCTAATAGTATTTTTAATAGTTATTTGCTGCAATTTTGATACACAATGAGGCTAACATGTCCACATGCATTTGATATTGAATTTTTTTCCCATAAGGATGCACTCGATTAAGGAGAAAAGTAATCAGTTTACATAATGAAAATAAGATGATTTTGAACATTGCTCTGTCTGTAGAAGAAAGGTTCCCAAAACCTATTTGTCTTCTTTATTAGGAGTATTTTAGTGATTATTAGGATTTTGTGCATTCATATTAACTTTATAGTTTCAAAGAAACTTATTGAAATTACAATTAATCTATAAATTAATTTAGAGAATTGAAATTTTATGTCAGTCAATGAATATGGTATACATCTCTATTTGTCTCTTATTTGTTTTAATAATGTTTTACATTTTCCTGCAGGAAGGTCTTATAAAGTTTTTCTTAAATTTATTCCTAGGTATCTATTTCTATTGTTGTTACTGTTACTACTATAAGTGGTATCTTGACCTATGTCATTACCACTCTAAAAGACTGTCCAAGAATTGTCTTGCATCATTATTTTTAATTACAGTAATGACTGGAATTAAGTGTGTATTGACCAGAGAATGCATAAATAAATTGTGCTGTATCTAATTTGAATGAAAAACAGTATGCTCAAGAATACAAGTGAATCTTAGAAACAAAATGATTTTTGGGAAAAAAAAACAATTTCAAAGGACTACATGCAATATATCATTATTATAATCTCATAAAGAAATAAACTGAATACACAATGCCTTAGCAATATATATGGTAAAAGTGTTTTAACAAACAGAATGATAAAGTCAAAATTAATGATTGTTACCTTTGGGGATAACACAATGGAGAAAAGGTAGGATTAGGGAGGAAAAAAATAGCTTCACGAGAGAAAATATTCTAGTCTTGAATTTGGATAGTGATTCATGTATGTTTATTATTATACTTTGTTATTTTCATATATCTTACATTCATTATTTTATATGCATTAAATATTATTACTGTTTTTTAAACAAGAGGAAGAGCTCAATGGCTTTTAAAAATGGTTAGGGGGAGTTCCCGTCGTGGCGCAGTGGTTAACGAATCCGACTAGGAACCATGAGGTTGCGGGTTCGGTCCCTGCCCTTGCTCAGTGGGTTAACGATCCGGCGTTGCCGTGAGCTGTGGTGTAGGTTGCAGACGCGGCTCGGATCCCGCGTTGCTGTGGCTCTGGCGTAGGCTGGTGGCTACAGCTCCGATTAGACCCCTAGCCTGGGAAACTCCATATGCCGCGGGAGCGGCCCAAGAAATAGCAAAAAGACAAAAAAAAAAAAAAAAAAAAAAAAAAAAATAAAAATGGTTAGGAATTCACAAATAAATAACAGATCTCTAAGAATTACTGTAAATCCTTTTAGGATTAACTTGTAATCTTCTTATACAAGGCCTTTGAACACCAAATCCTTGGAAAGAGGCTTTTATGAACTTCCTATGTACTCTTAGACATAAAAAGAAATATGTTTTCTTAATATATTAAATTGACCCTATGATTAAAAACATGATATCTTTTGAAATAAAATATAGCAGTGTATTATTAGAATATCAATATCGTAGTATTACTGTCTTCAATTCTTTACAAAACTATCATTTTATTCAATGAGGCCTACTCTGACTATCCAATTTGTTTTTGTAATGCTCTCCCCATCCTCTAATGCTGATCTTTTTCTTTCTCCTAATTTCCAGCACTTAATTCTTTGATCATATTGTATAGTTTACTTATGATATTTATTGTTTAATAACTATTTCCTCTCACTAGAAGGCTATAGGGAAGATAGCTTCTTCCTGATATTTTTGTCTTGGTGTAGTATTTACCCATTTTGAATCATAGATGGCCTTTGGGGCAAATAAAATATTATAGAAGTGGTTTTGTATGAGTCCCAAGATTAGGTCACAAAAAATACTCCAGTTTCTAATTTGTCCTCTCTTGGGTTATTTATCCTGGGGGAGTCTGTCTGTCATACCACAGAGACTTGCAAGAAGTCTTGTGGAAAGAGGCATATAGGCATGAACTGAAGTTTCCTGTCAGAAAATGGAAATGACTTGCTAGCTGTTTGAGTGATCCACTTTGAAAGTAGTTTTTCCAACCCCAGTAAGGGCTTTGGGTGACTGCATTGGGCTCCATTTTGACAAAGAGACACTTAAGCAGACTTATTTATGCCACTCACAAATACTTGACCCACAGAAACTATGAGAAATCTTAAATACTTATTTTTTAAACTATAAAATTAAGATTTAAAAATAAAGCTATAAATTTGATTATAAAATCTTTTGTTGAAACCTCAGAACAAATGCTAAATCAAAGAACCATTCAATTAAACATTTGAGCCTTGATCTCACAGCCTCAGCTTTAACAAAATGTAGAAAATATGCTATCTTGAAGATGCTTACAAGTTTGGCTTTTTTAAATGAAATAAATGATAAAATTCTTAAAGGACCAAAGAAATTTTGCAATAATTTTACAGACAAAAACACTCCCAGCTTGATCTGAAAGGGGGCAGAGACAGAACAGAATAATAAGAGGAATTTAGATCCTCAATCATTTTTTATACAGGAAGAAAACTGATACAATTACTCAGCTGTAAACATGAATTGCACTTCCTGACAAAGAAATGATTGGAAAGGCACAACTAGGGGCACAGAGAATAGAGCAAGGAATCTGACCTTTAGTCCTACTGGAATAACTGCCAACATGTGCCTTGTAGGATTTCAGAATTGCTGTGAACCAGTGAATCTACATGTCTCCCATTGTTTTAATTTTGAAAAAAAAATTATTATACATGATTTACAATGTTCTGTCAATTTCATCTGTACAGTAAAGAGACCCAGTTATATAAACATATATACATTCTTTTTCTCACATTATCCTTCATCATGTTCCTTCACAAGCGATTATATATAGTTCCCTGTGCTATATACAACAGGATCTCATTACTTATCCACTACAGATGTTATAGTTTGCATCTGCTAACCCCAAACTTCCAGTCCATCTCACTCCCTCTCCCTTGGTAACCACAAGTCTTTTCTCCATGTCCATGAATTTGTTTATTTTCTGTACATAGGTTCATTTGTGCCATATACTAGATTCCAGATATGTGATATTATATGGTATTTGTCTTTCTTTTTCTGACTTACTTCATTCAGTATGAGAATCTCCAGTTCTACCCGTGTTGCTGAAAATGGCATTATTTGTTCTTTTTTATGGCTTAGTAATATTCCATTGTGTATCTGTGCTCCATATTTTTAATCCATTCTTCTGTCAAAGGACTTTTAGGTTGCTGCTTCATGTCTTGGCTATTGTGAATAGTACTGCAATGTATCTTTTTGAATGAAAGTTTTGTCCAGATATGTCATGCCCAGGAGTGGGATTGCTGGGTCGTATTGTAGTTCTGTATTTAGTTTTCTGAAGTACTTCCATACTGTTTTCCATAGTGGTTATACCAACTTACATTCCCACCAAGAGTGTAGGAGGGTTCCCTTTTCTCCACGACCTCTCCAGCATTTGATATTTCTAGACTTACAAATGATGGCCATTCTGACCAGTGTAAAGTGTTACCTAATTTTGGTTTTAGTTTTTTGTTTTGTTTTTTCTTTTTATGTCCATACCCATTACATATGGAGTTTCCCATCATGGCAATGCTGGATCTTTAACCCACTGAAAGAGGCCAGGGATTGAACCCTCAACCTCATGGTTCTGAGTTGGATTCATTTCCACTACACCACAACAGGAACTCCCCTCATTGTAATTTTGATTTGCATTTCTCTAATGATCAGTGATGTTGAGCATTTTTTCATGTGCTTGTTGGCAATCTGTATATCTTCACTGGAGAAATGTCTGTTCAGGTCTTCTGCCTGTTTTTCAGTTGGGTTGTTTGGCCTTTTGCTGTTGACTTGAATGAGTTTGTACATTTTGGAGATTAAGCCCTTGTCAGTTGCATTGTTTGAAACTATTTTCTACCATTCCATAGGTTGTCTTTTTTTATGGTTTCCTTTGCTATACCAAACCTTGTAAGTTTTATTGGATCCCATTGGTTTATTTTTCTTTTCATTTCAGCCTTGGGAGACTGACCTAAGAAAATATTTGTACAGTTGATGTTAGAGAATGTTTTCTCTCTGTTCTCTTCTAGGAGTATTATGGTGTCTTGTCTTCTGTTTAGGTCTTTAAGCCATTTTGAGTTTACTTTTGTGCATGGTGTGAGGGTGTGTTCTAGTTTCATTGATTTACATGCAGTTGTCCAGTTTTCCCAGCACCATTTGCTAAAGAGACTGTCTTTATCACATTTTTATATTCTCATATCCTTTTTTAAAGATTAATTGACTGTAGGTGTCTGGGTTTATTTCTGGGTTCTCTATTCTGTTCCATTGGTCTGTCTATTTTTGTACCAGTACCACACTCTCTTGATTACCACAGCTTTGTAATATTGTCTGAAGTCTGAGCAAGTTATGCCTCCTGCCTCATTTTATTCCTCATGATTGCTTTGACAGTTCTGGGTCTTTTATGGAATTTTTCATTAAGAGAGTTTATAGTGGTTATCCTTTGCCTCTTCCAAAAATTGTTTTTTGGGAGTATGGTGGATATATATATCTTGTCTGCTTAGTTCATGGGTCTTCATATTGGGAACTCAGAAGTGGATCTAAGTTTGCAACGGAAGTTGATTTAGATGGTAAATTTGGAACTATGACTGATGCTATAAGGGGCTTAGACTTTGTAGGGGTGTAGGAGGAAATGCCTACTTTGTATATGGGAGAAATGTGAATAATTATAAGCCAGGGGATCAAACGGAGAAACCTAGTCTCCAAAATTTGCTTGCAATATTCTTCATGTTCTGGTAATCATGCCTTGTGGAATCCCACCACACTGAATCATGGCTGGCCTGCATAACCAGTAGAATATTATCAAAACAATAAATGATTTCTGACTTCTAATGTAGGCAAGTAATTTTATTTTGTTTAATCTCAGGTGCCTAGAAGAGTTCCTGGTACATAGCATACATTCAGTGGATATTTACTGAAAATAAGGAATAAATACTGATGGCATATATTATGTTCATTATAATAATTATTTTGAAATAATTTTTATTTTGTTACTCTTTGTTCATGCTCTCTGTGAATGTTAGCCATTATCCTTGACTTTGATAGCAATAAGAGAACTTTAAAAGTGCTTTTATATACATTGAAGAGACAAACAGCTGTCTTGGGGAGGTAACAATGTACTTCTATATCATCAGCACAACTTACTTTCTAATACACAATCATCTCTTCTGTTTTCAGCTACCATTTGTGTGTATCTAACTCATCAGTTACTGCAACACTGAAGCCTTCTTTTTCCTTGAATTGCCTTACTTGACTAGTTGGTATTGAGGTACAGATGTTTTATGTAAAGCTGTATTGTAGTATAGTTACTACTCCTGGCAACCCCTATTGAGCATTTACCATGCGTCATGTATTATCATACTTAATCCTTACAATTCTATGAGTCAGTACTGTTAACTCCATACATAGAGATGGGAGAAAATAAGGAAAATGTGGCAGAAAGTTTAAGAGATTGACAATAAGAGACAGAATTGGAACTAAGGCAACTAGACTCCAGAGACTATATTCAGTGAACATCAATTCACTATGCTATCCTGCCTTACATTTCAAGTCTAATACCTGATTTCAGATGATTAGCCTTTAAATGCAATGAAACCAGGAAGGATCTCTGATGCATACTTGTTAACTTGTATCCTGAAGATCTAGTTGTCTTTTACATCCCTTGGCATGTTCTGAAGAAGAAACTTTGACTTTTAAATAGAATACCTGCTAATATTTCATAAAAATGAATATTTTTTCTCATTTTTAAAAAATTTTCAAATATTTTTTTAATTTCCCAAATACATTAATTTTTTTCCTACTGTACAGCATGGTGATCCAGTTACACATACATGTATACATTCTTTTTTCTCACATTATCATGCTCCATCATAAGTAACTAGACATAGTTCCCAGTGCTACACAGCAGGATCTCATTGCCAATCCATTCCAAAGGCAATAGTTTGCATTTACTAACCCAAGCTCCCAATCCATCCCACTCCCTTCCTCTCCTGTCGGGCAACCACAAGTCTGTTCTCCAAGTCCATGATTTTCTTTTCTGTGGAAAGGTTCATTTGTGCCATATATTAGATTCCAGATATAAGTGATATAATTTGGTATTTGTCTTTCTTTCTGACTTACTTCATTCAGTATGAGAGTCTGTAGTTCCATCCATGTTGCTACAAATGGCATTATTTCATTCTTTCTATGTCTGAGTGGTATTCCATTGTGTATATATACCACATCTTCCTAATCCAATCACTTGTAGATGGACATTTGGGTTGTTTCCATGTCTTGGCCATTGTGAATAGTGTTGCAATGAACATGCAGGTGCATGTGGCTTTTTCAAGGAAAGTTTTGTCCGAATATATGCCCAAGAGTGGGATTTCTGGGTCATATGGTAGTTCTATGTATAGTTTTCTAAGGTATCTCCTTCCCCAAAACTAGTTGAACTGATCAACAAATTCAGCAATTAGCAGCATATAAGATTAACATTCAGAAATCAGTCACATTTCTGTATACTAACAGTGAAATATTAGAAAAAGAATACAAAAATACAATACATCGGAAAATCGCACACCAAAAAATCAAATACCTGGGAATACACCTGACCAAGGAGGTAAAAGACTTATATGCTGCAAAATATAAAACATTAATCAAGGAAATTAAAGAAGATGTAAAGAAATGGAAAGATATTCCATGATCCTCGGTTGGAAGAATTAATATTGTAGAAATTGCCATACTACCCAAATAAATATACAGATTCAATGCAATCTCTATCAAATTACCCATGACATTCTTCACAGCACTAGAACAAACAATCCAAAAATTTATATGAAACCACAAAAGATCCAGAATTGCCAAAGCAATTCTGAAGAACAGAAGCCAAGCAAGAGGCATACCTCTCCCAGACTTCAGGCAATATTACAAAGTCACAGTTATCAAAACAGTGTGGTACTGATACCAAAACACACATACAGACCAATGGAACATATAGACCAATATTTCTAGAGAACCCAGAAATAAACCCAGACACCTACGGTCAATTAATCTCTGACAAAGGAGGCAAGAAAATAAAATGGGGAAAAGACAATCTTTTCAGCAAGTATTGCTGGGAAATCTGGACAGCTGCATGTAAATCAATGAAACTAGAACACACCCTCACACCATGCATGAAAATAAAGTCAAAATGGCTTAAAGACTTAAATATAAGTCAAGACACCATCAACCTCCTGGAAGAGAACATAGGCAAAACATTCTCTGACATCAACTTTACAAATGTTTTCTCAGGTCAGTCTCCCAAGGCAACAGAAAAAAATGCAAAAATAAACAAATGGGACCTAATCAAACTGACAAGCTTTTGCATAGCAAAGGAAACCAAAAATAAAACAAAAAGAAAACTTACAGACTGGGAGAAAATCATTTAAAATGATGCAATTGACAGGGCTTCATTTGTAAAATATACAAGCAACTTATACAACTCAACAGCAAAAAAGCCAACAACCCAATGGAAAAATGGGAAAAAGACCTGAATAGACATTTCTCCAGAGAAGATGTACAGATGGCCAACAAGCACATGAAAAAATGCTCCACATCCCTGATTATTAGAGAAGTGCAAATCAAAACTACTGTGAGATACCACCTCACACCAGTCAGAATGGCCATCATTAATTAGTCCACAAATAACAAGTGCTGGAGGGGATGTGGAGAAAAGGGAACCCTCCTGCACTGTTGGTGGGAATGTAAGCTGGTACAACCACTATGAAGAATAGTATGGATATACCTTTGAAAACCATTTTATTTTAATTTAGTTGATGAAAAAAAAATAATCCTATGGGCTAATTCACTATAAATAAATTCTCATTTTTTACTCATAATTATGTATTAAAAGAGCTTAACTTTTATGGAGATACCAATCTGCTTGTAATATTAATAACATTGTGAAGATCAGAATCAAAAGCAAATCAAGCCTTTGCTATGTTGCTATAGGGTTCAGGAAGAGAGAATTTATAAAATCCTTAACTGACAAAAGCTTTTACTCATTTCATTCAACAAAAATGTGATTTAGTATGCAAATTAAATAAGAAGACAATTAACAGAACCAAAGTCAACCAATCTTGACTTCCAGATGGTTGGTCATTGAATATTGTGAGCCACTTATTTAGTTTATAGGCCTAGATTTATGAGACAGGGTGATTCTTTGAATAAAACAATTGAGCAGTATCATCAGATTTAATATACTAAATTTCTTTTTTTTTTTTCCTTGGTTGCACCTGCTGCATACAAAAATTCCAGGGCCAGGATCAAACCCACACTACAGCAGTGTCTGGAGCCACAGCAATGACAATGCCGGATCCTTAATCTGCTGAGCCATGGGGAAATTCCATCGTGTACTAATTTTCTATAGAAACATAAGTACATTCACTAAGTTAAGCCTTACTAACTGCCATGTTACAAAAACAAGACAAAACAAAATTGCAATGATAACACAAAAGAATTATTTCTTTTTTAAATTTCATGTCCCACTTAGGTCTATGGGAATTGGGGGGAGATTTGATTGACGAAATCACTCAGTGACCGAGGTTGATGGAGCCTCTTCCTCCTTGTGGGTACAATATTTAGACATGTGATTTTTGAGCTCTCATAGAAGGGAAGAGGGATTGAGAGGGCGTATTAATGTTTACCTGCCTGACCTCATTAGAGACACAAGGCCTTAATACAAAGGAAATATAGAGAGACACATGCATATTTTACATTTATCTATCTGAATTTACCAATCATGTTTTCTTCTGTGTCTAATCTTTTGTTAATATCATCTAGGGAGATTTTACTTTTAAATTTGTGTTATTTTTCTTCTGCAATTTTCAGTTCTTTTTTATGGATTTCAATTTGTTAGTTAAATTGCCCATATTTTAAATCTATTTTGTTAACTTTTCCTTTATTTTCTTGAGCATAGCAGTAATACTCATTTTAAAGTTCTTCAGAGACAGTGCTAATGTTACCAGTGTGTGTGGTTTTATTTTTTATTTTCTCGCTACTTCTTTTGCCTTGCTAGGTAATTTTTTATTTAATGCTAGATGTTGCAGATTAAAATCTGTATAAATTTCAGATTATGTTAGAGAGTTCTCTGCCTCTGTTGGGGAGAGAGATGGATATATAGTCACCTATCAACTAACTTCAATTAAGTTCTGGGCACAGTCAGTGCCACATTGCATCTCTGAAAAAATTTAGTCTATGTCAAGCTCCACCTGTTCCCATGGGGTTTTCAAATAATGGTCTGCTATATTTTATGTGGTTCTTCTCCCTAGTTAAGGGACCCAAACTCTAATTTTTTCTTATGAATTTTTTGCTTTTAAAAGGATTTTCCTTTTAGGTTTTAGCCTGCTGACCCAGTTTTGGCCATACTAGTTATAGGTTTGAGGCTCTCTAAGTCTCTGCTTCTACTTTATGAATCTCTGCTTCCACATAGCAAACAATTTTCATTGGATTTTCCACCTCCTGTCAATACAAAGAATCATCAAAATATCCTAGCTACAGAAGCCAGCACACTTCTTCAATATTCTTCTGTGTCCCGGGTCTTAGTCCTTATACTTTTCTTGCCTCAGGAGCTTCTTGCTACATTCAGGCAAATGAATGCTATATTCTATTTTGCCTTTCTAGTTATTCTAGGTAGAAACACCTGTATGCCACTCACCTTTTCCATTACTTCCCAAAATAGATTTCCTGGGAAAATATATGAAATATTTGGTAAGCACTAGCTATCTCAGGCTTGGTCCAATAAATATTCCTTCTTCTCACATATAGAAAACAGACAACTCTTTGAGATAACCCAATGTTCCAATAAATCATTGAAACAAATTCAAATCTGTGATCTCCAAGAGACATACAGTTGCATTATGAGTCATTTTGAGCTGGAGATGTATGAACTAAAAAGACAAGTTACCAACTCACTGTCCACAACAGCTTACAAAAATGGAATAGGAACAGGATAAGCATAATAAACATTCCCACTGGGCAAAAAGAAGACTGGGTGGCACATAGCAGTCACTGGTCTTTAAGCAATTCTGGAATCTCATTGGACAGACATTTCAAGACCTCCTACCCCGTGAAGACAGAGGTTCCTTGATTAAGTTTTTCATTCTGCTCTGGAAGACATCTATCTGTTATTCTTCCTATTCTTTGGCTCTGCCTTTTGGGTTGTTTCTCTTTTCCTATTGTTCTTGGTTTATCTGAAATAGGCATTGGAGACTATGTCCAATGAAACTCTTTCTTAGCTCATTTTCCCCCATAATTTTGAGGAGCCTCAGTAATTTCTTGTTTTTTTTTTTTTTTAATTTAAGTGTAGAACAATCCAAAATGTTTTCTAGTTCAAACTTACAATAAGCATTCCTTGGAAAATTCAGTTAGCTCCTGACTTACCTGCTTCCAGTCAGTTCCATGACTCATTCATGTTCCTGAAGTCTGCATTGCTGTTTTGTTTTCTTCTTCCATGTGTCTCTCCTCAAATATTGGGAACTATCTTGAGATTCTTTGGAACATATGTGTCAGCCACACCTGTGTAATCTGAACTTTTCCCTATTTTATTTTATCCAGAAGAAAATATATACATACTGACCTTTGTTTCTTGAAGCCAGTTTTAATAATATCTTCTTATTTTCTGAGTCTGTCAGTTTTTCCAATCATGCAAGGCCCAGACTTTTATTTGAAAATGGATAAATTCTTCCTGTGCTAATCACTTTCTTAAAATATACTGTCAAACAGTTAATAGCAAATAATATACATTATTTCACCATAACTACTGTTGATTGCAGATTGACTCATGTACACAGAAGGTAAGGAGATACTGAAGAAAGAGGCAGGCCAGGTTGGTAGGTGGCAGTTTAATAAGCAAAGGAACTTACTTACAAGGCTGGTCTTCAGGCTCTTGATGAGCAGATTTCTGCACACACCTCCAGAATCTTAAAGTTTGTACTGAGGCTTTAGCTAAGTTCAGTCATGCATTCTGCTCAGATGGTCTCAACAACACATTGCTCTTTCAAGGCTGTGTCCTTGAAAATGTCCCCAATGTGGGATTGGTGAGTAGAACATACATTCCAAGGACTGGGGAGGGGATGAGGAGTCTCTGATACCCAGATCCAGCTCACGTCCTCTAGGTGATCTCTCCCTGACAACTAGAAGTTTAGTAATACATCGTCTTTCTCTTACTTTATTGGCACTAACAAATATACAGTCTATGTGTAATTGTTTCATTGTCTCTCCAGCTCCTGGTATTCGCTACCTTGCCTGTGACCATAGGTTAATGTCAAATAGTTTAGATTTTGTTACACAGGAAAAAATTTCATGTTGTATGTGTTGAATTAAATGTTAGCTGCCACAGCAGACAGACTGCATGATCTCAGCTCAACAGAACAGCAGGGTTTTTTTTCCCTTACTTACATTTCTATTTCAGTGCAAGTTGGCAAGAGAAGGCACTATACAAGTCACTAGGTTGTTTGGGGTGGGGCACAGATTGGTAGGACGCTACAGGAGGAGTAGACATTGGAGTATGTATATTGATTTTACAAGCTCAGCTAAGAGATAAGGTAACACTTTCATTCATGGTCCACTGACTAGTTACAAGGCTCCAAATTAAGTGCAAGGGAGTCTGGGGAAAATTGGAAGCTCAGAACAGTAGGAATGTAGTTGAGATAAACTTTTAGGTCCTCCTAGTTCCAAACTGTTATGAATCTATACTTAAACAATAATCTGTGCTTTAAAAGGTTCTTTATAGATAATGTCTTCAGAATATTCGAGGAAACATGATTTGTCCAACACAGATAACCTATTTCGTTTTAGAGCAAAGTCCCCCTTCCCCCCAACAAAAAAAATCCCACATATTTCTATTATGTGCTTGAGCATTTACTCTAAATATTTAGACTGCACTTTTCAAACAAGTCCTGTTTACACAGTGAAGCAGGTGGGATTAAGAGCAAATGAAACAAAATAGCCAAATATTTTCCCCATATTTTTGAAAAAGGGCTAAGTGACTGATAGAATAGACTTTTTGTGAATTCAGGAACTAAAATTTCTTCATTAAAATTCTGGGTTGTGTTTACACTTTAATCAAAATTGTTCATTTTATGAAAATGATAAGATTGATTACTACTGTTACAGGAAAGGCTAATTTAAATATCCTTTATTTTTGTTTTCCTGTGTTGACATAAAAGAACATCTTTATTTTCTCACTTAAAATGTAACATTTTGTATTTCTCTACAGAATGAAAAGAATCATTTTGTATTCTCTAGCTGGTGTCTTTATATTTGCTTTGTATTTCTTATGGTGGTAAATTTTTTTTCTATGTAAGTTGAAAGTGTAAAGAAAAGAAAACTTTCCTCCTAATGTTACTTGTACAATTTAGCTTCTGGATCAAAGAGGGAGATTTCCAGATTGATTAATTGTGTGTGTGTGTGTGTGTGTGTGTGTGTGTGAAATATTAACTACAAGGAAAAATATTCTTTTCTAAAATAAATAAGAACAAAATCTCAGTGAAGATCTTTTTCTGGTAATGGGATACAGTGATTATTATGAAAAATACTATTATTTGCTTAGAAAAGTTTTTAAAACATAAAAATTTGTAAGTATATAGTTTTATAAGTTATATGGCAAATTTGAATGATTACTTTATAAAAGGAAAAGCCCAAGATAGTGGATGTGCTCATAACCTACAGAATGAAGCCCAGATAACTCAGCAGCACACATTCTGGCTAACATACCTCCCCAACCCCATTTCCAGCTTCTCATCAGATACACCCTGTGTGCCAGTGTTATTAAATAGCTTGGAGTTCCTCCAAAATGCCATATGACATCAGAATGCCATAATAAAATCTGCTTGGCATTGTTTTCCACTTTTATTTCTATCTGAGGAACAAGTTCTTTACATTATGAATACTTATTCAATTTTTTGTTATATATTTAATAATGTGATTATTTGGTCCATGCCTGTTGCCCCAAGTAGACAGTGAATTCTCTGTTATCAAGGATATCATTGAGTCCCTGTATGTGCCTTGGTACCTGTTACCTGGTAGACACCTAGTAACTGTCAATAAAAGAATGAACTATCTTTTTTATCTGGCTTTAAGTATGGGCAATGAAGAGCTAGAAAGATTACTATAAGAAAGTATAGTTGCTAGTCTGAGGTATCTGTTTTTAGTTTTTCTGATTTTTACTTTTCCAAATAAGAGAGGCAGCACTGTTTATTGAATACTCATTATGTGCAAAGTATTGAACTATGTTTCGTGCATAAGGGTTCACTTCATCTTTTCCTTTGGGGAAATTACAATTTGATCCAAACAAGGGCCGTGATTTAAAACATGAAAACTATATAAAATAAAGATAATTTTACAAAAAAAAATTATTTCTTTACTGCTAAGACCCAAACCAGAAATCAGAATGGTCTTTTTCACTGGGTTTTTATTTTATTTTTCTTTTCCCAAAGAGTATTTTATGGTACATACTTGGAACAGTTTATGCTAAAGACTAGCTTGGAAATGTAGTCTCATTTCTACCTCATTCAAGGAGTGAGGAATCCAGAATGTATAGCCATAATGAGGACAAGGAAGAGATAAACACTCATCAGGAGAAGTTCAGGAGGTATTTACTCCTGATTCCAGATGGGCATCCTGCCAAATCAAATCCTCACCATGAATTGCTTGTCCTTCTCACCCTTTACAGGACTGCAGGTCCAATCTTACTGCCACCTTAGTGCCATTTTCTGAACCTATTTTGATTATATGACTTAAATATTCCTTCAGTTCAAAGTAAAAAAAGAATGTAAATAGAAAATGGTGAGTGAAGATAAGGAAGATGGACCACTTTGCCCCAGTATGCCCACAATTGAAACAGGCAAAATTTGATCAACAATTTACTGAGCCTTTCAACTGTTGGATAGTATGATTTTTTCAGTAACAAATATTTCGTAGAGTATCTGTTAAGTACTAGAGCTGTTCTGGGGGATAAGGTTTTAGCATTGTACATCAATAATTCCCACCTTCATGGAGCTTATATTGTATTAGAGGATCTTACTTTCTAGCACCTACTTTATAACATTGCTGTAAAATTTACTTTTTATGTAAAATATACTACTCTTTTATGCTTTGAAGCAAACTTTTATAATAGCCTGGTGGCACATGAGGACCTAAATATTTTGGCTTCTATTTACCTCTTTAACCTCTTATTAGTTTTTTGAAAATGACAGACATTTATTATCTCATTGTTTTCTAGATCTTAAGTCAGGGTTGGCTCAATTAGTTTCTATGCTCTGAGTTTCACAAAACTGAACCCAGAGCGTCAGTTACCTTAGCTTCTCCAGAGACTCTGGAAAGAATCCATTTCCAAGCTCATTCAAGTTGTTGTCTGAAGTCATTTCCTTGGGGTTATAGGACTGAGGTGCCTATTACTTGCTGGTTATCATCTAGCAACAATTCTTTGCCTTTAAGTGTTCATATGATTAGATCAGGCTCACCCACGTATTCTAGGACAGTCTTTCTACTTTAAGGTCAGTAACTGAGTTTTAGCAAAGTCCCTTTTGCATGCAATTGAACACATTCACAGGTTATGGGAATCAAGTCATGGATACTGGGGGGGTATTTTTCTAACTCTCGTATCCTTCCTCCTTACACTCCCATTATCCCTCATGAACATTTCCTTTCATATATTATACATCCACAATCAGGTTTAATAAATGTCTTACAGTGACAAAGTGTCTCTCTTTTCTTTAACTTCCATGCTCTTCATGCTTTTATCTTGGGTATCTTCTGTTTCCTACAGTTCTCATCAAGAAGTGCTTTGTCTATGGAGTCCAGAGTGCTTCTCCTGGATCTCTCATGGAACTTTGAGCCTTATCTAAAAAACATAATAATGTTATCATTACCTCTCCCAGTAGGCCAGGGGTTCTAAATTGTAGGAGAGGAAATTACCTTAGTCCAGCATTTAGCCCAGTGCCTGAAATAAAGAGTCAAGAACTAGTTTTTGAATAAATATATGACTAATCCTGTTTTGCAAGTTGCTATTTGTGTCTTGAATCAGCTTTAAACTCTTTAAAGAAGTGATTTTGTCCTAAGTGTCTGTGTCTCTGATGCCTACCACAGTGTTTACACCTGTAGTGGCTCAATAAAAATTTACTGATTGATTGAGTGAACTAAAAGGAACACTTAGTTTTTCATGGAATAATCAAATAGTAAATTAACTGTCACCAATTTATGGATTTCATATTAACAGATACAATTATAAATTACACATTTTTTCCTCTTTTATTATTATTATTATTATTTTGGTCTTTTTTGCTATTTCTTTGGGCCTCTCCCGCGCATATGGAGGTTCCCAGGCTAGGGATCGAATTGGAGCTGTAGCCACTGACCTACGCCAGAGCCACAGCAACTTGGGATCCGAGCCGCATCTGTGACCTACACCACAGCTCACGGCAATGCCAGATCGTTAACCCACTGAGCAAGGGCAGGGACCGAACCTGTAACCTCATGGTTCCTAGTCGGATTCGTTAACCACTGCGCCATGACGGGAACTCCTAAATGACACATTTGAATGTCTGTTTAGAATCTGTGAATCTAAACTGAACTTACCTAGAGGATATATAGGCTTAAGCTTCCACTTTAGTATTTATTCATGTCTTTAGATTTGAATATAACTGTTTTTTTTACGGTAAGTCAACTTCTGTTCAGATTTGCTATATTTTCAATCAGTTGTTACAAATTTTGATCGTCATTTCCTTAAAAAATATTTTCAGGTTGGCTAACTTGTCTCATTTCTGTTAAAATGTCAAGAAATGCATAATGGATTCATTCAATTATAGAGTTATGGCTCAGCCAAATTCCTCACATCTCACAAATATATTTTTTGTTATTGGAGTTAATTTATTTATAAAATAAATATTCTGTTATACTATTTGAACTTAACTTTAAATAATACTTTCACATGTTTCATGTAACATATTAATTATAACTAGTAAAAGCCATAAATAATTCTGTATTACCTTCTAAATGACTAACAAAATGAGAAATTTTAATAACCAGTAGTTATTGTGTCCATATGGTATCTTTGTGAAAATTAGAGAGTGATATATTAGGGAGGTTATGTGAACTCTAGATAATAAAACCATATTGAATAGCATAGCTCATTTGCTAACTATATGGGTTAATGGAGTTTACTATGTACATTTTCTTTTTTTTTGCATATCTTCTTTTTTAAAGTTTTATTGAAGTATAGTTGATTTATAATGTTGTGATAATTTCTGCTTTACAACAGAGTGATTCAGTTATTCATATACACACACCCATTCTTTTTCAGATTCCTTTCTAATATAGATTATTAGAGAATGTTGGGTAGAGTTCCCTGTGCTATACAGCTATTCCCCATTGGCCAATTATTTCATATACCAAACTGTGTATATGTCAGTACCAAATCCCCAAACCATCTCTCCCCTCTACCTGTACCTTTAGTAACAATAAGTTTGTTTCAATGTCTATGAGTCTCTTTTTGTTCTGCAAATAAGTTCACTTGTAACCTTTTTTTTTTGAGATTCCACGTATAAGTGATATTATATGATGTTTGTCTTTACTATCTGACTAATTTCTCTTAGTATGATAATCTCTAGGTCCATCTACATTGCTTCAAATGGCATTATTTCATTCTTTTCAACTGCTGTGTAATATTCCACTGTATGCAGTATATATATATTGTACACCTTCTTTATCAATTCCTCTGTTTATGGACATTTAGGTTATTTTCACTGTCACTTCCTCGCTATTGTAAATAGTGCTGCAGTGAACATTGGGGTACATATTTCTTTTTGAGGTACATATTTCTTTTTGAATTATTTTTTTTCCCCTGGATAGATGCCTGTAAGTGAGATTACTGGATCATACGGTAGTTCTAGTTTTAGTCTTTTTAAGGAACCTCCATACTGTTCTCCATAGTGGTTCCACAAATTTATATTCCCACCAATATTGTAAGAAAGTTCCGTTTTCTCCATACCATCTCCAGAATTTATTGTTTGTAGACGTTTTGATGATGGCCATTCTGGCTGGCATATGGTGGAACTTCATAGTCGATTTGATTTTCATTTCTCAAATAATTAGTGATGTTGAGCATCTTTTCATGTATTTTTTTTTCTTTCTCTTTTTTTTTTGGCCATCTGTGTGTCTTTGGAGAAATGTCTGTTTAGAGCTTCTAAACAGACATTTGATTGGGTTGTTTGCTTTTTTGATAATGAGCTGCATGAGTTGTTTGTATATTTTGGATATTAATCCCTTGTTAGATGCTTCACTTGCAAATATTTTTTTTTCATTCTGTGGCTTGTCTTTTTGTTTTGTTTATGGTTTTCTTTGATATACAAAACCTTTTAAGTTTATTTAGGTCCCAGTGTTCTCTTAGACTGTCCTAATTTCTTTCCATTCTTTTTTTTTTTCACTCTATTCCTCATCAGTGAGTTCCATAAGTCTGTCTTGCATCTCACTTATTCATTCTTCTTCTGTATTCTGCTCTTAATTCCTTCTAGCGAATTTTTCATTTCAGTTATAGTGTTGTTCATCTCTGCTTATTTGCTCTTTATATCTTCTATTTCTTTCTTAAATATTTCTTGCAATTTCTTGGTCTTGGCCTCAAGTTTTTTTTTTTTTTTTTTTTTTTTTTCCTGAGATCTTGGATCATCCTTAATATCATTACTTTAAAGTATTTTTCAGATAGTTTGTTTATCTCCATTTCATTTAGCTTTTTCCTGGGGGTTGGTCTTGTTCCTTCAACTGGATCATATTTTACTACTTTTTCATTTTGTCTAGCTTTCTGCATTTGTGGTCTCCTTTCTGAAGATTTCAGGGCTGTAGCCCCTCCTGCTACTGGTGTCTGCCCCCTAGTGGGTGAAGTTGATTCAGGGACTTGTTGCAGGCTTCCTGATGGGAGGGACCCCTGGTGGGTGGAGCTGAGTCTTGTCCCTCTGGTCAGTGAGGCTGTGTCATCTGGGGTGATTAGTGGTGGCTGTGTGTCTAGGAGGACTTTAGGCAGCCTGTCTGCCAATGGGTGGAGCTGTGTTCCCAACCAGTTTGTTGTTTGGCCTGGGGCTTCTCAGGATTGGTGGGTGGGGCAAGACTTTTCTAAAATGGTGGCTCATCCAGGTATGCTCATGCCAATGATTATTTCCTGGGACCTCCACTTCTGGTGTTCTGCACCCAGAGTGAGCCATAGCCAACCACTGCTTTCCCAGGAGACCCTCCAAAATCCACAGGTAGGACTGGCACAGATTCTTATGGGGGTCCCTGCTTACTCTGTAACTCAGGGCGTATGAAACCTTGTGTGCACCCTCCAAGAGTGGAGAGACTGTTTCCCCCCAGTCCTGTCATGCTCTTGCACACAAGCCCCACTGGCTTCAATGCCAAATGGGGCTCTTCCTCCAAATGCCAGACACCCAGTCTGGGAAATATGACATGGAATTTGAACTCTCACTCCTGTGGGAGAGCCTCTGTGACATAGTTAGTTTCCAGTCTGTGTGTTGACCACTCAGTGTGTATGAGATTACTTATATTGTGAAAGCACTCCTTGTACCATCTCACTGAGGCTTCTTTGTCTTTGGGTGTAGGATATCCTTTCGGGTAGCTTTTAGTCTATTTTGTTGATAGTTGTTACTATAGTGTTTTCATGAAAGGAGGTGAACTCGGGTCCTTCCACTGTGTGATCTTACCCAGAATTCCTGTCTGTATTTCCCTTAAAGTAGTGTCATTATATCATCTTAATGGCTTTTCCTATTTATGAGAAATTCTACTTTCAGTCTTCCAAATCTAGCAAGAAGAGACTGATCACACTTTGAATATAGAATCTAATGGACCCTAGAAAATCACTCTGTTTCTTCATGTTTTGTGTGCTCATTACCTTATGAAGGTATACATTAGCAGAAGGGAAAGGGAAAAACTCTTTTTTTAGGCTTTGTATTTCACTAGCCCAGTGGAAATGGAGATAGCACAAAGAATAACTAAAAATTAAGGGGGGGGGACATTATGGGTGTTTTTGAGTAGAACTTCCTCATATCTAGTTTATAAAATCCCTTTCTGGAGAAGGGAGAGACAACAAAGAGGCACAAATTTTTGTGGACATGAAGGCGGTTTTCGATGTTCTTTCCCCTGGGCAAAGCTTCAAGGAGGGCCAAATGTCAACTGGATTGAGATTTCTGAGGATATTGAATACCTGCTCTGTTTCCCTGGAAAGAGCCCCAGAAGTTAAGGAAAAAGGTGTGATTAGCAATGATTCTACTTTGGTTCTATAGGGCATGTAAGTGGCCTACAGCCTCTGGACTAGGGATAGTCTCATTGACATAAATAAGTGAAGTCTTACAGTAAGTTATAGGTACAAATCACAGAGATGGACATCTACAAGCCAATGATAGTGACTTCAAGACCAAGATTCTGACGAATCCTGTGATCTAAAATGTTTGTGTCCCTCCCAGATTGCTGTGTTGAAACCTACTCCCCAATGTGATTGTATTTGGAGGTGGGGCCTTTGGGAGATGATTATGTCATGAAGGTGAAGCCCTCATGAGTGAGATTAATGAATGTCCTTTTAAAAGAAACCCCTAGAGTTTCCACTGTGGCTCAGCAAGTTAAGAACCTGACATAGTGTCCATGAGGGTGCAGGTTCAATCCCCGGCCTCACTCAGTGGGTTAAGGATCCAATATTGCCACAAGCTGTAGCATAGGTCACAGGTACAGCTTGATTCCAGCATGGCTGTGGCTATAGCATAGGCAGGCAGTCACAGATCCAATTTGACCCTATGCCATGGGTGCCTCCCTAAAAAGAAAATAAATAAATAAATAAATAATAAATAAATAAAAGAAACCTCAGAGTGTTCCCACACACTTTCTGCCATGTCAGAAGACAGATGTCAATGGACCAGGAAACAGTTTCTCACCAGACACCAAATCTGCTGGAGTCATGATCTTGAACTTTCCTGCTTCCAGAACTGTGAAATAGACATTTCTGTTGTTTACAAGCCATTCACTCTACAGAATTTTTTTATAGCAGCCCAGATGGAGTAAAACACACCTCCACATCATGCCTTCTTCTCAGTCACACACACACACACCCCATGACTTGATCTATGTAAGACTTGGAGTTTAGTTACAACCTAGGGAGAATTGAGGGGACCGAGACTAAATTTTCACTAATCCAGTGGAGTAGAAATGAAGGTGATTTAAAATAAATACATGAAATTACATTCCTTGAGCATAGTATGTCTGAGGATTCGATTTTCACTCATGGAATTTAAACATTTTCAAAATGTGATCCAAAGGTTTTATCTAATGTGCTCAATATTATGCTGCAAAGTAGTGAGAGAGCCAAGTCAGTGTATAAATTTCTGACTTTCACTTTAATACTTTTTCCATGATATATCACTGGCACAATTGCTAACTATGAAGGTAACTTTAGTTTTTAATTGTAATAAAGCCAATTCTCAGACACCCCTTGGACCACTCTCTATGCTCTTAGCATTATGTGCACTGAATGTTTTTATCTTAGTTTACCAAATCTGCTGACCAGCCCATTTTATAATATAGTCAAGAATACAGTCTAATTTTTTTTTTTTTTTTGTCTTTTTGCCTTTTCTAGGGCCACTTCCATGGCATACGGAGGTTCCCAGGCTAGGGTTCTAATCTGAGCTACAGCCACCAGCCTACTCCAGGGCCACTGCAGTGCAGCATCCGAGCTGCGTCTACAACCTACGCCACAGCTCATGGCAATGCTAAATCCTTAACCCAGTGAGCAAGGCCAGGGATCAAACCTGCAACCTCATGGTTCCTAGTCAAATTCATTAACCACTGTGCCACGACAGGAACTCCCAGTCTAAATTTAATATTTACTTTTCTAGATGTAACCAGAGAAGTAGGGTGAATATTTGACTTCATTAAGCTTCTAATTTTATATCTTTATTTTAAAGCACAACTAACCTTTTAGCTATTTGTTTCCATTTATAGTTTATTATATGTTTCCTCAGGATAATTTATTGGTCAGTGGGACACACATGGCTACCAAAGGATTTCTGAATGCCCTTTCTTAAGCTACCTGGATTTTTGTTGTTCAGGGCAAACATAGTTCTATATAACTGCAGCAGTGAGAGATCCCTGCTTCCAACAATCCATGTCCTATTATGACCCATAAATTTTCCCATAAAATTAAAATGGAGAATAATACCATGTACTGCAGGTTTAAAATCATTATATTGGTTTCAGATTATTTAAATAACTTGAGAAAGGCAGAATGTTATAAAAGTTCCATTGTTTTCATTTCCATTAAACATCATATACAGAAGAGTTCTTCCTACATTTAAATTCTTATCCAAACAAGTTAGATTTTGAAGTATTTGGAAACAAAGAAATAATGATTCTACAGAGATCACAGCTGCAAAATAAAACTACAAGCTCCTGGATAGCTGAGAAGGAACTGTGACTGGAATTTCTGAAGAAGTGTTCAGTCATCACTTGTACCAACTGGCATAGCATCAGTCACTCTTCCTTTAAACTCACAGGGCCCAATTCCTTGGTTTATGTCCCTACATTTTTTTCCTTCTAATGTATATTTCTCTTGACATCTGACAAAACTGACAATATAGTATTACAGGCTGTCTCCACATGAGGTTCCTGCAAAGGCAAAATGCATCAAACATCCTATGCTGAAGAAGTGAATTTAGCAGCCACTTGTCTTTCTGTTGATATAAAGAGGCAACTTTGATCAGCCAGTCAGCAGCCTCCTTCAATGGGCTTAGATCCTTTGTGAATGTGTGTGTGTATGGGGGGTGGGATTTGAGTGTGTGTAGGGGCAGAGGAGGATTTAAGAAGTGTAAAGCCTGATCGCATGTTCCTATATTTCCAGTGTCCCTGTAGTCCCAAGACTATCACACTTCATAGTATTGCCATCTTCACTGTTGATCAGGGAGGAGTTCCACCTATTTAGAAAGGATTAAGGCACTATGTTTATAAGTGTAAAAAAAAGGTGGACAGAATTTTCCCCTTCTCAAAACATAACCTGTTATCTTAGTATTATAGTTATGTGTTAGCCAAGGAAACAAATCAGCAGTATATTGCCTTTCTTTGTCTTGCCAATATGTGGAAAGTGCTATACAAATGTGAGCTATTATTATTTTGAGTGTTATTATTAATTATTAATGAAAATGATTGGTTTCATGCTTGAATACACTAAATGGCTTTATATTTATTAAAATAACATCTAAATTTCTTATTGTAGCCCACACATCTGGCCTTTGCCTCCATCTGAGGATGCAGTTGGGGCCACTGTACTTCAACTCTTTTTCCAAGTTCCTAAACATGACAAATCCTTCCCCCCCTCAGTGCCTTTGTAGCCACCTCTTCTTCTACCTGGAAAGCTTGACTATTCCTAGTTCCTTTCTAAGGCTGGCTCTGTCTCTTCCAATCACAGCCTAAATATCTCATCAGAGAGAACTTCACCATACACAAATTAGAGTCCTCATTATTTTCTAATACAGCTCTGTGTATTCCGGTTTATAATTTTGATTCTACGAAGCAGGTTCTTTGTCTTTTTCATATCATTATCCTCAACACTGTGCCACTCACTTAGTGAGGGCTCAAAAATTTTGTAGAAAGTATGAATGAATGATTGAGAGAATAAATGAACCATATGGATATATAGTCTCTGTCTAAAGCAATACAATCTGAAAACTAGATACCTTTCAGAAAAAAAACCCTGAAAAACTAAGGGTGAGTGGTTTCAGAAGGGCAAGCCCTGTGAAAAGAACCCCTGGAGCAGTTTACACCAGTGTCAGAAGCCATGCGGTGGAAATAGCTTCAGTTCCAATGAAAATTAGACAAAGCTGTGTTATGAGTATTTGTGACTTTTGGGGGCTATGTCCATCTAAATGCACATTTCATTTTTGGTTTTACCTGTTTGTATATAAACCTATTGTGATTATGAAGAAATATACATTTGAGCTGCATCCCTTTTGAGAAAAATGTAGACATTTTGAAAAAAATTGTCTGTTTGAGGCAATTTCAATTTAGTTTATCTTCAAATAATACTAAAATATGGAAACACTAGAAATACGGAAAAAAATACTCATATTGTATTTGAAACGTTAGTCATGGTTCTTACTTGGTCTCTAAGTGTTAGTTCAACATGGAAAACTCTGGATGACATTTAGACAAGATGTCTTTAAGTTCTTTTGGTCCCCAAAGTTACTATTTCTTCTAGCTGCATAGTATTACCAGTTGCATATAAACTGATGTCAGTTTGTAAGGGAATTGCTTGAATTGTTTTGCTTATTGTATTAGAAAAAGGAACTATTTTAAGCTTAATAAAATAGTCCCAAGACATATCTTGTGGACTAATTGGTATTAGAAATGCTCATGGCACAGGCAGACATCCTTGATTATTTTGCTGAGGTCTTATGCTTAACATTTAGTCTGAAGCTCTTCTGACTCAGCGGTGGAGGTAAGTTTCATCTCCTGATATCTCAGTGACTCGAAAATTCCATATCTTGAAAGACAGGGTGTTTTAGTAAACTAAGAGAAATACCCATAAACAGTGGCTATTCTGAACCAGAACATCAGGTTTTAAAATCCTATAATACCCCAGTACAACCTCCTCCTTACAAACTCTGCCATTCTTATATGTCTAGGTCCTCCACAGTCTGATAAGTTTACCTCTTTCTTATCTGCCTGGGAAAATATTTAGTTTTCATGTAGGACTCTAGATATTAGCAAGGTGGAGCCTCAGCACTCTGTTGCTTGATTTGGCTAGAGACTGCTCTGCTGCCTTAGGAGAACCAAACTTTTATAAAACTCTATCAGATCTAGTTCCTTCTCTTAGAAGCTATCTTAATTGTTTACATTTAACTGCCTCTGAAAGCCAGAGGCTTACCTGTAAGACCCAAGCCTATATTTGCTATTGAAAATTTGATCCACTATGGTCAGCAAATATGTATAATAACATTAAACCAAAGAAAAAACATTGCATTATGAACAGTTTTGTGCAAGGGGTAGAGGTGAAGGGGCTGGGATGGAGTTGTGGACCAAATGAAAAAAGTTATTTATTTCTCTTTTAAATAGAATGGCTCTAGAGTTGCTGGCTCCTGAGAAGTCAGAAGGACACATAGAGATAGCCAAAAAATGCCCCCAGAAAAAGAATGCATAAAGAGAAATTTTGTACTATTAATAAATAACTGCAGATATTGGAGAAAAGATTCTACATAGCAGTAAACTTTTGTCAGCTGCAAACAGAAGCAGCCAAATGCTTTGGATAAAAGGAGTAACCCTTTCAAAAGAGGACAGCCTGTGGGAAGAAAGGGTGTGATATAGGAAGATTACTTGAGCTGGATAATCCAGCCCTGTTTGGATAAATCAGGCTAATATTGGTAGACCCCATCCAAAGCCCATTCAGAGTGGTGCAGTTTGGCCAGAGCAGGTTTTGCAGAACTTGAATATGAATGCTTTTGTGTAGCACTTATACTCCCAGTTTGCTGTGTCATTTTCTACTCTCATGTATTTATCTCATTTATTCCCTTTTGTTACCCTGTGTCCATTGAACTCAGGACACAAGAAGGCGTCTTTGTATGTTCCAAGGGAGGAGAAATGGGACAATTAGATCAAAGCACCTCTGATATACTTTGCAATGTATTCTATGGAATTGCACTTAGATAATCATATCAATAGTGAATAGTGCAGAGTTCTTATTGCATAAACATGTTAATACACGCTTTGGTTGTTTTATAAAGGCTCCAGTTAAGATTCCTTTCAGACACTGGTTGTTACATATCTGGATTGGGTCAACATCTGTGGCCATAGCAGTTTAAATATCTTCAAATAATCCTCAGTTGCAATATGCCATGTCAGCTGTGGTTTGTGTAGGCTTCATTATGCTGCACAAAACAATGCCTGTAGTCCTTATCCCCTTGCCCCCTTTTTGGAGTCCAGATTTATCTCTGAACTATCACCTATGTACTTTTTTCACCTGTTTTCACTATTCAAACTTTCTGTTTTTCATCAGAACTTAGGTCATATCTCTCTAACCATGGTAACCATCCTGTCTCTCTCAACAGGATGAGCATCCCTTTCCCAAAGAATGATTTGTTTAGAGGCTCACAAGCTATTTCAATTTTTGCTCACTAACTATATCATTAATCACTGAACATTTCTTTGTGAAATGCCTCCTGAAAGGATACATACACACACACACATCTACAAATATATATACACAAATATAAGTACACATAAATTTATACATATAATACATACATGTACATATAATACACACATATACATCCTTTACAGATAAGGGAAATTGATAAGAAACCACTATCCAGGTGCTTTATCTACTTAACTTGCACAACAATTCTATCAGTTAGATATCTTAAATTTTAAAAATAATTTAAAAATAGAGGAACGGGGGACTGGAACATATTCAATGTTTCCTCATGTCATCCAAGAAGCAAATAGCAGAGCCAGGATATACATGTCTTAAGTCAATTACATTTCTACTTCTCTGCACACTTTCATGTTTATCTCTGCAATAGTGGTTAAGATGGTTCAGATTTCATTTTGCTTTACCTTATTTGGTAAAAACTGGAAACACTCTATTTGATTATATTCTTAGATATATTTTACTATCTAAACAAAGAAATAAAAACTCTTCTAGTTTTTGTTGTTATTAATGCAAACAGAAGAGTGTCAGGATGTTTTGAATGATTTCTACTTAGTTTTAATAGGTAATGAAATCAGAATCCACATCTGAGGAAGACAAATGATCTTACATTGAGGCATGCATCAAAAGTCATTTAGAGTAGCAAATCCTTGCCATATCTCTGAGATTTGTTTTGTCAATCACTAGCCATCAATAGTGTTCATCTTGTCACTTTGATTGAAAGTAACAAAGCTTACTTGGTGGAAACTCTTTCTCCTGAGGAAAAAATTGATATGCAGTTGTCTTCTTTGTCCCTGTAAACAAGAGAAAAACACTTGTCATATTTTATCTTGGCAAAGTATTGAAATATCTTAATTGAAAATAACAAAGAGCAAAGTTTTTTTAGTGGTTATGAATTTTGCATTGAGGAGAGAATGCCTATGGAGCCATTCTGCTGATTTTCTTTTGGAGACTAGATTTCTTGAATTTGAAACAAATAAAATTATTGTTAATTTACACTAGTTTGCCTTACTTAATTTAAAAATCAAGTATGTTAAAATTTCAAAATATTTATGATGGTTCTATTGATTGACATACATGCAATATAAATTATGTAAAAAGTGTGTTGCAAAATCATTGAATTACACAATTACTTTGTTTCTTATCCTCATGACAAGAAATGAAAGAGAAGAGTAGAGTACATTAGTCAAGCACAAGAGCCTAATCTTTCCTCCATTTTTACTTTGGAAAAGCAAACATTTCCATTCTGTCACTCTATTTATCTTTAATCTGTATCTCTGTGTCATATATGGGCATGATTACAGATTTATGCTCTCAGCAATTCAGCCTAAAAATATTCTTATTACAAAACACCCAACATGATGAAAAGATACAAGATAGCACTTTAAAAATACAAATCTGTGTCTGAAAGAAAAGAAAATCCTTAGATGGTGAACAAGAATTATGCTACTATGAAATAGTTTCAAAATCACAAGCTAATGCTAGGATGCTAGGCTACCTTGAGGATATTAGGTGATACAGGGAACTTAATTCTGGGTTTTAATGTCTTTGAAAAGGATATGAAAAAAAAAAATATTGGGCTCAACCAAGTGAGAAGAAGGTGACCTTTACTTAGTATTGTTTATAGCCAAAGTCTACAATTTAGTGAAACTTAAAAAAAAAATACATCAAATAAGAAAGGGACATGATAATGGAACTTGGACTCAGCTCCAGGTGGAGGAAAGTAAAACCACAGCTTTTCCTCATGTAACAAAGATAAAACTTTATCTTCTTGTGTGAAACAGAAAAACCCCATGCTGAAAAACAAATTCAGCTGTCCTACTTTTCTAAGACTCTGATATGCCTGATGAAAGCTAACTCAAATCCCCTTTGGGTAAATTTGCACTCAATACAGGCCTTCCATAGTTTGCATATTTTAAGGCTATACAAATCTGATTTCTGTACTTCTAAATCATAAACCAATGAGGAAATAATTTACCATGAGCAAGAGTGAGAAATAATAAAGAGCAGAACTGGAAAAATATGATTTAAATAATTGGGAATTATCATATTTAAGATATGAAATGATTATGATTAAAATATTTAAACAAATAAAATAGAATGTAAAATATAATCAAGCAGGGGCAGGCTAACAAAACTTATCTGGAGTTTATTTTAGACAACTAAGTATATTATTGAGTGGGAGTTCCCACTGTGGCTCAGTAGGTTAAGGACCTGACATTGTTTCAGTGAGGATGAGGGTTTGATCCCTGGCCTCACTCAGTGAGTTAAGGATCCAGAGCTGCCATAAGCTGTGGTATAGGTCACAGATGCAGCTCAGATCTGATGTCAACATGGCTGTGACACAGGCAGCAGCTGCAGCTCCAATTCAACCCTTAGCCCAGGAACTTCCATATGCCACAGTACAGCTCTAAAAAGAAAAAATAAATAAAATAAATATATTGAGTAATAAAAATAATGCAAAAAAACCCTCTGTAATTAATAAATAGTAAATAAAACACATATGAAGAGAAAATTAGTGAACTGGATCTTAATATATGAAGAAATTTGGAGGGAGGAAAGATGGTGGAAGAGTAAGAGGATGCACTCACTCTCCCACAAACACATCAAAAAAACACATCTGCATGTAAAACGACTTGCACAGAACATTAACTGAATGCTGGCAGAAGAACTTAAACCTCCCAAAAGGGCAAGAAACTCTTGACATAACTAGTAGAACAAAACAAAAAAGAGAGAGAGAGAAAAGGAATCAGGACGGGACTCACATTCCCAAGAGAGAGCTGCGAAGGAGAAAGAGAAGCCACCTAACCAATGGAAAGATCAGCCAAGTCGGAGGGATCTCCAAGATGCCAAGAAAAGCACAGCAACAGGTCTGAGAATGGAAAAGCAGAGTGAGAGATGCATAAATCATCTGAACCACTGGCACAGACACCACAGCTGGAAACACTCAGATGGGGGTTGGGCGCTGAGACTTGGGCTCTGGAGGGCAGTTCCTGGGAACAGGTGGGGTTTGGTGGTGTGGAGACAGCCTAAGGGGCTAAGGAGCAGTGCGCCATAGGCTGGGAGAGTGGTACACTAAGGGCTGAGGAGTGGAAAGTCATGCCAAATGGAACCTGGGAGAAGGTCCAGACCTGCAGGAGAAGCAAAGTGCCATTGTTGGGGAGGGGAGAGGAGGAAGGGCGGGCCACCATAGGAAACTCCTTGCACCCCAGTTTGTACGTGTGCCTGCCAGCTGGCAGAGGGAAGACCATCCCCAGTGCAGCTCCCCCTCCACCTCCCCCGCTGCTGCAGACAGAAGCTGCTTGCCATCCGCCATGGACTGGGCCTCTCCATCCATGGGAAGCCACTCACCAGCCCACCATGGACCTGGCCTCCCCACCCATGGGAAGCTACTCACTGGCCCACCGCAGACTGGGTCTCCCCAGCCATGGGAAGCCATTTTCCAGCACCACCCTTGACTGGGCATCTCAGGCGCAGACTCCTGCAGCCAGAAACCACTTGCTAGCCTACCTACCATAGACCTGGTGTCTCCAGCAGTGGGAAGCCACATGCTAGCCTATGGCTTACTGGACCTTCAGGTGGCAGGAGCCAACCATCAGTTATCTCTAACTCCAGAGGTGGGCATGGCCCATTGCCACTGGGGATATCTGAACAAAAATCTCTTGAAGCCCCAACCACTTCAGAGGGCAGCACAGAGAAGGACACTATGATGGAACACAACTTAATGCTGCTCTTGCTCCCCTGGGAGCACACCTGCTCTGCAGCTGCCACTGCCAAACATTCTGGGCAGTGCCCAGATGTTTGATCACTGTTCCTTCCCAGGAACGTGCAACTAAGAGCACCTTGTACAGCGTATCCTGTAGGGGCCAAGCAGCACCAAGTGCTTCTTGCATGATTTACAGGTGGCAGGGGCAAATCACTGCAGTTATCTGTAGCTCCAGAGGTGGCTGTGACCCAATACAACTTGGGGTTGGTGAACAGGTACCACTTGTAGCCCCAGTCACCTTAAGGGCATCACAGAGGAAAGCATTGTGACCGAATCAACTGTTGGTGCTCTTGCACCCTTGGGAAAACACTGGCCCTTAGGCTGCCACTGCTGAATGTTCAGGGAAAAACCCATATGCCAGATTTCTGTCATTTCCTAGGACCCTACTAGTTGGACCATGCTGTGCAGCACCTCCTATGTGTGCTAAGTAAGATGGATCACTTCATGCAAGGTCTACAAGTGGCGGAGGCAAACCGCTGCAGTTATCACTGATGCTAGAGATGGTCGTGGCGCACTCCCACTAGGGGTCCCTGAACAGGCATCGCCTGTAGTTCCAATCACCTCAGAGGAGGGCATTGGAATCGAATACAAGCTGTTGTTGCTCTCAGCCTCCTGGGAACTCATGCACCCTGCTGCTCCTACTGACAAATTCTCTGGCTACCTTGCAGATCCTTCCAGAGCACATTACCACTTTCCAGGGCGCTGCAAGTAGGAGCAACCTGTGCCACATTCCTGCAGGTCTTTGCTTCTGTTGAGAGCCCAATGATCAGGCATTGAATTCTGGCCATATCCATTGCCTCCTTCTCCCTAAAAACACACTGAGAACCCTGGGGATAACAGCCTGCTCATACTGAAGAAAGAGACAGCAAATATTCAAACTCCCACACCAAAAATAAATAGTAACCCCCCAAAAAAATACAAAAGGGTGCTCTTGCATAGAAATAGACTTACCAAGACTACAGTTTGGCATCTCCAAATTCACATAAAAAGAAAAACACAAGCAGGATGAAGAAGTTCAGAAATCATTCCCAGTTAAAGCAACAGGAGAACTCACCTAAAGCAGTCAACAATGAAATAGACCTCTGTAGTCTGACAGACTTTGAGTTCAAAAGGGAGATAGTGAAAATACTGAAGGAATTAAGAGAGGATATGAACAGTAGTGCAGAGTCCCTCAGAAAGGAACTAGAAAATATAAGAAGGAGCCAAGGAAAAGTAGAAAATTCATTTGCAGAGATGCAAACTGAACAAAAGGCAATAAAGACCAGAATGACTAATGCAGAGGAACAAATTAGTGATGTGGAAGATAGAATAATGGAAATCACCCAAACAGGACAGCAGACAGAAACCAAATGAAAAAACATGAAAGCAATATAAAAGACCTATGGATTAATATAAAGCAGGGAAATCTATGTGTAATAGGAATTCCGGAAGGAGAAGAAAAAGAAAAGGGGATTGAAAATATATTTAAAGAAATTATGGCTGAAAACTTCCCAAATCTAAAGGATACTGATTTCAAGATACAGGAAGCATGGAGGGCCCCAAACAAGTTGAATCCATACAGGCCCACACCAAAATATATTATAATAAAAGTGGCAAAAGTTAAAGATAAAAAGTGGATTCTAAAGGCAGCAAGGAAAAGCAAACCATTAATTTTAAGGGAACCCCCATAAGTCTATCAGCTGATTTCTCTACAGAAACACTACAGGCCAGAAGGTAGTGGCAAGATATATTTAAAGCACTGAAAGGAAAAAAATATGCAAGTTAGACTACTCTATCCAGCAAGAATATCATCTAAAATAGAAGGGGAAATAAATAATTTCCCCAACAAACAAAAGCTAAAAGAGTAGAGCAATACAAAACCCATTCTAAAAGAAATGCTGAAAGGGCTTCTCTAAATATATATATATATATATATATATATATATATATATATATATATATATATATGAATGAAAGGAATAACTAGGATGGAGGAAACTACAATTGGAAAGCAGTCAATTAAATAAGCCAGCATACAGATGAAGATGTTAAAAAAATAAAAAGACATCAAAATCATACAATGTGGGCAAGGGAAGTAAGAAAAAATAGATTCTTTTTTTATTTTAAGTGATGTGTTTGAGCCTATATGACTATCAGGCTAAAGCAAGTAGATATAGGAAGGGGTTAACATACATAAAAAACAGGGCAAGCACAAATCACAACTGAACATTACATTCACAAACCTGAAAAGAAAAGTACTCAAGGATAAAATAAATGGAAACCATCCAACCAAATAAGAAAAGAGAAACATAAAAGCAACAGGAAAACAAGGTTTAAAATGGCAATAAATAAACATCTATCAATAATCACCTTAAATATCAATGGACTGAATGCTCCAATCAAAAGACACAGAGTGGCAGAATGGATAAAAAATGAAAAACATTAAATTTGCTGCCTACGAGAGATTCACCTTAGGGCTAAGGACACATATAGATTGAAAGTGAAGGGATGGGAAAAGATATTTCATGCAGATGGATAAGACAGGAAAGCAGGAGTTTCAATACTCATATCAGACAAACTAGACTTTAAAAAAAAAAAGACTTAAAGACAAAGATGGACACTATTTAATGGTTAAAGGATCCATTCAAGAAGAGTATATTATGATCATCAATATATATGCCGCTAATATAGGAGCACTCAGATACCTACAACAAATACTAACAGACATAAAAGGAGAAATTGAAGGGAGCACAACCGTACTAGGAGACTTTAACACCCCACTCACATCAATGGAAAGATCCTCTAGACAGAAAAATCAATAAAGCAAAAGAGATCCTAAAGGACATAGTAGAAAAGTTAGACTTAATCGACATTTTCAGGACATTACATCCAAAAAAATCAGAATACACATTCTTTTCAAATGCACATGGGACATTCTCAACAACTGATCACATATTGGGGCAAAAAGCCAACCTCAATAAATTTAAGAGTATAGATATTATTGCAGGTATCTTCTCTGCCCACAATGGCATGAAACTAGAAATCAGCCACAGGAAAAGAAATGAGAAAAAACCTATTACATGGAGACTAAACAACAGGCTACTAAGAAACCAATGGGTCAATGAGGAAATCAAGAAGAAAATTAAAACATACCTCGAGACAAATGATAATGAAGACACAACAAGTCAAAATCTATAGGATGCCACAAAAGCAGTGCTTAGAGGGAAGTTCATAGCAATACAGGCCTGCCTCAAAAAAGAAGAAAAAAATCTCAAATGGACAACTTAACCCACCACCTAAATGAATTAGAAAAAGAAGAGCAAAAAACCCTAACGTCAGCAGAAGTACGGAAATTATAAAGATCGGAGAGGAAATCAATAAAATAGAGATTCAAAAAACAATAGAAAAAATTAATCAAACCAAGAGCTGGTTCTTTGAAAAGGTAAACAAAAGTAACAAACCTCTGGCTAGATTCACTAAGAATAGGAGAGAAAAAACCCTAAAACACAAAATCAGAAATGAAAAAGGAGAAGTCACAATGGATACAGCAGAAATACAAAAAAAAGCCATGAGAGAATACTATCAACAATTATATGCCAACTTATCTGACAACTTAGAAGAAATGGACAACTTTCTAGAGATGGACAGCTTTCCAAAATTGAATCAAGGAGAAAGAGATCAACTGAACAGACCAATCACTAGAAATGAAATTGCATATTCATAAAAACACTCCCTACAAATAAAAGTCCAGAATCAAATGGCTTCACAGACGAATTCTACCAAACATACAAAGAGGAACTGATACCCATCCTCCTTAAACTTTTTCAAATGGTTGAAGAAGAAGGAACACTCTCAAAGACATTCTATGATGTCACCATCACCCTAATTCCAAAACCAAACATAGATACCACCAAAAAAGAAAACTATAGGCTAATATCTTTGATGAATTTAGATGCAAAAATTCTCAACAAAATTTTAGCCAACCGAATTCAACAACGTATCAAAAAGATCCTACACCACAACCAGATGGGATTCACCCCAGGTGCACAAAGATGTTTCAACATACACAAATCAATCAATGTCATACGCCACGTTAACAAAAGAAAAGTCAAAAACCACATGATTGTCTCAATAGATGTAGAGAAAGCATTTGACAAAGTCCAACATCCATTCATGATCAAAACTCTCACCAAAGTGGGTATAGAGGGAACACTCCTGAACATAATCAAAGCCATTTATGACAAACCCATAGCAAATATAATACTCAATGGAGAAATGCTGAAAGCCTTCCCACTCAAATCTGGAACAAGACATGATGCCCACTCTTACCACTCTTATTCAACATAGTACTGGAGGTCCTACCACAGCAATCAGACAAACAAAAGAAATAAAAAGCATCCAAATAGGAAGAGAAGAGGTAAAACTGTCACTGTATGCAGATGACATGATAGTATATGTAGAAAATACAAAGGACTCAATGTAAAAACTACTTGAACTGAACTGATTAACAAATTTAGCAATGTAGCAGGATATAAGATTAACATTCAGAAATCAGTCACATTTCTGTATACTAACAATGAAATATTAGGAAAGGAATACAAAAATACAATATGTTCTAAAATTGCACACCAAAAAATCAAATCCCTGGGAATACACCTGACCAAGGAGGTAAAGGACTTATATGCTGAGAACTATAAAACTTTAATCAAAGAAGATGTAAAGAAATTGAAAGCTATTCCATGATCCTTGTTCAGAAAAATTAATATTGTAAAAATGGCCATACTACCCAAAGTGATCTACAGATTCAATGCAATCCCTATCAAAGTACCCATGACATTTTTCAGAGAACTAGAACAAACAATCCAAAAATTTCAATGGAACCACAAAAGACCCAGAATTGCCAAAACAATTCTGAGGAACAAAAACCAAGCAGGAAGCATAAATCTTCCAGACTTCAGGCAATATTACAAAGCCACAGTCATCAAAACAGTGTACTACTGGTACCAAAACAGACATACAGACCAATGGAACAGAAGAGAGAACCCGGAAATAAACCCAGACACCTATGGTCAATTAATCTTTGACAAAGGAGGCAAAAACATCAAATGGGAAAAAGTCTTTTCAGAAAGCATTGCTGGGAAACCTGGACAGCTACATGCAAATCAATGAAACTAGAACACACCCTCACACCATGCAAAAAAATAAACTCAGGATGCCTGAAAGACTTAAATATAAGACAAGACACCATCGAAAACTCCTCAAAGAGAATATAGGCAAAACATTCTCTGACATCAACCTTACAAATGTTTTCTCAGGTCTGTCTCCCAAAGCAACAGAAATAAAAGCAAAAATAAACAAATGGGACCTAATCAAACTGACAAGCTTTTTCAAGGCAATGGGAACCAAAAAGAAATCAAAAAGACAACTTATAGAATGGGAGAAAATAGTTTCAAATGATGCAACTGACAAGGGCTTAATCTTTAGAATATACAAGCAACTTATACAACTCAACAGCAAAAAATCCAACAATCCAATGGAAAAATGGGAAAAGACCTGAATAGACATTTCTCCAGAGAAAATATACAGATGTCCAACAAGCACATGAAAAAAATGCTCAACATCCCTGATTATTAGAGAAAAGCAAATCAAAACTACTGTGAGATACCACCTCACACCAGTCAGAATGGCCATCATTAATAAGTCCACAAATAACAAATGTGGGAGGGCGTGTGGAGAAAAGGGAACCCTCCTGCAGTGTTGGTGGGAATGTAAGCTGGTACAACCACTATGGAGAACAGTGTGGATGTACCTTAGAAAACTATACATAAACTACCATGTGACCCAGCAATCCCACTCTTGGGCATATATCCAGACAAAACTTTCCTTAAAAAAGGCACATGCGGAGTTCCTGTCGTGGCACAGTGGATAAGGAATCTGACTAAGAACCATTAGTTTGAGGGTTCGATCCCTGGCCTTGCTCAGTGTGTTAAGGATCTGGCATTGCCATGAGCTGTGGTGTAGGTTGCAGATGTGTCTTGGATCCCACGTTGCTGTGGCTATGCTCCGATTCGACCCCTAGCCTGGGAACCTCCATATGCCATGGGAGTGGCCCAAGAAATGGCAAAAAGACAAAAAAAAAAAAAAAAGACACAGGCACCCACATGTTCATTGCATCACTATTCACAACAGCTAAGACATGGAATCAACCCAAATGTCTACTGATAGGTGATTGGATTAGGAAGATGTGGTATATATACACAATGGAATACTACTTAGCCATCAAAAAGAACAAATTAATGCCATTTGCAGCAACATGGATGGAAGTAGAGACTCTCATACTGAGTGAAGTAAGTCAGAAAGAGAAAGACAAATACCATATGATATCACTTATACCTGGAATCTAATATATGGCACAAATGAACCTTTCCATAGGAAAGAAAATCGTGGACTTGGAGAATAGACTTATGGTTTCCAAGGGGGATGGGGAGGGAGTCAGATGGATTAGGATCTTGGGGTTTACCAATGTAGACTATCACCTTTGGAATGGATTAGCAATGAGATCCTGCTCTGTAGCACTGGGATCGAGGTCTAGTCACTTATGATGGAGCATGATAATGTGAGAAAAAAGAATGTATACATGTATGTGTAACTGAGTCACCATGCTGTACAGTAGAAAATTGACAGAACACTGTAAACCAGCTATAATGGAAAAAAAAGAAAAATTACTTTATATAAAAAGAAAGAAATTTGGAGTTACCATCATGGCACAGTGGTTAACGAATCCGACTAGGAACCATGAGGTTGCGGGTTCGATCCCTGTCCTAGCTCAATGGGTTAATGATCCGGTGTTGCCGTTAGTTGTGGTGTAGGTCGCAGGCGTGGCTTGGATCCCACATTGCTGTGCCTCTGGCGTAGGCCGGTGGCTAGGGCTCTGATTAGACCCCTAGCCTGGGAACCTCCAAATGCCATGGGAGGCGGCCCTAGAAAAGGCAAAAAGGCAAAAAGGCGAAAAAAAAAGGGAATTCAATGGCTCACACAGAAGTCAAGTTGGATTGGTGAATAAAAAATTGATGAACATGGATATATCTAAATAAATTTTTTCATTAAAATAATAATGTACAATTTGGGGAATAAAAAATCAAAGAAATAAATTGTTTGATTAGGAAGGTAAATTTGAAATTGAAATTTTTGTGTTTCCAAAAAGAAAATTGAGATTTTTCATTATCTTCAGATATTAGCGGAACATACGCATATTAAAAGTCAAGAATTTAATGAAAGAAAGAAGTAGCATTTCCATTATAGAAGTAAATAAGGGGGGGTGGCAAGAATTTAATAATACAAAATCAAGATAGTAAAGGTGTATAAATAGATATTAAAAATATGAAAAAAACAATTTCAAATATATTAGTAATTATAATAAATGCAAATGGATTAAATATCCCCTGTATAAAAAAAAATCTCAGATTGGATACTTTGAAAGACAGCTATATGCCAAGAAAATGGACTTTTAGAGATGTAGTAGAAGTGAACAGAAAGTGAGGGTGACTAAGAAATTTGTGCTTCTGACCCTTTGGACAAGATGGCGGAGGAGTAGGGGGACACGCTCGCCCTCTCCCACAAACACAACAAAAAAAGCACATCTACAGAAGAAATGACTCGCACAGAACAACAACCAATCGCTGGCAGAGGAACCTAAACTCCAATAACGGCAAGAAGTTCGTGACATTATTGGGCAGAACGGGAGAAAAGAGGAGAGTGAGAGAAGGTGAATCCGAGCGGGACGGGCGCTCCCGAAAGGGAACTGCGGAGGAGAAAGGGATCCCGCACCCTGGAAAGTCTCCTACCGGGGGAAAGATCAAACCAACCGGAGGAATCCCCAGATGCAGAGAAGAATGTAGCAGTAAGTCGGAGTACGGAAAAAAGATCAAGAACCCAACGGACCATCTGAACTACGGGCACAGTCACCAAAAATTGAGACGCCTGGGTGGGGGCTGGGCACCGAATCCTCGGCTCCAGAGGTTAGTCCCCGGGAAAGGGCCAGGGGACGCCTGGGTGGGGGCTGGGCACCGAGACCTCAGCTCTGAAGGTTGGTCCCCGAGAGGGGGCCGGGGGACGCCTGGGTTGGGGCTGGGCACCGAGACCTCGCCTCCGAAGGTTAGTCCCCAAGAAAGGGCCGGGGGACGCCTGGTGGGGGGGGCTGGGCACCGAGACCTCGGCTCCAGAGATTAGTCCCCGGGCTAGGGGGGCGGGGAAGAGCGGAAACTGCTTGGGAGGTCTCTAAACCATTTGACGGGGCAGAGACTGCCTGGGAGACTAGAAAACAAAGCTGTCGCAGAGGAAGGGAGCAATACTCTAGGGGCGGGGAAGTGGAAAGCCGCCTCAGAGGGAACCTGGGAGAAGAGCCTGGTCTGCGCCCGTGCTGGGGAGGGGAGAGAAGAAGGGGTGGGTCCCCATAGAATACCCCCCACGCCACAGCAAGCTTACAGGCCCGCTAGCTAGCAGAAAGCTGTGCTTCCCAGTGCATTCCCTCCCCCCACCCCCACCACCCCCTACGCTCTCGCCGAACCTGGGGCTGCCTGCCATCCAGGAGGGCTGGCCTCAACAATTGCCTGAAGCCTACCACCGCAGGGGCTCTCCCTGCACAGGCCTGCTTGCCCTTTGGAGGGGCTACACTTCCACAGAGCAGCACCAAACACCACCAGCCCCCTAGAAAAGGCCTGCAGCCCAGAAAAGCTAGAACAAGCCTAGCCAGGCCGTGAATAGATCGACCTAATTCTCCGACGGTTTTTCTGAGACGGGCTCCCCCGGGGAGGAGCCTCTTGAGTCTCCAAGGGCCTTGCTACACGCCCAAGACCCCAGGGGGTGCTGAGACCTAGTGGACCAGCTGCATAGGACTGCCAGCTCCAGGCAGGACCCCCTGCAGCCCAGAAAAGCTGCAACAAGCCTGGCCGAATCGGGAAAAGATCTCAGACGGTCTTTCTGAGTCGGGCTGTCCTGGGGAGGAGCCTCTTGAGTCTCCAAGGGCCCTGCTACCCGCCCAAGACCCCAGGGGGTGCTGAGACCTAGTGGACCAGCTGCATAGGACTGCCAGCTCCAGGCAGGACCCCCTGCAGCCCAGAAAAGCTGCAACAAGCCTGGCCGAATCGGGAAAAGATCTCAGACGGTCTTTCTGAGTCGGGCTGTCCTGGGGAGGAGCCTCTTGAGTCTCCAAGGGCCCTGCTACCCGCCCAAGACCCCAGGGGGTGCTGAGACCTAGTGGACCAGCTGCATAGGACTGCCAGCTCCAGGCAGGACCCCCTGCAGCCCAGAAAAGCTGCAACAAGCCTGGCCGAATCGGGAAAAGATCTCAGACGGTCTTTCTGAGTCGGGCTGCCCTGGGGAGGAGCCTCTTGAGCCTCCAAGGGCCCTGCTACCCGCCCAAGACCCCAAGGGGTGCTGAGACCTAGTGGACCAGCTGCATAGGACTGCCAGCTCCAGGCAGGACCCCCTGCAGCCCAGAAAAGCTGCAACAAGCCTGGCCGACTTGGGAAAAGATCTCAGACGGTCTTTCTGAGTCGGGCTGCCCTGGGGAGGAACCTCTTGAGTCTCCAAGGGCCCTGCTACCCGCCCAAGACCCCAGGGGGTGCTGAGAACCAAGTGAAATCTGCTACCATCGTGGGGTGGACCTCCCAGTCCTGTCTGCCCTCAGGAAGTCCTCCTTTGCTTCAAAGAAACACTGTTAGTCCCATCAACACTCCAGAAAAGCCACACTGCCTCAAAAAAAAAGATTGACCAACAACGACAGCCCTCAGGAAATATTCCAGGGCAGTGACAAGGCAAACACTACCCGATAACGGAGAGTACAACTCCCTCAGGAGAAAGAAGACAACAAGCAAGATGAAGAAGCTGAGAAACCACCCCCAGTCAAACCAACAGGAGAACTCACCTAAAACAGTCAACAATGAAACTGATCTCTGCAGTCTGACAGACCTGGAGTTCAAAAGAGAAATAGTGAAAATACTGAAGGAATTAAGAGAAGATATGAACAGCAATGCAGATACCCTCAGAAAGGAGCTAGAAAATATAAGGAGGAGCCAAGAAAAACTAGAACATTCATTTGCAGAGATGCAAACTGAACTAGGGGCAGTAAAAACCAGAATGAATAATGCAGAAGAACGAATCAGTGATATGGAAGATAGAATAATGGAAATCACTCAATCTGGTCAACAGACAGAAAACCGAATCAAAAAACTGGAAAGCAATATAAGAGACCTATGGGATAATATAAAACGGGCCAATCTACGCATAATAGGAATTCCAGAAGGAGTAGAAAAAGATAAAGGAATGGAAAATATATTTGAAGAAATTATCGCTGGAAACTTCCCAAATCTAAAGGATACTGGATTCAAGATACAAGAAGCACAGAGGGCCCCAAACAAACTGAACCCAAACAGACCCACACCAAGACACATCATAATGAAAATGGCAAAAGTTCGTGATAAAGAGAGGATCCTAAAGGCAGCAAGAGAAAAACAGAATGTTACCTACAAGGGAACCCCCATAAGAATATCAGCTGATTTCTCTACAGAAACACTACAGGCCAGGAGGGAATGGCAAGAGATATTTAAAGTGCTCAAAGGAAAAAATATGCAACCTAGAATACTTTATCCAGCAAGAATATCATTTAAAATAGAAGGGGAAATAAAAATTTTTCCCAACAAACAAAAACTTAAAGAATACAGCAACACAAAACCCAGGTTAAAGGAAATATTGAAAGGGCTTCTCTAAACCAAAAAGAAAGGAAGGAAAGGGAAGAAAAAAGAAAAGAAAAAAAAAAAAAGAAGAAGAAGAAGAAGAGGAAGAACTAGGACTGAGGAAGATACAATCAGAGAGCAGTCACTCAAATAAGCCAGCATACAGATTTAATCATGAACATGCTTCAAACAAAATAAAATTAAAAAGAAAAAAATAAAAGAGTCATCAAAACCATAAAATGTGGGCAAGGGATGTTAGGAGGTAAATAATCCTTTTTGTTTGTATGTATGTCTCTCTTCTTAATTTTAATATAATAATGAAGTGTTTGAACTTACAGGACCATCAGGCTAAAACACACAATTATGGGAAGGGGTTAGCATACTTAAAAAACAGGGCAACCACAAGCCAAAACCAAATATTGCATTTGCAAAAAATGAAAAAAAAAAATACAATCAAGCAGATAATAACAGGAGACCATCCAACCAAAAAAAAAAAAAAAAAAAAAAAAAAAAGAAGAATGGAGAACCATAGAATCAACTGGAACACGAGGATCAAATGGCAATAAATAATCATCTATCAATTATCACCTTAAATGTCAATGGACTGAATGCCCCAATCAAAAGACACAGAATGGCTGAGTGGATAAAACGGCAAAAACCTTCAATATGCTGCCTACAAGAAACTCACCTTAGGACAAAAGATACATATAGATTGAAAGTGAAAGGCTGGGGAAAAGTATTTCATGCCAATAGACATGACAGAAAAGCAGGAGTTGCAACGCTCATATCAGACAAAATAGACTTTAAAACAAAAGACATAAAGAAAGACAAAGAAGGACACTATTTAATGATTAAGGGATCCATCCAAGGAGAGGATGTTACTATCATCAACATATATGCCCCAAACATAGGAGCACCCAGATACATACAACAAATATTAACAGACATAAAGGGAGATATTGATGAGAATACAATCATAGTAGGAGACCTAAATACCCCCCTCACATCAATGGACAGATCCTCTAGACAGAAAACCAATAAAGCAACAGAGATCCTAAAGGAAACAATAGAAAAGTTAGACTTAATTGATATCTTCAGGACACTACATCCAAAAAAATCAGAATACACATTCTTCTCAAATGCTCATGGAACATTCTCAAGAATCGACCACATATTGGGACATAAAGCGAATCTCAATAAATTTAGGAGCATAGAAATTATCTCAAGTATCTTCTCTGACCACAATGCCATGAAATTAGAAATCAACCATGGGAAAAGGAAAGAGAAAAAACCTACTCCATGGAGACTAAACAACATGCTACTAAAAAACCAATGGGTCAATGAGGAAATCAAGAAGGAAATTAAAAACTATCTTGAAACAAATGATAATGAAGACACAACCTCTCAAAATCTATGGGATGCTGCGAAAGCAGTGCTCAGAGGGAAATTTATAGCAATCCAGGCCTTTCTCAAAAAAGAAGAAAGATCCCAAATTGACAACTTAACCCTCCACCTAAATGAATTAGAAAAAGAAGAACAGAAAAGTCCTAAAGTCAGCAGAAGGAAGGAAATTGTAAAGATCAAAGAAGAAATCAATAAAATAGAGACTCAAAAAACAATAGAGAAAATTAATAAAACCAAGAGCTGGTTCTTTGAAAAGGTGAACAAAATTGATAAACCCCTGGCCAGACTCACTAAAAAGAGGAGAGAAAGAACCCAAATCACCAAAATTATAAATGAAAAAGGAGAAATCACAACGGATACAGCAGAACACAAAAAACCATAAGAGAATACTATGAACAACTATACTGCCACAAGTCTGACAATCTGGAAGAAATGGACAATTTTCTAGAATCTTACAGCCTGCCAAAACTGAATCAAGCAGAAACAGACCAACTGAACAGACCAATCACCAGAAATGAAATTGAAGAGGTCATAAAATCACTCCCTACAAATAAAAGCCCGGGACCAGATGGCTTCACAGGTGAATTCTATCAAACATATAAAGAGGAATTGGTGCCCATCCTCCTTAAACTCTTTCAAAAGGTTGAAGAAGAAGGAATACTCCCAAAGACATTCTATGAGGCCACCATCACCCTCATTCCAAAACCAGGCAGAGATACCACCAAAAAAGAAAACTATCGCCCAATATCATTGATGAATATAGATGCAAAACTTCTCAACAAAATCTTAGCCAACCGAATCCAACAACATATCAAAAAAATTATACACCATGACCAGGTTGGGTTCATCCCAGGTTCACAAGGATGGTTCAACATACGCAAATCAATCAACATCATACACCACATTAACAAGAAAAAAGTCAAAAATCATATGATCATCTCAATAGATGCAGAAAAAGCATTTGACAAAGTTCAACATCCATTCATGATCAAGACCCTCGCCAAAGTGGGTATAGAGGGAACATTCCTGAATATAATCAAAGCCATTTATGATAAACCCACAGCAAATATAATACTCAATGGGGAAAAACTGAAAGCCTTCTCACTCAAATCTGGAACAAGACAGGGATGCCCACTCTCACCACTGCTCTTCAACATAGTTTTGGAAGTCCTAGCCACAGCAATTAGACAAACAAAAGAAATCAAAGGCATCCATATAGGAAGAGAAGAGATCAAACTGTCACTGTATGCAGATGACATGATTCTATACCTAGAAAACCCTAAGGACTCAACCCCAAAACTCCTTGAACTGATTAATAAATTCAGCAAAGTGGCAGGATATAAGATTAACATTCAGAAGTCAGTTGCATTTCTGTATACCAGCAATGAAGCATTAGAAAAGGAATACAAAAATACGATACCTTTTAAAATTGTACCTCACAAAATCAAATACCTCGGAATACACCTAACCAAAGAGGTAAAGGACCTATATGCCGAGAACTATAAAACCTTAATCAAAGAAATCAAAGAAGATGTAAAGAAATGGAAAGATATTCCATGTTCCTGGATTGGAAAAATCAATATTGTGAAAATGGCCATACTACCCAAAGCATTCTACAGATTCAATGCAATCCCTATCAAATTACCCATGACATTGTTCACAGAACTAGAACAAACAATCCAAACATTTATATGGAACAACAAAAGACCCAGAATCACCAAAGCAATCCTGAGAAACAAAAACCAAGCAGGAGGCATCACTCTCCCAGACTTCAAGAAATACTACAAAGCCACAGTCATCAAAACAGTGTGGTACTGGTATCAAAACAGACAGACAGACCAATGGAACAGAATAGAGAATCTGGAAATTAACCCTGACACCTATGGTCAATTAATCTTTGACAAGGGAGGCAAGAACATCAAATGGGAAAAGGAAAGTCTATTCAGCAAGCATTGCTGGGAAACCTGGACAGCTGCATGCAAAGCAATGAAACTAGAACACACCCTCACACCATGCACAAAAATAAACTCCAAATGGCTGAAAGACTTAAATATACGACAGGACACCATCAAACTCCTAGAAGAAAACATAGGCAAAACACTCTCTGACATCAACATCATGAATATTTTCTCAGGTCAGTCTCCCAAAGCAATAGAAACTAGAGCAAAAATAAACCCATGGGACCTCATCAAACTGAAAAGCTTTTGCACAGCAAAGGAAACCCAAAAGAATACAAAAAGACAACTTACAGAATGGGAGAAAATAGTTTCAAATGATGCAACTGACAAGGGCTTAATCTCTAGAATATACAAGCAACTTATACAACTCAACAGCAAAAAAACCAATCAATCATTGGAAAAATGGGCAAAAGACCTGAATAGACATTTCTCCAAGGAAGATATACAGATGGCCAACAAACACATGAAAAAATGCTCCACATCACTGATTATAAGAGAAATGCAAATCAAAACTACCATGAGATACCACCTCACACCAGTCAGAATGGCCATCATTAATAAATCCACAAATAACAAGTGCTGGAGGGGCTGTGGAGAAAAGGGAACCCTCCTGCACTGTTGGTGGGAATGTAAATTGGTACAGCCACTATGGAGAACAGTTTGGAGATACCTTAGAAATCTATACATAGAACTTCCATATGACCCTGCAATCCCACTCTTGGGCATCTATCCGGACAAAGCTCTACTTAAAAGAGACACATGCACCCGCATGTTCATTGCAGCACTATTCACAATAGCCAGGACATGGAAACAATCCAAATGTCCATCGACAGAGGATTGGATTCGGAAGAGGTGGTATATATACACGATGGAATACTACTCAGCCATAAAAAAGGATGACATCATGCCATTTGCAGCAACATGGATGGAACTAGAGAATCTCATACTGAGTGAAATGAGCCAGAAAGACAAAGACAAATACCATATGACATCACTTATAACTGGAATCTAATATCCAGCACAAATGAACATCTCCTCAGAAAAGAAAATCAATCATGGACTTGGAGAAGAGACTTGTGGTTGCCTGATGGGAGGGGGAGGGAGTGGGAGGGATCGGGAGCTTGGACTTATCAGACACAACGTAGAATAGATTTACAAGGAGATCCCGCTGAATAGCATTGAGAACTATGTCTAGATACTCATGTTGCAACAGAAGAAATGGTGGGGGAAAAACTGTAATTGTAATGTATACATGTAAGGATAACCTGACCCCCTTGCTGTACAGTGGGAAAATAAAATTAAAAAAAAAAAAAAAAAAAAAAAAAAAAAAGAAATTTGTGCTTCTTTTGCCGGAAACAAATGTTTAGAGTAACCAACAAAATCGATTGTTTCATTTACACCACAAAATGTTTATATTACCTATACCTTTCTTCCCCCTTTTGAATCTGAATTTTTGTCACTTACATCATCTCTAGAACATTTAGAATCTATTCTTCCATTGTAGTCACTGCATGTGTTTTGTCTTGGTCTATAATGATTTAAATCCAGTGCCCTCTTCCTGTTCAAAAAAGAAAAAAAGAATGAAAACCAGCTGTATGCTCTTTCATGAAGGTAAATATAAAGCATGTAAAATGTAAGAACTGAGAGAGGTGAAATGTACAACTGTGGAACCAATGTACCTGGGATATATTACTGAAAATAGATGTACATAGATTAATAGCAAAATATTCTTATTTAAAAATTATTTTTAAGGTAAAGGATTCAATTCAGCAGGAATATAAACTATTCATAAACTTAGATGTAATTAACACAGCCTCAAAACACAGGAAGCAAAAATTGGCAGAACCCCTCTGGGGAGTTGATAAATCCACCGAGTGTAAGACTTTTTCGAAACAAGCCTCTCAGTGACTGACAGAGTTATTAGAGTAACAATAAATAAGGATATCATAGATTTGACCTTTTTTTTTTCCTCTTCCTCAGATAATGACTTATCTTGAACTTCCTTTTAGGCCGAACTTCAGCCTCTATCTAAATTGTACCTTTTAGAAGTGTTGCCCACCATATTTAAATAGTCTTCCCTCCCCACTCCCATCATTCTATATTCTCCATCCCAACTTCTTTTTACTAGCATTTTTATTAAGTGACCATTTGCTAATTATTTTTTCTATATGACCTTTCCTCCATATGTCCCAAATGCCTAGACCCCAGCCTGGTACATTTTAGGTGTTTAATAAATATGTTGAATAAATAAACTCAGGACAACTCTTGCAATGTAGGTAACTCTTTGTTAGTAAGTTCTTCCCTTCTTCTTCCCTTTTGCCTCGCCAACTTTTAACTGTCTTCTTAGCTTTGGGTTTCAGATTCCTTAAGAAATCTTTCCTTATTCCCTCAGCCCCTGTTTTATGCTGCCATAGCATCTTTGTTTTAAAAAAAAATTATTGGAGTATAGACTTCCAATGCTGTATTAGGTTCAGGTATACAACAAAGCAAATCAGTCATACACATAAATAGACCTATTCTTTTTTTTTCCCATGTAGGCTCTTACTAACTATTCTGTAGATTCCCCTGTGCTATACAGTAGAATCTTTTTGATTATCTATTTTATACAGAAGTGTGTATATGTTATTCACGTCATCCCAATCCTCCCCTCCTCATTGATTAGCCCTGAGGGTAATAAGTAAGGTGACCCAGTCAGAGGAAGCAGCAAGTATAAATGCCTTGAGACAATAATGTTCTTAACATGGTCTAGGAACAATGGTGGGCCCAGTGTGGCTGCGGCAGAGTGACCAAGGAAAAGGGCAAAAAAAGTTGAAATCAAAGAGAGATTTTTCTTTTTGGACTTTTTTTTTTTTTTGACAAGTTATGTCACTTTAATTTTTTCAGTTATCACTGTGTTGGGCGGGGCAAAGGGGGAAGGCACAGAATTTGGGTTCTGGATGGTTGGCCCTAGGAAATTCAGGTCCTGAAAGTATAGTGTCAGGAACAGTGGCGAGGTGGCGATAAGATGCGCAGGCCTCCCCTGGGTATGGTTCTGGCCTGGAAGCTGGGAGTCAGTGATCCCAGTGGATTCCAGGATTAGTCCTCCTGCGTTGGTGGTATAGTGGTGAGCATAGCTGCCTTCCAGGATTAGTCCTCCTCACAGCCTGATGGGCCAGGGAACACCTTTCCTCAAACCTCAGAGGGGTTTCACTCCAGTCCAAGGATACCAGAACCAGAATCCTAAGCCCCAAGCTCCTCATGCCTCATTTGTTCAAGGTACAGTTGGCAGTCAGAGACTGGGGACCGAGTCCAGCCCAGCTAACTTTGCAGAAGCTCAGCACCCAGCTCCTTTCAGTGCTGCTGGAGTGGTCAGAGCAGGGAGGACCCCAAGCAGTCATGTAACAATGCACAAGCTCTAGGTAATCTGCTTCCAGAAGTTGCAACTGCAGCCTCTTAGGACTACCTAGGCTGCCTCCTGGAAGAGGGCACGGAGGAGTCCAACTCAGCACTGGTGACAGGACACTGGGCACACAGATGATGAGGCTTCCTATTGAGGACTTTGGCTTTCACTCTAAGATACTAAAGCCACAGGAGAGATTTTAGTTGAACAGGCTCTCTGCTCTGTTGACTGTAATGGGTAAAAGGTAGACAGGGAGATTAGTTAGGAAATGATAAAAGGAATCCAGATCAGAGAAGATGATATTTGGGATCGGATAGTAGCAGGAAAGGTAATGATAAGTGGTAAGTTCTGGCTACATTAGTGAGCCTTTCCCAACAGGATTTGGTAAAAGATTGAATATAGGGTGTGGAGAAACAATCTATCCAGTGTCTGGCCTGAGTACCTGAAAAGAAGAAGATGCAGATTCCTGAGATTAGGAAGGCTGTAGAAGAGCATAGGATGGGGCTATGTCCAGGAGGAATATAGATTCTGGGCATGTTGAGGTATCTCCTAGACATACATGAGAAGAGTTTGAGTTGGCAAATGTATGTAAAGTTGTGTAACTCAAGGAAAATATCCAGGAGGGAGATAAAAACAGGGGGATTCTCAGCACTTATATGGAATTTAAAGCCAGCTGGAGAATGAAAAGATATAAGTTTGATGATTCGCTATAGATACTACCAACCTTTGAAGGTTGAGAAGATGAGGAAGCACCAGCCAGAGAAGAAAACTGAAAGAGGAGTTCCCGTCGTGGCACAGTGGTTAACGAATCCAACCAAGAACTATGAGGTTGCAGGTTTGATCCCTGGCCTTGCTCAGTGGGTTGAGGATACAGTGTTGCCGTGAGCTGTGGTGTAGGTCACAGGTGTGGCTCAGATCTGGCATTGCTGTGGCTCTGGTGTAGGCCAGCGGCTACAGCTCTGATTAGACTCCTAGCCTGGGAACCTTCATATGCCACAGGTGTGGCCCTAGAAAAAGACAAAAAAAAAAAAAAAAACTGAAGGAGAGTGGTGATAATAACCCAAGTAATTGAGTGTTTCAAGACGATGTTAATGGGTGAAGTAAGATGGTCTGGGAAGGCCCATGGCTTCTAGCCATGGGGAAGTCATTGCTGGTCCCAACTCTGTTGGGATAGCATGTAAAATCTTCATTGGGGTAAGTTCAACAGGGGGTTGGAGCAAATATTCTAGGGACCATATAAACACTTCTTTGAGAACTTGTTTTCAAAGGGAGCAGAGAAGTTGTCTAGTAGCTGGAAGGAGATATCTCACTGAATGTACTTGAGCTTCCTGTGTCTGTGAGAATGCTAAGAGCTATATGCTGGGATAACAGCCATGCCCATCTTGTTGACTGATTTTTTTTGTCTAATGCAATGTTTGACCCAAAGCAAAAGCACAATTAAATTTTCCTTGAACAAATAAGTACCTTTTCAGTTAAAATTATAACCTAAAATTTTTTATGGTTTAGAAATACTTTAAATAGATTTTGCCTTTTCCTTTCAATTGAACAGGACTAGGCATCTACTTACCATTTCTCCATTTGACTTAATTTTGCCAAGAACCACATACCATCTTGTCATATATAGTCTTTATCATGTTGAGGTAATTTCCCCCACTTTGCTGGGATTTTTTTATCATTAATAGACACTGACTTTTTTCAAATGCATTTTCTGCATCTATTGTGATGATCGTTTGATTTTTATCCTTCATTATGTTAATGTGATGTATTATATTGATTGATTTGCAGATGTTGAACCATCCTGCATCCCTGGATTAAATCCCACTTAATCATGCTCTGTGATCCTCTTAGTGTATTGTTGCATTTGGTTTGCTCAGATTTTTTTGAGGATTTTTGCATGAGCAATATTATTAATGCATCCAAAGATTAGAGAAAAAATTTTTCTCAAGCGTGCATGAATTGCTTATGAAAACTGACAATGAACACTGCATAGAGCCAGCTTCAATGCATTTCAAATAATCATCACTGATCACAAAGCATCTCAGTTATAAAACAACAAAAAACATATGATAAAATAATAAAGTATAAATACATTTCTGAATAATTAATGAAAAAGAAATTAAGATATAAACTCTAAAATACTTAGCACTAGATGATCATAAATGTATAAAATAACAATTAAGAAAAGAAAGGGTGTGTTCAATAAACCTCAGGGTTATAGAGTTATATTCTGTATCAATTTCTTACATCTATAGGGTTTACCTACTATTTTGCATCAGCAAAAAATATGTTTAAAAGTTATTAGGTGTGAATCAGGGACATTAAAGCAAGAATTAAATATTGTTTAGGCCATTATAAAAGAAATTAACCAATTAGACTTTGAACTGACACAAAGGCTGTTTTGCCAACATAGAAGGAAAAGACCAGAGCTAGTAGGTGTTTCATCACACATCTCATGGAGGAAACAGCCCTCACACAGTCTGGAATGGGACTCAAGCTCAGCCTCCTAAAGTGCACTTTCGTTATTAATAAAAAGAAGACATTTATTAGTTTAGGAAAAATGGCTTCCAAAGCAATGCCCTTCCCATAGCTACAGTGTGACAACAAAACCTGAGGAACTGGGACAGGTATGAAGTCCTAAAAGATGAATTATCTTCATAATTCACTGCCCCTCAAGTGACTACCCAAAATTTCTTAAATGACAGTGATTGAAATTAGGAGACTGTAGAGCTAGGGCACAAGCAGAGACAGGAACCCAGTCACCCTCTGGATGGGTTTTCACATGATAGAGTAGAATCTAACTGTGGATGTGTTCTTAGCCCCCAAAATGGGAGTGGTATTTGGAAATTTCATTATTTCAGACAAAGTTTTACTGAAATGGAGTATAAACAGTAAATTATTAAGTTTATGTTGAAAAATGATTCATATTCTTGCACTTCGTATTTATAGTTAGTGCTACTATTAACAGGTGCATATAAATATGGATAACTGAAAAGTGTGTAACCAATATTTCTTTAAAGGTAACCCATACTGCATACTGTGAATGAATGTACAATAATATAAAATGTTTAGATTCTACCTTAGCCTTCTATAAAGGATTTCACATATTATTGGCATAGTAATTGAGGTTTCTTTTAGAAATTATTAAAAATTTAGGGATTGCAGACTGGAAAAATATTTTTGTTGTGCAGAGATGTCTTTTGCAACGGCATATTTTGAAATGGGATTTGACTTGTATGATGAGAAATAGCTGCTATAAAGGCATACCCTGAATCCAAATGCCAAAGAAGAGAATATCATTTTCCCATGCTGAGTAAGGGCAGTTATTCATCTTACTTGACTTTCCCCAGTGAAGGACTCAGAGCTCAACTGAATGAGAACTTCCACAGAAAACTGTTTGGTAGGGAATCAGGATTCTCTTCTGCCATGTTAAATGACTGGTTCCTGGGGGACATATATCTCCTCTGCTTCAGAAATCGTCAGACGTCTGTAAGTGGGTCTAGCCCTGCTGGCTGGCTCCCAAAGCATCCATTCATTTTTCACTTAGGGGATGTAATACTAGTGGATTTCAGGCTACATGAAACAAGTGAAGTAGAGGACGATAGTGCTGTATATATACAACTGGTATTCTGGTTTGGGGATATTTCTGTGCCCTAACTGCAGCCTCATCACCTTACAGCTATTCAACAAGGTACATACTGTGAGCAGGAATATTCATCATCTCTGCTTTGAAAATGTAGACGTATATACTACTGTATAGTGAAAAACGTAATGCAGAGAAGATTTTTCTTGGTTAGTAGGTAAGGAACTTGAGTTTCAGAATAGAAAGGAGACATCCATTGAAGAAATATTGGAAGATGTATTTTAATGAGGAAATCATTCATGATTTCCCTACATGGAGCTAGCTTTCATTTCATTTTGATTTTTTTTTTAAATTGGGAAGTAGCTATTAATGGTAATCTACTTTTTAATTGAGTTTATAAGAAACATTTCTTATTGTTCTTCACAAACACTGCTTTAATGATTTCATAGTGTTCCATTGTATACATGTACAGTAATTTAAGAAAATGATCACTTTTTGTTGTAAATTTAGCAAACATATTTTTACATAAATCTTGAATATATCTGGATAAGCTTTCTTAAGTTTTCCTGTGATTCATTTTTGAGGTGGGACACTAGATTTAGGGTACAAACATTTTAAAATATCATTAGTACATATTTCAAAACTCTACTGATTTGAAATATTTTTATTATTATATCCATTCATTCATTTACTGCTTCTTTCAACAGATAGGCATGCTGTCTTTGGTGTACAGGATACTGTGATCAATTCTGGGAATACATCCCTGAATATGCTATCTCTTACATCAAGGATTTTACATTCTACTGGGAGAGACATACGAGTAAACAGCCAGTTACAATTCAGACAAACAGCAGCGATGTTAGGGTTGCGTTGGTTGCAAAAGCAAATGGGTAAATGCAAGTAGTTTTAAGCCCAGGGTTACAAGGTCATGAAAAAGAAATAGCCTGCATTTGAGGGGAAGTAAATTCCCCAAGGAAAAAGCCAGTTTCCAACTAGAGTATGAAAACAGATTTTTCTGAAAATAGACTATGAATCTCAATGGCACCATGAGAGTTTCAGGATTTGAAGACAAAGGGGAGAAAGAGAGAGAGGGTGCAGCTTTTTTTGTATCAAAAGGGAGACTTGAGGCTGACTTGGGAATCTGTGGGGTTTTGTGCAACAACATAAACAGGGTCAAAGGGCACAGTGAGATTAATCCCAGTGGGGAACAGACTGTGATCATTGGGTAGAGATAGGTGGGTTTCTGTGGAAGGACACTTGTCACCCCTGAGGAGGAAGTAAATATTATTGTTTTTATAATATTTAATCTCTGAGAAATTAATTATTGTAAAAACAATAATTTTTAAATTTTTTTATTATAGTTGATTTACAAGGCTCTGTCAATTCAATTTCTGCTGTATAGCAAAGTAACCCAGTTTTATATATATATGTAATATACATGTGTATATGTATATATATATTATATATTATTATATTATAATGTATTATATATAATTATAATATATATAACATATACGAATCTCAGTGGCACAATGAGAGTTTCAGGACTTGAGGACAAAAGTGAGAAAAAGAGAGAGGGCACAGCCTTTTTTGTATCAAGAGGGAGACTTGAGGCTGACTTGGGAGTCTGTGGGGTTATTATATAATAATATAATATATATAATTATAATACATATAACATGTATATTATACAGACATACATATTATATATGTATCTGTATATTATATATATGTTCTTTTTTTCACATTATCCTCCATCGTGTTCCATCACAAGTGAACGGATATAGTTCCTTGGGTTATACAGAAGAATCTCATTGCTTATCCACTCCAAATGCAATAATTTGCATCTACTAACCCCAAACTCCCAGTCCATATTTTTTTGATTTTAGGGCCACACTTGCAGCATATGGAAGCTCCCAGGCTAGGGGTCGAATAGGAGCTGCAGCTACCAGCCTGCACCATAGCCACAGCAATGCCAGATCCAAACCATATTTGTGACCTACACCACAGCTCATGGCAATGCTGGATCCTTAACCCACTGGGTAAGGCCAAGATTGAACCCACATCCTCATGGATACTAATCAAGTTTGTAACCACTGAGCCATGATAGGAACTCCCACAATAATATTTTTATAAAAAAGGAAACATTCTTTCCTTTTAGGGCTCTCTCATCATCATGTTCTCTCCTCCCAGAGTATATTCCCTACTTTTGCTGCATGTGGAGGGGCGTTGTTGCCCTGGGTGTAGAAAAGGAGCAGAATGCTATGCTTTATTTCCACATTGGGCCCCTTGCCCTACAAGAACTATATGGGAGAGAGATGACTTCCTCTGATGAACTATATGGGAGAGAGATGACTTCCTTCCTCCCAAGTTTTCACTCCCCTGTCATAATACAAACTTTGAGAGCAGCAGTAGCATGACTGGAGGTCCCCAGACAGAGTCAGCTATAGCCTGTGGTTCAGGAAGGGGCAGAGCTTAGTTTAAAAAATCTTTAAAAAATGAGAAAAATCCATACTGATGTAACTGCATGGTTAACCAGAAAATAATTTTGCAATGGATTTTTACTGTAATTGTCAGCGTACAACTAAAATTGGAAAAGAAATACTGAGAGCTTTCCAGTGAGTCATCTATGCTCTGTCACCATTGTGCACTAGCAGCTCTCCTCTTGCTCATGATGGGATCATTTCTCTCTGCCAGGAGGTCACTGTGTTTTGTATGACGCTCTCTTGCTATATCTAGAGTGTAAATGTTCCCTTTGATGAATCTCAGGACCTTTGTATCTGCAAAGCATAGAGTTGTGGAAATGTGGAATCCAAATTCTCCAAGTATGCTCCTGAAAATGAGGGGAAGCAGGAACTCTCCAACTTCCATCCCTTGGATCCTAGACTTTTGCATTCTGCCTGACCATCAAAATCAAAAAGACTGTTGTTGATGTAGGATGTGTATTTCATCTTGGAGGATATTTCCCTGTCTTTGCATGGTATCTTCTTCAAGCTGGTCCTTCGGCTGTGCTTTTAAAAGGCCATCCTATTGCTCTGTAAGGTGGTATGATATGTTATAAGACCAATAGATCCTATGTTCATAAGTCTGCTGTTCACCTTTCATTCTATAAAGTGAGCTACTTGGTCCAGTGCAGTGTTTGCTAGGATGAAGTGTGTGAAAATCAAACATTCTCTAAACCCTGAGACAGTGGAGCTGCTTCAGTCACTATAGGCAGAAAAGACTTTGTGCTAATGAATTATCATTGTTGGAGGCATGAATATGCAACATGACAAAGAATGGAAAGAAAAGACTGGTGCCATAGAGTGACTGTAGAGGTCAGTCTGTACTTTACAAAGTCTTGTGACTCTCTCATAACCCTTGAGGCAAAACGAATGAGAACAACATCAAAGAATGGCATCTTGAAAACAAGACTGCTGAAGTATTGATGTTGCTGATGGGAAACCATCAGCTTTAACATTCTCAGGACTGGAGCCTTGGGGGATTTTTGGGAGAGGCCATAGATGGCTTGAAGCAAACAACAAATTATGGCTTGGGAGGGCTAAAACATTTATGATTACTTCATGTGCTTAGGAATGCCTGTCCTAGCATATCTTGCTTGCAATCTGTTTTAAGTAAAATAGAGATGTATCCCCTGCACATACAAGGAAGTAGAAAATAGTAAATAAAAACCTTGAGTTGGCTTGGAGGGTTGCTATTGCCTCTTGAAGGTGGTAGCCTCCTGATCCCCACTCTATTTCTGTGTCTCTTTCTGCTTATTTCTGTGGCACTGCTGACTTTGGGACCCAGGTTGATGAGCAGGCCTCGTCATATCATCACTTCCAAAGTGGAAAGAATTCAATATCATCAACTTGATTCGGAGGGTCTACTGGCTCTAGAGGGATAGTACAATTTGGAGACTCTGTGTAGGTCTCTGTGGATGAGAGGTTGGGCATTTAGTAGTGGTGATGGCTATATTGGCCTTGATGAGTGGAAGCTCATGTTTTGGTAGTTCAAAAACAAATCCCCATCCTGCCCTCATGATTATTACTTCATTTATGTTCCCTTTGTATGAGCTCTAGAGTTGACCATGATAGAGGTTGGCTGACATCAAATGGTTGGATCATTATGTCTGCTTGGTCATGCGGTGCTTTTTCTGGTGATGGATACTGTCTGGTAGGAAGTTACATGTGACACAAAGATCTTCCTAATCACTACTATGAGTTATCTACATGTCTCTTGTCCTCATTCTTTCAATTTTTTTCTTCCATACCCCTGATCAATAAGCCAAGCCATTCTTTATTGTCCATAAACACATGTATATTCTTACTTCAGGATGCTTCTCCATACATGAAATAGATGACCAGATATATTTCCCAAAGTATTAACCTTTGTGAGAATTGCCCCTACTGCTTTCAGTTTTATATGACTGAGTAGGGCTGTAATGCAGTAGAACTTAACTTTTGGTATATAGTAACATTTGAGCTGAATCACCTGTGAACCAACCTTGCCCTTTCTTCTTTCATCTGTTGTGAACTGAGGGAGAGAAGCTAGTGATATAGTGGATGACATTGGGGTCTATGCAGTTTACTTGTGCTCTCTGGTCCTGTTATGCTCAACTCTGTATATACCATTTCCATTTTATGATGGATTACTACTGGTGTACCCAAAAGTATGACTAGGTGGGCTTATAAAAAAATCCAACTGTTAGAGTTCTGACTGCATTTGCACCAGTTCTCTGTCCACCAGGACCCAGTAGTTTAACAATAATGGCTTATTCAATGGTGAGTAATTTCTGCTGAAGCTGTTGTGGCCTTGCTCCAGAACCCTAAGGGCCTCACTTGTGATTTTCCTACTGGGACTTGCCATAAATTCTATGGAAGACAACTCTCCACCTCCAAGACTGGTGAATTAAATGGGATTACTGTGGGGAGCACTGTCCCTCTATCCCATACATTTTTAAGAGTGATGTTAATTTGTACCATTTCTCTTGAGATACAATATTGTTTTTCATTTAGTATCTTGGCCCAGGAGTGAGGTTTACACTTGACTTTCCTGCTATAATAACTCAAACCCTTCAGAGTAAGAACCCAATATGGAGATTTTACCAAATCTAGGTATTTCCATTCCAACCATATATTTGGAGATCAGGAAAATAACCATTAGCTGGGTCTATGGATGTACTGGACCCACTGTGAACTGGATCAGCACGGTGCCTTCACATGATTCCCATCAAAACCCTTTCCTCCCCCCTCCCCCCCACTCTAATGGAGGACCTGGACAGTAGTTCAGTCCTTAGGTCAACTTGGACTGTATCACTAGTGGTCTTTGAAATGTCTGGATAGTTTCTCTTCTACAGTGTATGTTCACCCAGGGAAAGGGTGGGTGGAAGGACTGGGTCCTCGTTACCACACGAACCTTCCATAGTGCTATGGAAAACTTTCTCCCAAGGATTTGGCACTCCTCCAGTCAGTGGCGTTTAGGTGTAAAAACTGGCCTAAGTTCAGAAGTTGCAGGTATTGTTATTGTGATACCTTATTGGAGCAGTTACTCTCAGATTTCTGGTTGTTTCTTCTTCTTCTTTTGTTTTTTGTCTTTCTTAAGGGTCGTACCCACAGCTAGGGGTTGATTGGAGCTGCAGCTGCTGGCCTACAACACAGCCACAGCAATGTGGGATCTGAGTTGCATCTGTGGCCTGTACCACAGCTCACGGCAACACCAGATCCTTAACCCACTGAGTGAGGCCAGGGATTGAATCTGTGTCCTCACAGATACTTGTTGGGTTCATTACTGTTGAGCCATGATGGGAACTCCTCTGGTTGTTTATTCCTGATTTTCATTCATAGTATAGATTAGAATAGATAGAATTCCCTAGTTGGTTGCTTATCAATTTTACCCTTGAAACACTGTGATCTGTATTCTGTCATATATCATACACATAGTGCCCAGTGGGTCTGCACCCAGTGGGTTTTGCTGCTCTCAAAGATAATTGAGTCTACTTTACCTGTGATACTTAGACATTGCCCATTGACCACTAAGATTAATGATGTTATCATCCTCATTGCTATCAGGAAGCATTTTCTTAAATAGCTCCTGATGTGATCAATGCATTGTCAATGTAGGAACCATTGATTTGACATACTAATATGATTTTAACTTTGCATATGATGTACCTTGTTAAGGTATATCAGTGAAAAAGACTATCTGTAAAATTCTGTTAATTATTTTAGATCATTTAAAAAAAATAATCCCTGGTTCAAGACTTATCACCAAGTCACCTACTGATCAGGAATACATATTTTGGATTGTGTTTGAATTATTACTTTGTTTTGGTTCAGCTTGTTACAATAGATAACTTTATACTAAATAACACAAATAGAAAAAAATAGATATACATATATGTATGTATATATAATATCTCTTTCAAAGAGCTTTTTTTCTATGTTTTTCCCCCATGTTGTATGTGTATAATACACATTTTTAATATAAATAATCTCATTAATGTCAATCCATTTCCTCTTATCATATTTAACATTTATTTGCCATCTGTTATTGAAGTCACCTGGACATATATCCTATCATTTCATATTTCCTTGTTCCTCTTAATATTGAGTAATGTATAAATTAGGTAAGTGCATCTATGCTTTTCTCCATTTTCATTGATGAGACTGTTGGATAGGAAAGGGCTGAGGGCAGAACCTGAAGTGTCTCCTTCACAGTGCTCAGGTCCATTAATCAATACTTTGGTTCTGGAAGTGCTTAACCAGCATATTCCACATAATTGCTATGTCACTTCATCTCACATTTCATTTTGTCCACAAAAACTATCATAAAAAAATTTGCCCAATGCATGGCTGAAACTGAGTGATACAAAGTCTACAGTGTTTCCTTTGTTATACTAAAATAGTCATAATAGTTGTCCTTTGATTAGGAGCTTTCTAAGCACTTTATGTAGATTATCTCATTTAATTGTCATCATATCATTTGAAATTCATTGCTGTTATAATATATTCATTTTACAGCTAAAGAAACTGTGGGTAAAAGAGCTTAAGTGATTTGCCTGTAGCAGTTCAACCTTTGGGTCCTTTGGACTCCAAAGAATGCTCTGAGAACAGCAATTGTATCAAAATAATGAATTGATAGTTAAAATCCCAAATCATCATTTTGTACAACCTAAGTTACCACTACCACAGTGCTGCTCTTTTTCTTTATTTCACAGCTCTGAATTTCCGACTTACTTTCTAACTTATATTCTTAAAACATTTTCAGGAAAACGTTTTTTTTTTTTTTTTTAATAAAGCTTCCATTTAGTTAGTGACCATATTTTAAATAAACTATTCAGAGAGACATCACTGAGGGGAAAAATATCTTCCAAAGATATTCCTGAGACTGACTGGAAATTCAAATTCCAATGAAATAGATTATCTTGATAAATATTGCAATACTAATAATACTCTCTGGACATGGGTACTACTAAGAAATTGGTAGCATTCTAGTGACTTTATTATGTATATTAACAATTAAAATTTTATTATCTATTATGTCATTTTATCAGGCATTGAAAATAGATTTTATTAAGTATTTAAAAGAAATTTTATAATATTTTGCATATAAACTAATTTCATTATTCAGCTCATTTAACATTGTAGCCTCCCTTCCATTTACATTTATGGAGTTGTTAATATATGTTTAGTCAGCATGTTTTTAAGTGGAATAAAAGGATGTGGAGAATAGCGAACAAAGGTTTTGAAAGTTTTTGTAGTCCTCACAGCCTATTGTTCAATGATTTGCCATAAGATCCATCAAAATATAATTGTATTGATTTGGTTTAAGACCACCTCTGTTTTTCTGCCATATTTAATTTATGTTAACTTAGTAGTTGGAATGCTTTTTAAAAACACAGGACATTCACAAAGTGAATTAAATTTTTTTAATCAAATTCAATATGCAGAGGGGGTTCAATGGTATTTAAACATTTCTAAAATTTAATGTTGACTAGTGAAGGAAGTTTATTCTGTATTTAGTCAATCATAATCCCTAGAAAAATATGTTTCATAAAATTGAGAGAGAAAATATATATGTGGTTATAGTGTTAGATATTTTAAAGGGACAATGTAGCCAATTAATGATGGGGATTCAAAATTTAAATTTTATAACCCAACTTCCCAAAACTTCGAAAGTTTGAGCATTAGAGGCAATAAATAAGTTTATAAAGTGAATTCTCTAATAAGTTCAGGTATAAAGGAAATATAAGCAAAATGTGGACAGACTATCCTCTATAATATTTCTACAGATGTTTTCTTAAAGTATGTATTTTCATACCTGGAGTATTAAGAATTCACAGATCCTTTCATACGCTCATATGCAATATAACTTTCTAAGGAAAGTGTATTGTTTGCAGTAGTCCTCATACTTATTTTGCATTGGAAAAAATCTTCTCAGATAATTTTTACGGACCAGTGATCCACTTTGGGAAATGCTTTGCCCTATGACCATAAAGGAGTAACGAGAACATATAAGAATGGTGTTAGGATGGTCACAGCATGAACCACATAACTTGCTCTAACAATAAACATGTGGATCTACTTCTTGGGGCAGGCAGTGAATATTATCGAATGACAGAAATACTCATATTTTATCACCTCTGTTAGTAAAGGGTGAATTTCAAGATGGCTCAGATAAGACATGTATTAAGAGGGAAGGGAAAATCCAAGGAAAGGAGAAAGTTTTAAAGAATAGAGTATGTTTAAACCCTGAGACTTTAAAAGAATTTTGAAATGCAGTCTCAATGCTAACACCAGTAAGTTTTGAAAAGTCATGGAGTATATGAGAAGTGAACCCAGATCTTGACCAACGTAAGATCAGTGTTGATCAGGTACTTGAAAACAATAAACAAGTGAGTTTAAGAAAATGACTTCGTGTAAGTCACTTAATCTATCTTGGCATTAACTAGGAAATTAAGTAATTATTCTAAATGATTCCTAGAGTTTCTTCTAGGACTAACATTCTATGTTTTTGTGTTTCTAAAATTTCTATAAATTCCTGGCAAGAATTATGATGAATTTTTTAACAGATGGAGTCTGTGTTTGCATGAGTGTGGGTGTATTTAGAAAGACACATGGGTGGATGATGGGGAATTTCTGGATTAGTGCAGTGCCAAACCAGACAAGAACATTCTTCCAAACCTCCTCTAAAATACTCATGGAAACATACTCACACACACAAGCAAGGGGGCTTGAAACTGCATAAAATGAATAACATACACAAAATCCAGGGGACAGTTTCCTGACTGAATTAGAGACATTGATGGATTTAAGAGCACAATCTTGGGCTTCACATGGCTTATTCCAATCTCTTAACCAAAGTAGGATAAATAGTAAAAGGTTAAGTAAAATATGAGTTTGCCTCCCCCAAATGACCACATAGCTCTGAGCCACAGGTACTATATTAAGTAGATAATAGACTTTTCCTATTTAACTTTTTCAATCTTAATGAGTGTCAATTAGAAGAATCAGGATTTAAACTCACCACGAGGTTAAAATTCTTCCAAATCTTTGGAAATTACCCTTGGAGCCATCTAGAACCAGTCATTTCCCCATCACTTGCTTTCCTTTGTCTATGTCCCTTTGAGTCTTCTTCCACAATAAAAGGCTGTTGCCTGTGGAAGGGAAAGGAGGGTCTAGTTGTATTATGGGATATTAGTTTAGTGAAGGCAAGTGAAAGAAACAAATAGGCAAAAAAAATCAATGTGTGCTGCTAATGTCTGCACTGACATGTGTATTAGTGAATTCTAGATCTTGGAAGGACTTGTCCTCAGTGTTAAAGACTTTTAAAGAAACTGAGATCACTTCCTCCTTCACTCAAAACTTTCTCCTTTATGCTTAATTTTTGTCCTTTACTACCCAAATCCATCAGATGCAGCATTTAGGATTGAAGAGCATTCACCTGATGCTTCACTACGGTTTTCATATTAAACTTTTTCAAACTCAGTGCATGTCAATGAGAAGAATCAGAAATACTTTTTTTTTTCTTATTTTCTCCAGAGAAGAGAAGAAATCCTCAAATGTATTACTTATTTAGCAGCTCTTCTTTCATCATCTTCATCTGCCTCTTGTTCCTTCTTCTGCACTTCTCCTTTTCTTCTCCTTCTAATTTTGAAACTTATCAATGTCTTTTCTCTGAAAAACTTTTTGACAAATTTCAGAAATTTTCAAGTCTCAGATATTGATATGCTGTGATGTTTGTTCCAAATCCCTGAAACAAAGCTCTTATGAGTCTGGCTCCTTGGAAAACTCGAATTAAAACATGATTTTGATATTTAACATTTTAAATGGCTATGGTCAATGAAACAAGTCTAGAAAAAAAGTGCATTTAGAACATAATTAAATGCTGAAAATGATAAAGTTATTTACTCTTATTTCTGCTGCCTAAATGATGTAGGTTTAGTTCTTTAATCGTAGTCTCTGCACATTGAAGACAAATGTTGTTTTTTCATTCCTAACCTGATGATAACTACAGTTACCTAACTGCTGAATTTGTATCAGGCTTTCTGTTAGTATTCAAAGTAACAGGATGCCCGTGCTTCCGTGTTATAGATGATCTAACTGGGGGTTAGATAAATTCAGTCACCTGCTCAGGATGACACACGATAAGTATCAAAGTTATGCCTTGAAACTAGGTCTGTGTATAGAACATCAGCTCTCACCAACACTAACACACTGCTATTTGTATTCCTCCATCAGCAATTTAAAAAGTAAAAAAAATAAAAACTAAGGTTAACAATCTGAATATGTGTCTTTATCTCATAAAGTAATGAGTAGCAAGGAAATTTCTGGAGTCCTGATGATCACATCATCAGAATGTTCAGAGTTTATTTCAATGCAAGGCAGATCTCATTTCTTATTCATGAGATTGGAAGGAACACCACATTTTCAGGTGTCTTAATGGTAGTTTAATATTTGTTCTTACTGCCTAAATCTCTCCCCTTTCCTTAACATCACTGGCATTTCCTGCACCTGGAATATTATTCTCCTTGCCTGTCCTTGAACACATCCTACCTTTCCTCAAGCTCCATTTTAGACACCACCTTCTTCATTCACATGGCCATTTTTCTCCTCAAATAAATGTAAATTTGTCTCATTCCCAAATAGAGAATTAGTACTTCTTTCACTACTTTAAATTAATTGCTAACTACACGTCATGCCTGTGCTAGAGGCAAAAGGTTTCCAAAAAATTAAAAACATAGTCTCTCCCCTCAAGGAAATTACAATTTAGTGGAGAAAAAGACACATAAAACCAAAAAGGCAATAAAATGTCATGCATAAAATTTAAGGTAGGCATATAATTAACTGCCTAAAGATCAGAGTCCTTTTTGAGAATGAAAAGGGAGAATTAGTAATTATGCTTGGACAACACACACACCTTGGGACAGTCCTGGCAAGTTCAGATGGTACCTCATGCCAGAATGGACCTGTGCTTATGGTGAATAAGATGGTAGAAAGAGGAGGACTAAGGCTAGGGCAGGAAGCTGGCAGTGTTTATTGCTTCCTGTCTTGTATTACTTTCATTTATTCAGGCACCTTATTTTTTCACGACGAGACTCGGAGAACTTTGAGGGTGAGGTCCATACCATTTATCATCCTGAATCTCACTGTGCTCACAGAGCGCCTCCTTGTAGATGGGCACTACTCTGTGTTGGATGGATGCATTTGTTTTCCTGTCATGTATCAACACTGTCTTTCTGCCAGTTTTAGAAATGTGCAGTCATCATTCTCAGATACATTACCACTGTCTATGTACTTTGGCCATCTTTTACTTTTTAATTTACTTCTTTATTGGCAAAGCACTTTAATTATAATGTATGTTATCTAGTCACTTGTAAATTCTATAAGGTTTACCTGCCACCAATTAACTGTATGCGGAAGAAACAGAAAAGAACCAGCAACAGATGGTGAAGTAGTCAGAGGAGCAGGTGGGAGGATGGGTTGTTTCATCCTCAAAAATAAGGAAAAGCACATAAAGCAGCCCACTGGTGTGGAGCTCTGGCAGTCACTCAAAAATTCTGAGGAAATGAACACTTTTAGTTTTAAACTTGAGAGTGAACAACTACTTGTTCCATCCCAGTGGGAGACAGCCTGAGCTCTGTGACAAAGGGAGGGGAAACTCGGCTTCCTCATTCTTTCCCTCAGCCTCCAAGGTACACACCACCCCTCTGTCCCCCTGCATGTGAGTGAAATCTGCTCTGTGAGGACAAAGGCATCCCTCTCAGGGTTCTATAGACAGCCAAACTGGAAGGAGTTGGATGACCAGTGTACCTCCATCTCACTGGAGGTGGAAGGTGGGGAGTGGGGGAGAACTGAGGACCAGAGAAAGGAGGTCACTCAGCCAAAATGAAGTGTGTACTTTCTAGCAAACAAACCTTGGGAGTAAGTGCTATAGACTTATACATATGTTTCAACAATAGAACTAGTCAAAACACATGTGTTGTTTTCTATAATTATTGACTGTAGCTTAAATTCTGAACAACAGTCATGTTCTATCAGGTGTCCTGAGCCATTTTGAACCCTGCTATGACCTCATAGAGCAGACCTTTGTGATGCAGAGGATGGATAGAAGTTTGGATCTGGTACAACATCTTGGTCCTGACTCTAGGTGCTGGCAGTGAAGAGATGCCCCTGAATTAGTCAGGAAACAGTAACCCAATAGCCAAATTTAAGAAGTCACACCCAGGGTTGCAATCATTTGAGGGCAGCTGAGTAGCTCCTGCAATCCAGTTGTCGCTTCACTGAATCTCTCTTTCTTCAGATGACATTCAGATGGAAAGAAAATATGAGTAAGAGTCTGGTGTTGGGCTCAGATAGCCCGCGGTCAAAGGCCAACTGTGTCGATGATCTTCAACAAGTTACTTAATCTCTTTATGCTTTCAGTTTCTCATTGGTAAAACATCAACAAAATAAATAAAATAAACAGCAGTACTTACAGGGATTGTAAATATTAAGTTACATTCAGCATGTAAAATGCCTAGCATGTAGTAAGCACTCAATAAACTCTGTGGTCATGGGACATTATTACTCTTACTGCTACTACCTGGTGTCCCAGAGAAGCTTTTAGCATAAAAAAAGGAAGGGTAAATCAAAGTAGGGACTGCACACCTAGGAATGATTATATTGATTCAAATATCCATTCTTTGTCCTCATTATTTACCAGGTGTTGAGAAAATGCAATATTACTGTTCCTTAATATATCTTGTAAGAAAAAACATGCTGCTTCTGGTAGTGAAAAGGTCTGTTATGAAATAAGAAATGGAAAAAAAATCCTAAAAAAATGACCTATAGGAAAAATCAACAATTTTTAAAAAGTTAAACAAGAAAAAAGTTGCTTTTAATTCTCCCCTTTCTTGTCTGGGATTCTCTCCACTTTGGGATTACAAATCCCTTCTGTGGTGACTTTCAGAATCTCGAGTTATTTTTTTTTATACTCTGTTGGTTTAGGGAGTGAAGAGGTGTAACAAAATTTGAGTTAATTAATGTTGTTAAATTCTTCATGCTCTAAAGGCAGAAGTAATTGGTACAATTCCATAAATCTAGTAAAATGGCTCTAGGAAGTAAATATCTTCCTTTTGAAGATTCACTTAGTGGAACCAAGAGGATTAGAGGCCAAGTATTATACAACTGATCTCATTCACCAGGGTTCACATGGACACTGGGGCCACCACTCTTGGGGTCCCTCCAGGTTATGTCTTGTTAGGGTACATCCCATTGCAACAAAAACATCTTCAAAAGTCAGTGGAGCCAGGTGATGGCACTCTTATAGCAATAATATCAATACAAAGAAAGTTTTAGTGCAACCACAGCAATGAGGGAATAAGATCTGTGTTGGAGTTTGTGGCAATGGGATTGATCTATACCTAGCCGCGTACTTTGAAATGAAAATGATGGAAAAGCCACAATGAAATAGACTAGTGAGGGACAGAGGCTGTCATTTCCTTGGCAACAAGAGAGGAATTGGCTGCTTTCACTTAGAAGAGCTCAATGGCCCAGGTGCTTAATCAGTGTCATTCGGGCACATATTCTGCAAATACAAGTAAAAGGTTTTGATAACATGACATTGTAAGTCACAGGAATCACAATAGCGTTAGAAGTGGATGCTGTTGGCAATAGCCCAGCAATTTCAGAACTCAATAATTTTGAGCAGGCATTTTTCAAGACATGTATAACATAGCTTTAGGGCAACACACTTTTAAAATCAAGTGTATACATCAAAAGAATAAAAAATAGATTCAAATAGGAGACAAGGGAACAAGTTAGCAACATGAGAACATTATGCAATCTACTTGAAAAATTGCTATAGTCAACCTCTGCTGGTGGTAATTTAGAAGAGAGGCAGAGGAAAGAAAGTCCAGCTGAGAGGATAGCATTGAATATGTGTACTATGATAATAGAAAGCATCTTTTGATAACAAACAGAAAGGATACTCACATCATCAAATCTGGCACTGCTTAAGTCATTCCTCATTTCTTGGCATCATTCCTGTAAATTTTCAGTTCTTGGCTGGTGGCCCATACAGGTGGTTAATAGGGGTGGGGATGTCATGCAACAGTTCACAGTTCTTAATTAACAGAAGCCCTCTGAGGATATTCGGTCTCTCACTGTCATGTCAATTAAAAATACCGAAATGAGTTCAGTCTGTAAAGCAAACATGCTGTTTTCTTGGCTTGTGCTATTTTTCTAAAATGCAAGGCATAATTTGGGGGGCAAAAGTGTCCTGCATCAATGCTGCGTGTTGTTTGTTTAGCACAACCAATCATAATTAATAGACAATGTGTCCAATTAGCTTTCACGAGAGGGGAGCCATTCTAAGCAAGAGTTAACAATTAATAATGTACTTTCAATGCTTGCTATTCAAAGTGTGTCTGCAGATGAGTGTGTTAGTATCACTTAGGAGAAGACAGGAAATGAGAAATCTCAGGCCCAACCTCAGACCTACTGAATCAGCATTTTCCAAGATTTCCCTTGTATTGATGCCTATGCATATTAATTTGAGAAGTACTGCTCTGACATCAATCAGGCTTTCCTCTGGTCTTAATTAATTTGGGCAAGAACTGTCTATATTTCACCAGTTTAGTTATTTAATATATCCAGGGTTATGCTTCAATGTCCAGAAATGCATTAGAATATTTTTGTGAAATACATTCTTCTGATTTTTACTTAACCTATAATTAGAATCACTTACCTTTGAATGTATCTTAATATAATTTCAACCTTTTAATTTCTTCTTTCTTTATAAAACTGTAGAGTTTGACTTAATGTTTTTCTTGCTTAGGAATAAGAAGCATAAGATAATTATATGGAGTAGACACAGGATGGTTTGAGGAAAACTTGAACCAACTGATAAAGAGAGAAAAAGCGTCCCAGTTTTATAAGTGGGGCTGCTTACTCAGCTAATTTTAAGATCAGGGGAAAGACATAATTTCCCCTTTATCCCTCAAATATTTTCTTACCCCATATTTTAGCTGAATGTGTATTGTTTTCATTTGTCTTAAGGTATTCATACACATGTGCAAACATGTCCAAGCAGGCAATATTATATGCAAATAATTTCCAAAGTACTTTCTAAAGTTAGATTATGTGTTCTTAGTACCTCACTTTGAAGAACAAAGGTTTAGAAGACTTAAGTTCTTTTAGAATGTTTCTCTTTGATTCTAATACATGATCTTTAAGCTTAGAAATGACTGCTTGCTATAGCTTCCTCTTTACATTCCACATCAGGAATTTAAAGATTCTGCAAAGTCCTACAGTAAAAGCATTATATTTTGTTCAGCCCAACATGAGCCAACCCACTAGTCCCACCATGCTTCCTATTGAAATTGTATGGAATTCAAATAGGAAAACTCAAGTCTATGTTCCTTATGAATTATTTCTACTTGACTATGAAAGCTATGAGAGGGAGTTTTAATGAGAAGAAGGACCATAGTCCCTTGAGCAGAGGGAGGGATTTGAATTGCTGAAAGGTAAGAGCACAGACAGTAGGAAGGTTAGAAAGTTCTTTTATAGTCTAATCTTAAGGCAGCCCCATAGTCTGGCTTTGCAGTGTAAAATGGAGTTTAGGATGAGCGAATCAGTGTGTGTGTGTGTGTGTGTGTGTGTGTGTGTGTGTGTGGCAGGTGTTAATAGAGATAGAACCTATTCTACTATTTGGGCTTAGCATTTTATTTGCTTTCTAAAATATGGCACCTATTTGGGCTTAGTGTTTTTTTTGTTTTCACTGACCAGGAGGAAAGTGGTCTATCTATAAAGACCCAGGTTGGCACAGGAAAAGAATGTCTTGGAAGGACGTCCTTACTTTCTGACAACAAATTGGGACTCTAGAATGAAAGCAATGTGTATTGAGATCTAATAAATGGAGACCTAGAGTGAAGTGATGGGGAGATAACTGGGTGCATCAGCCAATTCTGGTGTGAATTCTGCCTCAACTGCATCTTAGGGGCTCTGGACACACGTGGATTTCTCTGAGGCCAGCTCCTTCATAAGTAAAATGCAGGACATTTTAGGGTAATTGTAAGGATTAAAGAACATAAAGGTAAAGTCCTTGGCATGTATTAGATCATATTAGGTGGTCAGTCAATGGTAGCATTATTCTTCCTTCTAACTGAACACTTACTTGAGACCCAGTCATACACATATATACATTCTTTTTCTCATACTACCTTCCATCATGTTCTACCCCAAGAGATTATATATAGTTCCCCATGCTAGACAGTAGGACCTTATTGCTTATCCATTCTAAACGTAATAGTTTGCATCTACTAACCTCGACCTCCACCCCTGCTCCAGCATCTGCAAGTCTGTTCTCTATGTCTGTGAGTCTGTTTTGTAGATAGGTTCATTTATGCCATATTTTAGATTCCACATATAAGTGATATCATGTGGTATTTGTCTTTATTTTTCTGACTTACTTCACTTAGTAGCATATTCACAGGAAGTTTTCAAATGTAATCTGTTGACTCATCCAGATTTTGTTTTGGTGTAAAGAGTGAGCTGTATTATTTTTTTTCCAAATATCTCTTCAATTTCTTCAACACAATTTATTTAATGGTGGCCACACTCTGCTGATATCTATTGCCAGCAGGGACAGCTAGGGTCCAGTCAGGGAAACAGAAATCACTCTAGGTATTACAGAGAACTTCATATCAGGAATTCGGGAATTCATTACCCAGGTTGGGGAAACAAGGTGTCAAATTGGGACTGTGAGGTGATCCAGAGATTAGCAACAGCAGGAAGCTGATACAACTCCCACTGCTATAGTGTAAAGCAAGTCTCTACTTTATCACTCAAACTTTATCACCTCTGCTCAAGTGATAAAGATAATCTGAGCTGTCAAATTTTTTTCTGAATATGTTACAAAATAGTCGCCTATATTTAAAGCATTTTCTAGGGTAGTACCCTGACAAAGTTCTTTCTTCTGCATGTTACTAAAATAATTTAGAGTCTCTTACATCTTATGGGAATGATTTTTGTATTTTGTATTTTTCTTGGAAATGATTATTTTCTTTTTTGGGGGGAGGGGATCCCACCTGTGGCATGTTGAACTTGCCCAGCCAGGGATTGAACTTGCATCTCACTTGCAGCCTGCGACAGCCACAACTGCAACAATGCTGAATCCTTAACCCAATGAGCAACGAGGGATCTTTGGGAAATCATTATTTTCATATATGATTTAAATATCCTTTGTATAGACTTGAACAATGTAATCTCAAATTATTTTTCTAATTTTCTTTATTCTATCATTATTTTCTTATTGTTATTTATTTTGTGTACTTATTTTCCTCCTTATTTCTATGAATAAACTAACAGCATTTTGTCTATTATAAATAGAATTATTTCCAATCAGTATGTACATTCTTAGACTTATTTATTAGTTTTGCTAGATTTATTTTTCCTAATTTATTAATGTCATTTAATCTTTTTAAATAATTTTTATTTTTTTCCATTATTGTTGGTTTATAGTGTTCTGTCAATTTCTACTATACAGCAAAGTGACCCAGTCATACATATATATATGTATATATTTATAATATATATATATTCTTTTTATCACTTTATCCTCCATCATGTTCCATCACAAGTGACTAGACATAGTTCCCTGTGCTATACAGCAGGGTCTCATTGTTTACCCACCTCAGGTTCAATAGTTTGCATCTATTAACCCCAAATTCCCAGTCCATCCCACTCCACCTTGGCAACCACAAGTGTGTTCTCTAAGTTCATGAGTATCTTTCCTGTGAAAAGTTTCATTTGTGCCATATATTAGATTGGTACAACCACTATGGACAACAGTGGTTCGGAAAACTAAATATGAAACTGCCATATTACCCAGCAGTCCTACTCTTGGGCACATATCCAGACAAAACTTTCATTGAAAAAAGATACATGCACTGATATGTTCATTGCAACACTATTCACAATAGCCAGGACATGGAAACAACCTAAAGGTCTATCAACAGATGAATGGATTAAGAAGATGTGGTATATATACACAATGGAATACTACTCAGCCATTAAAAAGAACAAAATAATGCCATTTGCAGCAACATGGATATAACTAGAGACTCTCATACTAAGTGAAATAAGTAAGAAAGAGAAAGCCAAATAACATATGATATCACATACCTGGAATCTAATATATCACACAAATTATTTAATCTTTATTATGTCCTTATTTCTGTTGCTGTTTTACCCAGAGTGGTCTGAACTTTTAAAATCTGTCTGAGATCTGCAGCTGCCAGAGTACAGTCTCTGGATGATTTTATACTCCTGTGTTTTCCTCACCAAAATTGGCATCCTTTTGTCAAATTATCTATCATAGGATTATATATATCTTCTAGATTTGACAAAGATGAAGTTTATCTTTTTTCTAGTCACGTAGTTTTGTTAAACTTCTTGTCTCTCTGTGTTCTATTCTTCTTACTGTTTTGTTATGATTTACCTTAGGAGAAGGTAGTCATGAAAATTTCAATTGTCATCTTAAACCCGGAAGGTCTCTAACATGTAAATAAATTTTTGTCTTTGGAGCCTCTTAGATTTAAGCAATCTCTTTTACTTGTTCAGAACCATTCCTAAACAGCATTTCTGTTACTTTAAAATTTCAAACTTCATTTTTCCAAGTAAAGCTTTATTTACTTCATGAGTTTTTGTAAATGTCCTGACTCTATTTTAAAAAGAACGTTTATATATATATATATATAAAATGGATCCTATTAGTTGCATAAAATGCTAGGATTCTGGTCCTGAGATAAAACACATTTGATTAAAATATTACTGACAGCTATTTTATCTCCCTTAAATTTACAATTTCACTTTGATGAAAACGTATGGAACAAAATGCTTATTCTTGTTTGAATCATGATAATGAGTTTTAGAAACTCTATTTTAATAGCAAGCACCATTTATCTAATATTACTGTGTGCCAGAGACTTCACTTAATCAAGCAGATCAATTTAATCCTCACCCCAACTTTATAAGTTGTTATTTTCAACAGTCAGTTATCGTTTATACCTGGAATATCTGGCAGCCTCTCTGGCTCCATATATTACAAATTGAATTCCATTCTCTGCCCTTTGGAACCTGCTTTCTTTCTCCTGTTGTGTTCTCTTTTTAGTGGCTTTATTAAAATTCCAGACATCCAGGCTCAAAATCTCAAAGTTAATATCAGTGCTTTCTCTTCCCCTACATCAAAAGTATATCATATTTATATTTTTTCTTAATTGTTATTATGGTTATTATTATTCTTCAGCTGCCGGGGTCCAGCCCCAGCAGCCAGAGATGACGAACAGGAGGAGGGGCTACAAAAGGCGCGGAAAGATTTGGAGCCAACTCCCTCAGCAAATGCTGCAGATGACCCATTTATTGAAAGGAGAGCATCAGCTTTTATACATTTTACTCTTGTGCATGATTATACAAAACAACAACATGTGCTAATTTATTATTCCAAACTATTCTTTTAGTTTTAGATTTTAAATAAAGATTATATACAAACTGTACTTTATTCTTAGAAAATAAATGAATAGCAAGCAGAATAATAGGTATCTAATTTTTGCTTCAGCAAGATTTGGCATAAGGTGATAGACATTCTTGCCTCAAGCTACCTATTGTGCTCCTATAGCAGGCATGAGCAGCTATTAATGGGGAGTGGGGTATTCACACGTGGCTTGCTTTTGAGGTCAGGCTGACCTCAGACCATTAGCAGATTGTGGGAACATAAACTGTCTTAAATAAACCTTATCTATATAGAAATATTTATTAATTATCAAGTCTATATATCAAAGAATCTTGCCAATTATTAATAATAATTTCCACCTGCTGGGTCCCAACAGGTAGCGTTTATTGTGGAAAAATATAGTAGCCATATAGTAGCCACAATTATTGGGCCATGGGCAACACCCAAACCACCCCCTAATCTGTCTCCATGGGAACGGACCAAAGTCCGACAAAATCCCCAGGCTTATGTGGCAGTTCTGCGTAATATTTACTATTACTCCACTGAAGGGAAACTGCCCATTCTTAGGAAAGTTCTTTATGCATAGTTCAATTGTTTTCAACCTATTTGACAAGGGCTTAGGTTTATAAGTAGGTAATCGCCCATACTTGGGTGGAGGTTCAGGAATTTGAGAAGGTTCCCATTTTATGAGCCAAGAAGGACTTACAACACACATTAATGTCAGACAGCAAAAAAGCACAAGAATAGAAGAGGAAATCATTTTTCAGGAATTTTTGCTAAACAGGATCATCTGGGGGATTTTTAGAAACTGCTTTGCAGCTTCAGTTTCTTCAGCCTCTGCTGTAGTTTTGCTTACAGTTAGGCCTCATGCAGGATTATTCTTCTTAGCCATTTTGTGGCTCCCAGCATTCAGCCTCTTACTTTTTTCTGCAATTATGGTGCCAGCCTCTGAGTATTTATCTTTTGGAAGCTCATTCTCACCAAGGTATTCCTATGCACAGAAACTTTCAGTATCTCCCACTGCTAGTAGGATTAAATCAAGATTCCATACATGGAAAGGATCTATCTATAGTCCATCATTACTAGCTCTAATTTTCTATCTTAATTTCCTATCATTCTTATGATAGGCAACAACTATAGAAAATACCTTTATATATTTTGAAACATCAGGGAAGGGTGGTCTTATGTAAAGATAGAAATTAAGAAAATTATTATGGGGTTCACTGGAGACAAACTCTATCCCAAGACTCTGCAACTCTGCATGGTGCAAGCTTTAATCTTAGCATTTCATTCATTCAAGTTAACATTTCAGCCTTAAAACCATTACAGATAGTAACCTACCCTAGAACGAAGGCTAATCTTAGAGAAATTTCACCATCTTTATCTTTGTAATTTAAGTTTACAATTAGAACGTTGTGTTTCCTCGAATGAAACCACTGTGTACTTGTGCAAAATTTTGTGGAAAAGATCCAGGAAAGACATTTCTCATATGATGACAGAACCAAAAGCCTAATTCTTCAATTAAGAAAGGGGAAGATGATAAAGTGTTTGGATTGTGGTGTTCACTCTTGGGATGGGTGTGGAGAATATTAATATGAGATTGGTTATTGAATACTGGAATGCTGGAAATAAGAGTATCTTTCTACATCAGCAAAGAGATACTTCTATGGCAAATACACACAGTTTTTAAATAATTGTACTTATTAGCTCAGGAATTAGTAGAAGCAAAAATGATAAATAAACGCTAGAGGAATTTTGATGCATTCATTGGTAATATAAACAGAATTGGTGTATTAAGGTAATTTGGTTTGAGAGGGCTTATTGAACTTATGAGGGCATATAAGAGACAGCAAACCAGTCATCCTAAAAAGCATTTCATCAAGTCATTTTTTTCATTTATCTAAGAAATATATATATATATATATTTGAAATATACAATATAGCAGACTCTATGCTAGGCACTGGTGATGAATAAGGCAATCAAAGTTTTTGGTATATAAAGGTATATAAAAGACAATGCTAATATAAAAATGCAATGTGATTAGGGCTATAAAAGAAGAAATAAAGGGTAATAAAGAAGATCATAGAGGGTACTTTTGTCTACATCTGCACACTCACTCAGAAATTTTCCTTGAGGCTACTTTTGCACAGACTGCAGACATTTCTACCCAGGTTCCTATGAGATGTTTAAGAAGCTGAAGGAAATGATGAATGTGGCAGACTGAATCTAAAATGACTTTCAATGATCCCTGCCTGCTGGGATTCATGCTTTGTGTAAACCCTTCCCCTTGAGTGAGGCTTGCTTCTAGCCAATAGAATATCTTGAAGATGGTGGGACATCACTTTTGTAAGTCATTTACTTAATATTCTGGCTTTAGCCTTGCTACTGAACTCCATTCCTTGTTGTTTCTGAGGAAACAAGCTGCCATGTTGAGTGTTTCCTCATGGAGGACCACCTGCAAGGTATGAAGAACAGCCACGGACAGGCAACCACAAGGACTTAAGGTTCTCAGCCCAATAGCCCCCAGGAATCCTGCCAACAATAATTAGCTTGGAATCAGTTCCTTCTCCAGTTGAGCTTTCAGATGAAAGATTTTTATTTTGGTATCATGAGAGACCCAGACATCTAAGACTCTTCTAAGGCATACTTTATCTTGACTCACAGACACTGTGAGATAACAAATGTGTGTTATTTCAAGCTATGAAGTAAGTGAAAATTGCTATGCAGCAACAGTTAACTAATACAATGAGCATGACAAAGTCCCTCCACAAAAAAACACCACAGTCAGCCTTGTGTTGCCACAGGTTGGAAAACATTTGTAATATTTTAGATGAGAGATCATTGTAAGCAAATGAGAGTAAGATTACCAAAAAGAGATGTAAATGTATTTGAGAGAAATTTAAATGGTAGAATTGGTGACATTTATGACTAATTCGATGAGGAAGTTGAGGGAAGGGAGATGTCTAGGTAAAACTTAGGTCTGGCTTCAGCCACTGGGTAAGACAAGAGTGGTATTTACAAGACAGGGAAATAAGGCAAGGTCACTACCTGGAGCCTGAATCACAGTATTCTCACCTCTAGTCTAGTCATTTATTTAGTCATCATGTCAGGATATCAGGAAAATGACACAATATGGCATTACTTCTATAAATCATAAACAAAATATTCATAAGATATAAATCATGGTTCCGAGAACTGGTAAAAGGGTTTTGTGCTGAGTCGGTAAATTGTGGCCCTTGAAAGTGAAACACAAGGTAATTGAAATTGTCCAGAAACTGGCGTTCCCGTCGTGGCTCAGTGGTTAATGAAACTGACTAGGATCCATGAGGACATGGGTTCGATCCCTGGCCTTGTTCAGTGGGTTAAGGATCCAGTGTTGCCCTGAGCTGTGTGGTGTAGGTCACAGACACAGCTCAGATCTGGCATTGCTGTGGCTGTGGTGTAGGCTGGCAGCTGGATCTCTGATTAGACCCCTAGCCTGGGAATTTCCATATGCCACGGGTACGGCCCTAAAAAGACAAAAAAAAAAAAAAAAAAAAGAAATTGTCTAGAAACCCTTGAGGGCATGGTGGCCTCATCTGTAGACTAGAGATAAGGTTTTTGGTTTTGGTTTTGTGTTTTCTTTTTTTGGTATCCCTCAGGATCTTTACACTGAAATTTGAGAATGCATATAAGAATTGGAGGAATTATACAACAAATTGCATGCCATAAATTAGTCTTTATGGCATTCCCTTGTGGTGCGGCAGGTTAAGGATCTGGTATTGTCACTGCAGCAGCTCAGGTCACTGCTGTGGTGCATGTTTGATCCCTGATCTGTGAACTTCCACATGCTGTAGGTGCAGTTAAAAAAAAAAAGAAAAGAAGTTATCTTAGTCTTTTGTCACAGATTTTTTATATATCTTTGTTATTATACAAAAATATGCATTTTAAAAATCATCTAATGTTGATATTTATTAACACTAGAAAGATATGAGCACATAAAAGGAAAGATGGCCAAGAAAATCTCAGTTGTTCCCATCATAGTAAATAAATGCAGAGTAGCGCCACCCTCTGTTAAAAGATGAAACCCTAGGAATATGCTTTATACAGAAACCCTAAGGGCTCATTCTGCCAATATCTGAGCAGTATGGGTACAGAAAGACCTTCAGCAGATCTAAGCATCAGCCACTATCATCATGTAGTTCAACATCTTATTAGTAGAAGTGGGATTTCTGTTTTGATTTCTTCATGTTCCTTTGCTTGATTGTCTTGGTGGTGTATGTAAACTAAACAACTAAACATCAATGCCATGCTATTAGCACAGTGTAAGAATTTCTAAATTTTATAAATGCATTATTCAGAGTTCAGGTTCAGAGTTTCCAAATTTTATAAATGCATTATTGAAGCTTGTGCTTTTGACTTCTGCATTTATTATAGCAGTAGAGTTTTACTCTAAGGCAAAAAATGAATATTATCTTTTAAAACATCTTCATAGATCTTGAAAATTAAATTTTGAGTGACAATTCTGATCATTCGTAGGTCAATTTCTTTTCTATACCTCATTCAATTGATAATGAAACATAATTACGACTGTTGGAGTGAACATGTAGAGATACTAAAATGCATATCACTTATTATAAAGTAGAATTATCCAATTTTTACATTTTTTTCAAATTCAAACATCCTCAAGGCTGTCAGATATAATTATTTTTACAACTTGACACAGGTTCTGGCTAAGGTCGACTTTCTGTGGAAACTTCAGAGAGAAATAAAAAGTCTTGAACAAATGACACCATCTGTATTACACAGGATATATTAAAAATGATTTAAAAAGGATGATTATATTCTCTCAAAGGACCTTTATGTCAGTTTATCTTCAAAGCAGAAATACATCTGAAAATTCAATAGTCATTTCGCTGTGTAGTCACCACTTGAACTCTGTAGTACTTTTCAATATATTCCTTGAGAGAATGGCTTTTGCTACAACCCTCTGCCTCTGTTACAAACAAACTGTACTGGAAAATAGTAAATTCCAGCCATAACTCTTTCTCTTCTAAAGCTCAGGCCTGTTTCTTTAAGGACAGTATCTTGGAGAGTAGAATAGTCTTACACAAAATGTAACCTGATACAAGGTAGCATTGATCTAGCTTAGTAAGGGTGGGTCCATTTAGTTAGATATTGTTGCATATTAAATTTCAGGTCATCCAACTCAACTGAGCAAGAATACAGAAACCAGTGTTTCTCTCTATATATCCTTTTTTTTTTTTTAACTTTTTAGGGCTGCACTGCAGCATATGGAATTTCCCAGGCTAGGGGTCAAATCGCTGCAGTTGCCAGCCTATGCCACAGCCACAGGAATATCAGATCCAAGCCATATCTGCAACCTACACCACAGCTCATGACAACGCCAGATCTTTAACCCACTGAACAAGGCCAGGGATTAAACCTGCAACTTCATGGTTACTAGTTGGATTCATTTCCACTGCACCACACCTGAACTCCTCTCTCTCTATCCTTATGTATCCATCTATTACCTGCCTGTGCTTTATCTTCTGGTGAGTTAGCAGGAATGCCCTTCCCACCCTTGTTGGCCTGGCTCATTCCTGCTCACCTTGGAACTTTCAGTAGTGTCCAGCATCCCCTATACCCACAGATTCTGCTAAGTGCTTTACACTGTATGTCAGCAGCATCAAGGTCATGTGTTTGTCATGGTCTTTGTCCTATTGAAGGAATAGTAGCCTTTTGTGACTTTGTCTCCTTCTCCAATTTGGCTGTATGTAGCTCAGTAGCCTGAACGATGAACTGAGCATAGTTCTGGGCCCTGAGTCAACAATTATTTGCTGATCTGACGCATTGAACATTATATGCATATAAATATGTAGGTTGTAAGAAAAGAAAGTAAAATGCAGTAGAAGAGCAAATCACATGTTAGATATACCCAGACGTGAGAGCTACTCAAGGATATCTCTCCATATGAGCTGCTCCCAGAACTTCCCATCAGCAGATCCTTTTTAATGATTAACTGAAATTCTTTGTTGATAGAGCAGATGTTATCTGAGAAGGCTGGCATGTTAGGGTGTTCTAATGAATGCATGTGGCTTTGTTTCTCATGTTCATTGTGCCAAAGGCAAAAAAGACTTGATAGAAGAGCCAGATTTTGAGGAAGAAGAGGGGCTGGCCACTGCATGAAGTAGAACCTGGGCAGTGTGAAGGAAGGGTCTTCTTTATTTTTCTTTATTTCTATTTTTATTTTTTGTCTTTTTGCCTTTTCTAGGGCAGCTTCCTACAGCATATGGAGGTTCCCAGGCTAGGGGTCTAATTGGAGCTGTAGCCTCCAGCCTAAGCCAGAGCCACAGCAACGCCAGATCTGAGCCGTGTCTGTGACCTACACAACAGCTCATGGCAACACCGGCTCCTTAACCCACTGAGCAAGGTCAGGGATTGAACCCGCAACCTCATGGTTCCTAGTCAGATTCATTAACCACTGTGCCACGAATGGAACTCCCAGAAGTATGCACATTTAGTCATACTTGTCAGCTCCTGGAGCTTCCATAAACCAATGTATTGAGTTTATTGTTCCAGCCAGGGACCCTGAGCATCTGCCTCCAGCAACAAAGCAAATCATTGCAGCAGCAACTCTGAAATAGTGTGGATATTCACTTGCTCCAACACACAGCTGGGATAACAGTGAACCACTCCACCTACAGGTGCAATTGGTAGGCAGCATGAAAGTTTGTGATACAGAAATGAATGACATTAGGGCATTTATTCTGTTCTCAATATGCCTTCTGCATGTGAACCTGAGTGTGTTAAATGTCTTCTTACTCTCCACCCAAATAATCAGTGGCCATAATAAGTGTGAACTAAAGAGTCTACTTTTAGAGAAGAAAAATGTAAGAGATGGAAATTATTTAACATTGCTGTTGTGTACACTTTGAGGAATGGCTTTCCAGTGTGTGAAATTCCAGTCTGGTACAAAAATGCTGCGCTCCTGTGCTTTCTCACCTGTCATACAAGCATAGTTCTTCTATGAAACATCCCTTTGCCTGTCTGCTAGATCATTTCCTCTTCTACTACTCAGTGTTTCAATGATTCTTTTCTCTCTCTTCTTCATTATTCTATTTTTCTTATCATTCCTGTAAGCATAAAAGTACTATTATTCTCCCATCTCAAAAATGTATCTCCTCTTGTGCCCACTTCTTAACCATGTACATAAGCTAATTTTCTTACTATCTCCAAGTCTTTACTAGAAATCACCTTCTTGAGGAAACTTTTCTTTATCACCCTGTTTAAAAAGTTGCTACTCACCCCACCATCCATCACACTAACCCTGTACTTGCTTTTATTTCTCACAGCATTTATTTTCTTCTATGTAGATGCTTATTTATTTGTCTATTTTGCCTGTATCTTCTTACTTCAGTAAAAGCTATAGAAAGCAGATATTTGTTTCTATTTTGATTATTATTTTCTGAGTTCATAAACTACTTCCTGATCAACTTCATTAACTGTAGAATGAATGAATTCATAAGTCATGTCACACATTCCTTTCATCCCTTGAGAAGACTCCGTCATAAGATTTTCACTATAAAAATAAAAATTCTTATCTATAGAATCAATCTATCATATTTCTATTAAAAAATGTTAATTTAATTATTTTCATTCCCCTTTGCACCATAGAGCCTGATTCCATTCTTTGTTTTAAAATTTCCATGTTTTCTATATTTTATGCTCTCCCAGGTAGTATCTGAAAAGACTTCTGGACCAACTTTGCATCTGTTATAAAGCTGAAGAAACTGGAATCTGGGGACTTTTAAGAAGGTTCTTTACACCCAGAATACACCAAGTTCTGCCTTCCCAGGTGCTGTAGTCTCTGTTGGACCAGCCAGGATAGGGAACTTACTACAAGTTCATTCCCCAGGAAGCTGGACATCATGTTTAGAGGAAACTGCCCCTGTGTGGTTTACATTTGATTTGACTTTGTAGAGTAGATCTTCACTAATTCCTCATTATACTAAATTCACTAATGAGTTTCAGTTATTAGCGAATAAGGCAGCAAGGGCTAGAGGCAAGACCAGTAGGAGTTGGTGAAGAAGTTGGTACAGGACTCTATCTTTAGTGAGTATTTGAAGATGGAATGTGGGACTGAAATAGAAATATAGGAAATCTTGGTACACAGTCACTGTTTCATAAGCTTCCTCTCTTTTAAACCATGTGATATTGCTTTGTAAAGACCTGTGGTGATTCTAATTGCATTCTTTCCCTCTAACTTGATAGAAATTATGCTTTACTTCTGATAGATGTGTACTCTGCTTGGCCTTCTTTCAGCTCATCACCATGTGTGTGCAAGCATGTGCTCTCTCTCTCTCTCACACACACACATGCACACACAGAGGAATGATTTGTATTTTTCATGTATGGCACTTTCTTCCTGACTTTTGCCAGAGTAAGAGATCTCTTTTAACTTGGAAAATAGGGATGGCTTTCTGTTCTAAGATATTATAGAAAAATAAGAAACAATAATTTCTTTCTCCCTAAGACTTGTTCTCAACCCTTTTTGAATGTTAAAATTATCTGAGGAAAAAAATTTAAAATACTGATGCCTGCGCTCCATCGCCATCCAGTTGACTCAGAATCTCCAGAAGTGGAGCCCAGGCACTACTTCTTTTTAACATCACTATTCCCATTTTATGAATTCATGTTATTAATGGACTTTGCACTTCTCTACTAGTAAAAGTCTGACTTCTGGAGCACCACCATTCACAACATGCTGGAACAAAGCCTCATCTATAAATTTTTTAAGTTTGTAATCTTTCTCAAAGACAAAAGAATATCTTGAGGCATTTATTCTAGCTACTATCTGTGTTTTAATTTGGGGAGAAAAGCATGATGGCAAACAAATGTTCCTTGAAATGGTATTCAAAATCCTTTTGTGGTTGCATTAAATTTTCAATGAGAGAGAAGTCTGGAATGCTGGAAGTTATTTATACAAAGAAAAGAAGTAGGTTACATACTTTCTGCCTTGTTTAAAGTAATTGGCTCCTTCACTCTGTGTATGTATGTTATGTTGCCAAGGTTAAATTTGAAAGATCATTTCTCAGAATACCTGTTAATTTCCACGCATCCTGCATCCTCTTGTTATGTTTTAAATGACTAATCACACTCTCTAAAAAACTGCATTCTTCTTCTTTTTTTTTTTTTTTTTTTTTTTTTTAAGGGCCACACCTGTGGCATATGGAAATTCCCAGGCTGCGGGTAAAATTGGAGTTGCAGTTGTCAGTCAATACCACAGACACAGCAACTCGGGATTCAAGCCATGTCTGTGACTTACAACACACCTTGCCGCAACACTGGATCCTTAGTCCACTGAGCAAGGCCAGGTATCAAACCTGCATCCTCATAGATACTAGTTGGGTTCTTAACCTGCTGAGCCACAACAGGAACTCCAGTATTTATCTTTGTCTGGATTATTTCACTTAGCATAATGTCCTACTGGTTCATCCATTTTCACTAATTGAAGGATTTTCTTTTTCAAGGCTAAAATCCTTTTAAATTGTAAATCTCACTGCCTGAAACCCTCCATTTACTTCCCATTGTAATTCGAATGAATTCCACACTCCTTTTCCCAGCACTAAAGTGATCTCATCTACTCTCTCCCTTCTCATGTACTTTTCAACCCCACAACTGTCCCTGGAATAGGCTAAGCCAGTTCTTACCATGGCCTTTGCACAGGTACCTCCGGAGCAAGATACAGATGAGAGCAAGGGCTTATCTCTTGCCCTCATCAGGCTAGACATATGTAATATTTTGCAATTCCGTTATTTTATCTCTGAAGCTTTTTTTTGTTTCTTTCATGAGATCATGAGAAAGTGATTGGCGCTATGTAGAAATTATTCTCAGCTACCCAAGCTGAGAGAGTGGTGTTATTCACTTTAGGCATTGAAGGATTATTAAATAGTTATTAATCAAGCAATTGAATTCTCCATTAGAACCAAGATTAGGACAATTAGCAAGCAGTGTAATATGCCAGACACTGTACCAAATACTATAGAAGATAAAAAAGTAAATGAGAATAAAATAGTTTATGCTCTTAATTTCTCATTGTCTGGAAACACAACGCTACTACTAAACAGGATGTGTGTCATGAGATTTGGAATTTAAGGGGTAGGAGTTTTACAAATGACAAGTGTAATAGGTCTGATCCCACTGTAAGCAACAGCGGCTTAACAGTTTGCACATCTGTTAGACTTGTTTCTCTTTAATATAATCGAAATATAAAATTAGTTAGGTTTGGGCCTCAGGGGCTTGAGCAATGCTTGAGAGAAGAAATAGCATTTGAGCTGGACTTGGAAAATGAAGAGATAATGGCATGCATTGTTATTTATCTCTTTGTTAGTTTGGTCATGGTTTTACCAAGTAAGTAAAATAAGTTTTATGATTTAGCAGAGGTATGCTTTCTGAATCTTACTGACCAATGACAAGCTTCCATTTTTAAAGGAAAATAGGACTCCGGTCTCTGGACTGAGAAAGACCTTGGATAAGTTAATTGACCTAAGACTTTCATCCCTTGCCTGTAGAATACCTAATTTGTATGATGGTTGAAAAAATTAGAGGGAATAATGCAAAGTATCTGACATATAAGTGCTTAATTAATGCTAGCTCTCACCTTTGCTTTTTAATAGCTGGAGAAAGTGTGTGTATTACAGAAAGTAGGCAGAACTGTGGAATGATTAAAAATATGTTCTCTAGAATCAGATTACTTCAATCAGATGACTTTGAATTCTGGTTCAAGTACTTTATCTGCTTAGCAATCTTGAGTAAATAACACAGTTTTGCCTCACTTCCTTCATATACCACTTGGGGGTTATAATAAATCCTATCTCAGAGGGCTATTTTGGGGATGACATCAGATAATTCATATTTAGTGCCTGGCATATAGTAGGTGCTTAATAAATATATAAGTATTCTATAATAGCACTTATTATTTATATCTTTATTTTGATTTTTTTGGTTAATCTGATTATCTACTGTGTGTGACATGTCAAATCATGCCAGGTAAATTGCTTTGGGATGAATTTTATCCTCAAATAAATAAAAGATCCTCATTAATTACATATATGTGCCTGAAGTACTATTTGGAAGCACCTGCCATTTAATATTGACATTTTATTTAGCTTTATTTTCAGTGTTTGCTTCTGACATTAGTTTTGCTTTATGATTCATTATTTATCTCTGCTTTTTTTTTAAAATGGTGAGAGAGGTCAAATTCAGGAAGCAGTGGAAGCTAGGTTCCTTGATTTCATAACAGCTAAGAAAGATGAAAGCCAAAGAAAAGTAATCCTGTTAGAAGGAATGCTTTTGGGGGTCCTGGAGAAGTAAGACTAGAATTTTGCTTTTCGAGCCAGGCAGAAATAAAGAGGCACAGGTTGTTGCCCATAAGAAGAATGTCTTTCTTGACTCTACTGTCTTAAATTTCATTATATTAGTTGATTGATTACTTTCCCCAAACTCAAATTCAGATCCTAAGTATAGAATAGCAATTCCAGTGAAAAATTTATATGTAAAATCCCTTTGGAATAAAACATTTCATTTTCATCTGACTTAATTCTTTGTTGGCTTATTTGGAATAGTATATAATTTGAAAATTTTGCAACTGAAATTTATATTCCCTAAATATGCATGTATAAAATTACTTGGTCCACCTCAATAAGAAATGAGGTTTGCTGATTGAATTTTCCCTCAGCCAGCAAGATAAGCGAAAAGACTGTCACGTGCAGAATTTGGGGAAAAGGAAGATATTACACCTACTGCCCTTAAATTTCTAGTATAGGTTTTATATCTAAAGGCAGCCTGGAAAGGTTCTGCCTGTTTGTTCAAGTAAGGGAAGAGCTACATTGCTCATTTCAAAGACCCAAATAGGGAGTTCCCATTATGGTTCATCAGAAATGAATCTGACTACTAACCATGAGGATGCAGGTTCCATACCTGGCCTTGCTCAGTGGGTTAAAGATCTGGCATTGCTGAGGCATAGGCCCATGGCTACAGCTCTGACTCTACCCCTAACTTGGGAATTTCCATATGCCCTAAAAAGATTAAAAAAAAAAAAAAAAAGACCCAAATAGGCTGATTGCTTATCTTGCAGGCCCCAAGTTACCTTCTTTGTCTTCTTTTCACACCTTTTGTGTTCCAGCCAAGTTGAACAGCAACATTCTCGCTGCATCTGTTATTTTCTAGGATCTTTGGCTCTGCACACAATCACCTTCACCTGCCAGATGTCACTCCCACATGCACACACCCAAATCTAACTCGCATCTAATCTCAGCTCAAAGGAAACTCATCTTTTCAAGCCTCTTGTAATATTTTCTAGAAATGTTTTATCCTTTAAAAAATTCCTCGCTTTTCACCAGTACTTCTTCCTTCCTTCCTTCCTTCCTTCCTTCTTTCCTTTCTTTCTTTCTTTCTTCTTTATTTTTGCTTTTTTAGGGCTACACCTGTGGCACATGGAGGTTCCCAGGCTAGGGGTCAAATTGGAGCTACAGCTGCCGGCCTACACCACAGCCACAACAACACCAGATCCAAGCCACGTCTGCGACCTACACCACAGCTCATGGCAACACCGGATCCTTAACCCACTGAGCAAGGGCAGGGATCAAACCCACGACTCCGTGGTTCCTAGTTGGATTTGTTTCTGCTAGGCCACGACGGGAACTCCTTCACCAGTACTTCCAATATGGCATTTTATCCAACAAGTATTTACTGTGTATGTGCCCTGCAGCACTAGGAATATATCAGTGTTTAAAATAGTCAGAAACCGTTGTAAAAGGAATAAATAAGTTAAAATTGCATAGTAGATAGTGATAACTGCTAAAGAGAAGAGTGTAGAAGAAGGGGAGATAGAAAGTGGGAAGACAGCAGTGTCATATAGTCAGAGGGGTCCTGACAGATAAGGAGGCACAATACCTGAAGCATGACATGCCAGTATCAAGGGGAAGACATTCAAGCAGAGGAGAGAGCAAGACTGGAGACTCTGGGTGGGAGCCTGCTTCTTATGGAATGTCACCAGGCCAGGTCAGAGTGAGCAAGATGAGTACTAATTAGAAATTGGACCCTCAGCAGCAGCTTTTGAAATATGCTGTCAGAGTTCTAATTGTGGCTCAGCGGAAGGAACCCAGCTAGTATCCATGAGGATGCAGGTTCGATCCCTCACCCCACTCAGAGGGTTAAGGATCCAGCGTTGCCATGAGCTGTGGTGTATGTCGCAGACATGGCTCAGATCCTGTGTTGCGGTGGCTGTGGTGTAGGCTGGCGGCTACTGCTCCAATTCAGCCCCTAGCCTGGGAACTACCATATACAGCAGGTGTGGCCCTAAAAAGCAAAAAAAAAGTTTAAATAAAATATTCTGTCAAACCCCTTCTAGGGAAAGACTGGAAAATGGGTGAATTTTTCTTCTGATTGTTCTGTGCTTAATCTGGAGGGACAACCATAGTGAGGCTATAAGCAAGAAGAGCCTGTTAACAAATGCTTCTTTTTCTGATGCAGTGCTGTGGGGACATATGGATGCAGCCCCTACTGGTTATCAGAGCCAGGACATTTCTCATGCAGTAGCTACAAAAGTTGAGGTGCCAGATGTGTGTACAAGCTCCTTCCAGGCAGATATTAGAGACTTGGTTTATCACTGGAGAAAGTGGGAACATGTCTACTGGCTCTTTCAGGCTTGAGGAGCATCACAGTTCACATCTAGATGTGTAATAATTAGAAGCTGGATTCTCAGGTAGAAGCTTGTGAAGTAGGCAGTCAAATCCCCTCCAGGTAAAGACTGGGAGATAGACATTTTGTCTGCTTGCTCTAAAATGAACCATGCACATATGGCTGCAAAGTTCTTGCTTGCTCCTTAAGAACTGCTTCTTTGTTTGCCATGGTCTGAGACTCATGAATCCAAGCCCCCCTGGCTATCAGATCTACATGATTTGGTGGCCCCTCTCTCAGATAGCAGCTGTAATAATTTGGGTGCTAAATATGTGGACAGGCTCTTTGCAAGGAGATCCTGGCATCTTGTTTTTATTGTTAGAGCAAGCCAGAGGGAGAAGGAATGAGAAATGCCCACAGTTCCACCTGAACTCTGGGAAGGATGTACTGAGCATCTAGATGGATGCTCATTAGAAGCCTGAGTCTCAGGCACCAGTTTGTGAAATACACAAACACATTTCAGGGCAATTGAGAGAAGGTTGGCTTTGCTGTTCTGTCTTCATGGAGCCCGGGGGGTGGAGGTGGGGGGGATAGTTAAGAACTGCTTGTTTGTTTTATCCCTGTGGAACTCATGAATGCAAGCCTTACTGGCTTTCAGAGTTAGATGTTTTGTGTGCCTGCCCCTCAGGTGAGAGTCTTAATAGTTCAGGTGCTGGATGTGTGGTCCAAATCCTTCACTCCTCGGGGAACTCTTGAGGGAGTTCGGGCTTCCTTCCAGATTGTATGGTTCTGTCCTGGGAGTGGGGTTTGTGGTGAAAGTGTGTCTCAGTGTTTCTGCCCCTTTGAAATGCAGATATTTTCCTAGTTGCCTAGTGTGTAGGCATCATTTAGCTATTTTCTGGATGTCTCTCAGAGGAAATTACTTTATATGTAGCTAAACATACAGGGCATCCATGGGAGTCAGGAAATTCACAAGCTTCCTGTGTTGCCATCTTGAACTGGAGTTAAAATGTGCGCTGGAGTTAAGATCTGTGCAATCAACTTCTTGAACAACCTGGACTATTTTTGTAGAAATTATTAATAAAAGACAGTTTCTACATTAAAATACCAAATCTTAAATTAGACTCTGGGTATGTGAATATGTCGCTTCTTGGAATGGTCCTTTGTAGTCCTTAAGAGCTTGTGACACCAGCAATTTATCTAGCAATATATGTGAAGTGAGTTCATTAAATTTAGCTTAGTGATTTAAAAGGCACGTTTTGCTATTTTTCTACATCTATTTTATCTTTCACAAGACATACTGGGGTACATTATGCTCCAAATTAATGTATTTAATTTCTTAATACAATATTGAAATGTCATTAATGTATTTCTAATGCTTTATACATTAAATTTCATATTGAAATAGTATTTTTTAAAGGCAGAGTTCTCACAAAAATACTTGAGATCACATAATAATCACATATTCAATACTTAGTTTCTTGTTTTCTCATGAAATAATATGTTTGAAAAGAATGAAAATATTTAGGCATTTAGCATTATACAGTTCTCCTCTTTGGTTCAAATCAGAATGTTTATACCAAGGCATCTTTTATTTTATGATGCTGCAGATCTGAAACTATTTAAAAAATGAGGATGGAGACATTTCCATTTTCCTAGAGTTTGGACTTACATAAATTTTTCAAGATTAGATGGATAAAACTGTATTGCTTAATCTACACACTAAAAACCATTCAAGTACAATCTACTTTCATGTTACTAAATAAACAGCTTAATTTAGTCAATGAATTAAAGAATTTTGAGTTTTGGATCCAAATGATTCTTCATAATCTCTTTGCCAGACAATTTAAAATTGGGTATAAAATAGCATTCTTGGCAGAAAATAATGTGCAAAAGCCTTTAGGCAAGAAGTACTGAGGTTCTTCTGAGGAACTTTTAAAGAAATCTTAATGGCAAGAGTCTTTTAATGTTACAGAAAAGTGATCAAAGTATATTGTCACATGAAAGTATAAGGCTATGAAACAATATTTATAGCATTTTGTTATTTATTTGAACAGCTGTATGTAGGGGATTAATTTAGTGGTTTAAAGTTTAGTTTATAATGTTGGATAGCTAGGGCTTAAATCCTAGCTGTTCTGTCTGTTACTTGGGGAAGTTGCTAAACCAGGATGTGTCTGCAGTTCCTCATCTGCAAATGAGAATATTAATTCTACCTTCCATAGTGCATTTGGGCAGATTATATATTTTTATACAATTAAAGTGTTCAGAACTGTGCCTACTACTTAGTAGGTGTTCAACAAATGTTAACTATTATTATATTATTTGTAGCTACTTCTAAAATAAAAGCCATGTAAATGTTAATGTTTTTTACAGATTGTGAAATTAAAGAAAAAATTTTATTTTAAACTTTTGCCTTTATGTACTTTATAAAATATCTACTGCACATTGTACTCTATAGAGTTCTCCCAATAGTTTGACCTACTTTAAGAGAATAGATCACTAAAAATAGGTTTTAAATGTTTAACATTTAAATTTAATAGGCATTCATTTTTACAATTTTATTTGGAAAGAAACATTCGGATGATTCCTTTGCAAGTAATAATTCTGCTCTTAACAATTCATTAAGTATAGTAAAGTATAAGGGTTCATTTATTGAATTAAATTTGCTCAAAATATTTATAAGTAGATATAATTGCTTTTGTAATTGTAGCAAAGAGGCTAAATGTTTTAAAAATACCCACATGGTAGGTGTTTATCACTTTTTTCCTATTGATTCTCTGTTTGGTTTGTTCTCAGAGGGCCTTTTCTCTGTGTTCATGGATGAATTGGCAGCAGTAAAGAGGGAATCCGCTGGGCATTAAGACTGAGTATTCTACTGCAGTACTTCTAAGATTGTTAAGAAGTATGACCTTAAGCAAGCCACTTAATATCCCTCTATCTCCAATTTGTCATCTGAAAAATGAAGAATACAATGTCTGGCCTGCTGTAGATGTGCCGCTTTGAGCAATGCTAAGGATAAAAGTAACTAGAAAGCATTAAGTAACTAAACACATGTGAACTATTATCAGCCTTGCAAGTTTCAAAAGTGTAAAAATTTGCTATTTCATAACTGTGAATGGATATTTCCCAAGTTTTTAGTACTAAGATAAAGGAGTACCTACTTGAGTTCTGCAGTAAAAATATGCATTCCTCTACCTCAATGTCCAACAGAGGCAGACCAGATTATTCAAGCCCATCCTCTTGATGGGGACAAAGAAAGTCTGGACAAATTTTATTTTTTAATAAAGCATAATTTTATTTACAATGTTATGCTAATTTCTACTGTATGGCAAAATGACCCAGTTACACACTCAAACACATTCCTTTTTTTAATATTCCTTTCCATTATGGTTTATCCTAGGAGACTGGATATAGTTGCCTGTACAATACAGTAGGGCCTCATTGTCTATCTATTCTAAATGTAACAGGTTGCTTCTGTTACCCCTAAAATCCCAGTCCATCCCTCTCCCTTCCTACTCCTTGGTAACCAGAAGTCTGTTTTCTATGTATGTGAGTCCATTTCTGTTTTTTAGATAAGTTTCATTTGTGCCATATTTTAGATTCCACATATAAGTGACATCATATATTTAACTTTCTTTTTCTGACTTTCTTCACTTTGTATAATAATCTCTAGTTGCATCCATGTTCCTGCAAAAGACACTTAATTCATTTTTATGGCTGAGTAGTATTCCATTGTATATATGTGCCTCATCTTCTTAATCTGTTCGTTTGTCAACAAGCATTTGGATTTTTTCCAGGTCTTGACTATTGTAAATAGTGATGTTATGAACCTACAAGTGTAGTATCTTTTTCAATGAAAGTTTTGTGCCAATATATACCTAGGAGTGTGATTGCTGGATCATATGGTAATTCTATTTTTAGTTTTCTTTTGTTTATTTACTTATTTATGGCTGCCTTGTAGCATATGGAGGTCCCAGGCCAGAGATCAGATCTGAGCTGAAGCTGTGGACCTAAGCTGCAGCTGTGGCAACACCAGACCCTTAGTCCACTGTTCCAACTGGGGATCAAACCTGTGTCCCAGTGCTCCCCAAACCAACAATCCCTTTGCACCAAAGTGGGAACTCCTATTTTTAGTTTTCTGAGGAAACTCCATACTGTTATTCACATTGGCTGTACCAACTTACATTCTTACATTCTTTCCCCACACACTCTCCAACATAGATTTTTTTAATGATGGCCATTCTGGCTGGTGGCCACTACAGTTTTGATTTGCATTTCTCTAATAATTAGTGATGCTGAACATCTTTTTCATGTGCCTATTGGCCATCAATATTTCTTCTTTGGAGAAATGTCAGTTTAGGTCTTCTGCCCATTTTTCAATTGGGATGTTGTTTTTTTCATTATTGAGTTGTATGAACTGTTTGCTTATTCTGGAGATTAAGTCCTTGTCAGTTGCATTGTTTCCAAACATCTTTCCCCAATCTATGATTTGTCTTTTCATTTTTTTAAAATGGTTTCCTTTAGTGTGCAAAAGCTTGTCAGTTTGATTAGGTCCTATTTGTTTATTTTTGTTTTTATTTTTATTGCCTTGGGAGACTGACCTAAGAAAACATTGGTATTATTTATGTCAAAGAATATTTTGCTTATGTTCTCTTCTAGGAATTTTATAGCATCATGTTTTATGTTTAAGTATTCAAGCTGTTTTGAGTTTTTGTTTGTTTGTTTATTTTTTCTTTTTAGGGACAATCCTGTGGCATATGGAAGTTCCCAGGCTAGGGGTGCAATCAGAGTTGCAGCTGCCAGCCTACACCACAGCCAGAGCAACACGGAATCTGAACCACACCTGTACACTGCCGCTCATAGAAGTGCCAGATCCTTAATCCACTGAGTGAGGCCAGGGATCAATCCCATATCCTTGTGGATACCAGTCAGGTTTGTAAACCACTAAACCACAGTGGGAACTCTTGAGTTTATTTTTATACATGGTGTGAGGGTGTGTTCTAACTTCATTGATTTAAATGCACCTGTCCAACTTTTTAAATTTAGTTTTCTATCTACTGTTTTGACTGGGTAATTTCCATTTTTCTATCTTCCAGATCATTTATTCTTTCTTCTGCATTATTTATTCTGCTATTCAATGCTTTTAGCTCAGCTTTAGTTTCAAAAAATGAATTTTCTAGTTTTTATTGCTCCTCCTTATAGTTTCTAGATCCTTTTTACAGCAATCTGCATTCTGTTGATAGCCTTTCTTAATTCCTTCAGCAATTTTATTACCACCTTTTTGAATCTGATGTCTATTAGACTGAATAGGTCTGTTTCATTGTTCTTTCCGGGGAATCCTCCTATTGAGAGGAACTGAGAGTAGTTCCTCTGCTTCTTCTTTTTGCTTGTATTTCTTTTACTGTGAGTTTAGGAGAAATAATTATCTACTGTAGTCTTGAGGGGCTATTTATATGCAGGAAGTTTCCTGTGTAACTTGTGTGTGTTTACTGCCTTTTTGACATGAGATCTGCTTTTAGTTTTTATGCTTGCTCTGTCTATCCTCTGTGTGTGCTGACTGTTATCACCTTGATAGGAGAGGTGTAGGTACATGGCCCATGCACACTCCCAGGGAGGAGGCAGCAGTTGGCACCTGATTGTGGAACCCTTGAAGGCAGCAGAGGAAATGGGCTGTATACATTCCCGGGAAGGTGGGGGCAGTGACCATCACCTGCTTGCAAGATCCTCAGTAGAGGCAGTGGTCTGTGCCTGCCTCTGGAGTCCTAGATGGTGGCAGGAACTCATGCCCACCCTGAAAGTTCATGAAAGTGGTACTTTACCACCTGACAGCCAGAGCATGGAGAAAGAAGCTCCTGTGGCAGTCCTAGCACACACTGCAGACCCCAACAATAGTTCTCTGCCTCTCTTGTGGGTCCCAGCTTCTTCCCACACTCCTCAGTTGTGGCACATCACACCCCAATCCCTTTAGGTTGTCTCCACAGCTAACACCAGTCTTCTCTCCAGGCCGGAGCCTCAGCCTCCAGCCCCTGCCTGCTCCATCACACAATCATCTCAAGCTAGAACATGCCAGGCAGCTGCCCCCACCATCTATGCAGGTTTTTCTTTGCTTTGTCCCCTGTAAGCCAATTACTGCAACCTCCTCAGAGGCTCTGAAGCTCCTCCTCTGTCCCAGCTGGTTTCCCTGACAGTGAGGGGCCTTCCTGGTGTGCATAAACTTTTCCTCTTTCACACTGTCTCCCAGTGCTGCTGGTCCTATCCCAGGATCCCAATTCTTCTCTCTCTCTATTTTTTTTTGTCCTCACTTACATGGGAACTTTAATCCCTTTTTGGAAGTCTGAGATCCTTTACAAGCATTTAGTTTTGTGAGAATTGTTCCACATGTAGATGTATTTTTGATGTATTTTAATGTATTTTTGGGAGAAAATGAGCTTCACATCCTATTCCTCCACCATTTTGATCCTTGGACAAATTTTATATTTAAAAAATTCTGCCTGAAAACAACAAAGAGCCAATAATACAGCAAAGAACTCTATAGATAAGATCATTTATAAGAAAAAAAAATGCAGAGAGGGAAACCTGACATTTGGGACTGCATTCACCTGGCATGGTCAGTTTCCTAAAGACAAATGGCTTTTTCTTCCTTACCTAAGCTGAGAAGCTAAGCAGAGCTTTTGATTAACTTATAGAACTAAGGGACAAAAATTTGGAGTACATAAATGACCATAGAAATAAATATATAGTAAAGTTATTACGCTTTTTTCTGGGCCCGTAATGGACAATAGAAATAAGAGTAAAGGAGAAATATATTGCCTCTTATAAGTTGGAAAAAATGGTTGTTTATAGATGTTTTATTCATAATTGCCAAAATGTGTAAGCAACCAAGATGGCCTTGTGCAGGTGAATGGATAAATCAACTGTGGAACATCTAGACTGTGGATTATTATTCCCTTTTTAAAAAGAATATATGTTATCATGCATGAAAAAGTATAGAGAATACATAAATGCATGTCACTAAGCAAAATAAGTAAAATAAGCCCAATCTTCCAACTATATAACCTTCTGGAAAAGGCAAAACCAAGACAGTAAAAAGGTCAGCTATTGCAAGGGATTGGAACAAGGGAGAAATGAATAAGTGGAGCAAAGAGGGTTTTTTAGGGCAGTGTAAATACTCTATATGATATTATAACAAGGGATGGATGTCATTAGATTTGTCCAAATCCATAGAATGTACCACATTAAGAGCAAAGGCTGATGCGAAATATGGATTTGGGGGATACTGATGTTCAAAATAGGTTCGTCAGTTGCAAGACAAGTACCCCTCTGGTGAAGGATGTTGATAATGGGGGTGAGGCTGTATAAGTGGGGACAGGGGTCATATGGGAAATCTCTGTACTTTCAATTTTGCTGTGAACCTAAAAGTGCTATAAACATAATGTCTTTTTAAAAATGGGTAGCTGCTTTAGATAGGTTATTTGCATGATGTTTGAATGTAAAATTAAATCACACAAAGATTTACTCAATTGAGGTGTTAATAATGGCACCTAACATTTCTTAATTTCCTTTATACAGAACTGTTCAAAGAAATTGAATTTCTCTATTTAACACACATAAAAACCTAGGCACTAGACATTTTACTTATTTTTAAAATTAAAAAAAATTTTTTTGTCTTTTTCTAGGTCCACGCCCACAGCATATGGAGGCTCCCAGGCTACGGGGTCTAATTGGAGCTGTAGCCACTGGCCTATGCCACAGCCACAGCAACACAGGATCCGAGCTGTGTCTGCGACCTGTACCACAGCTCATGGCAATGCCGGATTCTTAACCCGCTGAGCAAAGCCGGGGATCAAACCCACAACCTCATGGTTCCTAGTTGGATTCATTAACCACTAAGCCACGACAGGAACTCCGGCACTAGACATTTTAGAGATGAGAAAACCAAGTCTTACAAAGTATAAGTAACTTTTCCAAGCATTGGATCTAGGATTTGGAAGTAAGCAGCCATATCTAGAGTTTACATTCTTGCTATAAAAATTAAGCCAAAACAATTCCATAAACAAACACTTACATTCGAGATTTTCAAATCAAGCAACTGAGATTAGAGAAGAAAAACTGTCTGTCATATCAATAAAAAAATTTTAGATTTTCAGCATTTGAAGGGACCTTAGAAACCATCCTTTTATCTGAATGCTTTATAACAATTGATAACTCAGCCTTCTTTTGGACATCACTGATGATACTTAGCACTTCATTCTAGTAAAAATCCACAATATTAGAAAAAAAAATCTTTTTAAGCTGAAATTTTTAGGGTTTTTTTTCTTGGCTTTGTTTTAGCTTCCAATTGCTGGTCCTAATTCTAATTAATATGAATATATCTAATTCATATTGTACTAGGTATTCTGATATATTTAGATAAATACGCCACGTTATGCATAATTTCTTTTTTTAAGCAGAGTATTCCCAGTTCTTTCTTGTTTTTTCCTCACACGGCACAATTCCTGACAATTTCTCTCAGGACATGCTCATAGCTCATTTGTCAATGTTCCTTACTGGTAAAAATTGCAAATTTCATATGATAACTGCAGGTAAAAAGAGATCACTTACATCAAATATCTGGAATGTGATAAAGTCTTCTTTCAGATTTCCTTGAGAATTCAAAGCAGTGATGTTCTCAGTTTTTCTTGCATTTACTAGGGTAAACTCTCTTCAAAATTGCAAACTTAAATGGTTTATTCTCCTTTGGGAAAAAAAAAAAAAAAGACAACAGGGAAAAAAAAAAAAAGACAACAGTGCTGTGTTTTCCAATGTCAGATGTTTTTCTTCAGGATATATTCCTAGCAAAGGGATTGCTAGATAAGAATTTGTTTTAGCTCAGGTAGAGGCTCTGTTGCTCTAAGAAAGAAAATTCTAATATACAGTGGCTTGAATATGGTAGAATTTTATTTTCCTTTCAGAAATCAATCCAGCCAACAGGGTGGTTCGGCCTCATGAAATCTCCTAAAAATGGAGATTTCCTCCATCTCATTCTTGTTCACTCACCTTTGTGATCAACACCATGCTGTGATTCAGAACATTGTAAATCAACTATTAAAAGAAAAATGCCATGACAAAAGTCTGCTCTCAAGCCTAAAGAAAGAGAGCAGTAGTCTCTTCATCCAGTTGTCTGTCTATGACCAGCAACTTAACTTTTAACTCAGAACTGACCTGAAAATTGTACATATCAATTATGTTGTCATTTCCTTAAAGAGAAGGGAGTCAAATAGCTTCACAAGTTGCCAGAAGGCTGGGAAATATTCTCAGCTCTAGCTCTCTTTCTGTGAAAAGAGCCAGGGATTAAAATTTAGTGTCATCTCTGTAACCGAGCTAGTGCCCTGTGGGGCTCCTAGGTACACAAACCTTTCTGTGTCCTCCATTTCTTGTTTTTAGAGAATAAGCCTCAACCTCTGTGACCTTCCCTGAGTTCCAAAGGGCAGTTGCTCATCAGGGAAGGGAGGGGACACAGAGACCACTGAGGAGTGGTCAAGAGACAAGAGTGCAGCCTAGGGGCAGGGTCCTTTTTCCTCTTCAGGGAATATACATAACAATATCTGCAAGCCTTTCTGCAGAACTAAAACTCCCAACAAATGGAAGAACTACTTGATGAAGCAGTCTTCATTCTGGGAAGAAGGAGGACCACCAGAACCAGTCTTGGGGCCACTAAACACCTGCTTTGAAAGACAATGTAAGCTTGCCTCTACCCAGATCCTTCCACTCCTCAAACTATAAAACCACCTCCCAATCCCTCCTAAGGGGGGCACAGTCTTTAAGCCATTAATCTGCTGTGGCCCCCTCTGCCTGGCAAAGCAATAAAGCTATCTTTTTCTCCTTCACCCAAAATTCTGTCTCTGTATTTCTACTCAGCAATGGCAGACAGAGGTCAAGTTTCGGCAACATCTCTACCACAGAGATTTTATTCTCCTGCTTTTATGAATCTTGAAATAGTTTTCAAAATTGCTGTACAAAATGCTCATTTACTAAATCTCTTAAAAATGTTAGTAATCATATTAATCTGTGATGTAAACAAAAATTTCACTCCATGAAATCACTAATAAGATTAACTTCAACAGGTTTGGGAAATAATACAATTGATTCAATAAGCAAACATCTAAAGTTATAGAAACAGAAGAGTGTGAGTATATTAGGAATTTGCATATTGGCCACAAGCATTTATGGTGTCAAATGGCTTTAGTGAGTTTGATTTATGTAAAGAATAGAGAACCGAACTTCATCTTGGGGGATGGTTAAATGGAATCAGTTAAGACAAGTTCTTTTGTACCACTTTCTCCGTAGCACCACTACCTCAAAACATCTACTCAAATATATCCTTTGATAATATTACATCAAAAAAATAATTCACATTTCTCATTGATTTGGGTTTTTTTTTGAATGGATGTTGCTTATATTGGAGAGTCATTTGCTAATTTTTTTCTATTATATCTAAAACAGTGTTGGCCCATACAAGATAAATCATTAAGTTGAAACCAAAATTTGCACAATGTAGTTATTTTAGAGGACCTCAAAATAAATGATAATATACATTATTATGGTAACCCAAAACTCATTCTGCATTTTGTTGACTAAAAAAATACAACCTGAAAGTTGAGAGAGGGTTAGGTTTTTTTTTTTTTTTTTTTAATTTGGGGTGAAATTAGGACTTAAGCCCAGAAGACAGCATCTCAGGTAGCCCCAAGAAACTGCTCCAAGCAGGTGAGGTGGGTGTGCCAGGATATTTGAGTTTTGCAACAAAAAGAAGGTAGTAGGAACAATAGATTTACAGATAACCAAATTTATAGAAAAGCAGTTTCTATGGGAAGATGTAAAAGTCTGGGCTTACTGGAGTCACTCCATTGATATGCACCTCAGCTGTGGGTGAGTGTTCTATGTTTCCGCCCTGAGTTCCCTCAGGGCTCACTAGCCCACCCTTTGGGAGTTGTTGTTGTCACAGAGACCATGACAGCTTTTGTTTTGTCCACTAACTACTAACAACAGCCCACTAACTACAGTCCACTAAATACTGCCCTAAAGCGGAAAGGGGTACCACTTATATCAGAATATAAGTGGTAAAGGTGAAGGGGGAGGTGCACGCAGCCAGGCACACATTTTACAGAAAGTTTGCTGCTGATCTCATGAAAGCTACTACTAGTCACAGACATCAGTCATCATTGAAGGATTTTAGTGTTTTTCTAGATATGAGGAGATGCAAGAACTGGAGTCATAAAATCTTCTCCTAAAAATATCTATCTGAACGCCTGTTCTTCCAGTTTTCCCAGAGCACAGCATGCCTCACTCCTGGTCTCTTCCCTGAGCTCCACTCACAGGGTGCTGCAGATTGGCAGCTGCAGTGGCTCATGGTTTACTCCATGTAGAGTCTGATGGCAAGTGCCGAACTACAATTTCTTCAATTCCACTCATAGCCAAAGAAAGCTTGTGCTATTCATTTCTTATATGCTGGATTCTCATCTCTTTCAACCAACTTTCTGTTTATATTCACTTTTAAAAGTTTTGCTTTAGGGGAGCAATTGAACTGCACAGATTCTCAGGGGAGAAGGCAACACATTCAGAATTTAATTACAACCTTGTTCTTGAACTTGAGATGTCCGGTCCACAGCCACTCACTAGGATCTGATCTAGGAATGTTCTATACTGGATAAGTCAGCAGGAAAAAATAGTCCTTGCCCACCAGGATCTTAATTTAGTTGGTAAAAACTAAATATACTCTAAAAGCAAGCAACCATTTACCAAATAAGTCTTCAACCATTCCTTTTCCTTCAACATCCAAATAAAGTCTCTTCTTGCCTGATTTTTTTTCCTCCTAATAGCCACCAGTTCATAATCATTCCAGTAGTTTTCTCATTTTTCTGCTACTCCTTCCAATCCACTCTGCCCAAGAAAGTTGCCCTCCAACTTTCACTTTACTTTGGAACACATAGACCAAAATTTATTGACAAATAAACAGTCATGGGCAAAATAAAACCCAACTAAGGTGAGGATTCAGCCAACATAGGCATACCACCTTTCTGAATCAGCCAAGGTAATATGCTCCCTCTATTCCCCACATTCTCATGTGACATATTTGTTCTGTACTCTTAGAAAAAACTGATGTATCCAGGGTTGATATCTGATGATGTTGATCCCATTCTCAGTCTTAAAACATTCAAGCCTTCAAGGTAGAAAGCCCAAACTCTCTTGTGTGGCTCGAAGTTTTCAATGTGGTATTGCCTTGCTTTCTGGGTTTATCTCTAATCACTTCTGTCTTCATGTGCTAAAAGCTGCCCCCTGTTTTTTTTATCTTTTGTAATTTTAGGGCCACACTCTGTGGCATATGGAGGTTCCCAGGCTAGAGGTCAAATCTGAGTTGTAGCTGCCAGCCACAGCCACAGCAACTCAGGATCCGAGCCACATCTGAGACCTATACCACAGTTCACAGCAATGCTGGATCCTTAACCCACTGAGTGAGGCCAGGGATCAAACCTGCATCCTCATGGATGCTAGTCAGATTTGTTTCCACTGATCCTTGATGGGAACTCCATAAGCTGCCATTTTAATCTCCTTATTACCCATACATTGTATCCTCTCTTGCTTCTTCCTTTTGTGCATGCTGTTTTGCCCCTAGAAGTATCAGCTTTTTCACTTTGCTTATAAATTCCTCATGGTCTTCCTTAGCCCCAACCTAAAAACTCAGGTTATGTCTATCAAATACTCTCATAAAAACCTGCACATCTTTTACCACAGTTGTAATGGCACTGTATCGTTATTGCCAACTCAAACTCCTTGAATACAGGAACTCTAAGTTTTTCTAATTTTATGCTGTTACAGTATCTAACATATAGCAAATACATAGTAATTATTTGCTGAAATTAGATTTATAAGAGCAATTTATGGTATATATTTATTATGTTTGTGCCAAATTAAATAAAAGAAGGTTTTAATATTTATTAAACACTTACTCTATGCTAGGCATCAGTGATATCAATGTGAACATTATAAAATTCCTGATGTTCAAGAATTCAGTTTGGTGGCTTTCCATAAATCTCACTTAACTAACATGTGTATTATTTATTTATTTATTTATTTATTTATTTATTTTTTGTCTTTTTGCCATTTCTTGGGCTACTCCCGCAGCATATGGTGGTTCCCAGGCTAGGGTTCCAATGGGAGCTGTAGCCACCAGCCTACACCAGAGCCACAGCAACACGGGATCTGAGCCGAGTCTGCAACCTACACCACAGCTCAAGGCAACACTGGATCCTTAACCCACTGAGCAAGGTCAGGTATCAAACCCACAACCTCATGGTTCCAGTCAGATACGTTAACCACTGAGCCACGACGGGAACTCCTAACATGTGTAGTGTTACCACCTTTTTAAAAAATACTGGGAGAACTCCAAATTTTAACCCAGGTCTGACTTAAAATAATGGTTAGGATTATTTAGATAAGACTAGAATTTTCTCTTGAAATAAAATTCCCATGAATGTAGTAGAAAGAAATTTAGGCTGACCTTCCAAAAAGGATGCATAGCAGGGAAAGGAATATAGAAAGACTTATTTGAGATAAAAATAACTGAGTAACTCAGTAGGAAGGAAGCTATTCTGCAGGATAAGTAGAAGATATGAGGTCTAAGGTTGATAAGTGGGATCTGAGACATGGACCAGGATTTAGAGAAATATAGACCTGAATAACTAAGCTTTGGTCAAGTAGAGGATTGATTAATCTTGTAAATTAGCATCAAATATAATAGATGATTTACATGCAATATTTGTCATGAACTTTTATTTAAACATCTGGGTTAAAGAAATATAAAATGAGAAGATTGAAATTAAAATGAAAAGACAAAAACACATCCAAATATCTCCAACAATGACAGCACATTTCAGAGCCTAGTAATTTTAGTTCTTAAAATTTCAGTTAAATGCTCAGGGTAGGATGAATGATTTTGCCTTTAATAATTTTGTTTAAAAGTTTCAAAAATAATCACAACCTAGTACTTTGTGAAATCTTTAATATTTTGAGCATGAGATAATTTAGAAATATACTTTAGAAGTAGTCTTTATATATTTGAAAAATATCATGTAGATGCTAAACTCCTGACCTACATGTTCACAGAAAATGTTTAAAAAGAAATATGCCTTTACTGAAGTAGAAGACATTTGGGAAGAAAACAAGAAAAACATTTCACACATGCACAAATACATTCACCTGGACCCTCAAAGAAAAAGTACTTTGAACATGGTATTGAGGCAGAACACTAACCCAGGTAGTCAGTGTAGGAGCATGGGCTTTGATGCATTCTTTGATATAGCTATTGATTAGTGTTTGTGGTTTAAGGGCTCCAGAGAGTATTTCCCCACAGGCCTTGTTTTATTATAGGAAGTGTGCCTTTCCCACAGGCTTTGTTTATTTCCTAAAGGAAGTGTGCCTTCCCCCACATGGACCTTAATCTCTAACCCACTCCTCAACTGGTAGAAAAGGAGAGGAATGGTGACTCAGTCTTGGGGAAGAGAAGGACAAAGAAACCATAAATCTTATGGGGCATTTCCACCTTTAAAACCTCTATTGGACAAGGACTGATACAGGTAACTGGGCAAGGCCAATGGGAGAAAGCCACATCTTTCTGGACCCCATGTTAATAACCCACATCTTCAAGGGATTTAAAACCCCTATAGGACAATAGATCGGGGAGGCTCTTCTTCCCTCTTCCAGCAGTCCTGGGAGCTATTTGCTTTCCTCTAATAAAGACTTTGCTGGGGAGTTCCCATCATGGCACAGAAGAAACAAATCTGACTAGGAACCTTGAGGTTGTGGGTTTGATCCCTGGCCTTGCTCAGTGGGTTAAGGACCCGGCATTGCTGTGAGCTGTGGTGTAGGTCACAGATGCATCTCGGATATGGCATTGCTGTGGCTCTGGTGTAGGCCAGCAGCAACAGCTCTGATTAGACCCCTAGCCTGGGAACCTCCATATGCCACAGGTGTGGCCCTAAAAAGACAAAAAAAAAAAAAAAAAAAAGACTTTGCTTGCTTGCTGCTTATATGTTCTCGAAGTTCATTCTTTGGCTTCATGAACAAGAACCCAGATTCTGGTAACATCTTTCTGGCATCAATATAGATTCCAGTAAATATTTTAAAAATATTTTTTATGGTCCTATTATTTTCTAGAGAGAATAGTACAAGGGCTCCTACATTTTTCAAGAGAGTACTAGGGTGTCTATCATTTTCTTGGAAAATTTGCTTCAAGTTCATTTTCCATTTGAGAACTCATCCTGGCTTTCTCCAAGAAAACTGAGTTTGACTAGCAAGCAATTGATGATTCATTAAAGAATAATCTCTGAATGTTAGCTGCACCATTTTAAAGGGGTATATAACTGCTAAAGTAGCTCGTGACAACTTTTCTTTAAGAAGGGTATTTAAAATAAAGACTATTCCAGGTTTCTAGAATATTTAGTTTGAGACATATTTTAATTCAGCTCATTGAGAACATTTCTAAGAAAGGAGGGGTGTTCCCACCATGGCTCGGTGGAAATGAATCTGACTAGCATCCATGAGGATGCAGATTAGATCCCTGGCCTCACTCAGTCCGTTAAGGATCCAGCATTGCCATGAGCTGCTGTGGTATAGGTTGTAGATTCGGTTCAGATCTGGCATTGCTGTGGCTGTGGTGTAGGCCAGCAGCTATGGGTGTCTGATTTAACCCCCAGCCTGGGAACTTCCTTACACTGTGGTGTGGCCCCAAAAAGACCAAAAAAAAAAAAAAAAAAAAGCAGGTAAGTAGGTAAGTCAAAGAAATAAGAGAGTAGAAATAAAAATTTAAAGAGAGATTGGATGGATAAAGAAAATGAGCAAAAAGAAATGGCTAAAAGAGGCAAACATAGAAAATGCAAATTTGAAGAGAAAAGATTTGAAGGAGTACAAATGGGTTGTGTTCTGCTTACAGTGAAACTAGCTACTATGACTGGGAAGTCTGAATCCTCAGGTTTCTTTGAGAAACCTAATTCTACATCAGTGGTTTTCAAAATGTCTCCAGACTAGCACCATCAGAAGCACCTGGGAACTTGCTAGACATGCAAATTCTTGTCCCCCCATGCCCAGAACTCTTGAATTGGAACACAGGAGGTAGGGTAGAGCAGTCTGGGTCTTAACAAGCGCTCCAGGGGATGCTGGTATATGCTAAATTTTAGTACCACTTTTATTTCTTGCTCATATAAGTATTTATTGAAGATATTAAACCAGTGACTTCAAGAGTTAAAGTCTCAGATTTCAACAATCCTCTGATTTTGCCTACATCTATGTCTGCCCAGTCTTTTTTATTAATCCATGTTTTTATTGAGGTAAAGTTGATTTACGAAGTTGTATTAGTTTTAGTTGTACAGTACAGTGATTCAGTTATACACATATATCTATTTTTTCAAATTATTTTCCTTACAGGTTATTACAAAATAGTGAGTATAATTCCCTGTGCTGTCCTTGCATAGTCCTTTCTGATCAGCCCCAAATCAACCCTGATTCTGTTTCTGGGGGTACTTCTTTATCCAGTGTTCTAAAAGGATCTTTTTGTTTATCCTCTTCTTTGGCCAGATCTGAAGCTTATTTCATGGTTTTACAACTTTAACAGCCCACTTCCTATTCATAACATTTGGGGGGCCTGAATATTATTTTAATGTCAAAGTAGCAAATTTTTTGATTTGTTTGCTTTTATCCAGGTTTGTGGTTTCTTAGGCATACAATTTCTTCAAAAATTCCTTAAATAGTCTGATGGTATATTTGATTTGATACACTTCTAAACTGTTACACAAATTATTATGCTAATAACTACAGCCAAAATTCTTTCCTAAGCATATTTCTTAAGACTAACTACTTTTTTTCTTTTATAACCTTCTTTCTCTCAAGTTAATAGTGGCTACCTCTGGGCTATCTGAGATCATGTATTTAGGTAGAGAAGCAGTGGTGTGAATTTTGCTTTAAGGTTGAGTCTTAATATGATTTTGTTGCTCAAAACCTTTCTTGGCCTTGTTTCATACTGCCTGAGGTCTAAAAAAAGTTGTTTTTTCAACTCAGCAAGATCTCAGATTTCTGGACTCTCTATCCTTTCTTATTTTTTTTCTTTCTTTTTTTTTCTTTTTTTTTTTTAAAGCTGGCTGATTGCTTACTGTTTGCCTAACGCTATCTCTTATTTCTCTGTCACTGAGTACAGCCAGTAAAAATCTCCACTAAAAGCTGGCACCTTTTTTCCAACCTCCTCTAGAGCTGCAGGTTCATACTTGCCCCACTGTATTAATTCAAGCGACGTTTTTGCCAAATGTCTTAACCACAGCAGGTTTCCTGCTTCCATAGCAGTTTTCTTGTCACCAGCCACCTAACCTCTAGATCAGTAGCAATCACAACATCCCATTTCGAGGTACCAATTTCTACATGAAATAAAGTATCTGAGCTTAGATAAAGACGAGCCCTAATTCTCAGTGGCTTTATACCAGGAAATTTTTTTCTCAGTTACATAAGAGTTCAATGCCAGTATTCACAGGTGTTCAGGGCTCAGGTCCCTTTCACCCTATAGTTTTGAATTCCTCTTTCTCAGGTGCTCTGGGTCTTATACTAGTGAATGAGGAGAGCAGAGAATGACAATGAGGCTTCTGTGGACAGACCTGGTGTGCAGTAGGGAAGAGTAATAAAAATGAAGTGTGAAAGAGCAGTCAGAAAAAAGAGGTATTGGCAGAGCAAGAGAAGGCATAACAAAGAAAGGGACATTACAATGAAATTTAGTTTTTGGAATTATGGCCTAAGATGTACTGTATTTCCCTGTTTACAGATTCAAAAATCAAGCTTTTCAGAGCCTGATAACTCACGTAATCACACAGCCAAGAAAGGTTATTCATATATTAAAATACAAAGATGTCTGAAAAGAAAGACTATGGTCTTTCTACCAGAAGGCACAGCCATTAATAAATACACTCATGCCCATTAATATCAATAGTGTGTTACACCCAAGAAGCTAAATATTTGACACAGTACTAGAACTTCATTTATTCTACCTGCCATTTTCCTTTATGTGAGTACAGCAGACACAGCACACTTAGTAATTGTTAACAATTTGATTAATTAAGAAAATATGCTCAGTTAATTTCACTTGAACATAAATTGGTGACAGTACATCACAAATAATCAAGATTTTCATTAAGGATATAAAATAGGAAAATCTTTTCCAGATGTAGATTGAGTCTACATGCCTAAGTGCTGTAGCATTGCTCATTCAATAAAACACACAGTGTTCTATTTAATTACTATCATTTATCTCCAAAAGCAAATATTTGCAAACTACATGAATTCCTCAGACACACCATAGCTTTTTCTCAGAACTGAGAAATCGTGCATCAAACTTACGGCTTCTGTTTTAAAAGATACAAACATATGAATTAATATAAATGATCAGTTTTTATTATTATACTAGAACAGAAATAAATGAATTCTCAAGCAACTATTTTTCTCACACTGAACCCTTAACCTGGGAACCATGGGAGATCTGGCTGTGAGGATACTGTTTTTGTTTGACCATTTGAAGAACGAGAGTATTCCCAAACCACTATGTGAAGAAGACTTTTATACCAATTTCCATCCTGGAAAGCAGAACTTTATTGTAGTTCTAAGATTTATTATAGCTCTACTTTATGTGCATAGCTCTGAAAGTAACCCCAAAATTTCATTTTAATTTGGGGAAGTTGGAGCTCCTGCTATGGCATCTGGGAGCCCTGGTAGGTGGGTTCTATCACTGGCCAGGCACAGTGGGTTCAGGATCCGGCATTGCTGCAGCTGTGGCTTGGGTTGAGACTGCAGCTCGGGTCAGATCCCTGGCATGGGAGCTCCATATACTGCAGGGAAGCCAAAAAAAGTGGGGTGGGATGGGTGTATTAAACTGTTAAAAGTTAAAATAAGGCATATTAAAAAATTAAAGTTTATTTGAGCAAAGTTTAATTCAAATCAGGCAACAGGCAACATCAAATTAGAAGTGGCTAGGATGGCTTGCTGAAAGGCTGGCAGTAGCTGGGGAGAGACTTATGTAGAGAAAGTTCTTAAATAAAGAAAGTTATTAGATTGGCTGTAGTTTAGAGCCTAGTTGGCTGTTAGTGATCGGCTGTCCTTCGAGTTCTGATTTTGTAACCTTGAGGCATTTGCAGGCTTAGATTTTGGTGTGCTTACCTTGTCTGCTACGGCATTAGAGCCTTCTCAATCTAATGGCCCCCTGTTGAATTAATTTGACTGTGTGTAATATTAAATTTAAATTTAAAAGTATCTCAGAGACGTTCTAGTTCCCTCTCCTTATTACCCAGAGGAGGGAAAAAGAAAACCTCAGAGAATCCTGGGGCTTGCCCAAGACTTATCCATCCACTCTTTCTAGTCAGAGAAGGCCTGGGAACACAGACTTTGTTATTCTAAGTTTGAGATTTTTTTCACTACTTCTTGCTGATTATTTAGTGTTCTTCCCTTAGGCAGGTAAATGGAGATATTTGAAAGTGTTTTCTCTGCCTATATTTGATTCTACACCTGAAGTAAATTCAAAGTACATCTGGTATAATCTAACAAGTGCTTTTATAGCTGTTACTTAAGCAGAATTATCCAATTCCAAAATATAGAGGGCCCAAAGAGATGGCCAACCATATTTATTAAGTAATCCCTAGAACAGTCAAATTTTATTTCTAACAGTGGCACTTCTTGGAGCTGTGTGACACTAAACATCAGGTAATGTAATTTAACTGACAATATAAATAATTTCCAAATATCTATCTTTGTGGCATTGTACAGTCAATAGAATCAGTTTGTGCAATTCATAGATACATTTGGTAGCTCATAGACGGCTTTCGAAAGAAAGATTGGTGTATGTTAAAGGCTGAAGAAGGCAGTTGAAGCAGATAAGCACAAGGTACTGAGTTTACAGCAATGCATATTATCAGGTGCTAGAAATTGGATTCTTATTGTATTAGAACAAAGAAATATTGTTGAGAGAGTTAAAGATGCATTTTAAAATTACTTAATTTTTTAAAAATAAAGAAAACAGCTCTTGAATGAGATAAAAATCTTTTTTTTTTTTTTTTTTTTTTGCTATTTCTTGGGCCGCTCCTGCAGCATATGGAGGTTCCCAGGCTAGGGGTCGAATCGGAGCTGTAGCTGCCAGCCTACGCCAGAGCCACATTAATTCGGGACCCGAGCCGTGTCTGCAACCTACACCACAGCTCACGGCAATGCTGGATCGTTAACCCACTGAGCAAGGGCAGGGACCGAACCTGCAACCTCATGGTTCCTAGTCGGATTTGTTAACCACTGTGCCACGACGGGAACTCTGATAAAAATCTTTATAATAAATACTTTTAAAATAACACATCTATAAAAGTTTCCCAGCCAAGAGGAAAATGAATATATTTTAAAGTTAGATTAAAAGAATATAACATTTTGACTGTAAAATGTTAGCTTCTCTCCAACTGGAAGGAGAAATGCGTTGAAAAAATTCTCACTGTCATACATTAAATGATAGGTCTCCATTTTAAAAAATGGAATCAGTCAATAGAAAAGAAGTAAGGTCATGATTTCCTTGAGGTTTTAAATGTAACTCATAGAATTTTATAGACATTTTATACGGGAAAATGACCTTTTTATTTACACTTAATTATAAAAGCACCAATTTTGTAAAATAGTATGGGCTTTTTGTCTCGATTTTGAAAGGAGAGTGATTATTAGCATACTGAGTTATTATCCAATTGCTGGTATTAAGAAGTAACTGTGAATTGTGAACCAGACACAAAACATATTATTCAAATAATTCTGTCAATAGAATTTTTGTTTGGAATAACTTTGAATGTCTTGGTACCAAGTTATGCTTTGTTTTGGGAATTCTGTCTTAATAAATATCTGTACACAGTAGGTTAGTGAATAATGCACTGAGGTATTGCTAACTATATTGTAATATTAAGCGACAGTCTAGTATTCAGTGATTCTTTTTTTATTCTTAGTTATCAAAAAAATACAAAATCTAAGGTAAAATAAATTAGAAAATGAGAGAGAAATGGGGGGACATTTGTATATCTGTTTAAATATTACTGACAAATTTATAACCAAATATAGAGTGAGAAAATTATATACTTATGGTATGAATTATAAAAAAATAACAACAGCAAATAGAAAATAGCAAAATAGTTTGTGAAAAACACAACCAAACCACAAGTCCATTATCGGAGAAGCTAAGGGGCTATGAATAAAAAGGTAAAGGAGAAGGAATTTTTAAATGTCAAGCAAGTAAACAAGATCAAAAGCTTCAACTTTTTATAGTTATAGAGAAATATACTCCATCATTCAACAATATAAAGGTGTCACTTGTGATTAAAATACTAAATAGATAAATATTATTTCCTGACAATTTTGTAAATGCACAAAGGTGAAAAGATGGGGATATTTCAAAATGTTTCAGTGATCTGTTCCAGCTGTGAACTAGCACTAGTGCTTAAAGATGTCAGTTAAAATCTACTTTTCAGAAGCTGATTATCCAGTTAATCTATTTCCATGTCTTTTTTTTTCCCCCCTAAATATTTGTCTTTTCTTCTTCGTTCTTAGCAAAAAGGAGAGACGGTGGCTTTGGAAGTGAGATTAGTTGGTTCCGTGTAAAACACTAATATGAATTTTAAGCATAGTTGGGCTTTAAGAAAAGACAAAGACAAATACCATATGATATCACTTATAACTGGAATATAATATCCAGCACAAATGAACATCTCCACAGAAAAGAAAATCATGGACTTGGAGAAAAGACTTGTGGCTGCCCTACGGGAGAGGGAGGGAGTGGGAGGGATCAGGAGCTTGGGGTTATCAGATACAATTTAGAATAGATTTAGGAGGAGATCCTGCTGAGTACCATTGAGAACTATGTCTAGATACTCATACTGCAACAGAACAAAGGGTGGGGGAAAAAAATGTTACATGTAAGGATAACTTGATCCCCATGCTGTACAGTGGGAAAAAAAAAATTGGATTGTGATGATCATTGTACAACTATAAATGTAATAAATTCATTGAGTAATAAAAAAGAGGAATCTCCCATAATTCACCAATTTCTTTTGATATTTTATCAATTTTGCATTAAATTCTTTGAGATAAATGTACATTTAAATTGTTATATCTATTGGTGAATGGAATCTTTTGCCACTGTGTAGTACATTTCTCTGTCCTCAGTAAATTTTTTCATTTTCATATTATTTGTAACATATTGTACAATAAAATATTATTTTTTTTTAAAAAGAAAATCTCTTAACTTAAGTAGAGATTGAGATTTCACTTATTCATATATTTTATACCTAAACAGTCAGTTTGTGTATTTCTACCTTGCAATAAGATATTGTCAAATAATGGCAGAAATGCATTGAAATTTTTTTTTACAATAAATATATGAGTATGCAATAATGGAGAAATGATTTTAATGATACTTTACATATGAAATATTGATTTTTCTTCTACTCTTAAACAATAAAGCAAAGGTACTTCCAACTCAAATCAGAAAATTGTTATCTGATAATAAACTTTGGATTTTGTTTTGTTTTTCTCAGATGTACTTATTTTATGCCATTCATGTTATAACAACCTTATTTTCCTACCCTATAATTGACTATAAATGAGTTAATAATATTCAAACAGGGATTAAAATTCTCCTTAATTTGCTTCTAAATTTTCCAATTTATTGTGTAGGTAAAATTTCATTATATTTTAAAACATTTTTATATCGATGATAAAAGTGTGATAGTCTCCCATCAACAAAAGATAATGAAAATAATGAAAAAACATATATTTGTGATTTTTTGTATTTAATAATGCTACTAGAAGTGACTGTCCAGTTTTTGCATAATAAAAATTCATAGAATGATATTAAATAGATCTCATTGTATATTGATAATTATTGTGCCCATGTAATGGAAATTAATAGTCTGGATAAAATGATGGAAAAGATAGATTTCAGTTTTTGCATTTCAGTCAGTTTTAACCAGGAACCTGCCTAGTGACATTCACAGTCATTTTCAGGTGATTAAAAGGAATTTGATTGCATAGTAAATAATAATTTTTAAATAATAAAAATAAATGCTTTGTGTTTCTAACAAATTAAAATTTCCATTCAGTTTGATAAGCAATTTGAGATTGCAACATTCCAGTTAATATTTCATCTCACTTTAGAGGTTAATATTTTTACTAAAATTACTATACGTAATGACTTACACGTTTGTAGAAAAACTACCCAGGCAATCAGCTGTAGATGTAATGAGCATTTCACAGAAAGGAAGGGAGATGTGCCGTTTTGAATTATCTGTTCAGATTCATTGCCCATTTTCCATAGGATTGTTAACTTCCTCTTTTTGTTTGTAAGAGACCTGAGCAAACTATTAGCCCCTTAATAATACAGCACAATAATTAGACACATAGGTCTGAGCCATGCAGCTTGAGTTTGTTTCCCAACTTCTCCATTTATTAGCTGGAAAAACACGAGTCGATTTTCTTAACCCTTCTTTACTTTTCTCACCTGTAAAATAATGATAGTAATATTATCCTTGTCTTAGTATTGTTAGCAAAGGTAAATGCCTAATGCATGTAAGACACTTAAAACTCTCTGTTCCTCAATTTCCTTTTCCATGAAATGAGGATAAAAGTCATAATGCTTTTTTATAGTGCTATTCTGAGGGTCATGCTTTTATATGAATGATCAGAATGGTGCCTGGCATTTTGCTAACTGCTGTGTAATTACAAATATTATTAGTATTTTTACTTTTATTATCATTATCATGGTTATTCTGAAAATGTCTAGCATACTATAATTCCCCCATTATAATTATATCATGCAAATAATTGGGTTTATGGTATTTTCTAGGTTTTTGAATTTTTTCTATACAGATATATGCAGTTATAACATTACATTCTTTTCATAACTGTCTCAATCAGCTTGTGTTGCCATTAAAAAAAATCATAGACTGAGTGGTTTAAACAGATGTTTATTTCTTAGTTTTGGAATTCCAAGATTACAGTGCCAGCAAATTTGTTTGCTGGTGTGGGACATCTTCCTGGCTAGATGGCTGCCTTTTTGCTGTTTCCTCATGTGGAAGAGAAAGAGGGACAGAGAGAGACAGAAACACTAAGCTCTGGCCTCTTTTCCTCTTAGAAGGGCACTAATCTCATCAAAGGGCTTTACCATTGTGACCTCATCAAACCTAATTACTTCCCAAAGGCCCTACCTCCAAATACTATCCACATTGGGGATTAAGACTTCAACAGATGAATTTGAGAAGGGGATGCAAATATTCAGTACATAACAATAACTATCTTATTTAAATCTCTTTATGATCTTATAAGATTGATGCTTTTTTTCTCCCACTCTATAGATTAGGGTACCACTATCCTTTGATTTATGGTTTAAAAATCTTTTTAACTTTCCACATTGGACTTGAGATTCATCACTGCTAAATTTTATAGGTACATTTACAAAACTCTGGTAACTTTTTTATGAATATGTATTATTCCATTTTGTTTCTATAGTTGGACAGATAAACAATGATAAAAACAATAAAACAAAGGGCATCATATTAATCATGTTTTATCTTTAATGTAAAACATTTATAAAATAATAAACAGAAAAACCTAATGATATAGTTAAGATTCTTCTTATCATTTTGTCAGCATAAGCACCACACTTTATTTAGCTGCAGCTATTTGAGTGCATATATACTTCCTATGTCAATCTTCCACTATAATTTATGTGATCAATCTTTTTCAGTTTGTTTTGACATTCAACTTTTATAAAATATTTCAAGTCTCTCAGCATCCAAACATTTTATCAAGCTGTTTCATTACAGAGATAGTCTCATATATCATGACATTAGCTTTTTTTTAAAATTTTTTTTATTGCTTTTAAGGCCACACTCATGGCATATGGAGGATCCCAGGCTAGGGGTCCAAATGGAACTACGGCTACCAGCCTATGCCACAGCCAGAGCAACATCAGATCCAAGCTGTATCTGCAGCCTGCACCACAGCTCATGGCAATGCCAGATCCTTAACCCACTGAGCAAAGCTAGTGGTGGAACCCACAACCTCATGGTTCCTAGTTGGATTCATTTCTGCTGCGCCACAACAGGAACTCTGACATTAGCTTTTTTAAAGATACATTTCAGCAGGATGTTTTGCTTTATTTTATCTCTGGTTCCATTGCCAAAAAAACAAACCAAAAAAAAAAAAAGGATCATGGTGGTAAAACTAGCTGGCCATGATGGAAGAAATAAATACATACAAACCCTTTCATTATGCCTTCAGAAACTCTTGTGCTATTATTCGCAAAGTTTTAAGGATTTTGATTTCTGGGCAAAATGAAGGCTTGTTTTGTTTTATTCTGTTGTGAAACCTCAGGTACCTCTGATTAGGAAGTGGAGTTAGTTTCCTTTTTCCTTCACAATGCCAATTCCAGATAATTCCTTCTATTGGTTCTTGCCAAAGCTTCTCTATTACCTTGATATTCATGATAATATTTGATGGTCATTTCTTTCCTTTCTGTGAAAATTTCTCTTCATTCAGTAAAGTCTGTAGTTCTTGACCACAAATCATTTTTTCTATCCTACCCCTATTATATTATTATTCTTGATGATTTCACCTTGAGGGAGACTCTTTGTCTACCTCGGCATTAGAGTCCCTCCAGGGGCATTTCTTTCACTGCTATTCTTGATAAAATAGTTGCATCTTAAACCACTGTTGTCCCTGGAATCTCTGAAAGCATGATTCAAACATCTCACCCTCCCTCCCAAGGCTTCCTATCCTCCAGTCCCTCTGTTAACCTTCCTCAGTAACACTGAAACTGCTAATGCACTAATCCCATAATCATTTTACTATTCACCATCCCTCTCCTGACTTCACTCCACTCTTTGCTTAGTTTATATTCCAAGGTCTATTTTGCTCTTCCAAAGGCCTTTATCACCTTTGACCACCCATGTTGATAATCCAATTCCTATTAAATCAAGTAATCCAACTTTTTTCTGTCTGCACCCCAAACAGCAGATTGTAGTAGAGAAAAATCACATAATAAGGACAACTGGCTTAATTTATTTTATTTTTTTTTTGTCTTTTTAGGGCCGTACCTGTGGCATATAAAATTTCCCAGGCTAGGAGTCATTATCGCAGCTGCAGCTGCCAGCCTACACTACAGCCACAGCAACGTGGGATCTAAGCCATGTCAGCAACCTACACCATAGCTCACAGCCATGCCAGATCTTTAACCCACTGAGTGAGATCAGGGGTGGAACCTGCATCCTCCTCTATACTAGTTAGGTTCATTAACCATTGAACCACAACAGGAACTCCTGGTTTAACTGTTAATTCATAATGACAAAACTTAAATATTTGTGTAACACTGCCAGGAGATTCTAATTCATTTCTAGTAAGCTCTAAGTTTCTCTCTGGCAGATTCATGTTCCTTAAAGTGCAAACAGGTGCTCACTTGTGAACTGTTAGTTAGTAGTCCACAACAAATGAAGTTTAGAAATTGATAGGAAGGATTTGCAAACTTTTAAAGTCATTTTAAGGAGTGAGGTTCTCTTGAATCTGATGTTTTGTATTTTGTCTGACTTTTTAAGAGCTTAAATTTTCAGTATTTCATTTTTATTGTATTTTATAAAAGTATTGGTCCAAGATGGATTGGAAATTAAAAATAAAGGATCTATTGGAGTTTCCATCATGGCTCAGCAGAAACTAATCTGACTAGCATCCATGAGGACGCAGGTTCAATCCCTGGCCTTGCTCAGTGGGTTAAGGATCTAGTGTTGCCATGAGCTGTGGTGTAGGTCACAGATGCAGCTTGGATCTGGTGTTGCTGCAGCTGTGGTGTAGGACAGTGGCTACAGCTCTGACTTGACCCCTATCCTGGGAATCTCCATATGCCATGGGTGTGGCCCTAAAAAGACAAAAAAAAAATGATCTATTATCAAATAATTTGAGAAACACTGGCCAACATGATTATTTCATACCTTCTCTCTTTATCCTCCTCACCACTTTTCAGGAGATATAGCTGTCCTATATGTCATTGACCAAGAAAAGAGAAGCTATGGAAAGGGGGTTCCTTCCTCTGTCATCAACACACTGAGAGGGTGAGAGCTGTACCAGCCTCTGTCTTGTTGCTGCCCTCTCCTGCTCAGGAGGAAGTGATCCCATCCTCCCATAAATCCCACTTCTCATTGGGGCTTCTGAACTTTTTCACTTTTCAAGGATTTGCTCCTGCAGTTTTCCATTTCCTCACTGGCATTATTACTCTCTTCTTCTGTAATGGATTATTTCCATGAATCCTGCAAGCATGCTATATTATCTCTTATCTTAAAAGGAGAACAAAAAGAAAGAGGAAAATATGTAGCTCTAAATCCAATATTCCCACCAGGTCCTGCTCCATATCTTTGCTTGCCCTTCATAGAAAAATTCTCAAAATGAGCAATGAAAAGCTGATGACTCTGGTCTAGAAAAACTCCCTCACTCTAGCTATATGGAAGGAGGCAGTCCAGGTTCTAGGTTCCCTTTGTAATGGTCTCCCTGTCCTGTGAGCACCACTCAAATCAAAGGAGAGATTTATTTGATGGTTGTTTATTTGATGGAGGCAGACAGAACAATAAACTTCAGTATCCACAGTTTTTATTACACATTTTCCCTGTGCCTTTAAAGGCCTCTCTAAGCAGAAGACTAGAGCTGCCATATAGTGGGAACTCTGTTGGCTGCTCTGCTGTGGCACCAACCAACTGAGTCACACACAGGGCTGACTGCTAAGGGAGAGGTGCCTTCTTTTTGAGACAGTACAGCTAAGAAGTCTATTTCTCTGCACATTGCTTATCTTTACTATTTCGTATTCATTCCTCCACCTCTAGCTGGGATAGGGCAGCGAATGCTAAGAATACAGCAATATTGGGAGTTCCCATTGTGACTCAGTGGTAACGAATTCAACTGGTATCTGTGAGGATGCGGGTTTCATCCCTGGCCTTGCTCAGTGGGTTAAGCATTGGGCATTGCTTTGAGCTGTGATGTCAGCTGCAGACACAGTCCAGATCCCATGTTGCTGTGGCTGTGGCATAAGCCGGCAGCTGCAGCTCCCATCTGACACCTAGCCTGGGTGCTTCCATTTGCCTTGGGTTCAGCCCTAAAAAGAAAAAAAAAAGCGAAAACAACCAGCAATATTTCCAGATGAATGAATTCTCCAAAGGAAGGTTAATCATAATACATTTTGTAAAAAAAAGAAAAAAAAAAGCCCATTAAGGTGTATTTTACTTTCTAAAATCCAATATTTTCAAATCTGCACAATCTGTAGTACTGAATAATGTGGCATTTGTTTGATGAGAGAAAAACCTGGAAAACAATTGATGAAGATTTTAATAAGAAAACATCTTTCTGGTTAGACTAGGGAGGAAAATATTGTAGTATTAAATCGATAAATACTTCCCCTTATATTTCTGATCCTTATTAGATATAGTTCAATTATCCTTTAGTATATCTATATTTTAAAATAATCTATTCCCATTTTATCCAAATAAAATTTATGTCCTGACCTTAACAGAAAAATAATTTTGAATAAATGAAACATCAATCAAAAGTGTAATGTGAATTTTTTTTTTTTTTGCTAGCTTTTTAGTTAGATTGGATCATTGTTTTATTGAGTTCCTAGATGGCTGCCAGTATAAGAGCCCACTTTTGCTTTCCATTATCTTTCTGCCAAAGGATATGAATTCCTTACTAAGCTCATGAGGGATTTTTTTTTTTTGATAGTCAAAGTTGTAAATGATTTTGTTCTATTCACTTAGATAAATATTTAAATCAGTTATGATCAGTGGTTTTACAGCATGAAGACAGAAAATCTAAGAAATGAGATCATCACACTGCATAGGTTTGATGTGATCTTCTTTCATACCTGGTTCTCTGAATTAGCTATTATAAACAAGTCCCACTCAATAGGTGAGTTATAAATATGTTTTTGGAATACCAAACCAAAAATGAAACTATAATTTATTGTTAGTGACAGTATCCAAATGTTCTTCTACTACTGATTTCAAGTTTGTATACATTCTGACAGTTGCCACTTATTACTCGCTATGCCAAATAAAATTTCAAACACCTCTATTCTAACTCTAAGCCTGTGTTTATGAGGGTGCTCCATGAACCTACTGCTGCTATGCCAGGCATCACTGATCAGCAGCATGTGAGTATTTGGTCTACTCAATGTCAATAAGAGCCCTTACTTAGAATATTTCAACTTGGTATCAAATTGAGCTTAGCTGTTCGCTTGCTGACCAGAAACAATGAAGGCAACATATAGAAAGAAGCAGATATGAGAGTTAGAGATGGAATCCAGTTTGCCTTGGATTTCCTAACTCCAGGGCCTTTGAACTTTATCCCTTTCCTTCTTATGCTTAGTGAACCAATAAATTCTCCTTTCACCTAAGGATTTTGAAATGAGTTTTGATGGAATTCCTATCATGGCTTAGCAGAAATGAATCTGACTAGCATCCAGGAGGACACAGGTCCTATCCCTGGCCTCAGTGGGTTAAGGATCCCACATTACTCTGAGCTGTGGTGTAGGTCACAGACATGGCTCAGACCTCGAGCTGTTGTGGCTGTGGTATAGGCCAGTGGCTACAGCTCCAATTCAACCCCTAGTCTGGGAACTTCCATGTGCCACAGATAAGTCCCTAAAAAAAAGAAGAAAAGAAATGAGTTTTGATATTTGCTACCCAATGATTCCTAACTCTATCTGGATTCTAATTATTATTCTCTAACTATGTACATCTCAATAAAGAGAAGGGTGTTTAAAGCATTGGATTAAGTCTTCTTGAGCCAACACCTTGGTGGGTGAGTTGGTATCAAGCTACCCATCCTTGAAGAGATGTTATTCTTTTGAAGTAACAACTGCCAGAAATTGGTCAGGAAGCAATGATGATGATAAAGAGATGAGCTAGCTCATAAAAAAGAAAAAAAAAAAAACTATGAGAAACTAATTCTCAGTGACATTTACTATGAAATTTAGAACTCAATACTAACTCTAGAAGAAAAGATGCCCTTTTCACCAGGGAGGTGATTACCTGGGCAAGTGCTATGAAGTTACTGTCAACAGTCATAAGGTAAAAACTAAATCGTGGCCATGAGCACCCTTTTTTGGGGTAAGGAACTGTGGAAATTTCAAGTCCTACTCCCTGCAGAGAGGGAATAAAGCATAATACTGCATTGTTCTGTTCTTTATTTAGACTTATTTTAAAGTGAAAAATCATAAAAATTGAGATCACGTAGTCATGTTTTTTTCTTACCAAATAAGGCATCTCATTACTTTTTTTTTTTTTTTTTTTTTTTTTTTTTTTTTTTTTTTTTAGGGCTGCACCCATGGCATATGGAGGTTTCCAGGATAAGGGTCCAATCAGAGCTACAGCTGCTGGCCATAGCCACAGCCACAGCAACACAAGATCTGAGTTGCATCTTCTTCTACCTACACCACAGCTCTCAGCAATGCGGGATCCTTACCCACTGAGCGAGGCCAGGGATTGATCCCACAACTTCGTGGTTCCCAGTCAGATTCATTTCTGCACCACGACAGGAACTCTTCATTAAATATTTAATAAAGACTAATTCAGTTTACAATAGATAGCAGGTCTATTTTTTCAGCACAGAAGCTTGAAATATCATAACTGGATCAATGAGTTATGTGTTTCTGTTTTAGATATTCATCCTTATCCTTAAAAAGGAGCCCAGTAGTAATGTACTGGCTAGAGTCACATTCAGTTTTATTCTTGATTAGTCTGCAAGATGATATAAACTTAGCAGTGTTTGGAAGATTATTTAAAAATGTATATAAAATGACTCTTGCCCTCAAGAATGTTTAGTAAAGATTTATAATTAATTCCCAGGGAAATGACAAAGAAAATTAAATGGTGTTTCTTATAAATACAACAAAATATATAAAGAGAAATCCATTTTGGAATGACACAGATCACTTGAGATAGGAAGGCTTTGATGTTGAAGCAGTGAGGTTTGGAAGGGATAATTAAGAGCATAGTGACCAGAGAAAAAGACCCATTCCTCAACATATACAAATGGAATGGGGTACATGAATATTAACTTGAATGAATCTGTCTGGAAATAATAAAGTTCCTGCCTATTTTGCTACCACGGTGAAACTTCTACACATAGTTTCACCAACTTGAAAGGGTCCATATGTGATGTTCTAATTTAAAATAAAAACGGCTTAAAGCATGCACTTTGAAAGTGTTGCAGGATAATTCAAAAGCAACTGTCTGAAAGCCCTTCAAGAGAAGAAAGAAACTTCAAGACAGACCCAAAGGCTGTCCATCTGGAGGTAGATAGGGAGCAGAAGGCTCTCTTAAAGACAACTGAGAAAGGATTGGACACAGAAGACAGAATTCTTAGAGAGCCACTGACACTGCAGTTGAGTGAGAAGCCCAGATGGCTTCCAGTCATGAGAGGGCACTCCTTCATAATCAGCTAAAAGTAAGGTCTAGTGGGAAGAATACTTGGCTGCCAATTAGAAGGAAATTACCAAATGTTTTAAGATGTCATGGTAAAGGAAAGAAAACAGTGATCTCAAATACATGAGCTTCAACTCGATGATGCTGCAGAATCTAGTATTGATTTAATGACTAAAGTGTCTTACTAAATACAATTCTGAAATGAAAAGGTGAACCTAAAACCAGAGCCTTTTCCAATTGTCAAATGTTGATGCATAAAATTATTAAAACCCCGGAGTTTCTGAGATGGTTATTAATGCAGCAATATTCAGAATCTAGATGTGGCAGGTATTGCATCCCAAGCCACCAAACACGACCATACAATTGCAAAACGATTTAATTTCTCTGTACCTCTATTTAAATGAGCTATTTTCTCAGGAGAAGAAACCAAATCCTACCAAATGCAAAAACACATCCATCCCTGCTGAAACCCAGTACCAGCATCTAAGCTGTACCCTGTCTACAGTCCCTAGTCCTTGCTGGTTACTCTATGTCCTGATTTTCATAATTGTGTGGCCTCTGGAGCCCACCTTGCATCCGTGGGGGATTAGGACATGATACTTTCAGGTGCTCTCCAGCATCAGTAACGGCCTCTGATAGATCGGGGATGGAGGTTATTTCAAGCTATGTGTCTGATTAGAAATAGTTTCCCACCATTTCAACTCCACTGATGCCACCCCATGTTAGCACTGTAGGCTCCAGGAGATTATGTCACCTCGGAGTTCCATACAGGAAGTTGGGTACAAGTATCCTATGCTCTCTGAATCCCCAGCCTATCTGTTAGTTTCTCTTAGCCTTTTCTACTGAAGTTTCATTATTGACCATTGACTTATTTGAGTAGGCTTCCTACTTTATTTCTATTCCAGAGAATAGAATTTTTTCCTGGGAAATTGACTAGCTCCCCTTACATCTACTTGGGGCCATATGACTGATTCTTACCAAGAAACAGTAAATGGAAAAAATTCATTTTCTTTCCAGATCAAGCAGTTAAGAAACAAGTGAACAATCTCAACATGTTCTTTCGGTAATCTTGGTCAGATGTCAACACTCATGGTGATATTAGATGTTTGCTTACAAAGTCAAACTCTCTATCAGCCAAGTAACCAAGCTCCACCTCATGCTATCTATAGTTACCAACCAGGAACACACCCTAATTGCACTTTTACACATTCAAGAGATAAACATCAGTGGACTTAAGCCAAAAGTCTCCTGAAGACTCTGTGGAGTCTTTTTTTGTTTTGTTTTGGTTTGGTTTTTAAAATATTTTTTAAAATGATTTTTATGTTTTCCATCATAGCTGGTTTATAGTGTTCTGTCAATTTTATACTGTATAGCAAGGTGACACAGTCACGCATACATATATACATTCTTTTTCTCACATTATCATGCTCCAGCATAAGTGACTAGATACAGTTCCCAGTGCTATACAGCAGGATCTCATTGCTCATCCATTCCTTCAATATTTTGTATCTACTTGTTATAGCAGCTAGTATTACTGAAACTAACACATTAGTTTCCAGAGAAACCTTATGATTTACTGCTCTTGGTTTTTGTTTCTACATATTTAAAACCAAGTTTTAGGAAAGTAAAAGAAACAAGACCATTTTTCTATCTTAACCATATTGCTTATACAGACTAAATATGATATGTCATTCAAGACTACTTTGTTTGATGTAACACTGAAGAGTGTATTTTAAAACATAAAGCCAATCTCCCCCCCCCCCACCTGCCCCAGAAAACTAACCCTCCTCCTAATGAACAGATGTGCAGAAAGATATTTCTTCTTCCTAAGTGGTGAAGGAGAAGAGCAATGGGGAAAAAGAGGTGCAGGGATAAGATTTGGGAGAGACATTAGTTAATTGCCTGGTCCTCAGTTATTATAAAGTAGCCTTGAGGACAGTCATCACATTATGTTGGGAAAGATGGTCTCATGAGTGCCATCTTTCAGCTCCTTGTACAGCTGCCTAAGCATGGCCTGGGGCTTGGGACATTTCTTTGCAAAGCTATAAGGAGCTCTCAGCCTGTACTGGCCCTTTTGTTCAGGAATCTTTCCCTGTTTGAACATGATGTGTCCTTTTTTATTCTGCATTAAGTATGTGCATAACATGGCATTGGGCCAACCCTGTTGCTATTTCCCTTATGGTGGAGAGGAAAAATGACTCTCTGCCTGCAGCACAAAAAAAGTGTACATGTGGGATGGGACCTACTGGTCCCAGGGACCAGTGCTTAGGATTGAAGTTGACCTTGCTCTGCCTCTCCTCAGTGTAGGTAAAGTGGTGTTCTACCCAGTGCCTGCAGGAGCCATGTCTTTTTTGTGACCCCAAATCATGCTGTGGCTTGGCCTCCTGGAACTACCTCTCCTAGGGGGTCAGAGCCAGGTGTCACTTGCTTAGCATTTTCAAGAGAGGACAATGAAGTACACTCTGTTTTTCCCACTGTGTACAGCTAATTATCAAGAACTACCCCCTTATTTTCAAATGTTTCCAGTTCCTAGTGAGCACCTGTTTCACCATGATTATGTTAATGTGAGTCTCAAGGGTTGGCACTATGACTTCCAGATGCTTATAGCTATTGAGTTGTTTCTGAGATGATCAGTTCTACATAACATGTTCCAGGACGTATAAAGAAAAGAAAGCATATTTTTCATTATGTGTTCTAGATAGAAAAAAATGTAAAGTGTAAAGAAGACATATAGAAATATTTATTTACATTGCAGAATTAGTCCAGTCATTGAAAAATATTCCATGCCAAAATTAATTTGTTCAGTGTTTTATGTTAATTTTCACCTTGTGTTTGGGGGAAAGATAAGAAAGAGTCAGGTTTTGGAGTTCCCTGGTAGCTCAGCAGGTTAAGGATCCAGTGTTTTCACTGCTGTGGTGAGTTTGATCCTTGGCCGAGGAACTTCCATATGCTCCAGGTGTGGCCAAAAAAAAAAGCTCCAAAACAAAGAAAAAAGAGAAAGAGCCAGATTTACAGATTTATAATTATTGTCATATTAATGTTTTACAATATCTATTAATAGCTGTTTTTGATAGAACTTACTTATAGAGTACAACATACTAAAAGCTTATAGTCTGGGAAGATGGAGCATAAACAGAGCAAGTTAATAAATGGAGAACAAGGTAGCATATGCCATTGACAAAGGCAGGCTGGCAATAGATGCTGCCATGAATTGAGTAACAGGGAAAAATAAAATCAAAGCAATGTTTTAGAAATAAAGGTATTCCTTATTCTAATTTAGCCTGGACTCTGGGACTATCTTCTGAATAACTAATTTAGCCATTGGTTATATTTCCTGAATATTGCACTGGGATGTGTGCTGTTTTAGTGGAAGATAACCACATTTAAAAAAAAATAGTAGCATAACATTAAATTTGCACTTCAGAAATCTGACTTTTTAAAGAATCAACCTGTTTGTGTCCATATACACATTTGCAGGGTGAAATAAATATAATTCCCTGGTATCCATGTGAGTAAGGCTGTAAGTTCCATTTTAAAAATCAGTTCTATTATGCAAACAGATAAAAGATCCTTCAGATGCTTTGATTTATGACTCTGCAATTCAGTTGGTTTCCATTTGGTATAAAAAGAAAAATCATAATAATTAGTATGATGCTTTATCTATCTATTCAGTAAAATCATTCATTCATTTAAAAATATGTTGAGTTCCCACAGTGTGCTAAGCACTGTTCTCAAAGCTGGACAAACAGCAATAAGACAAGTCAGCTGAGGTACCTGCCCTTCTGGAGTTCACATTCTTGCAGATGAATAGACAATAAATAATAACAATAGCACTAGTTAAGATAGTTTCAGATTGTTTTAGAGATGAAGGAAATAAAACAAAGTTATACAAAAAATAGACTGTGGTCCCGGAATGGGTTAGGTGATCAATGAAGACCTCTCAAGGAGGTTGCATTTGAATTAGGAGTTTAATAACAAGGAAGCAGCTGTAAGAAAACTAATTTAGAACATTCTTGGCAGAAGGAAGAACAAGAATAGCCTAATACAGAAATGAGGTTCAACATGTTCAAAGAAAAAAAGATGATGGAGATAACTGAATCATGGTGAGTAAGAGTTACCGAGGCAAGGAGGGAGATACGTAGAGTTAGGATTTAGGTCATAAAGGACCTCAAAGTCCTTTACAGCCCTAGTAAGGGACTTGGGTTTTACTCTGTGTACAAAAGCAAACCAGTGGAGGTTTAAGCAGGGAAAATGAGTGATCTGACTTGCTTTTCATAAGATCATTTAGATTATGGTTTGGGGAATGGATTATAGGGAGGAAGACAGGAAAAGGTTAGAAAGTTATTACAGTAGTTCAATAAAGATATTATGGTGGCAAAACTGGGACATTATCTTTGGGGCTGAAAAAAATTTGGTGAATTCAGGAGAGATTTTAAGGTAGGATTATAGGATTTTTATAGATTGGATGGAGGATATGCGGGAATGAGAACAAAAAAGCAAGGAGGACTTTTTGGTTTTGGTTTAAGCCACTGGATGAATGTTTTTTTCATTTATTGAGATACAGATGACTGAATAGAAATGATCTAGGGAGTTTGGTAATTCTAATGGGACCATGTCTCACATGGATATCCACATGGATGTCCAGAATACAGCTGGTTTTAGTAGTTTGGAACTCAATGTCAAGGTTGGGGTCAAGACATACAGGTAGAGTAACAGAATAAAAATAAAATTTATAGCTGTGGGGTTAGATAAGAGGAAAGGGTGAGGTGAGCACAGATACAGTCCAACAATTGTAGCTCAAACAAAGGAGAGACAGTCAGCAAAGTGATGGAGAAGAGTAATGAGTAGAATAGATGACTGTGGTTTCTAAGAAGCAAAGGAAAAGGGGTGTTTCAAGAAGAGAGCACAACCAACTGGCCAGCTGTGTTGCAAGCAGTTAAGACATGAACTCAGTGGAGTTCATTGTGGCTCAGCGGGTTAACAACCAGATGCAGTCTCTGTGAGGATGTGGGTTCAATCCCTGGCCTCGCTCATTGGGTTAAGGATCCTGTGTTGCCACAAATTGCAGCATAGGTCAGATCCAGTCTTGCTGTGGTTGAAGAACAGTCCTGAAAACTGTGGCTCCAATTCACCCTTTAGCCCAGGAACATCTTTATGTTGTAGGTACAGCAATAAAAAGGAAAAAAAAATGAGAGAGAGCTGAACTCAGAAGAGAGTAGACCCAGACAACCTGGATATGATGGTGACATTTTAGATAAAACACCAAAGACAAGATCCCTGAAAGATCTCATAAGCTGGATTTCATTAGTGTGGAGAATGTTTGCTCTGCAAGACAGTAAGACAATGAAAAGACAAGCTACAGACTGGGAGAAAATATTTGCAAAAGACACATCTGATAAAGGACTGTTATTCAGAATATACAAAGAACACTTAAAGCATAATAATAAGAAAACAGACCATCCAATTGAAAAATGGGCCAAGACTTTAACAGATACCTCACCAAAGAAGATGGACAGATGACACATATGCAAATATGCCATGGAAAAAAATGAAAATTAAAACAATGAGACGTTGTTTACACACCTATTAGAATGTCCAAAATCTGGAACCCCAACAATAGCAATGCTGGCAGGGGTATAGAGCAAGAGCTGGTGAGAATGGTGCAGCCACTTTGGAAGACATTTTGACAGTTTCTTACAAAACTAAACACACTCTAATCTTATGACTGGGAAATCATGCTCCATAGAGTCTTTCCAAAGGAATGTAAAACTCATGTCCACATAAAATCTGGCACATGGATGTTCATAGCAGCTTTATATGTAATTCCTCAAACTTGGAAGCAGCCAAGGTGTCCTTTAATAGGGGAATGCATAAAAAATTCTGGTGCATTCAGGCAATGGAGTATTATTCAGGAATGAAATAAACTATCAAGCTATGGAAAGACATGCAATAAACTTAAATATGTATTACTATGTGAAGGGAGCCAATCTGAAAAGTGTATATTCTATGAATCCAACTATATGATATTCTGGAAAAGGTGAAACTGGAGACAGCGAAAAGATCTGAGATTGCCAGGGGTTAGGGAGGAGAAGGATAAACTAGGAAAGCATAGAGGAATTTTAGGGCAGTGAAAATACCCTGTATGATATTATGGTGGTGAGTGTATATCATTACACATTTGTCCAAATCTGCGGAATGTATAGCACCAAGAGTAAATTCTAATCACCATAACAAATGTCCCATTCTGGTGAGAGATGTTGGTAATAGGGGAGGTTATACATGTATGGGGACAGGAGGGTATATGAGGAATCTCTGAACGTTCCCCCTCAATTTTGCTGTGAACCTATCTTTTTCTAGAAAAATAAAGTCTTGATTTTTAAAACTAATCAACTTTAAAAAGAAGAGGAGAAAAAGGTAGCTATTGACTTTTGCAACATGGGTATCACTTGTTTCTGTGGGGAGCTGGGGATTAAAGCCTGATTTAAAGGGGTTCAGGGGAGTTCAGTGGGTTAATGATCTGACTCACCTCTTTGCCATTGATTGTTTCATCCCAGGCCCAGCACAAAGGGTTAAAGGTCCAGGGTTGTGGCAGCTGTGGTCTGGAAACTTCCATATGCTGAACTTTGGGTGTGGCAGAAGAAGGATAAATAAATAAATAAATAAATAAATAAATAAATAAATAGATAGGTAGATAAATATAGTACATGAGAGGTGAGAAAAAAGAATTAGTGAATACAGACATCTATTTCAAGAAGTTTTGCTAAATGGGGTGTCGAAAATGAAGTCGGAACACAAAAGGGCCTGGTGTTCAGTGAAGTATATTTACACTTAAAAATTATGTGTGTTTATCACTGGGAATCAGAACATGAGAATGGGAATATGGGAGAAAGAGGGCAAGTTGATAAACCTCCATTAAATTTTTTTCATTTAATAAGAAATTTAATTTGAATTCTTTGTTTTATTTACATAAAGTGTCAATATTTTATATATATTACTTGAAAAAATATGCCAATATTTTTGAAATTTTCATAAGCTGTTTTCTTTTCTAAATTTTTATTTTGGATATTTTAGCTGAAAGTTACAAGATGTACTCTGAATCGCTAGAATGCCAGTTTTAGAGTCTTTGTTTTCATAAAGATAAATGCATTACAAACCTTTATAGGTTTTCATACATATTTTGTTCATCCCCAGTCTACCATTTAAGTTTTAGAAAACAAAAGTAAAGAGTGTATGGGAGAAATATGAAGACAAGAAAAAGGATTTTTCAGCCATGATTTATGACTACACATGGAACTGATGAAGTTGAAAGATACAGAAATCTGTTAAGGGCAAACATGGCAGAAAAAAGGCATGCTCGTGTTTACTGAGATTTGGTGATGGGTCTGAAGAAGCCCGAGATGTGTTGTAGCCTGAGATAACATTTCATGGTTAACTGGAAGTTGAGAGATCAGGAAAGTTATAAGAAATTCATGGTAGAAATAGGTTTGGCCAAAATGGAGCAGATAACACTAAATCCAACTTTTTTTTGAAGCTTGCTTGTCCAGGAGAGTATCATATTTCTTATTGTATTACAGAAAAGAAAAGCTTTTAAAATTTTTTTTCTTCCAGTTTTTGGCTGAGGCTGTGACATGTGGAAATTCCTGGACCAGGGATTGAACCTGTGCCACAGCAGTGACCCAAGCCATTCAGCATCAGCACTGGATCCTTAAATTTCTGCACCAAAAGAGAACTCTAAGAAAGGCATTTAACAGATTAATCAGTCTCATACTCATTTTTGGTCAAAGTCAGTTTTTAATTATTCATGTACCTGCTTTCGTTGAAGTGCTCTTGCTAGAATAATAATAATAATAAAAAGTTTCTAGGAGTTCCTGCAGTGGTTCCGCAGAAACAAATCCGACTAGTATACATGAGGATGTGGGTTCAGATCCCTGGCCTCGATCAGTGGGTTAAGGATCTGGCGTTGCCATGAACTGTGGTTTAGGTCACAGATGTGGCTTGGATCCCTCATTGCTGTGGCTATGGCTGTGGTGTAGGCTGGCAGCTTTAGCTCTGATTCGATCCCTAGCCTGGGAACTTCCATATGATGCAGGTGCAGCCCTAAAAAAAATAAAAAATAAATAAAAATTTCTAATTTATTTTCAGAAAAATTTTTTAGATTGTGTCTTTCCTTCTCCATTTAGATACTGAATAATCAGTGACTGGCTCACTGACCCCTGTAAATAACTTTGGCTAATGGTTAAATGAAGATCAAAGCCCTTTTTATGATACAGATACCCTAAAGGAATGCATCACAGCTAGTGGCTTTCTTCCCCTAAAGCCTAACACAGTATTCTAAGGAGTGTTCCATAAATGTGCTCCTTGTCCTGGAGGCTAGTAGTACTGAGCACTGGTCCCAAGTTTCAGCCCTGTTTATGCCACACATTTGCCTGTGAGATCTCAGTTTGAAGTCATGTAGTGTCTCTGTTTAGTTTTATCTATAAATTTGGAAGAATACTGCCCATGAGATAAAGCATAAATGGTATTGAGAAGAATAAAGTGCTAGATGTTTTGTGTTGATATGGCTAGTTGTATAAACATACCCGTCCACTTTTATGTTTTCACCTCCATCAAATGAGAGGGTTAGTTAGACCAGCTCTTCTATTCCTCTCTCCCTCCACTCTTAGAACAGTCTGCCATTCTGGTCACAGCTATTGGTCTTGTCCCAATTTCTCAACTGGAGTCAGAATTGTTTGACCTTGCTTCTCCTCTCCTTTGCACTGTTTCTTAGCGCTGACTTCACAATGCACTTTATATCTTGTTTATCTGCACTCTCCAAAACAAAATGACATGTCCTCAACTCTATATTGATTTTTCAGTCATAGCAGGTAAGTAAAATCCATCAAATTTCCATTCCCTTCTTATAGCAGGCTTTTGAAATCTGTTTTTTTCTTTTTTAATAGACACTACCTACTGAAGAGTCATTAATATTTAAAGGAAAGGCCATATGTGGCAATTAAGCGAAATTTGTATTTTTCAGAAAATTTAAGAAACCAATTAACATATCAGTAGTTTCCAATGAGTTTGGAACTCTGTCTCAGGGAGATTATTATGAGGTCTTATTAAAAGGGGAAATAAACTCTAAACATTTTATATGCTACATAAGAAATCAGCAAAAAATGAAAAAGTGTTACAGTTTAACTTCACCATTGCTGTTCAAAAATTTATTTTTGTCTCCTCTCAGAATTGCAGACAGATTTTTGGTTTGAAAAACATCTATTGATTTTTCTTTTTCTTTTGTCTCATGAAAAGATGCAGGAAGTACCTTATTCTTGTGATTGAAATGGGTTTTAAAACAGAGATTTGACAACTCTGAACAAGTGAGTGGATTTGTGGCTTCTTTTCTTTGAATAGTGCATTCTGAAAATGATCATTCCTGTCTCCGTGTGTGATGTGACAGAAGTTAAGTCTCTGACAGTGTGATTATCTGATGATTTTTTGAGTGAATTTTGAAGCTTTCTTTTCACTGAAGTCTAGTGGCATATTCTTATGTTGTGTTTGAATTCCTTTGATTTTTGTGAAACATTTATTGCCTACAATATTTTTTTTTACAAATATAAAAACAACTTGGGGCCCTAAGAGAATTGTCTTATGCAATATGGCTGCTGAGGCAATGTGAAATGATTGAAATTTTGAGAAGGTTTCCCTTTAATTTCACCTTGGAAAAATGTCCTTTTGGCTGGAAATGAAGTACCTTGGGTTTTGAGTTGACAGATGTCTTACCAGAGAATAGAAGAGTCAGACTCCAAAACATTTTGGTCAAATGTAATGTGCTACACAGAGGTGCCTCTTGGTATTGGTCTCTAAGAACCCCCCAAACTTGTTTGCTAATGGCAAATAGACACTTTGGAGAGGATGCAGAGAGGTTGTAAACAGGCAGACAGGAGCATTCCAGTTCCCATTGCTCTTCCCCAGGATAATTTATTCTGCTTTTACTTTTTGCTTGTTTGTTTGTTTCTGTTTCCTTCTAACACACATATTGTGGAAAGAGTTTGGGGTTTGCACCAGGGAGACCTGCATTTGAATTCCTGGCTTTATCATTTACATGCACTATACACTCTTTATTCTTTGGTTTCTTCATTTGTAAAATGGAAAGACAACAGCTCTCTCCTTAGAGAGCTGCTTCTTGGATTAAGTAAGGCATCAAATACAAAAGCCCTCATGCTTTAGAGACACAAAGAAAGTGTGTGACCATATTAGCTAACATCATCCTTCTGCCTTCTTCAATTCTTACCTGGGCAGAAGAAGAGATCAAAATGTTAAGGCATAAATTCAGCCTTGTGTTTCTTTTCCTTCCGCCTGATATTTTCTACCTTAGCTTCTTCTCATCACCCCCACATGGCAAAACTAAAGTCTACCCATCCATGAGGTCTTAGCCTAAATGCTTCTTTCTGTTTTGTTTGATTACACAAGGACTGGATTCCCATTATGTGCTCCTAAATGATCTATACTGTTCTGTACACTCAACACAATTATAATTAATTTTGCCATTGTTCCCTTCTACTCTATCAGCTCCATGGCTCAGGAAACAGTCTCTCTAGTTAACCAATATGTCAGCAATGGCTAGCATATCAGGCCTGGAAAGAGATGTTTGTTGAGTCGCTGTACTGATTCCAAGCTTGGATTGCCCTAAGACCTGAGTTCTTTGATACGTTCAAAAAAACTTATCATTTTGTAGCTTACCTGACATTTCCTTGTTATTTGCATGGAAGCAATGCTCCTTCCAGCTTTCCACGTCATAAGCTTAAGTGAAACTTCCCCATGATTTCTTAAACTAACATATATTTGTCTTAGGATAGGTATTATAGATGTAGGTAATGAGCCAAAGATTCAAGTGCAAGTGATTTATTAAGGAAGAACTCCCAGAAAAAACAAAAAGAAAGAATGAGGGAGAAACAGGAAAAAGAAGGAGAAGAAGTCCAGAAAGGACACACTTTTGGTGACATCTCAGATTGCTTGATCATTTGGCAAACTCTGGAGCATAATTTATACTTCAGAAAGTATCCTGACTTGAAAAAAAGGGCCTGAGTTTTGTAGTCCAATAACTCCTTAGGGGAGCAGCATTATGGAAGCAGTCTATTATAATATCCACCATCTACACCAAACGGCTCGTGTTTTTTCCCACATGAAAAATATGCTTAGTTCCTCCCTATAGTCCCACAGTTTACATGATCATGGTATCATTATCTGCAACAGATTAGTTGTAGATGAAACTCCTCATTTGTGGCTCTTCAAGTATAGTCAGTTTTGATCTGGAAACTTATAGAGTAAAAAGTCAAACCCAACATACATATTAGTAAGACAGGGACTGGCTAATTAATCTAATTAAAAAGGAGAGAAAAAGAATGAGGAAGAGAGCAGTCCCTAGACTATAGTAATTCTGAAATCCAAATGTAGGCATGTTATCAGAGCCTCCTATTCCAAGGTAATGAAATGAACCATAGCAAAGCCCCATTTTTTTCTGTGAAAGACATTCTTAGCCTGTTTTCCGACCATAAACATTTGGAATCCCAGAAATTTCTTGGTATTTTGAACTATCTCTATTCCCTACAGTTGAGCCTGTTATAACTCCCTTAAAAAAAAAAGATTATGGGCTGGTTATGAATATAATTGAGATTTACTCCATGCCCCCAAAACTACATCCATAATTCTTTTAAAATAAATCTCTACTTTGAGCCATATGTGAGTTGGTTGTGAGATAATATCCTTGAGATTCTTAGAAACACTTTGCCTAGCTATAAGGGCTTACTGGGCCCTCCATGAATCTCTGTGTTCTTAACTAAAGATCTAATATCTGGAGAGTATGGAAATATGAAATGGTTTTATTGTATAATCGAACATTATTTATATATATGATTATTTATATATATGACTTCGGAATTATGCTTGACAACTGAATGGTGCTTTCTTTAGCTCATCTCTCTCATTTTGTATTTATCACAGAAAGACACAAAAATCCAATTGTCAATTTCATCATTTTGCCAGGATTATCTTCTTGTCCAAATTGATTAGTTCACTGAGTACACTTTCTATCTTCCCAGTTATTGAAGGCCTAAATTTTGCTTATAGTTTTGAATCACTGATTGCCATCTTACCACAAAGAGCAGTTTCTCACTGTTTTTCTATTTAATACTGATAGTTTCTTCATAGTTTTAAAACCTTCACTCACCATGTATTCCCAAAATAAATGCCAAAATTTTAAGGTTTTTTTATGGCAATGCCTGATTTATAGGTATTAATTTTTGTGTTAATTTGTGCATAGCAAACCACTTCAAAACTGGATAGATTAAAACTACAACTATTTGTTGCTTTAACTTAGTTTGGGCTCCACTGGGCAGTTCTTATACTAATCTTGTATGGGATCACCCTTATATTGCCTCAGCCAGCCAAAGCTTAACCAGGGTGAATATTTCAAATTGGTCTCAATTACACGTGTGGGAATTGGTCTTGGTTGTTGGGTATAGCTTTCTGTTTCCTCTCATTGGGATTCTCATTCTTAAGAGCACAGAATTGGCTTTTCATGTGATGAAAGAGTCTTTCAATGATAGAGAAAGCAGAAGTTCAAGATCTCTTAATGACAATCTTAGGAAGTCATACAGTGTTATTTTTGCCATATTCTACTGGTCCATGCAAATCTCAGAGACAAGCCAGATAAAGAGGTGGAAGACTATTAAGATACTGACTATTTTTTATTTTATTATTTTTTTTTCTTTTTTGCATACCCTGCAGCATATGGAGTTTCCCAGACCAGGGATGGAATCTGAGCTGCAGCTGTGGCAGCACCAGATCCTTAACCCATTGCACCAGGCTGGTGATCAAATCCATACCTCTGCAGAGACAATGCCAGATCCTTAACCTGCTGCACCCCAGTGTGAACTCCTATTTTTTTTTTATTGAACTACAATGTTATGTTAGTTTCAGATGGACAGCAAAGTGATTCATATATATATGATATATATGTATAATATATACATACACTTTTTTTTCAGATTCTTTCTCTTCATAGGCGATTGCAAAATATTGAGCATTGCTTTCTGTGCTATACTCTAGGTCCTTGTTAGTTATTTATTTTATAAATAGTCATGTGAATCTGTTAATCTCAAACTCCTAATTTATCCCTCCCCCACCTTTTCCCTCTTGTAACCATATAGTGAGGTATCACCCCACACCAGTGAGAATGGCCATCATCAAAAACTCTACAAACAATAAATGCTAGAGAGGGTGTGGAGAAAAGGGAACCCTCCTACACTGATGGTGGGAATGTAAATTTCTACCACCACTATGGAGAACAGTTCCTTAAAAAAACTAAAAATAGAGCTACCATATTATCCCATAATTCAAAAGACCCCATAATTCGAAAAGATACAAGACACTAATTCTTAATAGAAGGAATAGAGAAATTACATTACAAAGGATGTGGAATAAGGGGGTTATGATTCATTGGGGGCCATTATTCTAAAAATCCAGTAGGGTATCATGTTTATCACAACCCCCCCCTGTTTTTGCCCTGGAGCGGGGGAGGGAGTGGGATGGATGGGAGGAGTTTGGGTTTAGTAGATGCAAACAATTACATTTAGGATGGATAAGCAATGAGGCCCTACTGTACAGCACAGGGAACTATATCCAATCTCTTAGGATAGCATATGATGGAAGATTACATGAGAAAAATATTGTATATAAACATATGACTGGGTCACTGTGCTGTACAGCAGAAATTGGCACAACCTTGTAAATCAACTATACTTTAATTAAAGAAAAGATACTGCAAGACTCTTTAAAGAAAAATAACTGCTTTAGGAGTTCCCTGGTGGTGCAGTGGGTTAAGGATCTGATGCTGTCCTTGCTCTGGCTCAGGTTGCAGCTGTGGTGCTAGATCAATCCCTGGCCCAGGAACTGTCGCATGATGTGGGCATTGCCAAAAAATTTCTTTAACATTTCAGGTACTTTTGACTTTTGATCTAAATGGTTCAAATACAAGTAAATGTGGAGCAATTCTTTTTTTTTTTTTTCTTTTTAGAACTGCATTTGTGGCATGTGAAAGTTTCCACGCTAGAGGTCAAATCAGAGCTACAGCTGCCAGCCTACACCACAGCCACAGCAATGTGGGATACAAGCTCCATCTGCGCTACACCACAGCTCACGGCAAAGCCGGATCCTTAATCCACTGAGCCAGGCCAGGGATGGAACCTGCATCCTCATGATTCTATTCAGATTCATTTCCACTGAGCCACGACAGGAACTCCCCATGTAGTGCAATTCTTAATCCATCCAATGACACTGAGGGAAGTACAACACTCCCTTAAGTATTTAGACAGTTATTATGAATATTCACTTGCACTCAAGTATATTTTAACAAAAAAAAACCTCATGCTCTCTCTGTTTTGCTCTCTCTCTCCACCTTTCTCTCCCCTTCTCCATCTCCCTCCCGCCTCTTATGTGATTTTCTGTTTAATGGTTTGTCTGAGCCATATTCCACAGAATGGCATCTAGAATAAGTCCATCATTTTGCTTTTTCTACTTTGTGGATATTGTAGATCCAGCCATTTATAAAGTCAGTCCTGGCTTATTTCTCATTTATGAGACTGTGTTTACATCCTCCCATCTCTGCAGCCCACATGCTCCTACAAGCCCTAGCTAGAGACAGCCTTCATCAGCAGTTGTTCTTAGCTTCTTTCATTAACTAATGACTCTAAATTAGACTCCAGGCAGACCAAAGACTCTTTTGATCTCTATTAACCATCTGTAACTAAATTTCACTTTACTACGACCCTGCTCCCAAACTCAAGAGTAATCAAGCCTGCAGCTTCATAGTCCTCACTGCCTTGTATTAATGTTCCTTTTTCAGTTTAAAAAAAGTTTATCTTTTTCTAAAGGTTATTTGTCCTTTTGCTTTTCTCTTTTCATATTTTATTTTTTGCTGCTAGGTATGTGCAGTTAAGAGGATATAAAAATTGTGGATTTACTGTGCTCATTTTGCGCCATTTGTTATTAATACTTCCCTTAATTCAGAAGAAGAAAATACATGTTGCACAATTTAAGCTGACATTTAGCATAGAATCAAAAGTTTGTCTCGAGTAATATTACCTCAGAATAGCATACGTTCAATGGCCTACTGGTAAGAGCTTACAATAGGAACATCTTTTAAATTGAATTGAATAATTTTACATTTACATTCTTAGAGATACCATCATTTTATATGAAAGGTCCTGTAGTACCTAATTCGACAAGGGTGACTGATGAGGAAAATCCTCAGAGGTACACAAAGCTACAGTGTCTAGGACTTGAGAAGTAGAAGCATGGCTTTTAAGATTTCTATATAAAATCTATTCTTTCAAGGTCATTCTTGTCTCTAGCCCTTAAGGCTTGCAATCAATCCAGGCTTGAGGCTGTATTGTATTTATGCAAGAAGGGCAATCATGTGTCAATAGGACTATAAGACTATATGGTTGTAATCCTCTATCTGACTTCTTTTTTAGACATCTTGCAAGATGCAACTGAACAGATAAGATTATGCACAAGGACACACAATGGCAAAGAGATAAGCAATGTAATGATTGCTAATCATTACAGAAGCTAGTTACCTTTTGAAATTTACCACCTCAAGTTATTATTATGTTCTCCTGAGTGGACTGTGATTATGTCATTGGGGCAAGAGAGAAGGAACTATTTTCACTTTTTCCAGGTTTTTTCCATGTTATCTGGATGGGTTAAAAGAGGAAAGGTTGAATTTTCCTAAAATGTGCCCATGAGAGGCTTCTTTCTATTTTACTAAAATGTAAGGTGGCAAAGAAGATGGAGAGTATTAATTTCTATTCTCCTGTTCATATTTTAAGAAAGATTAAGTTAGAAACATTTACCAACATGATGATGCCAACAAATGTGCTGATTAGTGGTTATATGCCTGTTACTAACATTTATATTAGAAAGTGGATGTGCGGGTATTTGAAAGTTTTAACAAAAATTCCAGGAATGAGAGCCTTCTGAACAAAGTACCATTTTCTGTGCATATGTACTACCTTAGATTGTCCTTTTTTGGTAGTGTAACAAAATTTTTATTGCAATTGGGTCACCCCCTGATGGGCCATCAAGGTTTGGTTGGGAAAGTAAATATTCAGTCCTTGCATTGAGATTTTAAAAGATGCAGTACTTTAGTGTCCTGGCTTTTCCCATAGGAACATTCTCAGTAGGAATTCTGATAAGAGAACATTCTCTGTATAGGCTTCCTGGAGTTTCTCAAGCCACTATCAGCCCCTCGTTATATGTATGTAGCATTTCTTCCTTTCATTTGTTGTGTACTTGATTGAGACATTGTTACATTTGCTGTTTAATATTCTCATTGTTTCCTGTCTCATGAATGGATACCCTAGGCTTATAGATTTAACATTCAGGCTGTCAAATTCTATTACTTTAATGATATATTTTTTTTATTGCATGCTCTAGGTAAATATATCTCATTGTATAATAATGAAGTTTATTCCATTTTCACTTTGTAACTTTGGAATTATTAAGCTATATTTTCCTTCTGGCTATCTGGTGACATTCTGTGGGATAGATAAATTATTCTTATATTAAAAAACCTTAAGTATTGGTTCTTTTGTGTTCTCTCATAATGCAACTCAATTTTTAATATGATGAGTTTGTATCAGAAGCATAACTATGATATAAAAAATTCTAGATGAAATAAAACAAGTTTTAAAATGTATTTGGGTGTTCCTAACTTTTAAAAGTTCTTTTCATATAAATCACTAGAGATACAACATATAGAACTATAAATTTCAAGTGCAAGGAAATAAAATCTATAAAATATATTTATTGGACTTATCCATAGAAAGCACCATTTTTTTCCCATTGTTGCATTTAATTATCTCAGCATACCAAGTATTCATATTTGGAAACTCCTCTAAAGAACTTCAGTAGGGAGTTGTGCTTCTACTTAGCATATGAAAAAGCTGTAAGAGAATGTAACTCCCATCTTAACAAGAAGAAAAGGCTGGAGTTCCCACTGTGGTGTAGCAGAAACAAATCTGACTAGTAACCATGAGGTTGTGTGTTCAATCCCTGGCATCAATCAGTGGGTTAAGGATCTGGTGTTGCCATGAGCTACGGTTAGGTCACAGATGTGGCTTGGATCCTATGTCACTGTGGCTTTAGAGTAGCCCAGCAGCTGTAGCTCTGATTCAACCTTTAGCCTGGGAACCTCCATATGCCACAAGCACAGCCCTAAAAAGCAAAAACAAAAAACAAAAAAACAAAAAAAAAAGAAGAAGAAGAAAAAGCTAATCTTCAAAATTATAATCTTGTTAAAAATTGTGAGCTGATAGACTAAATTTCAAAGAATGCCAGGCCCTTCTGAGGAGAGATGGAACAAATGAATTGTTTCATCTTTGGCAGAACATGGGATGAAAAAAAGAGCTGTTGAAAAAGCAGGTAAGAAGAAAACAGTTAAAATTTAATACATTATTCAAGGTTGGATTTGGCCAAGCATGAAAGGTTAGAGCTTCTGGAAACTCCAGAGTAAGTAGGAGTGTACATTCACTTTCTGTTTCTTTTTCATGGGAAGCCAGTTGATGATTTTTTTTTTTTCTACAAGAAAGATTAGGTGCAGAGCAGGAAAGGGCTACTCTCAGGGGTGCATGGGCATGAAACATGGTCTACATCTTGAAACTTTCTGCTATGTGAAACAAAAGACTCAAGAAACTTGGCACTGAACCCAAGCAAAGACCCATTGTTTATAGGGGAAGAGTAGAAACAAGTTATCTGTTGCTGGAGGAGGAATAGAAAAACAAACAACCAACCAAAAATAAAAACTGTCCTCTTGAGTGAGTAAAAGGAAGCCCCTATGGTTCACACTCTATGCATAGAGTGAAAAGAAACAGTAGTCTACTGCTGTGGGAAGACCAAGAAATCATCCTAATCAGGGTCTCAGGCAAAGTTATCATGCCACAAAAGGAACAGCAAAAGCCATCTGTCCCAGAGCAGGGAGCTTGCACTCAACATGCTCTCTGATATCAACACTACAGGGATGTAAGGGAGTGTTTGGGTGAACTAAGAAAAGAATTAAGTACACAGTATCTAGTGTGCAGAGACTGACCAAGAACAAAGCTGGGCCAGGATAACTGAGAATTATCATTCTTTGCTCACACTTTGAGTTTTTAACCAGGTAAAATTTACTAATGGGAAAGATCAAGAACGTGAAGAAAACCTCTGTGGTTCAAGCCATGTAGGTGGTGCTGAAAGCTGAGGGTAGAGCAGGGTAAACCTAAGTTCGACACTAAACAGAACATACCAGCAGCCCATAGCTGGGGAACTTGAAGTTTGTGATGTACTGAAGGTAGCCCCAGCAACAATGAATCTTAAAACCAACAAGGTTGACTCAACCTCTCCACTAATGGCTGACAAAGAAACATAATTAAATACTCAAAAAGCAAGAGTAAGAAACTCTTCATTAAGACATGAAGAAGCAACAGAACTATACCCAGATATATATGAAATTAAAATAACTACAATTAATAGGCTAAGAGATATAGTGGAAAAAGTATAAAACATACATGAATAATTCAGTAAAGATAGTAAAGAGTAGTAAAGAGTAAAGAGAGGGAACTCTAAGACAAAGGCAAATAGAAATACTACAAATAAAAAGGATTGGGAGTTTGGGATTAGCAGATGCAAACTAATATATATATATATATATATATATATATATATATATATATATATATAGGATGGATAAACAACAAAGTCCTATTGTATAGGACAGGGAACTATATTCAATATCCTATGACAGACCATAATGGAAAAGAATATGAAAAAATATATATATATATATGTATAACTGAGTCACTTTATAGCAGAAATAAACACTACATTATAAATCAACTATACTTCAATAAAACTTTAATAAAAATTTTAAAATACTACAAATTTTAAAAAGATTATATCATCTATGAATGTCTTTTAATATACTCATAAAAGAATAAAAAAATTAGTAAACTGATAGACTGATAGAAGTAATTCAAACAAACCAGAGGAAGAAAAAAATGTGTTAATAAAAAGAGAATATCTAAGACAAGTGGAAAAAACATCAGATGGTCTAATATAAGTGTAAATGGAATCTCAGAAGAACAGAGAAATACTAGGAAAGAGAAAAAAGCATTTGAAAAGATAAAAGGCTTACAAAATTAATGGAAGATAAAAAACTTCAGTTGCAATAAGCTCAGAGAACAAAATCAAGTTTACATGCAAATACATACATGCATACCTAAATAACTCTTTTAAAAGCTGCTGAAAAAAAGAGATTAAAAACAATTATGACTGAGAAAAAGAAATGTTATGCACAGAGAAAGATTAGAAAACAACAGATTTCTTGTCTAAAACTATCAAGATAGAAAGCAATGGAATCAAGCACATGTTTAAAAGTCAGAGTTTAAAAATCTGTCAATCAGATACTTTATTTTGAGTAAAAATCTTTCAAAAATTAAGCCAAAGCAGGAGTTCCCATCATGGTGAGTGGAAATGAATCCAACTAGAAACCATGAGGTTGTCAGTTTGATCCCTGGCCTCGGTCAGTGGGTTAAGGATCTGGCAGTGCTGTGAGCTGTGGTGTAGGTCACAGGAACAGCTCAGATCCTGTGTGTTTTGGCTGTGGTGTAGGCTGCCAGCAGCTGTAGCTCTGATTGGACCCCTAGCCTGGGAACCTCCATATGCCACAGGTGCAGCCTTGAAAAGCAAAAAAAAAAAAAAAAAAAAGGTGAAAAAAGCCAAAGTAAAGATTTTTCAGGAAAAAAATAGCTGAGGTACTTCTTACGAGGAGACTTAGATCAGAAAAAAAGTTTGTGAGATATTTCAGTTATACAATGTGGTGATTTGATACATATATACATTATGAAAGGATTAGTATATTGAATTAAGACAGCCATCACCTCACATATTTACTCCTTTTTTTTGGGGGGGGAGTGAGAATATTAAGGTCTACTTTCTTCAGAAATTTCAATTATATAATGCAGTATTATCAATTATGGTCACCCAGTGTCACATTAGATCTTCAGGTCTTATTCATTTCACAACTGAAAGTTTGTACAATTTTACCAACTTCTCCCTATTTCCCCCACACCCAGCCTCTGGCAACTATATTTCTACTCTTAATTTCTATGAATTTGACTTTATGTTTTTAGATTCCACATATAAATGATATTATGCAGTATTTATCCTTATCTCTCTAGCTTATTTCACTTAGCATAACATTCTCCAGTTTCATCAGTTCCATCCATGTGGTCACAAATGGCAGGGGGCAGGGGGAAGGAGTTCCTTTTTTTTTGTCTTTTTAGGGCTGCACCCACAGCAAATGAAAGTTCCCAGGCTAGGGGTCAAATCTGAGCTGCAGCTGCCAGCCTACAGCATAGCCACAGCAACACCAGATCCTTAACCCACTTAGTGAGGCCAGGGATTGAACCCATGTCTTCATGGATACTAGTTGGATTTGTTACTGTTGAGCCACAAAGGGAACCCCAGAATTTCCTTATATTTAAAGCTGATATAATATTCCTGTGTGTGTATACCACATTTTCTTGATCCATTCATTGGTTGACAGACACTTAGGTTGTTCTATTATGAATAATGCTGCAATGAACTGTTTAAACATGAGCATGTGTACAGATACTTCTTTAAGATTGTGGTTTTTTTTTTTTCTTTGAGTATAAACTCAGTAGCTGAGTTGCTGGATTATGTGGTAGTTCTATTTTTAACTTCTTGAAAAGCCTGAATACTATTTTTCCAGGGGCTGTACCAGTTTCTATTCCCATCAACAGGGCACAAGGGTTCCCCTTTCTCTGCATCCTCACTGGTATTTGTTATCTCCTGTGTTTTTTATAATGTCCATCCTAACCTGTATGATGTGATACCTCACTGTGGTTTTGATTTGCCTTTCACTCATGATTAAGGTTGTCGAAGACATTTTCATGTACATGTTGGCTATTTGTGTGTCTTCTTTGGAAAAATGTCTAATCAGGTAATTTGTCTATTTTTATTGGTTATTTGTTTTCTTATTTTTTAATTATATGACTTCTTGTGTATTTTGCATATTAATCCCTTTTTGGATATGTGGTTTACAAATATCTTCTCTAGTTCCATATGTTGTCTTTTCATTATGTTGATGCATTTCTTTGTGGTGCAGAAGTTTTTTAGCTTTAGTATAGTCCAATAGGACTATAGTCCATTTGTTATATAATATTGTATCAAATTTATAAAAGAACATCCTTAAATTGATAATGGATATTTAAAAATGAAAAGAACTATAGCTGACATCAGGCCAATGGTGAAATTCAGAATCAATTCCTTGTAAGATCAGATAAAAAACAAGAAAGACTGGTCTCACTACTTTTATTTGAAATTGTATTGGAGATTATAGAAAGTTCAATTAGGCTAGATAAAGAAATGAAAAGCATGAAAATAGGAAGGGAAGAAATTAAACTGTCTATTCATGGAAGTCATAACTGTCCATGTAGAATATTTTGAAACATCAACAAAAATCTACTAGTAATAAATTTAGTGAGTTCATAATAGAAAGGTCTATATATAAATATCAATATTTTCTATAAGCTATCAATGATGAATAAGAATACTGAAATTTTAAAAATTCCATTTAAAATAGCATTGAAACAAAAAAAATCTTTAGGAATATATCTAAAAATGTGCATGCAAGATGTCCAAGCTAAAACTTACAAAACATTATGAAAGAAACTAAAGAAGGAGTGAAGATGGTGGAAGAGTAAGAGGACACCCTCTCCCACAGACACATCAAAAAAACACCTCTACATGTAAAATGACTCACACAGGACATCAACTGAATGCTGGCAGAAGAACTTAAACCTCCAAAAAAGGCAATAAACTCTTGACATAACTGTGTAGAACAAAAGAAAAAAAGAGAGAGAGAAAATGAGTCAGGATAGGACAAGCATTCCCAAGAGAGAGCTGTGAAGGAGAAAGGGAACCCACACCCTGGGAAGCCACCTAACTGATGGAAAGATCAGCCAAGTTGGAGGGATCTCCAAGACTCTGAGGAAAGCACAGCAGCAGATCTGAGATCTGAAAAGCAGAGTGAGAGAAGCACAGATCATCTAAACCACTGGCACAGACACCACAGACTGAAAGGCTCAAGTTGGGGCTGGGTGCTGAGATTTAGACTCTGGAGGTCATTCTGCGGGAGTGGGCTGGGGTTGGCGGTGTGGAGACAGCCTAAGGGAATAGGGAGCAGTGCACTGTGGGTGCGAGGGCAGTAGCTAAGGGCTGGGGAGTGGAATGCCACAGCAGAGGAAACACAGAGGAAGGTCCAGACCCACAGGAGAGATAAGGTGTCATTGTTGAGGAGGGGAGAGGAGAAGGGGTGGGCCACAACCATAGAAAACTCCTTGCACCCCAGCGTTTGTGCTTGCCCACTGACTCATAGAGGGTGGAGTGTCCCCTGTGCAGAACCCCTCAGTGCAGGGCTAAAAGCTGTGCTCCAGGCACCCCCCCCCCCCATGGAAGATCATGTGTGGCCCTCCAGGCCACTCCCTGCCCCCACAGGAAGCCACATGCCACTTCATGGAGCTCCAAGCCCCACCCCCGCACGCCCCCATGGGAAGACTTGTACCACTCCATGGCACTCCAGGCTGCACCTGCCCTGGTGGGAAGCCACACACTACCCTACCCTAGACTGTGGATCTCAGGTGCAGTCCCTCACAACCAGAACTCACTTGCTAGCCCACTGTAGACCTGCTGTCCCCAGTAGTGGGAAGCCACTTGCTAGCCCAAGGTGGACCAGACCTGTAGGTGGGAACAAACCACTGCAATTATCCCTGACTCCAGAAGTGGGCATGGCCTACCACAACTGGGCATATCTGAACAAAAATCACTTGCAGCCCCAACCACTTCAGAGTACATCAGAGAGAAGGACACTACAACAGAACACCACTTGATGTTGCTCTCACTTCCCTGGGAGCACACCCACACTGAGCCTGCTACTGCCTAACATTCTGGGTGGGGCCAAGATGCTGGATCACTGTCCCTTCCTAGAAACCTAAAACTAAGAGCACCTTATTCAGCACATCCTGTCGGGCTAAGCATGACCAGGTGCTTCTTGAATGATTTACAGTGGCCGGGGCCAAACTGCTGAAGTTATCTCTGGCTCCAGAGGTAGCAGTGGCCCAACGCTGCTAGGGGTCAATGAACAGACATCACTTACAGCCCCATTTACCTCAAAGACATCACAGAGGAAGGCATCATGGCTGAATCAACTATTAGTGCTCTTGCACCCTGGGGAACACACTGGCCCTCCTGCTGCCACTGCTGAATGTTCAGGGCAGTACAAATAGGCCAGATCTCTGTCACTTCCCAGGATCCTGCAAATAGGAACAGCCTGCACAGTACCTCCTCTATGGAATAAGTAAGACAGATCACCTTATGCAGGGTCTACAGGTGGTGGGAGCAAACCACCGCAGTTATCACTGAATCCAGAGATGGACATGGCCCACTCCCACTAGGTGTCCTGGAACAGGCACCACCTGTTGTTCCATTCACCTCAGAGGATGGCATTGGAATCAAACAAAAGCTGTTGTTGCTTTCAACCTTCTGGGAACTCACACACCCTGCTGAAGCTACAGCCAAATTCTCTGGTCAACTTGAAGATACATCCAGAGCATAATATCACTTTCCAGGGCCCTGTAAATAAGAGTAAGCTGTGCCACCTTCCAGCAGGTCTTTTCTTCTGTTGAGAGCCTAATGTCCAGGCACTAAATGCTGGCCCTACCCATTAGGCCCTTCTTCCTGAAAACATACTGAGCATCCTGGGAATAACAGACTGCTCACACCAAAGAAAGAAACAGCAAATATTCAAACTCCCACACCAAAAACAAATATTAAACCCTGCCAAAAAATACAAAGGGGTATTCTTCCATAGAAAGAGACTTACAAGACTACAGTTTGGCTTCTTCATTTTCACAGAAAAAGAAAAACATAAGCAAGATGAAAAAGCTCAGAAACAATTCCCAGTTAAAGCAACAGGAGAATTCATCTAAAGCAGTTAACAAAAAATAGACCTCTGTAGTCTGACAGACTTTGAGTGCAAAAGAGAGATAGTGAAAATACTGAAGGAATTAAGAAAGGATATAAACAGTAATGCAGAGTTCTTCAGAAAGGAACTAGAAAATAAAAGAAGGAGCCAAGAAAAAGTAGAAAATTCACTTGCAGAGACACAAACTGAGCTAAAGGCAATAAAGACCAGAATGATTAATGCAGAGGAACGAATGAGTGATGTGGAAGATAGAATAATGGAAATCACCCAAACAGGCAGCAGACAGAAACCAAATGAAAAAAACATGAAAGCAATATAAGAGACCTATGGATTAATATAAAGCAGGGCAATCTACACATAATAGGAATTCCAGGAGGAGAAGAAAAAGAAAAGGGGATTGAAAATATATTTGAAGAAATTATGGCTGAAAACTTCCCAGATCTAAAGGATACTGATTTCAAGACACAGGAAGCACAGAGCGTCCCAAACAAGTTGAACCCAAACAAGCCCACGCGCCAAGACACATTATAATAAAAATGGCAAAAGCTAAAGATAAAGAGAGGATTCGAAAGGCAGCAAGAGAAAAGCAAAGGGTTAATTATAAGGGACCCCCCATAAGGCTATCAGCTGGTTTCTCTGCAGAAACACTACAGGCCAGAAGAGAGTGGCAAGGTATATTTAAAGTGCTGAAAGGAAAAAATCTGCAGGCTGGAATACTCTACGCAGCAAGAATATCTTTTAAAAGAGAAGGAGAAATAAAGAATTTCCCCAATGAACAAAAGCTAAATGAGTACAACAGTAAGAAACCCATCCAAAAAGAAATACTGAAAGGGCTTCTCTAAATTTAAAAAAAAAAAAAATATATATATATATATATATATATATATATATATATATATATATCAAAATCATGTACTGTGGGGCAAGGAAAGCAAGAAAAATTGGATTCTTTTTTATTTTTTTTTAAAGATGTGCTTGAGCCTATATGAATAGCGAGCTAAAGCAAGCAGATATAGGAAGGGGTTAACATACTTAAAAAACAGGGCAGGCACAAATCAAAACCGAACATTACATTCACAAAAACTGAAAAGTACTCAAACAGAAAATAATTGGAGACCGTCCAACCAAAAAAAGAAAGGAAGAATGGAGAGTCATAGAACCAACTGGAAAATGAGGTTTAAAATGGCAATAAATAAGAATCTATCAATTATTACCTTAAATGTCAATAGACTGAATGCTCCAGTCAAAAGACACAGAGTGGCTGAGTGGATAAAAAAGCAAAAACCTTCGATCTGCTGCCTACAAGAGATGCACCTTAGGGCAAAGGACACTTATAGATTGAAAGTGAGAGTTTGGGAAAAGATACTTCATGCCAATGGACAAGACGGGAAAGCAGGCGTTGCAATACTCATATCCGACAAAATAGACTTTAAAACGAAGGCCATAAAGAAAGGCAAAGAAGGACACTATTTAATGATTAAGGTCCATTCAAGAAGAGTATATTATGATCATCAATATATATGCCACTAATATAGGAGCACCCAGATACCTACAACAAATACTAACAGACATAAAAGGAGAAGTTGAAGGGAGCACAACCGTACTAGGAGATTTTAACACCCCACTCACATCAATGGAAAGATCCTCTGGACAGAAAATCAATAAAGCAACAGAGATCCTAAAGGACACAGTAGAAAAGTTAGACTTAATTGACATTTTCAGGACATTACATCCAAAAAAATCAGAATACACATTCTTTTCAAATGCACATGGGACATTCTCAAGAACGGATCACATATTGGGGCACAAAGCTAACCTCGACAAATTTAAGAGTATAGAAATTATTGCAGGTATCTTCTCTGACCACAATGGCATGAAACTAGAAATCAACCACAGGAAAAGAAATGAGAAAACACCTATTACACGGAGACTAAACAACATGCTACTAAAAAACCAATGGATCAGTGAGGAAATCAAGAAGGAAATTAATACATACCTCGAGACAAATGATAATGAAGACACAACCACTCAAAATCCATGGGATGCCACAAAAGCAGTGCTCAGAGGGAAGTTCATAGCAATACAGGCCTGCCTCAAAAAAGAAGAAAAATCTCAAGTGGACAACTTAACCCGCCACCTAAATGAATTAGGAAAAGAACAAGCCAAAACCTAAAGTCAGCAGAAGGAGGGAAATCATAAAAATCAAAGAGGAAATCAATAACACAGAGATTCAAAAAACAATAGACAAAATCAATCAAACCAAGAACTGGTTCTTTGAAAAGGTAAACAAAAGTGACAAACCTCTGGCTAGAGTCACTAAGAAGAGGAGAGAAAGAACCCAAATAACCAAAATAAGAAATGAAAAAGGAGAAATCACAACGGATACAGCATAAATACAAAAAAACATGCGAGAATACTATGAACAACTCTATGGCAACATGTTTGACAATCTGGAAGAAATGGACAACTTTCTAGAGACTTACAGCCTGCCAAAACTGAATCAAGAAGACATAGACCAACTGAACAGACCTATCACTAGAAATGAAATTGCATATGCCATAAAAACACTCCCTACAAATAAAAGTCCAGGACCAGAAGGCTTCACAGGCAAATTCTACCAAACATACGAAGAGGAACTTATATACTCATCCTCCTTAAACTTTTTCAAATGGTTGAAGAAGAAGGAACACTCCCAAACACATTCTATGACACCACCATCACCCTAATTCCAAAACCAGACAAAGATACCACCAGAAAAGAAAACTATCAGCCAATATCTTTGATGAATATGGATGCAAAAATTCTCCAAAAAATTTTAGCCAACTGAATCCAACAACACATCAAAAAGATCCTACACCACAACCAGATGGGATTCATCCCAGGTGCACAAGGATGGTTCGACATACGCAAATCAATCGACGTCAGTCGCCACATCAACAAAAGAAAAGTCAAAAACCACATGATCATCTCCATAGATGCAGAGAAAGCATTTGACAAAGTCCAACATCCATTCATGATCAAAACTCTCACCAAAGTGGGTATAGAGGGAACACTCCTGAACATAATCAAAGCCATTTATGACAAAACCCATAGCAAATATAATACTCAATGGAGAAACGCTGAAAGCCTTCCCACTCAAATCTGGAACAAGACAAGGATGCCCACTCTCACCACTGTTATTCAACATAGTACTGGAAGTTCAAGCCCCAGCAATTAGACAAACAAAAGAAATAAAGGCATCCAAATAGGAAGAGAAGAGATAAAACTGTCACTGTATGCAGATGACAGGATAGTATATATAGACAACACTAAGAACTCAACCCCAAAACTGCTTGAACTGATCAACAAATTCAGCGAAGTAAGGGGATGTAAGATTAATATTCCGAAATCAGTTGCACTTCTGTATACTAACAATGAAATATTAGAAAAGGAATACAAAAATACAATACCTTTTAAAATTGCACCCCAAAAAATCAAAAACCTGGGAAAACACCTGACCAAGGAGGCAAAAGACTTATATGCTGAGAACTATAAAACATTCTCAAGGAAATTAAAGAAGATGTAAAGAAATGGAAAGACAGTCCATGCTCCTGGATCGGAAAAATCAATATTGTAAAAATGGCCTTACTACCCAAAGCGATCTGCAGATTCAATGCAATCCCTATCAAAGTACCCATGATGTTTTTCACAGAACTGGAACAAACAATCCAAACATTTATATGGAACCACAAAAGACCCAGAATTGCCAAAACAATCCTGAGAAACAAAAACCAAGCAGGAGGCATAACTCTTCCAGACTTCAAGCAATATTACTAAGCCAGAGTCATCAAGACAGTGTGGTACTGGTACCAAAACAGACAGGCAGACCAATGGAACAGAAGAGAGAACCCGGAAATAAGCCCTGACACCTATGGTCAATTAATCTTTGACAAGGGAGGCAAGAACATCAAATGGGAAAAAGACAGTCTTTTCAGCAAGCATTGCTGGGAAACCTGGACAGCTGCATGTAAATCAACGGAACTAGAACCCACCCTCATACCGTGCACAAAAATAAACTCAAAATGGCTGAAAGACCTAAATATAAGACAAGACACCATCAAACTCCTGGAAGAGACCATAGGCAAAACATTCTCTTTCATTAACCTTACAAATGTTTTCTCAAGTCTGTCTCCCAAAGCAAAGAAATAAAAGCAAAAATGAACCAATGGGACCTAATCAAACCGACAAGCTTTTACACAGCAAAGGAAACCAAAAAGAAACCAAAAAGACAACTTACAGAATGGGAGAAAATCGTTTCAAATGATGCAACTGACAGGAGCTTCATCTCTAGAATGTACAAGCAACTTACATAACTCAACAGCAAAAAAGGCAACAACCCAATGGAAAAATGGGCAAAAGACATAAATAGACAGTTCTCCGAGGAAGACGTACAGATGGCCAACAAGCACGTGAAAAAATGCTCCACATCCCTGATTATTAGAGAAAAGCAAATCAAAACAACCATGAGATCCCACCTCACACCAGTCAGAACGGCCAGCATTAAGAAGTCCACAAATAGCAAATGCTGGAGGGGATGTGGAGAAAAGGGAACCCTCCTGCACTGTTGGTGGGAATGTAAGCTGGTACAACCACTATGGAGAACAGTATGGAGGTACCTTAGAAATCTATACATAGAACTACCATATAATCCAGCAATCCCACTCTTGGGCATATATACGGACAAAACTTTCCTTAAAAAAGACACATGCACCCGCATATTCACTGCAGTTCTATTCACAATAGCCAAGAGCTGGAAACAACCCAAGTGTCTACTGACAGGTGATTGGATTAGGAAGATGTGTTTTATATACACACAATGGATTACTACTCCGCCACAAAAAAAAGAACAAAATAATGCCATTTGCAGCAACATGGATGGCACTAGAGACTCTCATCCTGAGTGAAGTAAGTCAGAAGGAGAAAGACAAATACCGTGTACTATCACTTATATCTGGAATCTAACATATGGCACAAAGGGATCTTTCCACAGAAAAGAAAATCATGGACTTGGAGAAGAGACGTGGTTTCCAAGGCGAATGGTTAGGGAGTGGGTTTTTTGGGGAATTTGGGGTTAATAGATGCGGACTATTGCCTTTGGAATAGATAAGCAATGAGATCTTGCACTGTACCATTGGAAACTATGTCTAGTTACATATGATAGAGCATGGTAATGTGAGAAAAAATAATCTATACATGTATGTGTAACTGGGTCACTATGGTGTACAGTAGAAAATTGACAGCATGCTGTAAACCAGATATAATGAAAAAATAAATATCATTATATTAAAAATGAGTAAAAAAAAGAAAAAGAAAATTAAACAAGCATCATCTAGAGACATCTTGTGGCCCTGGTGGCGTGAAGAAGCTAACAAATCCTTCCCCTGCCTAAAAAGAAAAAATCTACAAAGTAAAAATAATAATAATTTCAGGGATCTAGAAATTGATCAAGGCAACCAACAATAAAAAGTACATAGGAACAGTTAACAGAACTCCAAGTAAAGATAATAGGAGTCTTGACTAGAGCTGTTCCTACCATCCAGAATAGACCATATTCTGGGCCATGAGCCAAATTTCTCCAAATTTGAAAAGTCTGAAATAATACAAAATATATTTTCTCTAACCCTATAGAATTAATTTAAAAATCAAAACAGTTATAAACAAAAAGGAAATAGAGAAATAATTGGAAATTACACAATGTACTTCTAAATAACTAGGTTCCAAAGAAGTCAAAATGCAAATTAGAAAATATCTTGAAATGAGTGAAAAAAATTCGGCATATTAATATCTATTAGTGCTTAAATGGAGATTTACAGCTTTTATTTAATACTTTTTTACATTTGTATTAGGAAGAAAGATATAAAATCAATCACTGAAACTTTCACTTCTAGAAACTAGGAAAAGGAAAGCAAATAAAACATGAAATAGGAGTTTCTGTCATGGTGCAGTGGTTAAAAAATCCGACTAGAAACCATGAGGTTGAGGGTTTGATCCCTGGCCTTGCTCAGTGGGTTAAGGATCCAGCGTTGCCATGAGCATGGTGTAGGTTGCAGACGCGGCTCGGATCCCACGTTGCTGTGGCTCTGGCATAGGCTGGTGACTACGGCTCCAATTAGACCCCTATCCTGGGAACCTCCATATGCCGTGGGAGTGGCCCAAGAAATGGTAAAAAGGAAAAAAAAAAAAAAAAAAAAAAACCATGAAATAGGAGTTCCTGTCATGGCTCAGTGGAAATGCATCTGACTAGTATCCATGAGGATGCAGGTTAGATCCCTGGCCTTGCTCAGTGGGTTAAGGATCTGGTGTTGCTGCGAGCTGTGGCATAGGTAGCAGATGAGGCTTGGCTACGAGGTTGCTATGGCTGTTGTGTAGGCCAGCAACTACACCTCAGATTTGACCCCTAGCCAGGGAACCTCCATATGCTGTGGGTGTGGCCCTAAAAAGACAAAAAAAAAAGAAAAAGAAAAAAGAAAAGAAATAGGGAAATGTGAAATAAAGTTTAGAAAAGTAAAAGAATAAAATAAGCAAACAACAGAGGAAATTTATAAAATCAAATCAAAAATTAAAACAATACCACTGCATAACTATTAGAATGTCTAAAATCTGAAACACTGGCAACACTAAATGCTGGCAAGGATGTAGAGCTATAGGAATTCTCATTCATTGCTGCTGAGAATGTAAAATTGAACTTTGCATTTCACTTTGGATGTCATGTTGGAAGTCACTCTGGCATTTTCTTATGTTTCTCACGTTTCTCTTGTTTCTCAGCCTGGCAGTTTCACCACAGGTGAAACCATTGGGGGGAGGGAGGAAATAGCAGGGTGGGAATATATACACACTACTTTATTAAATAAAAGATTAATAAGAACCTACTCTATAGCACAGGAACATCTACTCAATAGTTTATAATGACCTACATGGAAAACTATCCTGCTGTACATGTGAAACAAATTCAACCTTGTAAGTCAACTATATACCCCAATAAGTTTTTATTTTTGATTAAAAAACAAAAATGGGAGCTCCCGTCGTGGCGCAGTGGTTAACGAATCTGACTAGGAACCATGAGGTTGCGGGTTCGATCCCTGCCCTTGCTCAGTGGGTTAACAATCCGTTGCCATGAGCTGTGGTGTAGGTCGTAGACACAACTCAGATCCCGCGTTGCTGTGGCTCTGGCGTAGGCTGGTGGCTACAGCTCTGATTAGACCCCTAGCCTGGGAACCTCCATATGCCACAGGAGTGGCCCAAGAAATGGAAAAAAAAAAAAAAAAAAAAAAAAAAAAAAGCTCTAAAATCAATGTCTATTAGTTTAAAAATAAAATTTTAAAATATCCACTAGCTTTTCCTTCCATCCCCAGCAAAAGATAAAAAAAAAGGGATTATAAATCATGGATCACGGTCAGGCGCATTTCATCCTAGGAATAATGCAAGGGTAGTTGAAAGGATTTGGACAAAGACGTGAATAAATTCCTAGAAGATTTGTAGAGCTCTTTCCCTTCATCTATCTCCCTGCTTCCAGTGGTCTGACCTGCCAATTCTAATAAACTAAGCAACCCTGAATTACTAACTTTCTATGACCAAGATTTGTATTTCTTTCATGCATAGAGACAACTGTTCTCTGTTGGGGCTTCACATCTCCACTTTATGATGTGAAAACTACCTGTAGGAAAGCCAGCTCCATATGTGTTTTCCCTTTCTTCAGTTTCCTAGCCTTTTTTTGGGCGGGGAGGGGGATGTAACTAATCCCTTTCATTAGTTTTCTAATATTCTGAATATGTGTAAAGCTGTTTATAGCATGAGAGAAATTCTGATTGTGGCCACTCCATCATAACTCATTCCAATGTCTCTATAAATTCCTTTTATGGAATAATTCTTTTCATCATGTTGATAATAGATTGGATCGAATATACTGAATAGAGAGAGATAAATAAAGTTATGCTGCAATTGTTCAGGTTAGAGATAATGACAGAGTGTCTAGCATAATGATGATAGTGCAGAAGAAAAACATTTGTGAAATATGTAGGAAATAATACTGATATCATCTGGTTTTGATAATACATGACAATAAAAAGAACAGGATTTACAGAACAACAGAGTTTTCTGGCTTGCGCTCCATGATGAATGGTAATATCTTTCATAAAGGAAAACAGCAAATTTACAACAGTAATGACAGTGAGAGCGTCTTTACTTTTCACTCTAAGTGTACCATTTTCCATGAAGTTTTATTCACTCTGCATTCTGTGAGCTCCATGAGGGTGTTCTATAAATAAGACCATTTTAAATTTTTCTTTGTTCAGCCATAGATGGAACATGTCCAAACTAAGGCAATAAAGATAAGATAGAGGAGTAGGGGGGAAAATACAGAAGAGGTTAAAGAGAAAGTATCTACTAAAAAGTCATAATTAATGAGCTGTGAGGGATTAGGACAAAAGTAGGGAAGTAAAGTAACTCTTCAGTTTATACCATAGGTATCTGGACCAATGGTGGGACCAAGGATTGAACCCACACCTCCACAACCAGCTGAGCCCCTGCAGTCAGATTTTTAATGCAGTACATTTTATACTTTTTTTTATTCAGTTGCTGTACTGAGATGTTAAAAGTCAGGTTTTAAAATTGAAGATTTTTTGTGTCATATTTTCTTCCCCAGTACCCCAAGTATTTACCTTCTTACCTTTCTTACCCTTCTTACCTTATGAAGGTTACACTTTCAATGGCTGACTTTTCCAAACAACTATTTTCTAGTAAAGATTTTTAACAATATTTATATATTCTTATAAACACACTATTCTGATTTAAGCAGATGAGCATTCTTAGATAGAAATAAGTAAGCAGTCACACTGATCAATTCAGCAATAATGTTTCCTCTAACAATGAGAAACATCCTTGAAAAATACTTGGACTGAAAATTTCCTGAGTCACCATGAGACATTTTGAAATAACAAGCCAATTACTTGGGTCAGTAAAACAATTTTTTCATTTGACATACCTGGAAAAGAAAAGCATCAAGGAGTTAAAATCTTTGTTTCAAAGCTGTTCATCTTTTCATGCACTAGATAGCATGAATTAAATGTTTTAAAGGGGAGTATGCAGGAAATTTGAGATGTCTTGAGGAATCATACCTAGAGATTCTGATAATTACCCATAGAAAAGTCACATAAAAGTGGGGTGGGGTATGGAAAATGCTAAAGGAACATAAATGAGAACATTTATTTGGAAATTGAATCTCTTTTAAACTAACTCCTGCCATATATTTTCAAAGCACCTTTAACTCTCTGTAGGCATTTCCCTTATGTACTATATTTGTGGTTATGTCTATCTCTCACTCTAAACTGTAAACTCAGAGAAAGAAGGACCAATTTTCAATTATCATTTTATTTTCTAAGTACTTCATTCAATGGCAATTCATCTGGTTGGTTTTTAGAAAGTATTTGTTTAATTATTTCAAGTTAAATCAATAGGTAGTATCAATAAGTTATCCTTAGTAATAGAGAATAAGAAATATGTATTGCTAGTTATTGCTTCTAAAATACTTCCTCTATGTGCATTTTCTGTGCATTTATATTTTACAGCTCCTCCTCTGAGTCTAGCTTTAGAGAACATTTGAAAAGATTTCATGGATGTTTAGGGACATTTTGCTGGAAAATGATCTCTGTGATGACCTTAAGGGTATTATTTGAGAATTCCCTAATTATATCCTTTCATGTTTCAATTACTTTATTTCAACTCAGATGAAAAGCCCTCAGGGAAGTAATGAAGTCATATTTTGTGAGTTATGAGGCCCAAAATACACCTCTGGCAATTTGAGCAGAAATATATCACCATGTTGTCCCTAAAGATCATGTTACTTTAAATAAACAAATGTTATTGATGAGTCTGTTTTATGAAGTTATCCTCTAGCCTAGTTTTGTCTATTACAGAGTTTCCCATGGTATGAGCACCTCTCACCTAAAGGTCCATAGTGCAGCTTCCACTTGCTTTATTGCCAATAATATTCCCTATGGTTAGAAGTCTCCAGACTGTTCATACAGAAAATAAAATACTGCTTACATATATTTAGTACAAATGTCTATAATACCTCCTTTTAGGAGTTATTTACAATTGACCCTTAAATAACACAGGGCTTAGCTAGGGAGACCCACCTTGAAGTCAAAAATTTGTGTAGAACTTCATAGCTGCCCTCTGCTTCCGTGGTTTCTCATACAAGGATTCAAGCAACCACCAATTATGTACTGTGGTACATATTTACTGAAAAAAATCGGATTTGCCAGTCCAAACCCATGTTGTTCAAGGATCAACTCTATTTGCCTTTCTCAATCTCTTAATAGTTTTACAGTTTTATAGATGATATAAACTTTACTATTTAAATTATATTTTATATGGACTCACTTTTTAGATGTAACCATTTACAACTGATAGCATTATCTTTTTTTTTTCTTAGGGTTGCACCTGCAGCATTTGGAATTTCCCAGGCAGGGGGGGTATCGGAGCTGCAGCTGTCAGCCTACACCCTGCCTGGCAACATCAGATCTCAGCCACATCTGCAAACTATACCACAGCTCACGGTAATGCTGGATGCTTAACCCACTAAACAAGGCCAGCGATCGAACCTGAATCCTCATGGATACTAACTAGTAGGATTCCTAACTGCTAAGGAAACTCCAGACCATTGAATAATTTTTATTTCTTTTTTTTAATTTTTTTTTATTTTTTCCCACTGTACAGCATGGGGATTAAGTTATCCTTACACGTATACATTTTTCCCCCCACCCTTTGTTCTGTTGCAATATGAGTATCTAGATATAGTTCTCAATGCTACTAAGCAGGATCTCCTTGTAAATCTATTCTAAGTTGTGTCTGATAACCCCAAGCTCCCGATCCCTCCCACTATCTTCCTCTCCCGTCGGGCAGCCACAAGTCTATTCTCCAAGTCCATGGTTTTCTTTTCTGAGGAGATGTTCATTTGTGCTGGATATTACATTCCAGTTATAAGTGATATTATATGGTATTTGTCTTTGTCTTTCTGGCTCATTTCACTCAGGATGAGATTCTCCAGTTCCATCCATGTTGCTGCAAATGGCATTATGTCATTCTTTTTTACGGCTGAGTAGGATTCCATTGTGTATGTATACCACTTCTTCCGAATCCAATCATCTGTCGATGGACATTTGGGTTGCTTCCATGTCCTGGCTATTGTGAATAGTGCTGCAATGAACATGCAGGTGCATGTGTCTCTTTTAAGGAGAGTTTTGTCCAGATATATGCCCAAGAGTGGGATTGCAGGGTCATATGGAAGGTCTATGTATAGATTTCTAAGGTATCTCCACACTGTTCTCCATAGTGGCTGTACCAGTTTACATTCCCACCAACAGTGCAGGAGGGTTCCCTTTTCTCCACATCCCCTCCAGCATTTGCTATTTGTGGACTTCTTAATGCTGGCCATTCTTACTGGGTGTGAGGTGGGATCTCATGGTAGTTTTGATTTGCATTTCTCTTATAATCAGCGATGTTGAGCATTTTTTCATGTGTTTGCTAGCCATCTGTACATCTTCTTTGGAGAACTGTCTATTCAGGTCTTTTGCCCATTTTTCCATTGATTGATTGGCTTTTTTGCTTTTGGGTTGTATAAGTTGCTTATATATTCTAGAGATGAAGCTCCTGTCAGTTGCATCATTTGAAACTATTTTCTCCCATTCTGTAAGTTGTCTTTTTGGTTTCTTTTGGGTTTCCTTTGCTGTGCAAAAGCTTTTCAGTTTGATGAGGTCCCATGGGTTTATTTTTGCTCTAATTTCTATTGCTTTGGGAGACTGACCTGAGAAAATATTCATGATGTTGATGTCAGAGAGTGTTTTGCCTATGTTTTCTTCTAGGAGTTTGATGGTGTCCTGTCGTATATTTAAGTCTTTCAGCCATTTGGAGTTTATTTTTGTGCATGGTGTGAGGGTGTGTTCTAGTTTCATTGCTTTGCATGCAGCTGTCCAGGTTTCCCAGCAATGCTTGCTGAATAGACTTTCCTTTTCCCATTTTATGTTCTTGCCTCCCTTGTCAAAGATTAATTGACCATAGATGTCAGGGCTTATTTCCGGGTTCTCTCTTCTGTTCCATTGGTCTGTCTGTCTGTTTTGGTACCAGTACCACACTGTCTTGATGACTCTGGCTTAGTAATATTGCTTGAAGTCTGGAAGAGTTATGCCTCCTGCTTGGTTTTTGTTTCTCAGGATTGCTTTGGCAATTCTGGGTCTTTTGTGGTTCCATATAAATGTTTGGATTGTTTGTTCTAGTTCTGTGAAAAACATCATGGGTACTTTGATAGGGATTGCATTGAATCTGCAGATCGCTTTGGGTAGTAAGGCCATTTTTACAATATTGATTTTTCCGATCCAGGAGCATGGACTGTCTTTCCATTTCTTTACATCTTCTTTAATTTCCTTGAGAATGTTTTATAGTTCTCAGCATATAAGTCTTTTGCCTCCTTGGTCAGGTGTTTTCCCAGGTTTTTGATTTTTTGGGGTGCAATTTTAAAAGGTATTGTATTTTTGTATTCCTTTTCTAATATTTCATTGTTAGTATACAGAAGTGCAACTGATTTCGGAATATTAATCTTACATCCCCTTACTTCGCTGAATTTGTTGATCAGTTCAAGCAGTTTTGGGGTTGAGTTCTTAGTGTTGTCTATATATACTATCCTGTCATCTGCATACAGTGACAGTTTTATCTCTTCTCTTCCTATTTGGATGCCTTTATTTCTTTTGTTTGTCTAATTGCTGGGGCTTGAACTTCCAGTACTATGTTGAATAACAGTGGTGAGAGTGGGCATCCCTATCTTGTTCCAGATTTGAGTGAGAAGGCTTTCAGTTTTTCCCCATTGAGTATTATATTTGCTGTGGGTTTCTCATAAATGGCTTTGATTATATTCAGGAATGTTCCCTCTATACCCACTTTGGCGAGGGTCTTGATCATGAATGGATGTTGGACTTGTCAAATGCTTTTTCTGCATCTATAGAGATGATCATGTGGGTTTTGACTTTTCTTTTGTTGATGTGGCGACTGACGTCAATTGATTTGTGTATGTTGAACCATCCTTGTGAACCTGGGATGAACCCTACCTGGTCATGGTGTATAATTTTTTGGATATGTTGTTGGATTCGGTTGGCTAAGATTTTGTTGAGAATTTTTGCATCTATATTCATCAATGATATTGGGCTATAGTTTTCTTTTCTGGTGGTATCTTTGTCTGGTTTTGGAATTAGGGTCATGGTGGCATCATAGAATGTCTTTGGGAGTATTCCTTCTTCTTCAACCTTTTGAAAGAGTTTAAGGAGGTGGGCACCAGTTCCTCTTTATATGTTTGATAGAATTCGCCTGTGAAGCCTTCTGGTCCTGGACTTTTATTTGTAGGGAGTGTTTTTATGACCTCTTCAATTTCATTTCTAGTGATCGGTCTGTTCAGTTGGTCTGTTTCTTCTTGATTCAGTTTTGGCAGGCTGTAAGTCTCTAGAAAGTTGTCCATTTCTTCCAGATTGTCAAACATGTTGCCATAGAGTTGTTCATAGTATTCTCGCATGTTTTTTTGTATTTCTGCTGTATCCGTTGTGATTTCTCCTTTTTCATTTCTTATTTTGGTTATTTGGGTTCTTTCTCTCCTCTTCTTAGTGACTCTAGCCAGAGGTTTGTCACTTTTGTTTACCTTTTCAAAGAACCAGTTCTTGGTTTGATTGATTTTGTCTATTGTTTTTTGAATCTCTGTGTTATTGATTTCCTCTTTGATTTTTATGATTTCCCTCCTTCTGCTGACTTTAGGTTTTGGCTTGTTCTTTTCCTAATTCATTTAGGTGGCGGGTTAAGTTGTCCACTTGAGATTTTTCTTCTTTTTTGAGGCAGGCCTGTATTGCTATGAACTTCCCTCTGAGCACTGCTTTTGTGGCATCCCATGGATTTTGAGTGGTTGTGTCTTCATTATCATTTGTCTCGAGGTATGTATTAATTTCCTTCTTGATTTCCTCACTGATCCATTGGTTTTTTAGTAGCATGTTGTTTAGTGTCCATGTAGTAGATTTTTTCTCTTTCCTTTTCCCATGGGTGATTTCTAATTTCATGGTGTTGTGGTCAGAGAAGATACTTGCAATAATTTCTATGCTTCTAAATTTATTGAGGTTAGGTTTGTGTCCCAATATGTGGTCGATTCTTGAGAATATGTTCCATGTGTATTTGAGAAGAATGTGTATTCTGATTTTTTTGGATGTAGTGTCCTGAAGATACCAATTAAGTCTAACTTTTCTACTGTGTCCTTTAGGATCTCTGTTGCTTTATTGGTTTCCTGTCCAGAGGATCTTTCCATTGATGTGAGTGGGGTATTAAAGTCTCCTACTATGATTGTATTCCCATCAATTTCTCCGTTTATGTCTGTTAATATTTGCTGTATGTATCTGGGTGCTCCTATATTTGGGGCATATATGTTGATGATAGTAACATCCTCTCCTTCGATGGATCCCTTAATCATTAAATAGTGTCCTTCTTTGCTTTCTTTATGGCCTTCATTTTAAAGTCTATTTTGTCTGATATGAGTATTGCAACTCCTGCTTTCCTGTAATGTCTATTGGCGTGAAATATTTTTTCCCACCCCTTCACTTTCAGTCTATAGGTATCCTTTGTCCTAAGGTGAGTTTCTTATAGGCAGCATGTTGAAAGTTTTTGCCTTTTTATCCACTCAGCCACTCTGTGTCTTTTGACTGGAGCATTCAGTCCATTGACATTTAAGGTGATAATTGTTAAATGATTATTTATTGCTATTTTGAACCTTGTGTTCCATTTGTTTGTATGGTTCTCCATTCTTCCTTTCTTTTTTTGGTTGGATGGTCTCTGGTTATTATCTGTTTGAGTGTTTTTTTTTTTTCTTTCCATTTTTGCGAATGCAATGTTTGGTTTTGGCTTGTGGTTGCCCTGTTTTTTAAGTATGCAAACCCCTTCCTATAATTGTGTGTTTTAGCTTGATGGTCCTGTAAGTTCAAACACTTCATTACTATATTAAAATTAAGAAGAGAAACAAACAACAACAAAAAAGGAACTATTTATTACCTAACATCCCTTGCCCACATTTTATGGTTTTGATGACTCTTTTTTTTTCTTTTTAATTTTATTTTGTTTGAAACATGTTCATGATTAAATCTGTATGCTGGCTTATTTGAGTGACTGCTCTCTGATTGTGGTTTCCTCAATCCTAGTTCTTCCTCTTCTTTTTTTTCTTTTTCTTTTTCCTCCCTTTCTTTCCTTCCTTTCTTTTTGGTTTAGAGAAGCCCTTTTAGTATTTCTTTTAGCCTGGGTTTTGTATTGCTGTATTCTTTTAGCTTTTCATTGTTGGAAAAAATTTTTATTTCCCCTTCTATTTTAAATGATATTCTTGCTGGATAGAGTATTCTAGGTTACATATTTTTTCCTTTGAGCACTTTAAATATCTCTTGCCATTCCCTCCTGGTCTGTAGTGTTTCCACAGAGAAATCAGCTGATAACCTTATGGGGGTTTCCTTGTAGGTAACATTCTGCTTTTCTCTTGCTGCCTTTAGGATCCTCTCTTTATCACTAACTTTTGCCATTTTTATTGTAATATGTCTTGGTGTGGGTCTATTTGGGTTCAATTTGTTTGGGGCCCTCTGTGCTTTCTGTATCTTGAACTCACTATCTTTTACATTTGGGAAGTTTCCAGTGATAATTTCTTCAAATATTTTTTCCATCCCCTTATCTTTTTCTACTCCTTCTAGAATTCCTATTATGCATAGATTGGCCCACTTTATATTATCCCATAGGTCTCTTATATTGCTTTCCTGTTTTTTGATTTGGTTTTCTGTCTGCTGACCTGATTGGGTGATTTCCATTATTCTATCTTCCATATCACTGATTCGTTCTTCTGCATTATTCATTCTGGTTTTTACTGCCCTTAGTTCAGTTTGTATCTCTGCAAAAGAATGTTCTAGTTTTTCTTGGCTCCTCCTTATATTTTCTAGTTCCTTTCTTTTTTTTTTTTTTTTTTGTATTTTTGCTTTTTCTAGGGCTGCTCCCATGGCATATGGAGATTCCCAGGCTAGGGGTTGAATTGTAGCTGTAGCCACTGGCCTACACCAGGGCCATAGCAACGCAGGATCCGAGCTGCGTCTTCAACCTACTCCACAGCTCACAGCAACGCTGGATCCTTAACCCACTGAGCAAGGCCAGGGATCGAACCCACAACCTCATGGTTCCTAGTTGGATTTGTTAACCACTGTGCCACGACGGGAACTCCTCTAATTCCTTTCTGAGGGTGTCTGCATTACTGCTCATATCTTCTCTTAATTCCTTCAGTATTTTAACTATTTCACTTTTGAACTCCAGGTCTGTCAAACTGCAGAGATCTGTTTCATTGTTGACTGCTTTAGGTGAGTTCTCCTGTTGGTTTAACTGGGGGTGGCTTCTCAGCTTCTTCATCTTGCTTGTTTTCTTTTTCCTGGTGGAGTTTTACTCTCTGTGGCTGGGCAGTGTTTGCCTTGTCACTGCCATGGAATGTTTCCTGAGGGCTGGTGTTGTTGGTCAGTCTTTTTTGAGGCAGTGTGGCTTTTCTGGAGGATGGGCAGGGCTGACAGCGTCTCTCTGAAGCAAAGGAGGACTTCCTGAGGGCAGACAGAACTGGGAGGTCCACACCACGATAGGAGAAGATTTCACTCAGCTGGGCAGAGCTTGCTCTGTTGTTTTTGGGCTGTGGGGCTCTTGCAGGGGCTGGCGGTGCTGGGCAGCTATTCTGCTGGAGTGCAGTGGCTCCCAAGGGCTGGAGCAGCTATCTGGGTCACTGCGAACCCAAGAGGCTCTTCCCCAGGGCAGCCTGACTTGGAAGGACTGTTTGAGAATGTAGGCAGATCTTTTCATGGCCTGGCCAAGCTTGTTCTAGCTTTTCTGGGCTGTGGGAATTCTTTCAGGGAGCCGGTGGTGCTGGGAACCTGTTCCGTGGGAGTATGGAACCCCCCGAGGTCTGGAGCTGCTAGCTGGGCCACTGTGAACCCAAGAGGCTCTTCCCCAGGGCAGCCCAACTGAGAAGGACTGTCTGAGAATGTAGGCAGATCTTTTCATGGCCCAGCCAAGCTTGTTCTAGCTTTTCTGGGCTGCAGGCCTTTTCCTGGGGGCTGGAGGTGTTTGGTGCTGCTCCGCAGGGGTGTAGCCCCTCCAAAGGGCAAGCAGGCCAGGGCACGGACAGCCCCTGTGGTGGTAGGCTTCTGGCAATTGTTGAGGCCAGCCCTCCCGGATGGCAGGCAGCCCCAAGACCAGCACGTATGTTAGGGGTGGCGGGGGGGGGGTATGCACTGGAAAGCACATCTTTCTGATAGCTGGCAGGCCAGTAAGCTGGCTGTGGCATGGGGAGTATTCTATGGGGGCCCACCCCTTCCCTCCCCTCCCCAACAATGGCGCAGACCCAGCTCTTCTCCTAGGTTCCCGCAGATGTGGCTTTCCACTTCCCCATCCTTAGTGTATTGCTCCCTCCCCCCACAACGATCTGCTTTCTAGTTTCCCAGGCAGTCTCTGCCCTGTCAAACCCGACAGACCGGTTCCTAGACCTCCCAAGCAGTCTCCACTCCACCCACCCCCACAGCCCTTTCCCAGGGACTAACCTCTGGAGCCGAGGTCTTGGTGCCCAGCCCCCACGCAAGCATCTCAATTTTTTGTGACTGTGCCAGTAGTTCAGATGATCTGTTCGGTTCTCGCTCTGCTTTTCAGAACTCTGACTTACTGCTACACTCTTTTCTGCATCTGGAGATTTCTCCAGTTCAGTTATCTTTCCGTCAAGTAGGTGACTTTCCAGGGTGTGGGATCCCTTTCTCCTCCGCAGTTCCCTTTTAGGAGCACCTGTCCAGCTCAGATTCACCTTCTCTCACTCTCCTCTTTTCTCTTGTTTTACCTAGTAATGTCATGAGATTCTTGCTGTTATTGGAGTTTAGGTTCTTCTGCCAGCGATTGATTGCTGTTCTGTGCCAGTCATTTATGCTTTAAATGTGTTTTTTGTGTGTGTGTTTGTGGGAGAGGGCGAGCATGTCCCTCTACTCTTCTGCCATCTTGCCTCCTCCCCCTGTATAATTTTTAAATAAATGTTATTGTGGAGTTCCCATCATGGCTCAGTGTTAACAAACACTATATCCATGAGGTATGGACTGGATTTACTTAGCAGGTTAAGGATCTGGTGTTGGCATGAGCAGTGGTGTAGGTTGCAGACACACCTCAGATCCCTCATTGCTGTGGCTGTGGCATAGACTGGAAGCTGCAGCTCTGATTGGACCCCAGTCAGGGAAATTCCATATGACACATGTGTGTCCTTAAAAAGACCAAAAAAAAAAAAAATCCATTGTATCTTATATAATACTCAAACAAATTTGAATGTGGACGGTACACAAAATATTTATATCATAAATAGTGATGATGGTGATGTGGATGGTAATGATGATGATATAGTGGTGATGATGATGACAGCATCAAGGGTGATGGCAATGATAATGCCAGCTTGTATTAAATTCTCACACATCAAGTGCCACACAAAAAATGAATTAAGTGATTTCATCAATTAGCTCAGTTAATCTTTTCAGCCCTTCTATTCAGCAATTTAAATTATCCCATATTCTAAAATTCAGAAACTAACTTTTAGAGATGTTAATAGATTTGCTCAAAATAGCTTGTAACAGACAGAGCTTTAATTCTAATTGATATTGTCTCACTCCAGAGCCAAGTAGACTAATGACAGCATATTTGAGCTTAGTTTTTTAATTTTCCTAAAATGTCAAGATATGTGTTTAATTAATTTGAATTCATAAAACAGAATTACCAGTGAAATTCTGCCATGTCAACTTTAGGCTCAGGCTATTATTTGGAAAATGGGTAAAAATCACTCATGATAACATTAAGGTATATCTCATGTGAAATATTTTCTGTTTAAAGAACTGTTCCTTAGAACAAGTAAAATAATAGTGTCTATGAGGATGCAGGTTTGATCCCTGACCTCACTCAGTTGGTTAAAGATATGACATTGCCACAAGCTGTGGTGTAGGTCACAGATGTGGCTCAGATCTGGTGTTGCCATGGCTGTGGTGTAGACTAGCAGCTGTAGCTCTGATTTGACCCCTAGTCTAGGAACTTCCACATGCTCTGGGTGCAGCCCTAAAAAAAGACCAAAAAAAAAATAGTCTTTCAGACTGGCTATTATGCTTAGAGCTAATAGTGATGAAGGGAGGATTCAAATAGGCATCAACACAAAATATATTTTTTCAAAAATCTGTAAGAGTTACTGATCAGTGTTTCTTAATCCTTCAAAGCCTCAGTTCATCTGTGAAATGGTCATAATAATATCTACCTCATTTAATAGTGATGAGAAAAAAATGTTATAATTGCTGCTATGGGCTGAACTGTCTGTCTTCCTTCCAAGTTCATATGTTCAAGCCTAACCCCCAATTCTGAATGTGACTGTATTTGCAGACACAGACTTTACAGAGATAAACTTAACTCTGTTAGTATCACCCTAATCCAATCTAACCAGTGTCCCCAATAAGAAGAGGAAATATGAACAGAGATACCTAGGGGCATTTGTGCCATGTGAAGAGGCAGCACGAGGTTTGCAGAGAGACCAATAACAAATCTTTCTGTTAGAGCCCTGTGGGTACCTTGATCTTGGACTTTTAGACTCCAGAACTTGAAGAGAATAAATTTCAGGTGTTTAAGCCACCCGGTCTATGACATTTTATGAGGCAAAGCTAGCACACGAATACATATATGCACATACATTTATGTCCATATGTGTGTATGCCTAGAAAAAAACAGCTAGTGATCAATGAACTTGATTTTTATCACCTACCACCCAGAAAAGTGCTAGGACAAAGAAGATGCTCAAAGAGTTATTAATGGATTTATTAATTGCTTCAAATAAATTAATTTTCTCTTCCTTACTAGACTGCCAGTTTCTCCAGGGCAGCAATACTTTTTTTTTTTTTTTTTGGCTTTTTTTTTAGGGCCGCACATGCGGCATATGGAAGTTCCCAGGCTAGGAACTGAATTGGAGCTGTAGCCACCGGAGTATGCCACAGCCAAAGCAACACCAGATCTGAGATGTATCTGTGACCTATACCACAGTTCAGGGCAGCGCTGTATTCTTAACCCACTGAGCAATGTCAGGGATTGAACTCACATCTTCATGGATACTAGTTGGGTTTGTTACCACAACAGGAACTCCAACAATATTTTTTTTTTTGATTATAGAACCTGGCATAGAATCAAATAGAGAATAAACCCTAATTGATTACAAATTTCTGTTCTTCCAGTGTAACTCTAATTTGAAAATTACTTGAAGGCAGGCTTATTGAGGGAAAATTTAAGACAGCAAAATTCTCCCTTTTGAAATGATAGTCAATAAGTTTTGATAAACATAGACAGCCAATTAACCACCAGCATGATCTAAATAGAGAAAATTTCCATCATCCTCGAAACTTCCCTTGAGTTTCTATTGATTCAAACCCTCCCCTCCTTGCAGCTCCTGGAAGCCATGGATTTAATTTCTACTTCTGGTTTAATTTCCTCCAGCATTGCCTCTTCCAGAATCCTACGTGCAAGGAGTCATACAGTAAATAGTCAGTTGGACCAGATTTCTTTGACTTAACATACTGTTACTGAGAATCATTCATCTGACTGTGGGTATGAGGTCTGTTCCTTTTTATTGCTAAACAGTGTTCTGTATATAGATATACCACAAATTGTTTATCCATTCATTAGTTGATGGTCATTTGAGTTGTTTCCAGAATTTGACAATTTTGTGTGATACTGCTATAAACAATCGTGAACAGGTCATGGTGTGGGGCATGTGTTGTTATTCTTGGGTGGATACTTAGGAGTAGAATTTCTGAGCCATATGATAAGTGTATGGTTAGCCTTATCAGAATTTTCCAAAGGGTGATACCATTTTATATTCCAACCAGCAATTATTTTATGAATTAGCTTACCAACTTAGAACAGTACCACTTACTGCATATTTTTGCCAAACCCGATACTGTCAGTTTTTTTTTAACTTTGATCATTATAAAATATTTAAAATATTATCATATTTTGATTTACTGTGCATTCTTCTGAACATGCATTCCAACAATGGCATCTTTTCGTGCCCTTATTGATTGTTCCTGTTATATCTTAAAGAAGTGTTCATTCATATCAATCATATATTTTAATTGATTTTATTTTCTTTTTGAGTTCTAAGAATTCTTATATATAGTGGGTTCATATTCTTTATCATGAATGCATCCTTCTCTACATAGTCCTAACATTGTTATCCAAAGCATAAAAACTTTTAATTTTTATAATATCCAATTTGCTATGTTTTCTTTATGGTCAGTGACCATGGTGTCCTTTCTAATACTGACTAAAGGTAAAAATTTTTCATATATTTTTCTAAGAATTTTATAGCTAGTATTTAGTTTTATGGTCCATTTCAAGTTAATTTTTCATATGATATGAGATTAAGTTCCCTCTTTTGCATATGGCTGTTCAATTATTCCAACACCATTTATTTAAAAAACAACTCTTTCTGGTTGAATTACTTTGGACTCTTTGTTGGAAAATGGTTGATACACACACACATATACACACACATAATATACACATATAGTTCTATACTCTCCATTCTGTTCAATTGCTCTACTATATTTTCAACCTAACTCCAAAACCACACTGTCTTGATTACTGCAGCTTTCTAGTAAGTCCTGAAATCCAGTGATCTGAGTTAACCAAATGTGTTTTGATGAATTTAAGATGTTTTAATGGGAGTTCCCTTCATGGCTCAGTGGTTAACTAACCCAACTTGTACCACGGGGATGCAGGTTCAATTCCTGGCCTCACTTGGTGGGTTAAGTATCCAGAGCTGCCATGAACTGTGGTGTAGGTCACAGATGTGGCTCAGATCCAGCATTGCTGTTGCTGTGGCATAAGCCAGCAGCTGTACTCTAATTAGACCCCTAGCCTGGGAACTTCCATATGCCACAGGTGCGGCCCTAAAAAGAAAAAAAATGTTTTAATGCATGTCAACAGTATATATCCCAATTTACTTAGATCTTCTTTAATTTCTTTCTTTTTTTGTTTTTGCTTATTTTATGTTATGGTTTATCATAGGATATTGATAGTTCCCTGTAATATACAGTAGGAATTTGTTGTTTATCCATCCTGTATGCAATAGTTTGCATCTCCTAACACCAAAATACCACTTTAACACAAGCCCTCTTCCTTCCCCCTTGGCTACCACAAGTCTGTTCTCTATGTCTGACTCCACTTCAGTTTCAGAGAAGTTCATTGGTGTCATATTTTAGATTCCAGTAGGATATAATTGATATTATATAGTATTTGTCATTCTCATTCTGACATCATTTAGTGTGATCATCTCTCTGGTCCACCCATGTGGCTTCAAATGGCAGTATTTCATTCTTTTCATGGCTGAGTAATATTCCATCCACATCTTTATGCATTCATCTACTGATGGCCGTTTATGTTGTTTCCATGTCTTGGCTATTGTGAATAGTGTTGCTATGAATATTGGGGTGCATGTATTTTTTGAGACATTAATTCTTCTTCAGTGATTGGTAGACTTTACCAGTGAGGCCATCTGGGCCTGAGTTTTTTTATGTGTGAAGTTTTGAATTTTTTAACCCATATCTCCTTGCTATGAACATGTCACATCTTCTGTTTCTTCTTGAGTCGCAGTGGTTGGTTTGCATCACAATGAAATCTGTCCATTTTCCTAAACCTTCTAATTAATTGTCATACAGTTGTTCGTAACATTTCTTTGTATTCCTGTGCATTTCCGAGTTTGATGATTTTGGAGGTACCCTCTCTGCATTTCCAAGTTTGATGGATGATTTGAGTATTTGCCCCCTATTCCCCCCAATCCTCCTAGTTAAAAGTTTGTCAATTTTATTGACCTTCAAAGAACCATCTTTGGGTTTCATTGATTTTTCCGTATTGTTCTATGTTCTATTTAATGAATTTTCACCCTCAGTTTCATTAGTTCCTTCCTTCTTCTCACTTGGTTTTGGTTCTAACCAGAGGAGACACAAAAAGAGCAACGATGAAAAAGCACATATGTGGTCCAGGAAGAAAGGTGAGCTGGGTTAGGGGTGTGGGGGTGACAGGTGGGCGTGGTTTTAAATAGGTAGTCAGGGTGGACCCCCCCCCCCCGAGAGAAGGTGGCACTTGAATAAAGACTTGAAGGAGGGGAGGGACATAGTAAATGATAAGTGAAGGAGGTATTGGAAATTGATGTGACAGCTCTTTTCACACAATTTTTTTTTATCTTTTACTTATGTGTGTGTATTTTTTTCTACTGTACACCATGGTGACCCAGTTACACTTATATGTATACATTCTTTTTCCGACATTATTTGCTCCATCATAAGTGATGAGAAGAGTTCCCAGTGCTAAACAGCTCCCAGACCCTCACACTCTACCCCACTTCACCCAGGAAAACACAAGTCTCTTCTCCAAGTCCATGATTTTCTTTTCTGTGGAAAGATCCCTTTGTGCCATATGTTAGATTCCAGATATAAGTGATAGTACACGGTATTTGTCTTTCTCCTTCTGACTTACTTCACTCAGGATGAGAGTCTCTAGTGCCATCCATGTTGCTGCAAATGGCATTATTTTGTTCTTTTTTTTGTGGCGGAGTAGTAATCCATTGTGTGTATATAAAACACATCTTCCTAATCCAATCACCTGTCAGTAGACACTTGGGTTGTTTCCAGCTCTTGGCTATTGTGAATAGAACTGCAGTGAATATGCGGGTGCATGTGTCTTTTTTAAGGAAAGTTTTGTCCGTATATATGCCCAAGAGTGGGATTGCTGGATTATATGGTAGTTCTATGTATAGATTTCTAAGGTACCTCCATACTGTTCTCCATAGTGGTTGTACCAGCTTACATTCCCACCAACAGTGCAGGAGGGTTCCCTTTTCTCCACATCCCCTCCAGCATTTGCTATTTGTGGACTTCTTAATGCTGGCCGTTCTGACTGGTGTGAGGTGGGATCTCATGGTTGTTTTGATTTGCTTTTCTCTAATAATCAGGGATGTGGAGCATTTTTTCACGTGCTTGTTGGCCATCTGTACGTCTTCCTCGGAGAACTGTCTATTTATGTCTTTTGCCCATTTTTCCATTGGGTTGTTGCCTTTTTTGCTGTTGAGTTATGTAAGTTGCTTGTACATTCTAGAGATGAAGCTCCTGTCAGTTGCATCATTTGAAACGATTTTCTCCCATTCTGTAAGTTGTCTTTTTGGTTTCTTTTTGGTTTCCTTTGCTGTGTAAAAGCTTGTCGGTTTGATTAGGTCCCATTGGTTCATTTTTGCTTTTATTTCTTTGCTTTGGGAGACAGACTTGAGAAAACATTTGTAAGGTTAATGAAAGAGAATGTTTTGCCTATGGTCTCTTCCAGGAGTTTGATGGTGTCTTGTCTTATATTTAGGTCTTTCAGCCATTTTGAGTTTATTTTTGTGCACGGTATGAGGGTGGGTTCTAGTTCCGTTGATTTACATGCAGCTGTCCAGGTTTCCCAGCAATGCTTGCTGAAAAGACTGTCTTTTTCCCATTTGATGTTCTTGCCTCCCTTGTCAAAGATTAATTGACCATAGGTGTCAGGGCTTATTTCCGGGTTCTCTCTTCTGTTCCATTGGTCTGCCTGTCTGTTTTGGTACCAGTACCACACTGTCTTGATGACTCTGGCTTAGTAATATTGCTTGAAGTCTGGAAGAGTTATGCCTCCTGCTTGGTTTTTGTTTCTCAGGATTGTTTTGGCAATTCTGGGTCTTTTGTGGTTCCATATAAATGTTTGGATTGTTTGTTCCAGTTCTGTGAAAAACATCATGGGTACTTTGATAGGGATTGCATTGAATCTGCAGATCGCTTTGGGTAGTAAGGCCATTTTTACAATATTGATTTTTCCGATCCAGGAGCATGGACTGTCTTTCCATTTCTTTACATCTTCTTTAATTTCCTTGAGAATGTTTTATAGTTCTCAGCATATAAGTCTTTTGCCTCCTTGGTCAGGTGTTTTCCCAGGTTTTTGATTTTTTGGGGTGCAATTTTAAAAGGTATTGTATTTTTGTATTCCTTTTCTAATATTTCATTGTTAGTATACAGAAGTGCAACTGATTTCGGAATATTAATCTTACATCCCCTTACTTCGCTGAATTTGTTGATCAGTTCAAGCAGTTTTGGGGTTGAGTTCTTAGTGTTGTCTATATATACTATCCTGTCATCTGCATACAGTGACAGTTTTATCTCTTCTCTTCCTATTTGGATGCCTTTATTTCTTTTGTTTGTCTAATTGCTGGGGCTTGAACTTCCAGTACTATGTTGAATAACAGTGGTGAGAGTGGGCATCCTTGTCTTGTTCCAGATTTGAGTGGGAAGGCTTTCAGCGTTTCTCCATTGAGTATTATATTTGCTATGGGTTTTGTCATAAATGGCTTTGATTATGTTTAGGAGTGTTCCCTCTATACCCACTTTGGTGAGAGTTTTGATCATGAATGGATGTTGGACTTTGTCAAATGCTTTCTCTGCATCTATGGAGATGATCATGTGGTTTTTGACTTTTCTTTTGTTGATGTGGCGACTGACGTCGATTGATTTGCGTATGTCGAACCATCCTTGTGCACCTGGGATGAATCCCATCTGGTTGTGGTGTAGGATCTTTTTGATGTGTTGTTGGATTCAGTTGGCTAAAATTTTTTGGAGAATTTTTGCATCCATATTCATCAAAGATATTGGCTGATAGTTTTCTTTTCTGGTGGTATCTTTGTCTGGTTTTGGAATTAGGGTGATGGTGGTGTCATAGAATGTGTTTGGGAGTGTTCCTTCTTCTTCAACCATTTGAAAAAGTTTAAGGAGGATGAGTATATAAGTTCCTCTTCGTATGTTTGGTAGAATTTGCCTGTGAAGCCTTCTGGTCCTGGACTTTTATTTGTAGGGAGTGTTTTTATGGCATATGCAATTTCATTTCTAGTGATAGGTCTGTTCAGTTGGTCTATGTCTTCTTGATTCAGTTTTGGCAGGCTGTAAGTCTCTAGAAAGTTGTCCATTTCTTCCAGATTGTCAAACATGTTGCCATAGAGTTGTTCATAGTATTCTCGCATGTTTTTTTGTATTTATGCTGTATCCGTTGTGATTTCTCCTTTTTCATTTCTTATTTTGGTTATTTGGGTTCTTTCTCTCCTCTTCTTAGTGACTCTAGCCAGAGGTTTGTCACTTTTGTTTACCTTTTCAAAGAACCAGTTCTTGGTTTGATTGATTTTGTCTATTGTTTTTTGAATCTCTGTGTTATTGATTTCCTCTTTGATTTTTATGATTTCCCTCCTTCTGCTGACTTTAGGTTTTGGCTTGTTCTTTTCCTAATTCATTTAGGTGGCGGGTTAAGTTGTCCACTTGAGATTTTTCTTCTTTTTTGAGGCAGGCCTGTATTGCTATGAACTTCCCTCTGAGCACTGCTTTTGTGGCATCCCATGGATTTTGAGTGGTTGTGTCTTCATTATCATTTGTCTCGAGGTATGTATTAATTTCCTTCTTGATTTCCTCACTGATCCATTGGTTTTTTAGTAGCATGTTGTTTAGTCTCCGTGTAATAGGTGTTTTCTCATTTCTTTTCCTGTGGTTGATTTCTAGTTTCATGCCATTGTGGTCAGAGAAGATACCTGCAATAATTTCTATACTCTTAAATTTGTCGAGGTTAGCTTTGTGCCCCAATATGTGATCCGTTCTTGAGAATGTCCCATGTGCATTTGAAAAGAATGTGTATTCTGATTTTTTTGGATGTAATGTCCTGAAAATGTCAATTAAGTCTAACTTTTCTACTGTGTCCTTTAGGATCTCTGTTGCTTTATTGATTTTCTGTCCAGAGGATCTTTCCATTGATGTGAGTGGGGTGTTAAAATCTCCTAGTACGGTTGTGCTCCCTTCAACTTCTCCTTTTATGTCTGTTAGTATTTGTTGTAGGTATCTGGGTGCTCCTATATTAGTGGCATATATATTGATGATCATAATATACTCTTCTTGAATGGACCTTAATCATTAAATAGTGTCCTTCTTTGCCTTTCTTTATGGCCTTCGTTTTAAAGTCTATTTTGTCGGATATGAGTATTGCAACGCCTGCTTTCCCGTCTTGTCCATTGGCATGAAGTATCTTTTCCCAAACTCTCACTTTCAATCTATAAGTGTCCTTTGCCCTAAGGTGCATCTCTTGTAGGCAGCAGATCGAAGGTTTTTGCTTTTTTATCCACTCAGCCACTCTGTGTCTTTTGACTGGAGCATTCAGTCCATTGACATTTAAGGTAATAATTGATAGATTCTTATTTATTGCCATTTTAAACCTCATTTTCCAGTTGGTTCTATGACTCTCCATTCTTCCTTTCTTTTTTTGGTTGGACGGTCTCCAATTATTTTCTGTTTGAGTACTTTTCAGTTTTTGTGAATGTAATGTTCGGTTTTGATTTGTGCCTGCCCTGTTTTTTAAGTATGTTAACCCCTTCCTATATCTGCTTGCTTTAGCTCGATATTCATATAGGCTCAAGCACATCTTTAAAAAAAAATAAAAAAGAATCCAATTTTTCTTGCTTTCCTTGCCCCACAGTACATGATTTTGATATATATATATATATATATATATATATATATATATATATATATTTTTTTTTTTTTTTAATTTAGAGAAGCCCTTTCAGTATTTCTTTTTGGATGGGTTTCTTACTGTTGTACTCATTTAGCTTTTGTTCATTGGGGAAATTCTTTATTTCTCCTTCTCTTTTAAAAGATATTCTTGCTGCGTAGAGTATTCCAGCCTGCAGATTTTTTCCTTTCAGCACTTTAAATATACCTTGCCACTCTCTTCTGGCCTGTAGTGTTTCTGCAGAGAAACCAGCTGATAGCCTTATGGGGGGTCCCTTATAATTAACCCTTTGCTTTTCTCTTGCTGCCTTTCGAATCCTCTCTTTATCTTTAGCTTTTGCCATTTTTATTATAATGTGTCTTGGCGCGTGGGCTTGTTTGGGTTCAACTTGTTTGGGACGCTCTGTGCTTCCTGTGTCTTGAAATCAGTATCCTTTAGATCTGGGAAGTTTTCAGCCATAATTTCTTCAAATATATTTTCAATCCCCTTTTCTTTTTCTTCTCCTCCTGGAATTCCTATTATGTGTAGATTGCCCTGCTTTATATTAATCCATAGGTCTCTTATATTGCTTTCATGTTTTTTTCATTTGGTTTCTGTCTGCTGCCTGTTTGGGTGATTTCCATTATTCTATCTTCCACATCACTCATTCGTTCCTCTGCATTAATCATTCTGGTCTTTATTGCCTTTAGCTCAGTTTGTGTCTCTGCAAGTGAATTTTCTACTTTTTCTTGGCTCCTTCTTTTATTTTCTAGTTCCTTTCTGAAGAACTCTGCATTACTGTTTATATCCTTTCTTAATTCCTTGATATTCAGCCTTAATTCCTTCAGTATTTTCACTATCTCCCTTTGAACTCAATGTCTGTCAAACTCCAGAAGTCTGCTTCATTGTTAACTGCTTTAGGTGAATTCTTCTGTTCTTTACCTGGGAATTGTTTCTGAGTTTCTTCTTCTTGCTTACGTTTTTCTTTTTCTGTGAGAATGGGGAAGCAAACTCTAGTCTTGTAAGATTACGTCTATGCAGTAACACCCCTTTATATTTTTGGGGGGGTTACTATTTGTTTTTGGTGTGGGAGTTTGAATATTTGCTGTCTCTTTCTTTGGTGTGAGCAGTCTGTTATCCCCAGGATGCTCAGTATGTTTTCAGGGAGAAGGGGGCAATGGGTAGAGCCAGCATTCAGTGTCTGTTATTGTGCTCTTAAAAGCAGCAAGGATCTGCAGGAAGGTGGCATAGGCTACTCCTAGTTGCAGGGCCCTAGAAGTGCTAATGAGCTTTATGCATATCTACGATGTGACCAGAGCATTTGGCAGTAGCAGTAGCAGGGTGCGTGAGTTCCCAGGGGAGTGAGAGCAACAACAGCTAGTGTTTGATTGCGATGCCCTCCTTTGACGTGATTGGAAACACAGGTGGTACCTGTTCATGGACCCTGTGACTCCCTCTGGAGACAGTAATAACTGCAGTGGTTTGCCCTCACAAACTGTAGGCCATGCATGAAGCAATCAGTCTCACTTAGCCCACACAGGAGGTGCTACACAGGCAGCTAGTTGCAGGATCCTGGGAAGCGATAAAGATCAGGCATGTTGGTACTGCCTAGAGCGTTCAGCAGTGGCAGCAAGAGGGTGGGTGTGTTCCCAGGGTTGCGAGAGCACCAACAGGTGGTGTTTGATCACAATTCCCTCCTCTACGGTGCACTTGAGGTGACTGGGAGTGTAAGTGGTGCCTGTTCATGGACCCCTAGTGGTGGCAGGCCCTGCCCACCTCTAGAGCCAGAGATAACTGCAGTGGTCTGCCTTTGCCCCCAGTAGACCATGCAAGAGGCACCTCATCCTATTTAGTCCCCACAGGATGTGCTGCACAAGCTGCTCCTAGTTGCAGGTTCCTGGGAAGGGACAATGATCAAGCATCTGGGCACTACCCAGAGCATTTGGCAGTGACAGCAGCAGGGTGGATGTGCTCCCAGGCGAGTGAGAGAAACAACAGGTGGTGTTCTGTCACAATGTCCTTCTCTGTGGTGCCCTCTGAGGTGGTCAGGGCTGCAAGTGACTTTTGTTCAGGTATTTCCAGTGGCAGTGGGCCATGTCCACCTCTGGAAGCAGGGATAACTATGGTGGTTTTACCCCCACCACCTGCAGACCACACAAGAAGCACCCTGTGCCACAGCCCACAAAGGAGGTGCTGTACCAGCTGCTTCTAGTGGTAGGGTCTTGGGAAGGGACAGTGACCAAGTGTTTGGGTGCCACCCAGAGCATTTGGCAGTGTTTGCTACAGGGTGGGTGATTTCCCAGGGGAGTGAGAGCAGCAGCGTATGATCATTGGTAGGCACCACGTCACACTTAGCCCTCAGATGCCCTTAGCCCACACAAGAGGTGCCTGGCCACTGGCAGCCTGCTCAAGAAGTGCTCAGTTTCCCTTAAATGAGCAAGAGGCTCTCACCACCCGCAGCCTGCACCAGAGGCACCTGGTATCCTGTAGACTAGCAACTGGCTTCTCACCACCCGCAGCCTGTGTCAGAGCTGCCCAGTCTCTCATAGACTAGTTAGTGGCTTCTTACAGCCTGGAGCTGGCACCAGAACCGCCCCACCCTCTGAGAGCCCTTGGGTGCACACGCATGCTCACGTGCAGGGAATTTCTTATGGCGGTCTGCCCCTCCTCCTCTCACCCTCCCCAACAATGGCACCTTGCCACTCTTGCAGGTCCAGATCTTCTCCCGGGTTCCCTCTGCCATGGCATTCCACTCCCCAGCCTATGGCATACTGCTTCTTAGCCCCTCAGGCTGTCCCACACTACCAACCCCAGTCCTCTCCCAGGACTGACCTCCAGAGCCTAAGTCTTAGCACCCAGCCACCTCCCCAGCATCTCAGGCCGTAGTGTCCAGGCCGGTGGTTCAGATGGCCTGTCTGATACTTGTTTCTACATAAGTAGACTCTATAAACTCAGCCTTTGCTCTTTATGTATTTATAATCAAACTATATGTGTTTAACCTCATAAATTGGGTTTTAGCATGATTTTGTTTTATTTCCTCTGTTGGTGCATTTAGATGTTGGCCTTATCTCTAGGAGATTTGTATTTCAATATAGCTTACTTTCTTGGGCAATAAATCATAATAATAATCATAACCCCAAGATGCTTGCCTTTTTGGCACAATATTTTTCTATAGTAGCAAATTCAACAGCTTACTTTTTCCTTTGATTCCTCAGGGATAATCTGACAAATTAAATCTTCTACCTTGTGTGTTCTCTCTGGGACTTGTACAACTGATCACAAATTAAATGCTAATTGAAGTCATGCATTGGGCTCCATCCACAGTTTGAGGGAAAAAAATGAAATCCTTTTACAGAACTAGGGGTTAATTCCACAGGCTTTTCTCTTCTCAACTGTGTAAGAGCCATTTTTTTTTTCTTTTTTTTAAACAACGGCTTTTCCCAAAGCATGTTCCCAGAAATGTCGTTCTACTAAGGTCTCTTAAAACAAAGTTTCCCCATTCAAGTACATTTTGAAAATGCTGAAGAGTGTATTATATTCTTGGGATTTGAAACTTCATGTTAGAATATTTAAGTTTTTAAGAAGGCTAAGAGTAATGAGACATTTAACATTTCTCAATCTTATAAAGATTAAGCAATGACCTGGGAGAGTATGACCATAGGCACATTCCCTGTCATCATGGATACTGGTCCTTGTGACTCTCAAGAGAGTGTTTTCATTATTTAAAACTCTGTGGTCTTTATGAAAATGTTCTTCCTTGCCTGTATTGCATTATTGATTTGTTTCACATTTAAATGAAAACACTATACAATTGCTTTGTTAGCAAGAGAAAATGCCTATTAAAGATTCAACTTAGCTTTGAATAGCTTTATAGGATAGTGATAATTTTAAAGGCAAATCAGAATACAAAAGAGGTTATCTTTGCTTTTCCTCCATCTCTGAGATATCATTAGGTTTGATTAAATTACTGTAAAACTGAACAAAGTGAATTTTATTTTTTATTTTTATTTTTTTGTCTTTTTGCCATTTCTTGGGCTGCTCCCATGGCATATGGAGATTCCCAGGCTAGGGGTCTAATTAGAGCTGTGGCTGCCAGCCTATACCAGAGCCACAGCAACACAAGATCCGAGCCGCATCTGCGACCTACACCACAGCTCACGGCAACGCTGGATCGTTAACTGACTGAGCAAGGGCAGGGATCGAACCCGCAAACTCATGGTTCCTAGTCAGATTCGTTTACCACTGCTCCACGACAGGAACTCCCCCAAAGTGAATTTTAGAGTCATGTTTCTAGCACTGAGTACTAATATTGAGGCAAAGTAATATTTTCAAATAGAAAATTTAATATTAGCCAGAAATTATTCCTGCTTCAACTCACTGCAAACTCCAGAAGGAGAGTCTTGAAAAGAAATTTTTTAGGTTAAAATGACAGAGTTTAGATTCTTCTTTTTTTTTTTTTCATTGAAAAGTAGTGTTACATAAACAATATTCTCTTATGAATTAAGTTCTCTAATATGCCATGGCTTTCATATCATGAAAGTTAAAATAAGGATATGATATTTTGTTTTATACACTTGAAATATATAGATTTAAGTTCCATTAACTCAATAGTGCTTGCTTTAGGGAATTGTTTTAAAGTTCTATTTAAAATATAATTTGGGGTAGATATTTGCTGTGTCTGCATAATTAATGACAGATTAACTTTTATGTTATTTAGCTTAGGTAATAGGTGGACTTTAAGATTATAGCAGACACACAGATGTGCACATGCACACACACATGTACACAAACACAGGGAGATTGAAATCAATTGTTAAAAATAATAGTTTGGGATTCCCAAACTGATACTAGTCTACATAACATCTTGTTTGTATTTTAAAAGGTGAGCTTTCCCAAAGATAGTTACCTTCATTTTAGGAAAACTTCAATGTAAGTAGGCACCTATAGTGTACACATTGTAGACACCACAGTATAAATGGTGCCTTCTTAGATGTGCTGTTCTCTGTAAAATCTATACAACCATTGGTGGTTGAAATTATTCTTTTTATTCCCTCAAGACTAAACTTCACACAATGTTTAATTTATTTATACTCACTTTCTACCTTTTTACAGCTTTGTTTAGAGTGTGTTTTCATATATGAGTAATTTGTGTCTTATTCTTCAGTGTGGCCAGGCTTTTCTATCCCAATTATTGAAGGGCATCAGTCAAATGCCCTTTTGTCACAAATGAAATTAAAACTTTGAACTCCCTACATCCCAAACAGTATCCTAGTTAGAGCAGTCTGTGACTGAAATACAATTTAAATTCTACTAAGAAAAAAAACAACAAATCTTCAAGGAAAAGACCCAGTGAGTTCTTGGATGTCATCATGCTTTTAAGAGATTATTCCTTTGCTCTATACACTATATATTTCAGTAGATACATCAAAAAGCATTTCACAGTTGCCTAAGTATCTAAATATCTTAGAAAGTTACAAAATCTGTATAGTCCTTCAATCACAAATTTTAGGTTAAAATGAAGCAATCATTTTTATTATGTTATGGCCTGAGCTCTATTCTAGTAAGACATATCCTACCATAATCCCATTTAAAACAGAGAAAGACAGCATATTTTTAATAATATTTTATTTATTTTATTTTAAATGATTTTTATTTTTTCCATTATAGCTGGTTTACAGGGTTCTGTCAATTTTCTTCTGTACAGTAAGGTCACCCAGTCATGCAGAGATGTACACATTCTTTTTCTCATATTATCCTCCATCATGCTCCATCATAAGTGACCACATATATTTCCCAGTGCTATACAGCAGGATCTCATTGCAAGACAGCGAAGTTTAATAGTCATTTTCTCACTCAAGCCAATGACCTCTGATGTGTGATAGGAAGCAAACAGGAAACCATTGTAGGTACTTGAATGTAATTATGCATGCAAAATATACTACCACTGTGATGAAGCCTCATTGAATCTCCTTAGTAAAAATCTTGTTTTCTATTTAAATCCCTATGAAATATAAAGTTATATCAAAAGTGCATAAGCTTTTCAGAGAGCACTTTAATTTAATTCAACAAATATTTATATCAGAAACAAACTTTAAATACCACAGGCTATGAGGGAATAGCTGCGTACCACTGCTAAACATCATTCCCTTAAGCAAGCCGTTAACCCCATCTTGGACTAAAAAGAAAGCACAAGCCTAGAAATGATCTACCCTTCTTCTACATTTCTATACATTAAAGTATTTTGTAATAGCTAGCAGCTTTTATTGGAGAAAATAACTAGAATATGTGTGAGGTTTCTCTCTTAAGAAGATATTGGATAGTTTCCTTCATCTGAGCAAATGGTCACAGAGTTAGAATCATTGAATTGTAGGATTTTAGAGTTGAAAGCTCTTTTAGACATCATTAGACCAGTGCTCTCATTTTATAGACAAAGAATGAAGCCTGAAGCCTGACTCTTTTACAATCTCAAGTCTTAACTTCCAGACAACATTTTCCTTAAAAAGGAGATGTGTTGGTGGTGGTTTTTGCCTTACAAAACAAGACTAAATGCATGGCCTCACCCCAATCTGTTTGGTTTCTTTTGTTTGGATCAAGAAAATGAAATCCCACAATTATATTCCTATCTTTTTAGGAAATTAAAAGGAAAAATTGAGATCTTACATTAACTTATATCTAACATTTATGTCATTGTCTCAGAAAAAATGGTCACATGAAGGAGAAAATCACCCTCTATAGGTAGAGTGCAAAGAAAAACAAGACTTCACATCTATCCTTATCTTGGTTAATGCCCAAAATAAAAGTCCCTAAAATCATTTCTTCCATCCACTAATTCTTTTCTCCTCTCTGGGAATGCTTCTTCTCCTTTTAAGAAATTGTTTTTCCCTCTCTCCTGAATATTCTTATTAGGAGAATAAAATCCTTAAGCATTTCTCTGAATGGAAACTTCATCTAATTTCTATAATGAAACCTGGATTTCTCCTATGCTCAATAATTTTTCTACATCTCCCCACCCCTAGCCCAAATAGAAGGCCTGGAGGTGGGTTCGGGGTCTTAATTGCACCCTTTGCTGCTTCAGGTTCAGTATGCCACCATCTTGATGAAAAAACAAACCTTGTGATTAGGGGCTTGAACAACCCAACTGCTCCACCCTGCTTCTCAATCATATCAGTGCAAACATTGCCCCCACAAGCAAATTGATGCAAAGTTCCCCTGAAGAGGGCTGGCAATTAGAGAAAGGAAGAGATCAAGGAAAAGGGTGCAAAGATAAAGGAAGGCTTCCTAGGTATACAACTTCTGCACAGAATCTTCATGCTGCAGCTGCCTTTGTTATCAAGACAGCATCCAGTTTCCTACTGTACTGAGCCGTCCACACTGTTCTTGAGGGACCTTGCTACTATCTCATCCAGAAAGCTTAATGTTGCTTGGCTAAACCAACCTTTGCTAAAATTAGAAAAGAGGGTATATGACTATATTGCACATAGAGGGGTTTCACATTGAACTGTGCCTCAGGCCCGTATCTACTAGCAAAGGCAGTATTCTGTGTTTAACCTCTTCTCTTGTTACTTAACGGAGGTGTTCTATAATCGTTTCTTCTCACTGGTGTGTTTGATTCAGTATATTCAAGCTCAGGGCCCTGTCTATCAATTCTATTATCGTTCTCCAGTATCATAAAATGTTTTTTGTTTATATACATGTATTCAGCTCTTTCCCATATTATTAAAGAATGTTTCCTTGACCTCATACTCTCTATTGAGCAAATGAAGTTAAATACCTCAGGAGTTCTCTTGTGGCAGAGTGGGTTAAGGATCAAGTATTGTTTCTGCAGCAGCTAGGGTCACTGCAATGGCACAGGTTCAATCCCTGGCCCAGGAGCTTTCATACACAGTGGGCACAGCCAAAAAAAAATGCCTCAGGAGTGTTGTCTCTCTCAGTGTCACCCTTTCCCAATCTGCAATATAGACTTTCAATTTTGCTCTTTTTATTGGGATAATTTTTAAACAAAGAGAAAACATAGGTTAAAATGTAACCAAAAACCAAATGCTAAGAACCAAAAGTAACAATTGCTAATTTTTGCTTTCTCCTTCATAGAAGTTTTTCTAGAAATTAGTAACTACAGATAGATCCTTTCTGTGCTTCTCACCTATTCCATTTCCCTTTCTCCTTTATTTTAAAGTGTTTATCCCTACCATAGGTTTATCTCTGAATCAATATATATGTATGAGCCACTGAACTCTATGTGTATATGTATAAATGTATAATTGGATAGTACCATTATAGCATTTGGTATCATACTTTTTATCCATGTTTATTTGAGTTTTTCTTGGTCATTTCTTCTTATGAATGGATTTAGGAGCAGTTATCAATTTCTATAAAAAAAAAACCCTGGATGTTTTTGAAATTATTATGAATTTATAGATGAACCTGGAGAAAATGAACATAATTATTAGATAGATTCCTAACTACTTTATAGGTTTTCTTGGTATTTCCAAGGGAATGTTTTCTAGATTTACATTTGAATGGTTGTTGCTGAATATAAGATGCTATTGCCTCTTTTTACAATGACTTTATATCCAATAATTGTGATGAAAAATATTATTAGTGCTAATAATTTGCTGTACAGCATCATGAATTTTCTATACCATTTATCAAGCGCAAATAATTTTGTTTTTTGCTTCCAAGCCCTACGCTTCTTTATTTTGTGAGTATATTTTAGAGATTGATTGATTTCTTTAATGATAATAGAGATATTTTTTTCCATTTTGTAGTGAACTTTAATTACTTAATTTTTTTTCTTTCTTTAATGATAATAGAGATATTTTTTTCCATTTTGTAGTGAACTTTAATTACTTAATTTTTTTTCTAAAAAATGTGTCATTCTTCCTGATGTATTCACTTTGTTGTTACCTTTTTCTAAACTTTAAGATGAGCACTTAGCTCATTTACTTTAGCCCTTTGTTTTCTAATGTGTTATATTCTAGGCAGTGCATTTCTCCCTAGGTACTTCCTGATTAACAGCATCCCATGAGTTTTATAACATGGTGCTTTTGCTGAACCGTGCAGTTTCAAACATTTCCTAAATTTCAATTAAAATTCAGTTTCTCATCCATGAAATAGGTATTTAAATTGCTTCCAAATGTATAATTTCAACCTTCTTCTTAATTATTCTTTTTATGACAATATGAGTATGAAATAAGGTTTATATTCTGATTCTTAGCTATTTGAAACTTCTTTTATGGTAATTTAAGAAATGCCTTATATAGGGAGTTCCCATCAAGGTCCAGCAGTAACAAACCTGACTAGTATCCATGAAGATGTGGGTTCGATCCTTGGCCTTGATCAGTGCAGTAAGGATCCAACATTGCTATGAGTTTTGGTGTAGGTTGCAGATGTGGCTTAGATCTGGCATTGCTGTGGCTGTGGCGTAGACTAGAAGCTGCAGCCTTTATTTGACTCTAGCCTGGGAACTTCCATATGCCACAGATGTGGCCCTAAAAAGGCAAAAAGAAAAAAAAGGGTGTTCCCATCGTGGCGCAGTGGTTAATGAATCCAACTAGGAACCATGAGGTTGTGGGTTCGATCCCTGGCCTTGCTCAGTCGGGTTAACGATCCAGCGTTGCCGTGAGCTGTGGAGTAGGTTGCAGATGTGGTTCGGATCCCATGTTGCTGTGGCTCTGGCGTAGGCCGGCGGCTACAGCTCCAATTAGACCCCTAGCTTGGGAACCTCCATATGCTACGATAGCGGCCCAAGAAATGGCAAAAAAAAGAGAAAATAAATGTCTTACAATTCCAAATAAACTGTATTCAGTGCTTGCTTGCTGCAGTGTTCTCTGTGTGTACATTAGATCTTGCTTCTTACTTGTGTAGTATAATATTTTCATATACTTAGTGAATTGTTTTTTTGGCCAGCTTAATCTGCCAGCTTTCTGAGGGGAATATTTTTAAATTTTTCCAATATGACTACTAAGTTTTCCATTTCTTTTTGTAATTCTGTTTTGCTTTATACATGTTCAGACTTTAGTGTTAACTGTACACAAGCTTAATATTATGAAATCTTTAGCTGAATTTTTTCTTATATTATTGAATAATTACCCCAAAATGCTTTGGGTGCATAGGGCCAGTTTGATGATATGTTAATATTACTAAGCCATAGTTTGGCTATTGCTTTTAGTATGAATAAACACATTTTCTACTTCCTTTGTACAGAAGTATACTGGCAAATGTTTAAAACACTGGCTCTCTGAAACAAAAACCCTAATCTGGAACATTTGCTTCTTATTCTGCTGTAAATACTCAGTGTGGAAGTATTCAAGCAACCTACTGAGTGAAGGAACTGATGTGAGGTGAAGACTTGTGCACAGCAGATCTGGAGAGCTCTTAGACTGTGCCCTGGCTGTAGCCTATCATTGTGAGAGGGCATTTTCTTTGCTTCTTTTTTCTCCTTCCCTTTCCTGTATTGGATTAACCAGATTTTTTTTTCTTCTTCTTTTTTCTTTTTTTGGCTGCCTCACTGCATATGGAGTTCCTGGGTCAGGGATCAGATCTGAGCCACAGCTATGGCCTGTGTGGCAGGTGTAGCAATGTCCACTGTGCTGGACAAGGGACCGACTCTTCATCCTGGTGCTCCAGATATGCCGCCAATCCTGTTGCACCACAGCAGGAATGCCAGCCAAATTGTCTTTATTCTCTTCTTTTTACTTTGCTAAATGGAAGTATACATTTTCTGTTAACAGATTGATGTTACCCTTGAATCTTTTGATGTGGAGAGTGATTCAAAAACTAATCAATATCTCTATCTTCTTCTTGAGTAATCTAAGGAATCTTAGGTTGATTTAATTCTGCTCCATTCCTCCCCACTTTGGTCATTCTTGTCTGTAATTTTAGTTCATTTTTTAAGTCTCTCTAAATTAGTTAAATTGCCATTATGTAAGAATTGTAAACTATATTTTCCAGTGCCTATCTGAGCTGTCGTTGTCGTGTATAGAGCAGCTGTTCTTAAACTGTGTTCTGTGGATTCCACTGAGATCATACAGGTGTTTTAGTGGCTGATGGTGTGAATGTGAGAAAGTCCAGATAGGCAGTGTTCCATTCCCATTTCACTCTGCTTCTTTTTGGCTATGCATTTTATTCCTAATACTATTTTTCAATTCAGGTATACTTAATATAAAATAAAAGTAACAGATTTTTGTATAGTGTTTGGACAAATGTGCATATACCCATGTAACCACTACCCTGTAAAGGATGAAACCATCATTCAGAACCTCACACAAACACACGCACACACACACACACGCACACACACACAACTGAATTTACTGTTTTCCTCACATGAGGGAGCTTTGCTGGTCAAGCACAGTCTCTCTAAGAAGCGCAGAATGCAACCTTATATAGTGTGTTTGGGAAGCATGGATCTCAATAATTAACTAAAGTTTGGAAACATGAGTGACTTAACATTTACTGTAGATGCATGTCTACTTGGGTCAGACTGGGTGACTGGCCAGCCCTTAGACTCCTATTCAATGGAATGAGTCTCTTTCCAACGGATTGCCTTTCAGAAGTGAAGGGATTTTCTGTTTGATTGGCTGGCATGACCATATTTACTGAAGTGAGTTGTCATTACTTGATTAAGCAAATTTAAACCTGGCTCCGGGGGTTAATTTTTATGATGACTAAAGGGCTGTCATTTATTTATTAAGAAAGCTGAAAAAGAGCTCTTTTTGCTCTCATTACCATGGCAATGGAAGATCCGTTTATTTTTGTTTCTACAGTGTAGGGCATTTTTAATTCATAATTTTTCCTTTGTTTCTTCCACAGCGAGCTGGAGAATAGACCATCATGAATTGTTCAGATCTTCCCACTGCAGTTGATTCTCCCTGAAGATGAAGTTTGTTTGAGGATCTCGTTTAAGGGAGGTACGATTTTTGGTTTGATTATTGATCAGCATTATATTCTGCTATTGCCTTTGAGCTTTTGTTGAATCATCAATCAGGAGACAGACTACATACAAGCACTCGAATTTAAGGACAATAGATTATTAAAATGACTGTGAGAAAAACAAAAATAACTATGGGACAGAAAGGCACTGTAGAATTAACCCAAGGGTTTTCTAGCTTGCCCAAGAAAGCAGATCCCAATGGCTCTGAGTCTATTTTAGGTACCCAGGTTGATTTTCTTTTTCACTTAGATATAGATTTAAACATTTTAGGAGTAATGTCAATTCAGATACAACAGGATAAGGTAGCAACAACAGCATAGATCTCCCTTGCGTAGCTAAAAGAGAATCCTATATCATCCAATGATTTATATAAGGAATTTAAACTTATTTTTATCCTGTGTTACCTATAACAACAATCAAATTATGGACCAGACTTTTTTTTATAACGATTTTTATTTTTTCCAGTGTAGCTGGTTTACAGTGTTCAATCAATTGTCTACTGTACAGCAAGGTGACCCAGTTATACATACATGTATACATTCTTTTTTCTCACATTATCATGATCAGTCATAAGTGACTAGATATAGTTCCCAGGGCTATACAGCAGGATCTCATTGCTTATCCATTCCAAAGGCAATATTTTGCATTTATTAACCCCAAATTCCCAATCCATCCCATTCCCTCTCCGTCCCCCTTGGCAACCACAAGTCTGTTCTCCAAGTCCATGTGTTTCTTTTCTGTGGAAAGGTTCATTTGTGGAACTTTTGTCTTTAAGATTTTCTTAAGACAAATGGTCATTTTGGAATTCCAAAAATATTATATCCCCTTCTGGTCCCCTAACTATACATTATCTAAAGAAGTTCATTATTAGTAAGTCATTATAACATACTTTTACACAACTTTTTTCATGTGACAAGCAATAGCTTGGAAGGGGTATTGTAGAGTTAATGGAGATTGTTCCATTATATTTTAAAAATAAGCAGTTTAATATTATTGTAAGAGAAACATGGTGGGATAAATCGGAAGTATATAAAACTTTAAGGAAAAATACAAATGAAAAGATAATAAACAAAAATGTGCAAAGAGAGTGTAGCCATCAGTGGTTTTGGGTATTTAGGATAATCTTTTATTGGGCTTTTGGGTTTTTTTTTTTTTTTTTTTGGTTTTTTTAGGGCTGCATCTGCGGCATATGGAGGTTCCCAGGCCAGGGGTCTAATCAGAACTGTTGCTGCTGGCTTACACCAGAGCCACAGCAACGCCAGATCTGAGCCATGTCTGCAGCCTACACCACAGCTCACTGCAACGCCAGATCCTTAATCCACTGAGCAAGGCCAGGGATCAAACCTAAAACCTCATGGTTCCTAGTCAGTTTTGTTTCAGCTGCACCACAATGGGAACTCCTGAGAATCTGTTTTTGATGGTGTTGATTGTAAGCTTTGTACTATCTATGGCCATTGTTTATTCTGACAATCTTTGATTAACAATAGACTTTCATGGTGTTTTCTGAAGATATTCCACTATTAGAACTTAATTGGTGTGACTTGCCCATTTCAGTAAGGTGATTTCTGCTATTTTAGAGATTTCATGGTACTGAAGATAGTATTTTTGAGCAAGAGGCTAACTCTTGCAGAATTCATGAATAACTGTGCTGGTAAAATTGTTCTGCCTTTCTGAATAGAATGGCTTGAATGTTCTATGTTGAGAATAGGATATTCAATATCTTTTAGTATAATCTTTGTTGTGGCTGTTTTAACAAGGGACTCTTTCAATGCTCCAGAAAATAAGCATACCTTTATTTGTGCATATTTACCACCCAGAGGAAAGTTCTTTTATAAAATTAAGTTGAAAATACTCAAATGTTCTCTCAGAGCATGGTTCCAGTCTATGCCTTATTTTTATACTTTTCCCCCCAGAATGATGTTAGCTGTGGATGAGGCTCTATTTTGTTATCCTTAAATATTTTATCTATCAGTGTTTAATATTATGGTCATTTTGCCCATACTGTGATGGATCAGATTATCAGGGACAGAATTTAGACAAGTGTTCAAATTTTATCAAATGTTACCAGGTAGCTATGCTGGCTTTGCCAGATCTTAGCCATATGGACCTTCCAATGTGATGGTCCCCTCTCTTTCTTTTCAGAATTTAGAAGATCGATTTAGGGTATCTATGATGGAATTTTTGATCTTCCCCAGGAATTTGATATGTTCCATGGGAGGATCTTGCATAAGGACTTCAGTCAGAGCAGACTTTAGCAGGATGTCCTTTTTTAATCGTGTGTGGTATTCTTCTTTTAAGACAGTGTTTTTGTTTTGTTTTTTTTTACTTTGTTATTCATAAACCCTTTTGTTTTTATTGTATTTGCCCATAGCGGTTATCAGTGTATATGTTTACCATCATATTTTCAGTTACTTGACATGTCTTGGAAAGGGCCATCACTGAGTGACCTGAGTGGATCTGACATCTGGTAAAGAATGTATCTTACAAGATGGAATAAACTAATTGTTGTGTTTCAACCTAGTATTTTACCATTTAATTAAAAAAAGAAATGAAGCCAACTATTGCAATTAGCACAAGAACAAAAATATGAAATGAAGATTTGGTTAGAAAATGTCCAAATGATACATCCTTTTTTTAAAATGATATATTATTTATTTATTTTTTTGTCTTTTGTCTTTTTAGGGCCACATCTGCGGCATATGGAGGTTCCCAGGCTAGAAGTCGAATCCGGAGCAGTAGCTGCTCGCCTATGTTGGAGGCTTGCCAGATATGCATGTATACAGGCCATAGTGAATCAAAGAAACTAGATGACTCTTGAAGAATGACGCTAATCTAGACTTGCAAAATATATAAGACTTTCCTAGACCCCTGGGGGAAAGAGAATGAGATGGGAAATGTACATCGTATGAGTTGTCAAATACTCCAGATGTTGTTGATGGAAAGCCATTGATATTCTTGTTCTCATGACCAGAACCCAAGGGAGTTGGAGGAAAGGGTGTAATAGCCTTAAGCATAAACAATATAATCTTTCTCTGGAGGGTTAATCATTTATAGCATCTGTGAATACAAAGGGTCTGTGCCTTGCATATCTGTAGCCTTGATCAGTAACATTGTAAATGACACATGTGATTCTGTACATACAAGGAAGTAGAAAATAGCAAATAAAAATCATGACTTGGCTCAGTGGGTTGCTATTGCCTCTCGAAGGTGGTAGCCCCCTGGTCCCCACTCTATTTCTTTGTCTCTTCTTTCTTAAATCTGCAGCACCGCTGACTTTGGGACCTGAGTTGACGAGCAGGTCTCGTCAGGCCTACACCACAAGCACAGCAATGTGGAATCCGAGCCGCATCTGCAATCTATACCACAGCTTACAGCAACACTCTATCCATGACCCACTGAGTGAGGCCAGGGATTGAACCCACAACCTCACTGTTCGTAGTCGGATTCATTTCCGCTGTACCAAAATGGGAACTCCCATAAATGATATGTTATTATCATAGAAATTTAAAGAATTCAGAAATCAATCATGAGATTCTCTTTCACTGGGTAAGGTAAAGGAATTGCTGAAACAGGGATCTTATACCAGTCCAGGTGCTGTCATATTTAAAATTAATTAAGGTATGATATATGAACATTTCCTTTATAACTTAAAGACTATAATTGTTCTAAGATTAAATACGCCAAAATTTAGGGAACTAGTAATTTAGCTCAGAAATTGTACAAAGAACAAATATAAACACATGTGTTTTGGTAGGAGATATATAAATATACTTCATTGAAAATGACATCCTAGTACACCTAAAATAAGTTATAGGAGTTCCTGCTATAGTGCAGTGAGTTAAGAATCAATCCATTGTAACAGTTCAGGTCACTGCAGAGGTGTGGGTTTGATCCCTGGCCCAAGAATTCCATGTACCACAGATGTGGCCTTAAAAAAATAATTAAAAATAAATTAATTAATTAACAAATTGTAGAAAGGTCCTTAAAGTCTTTTCTTGGCAAAAATCTCTAGAACATAAATAATAATGATATTTTCCTTATAATGACTTCACAAATCCTCATAAAGTTATTTGCAAGCATACATAAATATATAGCTTTTTGACAATTCTGAGAAACGTTTCCCTATTTTGCTGTTACTTGGGAAAAATATGTTTTCTACTATTAATTCACATTTAATGGAATTGTAAAGAATTCACCATATCATGGAGAGATGAAACATGTACCACCAGTATTTAGCCCGCATGACTATTTTCCATTTTCAAGAACATTAATAAATACACAGATTTCTCTAAGCCACTGTAAATCTCTAACATTAGTGAATTTTGTATTTTAAATTGTTAGTCTTAAACTATGAATAGTACATGTATGTATAATACTGTACAATTTAAATTTGACAGAACTTGATTTCTTTCAATAAGCCATATTATTTACCCTTTTCCTCTAAACAAAAATAAAAGATAAACAACAACACATAAGCAAAAACTAAACTGTTACGGAAGTTTGGGGAAGTAATGTTATCCTCTTTTTCTTTGCAGTTGGAATAATTATCATCATTTGTAATTCAAGGATTCTTCAACCTTGTAAACCTTATATTTTTTATGAATAATATATGAATAATTCTTTTTTTATTGAAAAATAAGTGCTTCAGAAATCAGTAATATTGATCACGTAGTGTCAAAATGTTTTAATAAAACACATACTCTATCCTAAAAGAAATGCAGCCATATCCTAAAAGAAATTAAAAAAAAAAATTCTCAATCATCTACCTCAAGGTTTCAGGATATTTTATACATGAATATTTGGTGCCAATGGTGAAAACATGTAAAGATCTATAAAGCAGAACTGTGTTGACCTAAGCAGGTGTGGGTGGGGTGGCAGTGCTTCTCTAGGGAACACAAGTTAGAAACCACAGGTCCAAACAGGGTGGACCTTTCAGCGAAAAAGAAAATGCTTTGAAATAGTGTTAGCAAAAGTTATAGAGCCCAGCAACTATTGCTGAAGCACCCAGAATTCATTAGAGAATTCTCAAAATGTCTGTAGCTTATGAATATGTGAAGGAAATTGAGATAGAGAAGAAGGATGAATTTAAAAGGAATGTGTTTTCCTTTGCACAGTTAGAGTTAACTCATTATAAAACAGTGTTAAATTTACAGAGTAGAACTTGGAGATCTATACTGTAGATTTAAAATCCTGATTTGTGTTAGGGTGTTCCAGACACCCCCTGCCTCCCCCCCCAAAAAAAATATTCAACAAGGGATTTATTATCAGTGATGAGTTCCTCTACTTGAAATTATTTCTCGGATTACTTGTCATGCTGCCAATTGCTTGGCCCAGCACAGTTTAGGTAAATTTGGATTTTAGAACAGAGAGATAAAAGTAGAAAGTGCATAGAGCAGTATGGCATCTGAGAGGTCAGGTATGGGGCAGGGGATGGCAGTGACTATCTTCTGGAAAGTATCCAGAAAAGAAAAATCACCTTGGCAGAGCACTGGGGTTTGACCTCAGTGGGGTTTGAATTTTGGTTTGAAGAAGTGTGCCTTGGTGGTACTTCTTACTTGTTTCATAATTATTTAAATAAAATGAGGGTAATAGTTGTGGCAGTGGTTCTACCTTGAAGATAAAGAACAGAACAGCATGAGGTGTCACTCCTCTTATGGCTGTTACCCAAAAGGAAGGCAGAGAAATTGAAATAAGGCTGGAGGGCATTGCAGATGCATTTTGTTCACTTTGCAATTTTGTTCAAGTCCCCAAAGGAGAAATATTTGAGAACTGTTTTCTGATATCAAATGAAATGTGGCCGGACACACAAAAAATATGAAACTGGTCTAGTAAAGTTTGTGGTGGACAGTCTCCCAACTTGAAAATAATTAGGAAAAAAGAAAAAGAATATCAAGAGTCAGTTCAAAGGACTCAGAGAAACTTAAGTGCTTTGGTGGGACACAAACACCATTGCTAAGACATTTGTATATGTCCACTTTGGAGGACTCACGGGCAAAGCTCTAGGTAAAAGATGGAGATGTGATAAACTCAATAAACAGTTGTACAGAGTGTTGGTCTTTCTGGGACCTCAGATCTGGGTGCCTCTCTAAGATGATTCCCAGGTGTCTTTGGTACATAACCCAAGGCCAACCTTCTGCAACTGCCCTTCAGTAAAATCTCCAACTCAAATGTCCATCAACAGATGATTGGATTAGGAAGACGTGGTATATATCCACAATGGAATACTACTCAGATACAAAAAACAACGAAATAATGCCATTTGCAGCAGCATGGATGGAACTAGAGACTCTCATACTGAGTGAATTAAGTCAGAAAGAGAAAGACAAAGACCATATGCTATCACTTATATCTGGAATCTAATATACAGCACAAATGATCCTTTCCACAGAAAAGAAAATCATGGACTTGGAGAATAGACTTGTGGTTGCCAAGAGCGAGAGAGGGAGTGAGGTGGATGGGGAGCTTGGGGTTAACAGATGCAAACTACTGCTTTTGGAATGGATTAGCAATGAGATCCTTCTGTGTAGCACTGGGAACTATGTCTAGTCACTTATGATGGAGCATGATAATGTGAGAAAATAGAATGTGTACATGTATGTGTAACTGGGTCACCATGCTATACAGTAAGAAAAAAATCATATTGGGGAAATAACAATTTAAAAAATTAAAATTAAATTAAATTAAATTAAATTAAAAATAAATATTTCATCTTAGTAACTCATAATAGATGAAGTAGTTATTTTTCCCACAAAACATTTTCATCATATTTACCAACTCTCAGGATCTTGCTTTGGGATAAAAGAAATACTTGACAAGTCACTGTACTCTAAGAGAAGACATGTTATGGCACATAGCAATGACAAGCCCTTGATGGATTTGTCATTAAATGATGTCCTAGTCCTTAATTTGTTCAGGTTAAGAAGTCATTTTACTTAGAAAGTGATTTAAAGCAATTCTCATTTTTTTTCTCCAATCCACTGAAAAGTACTCAGAGACACAAAAGATAAACCTGCTATATGAAAAATTGACTGTTCAGTCTGGAAATCTCTTTTAATAAAAATTGTACAATGCTGAGCTAAAAAAGTATTTTTTGCTCCTACCCCAGAGGAAATGAACTTGAGCTTGGGAACAAGGGTTGCAGGAAATGTTTAGGCTACTTTTCCCAGATGGTAGGGTTTACTGGAAGCTGGGCACAAGTTTTCTGCCCTCTAAGTTACTGTAAGTCTACATTATTTAGGTAAAATTGGAAGTTAATGAATTGCCCAGCATCCACCCTTCAGCATGGCAGCATCAGCCTTTTTTTCTCTCATAAGCAAAAACCCTCTTGTAAAAAGACATCAACTGAGCTCAAGGCAGGTTTAGATATGTTTAATGTTATCACCCAAGCTGTAAATAATAGCTTTTATTCTTAGAGTAAAATTTGTTTTAACCTCATAAATTTAGTGTTATGTTTGAAAATCATGAAGGGTCTAGAACCCCTTTGCTACATTTTTCTTGAGAATTGATATACTTCAATGGTATTTGTTTTGGGGAGCTCTATTAAGATGCTTGGTTTCTTTTTATGATTTTTATTTTTTATTAGATTTACAGTGTTCTGTCAATTTCTACTGTACAGCAAAGTGACTCAGTCATACATATATATATATGCATTTGTGTGTGAATATATATATATACACATATGCTTTTTCTCACATTATACTCCATCATATTCCAACACAAGGACTAGATATAGTTCTCTGTGCTATACAGCAGGATCTCATTGCTTATCCAATCCAAATGCAATTATTTTCATCTATTAACTCCAAACTCCCAGTCCATCCCACTCCCTCCCCCTTCCCCCGGCAAACATCAGTCCCTCCTACATGTTCATGATGTTTTCTGCTTTGTAGATAGATCATTTGTGCCATATTTTAGACTCCACATATAAGTGATATCATATGGTATTTGTCTTTCTCTTTCTGACTTACTTCACTCAGTGTGAGAGTCTCTATTTCCATCTGTGTTGCTGCAAATGGCATTATTTTGTTCTTTTTTATGGCTGACTAGTATTCCATTGTGTATATATACCACATATTCTTAATGGATATTTAGGTTATTTCCATGTCTTGACTATTGCGAATAGTGCTGCAATGAACATACGGGTGCATGTGTCTCTTTCACGGAAAGTTTTGTCCAGAGATATGGTGAAGAGTGGGATTGCTGGGTCATGTGGTAGTTCTATATATAGTTTTCTAAGGTACCTCCATACTGTTTTCTACAGTGTTTGTACCAATTTACATTCCCACCAACAGTGCAAGAGGGTTCTCTTTTCTCCACACACTCTCCAGCATTTGTTATTTGTGGACTTGCTAATGATGGGCATTCTGACCATGAGGTGTGGTGGTATCTCATAGCAGTTTTGACTTGCATTTCTCTAATAATCAATGATGTGAGTATTTTTTCATGTGCCTATCGACCATCTGTATATCTTTTTTGGAGAAATGTCTATTCAGGGCTTTTGCCCATTTTTCAATTGGGTTGTTATTTTTTTTTTTTTTTTTTTTTTTGCTGTTGAGTTATATAAGTTGTTTGTATATTTTAGAGATTAAGCCCTTTCAGTTGCACCATTTGAAACTATTTTCTCCCACACTGTAATTTGTCTTTTTTTTTTTTAATGATTTCCTTTGCTATGCAAAACTTGTCAGTTTGCTTAGGTCCCATTGGTTTATTTTTGCTTTTATTTCTGTTGCCTTGGGAGACTGACCTAAGAAAACATTCATATGGTTGAAGATGCTTAGTTATATTGATTGCAAATGTTAAAGTTTTTTTATTTCAAAAACAAATCTCATGCAAATATAAGAATTTTATTTCTTGATAATACAAATATACGTCTTGAAGACACAGAAATTTCAGGAAAAAATAGTGTTCAGTTAAATCATACTTATAGTAAAACGATTGAAAATTACATTAATGTTTAGAAAAACTGTTCTGCTAAAGCAGAAAATCAGAAAAGGCTACCATGGGTGGAGGTTGGAGAGGGATTCACAGCACCATTCAGTTTAGATTGTTGACATGGAAATAAATGATGTCTTAGAGTCATTGGGAGATTATGGAGCTAATAAATGTTTCTATCTTCCTCTTGAACAATCTAGGGAATCTTAGGTTGCTTCAATTTTTACTGAAAACACAAAACTCAAATCCAATGCATATTTAAGAACTAATCACTCTTCCTAAAGTTACATGACAATGAAGTTGAGTTCCTGAGGAGCAAGGATTTGTCTTGTGCTTTCTGGTAATGTTTGTTGTTCTTATATCTGTACTTGTCACATGTATACTTGTGTACTTACTGATTTCAGACTTTATGACACTTTTCACTGTTACCCTTAACTCAGAGAAGTAACAGTAATGTACACCAACAGATCAATGGATAAAGAATGGAATATTACTTTTTTATCTATTCATGTATATATATATATTCATGTATTTATATATGTGTGTATAAATACACACTAAGGAATATAGATCAGAAATTAAAAAAAGACTGAAATAATGCTATTTGCAGCAACATGGATGGACCTAGAGATTCTCATACTAAGTGAGGTAAACCAAAGACAAATATCACATGATATCACTTATATGTGGAACCAAAAATATATATATACAAATGAACTTATTTACAAAACAGAAATAGACCCACAGACAGAGAAAACAAACTTATGGTTACTAAAGGGGAAAGTGGGGAGGGATAAATTAGGAGTTTTGGATTAACATATATACACTACTATTTATAAAATAGATAACTAACAAAGACCTACCATAGAGCACGGGGAATTATATTCAACATTGTGTAATAATCCATAAGGAAAAGAATCTGAAAAAGAATATATTTTGGAATTTCTTCTCAAATGGATCCTTCCTCTGCATTAACCTGGCCTCTAAACCCCACCTAACCAGCCTCAAATCAGATTTCTATTTCTTTCACCAAGTTAATCCACCATTCTCTGTTTAGGCTATCTTCCTGGGCCATATTTGGAAATATTCCTAGGAATTGCGGTGAATGTGAGCTCGTATAATATGCTTTCCATCTTTCAAAATCCATAGTCCCATATTGGTTGCTTTCCATTGCCTGAAACAGGTGTTTTATATATTTTTGTACAGTTATAAAGGTAGTTCATGGGGAAGGATGATAATTATACGGGTTACTTGTGTATGGAACCAGTGGTCCTCAAGAATTTTTTTTATTCTGTTTATTCTTATTTTTAGTTCTGTGTTCTTTGGTTTGTCTCTTAATGGTTATTCTTGAGATTATAATATTCATCCTTAATGTATTAACATTGAATACAAATTAGTATTTTCACTTTATAATGATGCTTGGAACTTCAAATTTTAAAATCCCTTTATTCCCCTCTCTTCTTTTATGTTATTGCTGTCAAGCATTTTAATTCTACACATATATTTGATTCTGCAAGGTTTTTATTAGTATTTACATAGTAAATGATCTCTTACACTTCTTTATACTTTCTAACATTCTCCTCTTTTTTTTCTGAAATTCTTTTCTTTAAGATTATTTTGTTTCTACTGAAAAAAATCCCTTCAATGTTTCTTTAAATTATTTCCATTTCTTTCACTTTTGATTACCTTATTTTTTTGGAGGTTAGCTTCACAGAGTGGAACATTTTAGGGTAGCAGAGGGTTTTTTCTTGTTTTTGTATGTTAAATGTGTCATTCCTTTGTCTACTGGCTTCCTTTTTTGTTTTGTTTTTTCTTTTTTTCTTTTTAGGGCCACACCTGTGGCATATGGAAGTTCTAGGGCTAAGGGTTGAATCAGAGATACGGCTGCCAGCCTATGCCACAGCCACAGCAATGCCAGATCTGAGCCCGATCTGTGACCTACATCATAGCTTGCAGCAATGCCAGTTCCTCAACTCACTGAATGAAACCAGGGATTGAACCCGCATCTTCATGGAGACTGTGTCAGGTCCTTAATCTGATGAGCCACAACAGGAACTCCTGACTTCCTTTTTTTTTTTTTTTTTTTTTTTTCTTTTCTGTTTATATCAGCCTTCAGTCTTGGTTTTGCTCTGACTCATTGTTATCTGGTAACTTAGAAGATTTTATCTGCTTATAAGAGCTTTTCTCTTCTTTTTTAAAAAAATAGCATTTTTACTATGATGCATCTAATTGGGATTTTCTTTGTATTTACCTTGTTTAGGATTCCTAACCCTCCTTGAGTCTCTGGAGAAATTTTTTCTATCCATTTTGAAGAATTCTGACCCACTGTCTCTTCAAATAATGCTTCTTCTTTCAAACTCTTTCTCTTTCACTTTTGGAACTCCATCTACATGTATGACCTTTTTTTGTTTTTTCCTGGTGGTTTTTCACTATGTCCCATTTATCCTTTATTCCCTTGTATGTATATTCCATTAACTTACTTTCCATGTCTCAGTCCAAATGTTTCTACTGACATACTCTGAAGTTCACTAGTTCCTTTTTTCATTGTGTCTGATCAGCTGTGCTAAATTCATGCCCTGTCAATTTATTTATAAGCTTTTATATTTTCTACTTTAATCTAATTCACACATTTCAACTCTCTGGTGAATTATTTCAGCTTATAATGTGTTTTTGTTAACATACTAACCACAGATATCTTAGATTCTGTGCCTAATAACTTCAATATCTGGGTTATCTGAATTCATTTCCATTTATTATCTTTTTTTCCTCTTTTTCCTGTTCCTAAATATTACTGGTAATTTTTTAAGTTGAATGTTAGACACTGAGCATTTAAAATGTCATGGTTGTCTCAGCACCTCCTGAGTAATTTCAAGGAGCTTTAATTATCTAACCATTAGATTCTTGACTCCTAACTCTTCAGATATAAGCTTATAACATAACACAAATGTCAGAAAACATTTTTATGTATTAATGCCTCCATTATATATATATATATATATATTGCATCATATATAATACTAATATATTCCTATATGAAATTTATTTCTATCCCTGGTGACACAAGTATTTCCCCCTTATTAAGAACTACTTCCTATTACATGTCATTTATCATTCTCTTTATGAAAGTTAATTGTAGCCCAAAAAAACCCAAAACAAAGAAAAATTTAAATTTGGAACGTAGGAACTGGCACTTCACTTATACCTCATCAGTTTTACAAGATTATCAGTTTATACTGCAGGCCTCTTTCCCCCCTTTCCTTTCTTTTTATGATTCTTTCACTGTCCCAGGGCTGTTGTACACAGATATAAAGAAGATTAGCAATGTCTTTTTACCTTTCATATTCCTCAAAATCTTATAACATTGTGACTTTGGGCTCCATTCAATGTGTACTGTATTCAATGAATCAGAAAATTAGACTTTAAAATTAGACATTCTCTTTCTGGCTAGTGTTAGTCTTATGCTTGTCAGAAGAGAACATAAAGCCAGATTTCCCACCAAAAAAAAAAAAAAAAAAAAAGGGATAGACTGACTCCGCTGACAAATTGATCCTGGTAACATGTTTGCCTGAGGAAATTGTGTAAAAGACAGTTATGAAGGGAATAATGGGCTTGTCAGCCTGCTTAGAGTTTTTTAAAAAAAGATCTTTGATATACTCCCCCATGAATAGGGCGTTTGCTAAAGATGCTTTGCAGGAAGGCTTGACATCCAAAAGAACATCTAAAGAGTAGCAAACCAGAGGGATGTGCACATGGTGAGCAGGCCATCTCAAGCATGAAGATTTGAGATGTAATAACTTCAATTCAGGATATTCCAAGGGACTCTTCCCTTTCTAACTCTTCCCTCTTGACTAGTGCAGATCTAGGGTCAAAACTCTCATAAAGATTGCAAAGTAATAAGCCTCCAGCATGGGTTTTCTCTCTGCCGCATTGACTTTCAGTTATCCCACCACCATTGTAGGAGTGTGGTTTTCCAACTGACATTGCACTGAGAGTGCCAAGGAACCACGGGGGAGAGAGGAGCATGGAGAGCCATCCTGATGCTTTATCACTTAAAAAATATATAGACCAATGGAAATATATGTATGACTGTGTCACTTTGCTGTATAGCATAAATTTTCACAACATTGTAAATCAACTTTTTTTCTGGAGAGAGAGATGAAAGAAGCTGGACACCTCTAATCCTTTGAGAAGTAGACTAAGAACCTGGCCGTCAACCTAAATGCCACCTGAATGCACACAAAATACAAGAAAGGAAGTGAAAATTTACATCAGACATGCTATCCTTAAAGCAAAAAAGCAAAGGCTGGCATTGACCAGCTAACAAGATGGTAGAGAAAAGTTTTGAGACTGGGGGGTATCAGAGCAGATTTAAAATATCTGAATTTCCAGAATAATTGAGGTGGTTATGGCTCCTTCTGTCTGGAGTGCGTTTTCCTGCTTTCTTTGGAGGAAAAGCATGTAGTTCAAGCCCTGCAAGATCTCTCTTAGCACATTTTAGTACTTAAAAATGTGGAATGTATAGTTGGACATACCAGGGTTCACATTCAAACTGCCACTTGCCCAATGAACCGAGTCAATGTGCTCAGTTCCTGAATCCCAGTTTCTTTATGTGTAACTTCCTACTCTACAGGAATTTCACATCTGTTGGCAATGGGCAAAACTAAGCCTTGTGAGTTATTCCACAAACATTAGAGATATTTGAAAAAAATCAACTTTGTGCTTTAAGGATTGAAATTATGAAATATAGCCTATCTGACCTTGAAAAGCCATCTTCAAATCACGTCTTGGTTAGTAGACATCATATTGTCCCATTAACTTTGAGGTAGGATTGAAGTCAGCACATTTGAACTGATCCATATAACCAGGTACTAGTGTGAACCCTATGTAAGCAAGAGAACAATTCCTATGCATTTTAAAACATGTATTCTCTTTGGAACATGTATGAAACATGTTAACAAAATTATCACCTTCAACAAAGATTTGTTGGCACCTGCTCCGCTCAGGGCAATGGCTTAGGCACTGGGAATTCAGCCCACTTCAAGGTCAGCCAAGACTGGACATCTAATTAGCACTGAATATATTATACATATTATATATACATGTTATATACATATTATATTATATATAATCCTACCTCCTCCTGGCACATATACACCAAGAATTGTTGTTACTAAATTATGTATAGGTGTGATAACATCAGCTTTTATTGACATGTATAAAAAAGATCCCTAAAGATATTTGTTGAATTTTGAGAATGCAGTTGACTAAATCACAATGTTCTCTTTACAAGCCCCAGGATAAAACTCTGCCAGATGCCAGTTTAAGGAATAGCTGTAATTCTCTTAAGCAATTGATTTGTTTTTATCCAGTGGATATTGTGACTCTTGTTGTAAGTGTTCCTTGTTCGCAACTGGTTTATAGAAAAGCACTAAACTACAGCCCAATCATGGTGAATATGTAGATCAAAATAATATGTATTTTAACATCTTGTTATAACTTAAGTGTTTTGCAAAATCTCCTGAAGTATTTTCCGAAACATCAGGAGGTACAAATAAGTATCTCATTAACCAATTCTTAGCCATTTTCACAACCTTGCCTGGAAAAGAGGATGGCTGGTCCTCTCACCAAGCTAAATGACTGCTATCTACAGATGAGAGTAAAATTGAAGAGAGAATTCCATGGTCCTTACGGTTTTCTGCCTTTTTTTTTTTTTTTGGTCTTTTTAGGGTAGCACCAGTGGCACATGGAGGTTCCCAGGCTTGGGGTCAAATCGGAGCTGTAGCCACTGGGCTACACAACAGCCACAGCAATGCCTGGTCCAAGCCCCATCTGCAACCTACACCACAGCTCAAGCCAATGCCAGATCCTTAACCCACTGAGCAAAGCCAAGGATCTAACCTGCATCCTCGTGGATATTAGTCAGATTCATTTCCACTGTGCCAGGACAGGAACTCCTGCTCTTTTACCTCAATGTTATACCAGCTTTCCTTAGAAGGAAGAGTAGAATAAAGAGGGAAGCTGTGCCAGAAGCCACAGTAATTCTGAAAAACTCATGAAGGTCCAGGTTACATTCCCATCAACGTGTAGGAGGGTTCCCTTTTCTCCACACCCTCTCCAGCTGTTATTATTTGTTGACTTTTTGATGATGGACATTCTGACTGGTGTGAGTTGGTACCTTATTGCAGTCTTGATTTGCATTACTCCAACAATTAGTGATCTTGAGCATCTTTTCATGTGCCTATTGGCCATCTGTATGTTTTCTTTGGAGAAATGTCTTTTTAGGTTTTCTGCCCATTTTTTTTATTGGGTTGTTTTGATATTAAGCTGTATGAGATAGTTTGCATGTTTTGGAAATGAACTCCTTGTTCATTTCCAGTCCAGAGGCTGTCTTTTCATTTTGTTGATGGTTTCTCAAAGTTAACTTTTTGATATGTCAAATTGAACATGTTACTCATTTGCTCAAAACCCAATGACTCCCCCTGGTACTTAGAGCACAATTCCATTCCATGGCCCACAGGCACCTAAGTGGTTTGGCCACTGGCTTATACCATTCCAGTTGTATTTTTTATCATTATTTTCTTCTTCCCCTTTTTTCAATTTCAGTGTCTTTTGGGGGTTCATCCAACATGACAGGCACTTCTTACCTCAGTGCCTTCATTCTTGCTTTTTGTTTGTATTCCAGACACTAATATGGTCAAACCTCACTTCCTTTAGGACTCTGCTCAGGGTTCTCTTGTTCAGAGATTTCTTCTCTAATCACTCTGGAGCAGCAGCCCCCTTACCTTCTCTTACCTTCTTTAATTTTCTCTTTTCCCTTCACTGCATATTACTCTCTGACATCAAAATTTATATTAATTTGATTGCTGTATATGTTTCATCTCCCCTATTTAATGTGAGATACCTCAGGGAAAGATGGTGTTTTTGTTTGCCCCTAAGTCCTACCATCATGAACAATACATGGCACACGTAAAAGAATAAATAAGTTTGGGGTATTTTGAGGATGTGACAAAAACTAGCACATCATAAATAAGGGATATTCTCCATCATAGGGTCCAGAGATAATATAACTCCTAGCATCCTCCTTGATTCTTTAGTAAATTTTAAGTACACACAGTGATGTAAATGTGGCTTATTAATTTATATTAGAATGAATTATAATCAAACCAAGTATGATTACAGAAAGGCATGTTAATATCTTCTCACCGGACAATGTAAAAGTGTGTTCGGTTTCCAAAAAAAGAAGAGGTTGAACAGAGCTGGAGTGGGGCATGAAAGCACATATTTCCCACCATAAAAATGTAGAGGAAAAAAAATACCATCTATTAAGGATTCAATAAGAAATGGTTTGTAAGTGTGTTGCTTGAAATTGAAGAATTGACTAAACCAACAAATCAAGCCCCAAGCTGAAAATAGTGATGTAGTTTGAGGGGGCAGGGCAGGGAGGGTGCATTGGCTTTGAGGATGAACCCACATCTGTGTCCTTGACCATGCTTGCCTTCTCTATCTCTTCAGTGTCCCTCTTTTCTTCTCACTCCTCAACTTCTATTCATGCATTTATGCATTCAGGCTACAGTCCATATCTTACCTCCACTGTGAATTTTCCTGAGGAGTAAACTTAGGTCTTTTTTGATTTCCCATATTCTTACTGCATTTATTCCCATGGTTCAGTTCTTAATGGTTCTCTAATTCATTTATAAGTTTTATTTTATCCACCTGAAATAAATAGAAAGCTCTATGAATGCCTTTCTTGTTCTTATTTGGATCCCCTCTGGTGCTTTGCACAGGAATGAATACACAGGAGGTGGTCAAAAACTTATTATTGATTGAACAAGGCAGTTATCTACCTAAGGTGGGGTACATATGAAGAAGCCAGACATTCAGAAGTCATGATAGAAATGTACTAAATAGCACAGTGTTCTCTAAAGGAGGCATTAGAAAAAAACATTTTTGAAGTCAGAGACCTGGGAATTGATAAAGAGAGATATATAGTCAGGGACATGTCTTTTAAATGGTAACTGAATTCACACAGAATCTGGAAAGCACACATAACACACTGTATATTTTCTGCACTGGCAGGCTTTCAAGTGCCATGGCTAAAATCCCACAGCATTTTGAAAAACATCTAATAAAAACTATGGATCATGGCCTTCCTTCCTGCTATTTTTCAAAAGGTGAGATAGGGAATAAGAAAGCCCTCAGAAACTTGGAGAGTTGAGCATTCCTCATTGGTATGTAAGTTAGGAAACACAGTCTGAGAAGTGAGATGAAATGGAGGAAGGGGAACAGCTCTGAGTTACCAACACAAATTGGCCAGATGACCATCAGCGACTCTGCATTAGTCTTCCCTCTGTATGATGAGGAAGTAGGGCTGGAGAGCGAGCAAGCATGCTTTCAGTTCTGACATACCGTGATTCTAGCTCAATCCTGTTGATTCTTGGAGTTTGGGGCAAAATCACAGGCAGGATCCAAAACAAAACAATTTCTGTTTTTAAGTCCACTTATGTGTAAACTCCGCAGTACCTTATATTTTAGCGCAGCATGCAACATACATTCAGAAGAATTCAATATCTTCATATTGGGTAAATGGATTCTTCGTTTGAATCTTATCCAGGTGTGCCTGACTTTCTTTAGGAATTATAGTTTTTCTCCTTTAGTAGCATTGTATATTTCTGTAGATTGGCTAGGTCCAGCCATTTCCAAGGAAGACATGAGTTTTATTGTAAACTACTGTGCATTTCTAATTGCCTTGAACTGAGATTTCACTTGTGTTCCAGGACCACAGGAGGGCAAGACAGTTGCAGCCTCTCAACCAGAAAATGGGAAAAAAATATGGTGGAGGGAAAAGGGAGGGTTATCAATCACCTGCTAAGAATGGGAGGTGCCAGCCCAGTGTGCATCACACATGCAGTGGATGTGGGATAGGGAGACGCCGACACCAAGGCACACTTGGGGCATGTCATCAAATCCAAGTGGCATGATGATCTCAGTAAAGCAGAATTTTCTTTTCTTTTCTTTTTTTTTTTTTTTTTTTTTTTTTACTTTTTTGCTTTTTAGAATCACATCCGCAGCATATAGAAGTTCCCGGGGGTCTAATCACAGCTGTAGCTGCCAGCCTATACCACAGCCAGAGCAATACCAGATCTGAACTGTGTCTGCAACCTACACCAATGGATCCTTAATCCACTGATTGAGGCTGGGGAACGAACCCACATCCTCATGGATACTAGTTGGGTTTTGGGAACTCCAAAGCAGAATTTTCTTAAGAAGTCAAGCTCATGAATCTCTCCTTGATGTAGAAGGCATTTTAGAGACCTTCTTTATGCCTATTCAGGAATATTTACCCATGTGCCGTAGTGCTGGTATGTACTTGGAGGTAAAGCATTGTTACATCTTACTCCTTTCACCCTCAAAATGAAAGGCTGATTGAATGTAGGTTTGCGAGTAATGAGATCTCAACTTTAGTCACAGGAGACAAAAGCAGCAGGTAACACTACCTACTTTTCATTGCATGTGCTACAATGGACAGCCTTGTAGCAGGCCCAAATCAAACACCATTTTCCTCAGAATGGTATTAGATTTTCTGCTATGTTTAACATTCATTGAATAGAAAAGATTTTATGACTTTTAGAATTAATAAATTGAATTTAGCTGCAAAACATATTATAGTTTCAAATAAAGTATAGATGTGTTCTTTTTTGTGCAAACCCTATATCAAAGATTCACATTTACAGTGAACAAATGAAGGCACTTTTCACTTTGCATTAGGATGTTCCAAGGAGCAAGCAAGGTACAGCCCCACCAGACAGGAGGCTGGGGACTTGTCCTACTTGTAGAGTTAAAGGAAGATCATATTCAGCCTCTCTGAGGGGTCCTTAGTGACAGAAAGTGCTGGGATGAAACTGAATCATACATATGACCCAGGAAGACTCCACAATGGCATCAGAGAGAACTAGACAAAGTGGAGAGTGGCTAGTTTACCACTGTTGGGTACCAAATTACAGAAGATGCTCACTGCCTCAGATTTCTTCTCTCTGCTCCTACATGGGAGAAAGAGGCTAGAAAAGGAAGGGAGAGGAGGAGCCCAGAAACCAAATGCCCCTCCATACACTACAAGATGTTGGGAGTGTGTGTGGCCAAGGACATGGACTGAATACGTTGTGTTGCTGTAAGGACCCTGTCCAACCAAGAGCCCCAGAGTCAATATGAAGGATACAGATGCCAGGTCTTGGAATCCATTTCCACCTCCCATCCTCATCAATGTCAAATTCTGCCTAAGATGACAGGATATTTTGATTGTTGTTTAAAGCCACCTCGAGAGGGAAGAGGCATATGCCTAAGAAAAGGAGAATTCGAAAGACTGGGGTGGAGGAGAATCTAGGTCCTGCAGAGGGATAGTAGTGAGGTGGCTTTGACAGTGCAGCAGAGCATCAGGGTCAAGAAAGGGATCACTGAAATCCAATTGCTTGGCTTTGAATCCTCCATTAGGAGGTGTTTGACACTGAGCATACTGTGTGACACCTCTGTCCCTAAGATTCTTCATATCATAAAAAGGGGCTATGGTATTACCCTCCACATATAGTTACTGTGAGGATGAACCCCATCATATATATAGGGCATTTCAAATAGCCCTGACTTCTATTAAGTACTCCCTCCATGCTCATTTTTATTATCATTACTCATGAAAAGAAAAAATAACCTCCCAAGAAAAGCGAGATAAGGAGTCATCTCAAAATCTGGAGTGAGACTGTTAAGGTTACAGTTTCCTCAGTCCCCATCTCACCGTAGCAAAACATTGGAAGGGTGAACACTTTACATATTAAAGCGAAAGTACATTTTCAGAAAGAGAGCACACTTGGGTTCAAAAAAAAAAGAGGGCCTGACTCACTCTGCAATTGTCTTTATACCCCACCATGCGGACCTGAGTGGGGACTCAATTAGTCCTGCCCCCGACTCCAGCTCATGCATAAGGGCTGAGTGTTGTTTGATCTTATATTTGATCTTCTGATTGGTCCTAGGCAGGATGCCTTATTTGCATGGGGAACAGGTTATATAGTGGTGGGGTGAGGAGTGGGCAACATTCCTTCTCTAGCAGGAAGTGAGCAGCCCAGGCTGGTCAAGGTGGGGGGAGGGGCATTACAGTATGACAGGGCCAGAGACTTTGGGGTTTAATCTCCTTGAAGGGGACTTGAAGCCTGTAACAAGACCAGGATTCAAAATCCAATCACAAGTAAACAGAAGAGGAGAGGGAGAGGGTAGGAACAGGAGGAAGGCTTTCCATTTCATAACAAGATGAATTTGAAGTGTCAGATGCTTCTGCATCTTGGGCCAAAATGGGTTGTTCCTATCTGTCCGTGAAGGGAGGTAGAACAGAACAGCACAGGCAGTACGATAAGCTCCAAAGAGCTTGGACTGTGCTATTCTGAATCATCTGTCACCTTGATGGAACCCTTTTCAGGTGGAGAGGGGATCTGAGCACTATTGCCCTACTGCTAAAAATATCAGATCCTGTGCCATCCACTTGTTTGAATAATGAGAAGTAATGAAAACTTTTGCCTTTATTAAGGCTATAACCTAAGAATGGTAATAATGTCTTCGAACCGTGATGGTTGTGATGGTTATAAATTGTATCTAAAAACTTTCTTATGAAACTTAATCTATGCAGTGGGGTAAGATTCTCTGCTGAAGCTCTGAGAAAAATGAAAGAGACAACTAAGGCAGTGTTCTTAGTGAGCACTTAAAACAGGGATGTTCATCAGTTCCTGGTGTGGGGGTGGGGGAGTAACTTCTTGTTATTAGTATTGAAGCTGAGTGGCTACAAAAAGGTTTCTGGATCATATAGCCTTGAATGTTGAAAGGCAGCATATAAAACTGATTCATTATTAACATAAACAATGTAAGCTGCTCAAAAATATTAATGAAAGTGTTCTAACATGAAATGTGAGGATTAGATCCAGAGGAATGTTGACTCTTAGAAGTACAGCTGTGGGCACGACTCTCATACTTGCTTATGAGGCTGAAGTCGTTCCTATAGGAAGGAAAAGAGGTACCTCAGTAGCCACAGAATCCTTCCATATTCACTTCCTTAGTTCTGGTATCTTAATTCTGATGAGCCAAAAAAAAAAAAAAGTACATTTCTACATACAGTGTGACTCTTTTCACCTACAGAGTCACTTACCTGACTGCTTGATTCCGGTGAAGGCTCAGATTTGTACACAGAAATAACAGGAAGGCTATTAAATGTGGCATGCCACAGAACCACTAGGTTTCCCAAATGTTTATTCAAAATTGGACACTTAAAGACTTGTTAAGAAGGCAGGTCTCATGTTAAGCATTCTTACCACAGTTAAAGGAGGCCTGGGAAAGGCCACTTTCCTCCCTGTACCCCAGCTCTGCTCCCTCTCCTGAGTACATTTCCTTCTTTACAGGGCTTCTCTCATCTTTTCCTTTCAAATGGAACATTGTTAAATATTTTTATATGCTAAAGCAATTATGCTTATTTTTATAGCCAGATAGACCAATGTGTAACCTTCGAAAGCCATTCAAGGTCATTTGCCTGAGCTTTACTTCCTGGTATAATGCTTTGCTATCTGTTATTTAATTACATATGTTGAAATATTTTATATTCTTGTCACACAGCAAAACCTCAACCATCTTCCTTGTGACTAGAGTCAGTGTGGTTTTTTAGTGCTCTATTTTTACTTAAATATGAAAATGACATTCAGCTTGGGTCATGTTAAATAACTGTTTGCTATTTAAAGAAATAAGTGTCCTTAAATAAATAATGTACATGGAAAGACAGAAGAAAAGAAATCCACGTCAAAGCAGAATTGTCTTACTTTCTTTTTAAGGTGTATCTAACTTTTTGTTAATATTAGTCAAAAGATGAAAATACAAGTGTTTTACTCCGAATACATCATGCATTGAGACATAAAGAAAACATCGGTTTTCTTCCTCCACCCCTACCCTGGCCCTCACTGACTTGAGGCTTCCCTGAATTTCTGTAAGCTTTTTACAAAGCCAAGTTCAATGTTCTGTGAACTGTTCCCCACAAGGGGTTGGGGGAAGACAGTCTGGCATGTTGGGTGTTCCTCCTCCTTTTTTTTCCTCTAGCCATAATCTGGGGTGAGGTGTGGAGGGAGCTTGAAGAGAGGGGTGAGTTCACATATTATGTGTCTAACCACCCTGTATCCAATTGCCATGGCTACCATAACAAAGTAACATCATCTGGATGACCTCAACAACACATTTTATTTTCACGCCATTCTGGGGGCTGGATGTCTGAGAACAAGCACCACCGGTCCTGTGAGATTAGGGTCCACCCTAATAATCACATTTTCTTTCTTTTTTTTTTTTTTTTTTTTTTTTTGTCTTTTTGCCATTCCTTGGGCTGCTCCCGTGGCATATGGGAGGTTCCCAGGCTAGGGGTCTAATCGGAGCTGTAGCTGCCACCCTACATCAGAGCCACAGCAAGGCGGGATCTGAGCCATGTCTGCAACCTACACCACAGCTCACGGCAACGCCGGATCCTTAACCCACTGAGCAAGGCCAGGGATCAAACCCGCAACCTCATGGTTCCTAGTCGGATTCGTTAACCACTGCGCCATGACGGGAACTCCCTCATTTTTTATTAAAACATAGTCGATTGACAATGTTGTGCCAGTTTCTGCTGTACACCAAAGTGATTTGGTCATACACACACATAAACACACACACACACACACACATTCTTTTTTTAATATATATTATCTTCCATCATGGTCTGTCCCTGGAGATTGGACACAGTTCCCTGTGCTATATTGTAGGACCTCATTGCTTATCCACTGTAAATGTAGTGGTTTGTATCTTTTAACCCCAAATTCCCAGGACTTCCTATGTGGCTCACACAACCCCAAACTCCCAGTCCATTCTCCTTCTCTGCCGTTTGGCCACCACAAGTCTGTTCTGCATGTTTGTGAGTCTATTTCTGTTCTGTAGATAGATTTAATTGTGCCATATTTTAGGTTCTGTAGATAGATTTATTTGTGCCATATTTTAGATTCCACATATAAGAGATATCATACTGTATTTGTCTTTCTCTTTCTCATTTACTTCACTTAGTATGAGAGTCTGTAGTTGTATCCATTTTGTTGCAAGGGGCATTATTTTTTATGCCTGGGTAGTATTCCATTGTATGTATGTGCCACATCTTCTTAATCAGTTCATTGTGGATGGACATTTAGGTTGTTTCCATATCTTGGCTATTGTGAAAAGTGCCTCGATGAACAGAGGGGTGCATGTATCTTTTTGAATTACAGTTTTGTTTGGATATATGCCCAGGAGTGGGTTTGTTGGATCATAAGACCATTCTATTTTTAGTTTCTGAGGAAACTGCATACTGTTTTCCATAGTGGCTGCACCAACTTACATCCTACCAATGTCATAGGAGGGTACCCTTTCTCCACATCCTCTCCAGCATTTGTTATTTGCTGACTTGTTAACTAATGATGGCCATTCTGACCAGTGTGAAGTGGTACCTCATTGTAGTTTTGATTTACACTCCTGTAATAATTAGTGATGTTGAGCATCTTTTCATGTGCCTACTGAGCATTTGCATGTCTTCTTTAGAAAAATGTCGATTGAGGTCTTCTGCCCATTTTTCAGTTGGGTTGTTTTTGTTGTTGTTGTTGAGTTGTATGCATTGTTTGTATATTTTGGAGATTAAACTAAATTTTAACTGAATTACCTTTTGAAAAGTTCTACCTCCAAATGCAGTTGTGCTCTGAGGGTCTGGGGTTGAGGACTTCAATCAGTGAATGTTGGTGGGAGCACAATTCATCCCCTAACATCTCCCATGTCCATAGTCAAGACTAGCATAGTTGAATGGAATCCCTTTCATGCGGCATCTCTCTATCTCTCTCCCCTGTTCCGTATCCCTCTTCTGTTTTTTAAGAGGTTCTGTGATTAGTTAGGGCCCATTCAGACAATCCAGGATAATTCTCTGTTTTATAGTCAACTAATTAGCAACTTTAATTCCATCTATAGCCCTGCTCCTATTTAACCATGAAATAAAACACAGTCACGGGTTCTGGGATGAAGGCATGTGCAGTTTTGGGGTGGCAGGGAGCATAATCCTGTCTACCACACTAGCCAAAAACAGAATCCATCCTACTTTTCAACACATGCCCCTTCTCTCCTCAAAAGCTTCTTGGAGTCAAACTCTTAGGAAGAATTTTCTCTTCTTTCTTCCCATTTTTCATCCTGCTCCCTCCCCACACAGGGTAGTGTGACTATGGACACTTCTGCCCCCTTCTCCAGGCTGGGATGCATTCTCACAAAAGCAGTGCTCCATGAGATGTGCATGAATCAGTACAGCCACTTGGCTAGGTTAGTGGAGGCTGGAGCCATGGTGTCAAGGGCAGAAACCGGACTTTACATTTCTCCTTTCCCTTAAGTTCATAGATCCATAGGGAGGCTAGAAATGTCTCTTCTAGTAGAGGCATCTCTTTTTCAATCTTCCCCTTTTTTTTTTTCTTTTACTCTCTGCATCCAGCCTGACTGCCCCTCTTGTCCTTCACAATAAGTGAGTCAGATTAGATTTGACCTTGACACTCTTTCTCTTCTCTTCAATGCCAGAGGGGAAAAGAGCCCCAATTTGTCTTCAGGTCTGAGTCATATTCTCCAATCCAGTTTTCATCCAGTCTGAAAGGGTCTAGAAAACCTGCTTTCTACTTCTGAGCCAGCCTTTAACAGACTGAAATACCTTGGGCAAATCAACTTACCTTTTTGCACTTCAGTTTCTTCATTAGGAAAAAGAGAGCAAGGCTGTCTTAAAGGTCTCTTGGGCTATGAAATTGTACAACTCGATTAATTTTTTTTCCACTGCATAATAAGGATTCGTTATTACTATGAAATTAAAATTTCCATAAATACATTTCACCAATTTTTTTAAGTTTGCATTCACTATACCTCCAGCCTGCTGCCTCTGATGAGTAGTGTCATCTGCTACCTTAGTTCATTTTTAATAAATGTGGTTTACGTTATCTGTTCTACTGTGCCTGCAAACTAGAATATACTCCAACTATTTCAGTTCTGAGCTTCTTTACTGAGGCTTGGAAACAGAGGGCTAATTGGGGCAAACTGTGCTGTGAACTTTGGCCACATGATACTTGTCCACTAACCTGCCAGCAAAGAGCACATATTGACTTCACAGCTTATGTGAACTGAAGGTCACTCTGAAACTGCCCTTGCCAGGAAATGTGACTCACAGATAAAAGATCCTGTGGGTAGTGAACTCTCCCCAGAGTCATCCCATCACAGAGACAGAATGCTTTTGTAACACCCACATACCTTACATTTTATGCTACAGATGGCATTTTAAGCTTTCACTTATAAAGAGTCATTTTCAAGCTCAGAGGTCAGAGATGCTGAATTAAACAGGTATCAAGTTAATGGGAACTAGTGTTTGAAATACTTTCCTACTTTAGTAAATTATCTGAGCCCTGTAAGAGCCTATAACAGGTCCGATGGAATGACTTCTTTAAACCACCAAAAACCTCATTTACACACTCCTTGTAGCAAACGCTTTAGTTCAAGACTTCTTTGAGCAATTGCTTCCTTTGTACTGAGCTTCAGAGCATACACTCTATCAAAGCAGTTTAAAAGGTCTATCATTGTTGAAGAAAACAGAATGCAGAAATCTCTCTGCGGGCCTCATGGTCAGTATTCTGCCTGAAAAAGGCAGAGGCTTATCAAGGAGATGCAAGTGTTCTCCTTCTTTTAGGAGCTTAAGGAACATAGCTGTTTATCCTAATTTTATCCAGGCACCCAGATCCCATCTATGCATTTCCTGGAGACAGTGGAGAATGGTTCCGTAAAAACAACAGGATGATTCTCAATTTTAATTTCACTTCTCCTCCCCTATTGCTCTCTCATTAACATGTTTGAACTTGCCTTTCTTTTTCATATCGTTGACATGATGTATTTTCTGGGTGAAGCTTAAAGGTTGATGAGTGTGCAACAAGAAAGGGCCTTCTTTTGCTCATCAAATCCTTTTCCATAAAAGACTATCCCATAACTTTCTGCTCTAACCCTATACCACAAACTCTGCATGATGTTCAGTAAGGACAGGCTGAAGATACATACTCTGAAACATTTCATGTCCCTTTGCCAGGGGTATAGTCTCTTCTGTCTGGTTGTTCTAGTTCATTTTTAATTTCATTTAGCTCCTGAATTTATTCCTGCCTTCTCCTGTCCCCAAGACTTCATTTTACTCTTGCCTTCCCTGTGTTTAATGCTACATGATCCTTACTTTTGGCTTAGCTTTATATATCTGGGAACTGTTTTTCCCAAGGTTACTTTTTGTTCAGTCCTCTGGGATCAAAGTCTTGGTCATGGTTCCTTTGGCTAGTCAATTAATTGTATCTTCGCAGAATGTTGAGGAGATAGATTTCACAATAATGGTGTAGAAGAATGTTCCCCTGTGCGCTGTACATATTCTGGGAAACCACCCTCCCCATCTTCTAACACCTCCTCTTTTCTTGTATCAGCCAGCTTTGAAGGCTCCATTGACACAGGACATGATGAGTCTTACTGGAGCACAGCTTTTATGTCTGGGCTAAAGAATCACAGCAAAGTTTTCTTCTTACCTTGATACCTTGATGCATTACTGCAGTGGATGCAATGCGCCACTGATAGCTCAGCACTGATTTCCATCCTGGAAGTTTCCCTCAGGCTGATTGAAGCTGACTTACCCAGATGATGCTTCTGCCACAGGGCCATCATATGAATGATTGATTTGGGGATTCAAGGGCCAGCTTTCTTGCCCAGAATTGGAACAACTCTAAAGGTCCATCCCAGGGAGTTCCCTTGTGGCACAGTGGGTTAAGGATCCAGCATTTTTACTGTAGTGGCTTGGGTGGCCTTTGAAGTGCAGGATCAATCCCTGGCCCTGGCACTTCTGCACAACATGGGTGTGGTCAAAACAATTTTTTTAATTAAAAATTAAGTAAATAAATAAAGGTCCATCCGAGCTTCAACTCACCCCCTAGTCTCTCCTGTTGCTGTATTACATTCTAGTTTCTCCCTCAGCCTAACCCTGTTTCCTTTGCTCCCTCATAGGTAATTTTCCCTCTGATGAACACTCTCTGATGAAACCAGAACACAAATCTCTTTATTGGAGCTGGTTCCTGAGATAATGGTGATCTTCTTTTACAATTTAACATTAATTTGGGCTCCAAGGCCATGTGTCTCAAAACAGCCATTTCAACAGGTCATGTATCTTATGTACCTTTATATGTTAGTGTCATAATGAGGATCTGGTATTATCACAAACATAAGCAACACATGTTGATAAGCAAACATGACTGGAAAACAACAGTATTTACATGCTTTAAATAATATTGAGACTACAATAGAATATATAAATGGCTGCATAGTGCCTTGAATGTTGAGGAAATTACTCAATACAAATCATTGCCTAGTGATTTGGGTCTGAACAAACAACTGCTTAAAACATAAGAATCTTCATTTTTCCATAAAAACTTGTGAGGAAGAAAAGGCTTCACAATAGAAGTGAAGTTGGTATACAGATTAATTATCTCTAACTTATTTTTAAACTTCACACTACCCTTGGAGACTGATGCATGTGCTTTGAGGGAGAGGGTAGGGATTCAGGCATAAAAAAATTTTCAAGATAATAGTTTAGTTCTCTCTTAATTTTATAAATTTTAAAATAGAATGTAAATATTTTATAACCCTATCCCCCTCCAGAGTTAAAGCTGTCTTCTAATGATGACTATGGATGGACTTGTCTCTTTCAGTTTCTCTATCTGTAAAATGGAGATAACAGTATTTACCTTCCTCATAAGGGCATTGAGATGATGAATTTTGTGATGTGCATAATGTGCTTTGAAGATGAAAAGCTTCATATAAATGCTATGATTATGCATAAATTTATGAAGTATCACAGGTGCATAATTCTGAAGAATACATTCAAGGTAAAATTCATTATGAACAATCTTTGAGGTTGTAAACTTGAATTAAGTATAAAGGCTGAAGACAACCTTCCAAACATTAAACACAGAAGGTAATGATTTTATTCAGAGTTTCTGTGTATACAAGTTGGTTATATTTTACAATTAGACAAAGAGCTAAATAGGCATAAATTAACTTTTAAAAATCATGTGAAGTACAGCTTTCAAAGCTTTATCCATTCTTGTTAGGATTCTCAATTATAGAAATTTAACAAAAGAATGCTTCTTTTCATTTATTTTATGACTTTGGGAATTGATTGGTACAGCATTAGGGTTTCATTTCAACTCATTAACCATAAAAGTTTGGCCAAAAGGCATATGGTTATAATATTCTTGATCCTTTAATGGTATCCTCATAGCCAAAAAAAAAAAGGTATATTTTCATTCAATATACTCCTTCTGCCTCAGGGAAATAAATCCTATTACTATGGTTAAGGCCTTGTCGAAATTCTCTTGGGTTCATAATCAAAGCAACTTGTGTGTTTCCTGACTGTACTATAGTAATGTATTTCAAGGAGAGATGAGAGGTGCTTTTTGCTTAATTTTTGACGTGGCATTTTATTCCCAGGCCGCTATCTGCTTGGAATAGTCTGCTTCTCCTTGGCTGGGAGCATAAATCCAAAGGGAGGGAGGCTCAGCCTGAAATTTAAGGTCAAGCATTATGACACTGGCTTATTCCACCATTTCAGTGCTGAGGCTGGGCCTTGCCTCTCATCCATCCAGAGAGGGTCAGACAGTCTTGGGGAAGAAAGATTTATGTCTTGGAATTCCCGTTGTGGCTCAGTGGTTAATGAATCTGACTAGCATCCATGAAGACATGTGTTCTATCCCTGGCCTTGCTTAGTTGGGTTAAGGGTATTGCATTGCCGTGAGCTGTGGTATAGGTCACAGCTCGGATCCTGCGTTGCTGTGGCATAGGCTGGCAGCTACAGCTCCGATTCAATCCCTAGCCTGGGAATCTCCATGTGCCACGGGTGCAGCCCTGACAAAAAAAGGCAAAAAAATATTATGTGTGTCTTTTTTGACTTTCCTTTTCAGCTATTTTAAATGCTGGTACGTGGGGAGTTGGGTGGTCTGTTCTAGATGGGGAAGAAATGCCTCATCACTGTAGAGGCCACCCTCTCCCCTTCTGCTGCTTCATTTCACTTCTGGAAGGAATTGTCATCATTTGTAACCAGTCTCTAGTCAGGAAGATGTTCAGGCCAGTGACACATATAGCTAACAGTGAAAAATAGTGTTCTCTCTTTTAAGAGTAGCATTAACTTGTTTTAAGGGTGAGGGCTGCTAGCACAGTAGATAAAGCCACTCACTGAAACAGGGTTTCATTGGCCTGAGAGCTGATGCCTGTCTAGAAAGGATATGATTAATTCCATGCACATTGGAAGCATCAATCTTATATTAGAAAGTACATTAAAGAAGTTCAAACAAAGTTACCATAAAAGTTAAAGGCTATTTTGGGTAAGCAAAGCATGGGTTTGGTCAAGGAGGAATATTAACTATTTTGAAGCTGCTTCTGAAACAAGGTTGGAGGTGAGCATTCATTCCCTTATTCAAGCGATTAATTTTTTTTTCTTTTTTTTTTTTTTTTTGCTTTTTCGGGGCTGCACCTGTGGCATGTGGAGGTTCCCAGGCTATGGGTCAAATCAGAACTATAGCTGCCAGTCTATGCCACAACCACAGCCATGTGGGATCCAAGCTATGTCTGCAGCCTACACCACAGATCACCACAATGCCGGATCCTTAACCCACTGAGTGGAGCCAAAGGTTGAACCTGCATCCTCATGGATCCTATTTGGCTTCATTACTACTGAGCCATGGTGGGAATTTCTTTATTCAACTAACTTTTTGTAGTCAAGGCAGTCCTGTATATCAAGACTGTGATCCATAAAGAATGAAGAAGAACAAAATAAAATCCCTTCCCTCCCAAATATTATGTCTAGTGGAAGGAATAAGACAGTGAGGAGGTAAAGAAATCTTGTTACTGCAGGTTCCCCTATATCTCACTGAGGATGGATCTTCTGGGAGCAGATGGGGAAAAGGAGGAAGGAAGGATATGAGTAGGGAGAAGAGAGGAGGGAAGAGAGAAAAGGAAGGAGGAAGGAAAAGAGGGAAAGGAGGAGAGGGAAAGCAAAGCAAAATCTCAACAGAAACAAAAATAGTTTTAACTCCTAGAAATTCAGAACAAAGGCTAGAGAACCCCAAGTGTCCACATCCTTTTCATTCCCCACTCCCACCCCATCCCCGCTGCCTTGGATGTCTGTCAGAGATTCCTGAACTGATGCTCTGTCCTAATTCACAGTTCTGATGAGTCAACTGAAGATGAGGAGGATCCAATTGTATGAGAAACTTTGAGACAGATTTAATTTTAAAACAGATACAATTATAGTACTTTTTAAAAATTACTCAATGAATTTTATTACATTTATAGTTGTACAACAATCATCACAACCAAATTTTATAGCATTTCTAATCCCAGACCCTCAGCCCATCCCCCCGCCCCCCAACTGGTCTCCTTTGGAAACCATAAGTTTTTCAAAGTCAGTGAGTCAGTATCTGTTCTGCGAAGAAGTTCATTGTGTCCTTTTTTAATTTATTTTTAAATTTTTTTTAAACAAGTGGCCGCACCTGCAGCATATGGAAGTTCCTGAGCCAGGGGTCAAGCCACAGCCACTGTAGAAGCAATGCCAAGTAGTTATGTTGCAAGCCACATGGAAAGTCCTCATTGTGTCCTTTTTTTAGATTCCACATGTAAGTGATAGCATATGATGTTGGTGTCTCACTGTCTGACTGACATCACTTAGCCTGATAACATCTAAGTCCATCCATGTTGCTAAAAATGCTCACATTTCATTCCTTTTAATGACTGATTAATATTCCATTGTGTATGTGTACCATATCTTCTATATCTACTCCTCTTTCAAAGGGCATTTAGGTTGTTTCCATGTCTTGGCTATTGTATATAGTGCTGCAGTAAACATTGGAGTATATATATCCTTTCAAGTCATGTTTTCTCTGGAGATTATTGGACATTTTGCTTGCGAACCACGCTGCTTTTTTTTTTTTTTCTATAGACATTTCACATACATTGAGGAAATGAGAATGGTTTTAAATGAATCATATCTAGCTTCTTTATCCTAATAGGATAAAATGTTATTCTTGGTTTTCAAAAATATTTTTACAAAGGGGGTAAAATAAAGCAGATTTCATTATCAAGTACCTACCAATGAGACAACCAGTTTTGGAAGAAAAAAATATTTATCAGATATGACATAATTGTTGGGTCTATTACTTGTTTTTCTTCTTTAAAAAAAAAAATGGAAGCTTAGGAAGAAAAGGGGCCATGAATTTCTAGGACTATTTTGCTTTAAAACCTGTAAGTACCTAGAGCTTGGATGAAGAGTCCATTAAGAGTGTTTCACCAGGACACAGCCCACATCACACACCAACTCCTCTCCCACAGGAGATCTGGGGTCCATAGGCCATTCCTCCCTCCTTTGCTTCTCCTAATCCAAAGGACTAGGATAGTGACATGATGATGAGGCTGTTCCATGGCACCACCAGCCCCTCAGACAGATCCCAGTTTTGATGGCACAGAGGACAATGTGAGGAGCTTTTAAGAAGATGTAATCCCTGGTTTCAACCCCAAATTCAATATATCTAGTGATTGACCTGGGAACTGGTATATTTTTGATCTCCAGTTGATTCTAAAACGTATCTAGTGTTGAAAACCACTGCCCTAAACCCTCCACTGCTCCTTAGGAAATCAGTCTATTATCACAAAATCTCCTGTGTACTTACCTACTCCTTTGAAAGTTTCCTTCTTGCTCTAACAGAAAGCAGGCTGTTTCCTTTGGATACTGCTTCCTCTGCAGTCCTCTCCTCCCTCCCCAGAACTCCCGCAACTCCTCCCCTTAGCACAGTCAGCTGATGATCTCGACTAGCTTATTTCTCACCTTAAAGAATGAGAACAACCAGAGGGAAACCTGTCATCTTCCTGTCACCCATCTACCTCTCTCTGTACCTGCCACTGTCTCCCTGGCTGGAGAAAATGATGGACTTAGCCTTGCTGGCATAAAAGGCCAGTCCTTCTATGTCTTCACTAGCCTCTCGCCTGCTCAATGGGATTAACTATTCTGTCTTTTCCATCACTAAACTTCCCCTTTCTGGCATCGGTAGGATTGATACTCCAATAGGCTCAACATAAGCCATGAACACTGAGTAATTGTTACGGAAGTGACTGGAACCACCTGTGTTGCAGATCAATATTGTCTGTCTTGCTCATCATAAAACCAGCATGTTTAAGTATCACTCACCTTATAACAAATACCTTCCCTTGATGGCACAGATCCATCCTCCTTTGCTGCTCCTCTTTATTGCACAACTCCTCACATTGTTGTCTTTACTTGTTGCTGCCTCATCCCATTGACTTTTGCACCTTCTCCAGTCAAGCATCACCTCACCACTCCATTAACAGTTTCTCTTATTAAGGACACCAGTATTCTCCTTGCTGCCCATCAGGGGTTCAGTTCTGTCTTCACCTCACTCAGTACCTCAGCAACATTCGATACCGCTCTCTGTTCCTTGAAAATTTTGCATAGTAAAATGAGGATGAGACTTAGATTTTTGCAGGTCTGTAAAATTTCAGTTGATGTGTCACACTTATTGTTTTGTAATAATGATGAACAGTGACTGGTTCAAAGCGTAAAGAAAATGTTCGAAGTTGCCTACAAAAATGTCAAACCATGAAATAATGTTTTTTATGAAATTATGTTAGTTAAGGCACAACTATTTGATTTCTATTATGGAAATAAATAAAATGCATCCAAAAATATAACTGTTGGATGCAGTGTGTAAAATAACTAGAAAATTTTTTATCTTTGTGTTTGTGGAACCATGATATCTGATTGTCTAGATAGATTAAAAATAAAAATTTGTTTGTCTCAAGTAGGACAAAACATGAAATGAATCTCCCTTCAACATAGAACATATTAAACTTTTTTCCCTAAAGGGAAATAATTTGACATTTTAAACATTTGGGCCAGAAGACATTGAAATTATGTGTTGGCTGAACGAATACATTATAGAAAAACTGTGGTATGAAAAGCCTGAAAGAATTCAAGAAATCAAAATTATTGGCTTTAATAAACACAAAAGTTATTTTTGCAATGGTGCCTCTAATTGGTTCCTATTATTGCAAATCTAGCCAAGGGATTTGTGCAAAGTCATCATATTTAAAGTTTCTACATGGCTGAAGTGAAAAACTCAGCCTTGAATAATGAGATATACTAAACTCTAGGAGACTTATGTAATCCAGATGTGACCGGCCCTAGTAAGCAGTGTCTCCTCTCTCTACTCCCATTTCAAATGTGGCTTTGGACTTCAAAACAGTTCTAAAGCCAGATTCAATTTGATATGCATTCAAAAGAGGCAGTATTTTCCTCAAGGTTCCATAAGGACATGAGGAAGAGAAGTCTCTGTGTTATCTCCCACAGCAGAACTTAATAAAATCTTTTAAAAGTCTCTGTGGTTTCCCAGAAAGTATCTGTGCCTTTCCAGTAACCTCATTTCTTCTCTTTCTCCCAGTCTAAGGATCTCAAAGCCCTTCACTAGTTCTGCTCTTTCCCTCAACTCTGAGAACAAATGCCCAGGGGAAGCCAAAAATGGTGCCTGGCTCCCTACTCTTCCTCAGGCTCATCCTTTCAAGGATTGGTTGCCTCCGCAAGGGCCTCTCGAAGATTCCAGAAATTACAATATACTTACCCTATAACGTTATACCAGCTGAAGAGTTGGTGTTAAACAGCTAACATGTTAAATGCTTAGTAAGAAACTGGACTTACTTCAACTAAAAGCCTCAGTAAATTAACATAAGCTTTTCAGAGTTGCCATGAAGAGGCTCTGCACCAGAGGTGTAGAGCAAGTTTGTGTGGGACCTTGTTCATGATAATAATCTTGACTTAATACTACCCTCTAATTATAATATTCAGATTTTACATTTGTGTTTTCATCCATTTTCTCTCTTCCAATGTGTGTTTCCTTCTCACTTTTCTGAGAATGCCTGCCTTTACTATGAAGAGATAAAATAAACCCCAGTGATGTGGATAGGTAATTATTTTTTTAAAGAAAAAGTGTTAAGACCTTTATTTAAATGACAACAATCAGGGACTTCCCTGGTTGCTCAGTGGGTTAAGGATCTGTTGTCGCAGCTATGGCTCGGGTAACTGCCATGGCACAGGTTCAGTCACTGGCCCAGGAACCTCCACTTGCCATGGGCATGGCCAAAAAAGTAACAATAATAAAATGACAATGATGACTTTGTTAGGTGTCTTCATTGGGCATCTCCTAATCAATTTTCTTATTTGATCCTATCTCACCTTCTACTGATCTTTATATTTTCCCTTTGGTTTCAGCTAAGCAAGAAAAGAGCTCTGAAATTGAGAAATTACTTATAGAGTGTTGAGAGAAATACACTGATGAAAAAAAGGAGAACATTAGAAGGCTGATTTTTGGAATTTTGTTTCCCTATACTCAGTAGTTAACAATTCTCATTTTCTGGGCTATGTGTCCATGCTAGTCAGCTTTTACCTGTTTTGCTCTTGTTTGTTTCCTCTTTCATTGCCATATCTCTTCCCATTTCATTATTCACCTATGGACTTTTAAATGAAACTCCTCTTCGAAGTCTAACAGTGCTGTTTAGTTTCCTAAAGGAACTGGTGTTTAGATCTAATGTATATGAGTCTAGACTCTGCTTTCTAGAGCATTTCCCAAATAGTATGAAAACCTTGAGGTTTTCCTTCATAATCTTCTAAGAATTTATTCTAAGGAAATTAGCATGTACATATTTATGGGGCACAGCAGGACATGGTTTTTTTTTAAGAGATTAGGCTTTCAACTATAACCTCCTGGACTTTTCATCTCAAAGTTTAGTAATTGTGTAACTTTGTGACTATTTTACCTGACCCTTGAACAACACAAGGAGTCTGAACTGCTGGAATCCATTTATACGCAGGTTTTTTTTCAATAGTAAATGCTGCAGTACTACGTAATCTCTTTTGATCTCCTAAATATGAAATGTTAGAAATAAAAGTGATCTTTGAAATCCAACTGAGACTTTTTTGTTGGGAGCAGAATCCCAGATAGTTTAGCGACTGGACAGTATCTAGGGAGCAGTTAAGACTCATCTCCAGTCTTACCTGCCAGGACTTCACCCGGCCTGGCTCCATTCCAGAACTACTTATTACCTTTCCGGCTTAGGCTCTATTTTGCTCATTAGCATGCTCTAGGGAGCAAGTTTTTAACTTTTGATTTTCACCACCCCCTTTTTCCTTATTCTTTACTAAATTATTTCACATTTATTTTGCCTCTCTTTTTTCACCTTATGGTCTCTTTCTGATTTTATCACTTCACATTTATTTATCATGACATGAATGAGAGAGAATGCAATTACAGAAGAACAATTAGGAATGAATTATTTATTAAATGTAAACAGTAAGAACAGCATAATAAAAGAACTTGAGGGAAGTGAGAAAATATAGAAAACTAAAAAGCCCTGATTGTCCACCACATGAAGGTCTTACAACAGGGAAGCCTATCCCTATTCATACATTATAATCAAAATCACTACATATTTTGTTCTACAGAAAATGTTAACAATAAATAAAATTATATTCAAACTGTAAAACTTTAAATATGTTCATTAATAATGTAAAGTACAGGTAAAAATCCAAATATTAAAACTATTTTATACATGCTTTTAAAAATATTTTTCTTATATTATGAATTATTAATTTCTGTTAAATGGAAATAAACCAATTGAACTTTAAAATAAAGTGTTTAAATAAATATAAATTTTGATTTACATTTTGTTAAATATTTTAATAAAGTACAATTATTTCCCACTGAAATGCTCAATGCTCATCCAGTCATAAGGCAAGAATCATTGTCAGGACACATGTTCTATCTAGGCCTATACTTTACAAATCTAAGAGACTCTTAATTCTTTAAAGAGTAAAATGTTCCCCAGCTGCCATATGCAATGATGCAAATAGCTTGTTAATTTGTGAGTACCTGCAGAAAGAGAAGCAAGAAAATGACTCCTACCACAACTGGGACATGACACATCGGAATGCTAAAAGACTGTTGAATTCCTACTGAGTTAAGAATTTTTTTCCTCTAACCTAAATACTCTGCTGCCTAGATCTTCCTAGCACTCTGAAACAGTACTGCTCACAAACATTCTGGGGAGTAGTTGCCTTTTAGTTTGAAGGTGGAGGGCAAGAGTGTAGAGGAATGTTTTCTTTTTTTTAAATTTTTTAATTTTTTTTTTTTTTGTCTTTTTACCATTTCTTGGGCTGCTCCCGCAGCATATGGAGGTTCCCAGGCTAGGGGTCCAATCGGAGCTGTAGCCACCAGCCTACACCAGAGCCACAGCAACAGGGGATCTGAGCCGCGTCTGCAACCTACACCACAGCTCAAGGCAATGCCAGATCCTTAATCCACTGAGCAAGGGCAGGGATCGAACCCACAACCTCATGGTTCCTACTCAGATTCGTTAACCACTGAGCCACGACGGAAACTCCGAGGAATGTTTTCTTAGAATCTGAAGAGTGTTAATCAGAGAAGCCAGTATTTGGGACCTCGATACCATCTGTCGCATTAAGTACAAAAGACTACATGGTAGAAGTGTGTTCTTTAGTTGTGTGTGTGTGCGTGTGTGTGTGTCTGTGTGTCTATCTGTGGGATCTCCAGAGCATAGGAATCAGAACAAGATATCATTTCTCCTTAGTCATACTGTGGCACTGCTGACTTAGCGTTTTTCTTTTAAATGAGTATTGACCACAAATATTAGTTGGATTTGCCTAATGGATTTACATTCATAAACTATGATTAGTAGTATTCTTTTTACATTATAAAGTGTCAACAAAAGATATATATATATATTGAAAACTAATTGTAGAAAGATCTACATATATAAAAAAATATAAATCTATGTAAATAGGCATGAACAAATTTTATTAGTTGAGTAGTTCATCCTCTTTAACTCACTGTTATTTTGGCTTTAGAATCAAAATAACAGTGAACTAAAAAAGATGAAGTTAATTTATCATTCACACAAACACAGGGTCAATCTGGCTGCTGTGCTCCATGAGGTCTCCAGAAACCCAGGATCTTCCCAACTCACCACCCTGACATGGCAACATGCAGGCCTTGACCCCACAGTCCAAGATGGTGCAACTGTACCCCAGGAAGCTGGGTGAAGGGCACTCCAGAGAGGGGACAAATCTGGGGCACCAACTGACTCAAGAAAGTTTTCCAACAGCTGCCATGAGACACTTGTGCTTAAACTCCACTGGCCAGAATTAGTCACATGACCACACCTAACTGCAAGGAAAGACACTATGGCAGCAAGAATCCCTCCTAACATAGAAGAAAGGAAAAACAGCTACTGAGGGATAATGGCCACTTTTGCCACTCTTACTTTACTTATGTTGATAATGATAACATATAATACCTAATACTACAGAGTAGTTTTCATCTATGATTCTTCTTTTCTAGGATATTTACAAAGCCCTTTCCTAAAAATATCTAAAACTTTAACCCCATATACTTTCTATTGTATCTTCATCCTGCTCACTCCACTTTGTGCAATTATCTTAATTACATGTCCAGGCCAGTTTATTCTGATGTAGCCAGTTTCAGAACTAATTAATATACTAACCATACAGAACTTACTTTCTACATGTGCAGTTGTGTTAAGTTCACTCTGTAAGTATCCCAACTGCATTTCTACTGTTCTGTTCCATTTCATGAAATTATCAACCTTTTGGAAGTAGGACACTGTGATGCCTTCTGCAAACAGCATACCTGGTAATACTTTCTACATTGTGGTGGCAGAGACTTTAGAATATGCCCTGACTTAAGGGAATAAATTGTAACATCTAGTTTGATTATTGCCCGAAATATTTTGCTATCATTAGATGTCCTTCACTAGTTTAGTTCTTATAATTCGTTAATAAATACATCCATCCCAAACAAGCACAGCTATAAGAGTTAGGGTTAAAATTATTGTTGTTTTATTCTTTTTTGGAATTTATGACATTTATTAACACATTACATTTGTTTAATTATGCTTGATTATTGCTAGTGGACTATGCTTCTTTTTCTAGATTCTAAATCAGACATCAGAAAATTATGTGATTAACACAGTACTTGAAACTTGAGTTCAAAATATATATTTAATTTATTATTTAATAATTGCATTGCATTGACAACAAAATAATCATATTCTGTTTGAAAGAAGAAAAGTTTTTATTTCAAAAATTTTATCAGTTTTTAGCAAATTGGGAAGAATCAAATCAGACAATTGGACTGAAATGCTGTAACCATTAACTATGTTTGAAAATAATAATCAATCATCTTTTTCTTCCAACCTCTACTAAAAATGGTAAAAGAATTTAAAAAAAGTAGGGAAAGTATAAATTTTTGACATGTATTTTAGGTAGACGCTAGAATTTAAATTCAGTGGAGGCAGAAATGATAATCCCTAAAAATCTTTAAGAGAATAATATAAATCCATCCTTTTGAAGCAGACTTTTTTGCTTTGAAATATCTCAAGAAGTTAGGAAGTCTCTTCTAGCTCTGTGGTTCTCCTGAAGGTATCCAGAAACACAATTTTATATCTAGTCCACTGTAGGATAGTTGAGATGAGATGGACCCCTAAATATCTGGTAGCTGTTAATAGTTTGGCAGTTAACAAATTACATCAGTTACCAAGATCATTTTTCGTGCAGAGAGTGATAAAAACATTTCCACTTAACAATTCTATTGTTTCATATTCCATCCTATCTGTTGTCCTCAAACTCCTCGGCCACATTTACTGCAAGTATGTTTTGGCAAAGGGTAGAGGCAATAATTTTATTAGCCTGCAAAACTTGAGCTCACCATACAGCTGCCATGCTAAAGTACATCTATATGCATGGATGAACTTTAAAGTAGATCTCTATTTTTGCCTCATTTCCTTGGTTTATGAAGCCTGGATTTTCTGTTGTTCAGCTATAAGGAGTTTATGGTTATAAAAATAAGTATGTATGAAGGGATGTAAAAGTTGAATTTGGACTGGGATGAGTCAAGAAATTTACACAGAAACTGCTCTTGCATACACTTTTACTACACAGATTTAGGGATAAATGGAATAAAGTGTGGGGATGACTCATTTCCTCAACTGCTATAAAAAATTGTCCAGGAGTTCCCGTCGTGGTGCAGTGGTTAACGAATCCGACTAGGAACCATGAGGTTGCGGGTCGGTCCCTGCCCTTGCTCAGTGGGTTAACGATCCGACGTTGCCGTGAGCTGTAGTGTAGGTTGCAGACGCGGCTCGGATCCCACGTTGCTGTGGCTCTGGTGTAGGCCGGTGGCTACAGCTCCGATTGGACCCCTAGCCTGGGAACCTCCATATGCCGCAGGAGCGGCCCAAGAAATAGCAAAAAGACAAAAAAAAAAAAAAAAATTGTCCAAAGATCAATATTTATTTTTGTTTTTCATTTCCTTAAGAAATTAAAATTCAGATGATTAGATTTCCTCTTCCCAATTTATCTGGACTCAGTAACCCAACAAATTTACTACGTATTCATAGTTAATGGTATAAAAAAAGTCTAAAAAGTTTTTATTAAACATGAATTCTACCTAAGCTTTTATACTTTCCAGTAATCTAATTGTATGTATCCTATGTTATAATTAGAAATTTGGTTTGTTTGAAATAATGAGAAAATGATTTGCTTTTCCTTGCTCACAAAAGGCTCTTGGAAAAATTAGTAATATTCTATGAGTGACAGAATATTTGCCATGAAATAAGTTTTTGATTTTAACAAGAACACAAAGAACTGTTTAATTCTCAGATGGTTTTCAAAGCATTTGTTGATTAATATCAGTTTTCAGGACAATATCTATTAAAGGTGGTTGCTGATATATTAGAAAATATATATTTGTATATGTGTGTATACTTACTAAAGGCATAGGGTATTTTAAATTTTGATTTATTAATGTGATATATATTTAAGACAATTTAAGTATTTATTTTTTAGCAGTTTTAAATTTAAAAATTTTTTTATTATGATTGATTTGCAATCTTTTGTCAATTTCTGCTGTACAGCAAAGCAACTCAGTTATATATATATATATATACACATATACACATATACACACACACACATATATTTACATTCTTTTTCTCACATTATCCTATACCATGTTCCATCACAGGTGATTAGATATACAGCGTCCTGTGCTGTACAGCAAGATCTCATTGCCCACCCACTCCAATGCAACAGTTTTCATCTACTAACCCCAGACTCCTAGTCCATCCCACTCCCTCCCCCTTCCCCCCTGCTAGGCAAATATCAGTCTGTCCTCCGTGTCCATGATTTTTTTCTATTTTGTAGATAGATCGTTTGTGCCATATTTTAGAATCCACATTATAAGTGATGTCATTTGGTATCTGTCTTTCTCTTTCTGACTTACTTCACTCAGTATGAGAGTCTCTAATTCCATCCATGTTGCTGCAAATGGCATTATTGTGTCCTTTTTATGGCTGAGTAGTATTTCATTGTATATATGTACTATATCTTCCTAGTCCATTCATCCATTAATGGGTATTTAGGTTCTTTCCATGTCTTGGCTATTGTGAATGGTGCTGTGGTGAACATACTGGTGCATATATTTTTTTCATTGAAGTTTTTGTCTGTATGTATGCCCTAGGAATGGGATTTCTGGGTCATATGGTTTGAAAACTATGCTTAGTTTTCTGAGGTACCTCTGTACTGTTTTCCATAGTGATTGTACCAATTTACATTGCCAACAACATTGTAGAAGTGTTCCCTTTTCTCCACATCCTCTCCGGCATTTGTTATTTGTTAATTTGTTAATGATGGCTATTCTAACTGGTGTGAGTTGGTACCTCATTATAGTTTTTATTTGCATTTCTCTAATAATTGGTGATGTTGAGCATTTTTTCATGTGCCTGCTGGCTGTCTGTATGTCTTCTTTGGTAAAACGTCTATTTAGGTCTTTTGCCCAGTTTTCAATTGGGTTGTTGGTTTTTTTCTTATTGAGTTGATGAGTTGTTTGTAGATTTGGGAAATAAATTGTTTTTGGTTGGGTCATTTGCAAAAATTATCTCCCATTCTGTGGGTTTTCTTTTCATTTTTTTAATGGTTTCCTTTGCTGTGCAGACTTCTGAGTTGAATTAGGTCCCATTAGTTTATTTGTGTCTTTATTGCCTTTATTCTAGGAGGTGGATCAAAAAAGATTTTGCTGTGCTTTTTGTCAAAGAGTATTCTGCCTATGTTTTCTTCTAGGAGTTTTATAATGTCTGGACTTACATTTAGGTCTTTAATCCATTTTGATTTTATTTTTGTGTATGGTGTTAGACAATGTTCTAATTTCATTCTCTTACATGAAATTGTTCAGTTTTCCCAGCACTATTTATTAAAGAGATCATAATTCATTCAACAGTATGTTCTTGCCTCCTTTGCCATAGATTAATTGACCATAGGTATTTGGGTTTATTTCTGGGCTTTCTATCCTTTTCCATTGATCTATATTTCTGGTTTTATGCCAGTACCATACTGTTTTGATGACTGTAGTTTGCAGTAGAGTCAAAATCTGGGAGCCTGATTCCTCTAGGTCTGTTTTTTCTTTTCAAAATTGCTTTGAAATTTGAGGTCTTTTGTGTTTCCATACAAATTTTAAAGTATTTTGTTCTAGTTCTGTAAAGAATGGCATTAATTATTTGATGGAGATTGCATTGAAGCTGTAGATTGCCTTAGTTAGTACTGTCATTTTGACTATATTGATTCTTCCAGTCCAACAGTGTGGTATGTTTGTCCATCTATTTTTTTCTTCTTTGATTTCTTTCATCAGTATCTTATAGTTTTCAGAGTACAGGTCTTTTGTCTCTTTAGGTAGGTTTATTCCTAGGTATTTTATTCTTTTTGATTCAATGGCAAATGGGATTATTTCCCTAATTTCTCTTTCTGATCCTTCATTGTTACTATATAGAAATGCAGTCAATTTCTTCGTATTAATTTTTTATTCTGTGACTTTACCAAATTCATTGATAAGCTCTAATAGTTTTTTGGTAGCGTCTTTAGGATTTTCTAGGTATAGAATCGTCATCTGCAAACAGTGATAGTTTTATTTCTTCTTTTCCTATTTTGATTCCTTTTATTTCTTTTTCTTCTCTGAGTTCCATGGCTAGGACTTCCAAGACTGTGTTGAATAACATTGGTGAAAGAGGACATCCTTTTCTCGTGCCTGATCTTAGTGGAAATGTTTTCAGTTTTTCACCATTGAGAATGATGTGGTTTTGTCATAAATGGCTTTTATTATATTGAGGTGGTTCCCTTCCATGCCCACTTTCTGTAGAGTTTTTATTAGGAATGGGTTTTGAATTTTGTCAAAAGCTGTTTCCGAATCTATTGATATGATCATATGGTTTGTATTTTTCAGTTTGCTTATGTGATATGTCATATTGATAGATTTGTGGATATTGAAGAATCCTTGCATTCCTGGGATAAAGCCTACTTGATCATGGTGTATGATCCTTTTAACGTATATTTGTATGCAATTTGCTAATATTTTGTTGAGGATTTTTGCATCTATGTTCATCAGTGATATTGGCCTGCAATTTTTGTTTTTAGTAGTATCTTTGTCTTATTTTGGTATCAGGGTAATTTTGGCTTCATATATTGATCTTGGGAGTGTTCCTTCCTATGAAATTTTTCGGAAAAGTTTCAGAAAAAGAGGTATTAGCTCTTCTCTGAATGTTTGGTAGAACTCAGCTGTGAAGCCATCAGGTCCTGGACTTTGGTTTTTTGGAATAAGTGCTTATTATCATTTAAAGTTTTATGCATGTTTTCAATATTAATGTTTTAATTCAGAGAGAGTTTTACTTTAAGCTTCTTAAAATTATAACTTATAGTCCTTCTGAGTTATCGGGTATTCAATGAAGAAGCTAGAACAAAAGTGGGCTCAATCATCCTTAAAGTTATATGAGTATTAGAATTGTTATAAAAGCAAAAGTCAATTATAAGCATGATTGATTGATAACAATGTACCATAAGGCAAGTTAGCTGAAGAGATTAGCATTCAGCTTTTCAAGAAACTTATAAAAGAAAGTCTCAGGCATACACCATATAATCAATGTCAAAATTTATCCAAATCTGTCAATTGAGTTTTCTGTTATATTCTCAGAACAGTTGAGAAATGTAATTAATAAAAAATGACAGAACAGTGCCACTGCCTTGTTAATTGGCAACAACTTTGAGTAAAGGCTGCTGTGTGCAGAGGAAGGAGAGGATGTTACCACCTTCAATTTGTGACTCAGCCCCACATCCTCAACTACACCAACAGGTCTTCTCAATCTTGAATTTGAGAGGTTAGAAGAATGACACCAAAGGAGAAATAGTTACAAGGTATCTAAATAAACAGAAGCAAAATGTCTAGAATGTGTCCAAAACAAGGAGGTCATTTCAAATAACTCTATGGAAGCCTTACTAAAAAGATGTTTTTACGTTCATATTTTCATTTTAAAAAAATGTTCTCTGATAAAGGGAGAGTTTATTAGAAAAGTTTATCAAATATTCATTTACTCAACACAGTGGAATTTGAAGGTAGTTGAAACACCAGGTGAAATTTTAAGACAATTTTTTTTAAGGGACGATTTTAAGTGAGGTGCATAAATGTGACAATGGAACTATTAGAATAACAAAAAGTGAGGTTAAAGAATGTTTGTAGATGTGTCTGTGAAGTGAGTTCTGAAATTTAAACACAAAGCTTTAGGAGGAAAAACTTGGAGAATTTCTAATCAAGAGATTGCTGGCAGCTAAACCTAGCTCTCTTCTCTCTTCCCCATCTTTTCTCCGTCTCTTTCCCCTCTTCCTTCTTTCCCTCCCTGATCCTGTCTTCTTCCTCCCACAGAAGTTCTCAACTGCTGGTAAAGTAGCTGCTCTCTAGTCATTTGGTGAGTCAGTTAAGAATTTATCAGGCTTGGAGTTCCCGTTGTGGCTCAGTGGTTGATGAACCTGACTAGGAAGCATGAGGTTGCAGGTTCGATCCCTGGCCTTGCTCAGTGGGTTAAGGGTCCGGCGTTGACATGCGCTGTGGTGTAGGTCGCAGACGCGGCTCGGATCCCCTGTTGCTGTTGCGCTGGCATAGGCCGGTGGCTACAGCTCTGATTCGCCCCCTATCCTGGGAACCTCCATATGCCGTGGGCGTGGCCCAAGAAATGGCAAAAAGACCAAAAAAAAAGAACTTATCATGCTTATGGAAGCAAGTCTTCTTCTGACCAGGAATGGTGCCACCCCTGCTAGTCCTTGTCATTAAAAAAAATGTTTTATTAAAGTTGTTTTAAAATGCTATGTTAAGGAGTTCCCATTGTGACTCAGTGGAAACAAATCCGACCAGTATCCATGAGGATGCAGGCTGAATTTCTGGCCTGGCTCAGTGGGTTGGGGACCCGGCATTTCCATGAGCTGTGGTGTAGGTCACAGACGTGACTCAAATGCCATGTTGCTGTGGTTGTGGTGTAGGCTGGCTGTTGCAGCTCTGATTCAACCCCTAGCCTGAGAACTTCCTTATGCCACAGGTGAGGCCCTAAAAAATAAATAAAGTAAATAAAATAAAATAAAATAAAATAAAATGCTAATTTCTGCTGTACAGCAATGTGATATATATGATATATGATATATATTATACACGGTCTTTTACATTATGGTTTATTACAAGATATTGAAAATAGTTTCCTATGCTATATGGTAGAACCTTGTTGTTTATCCATCCTGTATATACTAGTTTGCATCTGTTAATCCCAAACTCCCAGTCCATCCCTCCCACACCCCCTCCTATTTGGCAATCACAAGTCCATTCACTACATCTACAAGTCTGTTTCTGAAAAAAACGTGTAGTTTCAAACTTTTGTTACAATAGCTAAGCTTGCTTAATAACATTTAACTTGCTTAACTACAAACTTTTTGACATTTATGGTGGCTGCTTTTACCTTTTTATTAGTTTCAGCACATATATGAAGAAATGAGTTTATCTGCTAACAAGACATAAGCTTCCAAATGACTGGTAGCAAGATTTAAAAGTCTAATGTAGAGGATTGTTTACTAAAATATTATATATTCATTGGATGAAATATATTTTAAGAACCCTACTGAAATGCTATTTATGAAGTTTGTATAGAAACATAGATACTGTTTATGTTATACTGTTAAGAGAATAAAAAGAAAAAAACTAAATTAAGTTTTAACTAAAATCCTGTGGTCTATGAGATTGGTGACTTGGTTTTACATAGCTGGATAATAAAATACCTGACATACTGTGGCCAGGTTATGCCTCTTGGTGTCACACAGGGTGTATCTTCTCGTTTGTACTGATGAACAATGCAGGAATTCAGCTCCACCTGATACCATCCGGATCCACCCACAGGAAAGCAGAGTGAATACAACCAGGGGAAAACAGAAGCAAGATGGATAAACAGACAATGGGAATTTCTAGTGCTGGACCAGGACGGAGAAACCTCCCCAGTAATAAGCAACAGGGGGTAGGGATTTTCCAATGATAATGACCTCTTTATAATTGAAAACAATTTGTTGTCTTTATAATTGGCAACAAATATCTGCAGTTTAAAGAATCTTTGTATAATTGCAGATTTAGAAATAGATTTTTTTAGGCAAATGATAATAAAGGCTTTGTAAGAAGAAACCAGCATCTCAATGGGCAGAGGAAGGTGAGGTGAGACACACACAGAGGAGGAAGTTAGTCTGAATGGAGATACTTCTCTGTCACATTTGACCAGTTTTCATTATCACTTTAGTGGGAAGGAGTTAGAGATTAATATCAGCACTCCACCATTATTCATTGAAAGTTGTGCATTTTTTAAGTTGGAGTAACGGCATACTATTGTCATTCCATTTTTTTTTTTTTTGTCTTTTTGTCTTTTTAGGGCCCCAACTGTGGTATATGGAGGTTCCCAGGCTAAGGGTCTAATTGGAGCTGTAGCTGCTGGCCTACACCACAGCCACAGCAATGCCAGATCTGAGCCACATCTGTGACCTACACCACAGCTCATGGCAACACTGGATCCTTAACCCACTGAGCGAGGCCAGAGATCAAACCCACATCCTCGCGGATACTAGTGTTCGTTAACTGCTGAGCCACGAAGGGAACTCCAGTATTTCAGTTAGTGGGATGAGTTTGGAGATTGGTTTACTTTCCTTTTTATAAAATTTACTTTATTGATAATCTATTAGTATTCATACATGATTGTGTTTCAGAAGAGTAGAAATTTATAACACTATTTTCTGTGAAATATTTAACCTAGTCACCACAATAACATCTTATTAATATATCTGTTATCAACTAATAACATGAATTTTAACTATTCTTTTCTGCCCTGTGGTGTCAGTGCCCTTGAGCCAGTGGCCACCTGCAGGATTTGGGATTTAAAGGTTGAAGAATTTGGGGGAAAGTCTAAGTAAATGAGGCTAGATTTAGATACTATTAGAGGTTGATGTGATTCTTTGATTGGGCATCTCAATAGCTTTTCTATCAGATTTTAATATTTTATATTTGAAATTTATTAATTCATACTATTGATAAATTTATTGGGATAAAGCTGTAATTTATAGAGAAGCAGCAGTCATTCATATTAGCTGGAAATGGGGGATTTTTACTTGACTGATAGTAGAAACCAAAAGAGATATTTTGGTCTCATTTTATGATGATCGCATAGTAATCTTGTGTGAGATATTCAGTGAGATTGTTTATCTGTAGTATGAGAACAACATAGACTAGCTGTGAACATCAGACAAGTTCTCAGATGTCAGGAGTTGCTGCTGTTGTTGTTGTTGCCTTTCTCAATGGCAATGTCTTGTTCTAAGGCATTGCCCTCGTGTCTGTTTTCACAAGCTTTCATGTTTGAGCTTTGGCTAAATCTGTCCAAAGATTAAGATCCCTGGAATACAAGCTCTAAAAATAACCTAAGAAAAAGATGCATTTATTAGTCAATTATATTCCTAAAAAGTTTCTATTTCCATTGGAAAATGCCTACCCCTTGTTATTACTGGATATATTTTATCTTTCTTGTTCAGTTTTAGAGACATCCTTTTTCAGGATATCTGTTCTGTCTTTTCCCCCAGTTGAGGAGCACAACCTCAGCTGACTTGGGAAGAGTCAGCTTCTGTGGGTCAGGAATACACTGGCTGTTTCAGCAGACTATCCCAAAGAGAAGGAAAACACCAGTGAAACAAACCAGACAGGAGCAGAAGGACCATTACTGCCAAAGTGCAGAGCCCATCAGGTCAGAGGTCAGGAGAGCAAGGAATGGAGACCCAGTTGCTCTGAGGTGGCAGGGCTCAGAAAGGGGTCAAAACAAGGAACAAGAATGAGGTGCACAGAGTCCAAGAAGGGACCTTCACCTGGAGAACACGCTGCCTCTGGGGAACTCTTTGTTCCTCCAAGTTCATTTTGCAGTGGAGCCCTCTATGCTATAAGGGGCCATGTATTCAGACCCAAAATATACAAAGGAGAAAGAATATTAAAACACAAATACAGCCAGGAGCGCTTTTTGTTTGTTTTTCATTTCAGGCCACTCTCTCAACATGTGGCAGTTCCCAGGCCAGGGATCAAACCTGTGCCACAGCAATGACCTGAGCCACAGCAGAGGCAACATCAGATCCTTAATCCACTGAACCACCAGGGAACTCCCATCCAGGAGTATTTTAATAGAAAATATGTAGACCCCATTAAACATGTTCACATGAAACTGATATGGTTGACATGTTATTTTCAAGAGACCATTTTACAAAGCCTCAAAAAACAAAGACACCCCAGAAACAAACTAGAAGCTGTGAATTGAGAGATGAGACAGTACAGAGAGCTTCGAAGGTGCTACCTGACATCCAGAAATCAAAGCCTTGGTTTTGGGCAATAAAAGTTGACTATCCAAGCTTGATCTCTTCTTACCTAAATGATTCTCAAGCGGCCTCTTTGCTTCCCTCTAATCCATCCTCCACTTAGCAGGCAGGATGACTTTTTGCTAAATAAAAATTGGCTCATGTGTTGTTCCAACTAAAATCTTCAATAATCCCCTCTACTCCTCTTTTATATGGGCAAGCACCTCTCTCATAGTTTCTCATGGTCATTTTTTTCTTTTCTTTCTTTCTTTTTTTTCTTTTCTTTTTTTTTTGTCTTTTGTCTTTTTAGGGCCGCACCCACAGCATATGGAGGTTCCCAGGCTAAGGGTCTAATCGGAGCTAGAGCTACTGGCCTACACCAGAGCCACAGCAACGCCAGATCCAAGCTTTATCTGTGACCTACACCACGGCCCTCGGCAATGCCAGATCCTTAACCCACTAAGTAAGGACAGGGATCGAACGCACAACCTCATGGTTTCTAGCCAGATTCATTTCCTCTGTGCCACGACAGGAACTCCTCCCATGGTCATTTTTAAGAGACGTTAAAAGGCATCTTTTTTAGAGATTCTTTGTGCAAATAAGTCAGAAAACCTTGGTTCAGCAATATTAAGGTGGACTCTGTACTACAGGATGTTTTAGAGCTGTGATTCAAATATGGGACTCGGAGGGAGTTCCCATTCTGGCTTAGCAGTAACAAACCCGACCAATATTCATGGGGATATGAATTCAATCCCTGGCCTCACTCGGTGAAGGATCTGGCATTACCTTGAGCTGTGGTATATGTCACAGATGTGGCTGGGATCCCGCGTTGCTGTGGCTGTGGCTGGCGGCTGCAACTCTGATTCAACTCCTAGCCTGGAAACTTCCATATGCTGCAGGTGCAGACCTAAAAAGCAAAAAAAGAAAAAGGGGGGCGGGGACTCAGAGTTTCTTCTTCTCATGCTATATAGTAAGACCAATGAGGACCTGGTCTCCCAAAGAATACTATTAGAAATGTCTCTAATCTAGACCCATTTATCTTGTATTTGAGGCCATTCAGGATCCAGTCCCTGCAAGTCACCTCAATCTCCATGCCACCAAACCTGTCTGTTTCACACATTTTTCCTGTGACTTCTTCAAGGTACTTTATGCACTCCAGCCATTCATTTTATGCCTCCTGCATACAACTCTGATTTAGTGCCTCTGATTCACTTACTTTAATAGCCATTTTGTTCTGTATCTTCCCTAAGATGCATTCCTTGAAGACAGACTCCTGCCATGCATTATTGAATTACTATCCCAGTGCCTGGCACAGAGTAGGTGCCTACTCAGTATTTGCTGAATAAATTCCACTTTAAATAAAGGGTTTCTCCTTCAGGATATCTACCTTTTCGTACTGACCTTACCTGATATGGTTGCATGAACAGCTGTTTTTAGAAAGAAAAAGGAAGTAAATTTTAAGAAAGCATTCTTTTCTCCTTTATCATATTATAAACCACTAAGTCATAAGTATTGCAACACTTAGTAGCAGTTTCTCTCTGAAGGCTTATAGTCAGTCCTTTTGGTTAAAAATGGCCTCACAGTTACATGCCTGGCATGATAAGAGCTTTGAAAGAGGACAAATAAAATGCTTCCAAGAAATATAGCCACAGGAACCCTCTAAATTTTTTTTTTTTGGCCTTTGTTATTTCAAGGCTAAACACTAGACTGATGAAAAATGTATAGAATTATGGAATTTCCAAAGATAGGCAGCAAATTTAAAGGTCATTTGGCTCATCTCTTTCCTAAATCCCAATATTTTGCTATCAAAAGGACATGCATCTCATTTAGACACATCAGTTCCACTGGTAGAGAATTAAGCTCAATCTCTCTTGTGATACATCTGACTGGTGTAAGAGGTATTTCCATTGATCTGAAAATACACACACACACACACACACACACACACACACGGACACGGACACACACACATATGACTCTATCTCTAATGTTGCCCTAAAGGATACATGGAAAACTTCCTCATCCTTTTTCTCCATAGTAATTCTTTGAATAGTTATTATCATTGCTTCTCCATGCATATTCTCTTTTCTAAAAAATAATCAACCCAAATCCTTCAACTCTTCTGCATCTGTCCCCCAGTTAGCCATCCCTCACCACCATACTTTCTAATCTCAACAATTACATTATTTTGTAAATTTTAAAGAATGGCATATGAAAGACACCCTAAACCGCAGGTGTACCATAATCAGCACTTAAATTTAGAAATACTTTTAGGCTAGGTATTATAATCCAATTAAGGTTGTTTTTAGACAATGGTGTTATATACTATGGAGGATTTAAGACTGTATTGTCATTTAAAACCTCTTTGATCTTCACTTAATGCATGCCCTTTGCCAGGCCATGTACTCCATTTTGCAGTCATGAATTTTGACTTTTGGAACCATATGTGGAAACTTCTATTTATTCTTTTAGAATTTATTTTTGAAACATTTTGCCCCAGCCTATTGTTATGTTCTATCTTTTTTTTCTATTAAACATTCACAGAGCATCTCCTAGTTTAGGCAGTAAGGATGCAAAATCTATGAGGATATATTACCTGTCTTCCAGAAATTAGAATCGTTTAAGGGAAGACAGATGGTAATATCAATAATTACAGGATAACATGGAGAAAACTTTAACCAAGTTATTGGTAAAAATGTTCAACAGCCAGGAAGGATCCTGGGAGCACGCCAGTAATAATTTTCCTCCCGAATAACCTCTACCAGTGTTCTCTACATACAGGTTTGCAAATGTATTTTGAAGTACACATTTCTTGCTAGACCTAAGTAGACAGATGCCCTGAGACCACTGGTTAATTTGGGCTAAATCACATGGGAATATTAACTATCTAGATCCAGCCAGGATAACCTGGTAGATGAAATATTATGTGTAGCACTTCACCCAATCCCTAGTGATTAATTTTAATTCTTCTTGCCTAAATTTGCAATTATCTTCTTATTAACTAGGAAGACATGACCCGAATCTCCTTGACAGTGACCTAGGTATCCTTAAATGATCATGCTGTATTATTGTGTTTCCAATAGACTGAACATATCCAGTTCCATGAAATTTTCTCCAAGCACTTTACTTATTGAAGCTTTCCATTTTGTTTATGATGCTAAAATCAGTTTTCTATTGTAAAAACAAAATATAATCTGAAAATAATACTTTTAATGAATTCTGATAAATGTCAAATGGAGTGGAACAATTATTTTGTTTGTTTGGGATATTTTTCATTTTCATCAACCATGTTCAGCTAGATTGTTTTCGAGAACTTCATCCTGGGATTTATTTGTTTTGGCACTTCTTATTTTTCCATCCATTCCCCTACACCACCATAAGGAAGGAGGAGGAAGAGGGGAGTCAGAAAAGTACTTACTATTAGCCTTCCATTATCTTAACAATTTCAGACTAATTCTGTTGTCTTAACAATTTAAGCTAGTTACATTTTCATAATTTTATCTTCTTTGCTGGAAGTCCAATGAGAGGTTCTGCTAAATTTTATAGTAATAGAAACCTGGAGAATATTCATGGGTTGAATTTTGATTTTCAAAATCAAAAAGAGGGAGAGAGTTGTCTGATTTTATTCATGATACTTAGCATGGTGCTGTTAAGCAGGTCCTCAAGACTACTTTCAGTTCAGTTATTTGCTAAAATGAACCACAGAACTCAGAAAAACTAGTATCTCATGGTTACAGTTCATTGCAGTGAAAGGATACAGATTAAAATCAGCAAAGGGAATCAGCAACAGGATGCACTGGGCAGGAATCTGGAAGGAACAGCTGAGAAGCTTCCAGTTGCCCTCTCCGGGTACAGTTCTTTTTTCTCCCACAAAGGCTATTGGGCAACATGCATAGAATCATACCAACCAAAGAAATTCACCCAAGCCTTGAAGTCTAAGGTTTAGCCTTGGTCACGTAGGCATGGCTGATTGTCCACATATCTGACCTTAGTCTCCAGCCCCTACTGAGGTGAAGCTCATAACGTGTGGCCCAAGACCTCCATCATAAACCCCATTATTAGAATATACTGTCTAGTTGGTCTAAGGCCTCCAAGTACAGGACATTCCAAGGGCTATTTTTTACCTCCTAGAAACTAGTCAAGTGCCAAATAGTTCTTTAGGCAGGACCAATCTTTTACTGCATAGATAGATTCTGAATTTAGTGTGTAGAACATTTGGGAGAGAATAAATTGCTTGGTGCAAAGTATGAGGCATCAGAGTGTCAGATGCCAAATTATAGTGCTTGAACTCCAAAGACAAGATGGATTCAGAGCCAAAGAGATTATCAAATGATATTGACCAGAAGGCTTTTCTTTCAGAGGACAGTTATTCATAGGGACATTAGAACTAACAGTAAATAGAACTAATAGTGAATAGATAACTTTCAAAGATTCTACCTGATCTTTACAACTGAAAAAACTGGTTTTGGCACAAAGGACTTGATTGAGTCAGACTTAGAGTCACATAGTTCCCAACTCATTTCCAGATCTTAGTCAAAAGCAGATTCACTGCCCCTTGCATAAAGGAAGAGATTGGAAAGAGGAACTCTTTTTTTTTTTTTTTTTTTTTTTTTTTTTTTTTTTTTTTTTTTTAATTTTATTTTCCCACTGTACAGCAAGGGGGTCAGGTTATCCTTACATGTATACATTACAATTACAGTTTTTCCCCCACCATTTCTTCTGTTGCAACATGAGTATCTAGACATAGTTCTCAATGCTATTCAGCGGGATCTCCTTGTAAATCTATTCTACGTTGTGACTGATAAGCCCAAGCTCCCAATCCCTCCCACTCCCTCCCCCTCCCATCAGGCAACCACAAGTCTCTTCTCCAAGTCCATGATTGATTTTCTTTTCTGAGGAGATGTTCATTTGTGCTGGATATTAGATTCCAGTTATAAGTGATGTCATATGGTATTTGTCTTTGTCTTTCTGGCTCATTTCACTCAGTATGAGATTCTCTAGTTCCATCCATGTTGCTGCAAATGGCATGATGTCATCCTTTTTTATGGCTGAGTAGTATTCCATCGTGTATATATACCACATCTTCCGAATCCAATCCTCTGTCGATGGACATTTGGATTGTTTCCATGTCCTGGCTATTGTGAATAGTGCTGCAATGAACATGCGGGTGCATGTGTCTCTTTTAAGTAGAGCTTTGTCCGGATAGATGCCCAAGAGTGGGATTGCAGGGTCATATGGAAGTTCTATGTATAGATTTCTAAGGTATCTCCAAACTGTTCTCCATAGTGGCTGTACCAGTTTACATTCCCACCAGCAGTGCAGGAGGGTTCCCTTTTCTCCACAGCCCCTCCAGCACTTGTTATTTGTGGATTTATGAATGATGGCCATTCTGACTGGTGTGAGGTGGTATCTCATGGTAGTTTTGATTTGCATTTCTCTTATAATCAGCGATGTTGAGCATTTTTTCATGTGTTTGTTGGCCATCTGTATATCTTCCTTGGAGAAATGTCTATTCAGGTCTTTTGCCCATTTTTCCATTGATTGATTGGTTTTTTTGCTGTTGAGTTGTATAAGTTGCTTGTATATTCTAGAGATTAAGCCCTTGTCAGTTGCATCATTTGAAACTATTTTCTCCCATTCTGTAAGTTGTCTTTTTGTTTTCTTTTGGGTTTCCTTTGCTGTGCAAAAGCTTTTCAGTTTGATGAGGTCCCATGGGTTTATTTTTGCTCTAGTTTCTATTGCTTTGGGAGACTGACCTGAGAAAATATTCATGATGTTGATGTCAGAGAGTGTTTTGCCTATGTTTTCTTCTAGGAGTTTGATGGTGTCCTGTCGTATATTTAAGTCTTTCAGCCATTTGGAGTTTATTTTTGTGCATGGTGTGAGGGTGTGTTCTAGTTTCATTGCTTTGCATGCAGCTGTCCAGGTTTCCCAGCAATGCTTGCTGAATAGACTTTCCTTTTCCCATTTGATGTTCTTGCCTCCCTTGTCAAAGATTAATTGACCATAGGTGTCAGGGTTAATTTCCAGATTCTCTATTCTGTTCCATTGGTCTGTCTGTCTGTTTTGATACCAGTACCACACTGTTTTGATGACTGTGGCTTTGTAGTATTTCTTGAAGTCTGGGAGAGTTATGCCTCCTGCTTGGTTTTTGTTTCTCAGGATTGCTTTGGCGATTCTGGGTCTTTTGTTGTTCCATATAAATGTTTGGATTGTTTGTTCTAGTTCTGTGAAAAATGTCATGGGTAATTTGATAGGGATTGCATTGAATCTGTAGATTGCTTTGGGTAGGATGGCCATTTTCACAATATTGATTTTTCCAATCCAGGAACATGGAATATCTTTCCATTTTTTTACATCTTCTTTGATTTCTTTGATTAAGGTTTTATAGTTCTCGGCATATAGGTCCTTTACCTCTTTGGTTAGGTGTATTCCGAGGTATTTGATTTTGTGAGGTACAATTTTAAAAGGTATCGTATTTTTGTATTCCTTTTCTAATGCTTCATTGCTGGTATACAGAAATGCAACTGACTTCTGAATGTTAATCTTATATCCTGCCACTTTGCTGAATTTATTAATCAGTTCAAGGAGTTTTGGGGTTGAGTCCTTAGGGTTTTCTAGGTATAGAATCATGTCATCTGCATACAGTGACAGTTTGATCTCTTCTCTTCCTATATGGATGCCTTTGATTTCTTTTGTTTGTCTAATTGCTGTGGCTAAGACTTCCAAAACTATGTTGAAGAGCAGTGGTGAGAGTGGGCATCCCTGTCTTGTTCCAGATTTGAGTGAGAAGGCTTTCAGTTTTTCCCCATTGAGGATTATATTTGCTGTGGGTTTATCATAAATGGCTTTGATTATATTCAGGAATGTTCCCTCTATACCCACTTTGGCGAGGGTCTTGATCATGAATGGATGTTGAACTTTGTCAAATGCTTTTTCTGCATCTATTGAGATGATCATATGATTTTTGACTTTTTTCTTGTTAATGTGGTGTATGATGTTGATTGATTTGCGTATGTTGAACCATCCTTGTGAACCTGGGATGAACCCAACCTGGTCATGGTGTATAATTTTTTTGATATGTTGTTGGATTCGGTTGGCTAAGATTTTGTTGAGAAGTTTTGCATCTATATTCATCAATGATATTGGGCGATAGTTTTCTTTTTTGGTGGTATCTCTGCCTGGTTTTGGAATGAGGGTGATGGTGGCCTCATAGAATGTCTTTGGGAGTATTCCTTCTTCTTCAACCTTTTGAAAGAGTTTAAGGAGGATGGGCACCAATTCCTCTTTATATGTTTGATAGAATTCACCTGTGAAGCCATCTGGTCCTGGGCTTTTATTTGTAGGGAGTGATTTTATGACCTCTTCAATTTCATTTCTAGTGATTGGTCTGTTCAGTTGGTCTGTTTCTGCTTGATTCAGTTTTGGCAGGCTGTAAGATTCTAGAAAATTGTCCATTTCTTCCAGATTGTCAAACTTATTGCCATATAGTTGTTCATAGTATTCTCTTATGGTTTTTTGAATTTCTGCTGTATCCGTTGTGATTTCTCCTTTTTCATTTATAATTTTGGTGATTTGGGTTCTTTCTCTCCTCTTTTTAGTGAGTCTGGCCAGGGGTTTATCAATTTTGTTCACCTTTTCAAAGAACCAGCTCTTGGTTTTATTAATTTTCTCTATTGTTTTTTGAGTCTCTATTTTATTGATTTCTTCTTTGATCTTTACAATTTCCTTCCTTCTGCTGACTTTAGGACTTCTTTGTTCTTCTTTTTCTAATTCATTTAGGTGGAGGGTTAAGTTGTCAATTTGGGATCTTTCTTCTTTTTTGAGAAAGGCCTGGATTGCTATAAATTTCCCTCTGAGCACTGCTTTCGCAGCATCCCATAGATTTTGAGAGGTTGTGTCTTCATTATCATTTGTTTCAAGATAGTTTTTAATTTCCTTCTTGATTTCCTCATTGACCCATTGGTTTTTTAGTAGCATGTTGTTTAGTCTCCATGGAGTAGGTTTTTTCTCTTTCCTTTTCCCATGGTTGATTTCTAATTTCATGGCATTGTGGTCAGAGAAGATACTTGAGATAATTTCTATGCTCCTAAATTTATTGAGATTCGCTTTATGTCCCAATATGTGGTCGATTCTTGAGAATGTTCCATGAGCATTTGAGAAGAATGTGTATTCTGATTTTTTTGGATGTAGTGTCCTGAAGATATCAATTAAGTCTAACTTTTCTATTGTTTCCTTTAGGATCTCTGTTGCTTTATTGGTTTTCTGTCTAGAGGATCTGTCCATTGATGTGAGGGGGGTATTTAGGTCTCCTACTATGATTGTATTCTCATCAATATCTCCCTTTATGTCTGTTAATATTTGTTGTATGTATCTGGGTGCTCCTATGTTTGGGGCATATATGTTGATGATAGTAACATCCTCTCCTTGGATGGATCCCTTAATCATTAAATAGTGTCCTTCTTTGTCTTTCTTTATGTCTTTTGTTTTAAAGTCTATTTTGTCTGATATGAGCGTTGCAACTCCTGCTTTTCTGTCATGTCTATTGGCATGAAATACTTTTCCCCAGCCTTTCACTTTCAATCTATATGTATCTTTTGTCCTAAGGTGAGTTTCTTGTAGGCAGCATATTGAAGGTTTTTGCCGTTTTATCCACTCAGCCATTCTGTGTCTTTTGATTGGGGCATTCAGTCCATTGACATTTAAGGTGATAATTGATAGATGATTATTTATTGCCATTTGATCCTCGTGTTCCAGTTGATTCTATGGTTCTCCATTCTTCTTTTTTTTTTTTTTTTTTTTTTGGTTGGATGGTCTCCTGTTATTATCTGCTTGAGTGTATTTTTTTTTTTCATTTTTTGCAAATGCAATATTTGGTTTTGGCTTGTGGTTGCCCTGTTTTTTAAGTATGCTAACCCCTTCCCATAATTGTGTGTTTTAGCCTGATGGTCCTGTAAGTTCAAACACTTCATTATTATATTAAAATTAAGAAGAGAGACATACATACAAACAAAAAGGATTATTTACCTCCTAACATCCCTTGCCCACATTTTATGGTTTTGATGACTCTTTTATTTTTTTCTTTTTAATTTTATTTTGTTTGAAGCATGTTCATGATTAAATCTGTATGCTGGCTTATTTGAGTGACTGCTCTCTGATTGTATCTTCCTCAGTCCTAGTTCTTCCTCTTCTTCTTCTTCTTCTTTTTTTTTTTTCTTTTCTTTTTTCTTCCCTTTCCTTCCTTTCTTTTTGGTTTAGAGAAGCCCTTTCAATATTTCCTTTAACCTGGGTTTTGTGTTGCTGTATTCTTTAAGTTTTTGTTTGTTGGGAAAAATTTTTATTTCCCCTTCTATTTTAAATGATATTCTTGCTGGATAAAGTATTCTAGGTTGCATAGTTTTTCCTTTGAGCACTTTAAATATCTCTTGCCATTCCCTCCTGGCCTGTAGTGTTTCTGTAGAGAAATCAGCTGATATTCTTATGGGGGTTCCCTTGTAGGTAACATTCTGTTTTTCTCTTGCTGCCTTTAGGATCCTCTCTTTATCACTAACTTTTGCCATTTTTATTATGATGTGTCTTGGTGTGGGTCTGTTTGGGTTCAGTTTGTTTGGGGCCCTCTGTGCTTCTTGTATCTTGAATCCAGTATCCTTTAGATTTGGGAAGTTTCCAGCGATAATTTCTTCAAATATATTTTCCATTCCTTTATCTTTTTCTACTCCTTCTGGAATTCCTATTATGCGTAGATTGGCCCGTTTTATATTATCCCATAGGTCTCTTATATTGCTTTCCAGTTTTTTGATTCGGTTTTCTGTCTGTTGACCAGATTGAGTGATTTCCATTATTCTATCTTCCATATCACTGATTCGTTCTTCTGCATTATTCATTCTGGTTTTTACTGCCCCTAGTTCAGTTTGCATCTCTGCAAATGAATGTTCTAGTTTTTCTTGGCTCCTCCTTATATTTTCTAGCTCCTTTCTGAGGGTATCTGCATTGCTGTTCATATCTTCTCTTAATTCCTTCAGTATTTTCACTATTTCTCTTTTGAACTCCAGGTCTGTCAGACTGCAGAGATCAGTTTCATTGTTGACTGTTTTAGGTGAGTTCTCCTGTTGGTTTGACTGGGGGTGGTTTCTCAGCTTCTTCATCTTGCTTGTTGTCTTCTTTCTCCTGAGGGAGTTGTACTCTCCGTTATCGGGTAGTGTTTGCCTTGTCACTGCCCTGGAATATTTCCTGAGGGCTGTCGTTGTTGGTCAATCTTTTTTTGAGGCAGTGTGGCTTTTCTGAAGTGTTGATGGGACTAACAGTGTTTCTTTGAAGCAAAGGAGGACTTCCTGAGGGCAGACAGGACTGGGAGGTCCACCCCACGATGGTAGCAGATTTCACTTGGTTCTCAGCACCCCCTGGGGTCTTGGGCGGGTAGCAGGGCCCTTGGAGACTCAAGAGGTTCCTCCCCAGGGCAGCCCGACTCAGAAAGACCGTCTGAGATCTTTTCCCGATTCCGCCAGGCTTGTTGTAGCTTTTCTGGGCTGCAGGGGGTCCTGCCTGGAGCTGGCAGTCCTATGCAGCTGGTCCACTAGGTCTCAGCACCCCCTGGGGTCTTGGGCGGGTAGCAGGGCCCTTGGAGGCTCAAGAGGCTCCTCCCCAGGACAGCCCGACTCAGAAAGACCGTCTGAGATCTTTTCCCAAGTCGGCCAGTCTTGTTGCAGCTTTTCTGGGCTGCAGGGGGTCCTGCCTGGAGCTGGCAGTCCTATGCAGCTGGTCCACTAGGTCTCAGCACCCCTTGGGGTCTTGGGCGGGTAGCAGGGCCCTTGGAGGCTCAAGAGGCTCCTCCCCAGGGCAGCCCGACTCAGAAAGACCATCTGAGATCTTTTCCCAAGTCGGCCAGGCTTGTTGCAGCTTTTCTGGGCTGCAGGGGGTCCTGCCTGGAGCTGGCAGTCCTATGCAGCTGGTCCACTAGGTCTCAGCACCCCCTGGGGTCTTGGGCGGGTAGCAGGGCCCTTGGAGGCTCAAGAGGCTCCTCCCCAGGACAGCCCGACTCAGAAAGACCGTCTGAGATCTTTTCCCAATTCGGCCAGGCTTGTTGCAGATTTTCTGGGCTGCAGGGGGTCCTGCCTGGAGCTGGCAGTCCTATGCAGCTGGTCCACTAGGTCTTAGCACCCCCTGGGGTCTTGGGCGTGTAGCAAGGCCCTTGGAGACTCAAGAGGCTCCTCCCCGGGGGAGCCCGTCTCAGAAAAACCGTCGGAGAATTAGGTCGATCTATTCACGGCCTGGCTAGGCTTGTTCTAGCTTTTCTGGGCTGCAGGCCTTTTCTAGGGGGCTGGTGGTGTTTGGTGCTGCTCTGTGGAAGTGTAGCCCCTCCAAAGGGCAAGCAGGCCTGTGCAGGGAGAGCCCCTGCGGTGGTAGGCTTCAGGCAATTGTTGAGGCCAGCCCTCCTGGATGGCAGGCAGTCCCAGGTTCAGCGAGAGCATAGGGGGTGGCGGGGGTGGGGGGAGGGAATGCACTGGGAAGCACAGCTTTCTGCTAGCTAGCGGGCCTGTAAGCTTGCTGTGGCGTGGGGGGTATTCTATGGGGACCCACCCCTTCTTCTCTCCCCTCCCCAGCACGGGCGCAGACCAGGCTCTTCTCCCAGGTTCCCTCTGCGGCGGCTTTCCACTTCCCCGCCCCTAGAGTATTGCTCCCTTCCTCTGCGACAGCTTTGTTTTCTAGTCTCCCAGGCAGTCTCTGCCCCGTCAAATGGTTTAGAGACCTCCCAAGCAGTTTCCGCTCTTCCCCGCCCCCCTAGCCCGGGGACTAATCTCTGGAGCCGAGGTCTCGGTGCCCAGCCCCCCCCACCAGGCGTCCCCCGGCCCTTTCTTGGGGACTAACCTTCGGAGGCGAGGTCTCGGTGCCCAGCCCCAACCCAGGCGTCCCCCGGCCCCCTCTCGGGGACCAACCTTCAGAGCTGAGGTCTCGGTGCCCAGCCCCCACCCAGGCGTCCCCCTGCCCTTTCCCGGGGACTAACCTCTGGAGCCGAGGATTCGGTGCCCAGCCCCCACCCAGGCGTCTCAATTTTTGGTGACTGTGCCCGTAGTTCAGATGGTCCGTTGGGTTCTTGATCTTTTTTCCGTACTCCGACTTACTGCTACACTCTTCTCTGCATCTGGAGATTCCTCCGGTTCGTTTGATCTTTCCCCCGGTAGGAGACTTTCCAGGGTGCGGGATCCCTTTCTCCTCCGCAGTTCCCTTTCAGGAGCGCCCGTCCCGCTCGGATTCACCTTCTCTCACTCTCCTCTTTTCTCCCGTTCTGCCCAATAATGTCACGAACTTCTTGCCGTTATTGGAGTTTAGGTTCCTCTGCCAGCGATTGGTTGTTGTTCTGTGCGAGTCATTTCTTCTGTAGATGTGCTTTTTTTGTTGTGTTTGTGGGAGAGGGCGAGCGTGTCCCCCTACTCCTCCGCCATCTTGTCCTCGGTATTTTTATTTCTGTTTTCCACCGGAAAGAGGAACTCTATAATAATCTTTCTTCAAATCTTGCCCAAATTTACCTGTGGCCTGCTTCCAGGAGGCTGTTACAGTGGAGAAAAAGAAATACCTAGATGGCATTGTTAATGGACTCTGGATCTGAGATAATGCTGACTTCTGCAATCCAGACACCACAGTTGTCCACCAGTCAGAGTGGCCGTGGCTCTGCCTAACCCAAAACTAGCACTACTCAGGGTGCCAGTGGTTCTGCCTAACCCAAGACTAATACTACTCAGAGTGGCAGTGGTTCTGCCTAACCCAAGATTAATGCTACATAAAGGAGTTGACTTGCTTAGCTTCTGTTATGTTATCTCAGCTAATAATCCTGTGTGTTTTTCCTGGGTCATTTCCTACTCCCAGGATCTGTCTGCTGCAAGTATGGAACATTCTTTGTACAAAGTGCTTCCTCCTTTATTAATACTTTCTTGTTTCTTGTTTTTCATTTTGAGATCTTCTCTTTTTTTGTTTTTTGTTTTAGTAAAGTATATTTGACATACAACATTGTGTATATTTAAGGTGTACAACAAATGGATTTGATCTATTGTGATACGATTACCATTGTAGCGGTAGCACCTCGGTTACATCACATAATTATCATTCTTATTTGTGGTGGGGATAATTAAGATCTAGTTTCTTAGCAAGTTTGATGATTATAATGCAATGGTATTGTCTATATTCACTTTACTGTGCATTAGATTTCTAGAACTTATTTATATACTACTTTCAAGTTCATACCCTTGGACATCTCTCCTACTCTTGAAACCACCAGCCCCTGATAACTGCCATCTTAGTATTTTTATAAGTTTGCTTTTTTAAGATTCTGCATACAAGTTACATCATACAATTTTTGTCTTTCTCTGTCTGACTTATTTCAGTTATCATATCATCCTCAAGGTCCGTCCTGTTGTAAATGGCAATATTTCCTTTATTCTATGTCTAAATAATATTCCACTGGATATGTATACCACATCTTTATCTGCTCATCCATTGATGGGCAACCTTTACTTAGATTTTACTTAATTTTCCCCCCCAAAGGATTTCTTACCTCTTTTAGTTCAAAAAGGAGTTCCGCTATTGTTTTCCCATATTGTTATAGGATCTTAGTCAATATTATTTAAACCTTTTTTTAATTTTATGGATTTGAGAAATTAAAGAGAGGCTGTACTCCATTTAACCTTTTGAAACAGAAGTCATGATCTTTTTTTCTCAATACCTCCAAAAGTTGCAACTCTCTGCTAACTAAACATTAGGGATTATGGAAAGATTTGTAATTCACTCTTATATTTTTAAAATGGCAATTATTATTTTTATAAAAATAATATATGCTTAGTCCAAAAATATTGAAAAATGTATTTTAGAAATCAAAAAATCACCTCAAATATCATTTTGTATTAATTCCTCTCTCCATATACACATAAATATTGTGTGGATATATATAAATGTTTTATGTATACATATACATCTGTATTTTCAATGTATATTTTCACTAATAAATATAACATATACATGTTTATTTATGTATTTATTTATTCATTTATTTTTTCTCTTTTAGGGCCACACCTGTGGCATGTGTGGAAGCTCCCAGGCTAGGGATTGAACTGGAGCTCATGCTGCTGGCCTATGCCACCACCATAGCAATGCAGGATCTGAGCTGCATCTGTGACCTACACCACAGCTCACAGCAAAGCCAGATCATTAACCCACTGAGCCAGGCCAGTGATCAAACCCGCATCTTCGTGGATCCTAGTCAGGTTCATTGCCACTGAGCCATGATAGGAACTCCTAACATATGTATATTTATGTCAGTATTCTTTATGAGATAATTTAAATTGTTATATGGCATACTTTTATGCAAATACAGTATAATGTCCTTAATTTAATTCTTATAATAAGATAATTAGATATTTACGTTTTTGTAATTATAAAAAAAATCTCTGAACACCACTACTCATGAATCTTTGCAAATATTTTTGATTAATTCTCTAAAAATTCTCATTGTAAGATTTAGTCCATGTTGCCAACACTGGTCTCAAAAATGTCACATTTGACCGTCTCCTTAACATTTTAAGAAAGTGGAAATTTCTAAATATTTCATCCACATTGGGTTTTATTATTCTTCATATTCATTAACAATATGAAAGGAAAATATGGGAGTTCCCATTGTGGTGCAGAGGAAACGAATCCGACTAGGAACCATGAGGTTGAGGGCTTGATCCCTGGCCTCGCTCAGTGGGTTAAGGATCTGGCGTTGCCATGAGCTGTGGTGTAGGTCGCAGATGCAGCTTAGATCTGGTGTTACTATAGCTGTGGTGTAGGCCGGCAGCTGTAGTTCTGATTAGACCCCTAGCCTGGGAACCTCCATATGCTGTGGGTGTGATCCTAAAAAGAAAAAAAGTCAAAATAAATAAATAAATAAATAGGAAATACATTTTCTCATTACTGTTTAATTTGTGATTTGAACACATCTTATTATGATCCACATTTTTGGTTTTTGGAGAATTGCCTGTTCATCTTTTTTTTTTTTCCGTTTATGGTAATTTTTCTCTTCCAATTGATTTTTTTAAATCTTTTAAGAATATTGGCCATACTTTGCCATATATGAAAATATTTTTCATAGTGCTTTGCATCCATTTTATTCACAACGTTAATTTTTCTCATCTAACCATTGTTTTGCTATAGTTTCTTTTTGTGGAGGCAAAGGAGAAGGGAGTAAGATCCCATGCAGTTCACACAGGAGATGATATTTTTAACTTGCCTAATTGTTTGTTTTCCCTATTCTGAATGAGTTAAAAGTATAAAAGAACAAGGTAAGAAAGACAGAAGACAAGAATTCAGATGTTTCAGTCTGAAAAGACCACCCTAGTTTAATATCTTGCAGACAGAAAATCCACAAAAAGATGCTGAATGGATGAATAGATGAATAGATGGATGGATGAATGGATGGATGGATGGATGGATGGATGGATGGATGGATGCTGGGGATTGATCCAGGAGTTGAGGACTTCATCTCCCCCTATAGAATAACAATGGAATGTAATCAACATCTTGATAAAATCTGAGAAAGACCATGGGGAAAATCTTTGGACACTTTTCATTCAAAATGACCATAAAGGGATACATCTATTATTATTTAAGGATATGTGGGCAAGGAGAATAACTTTTCTGCAGCACAAGTGAGAAATTCATCTATATCCCTGGTGTTATATCTGTTACCCTACATACATGCCTTAGGAATTCAATCTTCAAAATTCCCTTGCATGACTCCCAATTCCTTTACATAAACAAAAGTCTCAAAAGTGATAATCATTAACAATAAGTCCATTTATAATCCACTCATTCAAATCTCTGGAGATCTAAATCCTATTCCTTCTATTGCTTTTGCCAAGGCCAACAAACATCTCTGGCAAGATCACCACTGCCAAACCCAATAGAAGCATTTCTCTTATCAAAATGTTCAACCTTTTAAGAATATTTATATGGATAAAAGTAGTCTTACTGAATCACGTTTCTTAGCCTAGACTATTCCTTAAAATTATTGGCATTATTAACACAATTTAATTAAATTCATACAATTGTTTTATTTTTGGCCATGCCTGTAGCATGTAGAAGTTTCTAGTACAGAGACTGAACCCATACCACAGTAGCAACCCAAGCCACAGCAGTGACAGTGCAGGATTCTAACTTGTTGTGCTACCAGGGAACTCCTATGTATTGTTTTAGAGATTTCTAAAGTTTTTAAGAAATTTCATTGAAGTATAGTTCATTTACAGTGTTAACTAATTTCTGTTGTACAGCAAAGTTTTTCTTTTTTACATTTTTTGGCCTTTTAGGGCCACACCCACGGCATATGGAAGTTCCAAGCTAGGGTCAAATTGGAGCTACACCTGCTGGCCTACACCACAACTAAAGTAACACTGGATCTGAGCTACATATGCAACCTACACAACAGCTCTTGGCAACACTGGACCCTTAACCCACTAAGCAAGGCCAGGGATTGAACCCACATCCTCATGGATACCAATCATATTTGTTTCCACTGTGCCACAATGGGAATGCCCAAGTTTTTCAGTTATACGCATTCATTCCCATGTAGGTTATCACAGAATATTGAGTAGATTTCCCTGTACTACTAGGGTCCCCATTGACCGTACATTCCATACACAATAGTATGCATATGGCAATCTCAAACTCCCAATCCACTCCACCCACTTTTCCCCTTTAGTTGCCAGAGATTTGTTTTTGAAGTCTGTGAGTCTGTTTCTATTTTGCAAATAAGTTCATTTTTATAATTTTTTAAGATTTCATGGATAAGTGATATCATGTGACATTTGTCTTTGTCTAACTAACAATACTTAGTATGATCATCTCTTAGTTTTATCCATGTTGCTGCAAATGGCATTATTTCATTATTTTTTATGGCCAAGTACTATTCTATTATATATATATGCACTACATCTTCTTTATCCATTCCTCTGTGCATGTACATTTAGGTTGCTTCCATGTCTTGACTGCTATAAATAGTGTTGTAATGAACATGGGGGTTCCTGCATTGTTTTGAAATATGACATTCTCCAGATATATGCCCAGGAGTGGGTTATGTGGATCATATGATAATTCTATTTTTAGTTTATTAAGGAAACTCCATACTGTTATCCATAGTGATTGTACCAGTTTACAATCCACCAACAGTGTAGGAGGGTTCTCTTTTCTCCACACCCTCTCTAGCATTTATTGTTGGTAGACTTTTTGATGATGGTCATTCTGGCTGGTGTGAGTTGATACCTCATTCTAGTTTTGATTTGCATTTCTCTGATAATTAGTGATACTGAGCATCTATGTGTTTTTTAGCCAATGGACTGATTTCTTTAGGGATGTGTCTATTTAGATCTAGGCATTTATTGATAGATTGGGTTATTTGTTGTTTCAGTATGAGTTTCATGAGTTGTTTTTGTATTTTGAAGATTAATCCTTTGTCAGTTGCTTCATTTGAAAATATTTCCTCTCATTCTGTGGGTTGTCTTTTCTTTTTGTTGATGGTTTCCTTTGATATGTAAAATCTTTTAAGTTTAATTAGATTCCATTTGTTTATATTTGTTTTTATTTTCATTATTCAAGGAGTTGGATCAAAAAAATATTGCTTTGATTTATGTCAAAGAGTTTTCTATGTTTTTCTTTAAGAGTTTTATAGTATCTAGTCTTACATTTAGGGATTTAATCCATTTTGAGTTTATGTTTGTATAAAGTGTTAGAGAGTGTTCTAATTTCATTCTTTAACCTTTCATTCTTAGCAGTCCAATTTTCCAAGCATGACTTGTTGAGGAGACTGGTTTTTTTTCCCATTGTATATTCTCCTTCCTTTGTCAAAAATTAATTGACTTTAAGTGTGTGGGTTTATTTCTGGGCTTTCTATCCTATTCCATTGATGTATATTCCTGTTTATGCACAAGTACCATACTGTTTTGATGACTGTAGCTTTGTAGCATAGTCTGAAGTCAGGGAACCCGATTGCTCCAGCTCTATTTTGCTTTCTCAAGATTGCTGTGTCTATTCAAGGTCTTTTGTGTTTGCATACAAATTTTTTTTAATTGTTCTAGTTCTGTGAAAAATGTCATTTGTAATTTGAAAGGGATTGCATTGAATCTGTAGATTGCCTTGGATAGTATAGCCATTTTGAGAACACTGATACTTCAAATCCAAGAACATGCTGTATCTTTCCATTGTTTGTATCATCATCAATTTTTTTGATCAGTGTCTTGTAGTTTTCAGAGTACAGGTCTTTTGCCTTCTTAAGAAGGTTCATTCCTAGGTATTTCATTCTTTTGGGTGTGATGGTAAATGGGATTGTTTCCTTGATTTCTCTTTCTGAGCTTTCATTTTTAGTGTATAGGAAAGCAAGAGATTTCTGTGTATTAATTTTTTATCATGCAAATTTATTGAATTGTTTGATGAGCTATAGTAATTTTCTGGTAGCATCTTTAGGATTTTCTCTGTATAATACCATGTCATCTGCAAACATGACAGTTGTACTTCTTTGTTTCCAATTTGGATTCCTTTTATTCTTATTTTTTCTTTAACTGCCATGGCTAGGAGTTCCAAAACTATACTGAGTAAAAGTGGTGAGAGTGGACATCTTTGTCTTATTCCTGATCTTAGAGGAAATGCTTTCAGATTTCCACCATTGAGAATGATGTTAGCTGTGGGTTTGTCATATATGGCCTTTATAATGTTGAGGTAGGTTCCCTCTATGCCCATTTTCTGGGAAATTTTTATTAGAAATGGGTGTTGAATTTTTCTGAAAGCTTTTTTGGCATCTTTTGAGATGATCATATGGTATTTATTCTTCAATTGGTTAATGTGTTGTATCACACTGATTGATTTGTGGATATTAAAGAATCCTTGCATCTCTTGGATAAATCCCACTTGATAGTTGTGTATGATCCTTTTGGATTTGGTTTGCTAGTATTTTGCTGAGGAATTTTGTGTCAACATTCATCAATGATATTGCCTGTAATTTTCTTTTTTTGTGATATCTTTGTCTGACTTGGGTATTAGGCTTAAGTTGGCCCCATAGAATGAGCTTGGGAATGTTCCTTCCTCTGCAACTTGTTGGAAGATTTTCAGAAAGATAGGTTTAACTCTTTTCTAAATATTTGATACAATTCACTTGTGAATGCTAGATTTCTAAATTTTTAAATGATAATTATTTGCTATATTAGTGGTTATGATATTATAAGATTTTGTCAGGTATTTGTTATTAAAATATTAAAATCCTAAGTTAACAAGTTATTAAATATTATGTATATGGATAAATGTGTAATCATGTGAAGAAGAAGCTATAAATAGAGAATTAAAGAGATACTAGGAAACACTGGTTTCCTTTTCCTAGGAAACATCAAACAACTATTGCTTATATACTTGATTTTTAATATTTTTTGAAGAGTGAAAAACTCTATAAGTTCAAATTTATGGCTATGTTAACTGACAATTAAGTAAATAATGATAAAAATTGTGTCAATAATTTATTTTTCTAGTTCAAACCAAAAGCAACTATCTCTAATCCTCTGAGGCTTTTTCTGGTATTTTTATGCAGTGCTTAATGTTATCTTTGTCATTAATTTTGCTTTTCATTAGGATTTTTCCTGTAGTGATAAGACTACAAAGAAAAACCTCTATATCAAGTTCTTTTCCAACAGATGATTATGGTTTATTTCTCTCAGAGATCTCACTTGCTTGCTTCTATTTTCCCTTTTTCAGTGGAAGATTTTTTTTTTCATATAAAGAAATGAAGCATTGCATTGGTTGGTTTATCATATTCCCTAAGCTTTTCTCTGCCAGTACCAATTTATGTTGCATATTTAGATCTTATTTTGAAGCTTGGAGCAATATTTAATGCCCTACTGGTTTTTATAATAAATAAAAAGGGAAAGTTAGAACTCTTCTAAGTTTGTTCATTTTAGTTGTTTCACTTGTTCCAATGCCAGTAACAAATTGGAAATTTTTTTCCCATCTTCTCTTTTCAGCCTTTTTTTTTTCCCAGGCAACCTCATTCTCTATCATCTCTTTTTCAAAGTTTTCTTCCCACTTTGTCCTTCAAAGTGTTTTACTCCAGGAATCTGTCCTGGTCATAGTTTGCATCTCATTTCAAGTCTGCTTTTTTTTGCAGCCTCATCCACTCTGCTATCTCTGGCTTGCAGAGTCCCCAATCAACATTTCAGTTCCAATCTCTTTAATTTCAAACTTCCTACTGCACAACTCTCCCTACATTTTAACCAGTCACCTAAGCCATCATGTTTATAATGCAAGAAAATCTTCATACTCTTAACAGATATTCTCTATTCATGTATTCCAGGTCCTCTTTAATGAGACCACAATTCTGTTTGTTCAAGCCAGAAAATTGTTTATTATCTATAACTATTTACTCTCTTTCAAGAATATCAAAACTCTCATCAAATTTACCTTCTACTCTTTTATTCTCAAATCTGACCAGCTTTTTCCACCATCATAGTGAATACTCAGATTTAAATCCATATCTTCTCTCACTTGGATTATTGCAGTGATATCTTAACTGATCTGACTTTCTTACACCCTGATTATGTCATTCCCCCACTTAAAAATCATGTGTGATTCTATGTTGCACTTACAGTAACCCCATTATCAAGGTTCATATTTCTTTCATGATGTCCCTTTAGCTCTTCATCATCTTCCCCTTGCTGTCCGTAGTCTTGCATATCTTGACAAGTCAGACTGAACCACTACAAAATTCAAATATGCCATGTATTTTTCTCATCCCTAGGCTTGCTCAAGTGTGTCTTTACTCTTAGAACATTCTTTCCCAGTCCCAGTTTGCACTAAATGCTATGCATTCTTTGAGATTCATTTATGATATACTTCCTCCAGAAAACCTTCCATAAAATGACCTTCCATGTTACCCTGCTTGGGTTCAATCCAGCGTCTACCATTTAGTAACCATGGGCGAGCTAACTTCTCTATCCTTAGAGTTCTCATCTGTAACATGTGGGGGGAAATCACTTATTTTATGGGGTAACTGACATAATGCATATAAAGACCTTAGTAGGGAACTTAGAAAACAGTACAAATTAATTAGTTTATTATTTTAATGGTAGTAATTGCCTCTTACCTTTTCTGTGTCTTCTACTCAATCTTTTTTTTTTTTTTTTTTTTGGCTTTTGTCTTTTTGCTATTTCTTTGGGCTGCTCCCATGGCATATGGAGGTTCCCAGGCTAGGGGTCGAATCGGAGCTGTAGCCACCGGCCTACGCCAGAGCCACAGCAACGCTGGATCCGAGCCGCGTCTGCAACCTACACCACAGCTCACGGCAACACCCGATCGTTAACCCACTGAGCAAGGGCAGGGATCGAACCCGCAACCTCATGGTTCCTAGTCGGATTCGCTAACCACTGCGCCATGACGGGAACTCCTCTTCTACTCAATCTTATCAGAGAATCCAGATGATTTGCTATTTTATGCCTTCCATGTAAGAGCAGTAGCTCAAAAATTTTCATAATACCTGAATGGACCACTAGATGTGGAATGACATGGGATAAAAGATCTAGAAATTGTCTCCTCATTTTGCTGATTTTGTTATTTATTTTTTTTAACCACAAGAGCTCCAAAATCTTATCATTAATACAAATTGAGCCAGGTTTGGGACTTAAAAATATGTTAAAACATTTTTGTTTCTGACTTTTCATATTTGGAATCATGTTTAAATTCTACACCTTAGTTTTATGTCTTAGTAAATTATAGATCTTTTTAAAATTATTCCTCTTTTTGAGTGTATTATGAAATATTTGTCATAAATAGTTTAATTATTCCTCCATAGAAGTAACTTCCTTTTTTTTTTTTTTTTTTTTTTTTTGTCATGCTCATGGCATGTGGAAAATGTGGAAGTTCCCAGGCCATGGATTGAGCCCAAGCTGCTGCAGTGACTATACCAAATCCTTAACCTGCTGCACCACTAGGGAACTCTAAGAAGCAACTCCCTTAAGGACAGATATTGAGGTACATTAGGCCATAGGTACAAGGGTAATGTTTTTCATCCATGATCATGGACCCCCTAGGAGTTCCTAAAATAGTCTAAAACTTGTCTTTTTATTGAATTGGATTGTCTGCCCAGAAAAGAGCTATTGCTTCTACCATTTTCAAAGGCTTTCAGAAGTAAGATCCAGCACATTAGAGCTTTAAGAACTTAGAATTTAGCAAAAGACTACACCTTCTGCTAACCAGCTCCTTAGTAGATGCCGAGACCAACTCATCAGGTAAGGGCTGATGAACAGGTACCGTGGGGCTTAAGAAAAAGTTAACATAAAATAAGACACAGAGACATTTATCTTAAGTCAAGGTGGGAACCAGGGGACTCAAGGTCTCAGGGACCAAGAGTGCTGCCTCAAGAAACCATACTGCTTTTATTGTGCTCTTTAGGATTACATCAAGTGAGGAGGGGGCTATAGGTGCAAGATATAGTTTTTTGAATTATTATTTTAAAAGTCACATAGGTGGTAGCTGGTTAAGCTTTTATTCTGACCTTTAGGCATTTAACAATCATTAGCATTGAGTAAGCCTGGCATCAGCTATCTATGCAGAGCATCTAGAGAATCACCATTGTGCTTCTGCAGATGGCATGCTTATCTGTAGCAACTTGGCTTGCCATGCCTAGGTTTGCACCTCATTCTCCTTGCTGATACATATTGTGTTAAAGACAACTCATAAACCCCTTGGCGTCATGAGGCTCATCTTCCTCTTATTCTTAAGAGGAGATATGCTGTGCAAACAGCATGCCTATCTGCATAGGTATGGCATACCTAGACCAACACATTATGTCCTCACTTAGCTGATCACATGAATAACTTATACCTTTTGGTCTTTTTTCTTAAGCTTAAGTTATTTACCAGCACTGAGACTGTTTTTCAAGCAAGAATATGGGATAAAGTTAAGCAGGACAAGATGGAGTTTTTAGCATAGAAAATAGAAGCAGAGAGGCTAAGAAAAGATTGTAGAAACATGTCTCCCAAAAAGTAGACATGGAGTTTTGTTGTTTTGTTTGTTTTAAAATTCTTAATGTTTAGAATATTTTCATTTACAGTCTTGGTAAAGTCAAATACAAGTGCCCAAATTCTGAAGTTAAAAAAATAAACAATAATCTGATAAATTTTAGAACCAAGAGCTATAATAACAGAAGAATTCATAGCTTGAGATAACATAATAAGAGGGAAAAGTAAGAATAATGACCATCAGTAAAATAAATGAGAAAGAAATAGCAGATCTGAAAAATAACTAAATGTAACTGGAAATGAAAAATCTGGGTTCCTGTTGTGACTCAGTGGAAATGAACCTGATGATTATCTATGAGAATGTGGGTTTGATCCCTGGCTCACTGGCCCTGATCAGTGGGTTAAGGATCTGGCATTGCCATGAGCTGTGGTGTAGGTCACAGACATGGATGGGATCCCATGTTGCTGTGGCTGTGGAGTAGGCCTACTGCTGTAGCTCTGATTTGCCCCTAGCCCAGGAACTTTCATATGCTGTAGATGTGGCCCTAAAAAAGACAAAAAAAGAAAGAAAAAGAGAATTCTTAAAATTAAAGAATCAATGATAAGTTAAAGAGCAAATTAGTCTCATATTAAAAAAAAAGTATAAATGAACCAGATATAGATGTGAGAAAATCACTCGAAATGAAGCATGGAGGGGAAAAAGGATACAAAATACAGAAACAAGAGATACAAATACTAGAATCAAAATGTTCAACCTAAGAAGGAATGCAATTAGAGAGGAAGGTGGGAAGTTAGAAGAAATAGATGAAAAATTTCCAGAATTTGGAGTTCCTGTCATGGCTTGGCAGTTAACAAATCTGACTGGCATCCATGAGGATGCAGGTTTGATCCCTGGCCTTGCTCAATGTGTTAAGGATCCAGCATTGCCATGAGATGTGGCTCAGGTGGTTCAGATCCTGTGTTGCTGTTGCTGTGGCGTAGGCCGGCAGCTGCAGCTCTGATTTGACCCCTAGCCTGGGACTTTCCATATGCCAGCTGCCAGTGTGGCCCTAAAAAGCAAAAAAGAAATTTCCAGAATTTTAATGAAAGACTTTTATTCAAAATGAAGAAACATAATCTGAAGCATGATGAATATAGAAAAATCCTCAGACATATAAACAAATTATAGTCAAAATGCAAAACTCACAAAGAAAGTCTTAGAGAAAGCAGCTAAATATATTGGGCAGTTCCTGCCTCTGTCTCAGATGTGTGTGTGTTTGTGTGTGTGTGTGTGTTTCTGCCTATATCTGTGCCTGTCCCTCCACTGGCCATAAACTGGAGCCTTGAATATTAACACAGCTTGAAAACATAATATTTGAGAAGAAAACCATGCAAAGTACCACAATTTACCACACTATATTGCAAATAGAACTTTTCCTTTAAATTTTGACTATTTCTGAGCTTTGGTAGAATATATTCACATAGAAGACTTAGATATATTACTATTAGAAAGGCATCTTATTTTTCTTTCCTTAGATCTTATTTGGCATAGATGTATATATATTTTCTTTTTTGGTGTGTGTGCTGTTCCTCAAATTGTTCAATGTGCATTTTGCTATGAGGCAGAATAATAATTCAGGTAGTCATTGTAGGAGCATAGGCTTCAATGCATTCTTCGATATGGCTATTGATTAACATCTGTGGCTTAAGGGATCCAGGGAGTAACATCCCCACAGTCCTTGTTTACTATAGGCTATGCCCAGATGGACATTAATCTCTAACCCACTCCTCAACTGAGAGAAAAGAAATGAGAGGAATGGTGACTCAGTCTAAGGGAAAAGAAACTGTGATACTTATGGGACATTTCCACCTCTAAGACCCCCATTGGACAAGGACTGATATAAGTAACTGGGCAAGGCCAATGGGAGAAAACTGCATCTTTCTTGACCCCATGTTGGTAACACCCATCTTTAAGGGATAAAACCCCTATAGGGCAATAAAGATCAGGGGCTCTTCTCTTCCCTCTCACCTATCCTGGGAGCTGTTTGTTTGCTTTCCTGTAATACAGACTTTGCTTACTTGCTGCCTGTGTGTTAGTGAAGTTCATTCTTTGGCTCTGTGAACAAGAACCCGGATTCTGGTAACATCTTTATGGCATCAGTTATGTGAAATGCTTCTGCTGAATGGTTTGTTCCCAGGGCATCTCAATTTTATTTGTAATCTGACATTTGTATCAGATTAAAATATACAGTTCATGCTTTCAGGTCTTACAGCTTTTAAAACAAACAAAAAAAACCAAATTAATTTGCTCATTATTTTATTATAAATCAATTAATAATTTAATCTCTTGAAACTCATAAAATTATGCAATCATGATAAAGGGCTCTTTTTTCATACATTAAGCAGTAATTCTTCAGTAGCAAAGGACAGCTATAGCTCATTTCTCCTACCATGATATATATTTGTTGAATGCTTTATTAATTTTGCATAATACCGACTTTAAAAATGCACAACCTGAAAGTTGAGAGTTAAGTTTTATTTGGGGTAAAATTAAGACACACCTGGGAGACAGAATTTCAGGTAGCCCTGAGAAACCACTCTGAGGAGGTGAGGGGTGAGCTAGGATATAAGTGTTGGCAACAAAGGGAAGGTAGTAGGAACAAAAAATTTACAGATAACCAGATTTACAGAAGAGTTACAGGAAACCAGTTTCTATGGAAAGATGTAAAACTCTGGGCTTAGTGGAATCATTCCTTTTATATGTACCTCAGCTGAGGGCCAGTCTTTCTTTCTTTCCTTGGTTGCCTCAGGCCCAACTTTGGGAGTGGCTATTCTCACAGAAACCATGACATCTTTTGTTTTGTCCACTTAACTGCAGCCCAGGAGGCAGTATTTAAGATATCTCAAAAAGGGAAGGGGAAATAACAAGATATATGTCCTAAAGGTGAAGGGGGATATTGGGGACATGGCTCAGATTGTCAGTGTCGAAAAATGAGACACATGAACACAGGGAGATCTTGACAAGGCTCTTTACTTCTGCAGAAGGGTGCTGGTACTACAAAAAGCACATGCACTGAACAAAAGATCCTCCCCTGTTTATCCCTAATGCAGGTGATTTACCTGTCCCCTTCCCATAGGTCAGGTCAGGGTGCACATTCTTCTCAGTTGGCTAATTTGAAACAAATTGTTACTGGGAGAAGAGGGAAGGTGAACAGGAGCAAAATGGAGTAACCAAGATTGGCTTTGATGGAAAAGACTTTATGTTACTTTCCATAGGGTGGTGCATGCAGCCAGACACACATTTTATAGATGTTTGCTGCTGGTCTTGTGAAGGTTATTGCTAGTCACATACACAGTCATCATTGAAGGATTTTGGTGTTTTCCCAGATAAGAGAGGCAAGAATTAGGGTCATAAGATTTTCTCCTAAAATATCTATCTGAATACCTGTTCTTCCAGTTTTTCTAGAGCACAGAGTACCTTACTCCAGATCTCTACCCTATGCTCTGCTCAGGGGGTCCTGTGGGTCTGCACCTGTAGCTCCATGTAGAGGGTAATGGCAAGTGCCAAACTTCAGTTCACAATACTACTCTTGCAAATAAAATTAAGGTTCCATTTCTGCTTTGAACTCCATAACAATATAAATATTAGAATATAAAACATATACAAAATAAAGTAAAGGGAGAGCTTATGGATCTTTCCTCAGGGAAACAACCATATCTGGTAAAAAAAAAAAAAAAAAAAAAAAAAAAAATCTCCCAGTCTATCTAGATATCTGGAAACTGTCTTTAGTGAAAGCAACAAATGAAGATATAGTTATTCAAGGAAATCTAGTAAATCTCAGTGATAATTGGTGGCATTTGAGCCACAGCTCCGCTGAGTGTGATGGTGTTACAGCAGCTGCCCAGCAGCCCTGCGCTGCAGTGTACCAGCTCCTGTAGCTGTAGTGTACCAGCTCTAGCAGCTCTCTGGCTGCAGTGTAGCAGCTCTTTTACCCATTGAGAAACCAAACAAGCACTTGGAGAGGTGGAGAACTCAGGTTTATTATGCCAGCAGGCTCTGAGAGATCACTCTCTGGAGTCTGAGCCCTGAAGAAGGGTTTCCCAAGGGTTTTATGGGATACCTCTTCAGGGTCCATGCTTGGCTGGTCAGACTGGAGTGAGGTACGGCAAGGTAGTAGATGCAGAAGCAAGCTTACAGAAGCAGATGCTTGGGGGAGTGGTGGTTAGGGGCAGTTGCCTGGACTTTGCTTAGTCATCTCCTTTCTACCCTTTTATAGGGACGTTTTCTCCTACAATGGTAGCTCCACTCAAAAGGGGTGGGTCTGAGAAGATGGGGCCCCCTCTCTTCTCAGCTCCCAGTCAATCACAGAGGACCTTCCCAAGGCAGAGGAGGCCACCATGCTTTTTCATTCCCCAAAAGCTTCCTGTCCCAGCAGATGCATTCCAGGCAAGAGCAGCTGAGAGTTATAGTCAAGGGCTTGCTTCCTCTGCTCAGCCCTCTGAGAGTGGGAAACTTCACCCAAGTATGGGAGTCAAATAATACAAGGCCCCAGTCACTTACTCAGCCTGTCCTGTAGGGCAGAGATTCCAGCCCAGGTGACACAAATGGAGAAGGCCAACAGCACTGTCTTCACCCAGCACCCTCCCCTAAGGCAGAGATGTCCCTGAGAAAACTGGGCCATTGTCTCCACCTCAGGCTCCTAAGTAACATAGAGGTTTCACCCAGGGGTAGAGACAGGCTCTGAAGTGCTCCTTGACTTTATCTCAAATAGTTTGGGGAAGGTCAAGCCTAAGTGCACCCTTGAAATCAAAGAAATTCTGGAGATAAATAACTAAGAGGGGAATTCCCTTCATGGCTCAGTAGAAACCAATCTGTCTAATATCCATGAAGATGTGGGTTCAATCTCTGGCCTCACTCAGTGTGTTAAGGATCTTGCATTGCTGTGGCTGTGGTAGCTGCAGCTCCAATTTGGCCTTTAGCCTGGTAGTCTCCATATGCTTCAGGTGTGGCCCTAAAAAGGCAAATAATAATAATAATAAAGAGAAAGATGAAAGTAACAAGCTAAACTGTTGACTAGCCAGATTCACCAGGGAAAATGAGAGAAAGGGGAGCCCCTAAGGGTTGGAACAAATCTCAAAGACTAGCCTCAAGCAAAGGAACCCAAATTTAAATGAGTAAGATTGTAGAGCTGTTTATGCCCAAAGCATTGTTGAAAACAACAGAGAAATCAACTAGCAAGTAGGGGAGGCTAACAGCTGGGTGTGGTACCACCTGAGGCAGTTTAACAGAGGTCTGGAAAGAGACAGAGAGCCCTGCTAGACACTGCTCTGCCAGGGTGACCATGAACCTGAGGAACAGCAGCAGAGGCTGTGCGCTGCACAGGAGAGAAATTTCTATAACCTACTGCAGCCAAGTCACTAGACAAAAAAGCAAGTGCATCCCAAAGAGCAGGTGAGGAGCAGAAAGCCTTACCCAGAGCTGCTCCAATACTTTATCTAAAATGTCCAATTGTCAGCAAACAAAAAATTGAGAGCTGCAAATAAACAGGAAGGTATAAAAAAGCAAAGAACAATCTTCAGGACACTACATCCAAAAAAAGCAGAATACGCATTCTTCTCAAATGCTCATGGAACATTCTCAAGAATCGACCACATATTGGGACACAAAGCGAATCTCAATAAATTTAGGAGCATAGAAATTATCTCAAGTATCTTCTCTGACCACAATGCCATGAAATTAGAAATCAACCATTGGAAAAGGAAAGAGAAAAAACCTTCTACATGGAGACTAAACAACATGCTACTAAAAAACCAATGGGTCAATGAGGAAATCAAGAAGGAAATTAAAAACTACCTTGAAACAAATGATAATGAAGACACAACCTCTCAAAATCTATGGGATGCTGCGAAAGCAGTGCTCAGAGGGAAATTTATAGCAATCCAGGCCTTTCTCAAAAAAGAAGAAAGATCCCAAATGCACAACTTAACCCTCCACCTAAATGAATTAGAAAAAGAAGAACAGAAAAGTCCTAAAGTCAGCAGAAGGAAGGAAATGATAAAGATCAAAGAAGAAATCAATAAAATAGAGACTTAAAAAACAATAGAGAAAATTAATAAAACCAAGAGCTGGTTCTTTGAAAAGGTGAACAAAATGGACAAACCCCTGGCCAGACTCACTAAAAAGAGGAGAGAAAGAACCCAAATCACCAAAATTATAAATGAAAAAGGAGAAATCACAACGGATACAGCAGAAATACAAAACACCACAAGAGAATACTATGAACAACTATATGGCAACAAGTTTGACAATCTGGAAGAAATGGACAATTTTCTAGAATCTTACAGCCTGCCAAAACTGAATCAAGTAGAAACAGACCAACTGAACAGACCAATCACTAGAAATGAAATTGAAGAGGTCATAAAATCACTCCCTACAAATAAAAGTCCAGGACCAGATGGCTGGCTCACAGGTGAATTTTATCAAACATATAAAGAGGAATTGGTGCCCATCCTCCTTAAACTCTTTCAAAAGGTTGAAGAAGAAGGAATACTCCCAAAGACATTCTATGAGGCCACCATCACCCTCATTCCAAAACCAGACAGAGATACCACCAAAAAAGAAAACTATCGCCCAATATCATTGATGAATATAGATGCAAAAATTCTCAACAAAATCTTAGCCAACCGAATCCAACAACATACCAAAAAAATTGTACAACATGACCAGGTTGGGTTCATCCCAGGTTCACAAGGATGGTTCAACATACGCAAATCAATCAGCATCATACACCACATTAACAAAAGAAAAGTCAAAAATCATAGGATCATCTCAATAGACGCAGAAAAAGCATTTGACAAAGTCCAACATCCATTCATGATCAAGACCCTCGCCAAAGTGGGTATAGAGGGAACATTCCTGAATATAATCAAAGCCATTTATGATAAACCCACAGCAAATATAATACTCAAGGGGGAAAAACTGAAAGCCTTCTCACTCAAATCTGGAACAAGACAGGGATGCCCACTCTCACCACTGCTCTTCAACATAGTTTTGGAAGTCCTAGCCACAGCAATTTGACAAACAAAAGAAATAAAAGGCATCCATATAGGAAGAGAAGAGAGAAAACTGTCACTGTATGCAGATGACATGATACTATACATAGAAAACCCGAAGGACTCAACCCCAAAACTACTTGAACTGATCAACAAATTCAGCAAAGTGGCAGGATATAAGATTAACATTCAGAAGTCAGTTGCATTTCTGTATACCAGCAATGAAACATTAGACAAGGAATACAAAAACACGATACCTTTTAAAATGGCACCTCACAAAATCAAATACCTCGGAATACACCTGACCAAGGAGGTAAAGGACCTATATGCCGAGAACTATAAAACTTTAATCAAAGAAATCAAAGAAGATGTGAAGAAATGGAAAGATATTCCATGTTCCTGGACTGGGAAAATCAATATTGTAAAAATGGCCTTCCTACCCAAAGCAATCTACAGATTCAATGCAATCCCTATCAAATGACCCATGACATTCTTCACAGAACTAGAACAAACAATCCAAACATTTATATGGAACAACAAAAGACCCAGAATCGCCAAAGCAATCCTGAGAAACAAAAACCAAGCAGGAGGCATAACTCTCCCAGACTTCAAGAAATACTACAAAGCCACAGTCATCAAAACAGTGTGGTACTGGTATCAAAACAGACAGACAGACCAATGGAACCGAAGAGAGAACCCAGAAATAAACCCTGACACCTATGGTCAATTAATCTTTGACAAGGGAGGCAAGAACTTAAAATGGGAAAAAGAAAGTCTATTCAACAAGCATTGCTGGGAAACCTGGACAGCTGCATGCCAAGCAATGAAACTAGAACACACCCTCACACCATGCACAAAAATAAACTCCAAATGGCTGAAAGACTTAAATATAAGACAGGACGCCATCAAACTCCTAGAAGAAAACATAGGCAAAACACTCTCTGACATCAGCATCCTGAATATTTTCTCAGGTCAGTCTCCCAAAGCAATAGAAATTAGAGCAAAAATAAACCCATGGGACCTCATCAAACTGAAAAGCTTTTGCACAGCAAAGGAAACCCAAAAGAAACCAAAAAGACAACTTACAGAATGGGAGAAAATAGTTTCAAATGATGCAATAGACAAGGGCTTCATCTCTAATGTATATAAGCAACTTATTTAACTCAACAGGAAAAAAGCCAAACACCCAATGGAAAAATGGGCAAAAGACCTGAATAGACTGTTCTCCAAAGAAGATATACAGATGGCCAACAAGCACGTGAAACAATGCTCAACATCCCTGATTATTAGAGAAATGCAAATCAAAACTACCATGAGATACCACCTCACACCAGTCAGAATGGCCCTCACTAATAAATCCACAAATAACAAGTGCTGGAGGGGATGTGGAGAAAAGGGAACCCTCCTGCACTGTTGGTGGGAATGTAATCTGGTACAGCCACTATGGAGAACAGTATGGAGATACCTTAGAAATCTATACATAGAACTTCCATATGACCCCACAATCCCACTCTTGGGCATCTATCCGGACAAAACTCTACTTAAAAGAGACATGCACCCGCATGTTCATCGCAGCACTATTCACAATAGCCAGGACATGGAAACAACCCAAATGTCCATCAACAGATGATTGGATTCGGAAGAAGTGGTATATATACACAGTGGAATCCTACTCAGCCATAAAAAAGGATGACATCATGCCATTTGCAGCAACATGGATGGAACTAGAGAACCTCATACTGAGTGAAATGAGCCAGAAAGACAAAGACAAATACCATATGATATCACTTAGAACTAGAATCTAATATCCAGCACAAATGAACATCTCCTCAGAAAAGAAAATCATGGACTTGGAAAAAAGACTTGTGGCTGCCTGATGGGAGGGGGAGGGAGTGGGAGGGATTGGGAGCTTGGGCTTATCAGACACAACTTAGAATAAATTCACAAGGAGATCCTGCTGAATAGCATTGAGAACTTTGTTTAGATACTCATGTTGCAACAGAAGTAAGGGTGGGGGAAAAATATAATTGTAATGTATACATGTAAGGATAACCTGACCCCCTTGGTGTACAGTGGGAAAAAAAAGAAAAAAAAAAAAAAAAAAACAGCATTGGAGACAACAACAACAAAAAAAAAAGAACAGAAAGTGCCTTCACAAAGACCCATAAGTCAGATATACCGTACTTATATCAAAGTAGCTAATTATAAACATATATATGTATTTATGTGTATATATGTACATATACTTATATATCTGAATATCTATATACAAAGTAGCTAATTATAAACATGTATGTGTATAATATACAAATATATATATATTTTGCTTTTTAGGGCTGTATATATAAATATACATATATTCTGCTATTTAGGGCTGCACCCACGGCATATGGAAGTTCCCAGGCTAGGGGTTGAATTGGAGCTGCTTCTGCAACATACACCACAGCTCAGAGCAACACCAGATCCTTAACCCCCTGAGTGAGGCAGGGATCCAACCTGTGTCCTCAAGGATACTAGTCAGATTCATTTCTGCTCAGCCACAATGGGAACTACAAATATCAACAATCTTTAAATTCTATGTAAATATGCAGTCTGATACTATAACTTTTCTTACTTTTATTATATCAGTGATTTAGTCTTTGTCAGAGTAGCTTAATTTTTTTTTAAAATAGCATTAAATTTTCAAATGTATAGTTGACATTCCAGAATTTCTTGGGCAGTAATTCTACCTTTTTCTCTGGAGAACAAATCAGGAATCAAAACATATGCAGTGATGAAAATCTTATACTATCAGAATTCTTCTGCAAATGAAAAAAACAGAAGGAGCAGACTCTTACCTCTTGGTGTCTGTGAGAGCTGTATGCATAAAGTAGAGACAGTGAAACTTTATCTTCATCACATTTGGCATCCCTGTTCCTTCACTTCACAAACAGCTTTTCCATGTGATTATTCTAGTCAGCTGGAGGTGATTGACATCTTTATGGTTTTTTTTCTGCTTTTTTTTATCTTTTTAAGGCCACACTCACAGCATATGGAGGTTCCCAGGCTAGGGGTCGAATCAGAACTGTAGCTGTTGGCCTACATCACAGCCACAGCAAAGCTGGATCCAAACCATGACTGCACCCTACCTAACAGCTCATGGTAATGCCAGATCTTGAGCCCACTGAGCAAGGCCAGGAATCGAACCCACATCCTCATGGATACTAATTGGGTTTATTAATCATTGAGCCACCATGGGAACTCTAACATCTTTATTCTTTTTTAATCAAGTAAGTGATATATATATACTTATAGAAGTGTCAGATTATTTGAATCTTTGACCCATTTTTTAATGGTTCTTTTATTAATACCTAAAAGTATTATTTCATTTTATTTATTTGTTTATTTTTTCTGCTGTACAGCATGGGGACCAAGTTACACATACATGCATACATATTTTTACTCCCATTGCTGTGTTGCAATGTAAGTATCTAGACATAGTTCTCAATGCTACTCAGCAGGATCTCCTTGTAAATCCATTCCAAGAGCAATAGTTTGCATCCGTTAACCCCAAGCTCCCGATCCCTCCCACTCCCTTCCTCTCCCATCGGGCAGCCACAAGTCTATTCTCCATGTTCATGATTTTCTTTTCTGTGGAAATGTTCATTTGTGCTGGATATTAGATTCCAGTTATAAGTGATATCATATGGCATTTGTCTTTCTCATTTTGACTTATTTTACTCAGCATGAGAGTCTCTAGTTCCATCCATGTTGCTGCAAATGGCATTATGTCATTCCTTTTTATGGCTGAGTAGTATTCCATTGTGAATATATACCATATCTTCCTAATACAATCATCTCTTTTGGACATTTGGGTTGTTTCCATGTCCTGGCTATTGTGAATAGTGCTGCAATGAACATGCGGGTGCATGTGTCTCTTTTAAGTAGAGTTGTCTCTGGATATATGCCCAAGAGTGGGATTGCTAGATGATATGGTAGTTCTATGTATAGTTTTCTAAGGTACCTCCATACTGTTCTCCATAGTAGTTGTACCAGATTACATTCCCACCAACAGTGCAGGAGGGTTCCCTTTTCTCCACAGCCCCTCCAGCATTTGTTATTTGTGGACATATTAATGATGGCCTTTCTGACTGGTGTGAGGTGGTATCTCATGGTAGTTTTGATTTGCATTTCTCTAATAATCAGGGATGTTGAGCATTGTTTCATGTGCTTGTTGGCCATCTGCATATCTTCTTTGGAGAACAGTCTATTCAGGTCTTTTGCCCATTTTTCCATTGGGTGTTTGGCTTTTTTCCTGTTGAGTTAAATAAGTTGCTTATATACATTAGAGATGAAGCCCTTGTCTATTGCATCATTTGAAACTATTTTCTCCCATTCTGTAAGTTGTCTTTTTGGTTTCTTTTTTGGTTTCATTTGCTGTGCAGAAGCTTTTCAGTTTGGTTTTATTTTTGCTTTTATTTCTATTGCCTTGGGAGAATGACCTGAGAAAATATTCATGAGATTGATGTCAGAGAATGTTTGTCTATGTTCTCTTTGAGGAGTTTGATGGTGTCCTGTCTTATATGTAAGTCTTTCAGACATTTGTAGTTTATTTTTGTGCTTGGTATGAGGGTGTGTTCTAGTTCCATTGATTTGCATGCAGCTGTCCAGGTTTCCCAGCAATACTGCTGAAGAGTTGGTCTTTTTCCCATTTTATGTTCTTGCCTCTTTTGTAGAAGATTAATTGACCATAGGTGTCAGGGTTTATTTCTGGGTTCTCTCTTCGGTTCCATTGGTCTGTCTGTCTGTTTTGATACCAGTACCACACTGTTTTGATGACTATGGCTTTGTAATATTGCCTGAAGTCTGGGAGAGTTATGCCTCCTGCTTGGTTTTTGTTTCTCAGGATTTCTTTGGCAATTCTGGGTCTTTTGTTGTTCCATATAAATGTTTGGATTGTTTGTTCTAGTTCTGTGAAGAATGTCATGGGTAATTTGATAGGGATTGCATTGAATCTGTAGATTGCTTTGGGTAGGAAGGCCATTTTTACAATATTGATTTTCCCAGTCCAGGAACATGGAATATCTTTCCATTTCTTTACATCTTCTTTAATTTCTTTGGTTAATGTTTTATAGTTCTTGGCATATAAGTCCTTTACCTCCTTGTCAGGTGTGTTCCCAGGTATTTAATGAAATATTAGAAATGGAATACAAAAATATAATACCTTTTAAAGTTGTACCCCAAAAAAATACCTAAACATATTTTTAATAGAATAAATTTCTTTATTTTGGTAATTAAGCACATGTACTTGAAAGCCATGTTCAAACCTAGTCTCAAATTGGAACTCCATCTCCTTTTCTTCCTGCCCTACTTTTCTCATCTATAAAATGGAGATATTGATAGTCCTTATCACATAGCACTATTATGAGAATTAATGTTAATGCTTAAAATGTTTCATACAGTTACTGATGTATTTCTTGCAATTTCTTCATTAAAACACACATTTATGCATGATTTTCAAGCATAAATTATTTAATATCAGGATAATTTATATGATACATATGAGAGAATATTTGCCATAAAGAATGACTACATATATATGACATGTGATATTAAAAGAGGAATCTTGTGATTAGAAGCATTTTTTTTTGTTGATATAAATATTCTCTAAGGATTTCATATCCCATCACAGAGCCAAGCCATGCTTCCTAAATCACAATCTCATTTTTTTAAGACTCTTCAAAACAATTTTGAAACTTTTGGGTGCATTCTAAGCATGTCAGATTTTTTTTTTTTTTTGTCTTTCTGTCTTTTCTAGTGCCAATCCCATGGCATGTGCAGCTTCCCAGGCTAAGGGTCTAATCAGAGCTGTAGCTGCTGGCCTACACCAGAGCCACAGCAATGTGGGATCCAAGCCATGTCTGTGACCTACACCACAGTTCACAGCAACATTGGATCCTTAACCCACTGAGCAAGGCCAGGGATCGAACCCACAACCTCATGGTTCCTAGTCGGGTTTGTTAACCACTGAGCCATGATGGGAACTCCTACGCATATCAGATTTTAAACTATGTAAAGTGTGGAGTCATATTCTTGAGAGAATAATTTTACAACTATTTTTGGTTAATCTATACATTTGGACCTTGAAAAACGTGGGTTTGAACTGCACATGCAGATTCTTTTTTCAGTCGTAAATGCCACATTACATACAATTTGCTGTTGGTTGAATCCTTGGATGTGGAGCTGCAGATACAGAGGAAGCTTGGATATGAATGGTGACTTTAAGTCCTATGTAGATTTCTGGCTGTGCAGAGGGTCAACACTCCTGACCCCATATTGTTGGAGGGTTAACTGTACTACCACAGCTAATAGAAATGGAAAGATAATGAAACTTGCCACTTCACTGAACTAAGTCTCAAAGGATGACAAGGTAATTTCTTTGCATATTTTCACTGTGAACTCACACAAAGAAAGGAAATGCATCAACTCAACACCATTTGAGAAGGGTGCTTTGCAAGGATTGGGCTCCTTCACCCAAATTTGAATGAAGGCATTTGGTATTGTATTATTATGATTTATATTACTGATTTAGAGTTGATCATCCCTGTTGATTAAGAAATGCAGAAGCCTGCAAATAAAAAAAGATTTTATTTGGAGGCATAGGAATTGCAACTCAAGAGACACAAATTTGAGTAAAACTGAAGGAGAGGAAAGTTTAGGAGACGAGAAAGAGTCAGGGACTTAAAAAGGCAAAAGCCATGAGGTTGCTGAAGTTTTCTGGCAAGAATCATGGTTGATCTTGATGCACGAAAGGAAATATTTGTCCTTAAGGAATAGAGTGTCATAAGTTATTCAGAGTAAGGTTCCAATAAGTTTTGAATTTTGGAACATTGGGGAGATATTCTGAATGCCTGCATTAAGACAATAAGCGGTCAAAGTTCAGACTCCCTCTGAGCTGAGATGTATATAAATCACACTTCCTCAGTGGCTTCCCATCTCCATTTTAGGCCTCTTAATAATGACTACATTCTGATTTTCCTTTCACACCACTGTCCCATCAAACTTTTGCTCCTCTGTTGAAAGCATTCCATATATTATTCTCCTGGCAATGATCATGCTGGTCATGATCATGGCTATTTGTCCAACATATTATTTTTGGCTTTCAGGCCCCTTCTAAACATTTACTAGACATTTCTCCTACACAGTCATTCATTTTTAAATTACACTGGGGGGTTTTGATTGGCACATGCACGCCAAGGTATATAGGATGATTGGCCAATGGGGGCCTGCTGTACAGCACAGAGAACTCTACCCAATATTCTGTGATAATCTATGTGAGAAAAGAATCTGAAAGAGAATGGATTGCATGCATGTATAACTGAACCACTTTGCTGTACAGCAGAAAGTATCACGACAATTGTAAATTAACTTGACTTCAATAAAACCTTAAAAAATAAAAAAATACATTGTTATGCCTTTTATGATAATGTGAAAAGTGATACAGTATTGTGAATATAATACAATTGACAACATGACTTTGTGGGTTTTAAGAGAAACATGTGAAATATTTGACACTTTGTGGATGAGTAGTCCCTAAGTGTCCTAAGAGATTGCACCACAAAAAATCAACAGAGGTACCATATATTGATGAAATCAGGGGAAGCTTGGATATAGGTGTGTCAATAAGAGCCCTGTATCCTCTCTGGATGAAAGGTAGAAAGTCTTTAGGTAGAAGAAAAAAATCAGAGGTTCTTCTTTTTAGAGTGTGTCATTGAAATAACTCTCTTTGATAAAACCAAGGGGTATGAATGCTCACCAGTGTGCAAATGTGATAAAGTGACCAGTTTAAAATCAGTACACTAGTCAGATAATGCAAGATGAATATCTTTGCTGCCCAGTCTTGGAGTTGATATTTCAAATAGTCTCATCTCTAGGAAAACTATAGATCACTCCTTCTTCATTCCATGAAGTGACCAAAAAAAAAAAAAATGTGAGATTTAAGATTGATGGGTTTATAGTATTTTATTAAGACTGTTGATGATCCTCAATGGATTGTAGAAAGTTCTAGATGTTATTCTTCTCAGATTTACTTAGAAATTCATCACCTGTATCCTGACTATTCATTGTTTAGTATTTTTTCTAATTTTTAATACAAAATATTTCACATAGCAAAATTAAAATAGGTGACTATGCTGAATTTTGGAAGTGAAGAGACCAGTCCTTGGAGAAGGGCACCAAGGAGCAGAGGAAATTTTGAGGCTTTGGCATGTCCCCATACCCCCTGAGAAGAGTCTGCTCTGAGAGAGTAGGATGGTCTGTTCAGGACTTCAGGGCAGTGGCCAAGGCTAAGCATCAGGGGGAGACAGAGCTCTTATTCAGAGATTTAACTCAATAAAGAGTTAAGATTGACAGGAGGGATGTGAAGAGTGAGACCCAACATAGGTTGCAGGGATGATCTCTCTGAGGACCTATGAAGATGAGAATGCCCATGCACTGGAGCCCTGAACTTCAATATCCTAGTAAAGGGCATTGAGAGTAGAGAAACTACATGTGGTTCCATGGAAAAGGCAAAGGTTATTTGTGCAAGTCCTATCATGTCCAACCAGAATGGGCTCTGCTGGTTTTCAGAGGGAGAAGAGTAGATTTCATGTGGTTGTCTGTGTGGTTAGCTAATTGAGCAGGAACAGACTTAGAGGAAAATTCTGGCTTTAGTGGTAATTTGATTCTGGAGAAATTTTTCCGTTTGTCCACCAAATAAGTTGACAATATAGATCACCACCAGAAGGCACGTTCCTTTACCTGTGAAAGAAGGCACACTTCTCAAATGATATGTCTGTCTGGCCAGGATTCTACTTGGAGTAAACACATAAAAAACAGATAACTCCAGGAGTTCCCGTCATGGTTCAGTGGTGCCGAATCTGGCTAGTATCCATGAGAATGCAGGTTCGATCCCTGGCCTCACTCGGTGGATTGAGGATAGGGCCTTGCCATGAGCTGTGGTGTTGGTCATAGAGGCGGTTCAGATCTTGCGTTGCTGTGGCTGTGGTATGGGCTAGCAGCTACAGCTCTAATTGGATCACTAGCCTGGGAACTTCCAAATGCCATGGGTGCAGCCCTAAAAAACAAACAAACAAACAAACAAACAAACAAAAAACCAGTATCTAAAGGCCTGGAAGAATTAATTCTATTGTGCAGCAGAACACAGCCTATTGCAAAAAGTTCATTGAGAAAATATATATTTTCAAATATATAAAAAGTGGCCTACAATTTTTTTTAATAATTATAAGTTTAGTTTTAAGAAGTGATGATTAAATTTTGGATATAAAGCTCATTCAAGTGAAAACAATTTAATTACCTTAAAGACCCCAAGTGGACATACTCTTCACAGTTCATGTTTGTTTAATTATTGATATCTTGATTTAATCAATCTACATGGAAACTTCAGAGTACAATATCAATAATTACATAACATTTCATGCAGTGATTATTGCATTCTAATACTCTATTTCAAATATTGTTTGTATAGTTTTGATGAAAATTACAATATATTAGCATTCTAAGAGCTGTGTAGCCACAATGGTGGAAACTGCAGTGTTTGGAATTTCAGTAAAAATGGCCAGGAACAGACGAATTCTCAGGCTTAAATAATATGTTCTGGGCTCATCTTTTGTCAGTTCCATTTGAGCATCTTCTTTTGATGTGCTCAAGAATTCTTGTGATTTTTTGTTTTTTTGGGCTTTTTAGGACTACACCTGTGGCATATGAAAGTTCCCAGGCTAGCGGTCGAATCAGAGCTGCAGCTGCCAGCCTATACCACAGTCACAGCAACATGGGATCCAAGCCGTTTCTGAGAACTACAAGACAGCTCACGGCAATGCCAGATCCTTAACCCACTGAGTGGGGCCAGGGATCGAACCTGCATCCTCATGAATCCTAGTCAGGTTTGTTAACCGAAGAGCCATGAAAGGAACTCTGATTTTTAATTAAATGATTTTATAAAGGATATGAAATTTCCTTTTCATAGGGAAACATGTGCCAAATGTTTCAAAACAATACTGAACTGCCATAAAAGAAAATCGTGATAGAGCAGAAAGCTGAGAACTGGTTCACATGAGAGATGCTGTCACATTTCAAAATGTGCTGTAAAAAATTGATAGGTGACATTTCAAAGCTGGGACATAACTTCATACTCATCAGCAGTTCAAGGTCTATGTCTAGGAGTCAGGGATAGAAAAAGTCCACGGAAAGTTGAGTTTTCCTGATCCTATGTGAAGTCCATGTGGATTTCATGTGGATTGAATGGAACGACCACTCACTGCTATGTAACTGTCAAAATGCTTGAAAGGAAAGGAACAAATGATGTCTTTTCAGAATTATGAAAGGATCTTCATTTTAGCAAAGTAATGCAACATACAAGAAATTAGCTATGAGTCACTCACATAAAAATTGCCCCTTAGAGTCCAGCTGACAATGAAGAACTTATAGGTAATCCATCACTCTATGGAACAAATACAATACTGGAAGTACTTTCCACAGTAAAGAAACTCCTGGACTTGGAGAATGGATTTGTGGTTGCTAAGGGGGAGGGGGGGAGGGGAAGGGAGTTGGATGGACTGGGAATCTGGGGTTAATAGATACAAACTATTGCCTTTAGAATGGATAAGCAATGAGATCCTGCTGTATAGCACTGGGAACTATATCTAGTCATTTATGATGGAGCATGATGGAGGATAATGTGAGAAAAAGAATGTATATGTGTGTGTGTGTGTCTGTGTGTGTGTGTGTGTGTGTGTGTGTGTCTGTGTGACTGAGCCACTTTGCCTTATAGTAGAAAATTGACAGAACACTTTAAACCAACTATAATGGGAAAAAATCATTTTAAAAAATACTGAAAGCATTATATCGAATGTTACAGGAAATATAAATAAGAATAAGCTTAATTCCTTCCAAGGAGATTACAAAATTATTGTAAGATAACTTACAAATACATGACTTCCAAGCAAGTATAATTTTTGGTTGAATGTTTTAAATACCACAGAAGCATAAACAAGACAGAATTTTCTCTTTATCCCACTATGACCTCCCAACATACCATCAGATCACATTTTCTCATGTTTGGAGAAACAGAATTTTTATTTTCAGGTATTAAAAAGTCTAGTCTACTTGAACCACTGAAACTCACATATCTTTGCCCTGCCAAACAGTGATGGTGTACCTTCTTCAACTGATGACCTTCTGGGCTAGTCTAAGTAACCCCTTTCTACATGTATGCTTCCAATTCTTGAGAACGCATGTGGGCTTCTCCTAAGAAGTCTTTCATGCTCAAATAATTCAGTAACAAGATAGGTCAGACATTTGAATATCTACAGGTTAGCAAACATTCAGCCAGAATAGAAGACACCCATCTCTCCAATCTTTTGGATCCCCCTCCAACTAGGTTTGATTGATGAGAAAGCACACAGAACCCTCTAGTCCTTTACATTTCATTGTAAATAACTTCATGATAAATCTCTAGCCTTGTCCTACAAGGGTTGATCATGGATGTGAACACAAGTGGTCAAAGGGCCTCTAGGCTTCCTCTTAGTAAATCCCCATGGATGTACCTAGGAACTCTCTTTAGAATATAGGACATTTATCATCCCTCACCCTTAACTTTGAGGGTTTAGCTGTAATTCTGGGATAACACAGATTGTGCACTTCCCTATCCCATTATAGTAAATGTAAGTGAATAAAAGGTCTAGCTTTCTTAAGATACATCATGGGGCTGATCTCCCTCAAAGATTAATGGAGCACAAGTCTCAGGACACCTCATTTACCTCCAAGGTCCTGAGCCTCATTCTGTATTTATAATTCTGTAGTCTTCCCCTGAAAGTGCTTTCTTCTAAATGTATAAGTTTTAGGTCCCACAAAAATGGGATCTCCTCCTGAAAGCACATGATTAGTTGAAGGCCATTACATTCTCAGACCTGAAAGGTGGAAAAGTCACAACTGGGGCTTTCCAGGAAGGCTTTATAAAGAAGGAATTAAAGATTTCTCATTTTACCAGCAAAGAGAACCAACTATCTTGGATGTTCAAAGGAGACTTTATTAAGGAATTAATATAGATTCTATATAGACTAAAATTTCGTTGTTTTTTTTGTTTGTTTGTTTTTCTGTAGCTGCAACCTATACCATATCTATAGCAATGCCAGGTCCTTAACCCACAGTATCACAGTGGGAACTCCTAGACTCAGAATTTTGGAGGACTCTTGGAAATAGCAGAATATCTCAAGAAGAACTTATCTCCACACTATCACCAATATAATTGTTACACGAGATTAATACTTTGTGTCTAGAATAGGGTATAATCATTTATTTCCATTTGTCATGAGTAATGCAGCACTGCATGTGTTATCTCTCACTGTAAATCATTTGGGCATCTTTTTCGATCCTTAATCCTGTATGTCATTTAAGGCATATTTGCAGTACCTGGAAGCCAAAGGATGCTCATTTCATAGTAAATTTAATTTCCTATGCTTCAAATACTTGAGAATCTCTTCCACATGTATTTTTGGCGACATCTCAACTTCTGATCTCATCAGTAATATACTATCTTCTCCATTAATGGACTATTTTTCCTTCTAGTTCTGCCATTGTTCAGTTTCTATTTCCTTGTTCTACCCTTATCTTTCTGTATCAGTTCAGGAGCACACAAAGAACTTCAAAAGCCTTTTTGGCCTTGCTTTTACTTTTGCATTTTTCCCCTTGGACATTACTGTTTGTTTTATTGATGCTTTTCAGATAACTTTCAATTTGCTTTGAAATTCTTCCCTTTCATTTAAAACACTTCTCTTTATAAAAAAAAAAAAATTGTCACTCAGTCTTTGTTTAGTTCTGTGTTTGTGAACGACAGTTGTCTTGTAGTAAAATCCTAGCCAAATGAGGCTCTTTGGTGTACTTTGTACTCACAAGGGATGCAAAAAGCCTTGTAATTATGGCATGGCTGACCCTGCAGCACCAGGCTTTTATTGAAACCTATTGAAAATAAGATGACCTGCTTTTTAAGTGCACAAACCTCAAGTTACAGAGCTTTTCACTGCCTTCTAAGAAATTACTTTTCAACTCATCCAGGAGATGCTGCATCTGTCTGCATTTCCTCTACCCTTACTCTCAAAATGTCTTCTGACAATTTCCGTCCTAGAGTTGGACAAATCATAAATTTGGAATCTGGAGGCAGCCAGGACTATAAGAAATATGGACAGGGAAAGTTAAAAAAAAGACTGAAATAATCACTATTAATATAGGATATCATTCCTTTTTTTTTTTTTCTGTCTTTTTTTTTTGGTGCGGGGGTGGGGGGGGACACACTGATGGCATATGGAGGCTCCCAGGCTAGGGGTCAAATCTACACTGTAGCTGCTGGCCTATGCCACAACCACAGCAATGCCAGATCTGAGCCGTGTCTGGGACCTACATCACAGCTCATGGCAATGCCAGATCCTTAACCCACTGAGTGAGTCCAGGGATTGAACTGGAAACCTCATGGTTCCTAGTCAGATTCATTTCCTCTGCACCACAATGGGAATTCCAAAATAGGGTATCATTCTAACTGCATATTTGGAGAACCAGAAAGACTTGTGTAAAGAGCTTCGTGAGGGAAAGGTGGTCTTTCATTCATTAGTGTGCATTAAAACAGTGAAACATTTCTTGTAGTTTCTCTAACAAATTCTGCCTCTAAAATAAATTTTTTGTCTCGTTTAATAGAATATAGATAGATGGATAAAGACATATGTACGCATATGCCGATAACAATAAAATATGGTAGCTATGCTTTAAAAGAGACTTATTCCCCTCAGATTAAAAAATAAAGACAAAACTAACTGAAAATCCTTTTCTCTAACTTCAACGAGCAGATTCATTCAGAAGTTTGGTACTCAATTATCTAGGAATCTGTGTAATCATTTCTCCCTTATGAAGATCTGAGGATATAAAATGTACTTTCTTTATTCTGAAACAACTTCACTTTTTCTAGATTCTCTTTTATTGTCTCATATCTGAAGAGTATATTCAGAATCCAAAGGCTGATGATAAACCCACGTCAAAGCAAAGATCATGAATGTGATCTTTCTAAAAACACATACGCAATACCAGACACCTTGGGTGAGCTACTTCTCAAATTAATGTAACATTTGAATTTTGTCTCTGCTCCCACTATAGTTCATTCAGTCACAGTGCATTTTGAAATTCTTAGAGTTCTTTGTCATAGAAAATAACTAAAAACTGGCATAATAAAATGTTTTCTAATCACAGATTTGTGATATGTCCTCAATATACCATTCCTCTAATTGAATGCCTTAAAATAACAGTTGTAATGCTCAAAATCTAACTCATTAAGACAACAATAATGGAATTACAGGATAAATGCATAGATAAAAATCTCTTCTCTAAATGAAGAATAATTATTCATGCTTGAAAATTATCAAAAACAATTTTGGGGCTTCTCTAATAACATGCTAGATAATTTGTTATATTCAGTGTGGTTATAAATATTTACAATTTACTGATTCCTGTAAAATTCAAGGCAGCCTAAAAATAAGATGAATGAGGGAATGTGAATGTTATATTAAAATATCATATTAGAGTTTAGAGTTGAAATGAACTTAACAATAATATAGTCTAATTGTCTAATTTTGGAGCAAGCCAAGTCCCGAAGAGGTTAAAAAATAAGTAAAAGTCTATATTAATAATCTGTGGCATTGGTAAGATGAGACGCCAGTTCACCTAACTCCATGAACAGAGTGCCTCCCACTTCTTCACCAAGGACTCATTATAAGACCAAATTGAGAGCAGAGCATAGTCAGTTAACAAATGAACACTTGGTCATAAAGAAGGGCAACTCATTGAATTTTTCTCTATTCCTAGAGTAAGTTTTTTTTGTTTGTTTGTTTGTTTTTTGTCTTTTTTAGGGCCACACCCACAGCATATGGAGGTTCCCAGGCTGGGGGTCTAATCAGAGCTACAGCTGCCGGCTACGCCAGAGCCACAGCAACGCCAGATCCAAGCCATGTCTGTGACCTACACCACAGCTCACAGCAACGCCACATCCTTAACCCCTTAGCAAGGCCAGGGATCGAACCTGCAACCTCATGGTTCCTAGTCGGATTTGTTTTCACTGTGCCACAACAGGAACTCCCCTAGAGTAAGTTTTTATCTCAGCAAAAAGTAGAACGCATTGTTTATTAAAACATACAAATTGCCATATCTTGCCTAAGTCCTTTTGTGAAATTGTTAAATGTTTATAATTTATAAAATTGCTGTTGACTTTACCCCTCCACCCAAACTGAAGGCCAGTTGTGGTGGTAAACATCCAATTGCTTAGCCATTTTCATTCTTATGTACATACCCACAAGAAATGTGTACATGAGAGCATCAAAATAAACTTGCAGAAACAGTTGTAGAAGCTTTATTCATAGCAGTCATTTAATTGAAACAATCTAACTGCCTAGTAGTTTTAATGAGAATAAATAAATCTTGTCTTATTCACTAAATGGAATAGTACACGACAGTGAAAAATGAACATGCTTCATTTATATCTGACTGCACTGATGTAACCCATAAGCCTAGAGTTTAGTGAAAGAAACCCCAACAACAAAGGGGAAATACTGTATTTTATATTTACACAAAGGGAAAAAACAGTCAAAATGAATCTCTTCCATTAGAATTCACATTTGCAATTAGCTTTGAGGAGGAAAGAGGTGAAATGTTTTGGAAAGGGTAAATGGAAGGCTTCTAGGGTGCTGGCAATATTTTTTTTTTGGTCTGGTGTAGTGTGTCAGTTCTTCAAGTTTAACAACTTAAAAGTAGTGCACTGTTCTATATGAGTGTCATATTTCAATAGAAGCATTTTTAAAATGCTATTGAAGAATGTATATAGTGATGCTAGGAAATAAATATGACTTTTTAAAATTTCTAAAACAATTTCAATCATTGAGAGATATTAACCCTATGCTAAAATATTGACATATGTGAATCAACATGTTAATCATATTTACCTCTGTGTAACAGAATTACACATAATTTAATATCCTTTTTTTTCCCTTGCTCATTTTTAAAATTAATTTATATATTTATTTTTATATTCCACCATTTGATTAGCCCCATGAGGGTAGGTGTCTTATCTGTCTTGGTCACTACTTCATTATCATGCATGTAGTAGGCACTCAATAACTATCAATTGAATGAATAAATGTGATTCTTTGTGTGTGTCTCCCCCTGACCTTGAAGGTCCAGGACCCTCTTTGCCCAAGCTGCATAGAATTAGGGTATCTTGTGGGCTCTCCCATCTTTGATGACTTTTTTCTTTTGTCCTTATACCTCCAGGAAGCCATTCCTGATGCTCCTCTAAGCAGGTTAGACTCCCCTCCTCTGATAGCTTCTGGTCTTATACTGCCTATCTCATTAATACATATGCACATATTTTTATATATATTTGTGCACATTTGCATATATAACTTTTAAACAAGAAAGTTATAGCATTCACATAAATTATGCTTCAGTGTAATTTTAAAGAATATATAGAAACCACTTCAATATCTTTTCAGCTAAACAATCACACACACACACACACACACACACACACATACACACATATCTGACTTTTTTTTTCTCTGAAATCCCTTAGTATATTTTAGGCTATATCTATTGAACTCTATTTAATCATTCTTATTATCTAAGGTTCAATAGGATGATCTTTGCAAAAGTTAATGAAAACTCAGGAGGGACTCAGCCACTAAAATCTATAGACCATAAGAAATAAATGTGTGGGCACAGCACTGATTGGGTACACTGCCATACTGTTTGCAATAGTTCAGATTATAGCACTGACCCTCAAAGAAGAATCATTCAGTGACAGAGAGGTCCTAAACTTCAGCCTTAGGTGGGTATAGACCAACCAAGTGGCAAGAATTGATGCTGAGTTTGATTGCTCCATTTTTCTGTTCTTGATTGAATAGCACAAGACAAAAACCAAGTCATTTGATTTTCAAGAGGTGCTGGCACAAAAAATCCCACATTTCCCCTTGATGTCTGTCTTTGAAAAGAATTTGAGGGCAAACGGCCTAATAACTTTTGAACTTGCATGTTGATATAGCACAAAGGCATCTCAAAGAGGATAGGAAGGGTTAAATTTCATTCATATTAATTGGTGTAGTTTTCAAAGAGTGGAAAGACCTTGAAATTTCTCAGGATATAATTGACCTTGAAATCTAGTACAAACTGCTGTTCCACAACCCCTTTGGCAGAAAGATAGATTATGAAGTTCTTTCTTAGGTCAAACCAGTACTACCATTTATTGTATGGTGGATGCATCACGGAGAATCTTTTCTGGGAAGGAGCATAAGATAAACCAGGTTTAGGAATGGTATTCAGCCAGGTGGAATGGCTCTCCCATCCATGTCCTTCTGCACTAATATTGTATGTTGTATTCCACTTGTTTTTAGAATCAAAGTTTAATATTTAATCTTCTATTCCAATGTTGCCAATTATAGTTTCTTACCAAATTAGATAAATTCTCTGAATCTTAGTTGTTTTGTTTTAATCTCTAAGATGTTAACATTTACATAAAACAGTGGTTTCCAAACCTCTCTGATTGCTAGAAGCACATGGACTGCATCTTAAACTTACAGATTCCTAGTTGGGGAAGGAGAGCTCATGGTCACACTTATAAAATGCTGCCCAAGGTTGGTAACTACTGACTACATTGTCCTGAAGAAGAATTCCACCTTTAAATGTAAATTATTTGTCAAAATGCTGTGGGTGGTATTGCTAAGGATTTTCTTCTTTGGGTTCCTCTCAGTGAAAATCTTTCAAAATGCAAGTGTGCACCTCTGCAGGTATGTGTAAAAAGTGACTGGCTACCTTGTTATACTAACACATAAAACTCCAATTTCATATTATAAATAAACAAATAAATAAATAAATAATAAATAAGGAAGGTCAAAGAAAGAGATGATAGCACAAAAGTTTCAGGGCATTTTCTCTGAATGGCACTCACCTCTTGTGTTCTTCATTTTTATTTTCTCTGATATCATTTTGGGTCCCTTGGTTTTATTTATTTATTTATTGATTGATTGATTGGTGAAGCATTGTTGATAATACTATATTCATTTCAGGTATACAAGAGAGTGTTTCAATATTTTTATAGTCCATTTAAAATTATTATGAATACTGGTCATATTCCTTATGCTGTGACATATATCCTAGTAGCTTATTTATTTTACCCCTTATAGTTTGTACCTCTTAATCACCTACCCTTCTCTTGTTCACCCCTCTCCCCACTGGTAACCAGTAGTTTATTCTCTGTATCAGTGAGTCTGTTTCTGTTCTGTGATATTTATTCATTGGCTTCATATATAAGTGATGACATACAGTATTTCTCATTCTCTGTGTGACTTATTTCCCTAAACAAAATACACTCCAGGTCCCCCAAATTGAGAGAAAGGTAGAAATTCTCCCACATATCCCCTGTCCCCACATATTGTCCCCTTACCAGTATCCCTGACCAGAGTGGTGCATTTGTTACAATATATGAATCTACACTGACACATCATGATCGGCAAAGTCTATTTTAGGATTCCCCTTGTTATTGTACATTCTTTAGGTTTGGACACAAGTATAATGACACATACCCATTCTTGTGGTATCATACAGAGTATTTTCACTGCCCTAAAAATTATCTATGCTCCACCTATTTATCCTCTCCCCTCTGTCAATCCAAGACAACCATTTCTGTTTTAACTATATCCAGAGTTGTGCCTTCTCAAAGTAGTCCATCATGTCATAAAAGTATGAACTCTTTTCAGATTGGCTTCTTTCACTTCTTAATAGTATTTAAGTTTTCCCATGTCTTCTCATGGATGGATTTAGTGTATTTCTCTTTTTCAGTGCTGAATAATATTCCTGTCTGCCTGTGCCACAGTTTATTTATTCATTCATCTACTGAAGGACTCATTGGTTGGTTCCTAGTTTGGGCAATTATGAATAACGCTGGTATAAACAACCATCCACAGAAAGGGACAGATGTGACACTTTAGCCAGGTTATGTAAACTCAGGTCCTAAATCCTCATTATTTGTAGTTCTTAGTGAAAATTACAAGAAAGATGAGAGGAAATGTCACACTTCCTTTTAGGGTCAGAATCTCATCCACACCCTGGATTATTCAGGTTGGGTTCTGGCCGTGTGGTCAGTGTCGTATGAGCCATGACAAGGAATGTCCAGAGAGAACAGGAACAAACACCAAATCCAGAAAGTCAGAGCCAAGGCTGGCCTAAAAATGTTGAGTAACCAGTAAGATTTCAGAGTGACCTGAGGTATTATTAGGGCAGGTCAGGAAATAGATAAGGAGAGTTTGGGACAATTACTGTTATCTTTAGTTAAGTTTATTTATTCAAGCACATAATCTAAGGATTATGGACTAGTGATAAATTACAAGGAGAGATGAGTTAATATTATGTGTCAACTTGGTTAGGCTATGGTACCAGGTTATTTGGTCAAATAGTAGTTTATATATTACTTTGAATGCTTTGAGTAGAGTAGTTAATATTCACAATCAGTAAACTTTAATTAAAGGAGATTTTCCTCAGTAATGTATGTATTCATCCAATCAGTTGAACATTTTATTTATTTATTTATTTATTTATTTATTTATTTATTTATTTTGTCTTTTTGCCTTTTCTAGGGCTGCACCCTTAGCATACGGAGGTTCCCAGGCTAGGGGTCTAATTGGAGTTGTAGCCGCTGGCCTATGCCAGAGCCACAGCAACGCAGGATCTGAGTCGCATCTGCAACCTACACCACAGCTCACAGCAACGCCAGATCTTCAACCCACTGAGCAAGGCCAGAGATCGAACTCACAACCTCATGCTTCCTAGTCAGATTCGTTAACCACTGAGCCACGATGGGAACTCCCATTTGAACATTTTAAAAACAAAACATTAGGTTTCCTGGAGGAGAAAGAATTCTGTTTTAAGACTATAGCATAGACGTCTTGCTGAGTTTCCAGCCGGCTGATCTCCCTTAGAAATTTCCAGACTTGCCAGCCCCTACAATAGCATGAATTAATTTACAAATCCTTCTATGTATGTATCCTATTCCTTCTGTTTCTCCTGAGAAGTTTGACTGCTAGTGTGAGTAAAACCTCCAGTGCAAATTTCTCTCTGATTTTCTTGGTTGTCTGAAGAAGGCAGAAACCTACAGCCCACTTTGACTCTTCCCTGTTACAGTGAGCAGAGCCGGCCCCAGTAACTCACTCCATGCTTTTCTTCTTTTAAGTTTCCACAGGGAGACCTGCCTATAGAAAGATGAAGGTTCACATCTCAATGGCCAGGATTAGCCCCATGGCCTCCCCCAGCACCAAGGGACCTGTTTCTTTAGTCTTAGGAGACAAATGACCCTTGAATCACATGACAGCACTCCTCTCTACTGTTGAAATGTGAATGATTGACATGGGGAAATTCCTCTCAGGTAAGTGAAGCAGAAAGCTGAATATTTAGCTAGCAGACCCACTTGGGATCTGAGCGATCCAGGCAGATAAGATGCTAGAAAGGATAAAGACAGTATTCATAATATATATGAACATTTTTCTCTCTCCCTATTGACTCTGGCTTTTGATGAAGAGTAATATTTCCTAAGTCCTTCCAAAGTAACCTATATTTTCTGCAAAGGCCAGGTCCTTCACATCCAAAGCAGAATGAAATAGGAGAGTCTTAATTGTCTAAATTGGGTGTCTGCAGTAACACAAATCACCTTTCTATTCTAATTTGGCTGAGCATTTCCAGCCATAAGTCCACTGGTGAGGAGCAAAATATAAACATGCCCAAATTAAATCAAATAAAGCATTTAAGGAGTGACTTTATTAGTCTCTTAGTAAGAATGAGACCTAAAATAATTTTTTTTCTTACATATCTGAATTTAAAGCAATACGCCTGGTGGTTGGGAGAATGAGACCTGGAGCTCCACTTCCTGGATCCAAATCATGGCTTCCCATTACCTATAGACCTTAGCCACTCCATAAACTCTTTCTGCCTCTTTTGTCCGTCCATAAAAACTTACCAATGCTTTTCCTCAAACCACTGCTGGATCAGTAGGGTTTTGTTTTGTTTTGTTTTGTTCTGTTTTCTTTTTAGGGCCTTGCCTGCGGCATGTAAAGGTTCCCAGGCTAGGGGTCCAATAGGAGCTACAGCTGCCAGCCTACACCAGAGCCACAGCAACACAGGATCCAAGCCATGTCTGTGACCTACACCACAGCTCACGGCAACACCGGATCCTTAACCCACTGAGCAAGGCTGGGGATTGAACCTGCAACCTCATGGTTCCTAGTCAGATTTATTTCTGCTGTGCCATGAAGGGAACTCCTGGATCAGTTTTTGTATACAGTGGTCAGAAGTTTCATAGGAAACAATCTAGACTTAAGTTTGATCCCTAGATAGGCAAATAAGAGATCAGGTGACCTTGCCTATAGTATTTTGGTCTAGCCAATGGACCTAACACCTGCCATTCCTATATACATTATGAAAATTAAGTGTGATTAGGAGTTCCCATCACGGCTCAGCTGGATAAGGACATGACATTGTCTCTGTGAGGATGTAGGTTCAATCCCTGGTCTCCCTCAGTGGATTGAGGATCTGGTGTTGCTGCAAGCTGCAGTGTAGGTAGGTTGCAGATTTGGCTTGGATCTGGCATTACTGTGGCTATGGCATGGGCCTCAGCTGCAGCTCCAGTTCAGCCCCTAGCCTGGGAACTTCCATGTGCTGCAAGTGTGGCCACAAAAAGAAAAAAAAAATCAAGTCTGCTTATAGTTATGAATGTAAATTATAAAAACCTATACAGGTGTGAAGGCTTGTGGTCTATTCATTTAATCAATTATCTCCAAAACAGTTGACTACAATCAGATTCTGCTGATCATGTTCCACAATCATATGCCCAAGAAACATATTTTTAAAGTAAATATCAGAACATCCATGATTATTTTTGAATATATAAGGGTCCATTTCCTTGATAAGGAAATGAACCTGACCTTTCCAAGAAACACAGTAGTATAATTTATTTATTTAAGGATAGCTGGATTTCTCTGAAGTTCTCCCTCCATCCTCTAACTTTCATATTGTTTTCTTCCACTGGTGCTGCACATGAGCTCCAGGAGCACAGTTGTCTAATGCTCCTTTCCTGCTTCCATGGCTCATCAGTTTTTCTCCCCTGCACCTGCCTGGGTATTCTTGCTGTCCTTCCTTCCCTCTTCAGACTGACTCCACATCAGAGTAAAATGAGAGATAATCTACACAAAGGATAATGAACACTGATCTTCAAATTTAGTCCCAACCACCTACTACAGTAGATTGACATAAACAACATTCAGGTGTGAGAAAATCTAATACACTAAAAACAGTGACAGGCTGTGTTTTGATGGAACCCAGTCTTTAACTATTTAAATTCTGTTCTCCTTCATAGACTTTAAACTAAAATTGTACCATAGTTTTACTGCTCTGGACTCCACAGGTTTTGTTTTGTTTTGCTTTGTTTCTGAAAAGTGGAGAATAATAATATAAATTTTTTAAAGTTATTGGGCTTTATATTAAAACACAATGATAAAACAATTCAGGAAAACTGGAACAGTTTGGTATTTGCCTCTACTTTCATTAACTATTAAATTTATAGAAGAATTTGACAGTTATAGTCTCCCAAGGCAAGAGAAATAAAAACAAAAATAAACAAATGGGATCTAATCAAATTTACAAGCTTTTGCACAGCAGAGGAAACCATTTAAAAAAAAAAGAAAGAAAAAGGAAAAGACAACCTACAGAATAGGAAAACACAAGTTGTAAATGATGCAGCCAACAAGGGCTTAATCTCCAAAATATATAAACAACTCATACAACTTAACAACAACAAAAGAAAACAATCCAAATGAAAGATGAGCAGAAGATCTAAATAGACATTTCTCCAAAAAAGACATTAGGACAGCCAGTAGGCACATGAAAAGATACTCAGTATTAGAGAATGCAAATCAAAACTACAATGAGGTACCAGCTTGCACCAGTTAGATTGACCAATAATGAATAAGTCTACAAATAACAAATACTAGAGGGGGAGCAGAGAAAAGGGAATTCTCCTACACTGTTGATAAATTGTTGTAAATTTGTACAACTACTATGGAAAATAGTATGGCGCCTCCTCAGAAAACTAAAAATAGAACTAGTATATGTTCCAGCAATCCCATTCCTGGGCATATATCCAGACAAAACTATAATTCGAAAATATACATGCACCCCTATGTTCATTCACACTATTCACAATAGCTAAGACGTGGTAACAAACTAAATGTCCATCCACAGATGAATGGATTAAGAAAACGGGGTACAGATACACATGGAATACTACAAAAGAGAAAAAAATAATGCTATCACAGCAATATAGATGAAACTAGAGATTGTCATGCTAAGTGAGGTAAGTCAGAGAAAGACAAATACCATACAATATCATTTATATGTGGGATCCAAAATATAGCATAAATGAAACTATCTACAAATCAGAACCAGACTCACAGAGAAGAGACTTGTGTTTCCCAAGGGGAAAGGGGAGGGAGTGGGATGAATGGGGAGTCTGGGGTTTGTAGATGAAAATTCTTACATTTAGAATGGATAAGCAGTGAAGTCCTATGTATAGCACAGGGAACTATATCCAGTCTCTTGGGATAGAGCATGATGGAAGATAATATGACAATATATAAAATAATTAGCACAATATTGTAAATCAACTATATTTAATAAAAAAGACATTGAAGAAAACAAAACAAAAAAGGAATTTGACAGTTAAGAGCATAATTTGAAATATCCAGACTACAACTTGTATATTTTCCCATTGTCCCCTGACTTAATATGTGGCTAAGGATTCTTAAGGACATTTTTGCAAGTCCATCATATCACAGTTGCCAAAAGCCTTTTGTAGCCCCAATAGAGTCTCCAGTTTTGTTTTTTGTTTTTGTTTTCTTTTCTTTTCTTTTTAGGGCCACATATGTGGCACATGGAAGTTCCTGGATTAGGGGTTGAATTGGAGCTATAGCTACTGGCCTACACCACAGCTACAGCAACACGGGATCTGAGGCACATCTGTGAGCTACCACAGCTCATGGCAATGTGGGATCCTTAACCCACTGAGCGAGGCCAAGTATCGAACCCGCATCCTCATGGATACTAGTTGGGTTCATTACTTCTGAGCCACAACAGGAAGTCTGAGTCTCCAGTTTTTAAAAATTAAACACATGCAATCTTCAAAACTTACAGGCTGGACTTGATTTCGGAATGCATAAGCTTATTGTACAATAGCCAAAGGCTCTGTTTGACTGAACATATGTCTCTCTAGTGCTATGGTTAAATAGCCTTTCCTCTCAGTTTTTGCCACTTATGTTAAGGCCCCATTTATCAAGTTCTTTCATACCTTCTCCAATGTTCATTGTTTGCTGTCCTTTCCTGCCCCATCTCTCCATCTGCAGAAAGTATAGCTATCTAGAAGTCTTAGACCAAAAGTGAATTCTTCCATAAAGCTTTTCCTGATTCTCTAGCAGGAATAAATATTTTCTTCCTTTGATTTTTTTAAACCTATTTAGCACAAACCACTATTAAATCAGATTACAAATTCTTTCGGGCCAGGAACTTTGTCTATCCATCTTGGTGTCCTCTATAGCCCCTATTCAATGCCTTGGAACTGGTTGGTTGTTAAGAAATACGTGTAGAGATATTTTAACAGGTAAATTTATTGAGTAAAATGACAGCTAGATGAAAGAGTTGTATCATAGTTCTATTACAAAGGATGTGATATTTGGTTCCAGTGATGAATACTGAATGAAAGCCCCAAGCAGGTAATACCAATTAGACGAAAACTTGTCCAAGGATGAGAAGGCAAATTAACATTCACTGAGCATTATGTTATTTTCTTGTGGCTTCTGTAACAAATTACAACAAACTCGGTGGCTTTAACAAAAAAAGAAATTTATTGCTCCACAGTTATGGACACAAGAATTCCCAAATCAACTCCACTGGGCTTATATCAATGTATTGGCAAGGCTGTACTCCCCCTTGCCTCTTCCAGTTTCTGAGGGTTGCTGACATTCTTTGCATTATGGCCTGATCCCTCCAGTTTCTGCCTCTGTGGTTTCATTGCCCTGTTCCTTTCTGTTTTTGTTTTGTTTTTTACCTCTTTCCTTTTTTTTTTTTTTTAATAAGGAGATTTGTTACATTTTCTATTGGATACAGGCAGATAGATAATTTTCCCAAGAATCTCCATCAAGCTACAAAGGTCATTTTTCCAAAAAAGGTAGCATTGAAAGTTTCCAGGGATTAGAACCGTGTGTCTTTGGGGCCGATATTCAGCCTGCTACAAATACCAACTAGACATTTTCCTAAGTGTGATGTTATTCAGTCTTTACAGTTATTCCGTGAAGTAGTTTTTGCTGTTCTGATATATAGGAGAGGTCATTGAAATTCAAGAGACTTGCTGACTTACTCAAAGATACATGTAGCATATGGTTGAATATTCAATTCAAACCTAACTTTATCTGGCTCCGAATAGATTGCTTTTCTGCCATACCCTAGCAGTAGGTACACAGTAGATTCTTAATATTTGTTGACATAAGAGAAAACCTTCCTTGAGATTTTGAGGTTTGTTGCTTTAACATTTCATTACCATTCCTAAAAGTTCATTGATTTTTAAAGCATTTTTATATATCAAATGTCTCTTCAGAAAGTGTTTTCTAAAGTGAGTGTGGTATTGTTTCTAATTGGATCAACACTGAGAATTGGAGGCAGTTTTGTCAAAGTAATTCCATTTAAGGGATATGAAAAAAAAAGAATTGAAAATTCACAGAAAAGAAAATCATAGACTTGGAGAATAGACTTGTGGTTGCCTGTGGGAAGAGGGAGAGAGTGGGATGGATTGGGAGCTTGGGGTTAACGGATGCAAACTACTGCCTTTGGAATGGATTAACAATGAGAGGGAACATGATAATGGGAGAAAAAATTATGTATACATGTATGTGTAACTGGTTCCCCATACTGTACACTGGAGGAAAAAAATTGTGTTGGGGAAATAACAATAAAAAAACAATAAAAATTCAAAATTTTTTAAATTAAAAAAAAAATTCTTAGAGGGTCAACATACACACCAAAGTCATTAGTCTACAAAGGCTGAAAGCCTCCATCCTCAATTCCATCCAAGATTTTTGAGAATCAGCCATTTTATCACTATGAAATAGTGACATTTCTGTAGATACTAAACATAAAGTTAAAATGCATTGGAACAATACTATATGTTCTCACTCATTTCCCCTCTGTCCTAGATGACTGTGCTCTGATAAAACTTTCTAGTGAACATTTTCAAAACTCATGTGGTAAAGTTATTTTTGAAAATTCAGGAAGCACCACTGGGCCTTTTCTACTCCACTAGTTTACCCTACCAAATATAAAGATACTGGTTTTCCGAGTTCCTGTTGTGGTTCAGAGGTAAAGAGACCAACTAGACCCATGAGGATCTGTGTTCCATCCCTGGCCTCGCTCAGTGGGTTAAGAATCCGGCATTGCTGTGATGTGGTATAAGTCATAGATGGGGTTTGAATCCTGTGTTCCTGTGGCTGTGGCGTAGCTGGCAGCTGCAGCTCCAATTTGACTCCTAGCCTGGGAACTTCCATATCCTGCAGGTGTAGCAGCATAAAAAGAGTAAAGGCATATTTTAGTTTTATCTTGCTGATGTAACAAATCACCATAAATAGAGCAGATTCAAACAATATCCATTTTTTAATCTCACAGTTCCCTAAATCAGAAGTCTGAGCACGTGCCTCAGCTGGTTCTCTGCTTTTGATTTCAAAAGGCCAAAATTGTTGGCAGAACTGCATTCCTTTCTAGAGACTCTGAAGGTGAATTTCCTTCAGAGCTTACTCAGGATGCTGGCAGAATTCAGTTCCTTGTGGCTATAGGACTGACATTCCTATTTCTTTGCTAGCAGTTGACTGGGGTCATCTACAGCTTCTGAAAACTGTGAATTCCTTGGCTCATGGACCCCTTCCTCCACCTTCAAAGATTGCCATGATGGGTTGATTCCTTCTTACGATTTAAATGTGTCCAACCCCTCTTTTTGCCTCATGGCTCCTCTGCTGTCTTCCCAACATCTTTTGACTGACATTTTAACCCTCTTCTTCTACCTTTAAGGGCCCATGTGATTATATCAGGTCCAGGAGGATAAGCTTCCTATATTAAGGACAGTTGTAGCATAACATTAATTTCATCTCTGGAGTTTCCACTGTGGAGCAATCGGTTAAGGATCCATTGTTGCCACAGCTATGGCATAGGTCACAGCCGTGACTCAGATTCCATCCCTGGCCCAGGAACTTCCATACCTGAAGGTGTGGCAAAAATAAGTCAATTTCTTCCACAGAGTCCCTTCACAGAAATAAATAGACTGATGTTTGAATAAGAATCTTGAGAGAACACTTTTAAAATTATTTCTAAAGCAAAGTATAAAGTCTCAACTAAAGCATGCTTTTAGTCTTAATTCTCTATTTATGGCTTTTAAAATCAGACTCCTCAGTAAAGACATACAATACCAGAAATATGCAACTAGTTGCCTATTTTCCTGACTATAACTGAAGGACAGAATAATTGAAGGATCAGATGCTTATGCAACCACATTTTCTTCTTGCATTTGAACACTAGATAGAGAGCAAAATTAGACACAATTAAAAATTTCACTTATACTCAAAAGCTTATGTATCTAATTCATGAGGGATAATAAGCATGGGATAAGTCCAAATGGAAAGGGAAAGCACCACCAAATCTTTAATACAAGGACTGACAAGAACAAAGTGTATGCTGACAAAGGGTGTGCAAACACTTCTCTGTAAGTGATGTAATGAGTCTTGGTCGCTACCTCAGCATTATCAGTGTCTTATTGTGGAGGCAGACCATCTATTCCTTTCAACTACTCCCTTTAGAGTAATTCTCACTGGTGATAAGGGGATCTTCTCCAGGAACCAATTAAACATTGAGAAGTAATTGCTACATGTGATACTTTAGTGCTTTCATTTACCATAATAGAAAAACCTTGTTACCACTCAAAAATCTGATATAATTAGGAGCTCTCATTGTGGCTCAGTGGTAACAAACCTGACAAATATCCATGAAGACTCAGTTTGATCCCTGGCCCTGATGACTAGGTTAAGGATCCCATGTTTCTGTGAGCTGTGGTATAGGTCGCAGATGTGGCTTGGATCTGGCATCAGACCACATCTGTGTCTGTGGTATAAGCCAGCCGCTATAGCTCCAATTCAGTCCCTATAGCCTGGGAACTTCCATATGCCATGGATGTGACCATAAAAAAAAAAAAAAAAATTTGTTATAATTAACACCATTGCTACCTTCCTGATGTGAACGTTCTCATAGAATGAGAGTATGCATAATGTGGGAACAAAGCTTTTTAGGAGCAGGTGAATTTCCTCCCCTTGTAGCTTCAGTCAGTTGGATGTTATGAGTGTCAGATAGTGAGGAGGTGCTAGGGGCTCCAAGCCATGGGGTGGGGGGAACCTGGGTCACTGGATCTTGGCATGGAGGAGATCTCCTAGCAATCAGGAACCTGTGCATTGGATAGTAACCTGAGCTGGAAACATACTTCTATTGAGGTTATGACTTTATACATTTTGGGTCTGTTTTTTCCAGCATTTGTTATCAATTACCCACACTAATGCATACTGCACTTATCCTACTCTGCAGTTCAGAGCTAAACTGTGCTGCAATTTCTCCAGTCCCTGACTCTTCAGATTACATAAATCTTTATGACTCGACATTTTTTCAAGATTTTTTTTTTTTTTTTGGCTGTGCACCCACGACATGAAGAAATTCCTGGGACAAGGATCTAATCCACTCCACATCAGTGACAACATGGGATCCTTAACCGCTAGACCTCCAGGTAACTCCACAAGGATATTATCTATGTTGTAAAGGTTAAAAGTATATTTTAGAATTTAGAGTTAAGAATATGAAACATATACTAAAAAAATTTGTGCTTATTTCCACTGGGGGAAAACACTTTAACCTCACTCTTTTTTTTAAAGTTTTAATAATGTAAGGATTGTAGAGCAAAGAGAAAAATTTCAATAGTATAAAAAAACACATGGAAAAAAATGCTGAAATATTATTCTCTTGCACAAGGTTAACCAAATAGTACAGAATGCCCTTGGCATGAAATTAAATTCAAGATGAAGGAAAGACAAACTGGTCTTCCTTTAAGTGGAGAGGGCCTGCATTTAGAGATTTATTATAATACAGAGCTTAAATATGCTCACACTTACAATAATGTCCTTCCGGAAAAGGAAGGGACCAGCTATTACTTAAAAGATAGTATTGATTTTTTTTGACTTATACAACCAAGTAATACTTTCTTAAAAATTTCTCACTTGAGCAGAAGGTTTTGAGTCAGATTCAAGAAGTAACAGGAGATGATGATGCTGTTGATGATCATGATGATGATTGTTATTGCTTTTTAGGGCTGGATTGAACCTGCAGTCTCATGGATACTAGTCATATTCATTTCTGCTGTGCCACCACGGGTACTTCAAGAGGAGATAATTTGAAGCTAGTTCACATATGACATAATTATCAAAAGTAAATGGTAGAACTGAGATAACACCTGAAAAAAACTTAAAAGGTCAATACAATCAGTAAGTATTAATAATAACTATATTAACACTCATACTGTTACTACTTATAATATCTTCTACATCTATAGCATTGACATGGTTAGTATTAAACACTGTATGGGAAAACAAGCTTGGAGAGATTTCTAGCAAACAAGCCAATGTCCTATAGCTACTACACTCGTGTCCAAATTCTTACATCATTTAAAGTCCTGATTCAGAGTCTCTGATTCACCACAATAACCATCAACAAACAGGAATTACTGATAAACTAACCCATCCTGAGTTTAGGATTCTTTCCATTGTGCTCATTTCCTCTGATGTTTTTATTAATTCTAAGGTTCAAATCTCTGGCCTCAAATAAAAAGGTAATTCTGCTTCTTATGTGCTCTCTTAAAGATAGAGTTAACGCCTCTGAAAAATAACAAATTCCTATTGGAAAAAAATAACCATTTGGACTTAGAATGACATTTTAGGGTAAAAGTAAAAATCGATGTTTCAGGCATTTTTCATTTAATAAGTACAACATCCAGATTAAATGCTTTTCTTGATTTAACTTTCTTAAAAGTCAGTTAATATAATATTTCTGGTTACCACATTACCTAAAGTGTAAGAGTTTTAAGAAAGTCAAATATTTTACTAAGAAAATAGAGCAAACATAATCTGTAACCCTAGTGACAACTTAATTTAAACTTGGTCTTTTATATATGATATTCAGACTTAGAATTATTTAAAAATCACCTTATTGATTATTTTAAGAAGGTGATGAACAATTTTGTAAGTGAAAGCAAATTGTATTATGTTCACACAACACTGGGTTACATTTAGTTATAAGGAAACTAATGAAGGTGGGTGTGAACCCAGATTCAAATAATTAATCAGAATGTTCATTAGGAAAACAGTCTTAAGAATTACATTATTAAATAACTTCATTTTAGATAAAATTTATTCAAGTCATTTAACAATTTTTCATTGTAACAGAAACAATGGTGATATGTTGCAAGTGCAAGAGGCATTTTGGAGAAGTAAGACATACTAAGATCTTCTTCTCATAGTGCTTGCTTTTTAGAAAAGAGAGACAAGAAAGAAAGCAAGGAAGAAAGGAAAGAAAGGAGCAAGAAAGAGTTAACAGATAACTGTCAAATGTTGACTGAATTAATTGATTAAAAATGATAGAAAAGAAGTGTTCAAATGAATAGCAATGAACATATTCTCAGTAGATTAGCCAGGATTTAATCAAGGAAACAAAACCACTAAGTATTATGCAATCAGGAATTTATTGCAAAAATTAGACTTTATGCAATTGTGGGAGAAATTGGGAAGGTGAAAAATCCACAAAAGTTGCTGGAAGATTATTTGCAGTCATTATAATTACATAGGCAGCTTTCCTAAAGCACAGGGGGACAAGCTAAAGCTTACAGGAAATCTGGAAACAAGGAACATCCAGCTTTGAGAGTGGGATGCAGTGGGTGCGGGTGTAGAGGTTACTCTTTGCAGTTACTGCCCCTCTGAGTTATCAGACAAGCATGAAGTCAGCCTGGGAGGCTGTGGTTCAGGACAGTCAATGGTCAGGAAGAAGAGCAGAATTCAGGGAGGGAAGAAGAATGAGGATAAACTGGGACCCATCAGCACCTCCACATCTTGTCTATGTCTACCTCTAACCATGTTGACCTTTAGGGAGCTACTGCTTCATTGGCCAAAATCTAATGCAGATTCTCCTATGTCCATACAAGGAAGAGGATTCTGAGATATGTAGTTCCAGATTGAGCAAAGTGACATGACTCAAACTCTCCCCCTTAGGACTTTTGGAGTATACACAGTTTCACTTTTATCTATGCTATGTGGTACCTGTATTTCCTATTTATAACATGTTATTTCAAAATAAGGTCATAAGCCAAAATAATTACTTTTTGAAATGATGTTAAAATCAAAGTAAGTAAGTACAAAGCTGTAAAAGTATAAAATCTCTTTTGAGTCTCCCTTTTGGTGATTTTGCAGGTTGTACTGTTTATTTATCTACCTAGTGCTTTGCACTTTGCAAAGATCATTTTAAATTCTTATGAAATCCCCATGGAGTAGAGGCAATTTACCAGAGCATTTTTCTCTCTCTTTTCTAAAAAAGATAAATGATGTGAAGAGAAATGAAGTGGCTTATGCAACATTCACATTGGGGTGAACCCCCAGAAGATGCTGGCCGGGTGACTGCTCTGCTCACTAGTCTATTCCGTGAGGACACTGTTCTCTGATGTAGGGAATCAGAACAAATATCAAGGATGGGGTCAGTTGATCAGCGAGTGGAGTGTTTACTCTCACTCCTTAAATACATGGAATAGATCCATACAATTCAGAACATTTCTCCAGATAATGTTAAGGACTGGCAACTACATCCAAAACTCTGGAAAAATCTTCATAGCATGAGAATAACTAATTGCATGCTTTAAACTGTGCATGATTAAGAAAATGTGATTTTTGGATGTTTCAATATGAATTCACTTTATTTTAGTAATGCCCTGGAGCCCAGACATTGTTTCATTCTTTAGTAACCAATTGCCAGAATCAACCAATTTGATTTTGTGACATAATTTATCGATTGTATTTAGACAGTACCTGTAAATAAAACAAAGTGATTTGAATTGCAGCACTATTTTATATTGATAACAAAATCTTAAAGCTGATTTGTAGTTAAAATAAATTGACATTTTTATATTTCCAAACCTAATATCAGAATCCTGTAAGATAATATTCATACCAATGGAACACTTCAAATTGACGATTGCTATAAAACTGAAAAGGAGAAATACAATGTTTACTTCAAAAGAATTACTACTTAAAGATCAAGCTAAATGTATTTTTTTCCTCAACACCTATCAAGCGAATTTAGACTGTCATTAAAAGAAAGAAACCTCTATATATTATCTTTAAAGATGGATGGAAAAATGATTTAAGAGGAGGTAAATTGCATATCAAAGTAACCAATTTTACTAAAATGTGGAGTTACAAGTAAAAAGGTATTTTAGCAAACCTCATAGTTAGATTCTTATCAGTATACTCTTTGATTAACAGTTGAAAGAGTTGGAAATCACTATTCATTGTGCTAGTATTAAAAAAAAAAAATGCCTCTATAGGATGTTGGCAATGACCCTCCCTGGAGTAAAAATAACCTACACAATAGTTTTCTTTGACATAAAATACTTAAGAAAATATGTATGTGGAAAGTTTAATATGGAAGCAATTGCACTAGAAAAAAAAGTTGTAAATAATCAAATTTGATCTGCTATTTTTATAGGAAGGATTTGGCCTCAGGTTACATGTGACAGTTCCACAATGACAATGACAATGAAGAGGTCTTCATTAATACCAAAGAACACCAAGTTGTTTTAATATATTAAATAACTTTTTATAAAAGTTCAACAGATGTACTTCTTCACCCATAAATATGAACCAATTATTTAACTCTAAAAAGTTGTGGAGATTAAATGAGATAACCATTAGAAAATATCTAGCATCTATTGATATATGGTATATGTACACTAAATGTTTATTTTCTTCCTTTATTGAGATTTACTCAGGGCACAATTTACAAAGTTAATTTATTTGCTTCAAAAGATTCACTCAAGTATAAACAAAGCCAGTAGGAACTCAGAACAAATATCCAATTGCCTTACACGCACCGCATTTTTGCTTCTAATATGCCAGCCTTTCTCCTTCTTGGAGCAGAAAATTTTACTCCCACAGAATAGGGAAAAAGTCACTACTGAGATCTGTGTTTTCTACTAACTTCTACCACTATGCCAACACCTGAAATTATTTGACTAAAAAGGGACCTGTAATCCAGTTATCCTAATGTTTCTTACCATTTTCTCTGCTACTTCTGACCAAGACAGCCTTAATTTTCCCCTCAGCTTGACTAAACTTTGGACAAGTTTCTCTCTGACTGTAAGCCCCCTTTCTTTTCCTAGAACATTTACTTTAGAAAACTTGCAGTAGTAAATTATTCCTCTGCTTCTTTGAAATATAGACAATCTTCTCCCGGCCTCTTACCAGTTTTACAACTCAGAAATGTCTTTCTCAAGGATCTGCCATCTCTTTGAAATGCAATTATTAATAAAGACAGTACCCCTGTTTCCCAGTGGAGGGGGAAGTAGCAGCCTAACTTTGTAAGTGCCTATTAGCAAACACAGATGGCTTAACCACAGAGAAAAACATCTGTAAAATCAAGAATGACTCAATGTGCTAGACAGATCCTATTGACCACCCTACCCCTCAATGTCCTCCAGTACTTTTTCACTAACTCAGTCCTGCTTCCAAAATCCCTCTTGCCTTGTGTTTCATTGGAGTTGAATTCAGTCTCTCTCCTCTATTGCAATAGTCTTAAATAAAATCTTCTTGCCTGTTCAACTCTGGTGCAATTTTTCTTTGACAATTTGCTCCTTCCTAAGTGAGTTCTACAGCTCATCATTAAAATAACACCCTTGCTGGAGTTCCTATCATGGCTCAGGAGTAACAAACCCAACCAGTATCCATGAGGATGCAGGTTTGATCCCTGGCCTCACTCAGTGGCTTAAGGATCTGGTGTTGCAATGAGCTGTGGTATATGGTCACAGATGTGGTTCAGACCCCATGTTGCTGTGGCTGTGTCATAGCCTAGTAGATGTAGCTCTGATTCGAACACAAACCTGGGAACTTACATATGCCACACCTATTACTCTAAAAAATAAAAATAAAAAAATAAAAGACAAAAAATAAAATAAAATGAAAATAAAATAACATCCTTGCCAATATCCTCAACTCATTTTCTCTTCTTGTTCCCAAACCCAAAATCCAGTTAATCAGCCTCTTCAGTGCTTTTGTTGGAGAAAAACACACAGCCAGCTGCCTCAGTTCACTCTCTGACTTCTGACTTCAAGTCCTAGAACATTATTTCATCCCCTTTCTTGCCTTAAATGCCCCACACCTCCTTACCTGCATTCATTTTCATCAGATGACATCATTTCCTATTCTACAGAGAAAGTAGAAGCAACTGGAAAAAGTCTCCACCAGCACCCACCTCCATATTCATCTAAACACCTGTGTCCAGGACTTTATACTCTGCCTTCCCTGGTGTTATTGTTGACAAGCTGTTCCCAGAGATCAGACAACCCTTCCACTGGGTCCTAAATCCCATTCTCTCTCATTTTTACTCAAGAACACAGCTGTTAAAACTCTCATTGCTCTTCCCTGTGTTACCAATTTTCACTACTCAAACAGTCCCATCATCCTGCAACATTTTGTAGGTATTCCTCCTATTTTTTTGGCCAAGCAGAAGTTTCCTGGACAGGCACTGAAACTGTGCCACAGCAGTAACCAGAGCCACAGCAGGGACAACACCAGATCCTTAATCTGCTAAGCTGCCAGGGAATTCGGATATCTTTAAATAATTAATAATAATAATACTATTATCCCACCCCCTTTTGAACTTCTTATATTCAGACTTTAGCTCCCTTCCCCAACACAGTTATTGTCTAGGCCACAAATAAACTTTTAAAGTCAATTCTAAGTAATCAATATATTTGACTTATCAGCAATATTTGGCACAGTCAACAATTCCCATGCTTTCTTCACATGGCTTAGAGAACACCAATCTATTTAATTTTCCTCTTAAATAGCCAATCCTTCTTCCTCAACATCCTTAACTGGCTCTTTCCATATTTATACTCCTTAGTTAGTGTGACTGGAGGTTTAATTCTCTTTTTTCCTTAATTGAATTTACACCTTAGGGGATCTCATTTAGTTTAACAGCATAAATACCATCTAGACAAAAACTATGCTCTAATTTTTATCTCCAGATCATACTTCTCCACTGAATTCAGAGGATTTATCCAACTACTCACCAGATATTACCATTTTAGGCTGTCCAATGGAAATCTTAAGCATAACATGCCCAAATCCAGACCCCCTGATTTTCACCCCAGAAGAAGAGCTTCAAGGTCTTCACCATCTCTGTCCACGTCCATATCAGTATCACCCTTACATTTTCTAGGAAAAGAAGGGATGAAGAGTGAGGTGAGGTTGTGAAGTGGGAATTCACTTTAATTCCTGTCATTTTCTGTCTCACAGGATGATGCTTTACAGATGTAAGATGTTATAACTTTGTACAAAATACACCAATAGCTTCCTGCCCTATTTAAAGTGAAAGTCAAAGGCCTTGAAATGGCCTACAAGGTAGTGTCTGGTCTGGTGTTTGTTACATCCCTGAGCTCAGCTCCTACTGCTTCCACTCTATCCACACTGGCCCTCTTCTGTGCCGTAAATAAGATGTATATGTTCCTGCCTCAGAATGTTTGGACTTGCATTTATTTTGTGTGAACACTCTTCTTGCAGATTTCATGGCTCACTCTCTCATCTTCACTTTTCCCCTGACCATCCTATTTCTATCCCTATACCACTCCAACACTCTGTCTTCCTCCCTGCTTAACTTTACTCCAGAACTTTTCCTACCATCTGATATAGCATATGTTTATCTATGTATGTGTTTATCATGTTTGTCTTAGTTTAACATAAGCCTTGCGAGAATAGATTTTTGTTTTCTTGGTATCTAGAAAAATGTCTGGCATCTAAATATGTGAGGAGGAAGGAAGGAAAGAAGGAAACTAATTTCAATTCTGTACAGTTAAGAATTCTATTTATTAAGAATCACTCATCTATGCAGTAATTATTAGAATGCTTGTCTTCTTGACATTCTTTTGGAAATGTCGTTGTGTATTTGTCAACTCTTAGAACATGGGTAAAAGAAAAGATAGAGCCTTAGCTTTAACATAAAATCCCAGGAACAGATATAAAATCACTGCATCCTCTTTCTCCCACTAATGCTGCCCTTACAACTTAATTTGATTTCAAATCCCTATCCCCTCACCCCTGTATAACTGTTAGAAACAGTTCTATTCCTAGAAACTATGTGAATGCACTATCATTCTCTGTTAAAACTCTCAGCTACTAAGAATTAGGCCAGCTGCTCAGATTGAGTTTATCACAAGATCTAATTTTTACTATAGTCTCCCTGGCTAAGGATCTGCTCCTCAGGGTTGATGGTTGTACATCTTGAAGTCATTTAATTAAAATCATAAACAACTTCAAGAAGAGAATGATTTTTAGAGTAAAGGCACAATTTGGTAATGTGCCTATATTATAATAATGATTGTATCTTTTTGTTCTTCAGGAAACATGCTTAACCTCTAATATCTCCTCCATAATCACCTTCTATTAAGGACTGGGATGTTAAACTCCTGACTTAAAATACCTAAAATGGTTCTCTATTACTTTGCAGATTAAGTCCATAATTATTATGGTTATACAATTATTATTACTTTTTTTTTTTTTGGTCTTTTTAGGGCCATACCCATGGCATGTGGAAGTTTCCAGGCTAGGGGTCAAATTGGAGTTGTAGCTGCCAGCCCACACGTCAGCCACAGCAATGTGGGATCCGAGCCAAGTCTGCAACCTACACCACAGCTTACAGCAATGCCGGATCCTTAACCCACTGAGCAAGGCCAGGGATCAAAACTGCATCCTCATGGATGCTAGTCATATTCATTTCCCCTGAGCCATAAGGGGAACTCCAGTCATACAATTATTAATAAATATCCAATCATAAGAACAACTTGATTTTCTTATAATTCAACTTAACTTCTGTCTCCATTTTGTCATTGTGAGTGAAAATCTATCTCTTTTAGGGTCATCTATATATTTATTTTTATCTGCTAAAATAACATTACTTTTTACTACCATTTAATGCAGTCCCTACTCCCCACATATGCCACATGCCTCCCAGGGATTTGCTACAGTACTAGGGTCTTAAGTTGTCAAGGCAAGAGTTGAGGGAAAAGGACCATGTGGTCCTTAGGTGTGCTCTAAGAATTGGAAAGTGAGATATACTTCATCTCGTTGGTTTGGCTATTTTGAGTCCAACAGCTGGGCACTCTCCTGTGCCACATGGAACAGGGAATACTTTGGAGAAAGTGTCTAGGGCTTTATCTTTTTAGATACACTGCACATTCTCTGAGGACCTTCTAGTTCCCCTCTGAGATGCTGGGAGGCTGTCCTGTTCACAAGACCCAGCCGCCAGCATCTCTTTCTGTCTCCTCATCTATCTCTCTTACTTTTTTCTCCCTCCCTGTCTCTATCTATCTTTCTCTACCTTCCCTTCTCTCCACAGTTCAAGGGATCTCTTTTTCATTGTAGAGGGTGTAGATGGGAGCCTTGTACTGCTCTCTAATTTCCTCAACACACACTGTTTATCCCAGGAATCCTCTTCTTATTTGATAAATCCAGACTCTAGAAATAAACGTTATGAGGACTTGTAAGTCTTGACCTGTTATCTCTGCCACATCCCTCACCAAAACCAATGAGCCCAGAGCCCACTAGCTTCTTGAAAGGAGAGGCAAGTAACTGGGGTGGGAAGAAGGATTGTGATTAAATGTCACTAACATAACATTCATCACTGGAGTCCCACTTCGTCTCCTCCCTCATACACATTCTCTCTACCTTCCTGTAACATCAGATGGTGCATAGCTTCCTAACTGCACTCATCATTCATATGTCCCAGCCTTTGGACATGTATTTGTCCTCTATCTTCTCTGAATGGCTCTTCGTGTGCAAACAGAATGGATGCATGGAGTTCCCATTTTGGCTCAATGGAAACAGATCTGACTAGCATCCATGAGGATGCAGTTTCAATCTCCAGCATCACTCAGTGGGTTAAGGATCGGGCCTTGCTGTGAGCTGTGATGTAGGTCAGAGATGTGGCTCAGATCCTGTGTTGCTGTGGCTCTGGCATAGGCCAGCAGCTACAGCTCTGATTCGACCCCAGCCTGGGAACCTCCATATGCCTCCCATCATAAAAAAAAAAAAAAGACAAGAAGTGGGTGCAGTGATGAAAGAGGAGATACAGATGCCACTGCCAACACTTTCATATTTAGGCACATCACCCTCCACCCAGAGGAGGATGTCAGTGTAAACCTCTGCCTTAAATAGTAAGGTTCATTATTTTATTCAGATAAAAACAAACATATAAGTGCATGTCCATATACATGCTCATATCTATATGGATGTTTCTTTATCCACGTAAATATATTTTAAAGTGAGGATGTTTTGTTTAACTTGCACGTGGATCCATTAACCCCATTACATGTGTACGCACTACTTTGAAGACTTCTATTTAATATTCATTCACTTCTAACATTTTATGTATTTAAGGTGTCATTTTAGGGTCTTGGTGCCAGCTGTTTAGATACATTACAGTGTATTACCCCTCAACTTCCCTTACATTAATTATTTGAAGAATTTGGGGAGATAGATTTGTCACTCGATAGTAATTGTTACCACATTAATGTTATCAGTGGAGCTTCCACAAATCCTTTCTTCCTGTGGTTTCCTTCTAAAATGGAGAAATGCATATGTTTTATGAAGATGATGATCACTTTCTTTTCTAAAAGTTTTTTCATATAGTTGATTTACAATGTTCTGTCACTTTCTGCTGTACAACATCTTTTTTTTTTTTTTTTTTTTTTTTTTAATGACTGCACCTGCAGCATATGGAAGTTTCCAAGTCAGGGGTCAAATCAGAGCTGCAGCTGTGACCTACACTACAGCCACAACACCGGATCCCAGCTATGTCTGCTACCTATCCTGTGACTTGTGGCAATGCCAGATCCTTAACCTACTGAATGAGGACAGGGTTCAGTCCTTCTGGAGACTATAGTGGGTTCTTTTTTTGTTTGTTTGTTTGTCTTTTCTAGGGCAGCAGCCACGGCATATGGAGGTTCCCAGGATAGGAGTCTAATCAGAGCTGCAGTCACCGGCCTACACCAGAGCCACAGCAATGTGGGATCCAAGCCGCATCTGCAACCTATACCACCACTAACAGCAATGCAGGATCATTAACCCACTGAGTGGAACCAGGGATCGAACCCACAACCTCGTGGTTCCTAGTCAGATTTGTTAACCACTGAGCCGTGACGGGAACTCCCATGGTGGGTTCTTAACCTACTAATCCACAATGGGAACTCCAGATGATGATTACTTTCAGTATCACAAGGTGGTATTTTCTGATTTTGCTACTGAATTCTGAGGATGAATCTTCCTATGCACTAATTAAAGCTCGTCTGCCTCAAACCCCAGTTAAATCCTTTGGAAAAGAGTTTTTAATAATAAGGGTTTGTGTTATCATCATATCATCATATGATCATAACCTCTACCTACAATGTGCATCTTTACACAGCTTTCATTTTCATGGTTATCAACCACAGGTAAGCCTTCAATATAGTCTAGAGATTCCTCTTTTACAAATTATTTTTAAAGTTTTATTGAAGAATAGTTGATTTACAATGCTATGGTAATTTCTGCTGTACAACAAAGTGATTCAGTTATACATATACACTCATCCATTCTTATTCAGATTCTTTTCCCATACATATGATCACAGAATATTCAAGAGAGTTCCCTGTGCTGTCCAGCAGGTTCCCACTGGCCAACCATTCCATATATTACAGTGTGCATACGTCATTCTAGATTCATTGGCCAGCCAGCCCCATCTAATTTAATTTCCAGCATCTATTCTAAATCCTGCTAAGGTCATTAATGATGCAATGTTGTTGACATATCTGATCACCTTTTGGTTGTTATCTTGACCCATCTGCAGTTATCAGGCTAGTTTGCCTTAAGAAGGCCACTATTTCTCTGAATGGCACCTCTCTCAGTAAACATACTCTGATAAGTTAACCTTTACCTGTTAAGGATTCAGTAAAGGTTCTTTGTGACAAGACATTTTTCTCAATCACTATTCTATCAATAAAGTCTTAACTCTCACCATTCTGCACCTCCTACCCTTTATTCCAACCACGCCAAATTGCCTCAAGTCTCCAAGCTTTTGCAAATGCCACATTTTTCTACAATGTCCTTTTCACATCTGTCACATTTAACATGCAGCCCAGATCTCTGGAAAGCCATGTCTATGCCACAACATGGGTCCTCCTACCATGGTCTGGTCTCAAAACTCTCCTCTGGGTCCTAAGCACTTCCTCTGTGAGAAAAATTTTAACTTTATTGTCAGTTTATTTACTGGATTTCCCAAAAGATAAATGTTCTTTTGTATCATAAATCTCCACTCCTTCCCCACTTTTCCTTTTTTCCTAACCTTCTCACATTTGAGTATTTTGAAACTTTAAAAGTGAAATTATTTTCAAAAATCAGAATCTCCTAACTCCATGGCATTCTCACACTTATAAAAATAACAAGAGAAAACATATATTTTTGTTTTTTATTTCAATACTCTTGTATACTGTTGATGCTGAAAAGAAAATTGTTTTCCTAAATATGTTAATAAATGAATTAATAGATTGAATAAAATAGAAATCCAATCTCTTTTAGTCATTTAAGTATTTAAGATTTTAAAATAAGACACATAATTTTTTATTTTTCTAAAATTCCCTAATTTAAAAAAAAAATATCTCAAGAGTATCCTATATTCACAACAAAACTGAAATATAATTTGTAGGAAGAAAAGTTTAAATACTAAATCTTGCTTATTAATTCCCTGAATTAGAACAGCTCTTAAAAGGCAAACAACTAAATTGCAGCCAGCATGAAGAAATTGGATTCAGTGATGATTACTATCATTAAAGCTTGTGACCTTACATTATTCTGTCATACGCCCAAGGGCATTAAAAGTACTCTAAATTAATTTTAGGAGCTACACAATAATGTTTTCTTTAATCACAGAATCCAAGAGCAGTATGATCCTTGGTGCTCTGCTATCATATTTTTAATCTTCATAACATGATTCTGTAATATGTCCTGTTTATAGAAAAGTTCTGTGGATTTTTCCAGAATTAATTTTTTTTTAAATATTGGCAATATACACCTCTTCCTACCTTCTCCTGATACTTCAATGAAATGATTAAAAAGACGTTTTCTTTGCATCATATGTTCAATCAACCTGTCTACTCCTAACGCTTAAAGATGCCTTCAGGGTTGCAATAACAGACAAGCAGTGATACTCATATATCTTAAAGATCCTTGTGTGCTCTTGAAATGGCAGAAACTTCAGTAACATTTAACTTTGCAATATTCACAATAACCCTTTATGTTTCCTCACTCAATTTATGGATAAGGAAACTGAGTCATACAGCAGTTTAGTTTGGTAATTTGCCTAAGGCCAGTCAGCTGGTCAGTAGCTAGAATATGATTTAATAGAGCCAAACTTACAGGAAATGTGGTGTGAACACAGGTGATCATTCGACCCTTACCTTCCTCCTTCAAATTAAACCTCAATGACAAAAACATGACTAAAACTAGTGGAAAAAATTTACATCAGTCTTAGACACTAAATAGAGAAGGGCATTACTATGCCAAATGATTTCTAGATATGATGAAGATATCACTAAGTATAGCTTTTGAGGAGAAATATTCTCCCTTATGGAGGAAGAAGTACCATAATCCTGAAAGCAAATAGTAGAGGCAATTTTAAGAGATTAGGAGAGACTTAACGGGAGTTCCTGCTATGGCACAGTGGGTCAAGAACCTGATTGCAGAGGCTCAGGTCACTTCTGATCCATGGGTTCAATCCATGGCCTGGTGAAGTGGGTTAAATCATCCGGTGTTGCCACAGCTCTGGCAGCTGTGGCTCAGATTTGATCCTTGGCTTGGGAACTTCCATATGTGGCCATTAAAAAGAAAATAGGAACTACTGGATGGTCTTCTGAGCCAGCTCCATAAAAGACATGAGGACACCATGCAGCAGAGGACGCCAACCCAAGCAGGCTAGTGATGGAACACAGCTCTTAGGTGCAGAAATTTATCTAAAGAGAGAGAGTGGGCTCAAAGCAAAGAGGAAGTGGAATATATCCATGATCAGCTCTCTAACCACTTAAATCAGGCTAGTGGATCACCTACAGTGACATGACAGATTGAAGAAAACCAGAAGTAGAATAAAATACTGTCATAGCAAGAAGGTTTATATTCAATGTCTCTGTTTCCATGTCTCCCATTCTTTCTTGATTCTACTCCAACCTGACTTCTGTCTCTGTCTCTCCACTACAATATCTTTTGTCCTGGTCACTAAAAACTTAAATATCACTGAATCAAATGACCACCTTCGGGTTCACTTACTAAGCTATGAGCAGCATTTGATGCAGCCAGTCAGTCCCTTCTCCATATGTGATTTCTTCATGTGGCTTCCAGGAACTCACACTCTCCTAATATTCTTCCTATAACTTGTTTCCTCTTCAGTTTCCTTTACAGCTTGCACCTCAGCCTCCTAAATGTTCCGTATTGTAGTTCCTGTAGCTCAATGCTGGGTTCTCTCTTATAGATACTCTCTCCTCAGAGATCTCATCTAGTCTTATTACTGCAGGAAGGGGGCCCCCTTCCAAGTGTTAGGGCTCTGCATTATTCCCTCGATCCCCGCCCACTTCACAATAAGGAATTGGAGGAGAGGGGCTAGAGATGCAGGTGGACTCTCTAGGTGGGAGCTTTGCACTGGGATCTAAACTGTGGCCACTTGGAGCCAAAGAGAACCCCCTTAAAGTGACCATGTCATGGGTGGAGAGTGACTTGTTTGGGGTGCTTTAAGGGGGTGGTGCTCAGTTTGCCAGAATGAAAAAAACACTGCAGGGGCAGGTTGTCTTGGAGACCACAATCTGAGTGGACTCAAGCTTACAGGAACAGAAGTGTTCTCAGAGAGAACAGGCCACCCTAGGAGTAGGGACTGGCCCTGACCTACAAATGGGTTTTCCTTATAGCCCCATGCTGCAGACCTGAAGGCAGCCTGATGTCTCAGCCCCCAGCATGCTGATTCTTCCCACCCTAGCCCCTGGCACATGCTTAAGGGCTGAGTGTTGATTGGCCTCTGTATGGGGCTTTTTTGATCTTCTTATTGGTCTCAGGCAGGATACTTTATTTGCATGGGGGACAGGTTATAGGGAAGTCCCCTGGAGAATCCTTGGAGGTCATGTCTGCTAGGCTGGTTGTTCAAGGTGAGGGAAGGGGCTTTACAATGAGATGGATGGGGAGATGATAAGGATCTGATAATTCTTGCCTTGGCCAGTGGCTTTTCGTTTAATTCCCTGGAAGGGAATTTGAAGCCTAACACAAGGCCCCAGAAGGGACTCTTGTCTAACACTCAGAAATGAATTATCCAAGGAGACTCAAGTGCTGACAAAGTAAAAGACTTTACTGAGAAGGGATGCCCGGGCGAGAGTAGCAGGGTCAGGGAATCCAGGAAACTGGCTCTGCAACGTGGCTCACAATCTCAGGGTCTATGGCAATGGGGTTAGTTTCTGGATTGTCTCTGCCAATCATCTTGCTCAGCCCCTACTTCATCTGGCCCAAGATCCTTCTTGGTGGCATACCCATCTCTCAGCCAAGATGGACTCCAGTGAGGTTGACTGTTTCCTCCCTCCTATTGGCTGCTCCGACATCCTCCCAGTTAGAATTCATGGCAGCATCTTGTTCCTTATCGGGGCTTCCTGTTGTGACACAACTCATGCAAGCAGCTATTACCTTCCATGCCTGGCCAAGGTGGGAAGTTTCAGTCAGTGGTCCCCTAACATTATGGTTTTAAATACCATCTAATCACTGATAACTCTTAATGTATGTCTCCAATCTGACTTTCTATGATGAACTCCAGACACAAATCCAACTGCCCCATCAATCTCTCTTCATGGATATCTTGAAGGGATCTGAAGCATAAATTCCCCAAATGGAGTTTCTGAACTTTTCACACACCGTCTACTCTACTTGAAATCTTACCCATTTCAGTTAATGGGAACTCAACTTTTTAATTGCTAAGGCCAAAGACCTAATGTTCAATACACAGGCAAATATTGGATTTTTTTATTGATGCTTAAATATTAATTAAAGTGGATATTTAGGAATTGGTACTGAGAGTGTAATTTAGCAGGAACCTATGGGGCCTTCCCAGGAAAGACCCCTCCCCTATAGCCTCTGTTGTGATTCCTGTCTGAAGTACCTAGCTAACAGTGTTTGATGCACATTTCCTTGGCTTTTTTTTTTTTTTTTAGGGCAGCACCTGTAGCATATGGAAGTTCCCGGGCTAGGGGTCAAGTCAGATCTACAGATGCTGGCCTAGGCCACGGCCATGGCATCATGGTATCTGAGGCATGTCTGTGACCTGCACCACAGTTCATGACAATGCCAGATCCCTGACCCACTGAGTGAGGCCAGGGATCGAACCCGAGTCCTTGTGAATACTAATCAGGTTGGTTATTGCTGAGCCACAAGGGAAACTCCCCTTAGTTGTTTTACAGATGCTAAAACCACTGCCAAATGGAAGAAGTTAACTACTTGGTGATGAGACCCAGATCTGCTGGTACCTAAGGGTTGCTAATGTTAACTGCCTTACTATCTCACCACCAACGAATCAGAGAACTATGCACAAGTTGATCACATACCCTACGGCCCCCCTCCGTCACTTGACCCTTAAAAATGCTTTGCTACAATCCATGAGAAATAAAATATTTCCTATCATATCAATCAACAAATGATGTTACAGTCATCAGAGAGTGCAGCCACCTCCAAGGGTGAGCCAGTGAACCCTGAGGAAATTCAGGAAAGAAACAAAGAACACCTGCCATCTAGCAGCCATCAGACTGCAGCCACTGCTAAGAAGGTGCACTCTCAGGAAATAGGATGTGAAAACACAGGATATTGGCCCCAGATAGTTGGCATGCATATCAAAGGAATGATTTCAGGGAGCTCAGACCTTGCATCTTCTAGTACATAGAAAAGCTCTAAATTCCTTAACTTGAGATGGCTAGTTTTCTTTTGTTAACAGTAACTTTTGTTCCCACTATCTCTCCTTTGTTGCAAACCCCTTATATATTTTAACTCTCTTTCTCAGGTCAACTTAAGATGCTGCCTCCAAGGCTGAAGTTCTCTTTTTCCCCTAAATAAAACAACTCTCAACCTTTAGGTTGTATTTATATTTTTTAAGTTGACATCCAATGGAGTTCAGGAGTTTGGAGGGTACAAGCCACTCATCTCCTTGCTTGGCTCTACAATAAACCTTTCTCTTCTCCAAACTCTGATGTTTCAGTTTGTTTGGCCTCACTGTGAGTCAGGCACACAAACTTTGGTTCAGTAATAAGAGGCTAGAGAGATGGGAGGGAGGCATTTTACCCTCTATTCATGTTAGTTTTTTTCAGTATATGAATGTATTACCTATAAAAGTCAAAGATAAAATTTCATAAGCTGAAGTAAATATGGCTATATAGCTCATAGGGACAATGACACATAAGATGTTAAAATATTACTTCCATGAACAAAAATAAAGTTGCATATGTCCATCTTCTACAGGGAATTAGAATTTTATTATCTGCTTAATGATCCATACCATAAATACACAATACTTTTAACTTTATTATTTCTTGCAAGTAAACAGTTTATATAGAAGTTCTGAAAAAATCACTATTTATTAATCAATTTCTATGAGTATTTATTGCTTCTTGTGTCACCAATCAATATCATTTATCTGCTAAGTAGCCCATAAAATTTAAATAAGCAATAAAACCTGAGAATTAAGAGCAACTTCAATGTGATTGTATTCCTCCTGTTTTAACACTTGTCTTTAAATTTCAAAACATGACAAATACACTTTATTTTTATTTTTTTATTATTTATATTTCTAACTATAACATCTACTTCAAGTTTATTTTGGTTATAGTTTGAAATATGCACTAGTAAGATCCCCCAGGTAGAGACTGATAAAATGATAAGAATTAAAAATATTTAATTTAAATATTTAATCATATTTTAACTATTTAATAAAATAAATTTTATCAATGACCCATGGTGTAGGGTAGAGGCGTTTAAGAAGAAAAAAAATTAAAAATGATAGTTTCCCTGTAACTTCTATCCAGAACAATCAGTAGTAGGGAAGTGATGGAATTCTGCTCTCAGCTCTGACTCATTAGGAGTTTGGAAGTCACCTCAAGTCATTTCTCCTACAACAAACTGAAAATAAGTCATTCTTGGGCCCAGTAGAGAATTAGGTACACAGAGAAAATCACCCTGAAATCTGGAGAGAAAGGTGACTACAGAGAATCCCAACCAACATCAGCTTACCTAGAGCAGAAGACATTGGAGCCATAAAGCAGCTGGAATATTTATTTTGGCAAAATGCTGGAAACTTAGGCTAGACTAACAAGCATTAGAGTGAGAAACTCCCCCAGGGCCGCCGTCACAGGGAGATCTCACACTTCCATGGATTTTATCTCAGGGGAAGTTATGAAGCTCCCATGAAGAAGCTCAAAGACAAATCCCTCCATGTTTCTGGCAGGAGTAGGGGAAAAGTAACTATTTCAAAATACATCCAGAGCATAACAAGAACTTCTATCCCAGGGACAACTCAACTAGAACCTTATCTGTCTGGGGGAAGAACAGTTAGCCAAATCCAGCACTAGCTTTCCTGTACCCATTAAAGAGAGGGGGAAAAAAGCTAAGGACAAAATGAAGGTCACAGCCCAGGTACACAGGCCACCCTTTGACATAAATCATAGCAATATTTTTTACAATTTGTCTCCAAAGGCAAAGTAAAAAAAGCAATAAACAAATTAGACCTAATTAAACTTAAAAGCTTTGCACAACAAAGGAAACCATTGATAAAACAAAAAGGCAACCTATGAATTGGAGAAAATATTTGCAAATGATATGACCAATAAGGTGTTAATAGCTAAAATATGTGAAAAGCTCTTACAACTCAATATCCAAAAAAAAAACAAATAAAGTAAAATAAAAAATGAATAGAAAACCTGAATAAGTATTTTTCCAAGGGAGGCATTCAGATAGCAAACAAGTGCATGAAAATATGCCTAACAAAGCTAATCATCAGAGAAATGCAAATGCAAACCACCATGAGATATCACTACACACCTGTTAAAATGGATATCTTCAAAAAGACCACAAAGAAATGTTGGCAAGGATATGGAGAAAAGGCAACCCTAATACAAGGATAGAACTCTAAATTGATGCAGTCACTATGGAAAGTAGTATGGAGATTCCTTAAAAACTGAAAAAAAAAAAAAAAAAAAAAAAAAAAGAGAACTACCACATGGCCCAGCAATTCCACTCCTGGGTATATATCTGAAGAAAGTAAAAGCACTAATTTGAAAAGACATATGCATTCCAATGTTCATAGCAGCATTATCTGCAATTGCCAAGGTATGGAAGCAGCCTAAGTGTCCATCAATAGATGAATAGAAAAAGAAGAAAAGGGATACACACACAATAGACTATTACTCAGTATAGAAAATATAGAAATTTTGCCATTGTGGAGAAAGAAGGAGGAAGGGCAAACTAGGAATAAGGGATTAAGAGATACAAACTCTATGAAATAAGCTACAAGGATGTATTGCACAGCACAGTGAATAGAGCAAATATTTTATAATAACTTCAAATGGAGGAGAATATATAAAAAATCTTGAGTCACTATACTCTGCAACTGAAACTTGTAAAATATTTAAGTCAACTATACTTCAATTTAAAAAAGCAACAGAAAGACACAGTAGGTTCTGATCATCACAGAAAGGAGTGGGGAGATGGTGGTTGGTAAAGGAGAGGGATGGCAGAGGGGGATAGAGTGGGTCCTTATGTACAGAGTAAGAAGGACTGTAGAAGAAAGTCCAATATATATGGGGTTTAGTGATGGTCTTATGTCCCACTTAACAAAACAGTCTTGCAAGACAGACGTGGAATGAAACTCCAGCTTTGTATATAGAGGGCAGGCATAACCACCACTGATACTTTGTGAGAATTCTCATATTTTTTCATTTTCTTTTATCTTTAGCATTATGGCTAAAGATAATAACATATAGAGACATACAATGCCTAATAAATGCTTCTGAGATATATACAGGAGATATACTATTGTTTGAAGAATGGAATGAGAAGATTAGGAACAGGGTGAAGAGAAGACATTGATAAACTCCACTGAAGTCCAGCAATGAATATTAAGGCCATGGGTGAAGATGCCCAGCCCCCAGTCCCCAGCTCCCCACCCCCACCCAGATGCTCACACAAGAGATCCTTGCTGAGTAAGGGTTTTAGAAAGTCCACCTGGAAATCAGAGGCAGGATCAATGTTATCATCAGCTGAGACCTAAAAATAAGAGCTTCAAACGCTAATATTTATGAGCACTTAGTAAATCTGAGCCCCTAGGATTATAGAAATTCTTATAAAAATTATCTAATTGAACCTTTAGAACAACTCCAGGAGGTACATTCTTTTATCATCATTTTACAGATGCAGAAATTGAGTCAAAGGAAGTTCTGTAACTTGATCACAAAACCAGTAAAAGATGGAGTGAGGACTTGAAACCAGCAGCATCTGATTTCAGGTCTTAAACTCTTAACTGCTTAAGATACTAGCTCTCAACAGCACAGAAAGGATTAATTTCAAGAATAATAAAAGCAGCTATCTATTCAGCACTTAATATACCTCAGATACAGTATTTCATTTATTCTCAACAAAACCCCACAAGTGAGGTTTTATTTTTCCCATCTGACAAAGAAAGACACTGAAGCTTATAAAAGTTAGGAAGTTTGCTAGAGGACATAAGCTCATAATATAAGAACAGAAGTGGAATCCAGTCTGCCTGATTCCCAAATTCATTTTTACCACACTGCAAAAAATCAAGGGCATGAAAATAAGATGATAAGGGCATTGCTGGTTTTCAAGTTCCCTAATCTATCAAGTATAAAATATTATGAAAACAATGGCTATAAAATAATATGGCCACTTATAGGACCTGCCTTATTACTTTGTAGTCTTCCTTTGCAATTATTCAACATATTTACTGAGCTTCTACTATGTGCTGCACTCAACATCATGCGCATAATCCACCAGATGAATCTTATGAAAACTCCAATTCAAAGACGGGTCCAACTCTTTAGAGAACTTTTCCTTCATGGGGCTATATTTTCATCAGGGTTGTTTTCTCTTCCAACATAGCTTAACTCTGCCTTTGCTCTTAAAGAAACAACATTCATCATTATGATTTGGGCTACACAACAATAGCCGGCCCAATGCAGTTTTGCTTCCCAGGTAAGGAATGAGCATAACACAATACTGCAGAGGAAACAAAAATCCTCTGGCCAAAAAACTCATATCCACCTTGAGTCTTCAGTTTTGAACACAGCAGCTGCTCCGAATTTAACTGAAGCAGAGAATATTATCACAATGAAAACAGAATTAATTAAAATAGTCTGGTGAGACCTAGGCCAAATTTGTTTTATAAATTAAAATGAAGAGAACATGACACTACCTTGTTTATAAGATGGAGGTAATTTCCTGGGGTTATTTTTATACCATGAGCAGAACTTCTCCGTAGTTGTCAGGACCTCCGCAGATAAGAACTCACTGTTAGAACATAATTATTACAAGCAGCACAATCTGTGAGCAAGAGAATTTAGTTTGATAAAGGTATTAAAATAATAAAATGTATGTTTCGCTGATATTAAAACATTACTGCTTGACTTTAAAAGACTTGAAAAACTCAGAAAATATAAAGTGTGAGTCACCTGTAAACCTAGCTCTCAAAGAAAACTTCTCAGCATTTTAGTCTTTTTAAAACAAATATGGGAGTTCCCATCATGGCTCAGTGGAAATGAATCCGCCTAGGAACTAAGAGGTTGTGGGTTCGATCCCTGGCCTCACTCAGTGGGTTAAGGATCTGGCGTTGCTGTGTCTGTGGTGTAGGCCGTCAGCTGCAGCTCTAATTAGACCCCTAGCCTGGGAACCTCCATATGCTGCAGGTGCGGCCCTAAAATGACAAAAAAATAAAAAATAAAAATAAAACAGGTATAATTTTACGGAGTTGAGATCTAACCTAAAACAGTGTTTTAACTTAGTATCCAGTTAGGAGCATTTCAGCAATTTTCACAGCCACCATCATTTACTTGTATTGGCTAAAGGATATCCTGTTATTTTTTTCCAGTTCCCCTATGGTGAATCATTCAAATAAATTTAACTCGAATGTATTTATCTAGAAATATTTTGGCATTAGATACCTTACTTCTATCATTTATAATAAGTGATGTAATTATTTTCCTTTCCTGAATATTAATTAGTAATGTCAACTAATTGGTGAACTGTATCCTCCACAGGTGAAGCAGTCACTGTTCTCATGAAAACTATCCTTGTGTCTGTTTAATATGAAAGGTCAATCACCATGTTTATCATTAGATGGTCTCCCCTGGTCAGACCTATGCATGTGCAAAATATGTGCACTATATATGTATGTGTATATATTTGTATCTTTAGGGAAAAATCATATTTATAATCTCTTATTTTTTTTAATGACATTTAGGTCTGTGAGATTGATTCACACTCTGAGCTTCTTGTGGAAGAGCCCATTAGAAACAGGGGAAATAAAACCATTTCTTCTTGCTTGTAGTGTACATACTGTGATTCCTCCAAAAAAAAAAAAAAACCCAAAAAGTATAATTTTAATAAAATCCTTACTTAGCCATTGGGAAAACTGGACTAAACCCCTAAAAAATACCTCTAAAGCTTACCTATCATACCCTTATTTTATGCCTGTTTTAGTTCAGATTCTGCAGTATCTTGAAATGAAAAATAATTCATGATGATGTAGCTTGAAATTATGAGAAGCAAAATAAGTACAATAGGTAAAGCATGAAAGAAAATTAGTACAGTATTAATGTAGCTAATTTCATACATGCTGATATTATTATTATTATAAGGGTAACTCATTTATTATTTGATAAATTAAGCATATTCACATTGATTTGAAAGTATGCATCCTTAGGGGAGAGGCTTAACTTTGCCTATCTATCAGTTCTGTTGGAAATATACCAATTGGAGTTTACTTGAAGACTAATGAGCCCAGAAGTGAGTGGGAAGACTGAATGTTCCATGTCAACCACAGAAGACTATATTTTTCTTTTCAGTGCAATGAGCCTTATGTGACAAGTTCTTATCCTTTCAAAGTTCTCTATGGCATAATTCTGCCAGTTATAAACATGTTCTTTTTTTAAATACCTTTTTCCATGTCAAGGAAAGTAAAGTACTAACAAAATATCACAACTATTGAGAGAGTCATGATGTAAACTGAGCTTCCCTTCAAATTTCTTTCTGCTTCTTTCTGGGTGAAAATCCAGGTTAAAATTCTATACTGCACTCCTGTATTCCCTGTCACAGTCTCTTTTACATTTAAAAAAAGAAAAAAAAAAGAATTTTATCCCTAATCCTTGCATATTTTCTTCTTTGGGAACATCTTTGACTCTTATCCCTTCCATGAAAGTGCTAGTGATGCCAAGAGTAGATCCTCTGATTAAAAGGTAACTATTTGTGAGGGATTAGTTCAGTTTTTTTTGTAATGTATTCAGATGATTTTAAGCCATTTTCTACACCTTGTAACTTTGACATGATATTTTGAGTTTAATATTTTGAAAAGTGGAACTTTAAGTCAATTAAATGATATGCTAGTAGACTAAGCAGAGCATTTATAATGGAAAAGAGAGAGAATAATTCACTGTATATTTCTTCAAGTATCCTGGGTATGTATTGATGACTGTGATACTTGAAATGCTACCTTGTAAAGAAAATACTCAACAGCGAAAAAGGTGTATCTTATATATAAAATAAATGTTTATAAAATCAATTACCCCAAAGAAAATATGACATACCAAAATGGAATATGCCTATTTCATTGATTTTCCTGAAATGTTTAAGTTCATCCAAAAAATCATTGAAAGTATAAGATTGTCAGTCATTCAGAATGATTTTTTCTTCAATATAGATAATTGATGATATATTTTAAAATTTATTATAGTTGATTTATAATGTTCTGCCAATTTATGCTGTATAGCAAAATGACCCAGTTACACATATCCATTCTTTTTTTCACATTATCCTCCATCATGTTCCATCACAAATGATTGAATATAGTTCCCTGTGCTATACAGAAGAATCTCATTGCTTATACAATTCAAATGCAACACTTTGCATTTACCAATCCCCAACTCCCAGTCCATCCCACTCCTTTCCCCTCCCGATTGGCAACCATAAGTCTATTCTCCATGTCCATGAGTTTGTTACTTTTTTGTAGGTAGGTTCATTTGTGCCATATACTGGATTCCAGATATAAGTGATATCATATGATATTTGCCTTTCTCTTTCTGACTTATTTCACTTAGCATGAGAACCTCTAGTGCAATCTATGTTGCTGCAAATGGCATTATTTTGTAATTTTTTATGGCTGAGTAGTATTCCACATCTTCTTAATCCATTCATCTGTCAATGGACATTTAGGTTGTTGCCATGTCTTGACTGCTGTGAATAGTGCTGCAATGAACATAGAGGTGCACATATCTTTTTGAATTATAATTTTGTCAGGATATATGCCCAGGAGTGGGATTTCTGGATCATATGGTAGTTCTATATTTAGTTTTCTGAGGTACCACCCTACTGTTTTCCATAGTGGTTATACAAATTTATATTCCTGCCAAGAGTGAAGGAGGGTTCTCTTTCTCCATACCCTCTCCAGTATTTGTTATTTGCAGACTTATAGCGATTCTGACTGGTCTGAGGTGGTTCCTCATTGTGGTTTTGATTTGCATTTCTCTGATAATTAGTGATGTTGAGTATTTTTTCATGTGTCTGTTGGCCATTTATATATGTCTTCTTTGGAGAAATGAGAAATGTCTCTTCAGGTCTTCTGCCCATTTTTTCAATTTTATTTATTTATTTATTTATTTGCTTTTGAGTTGTGTGAGTTGTTTGTATATTTTGGAGATTAACTCCTTGTCGGTTACATCATTTGCAAACATTTTCTCTTGTCTCGTAGGTTATTTTTTTGTTTGTTTTATGGTTTCCTTTGCTGTGCAAAAGCTTGTAAGTTTAATTAGATCCCACTGGTTTATTTTTATTTTTTATTTCTTTGCTTTGGGAGACTGACCTAAGAAAACATTTGTATAGTTGATGTCAGAGAACGTTTTGCCTATGTTCTCTTCTAGGAGTTTTATGGTGTCTTGTCTTATGTTTAAGTCCTTAAGCCTTTTTGAGCTTATTAAGTGCATGATGTGAGGGTGTTTTCCAATTTCATTGATTTACAAGCAGCTGTCCAGTTTTCCCAGCACCACTTGCTGAAGAGACTCTCTTTTTCCCATTTTATATTCTTGCCTCCTTTGTCAAAGATTAACTTACCATAGATGTTTAGGTTTGTTTCTGGGTTCTCTATTCTGTTCCATTGGTCTGAATGTCTGTTTTTGTACCAGTACCACATGGTCTTAATTACTGTAGCTTTGTAGTACTGTATGAAGTCTGGGAGAGTTATGCCTCCTACTTGTTGGTTTTTGTTTTGTTTTTTTGGTTTTTTTTAATCAGGATTGTTTTGGCAATTCTGGGTCTTTTATGCCTTTCCATTTCTTTAGATCCTCTTTATTTTCCTTGATTAAAAATGTTTTATAGTTTTCAGCATATAAGTCTTTTACCTCCTTTGTCAGGTTTATTCCCAGGTATTTAATTTTGGGGGGTGAGATTTTGAAAGGTATTATATTTTTATATTTCTTTTCTATTATTTCATTGTTAGTATACAGAAATGCAATCAATTTTTGAATGTTAATCTTGCATCCTGCTACTTTGCTGAATTCATTAATCAATTCAGATAGTTTTTGTGTGGAGTCATTAGGGTTTTCTACACATAGTAACATGTCATCTTCATAGAGTAACAATTTTACCTCCTGTCTTCCAATTTGGATACATTTTATTTCTTTTGTTTGGCTGATTATTATGGCTAGGACTTCCAATACTATGTCAAATCAAATTGTTGAGAGTGGGCATCCCTGTCTTATTTCAGATTTTAGTGGAAGGGCTTTCAGCTTTTCTCTGTAGATATTATATTGGCTGTGGGTTTGTAATAAATTGCTTTTATTATGTTAAGTATGTTATCCCCTTGATAAAGGGTGGGCTGGTGTATGGCCTGCATGTGCACCCTGGAAGATGGAGGCAATGGGCAGGGATAGTTGCCAGTGCCTGGTTGCTGGGCCCTTGACAGTGGTGAGACAGCACTGGCTGCTACTGGTTGCAGGGCCCTGGGTAGTGGCAGTGACCCTCAGGCAGATGTAGGTGGCACCCAGTGTGTTTGGCAGTGGCAGCAGCAGGGCGTGAGCATTCCCATAGGAGTGAGAGCAACAACAGGTGGTGCTTGGTTGCAGTGCCCTCCTCTGCACCAATCCCTGAGTTGACTGGGGCCACAAATGATGCCTGTTCATGGACCCCCGTGGTGGGCCATGTTCACCTCTGGAGTCTGAGGTGGCTATGGTGATTTAGGCCTGCCTCCTGTAGGCCTAGGCCTCATAGGAATGAGGTGCCCTATAGCCTGTAGCCCATGCAAGATGCTGCCCTATTGCTTTTAGCTCTCACATGAGGTGACCTGTTGCCTTAGCCCACACTAAAGATTCCCTGCCACCAAGAGCCTACCATGTGCAGAGAAAGATATTCCTATGGTAGTCCACCCCTTCTCCTCTCCCCCTCTCCTACAATGGTGTCTTGCTTTTTCTGAGGGCCCAGACCTCCTCCCAGTTTCCCTTGGCTGTGATGCTCTGCTCCTCAGCCTGTGGCACACTGCACTCTAGCCCCTCAGGCTATCTCCACACAGCCAACCCTGGTCTTCTCCCTGTAATTGATATCCAGAGCCTGAATCTCAGTGCCCAGCCCCAGACTGAGCATCTCAGGCTGTGGTGTCCAGGAAGGTGGTACTGATGGTCTGTGTGGCTCTCACTCTGCTTTGCCCTCCTCAGTCCAGCTGCTGTGCTTTTCTCTGAGGCTTTGATGTTCTTTCATCTCAGGTGATCTCCCTATTGGTTAGGTGTCTTCCCAGGGTGCAGGTTCCTTTCCTTTCACAGCTCCCTCTCAGGAGTGCTGGTCCCTTCCTGATTCCTTGTTTTTTTCTCTTCTCTTTTCCCTTTTTGTTCTACCCAGTCATGTGGAGGGTTTCTTACCCTTTTTGGAGATTTAAGGTTTTCTGCCAAAGTTCATAGATATTCTGTCCCAATTTTTCTACATGTAGATGGGGTTTTTGGATGTGTTTGTGGGAGGTGAGTACCATATTTTACTCCTCTGCCTTCTTGATCTTGCCTCTGTGGATATATTTAAATAGAAGTACTTGACTAGGGATCTTCCTATTTATATGGTGATTGGAGTAGAGTCAATTGTGTCCTCTCAGCCTGCTCTTGAACTTCACTTTTGTATATGAACATACTGGATCTTAACTATTTAAAGCATAATTTCATCATAGTTAGTAAGAAAACAGTGATTGCAGTGTAAATGGCATTCAAAATTTTTCTTCTATGAAATATTAAAGCACCCAGAGCATGTCTTAATTTTGAAATGCCAGTTAGAAGGAATAGATAGATATAAAGAAAATATGTTTTCATGTCCTTATAAAATATATGTTTAGTTAGAAAATGAAAATATGTAATTATATATATCATAATAAAATATAAATGATGGACATCAACCCAGGGAAAATATTTGAAATTCACATACCAGACAAATAGTTGACATGATTTTTTGACCATCTACTTGACATTTCCCCTTGATAGCTAATAAGTATTTTCAATTTAACATACATCAATCTGTAGCTCTTGATTTGCAAAAAAAAAAAAAAACCTCTCTTCCCTAGATTGTTCCAGTCGCAGTAAATGGTACCTTCATACATACCTGTAACACAAACTCTGCACTGTAAATGTGTAAAACAGCTTCACTGAATGGAATAAGGGGAAAAGATGTTCAACTAAGTAACTTTGGAAGTCAGTGGATATTGTTAAGTCTAAAAGAACACAATGACTTTGGGTGATAAACTTGTTTCCTCAGGAGCAAAAGAAACCCCTATGTGTATAAGCATACTGGAGTTGATCAATTAAATCAAGATTCTCCTGCTGGAGTTGGAGTTTATGGATAAGCAAGGAGAGGTGGCTAGAACTATCCATGGGGTCGTGGATTAGAATTGGAGACATCTCGTGAATTAATATATAGTTCAATACAGATACAGATAGATACATTTAGAAACATTTACAGATTATATGTGTACACATGGGTTGGTAACATCCTTGTTCTGCCACTTGGAAAGCCTGGAAATGATGATAGCTCAGGAGCAGTGAGCATACTAGATCTTGATTTCTAATACCATTCTCCATTTTTCTCATGATTGGATGGTGGTTATGGGTTTGGGGAGGAAACTACAGGGTTGAATTGTCATCCCATTCACATTTTCTCAAGGGTACATGACAAGAATATGCAGTGACTGACAATAAAATTTGATTCAAAACTACAGCATAGAATATAGAAGATAAGACTGGAGAAACTTGTAGTGCCAGAAAGTATGCTTATGCTCAAAAACAAAACCCCAAACTGAACAAAACTAAAATCAAAAACCCAAAATAATGAGAGTAGATCGAAGGGACAAATGAGCCAATTGAAGGAATTCTGAATGGCCAAACTGAAACAAAATTAATAACATATTATTGTCATATAATGCAAAGTTCAAAATAAATTTCTATTAGTCCATACTGATATAAGTAAAATAAATGATTTATTAAAGAACCGAATGGGGGTGATTAGACAAATAGTTTATGGTGGTAATCCACACTTAAGCAGGTAGAGCATTTCCTGCAGCCCTTAAGTATGGCTTATAAGAAGTGACTTTCTCCCAAACAGTACAGCACGGAAGTGGGGTGGGGAGAATTACTTTACAATGAAGAAACCATCAATCACTACCTCATTCAGGTGACTAAAGTTCACATTAGGTGAAGATAGAATGTGATGTGATTGGCATTTCACCTCTGCGGTCTTTCTCCCCAAACCCATAGCCACAGGGTAACTAACCATGTGAAAAAAACATCGGTCCAAACCCACCTGCAGAACATCCTACACAGTTCTGATACATGCTCTTCATATCTGTCAGGGTCATCAGAAACAAGAAAAATCTGAGAAACTGGCACAGCCAGGAGGAACTAAGGAGGCATGACAACTAAATGCAATGACTCAAGGGGATGTAATATCCTGGAAGGGATCCTGGAATAGGTAAATGTCACTAGCTTAAATAGTAAGGAAATCAGCATAAGCTATGACTTTGGTTAATACTAATGTACCCATATTGGTTCACTGTTTGTGACAAATGCAGCACATCAGTTATACTAGTTACATATCAATAAGAATGAGATTTTAAGAATAGGAGAAAGTGATTGTGGGGTATGTGGGAACTCTCTGTACCATCTTTCCAAGTTTTCTGTAAACCTAGAATTAACCTAAAATAAAAATTTTATTTTAATAATACATGTTTAAAAATGTGAAACAAGCCAGATATAAAAGGATATATATAGACCCATTTGTGTGAAAGTCTAGGAAACATTCTAATCTCTGTTGATAGAGAATAAGCATATTAGCAATTGACTGGGACCAAGGATGTAGACTGGGGACTGAATATTTTAATATAAAGGAATATTTTGAGGTGACAAGTACATTTTATATATTATTTTCATAGCACTATGGGTGTATATGTGTGTGTGTGTATGTATGTCTTTGTCAAAACTCATCAAACTCTACAGTTAAAATGTATGCATTTTATTATAAGTAAATTATAAATCTATAAAGTAAAAATTTTTAAAAAGAAAAGAATAATCTCTTTCTAAATATGGGCAGTCCAATCACACTTCTAGGAGAGAATCTATAATTTAAAATTGAGAAAATATGTATTTCTCCACATATCTTAGATTGTAGTAGGAAATAGCTGGTGATTGATCTGCTTCATCTTCCTCTTAAATATGTGTTTATTTTTATGCTTAGAGACTTTTTCTTTTGTGATTTATTTTTTGCTTTGACCTCTTTATTATGTGGCTACTTCTTTGTGGAAAATGACGGTCTCTGAGGGCCTGGAAAAAATAATTCATATAATTTCTGGTGCTATACAAAATTAAGATAGTGGAAAGAGCTGTTAATGTGGATAGAATATATATGTCAAATAATATAAAGAGATTCATACACACCACTGAATTTGGGTCTGAAAGCCTCTCCAATTTAATGAGATGCCAAGAGAGCTATTAATAACAGAGGGCTGAACACCACAGTGAAGCGTGGATGCTGCCTTCTTAAACTAACAGGAAAAGAACAGCTTTTTAATTGGATGGGATGCTGTTTTGCTAGTCACCAGGAAAAAAAAATTTATGCCTTGGCAGCAAAATACATCATGTCCAAACCAATGATAAAGAATGAAATAGAAAATTCTCCTTTCCTCTCTGTAGTGACTATAGAAAATCATATGCAGTCATTCAGGTTACAGGTGTTTATCCATGTTCACGAGGCACAGAGCAGTGCGCTAGACGTGAGGATATACTTTACTTTTATATCCCTCTAATGCCTGTAGAAACCAAGTTGATGACAATCTCAAGCAAAAAAAAAAAAAAAAAAAAAAAAAAAAAAAAAATCTGTTTTCCACTTCCTTGCAAAGCCTACAAGTGATCTAGACTTCTGGGGCAGGATTTTACAGAAGGAAGCAATATTTGCATTGACTAAAGGTCATATACAGTTTTACTTGAAATATAAAGAGATTTCATTTTATCCTAAAAATATTCCAACCCCATAAACATCCTAATCAGAGGGCTTCTCACGTGAGGCAGATGTTGGGATTACAGAATGGCCCATATAACATCTCTAGGAATGCTACACAGTATAAGGAAAATGTCCTTTAAACATGTATAATTACGTACATAATTAGATACATAAAAAGATAAAATACTTTGATAATTAGTACATATTTCCTTTGAGATGTTGCACTTTAATAAAAATAATGTTCAGAATTTCATTGTCATGAAAATTCTTTCATTATAATTAAGGAGGCATTTGTGGATTCAAATCAAAATTCCTCAGATATAAATAAAGATATTTACTGATATTGCTTAAAAAATGGCAGCGCTATAGCCTTGAAATTAGTGTAAAGATATCATTTATACATAAAAGCTCAATAAAATAAAGAATACGAATAGAGCTATCATTCTTACAAACAGGAAATTTTATACCATACTGCCTAATGGATTCTAGATTCAGGTAAAGTGAATTAATTCAAAGTACATGCTTTTAGTTAAATGATCTGCCTAAGACTGAAAAGACTGAATGCCAAGATATTGAAAACTATTTTCTTTTTTTTTTTTTTTTTTTGGTCTTTTTGCCATTTCTTGGGCCACTTCCGCGGCATATGGAGGTTCCCAGGCTAGGGGTCGTATCAGAGCTGTAGCTGCCAGCCTACGCCAGAGCCACAGCAACGCGGGATCTGAGCCTCATCTGCAACCTACACCATAGCTCACGGCAATGCCGGATCCTTAACCCACTGAGCAAGGCCAGGGATCGAACCTGAAACCTCATGGTTCCTAGTCGGATTCGTTAACCACTGCGCCACGAGAGGAACTCCGAAAACTATTTTCAATACAATAAAATAGAAAGCTATATTGTACAAGTTATAATTAGAACTCATAAATAAATTGGTAAGATTTTTAATCCATATGGTATTGAGAGTTCATGTTTGCATTGTCCCCTGATCTCTTGGTTCCAATCACAGAACAAGGACAGAGAAAGTAAATGAGGTTAACATCTCAGTATACCAAAAGTATAAATGGAAAACAAAAACACAAACTGTGGGCTTGCTGAGCCTGGGTCTGGAAGTGGTGTCAGGGACAGGAGAGTTTAACTCTGCAGAACAAAGGTCTAAAAGTGACCCACAAGAGCCCAGGAACAAGAGGTGTTCACTATTTGAAATCAGGGCTAAGATGCAAATAAAAAGAGGCTAAAAAGAACTGGGGTTGTTTGCTGCCTGGGTCTCCGGCTGCTGTAAAGCTGCATTCTAAGAGAGACATTAATAAATAGATTGCCTTACAGCCAGAGCCTACATCAACTCCCCAGTATAACTAGGGGTCAAGAATGAGATCTGGGGAGTTCCTGTCGTGGCTCAGCAAAAATGAATCTGAATAGCATCCATGAGGTTTGATCCCTGGCCTCACTCAGTGGGTTAAAGATCTCAAATGGCCCTGAACTGTGGGGTAGGTTGCAGACACAGCTTGGATCTGGCATTTCTATGGCTGTGATGTAGGCTGGCTTCTACAGCTCCGATTCTACCTCCTGCCTGGGAACCTCCACATGCCATGGGTACAGTCCTAAAAAGACAAAAAAAAAAAAAAAAAAAAAAAAAAGAGAGAGAGAGAGAGAGATCTGGGAGTTCCTATTGTGGCTCAGTGGGTTAAGAACCTGACTAGTGTCCATGAGGATTTGAGTTCAGTCCTTGGCCTCACTCAGTGGGTTAAGGATCCAACATTGCCACAAGCTGCAGGGTAGGTTGCAGATGAAACTCGAATCTGGTGTTGCAGTGGCTGTGGTGTGGGCTGGCAGCTGCAGCTCCGATTCAGCTCCTAGGCCAGGAATATCCATATGCTGCAGGTGCAGCCATAAAAAGGCAAAAAGAAAAGAATGAGATCCATAGGGGCCAGATGAAGTCAACAAAGTAAACAGCCGATGTCATAGAAAGTTCTTAGACTTATTAAAAGTTTATGTGTCCAGAACTGCTCTTAGTGACTTAAACGTACTACCTTGTTTCATCCTAATATTCTTTATGGGGAGTCCATCCATGATCCTACATTCAAAATGAATCTTCCAAGAAAAATTTCAAAACATGTTAGAAAAATAAATACAGAGTGAACAATGTTTTGTCTGTCTAGATAGGATTAAAACCATAGATTGATGTGAAAATAACTTTGTCGTTTAAGATTTCTTCCTTTCCCTTAGACAAAAAAATTAAGGCAAATATATTTTTAAATACATGTATAAATAGAAATACAGGAATCAATGCAACAAGAGCACCTGTTAAATATAAAAGGAACTTATTTAAAAAATCCTATAAAGGATAGATATGCTCAAGCATATTTTAGAGATAAGCTAAAATATATGTATAGATATAAAATATATTCTATATAATACATATGTATATAATATATACATGTTACATGATATAGAATAATGTATATTATTGTATATACACATAGCATACTGTAACTATATCATGGTATTATATATATATCGACATATATTACATATATATGTTAATGATAGATAAACTATTTTCAAAGGTATTTTGTTATATATGAATATATACATGAATCCTTCAGGACTAAGAATTGTAGGGTATCATAGATACTCTCTATTGAAACTAAAAGACATAAAAGACAAGGAAAACTTACCTTAGAGGGTAATATAGGGAAAAGGGATTACCTAAAAATGAAGGACAATTAGATGGATAGCAGTATTTCATTTGCATTTTATATTCCAGGAAGCAATGGAATAAAATACTCCAAGTGCTGAGAAAAAATGACTATCACCTATAATATATCCAGCAAAAGATACATTGAAGAATAAGAGCAGAAAGTAATAGTTGACCTCTACATAAAGCTAGAGAAAATAAATGGGATGAGATTAAGAACAAATATTTTGGGAGTTCCCACTGTGACTCAGCAGGTTAAAACACCAGCATTGTGTCTGTGAGGAAGTGGGTTTGATCCCTGGCCTTGTTCAGTGGGTTAAGGATCCTGCATTGCCACAAGCTGCAGCATAGGTCACAGATGTAGCTTGGATCTGGTGTTGCTGTTGCTGTGGCTGTGGCGCAGGCCTCAGCTGTAGCTCTGATTCAACCCCTAGGTTGAGAACTTATGTATGTGACAGGTGCAGCCATAAAAAGAAAACAAACAAACAAACAAAAAACCAAATACACTTTAGCTGGATTGCAGGCTGAGAATATGGGTTCTGCTACTTAATTAGCTATGTAAGCTTGGGCAAGTTACTTAACCTTTCTGATTCTCTATTTCTTATCTATAAAATGAGGATGATGTACACTATGGTATTGTTAAGAGGATTAAGTAATATTGGCATAGCACTTAGAGTGCTGAACAATGCATAATTACAATGCTATGTGATATATATGGTGAATGTGTATGTGGATGCATATGTACACATATTTATATATACATATGATGTATATATGATAAATTTAACTTGTTAAAGGTAAAAATTATGCTTTTTCTGAAAACAAGTGAAAAGTCCAAGGTAATGTTACATAACAGTAAAACAATGGAAAATGTAACAGTGAGCAACAGTATTGCAAAGTGGTTATGAGCACAGAAAATAGAACCCCCTGGCCTGGATTCAAATCCTGATTTCCATCTCACTGATTGTATAACACTGAAGAAATCGATTAATCCCTCTGTCTTATTTTCTTCATGGAACAAACGAATGGTAATAAGAACAGTAACACAGACCTCATTACTGTAAAGATTTAATACAGTTAATATGACATATGTCTGGCATACATAGCAATATAATGCTACAGGTTATTTTATGCAGCATTTAAAATAAATATGTTGCGGAGTTCCCATCATGGCTCAGTGGAAACAAATCCGTATCCATGAGGATGCAGTTTCCATCCTTGGCCTCACTCAGTGGGTTAAGGATCCAGTGTTGCTATGAGCTGTGGTGTAGGTCACAGACACGGCTGGGATCCCCCATTGCTGTGGCTGTGGTATAGGGTGGCAGCTACAGCTCTGACCCCTAGCCCGGGAATCTCCACATACCATGGGTGTGGCCCTAAAAAAGACAAAAACATTTTTTTGTTATGTCTACAGCTATTACATGAATAAAACCAAAATCATAATGTTAAATGAATGAAAGGCACATTGTAGAGTAATACACAAACGATTTTTTATTGTTGAAAATAATTTTAGATTTCTTGATTGTATATTGTTGTACTCATATGAAGTAACATTATATAAACAAATGCTGATTGAGGAGAAAAAGACATAGGATATGAAGGAGTAAAAGAAGACTATAAATTTTTATTTCCTAGAAAAAGATAATGAAGCAAATAAAGCAACCTGCTCTATATTTGTTAATACTAAGTAATGGATGTTTTTTGCTCATTATATTTCTGTAATTTATGAATATGAAAATAACTTATTTTAAAATTATCAAATAAAATGAAATGTTCTTTGTTTTTCTGTACTCTAAACAGTTTAATAATATAGATTGTGGAGTTCCTGTCATGGCACAGCAGAAACGAATCCTACTATGACCCATGAGGTTGCAGGTTTGATCCCTGGCCTCACTCAGTGGGTTAAGGATCCGGCATCGCTGTGAGCTGTGGTGTAGGTCACAGATGTGGCTCGGATCTGGTGGTGCTGTGGCACTGGTGCAGGCCAGTGGCAACAGCTCTGATGAGACCCCTAGCTTGGGAACCTCCATATGCCACGGGTACAGCCCTAAAAGGATTAAAAAAAAAAGACAAATAATAATAATAATATAGGTTGTTAGAACACTTCTATAAAATAATCTGGGTTTGGCCTGCTGCATATAAAAGTTCCCAGGCTTGGCATCCAATCAGAGCTGCAGCTGCAAGCCTACACCACAGCCATAGCAACACCAGATCCAAGCCACATCTGCAACCCATACCACACCTTGCAGCAACACCAGATCCTTAACCCACTGAGTGAGGCCAGAGATTTAACCTCCATCCTCGTGGACACTATGTCAGGTTCTTAACCCACTCAGCCACAACAGGAACACCTCCCATATTTTTCAGTAGTAGTTCTTTCCTTGTAAATTTCATGTGTATTTCAATGTGTGTGAGCATAATTAAAATAAGATTTCTTAGTCACAGTGCTATTACAAAGAGACTTGGCAAAAGGATGTAAATTTGTCTTTTTCTGATAATTTGCATAGTCTTGGTGAATAAATATATTTGTTCATCTTAGATCAATGTTGTAAAATGTTAAACAATGGCACATAGAAAAGAGGCCAGTCTATGGTTTATGCTGTCTAAATAACTTATGTACTATTTTTATACTTATTAGCATTATTATCCTCATTGTAATTGATATTAACTCATTTTTATGTTTGATTCCCAGAAAACAAATTGGAGCTCTTAATTTGATATACCACAATGCAGAAAGAATGCATAAAAGAGAAGTTGGGAAGAGGAGTTAGTCTCTGTGGGAGTTCAAGATCTGGTATACCAGCATTCAGACCTTGTACAGAATGTAAGTTTAGTCCTTGTGCCTGAACTAAGAGCCAGCAAATCAGGTTTCTGAGGTGGCAGAGCCCAGCACTACACTCCCTAACTTGACAGAATCACTAAGCTCATGGGAGAGCTATAAAAAATGGATGGAGAGTCATTTCCAGGTAAAATCTTAATTTCCCCTCTGACCTCTCATAAAATTTATTTTATAAAACTCCTGTATCCCACCTTCTATAATGTCAGATTTCTCTCAGATTTTGGTAGAATTTAGTTAATAAGTTGCCTTTAAAATATTTAGAGGAGTTCCCGTCGTGGCACAGTGGTTAACGAATCCGACTAGGAACCATGAGGTTGCGGGTTCGGTCCCTGCCCTTGCTCAGTGGGTTAACGATCCGGCTTTGCCGTGAGCTGTGGTGTAGGTTGCAGACGCGGCTCGGATCCCGCGTTGCTGTGGCTCTGGCATAGGCCGGTGGCTACAGCTCCGATTCAACCCCTAGCCTGGGAACCTCCATATGCCGAGGGAGCGGCCCAAGAAATAGCAACAATAACAACAACAACAACAACAACAAATAAATAAAATAAAATATTTAGAAAAATGTCAATTAGTCCATAACTATAGAATAACAATGTGAAAGAGTAAAAATCCTGATCATAAAGTTTTAGAATTATACTCATTATATTTATGTAGTCTTTCAGAATAAATAGAATTACAGTTAAATTTAATCTGTACCAGAGTTCCCATTGTGGCTCAGAGGTAACAAACTCTACAAGTATCCATGAGGACGTGGGCTCAATCTCTGGCCTTGCTCAGTGGGATAGGGATCAGGCATTGCTGTGAGCTATGGTGTAGGTCCCAGATGTGGCTCTGATCCAGCATTGCTGTGGCTATGGTGTAGGCTGGCAGCTGCATCTCCAATTTAACCCTTAGCCTGGGAACCTCCATACACCGTGGGTGCAGCCCTAAAAAGAAAGAAAGAAAGAAAAAAAAAAAAAAAAAAAAACAAAAACCAAAAAACAAAAACCTTGAAATAGGAATGGCAAATAAATAAATCACTGATCAAACTTTACAGGCTGATCTTGCTTATTTAGGGGAGGTTCCTAGCCTTCAATTCAGAAGCCTGTGAAGGTCTCTGCCCTGAGGACAACGTTTGCTGAAGGCAATTGATATGAGAAAGGCTGTATTTTTCCATTAACTCAAATTCTTCTTTTACCTTTATGTTATCTATGAAGAAGAGCTGTATTAAAATAAATTTAACAGTTCAAAGATGATTAGAGAGGGTACCTAATTTAATGCAGAGAGAAAATGCTTTTAAGTACATTTATGGAGTTTCGAAGCACACATTTAAAATCGAGCAATTGAAAGACTAATTAGAAGTCATCCTTATCTTTTCACTAAAGCATGAGCCATCAATTAAGCATGGTTCAGGATCTTTTTAGCTTATTCCTAGCTTTATCTTTTAGTGTTTTCAAGTCGCTTTACCTCCCATGTGCCTCCATAGCTGTTAGTTTGTGAGTATTAGTTTACATTACATGCCTGTACCCTCTGACAGCTTCTGTCTTACTCAGATTCATGCTCCCCAAACTCAGCATGGTGCCTGAGGTACAAAGGTAGGCATAATGTAAATATTTATTTTTTTTTTTAGGTCCACACTAGGCAGCATATGGAAGTTACCAGGCTAGGGGTCCAATCTGGCCTTAAATTTAATCCATTTTGAGGGTTTTTTGTTTGTTTTGTTTTGTTTGTCTTTTGTCTTTTTAGGGCCACACTCATAGTGTATGGAGGTTCCCAGGCTAGTGGTGGAATCGGAGCTACAGCTGCTGGCTTATACCACAGCCGCTGCAATGCCAGATCCGAGCTGCGTCTGCCACCTACACCACAGCTCATGGCAACACTGGATCCTTAACCCACTGAGTGAGGCCAGGTATGGAACCTGCATCCTCATGGATCCTAGTTGGATTCATTACTGCTAAGACATGATGGCACTCTCTTTTAAAAAAATTTTCTTGGCGTATAGTTGACCTACAATATTGTATTAGTTTCAGGTGTACAGCAAAGTGAATCACTCATACACAAATATATGCCCACTCTTTTCTCTTATTTAGGTTATTACAAACTATTTAGTAGATTTTCCTGTGCTATACAGTAGGTTCTCATTAATCATCTATTTTATATGTTATTACCACCCTCCCAATTCTTCCCTCCCCCCAACAGTTTCCCCTGTGGTAACTATAGGATTGGTTTTGAAATCTGTGTTTGTTTCTTTTTTTAAGAAAAAAGTTATTTTGAATGATTTTACATAGATTCCCACCAACAGTGTAGAAGGGTTCCCTTTTCTTCACAGCCTCTACAGCATTTATTGTTTGTAGATTTTTTGATTATGGCCATTCTGACTAGTATGAGGTGATACCTCATTATAGTTTTGATTTGCATTTCTCTAATAATTAGTGATGTTGAGCATCTTTTCCTGTGTTTTTTGGCCATTGTCTGTCTTGTTCGGAGAAATACCTACTGAGCAGAACTAGAACAAACTATTTTACAATTTGTATGGAAACACAGAAGACTTTGAATAGACAAAGCAATATTTAAAAAGAAAAACGGAACTGGAAGAATCAGGATCCCTGACTTCAGTCTGTCCTACAAAGCTACAGTTACCAAAGCAATATGGTACTAGCACAAGAACAGAAATATAGATAATTGGAACAGGATAGAAAGCCCAAAAAATAAACCCAAGCACTTACGGTCAACTAATCTATTACCAAAGAGGCCAGAACTTATGGCGGAGGAAAGAGAGTGTCTTCAACAATGGTGCTGGGAAAAGTGGACAGCTACATGTAAAATAATGAAATTGGAACATTCTCTAATACCACACACACAAACACACACACAAAGGAGTTCCCATTGTGGCTCAGTGGTTAACAAACCTGACTAGTATCCATGGGGACACAGGTTCGATCCCTGGCCTGTCTTGGTGAGTTAAGGATACAGCTCACAGACACGGCTCAGATCCCAAGTTGCTGTGGCTGTGGCATAGGCTGGTGACTGTAGCCCAATTGGACCCCTAGCCTGGGAACCTCCATACATTGCAGGTGCAGCCCTAAAAAGACAAAAGACAAAAAAACAAAACAAAACAAAACAAAAAAAGAACAAAAGCAAAAACCTCAAAATGGATTAAAGACTTAAATTTAAGGTCAGATTCCATAAAACTCCTAGAGAAAAACATATGCAGAACCCTCTTTGATCCACCTCCTAGAATAATGGAAATAAAAACAAAAATAAACCAGTGGGACGTAATTAAATTTAAAAAGATTTTAGTCCTTTCTCAAACATTCGGTTCACTTCTATGAAGCTATTTCAACATACTCTTGTTTTAAGTAAGAATTTCTGAGAAAAATTGCAACGATAAAATAAATTTTAAAGTCTATTGCAATTGTTTGACTAATATATACACTTAGCACATAACCATTCTGGGATTTTTTTTTTTTTTTTTTTGTCTTTTGTCTTTTTAGGGCCGCACCTGCGGCATATGGAGATTCCTAGGCTCGGGGGTCTAATCGGAGCTGTTGCTGCTGGCCTAAGCTAGAGCCACAGCAACACCAGATCCGAGCCACATCTGTGACCTATACCACAGATCACAGCAATGCCGGATCCTTAACCCACTGAGTGAGGCCAGGGATCAAATCCACAACCTCATGGTTCCTCGTCAGATTCGTTTCTGCTGCACCACGATGGGAACTCCCCATTCTGGGATTTTAAAGCTTGACTTTCCATTATTGTCCCAGGTGATAAAAAAGGGACACACTGACCTCAAAGTTTTAACTCTTGAATATCACTGGTTTCTTCACTTATCAAAATTTAGCAGAAATAGTTGCAATATTCACATAAGACACCCAGGCTTTTTCTTGACTCCTAAAAATTGAAAGGTCACATACGAAGTTCTGGTTTCTGGTAATGGTCGAGTAGCTTAGTATGCAACGAGTAATAAACTCTGAACAAAATATTAAAAAGGAACTGTTTAAAAAACTTAACAGAGGTAAAAGCTAAGGAGGATAGGACCAATAAGAGTCCATATAGATGTTCCCTCAGGGAGTCCCCCAGACCACAGAGCATAATACTTACCTACAAACTCACTGCCTTATTGGGTTGAAGGGTGAGTACTTGGATTTCAGGACTATCACAGAGCCTGGAAAATTAGGGAGGTGGTGTCTCAGAAAGGGGGGACAGCACAGACAGGAAACCCTAAAAATCTCCATTCAAACTCTTTGCTCACACTGGATGGAGTTAGGGGCTGGGAGAGACCAAGAAGCCAGAGGGAAAACAATATGTAGAAGATAGAAAGTATTGAACAAAGATGTTAATAGCTTCATAGAGAAAGAAAGAGTTTGGAGTTTAATCCTTCTTAGAGAGGCTCAGTGAATGCTCCAAGCTTTTCACTCATGCTGCAAAGGCTTTCAACCCAGGACTAAAGAATTCAGGCACAAAGGCAAATCTATCAGATACTGTGGAAGGATCTTGGGAAGAGGGGAGAGCATGGAAATGCCAGCTGAGAAATATAGCTTTCCAATTTTTTCTGAAACTTTAGAAGTAGGTTCTGAAAACTTCAGTGATTTTTATATCAAACTAAGGAAAAATTCTAGAATGAATTATTAGATACTTCAAATGGATTGCATACTATACAAGGGACTCATTTTACACTCCTCAGACACTCACTAGCATCATTCTAAGTCCAATTGTATAACTTTTATAGTAAATTTGGTAATACCTGAAAATTATTTTTAAAAAGGGCTCACAAATTCCCCTTCTAGAACATTTCCAACAATAACAGTCTCCTAAGTTGTGTACAGATGTGTATACAAGGATGCTTATTGAAAATTTTTTGTAGTAAAATATTGTAAAGAATCTAAAACTCACCAATCAATACATGTGTCAGACTTCCAGTCAGAAACAGACTGCTCACTCCAATTGGGTAACTTGGGAATTTAATGAAGGAACAATTTAAAAATGTGTTGGCAAGGTGTTATCAAAGTATGGGGGAATGGTAACAGCAAGAATGTTACCTACTCTCTGCCTGAAGAAGATGGATATGGAGGGTCCCCAGAAGACAAAGGGAGAAGGTCACCTTTACAGGAGATAGGACCTTGGCTCAAGGGAGGTAGCCAGCCCAAGACAAACCTTAAGAGAGAGAAGGGCAGCTTTCCCCTCTCTTTCCAGTGTGTTGCTGGTGTGTTGCTTATGGCTCAACCAAACTGGAAATTGAATGGTAAGGGAGCCTATGGACAACATAGTCCACGCATCCCAGCCTCCCAGGAGAAGGGTAGTGAGTACATCTGGAAAGGCAAATAGAAGATATATATACCATACATAAATTATAACACAACCTGCATTATTCCATTACAATAAATCAGTGTATTTAAAGTAAAAAAGGAGTTCCCGTGGTGGCGCAGTGGTTAACGAATCTGACTAAGAACCATGAGGTTGCGGGTTCATTCCCTGGCCTCTCTCAGTGGGTTAAGGATCCAGCATTGCCGTAAGCTGTGGTGTAGGTCACAGACGCGGCTCGGATCCCGCATTGCTGTGGCTCTGGCACAGGCCGGCAGTTACAGCTCCAATTTGACCCCTAGCCTGGGAACCTCCATATGCCATGGAAGCAGCCCTAGAAAAGGCAAAAAGACAAATAATAATAATAATAATAAAGTAAAAAAAAAAAGGCCATTGGTTAAACAGGATAAAGGTATTGGGTATTTTGGTGGGTGCACCCATAAGTGGTTGGATGGATGATGGATGGTATAAAATCTTCTCTCTCTATCCAAATGCATAGCTTAGGGTACAACTGCTTCTCTATGTAGTGTAGTTGAATACAAATATAAAATGGAATATATCTGAAAATATATACACCAACTATTAATAGTGTTACTTCCAGGGAATTGTAGTGTATGAGCTTTGGAGAGTTTGAAAGTCTTTTGTGGTTTATAGTTGTGTAATTTTAATTTTTATAGGGAGAACATATTACTTTTATCATTTTTTAAAGACAGTTAAAAGGAGATAACCTAGGGTACAAGGGAAAAAATTTAAGAAAGTCATGCTTTCCAGGATCATGCAAAATTTCTATAAGATATTATCATCTCATTTAACTTTTATACAGGCTTACTAATATTGCAGATGAGAGAAATGTGACAGCTGGAAAAAAGTGTGTTTTAGCTGATCATACACCTGAGGATGTTTGATCTTCAAACCTGAGTGACATCTTTGATGGTGTACTCTGTCTTCTGCCCTGTTTTGATCACTTCTATATCAATGACATATCATGTTATTAAATGACATGGTGACTCAGACACAGCATGGAGCAAGATATGTCCTTTGGTGACTGAATGAAGAGCCAAAAACATACTAACAAATAGAACAAAAAACCAATAACATAATTCATCATCTGAAGTAAATGTAAGGTCCCAAACTTGAAATAAAACAAAATTACCTCCATATGTCCAGGATCAAGTAAACATGGCTTAGTGGCAGTGTTTTAACTTGAATCAATTCAATAATGTCAACAGTATGATACAGTTCATTACAAAACTCAGTTGATCAACACTGCATTTATAAAATAGTAGTTGCCAGGAGATGGGATTAAGATGGCGAAATAGAAGGACTGGAGCTCAAATTCTCTCCTAAAAACAATAAAATTCATAACTAAAGACTGAGCACACTTCACCAAAATGGACTGGAAACCTTAAAAAAGATACCCTGCTCCAGAAGAAAAAGAGGAGGCCACATCAAGAGGTAGGAGGGGCGATTTCATGATATAAACAACCCCATACCTCCTGGGTGGGAAGCTCCATAGATTGGAAACTAACTGGTTCACAGAGACTCACCTACAGGAGTGAGAGTTCTGAGCCACACATCAAACTCTCACGTGTGGGGACCTGGCACAGGGAGAAAGAGCCCTGGAGTATCTGTCATTGAAGGCCAGTGGGGCTTGTGCGCAAGAGCTCCATGGGACTTGGGGAAATGGAGACCCCATTCTTAAAAGGTGTATGCAGACTTTCACGTGCACTGAGTCCCAGGGCAAAGCAAAGTCTCCAAGGGAATCTGGGTCAAACCTGACTGCAGTTCTTGGAGGACATCCTGGGAAAACAGGGGTGAATGTGGCTTGTTGTGAGGGAAGGACATTGAAAGCAAAGCTCTTGGGAATATTCAGCATCTGTGCCTTTCTCTGGAGGTGGCCATTTTGGGAAAATCTGGCCTCACCGGTCAGCCAGCCGCTGAGAAGCCCCAGGGCAAACAACAACCCAGGTGGGGTCACAGCCCCACCCCTCAGTAAACAGGCAACCTAAAGACCCCTCAGGCACACAGCTGCCTCTAATCCCATCCAGAGACTAAGCCCCACCCACCAGAGGGATTAGAATCGGCTCCTCCTACCAGGAGGCAGGCATCATCCCCTCCCATCAGGAAGCCTACAGCAAACCCCAGTACCAACTTCAGCCACAAGGGGGACAGACACCAGAAGTAAGAGAGGCTATTATAACTCTGTTATCTGTAAGAAGGTCACCACACCAAAAACCTATAAAAATGAAAAGACAGAGAACTATAACTCAGATGAGGGAGAAAGAAAAAAACCCAGAAAAACAGCTAAGTGATCAGGAGATTCTCAGCCTCCAGGAATAAGACTTTAAGACTGTTGATGCTGAAGAAGATACAAGACATTGGAAATAAACTGGAGGCAAAGACGGATAACTTACAGGAAAAACTGACCAAAGAGATACAAGATATAAAACTTAAACAAGAAGAGATGCAAAATACAATAACTGAAATAAAAAATTCACTAGAAGCAGCTAACAGCAGAATACAGGAGGCAGAAGAACAAATAAGCGAGGTGGAGGACAGATTAGTGGAAATTACGGATGCAGAACAGAAAAGAGAAAAAAGATTGAAAACAAATGAAGAGAGTCTCAGAGAACTCTGGGACAACATGAAACACACCAGCATCCGTATTATAGGGGTGCCAGAAGGAGAACAGAGAGAGAAGGGGACAGAAAAAATATTCCAAGAGATAATAGCCAAAAACTTCCCTAACATGGGGAAGGAATCACTCATTCAAATCCAGGAGGCACAACGAGCACCATACAAAGTAAACCCAAGGAGGAACACCCCAAGACACATACTAATCAAGCTGACCAAAATTAAAGACAAAGAGAAAATCTTGAAAGCAGCTAGGGAAAAGAAACAAATCACATACAAGGGGACCCCGATAAGGCTATCGGCAGATTTTTCAACAGTAACTCTGCAGGCCAGAAGGGAGTGGCATGATATACTCAACGTAATGAAAGGAAAAAACCTCCAACCAAGATTACTCTACCCAGCAAGGCTCTCCTTCAGATTTGAAGGAGAAATCAAAACCTTCTCAGATAAGCAAAACTGAGAGAATTCAGCAACAATAAATCAGCCTTACAACAAATACTAAAGGAACTTCTATAGGCAGAAAAGAACAAGAGAAGAAGGAAAGGAAAAAGAGCAGCAAAAACAAATCCAAAGTAATTAATAAAATGGCAATAAGAACAAATTTTAAATATCTACGCACACAACACAGGTTCACCACAATATATAAGGCAACTGCTAACAACCTGAAAAGAAGAAATTGACAATAACACAATCATAGTGGGGGAATTTAACACCCCACTTACAGCAATGGACACATCAACCTGACAGAAAATCAATAAGGAAACACAAACCCTGAATGAAGCATTAAACCAGATGGACTTAATAGATATTTATAGGACATTTCATCCAAAAGCAACAGAATACACATTCTTCTCAAGTGCACAGGGAACATTCTCTGGGATTGATCACATACTGGGCTACAAATCCAACCTCAGTAACTTCAAGAAAATTTAAATCATATCAATCATCTTCTCCAATCACAATGCTATACTACTGGAAATCAACAACAAGAAAAAAACTGCAAAAAACACAAACACGTGGAGACTCAACAACATGCTACTAAACAACCAATGGATCACTGAAGAAATCAAAGAGGAAATTAAAAAATACCTAGCAGCAAATGACAATGAAGATACAACCCTCCAAAACCTATGGGATGCAAAAAAAGCTGTTCTAAGAGGAAAGTTTATAGGAATACAAGCCCACTCAGGAAACAAGAAAAATCCCAAGAACCTAACTTTACATCTAAAGCAGCTTGAGAGAGAAGAACAGACAAGACCTAAAGTTAGTAGAAGGAAAGGAATCATAAAGATCAGAGCAGAAATCAATGAACTAGAAACAAGGAAAACCATAGAAAAGATCAATGAAATGAAAAGCTGGTTCTTTGAAAAGATCAACAAAATTGATAAACCCCTAGCCAGACCTATCAAGCAAAAAAGAGAGAGGACTCAAATCAATAAAATTAGAAATGCAAATGGAGAAGTAACAACGGACACCACAGAAATACAAAGGATCATAAGAGACTACTATATGCAACTATATGCCAATAAAATGGAAAACCTAGAAGAAATGGACAAGTTCTTAGAAAAGTACAATCTTCCACGACTAAAACAAGATGAAATAGAAAAGATGAATGGACCCATCACAAGAACTGAAATTGAAACTGTGATTAAAAAACTTCCAACAAACAAAAGTCCAGGACCATGTGGCTTCACAGGTAAATTCTATCAAACATTTAGAGAAGAGCTAACACCTATCCTTATGAAACTATTTCAAAAAACTGCAGAGGAAGGGATACTCCCAAACTCATTCTATGAGGCCACTGTCACCCTGGTACCAAAACCAGACAAAGACTCCACTAATAAAGAAAACTACAGGCCAATTTCACTGATGAACATCGATGCAAAAATCCTCAACAAAATACTAGCAAACCACATCCAACAATATATAAAAGGATTGTACATCATGATCAAGTGGGATTTATCCCAGGGATGCATGTGTTCTTCAATATCCGCAAATCCATCAGTGTGATACACCACATTAACAAACTGAAGAATAAAAACCATATGATCCTCTCAATAGAAGTGGAAAAAGCCTTTGACAAAATCCAACACCTATTTCTGATAAAAACCCTTCAGGAAGTGAGCATAATGGGAACCTACCTCAACATGATAAAGGCCATATATGACAAAGCCACAGCGAACATCATTCTCAATGGTGAAAAGCTGAAAGACTTCCCACTGAGATCAGGAACAAGACAAGGATATCTTTTCTCACCACTACTCTTCAAAGTAGTTTTTGAAGTCCTAGCTGCAGCAATCAGAGAAGTAAAAGAAATAAAAGGAATCCAAATTGGAAAGGAAGAAGTAAAACTATTGCTATTTGCAGATGACATGATACTATACCTAGAGAATCCTGAAGACTCTTTGAGAAAACACTTAGAGCTCATCCACGAATTTGGCAAAGTCACAGGATACAAAATCAATACACAGAAATCAATAGCATTTCTATATACTAACAATGAAAAAGCAGAAAAGGGAATTAGGGAAGCAATCCCATTTACCATCACATCCAAAAGAATAAAATACCTAGGAGTAAACCTACCTAAAGAAACAAAAGACCTGTACTCTGAAAACTACAAGCCACTGATGAAAGAAATCAAAGAGGACACAAACAGATGGAAAGATATACCATGCTCGTGGATTGGAAGAGTTAATATTATCAAAATGACTATATTACCCAAAGCAATCTACAGATTCAATGCAATCCCTATCAAATTACCAAGGACATTTTTCACAGAACTTGAACAAAATATTTTAAAGTTCGTTTGGAAGCCCAAAGACCCAGAATAGCCAAAGACATCCTGAAAAAGAGAAATGGAGCTGGAGGAATCAGGCTTCCTGACTTCAGACTATACTACAAAGCAACAGTCATCAAAACTGCATGGTACTGGCACAAAGACAGACATATAGATCAGTGGAACAGGATAGAAAGCCCAGAATTAAACCCATGCACTTACAGCCAACTAATCTATGACAAAGGAAGCAAGACTATACAATGGAGAAAGGACAGCTTGTTCAAGAAGTGGTGCTGGGAAAACTGGATAGCCACATGGAAAAGAATGAAATTAGAACACTTCCTAACACCATACACAAAAATAAACTCCAAATGGATTAAAGACCTAGATATAAGACCAGACACTATCAAACTCCTAGAGGAAAACATGGGCCAAACACTCTCTGACATAAATGACAGCAACATCTTCTCAGATCCACCTCTCAGAGTAGTGACAACAAAAACAAAAATAACCAAATGGGACCTACTCAAACTTCAAAGTTTCTGTACAGCAAAGGAAACCCTAAACAACACAAAAAGACAACCCACAGAATGGGAGAAAATCTTTGCAAATGAATTGACTGACAAGGGATTAATACTCAGAATTTATAAACAACTTCTGCAGCTCCATACCAAAAAAACAAACAACCCCATCAAAAAATGGGCAGAAAATCTAAACAGACAGTTCTCCAAAAAAGACATACAGATGCCTAGAAACACATGAAAAGATGTTCAGCATCACTCATTATTAGAGAGATGCAAATCAAAACCACGATGAGGTACCACCTTACACCAGCCAGAATGGCCATCATCCAAAAATCTACAAACAATAGGTGCTGGAGAGGGTATGGAGAAAAGGGAACCCTATGACACTGTTGGTGGGATTGTAAATTGGTGCAACCACTGTGGAAAGCAGTATGGAGATTCCTCAGAAAACTAAAAATAGAACTACCATTTGATCCAGCAATCCCACTCCTGGGCATCTATCCAGAGAAAACCACGACTCGCAAAGACACATGTACTCTGATGTTCATTGCAGCACTATTTGCAATAGCCAAGACATGGAAACAACCTAAATGTCCATTGACAGAGGAGTGGATCCAGAAGATTTGGTACATATACACAATGGAACATTACTCAGCCATCAAAAAGAACAAAATACCAGCATTTTTAGCAACATGGATGGACCTAGAAACTATCATGCTAAGCAAAGGCAGCCATACAATGAGACACCAACATCAAATGCTTTCACTGACATGTGGAATCTGAAAAAAGGACAGACGGAACTTCTTTGCAGAACAGATGCTGACTCATAGACATTGAAAAACTTATGGTCTCCGGAGGAGACAGTTTGGGGGGTGGGGGGATGTGCTTGGGCTGTGGGATGGAAATCCTGTGAAATCAGATTGTTATGATCATTATACAACTACAGATGTGATAAATTCATTTGAGTAATAAAAAAATGAAAAAATAATAAAATAAAAATAAAAATAAATAAAATACTATTGCAAATGAAAAAAAAATAGTAGTTGCCAGGAGACTAATCAGATTAGTCTAAGAATTTTAGATTAAGTGGAGCATGCTCACAGAAGAGCACTAAGGCTGGTAGCAGAATTTTATCATCATACTTTATAGGCATCGCTGAACAGATGTGTCTTTGTCTTAGCCCAGGGTAGACCGCATGATAGTGAGCTCAGTAGCTGCGAATGATGTGAAAGACTGGAGCCTTTCCATATGGTCCAAGTGTGCCATGGATACACAGGGACAGATCCCAGCTCGACACAAAGAAGACACATCTGACAGAGTGTTCTCACCAGCATGGACTGTCTTAGAAATGATGAGTTTCTGGAAGATAATGTGTAGATGAGACTCAGTCAACCAAAACCACTGGATGATTTCAACCCTAATGTTCTGTGGTTCCATATACCTCCCATTTTTTCCACATATGAAAATATGACTTTCAGTTTTATCAGCTCATTTATGCTGAATTTACATTATTCTGTTTTTCATCCTCACTCTATGATGAGCACCTAGGATACAAGGAAAATGTATAATAAAAGGAGCAGTTTACTGGGCTGCTGAATTCCTATTAACCTGCAGGTAAAATCACTTCCAATTTTTCAAGTTCTTCCTGGACTCTCCCTTTATACATACATCATTTTTGATCTGTAAATATCCCTGCTTGCTTTTTCTGTACATTTTATATTTTCCTCCTCTGGTGTCTTATCTTTCTAGAATTATTTACCTCCTCTGATTTCCTAAGTTTTACATCTGGACTTCTCTTGGACTAAGCGGTAATTGACACTTCACTCTGCTGACCTATCCCCTCTCATTAGCAATGCCTTTTTTTCTTGTTTCATCATTGATCATCTGAGGGACTATGTAGTTCAGTTTTTCCATCTTTTAAACATCTTATATTACCGCCTTTAAGTTTTATCAATTTATTTCCCTTTAAAAAAACATGTTTCTAAATGATCTATGTATTTGTTATCATTTTACCAAAAATGTGTTTTAAATATGAAGTATTACTTTTAATGTAATTTTTTTGGTCTCTTTAGGAGCCACAAGAGCAGTATATGGAAGTTCCCAGGTTAGGGGTAGAATCAGAGCTACAACTGCTGGCCTACACCACAGCCACAGCAATGTAGGATCTGAGCTGTGTCTTCGACCTACACCATAGCTCACAGTAACGCCAGATCCTTAACCCACTGAGTGAGGCCAAGGATCAAACCCGCATCCTCATGGATACTAGTTGGGTTCATTTCCACTGAGGCACAACAGGAACTCCAATGTAAAATATTGCATTTGTGACGCATGGCTACTTTATTTCCCCAACCATGCAAGACACTTTTTCTGTAGGTGTTTCTCTATTACCAAACTTTATTTCTCCCCATGGAGAAGAGATATTCAACTTATTGATATTTAAAAATTATTAGAAGAGATAATACTGCAAAAATCATAGCTTTGCTCTAATCATTCATAAAGAATCATTCATAGGGAGATGGTACAATTTAGTAGAAAACCATCTTACTCTTGGCCAGTTGAGCATATGGAGATTCCAGAAGAATATATAGAAGAGAATCAATATTTGAACCATACGTTTGATTCATGCATTTGTATGACTCATATTTCAAGTCTTAAGGTATGTGTGGGGTGGATGTTGTGGAAATATCCAAAGTGGCCTTTTAAGTTTATATAATTTGCCTTAATCTCCTACACAGACCTGGGGTCAATATTTTAGATTCTCAGGATACTTTATATAATCATCCCTCTTGTGGTCAATAAGGAAAATGTGTTCCTTTTGTAGGGATTCCTTTCACCAGGGCATGGAAAATTTATGAACCTTGGCTCTTTTAGATACTAGCTGACCTATGCCACCGTATTAGCAATGCCAGATCCTTTAACCCAATTTACCAGGCTGGGGATCCAACACACACCTCTGTGGGTGATCTGAGCCACTGCTCATTATTATTATTATTTTTTATTTATTCATTGATTTATTGCTATGGCCAGGACTTCCAATACTATGTTGAATAAAAGTGGTGAAAGTGGGCATCCTTGTCTTGTAGCGGGAAGGCTTTCAGCTTCAGAAGCAATTCTTATACTCTTACAAATTATTCTCAGTAGAAACAAGTAGGAGGAAGTATTTTCCAGCACATACTGAGAAGCTCACATCAATCTGGAGGAAATATTTTCTAAATCTGAAATTCTATCTACATGTATTACACCCTAAACCACAAACATTGAGGGACTTCTAAGGATGAAGTTCACGTTTTTGTGAATGATGCTATACTCCACTACTTGCTTGTCTCCCATGTATCTCCTGACAGATTCGGTGGCAATCATTACCTGTTTTCCTATTAACTCTTTGAATATTTCTGTTTCGGACATTACTAATTGATGTTTCCCTGTTTGAATAGTCTTCACTTCCTGCTGCTGCCCTATTTATAACCGTCCTACCAGTCCCAGTTCAAATCTTATTTCCTGCTTTAAGCCTTTCTAAGCCCCAGGTAAGGACAGATGATACCTACTTTTTGTAATTAGCACATGTATTGTCTACATCACTGATTTTTACATTATACACATACACTTTTTAGCCTATCTTGAAAGGCTGACTTAACTTTTGTATAGTTTGTATCATATCTTCCAAGCAGCCATGTGATCCACAAAATTCCACTTAATTTATGGCTCTACATAAATCGGTCTTCTTTGAAACCCTGGAGGAGCTATCACAGTATTATTATGTAAGAGATGCTTTTTGCTTTTTTTTTGTTTGTTTGCTTTTTTTTAGGGCCAAACCCATGGCATATGGCAGTCCCCAAGCTAGGGGTTGAATTGGAGCTGCAGCTGCCAGCCTCCACCACAGTCACAGCAGTTCAGAATCCGAGCCACATCTGTGACCTACACCACAGCTTGTGGCAATGGAGGATCCTTAATCCACTGAGCAAGGCTAGGGATCGAACCTGCATCCTCATGGACACTAGTCGGATTCATTCCCCTGTGCCACAATGGGAACTTCTTGAGATATTAAATAAATATCACCGTTAAGCTAATGAATAGATTTTTTTGAGAGAAAAAATATATAATGCTGTCAAGTTTTAAAGGAATAAATTTAAATATACAACACAATATTATAAAAATATACAAAGACCACTAAAATGAGAACAGAGGCTATTTATGCAGATTTCCTCTAGCAAAGTCATTATTGATTTATTTGGTAGGGATTCAAAGGTGGGCGGACAGTGGAGTTGAAAATCTGTTGGAAGACAAGAAGTCTTCAGGAATATTTTTATAGGAAGTTGTTGGCAAGGGAAGTTTGAGGTGAGCTAACTAGAGGGCAGGGATCTTATCTTGCTTTCTCTGGTTGGTTCTGAGTTGGAAGAGAGGGAGGAGGATTATGAAAATAGGAGAAGCAGACAATTAGTGACCAAGTCCTGACCATTTGGGGCCAAGTGCTACAGAGGCAGTGGTTTAGTTTCCTTGGCTGGTTGCTGCAGAGGCTTTGGGTCAGAATTCCATTGTTGTATACGGTGAATGGATTAAGGCTCTCAGTACAGTAGTAACTTACGTGTGTACAATACCTTGTGAGGTCTCTAGAACTGTACAAACTCTTTTATTGGGTCCTTATGACACCTCTGTAAACCCGACAGATACTAACACCTGGATTTTACCAAAAAGGGAGATCTTGTTGTGACTCAGCAGCTAACAAATCCTACTAGCATCATGAGGATGTGGGTTCCATCCCTGGCCTCACTTGGTGGGTTAAAATCCAGCGTTGCCGTGAGCTGTGGTGTAGGTAGAAGGTACAGCTCGTATTCTGAGTTGCTGTGGCTCTGGTGTAGGCCGGCAGCTGTAGCTCTGATTGGACCCCTAGCCTGGGAACCTCCATATGTCACAAGTGCGGCCCTAAAAAGACAAAAAGAAAAAAAAAAAGATTTTACCAAAAAGAGGACTGAAGCTTAGGAAGCAAACTGTCTCGCCCGATGTATCCAATCTAGTAAAAGGAAGTGCTTCCACGGGGACTCACATCGTCCAGCTACAAATTCTGATTTAAGAGGAAATAATCATGAATATGTTGGATCAAGCAAGGGCTGGCACAAAGGAGAATAAAAGCCTTAAAATTGCTGAGAGTAAGGAGGATGGGGTCTTGAAAATCTGAAGAATATCTGGGGGAAAAAAAGGAACATCATTCAGCACATAAGTGAAAGATACTGGGAATATTTGGAAGTAAGGGTGAGTGAGAGCGAAATAATCAGTATTTCTAACAGGGGTCCATAGAAGGCAAAGAAGCATCACCCTTTCCAGGTGGAGTCCCAGCTCACTTTCTTTCAATCTGGATGTACACCTTCAGGGGACCATTCTGTGTCCTCTGGGTGTTTGCAGTATAAGAGAATGGAGACATTTGGGAAAAGGGTGTTTCAGTGCCATCTTAAGATGCTTCCGACTTGATGTAAGAAGTGAATTAGAGTTCTACGGATATGCAGAGAGAAGAAAGGAGGGAAGGGTGGGCTTACTGTTTATCAAGGTGCTGTCTGCCCAAATCCACTTAGCAGAAATACTAACTGAGAACATAGTGCTAATTGAGAACTAATTGAGAACAAGTAGGAAGGGCTCCAGGGAGGCAGCAGTGATTTAGTTACTAGACAGTCCTGCTACTGGTAATAAGTACTTTGTGGCTGGAGAGGAGGTAAGAGAGAGAGAGAAATGCCTGTGAAAAGGACATGTGGCCTGGCTGGAGACATAAAGAGCAAGAGCAAGAACATTTATTTTAGGATTGGTCAAAAGTGAAGTGGCTTTGCTTCCTTTCATCATGAGTCAGCTGTCACATCTTCTATGAAATATCCCCCTGATTGCTCCCTCCATCTCAACCTCCACAAGCTGCATGCATGTTTTTCCTGGAATTAGACCATAACTATTTACTAGTACAGGCAAATATGATGATGATGGTGGTTTCATTACCATTAACACCATATTCATTCTTGCTCTAATAAGTTCCCCTCATCTTATTAAATATCAAGCTTGTCACACTGCAAAATTTAGTCAATACCATTTTCTTTTCCTTTTTATGACTTCACCTGAAGCACATGGAAGATCCCAGGAGCTGCAGCTGCCGGCCTACACCACAACCACAGCAACATAGGATCTGAGCTGCATCTGCAACCTATACCACAGCTCACGGTAACACCGGATCCTTTATCCACTGAATGAGACCAGGTTTAAAACCCAGGTTTAGATACTAGCCGGATTCATTTCTGCTGAGCCACAACAATGGGAACTCCCCAAGCAGCTTCTTATGCATGCTAATTCCCTGTCCGAAATAATTCTATTTTCTTAATTGTAAGGAAATTCTCTAAAAGTCCCACACACAAGTTTGGTGCCACAGTGGCAGCTGCCTTTCCTACAGATTCCTGAACTGTGGGTCTAGATCCTGTGTGTCTTCCCAGACTCCAACTTCCAGGGAACAGCTAGCATTTCTTGCAAGATGTCAGGAGTTCTCTTGTGGCTCAGCTGGTTAAGAGTCTGGCACTGTCTCGGAAGCGGCTGGGGTTGCTTCTGTGGCGTGGGTTTCATCCTTGGCCTAGGAACTTCCACCTGCCATAGGTGAAACCAAAAATATTATCCACAAGTGGTTGCTCAGAGATAAATGTGCTACACACAGCTAATGGGCTCCAGGCCAGGAGGAGAAAGGGATTTTCACATTAGTATCACAACGTCTCTACAATTCTCACACAGAATTTTCCCTGCCCACAAGATGCCAAATGAAGTGGCTCTTTGGGGAATTAGTAGCTTCATTTCATCCATAAGAAAGTGAAACCCAAACCACTAAACCAGACTAATACATCAAGTAGAAACATTTCATCTCTAGGTACCAGGCACATCACTATTTGATTTGCAGAGCCGTTATCTGTGGGGGTGGCTTTCAGTTATCTGGATGCCTCCTACATACAGGTCAGAAGACCAATTTTCAGGTAAGGAGCACAGTGGATTTCCATCTGGGCACAGTTAACAAGGTAGAAAGCACAATATACAAGTTAATATATGGATGTCTCTGTAAATCAAGTTTTTGGCCCTGCCCCTGTTCAGTTAAGCAACCAGACTATAACAGTGAAGATCATTCAGTTCAACCCTCGTGATGTACCATCCAGAGATGGATGCATTCAATTAAATTGTGACCCATCCCGATGAACTGAAAGGTGTGGCTTCAAGGACTGGGACTCTTTGGTGTGGATAGGCATCAATTCTGTTGTGTTTCCTTCACAGACATTGCATTGCTTACTTACAGCTTTATGAAACTTGAGGACAATTCCCTTTCTTAATGTGCTTCTGAATAATAACCACAACATCCACCTCCCATGATTAATCACAACCCACCCCTTCCTACAGTAGGAGTCTTTTGTTCTGTTACTATTGCAGCAACTTCTATTACAAGATCAAATGACTGCTCCTCCACTGATTGTATGTAATTTTTATCTGAACGCCTGTTTTTCAGGTTGGGGAGGGGGAGCTGAGGCAGCCTCACAGATGTGAAGTCATCTATCCCAAGTTCCCCGGTGTATGTAATGGAGTCTAGAGGTTCCTCTTATTATTATTATTTTTTAATTTACAATGTTTCTTCAATTTCTGTTGTATAGCAAAGTGACCCAGTCATACACAGTTCCCTGTGCTGTACAGTAGGACTCCATTGCCCATCCATTCCAGATCTTACAGTTTGCATCCACCAACCCCAAACTCCCTGTACATCCCACTCCTTCCCCTCTCCCCCTTGGGAACCACAAGTCTGTTCTCCTGGGCTGTGATCTGTTTCTGTTTTGTAGATAGGATCATTTCTGCCATATTTTAGATCCCACAAGTCAGTGGTATCATACGGTATTTGTCTTTTTCTGACTTACTTCACTTAGTATGAGAATCTCTAGTTCCATCCATGTTGTTCCAAATGGCATTCGTTTGTCCTTTTTTATGACTGAGTAGTATTCCATTGTGTATATATACCACATCTTCTTAATCCATTCCTCTGTTGATGGACATTTAGGTTGTTTCCATGTCTTGGCTATGGGAATAGTGCTGCTATGAACACTTGGACTTCCTCTGGGGCTCACATTATAGAGGTCCTCTTATTAGCTTTACATCCATACCCCTGTGTCAGGCTGCCTCTTACTACACATTAATGACATCTAGATACTTATATTTTATAAAGAATTATGGCTGCTCAGAACTAGGATGAAAACAGGATTTTAGAAGACTACTTCTGCTCATCAAGCTATAGAAGCATTAAAAATCCTTCTTGAAGATGTGGTATATATACACAATAGAATACTACTCAGCCATAAAAAAGAACAAAATAATGTCATTTGCAGCAACATGGATGGAACTAGAGACTCTCATACTAAGTGAAGTAAGTCAGAAAGAGAAAGATAAATACCATATGATATCACTTATATCTGGAATGTAATATATGGCACAAATGAAACTTTCCACAGAAAAGAAACTCATGGACTTGGAGAACAGACTTGTGGTTACCAAAGGGGAGGGGGAAGGCGACAAAGTGGAATGAACTGGGAATTTGTGGTTAATAGATGCAAACTATTGCCTTTGGAATGGATAAGCAATGAGATCCTGCTGTATAGAACTGGGAACTATATCTAGTCACTTAAGATGGAGCATGATAATGCGAGAAAAACAATATGTGTGTGTGTGTGTGTGTGTGTGTGTGTGTGTGTGTGTGTGTGTGTGAGACTGGGTCACCTTGCTGTACAGTAGAAATTTGACAGAACACTGTAACCCATCCCATATACAGAAATGTTCACATGCCAATCTTAAACCCATAATCCATCTCTTCACCCCACCTGTCCCCTTTGGTAACCATAAGTTTGTTTTCAAAGTCTGCAAGTCTGTTTCCGATTTGTAAATAAGCCCATTTTATCATTTTTTTAGATTACACTTATAAGTAATATCAAGTGATGTTTGTCTTTCTCTGTCTGACTAACAATAGGATAATCTCTAAGTGCATCTGTGTTGCTGCAAATTACATTATCTCACTCTTTCTTAAGGATGATTAGTATTCTATTGCATATATGTACCACATGTTTTTAATCCAGTCATCTGTTGATGGACATTTAAGTTACTTCCATGTCTTAGCTGTTGTAAACAGTGCTGCTATGAACATAGGGATGCATGTATCTTTTTGAATTATAGTTTTCTCCACATATATGCCCAGGAGTGGGATTGCTGGATAGTATGCTAGTTCTAGAATCTTTTTTATTGTCTGTTTTCTTTGATGTACTACAACTTCTTGATGTCTTTAAGGCACATGCACTTGCTTCACTAACCGCCTTCTTCATGTGCATTTACTAGATGTATGTGATTGAAAAAATATCAGTCAAATCTTTAGCAATTGTTTTTAAGGCATCATTGTGTATAAAGTTTTAAACAAAAATTTGGTAAAAAAAGATTCCCATTAGAAAATATATTCAGCTATTAGTACTAGAAATATAATACTGGAAAAGATGTGCAAATCTGAAAATTCAGTCAGATAGTCAGGAATTTCTTTTGCTAGGGCATAATTATACACAATGATTTAAACAAAAATAGTCTGACAATAAGAATGAGTCCTATATGAAAATATGAACAACTTTAAAGTTGTTTTTAAGTGTTAGAAAGAAAATACTGGAGAAAATAGTGTAACTACATAATCATTCATTAAACTTGTTTTGTGGGAAATATTTAAATAAAAAGTTTTCAGATCATTAAGAGGCTTAATTTTTTAAAGTCTGGTATATTCTTCTGCATGTCTGTGAGGCAATAAAAGACCATGTTCTTTAGCACTGTCATCTTCCCTTTAGAAAAAAACTGACAAAGGATATTTGAATTAGCTTTTATCTTCTTTATCAATTTTCAGAATCATTAATATAAACTCACATAGAAATTTCTGAGACATCTGCTCCTTTTCATTCCTCTATATTCATGGGAGCTGCAATCATAAGCATATTACCTTGCAGAGACTGAAGTTTACAATTGATGAAATGCACTTAGTAGTTGTAAACCTTACTAAATTGAAACTAGGCTATGAAAATGGACTATGTTGAATTAGGGTCAAAAAAGTTAAACAACTGATAGAAAGTCTACTCCAGAAAGACGATAATTAAATCCATGGTTTGGAAAGAGTAGTTATTCACTTTATATATCTATAATGCATGTTGGAATTACATGGCCCCCCTCCCCTCAATAAAGTGATTTTGAAATGAAAAAAAATGATAACTCACAGGAAAGATTTTGCTGAAGAGGTGACAATTACAATGTGCCCTGAAGGTGAGTAGAATTCAGTAAGTAAGGATGATGTTATGTAAATGTTGCATTAAATGCTGAATTAACATTCTGAGAAAAGGAAGTAGGTTAGTACTATATCAGTGAATCACTTTTCCCAAGGAATCCAGTTAATCATAATACAAGGATCAACCTGGCATCATGCTTAAGCCAGATCAGTGAAAACCTGCTCTCTTGGTAGAAAGTGATAGTTCAAGTGAGAAGAAATAATGCCTAGAAAGAGTGGAGGTAATGGAAATGAAATGGCAAAGGCTCTGCAAGAATGCTATAGAAAGTCCCACGATGGCAAGAAGCAGGGCTGATTGGTCATCTCTATAGCTCAGCACCTAGTTTAGTGACTGAACTTAGCAGGGACTTGTCATGTATTGAAGGAATGAATGAGTGAATGGCTAGATGAAAGCCAGAATGTGTATGACTTCATATCTATTTAATGAATGTAACTATTGAGAGTATGTATATGAGTCAGTCTTACTCTGACATTAATAGAAATGTTTATATGGAGAAGGAGTCAATTTCAGAGAAAGGGGATGTGTTTATTTTGGACAGGTCAGGTTAAAAAAACCAAACAGGATATCCATGTGGAGGTGTCCAACAGACAGTTAAAAATATGAGTTTGGTAGAGTTCCACTGGGGCTCAGTGGATTAAGAACCCTACATAGTGTCCATGAGGATGTGGGTTCAATCCCTGGCCTTGCTCAGTGGGTTAAGGATCCGGCATTGCCACAAGCTGCAGCACAGATCACAAATGTGGCTTGGGTCTGGTGTTGCTGTGGCTGTGATGTAGACTTCAGTTGCAGCTCTAATTCAACCCTTAGCCTGGGGAACTGCCATACGCCCAGGTACAACTGTAAAAAGAAAAATAAATAAACAAATAAAAATATGATTTTGGGAGTTCCTGCTGTGGTGCAGTGGGTTATGAATCCAATTGCAGCAGCTTGGGTCCCTGCAAAGGTATGGATTCTATTCCTGGCCTGGTGAGGCAGGTAAAAGATCCAGAATTGCTACAGCTGTGGTATAGGTCACAGCTATGGCTGGGATTCAGTCCCTGGCCTAGGAACGTTCATAAGTTGTGGGTGCAGCCATAAAAAATTTTTTTTAAATATTTTAAAATATGAGTTTGTTGCTAAGGAAAGAGTATTTTTGGTGAAATAAAAATCATCTTCCAAAAAGTGCTGATTTTTAAATTAGATATATGAGGTTCTATTTTTTCCTTATCTTGATTTTTATAAAACAAATTTTACACTTGAATTTTTCTTCTTGTTTCACTCTCATTATGTTCAGGTTATCGATTCCCGCACAGCAAACTATCTCAAAACTTAGTGGCTTAGCCATCAATTTGTCATCGTTACCTCTCACAGTTTTTGTTTTGTTGTTGGTTTTGTTTCTGGTTTTGGTTGATGGGATTTCACTAGATGGATGGTGCTCACAGTCTCTCATGCAGCTGTGGTCAATGGTGCCTATCTGGTGCCTATCTGTTGCCTGGGCTGAGATGCTGGGATAGCTTCGGGATGGCTGGTCATTTGTCTAAGAAGCCTCTCAACAAGACTAGCTTGGACTTCCTCATAGCATGACATAGTCTCAGAGTAATCAGGCTTTTTACTTCATTGTTGGCTTTCCCTGGAGTGAAAATTCTAAGAGAATAAAAAGAAAGCAACATAGCTTCCTACCAACTACATGAGAAGTCACATCACAGCATCAAAGGAAGCCCAGAATAAAGAGGAAGGGAATAAATAAGTCCATGGATGTCATCTTTGGAGGCCAGCTGCCATACTTCCTTTACCCACTTATTTGTGTGCATTTGCCTTTTTTTTAAAAAAATACTGTGAGATGTTTAAAGATCATAGAGCAAACACCATTCCTGAAACCACCACCAGATGAAGAAACAACTTGAAACTTTCCACTTCCACTGCCACCTCCCTTGCAGCCCTCCTAATTATAATGACCTCTTCCCACTAGAGGTAACCACTATCCTGATTTTTGTGATAATCATTTCTTTGGGTCTCTTTAGAGATTCACTCTCCAGGTACATATCCCAAGGCAATATAGTTTAATTTAGCTTGTTCAGAACTTTACATAAATGGAATTATACTGTATGTACTTTTGAGACTTGCTCAACATTGTGTTTGTAATCATAAATATTCCATGTGGACATCATTTATCCATTTAAATCACTGCATAAATGCCATTGTACGAATACAGTGATTTATTTATCCATTCTATTATAGATTGACGTTGGATTTTTTCCACTATGGTTGCTACACATACTGCTGCTGTAAACAGTCTTGGACATGACTTATGCACATTTGCAAGTTCTTCCTTATACTTAGAACTGGAATTGATGGGACATCAGGAATGAAAATTTTCATTCACTTAGATAAGTCAAACCTTTCCAAAGCAGCTAAACACTTAACATTCCCATCTGCAAGATATGGGAGTTCTCGTTGCACCACACTTGGCATAAAAGTTTTAATGGTTACTAACCTGGTGTGTGAATAGTGCTATTTTAAAATCACTTTAATTTCAATTAACTTGATGATTATTGAAGAGCAGTAACTTTTCTTCTGTTTATTGACCACTGGGATTTCCTCTTTTTGAGGGGCCTGTTCAAGCCTCTTCCTGTTTTTCTAAGGAATTATCTCTTTCATTGATTTGTAGAAATTTTAATATTTGTGGATCATAGCTTGTTCACTTTGGAGTTCAACTTTTCATTCTCTTTCATAACATTGTTTGATAAAAAGCAGCTTATCATTTAAATATATTCAAATGTATCCATGTTGTCATTTATCCCTTTATCAGAATGACATGCTAATACATTGTTCCTGTGAAATAACTTGGGCAAAGTGGGAATTTTTAATATATTTAAAAATACAAAGCACAAACACACTATGCCAGCTCTTAAAAAAAATCATATTAGAGCACCATAATTAATAGTGAGTGTGAAAGAAAGGAAGAAGGGTTAGATAGAAAAGAGAATAGGGTCGATTTAGAGAAAGAGTAGTCTGAGAGGTTAGGAGAACAGTTGAGGCTGTACTGTGTCTCAAAAGAGGGAAGGGAGCCTTGCAAGAGTGAGGGAGGTTGTCAAGAGTGTGCAATGTTGCTGAGAGTCTAAGTTCCATGAGATTTCAACTGGCCATCCTTATTTTCTTTCTTTTTTAATTCCTATTTTGTAGCAAAGTGCCACTTTCCAGCCCATCAGACTCTATAAATATTAAGTGGCCAGGCTTTCTTCCGTTGGCCCTTGGGTCCTTTTGCTGATCTGCCTTCATCACATGTCACTCAGGCTGCCCTGAGAGCCAAGATCTTTCAATGAAATGAGCCAGTCACTCTTTATGGACAGGGACATTGGGACACAAACTATAGAAATGGCTTAAAATCATAAAGATCATCAGAAAATTAGGTATTAGGTAATTTTTACTGATGCTTTACATATGAAACATTAATCCACAGCGTTCTTACCCTAGGGCTCAGATGTCATCCTTAAGCACTCAGTTATTTGTACTCTAGGGAGATTAAAAGAGACATCAAAGGCAAACAACCCTGAGATTACACTGAGGGACTTTTCCAGTGCCAATATGTCATAGAGGAGAATGAAAATGGATTTTAGAATTGAACTTTACTGAATTTCTTGGTATCAGTTTCTTCATTTGGGGATAATATGGTTCTACCACCAATCTACTGAATTTTCTGAATCACTGAGACTTGAAACAGAATTTACCTTCTTTAAATTAAGGCTGTTAAAGTATAGATGAATTAATGTCATGCATTACACTGGGTTTTTTGTCCTGTAGTGAAAGCAATGTTTTATGTGACTAATGACTTGACTTTCACTATAACTTTGAATAAAAAGGTACTTTTAATGGATATATATCTTTATAACCACACATGTGTTTGTGTGTGTGTGTGTGTGTGTGTGTGTGTGTGTGTGTGTACCTTATCACCATCTATTTAGGCCAGGGACATATGACAAGGTTACTATGTTCTTAACAAAATATGTTTTATGGTCAAGGTTTTTTTTGAAACTTTTAATGGAGCTAACCTCTGACGTTTTATTTAAAGATACTTTAAATGTTTTTCAAGCTATTACCTAACAACACTATAATCTCTATGTGAAAAGTGTAAGTGTCCATTAATGTACTGGGGAGTAATAGTTCTTTGTCGCTTTTTACTTCTGTGTCTTCCCTCAAATAGCAGGCTGTCAAGAACCTTTCTGATGTAATTGCAATTGTGAGTAATGGCACCTCCCACCACCTGTAGTTTTCTGCTTCTTATCTGGTTTGTGTTCAGAAAACACATAAGGAAACCTTCTTCCAAATTTCATGGTAAAAAGAATCTAGAAGTTTCTGAAAGAGTTTTATCCTAGTGGCTAAAAAGAAGAGCTCATATTTTCAATTTCTAATTTTGAGCCACTGTTTAAAATGTGTGCTATCTGAGTCTTATCTCAACCCTCTAACATGGATACTATTATTACCCTTATTCTACAGAGGAATTAAATGAGGTTTAGGTAGAGTCATTCTTATACAAGTAAGAATCCTGCATGAAATCATTTTTTCTTTCCGAATCACCCCTCAAAAATGGATAGAGAAACGATATAGGCAAACAAATGAATAAAACACCCCTGGACAATATCTACTACAAAATGAGGTAATGCGAAATTCTCATGAACCCAAAATATGAATGGAAGGGGACCAAATACTAATAGCACCTGGATCCATATGATACAAGAAACTGGGTGTTGGAATGTAGGGGAAAAAAATGATCCCAAATAACAAACAGAATGTTAGATTGGATAATGTATGAGCAGAGGTGGAAATTGCAGGGTGGGGTGGGGGCAGCTTTGAAGGCTCCAATGCTCAGGTAAGTGGCAAGGACTTGAAGGAAGCCCTAATGATGATGGCAGGTCTAGACCCTTCCAACTCCCTGAACAAACCAACTGGAGTTACTTCCAGTGCATAGTCCTATACTGAAGAGAAACTTCTAAGAGGAGAATTCAAGTTGAGTTTGTTAACTAAACACAAGATCTGTGAGCTCCCATTGGGATTATTGTTCTGGGACTTGCAAAGGCCAGGGTGGGTCTTGTCCTGAGTATTAGGTATGAAGCCTCTCTCTGCATCTTTGTGGCAGAGGTGCCAAGAAATTTTAGTTCAAGTGCTCCTCCAAAAGCCAGGGGACGTGGACTGCACACTGTCCTAAAAAAATCCATTGTACTTAGCTGAGTTTGAGAATATGGAATAATGCCATTTTTTTTTCTAACCATATAAGTCTATGTCATATTTTAGTGGCTTTCCTTTTTCAAAAAGTGGAAAAAGAAACTTCTTGAAGAGAAATTCATAGTTTGTCTCTTCTCATATTTCTTTTAAAAAGGCTTGAAAGATATTCAGAGAGAGAAAAATGTGATGCAATAAATGATATTTGTCAGAATGTGAAGAAATTTCTTTGTAGTTTCCCAGCCAGTGGAGCTCAGATTATGAGGAAAATTATTCCTGGCCATATTCTCTTCTTTCTGCATATACACACTGTTGTATTTTTAATCTCTTTATTTACAAATTAAGTTCACTTTCAAACCATTGTTGTGACGAACTTTTTTTTCCACTTTCCCAAAGAGGATTCATTTGTTCAGTAAGAAGAAAAGAAGGGATTTTTATCATGGAATTTTAAAATTGTGTTCACCATTTTAATAAAAATTACATGACAAAAAATAAAAATAAAAATCATCTAGTGGCTAAGTGCCCAGGCTGGGGGCTGGTGTCTGCAATTCCAGGGGTCTGTGATTCTAATAAGGATGGCTCTTCTCACACATCTAGCTTGAAAGGTTTGTCCGAAAGGACAAAACCCCTAGGAGACTCAGTTTTCTGGAGATGCCATAACAAAGTACCATATACTTCACAGCTTAAGACAGCAGAAATTTGTTCTCTTCCAGTTCTGGAAGCCAGAAGCCTGAAATCAAGGTGTTGGCAGGCTTTATTCCCCCTGAAGCCTCAGTAAGAGAATCCTTCCTTCCTTCAAGCCTCAGGAGGCCCAAGTACTCATGACTTGTGGCAACATCCTCCAGTATTCGCCTCCATCTTCTTTTCCCTTCCATTCTTTTATTTATTTATTTATTTGGTCTGTGTCTATGTCTCCATGTGCCTTTTTCTTATAAAGACACCCATCATTGGATTGAAGCCCTACCCTAAGCTAGGATCATGTCATTTTGAGATCTTTAACTTAATTACACCTGCAAATAAAGTCATATTGGGAAGTTGTGAGTGATTTATGTTTTAGGGGGGCCACTGTTCAACTCATGGGGACTGATAAGTAAGGAAATTCTATCATATACTTAAAAATTTATTAGTGATAAAGATTATGCTGTACTCTTTTAATATCATTATTAAAAATGCAAAAACTTATCAACTTATGATATTTAATGAAATAATACATTTACATCTTGAGTTTATTTCTTGTCACAGCATGAAATAAATTTTGTTTTGGAGAAAATTGATACTTCACCATTAAGCTTCTCAGAATTGTGAACTTCCAGTCTCTTGTACTGGGATTAAACCCTAAAACTAAAAGCAAAATCAGAAAAATGTCAGAGGCATTTTTGTGAGATAATGTTTTCATATTGGCCCATAGCCATATTGTTATTATTATTACTATTATATATTATTATTACATGTTTTTACATTGTTCATATTTGTGTTCAGTCAGTTGTTAAATCAGTGACTTGTGAATAAGAAATCCAACCAGGGAATTTTAAAATAAGTAGGAAATTTCTGTAATAGAAAAAGAAAATTGAAGAGAAAAAATATGAGGATTCTTTTTTATGGTTTCCTAAACAAAAGTGATCAGTGTATGAAGAAAAGAAAGACATCCTATTCCTAATGTGATTAGGCAGAAGACAGAGATAAAGACAGCAGAGAGATGGGGCAGCGTGAGGGTTCTTGCTTTCTCTCACATCCAGTGATATTATGTTTGCTGCTCCTTTTGTAGTATAGTACGAAATGCTTACACCTCTTCTACCTAAGAGGGAGAACTAACTAAAGGAGAATAAGGTGGTAAAGACCAGAACATAGAATCCGTGAACCTAATTTGTTTGTAAGTCTAACTCCTTTTTGTTTCTCTTTCTCCATCAACAATATAAATTCCACATAATCAAAACCTTACCCTAACTCACAGAAGTTTTTACATGTAAAAATCCAGAAATTAATTTTTTAGAAAGAGAATATTGGAAATTTTGTGCTCTTTCTTGGAGATGGTTATTAAATTGTCTAATAATCCAATGCAACAAAGACAGTGATGCTCAACCAACATTTCATCTGGCCCCTCCCTCTCCTCTGCAGTGAGAAGGGACCATGGAACTAGTTCTGGCCAATGAAATATGAACTGAAGCAATAAATGTCTCTTCTTATTTGAGATAGGGAAAAAAAACCCTCATGATTCTCTGTTTCTGCTTGAACTCTTGGAGTAAGAAGAAAGGTCACATGTTGCTAATAGCAGGGCTCTAAGTTTTAAACTACCTAGGTCTCTGAGTGACCACATTTGGTTCAGTACCCTGGAGAGCTCCAACTCCTTAGGGTACACTTCCCGTGAATGAAAAATAAACTTTATATTTTAAGTCATTGAGGTTTGGAGATGCAGTATTGCCACTGTATAAACCTATCCTAACATGTGCGATGTTTCTAAGCTGTTTGAGATTTGCTGAAGTAATCCCTTAACAGATGTGAATCAAAATTGAATGCTCCAAAGAAGACAGACAATAAATTTGCTTTTTTAAAAATGCACTGTTTTTTACGCTTTTTGATATTTTTGTTACTGTTAAAAGGAAAAAAATAGTCTTGTGATTATGGGCAAGGGTATGTAAGTAGTCATTTTAATAATAGAAAAGTCTGTAATTGCAAGTTCCTCTTCTACTTTTTTTTTTTTTTTTTTTTTTTTTTTTTTTGCTTTTTAGGGCCACACCTGCAGTATATGGGAGTTCCAGGCTAGGGGTCAAATGAGAGCTGTAGCTGCTGGGCTATACCACAGCCATAGAAATTCAGGGTTTGAGCCACATCTCCTACCTACACCACATCTCATGGCAATGCCGGAACCTTAACCCCCTGAGTGAGGCAAGGGATTGAACCTGCATCCTCATGGGTACTGGTTGGGTTTGTAACCCACTGAGCCACAATGGGAACCCCCCTTCTTCTTTTTTTAACCCTAATTAACTTGATTGATTTTTTCCCACTTTTGAAAAGTTATATGTGAAAGAATGGAAATGATATCTTTTCTGATATCATATATTTTCTTCTAGGTATTTATATGTAATGTATAGGAAACTTCATAATATGGTGTCAATGGATGGGTTTTTGGCTAAACCAAAATTTAAACTCATATAAAATTTGTTTAACTTTGATGAGCACTAATAGGATGAATTTAGAAAAATCACCAAAGCCCTGATCCAACCATAGAAACCATTCTCCCTTTTCATGGGATTAAATGAAAATTATAAACTATGACTATTGCTCCTAAGCCGTGTGGGCCATTTAAGGGACCAAGCCCCTTTGATAAATTTTTGCATCTACTTTGAAACATTATGTGTTATATATATGGACATAAAAGGGACATGACCCACTTCTAGGACTTCCCACCAGTGGAGATTACTAATATTTACTAAAATAACCTGCAACCCTAAGGCATTTGGAGCATCTAACTGCACATGTGCCTCAAGGTTATGATAACTACTTGTTGTACAGGGTCCCTTAGTAACTACTGGTAACTTTCATTGGTTAGAGATAGGTAGGTAAGAACTGTTTATACTTTTTCTTCCAAGATCACTAACAGGTGATATGGTTAGATGAGTACATATATAAGACTCTCCAGCAAGAAGAAAAATAGCCTGTCCTCTAGGTTACAGAAGTCCCTTACTCCTATACACCCATTTAACACTGTTAAAATCAATGATCATACATGCAATTTAACACTGTTTCAAGAGCTTACATTATCAAAGAAGCAGGTGCCAATTTTAAAGGCATCCCTGCTGCTTGGTGTAGACATTTAGAATGGGAATCAGGGCTGAGAAGGGGAGGAGACCATCCTTTTGCTTCTAAAATTCCTCTAGTGCCCCTAACATCCTTTTTCCTACTGATGATATATATTACAAGTACTGGAACAATATGCACTTGTATTATAATCCTAGCAGTTAACGTCTGTTGCAGGATTTCTTTTTGCTGTTAATATCAGGAAACACAAACCATCTCGAGCCATTTATACTAAGCCATGAATTAAATAAAAGAGTCAATAGTTAACTAGATTCATACACACATGTCCATGCCTTCAAATTGTACAAATAAATTTCATTCTAAAAAAGTGTTTTATTCCTTTAAATGACAATTGAATGGAAGCCCTGGGAGAGACATGAGGACTTCATTCCAACAAAGTGTTATCTTTGAAAGATACAAGGAAAATACCTTAGTAAATTCATCATATGGAAAGTCCATCAAAACTATATTCCAGGACAAGGTGGGTGACTGATCCACCACTGACTGCATCCATAGATTGACCTCTTTTTCAGGAGGATTAAGGCAATATGGCACTAAAATGAGTAATGAGATCTTAATTAAGCTCCTGGGTCAGTAATTAGTAGGCAGTAGTTGTGGCGTGCTCTTCATTATGAACAGGCAGCTGCACATTCATCTATTAAGATTGTTTACTGCTTTTTGCACAAAGATAGGGTAAACAACCTGGGTAAATCCGTAGCCTTTTTGAGTTTGCCTAAATAAATTCAGCAAGTTAGTTTTATTGTTTAATTCCAGTTGAGGCCGGGTGACTGAGGGTGATTTTAAAAAACAGAGAGAGAAATTATTCATGTCTAATTAATTTAACAGGAGAATAAAACCAAAAAACTTTCTCCTACTGCTATCCCCATTTCTAATTGACTCCCCCAGCCCCTGCCCCCATCCTATACACTGACTCCTCATAGCTCCAATTTATTATAACCCAAGCTTCCCTTTTTCTCTAAGCTTTCAATCCCTGAGAACTGAAAGATGATCAGAGACTTCTAGAAACAAGCAAAATATCATAAATAGCAGCATATCTTTTGCAGCAACCTGGTCCTGCTCTTAGAAAGGAGATTCTTGATCAATGTAAGTTGCAGCAAAGAAAAGAATCCTTCTCCTGATGTGTTCTCCCATAGGAAGGGATGATTTCAGTCCTTTTTAACAGGCTCTCTATGAATACTCTTTGAAAGGAAAATCATAGTGCTTTTAATAAAAACACTTCTTTCAGTTTCCTTCCCAAACTCCATCTGTTTCTTTTCCTATAACCTGGTGGATTACATCTTATTAAAAGGATTCTATTTACAAAGGAGGGTAGAATTACTATGTTACTTAAGGACCTATTTCTGGAGGGGGCAGTGATGGCATAAACTAGTATCTTTCCTTTATTTTAACTTGATTCTACACTTCAGCTTGAGTCCACTTGAATCAGTATAATAAACAGACTTTTCTACATTCTGAAGAAAAGCATTCAGTTAAGTTCTTTGAAAGGTGAGTAGAATTATCGATAGAATACATTTATCATGCACAGATCATTATCTATCTATATGCACACATTTATTTATATAGATGAATAGGTATTCATAATCACCTAGTCACATAAGTTGTAACCAACATTGATTTTGAAAACATGATAAAATATAAGCATTAACATAATAACAAAAGAATAAAAGCTAATGACTTTGAACTGATACATATAAATCAACTACAATTTTGGGTTGTAGTATATAACCCAACATGTATAGTCTCATTTAAACTTCAAAATAATGCAATTAGTGGATACTTTTACTATCTCAGTCTTACAGGTGGGGGAACTAAAACACAATAAAGTTAATTATGTAGAAGACAGCTTAATGAATACTTATTTTGATTGGTTGATTTAATTATTTACCAGATTTATTCATGTATATATTTATTTATTTATGTATATATATATATATATATATATATATATATATATTTGCTTTTTTTTTTTTAAGGGCTGCAGTTACGACATATGGAAGTTCCCAGGCTAGAGGTTCTAATTGGAACTGCAGCTGCTGACCTAGACCACAGCCACAGCAATGCCAGATCCAAGCCATGTCTACGACCTAGACCACAGATCACGGCAATGCCAGATCCTTAACCCACTGAGCGAGGCCAGGGATCAAATCCACCTCCTCATGGATGCTAGTCAGGTTCATTTCTGCTGAGCTACAACTCCTTATGTTATATATTTCTTAATATTTAATTATTTCTCTAGTTGCTAAAGAATTAATTCAATCAGTAAAAAAATAAGTATTCATTGTAGTGCCCATTGTGGCATTCCTGATGTGCTAAAAAGCAGGAAAAAAAAAAGAGGATTTATTGAACTCTCTTCTACATAGTTAATTGACCTTGCTGTGACTTAGGGTGAGCTTGTTTGTGCATACATACACACATACTAAGTATAGAACATATAAAGATATATACGTATATATATATATAGTATGGATACACACACACATATATACACATATACATACATGTACATTCTAAGGAGAAGGAGAGTGAAAGATAATTCTCATATTTGTGAATCTTCTGCATTTTACACACCTTGTCAGTGACACTCTGTTTGCCCCTTTTATTCTGAACTATCTTCTTTTCAAGGATCCCATAGTAAACAGCCTTTGAAGATGGAAATTGTGTCTTTGGAACAAAGGTAGCCTTGTTACAGCCTGGGACGATGGAGACAGTGTCACCCTCCAGAGAAAAGCTTTCTGCTATGAAAGACTCACATTCCCTAAGCCTGGGGCTCCTCTCCTATGAGGCAGTCCATTGTGGTGCCACGCGTTACCGGAGTTCCCTCCCATCACTGTGGAAAGGAGGTTCAGGAAGAAGCATGACTTATGCTGATACTCTCTGACCACTGATACTGGGAGTAAGTTCCTTTGTCTCTGTCCCAGGCAACCTGTGTCTTTAGACAGCCTCAACAAAACTGACAGGCTACCACTTAGCTTACAAATGGGGTAAACCCTCAGATCCTTCATAGGTTCTTTCCTGCTTTCTGATACACAGATACATTGTGCTTCCTTTCTGATCTGTCTCAGGATTCAAAAAGTAGTAAAATTCACTTGCTGATACTTTTACACTTTGTTTTCATTCCTACTAAGCCTTAGAAAGGGCAAATGGAGAGAAATGGTGAAAGGCAAGTAACAAACAAAGGGCTCCAGAAATAACAATTGGGTCAATGAGACACACAAGCACAGGTTTTGCGGCTCAATTTTGGGTCACTCTGTATTGCATGCTCTGGGAGCAGCTGGGGCTGCCTAACCTGCTGATGGTACAACTTTCACACTCATCTTCCCCTGAAAAGCATGTCTATCCCACCTTATTTCTCTAATAAGGCCCTGAATATTTTCCCTGTAAAGCACAAGCTGCCAGCATGATATAATTTGGTGATAGAAAAACAGCTCTTTAAAGGAGCTATTCTGTTGAAGGATAGCAGTTCCCTGGAAACCAGGTAATAAAAGTCAGCTCCTTTTTACTGCAAGTGAAAGTGATCTCCTTCTTAAACCCTGTTTTTCCTAATCCTAGATGTATTAGAAAATGACCCTCCTAACAGCAAATGTTATTTTTAGGTTCATAACTATAACAAACACATTCTATGATCATGTAAATATTATTTTACTTGCACCAAAACATTATTAGGATTTTGAGGGTGATAACAATATTCAAAGATAATGCTAAAAATGCACTGATCTATTTAGCTGTAATATAACATCTTTAAAACATTTGGGAAAATTCTATAGTAACTTTCATGTTTTTTATTTATATCTAAGGCAACAGGGCTTTGGGGGTTTGTTTGTGTGGGTTGATTTAACTGTTTTAATTAAAGGCCACTTCTCAAGTTTTCTGTATCCTGTGAACACCCAGATTATCCTTGACTTGGGAAACAGTCTCTTCTTTTTCTGGAGCCTCGGATAAAATGTGGCTCTACTGTGTTAGGTGGGGCAGTGGTTGTTTAAGAAACCAACATCCACATTTCAGTGCCCTAATATAATAAATGTTTATTTTTCACTGATGTAAAATCCTCTGCAGGTGCTTTTGGTAGATCGGATAGAGAATTCTACTCTGTATAGTCATTCAGGGACCCAGGATGTTGAACATTGTACCATGATCAACACATGCCTTTTAAGATCATCCTGTGTTGATATTCAGCTGGCAGAGAGGGCAAATGAAACTACAAAAACTATCCCCACTTCAAACTTGACCCCAAAGTGTCATACACCACTTCTGCTCATATTCCATTGGCGGGAATTAATCACAAGGCACCACTGAGATTCAAGGATGATTGGCAACTATAATCCATGATAGGGCAGTCATTTCTTGAAAATAACTTTTGACTATTGAAGTGGGTTATGAATATTTGATGGAAAAGCTGCCCCTGCCTCACTCCCTCCACTTAGTAATTACTCCCCAAGCTACCTGTAGAGACCTCACAATATTTTAATAATTTGTTCATTTTATTCTGTGAATGAGCCTGAAAACTCATTCTGTAGATATGTGGAAGCACTGATTCATTATACTATAAATAAAGTAGTAAAAACTTAAACAGGCTTACACTGGTCATGATCAATGCAGTCACAACGGAGAAATCTGCACAAAATACTGTGATATATGATGATATTTTCATGTACCCTTACCTGTTATAAGCATGATTTGAAGCCCATTAAGTAAATACATATTGCTAACCTTGTTTATATAATATATCCTTCTCTAAAAAATAATTCTAAAAAAATCCTCCCTAGTTATTGATCTTTTTTTTTCCTTCAGAACAATGGCTAATGCGCAGTTTCAGGAAAGAAAAGGGAAATCAAGAGAGAATATTAATAAAAAAATAAAATTTAGTTCTCAAACTAATAGTTATTAACTACTGAATGAATCCACTATGTTTTACAGATGGAGAAACCAAAAGCTAGGGGTTAAGTGGTGCCTGATCACAGTAAAACAGTAAAAACAATAAAATTAGATCTGAGAATCAACCCTTCCAGTCCTGTGCTTCCCCTGAATCCTGATGTGTGAGGCAGGTTAAGGTTTTCTGCAGCTGCTGTGGCTGGATGCCCTCAGATTTACTCTGCAGCTGCCTCTGAGTCTCCGTGTCATGGGCTACTAGGAATTGGATAGAGTGCCATTGGTCGTGGGTTGGTCTTTGGAAGTGTTTTGATTATTCATCAAATGATCATGGGTTGGTCTTTGGAAGTGTTTTGATCATTCACCTCTTTTCTTGCTATTTGACAAAATCTATTAAAAAATGAAGAGCGCTGAACACATAAAAGAAGAGAAAAAAAATCCCAGATAGTTATTGCCATATGCAAGCTAATCTAATAGCAATGGTTTCCATTATTTGAGGTTAGATTCTGGACCAGGAGGTGCTTTACATCATGTTATCTCAAGGGGTCATCAAATAATGCTTTGCAGTACATATTGTCAGCACAAATTACCTGTTTTACATGTGAGAGGGTAAGTAACTGGATAAATGAGGGACAGAGTCATCATTCATTTGGGAATGCCTCAATCCAGGCCATTCCTTTCCCCAGCTCATACTTAATTCTCATGAATTTCAGAAGAGGACATGCAGATAATCTGATATGTGGTACTATTAGTGGGAATTTTGAGGCATATTGGAGCAATGACTGGTTGCTCTACATGCAACGACATTTCTAATGCTGAGGCTGGAACTGACCATTTAAATACGTGAAACATCAAAGAGGTTGTGCCTTAGAAGGTTCCCTTTGATTGCCCATATGTGGTAATATGTAGGTACAGGGTAATTTTTAGAATAAGTCCATTTAAGGTGGTAGAATTCATATGTTCATTCACATACGAGAACATTCCTGAAAGCACAATGAATTTTTTAAAGTTAATTTTTAAAAAGTATTTAGAGTAAAACAAACATACAACAATGAAAATGATATGTCAGAATACAATTTAGAAAACTAACAACTGTCACTATGCTCTTGAGAATAACTCCCTTTGGGCAGCACCTTTATTTCCTACTTTCATTCATAATTCAATAATTATCTGTCTATTATCTACTTGCCCAGATAGCCTGTAAGCTGCATGACAGCACTCAAATCAGTGTTAGTCATCAAGACCTCTGTCTCCAGCACAATTTCTCCTTCATTACACTGGCTCTTAATAATACCTGTTAAGGGAGTTCCCTTCATGGCTCAGTGGTTAAGGAACCTGACTAGCATCTATGAGGATGCAGGTTCAATTCCTAGCCTCACTCAGTGGGTTAAGGATCCAGCGTTGCCGTGAGCTGTGGTGTAGGTCTCAGACGTGGATTGGCAGGCAGCTGCAGCTCCAATTGGACCCCTAGACTGGGAACATCCAAATGCCATGGGTGTAGCCCTAAATGAAAAATAAATAAAATAATAATAATAATACCTATAAAATGAATTGAGTGAAGTACTGAAAGTCATTAAAAGTATTTAAATAAACTAATGCAGGCTAATTATAAAATTCAAGCAACACAAAAAAATACAATGTGCTTTCTACCAGGCTTCTCCCACTTGATTGAACACTGCAGAAGAACATCAGTTCATCATTTCTTATAAAGTATTTGGACTTTTATAAGCATGTATTCACTTCTTTTTATTGAAGTATGATTGGTTTACAATATTATATTAGTTTCCAGAGCATAGCATAGTGACTGTACTTGGTGACTTGGTGTTTTATTTTTTCTTTTCTTTTTAAAATTACTTAATGAATTTTATTACATTTATAGGTGTTCAACAATCATCAAAACCAAATTTTACAGCATTTCCATCCCAAACCCTCAGTGCATCCCCCCACCCCCCAACCTATCTCCTTTGGAAACCATAAGTTTTTCAAAGTCTGTGAATCAGTGTCTACTCTGCAAAGAAGTTCATTGTGTCCTTTTTTTAGATTACACATGTAGGTAATAGCTTTTGATCTTGGTGTCTCATTGTCTGACTGACTTCACTTAGCATGATAATTCCTAGGTCCATCTATGTTGCTGCAAATGCCGTTATTTCTTTCCTTTTATTGACTGAGTAATATTCCATCGTGTATATGTAACACATCTTCATGATCCACTCTCTGTTGATGGACATTTAGGTTGTTTCCATGTATTGACTATTGCATATATTGCCACAATAAACACTGGAGTATATGTGTCTTTGCGAGTCATGGTTTTCTCTGGATAGATGCCCAGGAGTGGGACTGCTGGATCAAATGGTAGTTTTATTTGTAGTTTTCTGAGGCATCTCCATATAGTTTTCCACAGTGGTTGCACCAATTTACAATCCCACCAACAGTGTAAGAGGGTTCCTTTTTCTCCACACCCTCTCCAGCACTTATTGTTTGCAGACTTTTGGATGATGGCCATTCTGACTGGTGTAAGGCGGTACCTCATGGTGGTTTTGATTTGCATTTCTCTAATAATTAGTGATGTTGAACATCTTTTCATGTGTTTTTTTGCCATCTGTATGTCTTCTTTGGAGAATTGTCTGTTTAGATCTTCTGCCATTTTTTGATGGGGTTGTTTGTTTTTTTGGTATGGAGCTGCAGAAGGTGTTTGTAAATTTTGGAGATGAATCCCTTGTCAGTTGATTCACTTGCAAAGATTTTCTCCCATTATGTCTTTTTGTTTTGTTTAGGGTTTCCTTTGCTGTACAGAAACTTTGAAGTTTGATTAGGTCCCATTTCTTTATTTTTGTTTTTATTGTCAATACTCTAAGAGGTGGATCTGAGAAGATGTTGCTGTCCTTTATGTCAGAGAGCGTTTGCCCTGTTTTCCTCTAGGAGTTTGATAGTGTCTGGTCTTATATCTAGGCCTTTAATCATTTGGAGTTTATTTTTGTGTATGGTGTTAGGGAGTATTCCAATTTCATTCTTTTCCATGTGGCTGTCCAATTTTCCCAGCATCACTTATTGAACAGGCTGTCTTTTCCATTGTATATTCTTGCCTCCTTTGTCATAGACTATTGACTGTAGGTGTGCAGTTTAATTCTGGGCTTCCTATCCTGTTCCACTGATCTGTATTTCTGTCTTTGTGCCAGTACCATACAGTTTTGAGGACTGCAGCTTTGTAATATAGTCTGAAGTCAGAGAACCTGATTCCTCCAGCTCCATTTTTCTTTTTCAGGATGTCTTTGGTTATTCTGGGTTTTTTGTGCTTCCAAACAAACTTTAACATATTTTTTTCGAGTTCTGTGAAAAATGTCCTTGGTAATTTGATAAGGATTGCATTGAATCTGTAGATTGCCTTGGGTAGTATAGTCATTTTGATAATATTAACTCTTCCAATCCACGAGCATGGTATATCTTTCCATCTGTTTGTGTCACCTTTGATTTCTTTCATCAGCATCTTATGGTTTTCAGAGTACAGGTCCTTTGTCTCTTTAGGTAGGTTTACTCCTAGGTATTTTATTCTTTTGGATGCAATAGTAATTGGGATTGCTTCCCTAATTTCACTTTCTGATCTTTCATTATTAGTATGTAGACATGCAGTCGATTTCTGTTTATTAACTTTGTATCCTGTGACTTTGCCAAATTCATGGATGAGCTCTAATAGTTTTCTGGTAGAATCTTTAGGACTCTCTAGGTATATATCATCTGCAAGCACTGATAGATCTACTTCTTCCTTTCCAATTTGGATTCCTTTTATTTCTTTTTCTTCTCTGATTGCAATGGCTAGGACTTTCAAAACTATGTTGAATAATAGTGCCACTGTTCCCACTATTCTCAGTGGGAATTCTTTCAGCTTTTCACCATTGAGAATGATGTCAGCTCTGGGTTTGTCATATATGGCCTTTATTATGTTGAGGTAGTTTCCCTCTATGCCCATTTTCTGAAGGGTTTTTACCAGAAATGGGGGTTGGATTTAGTCAAAGGCTTTTTCTGCATCTATTGAGAGGATCTATTGAGGTTTTTATTCTTCCATTTGTTAATGTGGTGTATCACACAGATTGATTTGTGGATATTGAAGAATCCTTGCATCCCTGGGATAAATCCCACTTGATCATGGACTATGATCCTTTCACTGTATTGCAAGATTCAGTTTTTGTACATTATAGTCTATTAAACTTATTATAAGATAATGGCTATGATTTTCTGTGCTATACAGTATAAGTCACAGAAAGTCAAATACTATAATATACTTATATTATAAGTATAAGTATAAGTATAAGTAATATACTTATATGTGGAATCTAAAAAATAAGTGAATGTACAGTGGAATATTACTCAGCCATTAAAAGGAAAGAGATACTGGCATTTGCAGCAACATGAATTGATTTAGAAATTATCATGCTAAGTGAAGTTAGACGGTGAGACACCAGTGTCATATGCTATCACTTACATGTGGAATCTAAATAAAGGATACAGTGAACTTCTTGGCAGAACAGATACTGACTCACAGACTTTGAAAAACTTATGGTTTCCAAAGGAGACAGGTTGGGAGGAGGGGAGATGGGCTGGGGGTTTGGGATGGAAATGCTATAAAATTGAGTTGTGATGATCATTGTACAACTATAAATGTAATAAAATTCATTGAGAAAAAATTAAAAACCAAAAATAAATAAATAAGTAAATAAAAAATAAGTGAATGTATATAGTAAAACAGAAATAGATTCACAGAAAATAAACCAGTGGTTACTGGGGGAAGAGAGAAGGGGGTGAGGCAAGATAGGGGTATGGGATGAAGAAATAAAAATCACTACGTATAAAAGAGATAAGAATGAGAAAAATAATGTGTATATATGTATGATGGTTCACTTTGTTGTACAGCAGAATTTGGTACAACATTATAAATCAACTATACTTTAATAAAAAATACAAAAAATAAAATATAAAATAGATAAGCTATAAGGATATACAGTAAAACACAGGAAATATAGCTGATATTTTATAATAACTATAAATGTCATATAACCTTTAAAAATTCTGAATCACTATGTTGTATACCTGAACATATAATATTGTACATCAACTATACTTCAATCTAAAAAATAAGAAATGTACATAAGAAACATAGGAAAAATATATAGATATGCAACAAAGATATAATGTATTTACTTTCTGGTACACTAAATTACCAGATAAATATATTGATTTGAATTGTAAATATATTTATTTGTTAATATAGTATCAAATCAATGATCATCAATCTAGACAAAAGATATAGTTTGGTTAAATTACTCCAGTCCCTAATAGGTCACATTCTACATATTTCTAAAAAAAAAAAATCCTTATATCAACTGATTTTTTGTGATTTATCTCTTTTTTATATAGGTAGCAATCAGAAAAGAGACCAAAGCAATTTGAACTTTTGGATTCTTTGAAGTCAGGAGAAATAACAACAGACATAACATTTTACACATGGCTTACAACGTAGATTCTTAATTTTGCTCTTGGCCAGTTTTGTCAATGGTGGAGAAATTTATTTGATCTTGTGGTCATAAAAAATGTGTTATTGAACTAGAACTAGATGCAAACGACCCTGCCAACAGGAGCCACAGGAGGGTGCTCTGACACTGCACAGATCCTAGGAGACTGTTTCATTCTTAATTAAGTCTAATCATATCATTTGGTATTCGGTGATTTAAATTTGTTTTGTGTGTATAGGAATAATTTTACAAATTATGATTTAATATAATCAATTGTGACCTAGAAATTTTCGTTCTACATTGATATGCTGTGGTAATGAAATTATTTTAGCGGAAGTTAAACTATAGATATAGGATCAGCATTATCTAGTGACATGTAAAAATACATGTAGAAAACTAGAGCCATATTTTACTTATGAGTATATATTTGCAACTGCAGTAGGGTTCATCTTATACCATAATGTAGGACTTTTCATAATCTATAGTGGTTTTGCAAATAAAATTCCTTGATGCATACTCAGATGTAAATCATGCTGGTCTCTATTTAATATTAATATAAAATAATATTAAAATTCTTTTTGAATTTCTCTTGTTACATGTGGAATTGTGAAGGACTGCTCCTGTTTTCATTCAAAGTTTATGTTTTTTCACTAATATATTCCTAAAACCGTAATAGTGGAATGTGTCTAAACCTGTTTGAGTAGTTTAATTGGTATCTGTTGCCTTTGCCTGTTCTGTATCTTTGACCAACAAGGAGTGGTTTTCAATAGTATGGTTCCCAAACCAAGAGTACCAATATCCCTTAGTATCTTGTTAGAAGTTCAGAATTTATGGTCCCACCCTGAGTTGTTTAAAAGAGTATCCACATTTTTAACAAGGTCTTCAGTTTGACTGAATCTACATTAAATTCTGGCACACATTGTTGCCCCATACCACTATTTATTGATATCTAAAGAGTCTCTTGATTTGGGGTAGAGTTGATCACTCTTTTTCCTGGCATACAGATATGGCACGTGACCCAGCCTTGGCCAATCATAGCACCGCAATTTTAAGACCGGCTTGATTGCTTCAGCAATGGTTAAGTGACCCAGCCCATGAAAATCATTATCTCCCACGAAAAATCTTTGCAGGGGCTCTCAAAAGTGGATCACTTTCTATTATGTTTGCTCGGCTTTCAGAATTAAGTTCCATAATCCTGGTGGCCAATATTTCATTATAGACAGCGAGCCTACCTAAGAATGAAGACAATGCAGAAGAAATTAAAGCCAAGAGATAGGGAAGGAGCAATGGGAGAGGGAAAAGATAAACAAGAGAAGGGAAGAGGTGAGGGGAGAGGTTAAAAGAGGGAAGTGAAAGAAAGAAGAGGGAAGTGAAAGAAAGAATAGGGAAGACAGGAAAATGGAAAGGAAGGAAAAATGGAAGACATATATATCATTATGCTCCTGAAAGTGTCTGTGCCTTAAGCCAGCAACACCTATGAGATTTCTCAATCACGTAAGTCATTAAATTCCATTGCTTAAGTCAAGAGTTGGCTTTCTGACACTTGCAAATGAAATTATCCTAATGGTACCGATGATAAATATGTTTCTATGAGGAATTTAATTACCAAACTACCAGTCAGCAGACTCTTAGTGTGCCTTACATTTAGAAACATGCTTTAATTGTCAGCCTCAGCCTAATTTACTCTGTAATGCATTCAACAAAGCAACTTCATGTTGTACATTTCTGAATCTCAAAACATGTGCTTTATCTTGAATAATTAAAAATGTGGTTGCTACTATCTTGCTATAATGCCTGCCTTGGTAGGGGCTGACAGAAATGCCAGGGATTATTTTACTTGATCTTTAAAAATTCTTAGCCTTGAACTACTTATTATAGTGATTTTGAATTCTTTTAACACTTTCTGAAAACCTGTTGGATGATATCGACATACTCCAAGTAAACAGATTTAAAGAAAGCAGATAGAAAAAATAAATACTACTTTCCTTTCCACACCTCCTATCCCTTGCTTTCTTCTTCAGCCTGACTCATGTCCTGTTCTTTCTTTCTTTTGACTTTCATTCCTGGGCCAAATAGTGGGCATCATCAAATACCAAATTCTGTTTTTAATCAAATTGTAATTAAACAGTTTTTCCCACACTATGAAATTCTTATTATCAAATTTTCCTGTAGATATTAGATAATGCATATGCTCTTCGTGGGAATATTCAAACATACAAAATATTGTAAGGGAGAGATTACATTTACATCATTGTATTAATGTACTAATGTATTATTTGGAACTTATGCTGTATATTCTTAAATTGTTTTATACTTATAACATTTTCACAGAAGTTGATTCATCACAAAATAGAAATTTTCATTGTGCAGCATATATATATATATATATATATACACACACACACATATATATAGTGTGTGTGTATATATATATATGTTCTAAGAAAATATGTATATTTCCCCTACTAAAAATACATAAATGTTAACATTGTAAGCCAAACTTTTGAGTGTTGAGCTGATCTAACAGCAACATTTTTTCCTAAACCCAAAAAGAGAAGCTCCCCTTACCAACCTCGTAAGTCCATTTTCTGGAGAGGAAGTATAAAGGCTATTTTTTATTTAGTTAGTCAAGAAGCATCTATTGAACACTTGTCATGTTGTTAGGTTCTGTAGATAGAGGTGGGGACAGGAAAATGGCTATGTCCTGGTTCTTTCCTGGAACATAATGTGATATGTTAATGGAGTGGTTGGGGGTTGGAGAGATCTGGGGGAAGGAGGCCTTACAAATCTTCCTGGGGATTTGTATCAAAATATCCAAAAGCTTGGATTTTCTCCTTTCCCACCCCAATGAAGGATGTATCAAAATGTGGAGTGAAAAAGTTTCCCAGGGCCTGGTTCCTTCCAGTATACTCCTACCTGCCTGGACTTTTTACCTATTTGTAACTAATTGATGGTGTTTCCAATGAGGTGTTTGTTCTGGGAGCAAAGATGATGCGGTGATTAGTTCTGTGCAGAGCAGAGCTGGAGACTTCAGAGGAATTTCTGAACACAGTTATGATGATTACTTTTGTAGCTCAGGTGGGCCTTGAAAAATAAAAGCAGGCAGAGAAATAGGGCAAGAGCATTGTCTGCTTGTGGTAATGGAGACATAACAGTGATGAAGCTTTTAAAAGATTCCACCAATTGCCATAAGCATTCTTCAGGTGGTAGATAAGAAGGTAAGGGGCAGAGATTATGTGGTTTTCTTCTGGCTGTGAAATCCAAGCTTTCCTGTCCAAAAAGTGCTCTAGACCTCCACGCTTGGCTTCCTAAAGGTATGAAAAACATCAAGTTTAATGCACCAGGGATGCTACTGATTATGGTTTACATGCTGCTTTGCCTTTGTATGCCCAATAAGAGACACCTTGAGGTGATGAGAATTGACTCCATCAATAACACAAACTTTCTTTTAATATATTAATGTTGATTCTTGCTCTTTCACAGCCTCCTGTCTAAATCAAAGCATTTTCTTCAAAACTCTACTTATCTACCATTTTTCTTCTTCCTGAGTTCTGTGTGTGTGTACACACAAGTGTGTATACCATGTTTGTGTGTATTGAGCAGTGAAGCTCCACAACCTGGGTGCCTACACTCCATTGCTTCTGTCTGGATATATTCTATCACCAGGAAGATGGCGTTTTTGTTTTTGTTTTGTTTTATGCCTGCATCCGTGGCATAATGCAGAGTTCCTGGGCTAGGGATCACATCCAAGCTGCATTTATAACCTACGCTGCAACTGTGGCAACTCTGGATCCTTTAACCCACGGCGCTGGGCCAGGAATCAAACCTTTGTCCTGGTGCTGCAGAGATGCCACCAATCCCATTGCACCACAGTGGGAGCTCCCAGATGGTGTGCTCTTGACAAGGCATGTGCTATGGGCTAATGCATGGACAGATGCATAACTGTTTATTGAACCGTGGATGAATGAACACCAATGAAGTGATCCTTCAGAACGAAAATTTTCCAAAAGCTGGGTTGTTTGGTTTTTTCAAACAGATTTTGGTATGCAATATCTACTTTGCAGAGAGAATAAATATCTTGTCTCAAAATGTTTTTCACGTGAAAGTGGTGTCATGGGATCTTCCTTTGCTTTCATTCTTCATAAGCCACTTTATTCAGTTCCAAACTCATCAACGTTCTTTGACTGTCATCCATCCCTCAATATTACTGCATGTGAATTTAAGGAATGGAAGAAATTGCAAATATAAATGGAGAAAGTATGTGGTTGTTATAGCAAGCCAGACACCTTATCTAGCCCTCTGTGTGAATTTCCACCTCACTGCTCACTGAGACTCAGAAAGAGCCAGGCTTTACCTGGTTTGAAAGTTCCACACTCTGCCTTGATAGCATGCTCCCCTCTCAGTCAGAGATGGCTCTAAATGCAATGATACAGGATTTAAAGGAATAAAAAGTGATATTTTAAAAGAATTTTTTAATAGTTGAAAATCTGTATATTTATATTACATTTAGCTCATTCAAAAATATTCAAATTGTGAAAGTACAAAACATAATATATGCTAAGGTCAAAGAGTTACATGAGAAGTCCTCAGAAAATGTTAGTTATGTAAAGTCACGTTATTTGTACAGCTTTCATTTATTTGAACTTCCATTCCCATGATGAAAACATTTTGATATAAGTTTTAACTTTTCCATTTTAATCAGGTTTTCTTTGGGGGGCCATGGTCCTCTTGTATTTTCACTTGCTGCTTGGTTATTTTGTTATTTTTATAGAATTCACATGAGAAAAAGGATTATTTTGCTTACACTGACTTTAGAAAGGTATTTTGTGCTGCTTTCCCATTCAAATGTGGTGAAGGGCTAAGCTATTTCCAAGGAAAAGGCAAGGAAGCACTTGGCCCCCAAAACTCAGTTGAGAGACAAACACTGTTTCAGTAAAAGTAGTTCATTAGTACTCTTCATAAATATGATCACTAAGTGAGATTCCATCGGTTAAGTTACGCATTTTAAAAATTCTGCATGTGCTGCTTTGTTCATTTACTTCCACAGGATGCATTTCCCTTTGGAAGTAAGATGTGTAGTTCAGTGAATAGAATACTTTTCTGTTTATACAATTCTGTTCTCTCATGTCGATGGATCAGTCATTTCTTTTCTGGACAGGAATCTGCAGAGTATAGAAAAAATGCTTATGTTTGTTGGGAGGTCAGAATTGAGAAAGCACTATTTTAGGCCTATCTAGATTTGTCAAGTTCATAATTTTTCTTTTATTGTTTGTTTGTTTTTCTTGGGGGGGGGGCTGCACCTGGGGATGCACAAGTTCCCGGGGCAGGGATCTAACCCAAGGCACACCCGTAACTAGAGCCACACCACTGACAATGCCAGAACCTTAACCCACTGGGCCATGAGGGAACTCCCACATTTATTTGTGACATGATCGCTTCTTGGTTTTGAGAGCCGTGGTGTTATCAATTATTCCAATTGTTTGGCCAGAGTGTTCTTAGTAGATAAAATACTCTCTGAAGTCCTGTTCACACTGTAGCAATGTTTCTTACTGTTTAATCAAACAGATCTCTGAATGCATTGAGCATTTAATATACACAGAAAAAAAAAGAATTTTTAGACTCAGTTTCTATATATGTGTTCAATTTTAGGATTTATGCTACTTTTTTAATGTCTATACCTGTACCATATGAAAATTCCTGGGAAGGGGATTGAATCTGAGCAAGTTACAGCTGTGACCTACACCACAGCTATGGCAATGCCAAATCCTTTAACCCACTGAGCCACACCAGGGATTGAAACTGCACCTCTGCAGCAACCCAAGCCATTGCAGTTGGATTATTTTTAAAAATTTTTTATTATAGTTGATTTATAGTGTTGTGTCAAATTCTCCTGTACAGCAAAGTGACCTAGTCAATATACACAAATGCACACACACACCCTTTTTCTCACATTACCTCCATCATGTTCTATCACAAGAGACTGGATACAGTTCCCAGTGCTATACAGTAGGGCATAATTGCTTAACAATTTTATTTTTATTTTTATTTTTGATTTTAGGGCCACAGTATGACATAAGGAGGTTCCCAGGCTAGGGCTTGAATCAGAGCTACAGCCTCTGGCCTATGCCATAGCCACAGCAACGCCAGATCCAAGCCACCTCTGCAACCTACACCACAGCTCACAGCAATGCCAGATCCTTAACCCACTGAGCAAGGCCAGAGAAAAAACCTGTGTCCTCACGGATGCCAGTCAGATTTGGTTCCACTGAGCCATGATGGGAACTCCTGCTTAACCATTTTAAATGTAACAGTTTGTATCTACTAACCCCAAACTCCCCGTCCATCCCATTCCCTCTTGGCAACCGCAAGTCTGTTCTCCATGTCTGAGAGTCTGTTTCTGTTCTATAGATAGGATCATTTGTGTCACATTTTCTTTCTATCTTTCTTTCTTTCTTTCTTTCTTTCTTTCTTTCTTTCTTTCTTTCTTTCTTTCTTTCTTTCTTTCTTTCATTATTTATATTTGTTTTGGGGGGATAATGTCCTTTTATTTTTTTTTACTGGATATCACCAAAATTAATACTTTTTAAAATCATTTATTTATATATATTTTTTCCACTGTACAGCATGGTGACCCAGTTACACATACATGTATACATTCTTTTTTCTCACATTAAGTGTTCCATCATAAGTGACTTGACAGAGTTCCTAGTGCTATACAGCAGGATCCCATTGCTAATCCATCCCAAAGGCAACATTCTGCATCTATTTACCCCAAGCTCCCAGTCCCTCCCCTTCCCCCTTGGCAACCACAAGTCTTTTCTCCAAGTCTATGATTTCCTTTTCTGTGGAAAGGTTCATTTTTGACATATATTAGATTCCGGATATGTGATATCATATTGTATCTGTCTTTCTTTTTCTGACATGCTTCACTCAGGAAAAGCATGTTGCTGCAAATGGCATTATTTTGTTCTTTTTTATGGCCGAGTAGTATTCCATTGTGTATATATACCACATCTGCCTAATCATCTGTCCATGGGCATTTGGGTTGTTTCCATGTCTTGGCTATTGTGAATAGCGCTACAATGAACATGTGGGTGCATGTGTCTTTTTTAAGTAGAGTTTTGTTCAGATATATGCCCAAGAGTGGGATTGCTAGATGATATGGTAGTTCTATGTATAGTTTTCTAAGGTACCACCATACTGTTCTCCATAGTGGTTATACCAGCTTACATTCCCACCTATAGTGCAGAAGGGTTCCCTTTTCTCCATACACCCTCTAGCATTTGTTATTTGTGGACTTATTAATGATGGCCATTTTGACTGGTGTGAGGTGGTATCTCATGGTGGTTTTGATTTACAATTCTCTAATAATCAGCAATGTTAAGCATTTTTTCCTGTGCTTGTTAGCCTTCTGTATATCTTCTTTGGAGAAATGTCTGTTCAGGTCATTTCCCATTTTTCAATTGGGTTGTTGGATTTTTTGCTGTTGAGTTGTAGAAGTTGCTTGTATATTCTAAAGATTAAGCACTTGTCAGTTGTATCAATTGAAACTATTTTCTCCCATTCTGTAAGTTGTCTTTTTGTTTTCTTTTTGGTTTCCTTTGCTGTGCAAAAGCTTGTCAGTTTGATTAGGTCCCATTGGTTTATTTTAGCTTTTATTTCTGTTGCTTTGGGAGACTGACCTGAGAAAACATTTGTAAAGTTGATGTTAGAGAATGTTTTGCCTATGTTCTCTTCTAGGAGTTTGATGGTGTCTTGTCTTATATTTAAGTCTTTCAGCCATTTTGAGTTTATTTTTGTGCATGGTGTTAGGGTGTGTTCTAGTTTCATTGATTTGCATGCAGCTGTCCAGGTTTCCCAGAAATACTTGCTGAAAAGACTGTCTAAAGGAAACAATAGAAAGGTTAGACTTCATCAACATTTTCTGGACATTGCATCCAAAAAAATCAGAATATACCTTCTTCTCAAGTGCACATGGAATATTCTCAAGAATTGATCACTTACTTGGGTACAAAGATAACCTCAACAAATTTAACAGTATAGAAATTATTGCAAGTATCTTCTCTGACAACAATGGTATGAAACTAGAAATCAACCACAGGAAAAGAAGTAAGAAAAAACTTACTACATGGAGACTAAACAACATGCTACTAAAAAACCAATGGGTCAATTGGGAAATCAATTGGGAAAAAAATACCTCAAGACAAATGATAATGAAGACACAACCACTCTAAATCTATGGAATGGTGCAAAAGCAGTGCTCAGAGGGAAGTTCATAGCAATATAGTCCTGCCTCAAAAAAGAAGAAAAATCTCAAGTGGACAACTTAACCCACCACCTAAATGAATTAGGAAAAGAACAAGCAAAACCTAAAGTCAGCAGAAGGAAGGAAAGCATAAAGATCAAAGAGGAAATCAATAAAATAGAGATTCAAAAAACAATAGACAAAATCAATCAAACCAAGAGCTGGTTCTTTGAAAAAGTAAACAAAAGTGACAAAACCTCTGGCTAGACTCACCAATAACAGGAGAGAAAAAACCCATATATACAAAGTAGGAAATGTGTCACATTTTAGATTCCACATATAAATGATATCATACAGTATCTTTCTCTTTCTCACTTACTTCACTTACTATGAGAATCTCCAGTTGCATCCATGTTGCTGCAAATAGCATTATTTCACTCTTTTTTATGGATGGGTGGTATTCCATTTTGTATATGCACCACATCTTCCTAGTAGGGGTGCATGTATCTTTTTGAATTGTAGTTTTGCCTGGATACATGCCTAGCAGTGGGATTGCTGGATCATATGGTAGTTCTATATTTAGTTTTCTAAAACTCCATACTGTTATCCATAATGGTTGTACCAATTTACTTTTCTACAACAGTGTAGGAGGGTTCCCATTTCTCCACACCCTCTCTAGCATTTGTTATTTGTAGACAGTGATGTCCATTCTGAACAGTGTGAGGTGGTACCTCATTATAGTTTTGATTTGCATTTCTCGAATAATTAGTTATGTTGGGCATTTTTTTTTCATGTGCCTGCTGGCCATCCATATTTCTTTTTTGGATAAATGTCTATTTCGGTCTTCTCGCTATTTTTTAAATTAGATTGCTTGATTTTTTGTTGTTGTTGTTCAGTTATATGAGTTGTTTGTATATTTTGGAGATTAAGCCCTTGTCAGTTGCATCACTGGCAACTATTTTCTCCAATTCCTTATGTTGTCTTTTCATTTTTTTAATGATTTCCTTTGATGTGATAAAGCTTGGAAGTTTGATTAGATCCTATTTGTTTATTTTTGGTTTTATTTCTATTGCCTTGGAAGACTGACCTAAGAAAACATTTGTGCAGTTGGATGTCATGGAATGGTTTGCCTATGATCTCTTCTAGGAGTTTTATGGTGACTTGCCTTATGTTTAAGTCTTTAAGGCATTTTGAGTTTATTTCTGTGCATGGTGTGAGAGTATGTTCTGGTTTCATTGATTTACATGCAACTGTCCAGTTTTCCCAGCATGACTTGCTAAAGACACTGTCTTTATCCCATTTTATATTCTTGCCTCTTTGTTGAAGGTAAATTGGTATAACCACTATAGAGAAACAGTATGGAGGTTCCTGAAAAATTAAATATCGAATTACCATATGATCCAGCAATCTCACTCCTGAGCATATATCTGGACAAAACTTTCATTCAAAAACATGCACTGCTATGTTCATTAGAGCACTATTCACAATAGCCAAGGCATGGAAACAACCTAAATGTCTATCAACAGATGAATAGATTAAGGAGATATGGTAGATATACACAATGGACTACTGCTCAGCTATAAAAAAAGAACAAATTAATGCTATTTGGAACAATATGGATGCAGCTAGGGATTCTCATACTAAGTGAAGTAAGTCACAAAAAGACAAGTACCATATGGTATCACTTATATATGGAATCTAAAATATAGCACAAATGAATTTCTATACAGAACAGAAACAGACTCACAGATATAGAGAACAGACTTGTGGTTGCCAAGGAGGAAGGTAGTGAGTGGTATGGACATGGAGTTTGGGGTGAGTAGATGCAAACTCTTACATTTAGAATGGAGAAACAATGAGTTCCTGCTGTATAGAACAGGGAAATACACCCAATCACTTGTGGTAGAACATGGTAGAAGATAATGTGAGGAAAAGAATGTATATATATGTATGATTGGGCCAGTTTGCCGTACAGCAGAAATTGACAGAAGTCAACTATAAAAAAATTTAAAAAATAATATCTATTTTTTCTGATATGAGTATTGGGACTCCCATTTACCTGTCATTTCCATTCACATGAAATATCTTTTTCTATCCCCTCACTTAGTGTTATTTGCCCTAAGGTGTCTCCTATAGGCAGTATATTGTAGGCTCTTGTTTTTGTATCCAGTCTGCCATTCTATGTCTTTTTATTTGAGCCTTCAGTCCATTGACATTTAAGGTATATTTATCAATAATTATCAATATTGCCATTGATAGATATTTACTGCCACTTTAAACTTGTTTAAAATATATTTATTGCAATTTAAACATTGTTTTCCATTGATTCTATGTCTCTCCTTTGTTCCTTTCTTTTTTTAGTTGGATGATTTCCTTTTATTTTATGCTTATGTCCTCTTCTTTTAATTTTTGTGAATGTATTGTTTAATTTTGATTTGTGGTTGCCCTGTTTTTCAAGAATGTTAATCCCTTCCTATATCTGCTTACTTTAGCCTGATAGTTACACAGGCTCAAACACATTCTAAAAAAAAAAAAAAAAGAGAGTCTAGATTTCCTTACTCCCCTTTCCTACATTTTATGATTTTGATGTCCTTTTTTACATCTCCATGCTTATCCTTTTGCTGTTCCTTGTGTTTATCATCAGTATTACAAATAGTTTTTTTTTTCTTTTTGATCTATATACTGTTTTTTTAAGTGAATACTATCCATTTGTGAATTCATCCATCCTACACCTTCCTACTTCTTTCCTATTTAGAGGAGAACTTTCAGTATTTCTTTATAATGGTTTTAGTATTGCTGTATTATTTTAGTTTTTGTTTACCTGAGAAATTATTTATTTCTCCTATTTTAAATGATGATATTGCTGGGTACAGTATTCTAGGCTGATAATTTTTCCCTTTCATACCTCTGAATTTATCTTGCCAATATCTTCTGGCCTGTATTGTTTCTGTAGAGAAATCAGCTGATAGCCTTATAAGGGGGTTTCCTTATAATTAATTGTTTGTTTTTCTCTTGCTCACTTTAGAATCCTCTCCTTTTGCCATTGTTATTATATGTCTTGATGTGGTGCTATATGGGTTCAATTTGTTTGGGTGCCTCTGTTCTTCCTCTATCTTGATATCTGTTGCCCCTATTAGATTTGGAAAATTTTCAGCCATAATTTTTTCAAGTATATTTTCAGTCCCTTTTCTTTCTCCTTCTGGAATCCCTACACATAACATGTAGATTTGCCCATTTTAATTATACTATAGATCTTATATTGATTTCATGTTTTTTTCCTTTGGATTTCTGTCTGCTGTCCTGACTGTGTGATTTCCATTATTCTATATTTCAAGTCACTTATTTGTTCCTCTGGATTATTCATTCTGCTCTTCAATGGCTTTAACTCAGCTTGCATCTTTGCAAATAAATTTTCTAATTTTTCTTGGCTCTTCCTTATATTTTCCATTTCCTTTCTAAAGTAGTCTGCATTACTCTTGCTATCCACTCTTAATTCATTCAGTATTTTCATTGCTTCCTTTTTGAATCAGTGTCTGTTAGACTGCAGAGGTCTGTTTCATTGTTTGCTGCTTCACAGGAATTCTCCTGTTCTTTTAACTGGGGATGGTTACTGTGCTTCTTTATTTTGACTATATTTTTTCTTATTCTGTGGGTTTAGGGAAAACAATTATCTACTGTAGCCTTGGAGAGCTATTTATATGTGGGAACATCACTGGGTAGCTTGTGAGGGCTTACTATGTTTTTGTTTTTGTTTTTGGCCTTAGGGCTGCTTTTGGTTTGGATGTTTGCTGTCTATTTTCTTTCCTCAGTGTGTGAAAGTTGTAATCCCCTTGATAGGGGATGTACGAGTGTAAGACCTGCATGTGCTTCCAAGGACACTGGGGCAATGGGCAGGGCCTTTATCCAGTGCCTAGTTGCCGGGTCCTCGGGAGGGGCGAGGACCCATGGGGAAGATGGGGTTGCAGGCTGCTTCTGATTGCAGGGCCTTGGGCAGTGGCAGTGACCCTCAGGGTGGTGTAGGTTGTGCCCAGAGCCTTTGGCAGTGGTAACAGTGGGGCATGTGTGTTTCCAGGGGAGTGAAGGTAACAGGTGGCCCTGCAGTTGGATTCTTACTCCACTGTACTACAGCAGGCACTCCAGATCTAATGCCATTTTAAATAGCTTTTTTCAGCCATGAATCTAAAGAGTTTAGCAAAACAATAAATAACATTAAAAAGGAAGAGAGGTTAAAGTGAAAATAGGGATTGCAGAAAATGCTTTCTCAGTGTTTCTTCAAAATGGACTTTTCATTTTAGAATACATTTAGATTTACAGAATACTTATGAAGAAGTACAAGGAGTTCCCATATAACCTACACCCAGGTTCCTCTGTTGTTAACATATTATATAGCTCTAGTTAATTACATGTCAGAACTAATGAATTGACAGCTTTACATTTTACTGACTAGAGTCCACACATTTTTCATATTTCTTTTTTTTTATCACAGGATCCCATTCAGACTCAAGCATTACATTTAATAGTGATGTCTCCACGTCTCCTCTGTGGCTGTGCTAGTTTCTCACTTTTCTTATCAGACTTGGTCAGCAATAATAGGTTTGGCGGAGGAAAACAGGGTTAAAACATGATTCTCATCACAGCATATGAAGTTTATATCCTATCAATATGACTTATCGCTCTCGACATTAACCTTGCACTCCTGTCTGAGGTAGTATCTGCCATGTTTATCCATTGAAACATGACTCCTTTACCCCTTTTCCATATATTTGTCGCTTTCACACTAAGGAATTGGGAGTAATATTTAAGCTATTTGGAATTCTTCTGAATAATGTAGCTATTCTGATTTATTTATTAAATTGTTCACTGTACATCAATGTGGACTCATGGGTATTTATTTCACAATTTGGATTATTACCCAATACAAGTTTATCTGTAGCTCAAGTGTTCTAGCTTTGGCAGTTGGGAGCTCTTCCAGTTGACTCCAGTATCCCTTCTACATAACAACATGGGCTTGTTTGCTTGTTTGGCTAGTTTTATTTTTTTAGGTTTTTTTTTTTTTTTTTTTTTTTTTTCAATGACTACAAAATGGTTCCCAGCCCTCTAGGAAGTGCCCTACTTTTTTATTTTTTTTTATTTATTTATTTTTTAATAATTATTTTCCCACTGTACAGCAAGGGGGTCAGGTTATCCTTACATGTATACATTACAATTACATTTTTTCCCCCACCCTTTCTTCTGTTGCAACATGAGTATCTAGACATAGTTCTCAATGCTATTCAGCAGGATCTCCTTGTAAATCTATTCTAAGTTGTGTCTGATAAGCCCATGCTCCCGATCCCTCCCACTCCCTCCCCCTCCCATCAGGCAGCCACAAGTCTCTTCTCCAAGTCCATGATTTTCTTTCCTGAGGAGATGTTCATTTGTGCTGGATATTAGATTCCAGTTATAAGTGATATCATATGGTATTTGTCTTTGTCTTTCTGGCTCATTTCACTCAGGATGAGATTCTCTAGTTCCATCCATGTTGCTGCAAATGGCATTATGTCATCCTTTTTATGGCTGAGTAGTATTCCATTGTGTATATATACCACCTCTTCCGAATCCAATCATCCGTCGATGGACATTTGAGTTGTTTCCATGTCCTGGCTATTGTGAATAGTGCTGCAATGAACATGCGGGTGCTTGTGTCTCTTTTAAGTAGAGTTTTGTCCGGATAGATGCCCAAGAGTGGGATTGTGGCGTCATATGGAAGTTCTATGTATAGATTTCTAAGGTATCTCCAAACTGTTCTCCATAGTGGCTCTACCAGTTTACATTCCCACCAACAGTGCAGGAGGGTTCCCTTTTCTCCACAGCCCCTCCAGCACTTGTTATTTGTGGATTTATTAGTGAGGGCCATTCTAACTGGTGTGAGGTGGTATCTCATGGTAGTTTTGATTTGCATTTCTCTTATAATCAGCGATGTTGAGCATTTTTTCATGTGTTTGTTGGCCATCTGTATATCTTCTTTGGAGAAATGTCTATTCAGGTCTTTTGCCCATTTTTCCATTGATTGATTGGTTTTTTTGCTGTTGGGTTGTATAAGTTGTTTATATATTCTAGAGATTAAGCCCTTGTCCATTGCATCATTTGAAACCATTTTCTCCCATTCTGTAAGTTGTCTTTTTGTTTTCTTTTGGGTGTCCTTTGCTGTGCAAAAGCTTTTCAGTTTGATGAGGTCCCATGGGTTTATTTTTGCTCTAGTTTCTATTGCTTTGGGAGACTGACCTGAGAAAATATTCATGAAGTTGATGTCAGAGAGTGTTTTGCCTATGTTTTCTTCTAGGAGTTTGATGGTGTCCTGTTATATATTTAAGTCTTTCAGCCATTTGGAGTTTATTTTTGTGCATGGTGTGAGGGTGTGTTCTAGTTTCATTGCTTTGCATGCAGCTGTCCATTGGTCTGTCTGTCTGTTTTGATACCAGTACCACACTGTTTTGATGACTGTGGCTTTGTAGTATTTCTTGAAGTCTGGGAGAGTTATGCCTCCTGCTTGGTTTTTATTTCTCAGGATTGCTTTGGCGATTCTGGGTCTTTTGTGGTTCCATATAAATGTTTGGATTGTTTGTTCTAGTTCTGTGAACAATGTCATGGGTCATTTGATAGGGATTGCATTGAATCTGTAGATTGCTGTGGGTAGTATGGCCATTTTTACAATATTGATTTTCCCAATCCAGGAATATGGACTATCTTTCCATTTCTTTACATCTTCTTTGATTTCTTTGATTAAAGTTTTATAGTTCTCGGCATATAGGTCCTTTACCTCCTTGGTCAGGTGTATTCCGAGGTATTTGATTTCGTGAGGTACAATTTTAAAAGGTATGGTATTTCTGTATTCCTTTTCTGATATTTCATTGCTGGTATACAGAAATGCAACTGACGTCTGAATGTTAATCTTATATCCTGCTACTTTGCTGAATTTATTAATCAGTTCAAGTAGGTTTGGGGTTGAGTCCTTCGGGTTTTCTAGGTATAGTATCATGTCATCTGCATACAGTGACAGTTTGATCTCTTCTCTTCCTATATGGATGCTTTTTATTTCTTTTGTTTGTCGAATTGCTGTGGCTAGGACTTCCAAAACTATGTTGAAGAGCAGTGGTGAGAGTGGGCATCCCTGTCTTGTTCCAGATTTGAGTGAGAAGGATTTCAGTTTTTCCCCCTTGAGTATTATATTTGCTGTGGGTTTATCATAAATGGCTTTGATTATATTCAGGAATGTTCTCTCTATACCCACTTTTGCATCATATGCTTTTTGACTTTTCTTTTGTTAATGTGGTGTATGATGCTGATTGATTTGCGTATGTTGAACCATCCTTGTGAACCTGGGATGAACCCAACCTGGTCATGGTGTATAATTTTTTTGGTATGTTGTTGGATTCGGTTGGCTAAGATTTTGTTGAGAATTTTTGCATCTATATTCATCAATGATATTGGGCGATAGTTTTCTTTTTTGGTGGTATCTCTGTCTGGTTTTGGAATGAGGGTGATGGTGGCATCATAGAATGTCTTTGGGAGTATTCCTTCTTCTTCAACCTTTTGAAAGAGTTTAAGGAGGATGGGCACCAATTCCTCTTTATATGTTTGATAAAATTCACCTGTGAGCCAGACATCTGGTCCTGGACTTTTATTTGTAGGGAGTGATTTTATGACCTCTTCAATTTCATTTCTAGTGATTGGTCTGTTCAGTTGGTCTGTTTCTACTTGATTCAGTTTTGGCAGGCTGTAAGATTCTAGAAAATTGTCCATTTTTTCCAGATTGTCAAACTTGTTGCCGTATAGTTGTTCATAGTTTTCTCTTGTGGTTTTTTGTCTTTCTGCAGTATCCGTTGTGATTTCTCCTTTTTCATTTCTAATTTTGGTGATTTGCGTTCTTTCTCTCCTCTTTTTAGTGAGTCTGGCCAGGGGTTTGTCCATTTTGTTCACCTTTTCAAAGAACCAGCTCTTGGTTTTATTAATTTTCTCTATTGTTTTTTAAGTCTCTATTTTATTGATTTCTTCTTTGATCTTTATCATTTCCTTCCTTTGCTGACTTTAGGACTTTTCTGTTCTTCTTTTTCTAATTCATTTAGGTGGAGGGTTAAGTTGTCCATTTGGGATCTTTCTTCTTTTTTGGGAAAGGCCTGGATTGCTATAAATTTCCCTCTGAGCACTGCTTTCGCAGCATCCCATAGATTTTGAGAGGTTGTGTCTTCATTATCATTTGTTTCAAGGTAGTTTTTATTTTCCTTCTTGATTTCCCCATTGACCCATTGGTTTTTTAGTAGCATGTTGTTTAGTCTCCATGTAGAAGGTTTTTTCTCTTTCCTTTTCCAATGGTTGATTTCTAATTTCATGGCATTGTGGTCAGAGAAGATACTTGAGATAATTTCTATGCTCCTAAATTTATTGAGATTTGCTTTGTGTCCCAATATGTGGTCGATTCTTGAGAATGTTCCATGAGCATTTGAGAAGAATGTGTATTCTGCTTTTTTTGGATTTAGTGTCCTGAAGATATCAATGAAGTCTAACTTTTCTATTGTTTCCTTTAGGATTTCTGTTGCTTTATTGGTTTTCTGTCTAGGATCTGTCCATTGATGTGAGGGGGGTATTAAAGTCTCCTACTATGATTGTATTCTCATCAATATCTCCCTTTATGTCTGTTAATATTTGTTGTATGTATCTGGGTGCTCCTGTATTTGGGCATATATGTTGATGATAGTAACATCCTCTCCTTGGATGGATCCCTTAATCATTAAGTAGTGTCCTTCTTTGTCTTTCTTTATGTCTTTTGTTTTAAAATCTATTTTGTCTGATATGAGCGTTGCGACTCCTGCTTTTCTGTCATGTCTATTGGCGTGAAATATTTTTCCCCACCCTTTCACTTTCAATCTATATGTATCTTTTGTCCTAAGGTGAGTTTCTTGTAGGCAGCATATTGAAGGTTTTTGCCTTTTTATCCACTCAGCCACTCTGTGTCTTTTGATTGGGGCATTCAGTCCATTGACATTTAAGGTGATAATTGATAGATGATTATTTATTGCCATTTGATCCTCGTGTTCCAGTTGATTCTATGGTTCTTCATTCTTCCTTTCTTTTTTTTTTTTTTTTTTTTTTTTGGTTGGATGGTCTCCTGTTATTATCTACTTGAGTGTATTTTTTTTTCATTTTTTTGCAAATGCAATATTTGCTTTTGGCTTGTGGTTGCCCTGTTTTTTAAGTATGCTAACCCCTTCCCATAATTGTGTGTTCTAGCCTGATGGTCCTGTAAGTTCAAACACTTCATTACTATATTAAAATTAAGAAAAGAAACATACAAACAAACAAACAAAAAGGGTTATTTACTTCCTAACTTCCCTTGCCCACATTTTATGGTTTTGATGACTCTTTTTTCTTTTTTTCTTTTTAATTTTATTTTGTTTGAAGCATGTTCATGATTAAATCTGTATGTTGGCTTATTTGAGTGACTGCTCTCTGATTGCGGTTTCCTCAGTCCTAGTTCTTTCTCTTCTTCTTTTTTTTTTTTTCTTCTCTTTTCTTTTTTCTTCCCTTTCCTTCCTTTCTTTTTGGTTTAGAGAAGCCCTTTCAATATTTCCTTTAACCTGGGTTTTGTGTTGCTGTATTCTTTAAGTTTTTGTTTGTTGGAAAAAATTTTTATTTCCCCTTCTATTTTAAATGATATTCTTGCTGGATAGAATATTCTAGGTTGCATATTTTTTCCTTTGAGCACTTTAAATATCTCTTGCCATTCCCTCCTGGCCTGTAGTGTTTCTGTAGAGAAATCAGCTAATATGCTTATGGGGGTTCCCTTGTAGGTAACATTCTGTTTTTCTCTTGCTGCCTTTAGGATCCTCCCTTTATCACTAACTTTTGCCATTTTTATTATGATGTGTCTTGGTGTGGGTCTGTTTGGGTTCAGTTTGTTTGGGGCCCTCTGTGCTTCCTGTATCTTGAACCCAGTATCCTTTAGATTTGGGAAGTTTCCATCGATAATTTCTTCAAATATATTTTCCATCCCCTTATCTTTTTCTACTCCTTCTGGAATTCCTATTATGCGTAGATTGGCCTGCTTTATATTATCTCATAGGTCTCTTATATTGCTTTCCAGTTTTTTGATTTGATTTTCTGTCTGTTGACTGGATTGAATGATTTCCATTATTCTATCTTCCATATCACTGATTCATTCTTCTGAATTATTTATTCTGGTTTTTACTGCCCCTAGTTCAGTTTGCATCTCTGCAAATGAATGTTCTAGTGTTTCTTGGCTCCTCCTTATATTTTCTAGTTCCTTTCTGAGGGTATCTGCATTACTGTTCATATCTTCTCTGAATTCCTTCAGTATTTTCACTATTTCTCTTTTGAATTCCAGGTCTGTCTGACTGCAGAGATCTGTTTCATTGTTGACTGTTTTAGGTGAGTTCTCCTGTTGGTTTGACTGGGGGTGGTTTCTCAGCTTCTTCATCTTGCTTGTTGTTTTATTTTTCCTGAGGGAGTTGTACTCTCTGTTATCAGGCAGTGTTTGCCTTGTCACTGCTGTGGAATATTTCCTGAGGGCTAGCGTTGTTAGTCAATCTTTTTTGAGGCAGTGTGGCTTTTCTGGAGTGTTGATGGAGCTAACAGTGTTTCTTTGAAGCAAAGGAGGACTTCCCGAGGGCAGACAGGACTGGGAGGTCCACACCACGATGGTAGCAGATTTCACTTGGTCATGCAGAGCTTGCTCTGGTGTTTTTAGGCTGTGGGGTTCTTTCAGGGCATTGGCGGTGTTGGGCAGCTGTTCCTCAGGAGTGCAGCACCCCCTGGGGGCTGGAGCAGCTATCTGGGTCACTGAGAACCTAAGAGGCTCTTCCCTAGGGCAGTCCAACTCAGAAGGACGGCCTGAGAATGTAGGCGGATCTTTTCACAGTCTGGCCAAGCCTGTTGCAGCTTTCCTGGGCTGCAGGGGGTCCTCCAGTGGGCTGGTGGTGCTGAGCAGCTATTCCGTGGGAGTGGGGCACCCCCTGGGGGCTTGGGCGGGTAGCAGGGCCACTGGAAACCCAAGAGGCTCGTCCCCAGGGCAGCCTGACTCAGAAAAACCGCCCAAGATTAGGCTTGGCTAGGCTTGTTTTAGCTTTTGTAGGCTGCAGGCCTTTTCTCGGGGGCTGGTGGTGTTTGGTGCTGCTCTGCGGAAGTGGAGCCCCTCCAAAGGGTAAGCAGGCCTGTGCAGGGACAGCCCCTGCAGTGGTAGGCTTCAGGCAATTGTTGAGGCCAGCCCTCCTGGATGGCAGGCAGCCCCAGGTTTGGCGAGAGCATATGGGGTGGTGGGGGTGGGGGGGGGATGCACTGGGAAGCACAGCTTTCAGCTAGCTGGTGGGCCTGTAAGCTTGCTGTGGCATGGGGGTTATTCTATGGGGACCCACCCCTTCTTCTCTCCCCTCCCCAGCATGGGCGCAGACCAGGCTCTTCTCCCAGGTTCCCTCTGAAGCGGCTTTCCCCTTCCCCGCCCCTAGAGTATTGTTCCCTTCCTCTGTGACAGCTTTGTTTTCTAGTCTCCCAGGCAGTCTCTGCCCCGTCAAATGGTTTCTAGACCTCCCAAGCTGTTTCCGCTCAGCCCCGCCCCCCCCAGCCGGTTCTTGGGGACTAACCTCTGGAGCCAGGTCTCATTGCCCAGCCCCCACCCAGGTGTCCCCCGTCCCTTTCCCGGGGACTAACCTCTGGAGCTGAGGTCTCGGTGCCCAGCCCCCACCCAGGCGTCCCCCGTCCCTTTACCGGGGACTAACCTCTGGAGCTGAGGACTCGGTGTCCAGCACACACCCAGGCGTCTCAATTTTAGGTGACTGTGCCCATAGTTCAGATGGTCCGTTCGGTTCTTGATCAGCTTTTCCGTACTCCAACTTACTGCTACACTCTTCTCTGCATCTGGAGATTCCTCTGGTTTGTTTGATCTTTCCCCCTGTAGGTGACTTTCCAGGGTGTGGGATCCCTTTTGCCTCCGCAGTTCCCTTTCGGGAGCGCCCGTCCCGCTCGGATTCACCTTCTCTCACTGTCCTCTTTTCTCCTGTTCTGCCCAGTAATGTCACAAACTTCTTGCCGTTATTGGATTTTAGGTTCCTCTGCCAGCGATTGGTTGCTGTTCTGTGTGAGTCATTTATTCTGTAGATGTGCTTTTTTTGTTGTGTTTGTGGGAGAGGGCGAGCGTGTCCCCCTACTCCTCTGCCATCTTGTCCTCTCTCTCTTATTTTTTTATTTATTTTACTGGGGAATTGTACTAGAATTTAAGACTTGTGTCCCATTCATGGTCATTGCTACTGCAGTGTCAGTACCAGTAGGCACTCTCAGCTGACAGAGCAAGGAAATATATGTGTGTGTAGTGATTCCTGTATATATGCATATCTACCAATATTTATATATTTATACAAAGCTAAACAAGAGTTCATCCTGATGTGCTCAACTTTAATCTATTGCCACATGGGACTTAGACAGAAAGTCTAAAATACGTCTCCCCTTTCTGGTCCATAACCCCTCCCTCCAACAGTGAGAAACCTGGACCCTAACATTTTACCATCCCTCCGCTCTCTTGATGATGGCATCTTCATAATAAGTCTTGAAATCAGATAATGTGAGTCTTCCAGCGTTGTTCTTAAATATTTTGTTGAGCCTACTAGATTGTTTGCCTTTCCGTGTGAATCTTGGACACAATATTGATATCTATAAAGACACTATGTTGATATCAGATTTTGACAGTGATTGAATGGAATAAATGGATCAATATGGGAAGAGGTGTCATCATTGAGTCTTTCAATGCAGGAACATGGAATAGGTCTCCATTTATTTAGATTTTTGATTTCTTCTACCAGTGTTTTTTTAGATTTTGGCATGCTGTTTTGTATGTTATTACGTTTATACCCAAGTGCTTCCTTTTTTGGTGCTATTGCAAATAATATATTTTTATGTTCAAATTTTAATTATTTACTGCTGGTGAATTTTGTATATTGATGTTGTTCTGTATGATGCTGAACAGACGTACTATGAGGGTCTCTTTGCCTTCTCCCCAATCTTCGTGGGGAAGCACCAAGTCTCCTATTATGAGCTACAATATTAGGTGTAGGTTTTGTGTAAACACCATTCATCAAGTTGAGGAAATTCTCCTCTATTCCAGAGTATCAAGTGTTTTTATCATGAATGGATGTTGAATTGTATCAGATGATTTTCAGCACATTTTTTTTCTTTTCCCTGTTTATGTGTTGGCTTACGCTGGTGGAGTTTCAAATGTTATACTAGTTTAAATACCTTGAATAAATCCCACTTGTTCCTGGTGTGTAATTATTTTTACATATTGTTAGAGTCTACCTGCTCATGTTTTGTTGAATACTTCATATCTATGTTCATGAAAGATATTGGTTTATTGTTTTCTTTCTTTATGGCATCATCTGTTTTACAAATTAGGGTAGTTCTATTTTCAGAGAATAGATTAGAGATTATACCCTCTGCTTATATTTTTCAGAAGAGATTAAGGAGGATAAGTAGTATTTCTTCCTTCAATATTTGGTGGAATCAGTGAAAACATCTGAGCCTAGTAATTACTTTTTAGAAGATCTTAAAATGTCATTTCAATTTTAACAAGTATAAGACTATTCAGGTTATTGATTTCTTTGTATGAATTTTGGTAGTTTGTATCATTCAAAGAATGGTTCATTTTATCTACGTTATCAAACTTGTGAGACTAGAGATTCTTGTATCTTTTCCTTATTGTCATTAGTGTTGTTCCCTTTGTCATTTCTGATATTGGTAATTTTGTCTCCTTCATTTATTTCTTTGTTGGCTTGATTAGAAATTTGCCAATTTTATTGATCTTTTCAAGGAACCAGATTTTTTTTTTATAACAATGTTTTCTCTTGGTTTCATGTTTTCAATTTCTACTCTAATTGCATCACTTATTGCTTTTTTTCCCTTCCACTTTAGGCTTAAATTACTATTTCTCTAATTTTCTAAAGTTAATCTTAGGTCGTTGATCTCAGGTCTTTCTTATTTTCTAATATAAGCATTTAATACTATAAACTTCCCTCTCTGGCCTACTTTCACTGCATCTCTCAAATGTTGCTGTGTGTCTTCATTTACATTTAGTTTAAAATATTTTAAAATTTCTTTGGGTCTCATTTGACTCATAGGTTCGTTAGAAGTTTTTTTGTTTGCTTGTTTGTTTGTTTGCCTTTTCTAGGGCTACTCGCATGGCATATGGAGATTCCCAGGCTAGGGGTCTAATTGGAGCTGCTGCTGCTGGCCTACACCAGAGCCACAGCAATGTGGGATCTGAGCCACATCTGTGACCTACACCACAGCTCATGGCAATGCCAGATCCTTAACCCACTGGGCAAGGCCAGGGATGGAACCCTCAACCTCGTGGTTCCTAGTCGGATTCGTTAACCACTGCACCATGACGGGAACTCCAGATTCTTTAGAAGTTTGTTATTAAATTTTCAAATATTTGTGAAATTTCCAGCTATCTCTAGAATCCATTTCCACTGTGGTTTGAGAACATACTTTATATGCTTTTTTAAATTTGTTAAGATGTGTTTTATGACATAGAATGTGGTATATTTCAGTGAATGTTGGATGAAATCTTGAGAAAATGTATATTCTACTGTTGAAGAAAGTATTCTATACATGTCAATTAGATCAAGTTGAATAATAGTGCTGTTTAGGTCATCTTTATCCTTAGTTATTTGCTGCCTGCCTGATCTATCAAAGAGGGGAAGAGGTGTTGAAGTCTCCATTAAGAATGGATTTGTCTTTCTCCATTTAATTCTATCAGTTTCTGCTTCATGTGTTTTCATTCTCTTTTGTTAAGTGCATACACAATTTAGGATTATTATGTCTTCTTGGAGAACTAACTCATGTAATGTTCCTATTTATCTTGGATTCTTTTCCTTGTCCTGAAGTCCTCTTTGTCTCAAATTAATATTGCTTTATTTTTGTTAGTGTTGGTATATATCTTTTTTGTTGTTACTTTACTCTTAAACCATTAGAATCTTTGCATTTAATGTAGGCTTTTACAGACAACATAGAGTGGTTCACTTGTATTTTCAAAACCACTCTAACAACCTGTATTTCAATTGATTTATTTAGATCATTCACCTTTTAAGTGACTAGGAAAATCACTGGATTTATATATACCGTATTTGAAATTTTTTTTCATTTATTGAATTAATCACCCCCTTTCTGACTTCTCTAGTTTGAATTGCTCATTTTATATTATTTTATCTCCTATCCTAGAATATTGACTATATTAAAAATTCATTGGTTGCCCTACAATTTATGATTTACATTTTTATCTACTTTAAGTCAACTTTCAGATACCACTATACTCTTATCATGGAGTGCAGGTACTTTATAAGAAATTACTCTTAATGTCTCCCAGTTTCCACTGTGGTCTTTCTGTCATTCATTCCAGCCATTTCTAATTACCTCATACATTGTTATTATTCTTAAAATTTATCTTAGATCAAATAAGAATTAGACAAAAAGATTTTATTTTACTTTTATATATTCCTTCTTCAATGATTTCCTTTCTTTAGGTAGATCCAATTTTCTGACCTTTACTTTTTTTCTTCTCTGAAGAATTTCTCTATTTCCTACAGAGCAGACTGGCTGATGAAGAATTTCAGTTTGGGGGATTTAAAAAATTTTTTTCCTTCCACTTTCAAAGGATAATTTTGATAGATCAGAATGTTAGGTTTGACACATTTTTTATTTTCAGCACTAACTCATTCTCCTCTTGCATTCCTACTCTTTGGTTAGAATTCCACTATAATTCTTATCCTTGTTTCTCTCTAAATAAGGGTTTTGGAGGTTTTGTTTTTGTTTCTGCCTCTCTCTTCTTTTACTATTTCTCTTCCCCTTTCTTCTTTCTTATTCTTCTCCTTCCTCTTCTTCTTTTTTACGGCCTACTGTTGGAATATGACACAGATAAATGTAATCACTACAGCTGAGTTGGAAGGGATACAGAGGATTTCTCTTGAGGAAAAGAGATGGACTTATGGAAACCACTTTGTACAACTCTTGCAGGTGTCACTTATGTGGAATGCTATGCAATTGACACATCCTGGACTTTTGGTAACTCTGGAAACATTTGACTTGGTTGTTCCCAGAAATAGGACTCAGGAGGAAAAGCAAAGAAAGCATAAAGATCATGAGCTGTGGAGTGAGAGAGGTTCACTCTTAATCTTAGCCTGGCTCTTATACCTGAGAATCCTTAGGAGTGTTATCTTATCTTTCCAAGCTGTTGTCTCATTGTCTGGAAAACAATACTCAATACTCATGGTTGTATTGAAAATCATATTACTATATAGACACTGGAAAATAAGCATCTGATACATAGAATTGATAAAACAATTCGGGTCTCTCTTCCCCCTTCTTTCCCTCCTCCCCTTCCTCTTCAGACTATTTTCATCCTTCTTTTCTCCCTCCTCTTCATCTGTTCCCTCTCCTTTTCTGTCTTCCTCCGCCTCTTTTCTTTTGCTTCTCCTTCTCCTCCTCCTTCTCTCTTTTCTCCTCTTCCTTCTCTTTCCTTTTGTTTCTCCTCTTCTTGCTCCTCCAATTCCTTTTCCTTATCATTCTGTCCTTTCCTCCTCTCCTGTAAACTAAAGCACCGAATCTTGTCTGAGATTGAACTAGAAAGCTATTGCATAGAACAGAAAGAGCACCTTTCTGACAATACTATGCAGTGACTACGTAGGGATAGGTAGACTAAAAGCAAGTTAAAGAAATTAGCCAGGTATTTATAATATGTGCTTGGATTGGAGGGTTGACTGTGGTTGTCTCAAGGCCAGCAGGTGGACTGGAACAGGCTTAGTGAATAAGCTGACTCTGGCATAAATAGAATTTTGAATTGTGTCAATATGGCTGGGATTATACTCTTTGGATCATCTCTTACTGACTTATTGTTATTCCTTCTGAGAGTCCAAGGCTTGCTTTCAAAGAGAAGGAACATAAATTTGAGCCAAAGTGCTGGAAGTTGGATAAGATCAGCATCCTCCTGGAGTCTAGACAGGAGGTATTTGCACTACAGTAAAAAATGATTCAGTTTGGGAGTTCCCACTGTGGCTTAGCAGATAATGAACCCAACTAGTATCCATGAGGATGTGGGTTCAATCCCTGGCCTTACTCAGTGGGTTAAGGTTCTGGCATTGCCAAAAGCTGTGTTTTATGTCACAGATGCGGCTCGGATCCCACGTTGCTGTGGCTGTAGTATAGACTGGCAGCTGCAGCTCCTATTCGACCCCTAGCCTGGGAACTTCCATATGCCACAGGTGTGGCCCTAAATAAAAGCAAAAAAGCAGGGGAAAAAAAGATACAACTCCAAAGAGCAGATGAATCTCAGGGAGGCAGAATCAGAGCTACTTAGTAACCTAAAGATCATTCTGTTTCTGGTGGTTTTAGGAGGCTGTGTTGGTTTTATAATGAGCAGCCCCTTATGGGAAGCAAGGAACACTTGCCTCAACTCTATGCCTAAATTCTGGATTCCAAGTAGCACTTTTATCCTTCTGAAATCACAGATATGGGGAAAAAATTTGAGAGCTTCCTGTAGGAATGGGGCTTTATAACAGCATCCTTAGAGAAAAACGGGCATGTTTTCTTTATCTGTGACTTATCTCCTCGATTCTTTTCTTTCTTTCTTTCTTTCTTTCTTTCTTTCTTTCTTTCTTTCTTTCTTTCTTTCTTTCTTTCTTTCTTTCTTTCTTTCTTTTTAGGGCTTCACCTACAGCATATGGAAGTTTCCAGGCTAGGGGTCAAATCGGAGCTGAACTGCTGGCCTATGCCACAGCCACAGCAACTCAGGATCTGGGCCACGGCTGCAACCTACACCAAATTCCTAACCCAGTGAGCAGGGCCAGGGATTGAACCAACGATACTAGTTGGGTTCCTTACCACTGTGCCACAATGGGAACTCTTTGCTTGATTCTTAATATGCTCCAATGCTGTCATTTCATAGAATCTTCTTACCTCACAGTGGTGCACCCAGTCTTAGCTCTAACTTAGCATATCCGAAGAAAAATTTAAGAATACCAATACTTAAGCTGGTTTAATTTTTCTGAGGCATTGATAATTTTATAAGTTCCTCCATGAAGCAATATACACCTAGGGTTGTAAACTACTTAGAAGTAAGTTCCCATGTTTCTTCTGGAATTTTTGCTCACTGTCTCTTGGTTTGCCCTTTGTGGCAATGAAGGGCATCTGGTCACTCTCATCCTAGAACAGTTCTCCAAATGTTTCAAAGTAAATCCACCCCTCAGGTGTTTCACTAAATCAGCCTAGTACCTTCATCTCACTTCTTAAAAGCCACTCTATACTTTTTCATTCTTTTTATAATTCTCATTAGGAATTCTTGAAATTTTAAATCTCTTGAAAGGCAAAAGACAAGAGTTTAGGGGAAAAATAGGCTTTATTTTAATTATGGTAGTAAAATTACCATTTCTTACCCATTATACCCTTGTCAAAACATTCTGGGAGATTATTAACACTTCCTATTTTTGAAACAGTTACTGCCTATTGAACATCTATTATCAGTGTCCAGCTGACATTCTGATATAATTAATTTTTTCCAAAATTTACGTTAGAGATTTTCCTAGTTTTTTGAAGTCTTCTGTTGAGAAGAGACTACTTATACATTTCCTTAAATTTGGGGGCATAAGAGAGGCACTGTTGAGCAATAAATCTCAAGGGAAAGATTCGGTGGAAAAGCCCATTTCTATCCTATTATAGCAATTTTTAGGTGTATTGGATTCCTGTTTTAAATTCCACTTAAAGGCTGTCAAATGGAAGTAAAAGCAAGGGGAATAATACCTTAAATTTCAACTATTGAGCAAAGGAGTAAAATTTCCCCTAAAGCATTGAACCATTTAATTTCTATCAGTGTTATCTGAGGAAAAATATCAATCAAAGAAACCTAGAAATCAGAATAAGCCCTCAGCCTTCAGAAACTGCAAAAGTTCTGGTTCAGGGAAATCAGAATAGAAATTTTCTTCTCAAGGTTAGCCATGATTGACTTTTGACCTTTATTTACAAAATAAACTTAATTTGTCAGAAGATTGGCAAGGATATATGGCTTTTCTGAGAACTGAAAATCTGCTATGAAGTCAACATAGCACTACATAGACTGGACAAGCTCTGTACTAGGAAAGGGTAGGGAAACTTATTCTAAAATAGAAAGTGGATGATAGCTTAAGATGCCAAATAAATGACAGTTATAACTAAACTATACTTGCTTATGTTAGGTGCTAGGTGAGAGACCAAATAAACATTCATATTTGTGAGCATCCATCCTACACATAAATTTTGGTTATTTTTCAGATCAGCTCTAGAATCAAGCTGACTGGGTGGTTAGGCAAAGGGGACCAAGGAATCATAGTGATTTTTTCACAGTTAATCTTAAACTAACTAGTCACAAACAAATATTATTGACCACAGAATGAGAAAAAATTTCAAATTAGTCCATAACGATTTCTATACTGAGGCAGTTTTATCCTTTGAGGCAAACTGAAGTGGAAGAGGCTTCTATTCAATGTGGAGTCTGGGCTGCATGGCAGAAGAGAGAAAGCATATAAACTGATTTTTATGACATATAAAAATGAAGTTTAAAAGATGCTACAATCAATGTTGATTGAACAGATAGTATTTTGAGGATCAGCTAAGATAAATTATCATGCCAGTGCCCTGCTATTACAATTTTTAAAAAAGAATTATTTACCTTAATATTGATGATTAAAGAGTCAAAAAAAGTCATCTATCTAGGATGCTCTTTGTTGTGTGAAGTCAAAATGGTGCTAAGGCCCAACCTGCTATTTTATTTTATTTTAATTTTTATAATGATTTTTATTTTTTCTATTATATTTGGTTTACAGCATTTTGTCAATTTTCTACTGTACAGAAAATTGACCCAGCCATGTACATATATATATGTGTGTATATATATATATATACACACATTCTTTTTCTCACATTATCCTCTATCATGCTCCATCATAGATCTAGTTCCCAGTGCTATACAGCAGGCTCTCATTGCTTATCCATTCCAAATGCAATAGTTTGCATCTATTAACCCCAAACTCCTGGTCTACCCCATTCCCTCTCCCTCTCCCTTGGCAACCACAAGTCTGTTCTCCAAGTCCATGAGTTTCTTTTCTGTGGAAAGGTTCATTTGTGCCATATATTAGCTTCCAGACATGTGATATCTTATGGTATTTGGCCTTCTCTTTCTGACTTACTTCACCTAGTATGAGATTCTCTAGTTCCATCAACACTGCTAATGGCATCATTTCATTCTTTTTATGGCTGAGTAGTATTCCATTGTGTATATATACCACATCTTCCTAATCCATTCATCTGTTGATGGACATTTAAGTTGTTTCTACGTCTTGGCTATTGTGAATAGTGCTGCAATGAACATAACATGCGCCATGTGTCTTTTTCAAAGAGAGTTTTGTCAGGATATATGCTCAAGACTGGGATTGCTGGGCAAATAACAAATGCTAGAGAGGGTGTGGAGAAAAGGGAACCCTCATACACTGTTAGTGGGAATGTAAATTGGTACAATCACTATGGAAAATAGTATGGCGGTACCTCAGAAAACTAAATATAGAGCTACCATATGACCCAGCAATCCAACCTGCTATTTTAGACATCTTGGGATTGAAAGCTCCAGTAGACACCTGGGGACGTCTTCCTTGGTCCTTTCCTCTGAGAACAGTCTCCCATCCCTAACACGGGTCCACAGGGACCACCACTCTCTTACATTGCCTTGGTCCTCTGGCAACATCAGACAGGCCCTGACTCACACATGGTTAGTCATATTTGCCTCAGGAATGTGAATGGAGGGACAGAGCCCATACCTTGGCTGCTGAGCCACTGCAGTGGCAGCCCTCTAGGGAGAGACCCAGAAATTCACGATGCTATGAGCCTTAGATCCAGCTCCATCCTTTCTTGAGAGTGACTTCTTTGTCCAAAACCCAATATTCTTAGCATAAGCTTCCTTTTAATAGTGAAGATTTCTCATGCTGTATCTTTAAAAAAACACTTCTTTACTATGTAAGCAATTGTGGCAGTAGAGTTTAGGAAAGGCTTCGAGGACTCAGCTAATTTGGCACCGTCACTGCATATGAAGAGACTGACTCTCTAGTTGTTCAAGTTAATTCTAACATATACAGAAATAGAGATGCAGGATGAGAGCTTAGCTCCTACTTTTTCTGAGCATCCCACTCTAGTTCCCATGGTTTACCCAAGTTATGATAAAGGCTCATGAAACACAAGCCTCTGGGTTTACTAACCTTTCCACATATTATGTTTCCTTCGCCTCATGCTAAGTTTCTCACTTTTCATGTTTCCATTTTTTATTGTACTTACTTTATGAGTGAAACAAAAGGACCAGGATTTTTATATGTACTCTATCTAGGAAAAACCCAAAATTAAGTCTCATAGATTATTATTTGTAAACAAAGTGTGTTTGGATAGGGAGAATTCAAAACAACAAATTAATCTATTCAACCAATATGTATTACATCTTTAGTGTGTGCTAGGCACTATTTTGGATTCTTGGGGATAGGGGAGTAAGCATAGATAAATCTCTGCCCTCTTGGAGTTTCTGTTCTAGTAGAGGAATAGACAATTACAACATTATATAAAACATACAGTCTATTGTGCTGAAATGAATACCAGGGTATAAGTACAGCAGGGAAGGGAGACAGGCATGTATGGTTTGGTACTGTAATTTAAGAGATGGTGGCCTCACTTAGAGGATGACATTTCAATAAATCCTCAAAGAAGTAAAGTAACTGGCTGTGCAAATACCTGGAGACAAGCCAACCAGAAAGAAAACAGCACATGCAAAGGCCCTGAGGCAAGGATATATCTGATTTGTGCCAGAGACACTGACGAGGCCAGTATGGCTGATGCCCTGTGAATAAAGGGGAAAACCATAGAAAATGAGTCTAGAAAAAGGTAAAGTAGTCTAGGAGACACAGATCACATATTGCTTTATATTCTATTGTCTTTATCTTTTGCCCTGATGCAAAACCACTGTGGGAATTTGAGGTAAGGAGAGATGTAGTTTTAGCCGCATTGTTGTGGCTGCTGAGGTCAGAAGCAGGGAGATAAGCTAGGAAACATTTGCAATAATTCAGAAGAGAGATAACGATGGCAACAAAGAAGAGAGAAGTAGGAATATTCTGGATATATTTTAATGATGTAGCTGACATGATTTAATGATGAATTAGATATAGCTACAGAGTATGTAAGATAAAGAGGAATTCAGGAGACCTCCAATCCGTTTGAACAATTCAAAAATAGAATTGTCATTTACCAGCAAATCCCCTAGGATTAAAACAGATCCCATAGGATACCCTACTACACTGTTGGTAGGAATGTAAATTGGTACAACCGCTATGGAAAACAATATGGAGGTTACTCAGAAAACTAAATATAGAACTACCATATGACTCAGATATCCCAATCCTGGGCATATATCCTGACAAAACTATAATTCAAAAAGATACATGCCTCCCATGTTCATTGCAGCAGTATTTACCACAGGCGAGACATGGAAACAACCTAAATGTCCATTGGCAGGATGAATGGATTAAGAAGATGTGAGATATATATATATATATATATGTATATATATATATATATATATATATACACACACCACGGAATACTACTCAGCCATAAAAATCAAAATAGTGCCATTTGTAGCAACACAGATACAACTAGGGAATCTCATAATAAGTGAAGTAAGCCACAAAGAGAAAGACAAATTCCATATGATATCACATATGTGTCATCTAAAATATGGCACAAATGAACCTATCTACGAAACAGAACAGACTCACAGACATAGAGAACAGACTTGTGGTTGCCAAGGGGGAGCGGGAGAGGGAGTAGGATGTATGGGGAGTTTGGGGTTAGTAGCTGCAAACTACTATGTTTAGAATGGATAAGCAATGAGGTCCTACTGTATAGCACAGGGAACTATACCCAGTCTCGTGGGATAGACCATGATGAAAGATAATATAAGAAAAGGAATGTATATATATGTATGACTGGGTCACTATGCTATACAGTAGAAACTGGCAAAACATTGTAAATCAACTATAATTTTTAAAAAGGGGAAATGTGAAAATAAGACTGCGATGTAGGATGCCAGGGATTAAGCATACTCCAAGTGGAAGTTTTTGCAACATATATCCCATGCTGCACAGACATCGCTGTGTGTGCTCTGTAAGCTTATGTTTTAAGGTGGCCATGTTTTTACCCCAAATGTTCAGACACATTAGAGCCATCTACAATTACCCATCAGGACATCCTTACCATCTTTCCAGATAAGGTGAATTGCCTGCTTTAACTGTTTTTGAATTTTACAATACAGTCAAGGGACTCAGACAGTGACACTGCCCATTTCCCCTGATTTTTCTACCCAAAAGATTGGATTATGAGTGAAGCTGATGGTTCAAATGTTAAATTTGTTATGGCGGGCCTGGATTGGGGCTGTTAAAGTCCCCAGCCCAATCCTGTTACAGGTGCTCCTTGGTTACTTTATTCTATTTAGGATTCAAGTTTATTTCTTATTGTTATTTTTCCAAATACAGCAGAAAGCATTTGACTAATAGTTAACAGAAAACATAAGGATTCAGAGAAATTGATTTAAATTCAACATGTTCTCATTTTTGTGCCAACCTCAAGGACATCTGTGAAAGTGAAAATTTCTCCCCAAATTAAACTAATTTCAGTTGAGAGATTTCTCTTGTTTTCTTCTACTCCAATATTTGATCATCTGCTCAATGACCTCGACTTTCTGTAAACCCTAAAGAGCACAGTGCCATCCACTAAGAGAGAAGGAAGAATTATTTCTCTTGTTTAGAAACATTGCCCACTTACAATAAATGTGAACCATTCTTTCTTCCCATTTCCTATAACCCTTAAAGCCAATTCATCAATTTTCACAGAATACAGCCTTCTTCATGGTTGCACATTCATTTTTGGTGTTGAAACACGAGTAGCGTCCAAAATTTTCAATTTTTTCATAAAAAACAAATTTGTGCCTTTTGCTGAAAAACTAATGGAGCCTTTCACTTTGTGTTGTTGTTTGGAAAGACGAACGCTTTCCCATCTGAGTTTCTCTTAACTAGATTCAAGAATCATTATATTCATTATTTATTCAGTCCTTCCTGACTTCCTTCCTTCCCTCCATGGGCAATTATTAAGCTTCTAGTAAGTGCCAGGCAGTTGTGGGAGACTGACAATAAAAAAAGATGAATAAATCAAGATCTGCCTTTAAACAATTTACGGTAAAAACCATAAACAACTAAGTACAAAATAAGTGACATCATCATTTCTCAGCAGCGCTAATCTCCCTCTGAACTTGCTGTTTTCCCTTACTTTCGTCTCTACATTGGGGCCAGATTAATCTCATAAACAAAGATTAGGATGTGTAATTCTCATGTCCAAAAACTCTCTGTGGCTTGTTATCACCTTCAAAATAAATTCTGACATCCTTGAAGCTCCTTTGTGGTGCAGTGGGTTAAAGATCTGGCATTGTCACTAATGTGGCTTGGGTTGCTGCTGCAGTGTGGGTTCACTCCCTAGTCTGGAAACTTCCAGATGCTGGGGGCCTGGACAAAAATGAATAAATAAATTCTGACAACTTTGGTAAGGTCACAATACGATTTGGCTCAACGACCTCTCTGCTTCCCCCATCCCCATCATGGTGCTCAGTGAACAAGGACCTTTGCCTGTGTTTCTGCCTGAAACAATTTTCCACGACCTCTTTTTACGACTCAAGTATCTGCTCAGATGCCTTTCCCACAGCATACTTCCCTGGTTGCCTCATCCCTTTCTATATAATGAAGTAATCAAGGAAGGATGCTAATGATGTTGCACTACTTTATTTTAAATGTCATTTATCACCGCTTGACAGCATTAATTTCTTCTTCTTTTTTTTTCTTTTTTTATGGTTGCACCTGCAGCATATGGAAGCTCTTAGGCTAGGGGTCATAATGGAGCTGTGGCTGTGGCCTACGCCACAGCCAGTGCAACACTGGATCCAAGACACACATGCAGGCTCTGCCATGGTTTGTTGCAATGCTGGTTCCTTAACCCACTGAGCAAGGCCAGGGATTGAACCTGCATCCTCACAGTAGGGTCTTAACCTGCTGAGTCACAAAAGGAATTCCTCATACCAATTCCCTTACAGCAAAATCCATGTTCCAGATTTTAAGTTTCATGCAGGAATGGATTTTTCTTTCTATTTTCTTTGTATTTGCATCCCCAGCCTTTAGAAATGGGCCTGGTGTAGAAGTACTCAACTAATACTGATTAAATTATTTCACGAATTATGGAAATGAGTGGCAAGCGAGGGAATGCAGAGGATAAGCCACTGAAGTAACATGCAAATAGGGTGTAAATGATGAGCAGAGATTTGATTGATACGGATAGAAGGGGAACTTCAAGAAAGATATATGTATACAAAGTGGGTATCCCATAATGTGATGCATTAAATTAATTCAGGACATGGTGTGCTTGGGCAAATGAAGTTGGGTATCTAGAAGACACAGATATGGTAGTCATCACTGTTAGAGAGGTGAGTTACAACAATGAGGTTTCTCTGAGGTTAAGCACAGGGAAAAATTGAGAGAGATTCTAACTCCTAATAATGCCTTGCTTTAAAACGAGCTGTGCTTCCTCCCAAAGGTCTTACTGGTGACAAGTAACTCCGTGAATAATTTGCATTCAACTTTAATGAGTTTATGGTAATTAGTGGTTTGAAAGGATGAGCCTTTTGCTATTCCATTATTAAAATGATTCGTGAGCAGACAGGTACACTCTCTGTTCCTGCAGGCTTGAAATTACATCCTCTTTATCTTTTCTTCCATCCCAGCTCCAAGCACAGTGCCTGACACATGGTTCGGAGCTCAGTAGATAATGACTAGAGCAGCAGGTGTAAATTTTTTATTTCAAATCTAAATATTTTAAACAAACCAGAAGCACTATTTCGAGCATTCTCTATAGCATTTTTGCAAAAAGAATAACCATCCTTATTTATCCAACTGCATGTTCAATTGCTTTGAGTACTGAGGAGGCTGTTTCTGGCTGGTCAGAATGCCCATCATCATGTTTGCAATGGCTTGGTGTCATTGCCATCCTTCAATGGCCAGCAGAGGTGCTGTCTCCTCTGAGGGACAATCTGTTCTCAATCCACGGAGCTCTAAGAGTCCTCAGCACCACTACTTTGGTACCGGTTACCCTGCCTTTTTCTAACAACTTAGATTTACAAGTATGTGTTGTAGATACAGGTTCTGCCACCCACCTGTATTTGGAGTTCTTCAAGGATGGGAAAAGCTATTCATGCTTAACAATATCTCAAGCATCTAACAGAACGTTTTTCCTTTATTCAATCTGACACATATTTCTGAGGCCTCTAAAAGTTAGGCACTGTATACTGTGCATAAGACAATGGACAAAAAGATGGAAATCTGTACATCCTGTGTTTTATATATAGTGGGAATAGGTGGGAAATAAAAATAAATAAATAACATATGTGGTGTGTGAGAAGTTGGCAGTTGTTAAGAACAAGAAAGCAAGGAAGAAAGTTGGTGGCACTGAGAGGGAAGCTTGCAAGTTAACATAGGGTGGTCTGAGCCACCTCAGAGAAAAGACTGCTTTTGTAAAAAGACCTCCAAAATGTGCGGTTGATGGGAGTTTCCATCGTGGGTCAGCAGTGACGAGCCCAACTACCATCCATGAGGACTCGGATTCGATCCCTGGCTTTGCTCAGTGGGTTAAGGATCTGGTGTGGTGGTGTAGGTCATGGACAAGGTTTGAATCCCAAGTTGCTGTGGCTGTGGGGTAAGCCAGCAGCTGCAGCTCCGATTAGACCCCTAGTCTGGGAACTTCCATGTGCTGGGGTTGCAGCCTTAAAAAAAAAAGGAAAATGTGCAGCTGAATTTGTCTCTAGCCTTAGTCAGTTGCCTGGGTACAGATGAATATTTAGGCAGAGAATTATTCTCTAGGCATGGAAATTTATAAGTAGAGAGGAATTGGCATGAGGGCACACCTGGAAGGTTCTAGAACAATAAGGAGGGCAGAGTGGCTGCAGCAGAGGAAGTGAGCAGGAGGAGGAAAGGGAATAGGGTCTGATGGACAATGGATATTCATAAAATACAACACACTGTAGGTGCTGCAAAGATGTTGGCTCCTCTGAGATTCCCAGGATTGTTCTGGCTTCTGTGCTGAGAATCAAGTGCAGGCGAGTGGGGCAGGACTCGGAACAGCAAATGCTCATGGAACACGCATCAAGCCAGATCTTCACTAGTGACCAGGAACAGGGCTGCTCATGAGAGGGGCTTTGATATCTGCTCCTGAGTTCCCGAACCTCTAGCTTTAGTCCTCTGGACACCATGTTGCCTGCCTCTTCCAATCACCAGAGCCTTTAACCTATCCTGAGTTCTCTCTTCTGAGAGCTGAATTCTGGCGAATTTACCTCATACCTATAAGACATCTTTTACTTTACTTTTTTTTTTCCTTTGAGTGGGGTCAAGGCACACTGGAGCTGCAAATTAAAATGTACTAATTGTACATTTTGTCTTCTACCAGAAGTAGGTGGTTGTGTTATGAACAAAGAATGACTAAGAAAATATATCTAACTGTGAATGAGTAAGGTTCTGGAAATAACTTAATGCCAAGGTGAGGCCTTATATAAAATTGTGGAATGATCAGCATTTCCCTGGAGCTCCTATATCTTACTCATCCCTTCTCTGATCAGCTGCTCAAGGCTAGTACTCCTGGATAGACCCACCTTCCTCACTCATATGTAAATGCACACATTACAGCCCATTCTTTACACCTCATATTCTGCTAGGTGCCTGAGAGGGAGATGATGTTCCATTGAGGTATGGCTAAGGGAAGATGACCTTAGTCATCACCTTAGCTATCACTACTCTCAAATACTGGCATGCCTGCATCTAGTGAAAATGATGAGTTTAAATATATTTGGGGAGGTTGCGTGTAGGTGGGTTTTGATTTGGAAAACACCTTTCAAGCAGCCTAGAATGGAGATACCTCCTCAGACCAAGGAAATGACAATTAGCATCCCTGGAAAATACTGTGTAGCCTGGGATATTATTTTAAAATGAAAGATTTGTTATTATTCAGTTACGGGGTGGATGACAGATCAGAGGAAATCATCCTTGAAAAGGACATAGACTTCAAGAGGGGAGGAGCATGCCATCTCTTGGGGAGCCCCTTGGGAGAGTGGCTGGTTAGACAGGGGGCCAAGGGAGCAGGAAACGCAAGGGCAATGGCCTTGACTATGGGTTCCATAGAAAAGATGGGCTGGCCGAGTAAGCATGCTTAGGATTGGCTAGTTTGGATAATTTCAACAGGCTCTGGGTTCTTGGGACCATGCCTAGTTAGCTGGCACCTGGTCCTGGAGTGATTAGGGCAGGTGGATGGTACCCAGAGTGTGAGAAGCCTGTGTAAGCACCTAAAGGATGTGTTGGGGGTGTGGGCTCTGAATTGGCTGGTTTGCATATGAAAGTTGTGCTCTCTGTCCAGTAGGTTCGTACCTCAAGACAGTGGCCAGCCTGGCAGGGCAGTCTCTGCAGGACCAGCAAGGACCCAGAGGTCAAAGACTCAGAGACATATGGTAAGTATAGACACAGAGGTGTATGTCTTGTCTCTAGAAGAGTTCATGTCTCCTGGTCATAGTGACACACATCTGATAACTCCCAACAGAAGAAACATAAAGTAGATCTTCCCTGAGTGTGAGTCATGATAAGCAAAAAAGATGTACAGATGGGGCTTTACATTTCTTTCACTATAAGAGATTTTTTAGAGGTTTCAGATTTGGGAACCTGCCAGGTTGAAAACCTCTCTACTTAGGAAAAAACAAACAAACAAAAACCCTTAAAAGGATCTTTGATCTACTCATAATGGTAGACAAATAGTCTTGTCCACGACAAATGTCCAAGTATTTTCTGACTCATATTTGCACCTAAAAATTATGCATTCTAAAAATCTCTTCAAATAGAAAAAAAAATTTCAGACTGTACTTGAGTTACACCAAAGTGCCCTTTAAAAATGTACTAGGGAGTTCCCATTGTAGCTCAGTGGTTAACGAATCTGACTAGCATCCATGAAGACACAGGTTCGATCCTTGGCCTTGCCATTGCATTAAGGCTCTGGTGTTGCTGTGAGCTGTGGTATAGGTCGTAGATGAGGCTCAGATCCTGCATTGCTGTGGCTGTGGCGTAAGAGAGCAGCTACAGCTTTGATTCGACCCCTAACCTGGGAACCTCCATATGCCGTAGGTGTGGCCCTAAAAAGCAAAAAAAAAAAAAAAATTACTAGAAGATCACTCTGCAACTGCATTTTAGGTCCTCCTCCTTGCTGGGCTGTGATGCTTGTTATTTCTTTATTTCTCTGAACAATATCCAGGCAGCTCCAAGAGAAAATCCATTAATGCCTCTAAATTTGCATCTGTATAGCAGTTTTCTCAATTCTTCACCTTGGTCTGGAGGAACACATTATGACAGCTCCCCTCTACCCCTCAAAGAAACACTGTGTTGGAAAGTAAGAGAAGTATGTGGAGGATTTGGATTCAGTTTAAAAAATCACCAGAGGGGTCTGCCAAAGTTCTACTATGTATTGTAGACACATTGCTCCTTAAGAAACCCCACTGGCTCATGATTTATTGGAGACCAAATACCCTGGAAGACTCATAAATTACTCTTTGAATGGGCTTTTAAACCCCTCTCCTACATCCCACCAATGGATTATGCCTCAGACCTATTTGCACCTGACTTTATAGGAAAATTCATCTGTTCTTCCTATCTCATTTCTTAGATTGTTATATAAAAAGATTATGTAGCTGGAATATATTTAAACAACAGAGATTTTGTTAGCAAGATATTATCAGTCATATTACATACTAAAAACAGTTTTCTGAAAGATGTTATTTCAAATCTAGGTTTTAATATTTGAGTGATTTCCTAAAATGCCTTCTGGATACAAGGGTGAGACCATTCTTATGGATAAAACTGCAGATATTTTTATTCCAAAACAGGCCTTCTTTAATTTGGAGGAGAAAAAAAAATCAAGTTATCAGAATTTTCTCTATCTCCCCAGATATAAAGATATTTAATGATTTCTGCAAATACTTGAACCTGAAAAATTGTCAGCCTTCTGTGCATGAGGTATGAGAATTAAACAAACCGGCCCCTTGGTTTTGAAGCAGTTTTGAAGATCGAAACTAAAATGACTCATTGCAATCAATAAGCTGTATATAAGTAGAAAAAATAAAATGAACAGATGGGCAAATAAAATGAGGTAAACAACAAACAACAGGGTAATCTTTAAATTACTAAGTTAAAAAAAAAAAAAGCGGGACAATAAGTTTCTGTTTTGGCTCAACAGTAACAACCCAACAAGTATCCATGAGGATGTAGGTTTCTTCCCTGGCCTTGCTCAGTGGGTTGGGGATTCAGCATTGCTGTGAGCTGTGCTGAAGCTCTGATTCAGCCCTTAGTCTGGGAACTTCCATATGCCATGACCTGTGCAGCCCAAAAAGCCAAAAAAAAAAAAAAAAAAAAAAAAAAAAAAAAAAAAAAAGGCTCAAAAGCCGGACATAGATTTAGGTACAACAACTAAAAGACTGGAAGTGTGATAGGCTGTAAAAGTTGTAAAAGTGTCATTCATTCATTTACTTAACAACAAACTTCCATTCAAAAAAATATAACCGACGGCTTATGTTGTGCTAGATGTTAAGAGACTATGACAAACTAGCCAATGTTTTCTCCATCGTTGGGCATAAAGACTATTTTGAGAAAACAAACCCAAGATAAGTTATAACAAAAGGAAGGCAAGAGTGAAAATTAACTATGAGCTACTTTTGGAAGACTCTAACTGGTCTCAAGGATCAAGGGATGAAGACTTGTCTCTGGAGGCAATGATGCTAAGGAGAGATATAGAGAAGGCATAGATGTTAGAGAGTGAGTGGATGTAACAAGACAGATGGAAGTGGTAGTAGTGGATGCATTATTGGGTGGTTGCAGAAGTGTCTACAGGCAGAGGACACAACAGCAGGAACAGAAGCACTGTGTGGTGGGCAAAAGAGTAGCATGTCTTAAGAACTGAACATTGGTCCCAGTACTCCAAGAAAAGAGTACAGAGATAAGATAAGCAAAAGGCTGAACCTTAAAGGGCTCAGTCAGGAATCTCAACTTTACACCAAGAGAAATGAGAAGTCACTGATGGATTTCAATGAAGAGATTTTAAATCTACATTTAAAGCCATCCAAACAAAAGAACTATGCCAGTAGTAGCATGGAGATTGGGTTGTAAGGCAGTGATAAAGGTGGCTAACTAGGTATGAGGCTATTTCATTAAATTAGGTAACAGGTGATGACTTTTTCAGACTAGGCTATTAGAAGTGGGGTTCATGACCCCACTAGAGAAGCATAGAAGAGGTGAAAACCATGGCACTTGAACATTGATGACATGGGTGATATAAAGTAGGAAAAAATCAGAAAAGGTCTTTAGGTTTTTAGACTGAGCAAACATGGTCATTGGAGGACTTAGTGAGGCAGGAAAGACTGGAGGAAGAATAGTTTACGGGAGAGTTCGTGAGTTCTCTTTTGGACATGTTGAATTGGAAGTGCTTGTGGGGCAGCCCTGTGGCATCACTTGCAAGCTGCCGATGTGTATAGTATAAAAGGTGGAGTCAGATAAGATGTTGGAGGTTCTGTCAGTCAGCCTGGGCTGGATTATAACAAAATTTCAGGAAATTACAAGATTTTTTTTAAAAAATTCATTCAATAAATATTTATTTTTAAAACGTTTTAGTGAAGTATAGTCGATTTACAAGGTTGTGTAATTTCTGTTGTACAACAAAGTGATTGAGTCAAATATACACACACATCCATTCTCTTTCAGATTCTTTTCCCATATAGATTTTCAGAGAATACTGGGCAGAGATCTCTGTGCTACACAGAAAGTCCCTGTTAGCGGATTGTTCCATATACCCCAGGGTGCATCTGCCAATCCCAGATTCCCTGTCCATCCCTCCGACCCCCCACCTGTTTCTTTGGTAACAGTAAGTTTGTTTTCTTTTTTCTTTTTTTTTTTTTATTATCCCACTGTACAGCAAGGGGGTCAGGTTATCCTTACATGTATACATTACAATTACATTTTTTCCCCCAGCCTTTCTTCTGTTGCAACATGAGTATCTAGACATAGTTCTCAATGCTATTCAGCAGGATCTCCTTGTAAATCTATTCTAAGTTGTGTCTGATAAGCCCATGCTCCCGATCCCTCCCACTCCCTCCCCCTCCCATCAGGCAGCCACAAGTCTTTTTTCCAAGTCCATGTTTTCTTTTCTGTGGAAAGGTTCATTGTGCTGGATATTAGATTCCAATTATAAGTGATATCATATGGTATTTGTCTTTGTCTTTCTGGCTCATTTCACTCAGGATGAGATTCTCTAGTTCCATCCATGTTGCTGCAAATGGCATTATGTCATCCTTTTTTAAGGCTGAGTAGTATTCCATTGTGTATATATACCACTTCTTCCTAATCCAATCCTCTGTCGATGGACATTTGGGTTGTTTCCATGTCCTGGCTATTGTGAATAGTGCTGCAATGAACATGCGGGTGCATGTGTCTCTTTTAAGTAGAGTTTTGTCCAGATAGATGCCCAAGAGTGGGATTGCGGCGTCATATGGAAGTTCTATGTATAGATTTCTAAGGTATCTCCAAACTGTTCTCCATAGTGGCTGTACCAGTTTACATTCCCACCAACAGTGCAGGAGGGTTCCCTTTTCTCCACAGCCCCTCCAGCACTTGTTATTTGTGGATTTATTAGTGAGGGCCATTCTGACTGGGTGTGAGGTGGGATCTCATGGTAGTTTTGATTTGCATTTCTCTTACAATCAGCGATGTTGAGCATTTTTTCATGTGTTTGCTGGCCATCTGTATATCTTCCTTGGAGAAATGTCTATTCAGGTCTTTTGCCCATTTTTCCATTGATTGATTGGTTTTTTTGCTGTTGGGTTGTATAAGTTGTTTATATATTCTAGAGATTAAGCCCTTGTCAGTTGCATCATTTGAAACTATTTTCTCCCATTCTGTAAGTTGTCTTTTTGTTTTCTTTTGGGTTTCCTTTGCTGTGCAAAAGCTTTTCAGTTTGATGAGGTCCCATGGGTTTATTTTTGCTCTAGTTTCTATTGCTTTGGGAGACTGACCTGAGAAAATATTCAGGATGTTGATGTCAGAGAGTGTTTTGCCTATGTTTTCTTCTAGGAGTTTGATAGTGTCCCGTCGTATATTTAAGTCTTTCAGCCATTTTGAGTTTATTTTTGTGCATGGTGTGAGGGTGTGTTCTAGTTTCATTGCTTTGCATGCAGCTGTCCAGGTTTCCCAGCAATGCTTGCTGAATAGACTTTCTTTTTCCCATTTTATGTTCTTGCCTCCCTTGTCAAAGATTAATTGACCATAGGTGTCAGGGTTTATTTCCGGATTGTCTATTCTGTTCCATTGGTCTGTCTGTCTGTTTTGATACCAGTACCACACTGTTTTGATGACTGTGGCTTTGACCCCTGGCCAGACTCACTAAAAAGAGGAGAGAAAGAACCCAAATCACCAAAATTATAAATGAAAAAGGAGAAATCACAACAGATATAGCAGAAATACAAAAAACCACAAGAGAATACTATGAACAACTATACAGCAACAAGTTTGACAATCTGGAAGAAATGGACAATTTTCTAGAATCTTACAGCCTGCCAAAACTGAATCAAGTAGAAACAGACCAACTGAACAGACCAATCACTAGAAATGAAATTGAAGAGGTCATAAAATCACTCCCTACAAATAAAAGTCCAGGACCAGATGTCTGGCTCACAGGTGAATTTTATCAAACATATAAAGAGGAATTGGTGCCCATCCTCCTGAAACTCTTTCAAAAGGTTGAAGAAGAAGGAATACTCCCAAAGACATTCTATGATGCCACCATCACCCTCATTCCAAAACCAGACAGAGATACCACCAAAAAAGAAAACTATCGCCCAATATCATTGATGAATATAGATGCAAAAATTCTCAACAAAATCTTAGCCAACCGAATCCAACAACATACCAAAAAAATTATACACCATGACCAGGTTGGGTTCATCCCAGGTTCACAAGGATGGTTCAACATATGCAAATCAATCGGCATCATACACCACATTAACAAAAGAAAAGTCAAAAATCATATGATCATCTCAATAGACGCAGAAAAAGCCTTTGACAAAGTTCAACATCCATTCATGATCAAGACCCTCGCCAAAGTGGGTATAGAGGGGACATTCCTGAATATAATCAAAGCCATTTAGGATAAACCCACAGCAAATATAATACTCAAGGGGGAAAAACTGAAAGCCTTCTCACTCAAATCTGGAACAAGACAGGGATGCCCACTCTCACCACTGCTCTTCAACATAGTTTTGGAAGTCCTAGCCACAGCAATTCGACAAACAAAAGAAATAAAAGGCATCCATATAGGAAGAGAAGAGATCAAACTGTCACTGTATGCAGATGACATGATACTATACCTAGAAAACCCGAAGGACTCAACCCCAAACCTACTTGAACTGATTAATAAATTCAGCAAAGTAGCAGGATATAAGATTAACATTCAGAAGTCAGTTGCATTTCTGTATACCAGCAATGAAACATTAGAAAAGGAATACAAAAATACGATACCTTTTAAAATTGTACCACACAAAATCAAATACCTCGGAATACACCTGACCAAAGAGGTAAAGGACCTATATGCCAAGAAGTATAAAACCTTAATCAAAGAAATCAAAGAAGATGTAAAGAAATGGAAAGATAGTCCATGTTCCTGGATTGGGAAAATCAATATTGGAAAAATGGCCATACTACCCAAAGCAATCTACAGATTCAATGCAATCCCTATCAAAGTACCCATGATATTTTTCACAGAACTAGAACAAACAATCCAAACATTTATATGGAACCACAAAAGACCCAGAATCGCCAAAGCAATCCTGAGAAACAAAAACCAAGCAGGAGGCATCACTCTCCCAGACTTCAAGAAATACTACAAAACCACAGTCATCAAAACAGTAAGTTTGTTTTCAAAGACTGTGAGTCTGTTTCTGTTTTGCAGACTTATTTGCAGATAAGTTCATTTGTATCTTTTTTTTTTTTATTCCATATATAGGTGATATCACATGATGTTTGTCTTTCACTGACAAATATCACTTAGTATGATAGTTCCTAGGTCTATCCATATTTCAGCAAATGGCATTGTTTCACTCTTTTTTATGGATGAGTAATATTCCACCATATATATATATGTACCATATCTTCTTTATCCATTCCTCTGTTGATGGACATTTATGTTGCATCCATGTCTTGGCTATTGTAAATAGTGCTGCACTGAACATTGAGATGTATATATGTTTTCAAATTTGGTTTTCTCTGAATAGATGTCCAGGATTGTGACTGTTGGATCATATGGTAATTCTTTTTTTAGTTTTTTGAGGAATCTCCATACAGTTTTCCATAGTGGTTGCACCAATTGACATTCCCACCAACAGTCTAAGAGGGTTCCCTTGTCTCCACACCCTCTCCATCTTTTGTTGTTTGAAGATTTTTGATGGTGGCCATTCTGGCTGGTGTAAGGTGGTACCTCAGTAGTTTTGATTTGCATTTCTCTAATAATTAGTGATGTTGATTTTCATTTTTCTAATAATTAGTGATGCATTTCTCTAATAATTAGTGATGTTTCATGTGTTTTTTGGCCATTTGTGTGTCTTTGGAGAAATGTCTATTTAGATCTCCTGCTCATTTTTTGATTTGGTTGTTTGTGGTTTTATTGGATAGTGAGCTGCAGGAGGTGTTTGTATATTTTGGAGATTACTCTCTTGTCAGTTGCTTCGTTTACAAATATTTTCTCCTATTTGCTGGATTGTCTTTTTGTTTTGTTTATGGTTTACTTTTCTGTGCAAAAATTTTAAGTTTAATTAGGTCCTATTTGTTTATTTTTGTTTTCATTGCCATTACTCTAGGTGGTGGTTCTGAGAAGATATTCCTGCAGTTTATGTCAGACAGTGTTCCGCCTATAATTTTTTCTGACAGTTTTATAATATCTGGTCTTACATTCAGGTCTTTCATCAATTTTAAGCTTTTGTGTATGATGTTAGAGTGTTCTAATTTCATTTTTTGCATGTAGCTGTCCAGTTTTCCAAGCACCACTTCTGTGTGTGTGTGTGTGTTTGTGTGTGTTTGCCTTTTCTAGGGCCGCTCCCTCGGCATATGGAGGTTCCCAGACTAGGGGTCTAATTGGAGCTGTAGCCGCTGGCCTACACCACAGCCACAGCAATGCTGGATCCTTAACCCACTGAGCGAGGCCAGGGATTGAACCCCCAACCTCATGGTTCCTAGTCGGATTAATTAACCACTGAGCCATGACAGAAACTCCCTGCCCAGCACCACTTACTAAAGAGACTATCTTTTTTCCATTTATATCCTTGTCTCCCTTGTCATAGATTAGTTGATGACAGGTGTGTGGGGGTTTTTTTCTTTCTTTTTTTTTTTTTTTTGTCTTTTTAGGTCCACACCTGTGGCATTTGGAAATCCCCAGGCTAGGGGTCCACTTGTATCTTGTAGCTGCCAGCCTACACCACAGCCACAGCAACATAGGATCCATCTACAACCTACAACACAGCTTACACATCGCCAGATCCTTAACCCACTGAGTGAGGCCAGAGATTGAACCTGCATCCTCACGGATACTTAGTTGGGTTTGTTACAGCTGAGCCAAGACAGGAACTTGGTGTGGGGGTTGGTTTATTTCTGGGCTTTGTATGTTTTCCATTGATCTATGTTTCTGTTTGTGTACCAGTACCATACTGTTATAACGACAAATTTTATTTCTTGCTTTTGCTACATGTCCATTGCTGGTTGGGAAGGGAGCTTTTCCAGATTCTCTACTCAGACTCTCAGGCTGATTTAAGCCTTACTTGGTTATGATGCTGCTACCTCAACTGGCTTCAGCATTGACCATGGCAAGGCAGGAGAGTATGTAGAAGACATATCAGATCAATAATGTCCTGTCCTGAAGTGACACTTGCTACTTCCATTTATAGTACGTCAGCTAAGGTAAGTCATCTGACCTCTGCTGAGTTCTGGAAGGAGTAAATGCAATTTCCCATTATTTTCTAGGAAGAGGAAGAGATCCAGAAAATTTTTGGTGAGTGATAGTAATGTCTATCACAGAACTGATGATATGAATTTAGATGATCTTAACCTATGGACCATGTAGTTGATATATGTTGCATGTGCTGGACCAATATTTTCCCTATATTGTAGTAACTCCTCATATTATACATCTGTCTTCCCAAGACAGAGGATAGAATATTTATATCTCAGCCTCTCTCGCAGTTTTATATGCAGGCATGTGGCTTAGATTTCTTCAGTCATTTGAACCCACTTGAGATTTGCATCAGAGAGTTAGATTATCAAGAGGTGAATGTGAAAGGAGGAATACGCACTCTGGCACATGTAATAACAGATACATTGTTATTGGATGGGTAGCTTCGGAATCTAATTTACATTGGGTTCCAAAATATCCCTTTAAAAATTAATTTTCTCCTTAACTAAATCAGAATACTTTCTAATGTTTGCAATTACAAATCCTGAGCAGGATGGTATTTGGTCCCAGGAAAGGCAATAGTTCCTCAAGGAAATGAAAATCAGTGGCATTGAAGGTCTAGTAAGTACAGGACTGGAAACTCTAGTGGTTAATGACAGAGCACATGAGTTATTTAAATAATTCTCTACAATGAAATGGCTATTGAAGAAAAGACTTTTGAAAAATATGTAGCTGTTGATAAAGAGTGAGTAGTAAGGACTAAAGATTATAAAGAAGAGAAGGAAGACAGGCTTTTTCTAGCTGTACTGGGGAGCTTAGTGACAGAAAATGATAAGATCAAAGTTTTAAATTCTTGGCTCAATGCAGAGTAAGAGAACCAGGGTCTTGCTATATCTGTCAAAAGTACTTGTTGCAACAGCAAGATTGATGTAATTAAGAATAAAACATCCTGTCTGATGTTCTGGGTTGCTGAATTTCAGATTAGTTTGAATTCACCTCTTTGTCAAATTTCTTGGTAACAGCACTTGAATAGAAAGGAGTCTGACACCAGAATCAAAAAGGAGGCATTTGGGAGAAACCTGAATACCCAAACTTTATGGAGAGTCTTGCCAGCAAAACAACCTCTTTTCTGATCTATTTAGGCCTCAAGATCCCTAAATTACTGCTTTGCAAGGAGGGCCAATTTTCCTTATGGCCCTTCTTTTCACCCTTTATTGCTGATGGTCCATAGCTACAGTCAGACAGAAATTTTAATTGCTTCCTAAGTTGGTTGTTTGAAACTTACACATAAGGATTGCCTATGCTGAATGAATTAAAGTTGGCATAAAATTCCTTGAGTTAAAGTAGAAAATCAATCTGATAAATCATGGACATTTTTTGGAGTCAATTTATCATCAGTTACTGTAACCCTCCAGTTGGTTTCCTGAGAGGACCTAGAAGATTGGTAGCTAATGCATCAGGAGAGCAAGATTCAGTGCTACTGAAAATTATGATGGTGGTTGCTTTTGGTAGCCTTTGAAGTCCTTTGAGTCAATCCTTTTGAAAGGAGTTCCCTGATTCCAATGGAGTTTACACAATCACTGGAGAGGGTATTAAATAAGTCAATATATGTAAAGCACTTAGAAAAGTGCCTGGCACATGTTAAGCAGTCAATAAATCTTAGTTATTATTAGTCTTCCCCTAAGATATCTGTGCTATCCATGAGGTCAACTACACTGAAGTTAGAGAAATACCCACACATTTTGTTGAGTATTGGATTCCAATTCCAAGGTTACACTACTGGCTGAGCCACTTCTGTAATTCACTAAAAACACTGGGTTTATTGGCGGTCAAGTGATTAATGTGTATCTTAGTCAGCCTGGGCTGCTATAAGAAAATACCATAAACTGGGTGGCTTAAGCAACAGATTTTTTTCCTCACAGTTTATATACTGGTCAAGATGAAGAGGCCAGAAGATTCAGCCCATCCTCATGATTTCATCTAACTGAATTCTAAAGGCTCCACCTTCACATACCACCACTTTGGGGCTTAGGTCTTCAACTTACGAATTTTGGAAATTCCCTCAGTCCATAACAATGGAGGTTTGGCATATATATATTTTGAAGTAGGCCCTGTGGGTTTGGAAGCATCCTGTTGCTTTTGCCCTAGTTCTTTCTGAGGATTGGAATAGCTATAATCAGTCAGTGGAATGATCCACAGATTGGGTTCATAACTCATAGAGCAAACTCTATTATGGTATGCTAAATAGGGGTTACTGGACCTGTCCTTTCCCTTTAAATGTAAAAACCAAAGTGTTATCATATCTCAGGTCAAATTATAGGAATTTATAGTCCCACTAAAGGCGTAGTCAGGCCTTTCACTTCTTCATTCAACTAGCTTGTAAATAGATGCATGTTGGATGCACTATAGATTTTCCTACATTTAATTCATTTAATTACATGTTAATTCTAATTTCAACTGTTTTAGATTCAGTATTATTTTAAGAGGAAAATTACCAAAAAAAAAAAAACCCAAAAAACAAAAACCATGCTTGGAATAGTACCCGGAATGCAGCTATTTATACGGTAAATACCTTTTCTTATCCTATTAATTAGAGAGCACCAGAAACAGTTTGCTTTCACCTGGTACAAACAGCAGTAGTCCTTTACCATCTTGTCTCCGAACTACATTACATCTATGATTCTGGACCATAAATTATCGTAGGGGGCCCCTGAACTTCTCATAATGTCAAAGAGCATCAACCAAGTTCATTATATTGGCAACATCACAAGGAAAGGAACAGTAGAGCAAGTGCTCTAGAATGTTTTTTGGCAAGACTTGTACACATGCTAAGTTTGGGTGATAAATACCATGAAAATATAGAGGTCTGCTACTATAGAAAAATTTCTGAATGTCCTGTTGTGTAGGACATGCTAGGATACACCATTTGAAGTGAAAGGCGAGGTGTGGAACCTTGTCTCATAAATCTCTAAAAAAGAAGTGTAGTGGATTTCAATTGATATCGGAGAAAATTATCATCAAATCTGGTTTGGCTATTTAATGGCTTTGCCAAGGGACTCAAAAGGATGCCATTTTTAAAGGGAGTCTCAGCAAGAGAAGACTTTTTAGTTGGAGCAGATGCCATGAAAGCAACCTTCCAGGGGGCCTTATGACAGCTGATCCAGCTGTGCCCACAGTGTCCATAACAGAAGGAGGTAAAACATACAGCCTGGGTCAAGCTTTAATAGGGGGATCATAGGACAGGCACCCAAGGTTTTGAAGCAACATTGTGACCTTTTTGCAAGTAATTATTTCCTTGTGATTAACAGTTGCTAGTGTTCCCATCAAAACAAGATCATGATAGACACTGAACACCTAGAGATAGAGCACAAAATTACATGTTCTTATACTCTTGAACTTGGTGTTACCTAGTAGTCCAAGCTAAACAACTGATTATGCCCAGCAATGACCCATCACTTAGATATAATAGATACATGTTTGACTTCAAACAGGTCCTAAAAGACAAATAAGTTGCATAAGCAGATTCATCAATTAAAAATAAAAGAAGCTTGAAATTGAGGTGTAGCCAAGATGGCAGTGTAGGAAGACTTTGATCTTATCTCCTCCCATGAGCACAACAAAAGGACAACTATTTACAGAGGAACTAACTATCTATGAGAATGACCTGAAGACTTTCCACAACTAAATATACAAAGGAATCACAACAAGATGGGTAGTAGGGGTGGAGATCCAGTATAGTTAAGACCCACACTGGAGTTCCTATCATGGTGCAGTAGAAACAAACCCAACTAGGAACCATGAGGTTGCAGGTTTGATCTCTGGCCTTGCTCAGTTGATTAAGGATCTGGCATTGCTGTGAGCTGTGGTGTAGGTTGCAGATATGGCTCAGATCCCATGTTGCTGTGGCTGTGGTGTAGGCCGGCTGCTACAGCTCTGACTTGACTCCTAGCCTGAGAACCTCCATATGCCACAGTTGTGGCCCTAAAAAAGCAAAACAAAAACAAAAACAAAAAAACAAGACCCACAACCCCAGGGAAGTGACCCACAAGTGGTAGGAAGTGGTAGATTAACTGTAGTTGCAGAGGTTCTCCACAGGAGCAAGCGGTCTGAGCTCCCTACCATGGGGGATGGGCCCCAGAAGGTCTGCCTTTGAAGCTTGCATACTGGACAGCAGTCTCTATAAAAATACCAGTGAGATTTTTCACAGAACTAGAAAAGTAATCTAAAATTTGTGTGGCAACACAAAAACCTCAAATAATCCAAACAATCTTGAGAAAGAAAAATAAAGTTGCAGGTACCCCACCTCCTGATTCAAAATTATACTACAAAGTTATAGTAATCAAAACAGTATGGTACTAGAACAAAAGCAGACATAAAGATCAATGGAACATATTAGAGAACCTCAAATAAACATACACTTATATGCTCAATTAGTGACAAGTGAAGCAAGCATATGTAATGGGGAAAAGAAAGCCTTTTCAATAAATGTTGTTGGGAATACTGGACATCTACATGCAAAAGATTCAAACTGGACTACTTCCTATAAACTCAAAATGGATTAAAGAGTTAAATGTAAGATCTGAAAGTATAAAACACTTAGAAGAAAACATAGCAGTATTTTGATGTTGGTCTCAGCAATATACTTTTGGCTCTGTCACCTCAGATCCAAACAAAGACACAAATAAACTAATGGGACTGCATCAAACTAAAACATTTTGCACAGGAAAGGAATCTGTCAACAAAATGAAAATGCCATCTATTGAATGAGAGACAATATTAACAAACAATATATCTGACAAGGGGTTTATATCCAAAATATACAAAGAACTCATATAACTCAACATCAAAACAAATAAAGAATCAAGTTAACCAGTGGGCAGAAGACTTGAATAGACATTTTTCCAAAGAAAACAAACAGATTGCTAACAGGGAAATGCAAATAGAAACAACAATAAGATATCACCTCATGCCTATCAGAATGGCTATTATCAAAACTAAAACAAATAACAAGTGTTGCCAAGGATCTGGAGAAAAGGCAACCCCTGTGCCTGGTGAGAGGAATATATTGGTGCAACCACTATAAAAAAGTGTATGGAGGTGCCTTAAAAAATTAAAATGGAACTACCATTAGACTCAGCAATTCAGTTCCTGGGTATTTTTCCAAAGAAGTAAAAACACCAATTCAAAAAGATCAATGCATCTCTATGATCATTGCAGTATTATTTACAATAACCAAGATAGGGAAGTAATCTAAGTGTCCATGAATACAAGAGTGGATAAAGAATATATGGTACAGGGAGTTCCCACTGGGGTGCAGTGGAAACAAATCTGACTAGGATCCATAAGTATGCAGGTTCAATCCCTGGCCTCACTCAGTGGGTTAAGGATCAGGTGTTGCTGTGAGCTGTGGTGTAGGTCACAGACACAGCTTGGATCCTGCGTCGCTGTGGCTGTTGTGTAGGCCGGCAGCTGCAGCTCCAATTCGACCCTTAGCCTGTGAACTTCCATATGCAGGTGTGGCCCTAAAAAGCAAAATAAATAAATAAATAAATAAATTAAATAAAATAAAAATAATAATAAAAGAACACATGGTAGATAGATAGATAGATATTTATCGCTATCTCTATACACACACATACTCTGGAGTATTATTTAAAAATAAGAATGAAATCTTGCCATTTGCAACAACATGGACAGACCTAGAGGTAAGTAAAAAAAGTCAGACAGAAAAGATAAGTACCATATGATTTCACTCATACGTGGAGTCTAAAAAGTCAAAACAAATGATGAACAACAAAGAAACGGATTCATAGACAGAGAATAAACTGGTAGTTGCCAGATGGGAGGAAGTTGGGGGGAATGAATGAAATAGATGGAAGAGATTGAGATATAGACTTCCAGTTAAAAGATAAATATATCATAGCACTGTGATGTACAGCATAGAGAATAGAGTTAATAATATTATGATAACTTTGTATGGTGACAGATGATAGACTTACAATGGTGATCATTTTGTAATGTATAAAAATACTGAATAACTATGTTGTATATCCAAAACTGATATAACATTTTAAATAAATTATTCTTTTATTTTTAAAAAAGGGTATCAAATGTAGCCATAGGAGAAATAAAAAATAAACACTAAAGTGAAACAGATAGTTTTAAAATTAATACACTATATAATACAATGTAAGTATTGCAATAGGAAAGGGGGTTCAGGGCACATTGAACCCAACTTCAGTTTTTACAAACACGACTGGTCAGAAGGTCAGAAAGGGAGTGAAGCAAGGGAATGGAGAAAGATGAACAGAGCCAGGGAAGTGGAAAAGTTCTAGCGGGTTGTCAGCACACATGCACCAAACCCCCTGATAGCTGGCAATTATTGAAGTTAGGATTCTTTCCTCCCCCAGAGACTGGGAGATGCTGTCTTACCTGATGATTGCATTTCTAAGCAAGGACTTTCAGGACCTTGAGAAGACATTCCTGAGTTACAGGAGATACAAATCTACCCCAAAGGGAGAGAGAAAAGGATTCACAATTGTTAAGTAAATGCGCTAAGAAAAGGTCAAAGGCCTACCTGATAAGTTGTTGGCTGAAACAAAGAGCACATTGTTCTAGCAGCCCTGAGTTTCCAGCAGTCATTTTAAGGAGGTTATGGTCATCCTAGGCTTGCAGCCTTGAGCTGTTAGAAATTATGCTAGTACTGTTCAAACCTTTTAATGCATAGAGTGTGTGCGTAGGTAATGAACAAAATAATTTATGCTGAGAATCTGTGGTCTGGGGTCCTTTTAGCCAAGGCTGAGGCTTTGTCAAAGAGAGGATCAGAGGAGAAAGACTAGAGTTTGGTCAAGAAGAGACTCTAACTTCACAGTCCCTGTGCTCCACTGGTTTTGCTGCTTCCATTAGGGAACAGAAGTTTGTTCTGCCTAGATAGCAGAGTGCCATCACTCCGCTAGCACTTTTAAAACTCATGAGAAAGTCCTGTAACAAGCAGATTGAGAAGGAAACAATTTGAGCCTAATTCACTTGGCATGATAGGCTGGCACTAATCAGAACTGGACTGCTGTTACATTCAACTCATTCAGAGGTGGCAGTAATGATAGTAGAAAAGGAACATCTTCTCAAAATACAGAAGTTCAAGTGGCAAATTTATGTTTGCTTAGTATAGAGAGGGATGGCTGAAGGCTGGCTCTAGGCTGATTCATGACTAATAATAAGAGTTTGACTTGTTGGTCTGGCACATGATGGAAGAAGTGTCAATGAAACGGAGATCTGGGGTTAGAGTTATGAACTCGTTCTCAAAATGTGCTGAGAGACTGACAATATTTGTATTCTAAGTGAATACTCTGAAAGACTCCCTACCGTGGAACAGGCTCTCAATGATCTATTGGACAAAATGACCTGCCTTGTAGGTGAAAGTCTGACTCCCTCCAGCTACTCCAAGATCTGCCCACTATACCCTGGAAACAAATGGCCATGGTGCCAAGGACAGTGGATTTAGATGGATTTCCCCACAACAAGGTTGCCCTGGACAGCAGACCTGCTGATTACCTGATTTATCTGCATCAGAAAACCATCCTAAGCCCCTGGTAGGGTCTATACCCCAGGGAAACTATCTGGTGGTGGTAACTTAATTACCTAGGGTAGGGCTTCTTCCATTATGGAATAGAAGTTTGTTCTTAATAGGATAACAGGTTGATTTTGATTTATTTTTGCCCCCATGTTTAGTTTCCTTCCTCTAGCATCACCAAGCACAGACTTTATGGAATATCATATTTACTATTAAGCCACTCCATACAATAGTTTTGCTTTTGGAGAATACATTTTTAGGTAAAAGAAATAAATTAATGAGCCAACTCTCATGCAACTCACTGTTTGTGCCAGGAATACTATGATGAAATGTTTTCTTCCTTTTTAAGGTGATGATATATTCATCTATAGGCAGCTGCAATGAGACAGGTGATGGCATGTTTCTGTTTGGAAGACTGAGTTTGGAAGAAGGACATTAATTTTAGGTCAGTAAGAGTAGACTGCCATGAATGGATCTTTTCCATTTTTGGTCCCTGAATATTCCAGAACACTTTCCCCATTTTCTATAATCTCCAGGCAATGAATCCTGTCTTCCTCAGCTAGGAAAACTCACATTTATTGACTCTTTGCAGTCTGAGTGAGGACAGACATGTGACCGAAGTTCCTCTGATCAGACACAACTTTGAGGGACTTGGTTGCATATGTGAGGAATGTGAGGATCTTGCTGTGTAAGGAAGCACAGTGGCAGAGGTCTCCCGTTCTTCAGTGGTGGCACTAGCGTTTTCACTAACACATCTTCCTATGTGGGGACTATTTCTGGGATTAGCCTTACAGCCTATTTCTCTGACTCTCCTTCAAATTTTGTGAGCATTCTAATATGAATAAATTCCTTATCATCTTAAGCTAGTTGGTATGTGGGTGCTTGCAACGAGGCACTCTGTCCTGGACAGCAGAATTATGATCACTGAAATCATGGGAACAGATATTTCTCCTAGAGAGAGCATGTATGAAGCAAAAATAAGGCCTGAGAGATGACCCCTGAGGAACCTGACTCATCAGGTGGAGAAAGAGAAGCCAGGAAGCAAGAAGGATACAGAGGTGCTAGGGAGAGGTGCTAGGGTCACCATGCAAAGAGCAAGGATCATTTTATCCAGAAGGGACAGCATTTTCACAGGACAGCAGTTGTCCTTGTTGAACACTCCTGGAATTGCAATAGTGAATAAAAATAGTCTTTTATTGTACCATCTCATTTCACCACCGCAAGAACCCTATCAGAGAGGTAATTTTTCCTGCATGAATGAAGGTAAAGGAGGATGATAGGGAAACAGTATAGCAGATACTATATACAACAATTTCATTTTAATGAGAAATAGAATGGCAGCTGGAGGAAGACACAGGTAGGCTTTTTGTTTGTTTGCTTGTGTTATGGAAAGTGGGTGAAATTTAAAGGTAAAGGAGAGAGGCAGATGGGCCAAGTTTGACATAGAGAGAATGTGATACAAAATGTAGGTGATAAGTTCCCATTGTGGTTCAGCACGTTAAGAACCTGACATAGTATCCATGAGGAGGTGGGTTCAAACCCTGACCTCGCTCGGTGGGTTAAGGATCCAGCATTGCTGTAAGGTTCAGTGTAGGTTACAGATGCAGCTCAGATCTGGTGTTGCTGTGACTGCAGTGTAGGCCTCAGCTGCATACACCATGGTGCAGCACTAAAAAGAAAAAAATAAATAAAATAAATAAACCTCCAAATGGAGGTAGCCTCATTACCTTTGATAGGAGGAGGCAAACATGTCCATTATTATAAAACCGATAAAAAGAAGAAGATAATTGTAGATGATGGCCATGGCTTTGTTTGATTGCAGGAATTTATGAGAATTTCTATTTTTTTCTAATTTCTATGTAAAGTACAGAATAAGGTTATTTGCTAAGAATGAGGGCAGGTGAGGAGAGTTTGGTCAAAATGCTGAGGAAAGAAGAGGTAGTTTGAGAGAGTTCTTAGAGATGAGAGTGAAATACAAAATGAGAAAAACAGAAAAGATTCAGTGTGCAGCAGTGCTGAAATGGAAACAATGAATATATACTAGTACAATTAGCTCTTTCTGTGTGGTTTTCTCCAGGAGTACTCAGCAGATGGGTGAAGGACACAGAAGATGGATCACAGTAGAATCCTGAGCTGGAGAAATGGAGATGTAAGATATCTGCTACGTGACTCAGGATGGGCTGTAGTGGGGGCACAAAGCAGGAAGTAATTATCCCTACTGGGGGACCACTGAGTGCTTGGAAGACTTGAAGACTGAGGTTTGTATGACGTGGAGGAGGGAGTACTCAGGAGAAAGATAAAGCTGTGTGAAAATGTCTTGGTTTTGATGATCGACTCTCTGTGTATTCTGAGTAATGTAGGGAAATGGTTCAGAAATATTTCTCACAAAATTAAATATTAAACCATTATAATGTTGTGCAGGGTTGCACATTCAATTCACATAATTTACTGAATTGTGTTGGCGTCTTGTCATTGATACCAGGGCCAAGTGTAGAGTCTAGATTGATTTACTCAGACCTTACAGTCACATTCAGGAGTGTAGCTAATAACAAGCAACAACTAGCACCTTGACCCGATCAATAAATGATGTCTCATTGTGCTCACAGAGCCCCAGGCAGACAATATCCGGCCACTACATAACAAACCCATCCCAAGCTTTTAACCTTAGATAACTGCAAACAAAACAAACAGAGGAGCAAATAAAAACTATGTTTCTTAGCACATGCTGGATTTTACTTGTCAGCGCTTGGTTAGTGCTGAGTACATCAGTAACTTACTTTCATATGCTGTTTCCCATTATCCAAAGGCAATGTGATAAAGTATACCAATTAAGGTGTCTGGAAAGTCATCTATAAAGTGATGCAGGTAGTACAGAGAAAGCAAAATAATCTTCTATGGATATTAAGTTTGCTAAAATAGTCAAAGGCTGTGAGTACATGTCTGAATGTCTAAGATATTTCCATCTAGGTAGTTTCTGATGTATCCTATATTTTCACATTTGCTTTTTCTTTTTTTTTTTTTAACAGTGAAAATAGATCACTTTTATGGTTAGTATTTAAGGAATACTTACGAGTGTTCTATCAGAAAGTTAATGGACTTTGTAAAATGTTACAAAGTTTCTTGACTTATAGAATTGCAGATAGGATGAACATTTCTCCTCAACAAATACTATGTAAACTATTGTTATCTTTGAAAATAGAAGTTTTAAAGGAATTAGACTTTGCTTTATAAAACTACTTCACAGCAAACTTTGCACTTATTTCATATTAACTGAAAGGTATATTTATTTATCTTCAAATAGCTCCTAATTGAGATTCTGTGGAACTTACATCCCCTTGCATGTCATACTCTTTGCTCACTAACTCAGAGTAATACAGTATCAGAGTGTCACTGCACAGGTCGGCTAGTGGCCCTGAACTTTGGCCCACATATCTGAGCTATCTATTTCTTAGTGTGAATAATCAAATGAAACTTCATTAGGCTTGGTTCAAAGCAAGCTTACCCTAAGGTGCTTGATGCAAAAATCAAAATCATTTATTACATGCCCTGAATATCTAGTTAAATAGACACTATAGTGTACAATTTGATTTCTTTTTTTTTTTTTTAATCTTTTCACTTTGTAAAAAGTAAAGAAGCAAGTCTTTTACCAAAAATAACTCCATGCCTGCAGATTTTGCACCTTGGTTATATTACTGTTTTTGTTTGTTTGTTTGTTTGTTTGTTTGTTTTGCTTTTGTTCTGCAGAACTGGATTAATATGATCCAGTTGTGGCACAGTGGAAATGAATCCGACTAGTAACCATGAGGTTGCAGGTTCAATCCCTGGCCTTACTCAGTGGGTTAAGGATCTGACATTGCTGTAAGCTGTGGTGTAGGCTAGCAGCTGTAGCTCCGATTAGACCCTAGCCTGGGAACCTCCATATGCTGTGGGTGTGGCCCTAAAAGCAAAAAAAAAAAAAAAAGACCGCAGGGTCATGACACACTCTCATTGTTGGTCAATTCATAGCTTTCTTTTCCTTTCCTTTGCTTTCCTTTCCCTTCTTTCCTTCCTTTATTTCTTTTATGACTTATCTTCTTATAATATAATAACCAATCATAAATCTAAAAAAAAATAATCTAGGAAGTCCTTGACAATAGCCTATATCTAACCATTTGGTTTATCTTAGCTAAAACAGTCCTTGGCATTCTGCTAACTTGAAGTTACTAGCATTATTCTAAATCCTATTTTATTATCCACTAAATTTCCTTTTTATATAGTTTACCATATCTGTATGCATTCACAGAAGTATATATTTTAAACATTATTTTAATTCTGTAAAAAATGTTTTTATGCTATATGTATTCTTTGGGATTGACTGATTTTTACTTTCATTCATATTGCTGAAAATTACTATAATTCTTTTGTTTAAACCTATGGATAATATTCTACTGAGTGAAGATCACACAATTTATTCTCCCATTTTCTAATTTATGAGCATTTGATATTTTGCTATTATAAGCAGCAATACTATGAACATTTTTGAATTAATAAATGTTCCTTTTGCACATAGCCAGGGTTTTCTTCCTACATACACTTAGAAACGCAATTACTGCATCATATAATACTTGTTTATATCTGTTCTGAATATTTGTCTGGCTTTCATGTTCATGATTTAAGACTAAACAGCTTAAAGAAGAAAGAGAAAATAAGACTTCTTCAATGGTGTTTTGAAAATAATATAATACTTATTTGGCTTGGAAGAGTTCAATAGTAAATGAATGCAGAAAAAAAAAATGGTTCATGGGCTTTCCTGTACTTTGTGAAGCTCATGTGGTCATGATGCTCTTTGTTTCTTGATGGTCATCGAGAAGAAAATTGCCTTAATTATAAATCAAATATCATACTGACACAGCTCTAACTGAACATTTGGCAGGTATATGATTCTTTAAGGGGATAGAAAAGGATCAATCATATCTGGAAACATATAAAATATTTTCTCCATTATAAGGAAGAACTTTCAGGAAAGAAGACCTCTGTATTAGTAACTATATCAAGTCTTGCCTCATTAACATTTATTTTAGCATTTTAGATTTTTGTTTTTTTTTCTAAAATGTGCTGTGCTAAATGATTATCTTCACTCACTTAATCCTTTTCACAATTGCTAGGATGCCAGTAATTTTATTTTCAAAAAAGGAATTGATGAAAGTCAAATCATGTTGAATCTTCTTACAGCAGGGATCAAAGCTGGTTCTTGTTATGCAATTGCCTGTTCAGAAGTGTACTCTTACTTATAAACATTGCCTTTACAATAGATGCTTTTTGACATTCTAATGGATTTTCCATATTCCCTCTGAGTAGCAGCTTGACTTGATGATAGTCCTTCAGACTATTAATAAATCCTGCCATCATTCTGCCATAATTGATCACATTTACTGCTTTGCTTCCTTTGTCCCATTTTGAGAAGAAAATATAGATGAAATATTTTTCCATATAATTCCTTTGAATGCACATTAACACTTGCTATGAATTACCCTTCATACTTGTCAGTAGATGTATTCAGGAGCAAGAAAGGGCTTATCCTTTCTTTGAATGATTAAAGGTTTAAAGCAGCCACAGTAAACAGTGATTGTAGAAAATGAAGCAAAAGTAAACTAAGCCCTTCTTTTGCACTCTATCTTTTCTTTCCAGTTTGGTAACCCCCTTCTTCATTCTCTTGAGCTGGCAAGAAGCAGAGGTCCTAATGGAGGGCCCTTATGTAGTTTCAAAAGTGTAGAATAATGCAGCAATCCCTACTGAACTGAACTGGCAGTGTTGCTCCTTCTTTCTTACCACCACGAGCAATAGGAATTATCAAATTATCAAACCATTATAAAAGCAATAAGAAAAATAAACACAATCCCACCATTTTTTAAGTCAATCATAATTATATGAGCCCAAAATGAAAATCCTAAGTCCTTTCCACCATGTCTGAGCAATATACATAACTTTCTTTAAGACATTCTTTAAATAGGTTTTCCTTTTAGATACTAAAGGTAAAGAAATATATGCTACTTTTGTCACTGATAGTTGTGCAACTCTTCTTGCAGAACTGTCCTTTAGCAGGAAGTCAACTAATGGTTGTCAAGAGTGGAAAATGTTTGAAGTTTCTACTGAGTCTATATGTAACATACTGACAATCTGTACATCACAAATGAGTGGGGACACCAAAGTTCATTTATAAGGAAGCTAACTGGAAAGTGGGATATATTTTGTATAAAAATTCCATTATACATGGACATAAGATTTTTTCATCAGGACACAAAGGCAGCTTAATCTCAGATGCACCTATATACCTTGTATTGCTAGTTGACCTGTAATTACTCATGATTGGCCATATTCTTTTTTCTTCCACAGAAAACACTTTCTGAGTTTCAGCTCATGCTCTACTTAGGCAGCAGTGTTTGGAAACAAGAGAGCTACCTAAGAGAAGAGATCAGCCTCCATTTCTAGATTTGAGACCTACATTGGGTTCTTGTCTCTGAAAGTGAAGGAAAGAACAGTTGTCTAGGCTGTGGGAGCTTTGGTTTTATATTCACTCATCTGCTTGTGTGCAGATCCTTCCCAGTTTGGAAAACCAATTGCCATTGTTAATCTATAAACTAATACAGTAACATAGTCACTAACGATTGACCAATTACCATGTTCCAGACATAGTACCTAATTGTAGTAAACATTAGGACCTAAATTTAGAAAGAACCTTCTAAAGTGCTAAAAGCATTAGGAGACAACATTAAGCCCACTTACACTAAAAAAATTCAGTACTTCTAGATCAGCCAAGCAACTAAGTGTGTGACTTGGTTTTGTGCTTAGATTTTTTAGCATCTGTTTTGCCATCTATAAAATGAAGGCAATGAACTAGATGATATCAGGTTCCCTTTAAAGTCAAAAAGTATTTGAACATTTAAAAATACTCAAGAATTTCTTTTCTGTGGAAAGGTTGATTTGTGCCATATATTAGATTACAGATATAAGTGATATCATCTAGTATTTGTCTTTCTCTTTCTGATTTACTTCATTTAGTATGAGTCCGTAGTTCCATCAATGTTGTTGCAAATGGCATTATTTTGTTCTTTTTTATGGGTGAGTAGTAGTCCATTGCATTTATATACCATATTGGGGGAGAGAGTGGGATTGACTGGGAGCCTGGGGTTAATAGATGCGAACTATTGCCTTTAGAATGAATAAGCAATGAGGTCCTGTTGTATAGCACTGGGAACTATATCTAGTCACTTATGATGGAGCATAATAATGTGAGAAAAAGAATGGATATATGTACGTGTGACTGGGTCATTTTGCTGTATAGTAGAAAACGGACAGAACACTGTAAACCAGCTATAATGGAAAAAATAAAAATCATTTGAAAAAAATACTCAATAAAGTATGAACTGGGAGTTCCCATTTGTGGTGCAGTGGTTAACGAATCCGACTAGGAACCATGAGGTTGCGGGTTTAGTCCCTGCCCTTGCTCAGTGGGTTAAGGATCCTGCATTCCTGTGAGCTGTGGTGTAGGTTGCAGACATGGCTTGGATCCATGTTGCTGTGACTGTGGCGTAGGCCGGTGGCTACAGCTCTGACTAGACCCCTAGCCTGGGAACCTCCATATGCCATGGGATTGGCCCTAGAAATGGCAAAAAGACAAAAATAAATAAATAAATAAATAATAAAGTATGAGTGATAGCTCATTGAAGTGAATAATGCCTTTCTGTCATAAACTTTTATATGCTTTTAGATTGCAAGATTTCTGGGTAAGAGGCAGTATACTTGATTTCTGCCCACAGCAGGGGTTTGTATTGCCAATGATGCAGTCAGAATTTAGAATCCCAAGTCCCCAGGGGTGTGTGGGGGGGAGGGGTTTGCAGAATTAAGTCCAGTCCAGGCAGGTGGGGCTGGAAGATAGTGGGATTGTGGTAGGTAGCTTATGCTTCCAGAAGCAGCGGTCTTTGGTGAAAGGTGACTAGTAAAGTCAGAGTTCACAGGAACTCTGTTGTGACTGGTGCAGGTTTCAGCTAGTGGCTGGCATGTTACTGAATGCTGGCAAACTGGAGGATGAGATACTGAAAGCCTGGTCCCGCCACATTCCTATGAGAGTGCTCATAGGAACAAATGAGAGTAATAAGACCACAGTCCATGGCACATTAGTTGGGGATCAGCAGGTCTAAGCTACAGAAATCATCTCCTTAACATGTGCCATAAAGAACATCTGGTGGCTCACAGACCAAACTGGAAAGCTGAGGATCAGTCAGCTTTAGGAACAGGCAGAAAGCAGGCAGCTATGGGAGTCCAGCAGCAGGAATGTTCATAGTCTCGTCAGTGTGCTATGGTTGTGATAAATCAGCTGCAGCTGGCTTCAGTGATTCTGCATAAGGTTCAAATTTCAGAGAGGGAGTTTCCAAATAGTTCACCTTTCAGCTAGAGGGAAAAAGTAGCTTGATTTTTTTTTTCTTTTTTTTTTTTTTTAGTGTTAAAAGAGACTACACAATGGGACAAGGAAACTACAAAAGGAAATTAATATGTTATTTCCAAAAGAAGATGGCATTTAGGACTGGGATCCAGATGCAATGGGAAACCAGAATGACAACAGGAGGCAGCATAGACTGCCTGGCATGTGAACCACACACAAAGAATTGCAACCACCCACGTTACAAGCAGGCGAAATCTGTTCTGAAGTCTCTGGTGGGCAGGAAAGAAGTCTTCTAAATATACCATGAGGATTTCACTGACTCCAGACCTCTAAAGGACTGATGTGTTTATAACAGGTCAGCAAATTAAATTACATAACGTAGTAAAGCATGTTGCAGTTTCTAGCACATCTAAATTATGGTTAGCATTTATTATGATAAGTGCCATTAAACATAAGTTGAATAGGGAGAGATTCAGGCAGAGAATAAATTTCATTATGGCTCAGCTATGAGTCCACTTAGAATTAAGTTAGAACATTTAGAATGAATGGAGATAGGAATAAATGCAATGTATTTAATAACTATCTCTATCACATCTCGTGTGACTCTGAAAAGGTTCTTAACTTCTCTGTGCCTGTTTCCTTATCTATAAAATGGGACTAATAGAAATAGAAGTTTTGCCCTATTTTATAGCATCTGCTCCCTTTTTTTTTTTTTTTTTTTTCCTTTGGCCATGGCATAAGAAAGTTCTAGGGCCAGGGACTGAACCCATGCCACAGCAATAACTATGCCAGATCCTTAATCAGCTGAACCACCAGGGAATTTTTTTTTTTAAGTTTTATTATTTTAACTTTAGAGTTCACAAGGTGCTTTCCATAGATATTTCATTCCATTGACAGAAAGAATCCTGCACTAAGATTATCCTTTAAAAAAATTAACTATAAAGAAATGGAGATTTTTATCTATACAACAGAGATAGAGTGATACCTTCATTTTTTAAATCCAAGATTATCCTTTAAAAAAATTAACAATAAAGAAATGGAGATTTTACCTATACAACGGAGGTAGAGTGATACCTTCATTTTTTAAATTCAAGAGTTCGACCTTGTTAGGTGCGTAAAAATACATATCACGGAGGAGCTCCATGAAGATGGGAAAGAGCAAAACTTTGCTTTCTGCTCTTCTACCCGCCCCACAACCCTCACCTCCAGCCACCACCCTTCTTTCTGTGCCTCCCATTGTGCTTTCCCTTCTGGGTGTCACTGCTGTTACCCTGTGGGAAAACCAGAGAAGGTCTCAAATGAAACTGGGCACAGAGAGCACTGATTGACAGGTCAGAGAGATAGTCAAGTTCTTCTCATCACTTTTCCCAAATCAAAGCAAGATGAGTACAGAGCTGTCTCAGGTTTTGGAGGGAACATATCACTGAGATGCTTTAAATTATTTATTTATATGCCTTTTCTACTGTGATGTAAAGAGTTGTATAGATAGTTTCTTTCTACTTCATAAGACAGTTTAGAAATGTCAGCTACTGTCCATAGGGTCATACATGGTCATATAAGGTGATACAATTTCAATCATGAAGTAGAGATATTTTTCTTTATATTTACAATGAAAAGGATGATTTTGGAGCCAGGATAGAGAAACCGTGCTTCACGTGTATTATTTATTTCCATGTCTAAGATGTAGGAATTAACTCTAATCCACAAAGGGCTGTCTGACTTGATCCTCCCATTTTGAAAGATCTATCTGCTTTATCCTCAAAAAAGTGTTACTCACACTGGCTTACAAAACAATCAGATACTAGAGTAGAATTCATATCTATTTCATGTAAATAAATGCCATCAATTGGCTATCTCCGATATCTTACTGAACTTTTTATTCTTCCAAATACAAAAGAATATTTCAATCATCCTAATTGTACTTAATGGAGTGTAAATTTTCCACCACTATAATAATCACACACATATGCTGTGTCTGTCTAAAGTGAACTGCTAAAAAGAGTGCATGTGGAGTTTTACTGCCAGGGTCACTTTATATTCTGTACACTCAGCTTCTGCAGAGTTAGGACACAGCACCTGCGGGTGGCTGAGTGCTCAGAGTTCAGACTCTTGACTCTGTTGCTTGTTGCTTCTTTGAATCTTGGCTCTGATTTTTTTCTTCCAGCCCTGTGATCATGGACTAATTACTTAGATGCTCTGTGTTTGCATCCTAATCTTACTGGGGATGAAGATGATAATATACTTATCACTTATCTTCTAGGGTTGTTAGAAGGATTAAGCAAAATAATGGTTGTCAAGGATTGAGTGGAGTATCTAGCACATACCAGGGTTTTACAAAACACTGGGTATTACTATCCGCCTTGATAATGTGTGGTGTTCATGGATTAGATGATATGGGTGGAAGAGATTGGATTTAAAAGGAAAGTACACCATAAACCAAGGTCCCCCTTGATGAGGAAATTATCAAGTTTTTTCATGGGAATAATATCAGTGTATTCATTTGGAGCTGGAGACATGCTCACATTATTTTAGTTACTTATAGCTGTGTTTGTTTGTTTGTTGTATAATTGGAGTTGCTATGTTCTCTCAGCCTGATCTCTGGAGCTCTTTCTTAGACTTTATCAAGTTGCTGGAGAAGATGCCTAGCCAGCTGTGGTGAACTACATTGCTTGGTCATGGACCACTGTAGAAGAGGACATATGACACATTTTAAAGGCCTGTGGCTCTTCCCAGGAGCGGCCCTGGCTCTGAAGTCTTCCCAGAGGGCAAAGTCAAGCCAGCATGGTCCAGGGCCTTGTCCTGTTCTCAATGCAAGTTAGGACAAAAAAGGCACCAATAATGACCCAATAGCAGAGGGAGCACCCCTTAAGGACCACAAGGTGAAATACAGGAAAGGAGACTGTTTTTCAAACAATTGCATGTGTTTTGAGAGGTTTGGATCTCTTTACAAAATGAATGTTGAAGCTGAGTGTGTGCTTGAGAAAGAAATAAGAACAAACACATCCTTTTCCCTGCTGGTAGAGTGTCTGGATTTCCAGTATTCCTAAGATGATTAACGTTTCATGAAAATGTCTTAGTTAAGTCTTTAAAGCTAAAAGCAGTGATTCTGTTCCCCATCACAACAGGGGTACGGTCCTTAGGCTCTCTCTGGGGGTCACGGGAACATGACCCCCAATTTGTGCTTAATTTCTTTTCAAGTGGTGAAAAGAAATTAAGCACAAGAGCTGAGAACAAGCCACTGTTCATTAACTATTTATTTAGATCTCACCAGATTCCAGAAGAATTGGAAGAAGATAGAATTTCATCTCCAGGGTTGAGAAATAGAATAATATATCTATAACTAAGCTATGCTTACTTTATAAAAAGAGATTTCCTGGAATAAGAGGAATATACTGATATTATATGGAAGGCCTAATAGCTCAACTGAAAAGTAATATTCTGCCCTTCTGTGTGCTCATCAATCCATGCCAGAACTAATATAGAAAGGTACCATTATTTTATATATCAAACTCAGATTAATTTTTATTTACTCATTTTTTTTTTGGTTAAATTTGTGGCATATAGAAGCTCCCAAGCCAGGGATCAAACCCATGTCATGGTAGCAACAGAGCCAAAAAAAAAAAAGTGATGGGGGAGTTTCTGTTGTGGTGCAGCGGAAATGAATCTGACTAATATCTGTGAGGATGTAGGTTCAATCCCTGGACTTTCTCAGTGGGTTAAGGATCTGGCATTGCTGCAAGCTGTGGCATAGGTCACAGATGTGGCTTGGATCTTGTGTTACTGTGGCTGTGGTGTAGGCTACAATTGCGGCTCTGATTCAACCCCTGGCCCGGAACTTCCATATTCCTCAGGTATGGCTGTAAAAAGAAGACAAAAAAAGTACAACAGCTTGTGAAAGAATTGCAACTCTTTATAGATCCAAGAACAAAATAATCAGATTTGCTTCCTCTCCCCACTGGGCTGAGTACTGCAGCCTGACAGTCCACCTTCCCCACCCTGACAGAGAGCTTTGAACTTTTTAGGGCATTATTGTTTGAAGATGCTCTGTAACAAACCTAAAGTCTGGACTACAGTAAAATGATACAATCCAAAAAAGGACATCTGCTCAGCAGGGGCTGAAGAACCCAAGGTAATGGGTTCTACTAATGAACTGCCATGCTATAAAATTTGTACCTGAGGGTTTACAAAGTTTCAATGACAGTCGCAAAGAAGAGGTATTTGTGAAAGTTTTGCCAGGACAGTTGGCAGTGCCAGTGCATCACAGTGATTAGGAGCATGGACTGTGAAGACAGAATTCTTGGGGGTGAAACTCAATTCTTCTTTTCCTGATTTGCCTGAGTTCCTTATCTCTAAAATGGAGGTAATCATGAACTTATCATATAGGATTCTTGGGAGAATGAAATGAGTAAATATATGCAAAATGCTTAGATCAGTGCTTGGCATCTATCTAAGCATTTTACATACATTTACATACATATATATATGTACACATATGTATATAATGTATATATGTAATATGCATATATATGCATATGCATATATATGTAAATATTATGTGAGTGTAAACACTATATCTTTATTATTTCCTCCATTTTTAGGATTATTCTATGTTCCTCTTTATTCCCCATTCTATCCTATATCTAATTTCATTGCTGCCTAATTGCTAATGTCTCCATTATTCTTATCCCCCAAATCTTTTTTTTTTTTGTTGTTGTTGTTGTTGTTGTTATTGTTGCTCCCCCAAATCTTAATTGCAACAACATTCTGAAATATTGCTAATTCCAGCCTAAATTATTCATTCATTCACTGTTTCATTCATTCACTCTTTCACTGTTTTATTGAACCATAGAGATACAAATGTCTCATTTTATCATCTTTTTCACCTCAGTACTAAATATACTTCACAATTAACAATGTTATGGACAAACATATGATAATGAAGGGTTAGGTATCATAGAAGTGACTGAGGTGTTTAAATCAAAATAATATAAAATGGAAATAAAATATATCTCTATATTGTACATCAATGATAACCCCAACATCTTGGCTCTTCTTCTGGAATAAATACATTTCCTAGGCTAGTTATCAGAACTTGAAGGTGAAAGACTATTGTAATTATTCTTGCTGTCATTATGTTGGCTGATTGCAATGGAAACAGAGCCATTGCTGTTGCTGATATATTTACCTACCCTGTCTAATCATTATGGAAGAGAGGATGCAGTGATATTATGGGTTGTTAATGCATTAAATATTAGAGAAATTCCTCCTAATTCAGGATCTGGAATGCCTTTATTGTGTCAAACTAAGTAAGAGTGGTAGAGCAAATTATTTGTCTCAATTTGATTATCCACCCTCTTAAGTATCCATATTCTTTGCCATGTAACTTTGTCTTTCCACTCAAGGTGGAGGGTTCTTCCCTGTCCTTTTCCTCTGGGCTTGACCCTGTAATGTATTTGGCCCAGGCAGCAGGGTGGGCACTGCTGTGACCATGTGGTCATTTGTTATATACTATTAGCTGACTGATACATACCTTCAGTTTCATTTCTATAAAGAAGGCTTTATCTTTTCTAGAAAGCTAGAAATGATTTCACAAGTGTGGCAGATGATATGATTTTACATAAATTGCTTTTTAATACCAATGACATTCAAGAATGGTAATTAACTTATGAAACAATATTACACATAATAAAGCAAATTTATATTTGTTGTACCCTAAATTGCACTCAAGAAAATTTTATAACATGTGCTCACCAAGTTAGTTGATTATGATTTTAATAATTGAATTAAAGTCAATGAAACTGTGAAACTGGAAAATTCAACCTATACATTTAATAAGTATTTATATACCTTTAATAAATATAAGGTATATTTCTAGACAGATGTTAGAAGTTGTGAAAATATCCTTAATGACTTAATTACACATGACGGCTACATTTTAACCATAACAGGGATACTAAATATATTCACCAGAATCAAAACATCTGTTGAAAAACAAGTACAGAGCATTTAAAACAACTTTTAAAAGGACTTGACATATACGTTGATTCTATAAAATTAAAGGCCATTAAGTTTACAAATGTTAAGAACTTCTCTCCTTCTACGTAGTCCCCTCTAAGATGATAGACAATGATGTAAGTGAAACTATTTAAGAAAAAAAATAGCTTAAAAAAAATCTCATGTATAACCACTTATTTCAAATACTATGTTGATAAAGCAACAAAACTTCTAAGATCTGTTACCTTTTAGCATCTATTACATGGAAACCTTTTAAAATGTAAATTTTTTTATGAGTAGACAAATAATGGTCCATTTTAGAGAATAACTGCTGGACTGTATTGAGTAACATATTATAAGATACCGTCCCATAGGAATGGGGGGTAAGCATTCTTAACTGAAACTGGCTGAGTTTTTAGAAATATGACTCATAATCTTTTCTATACAATTTAAGTCTATTAAATTGACTTAATGATTATATTTAGAGATACATTTAAAATAGTTAAAATTTCTTGAACTATTTCAAGATCTTCATAGATTCAACTTTAGTATGCTCCTGATATTTGTTAAATTGCTAAGGAAGTGACTTCTTTTCAACAGTTTCTATCTCTACTGAGTTCAAGAGAACACCTAGTCTCCATAAATAAAAAGTAAATAAAGGAAATGCATCAGAGAGTTGGAAAATTGTTTCATCATGCTTCTGAAGAAATGTCTTGATTTCTTGATCCTCACGCAGTATTCTTGAAGTGTTGCCTTCTTGAGTTTCCTTCTGAAGAAGTTGCTCCAGAACCCAGAAAACGAAGAAAACATTTTCATAGCGCGTCACATCGTGATTGGCTTGCTCCTACAGATAAACAAACAAACCCCTTAAAAAAATATATTGGTTGTAGCTCGGCTCAGAAAAAGATAAATAAAGAGATTACATTTCTGAACAAAAAGTAAACACTTGACTATTTGACACCTTCTGTCTTCCTGTTCCTCTGATTGGGGTGGAGGGAGAAGAACAAAGAACATTTCCTTTTTCAAAAACTTGACCATCTTGGTGAATGACTTTCTTTCCTTAAGGTTGTTACAAAGCCCAGAAGCCTTTCTCAACACTATGGCTATGATTCATTACTGAAATTAATCTGATAACACCTACCAGACAGTCTTACACATACCAAGTCTAGTGTGTAGAATTCAAGGTTTCACCAAAGACGTCCAATACCTGATACTTCTATCAATAATACATGGATCTTTGGCCCTGGGATTGTAGGGACTTTATTTTTGGAGTATAACTCTGTCCTGGAGCAGTGACAATTATGACCATGTGTGATCGTTTCCTGAGTCTACACAAGTCAAGGAGGAGGAGGATCAGACTGGGTAGAATCAGATATGGGCTTGTGAGAAAAAAATGTAGCAGTAATTTGGCCTCAATGGCTGAAAGTGAGAAGAAACAAAGGAAGGCCTAAAAAGTTCACAATGGAAGGCAGAACTGAGGGAATACAGCATGTGAAGACATAAACTGGCTTTATCATTTGCTTATTAAGAAATAACTGGGAAACATTCACCAAGTTTATCTACTGTAACAACAATACATAAATGAAATATCATTCTTGTAGAGCCTGGAGGAATATATCTGCAACAAAGTTGTCTGATAAAAGAATAAAATATATACAGATAATTGATACTTTTAAAAAATTGAAGTATCACTGTAATAATGTTTTATTAGTTTCACATTGTACACTGTAAGGATTAGTTTTTTTGTATATATCTGTACAGACTGCAAAATGATCATAACAATAAGTCTGGTTAACATCCATCACCATAAACAGTGACAACATTTTTGTCCTGTGATGAGAACTTTTGAGACTGATCTTCTATCAATTATGCAGTACAGGATTATTAACCACAGTCACAATGCCCTACACAACATTCTCATGACACATTCATTTTACAATTGGAATTCTGCACCTTTGAATCTCTTCACTCATTTTTCCCTTCCACTCTCACCTCAAGGCAACCATGAATCTATTCTCTGTAACCAGGTTAGTTGTTTGTTTGTTTTATTTTTTGGATCCACACATACATGAGATCATACAGTTGTTACTTTTATCTGACTTATTCTACTTAGTATACTGCCTCCAGGTCCATCCATGATCCATGGTGTTGCAAATGGCAAGATTCCACTCTTTTTTGTGGCTGAATAATAGTCCACTACACATATATATATATATCGCACATTTTCTATCTACATTCATCAATCTATGGCTTTTAGGTTGTTCCCATGCCGTGGCTATTTGGCTATTGTAAATAATGCTGCGATGGACATAGGGGTACATACATCTTTTCTTTTTTTATTTTAATGAATTTTATTTTTTACATTGTAGTTGTTTTTTAAATGAATTTATTTATTTATTTAGATTTTTAAATATATTTTCTAATTAGTGTTTCAAATTAGTTATCACTAATACTCAGAAGTGGAATTGCTTGATCATGTGGCAGTTCTGTTTTTAGCTTTTTGAGGAGCCATCATACTGTTTTCAATAGTGGCCACACCAATTTACATTCCCACTAGGAGTGAACAAGTGTTTGCTTTTCTTCCACATCCTCACCATCATTTGCTATTCCTCATCTTTTTGATAATAACCATTCTAGTAGGTGTAAGGGGATATTTCATTGTGGTTTTCACTTTCATTTCCCTGACAATTAGAGATGTTGTTAGTGACATCTTTTCATGTATCAGTTGGCCATGTGTAGGTCTTGTTTGGAAAAATGTCTATTCAGCTCCTCTTCCCATTTTTTAGCTGGATTGTTGCTTTGCTATTGAGATAAAAGTTCTTTATATACCTTGGATATCAACCCCTTATCAGGTATGTGATATGCAAACAGTTTCTCCCATTCAGTAGGTAGCCTTCTTATGTTGATTTTCTTGGCTCTGCTGAAGACTTTTAGTTTGATGAGATTCCAGTTGTTGATTTTTACTTTTGGTATCAAATCCAAAAATAATTGCCAAGGCCAATGTCAAGCAGTTCCCCATCGGTTTCTTCTAGGAGTGTTATAATAGGTCTAAAGCAGGAGAATGTTCTGGGTCTCTTTCCACTGCTTTGAGAGTCTCATTTTGGACATCACTTGCTCTGCTTCCAGGTGGGCTATGTCCCTTGTAGAGTCCAGTTGTCCATGTTATTTTCTACTTTGCTTTTTACTCATACTAAAATTTATCTATCTTAGGTCCCAACTTTATCCTAAATGCCTATTTTCATAATAATTAATTGGCTAAACTCTCTTGCTCTAAGGTATTTACATCTCATAGAACATTGATTTGAAAGCACCTCTTCCCTGTGGAGACAGTATACATTTAACTCAGCCTTAGCAGCCCCCTGGTTCAACATGACTAAAATGGCATGTCTGTGGGAGAGGTCTTTCCTGTAGCTCCCACATTTTATTACAGTGGTAGCTGCCTGCACAGCCTAAACATATGTCCGGACACTTTCTGAATTAGGGCATAACTGAATAAAAACTAAAATAAATGGTATTAAGATGACAGCTGATACACTTCTATTGTATTTTGGTGTAATTTCTACATTCTCAGTGTCACATTAGACTGAGCCACACCAGTGCTGGAAGATCCCCAACACAGGTGGAACATACTCACCTGGAAAATGCCCAAGTGTCTTACCTGAATACTTGCCAGGAAGACTGAATGAAACCCAGCTCACTAGCAAGACGGCACTGTAACCTGATTGAAAGCTATCAGACTGCCTATCTCAGTCTTTTAGAATTGAAGGGACCTTGAGAGGAAGCTTCTATGGTCCCATGACTACATCTTTAAATTTTTTTTTTAAATTACAGTATAGTTGATTTACAATATTGTGCTAATTTCTGCTGTATTGCAAAGTGACTCAGTCATACACACACACACACATATACATTCTTTTTCTCATATTAGCTTCCATCAAGTTTTATCTCAAGAGATTGGATACTATTCCCTGTGCTGTACAGTAGGACCTCATTGCTTACCCATTCTAAATGTAACAGTTTGCATCTACTAACTCAAACTTCCAGTCCATCCCACTCCCTCCCCCTCCTCCTTAGCAACCTCAAGTCTGTTCTCTATGTCTGTGAGTCTGTTTGTGTTTTGTACATAGGTGCATTTGCGCCATATTTTATATTCCACATATAAATAATATTGATAAGGAAGGAATAGGACAGTTACACAGGTAGTTGTAGAAGCCCCAATAAAGAACCACAGGTAGAGAGGGAAATCTAGGGAACTTTGGGGGATCACTGTCAGTTAATAACTGCCCAAGAGGGCCATCAGAATGAGGCAGACTTGCTTGACTAGTGGAGGCACAAGATATAGCTCAGGTCCTTGGGTGGGGGAATGGGGTGAGGCCTGCATTCAGGTTCAGACCAAGGGCAGGAGTTTAAGGACCACCCTTCTGTTGATTTGAATAAGTACCAGGACAGTCCTGGTTTGATCTAAGAGGGTCAAATACTCTCTTACTGGATACCAAGGAGGAGCTACTACTCAAAGAAAGAGGAAGAGGTAGTCTTTTATGACCCCCAAGCCCCTTGGATGATAAAAATGTAGCCCATCTAATCCTCAGGGCAGAGCCTCTTCACCTGCCCATTGCATCTCTCACAAGCATCCAATCTTAATAAATCTATTTCTTGCCATCACTTTGTCTCTCGCTGAATTCTTCTTCAGAAGAAGAACCTGGGAACCTGAAGAATCTGAAGAACCTGAACCTCAGTAAGTCCAGACACTGGGTAAGTGACTCTAAATTAAAAACCATGGGTTCAAGTCCCAATCTGGGTTCTACCTCGGTTCAAGTCATAAGTACTGTTGGTTTTGATACCACATGGTATTTGCCATGACTAATTCTTATTATAATTTAATCTCATTTTATATAATAGGGAAACTTCAAAAGAGGAAATACTTTCCCGATAGAAAAATCACCATGAATTTTGTAGGTCATTTTCAGAATTAAACATTTATTATATTTATTTTTCTATTCCTATGTTGCCCTTGAGATAGTCAAAGAATCCACATATTTATTTAAGTGGTGAAAAACAGTAATATTTCTTTACAGGCTGCAAAATTTTACTTCAAAATTTAGATTCCAAAGTTAAAGCTATGGGGACACAGTGCCAGTTTACTAATTGCTGTTTAGTTGAAATTCTATCAAAGTTAAACTGACATTTTTGTAAAGACTTATCCATGGAGCAGACATACCTACTTGCTTTCTCCATACCCCTTTCTCTCTCCCTTTTCATCAACAGAACCCTAAATTTGTTCAGAATGACAATGGATCAACTAAATCTCTTCTAAGGCTAATTCCTCTGGTTAAAAGCCATATACATATAAATAACTGGGGGGAGCTTCTCTCTGAGAAGTTCTTTAATAGCCAGCAACATCATGTGGAATGCCCTTTGGCCTTCTCTCTTCATCCTTTTTCCTGCTTGGAAATACCGATGCAGTGCTTGGAAGTCCCATAGCCTCCTTGTGGGCCTGAGGATAAAGGTGGCCCAGGGATGGTAGAAGGAGCCACCTCAATATTTCCATGCAGGTCGGCTGTACCTTGCTGCATTACATGGGGCTTCCTTCCTCCATTCTGGTCTTTTAAAATCATAATCTTGGAGTTCCTGTTGTGGCTCAGCGGTTAATGAACCCGGCTAGTATCCATGAGGACATGGGTTTCATCCCTGGCCTCACTCAGTGGATTAAGGATCCAGCATTGCCATGAGCTGTGGTGTAGGTTGAAGACACGGTTCGGATCTGGCATTGCTGTGGCTGTGGCATAGGCTGCCAGCTGTAGTTACAATTCAACCCCTGGCCTGGGAACCTCCATATGTCATGGGTGCAGCCCTAAAAATACAAAAGTAAAGAAATAAATAAAATAAGAATCTTGAGACTTCACCTAGGTGGGAAGGAACTCTTTTTTTTTTTTTTAATTATTTATTTTATTTTATTATTTTTTTGGGGGGGAGAAGGAACTCTTCCATTTCCCTAGCCTTCTGCTGTCTCTGACATGCAGAGGACAGATGCATAAAGGGACAAAAATACTCACACTCCCTGGCACCTGAAATTATAATAAAAGGTATGGTCCATTTCAGACATGGCTCACAGCTTGGATGTTTATATTTAATGCTGCAAAGTATAGGAATGTAACAGTTCATTAAATTCAACTGTGTGATCATTTAGGTGTGCTCGCCAAGGGCAGGCATAAGCTCAGTCTGACACTTAGAAATGAGCATGCTGCTACGGAAGGGGTAAAAACACAATCTGACATTTTTCTCATTGCTACAAATGCAAGAGATGAAGGAGAAAATGGGATCACCACAGGGCAGAAAACCAAGTCAAAGAGTATAGGTGTATGACCTAAATGCTCAATTAAATGTTCACTGACTATAATATGCCATTGGCTTAGGATCCCATATGCCAGATTTTATTAGACAGGAACAATTAGTAAGATACAATTATAATAAGTAGTTTCCAAAAGGATGACTTCAACACAGTAATTTAATGGAAAAAGTCAGTCATGATAATTAAGTGAAAAGCTTACCCTTAAGTTTTAATAACTAAGTCTTTTTTCTTTTTATGGCCACACCTGTGGCATACAGAAGTTCCTGGGCCAGGGGCTGAATTGGAGCTACAGCTGAGGCCTACACCACAGCCAGGGCAACATCAGATCTGAGGACATCTGTGACCTGCTCCACAGTGTGCGGCAATGTCAGATCTTTAACCTACTGAGTGATGTTAGAGATTGAACCTGTATCCTTGCACAGACCACATGGGGTTCTTAACTTGCTGAGTCACAATAGGAACTCCAAAAAATAAGCATTTTTTATCTACTAGAAGGCAGGTTTCGGTCAAGGAGGTGAGGAGGATGAAATTAACTCTATCAGCAGGTCACGAAGAAGCTTGCATCTTCTGAAACTCAGAAGACACTGAAAGAGCTCTCAGATAAACAGGGGTTTAGCAGTTCCTACTGTGGGACAGGGATTAAGAATCTGACTGCAGCAATTCAGGTCACTGTGAAGGTTTGGGTTCAAGCCCTGGCCTAGCACAGTGGGTTAAAAGATCCAGTGTTCCTGCAGCTGTAGCATAGGTTACTGCTGTGGCTTAGATATACCATATACCAAGGGTATATGAACTTCTATATACCAAGGGTGTGGCCATAAAAAACAAACAAACAAAAACAAAAAGACCCTAGAGGCTTAGCTAGGTGCTCAGCACAATACTGCACATGTTAGCATTGAACCCTGAGGACAGAGTAAGAGAACCACAAGCATATATATATCATCTATAACTACAGATATAAATACACACACACACACACACACAAAATCAATGAATTTATGATCACAATAGAATCCCAGCAACCACACCCATGCTTAGTGGGTATAAAGCAAAAGGCTTATCAGAGCAGAGTCTGGTTAGTTAGGGAAGGTTTCCTAGTGATGAACTGTGAGCTCGAAGGGACTGAGGGGTATAGATCAGTGAGTCATTTTTTGATCCATGTGTGTGCCAGGTAAAGAAGAATGAAAAGGATTCAGTGGGTAATAATCCATTTTGTTTTATCAGATAATGGTATAGTTATCAGCCTAAATAAAATGTTGAAACCCAGAGACTGGTTCCAATGGGTTTATATTTAATGTATGGGTAAACTTAGATGAAAAGTTTGAAACTGTTAAAACTGCTAACACTTGGGATCTTGATAGTTTGCCTTGTTTCCTGTGGGAAATAGTTTAATAAGTATGCAAGATTTATGCATGAAATATTAATAAAGGGAAATATATATATATATATATAACAGAACGATATTTTTAAAAAATGTCATAATTAGTCTTGTTTTAAAATGATGGTTTTTTCATTAACCGACTTTACCTACTTTGCTCAAATCTTTTTTTTTTTTTTTGAGACTGAATATTAAAAACACAGCACTGGATCACAAATTGTCAAATAAGTATTACCTATTCTCTTTTATCATCATCATCATTATTGTTTTTACCCAAAGTGAAAAACATATAATCCCTATTCATAAGGTACTTTGCCCCTAGAGGAAGGATACTGGCGTTATTCAAGTACTACAGTCAATTACTGGAAACATTTCAAGTTCACAGTGAAGTGTTCACGCAGAGATGTGTAAGAACCTGTTATACACCTTTATCGACTTTTCTCTACCACGAAAATCCTTCACCAACAGTAGTAATCTCCCAGACAGTTCCTTTTTGCATAGAGGGGCAGTGCTAAGGAACCTAAAGGTGAAATGATTATTTTAAGGCCTTGCTGATATTAGAAGGCCCTGAAGAAGGCATACCTGTGGGTTAAACATGGCATCTTACAGGATTTATATATTAAAAAAAAAAAATCTAGTTATTTGGTGTGGAATGGATCGAGTTCAAGTCTATTCTAGAGGCAGGCTGGTAAAAATGAGCTACTAAGTACATCCTTTTGGCGACTAACTCAACAACATCACAGATTAAATCCCAAGTGCATTAGAATCTTATATTTGCACATTTCTCTGGGGAAATCTGTGGTTTACTTCGTACTCATCCCTTTCTCAGTCATCAGGATAGCACTCTGGCGGACATATGATAAAACAGATCCCATAAAAATTCAAATCTCGTCACCTAAAGGACAGAGAATTCCTGATACAGGGACTGAGCATTTCTTTGTTCCATGAGATCTCCTCAGTGAACTTGAAATAGCTTTACCCTGCATCCCTGCTGCTTTCTTAGGATCTGCGCCTTTATTATGGGGCCATCAACCCCACTCAGAGGAACTCTTTCCCTATTTTATACTACAATATTAAACTTACTCTCAGACAGGAAATGCCTTTCAAGCATTCTGACAAGGAATCAGATAATTTATTTTGCCTGGACTTCCATCACAGTAGTTCTTGACAAAGCAGTATGAACCGGATGATTTGGTTGTTATTGTAAGAGCCTACTGAGTGAAAGAATATGGCTCAAAGACTGGAATAAAAGCAGCTGAATTATTTAAGGACTGATGTAGCTGCAAATCCTTGGCGTTTTACAATTCTATGTTTGTGCCTGCCTCTCACTCCCCCTCTCTGCCCTCATTCCTGTTATGAACACTGATTGGGAAACTTCATGTGCTCATGGTACCCCACTGCTGGGGATGAACAGGGTGGGGTCCCTGCCTGTAGAATGCCTCCCATGCCTCTAGGGAGACAAAGACATAGGAAACAATGGCAATGCAGAATGCAGGCAATGAGGACTCCAGAGGAACTCTGAAGGGAGTTGAGTCACATGGTGTGGAGGCGGGAAATGAGTTCTGTCATGGAGGGTGATCCAGCAGGCTCCCCTCCTCCTAGATGGGGTGGCAGGCTTCTTTTGGAGATATGACATGACAGTGGTCAGCACAAATCAAATGCCTGTTTAGTAGCTGTTTAGTTACTATCACAGGCCCCCTCTGTCTCTGGTGGCTCAGAATGCACTGAGCAAGGGAGAGAGCTGACGGGGTGGGGTTGGGGGAGAGTCAGCAATCTCTGCAACAACTCACTTGCCAAGTGCCCACACCTCAGCCTCCTCTAAGGCTATGGGACCAGATGACACTAACTGGTGCATGCAGGCAAGGGCCCATAAGTCCCAGGTGTTAACAAAACTTTAAAGATGATTTGCTTTCATGAGGTCTATAGTCACTTTATGGCCTGACATTCATCTTCCTGAAGGAAGGCACAGAGGACAAGGGAAATGTTGGAAGTGGTATTCTTCAGAGAGAATGCGTTGCTTCACTGTTAAGCCGTCCTCAACATGTAATTAAGACAGAGCTGCAGCAGAAGAAAGCCAGTGAAATGTCGGATATATAATAGAAACAGAGATCCAGATGGCTGTTATTTATGGGAAACAAGTGTCCAAACAGCCAGTGGGGGTAAAATCAACATGAAACTTTCTTCTTTAGGACTCTAAAGATTATCCAAGATGGCATTAAAACCTGTCCAAGCAGGCAGAATGCAGAATGCAGATTTCTCAATGACCACCCAGCCAGGCAAAGCCAGAAGCTACAAGAACCTCCTAGAAGCTGCTTACCTAAGCTTTGATACATTTGCCAAAGTAAGCGAGGTGTGTGTGTGTGTGTGTGTGTGTGTGTATGTGTTTGTGTGTATAAAGACATATATATTGATGATTTTATATATTTATTAATAAATAAATACATTTAAGAATATACATATTTAAGGGCACTGGATCTAAAGCCCAAAATTAGTGACAACAGGTGGGTGGACTCGTAAGGTAAGTGACAGATTCTTTCCAATACTTTTACTTTGAAACTGAAAGCTAAATTGGACTGGCCTCAGATAAGCCACCAACTGTCTTCCAAAGGCCAGCTGAATAGGGTTGTGTTTATAGAAATTAAAACCAACATATTTGTCCTTTTTCTCCCTATTTCAACTTGTTTCACCACTGATTCAATGAAATCAGTGTATCAGAACTTGACATCAAAGGCTTAGTGAGACTGCACAGCACACAGGAAAGTCTGGAAACACAAAGATAAAAAAGATAGAATGTTTCTCACAAACATTCTATCTTGTTATTCATATAGAGGCTGGATCTATAGCAAAGTGAGTATTGCATCTCTTTGTCTTTTCTTCTTAAAAAAAAATCAATTGGCTTCCATTGCTCCATTTTTAAAAATAAGATTTTTTTGGAGATATAATTGACATACAGTTATAGGTACCTTTTATAAAGGGCTTGGTATTATCAATTTGATAAACTGATTTTAAGAACAAAGACATAAGACAAATGATCTTTGACTAAAGAAAAAGCAATCATGCTACAACCATGTGATAGGGTTTAACAACATTTTAAATGTCTTGCTACCTTCTAGTTGATTCATTTATTTTATTAAAGTACAATTGATTTACAGTGTCATGCCAATTTCTCCGATACATCATAGTGACCCAGTCATACAATACACACACATTCTTTTTCTCATACTATCTTCCATCATGTTCTATCCCAAGAGACTGCAAATAGTTCCCTGTGCTATACAGTAGGACCTCATTGCTTATTCATTCTAAATGTAATGGTTTGCATTTACTAACCCCAAACTTCGTCCATCCCACTCCCTCCCCTTTGACAACCACAAGTCTATTCTCCATGTTTGTGAGTATTTCTGTTTTGTATATACACCACATTTAGTGTTGTATTTTTTTTCCTTTTTACTATTACATGAAATACTTCTCCACACTTAGCTATAATTTCTTACCTGAAGATACTCCATGTGTTATGCAGAAAGTTTAGGATAAGGAACTAGACTTCGAACTATGAAAAAGTTAATCTGGTTTGACTATTTTCATTGCTGAGAAGCTGCTGGGGAAATTTATGTCATAAAAATGCTATGTGGTCCTAGAGAAATCTTTGATGTGTTAGTGCTGGTAAGACTCGCCACCTGTGACAAAGGTAAAGGAAAGTGTATAGAACCAGAGGACCCAGGTTTCCATTCTCTCCTTCAAAGAACATCTCCTCAACAGCCAGCCACATGCTGAGATGAACATCATACACTGAGGACAAGGAATATGGGTTCATATACTTTAGGCCTCAGAGTTCGAGACTATACTCAAATAGATCTATCCTTGCTTTTTCTATTAAAACCAAAGTGTAAAAGCAGCAGCAAAAAGCTCCCAATGTGGAAAAACTGAAATAGCTATATGTTTCTACAAATTTGATATGAGTCGTTATTGAAAATATTCCATGAGTCAGATAGAAGTCCCTAGAAAGAAGAATTTTAACTTTCATTTGCAGTGATTTTACATAATAAAATAAAAATTTTAATAATTAGCACACTTTGTCTAGAGTGTTTTATGGTAAGCATGAGACCATGGAGTTTCTTACAGAAGGAAGAGTTCTGGCATTGGAGAATTTGGAAAGCAATGCATACTACAACTCTCTTACAGATTCCTAATTAATATTGAAATTTAGAGAAAATCTCAGCCAATTAGTCAGTTTAATACAGCATTTTGAACATAGAATTCTTTTTTTATTTATCCAGGGAGAATGAGCATTTTTTAGAACATATTATTGACAGTAATAAATGATAATAAATGTCCAACAGGCTTTAAAAGATAGTCACAGAGTTACAGAAAAAAATCCAGTTATTTTCAAATGTTAAAATAAATACGGGATCATATTTGTCTGATATCAGTAAATGTATTTATTTCAAATAATTCCAAAATCATTACTATGTGCTGCAAACTTAATGGAAAACTTCATCCAAAACCTATTGGATTTTCTAAGTATAGTATGTAATATTTTCTAGTGCAGAGCTAGAGGATCACTTCAATGAGGTAAACAGCTCAGAAAGGAAGATTTCTAACCATTTTCCCCGAATATTTTTTAAGAGAAATACATTTGTAATCTTTCAAGCATTTTCCTTGTGTTTCAAAAAGACGTTTACATTCCCCCCAATCCTGCCTGTTTCTGAAGTGTGCAGAGGGAGGCTGGTGTGGTGTCTTCTTTCAAAAGCAGTGTCACCCACAAGGTCAAGTATAGTTTGCTAAGTTCTTTGCAGATTCTTTCAAAGTAAGAAAAAAAAAGAAGAGTGGAAATCTTTTCTTTTTGTTCATATTTTATATTTAACCTAAGTCCCTGGAAAAGGCAGAATGATTCCCCTATAAATTTTTCCCCAAAGTTATAATTATTAAAACATGTTCTTTATGAAAAAAGGCCTGAGTACAAATATGTATAAGGAATTTTTTTTTTTTTTGGGCTGCACCCACAGTATATGAAAGTCCACAGGCCAGTGACTGACTCTGCCCCAGCTGCGAACTATGCCACACCTGCAGCCATGCTTGATCCTTAACCCACTGTGCCACAATGGGAATGGCAATTAATATTTTAAATACCCACAATAATACCACCAAGAGAAACACACAGTTCTTGCCATGATAGTCATTATCCGCTAGTAAAGTAGACATAGAAATTAAATGAGTAACTACATAAATAATATATCAGTCGACTTGTGATAAGTGTTAATGATGGAGAAATACAGTTCTCTGAAAGCAAAATGACCTCCACTTATTCGCACAATATTTATGTCTGTTTGTTCTGCTTTTCAGTAGCTTTTCTGTTTTTCATCAATAATAAAATCTATATGCATCTAAAGTATAGCTGCCCAACCAGAATACCTTGTTCTGGGACAGCTGAATTATATTGAACAGTGTCTGTTCTCTTTGCTCTGGGTTTGCTCCAGACACTTCTGGGACCAAATACGGATTTGGGGCGGGGGGAGGGGATCAAATGTGAAGCCTCAACCACTCAGAAAAGGGCATTCCTTAAAACAGAGCCTGCAAGGCTCTTGTTCTCATGTATTTCCAAGAGCATTCCTAGCAGGACATGTTCTCATGGCACAGACCAAGTCAAAGACAACTCCCATGTCTGCAAGGTCACTGGTAGGAGGGCTTTCTTTCTGAAACCAGGGAGGGGCAGCTGTGGCTTTTGGAGAGGAATGTCAATCTTTATACGAGGAAAGTAGGCTTTTTGCCATATGAATGCTGCAAAAACAAAGATGTAAAATTGCGTGTTCTAAATTTAGGTTTTGTATAGTTTCAGAGAATACCTAAAGGCTCAATTTAAAGGGGAAATAAAACCTTTATGATTAATTTCTCATTTGGCTGAATTTAAGCCTTTTGGTTTGGTTTTTTAACTGCTGTTGATGTGCATGGAGTTTTCTATATATAATACAAGACAATTCCAACATGTACTCTTCATGTCATCACTTTCTAATTCTAAATGTTTCACTCAGTTTTAGAGATGCAAAAAAAGGCAGTTGGTACCGAAACTTCGAAAACTTTTATAGACTATAAATACAAAACAGCATTATATTTTGTTTAATATATTTAACATGAATAAACACTATATGCATATTTTTAATTCAAAATATATTTTATTTAATATATTTATTTAGTATGAGTAAATACTATGTACATATTTTTAATTCAAAATACATTTTGTTTAACGTATTTATTTGAGTAAATTCTATAAACATATTTTTAATTCAAATAGGTATAAAAGATACACATATCTTTTATTTCAAAAGAAATAAAATGTTTTGTGAATGTTTTTGTTTCTCTGTATATTTAGGTTGGTTTTCCCAGGTTACTTGTGTTTAGAGAGACACCATAGCCTTGTCATGCTCAAGAAAATACCCAGTCTCCTGAACAATTCTATTCTCAGTATCACTGAGTAAATTTGGATTCTTATTGTTTTTAAATGCTGACAATTATAAAGCAGGTATTTAGGTTGCTGACTAGAGGATACTCATGACATTTCAAGTGTTTTCCACATTAAGGTCTGTATGTCATCATGTCATACACATTATTATAGAAAAGCCTGGAGTATAACCTAACTTTTAGGAAGTCCAGACCTAGACCTAGACCCTCATTGTATTAGGTTAAACCCTATCAATTTTTCTGTATTTGACAGTTGTAACCTACAAAAACAGCAATTTCATATGGCTTAATATAACACTACATGTACCTCTATTCCAGTAGATAAAATTTAATGGTTCATTTGATTAAAGACAAAATGAAATAAAAGAAATAAAACAAACCTCTGACAAATATCTGCAGATCATTTGAAATTAAAATAGCTACTATAAAGTGGCTTTTTACGATTCAGCTGGTTGATGGTCAACAATTAACTGCATGAAACTAACTTTTCGAAAGACTGCTAAGAATTTCACCATTTCTCTTAACAATGCATTATTATGCTTATCTTCTCTGAAGACTTACATGCTCATTTTCTATTTATTAACTGTGCATTTTAGCTAAAAAGCTGCTTCAACTCATTTACAGTCATCAGGAAAAGTCCTATGATGAGTACGTTTAGAATATTGACAATCCATGGTAATTGATTACTTAATTCATTTTTATTTGTCTTTTCTACAGGTAGTCAGGCTTTCAAATCAGGGAGTTATTTATTTATTCTAGAATTGTGGCAGGGGTGGGAGAGAGGGTGAGAGAAAGGGGAGGGGGAGGAAGAGAGGGAGAGAGAGGGAGAGAGGGCGAGAGGAAAAGGGGGGGAGGAGAAGGGGAGAGAGGGAAAGGTAGAGAGGAGGGGGAGAGAGAGGAAGATAGGGAGAGAAGTGCTCAGTTTCAGGAGCACAGCCTTTGAACTCCTCCAAATCAAACTCAGAAGGGGGGCAGATGGAGCCAGTGTTCCTTCAGTCACAGCAACTGATATTTTCCAAACACTCCTTTTTCAGATGGTTAGATTTGACCTTTCTGATGATCAATATTTAAGACGGTTATTCAGGTCTGAAATTAGAGCCATCTCCTTAAGTCTCTATGTAAATTAAAGTCTGGCAAATTTCTGGCAAATATCTGGCAAATCTAAGTGTGTGAGGAAATATTCCCTTGTTATCCCTGAGCTGGATGACACTTAGGGAAAATGGCTAATTTCTCTCCCTTTTGAATACTGGCATTTCAACTGTCAAAGGATTATCTTCTGAAATACTTGACCATGGAAATCTGAGCAAGGCCATCTGTTAATGGCTCTTATGAAAAGAACTTGGATCATTAGAGACTTAGAAGAAAAGATACATCTATCTTCTGTTTGTAGCTAGTAACACTAAGAGTTAAGCATAATTACGTTTTGTTTGTCAGACAAAAATAAATATATTATATAAAATTAACTATTCATATATTCACACATATTCATATTCATATATGTATATGATAAATAAGTAGTTAAATTCAAAGTGGATCTTTCTAGGATTTCCATGATGTACTTTAAAATCCCATTTTTAAAAAATGTCTCACATTCCACTCTAAACCTTAAATCAGTGGCTGCTTCCCGAGGAGCATACACTCTACAAAAGATTAATTCAGTCCTTGTACTCAAGGGCATGGTCCCAACATTCGAAAATCTCACTGGGCATTTCCTTTCTCTTTTCTTTCTCTTCCTTCTTCCTCTCCTCTTCCTCTACTTCACACTTTTTCTATTTCTCTTCCTAATGGGAGAAGCACTGCCTGAGGGCTTGCTATCATTGAAGCTGTTTGGTATTTTGTCTCATATTGTGCTAAGTCATGATGATTTATATTTTTAATGTCTTTAACTGATCAATAAACATATTGTCTCACCAGCAACACTGTGGGGTTGCTATTATTGGGCATGATATGAGGCAAGGTGATATTGAGGAGAAGGCAGGGGAAAACTAATATTTACTGAATATCAGTTGTGGCTCAGGAACTGGGCTAGGGACTTGATGTTTAAATTCTTACTTTAACCACAATGGGTTAGGTAGGAGTTATTATCATTTTCCAGATCAAGAAACAGTGAAGCTGCCTAGGTTCATGATAACAGCTGCAATTCTTTCTGGGTCTCTATGGCTCTGAAGCCTGTGTTCTTTTATATCCTGTACCTGGTGGTGTGCCCTTGAAGAAGTCAGTTATGTACTGATTTATATCATCACATGCCAGAAAAAAAGGATTTGAAATAGATAAATTACCTAATCTCTCTGGCTTACAGTTTCTTTGTCAAAAAAATGAGGATTTCCATTCAATTGTCCTTTGAATACCGTGGTTTGGTAAATTCCATATGGACTAGTGTTCCCTGAAAGTGCCCAGATTAAGTGGGATATGAATCTCTAATGCTGCATGATACACATTTTACCATGAAATAAATATCTGAACACATCTCAATTCTTTCCACGGTCTTCACATCTGTCAAATCCTATTGCCACAGAATGGTATTAAGACTTTTATTTAGTGTAAAACAATATGGATCAGTATTAATTGTTCATTATTATATATTTATATTGTATAATATGTTTAATATATAATATATATGTTTATTATTATCTAATATAATATGGATCAGTATTAATTGCTCATTGTTAAATACAGAACTTCCTTTCCCAGATTCTGAATTTCTGACCTTTGAAGCCCTAAAAATCACTGAAAATGGCTAAAACTACTCTCTGTCCAGCTTGCAGACCCTTTTCAAAACTGGTTTCACAACTTCAGAAACTTAGAATGTGGTTTGAGGAGTCCTAGATCCTTTACAGTCATATCAAATAAAGAAAGAAAAAGAATAGCTATTGTTAAGCAATACTTTGATGGCAAATAATTCTTTCCTACTTATCACACAGTCATTGATTCAAGGAGTCACTCATTCACATAACATTTCCTAATTGCCCAGAGGCCACTCTACGTAGTATAGAACCAAGAAGATGTAGAATGTGCCTTGTAGGTGTTTGCAGTCTATTCGAGGAGAAAGGAAGAAAACACCTAAACACACATGCACACAGAAATGAGTGCTGTGAAGAAAACAAAGAGAATTTTCTGCTAGATCATCTCAGGAGATAAGAATCCGCCCATCAGGGGAAGAGAGCCTGTGGAGGAGGAGCCATTCTTATGAAGGGAAGTTCACCCCAAAAACGTGAACTGGGCTGGGTAACTGGGTCCAAGTACATGCTGGACAAGCTGAATCGCCATCCTTTAGCCATGACCCTTCAGCTTTTAAAGTGAGCAAACTAAAAGCAGGCAAGAGCTTCTATCTCCCTGCCTTTTGCAGGTTCACAAAAGACAACTTTGCCATCCTCCATAAACATTTCTCCTGAACTCTAACTTTTTATGTTCTGTTGTAACATCTGTGTCTAAATCTACAAAATTAAATTTAACCTACAAATGGAATTGAAAATGGATATACTTCACTGCATGATCAGAATGTCTCACATCCTTTTTGAATGGAATTATGGTTCTCTTCCTTTCTTTCTTTCTTTCTTTCTTTCTTTCTTTCTTTCTTTCTTTCTTTCTTTCTTTCTTTCTTTCTTTCTTTCTTTCTTTCTTTCTTTTTAAATAGGACATAAGAGCAAGAAATATCAAAAGCTTCCAGTTCTATTTCTGGCTTTATCACTAGCTCTAAGAAAGTCCTTGCTCTCCCTTGATTTTTGTCTCTTCATTTGTAAAATAAAATAAAATAAAATAAAATAATTGGTTGTGAAGTTATATAAGTCCTGTAAGCCATCCCTAGCTGTAATTCTAAGATGAGCAGAAATGTGGTCAGGCTCTGTCTGAAAGTTAAGGAATCCATCGCATGGTGCTAAGTCCACAAATATAAAAATAGGCATAGGAGATGTATCATTATTGCTATATTAAGTCTTCTTGAAACACAGTCCCTAGGCATATGCCAAAAAATGCTAAATTAGATTTTCTCCCTCAAATGAAATCTAATCTAAAACAATGGTAGTGCAGCAGCTCTTTAAAAGGAAGAACTAGTTTCAATAATTTATTATCAGAGAGCACTATGCTAACCAGATAGTCATTACAAATTGAGGACACAATTTAGAAACAATACTTCTTCGCTATAAAAAAGAACTTTTAATAATGCAACTACCTGATGAAAACCAGCATATCTCAGCCTCACTCAGTGCGTAATTACAGTTTTGCTGGCTGTGTAACATTCATATTTGTAAACAGTCTGAATGGCATGTAATTACCTGTTTTTTCCTTTCCCTGGACCTCTCTGCTCATGCCTAAAAAAAAGTCATTCTAAAATTAAATGAGGTCAAAGCTAAACCCATTTAACATTACAGTTTGGACTTAGCGCTTTATGAAGTATATTCAGCATAACTCACTCTACACTTAATTGTGGCTCTTTTGTTCATCCCCTTTGGCATTCAATATGTGGATTTGACAGTTTACCACGTCCTTTCATTCTCTCTTCATCTGTTCTCTGGCCTGAAGTCAGGGACACAATGCAGCACCTGCCCTGTTTCCTCTCCTCTCTGTGGGTGATGGGCTGCCCTGAGGGGCCTCCCCACAGAGCAGTACCACATTTATAACCATCCTGCCCTCTGGAGCCCTGGCAAGATGGACTGTCCAGGAGTGGGGAGGAGTGGGGGGGCACTCCATTCCTATACCACCCCCCTAATCAACAGGTACCCACTACGTACTTCCACCTACCCAATCAGCCACTCCTATGCTCACCAAGTCTTTATCCCCAGCACTCTGTAGCCTCAAGACCTCTGTGCTGGCTGCCCTCTCTCCCTGATAGTCTCTTTATCAAATATTCACCCAGTCCTCCCCCTTACTTCATCCAGGCTAGTGCTCAAATGTCACCTCTGCAGAGAGGTCCACCCTACCTAATGGCCATGCGACTTGCTTTTCTTCATAGCACCTATCACTTGACATTATTTACATGTATCTTTTTTTTTCCTGGGCTCCTCTACCAGAATATAAAGTCCAGGGATTGTTTGGTTTTGCTAATGGCAGTATTCCCACAGGATTCTAAGCCAGTCTCTGCCACGAGTTACCATTCAGTGTATAAATGATGAATGAATAACTTTCCTGAGCACCTCCTCTGCCTAAGGTAGTAGGCTGGGCAAGGTGGGCAATGTATCCAAGAGGAAGAGACATCCCAGCAGCAGGGGAGCAAGCCCCGAACAAGTACAGGGGATGCTTCTGGGGACCAACCCCTTCTCTCCCACACCAGGGGCCATGCTGAGCTTCATCTGGGCCCTCTGGTGGGGACCTTGGGATGATCCACCCCAGAATCAGGACAAATGTGCATGCCTGCTCCACACACAGCCCATATGTTTATCCTGTTTGAGATTCACTCTCTGGAGAGTTGGCTCAATGATTTTGTCTGTCTCTTGATTTAAAAGTCAGGGGACAAGAACTTTAGAGGAGGGTTCTTTTCTTCCTTTCTTTCTCAATACCTTCAGCATCTATCTTTTTTCCATTTTCAAACAGAAACTATATAACAATTCTTTTGGAGAAACGGGGGAGCATCGTGAGGAGAGTTTACAACACAGTGCTCTAGACATAAACTTAAACAGCCTGTTGGGTTAATTCTGCAAAGTAAAAAATATGGCTATATATATATTTATATATAGGCATGGAAATTTTATGTTGGTGTGTGATGGCTTAACATACCCAAGTTCTTTCTTTCCTTCTAAGTTTGTATTATGTTGATCTGTCCACAGAAACCTTCAGTCTGACTGCCAAAAGCACAGAATATCAGTATCTGAACATACACTGCTGTCAGAGAAAGTGAGGCTCAAATGTTCTATATCCTGAGTTTCCTTTTTTTTTCTCTCTCTCTTTAGGGCCAAACCCATGGCATATGGAAGTCCCCAGGCTAGGGGTTGAATGTGAGCTGTAGCTGCCAGCCTACACCACAGCTACAACAATGTGGGATTCGAGCCACATCTGTGACCTACACCACAGCTCACAGCAATGATCCTTAACCCACTGAGCAAGGCCAGGGAGTGAACCCCCATCCTCATGGATACTAGTTGGGGTCTTAATCCACTGAGCTGCAACTGGAACTCCCTGAGTTTTCTTAGTAATCTAAAAAATTAAAATTACCATATTTATGTGCATAATTAAAAAGTTAGTATAAGAAACCCAGAAAAATGATACTTCTACTCATGCTTAACTCCCCTGCTATTGGCATTTCTCTTTTTAGTTTTTTCTTGCGTATGTACCTAGGTTTCTGTAACTCACTAGCCAGAAAAACATGTCCTAGAATGGTGTTTCCCATACTGTGTTTGATTAAAAGATGCTTCAACTCAAGAAAAGCAAATAAATAAATAAATAAATAATAACGATGGTCAGTAAGTTTGGTAATACTCATGGTAAAAGTTCTGATAAGTTCTGCTGCAAATACATATATGTGAATTTATTATGTTTCCTATAGTTTTATTTTGAAGGCTTTATTCACAGAACAGCAAGATCTAGTGAGATGATGATATGCAGGGTATTGATCTGGAAAATGCTAGTTTCTGAGTCTTTTAGATGGCACTCTTCTTTCTGTCAAAATTTCCCCTCCTTGCCTTCTCCCAAGGCTTCACATCTGCTAGGACACTCCCCAACACTCAGAGCCATTCCAAACATCATTCTGGGGAATTATCTTGTGTTGCTCCCTACATACTTCATGTTCTTCCTTCCAATAATTATGTTCCTTGTGTCTACTCTGTATCAGGCTCTGTGTTTGGCTCCTAGGATGGACGACCCATAGACTACTTAGCTATCCTTGAGGAGTTAGGATGTGGAGGAATATCAAACACAAGCTAAGCTGATAAGTGGGCTGAACCAGGAAGAATTAGAGAAGGGATCTAGATAAAAGGGGATGTCTGTGCAGAGAAGTAACTGGGGGAGGGTTATTTAATACACGTGACATATGATGTGCAAAAATAGCCTGACCTATAGGAATCTGTGGATTTCACTGCATTCCCTAGAAACAGGGCGGAAGGAGGGAGGTGGGCTGTGAAGGAAAATGCTGGAGAGGCAAGAATTAGTGTGGTCATGGAAGGCTTTGCATACTAGGCATACTGAATTTATCCTTTAAACCAGAGATCCTCACCCTGGACTGCAATTTTTACATCACCTGGAGCTTTTTAAAAATGCCTATTCATGGAGTCCCCGTCATGGCACAGCGGCAACAAATATGACTAGGAACCATGAGGTTGCATGTTCAATCCCTGGCCTTGCTCAGTGGGTTAAGGATCCGGCGTTGCCATGAGCTGTGTTGTAGGTTGCAGATGCAGCTCAGATCTTGTGTTGCTGTGGCTCTGGCATAGGCTGGCAGCTGTAGCTCCGTTTTGACCCCTAGCTTGGGAACCTCCATATGCCAAGGGTGCGGCCATTTAAAACAACAACAAAAAAAAGCCTGTTCATGCAGCCAGCATCAATTCAGGGACATTGAGAGGAGAGTCTATTGCACAGTACTCTAAAGTATGTTTTTAACAGCTTATTTGTTTAATTTTGCAAAGTAATAAATAATAATAATAATGTTCTTTTTTTGGCATGGAAGATTTATTTTAATTACATGTGTATTACTGTTGGTGTATAATGGCTTAACACATGGAAGTATTTCCTTTCCTTTTAAGTATCTGTGTTGCTGATTTGTTCACAGAGGCTCTGCAGTCTGACTGCCAAAAGCACAAAACATCCATGATGTCTGCAGAAGAGCCTGTTTATTGTTGTTGTTTTTTTAAAAACTTCATAGGTGATTTCACATGCAGCCAGAGCTGAAACTACCACTGGATGCCTTGGAAACTTTGAAAGTTATTGAAAGCTTTTGAAAAGCATGAAATGTGGTCAGATTTATATTTTGCATATTCCTTTAAAGGAAAACAAAAGCTGTCTATGATTACAGAATGATGTTTAACACTGAGAATCTCTGGCATTCAAAAGCAATCCAAGAAACACTGGGAGGAAATAATAAGTAAACAAACCAAACATTTGTGGAAGATCCTGTAGCCCTTGCTTCCCAGGCTGGCCAAGGGAGTGTGGTGGCAGCAGGAGGAGAGCTTTCTAAGAAGGAAAGGAGCAGGACAGGCTCATCTTAAATCTGACCTTCTTGGTCAAAACCTTTTTCTGTGGGCAGTCTGGTATGGAGGTCAGGGGGATGCAGGGAGGTCAATGGAACTAAGCAAGCATTTACTCTCAGGTAAGTTATTTATTCTCATCAAGCCTCAGCTTTAATATCTGTAAAACAGGGATGATGATAAGGCAAATGAAGTAATGCTTAAGCAACATTTAGTCTAATGAGTGATATGAAAACTCATTTAGGGTTTATGGAAAAAACCTTACAACTGACATGCACTTATAGGGAATTAGTCAAGGAAATTTCTCCCCTTTCTGTTTGATGTTTGGCCACCAAACCCACCAACTATAGAGAGAAGTTTCCCCTACAGAGGATAGCTGTTACCACACCTGAGGAATATCCTCAGTTTTTCTTAAACATCTTGGTTTTTATGGTTTGTTTGTGGGTTTTTTGTTGTGTCTGTCTGTCCTTCCTTCCTTTCTTCTTTCTTTCTTTCCCTCTTTCTTTATTTTTCTCTCTCCCTCCCACTTTCTTTCTTTCTTTTTGCTTTTTAGGGCCATACCCACAGCATATGGAGATTCCCAAGCTAGGCACTGAATCAGAGCTGTAGTTGCCAGCCTACGCCACAGCCACAACCACAGCCACGCCAGATCTGAGCCACATCTGTGACCTACACCACAGCACACGGCAGTGCTGGATCCTTAACCCACTGAATGAGGCCAGGGATCAAGCCCGCATCCTCATGGATACTTCTCAGATTTGTTTCCACTGAGTCATGAAAGAAACTCTCCCTTGAAGTACTTATTATTATTGTCTACCTATTACAGACAGCAAAGCTTAAAAAGTATTTTTTGTCTTTTTTTTAGGGCCACACCCATGGCATATGGAGGTTCCCAAGCTAGGGATCTAATCAGAGCTGCAGCCACAGCCACTCGGGATCCAAGCCATATCTGAAACCTACACCAAAGCTCACAGCAACGCTGGATCCTTAACCCACTGAGCAAGGCCAGGGATCAAACCCATAACCTCATGGTTCCTAGTTGGATTCTTTTCTGCTGCGCCATGACAGGAACTCCAAAGCTTAAAAAATATAAATAGATTGTCCAGCTAATTAGAGGGGAAAACAGAACTGAAATTAAAGAAATTCAAAGTTAAAACTTTCAGTTTAACCATTATTCTTTAAACTGCTTCTCAAACTCTTAGATATGAAATTTTCTTTTTCAGAATGAAATTTTAAATTAAAATACATTTAAAAAACAACAGAAATGGAGTTCAAGAAAGAAAAATTAATGTAAGCTGAAAGTAAAAATGAATGAATTATATATGAGAACCAATATATATACTGAGATTCAACCTTTTTTGAGGTGAGCACAATAATAACAAATGGCTGCATAGTCTAATTATAAAAGAATAATTAACAATATCACTTCTACTAGTAAGAGTGATAACAACACAAGAGCCAACTGTTAGGCTGACTCTGTCATATGCAAAGCACTGAGTTCAAAGCACTTCAAAGGTATTAGATCAATTAATCCTCACAATAAACTTTTATGATAAATACTCTCCTAATGCCCATTTTACAGATGAGGAAACAGAGCCTTAGAGAATTTCCTAAGGTTCATGCAACTACTAAATGCCTGCATCAGGTTTTGAACTCATGTCCAGAACCCCAGCTTGTACGATTTTACATGTAGCTGCTCAGAGAAAATAGGTGCCTACATTTAGGAACAAGAATGCACATGTAACAAAATAAGTGAAGAATATTAAAATTTACTAGAAAACATTAGGGAAAATTTTGTGGCACAGATCTCATCTCATCATTTAACATGATTTATTTTACCAGAAAAATGTAATTGACTCAAATTAATATAAGAATAAGACATAAGATATAAGAACTGGCTTGAAAAAAGCGTAACCATAAAAAACAAAAAATGGGAGCTGCTGTTTAAAAACCAAACCAAACCAAAACCTTTCAATAAAAGAACTCAGCCTTTTATAAGTAAATTTATAAGTAAATTTCATGACACTTTAAGAAGCAGGTAATTCCATTAACATGTCAATCTTTGCAACCCATCAAAAGGACACTAGGGAACAAGCCAAAGGAAGACAGCATTGTACAGGGTGAGGCAGAAAATAAGTTAACTTTGCCGCAAAGAAAGAAACGTCAGACCAGCTCTATGAAGGTGAGGGGGTAGTGAAGAATTCTACTACAGATGCTGCTGAACGTCAGGATCGTCCTCTCTGAGAAGGTGATACTGTTATGGCAGCAATGATGTGACAGGCCAGAAGCAGCTGGACATGATAAGATACAAAGAAAGAGGCATTCGAGGGAGTAACATAGACAACAGCAAAGCAAAAACTCCTTGAGGCAGGAAGGCACAGCACATGTGCAAGAAATAGAAAAAAGGACAGAACAAAATTTTAACTGGGAAGAAGGAGAAGGGTTTGAGACCATTTTGGAGAGGCAGTTTCAGGAATCCAAGTGACTGCTAGGGTTGCATGAATTATGGTGGGAATGGGGGAGATGGTGAGATATGGAGAGTTTTGAATTGTATTCTTGAGATGCTGATATTCAATATATATGTATGTTTTATATATATATATAGATAGATATAGTAAATGTATATATGTTTGTGTGTGTATATACACACATACATGTGTTTTAATATGGTCAGGGAGGCATAATAAAATTAAAATTTTATTTAAATTCTCCTTCAAGTGGTTTGATATCATGCTATGAAATGTAACAAAAGAAACTCTGAGTGTGGCATGGGAAATATGGTTTATCGATAATGAAAAGATGCTTCTTTATGAAATAAAATCATTCCTTAGCATTTCAGTCCATCTTGATGAACCCTGTTAACGCACACCTCAGTGTGAACAGGTTGCTAGTAAAGTACCCGAACCAAAATTGCTGCATTTTTATAAACTACATTATGGCTCATTTTCCACTGGAATCATAAACCAGCTATATAACAGGTTTAGGTACAGTCATCAGCTTCTATGCCCTCTTCCTTTCTGACCTCATTCAAATTTCATTTCACAGATCTTTCACAATCACTTTTAGAGAAGCATGTATTATACATAGTTAAGAGAGCAGTGGAAAAGAGTCAGAAAACCCAGATCCATGTAACCTCTGCTGATAACGAAGCAGTACTGAATCTCAGTTTATTCATCTGCAAAATGAGAATCCTAATGCCTGTTGTCATATTATTGTGAGAAGCAAATTAGTTAATTAAGTGACATGAAAGGAATTTTAGCTATTTGAAGATGGAAGATTTGGTTATTCTGTTAATAATTTATACTTCTGGATTTCCCATCATGGCTCAGTGGAAAGAAATCTGACTAGTATTCACGAGGGATGCAGTTTCGATCCCTGGCATTGCCCTGAGCTGTGGTGTAAATTGCAGAAGCAGCTTGGATCTGGTGTTGCTGTGGCTGTGGTGTAGGCCAGTGGCTAAGCTCTGATTGGACCCCTAGCCTGAGAACTTCCATATGATGCAGGTGTGGCCCTAAAAAAGACTTCTTGGAAGTACATGAACTTAACAATGAACTGTGATATCAAATGGAATAAAAATCCATAGAGTCAACTTGGAATGTTCATAGGATTTGCACTGGCTTCTGAGCAAGGACAGGTTTCTAATGGAATGATCAGCCTGGATCAGAATTGCACCGCTACTAACACGCAGATAGGTCCAATGGGGCTGCACTTCTGAAATATGGATGTGGGGTTCTCCAAGCCCTGTACTTCAAAAGGATCTCTGGGTACACACGATCAACACCTCAACTGAAATTAGGAGGCACTTTTCCCTGTGATTTAATTTTCTCTGTGGGTAGCCTCAATAAAAATTCTTCTCTCACCAAAGTCTACTAAAATTCTACCTGTTTTCCATTAGAGATGTTTAAAAATTCAGAATACCTGATTAAAAGAGATTATGAGAAACTTCAGATCCATACTGGCTCAAACTATCCATTCATCTGAATATAGGCATTTCCTTTCCAGCAGGCAGGAAGAAAGATACTATTAGAAATTTAAAACACACACAAACACAAAACTTACAATGGCAATATAGAGAAGGGGATTAATAATAAATAACCATGCTATAAACCAAATCCTTCTGGCTGGCCAAAGATATTACTTCTTTCTGGGGTCTAAATTAGACTTTTTAAGATTCTCATATTCAGTAAACATGCCTTCCTAACTGCAGTCCTTTAAAGGTCTTCATAAATTTCTTTAAAAAGGCTGATGTTTTTGAACACTATACTTAGTTAATGTTCATGGGAACCTGATTTAGCAGGATCATGAGTATTAAAGTGAAAAAGTAAGAAAAACTCCCAAAGTTCCCATTGTGGCTCAGTGGTAATGAACCTGACTAGTATCCATGAGGATGAGGGTTCGATCCCTGACCTCTCTCAGTGGGTTAAGGATCTGGCATTGCTGTAAGTTGCAGTGTAGAGAGCAGTGGCTGTGGCGTAGGCTGGCAGCTGTACCTCCAATTTAACCCCTAGCCTGAGGACTTCCATATGCCGCAGGTGCGGCCCTAAAAAGAAAAAGAAAAAAAAGAAAAAAGAAAAATTCCCAATTACTATATGCATATATAATTTATTGCTTAAATAGAAAAACTGCTACATTATACCAAATAAGTTAAATAAACTATTAATACATTATCATTTTTGGTGCTAGAGTTATTTTTAAATCAATATTACTAAAATCATATCAATTTTAAATGTTCTGGCCAATTGAATATGCCTTTGACCTTTCATAACCATATTCCCAAGTTTTATGTGTATCTGAGACCAGATATACACTTATAATTTATTTTTATTTTTATTTTTTTGCTTTTTAGGGCTACACCCGTGGCATATGGAAGTTCCCAGGCTAGGGATCAGATCAGAGCTACAGCTGCCGGCCTATGACACAGCCACAGCAATGCAGGATCCAAGCCACATCTGCAACCTACACCACAACTCATGGTAATGCCATACTCCAACCCACTAAGTGAAGCCAGGGATCAAACCCGCATCCTCATGGATTCTAGTTAGATTTATTTCTGCTGTGCCACAACAGGAACTCATAAATATACACTTATAAGGTGACATACTTTTAATATGCCTTGATGGTTAAAAAAAAAGTCTGAAGATATAACACTGGAAACCAAAGTCACATCCTTTCCTATCCAAGGATATTCTGCTTTTCGTTAGGATAACTGAAGTAACTTTGTAATTTTAGATAGAAACACTCATGCAATATATGACAAATAAAAATTATACTTGAATTGAAAGTGATTCCTTTCATAATTTCAGGCATTATTTACAAATATGAAAATATAGCATTGTTGTATTGTACAAGTTGCTAAAAAATATGTAGACAAAGGTTAATGTTTCCCATGCAGTTTACTCAGCAGTGACTCTGATCAGCAGTGTCTTGAATGTCACTGTACAGAGTGCTCCCTCTACACATGCCTAAAAACATGGTTAAAGCAGAAGAAATTCTGCCTTTCAGAAATGGACATGGGTATTTGCCAAGTGTTGGATTTTCAAATTGTTTCAGAAAATAACTTCATTGGGTAACATTATTTTATGGAGAGAAAAAGACTGATTCTACAAACTTAAAATGGAATTGAGGAGTTCCAGCCATGGCACGGTGGGTTAAGAATCTGACTGCAGCAGCTGGGGTTGCTGGAGAAGTCTGGGTTCAAGCCCCAGCCTGGTACAGTGAGTTAAAGGATCTGGCAGTCCTGCAGCTGTGGCATAGGTCAAAGCTGCAGCTCAAATTCAATTCCTAGTCTGGGAAATTCAATATGTCCTGAGTATGCCCATTAAAAAAAAAAGAAGAAAAAGGAATTTGAGACAATCCAGAGTAGTAAACTCTGCAGCTGGCATGAACCTTCTGGATTGTGTGGTCAAAGTGGCCTTAATGGCCCAATGTGACGTCAGAGGGCCAGATGGACAGATAACACAGGTAAACCATGGGGAGGGCTAATTCCATCACAACTTGTTTGTGGATGTGGCTTTGCTTTAGTGGGGAAAAACAGGCAACAAACTGTGGCATGGATTCTGAAATTGCCAGTTCTAGGGAATCATCAGGAGTATCTTCAAATGATGACCTGTGTGACGAGAATCTGTATCAAGCCAGCAGGAATTATTCTCCTATGATGAAGTCAATGTCCACTCCTTTCAACGATGCTCTTTCTCCAATCAAGTCATTAGTAATGACTTACTAGTCCTTTCTTACAACTATCTTCTGAATGCAACCAAAATTAAAATGTATCCAAATTTTAAAAATATTTTCCTCTGTAGGTTTTTTAAAAAGTCCATAATTACCAAAATGAGATATTCTATCCTGAAAATGACTCACTTGTATTATAACTTTCTTGAGTATTTGAATACAGATGTTCCAAATTATCACAATATAATCTGAAATTTCTGTTCATAAACCCTCTCTGAAAGAGTTACTTGGGGGTGTGCTTCAGCAAATGAAAAAATGTCTAACAAAGAATGTGGATATAAAAGTGGAATATATACATATGCAGACATTTATGCACACAACCGATTAAACCAAAATTGTGGTGAGCAAGACCAGCACAATGCAGAATTTAGTTCAAATAATTATTAATATATTCTGCAAGCAGTACTAAATATATGGAACTAAAATCTCACGTGGGCATAAAATGGAGGGCAATATTCATGTGCTCTTGATAAAACAGAAACAATGAGGTCATTTTCCTGTCTTGGGAAATACTGATTAACTCTAGGCACTGCCTCAAAAGGTACACATTTCAACATTCATATAAATAAAATCTATACATTAGATTAATAGAAGGGAAAATATCCTCTTTCAGTAATAAAAGAAAAAGGAAATGGATAACAAAAATAACAGCAAATTAGGATAGTAAACAGAAAAAGTTAAAAGATGGCAGTAGTAAGGACTCATTTTATTGCTCTTCTCCCTTAGCATGCTTTGCAGATGTTGTGGAACTTCTTAAAAACTATTTTGTTTTATTTATTTATTTATTTACTTATTGTTTTTATGACTGCACCCATGGCACATGGAAGTTCCTAAGCCAGGAATCAAACCTGAGCCACAGCTGTGACCTATGCCACAGCTGCGACCTATGCCACAGCTGCAGTAATTCTGGATCTTTAAGCCCCTATATCACAATAGGAACTTTTTTTTTTTTTTTAATTAAAGGTTTCTAGTAACTCTGAATGGAGTGAGTCTATTCGAGTCATTTTTTAAAAAGCATCAGCTTACTTTGTGTCTGTGTCACACTTTGGTAGTTCTCACAATATTCCCTTTTCATCACTATCATATTTGTTCTGAGGCCTGTGATGGGTGATCTTTGGTGCTGCTACTACGACTCAATGAAGGCTCAGAAGATGATTTGCATTTTTCAGCCATGAAATATTTTTTAATGAAGTGATGTACATTGATTTTTAGACATAATGCTATTGCACACCGACCACATAGTTTAACATAACTTTATTTTTTTGTCTTTTTAGGGCTGCACCTGTGGCACATGGAGCTTCCCAGGCTAGGGGTCAAATCAGAGCTGCAGCTGCCAGTCTACACCACAGCCACAGCAACTCGGGATCCAAGCCATGTCTGCGACCTACACCACAGTTCAGGGCAATGCCGGATCCTTCACCCACTGAGCGAGGCCAGGGATTGAACCCACATCCTCATGGATGCTAGCCAGGTTCATTAACCACTGAACCATGATGGGAACTCCAACATAATTTTTATATGCACTGGGAAACTAAAAAATATGTGTAACTGGCTTTATAACAGTGATCCCACCACCATGAACCCACAATATCTCTGAGGTCTGCCTGTATCTAATAGTAAAACAAGAGACAATGCACTGCTGTTTACTTTGTTTAACCTGATCTCCATATAGGTCTCCATACAGGCATATCAAAATATGTGATTATTTTATTCCTTCCTGTTCAGAGTCTCCCTATCCCACTAGAAACTAAGTACCACAAGGGGAGGGATTATCACCTTATTATTCACTAAGTATTCTTAGTAACTTGCATAGCACTATATGCTGTTTATATCAGACAAATATGAATAAAACTAACAAAGTACAAGATAATTGCTTGGAACACAGATACAAAAGGATAATGCAAATAAAAATCAGGTAATCATGGATATACAATGACAAAATAAAAGTCACAGTGAAAAGTCGTGAACAAGATAAAAAGGTTGATTTTTAAAAAAAATTTTTTAGGCCACACCCACAGCATATGCAAATTCTCAGGCTAGGGGTTGAGTTGGAGCTACAGCTCCTGACCTACACCACAGCCACAACAATGCAGGATCTGAGCCGAGTCTGTAACCTACACCATAGCTCACAGCAACAATGGACCCCTGACCCACTGGGCAAGGCCAGGGATGGAATCTGCATCCTCATGGACACTAGTTCAATTCATTTATACTGAGCCACAATGGGAACTCCCTAAAATGGCTGATTTTGTATTGAGAAGAGTTATAATTCACCACAAAGATATACTGGCCATTTATCAACAATGCTGTAAACAAACAAACAAACAAACAAAATAAACTGTATCCAAAAAACCTGTCAAAAATAGAAGATGCAAGAGATGTGTCTATAATAATATCAGAATAATAACATTTCTAGGTTTGTGATAGATGAAGAAGACAAAAAATATAAGCCTATAAAAAATACAATCAGATAATTATCACACACAGAACTGGTTACCAAACAGAGAGAATACAGTCAGCCCTCTGTATCCATGGTTTCCTCATCTGCAGATTCAACCACCTGCTGGCTGAATTCACTGGATGCAGCAAGCTGTGGGGGTGGGGGTCAGCCAAGTCTACTACACCATGTGATCTTAGGGACTTAGAGTATCCGCGGATGTTATTATCTGGACATGGGTTGGAGGGGCTTGTCCTGGAACCAATCCCTCACAGATACTGAGGGATGACTGTATATTCTTTTGAAATAACCCTAATTGGTTTTTTAAAAATAAGTCATGCATCAGGTTAGAAAGGAAATTTTAAAGCACACCAGACAGTGTAAGTCATAAAGGCCATGCTTGACCACAATGCAATTAAATTGGAATTTAAAAAGAAAAGGATAGCAATGATGTCGACAAGTTCAAATGACTTCAAAATGAAGACCCATAGCATGTAGCTGGAAGAAAAGTCAAAACTGTCTTTTTACAGTATTGTCCCAATATTGACCTGAAGAATCACTGAAATACCAGTGAAAATCCTAAGAGGATACTTTGATGATCTTACCAAGTTGGTTGTAAAGTTCACTAGGAAGAGAAAATTAAACTCATCAATAAAGGGATAAGTGAAATTAAAAAAAAAAAAAAGAAGCAGACTGACCTATTTGCAGAGTGCCTCACAGCCTTGTGCTGTCCATCAGATACAGTTTAGTTCGCCCGGATCTATGCAGCTGTGAGTGACACAGGCCCTATGCAGCCCTGAGGGGTCAATGCGAGGGTATCCTGATTAAGGCTGATGGAAGGGCACTCCCCAAACCACGTGACATGCTCCTGGGCTCTTGCTGCTAAATGGGTTATCATTAGTCAGTTTCCCTTCCCCATTTTTCCTTTATCAAATAGTCACCAACGTTAGCTTCCTGAATTCTGCCCTTCCTGGTACACTTGTGGAACCCTTTATGTGCACAGTGGCATAAGTAGATGGGGTTTTATGGGAACACAAGACAAGATACCCTGCGGAGTCTGGGGAAGGTCAGGTAAGCACCTGAATTGAATTTAAAGGATGAAGAGTCAGCAAAGAGAAGGAAAGCTGGAGTTAGTGGAAGACATTCTAGCAGAGAGGGAGCATCAACAAAGCAAGGGTGAAGGAAAGTGAACAGTGCCTGTCAGTGCCCTCTGAGCCAGGTAAGGATGGAGAGCTGGACAGCTGGTTCAGGCAGCAGCTTGTCAATCACACAAGGAAGCTTGGGTTTAACCGTGGAACTAAGAAGTGCCCAGGAAAGGATGCAGGTGCAAGAGAAACAGTGTTGATAGAGCCCTGTGGGAGCTGGGTGAAGAACTGATACCCAAGGTGAAATTATTAGAGTAAGGAAACCCTATTAGGAGAGAAACAGATAGCAAATTCTTCTCACAAGAGTGCACAGTGCCTGTTTTGAATTTGCATTGTCAAAGAAGTTTGTTAAAATTCGAGTAAAGCCAGTGGTCTCAATTACCAACTCCTGATTCTACGAGATGAATAAGCCATCACGGTAATGTTTCCTTGATAATGTGATTTGTTTCCAAGGGGAGAGTGGAGACTTTTTTGAGACTACCTTTTTAATAGTGATGGCAGCTTTTCTCCATTTTATCTGAGCAAAGCATTAAAGTCTTTTTATTTTATTATTTTATTTTTCAGCTGCTCCAACAGCACAGGGAAGTTCCTAGCTAGGCCAGGAATCGAATCTGAGCTGGAGCTGCAACCTACACTGCATCTGCAGCAATGCAGGATCATTAACCCTCTGTGTCAGGGTGGGAACTCTTAAAGTCATTTTAAATTATCTGCTTTGTTCCTCTCCCAAGAAAAGGGCCTACTAGTTAAGGGCCTAGAATTTGGAGTCAGACAGACCCAGGCCTTAAATAATCATGTCACCTAGAGAAATTTATCCATATGCTCTGAATCTCAGTTTCTGAGCTGTAATGTAAAAATAACATATATCTTGGGGGATTGTAATATTTAAATGTAGTAGTTTTGATAAGTATCTAGTTCAAAAAATAATAGTCACCATTATTTTCATTACTATTATTCTTAAGGTAGCAGAGATTGATACTTAAAAATCATGGGGCTTTGAAACCAGTAAGGTTTAAATTCCAGCTCAGGCATACCAGTTTCTGATCTCAAAACTTACTTATCACCTTCTCTGCAAAAAGGAAAAAAAAAAGAAAAAGATTCCTACACCACAGGGCTGTTTTGAGGATTCAGCAAGATAATGTGCATCTCTGGGCTGGCACAGAGCAAGCAGAGGGTATGTTTACACTAATATGGTCACCACCACCTACCACTACCCCCAGTCAATACTAGTAACCTCTTCTGGGCTTGCTCATGAGTGTAAAAGGCCAGACATAAACCTCTGTCTATATAAAGGTCTTCACATAAGCTACTGAAATATGGCTATTGCTAGGGCAAACATATATTTTGGCCAAAATTACTTCATTTTCCTTCTTTGTTTCCAATACTTTGTTTTAGTCTTTAAAAAAAATAATGCTTTTTTTTTAATTTAAAAAGACATATCACCTGATTCAGGAAAGAAATAATTGATAATCTGGATTTTGTTAAAATTTACAACATCTGCTCTGTGAAAAACAATGTCAATCAAAGACAAGCCATAGACTAGGAGAAAATATTTACAAAAGTCACATCTGATAAAAGACTATTATTTGAAATATACAAAGAACTCTTAAGTCTCAACAAGTGGAAAACAAGCCAATGAAAAAATGGGTCAAAGATCTTAGCAGACACCTCACCAAAGTTACACAGATGGCAAATAAGCACATGAAAATATGCACTCCATCATATGTCATCAGGGAAATGCAAATTACAATAAGAGACCACAAAGTTCCTGCTATGGTACAGTGGGTTAAGGGTCTGGTGTTGCTGCAGCTATGGCGTAGGTCAAAGCTCTGGCTTGGATTTTGTCCCTGGCCTAGAAACTTCATATGCTGTGGGTGTGGCCAAAAAAGAAAACAACAACAACAACAACAATAGACCATACACACCTATTAAAATGGCCCAAATCCAGAACGCTGACAACACCATGAGCTGGAGAGGATGCAGAATAACAGGGACTCTCATTCATCGCTGGTGGGAGCTACACAGAGAAGAGCTACTTTGAAAAAATTTGGTAGTTTCTTAAAAAACTAAACATTTTCCTATCACATGATCCAGTAATTTGTTCCTTGCCATTTACCCAAAGGAGTTAAAAACTTATGTGTATATAAAAACCTGTACACAGATGTTTATTGCAGCTTTAGTTATAATTGCCCAAACTTGGAAGCAACCAAGATGTCCTTCAGTAAGTAAATGGATAGACCAGCTGTGGAACATCCAGATCATGGACTATTATTCAGCAGTAAAAAGAAATGAACAATTAAGCCACAAAAGACGTGGAGGAACTTAAATGTGTACTACTCATTGAAAGAAGCCCGTTTGAAAAGGCTGTGTACTGTATGATTCCAACTATATGACATTTTGGAAGAGGCATAACTATGGAGACAGTGAAAGGATCAGGGGTTGTCGGGGCTGGAGGGAGGGAGAGATGAACAGGGAGAAGGGTGGAGCACAGAGGATTTTTAGGGCATGAAACTATCCTGCATGACACTATAGTGGTGGGTACAGGTCATTATTATACATTTGTTAAAACCCACAGATGCATAATGCCAAGAGTGAACCCTAATGGCAACTATGGATTCTGGGTAATAATGATGTATCAGTGAAGGCTAATGAATCGGAACAAATGTACCACTCTGGTGGGGGATGTTGACAAGGGAGGCTATTCATGGGTGGGAACAAGGGGGTATTTGAGAAACTTCTGTACCTTCATCTCAATTTTGCAGTGAACATACAAGAGCTCTAAAAATAAAGATTATTAAAAAGGACATGTGGAGTTCCCATCATGGCTCATCAGCTGATGAGCCCGATAAGTGTCTATGGGGTTGTGGGTTTGATACCTGACCTCGCTCAGCAGGTTGAGGATCTGGCATTGCTGTGGGTGGGGGTATGGGTCTTGGACATGGCTCAGGTCTGGTGTTGCTGTGGCTGTGGTGTAGGCCGGTAGCTGTGGCTCTGATTTGGCTCCTAGCCTGGGAACCTCCATATGCCGCAGGTGCGGCCCCCAAAAAATATCAAAAAAAAAAAAAAAAGATGTGTGGAGTATAATGGAAATTTAGACAATTTATATTAATAAAAGTAAATAAAAATCACTCATAATCCACCCCTCTACAATTGCTGCTGACATTAACACTTCCTTGCACATTATTTCAACCGTTTTAAAAATATTTTTTTTTCCATTTTTGGTTTTTTATTTTTTTAAAGAATACTTCCAGATAATAGTCTCATATTGAGCACAGTGGCAACTCTTTAATCTCAAACACTGAAACAAAAACTTGTTGGGGTGAGTGCTACCTCCTTCCCCTTGTTTAGATTTAAAGCGTAAATTAATTGCTCCATGTCTTTAATGGACCAAATTCTAAAAAACAAACAAACAACAAAAAAAACTTAACCAGAATACAGATGGTTTGGAATCCTGTTAACTTGTTCCCCTGACTCCAAGTTCTGCTTTAAGAATAAATAGGAAAATGATAGTAAAAAAAAAAGAAAAAAATTATGGTTTATTTTTAAGAGAGAGTTTCATGGTCACATAGAATCACTATTAATGTAATCACTTTAGTGCAGTGGAAGTCCAAGGACAAGTGACATTTATCAGCCTCACACTCATCATGATTACCTAGAAAATATTTAATTATGTTGAACTGATCCTTAGTTAAACATAAAATCCAATTAACCGGAATAACCATTATTTAGATATTCCAATAAAATACTGCATAGTCTTTGAAGAATGAGAGTCATCAAAAACGAATCTCCTCTAACCCAGTTATCTTTTGGATTTGTACTTTCTAAGCCTCTCATTATTTTCATTTGCTAATCTTCTAACAGAACCTAATTTATATCCTGATACAGAAAATCTGCGAGACACACATGCAGAGCTTCAGGTTAAGCTTTGGATTGAACTCTTCTGCAAGAGACTGAGCTTTTGTTCTTTGATAGAGACCAAGAATTCAGACCTTGGTTTGTCATGGAGTTTCAATATAGTGTTCAGAGATACACATTATCTCATATGCTTTTCACAGCCATTTAAGTTACATGGTGTAGCTACTGTTATATTTGACTTATAACAAAGAAAATGAGATTCCGAGATATTAAATGGCATTTTTCCTATAGCTGCAAAATGCTGAAATTTCAGAGTTAGCACTGCATTCCTGTTTTTGCTGCTGTGAAAATGAGCAACCATGGGTGAGTCACAGAACCTTCCTGGAGTTCTGGCACTAGTAAAATACAGGGATCAGTCTGGATGATCTTTCCTTTCCTGCCCAGCTTTAAGAGTCTGAGCTGCAACCCTCTATAGAGTACAGTGCTCTTGGGCCCCAGTACTTAGGTAGGAAACCTTATTTGGCTGGAATTGACCCTTCTTATTGACTTCATTAATCCCTATTCCTCTCAATGAACAGTTTTCAAAGTGTGGTTCACAAACTTCTGAGGGCTAATGACCCCTTCAGAGGATTTGGGTCTGTGAGGTTAAAACTATCTGAATAAAATAAAGAAACTGTCCTTTTCACTGTGTTAATATTTGTGCTGATTATACAAACGCAATAATGGACCAAATTTGGGACACTTGGGTATTGTTTTTTTCATCATCAAGCAGTACAAACAAAAGTAAACAACTATAACAAACACTAGATTTACAAATGTCCTCGACTAGAGTTCTCCTGTGACCCAGGAGGTTAAGGATCCAGCATTGTCACTGCTGTGGCTCAGGTACAAGCCCTGGCCCAGGAACTTCGGCATGCCATGGGCCTGGCCAACAAACAAACAAACAAACAAATAAACAAAAAACAACAACGAAAAACCCACATAGGCCTCATTTTGGAGTTCCTGCTGGAGCAGTCCAGGTCACTGTGGAGGTGTGGGTTTTACACCCAGGCTAACACAGGGTGTTAAAGGATCCGGTGTTGCCACAGCTGTGGTGCAGGTCACAGCTGTGACTTGGATTCTATCTCTGGCCTGGGAATTTCCATATGCCACGAGTGCAGCCATAAATTTTTTTTTTTTTTTTTTTTAAGTTCTTGGAGTTCCTGCTGTGGTGCAGTGGAAATGAATCCAACTAGTAACCATGAGGTTGTGGGTTCGATCGCTGGCCTTGTTAAGAACCTGGCATTGCTGTGAGCTGTGGTGGAGGTCATAGACATGGCTTGGATCCCTAGTTGGTGTGGCTATGGTATAGGCCAGCAGCTACAGCTGATTGAACCCCTAGCCTGCGAACCTCCATACGCTGTGAAAAAAAAAAAAGCAAAAAAAAAAAAAAGCAAAAAAAAAAAAATAAAAAAGTTCTTGATGGAGCAGTAAAAATTATTCATTTTATTAATTAGTATTCTGAGTGTATATCTTTTTAATGGCTTATATGACAGATTTGGAAGTATGCATAAAATACTTACACAGCATGCCTAAGTATGAATGGTTCTCACCAGAATAATGACTCGGGTGATTGAGGTACAAGCTGAACTAACTTCTTTTTACATGGAACAATGTTTTTATGTGGAAGAATAACTATCGAGAAACTATAAATAATGTAAGACCATCACTCCAAAAACCCACAAATTACAGTATTTCTTACTGATGCTAAAAGCAAGCTTTCAAGCCAAAATGAGACATTTGAAAAATTTGTATCCACCATAGTGTGCTGGAAAGTTTGTAATACTTAGAGACTTTTCTGATGAGGCAGTGGTAATATTAACATATGTACTTTTTGTTAGTATTGTATAATGAAATGTATCAACATTTGGAAAATTTACATAACTCAGTGAACCACTCTTTCCAAGTGATTAATGCATAGGTAAAGAGTACAAGCTATATTTTAAGAGAACCGAGTATGAAAAGTTCACTGTTTTGTCTTCAAATAAGTTGATGACCATAATAAACACACCTGGTGTTCCTCATCGAATTCGCTCCTGCGTTTCCCCATTTCTACAGTTCTCTCCCATTCTTGAAGAACTCTATTCTCTATTCTCATTCTTGAAGAACTATCAAATCTTGCATACAGGAAGCACTAAAAGTGTGTGTATCTGTGTTAAATTATAACACAGATATACCGCAAGCCAAATCTATTAATATCACCTCACTTAAGAAATGCAAGTACTTGTTGCTCATTTCCCATAAGGTATTGGGGACTCAGAGGTCAATGGAATACACTTTCTTCCTGGAACACAGATGTGACTCCCGCATACTCAGCGCCTAGACACCTCCCATGGCAGCCCAATCCCTGGTGGGCTCTTACTTCCTACCGAGGGCACAATCCCTTGGTGTTTCTCAGTCTAGGTCTAGGTCTGCATCTCTAGATATGCTGCCATATACTTCACTGCTCAGAAAGATCCAGGACTTTGGATGCTTGCTTGGTTGTTTCTAGCACAACAAAAAATCTACTTGCTCCTTGACCATGGCTTAAACAAGAATGTTTTAAAATTATATATTTGTTGTTTTTTGTAAAAGGTTTTGCATTTATATGGAGCCCATCTTGAGTCAAAAAGGAATCAAAGGCATATGCAATCTATATTTGTTACAGATACATGCTCCATACAAGATTGTGCTTAGGAATGGAGTAGTGGACTCATACTGAATGAGTAGGGCTCCCTTTTCTTTTCTGTGTAAACATGAGAAATGAGAGCAACCTGGATAACTTAAAAAATACACACACACACATAAAATCTTTGAAGGGCTGTACCCATGGCATATGGAGGTTCCCAGGCTAGGGGTCAAATCAGAGCTACACCTGCCAGCTTACACCACAGCCACAGCAACACCAGATGTGAGCCATGTCTGCAACCCACACCACAGCTCACGGCAATGCCGGATGGATCCTTAATCCACTGAGTGAGGCTAAGGATAGAACCTGCATCCTTATGGCTCCTAGTCAGATTCATTTCCACTGAGCCACAATAGGAACTCCCTTAAAAGTATCTTCAAACAAAGTATTGTTGTTGCCAATGCAACAGTAATGAACTTTCTGACCCCTTGACCACAGAGAATGAGGGTTCTGCTCTGTGAATCTCAGGCATGTGACTTAGGATATGTATATAGGAGGCACTGAAAAACACTTGTTGATTTGGGCTAAATTCTAAGAGACATGCATTGTAAGCCTAAACAAAACTTGTCTCTTTGGTATGTTGTTGGATTCGGATGGCTAAAATTTTGTTGAGAATTTTTGCGTCTAAATTCATCAAAGATATTGGCCAAGAGTACACCACGACCAGGTGGGATTCATCCCAGGTGCACAAGGATGGCTCAACATATACAAATCAATCAACGTCATACACCACATTAACAAAAGAAAAGTCAAAAACCACAGCATCATCTCAATAGATGCAGAAAAAAACATCTGACAAAGTCCAACATCCATTCGTGATCAAAATTCTTACCAAAGTAGGTACAGAGGGAACATACCTTAACATAATCAAAGCCATTTATGACAAACCCACAGCAAATATAATACTCAATGGAGAAAAGCTGAAAGCCTTCCCACTCAAATCTGGAACAAGACAAGGATGCCCACTCTCACCACTCTTATTCAATATAGTACTGGAAGTCCTAGCCACAGCCATCAGACAAACAAAAGAAATAAAAGGCATCCAAATAGGAAGAGGAGAGGTAAAACTCTCACTGTATGCAGATGACATGACACTATATAGAGAAAACCCTAAGGATGCAACACAAAAACTACTTGAACTGATCAACAAATTCAGCAAATTAGCAGGCTATAAGGTTAACATTCAGAAATCAGTCGCATTTCTGTCTACGAACAATGAAATATTAGAAAAGGAATACAGAAATACAATACTATTGAAAATTGCACCACAAGAAGATAAATACCTGGGACTACACATGACCAAGGAGGTAAAGGACTTATATGCCAAGAACCATGAAACATTAATCAAGGAAATTAAAGAAGAGGCAAAAAAAAAAAAAATGGAAATATATTCCAGGCTCATGGGTCAGAAAGATTAATATTGTAAAAATGGCCATACTAACCAAAGTGATCTACAGATTCAATGCAAACCCTGTCAAATTACCCATGACATTTTTCACAGAACTAGAACAAACAATCCAAAAGTTTAAATGGAACCACAAAAGACCCAGAATTGCCAAAGCAATCCTGAGGAACAAAAACCAAGCAGGAGGCATGACTCTCCCAGACCTCAAGAAGTATGATAAAGCCAGAGTCATCAAGACAGTGTGGTACTCATACCAAAACAGACATACAGACCAATGGAACAGAAGAGAGACCCCAGAAATGAACCCAGACACCTATGGTCAATTAATCTTCGACAGAGGAGGCAAGAATATACCATGGGAAAAAGACAGTCTTTTCAGCAAGTATTGCTGGGAAACCTAGACAGCTGCATGCAAATCAATGAAACTAGAACACACCCTCACACCATGCACAAAAATAAACTCAAAATGGCTGAACGACCTAAATATAAGACAAGACACCATCAAACTCCTAGAAGAGAACATAGGCAACACATTCTCTGACATCAACCTTACGATTATTTTCTCAGGTCAGTCTCCCAAGGCAACATAAATAAAAGCAAAAATAAACCAATGGGGCCTTATCAAACTGACAAGCTTTTGCACAGCAAAGGAAACCAAAGAGAAAACAAAAAGACAACCTACAGAATGGGAGAAAATAGTTTCAAATGATTCAACTGACAAGGGCTTAATCTTTAGAATATACAAGCTACTTCTGCAACTCAACAGCAAAAAATCCAACAACCCAACTGTAAAATGGGAAAAGACCTGAATAGGCATTTCTCCAAAGAAGATATACAGAAGGCTAACAAGCACATGAAAAAATGCTCAACATCACTGGTTATTAGAGAATTGTAAATCAAAACGACTATGAGATACCACCTCACACCAGTCAGAATGGCCATCATTAATAAGTCCACAAATAACAAATGCTGGAGGGGGTGTGGAGAAAAGCGAACCCTCCTGCACTGTTGGTGGGAATGTAAGCTGGTACAACCACTATGGAGAACAATATGGAGGTACCTTAGGAAAGTATATAGAGAACTAACATATAATCTAGCAATCCCACTCTTGGGCATATATCTGGACAAAACTTTTCTTGAAAAAGACACATGCACCACTATGTTCATTGCAGCACTATTCACAATAGCCAACACTGGTATCAATCCAAATGCCCATGGACAGATGATTGGATTAGGTAGACGTGGTATATATACACAATGGAATACTACTCAGCCATCAAAAAGAACAAAATAATGCCATTTGCAGCAACCTGGGTGGAACTAGAGACTCTCATACTGAGTGAAGTAAGTCAGAAAGAGAAAGACAAATACCATATAATATCACATATCTGGACTCTAATATATGGTACAAATGAACCTTCCCACAGTAAAGAAACTCATGGACTTGGAGAATAGACTTGTGGTTGCCAAGGGGGAAGGGAAGGGAGGGGGAGGAACTGGGAGTTTGGGGTAAATAGATGCAGAATGTTGCCTTTGGGATGGATTAGCAATGGGATCCTGCTGTTTAGCACTGGGAACTCTGTCTAGTCAATTATGATGGAACATGTAATATGAGAAAAAAGAATGTATACATGTATGTATAACTGGGTCACCATGCTGTACAGTAGAAAAAATATATAAATAAATGATAAAAATATTAAAAAAAATAAACTTGTCTATAAGATAAAACTATTCATATTAGTTTATTTTCAAACTGTGCCCACTTTTTCTGAATCAAAATATACCCTAAATGCTTTCTTCCTATTTTTTTCCTTTTTCCGCCACCCCCGCAGCATGTGGAAGTTCCCGGGCCAGGGAATGAATCCAAGATGCACATGCGACCTATACCATAGCTGTAGCGATGTCAATGCCTGATCCTTAACCCACTGTGACACCATGGGAACTCCATCTTCCTATGTTTGATAACATGAATATATTGAGTAATAGAGAAGTTCATAGGATGATTACAGCACACATGAAGAAACACATGATTTAAATAAAATATAATTTATGTATATCTATTTTCAAAGTTTTAATTATTATTTTTTAACACTTGCCATGTCCCATCGACTTCTGAAATTTTCTGATATAGGGCTGCTGAAATTTCTGGTATTCCTCAGCTTTGTAATGGAGGAATATCTTTTTTTTTTTTTTTTTTGACTATCTTTATTACAGCAAAGTAACCAAGCCCAAAAGTTTTTTATTTCTACAGAAAAGAAACAAAAAGTATTACATTCAAGTTAAAGGAGAGAACTTGACTAAAACTCTAAGAATGGAATTTTATTACATATTGGAATGCCTATTCTGGCCCACTTCTACATGGAAATTAGGTGTTCAATTACCTAAAAAAATCATATTGTAGGCCCATTAACAAATAAGGCAAGTTAGGTTATATTTGACTTGGGATGTATGTTCATGCTAACATTACTGCAGTGATATTAAAAGTTCACTGTTTTAGAAGCTCTCGTCTTCTTTCTCAAATTTCTGCTTTCAATTTCTGCAGGTGTTTTTTTAATAAGCTTATCCTTCAAAAGCTAAATGAAATTGAATATATGAGACAGTCATCTCCTCAGATTCTTAACCATTTTGTGCATGTTTAGGATGAAAATGGAAATAAAATTGCTTTAGTTTTCACTAAACTCTGCCACTGCTTTCACATTTTGATATTAGATGTGCTCACTGATAAAGGGTTTTAAATCTACCAATTGGGATACATTTTTATGAAAACATTGCCTCAAATGTTAAAGTAAAAATGTGGAAAATAAGCAATGCCACTCAAACGTGTCAGATTCTTAGGAATACGAATACACTGAGAATCAGAGAGGTTTTCCTGAACCACTGGAGAGAACCCATGAAGTTACAGCTTGGGCAGGCTGAGCACCCTGGACTCCTTTGTTCTATGGTCTATACCTGCCAAGGCTGTAAAGAAGGGCCTTTTCTCATACATTCCTTTGGCCGTTCCCTTTTTTCCCCATTTTCATTCCTTGAAAACTGCAGCACTCTCAAGAAAACATACAAAACAGAAATTAATACCTACCTTAAAAAGTCAGAGACCAAAAGTTTCTCACCCTAGTCAATTGCAATATACTGTACCACTTTCTCTGTAACCAATAGTTAGAAGTGAGTACCCTAATTTGAAAATCTTAAACTCTAAACATCTACGTGTAGAACATAGCTTTCCTTCTTTTTTGAGGGGTGGGGGTGCTACACCCAAGGCATGTGGAAGACTGAACCCACACAACAGCAGTGACCCAAGTTGCTGCAGTGACAAAACAATGCTGGATCCTTAACTTGCTGTGCCTTAACTTGCTTTCCTTCTTTTTCTTTCTTTTATTTACTAGATGACACCTGATATTCCAGGCAATCCAGATCACTTATCTTTATCACTATAACTTTTTGTTTTTTCCCCTTAGTTTTACTGTGACATAACTGACTTATAGCTCTATTAGTATAAGGTGTTTTTCTTAATGATTTTATATATATTTTATTATGAAATGATTACCAAAATAAGTTTGGTTAACATCTATCACTTCGTATGGTTTCAAAGTTTTTTCTTATAAAAAAGTATTTTTAAAGGTGTACTCTCTTAACAACTTTCAAATACACAATAGAGTTTTATTAACTATTGTCACCATACTGTATCTTGCATTCTAGAACTTAATTATCTTATAACTGAAAGTCTGCATCGTTTTACTACCTCACTCATTCCCTCCCAGCCCCCATGAGATAATATATTTATCTGTTTGACTTGGTTCACTTGGTAATAATGCTCTCAACATCCAACCATGCTGTCAAAAATGCCAAGACTTCATTATTTTTTAAGGCTAGAAAATACTCCACTCTTAGTATGTTTGTGTGTGCGTATTATATGAATATGCACCCTATACTTATGTCTCTACTCTGCTTTCTTTATCCATTCATCCTTGGATGGACACTTTGTTTCCAAGCTTGATACTGTGAATAAGGCTGCAATAAACTTGGGAGTATAGGTATCTCTTTGAGATCTTTAATTTCTTGAGGAACTTGTGTACTGTTTCCTTAGCTTGAAACCCACTCCAAACATGTTCTCCTTAGTGGACAAGTCTGTTTTGGCATGAAAATGCCTTGTTTTCACAGGCCCCAGCAATCCACCCTTTAGCCTGCTATGGGGATCAGCACCTAGGGCCAATCTCAGAAACGGCACAAAACTAGCTTCTGGGAGCTGCATTCTGGAAAGTTAAACTATACTCGGGGAACAAACAACAGCCCCAATTCGTCTTTGCTGAGGAAAGCAACGCTTGCCTTTTTCTCAACTAGCCCTATGCAATACATAGTGTCTGCACCAATGTATATTCCCACCAACAGCACACGTTTTCTCCACATCCTTGCCAGCACGTGTTATCTCCTGCCTTTCAGATAACCGTCATTCTAACAGGCGGGAAGTGATGTCTCACTGTTGTTTTGTTTTCCATTTCTTTGATGACTAGTGACATCGAGCACCTTTTCATGTATTCATTGGCCATTCTCTATGTCTTCTTTGGAAAAATGTCTATTCTTATCTTCTGCCTATTTTTCAAATCAGATTATTTATTTGCTATTGCATTGTATGAGTTCTTGATATAATCTGGATATTAACCCTTTAGCAGGTATATGATTTGCAAATATTTTCTCCCATCCTATAGGTTGCCTTTTTGTTCTGTTGATGTTTCCTATGCAGGAAGCTTTTGAGTTTGGTGTAGTCCCAGTTTATTTTTATTTTTGTTTTCTTTCCTTTTGGTGCCAAATCCATTTCTTTCCATTTCTTCAATAAGTACTTTTTTGAAGTACAAACATGTACCTTCTCAGAAAAAGAGACAGTCACTGATCAGTCTTTTGCCTGAAGTCATTCTTTCTGGGCACTCAAAGGATTTCTGCATAAAGTGAACATGGTGGAGAGACCTAGTTTCCAATATTCTTTCCTTCCCTTTATTCTTTTTTAATTGAGTGAACTACAGATTAGAAAACAAGTGGGGGTGAGTTTGAGGATCAGTAAGAGTTGCTGATTATGGGTTGCTTCCTTTCTATTTTAGTTGAAAAATCCTCATTGGAACAACACATTTATTTTTTTCCATAGGTGAGTTAGAGAAATGGAACAATGGATAAGACATTTTTGCTAACCTCAATACATTAAAAAAAGATATGTAAATGACACTGAAGTATAATTATTTCCAATAACATGTGTTACTACCTAATATAGAGAGTGGAGTGAGAAGGCTTTGGGTGCTCCTGCTTATGGGGACTATAGGAAGGCTTCCAAAAAGACGTTAGGTTTCAACAACATCAGGAAAAGACACATTACTGAAATACATTTGTTTTTTCTCATGACACGGAAATAACTCTGGTGATTTCTTTCTGACAGTCATTAAAACTGCAGCAATGCATTCTCATGCTTGTGGGGAAAAAAGTAAGAATTAATCATATTTAATTGACATTTTATTGGTGGCATAGCCAAATGCAATGTACTTTCTGTACTTACCCCGAATTTCTCGACTTAATTATAATGCAAGGCACAGAGAGCTATGACAGCCATTGTACACCTGGTTCCTCCACAGCTATTTCCTCCTATACAGCATGACCCCACACCACCTCAGAACTTGTAGGGAACACCACTGATTCATTTATTTAAGCACATGCTAAACATTCTATGAACTCTCCAAAATAAGTAAGTAAATGTTCTTTTACTTCTTTCAGCTCCTAGTAAGGGTACAGAACCCTTAAAGGTGATAGAATCTTATTAAAAATGACTTCCCCAAGAATCCTCCAATTTCTCAGTAAAGAATCTAGGAGGGTGAAGTACCTGTTGTGGCTCAGTGGGTTAAAAAGCTGACTAGTATCCATGAGGATGCAGGTTTGATCCCTGACCCTGCTCAGTGGGTTAAGGATCTGGCATTGCCGTGAGTTGTGGTATGGGTTGCAGATGCGGCTCGGATCTGGTGTTGCTGTGGCTGTGGCATAGGCTGGCAACTGTAGCTCTGATTTGACCCGTAGCTTGGGAACTTACATATGTTGCAGGTAGGGCCCTAAAAAAAAAAAAAAAAAAGAAAAAAAAAGAATCTACGAGGGACAAAGAAACTCAAAGCAAGAAGCTAATTCAGCTGAATAAAGAAATATAATCCCAAACCACCCCCCACCCCAGTTCTCCAGTACTTGCCAAACAACAGGCTGGGGGACCATACACCAGGCTGTGTATGGCAAGATGTGGTAAGGGCCCTGGAAAGTGTTAGTGCTTAGCACTCTAGTCCTCCCGTATCTGGTAAACTCATCAAAGCAATTCAAGCAGGATGCAGGAGTCCATGCTGGGTCAACAGAACAGCAATGGACACAGGTGCCACTATCTGCCCTCCTGGAATGGGGGTAGGTTTCTAGTCTCACCTGAAGGCACTGACCAAGGACAACTGACACAGGCATTTGTGGGAAAATCCTAGGCTGATTCAATGATAATTTTCCCATGAGAAGACAAGGGGAAAGGAGATTAAACAAATAAAAATACAGACTCCATAGGACACACTGAGGTGACAGAAGAAAAGGAATCATATCCTTAATGCAAGAAGAAAGGACACAAGGAAAAGACAAAGAGACCAGAATAAACAGAAGGAAGAGGGTGTGGCAAGTTCAGTGATAGGAAAGGATACATGCCCATTATGAAAAGGGGAAAGCCAACCATAAAAAGGCAACCATATTTAATTATAGAGAGCAAATAAAAAGTGAAATGAAAACTGTATGTGGTGAAATGAAGAACATTTATGCGGGGGCTAAAATTCGAAAAGAAGAATTGAAATCCGCATTGAAGATAAAAAATTGAAAGAAGCAATATTATAGAAAAATAAATGGTGAAGGAAGAACTCGAGAATGTCTACTTGACATGTAATGGGTAAGGACAAAGAGATTAACATAATAAGAAATTATAATAAATATAGATAATGTCAGCCATAGACTGCAATACCTGGCCTTTTTGAAGACATAATTTTTAACAATGTTTCCTCAAAACAATTCCCAATGAAGAACTACAGTTTTATTTTTAACTTGAAAAAATTATTCTCAATATCCTTTAGAAGCATGAACAGGAAGAACACTAATAAAAAGTAGTTACAGCAATTAGGTATTAAAATACCTAGTAAAGCAAAAGTAACTAAATTAGTGATGTAGTACTGCAGGAACTTACAGGTTAGATTAATGAACAAATGCTGTGAAAACTAAGTAGATAACAAAGGAAGCATTGAAAACCAAAGGAAAATTTAGAGTTACTTAACAAATAATTGGAGGTTGCATTTTTTTTTTCACGTGGAGCCTCGCTTCACTCCATGAATCGATATACTTTCTAAATATATTATATACAGAATCTTACAATATACAACAAATCAATTTCCAGCAATATGATGAACCAGGTGACCAATTTAACTCTCATGCTACAGAATACCTGAAAGTACTAAACACATTCCCCCTCATGGACTCATACAGACACACACACGTAACAGGAGAGGAAAGGGTTGAGCTATCTGGAAAACAAGGACCATCTTCGGGAGTGAGAAATAACAGGAAAGACTGAACCCAAACTGATGATCTGCCTGACACGCTCAAGCTGTGCAAACAGGGAATCTGCCAATTCCTTGTGGACCAACATTTGGGCTTTTACCCGGTGACCTCCACACAGGATGGAAGACACAGGCTGCTTCCTGGACCAGTGAGATTTTGGAACTGAGGCACTGGCATCAGGCTGAAACCATCCAGAGTCACCATAAGGAGGTAAATGAGGAAAAGCAACAAAAGGAGAGAATGAATTTTTATTGGCTTCACTTGGTTCCCAGTGGATAAGAAAAAAGGAAAAAGAATTTCTGAAAATTTGGAGTTGTAAACCTACCCTTATACAGGTTGAAGACAAAACTCACATCTATTTTTTTTTTCAGTTTTGTTATGATTTTTATTTTTTCCATTATAGTTGATTTACAATTTCAACTATGTCAATTTCTACTGTACAGCAAAGTGATCCAGTCATACATAATATATACATTGTTTTTCGCACATTATCCTCTATCATGTTCCATCACAAGTGACTGGATATAGTTCCCTGTGCTATACAACAGGATCTCATTGCTTATCCACTCCAAATGCAACAGTTTGCAGCTATTAACACATCTATTTTAAAATTTATACAGACTGTCTTACTCCTTGAAAGTTAAGGAGTCCTCGGCCCTAAAGCCATTTGCATGGGTTGCTTTGTCCGGGAGGCTAGGAAAGGATGTGGAGATCCTGACTTCCCTTTCATTTCCTATGATCCATATAATATAAATATATTTATGGATTATATTAACCCACATAACAAGTATACGTAATAAAATTGAAAACCACTGCCTTTAACTTTTTTCTCAACTTGGAACAAGGATTAGGGGATGGAATTAGTCATGGTCACTGTTATAAACATAATATACTCAAATATTCACCACATCATTTAAATTTCTGAATAATAAAATTACCAAGTTATTGATTTCTGTGTATTTAGTGTCTTATATTTCCCCTCTCATTTATCTTTGTAAAACATAAAGATTTCAATTTATAATACAAATTCCTGAATTAATAAGCAAGAATTTAGAGAGCTAAGGAAATTTAACCAATTCATGGAGAAATGATTACTCCAGATCTTCAAGATGAGGAAATTAGCCCCAAGGCACTCATGCACTGCAAGAAGGCATCTGTTAGGTTTCAAGCATTTGAAAGATGTTTTACTGTCACCTATCAGTGTTGATAGAGGGACTGTTTTGCAGGTGTAAAAATAATCAGAAATTCCAAATTTAAATTTGAGGACATGGCACTGTGATCACAGACTCTACCTTAAAGAATTATTCACATCACGATTCAAAAAGCTATGATAATGAGTATCTCAAGAGAAAGACAAATACAAACAGATTCATGAGCCACTCTTAACAGGCATCAGTGACGTTGCAACGCTTTTTTGCAGAATCTGCTGCTTTTTGCAGATGATCTCTAAACTAAAATGCTAAAACAGCTGATCATGATACTATCTGTTTGAAGGGTACACATAAACCACATTTTGGACTGGGCTGCCACTCTAAGTCTTTGATTCAATTGCCTGAGGACAAAAAAAACATACTGTTCACTAAACAGCAACTGCAAATTATTTTAGAATCTGGCTAGAGGAGTGGACTTTGCAAAGCCACTAAATTAGTTAATAATGGAGCTAGAACAGAAACCATGGCTTCCAGCTGGCACTCTGCTCTCTGTCCCCACATTTTTTTCCAATTCTATCATATCTCCGTCTTCATCCATAATCAAATCATGAGTAAATTAATGGTTACTTTAAAATGTCAGCTTGTCAGTTTTAAGAATAACTTTTTTTCATATTTTGAGCTGCGTTGTCACAGCCTCTTCAGATATGGCTTCTGAAATTAGAACATAGAGGCCGCGTCATAAGTGATAACGATCCCCGGTCTTTATCTTTCTTACACTGATTATGCCCTCTAGCATGAACTAGACAGATTCAAATGGTAATTTTGAACTACTTTTTCTTTAATAGGTTAGAAAAAAAAGTCTGCCTATGTCTTTACAGCTTTGTCCTTAGTTGTTTCTTCTTAAGAGGCCTAAGGCTTCAAATTAAAAACAAAAAAAGAGGATAATTAAAATTACCAAACATTTAATGAGAATATTATGGTAATGGAGAAGATTTTGCAAAATAATGCATCTGAAATAGATCTAAAGAAATTTTACTTAGAGAAAAGCAAAACATCCAGTTATTTATCCAGTGTTAACTTCTCAGTAATATCATCTAAGTGGAAACCATATGCCACAGAAATAATGGCAATATTTTTTGTTTGTTCTCAGGGCTGCACCCAGGGCATATGGAGCCTCCCAGGCTAGGGGTAGAATCGGAGCTACAGCTGCTGGCCTACACCACAGCCACAGCAACGCCAGATCTGAGCCTAGTCTGCAGCCTGCACCACAGCTCACAGCAACACTTGATCCTTAACCCACTGAGAGAGGCGGGGGATTGAACCCACAACCTCATGGTTCCTAGTTGGATTCATTTCTGCTGTGCCATGATAGAAACTCCTGCAATTTTTTTTTTTTAAATACTCACCACTTGTATGCCATTCAACCACAAAGCATTTATTTGAAGAAAGTAAGCACAGTGTCCAACCATTCATTCAGCAGGTTTCTAAAATCCTATTATTTTTGTAATCAACATCCAACCAACCCACAAACTTATGAGAATCAAAAAATCTGTGAAATCAATCCTGGAAATAGAAAAACAATGAAAACAAGAACAGGATACCTAACGTTTCTCAAAGACAATCAAAATTTTATATTTGATACTCCTCTCTCCCCTGCCCCCAACCTGTCCTGCTCTCATTCCTCACTTCTTTTTGCCAGACAGACTGGGTTTCTCTAGGTTTTAACCATTCATACTACTGGTGCACATTTACACGACCACGACAATGAAAAAGGCAATGGAAAGAAAGCATGTACAGAAAAAACATCTCAAGGATCCCTGCCACACTCTCCAGCTCACCATGGCCCCATTCCCACTCTGCTCTCGCCAGGAAAAGATGTTTCTGCCCAAGCCTTTGCTGCTCTCAAACATGATCTTAAAATAGTCTCCTTCTTTGGCTTCCTAGCCCCTCCGCCTCTTCTCACTGTAATATAGTCTATTTGTTGAAGATGATGAGTTACTTTTCCTGTACAGTCTGGAGTTTACCAATGGCACCCTCGTGGTTAATTTAATATGTTTCCTCTGATTGCCTGTAAGTTTATCATTCGTTCTAGAACCTTCAGTTTGATTTGTTGACAAAACAGACAACTTCAAAGACCTCATGGCATTTTAACCAGGCATCAGATTCCAAAGCTCATGCTCTTGGCCAAAATGCTTAAGCGTACCCTTGAGGATGGCTCTTAAGAGACTGAGCCTTTGGGTGGCAAGTGCCCAGCTAATTTTCATCTTTGTTGTCAGTTAGGCTCATGGAAGCTTTTCTTAATAAGAAGTAGCTACAAAAAGGCACTCAGTGATGTGGAAATGTTTAGGTGAAATTTAAGCCTTATTTTATCCTTACCTAACATGAGATAATTATTTGTATCAAAACACTGATAAGGAAAAAACTGCACTAATTTAAAATAGAGCTCATTATCAGGAATTTCTACATCCTTGTTAAACAAGTCAAAATAAAAAGGGAAAAGCCACGTTGAGAAGCCCTAACCCCTATACTGTCCATCTGAGCACAGTATGATATAGATTCTGTTCTCCCTGATGGATTGACTACTGACTGCCCCAGGCTTCCCAGATCTTAAATATGATCAAAATATGCATAATTGGAGAAAATAATATGGTTCCTCTCTCAGCTGAAATAGGTCAGCTGTTTCCTGCTCTGAGCTATGATTATATTTCTCTTTATCTTATTAAAACTGCTGATTTTGTTGCTACATTTTGATACAAAAAATTAGTTTACTTTGGAGAAAGTATGTATAAACTCATTCCAGATTCAGAATCTTTAATTTGCATGTTCTATTTTTATAAATGAGTTGCTTAGCTTTACTTTATTTAACAAGTTAAACAGAAATCTAAAGACACAAAATGCTTCCTGATGTAGGCAGCTGAGGTTTATAGTTATCTTCTGCCAATATGCTTTACTTCAATTTTAAAAAATCTATTTTCATGTAGAAATTTCATTTACTTTGTAAACATTAGGCTTATAAAGTATTTAATATGAGTATGCATATAATACCCTAAATTCAGATTTCACCCCAACCTTATCAATATTCCAAAAGCATGGCCATTTTAATAGCTTGGCTACTGTAACCCAAAACATGCTGAGGGAGGCATGAACTGTATCTAAAGAGAAAACATTTCTGTAAAAAGTCATTAAAAACTGAGGTTTCATTTTAAATAAATATAGTTCTGAGGCCCAAAGACTTTTCTTTTAGAATCTACTTTGTATTTTTAATTCTTAAATATTTTTCAACATAAAAATACTTCATGGCATTGAGAACTATGTCTAGATACTCATGTTGCAACAGAAGAAAGGGTGGGGGAAAAACCGTAATTGCAATGTATACATGTAAGGATAACCTGACCCCCTTGCTGTACAGTGGGAAAATAAAAACAAAAAAAAAATACTTCATGGAGTTCCTGCTGTGTCTCAGCAGTACCAAATCCAATTAGTATCCATGAGGATGTGGTTTCAATAGCTGGCCCTGCTCTGGTGTTGCTGTGGCTGTGGCGTAGGCCGGTAGTTGTAGCTCCAATTCAGTTCCCAGCCTAGGACCTTTCACATCCTAAAGGTGCGGCCCTAAAATATATAGATAAATAAATTAATAAATAAATCTATTTGCTTTAAAAAAAAAACAACTTCACAATGCTAAAAACATAGCTCTTGAGTAATCACACTATGTATTTTCAACACTTAGTAATATTTTTCTTATACTTCAGACTTTGTACCTTTTTTTGGCTATGCCAAAGGCACATGAACGTTGCTGGGCCAGGGACTGAACCACTGCCACAGGAGTAACCCAAGCCACACCACTGCATCGACAACACCAGATCCTTAACCTGCTGTGCCCCCAGAGAACTCCCAGCTTCTCCTTGGGTACCTCCTTGGGTACCTCCTTCTTCCCTATAGGTCAACATTATGCTTTCAAAGTTTATCACTGTTAACACATGAAGACCTGACATAAGTTATTCATTTAACTGCCACAGAGTATTCATTTTTGATACATCACCTCTAGCAAATGGACATTGTTATTTCCAATTTTTAGCTACTACAAAAATGCCAACATTCACATCCCTGAAGAAATGTCCTCTGTACAGCGGACCTGTGATGTCACAGAGGATAAACATATGCACCTTTACCTGGTGATGAACTCCATTTCCCCACACAACCCCTAACACCTGATATTGTTGCCAAATTAACTTGTGTGTGTGTGTGTGTGTGTGTGTGTGTGTGCGCGCGCCTTTTCTAGGGCCGCTCCTGCGGCATATGGAGGTTCCCAGGCTAGGGGTCTAATCTGAGCTGTAGCCACCGGCCTACGCCAGAGCCATAGCAACACGGGATCTGAGCCGTGTTTGTGACCTACACCACAGCTCACGGCAATGCCAGATCCTGAACCCACAGAATGAGGCCAGGGATTGAACCCGCAACCTCATGGTTCCTAGTCAGATTCGTTTCTGCTGAGCCATGACGGGAACAACCTGCCAAGTTAACTTTTTATAAAGTGTATACAATCAGTATGAAACCTCTCATTGTTTCCTAGACTTGCATTTCCCTGCACTGCTGAAGTTGATGATGATTCATGTTAATTTTCCTTCCATGCTTCCTCCTCTATTAAAATGCCCTGTAAGCTCACTTTTCTATTGGATTGTTTATCTCTTTTATTATTGGGATATAGTTCATCATATAATATTATATAATAATTACAAGTTATATGGATTCTTTTAGGGAAATATAACAATATTTAATATGTGAACACCTGAAATGTTCCTTTATAAAACAATTTCTGGGGAGGGAGGGACAAATTAGGAGCCTGGGATTAACAGATACACATTACTCTCTATGAAATAGATAAACAAAAAGGACCTACTGTATAGCATAGGGAACTATAATCAATATCTTATAACATATAATGGAAAATAATCTGAAAAGGAATATATGTTATATATATGTGTGTGTGAGTGTGTATGCATGCATATGTATAAGTGAATCACTTTGCTGTACACCTGAAATGAACAAGACATCATAACTCAACTAAACTTCAATTAAACAAGGGGAAAAACAGAAAAGTTCTTTCTCAACTATCTTGGCTGTGTACACAATTCCAGCAATGCTGAGGCCTTGGGAACTTGACACCAGTTGGGAGGAAGAAGATAAAGCTGTTGGTACTTATTGGTGAGATGCCCCAGGAGAAAGGAAAGAAGCTGATTCAAGGCCAATCTCCTTCTCAAGTGGACCTCCTGGTACCTACTATTAGGAGGAAATTTTATCTACTGAATATCTTTAGTGGGAAGTTCCTAACAAAAGAAGTACCTAACTAAATGAACTCAAAATTTATAAGAAATAGCTTCTTGAAGATGGTCACATAAGGTGTAAAATCCTCTGTGTTAATAAAATGGAGATGTTTAACAACTTAAAGTGCCCCCCTGTGTGAGAAAACCACAAACGCTCACTTGGGGACCCTATCAACTGTTCGAGGAATGTGAGACACATCTCACAACAAGGACCTTGAGAACCACAGAATAGGTTCTGCATCTATTTCTACTTTATTTGTACCTTTCAATTGCCTAGCTCTTTGAAATTATGAGTAGAGCTGGTATTGAAAGAGATCCCTCAGAGCAGAGCAAGATGGTGGAGGAGTAAGGGGCTGCACTCACCTTCTCCCACAAACACATCAAAAAAAACACATCTACATGTAAAACGACTCGCACAGAACATCAACTGAATGCTGGCAGAAGAACTGAAACCTCCAAAAACGGCAAGAAACTCTTGACATAACTGGGTATAACAAAAGGAAAAAAGAGAGAGAGAGAGAAAAGGAATCAGGACAGGACTAGCATTCCCGAGATGGAGCTGTGAAGGAAAAAAGGAACCCACACCCTGGGAAGCCACCTAAATGACAGAAAGAGCAGCTGAGTCAGAGGGACCTCAAAGTTGTAGAGAAAAGAGCAGCAGCTGGACTGAGAATAGCAAAGCAGAGAGAGAGATGCACAGATCATCTGAACCACTGGGCTGGACATCACAGCCTGAGACAATCGGGTGGGGCCTGGGCACTGAGACCTAGTCTCCGGAGGTCAGTCCTGGGGAGAGGACTGGGGTTGGTGGTATGGAGTCACCCTGAGGGGCTGAGGAGCAGTACGCCATGGGCTGTGAAGGAGAGTGTCATGGCAGAGGGAACCCAGAAGAAGGTCCGGACCCGCAGGAAAGGCAAGGCTCCATTGTTGGGGAGGGGAGAAGAGGAGGGGTGGACCGCCATAGGAAATTCGCTGCATCAGAGCGTGCACGTGCCCGCAGGCTCTCAGAGGGCAGGGCGGCTCTGGCACAGGCTACCAACAGCGAGAAACCTCTTGCTCATTTAGGGGAGACTGGGCGCTTCTGGTGCAGGCTACCAGTGGTCAGGCACCTCTCATGTGGGCTAAGGGCATCAGGGGGCTAAGTATGATGTGGTGCCTCTTGTACGATCTACGGGTGGCAGGGACAGACTGTGGTGGTTGTCTCAGAGGCCAGAGGGAGACATGGTTTGCCACCACTGGGGGCCTGTGAGTGGGATCCACCTGTGACTCCAGTCACTTCAGGGGTTGGCAAAAAAGAAAAAAAGAGGGCACTGCAACCAAGCACCGTACAATGTTGCTCTCACTCTCCTGGGAACACACCTACTCTATAGCTGCCACTGGCAAAAGCTCTGGGCAATGCCCAGACACTTGGTCACTGTCCCTTCCTAAGACCCTACAACTAGGAACAGCTGGTACAGCACCTCCTGCATGGGCTAAGTGGGACAGGGTGCTTCTTGCATGGTCTGTACGTGGCGGGGGCAAACTGCCACAGTTATCTGACTCCAGAGGTAGGTATCGCCCACTGACACTGGGGATACCTGAACAAAAATCACTTGCAGCCCCAACGACCTCAGAGGGCACCACAGAGAAGGACATTGTGATGGAACACCACCTGTTGTTGCTCTTGCACCCCTGGGAGCTCACCCACCCTGCTGCTGCCACTGCCAAATGCTGTGGACAGTGCCCAGATGCTTGATCACTGTCCCTTCCCAGGAACCTGCAACTAGGGGATAAGTAGGATGAGGTGCTTCATGCATGGTCTACAGGAGGTAGGGGAAAACCACCACAGTTATTTCTAGCTCCAGAAGTGGGAGTAGCTTGCCATCACTAGGGGTGCATGAACAGACACCACTTGCAGTCCAGTTCACCTTGAGGGCACCACAGAGGAGGGCATTGTGACCAAACACCACTTGTTGGTGCTCTTGCAACCCTGGGAACACACCCGCTGTACTGCTGCCACTGCCAAATGCTCCAGGCAGTGCACACACACCTGATTTCTGTCATTTCACAGGATCATGCAACTAGGAGAAGTCTGTACAGCACCTCCTATGTGGGCTAAGTGAGATGGGTTGCTTCATGCATGGTCTACAGGTGGCGGGGCAAACCACTGCAGTTATCACTGACTCTGGAGATGGTCATGGCCCGTTCCCAATAGGAGTCCCTGAACAGGCACCACCTGTGGTTCCAATCACCTCAGAGGAGGGCATTGCAATCAAACACAAGCTGTTGTTGCTCTCACTCCCCTGCTGCTACTACTGCCAAATGCTCTGGTCACCTTATAGATATGCCTAGAGCTCACTACCATTTCCCAGGGCCCTGCAACAAGGAGTAGCCTGTGTCACCTTCCTGCAGGTCCTTGCTGCTGCTGAGAGCCCAATGACCAGGCACTGACTCCTGGCCCTACCCGTTGCCTCCTTCTCCTTGAAAACACACTGAGCATCCTGGGGATAATAGCCTGCTCACAACGAAGAAAGAGAGCCAATATTCAAACTCCCACATCAAAAATAAATAGTAACCCACCCCCCAAAAAAATAGAAAGAAGTACACTTGCATAGAAGTAGCCTTACAAGACTACAGTTTGGCTTCCCCAAATTCACAGAAAAAGAAAAACACAAGCAAGATGAAGAAGCTCAGAAACCATTGCCAATTAAAGCAACAGGAGAATTCATCTAAAGTAGTCAACAATGGAACAGACCTCTGCAATCTGAAAGACATTGAGTTCAAAAGGGAGATAGTGAAAATACTGAAGAAATTAAGAGAGGATATGAACAATAATGCAGATTCCTTTAGAAGAAAATAGAAAATGTAAGGAGGAGCCAAGAAAAACTAGAAAATTCATTTGCAGATATGCAAACTGAGCTAAAGGCAATAAAGAGCAGAAGGAATAAGCAGAGGAACAAATGAGTGATGTGGAAGAGAGAATACCTGAAATCACCCAATCAGGGCAGCAGACAGAAAACCAAATGAAAAAAACATGAAAGCAATATAAGAGACCTATGGGATGATATAAAGTGGGCCAATCTATGCATAATAGAAATTCCAGAAGGAGAAGAGAAAGAAAGGGGATTGAAAATATATTTGAAGAAATTATGGCTGAAAATTTTCCAAATCTAAAGGATACTGATATCAAGATACAGGAAGCACAGAGTGCCCCAAACAAGTTAAGCCCAAACAAGCCCACACCAAGACATATAATAAAAATGGCAAAAGTTAAAGATAAAGAGAGGATTCTAAAGGCAGCAAGAGAAAAGCAAAGCGTTAATTATAAGGGAACCCCCCTAAGGCTATCAGCTGATATTGCTACAAAAACACTACAGACCAGAAGGGAGGGGCGAGATATATTTAAAGTGCTGAAAGGAAAAAAATCTGCAGGCTAGACTACTCTACCCAGGAAGAATATTATTTAAAATAGAAGGGGAAATAAAAAATTTCTCCAACAAACAAAAGCTAAAAGAGTACAGCAATACTAAACCCATTCTAAAATAAATACTGAAATGGCTTCTGTAAATTAAAAAAAAAAAAAAGTAAGAAGAAGTAGTATGGAGGAAACCACAATTGGAAATCAATCATTTAAATAAGACAGTATACAGATCTAAACATGAGTTGTTAAAAAAAAAGACTTCAAAATCATCCAATGTGGGGAAGAAAACTAAGAAAATAAAGATTCTTTTTTTGTTATAATGATGTGTTTGGGCCTATGTGATTAACAGGCTAAAACAAGCAGATATAGGATGGGGTTAACATACTTAAAAAACAGGGCAAGCACAAATCAAAACAAAACATTACATTCACAAAAACTGAAAAGCAAAGTACTCAAACATAAAATAATAGAAACCATCCAACCAAAAAAAAAAAAAAAGAAAAAAGAAAAGAGAAACAAAGAATGAACTGTAAAACAAGGTTTAAAATGCAATAAATACATGCCTATCAATAATCCCCTTAAAAGTCAATGGACTGAATGCTCCAATCAAAAGACACAGAGTGACAGATTGGACAAAAAACCAAAAACCTTCAATCTGCTGCCTACAAGAGATGCACCTTAGGGCAAAGAACACACATATAGATTGAAAGTGAGAGTTTCAGAAAAGATATTTCATGCCAATGGACAAGACAGGAAAGCAGGAGTTGCAATACTCATATCAGACAAAACAGACTTTAAAATGAAGGCCATAGACAAAGAAGGACACTATTTAATGGTTAAAGGATCCAATTAAGAGGAGGATATTATAATCGTCAATATATATGCCCCTCATATAGGCCCACCCATATACCTACAACAAATACAAACAGACATAAAAGGAAAAATTGATGGGAATAGAATCATAGTAGGAGACTTTAATATGCTACTCACATCAATGGACAGATCCTCTAGACAGAAAATCAGTAAGCCACAGAGATCCTAAATGACACAATAGAAAAGCTAGACTTAACTGACATTTTCAGGAAGTTACATCCAAAAAAATCAGAATATACCTTCTTCTCAAGTGCACATGGAACATTCTCAAGAACTGATCACATACTGGGGAACAAGGCTAACCTCAACAAATTTAAGAGCATAGAAATTATTTCAAGTATCTTCTCTGACCACAAAGGCATGAAACTGGAAATCAACCACAGGAAAAGAAGTAAGAGAAAACTTACTACATAGAGACTAAACAACATGCTACTAAAAAACCAACGGGTCAATGAGGAAATAAAGAAGCAAATTAAAAAATACCTCAAGACAAATGAAAATGAACACACAACCACTCAAAATCTATGGGATGCCACAAAAGCAATGCTCAGGGGGAAGTTCATAGCAATATAGGCCTGCCTCAAAAAAGATGAAAAATCTCAAATGGACAACTTAACCTACCACCTGAATGAATAAGAAAAAGAACAACAAAACCTAAAGTCAGCAGAAGGAAGGAAATCATAAAGATCAGAGAGGAAATCAATAAAATAGAGATTCAAAAAACAATAGACAAAATCGATCAAACCAAGAGCTGGTTCTTTGAAAAGGTAAACAAAGTGACAAACCTCTAGCTAGAGTCACTAAGAAGAGAGAAAGAACCCAAATAAACACAATCAGAAATGAACAAGGAGAAGTCACAACAGATACTACAGAAATACAAACAACCATGTGAGAATACTACGAACAATTGTATGCTAACAAATTTTACAACCCAGAAGAAATGGACAACTTTCTAGAGACTTACAGCCTGCCAAAACAGAATCAAGAAGACATAAATCAACTGAACAGACCGATTGCTAGAAATGAAATTGAGTATGTCATGCAAACACTCCCTACAAATAAAAGTCCAGGACCACATGGCTTCACAGGTGAATTCTACCAACCATACAAAGAGGAACTGGTGCCCATCCTCCTTAAAATTTTTCTAAAGGTTGAAGAAGGAACACTCCCAAAGACATTCTATGATGCCACCATCACCCTAATTCCGAAAGCAGACAAAGATATCACCAGAAAATAAAACTATCAGCCAATATCTTTGATGAATATGGATGCAAAAATTTTCAAATAAATTTTAGCCAATCAAATCCAACAATTAAAAAAAAATCATACACCATGACCAGGTGGGATTCATCCCAGGTGCACAAGGATGGCTCAACATATACAAATCAATCAACGTCATACACCACATTAACAAAAGAAAAGTCAAAAACCACAGCATCATCTCAATAGATGCAGAAAAAAACATCTGACAAAGTCCAACATCCATTCGTGATCAAAATTCTTACCAAAGTAGGTACAGAGGGAACATACCTTAACATAATCAAAGCCATTTATGACAAACCCACAGCAAATATAATACTCAATGGAGAAAAGCTGAAAGCCTTCCCACTCAAATCTGGAACAAGACAAGGATGCCCACTCTCACCACTCTTATTCAATATAGTACTGGAAGTCCTAGCCACAGCCATCAGACAAACAAAAGAAATAAAAGGCATCCAAATAGGAAGAGGAGAGGTAAAACTCTCACTGTATGCAGATGACATGACACTATAGAGAAAACCCTAAGGATGCAACACAAAAACTACTTGAACTGATCAACAAATTCAGCAAATTAGCAGGCTATAAGATTAACATTCAGAAATCAGTTGCATTTCTGTCTACGAACAATGAAATATTAGAAAAGGAATACAGAAATACAATACTATTGAAAATTGCACCACAAGAAGATAAATACCTGGGACTACACATGACCAAGGAGGTAAAGGACTTATATGCCAAGAACTATGAAACATTAATCAAGGAAATTAAAGAAGAGGCAAAAAAAAAAATGGAAATATATTCCAGGCTCATGGGTCAGAAAGATTAATATTGTAAAAATGGCCATACTAACCAAAGTGATCTACAGATTCAATGCAAACCCTGTCAAATTACCCATGACATTTTTCACAGAACTAGAACAAACAATCCAAAAGTTTATGGAACCACAAAAGACCCAGAATTGCCAAAGCAATCCTGAGGAACAAAAACCAAGCAGGAGGCATGACTCTCCCAGACCTCTAGAAGTATGACAAAGCCAGAATCATCAAGACAGTGTGATACTCATACCAAAACAGACATACAGACCAATGGAATAGAAGAGAGACCCCAGAAATGAACCCAGACACCTATGGTCAATTAATCTTCGACAGAGGAGGCAAGAATATACCATGGGAAAAAGACAGTCTTTTCAGCAAGTATTGCTGGGAAACCTAGACAGCTGCATGCAAATCAATGAAACTAGAACACACCCTCACACCATGCACAAAAATAAACTCAAAATGGCTTAAAAACTTAAATATAAGACAAAACACCATTAAACTCCTAGAAGAGAACATAGGCAACACATTCTCTGACATCAACCTTATGAATATTTTCTCAGGTCAGTCTCCCAAGGCAACATAAATAAAAGCAAAAATAAACCAATGGGGCCTAATCAAACTGACAAGCTTTTGCACAGCAAAGGAAACCAAAGAGAAAACAAAAAGACAACATACAGAATGGGAGAAAATAGTTTCAAATGATTCAACTGACAAGGGCTTAATCTTTAGAATATACAAGCTACTTCTACAACTCAACAGCAAAAAATCCAACAACCCAACTGTAAAATGGGAAAAGACCTGAATAGGCATTTCTCCAAAGAAGATATACAGAAGGCTAACAAGCACATGAAAAAATGCTCAACATCACTGGTTATTAGAGAATTGTAAATCTAAACCACCATGAGATACCACCTCACACCAGTCAGAATGGCCATCATTAATAAGTCCACAAATAACAAATGCTGGAGGGGGTGTGGAGAAAAGCGAACCCTCCTGTACTGTTGGTGGGAATGTAAGCTGGTACAACCACTATGGAGGACAGTATGTTGTTACTTTAGAAAACTATACATAGAACTACCATATGACCCAACAACCCACTCTTGGGCATATATCTGGACAAAACTTTTCTTGAAAAAGACACATGCACCACTATGTTCATTGCAGCACTATTCACAATAGCCAAGACATGGAAACAACCCAAATATCCATCGATAGATGATTGGATTAGGGAGATATGGTGTATATACACAGTGGAATACTACTCAGCCATCAAAAAGAACAAAATAATGCCATTTGCAGCAACATGGATAGAACTAGAGACTCTCATACTGAGTAAACCAGTCAGAGAGACAAAGACAAATACCATAGAATATCACTTATATCTGTAATCTAATATATGGCACAAATGAACCTTTCCAAAGAAAAGAAACTCATGGACTTGGAGAAAAGACTTGTGGTTGCCAAGGGGGAGGGCAAGGGTGTGGGATGGACTGGGAGCTTGGGGTTAATAGATGCAAACTATTGCCTTTGGTATGGATTAGCAATGAGATACTGCTGTGTAGCACTGGGAACTCTGTCTGGTCACTTATGATGGAGCATCCTAATGTGAGAAAAAAGAACGTATACATGTATGTGTAACTGGGTCACCATGATGTACAGTAGAAAACTGACAGAACACTATAAACCAGCTATAAAGGAAAAAAATAAAAACCATTATATAAACAAAAAATAAAGGAAAAAAGAAAAAAAAAGAAAACGCCCTCTCTGATCCATAGGATGCAATGTGCCAATCCAACTGTGGATTTACTGACACAATTGGTGGGGAAGAATTTTACCTGGGTAAGCCTGACCATCCTTGTATAGTCTACTTTCTGCCTTGTTTCTGGTCTGTCTTTCTCAGACTTTACTGGACATATCCCAGAAACTGTCTTCTTATGGATTTCAGGTTTTTTTTAAAAGACAATCTTTTCAACCTTCCTACTTAGTCTCAACTCAAGGGAAGAAGTTAGTTAATGGAGCCAAGATTGGAGCCAGGATTCAAGTTAGAATCCTTTACCATTCCTATAGAGTATAAACTAAACACTCATGACTCTTTTGTCATGTCACCTTTCCACATTAACAAAATACTCTAGTTTTGTTAAAATTTAAAAGTAAATTTTACTGATAAACTAGCTTTCAGTAATATAATTTCCAGTAAAGACTAACCAGTAGGATGAGTCTGTGAAAATCACACACGATCTAGAAATCTAGACAAACTTATAAACTTATTAATACATTTCTAATAAATTAAACAGAAAACTTATAAAAACACATCTATTACTTCTTATAAAGATATTTACCCCATGCAAACTCTGTAACTAATTGTGTGCTGGCAGTCCTTGCCTAGTTGACAGCTGTTTGGATTCTATCAGAAAAGAGGAAGAAAGCCAATCAACGAAGGAGTTACAAAAAATTTCCAACACAAAACCCCAATGGCATAATGACTGGGAAATTAAAATTGATGTCTTGATTTTATTTTCAGTTTTGAACAGCCAAACAATGCAGGGTCTTATAAAATCAATATGTCAGCCATCTATGAAATCCAATGGGAGCCACTATTTCAAAGATATTTTAAAAACAATTAGAAAACCAAGAAGATATTCACAAAATAGTAAATACACAATAATCATGATGAGAAAATTCTGTCATTCCAAAATGAATGGCAGATACAAACTGTTTATTTTAATCAATTGATAAAGGAAGGCTCTAAACGACAGAATGCAAAATATATAATCTGTCAGAATACTAGGAAAGTTTTATGCTCAGCATCATGTAAACACATATTTCGAGACATAAAACTGCATTCAAATAATCACAGCTATAAAAAAGGATAACAAAATAATAGGATACAAACCCATCTTCTCATAAATCTGGTTCACAGTAGATTACATGTGAAGGATATATTAAAACTGATGCAAATATATTATCAACTAGAATTTTAACTCCATAAAAATAAGTGAGACACTATTCATATCAGATGCAGAAGACAAAATAAAAACTGTGAAATACAAAGAATTCTAAGAAGAAAAATAACAAAACAAAACACTAAGGAGTTCCTTTTGAGGCACAGCAGAAATGAATCCAGCTAGTAACCATGAGGTTGTGGGTTCAATCCCTAGCCTTGCTCAGTGGGTTAAGGATCCAGTGTTGCCATGAGCTGTGGTTTAGGTCACAAATGTGGCTCAGATCCTGTATTGCTGCGGCTGTGATGCAGGCCAGAATCTGTAGCTCTAATTTGATCCCTAACCTGGGAACTTCCATATGCTGTGGGTGCAGCCCTAAAAGGAAAAAAAAAAAAAAGAAAAGAAACAACAAAACAAAACAAACCCCAAAGAACTAAGGTGATCAGTCATTCAGTGGTTTATTTAATTTATAACTGGATGTTTGCACCTCTTAATACCATTCCCCTATCCCACCTGCTCAGGAAACCACACATTTGATTGGTGTGTATATTAGTCTACTTTTGTTTTGTATTATTTGTTTGTCTTTTAAATTCTATATGTAAGTGAGATCATGTAGTATTTGTCTTTGTCTGACATTTCACTTAGCATAATATTCTCTAGATCCATCTACAATGTCTTAAATGGCAAGATTTCTTTTTCTATGACCAAGTAGTATTCTATGACCAAGTCAACAAAAAATATATGTAAAGGCCTTGGAGCAGTATGCAATGTTTAGATTAGTGTTTGATGCCTAGTACAGCTCAATAAATATTTATGATAATAATTATTATTGAATTTACCACTAGTTTTAATAAAATAATATCTCTTCCGTATCTGACATATAAATACAGTAGAAATAGAATCAAATACTTATACAGTGCATTATATATATATTTTTTTGACTTAGTGACTACTTAGAAACCATTTTTTTTTTTTTGTCTTTTTAGGGCCATACCTGCATCATATGGAGATTCCCAGGCTAGGGGCTGAGTCAGAGTTGCAGCTGCCCACCTACACCATAGACACAGCAACACCAGATCTGAGTCACATCTACAACCTACACCACATCTCACAGCAACGCCGGATGCTTAACCCACTGAGCAAGGCCAGGGACGGAACCTGCATCCTCATGGATGCTAGTCAGATTCACTTCTTCTGAGTCATGATGGGAATTCCTAGGAAACTTTCCATCATTAAAAACTATAAGTTAGTTATGAAAACTAACTTTTTTCATAAAGTTCTTGGTGATATCCTAGCATACATTATTATATTAACAAAGACATAAAGTATTTCACCTGAGTTAAATAATTAAGTATAAAAGCAATGATAAAAATCTTATTATGATAGTTATGTTGGATTCAGAATAAATTGTTGCATTTGAAAAAGTGTATTTTATTTGAGGTATGGTTTATGGAGGGTGGAATGCCCAGAACTTGTGTGCACATTTTGTTAACTGTGACAATAGCATATGGCCATGGAACCATCCTCCATTCCCTCCTACCCCTTTGTGCTCAATTCTAGGCCCGCTGTCACATCAACCACTATTGTGAGATCTTTCACTATATAGTCATTTTGCCTTTTTGAGAATTTATTAGATATTTAATCCAACCACATTTGTTCTTTGGGGTCTGGCTTATTTTTCTTAGCCTAGTATTTTTTAGGTGCATTGCTGCTTTTTTATCATTCATTCACTACATTTTATGGTTGAATAATATTCTATTAAATATGTTTAGGATAAATCACTTATTGATTCTGTCAGTAGCACCGAGTTGTTTTCAGATCAATACTCTTAAGATTAAAGATACTATGAACATCCACGCACAATTGTTTTTGTCAGTATAGCTGTTGAACTACTCAGCCATGTGCTAAGTGTATAATTAACTTTCTGAGGAACTGCCAGGCTGTTTTACATTCTCACTGACAATTTATGAGTACTCACAACTCCATCAAAATCTGGTATTGTTAGCCTTTCTAACTTTAGCCATTCTTACCATTGTTCATTGCATTTCTCTGATGACTAATCAATGAACTATGCATTATCTATGTATTTATTGTCCATTCGCATATACTCTTTCATGTGTTTAAATATTCTGCTCGTTTTTATACTGAGTTGTTGATGCAAGTCTTTCTTAATCAAATTACCTTAAGACATGTCTAAAATAAATAAACTCACCATATGTGGGTGATCTATTTCAGAATTATCTGCTTGGAAGCTTTTTGGTAAACTCTCTAGGATTTTCTATGTTGCTAAACACGTTCACTCTAAATATAGTTTGACTTCTTCCTTTCTCCAAGTAAAGTGACCTTACTGAAACAGAAAGAGAGTATAGTGCAGTAATGAGTGAGGTGATGTGAGAAGGCCTCCCTCCCTTGCTTCTCATTTTGGGGGAAAAAGCATCCAGTCTTTCACCATTTGGTATATTTTAGGTTTTTCATAGGAAAAAAAAAAAAACTGATCATGTTAAGAAAGTTTCCTTATTTTTGTACTTGTAAAAAAATCATGAATGGGTACTGAATGTTGGCAACTAAACTGTCTGCATCTATTTAGATCATATTAATATTATGACATATTTTATTTTATATTTTTAATTTTTTCCTAGAAAACTATATATATATATATATATATATATATATTTTTTTTTTTTTTTTTTGTCTTTTTGCCTTATCCAGGGCCACTCCCGTGGCATATGAAGGTTCCCAGGCTAGGGGTTGAATCGAAGCTGTAGCTGCCGGCCTACGCCAGAACCACAGCAATGCAGGATCCGAGCCACGTCTGCAACCTATACCACAGCTCACAGCAATGCCAGATCCTTAACCCACTGAGAAAGGCCAGGGACTGAACCTGCAACCTCATGGTTCCTAGTCGGATTCGTTAACCACTGCGCCACGACGGGAACTCCTATATATATATACTAATTTTATTGGAGTATAGTTGACTTACAATATTAGTTTTAGGTATAAAGCAAAGTGAATCAGTCATATATATAAACACAGCCATTCTTTTTTCTCATATAGTTTATTAAACATTATTTAGCAGATTTTCCTGTGCTACAGAGTAGGTTCTCATTAATCATCTATTTTACATAGTATTGTATATGTGTTATTCTGACCGTCCTAATTCTTCCCTCCTCAGAACAGTTTCCCCTATGGTAACCATGAGATTGCTTTTGAAATCTGTGAGTTTGTTTCTATTTTATAAATAAGCTCTTTTGTATCATTTTTATTAGATTCCACATGTAAGTGATATATGATATTTGTCTTTCTCTGACTTACTTCACTTAGTAGGCTAATCTCTAGGTCCAACCATGTTGCTGCAAATGGCAGTGTTTCATTCTTTTTTACAGCTGAATAATATTCCACATCTTCTTCATCCATTCCTTTGTTGATGGATATTTAGTTTGCTTATATGTCTTGGCTATTGTAGGTAGTACTGCAATGAACATTGGGGTTCATGTATCTTTTCAAATTAGTCTTTCATCACTGGATATATGCCCAGGAGTGGGATTACTAGATCATATGGTAGTTCTGCATTGTGGGTTTTTTTGTTTGTTTGTTTGCTTGTTTGTTTGCTTTTTAGGGCCTCACCCGAGGCATATGGAAGTTCCCAGGCTAGGGCTTGAATCAGAGCTACAGCTGCTGGCTTACGCCACAGCCACAGCAATGTGGGATCCAAGCCATGTCTGTGACCTACACCACAGCTCATGGAAACGCCAGATCCTTAACCCACTGAGTGAGGCCAGGGGTGGAACTGCATCCTCATGGATACTATTCAGGCTTGTTACCACTGAGCCACAACAGGAACTTCCTGTATCTTGTTTTTTTAAGGAAGCTCCATACTATTCTCCAAGGTGGTTGTATCAATTTACATTCCCAACAGCAGTGTAGGAAGGTTCTCTCTTCTCTACACTCTCTCCAGGATTTATTTTTTTGTAGACTTCTTGATGACTCTAAATCTAACTCGATGGTTTAAGACTTGGATATGCTCTCAAAAACTCTGTAGTTGAAATTAAATCACATAGTTAGACAGGGCAGCAAAGGGATTATATTTGGTTGCTGTATATTGTGGCAGGACTGTTTTTTGGACCCTGTAACTTCAGTAGTAGCTCCTTGAATCAGCAGGCAGCTTCCTGGTCACAATGTCAAAAGCAGCAATTTCTTTGGAGCCAAATTCTGCTGTGTGCTTATGGGAGTCATTTATTGAAGTACAGCCTGGGTCTCTTCCTCAAGAATTCTGTAGCTATTCAGGCATCCTTTTCTGCTTAAATTGGCTGGAGTGAATTCTGGTATATACTGCTAAAATCCCAACTAACAGTGTGCTTGTCTTTAAACAACAATAATAATATCTTGAAGGGTTATTAAAAGGATTGCATGGCACAATTCATGTAAAGCATGTCAACACATATTACATAGCAAAAACTAGTTATTTTATTATTATAAGTATTATTATTATAAGTATTATTATTATAAGTATTATTATTATTATTCTAAAGTGGCCTAATGATCAGAATGCCTGGGTTTGAATTACAGCTTTTACCATATGCTCTTTCTGCAGTTATGGTCTAGTTGCTTAACTGTTCTAAGGTTTGACTTCCTTACCAAAAAGCTAGGGAGAAAGTATAACTACCTCATGGATTTTTGTGAAAATTTAAGGAGAGTATATAAATAAAATTTTATTTTATGTACGCTGCTATTCTCCACACAAATCTCAAATTCCATCAAACTCATTTCCCATGTGGCTTCCTGTTTTCAATGCTATAACTTTACCTTGTTTCCTCAGAATCCTGAAGATATAATTTAAGAAAAAATGTTTTAAATTTTTTCATGGCTGCAACTTGCAGCATATGGAAGCTCCCAGACCAGGGCTTGAATCTGAGCCACAGCTGTGGCAATGCTGGATCATTTAACCCACTGTGCCAGGCAGGGGATCAAACCCACAACTCCACAGTGACAGGAGCTGCTGCAGTTGGATTCTTGACCCACTGTGCCACAGCAGGAACTCATTTTGCATATATTTTAAAAAATTCACAGTGCCTCTACTTTATGTTATCCTCTGTTTTTCAATTCACATCCATTTTTCAGGTTGTTCTTTTATCATGAAGTCCTTTCAGGGACTTTTCAACCTACCCTGACCATATCCTTGATCTTGGTGCTCCCACAAACATCATCAAGCATTGTAACAATTCACTGTTTTACAATTAGTAAATGTGCCTTATTTCTTTCTCATATTTATTTTTAGCTTCTTGAAATTAGTATAAATTACTTTTAAAATATATGTAACAGAAAGAGCTCTTACAAGGGTTCACTATTTAGCAAGTCACTTGAAAACTGCTTAAAGTGCTTTACCATGTCATTGAATAAATTCAATTAGATTACATAATATTTTGTAATATGTTACAAAAAGTAGAGAACTTAGAACTTATTATTTTTTTCCTTTTTACCAAAACATCTGTCTTTGATTTCCTTTAACTGTGGCTCATTCTACCACAGAGACAATAATAACATTAAATGAACTGACGATGTGAACACAGTGCAACATTAAAACATGGGAATGACTTCTGATCTTCAGACACTTTTGTCAGCAGCGATCAATAACTTGGCATGGTTTTCAACTGTGGCAGCACGCTGGTATCACCTGGAGAGCTTTAACAGTACCAATACCCGCATCTTAATCCCAGAGGCCTCCATTTAATTGGACTGGCATAGGACTTGGCAATGAGATTCAGTTAGCCAGAAGAGCAATTATGAGCAAGTACGGATGAGAACCACTAGTCAGAGGCTGTTCCCCATTTAGCATCCTGTCCTATTCATTTCCCTCTCACTGCCCTCCTTTAGGAACAGGTTGCCTCCTTGCTGAGGTTTAGGGCCATTCATCTAAGCATCCCTTTGCCATCGCCAGTGGTACCTCTGGCACACATATACCGGTAAGGATAAGAAAAAGGCATTATTTTGAAAACTATTTTCTGAGAACATCTTTCTGTAATGTCAGCACGCAGTAACAGTATTCATTAGAAATAAGGTAACAGTTAAAATATCAGCATGGCAAGAAGAGAGTAGAGGATAAAGGAAAGAAAAGTCTATAGCTGTATTAACTACAAATGAAAGTTACGGTTTCAAGGTACACATACCTGATTGATGGCACCCAGATCAGCAGCGAAGCTATTTACTTCTGACAGAAGCAGAGAGATTATAGATTTTCTCAACAAGCTGCAACTTCCCAGTGTTACCAGACTCTGAGAAACATGATGTTGCACCTGAAACTGAAGGCCAACAACAGTAGGTTTCTATTTTCCATCAAGTCAGGTCAAAATATACTTACTGGGTATTTTCTAAGATTTACTCCAGAGCTCCATGCTGCAGGGGGGCACAAAAAGTCTCAACATACTTCTGAGTCAGTCTCAAGCAAAAATGAAATAAGCTGATTATCATCATAGCAGTAATGACATCCTATAGCAATTAATATATTGAAATGTGTAATAAGGTGCTAAAATAGAAGTTTTAGCTGAAGGGCCAAGAGATAGTACCATTTAGATGTTACACTACATGCTTAATAAAGGAGATGATCGAACAAGACTCTAAAGCCCTTACCCACTAGACAGAGATACAGAGAGAAGATATAGATAAAGAGGGTAAGAGGAAAAGGATTGATGATGTCTTCGGAGAGAACTATTGGTGGAGTCTACCTCCACAATGGAGAGGGACAGCTGTGGGTGTGGGTGTGGGTGTGGGTTTTCAGTCTCCACAAGACAAAAGAGAGGATGCTTTAGGGTGAGGAGAAAAAACGTGGCACTTTGGATTTTCACCCAGAGCCAACAAAATAATTTATCACTACATAAATGTACAAGAACAGTGGGAGAACAATCAACTGTATCCAACATAGTCATTAGGAGAAAGGCCATTTGATTATTGATCATATTAAGATATGCATAACTCATATCTGGAATTCCATTAAATCTTTTTTAATATATCTGGGCAAATGGAGGCTTCAAAGGAGTATCTCAAAACAGAGAAACACCCTCTACCTTGTCAATGATTTCTGTGAGCCTAAAACCATATTAAGGACACATTACTTTTATAAATAAAATGTTTAAATGACAATGCTAAATAACTCATACCATATGAAAATAGGAATACATCCTTGTGTCCTCTGGGATGTATATTTAATGTACATATTTCTCAAACTGCTATTTTAATAATAAACCTTAACTTTAAAATTTAATCAATGACAGTAAGAAGGTGAATGGATTACAAATGTCAAAAATTTCTATTATAAATCTGAACATGCATAACTAGCTGTTAATAATAGTTTTCTAACTCCGCTTATCATCTTAAAAATAAGACACATCAATTTGCTATAGAAAATTGTATTTATATGTTACTTTTAGTTCTTAATAATGTAAGTGGACAATACTTGCACCTTTTGTAACTTTCCGGTATCACTTATTAGATTTCACATTTTTTACAACATTCCTGTTTGTACCTGAAATAGCTCTTACCTAAGCTCTAAAAAACTTCTGTTTTGTATTTGACTGATGCTTTGTTTACTTACCTTTTTGTCTCAATATTTCATCTTTAGGGGATAACTTAAAGATAAGGAAAATTTCATAATAAAATAAACAGGACTCTAGAGAGTGGGGATGCAATAAAAATGTTATAGGATCAAGGTTCAGGTGTTGGGTGTCTGGAGCCCAACACCATCTGACTCAAACCCCAGCCCCACTGCTTGCTGATGTGTACAGACAATTTATTTATTAACCTTTTATGCCTCAGCTTATGTATCTATGAAAGAGTGAATGTGACAGCATGCAATACCTGAAGTTGTGCATATTAAATTAGACAGCAAAAACGATTAACACCGTGCCAGGCACCCAGTGAGTGCTCAGTAAGTGTTAATGTTATAATGTAGGATAATAATGTGAAAGCACTGAAGGTTATGTGTTTAATCCATTGATCTTTGAGAAGTTAAACACTAGCAATAAAATCTGTTTGTCTAGAGTTAATACAGTCCTTTTAAAGGACATTGCTGAAAGGAAAAGTTCATTACAAAGAGCTTTTCCATAACAGAGCTATGAGCAGTGACTTTCTCCCCAACATGACTAAAGTTCACACCAGAGCAAAGACTAAATGTATGGCCATTAGGTGATTTAAAATTCTGTGAATATTATTATTATTAAAATGGCCTCTATTCTTCCTTACACTTTAATTGGCATTCCCCTTTTGTAAACGCAGTGGAATTTTTGAGAGAGGCTGACATGGAGGCTGGGGCTTACATTACACATGAGGCAACTGCAGTGGACACTGTGGAAGGACTTGCTCAACACCCATGCCATCCTTTTCTAGAGATAGGATACATCTTTTTGTATTCCACAGACAGGGCAACTAGAGATACATTTTCCCAGATTCCTCTGCAGTTAGGATTTTGGATATGATTTGAGTTCTGCCAATCAGAGTGCGCATTTGAAAACTTGGTTTAGAGGTGCATTTCAGAAGAAAAGAATGGGTTTTGTTGGCACAGACCATGGCAGGGGCAGAATGGTCCTCATTTATCCTGCAGCTGCTCCAGAGGTGTTCTACATTCTCAAATTCTTTTTTTTTTTTCTTTTAGAGCTGCACCTGTGGCAAGTGGAAGTTTCTGGTCTGGGGGTCAAATCACAGCTACAGGTCCCGGCCTACACCACAGCCATAGCAACTCAGGAGTGAAGCTGCATCTGTGACTTATACCACACCTTGAGGCAATGCCAGATCCTTAATCCACTGAGCGAAGCCAGGGATCAATCCACATCCTCAAGGATGCTAGTTGGGTTCTTAGTCTGCTGAGTCCAAGGTTCTTAATCCTCATTGAGACTCAGGATGCTATGTTGGTGGTCTATTGGTTTAGGGCATCAATCATATAGACTGTCTTCCCATAGGTGCTTGGATCTGGCTATGCACCTGGAGCATCTGCAGAGCTCAGTGCCATATTAAATTCTTGGAATATTCAGGGGTGAAAATTCCTACCACATGCCCAATACATTTTCCATTTGACCTGTGCAGGAAATTAAAGGATCATGGCAAATATCAGTGACTTATCATAAAATAGATCAGGTGGTGTTTCTACTTACACAGCATTACTGTTCCCGATGCAGCTCCCTGCCTCTGATACCTGCTAGGCAGGTCTTGATCTGGGAGTTTGCATTCACCTGGGAGACAGCAGTACATGTTTCCTACTAGGGCTTTGTCAACATGCTGGCTCCATGCCATCATTCAGTTCCCAGGATTCTGAGCACTGCAACATTCCATAGGACACCATGGTGAAATGGCAGGCACTTGGAAGGCCCTGCATGCCAAAGACTGAATCCCAGAATTCAGGGGCCAAATACACTTGGGAAGTTTCTGGGTCAGAAGCCTGTTAGAATACACTCCCCCCATCAAAGAGAAAAAATATGTTGCTTTAGTATATATTTCCTAATAAACAGACACAATGCTTGATGGGCCTCTGCATATTTGAGGCAACATATATTCCTTTTGTTTTCCACTTAGATACAGACATTGAGAAACCACAAGGCTATTAATTTTGAGAAGGGCCATGGGTCACATATAAAGATCTCTAGATGATCTGAATTGGGAACAAAAAGCTCTGCTACATGGACCTTATGACCAATAACAGCTACTATTCTTGGGGCTGATCGGTTGACTTTGTGCAGCCTCCAGCTGATGCTAATAAGACTACCACAAAGGAGGGCACTTGGGTTTGGGAAAAAAGTTATACCTTTCTTGACAAGAAAACATTATCCTTCATAGAAAAAAAGAAAAACTCTTTGCTTATACTACTTGGCTCTAGTAGAGACTGCACAGCTGCCTCATGCTGGGACAGTAAGTGATTTTATGCCCAGATCAGCTCTTCTGAACTGGGTGTTATCCAAAGTCAGGTATACATAATACTCCATCATGAAGTAGCTGTATTATATAAAAAATTGGAATCCAGCAGGAACTTAAGGCAGAAGTAAAGTTTTCTTAATTAGTTAGTTTCAACAAGAATGCAACTTCTTATGAGGTTGTCTAATAGGAAACTCACATTCTAAACCAGTGGCTAATACGTGATGCTCTCTTTTCTGCAGCAGAATACATGATGGGTTCAGGAGCCAAGGTATAAAATAAAGACTGGAAACTCTCCATATTACACCTAATGATTTACTGGCCACTGTTATTCCCACCCACGTGCCACTGGATTTTGTCTAGAGGACTTTATAACCAAGTGGAAATGTTATTATCGAGGAGCCAAAAGTGGTTTCGTGAACTGGAAGTTGAGATTTCTACCTAGCTACATGAATTATCTTCATGACATTAGACCAATGGCAAAAGGTGGGGGGGTCCTATGTTGGCTGGCTCAATTGATCTCCATGGTGGAGGAAAACAGGGATTCACATGTCCATGGCAGCAGGGAAGGTTATGTCTGGAAGCCAGGGATTGCCCTGTGTTACATGCCCAGATGGGACAAGAAAACAGAATACAGTAGCATCCTTATGAGACTGGATGGCTTAAAGGTCAGATACTTTAAGGATGTAACTCAGGGTAAAACAACTAAATGAGGTTCTGTCTGAGGACAAAGGGAGAATGTGACTGGCAGTAAGTGAAAAAAATCAATACAAATTATAGACTTAGAACCAGCTGTAGAACTGAAGGCCATGATGGGTTATTTCTTCTGTGTGTGGGCCGGGGGCGGGGGGGTGGGGTGGTGGTGGTTATTTTGGCAGTGGTGTCCTTTTTAATTCAGTCCATGAGTTACAAAGTATCAAACTAGAATTATGACTGAACTAGCACAGATAACGACCATCACATGATCACCTGAAATCACATCACATAACATGAAATAATCAAGATTTTGAATCTCTCCTTTTGAGAATAAGTCTAAGGAGTTTTGTTTCTATAAAGCACTAGTGCATTATGTTTTTGAAGCTGACGGCTGTCACTATTGAGATCTGGAGGAAGTATGAATACAGAGAAAAGCAAGTATATGAAAGAAAGATGCATAATCAGAGGAGCAGCTCACAGCAGAGAGACTGTCATCTCCATTTGTGTATTCTTTTTTTTTTTTTTTTTTTTGGCTTTTTAGGGCTACACCTGCAGTATATGGAACTTCTCAGGCTAGGGGTCAAATTGGAGCTTCAGCTGCCAGTCTATACTACAGCTATAGTAACGCAGTATCCGAGCTGTGTCTGTGACCTACACCACAGCTCACAGCAATGCCTGATCTTTAATACACTGAGAAAGGCCAGCGATCGAACCTGCATCCTTATGGATCCTAGTTGGATTTGTTACCACTGAGCCACGAAAGGAACTCCCCATTCATGTACTCTTTATGCACATGGTACTAAAGAGGCTAAACCTTCTGGTACTAAAGAGGCTAAACCTTTAGTTCTAAAACTCTCTTTCAGAGAGGGTTCTAGAGATAATTTAAATTTTTGTCATCAGCTGATCTGATAAAAGACAAGAGTCAGAACTGCTTGAGGTGAAAGGCAAGGTGCAGGGCTTCCCTTTTGAATGGTACTACAGTTCAAAGCAGATGCAGCAGGGTTCTGGAACAGTGTGGCAGAAATCTTCCTGATTCAGGGGATTCCTGACGATGGAAGAAGTGCTATGGTTCTGAGACTTGCAGCTCTGGAGACTTCTATCTCTGGGCTGCCTCAGTTAGGGCAGAAGCAGCAGCAATCCTTAATCAGTGTAGTATATAAGAAAGGATTTTAAGGCAGTTATTAATGCTAGCACTTACCTGAAAGGTACAAATTCAGTAGAGAAGAGCAGATATTAAAAGGAACCAAGTAGAGATTCAAGAACATGTGAAATAAACATTCAAGGTGGATGGGCTAGGCAGCAGAATGACTGCGGCAGAATGACTGCGGCAGAATGACTGCAGCAGATGACTGAGGCAAGAGTCTATATTCTTATGAAGACAGGTCAGTTCTGAGGCACGAACAGAATCCCGGGAAAACATAGAGCAATATACACAAGTTGTCATAAGTGTAACTGGGATCCAGAAAGAGAAATGGGACAGAACAGGCAGAACATGTTTGAAGAAATAATGGCTGAAAACTTCCTGAGCTGGTGAAAGACATAAATTAAATGTACACATTCAAGTACCATATTGAACTCTGAGCAATAAATATGAAAAGAAAAATAAAAGAGCCTAGGAGTATCAGAGCCAAATCCTGAAAACAATGGATAAAGAACAAACTTGAGAGCAGTCAGAAAAAAATTACACCTCACTTAGAGGGAATATAATTCAAATAACTGTGTAACCATCAGAAACTATAGTGGGTAAAAAAGGCTAGATTTATATATTTTAAATGCCATAAGAAAAGAGAAATATCAACTCAGAATTCTATATGCAGTAAAAATCCTTCAAGAATGAATGTAAAATGGATACATTAGATAAAAAGTAAAATTAGAAAATGTGTAACCAACAGACCTGTAATATGCTAAGAGAAATTACTTTTTTTCTTAGTAGAAAAGATACTAGTAGAAACATCTGTCTTCAAGAAGAAATGAAGGGCATCAAAAATAGTAACTATTTAGATAAATATAAAAGATTATTTTCCCCTTAACTTCCTCAAAATACAAATATATATATATACACATACACACATTTATAGTATATATATTTTATATATAACATATAAAATACTGTCTTATATGTGGATGTAACATATATGACAATTATGGAAGAAGAAATAGGAGCATGAGCCAATCATCAATTTATCACCTCTCAGCTCCAAATTCATCCTTCAATATATAATCAGCACTAAGAGACAGCATTCTTTTTACTCTCTCTATAGAAGCGACACAGTAGATTTCTCAAGGGAGGATGCTGAAGGATCGCTGCAGGAGAAAAGGAAGCACCCTTTGTGGCTTTCCTGTGACTCTGTGGGCTCCCACCAAGCCCCACGCCCTCTGCACACTCATGCCACTAATTGCTGATAACCTGAATCCTGCTGCATGAAAATACATGTCAACTTCGGTGTAAAGAAGCTAAAGATTTCTTGGGGGCGAATTTGGAGCTCTCAATACTTAAAAAGGACATAACATCAGAAAAAGTCTCTTCGGCAAGTGGTGCTGGGAAAACTGAAAAGCTACTTGTAAATCAATAAAATTAGAACACACCCTCACACCATGCACAAAAATAAACTCAAAATGGCTCAAAGACTTAAACATAAGACACCATCAATCTCCTAGAAGAGAACATAGGCAAAACATTCTCTGACATCAACCATATAAATGTTTCCTTAGGTCAGTCTCCCAAAGCAATAGAAATAAAAAAAAAAATAAATAAACCAATGGGATCTAATCAAACTGACAAGCTTTTGCACAGCAAAGGAAACCATTAAAAAAAAAAACTACAGAATGGGATAAAATAGTTGCAAACAATGTACCTCACAAGGGCTTAATCTCCCAAATATGCAAATAGCATACACAATTCAACAGCAAAAAAGCCAACAACCCAATTGAAAAATGGGCAAAAGACCTGAATAGACATTTCTCCATAGAGGACATACAGATGGCCAACCAGCACATGAAAAAATGCTCAACATCATTAATTATTAGAGAAATTCAAATAAAAACTACTATGTGGTACCACCTCACCTCATGGTCAGAATAGCCATCATTAATAAGTCCACAAATAACAAATGTCGAAGAGGGTGTGGAGAAAAGGGAACCCTCCTACACTGTTGTTGGGAATATAAATTGATACAAACACTATGGAAAGCAGCATGGAGGTACCTAAGAAAACTAAATAAAGAACTCCCATATCATCCAGCAATCCCACTACTGGGCATATATCTGGACAAAGCTTTCATTGAAAAAGATACATGTACCCATGTGTTCACTGCAGCACTATTCACAATAGCCAAGACATGGAATCAACCCAAATGTCCACAGACAGATGAACGGATTAAGAAGAGGTGGTACATATACACAATGGAATACTACTACTCAGCCATAAAAAAGAACAAAATAATGCCATCTGCAGCAACATGGATGGAACTAGAGACCCTCATCCTGAGTGAAGTAAGTCCAAAAGAGAAAGACAAATACCATATGGAATCTAATATATGGCACAAATGAACCTTTCCACAGAAAAGAAACTCATGGACTTGGAGAAAAGACTTGTGTTTGCCAAGGGGGAAGGGGAAGGAGTGGGGTGGACTGGACCATCATGCCTTCCCTTCATTCATCTAGAAAGCAGAGACCTTGAGAGTCTTGAAGATTTCAATGCCCAGCCCTCCATCAGCCAAGAATGACTTCTGTGATTTGATCTTCCTCTCTCCCTCCCTTCCTTCCTCCTTTCTTTCTTTCTCTCTTCCTTCCTCTCTCTCTCTCTCTCTCTCTCTCTCTCTCTCTCTCTTTGGATTTACCTATTTGGACAATTCGTATAACAGAATGATACCAAAAGCTGTTTGTGTCTGACTTATTCAGAATAAGCATTTTTTTCAAAGTTCATGGATTTCTGTAGTATTATCTGTATGACAAGTAATAGTCCATTGTATGAACATACCATTTTTGTTTATCCACTCAACTGATTTTGTTTTTTTTTCCACTTTTTGGCTATTAGGAATACTGCTGCTCTTAACACTCACATACATGTGTTTAGGTAGAGAACATGTTTTCAGTTCTCTTGGATACATACCTGGGAATGAAACTGCTCAGTAATATAACTCTATGGTTGACTTTTTTTGAGGAACTGCCAAACTGCTTTCCAAAGTGACTATACTATTTTATACTCCACCCATCAATGCACCATGATTCTAGTCTTTCCATATCTTTGTTGCATCCTCATCAACACTTGCTATTTTCTATCTTTTTAATTTTAGCCATCCTAAAGGGTGTAAAGTGGTATCTCACTATGCTTTTAGTTTGCACTTCCCTTAATGACCAATGATTTTGAGCATCTTTCCACATTGTTTATTGGCAATTTGTTTATTTTATTTGCACAAATCTCTATTCAAACTATTTGGCTATTTTTTACCGATGTATTTATATTTTTATTGAGTTGTAAGAGTTCCTTATATAGATAGTCTGGATATAGGTTCCATATTATATATATGATTTGCAAAATGTTTGTTCCATTCCATGGGATGTCTATTTTCTTGATGGTATCATTAATAGCACAAAAGTTTATCTTTTTCTTTTGGCACATATGTATTTGTTAAGACAATGAATCTATTTTGAGTTAATGTTGGTATGTGGTCCATCCACATGTAGATATCCAGTTGTTCCAAAATCATTTGTTGACAAAACTATTTTTACTGCATTGAATTTCCCTGGTACCCATGTTGAAATCAACTGTCCACAAATGTAAGAGTTCATTGATGGATTCTTAATTATATTACATTAACATATATGTACAATCTTATACCCACATATATATATGCATACCCTTAACTTATATTTGTTGCTACAGATTTGTAGCAAGTTTTGAATTTATGATGTGTGAATACTCCAATGTTGTTTTCCTTTTTGAAAACTGTTTTGATTATTCTGGGTCCGTTTCATTTTCACATGCACTTTAGTGTCAGTTTCTCAATTTCTGCAAAAAAAATGCGGCTGGAATTTTAATAGGGATTGTGTTGAATCTCTACAGCTATTTGAGGAATTTTACTATCTTAATTTTATAATCAATGAACACGAAATATATTTTTCTCTTTATTTTCAGTAATGTCTTGTAGTTTTTAGAAAAGACATCTCATAATTTATTCATAAGTATTTTATTATTTTTCATGCTATTACAAATAGAATTATCTTAACTTCATTTTATAATCACTTTTTGAATACATATTTTATATATAAATTTCCTGAGTGTATATTTTTCTTAAATATATGAAATATCCCTGGGTTGGAAACAACTAAACTATCTATACTTTCCTTCTACAGTAAATAAGATAAATCAAAAAACCTAAGAATTATGGGTGGAAAGGAAAAAAAATTACATACAGCATTTTCAATTCTCTTTTTGCTTCAAAAATTACTCTTAGCCGTTGAAGACTGGAAATTAAATTTATGACAGAATTATCATCATCAAAATGGTATTTCTGTATAACATTTTCACGAATACTTGGGGTGCACTATGGATTCTGTAATCATCTATATGTCATCTGAGGTCTGGGAGAGTTATGCCTCCTGCTTGGTTTTTGTTTCAAGATTGCTTTAGCAATTCTGGGTTTTTATGGTTGCATATAAATTTTTGGATTATTTGTCTTAGTTCTGTGAAAAATGTCATAGGTAATTCGATTTAGATTGCATTAAATCTGTAGATGGGTTTGAGTAGTATGGCCATTTTAACAGTATTAATTCTTCCCAATGCAGGAGCATGGGATATCTTCCTGTTTCCTTGAATCCTATAATTACCTTGATTAATGTTTTATAGTTCTCAGCATATAATTCTTTCACCTCCTTGGTCAGGTTTATTTCTATGTATTTAATTTTGGGGGGCTGTTATTTTAAAATGTATTTTTAAATATCCTTTTTCTAATATTTCATTGTTAGTATACAAAAATGCAAATGATTTCTGAATGTTAATCTTGTACCCTGTTACTTGAATTTATCAGTTTGGGTAGTTTTAGTGTGGAGTTTGGGGGTTTTGGAGGCAAACTGTTACATTTGGAATAGATGGGCAATGGGACCCTACTGTACAGCACAGGTATCAGTGCATGATTGGGTCACTTTGCTGTACAACAGAAATTGAAGAAACACTGTAAATCAACTACACTTTAATCAAAAATAAAAATAAAATAACAAAAATAAAAATTTTCCATCATATAACATTTCAGGAGGCTTCCATAATTGTGTGTAGCTTGCCTATCTCTCTCTTGCTGCTGTAACTATGATTAGCACTATCCCCACCTCTGAGAGGTGATATGATTTAGTCATTAAAAATTCAGACGCTGAAGCCAGACCACTTGTTTAAAGCCTGACTCCACAATGTTCTCCCTACATGCACATCTCTTCAATTTAGTTTTCTCATCTGTAAAAGGGGGATAAGAATACTACTATTTTGTAGGCTTATTCTAAAAAACAGATGAATTTAAACATGGAAGAACTGACCACAGTGCATGGCACACAGTAATAGCCAGTGAGGGTCAGCTATCTTTCACTCCAAGAAGGTAACAAAGAGGAAGTATGCTGATGTCTTTCTTCTACCCCATCTGCAGCTTTATGAGGCACTAATACCTCCTCTTTCCACTGCTTCTCTGGAGGAGAAGTGCAGGCTCAGAATCAGCAGAATAGAGAATACACCAAGCTCTATAGCAGCTGCCAAGGTGAGAAGGGAAAGGGAGGGGGGGTTGGGAGTGTGGAATTAGTAAATGCCAGCTATTACATTTGGAATGGAGAAACAATGAGGTAGTACTGGGAAAAGAGAAACAATGAGGTAGTACTGTCTACCACAGGGAACTAACTATATCCAATGACTAAGGATAGACCATGATGCAAAAGAATGTAAAAAATAATGTCTGTGTGAAATTAAATATAGAAAGTAGAAACTGTCACAATGTTGTAAATCAACTACACTTTAATAAAATACTTCAAAAAGGCAGGGAGGAAGAAGGATCAAGATGGTGGAAGAGTAAGATGTGGTGCTCAACTTCTCCCACAAATATATCAAAAAAACCCATGTACATGTAGAACGATTCATACAGAATATCTACTGAATTCTAGAAGACCTTAAACTTCCAAAAAGGGCAAGAAACCCTTGGCATAACTGGGTAGAACAAAAGAAAAAAGAGAGACAGAGAGAGTACAGGAATCAAGACAGAACCAGCCCTCCTAAGAGGGAGCTGTGAAAGAGAAAAGGAACCCACACTCCTGTGTTCCCTTGGCTGTGGCACTCCTCACCTTTTGTCAGGGCTAAGGGCAGTAGGGGGATAAGCACAACATGGCACCTCCTGCGTGATCTACAGGTGGTGGGGACAAAGCATAGCAGTCATCTCAGACATCAGAGGTGGGTGTAGTCTGACACCACTAAGGGTCTGTGAAAAGGCTCCAACTGAAGCCCCAGTCACCTCACAGGTTAGCAAAGAGGGCACTGCAATCAAGCACTGCCTGTTGTTCTCACTCCCCTGGGAATACATCTAGCCTGCTGCTGCCATTGCAAAACACTCCGGGTGCCACCTACATCTGCCTGATAAATGTCACTTCCCAGGACTCTGCAACTAGGAGCAGCCTGTGCCACGTTCCTGCAGGTCCTTGACACTGTCAAGGACCCAGCAACCAAGCACTGGCTACTAGCCCTGTCCATTGCCTCCATTTCCCTGGAAATATGTATAGCACCCTAAAAATTAAAAGCAAGCTCTCACAAAATGCCCAGGGGCACCTGTACATATAAATAGCCCTCCAAGGAGTTCTCGTGGTTCAGTGGAAACAAAACCGACTAGGAACCATGAGGTTGCAGGTTTGATCCCTGGTCTTGCTCAGTGGGTTAAGGATCCAGCATTGCCATGAGCCATGGTGTAGACTGCAGATGTGGCTCAGATCTGGTGTTGCTGTGGCTGTGTTGCAAGCCGGTGGCTACAGCTCTAATTAGACCCCTAGCCTGATTACCTACATATGCCAGGGGTGTGGCTCTAAAAAGACAAAAAGACAAATAAACAAATAAATAGCCCTCCAAGACTATAGTAAATGTTTTCCCTAAACTCACAGATTAAGAAAAATATAAACAAAATGAAGAAGCTCAGGAACCACTCCCAATTAAAAGAACAGGAATATTCACCTAAAGGAGTAAACAATGAAACAGACCTCTGCAGTCTAACAGACACTGAGTTCAAAAAGGAGAGAGTTAAAAAACTGAAGGAATTAAGAGTGAATATGAAGGAATTAAGAGCAGTTATGAACAGTAATCCAGATTACTTTAGAAAGGGACTAGAAAATATAAGGAGGAGCCAAGAAAAATTAGAAAATACATTTGCAGAGGTGAAAGCTGAGTTAAAGGCACTGAGGAGCAGAATGAATAATGCAGCAGAAGATATTAGTGATTTGGAAGATACAATAATGGAAATTACCCAGTTAGGACAGCAGATAGAAAACCAAACAAGAAAACATGAAAGCAATATAAGAAATCTATGGGATAATATAAAGCAGATAAATCTATGCATAATAGGGATTGCAGAAGAAGAAGAAAAAGAAAAGGGGATTGAAAATATATTTGAAGAAATTATGGCTGAAAATTTTCTAAATCTAAAGGAAACAGATATCAATATACAGGAAGCACAGAGAGCCCCAAATATTTTGAACCCAAACAGGCCCACACCAAGTCATATTATAATAAAAATGGCAAAAATTCAAGATAAAGAGAGGATTCTACAGTCAGCAAGAGAAAAAAAGAAAGACTAAATTATAAGGATCCCCCAAAAGGCCATCAGCTGATTTCTCTACAGAAACCCTACAGGCCAGAAAAAAGCACCAAGATATATTAAAAGTTCTAAAAGGGAAAAAAATCTGCAGGCTAGAATACTCTACCCAGCAAGAATATCATTTAAAATAGAAGGGGAAATAAAGAATTTCTCCAACAAACTAAGAGTACAGTAATTCTAAAACCATTCTAAAAGAAATGCTGAAAGGGCTCCTCTAAATAAAAAAGAAGTAATAAGAAATAGGATGGAAGAAATCATAATTGGAAAGCAATCACTTAAATAAGCCAGTATACATATCTAAAAGGAAAAAAAAAAACCTATCGTAAAAGCAATGATAAACAAGAAAAAACTACAAACATGGAAAGATGTTAAAAAAGGACTTAAAAATCATAAAATGTGGGGAAAGAAAGTAAAAAAATCCAGACTCTTTTTTTATTTAGAATATATTTGAGCTTATATGACTATGAGGCTAAAGCAAGCAGCTATAGGAAGCAGTTAACATACAGCAGTAAAAAAACAGGGCAAGTACAAATCAAAATCAAACATTACATTCACAAAACTGAAAAGAAGAGGACATAAGCATAAAATAAAAGGAAACCATCCAACCAAAAAAGAAAGGAACAAAGGAGAAACATAGTATCAACTGGAAAACAAGGTTGAAAATGGAAATACAAATTTATCAATAATTACCTTAAATAACTATGGACTGAATGCTCCAATCAAAAGTTACAGAGTGGCAGACTGGATGAAAAAGCAAGAGCTAGAGTTCCTGCTGTGGCTCAGCCGGTTGTGAACCCGAATAGTACCCACGAGGACACGGGTTCGATCCCTGGCCTTGCTCAGTGGGTTAAAGATCTGGCACTGCTGTGAGCTGTGGTGTAGGTCACAGACATGGCTTGGATCCTGGGTTGCTGTGGCTGTGGTGAAGGCAGGTAGTTGCAGCTCTGATTAGACACCTAGCCTGGGAAATTCCATATGCCACAGGTTTGGCCCTAAAAAACAAAACAAAAAACAAAACAAAACAAAACAAAACAAAAATAAAAGCAAGAGCCTACAATATGCTGTCTACAAGAGACTCACGTTAGGGCAAAGAACACATATAAATTGAAAGTGAGGGGATGGGAAAAGATATTTCATGCAAATGGAAAAGAGGAAATCAGGTGATGCAATACTCATACAGACAAAAAGACTTTAAAACGAAGGGCATAAAGAAAGACCAAGAATGACACTATTTAATGATAAGAAGATCCATTCAAGAGAGGATGTTACAATATAAGAGCACCCAGATATATACAACAAATACTAACAGACATAAAAGGAGAAATTTATGGGACTACAATAATAGGTAAGGGACTTTAACACCCCAATCATATCGATGGACCATCTAGACAGACCATTAATAAGGCAAAAGAGATCTTAAATGATACAATAGAACAGTTAGACTCAGAGTTAGACTTAATTGATATTTTCAGGACATTACTTTAAAAAGATCAGAACATACGTTCTTTTCAAGTGCATATGGAACATTCTCAAGGATTAAACACATACTGGGGCACAAAACTAACTTCAACAAATTTAAGAATATAGAAATTTTTCAAGTATCTTCTCTGACGACAGTGGCATGAAACTAGAAATCAAGCACAGGAAAATAAATGGGAAAAAACTGACTATATGCAAACTTAACAACATGTTACTAAAAAACCAATTGGTCAATGAGGAAATCAAAAGAGAAATTTAAAAATACCTCAAGGCAAATGATAATGAAAACACAACCATTCAAAATCTATGGGATGCCACAAAAGGAGTGCATAGCGGGAAGTTCATAGTGAAATAAGCCTTTCTCAAAAAAGAATAAAAATCTCAAATCTACAACTTAACCCACTACCTAAAAGAATTAGAAAAAGAAGAAAAAACAAAACCTAAAGTCAGCAGAAGGAAGGAAATCATAAAGATCAGAAGGGACCATGAGGATGGGGGTTCAAACCCTGGCCTCATTCAGTGGGTCAGGGATCTGGGATTGCTGTGAGCTGTGGTGTAGGTTGCAGAAGTGGTTCAGGTCCCAGGTTGCTGTGGCTGTGGTGTAGGTCAGCAGCTGTAGCTCTGACTTGACCCCTAACCTGGGAACTTCCATATACCACAGGTGTGACCCTAAAAAGCAAACAATAATAATAATAGTATATCAGAGAGGAAATCAATAAAATACATATTCAAAAAAAAAACAATATAAACAAATCAATAAAACCAAGAGCTGGTTCTTTGAAAGGGTAAAGAAAATTGACAAACTCACCAAGAAGAGGAGAGCAAGAACTCAAACAAATAAACTAAGAAATGAAAAAGGAGAAATCTCAATGAATACTGCAGAAATACAAAAAGTCATAAGAGAATACTGTGAACAATTATATGCCAACAAATTTGACAAATAAGAAAAAAAGGACAACTTTCTAGAGACATACAGCCCACCAAAACTGAATCAAGAAGAAACAGATCAACTGAACAGAACAATCACTAGAAACAAAATTGAATATGTCATAAAAACACCCCCTACAAACAAGAGTCCAGGACCAGAGGTCTTCACAGGCAAATTCTACCAAAACTACAAAGAAGAACTTATACCCATCCTTTTTAACCTTTTCCAAAAGGTTGAACAAGAAGGAACACTCCCAAAGATATTCTGTGAAGCCACCATCACCCTGATACCAAAATCAGACAAAGATATAATCAAAAAAGAAAATTATAGGCCAATCTCTTTGATGAATATAGACGCAAATGGATTGTAATGGTGGTAGCGCCTCTTGAGGTCATGCTACAGTACTTGGCCCTTTGGTCATATTTTTAACTAGTAATGTGAACCAAGGCTTGTAAATCAAAATTTAAAACTATGCAATACTGAGAATGATAGATAGCTAGTGCTGTGGCAGCAAAATCAAGATTCAAATGAACTCTCTAAGCTATAGTAACTCATGCTAATTAAGTGAAATTTAATAGTGATATAGGGAAAGTTATGTTTGTTTAAATCCTTACAACCTGTTGAAAATAAGAGTTATAATTATGGACACTAAAAACGTCATTTTTAAATCTTCTAAGGATTTCTCCAGGTCAGAGCTAAGGACAATTAATGTCCAGAAGAATCAAAGCCCCCAAAAGAACAGTGGCATCTTCACTAAGGTCTTCACATTTCTTTGAAGGTGTTTTATCTAGGCGTGGACACAGGACAGACAGTGATTTCTTTTAGACTTTGTCATTTTGTTCAAGCTACTGTGACTGAGAATCTGGAAAATTCTTGGGCCCTACTGAATAAACTTAAAAACAGCCATATGCCTGTATGCCAAGCAGATCTTGCTTATTTATGACCAACTTCTCAAAGGCAGCAGATTAACTGAAAAAAATTTCATTTCCTTTACATCAGGGACTGTGTGACATTTGAATGGAAGTCAAAGGTAAGTAATAATAAAAACATGGCATTTTATAGGCGTAAAATGATGTGGGGGCTGGAGAAATCATATGCCTTCCCCTTTAATCAAACAGTTTGTATCCTTGAGTCACTGACGTGCTTAAGGATGTACATGCATGGCTGAAAAGGTACACTGTATCACACTTCATAAAAGAATAACAGAAAACAGGTGAGTGCCAGCAAGTTCACAATGCAATTCTCTTGAACAGATCTGAAGAAAAGATTTTAGGATCAAAGGATATGATTATCACCAAATAAATGAAGAAGGGGCAGAGACTATTTATATGGGACTGCCCTGATGTGCATTAGAAGGCTGAGCCACGCCTTCTATTTCTATGGTAACTATTTATATACCTCTACTAATGAAGGAAACTAAGTTAAAACAACTATAAATGGCCATTAGAACAAAAAGTGTGCTGGTTTCTTCTGCCTATGAATTTAGGCAAGAGTTGGGACAGTCCATCTAGTATACTGACCCATTATCAGTATATTTAAAAATATTTGAAAAATGTAGCAATTGAGACTCAAAAACGTTAAGGTGACAGAGTGAGTGGCAGAGTCTAGGAATAAATTCAGATTTTTTTTTTGTCTTCTTGTCTTTTTTTTTAGGGCTGCACTCATGGCACGTGGAGGTTCCCAGGCTAAGGGTCCAATCAGAGCTGTAGCTGCCGGCCTATGCCACAGACACAGCCATGCCACCAGATCCAAGCTGCACCTGCGACCTACACCACAGCTCATGGCAACGCCGGATCCTTAACCCACTGAGCAAGGCCAGGGATCGAACCCGCAACCTCATGGTTCCTAGTCAGATTCATTAACCACTGCGCCACGATGGGAACTCCTCAGATATTTTTTTAACTTGAATGCCTATTATCTCTGAGGCCCCAGGAAATAAAACTTAAAGGATAACATGGCAACAGAGTAACAGAAAATAATATCAGTAAAAATATACTACAGTTTAAGCTTTATTAATGTTGCATTATGTACAATGTTTAGTGTTTATATATCATTTAATCGTCTACACAACCCTAGGAGGAGGTATAATCTCAATCTAAATAATAGGGACTCAGTTGAGAGACTAAGTAATAGGGCACAAAGTTAGATCAAATACATATAAGAATCGGAATTCTCTTTTGTTGTTAATCTTTGTATAACTACAGCTATCACGTCCCATTCTCCCAGGGAGGCAGAGCAAGTCAAAAAGCCTCCAAGAGCATTCATGGAAAATGTACAATCACTCGTCATATTTTCATAAGAATTATTACCATACTTGAATTCAGGACACAATGTCTGGGCTGTAGACCATCAATTTCTGATAAGAGATCAACACTAGAAGCCAAACTGTAGAGGAAAAGAAAATCAAATACACAAGTACAGATGGTACAGCTCTAAATCTTTGTGGGCAAAGCACTAATAAGTGTTTCCTACTTCTGAGCTATTATTTTACAGTCAATCTGCATTAATTGCATAAAACAAGAAAACCAAAGTCTATTTAGAACAACAAAAAATATTCTAGGTGATGTTACTTTAAGGAAGCTGAGGAAATAAACAGGTATGAAAACCCTCTTCCCATAAATGCTACAAATCATAGCTATAATAAAAGTTTTGAAATAACCAAAATATTCAGCAATATAAAATCATAGCCATTAATATAAATCTGGGTTATCAGAATGAAGGTGACCACAGTAGGCGAACAATTTAGAGGCAGAAATTTCCAGAGAATTGACCTCTAGAACTAACTAACAAGGCTTTTATGAAAACCAGCAGCATCTGAAGTCCTGCCACTCCCCTGGCTCTCCAGGATCTAAGCAGTGTCAGTCTGCGCTGTGGAAAAGAAGCTGTTTTACAGAGATCTTAAAACTTCAGTGCAACAAGAGTGAAACTTAATAATCCAAACTGAATTGAAGGTAAATCATAGAAAACAATTTTGAAAGGCTCTCACTCAATTAAAAAAAAACAAAACCATAAGCTACAAATATGTATTTTGCATAGTTTAAAATGTACTGCTGCAATTAAGTACATAAAATGATGTTTAAAAATAACTGCATGTGTTAAGATGTCCGATGAAGTAGGAGATTATGACAATGCCATGATTCTAAAAAAACAGGACACAACAAAATTAAAGTTATAGGAGTTCCCATCGTGGCTCAGCAGAAACGAATCTGATGAGCTTCTGTGAGGATGAAGGTTCAATTCCTGGCCTTTCTCAGTGGGTTAAGGATCCAGCACTGCCATGAGCTGTAGCATAAGTGGCAAACGCAGCTTAGATCTGGCATTGCTGTGTCTATGGTGTAGGCCAGCAGCTACAGCTCTGATTCGACCCCTAGCCTGGGAACTTTCATGTCGCAGGTATGGCCCTAAAAAGACTAAATAAATAAATAAATAAAATTAAAGCTAGTAAATGGTTATGTATTCCTTCTTTCTTACAGCAAATATTGACTAAATGTGGTCTATGTGCCAGCCACTGAGGCAGTTCACATTATATCTTCGAATTCAATGAAGAATAAAATAAGGTCACTTTTGCCTTGGTAGTTGGTTCTGCTTATGGTGAGCAAGACGATTTAAAAAGCTTTCAAAGTGCAGTCCAGTTTGATCCTGACACAAAAGGATACTTTCCAAAAAGTTTAAAACTTGATTATACAAATCTAAACTGAACACATTAGTGGTACATTTACATCATTAATGATGGTAAAGAAAATATGAGGCATTTAGTATTGGCTTTAAAGAAAGAATATTGTAATGAGACTGTTCGTGTAGATACAGGATAAAACCCTACCAAAACTTCTGGGCTAATTTTTTAAGTTTGAGAGATTTTATGATCTATGCATTTAACACAAATGGCTGTGCCTAGTAGGGTTTATCTTTTCAACTATACAGAAATCATTACATACATATGAGATAGGAATCTATGGGTTAGTATGGGAATTTATAGATTCAAGACTCTGACAAAGTACATTCCCAGACATTTCAATAATCCTTGGGTTACTCTCCTAGGGCACTAGACCATAGTATATTGCTGAGAGAATGATTAATTTTTGCCTTACTTCTAGGCTCTGGATAATATATCTTAACAATAGAAAAAGCAATATACTTTAATGCATTGCTCAAGCCTTCAGAAAAAAAGAGAGATTCTCAGAGGGCAAAAGTAAAAGAAGAAATAAAGAGAAATAATGCTTCTTCTACATCTATGGAGATGATCATGTGGTTCTGGACTTTTCTTTTGTTAATACGGTATATGACATTGATTGATTTGCATATGTTAAACCATCCTTGTGAACCTGGGATGAATCCCACTTGGTCATGGTGTATGACCTTTTACAAATGTTGTTGGATTCGGTTGGCTAAAATTTTGTTGAGAAATTTTTATGCCTATATTCATCAAAGAAATTGGCCTATAATTTTCTTTTTTGGTCATATCTTTGTCTGGTTTTGGAATTAGGGTGATGGGGCTTCGTAGAATGTCTTTGGGAGTGTTCCTTCTTGTTCAACCTTTTTGAAAAGTTTAAGAAGGATGGGTATAAGTTCTTCTTTGTAGGTTTGGTAGAATTTGCCTGTAAAGACCCTTGGTTCTAGCCTTTTGTTTGTAGGGAGTGTTTTTATGACATATTCAATTTTGTTTCTAGTGATTGTTCTGTTCAGTTGATCTATTCTTGATTCAGTTTTGGTGGGCTGCATGTCTCTAGAAAGTTGTCCTTTTCTTCTTATTTGTCAAATTTGTTGGCATATAATAGTTCACAGTATTCTCTTATGACTTTTTGTATTTCTGCAGTATTCATTGAGATTTCTCCTTTTTCATTTCTTAGTTTATTTATTTGTGTTCTTGCTCTCCTCTTCTTGGTGAGTCTGGCCACAGGTTTGTCAATTTGTTTAGCCTTTCAAACAACCAGATCTTGGTTTTATTGATTTGTTTCTATTGTTTTTTGAATCTTTATTTTATTAATTTCCTCTTTGATCTTTATGATTTCCTTCCTTCTTCTGACTTTAGGTTTTGTTTGTTCTTCTTTTTATAATTCCTTTAGGTAGTGGGTTAAGTTGTTGATTTGAGATTTTTCTTTTTTTTGAGGAAGGCCTGTATTGTTATGAACTTCCCTCTGAGCACTGCTTTTGTGGCATCCCATAGATTTTGAATGGTTGTATCTTCATCATCATTTGCCTTGAGTATTTTTTAATTTCCTTCTTGATTTCCTCATTTACCCATTAGTTTTTTAGTAGAATGTTGTTTAGTATGTGTGTATATATATGTACATGTATATATGGCTGGGTATATGTGTATATGTATGTATGTGTGTGTATATATATATATATATATATATATATATATATGGCTGGGTCACTTTGCTTTATAGTAGAAATTGACAGAACATGGTATATCAACTATCAACTATAATTGAAAAATAAAAATCATTAAATAAATAAATAAGAGAAATAAGATAAAATCAGATAATCAGTTTCAGAAATGGATAAGCTAGGGTTACCTTATTAGCAAACAAGTAAAAACAGCACAGAATTCTCAGCTAATGATTGGGCACTTCCTACATGAGGAAAGATTCCCTAGATTAAGCTTAAAGGGCTAAAGTACTAATGAAAGATGGCCTGGGAAACATCTACTACTAGTAAAAGAAACTTCCAAACTGGTAATAATAGTCCCAGTGGTAGAATTAGTAATAGTCACCTCTAAGAATGTGCAAAGCCAGCAATGTCCACAAGGGGTCTGCAGTTCAAATTTACACTACTGAGTATGCCAGGAATCCCAGGATATGAGAAAGTAAGCTAACTTCTTCTGGCAACTAGAAGATGCAAGATAAAAAACAAACAAACAAAACACAAAAAAACAAAAACAACTCACTTTTTTTCCAGCGTTATTGAGATATAACTGACATATATCATTGCTTAAGCTTCCTCTGTACAATATGATGTTTTAATGACCTTATATACTGTTAAATGATGACCACGGCAGGGTTAGTGAACACCTCCATCATTTCACACAATTATTTTTCTTTTTTGTGTGTGGTAAGAACATTTAAGGTCTAACCTCTTAGCATCTTTCAAGTATATAACACAATATGATTAGTTATAATCACCATGGCCTGGCATACATTATATCCCCAGAACTTGTTTATCTTATAGCTAAAGGTTTGACCCTTTGACCAACATCTCCTACTTTTCCCCACCCAACAGCCCTCGGTAAACACCATTTTATCCTGTTTGGATGAATTCAGCTATTTTATAATCCACTTACAAGTGACATCACACAGCGTTTGTCTTTCTATGTTTATTTCACTTTGTATAATGCTCTCACGGTCCATCCATGGGGTCACAAATGGAAGGACTTCCACCTTTCTCATGACTGAATAATATTCCATTGTATGTATATACACAACATTATCTTTACCCATTTATCTATAGACAGACACTTAGGGTGTTTCCTTCCTTATCGTGGCCATTATGACTAATGATTCAATAAACACAGGGATATGCATATCTCTTCGAGACCCAGATTTCATTTCCTTTGGATATATGCCCAGAAGTGGAATTGTTGGACCATAGTTCTATCTTTAATTTTTTGAGGAACCTCCATATTATTTTCCATACTGGCTGTACAGTTTGCATTCTCACTGACAGTACACCAAGGGTTCACTTTTCTCTACATCCTTGCCAATATGTTATCTCTTGTCTGTTTTTTAGGACAGCTGTGCTAACAGGTGTGATGTGCTATCTCTTTCTGGTTTTGTTTTGTGTTTCCTTGATGATTTTTGATGTAGAGCATTTTTTCATGTACTCATTGGCCATATGTTGGTCTTCTTTGGAAAAATGCTGTTTAGTTCCTCTGCCCATTTTTTATTCAGGTTGTTTAGGTTTTTTGCTATTGAGTATATAAGTTCTTTATTTTCTCCCATTCTGGAAGCTGTCTTTTCATGTTGTTGATTGTTTCTTTTGCTGTGCAGAAAGCAGCTTTGTAGTTTGATATAGTCCCACTGGTTGAATTTTGCTTTTCTTGCTTATGCTTTGGTGTCATATCCAAAAAAAATTCACTGTCAAGAACAAAGTCAAGAAGCTTCTTCCTTGTTTTCTTCTAGGAGTTTTACCGTATTAAATCTCATGTTTAGGAGTTCCCCTCATGGAGCAGTGGAAATGAATCCGTCTAGGACTCATGAGGTTGCAGGTTCAATCCCTGGCCTTGCTCAGTGGGTTAAGGATCTGGTGTTGCCATGAGCTGTGGTGTAGGTCACAGATGTGTCTCGGATATGGTGTTGCTGTGGCTATGGCATAGGCTGGCAGCTGTAGCTCTGATTCAACCCCTAGTCTGGGAACCTCCATATGCCATGGGAGCAGCCCTAAAAAGCAAAAAAAAAAAAAAAAAAAATCTTATGTTTAAGCTTTTAATCCATTTCAAATTAATTTTTGTGAATGGTATAAGATAGGAGTAGGGGTAAGATTTAATTTTTCTATATGTGGCTGTCCAGTTTTCCCAATACCATTTGTTGAAGAGACTATACCCCTTTCCCACTGAATATTCTTGGCTACCTTGTCAAGTATTATTTGACCACTTACATGAGGGTTTATTTCAGCTCTGAATTCTGTTCCACTGGTCTTTGAGTCTATTTTTTTATACCAGTACCATACTGTTTTATTTACTATAGCTTTGTAGTATGGATTAGAACAGTGAGATGCCTCCAGCTCTGATCTTCATTCTCAGGATGTTTTGGCTATTTGGGGTCTTTTTCAATTCCATATGAATTTCAGGATTGTGTGTTCTATTTCTGTGAAAGTTGTCATTTGAGTTTTAATAGGGATGGCATTCCATCTATAGATTATTTGGGGTAGAATGGATATTTAAAATATATTAATTTTTCTGATATCATGCATATGGTATATTATTCTATTTATTTGTATCTTTGGTTTCTCTCATCAATATCTTATGGTTTTCAGCATACAGATTTTCCACCTGGTTGATTATATTATTTACTCCAAAGTATTTTATTGTTTTGATGCTATTGATTTTTAATTAAAGTACAGGTGATTTACAATGTCATGTCAATTTTTGCTGTACAGCAAAGGGACCCTGTTATACATATACATACATTCTTTATCTCATATTATCTTTCATCATGGTATATCCCAAGACATTGGGTATAGTTTACAGTGCTGTACAGTAGGACCTCATTGCTTATCAATTTTAAATGGAATAGTTTGCATCAACTAACCCCAAACTCCCAGCCCATCCCACTCCCTCCTTTTCCCCGTTGACAACCACATGTCTGTTCTCTATTTTGTAGTTAGGTTCATTTGTGTCACATTTTTGTGGCACTTCCACATACAAGTGATATCATATGGAATTTTTCTTTTTCTCACTTCACTTAGTATGAGAATCTTAGTTGCATCCACATTGCTGCAAATGGCATTATTTTGTTCTGTTTCATGGCCAAGTAGTATTCCATTGTGTATATGTACCACATCTTAATCCATTCATCTATCAATAGACATTTAGGTTGTTTCCAGGTCTTGGCTATTGTAAACAGTGCTGCTAAGAACACATGGGTGCATGCACTTTTTGAATTGTAGTTTTGTCTGGATATTTGACCAGGGGTGGGATTGCTAGATCATATGGTAGTAATATGTTCAGTTTTCTGAGGAAACTCCACACTGTTTTCCATAGTAGTTGCACCAATTTACATTCCCACCAACAGTTAGGAGGGTTCCCTCTTCTCCAAACCTTCCCCAGCATCTGTTATTTGCAGTCTTATTAATGATGGCCATTCCTACCAATGTGAGGAGGTACTTCATTGTAGTTTTGATTTGCATTTCTCTAATAATTAGTGATGTTGAACGTTTTTTCATGTGCCTGTTGGCCACCCATATGTCTTCTTTGGAGAAATGTCCATTTAGGTCTTCCACCCATTTTTCAATTAGTTTGTTTGGTTTTTTTTCTGTTGAGTTGTTTGAGTTGTCTGCATATTTTGGAGATTAAGCCCTGGCTGGTTGCATCATTTGTAACTATTTTCTCCCATTTCTTAGGTTGTCTTTTCATTTTTTTTATGATTTTCTTTGCTGTGCAAAAGCTATAAGTTTCATTATATCCCATAGTTTTTGGGCAACCGACCTGAAAAAAAATTGTATAGTGGATGTATATGACCATTTTCATGTGTTATTGAACTTGGATTGGTAATAATTTTCTGAGAAATTCTGCATAATAATTATCAGGTATGTTGGACTGTAGTCTTATTTTTTTTCTCATGTTTTTATCTGGTTGTAGTAGCAGAAAAATGCCCTCCTCATATAATAAGTTTGGGAGTATTCCATCCTCTTTATTTATTTGGAAGACTTTGAGATAGAGTGGCACAAATTCCTCTTTAAAAGTTTAGTAGAATTCACCAGAGGAACCATTATGTAAATACACACACACACACACACACACACACACACACACTCACATATATATATTTACACCCTTGAGAAAATATTTCCCCATTTTAGTTCTTCAGAATACCCATAGATTAAATTCACACAAACACAGGCTAGTAAAAATTGACCAAATAAGTTTGAAAATAAGCCATCAGCCATTATACACCAATAACAAATAACAAATTTGTATATCCAAAGACTTTAAATATTAATTAGACTTATCAAATATAGACTATAAAATAACTATTAATTAAATAATGAGACTTTAAAATTAACTGTAGCTGAGAAATAAAATTTTGAAATTAAAACACAATGAATAAGAAATAGAGTTTTCACAGTAAAGGTAAATGTAGTAAGCTGGAAATGGATATGCACAATATGCACAATATAGAAAAGAGGAAGATGTTTAATATATGAATAGATGTTAGGATACAGAATAGATAGAATGAGAAGATATGTTTATATAGAGTATTGCTTTTTTTAGAGAGAGAAATTTGGAAAAGTAACAACATAGGAAAATATAAAGGAAGAAAGTTTTACAGGCATAAGGAACAATAAGAATTTATAGATAAAGGAAGCATAAGGTCTACGAATAGAAAATAACAATTAGACTAATAACATAATTCCTTAATAGCAACAATTAAAGCCATAGTCTTTGGTATATTATCCTCAAAATACTTAGAAAATGTAGTAATCTATAATTGTGTACTTAGCAGAACTATTCTACAAGAACAAAGAGAAAATAAGCATTTTAATGATTAAGACATGAATTAGTTCACCATTTACAGAACCATGCTGAGGGACCTCTGAAGACTGGACTTAAAGGAAAAAAAAAGTTCCCAGAAATCTCATTTGGTTTGGTATTCTGAAGAGGTCTGTTTCTCTTTTCTTATGTCTATTTCTTTTAAAGAGTTTTTAGACCTATTTTTATATTTCATTTTAATCTGCATCCAAAGAAAGTTTACCCCAATACTGACATGTGTCAGGGGCAAGAAACTACAGAGTGCACAGTGAGAAAAAGAATAACAATGGGGAAACAATAAAGTTTAGGCTCTCAGAAAGCTCATATAAAAAGCAAACTCAAACTTAATCAGTGTGTAGAAGAAATAAATGAAGAAAAGAAAATAAGAAAAGCAGGTATATATAAGGTTAGATATTGGGAAATCAGACATACTTGAAGAAGAAAATAAACAAATCAGAATAAATCCTCAAAGTAAGGAAATCTTCACAGAACCAGCAAAAGATCAAACATCAGAAACAGGAGGACTTCTGGTTCCAAACAAAATCAATACTCTGAAACGAACACAATACACCTAGGAACTATCAAATCCCAGTTAAAAAGGAAGGCTCTTATTATTTCCTAGGGTAGTTGTTGGATCTCCTTAATAGAGGAAAGCTACCAGCCAAATTCTAGTTCTACAACATCACTTAAAAATACCTCCTAGGAGTTCCGATCGTGGCTTAGTGGTTGACGAATCTGACTGGGGACCATGAGGCTGCGGGTTTGATCCCTGGCCTTGCTCGGTGGGTTGGGGATCCAGCGTTGCCATGGGCTGTGGTGTGGTTCACAGAAGCGGCTCAGATCTGGCGTTGCTGTGGCTCGGCTCTTCTTTCGACGCACCTGGTGAGATGATGGGAGCTCGAGCCAGGCCGGGCCTATGCAGGCCGCTCTCTTGACAGATCCACCAAAGCTCTGCCTGAGCTTCCTTCCGGCCCCCTGGGGAGAAGGGCTGATTGGGTCGGTTTTGTGTGGTTGGGAACCTCTGTGGCTTGGGAAGCACAAATGGGGATCCTATAAAAATAGGTCTAAAAACTCCAGCTCCGATTGGATCCCTAGCCTAGGAGCCTCCATGTGCTGTGGGAGCAGCCCTAGAAAAAGGCAAAAAGACAAAAACGAAAAATGAAAAAACCTCCCATATCATGTACTCAATGTAGGAAAAAAACAGCTGAGTGAAGAAATCTTTGGATGGAAAGAATTTGAGGTGATCTAAATTTTGTCATAATATCCACATCAGATTGAATTAAAAGCAGATTAAGGGTTTGTTTTTTTAATCCTAGGAATAATACCAGAAAATAGTACTTACTTCCATTGGAATTCTGTTCAGGCAATGATTTTTCTAGATTTTGAGCAGCAAAATATTTAAGACAAAAAAAAAATCATCTATATAAAAAGTTTAAATTAAAGGACCACAACATTAAGTAAGCCAAAAGTGAAAAAAAATATTGTGAGGAAAAAAAAATATATTATATGCGACAAAAAAGAGCCAATGGTGTTAATCAAAATATACTTAAACCAGTTAAAACATTATTCAGTACTCAGAAAAATATTAATATATAATTCATACAGAAGTAAACAGAAATGGTAAATATATATGAAAAAATGTTCCACACCTCAAAATAACCAAATTAAAATTAAAACAAGGTATCACCTTATACTTATTAAAAATAATATTATTGAATGAAAATACTGTATTTTTACACTGAAATTATATTTATATACATATTTTTTTTGTCATTTGTCTTTTTTATTAGGGCTGCACCTGCAGCACATGGAGGTTTCTAGGCGAGGGGTATAATCAGAGCTGTTGCTGCTGGCCTACACCAGAGCCACAGCAACCCCAGATCTGAGCCACATCTGCAACCTACACCACAGCTCATGGCAACGCCAGATCCTTAACCCATTAATTCAATGCAATTTTAGAGTTGTAATGATGTCAACATTTATTTAAAAAGCTGAAGAAAACATGAATTTAAGAAATCAATTAGATTGTTATAAATGTAATCCATATACTGTTATATACCTAATAAGACACTCATTTTCCTTTATGAAAAGATATGGAAAATAAGGCTCTTTGAGAAAGATCCTCTAATGTTTCCCAAATAAGACATAAAGAAAATTTAGTTCTAAAATAAACTTTTCCAGGGACACTGATTACAAACATTACTTTTAAGTGAAAACTTAAAGCAGTAAACATACAAAGTACCAAAACCTAACGAAAATCCGGATACAGAGACCATGCAGCAAAGTAAATTTTCCGGATGGCAGCAATCATATATTTTAAAAAGGAGAACAAAACAAGCTCCAATTAATAACAATTTGAAAAAGGCTTGTTCTGTTGGCTTCACTGACTTGGTTCATAGCTTGTGGTGAACAGGTTCCTACATCCTGGCTAAAATCCCTGCAGCTTATGAACAATGCAGTTCAAGTCCTTATCAAGACAACAAGGCCAGTGAGCAGAAGGAAGGCAGCACTGCCCAAGTGACAGGGCACTGTCCACTGCAACCCTCAGGAACATGGTAGAGGTGACATTTCTCTCCCAAGTTACCTGAGACCTAAGAACTGAAGCCAATCTGCCTGCATTATTCTGGCCTATCTTAGGAAGGAAAAGAAAAGAAAAAAGCGGGAAAAAATAAAATAATTTTTGAAGAAGAATCAAAAATTTTTCAGGGTGCTTAAAGTAAGATTAGAGAAATAAGGACAGGTCGGAGAGGATAAAAAGGCTAAGCTAATCATTGTTTTGAATGTCGCACATGGCAAACTTCCTTCAACATGGTACAGGTTTATGGGGAATGAAGACAGAGAAGCCCAAGTTCAGAGACAAATGGACTGGCCACTAGTCACAATCAGAACTCAGTTCTGCAGAGGTGCAAACAGAAAGGCAACTCTGATGAGAATTCAGTATCAGGAAGCTAAGGTCACCCTTGTCAGAAGAAATGAAAATATAGGGACCCTAAGCTTAAAAATGCTCCTCATCCTTCAGGGACCCTTACCATTCTGTCCTCACAAAGGGCTGCATCTTTCAGAAGGATGCAGAAGAATGGTAACAAGGAAAGCTTTTGACAAGTTTCTGCTTTTCAGGGAGTTCTCTGAATTGAACCCGTAGAGTTGGAGATGTGCTGTCTTTACTGCTTATGTATATTTTTTCAGTATCTGAGTTATACCGAGGATAATGTGCACATAGTAAGAATAAAACTGAGCTACAGATAAAATGCTGTAAAGCAAGAATATTTTAAGAAGTAAAATCAAGCAAGCGCACACTCACTCACACATACACATACTAGTGTCTTTCGGCAACAAATACAGGATGAATTACAGCATCATTCAATAGTATGATTGAATCGTACAGACACAACATTAAGCAAAGCAATATCCAATTCAATCCCAAACAATTTTATTCTGTTATTAGAATAGTAAAACAAAATTTCAGACCAAGTAAGAGCCATCCGCAAGTACACCATATCAAACTAAAAAGCTTTTACATAGCAAAGGTAACTATCAACAAAATGAAAAGGTAACTTACTGAGTGGCAGAAAATATTTGCACATCATATAAGTTATATATGCAAAATATGTTAAGAACTCATACAGCTCAACACATACAAATTCAATTAAAAATGGACAAAGGATCTGAGAAGAAATTCTTCCAAAGAAGACACACAGAAGGCCAAGAGATACATGGAAAGATGCTCAACATCACTAATCATCAGAGGATGCAAATCAAAACCACACTGAGATATTACCTCACATCTAGTCAGAACGGCTATGATTAAAAAGACAGGCAGTTAAGTGTTGGTGAGGATATGGGTAAAGGGAACTGCTATACACTACAGATGAGAACGTAAATTGGTACAGCCATTATGGAAAAAGAGTATGGAGTGTTCTCGAAAAAAATATATGTATATCATATGATACAGCAAATCGACTTTTGAGTATTTATCCAAAGAAAAGGAAAATACTAACTTGAGAAGATACACATCTATGTTCACTGCAGCATTATATACAACTGCCATCTTGTGGAAACAACCTAAGTGAACAGACAAAGAAAATGTGACTATACATTTTCTTTGTCTGTTCACACACACAAACAAGCCAAGGCACATTATTCAGCTATTTAAAACGAAGTAAATTCTTACATTTACAACAACATGCGTAAACCTTAAGGGCATTATGTTAAGTTTGAAGTAGTCAGAGAAAGATAAATACCGTATAATCTCACATGTGGCATCTGAAAATAAAGGAAAATAAAACCTAAGCTCAAGAGACACAGAGAACATATTGGTGTTGCCAGACGTGAAGGGTGGGCATTGGGCAAAGATGGGTACAGGGAATTGAAAAGTACAAAGTTCCAGCTACACAATAAATTACAGGGATATAATATACAGCATGGCAGGTACAATTAAAACTGAACTGCATATTGGAAAGTTACTAAGATCATAAACCTTAAGCATATTGTTTTGTGCATCATTGTATTTTCTCCAAAAGTTCTATCTGCTTACATTTTTTTCTCACCCAAACTAATACATTAATCATCAGTGATCAGGGCAAATTTTACAATCAAAAACAATACTTAGTAGCTTGGGTATTTAAATTGTTAAGGAATATAGGAAATGTTTCTTTGTGGATTTCCCAGTGAATTGTAATTGCATGGTTAACAAGAACTGCTATATAGTCCAGTGTTGTGCTTTTTAAGAATCATTCAAGAATATTAACCTCAAACAGAAAAGCAACTACTCAGGAAAACAAGTAGGGCATTCACATGACTTTGTGCTGGAGTAGAGGCTGCTCTGTGTAGGGGGCCTTCAGGGTCTTTTCCAGCCCCACTGGGCTATGGTTTCCCAGAGGAATTTGTGTGTGTGTGTCTTTTTTTTTTTTTTTTTTAATCTTTTTAGGGCTATACCCATAGCATATGGAGGTTCCCAGGCTAGGGGTCCAAATGGAACTACAGCTACCAGCCTATGCCACAGCCAGAGCAGCGCAGGATCCAAATAGCTTTTGCAACCTACACCACAGCTCACAACACCACCAGATCCTTAATCCACTGAGTGAGGCCAGGGATCAAACTTGACACCTCACAGATGCTAGTCGGGTTTGTAAACTGCTAAGCCACGACAGGAACTCTGCCAGAGGAATATTTTAGACCTGCACATCTGAGGGTCTGCAAAACGTGGTCTCTGTGCCCCCTTAGAGAATCCATCTTGAAATCCCACACTGGACAAGGTCTCTGGGTAACTTAAGTTGTTCTGTACCATTTACTTCCATAAATTTAAAAAGAAAAGCTGTAAGCAATATGTTTTAGTTATAACTTCACAGAAAAAGGTTGCTTGTGATCATTATGTAATACCATCTTATGAACAGGAGTAAGATACATTTCTATACACAATTCTCAGGCTCCTAAAATACACAACTTCACAGAGTCTAAGAGTTTATTGATTGCCTGCAAAAAGATCTTAGAAATCAAGTACATACACTAGGTATTGTGAATGTCTAAAATAAGCAAAAAACAGCTAATTCTTGCATGTATAAATACTATTTTAAAAATACTACATGGGCATTTTACCAAATATATCTTCCTGTTGCTAAAACACATGATTAAATTTTACTTCCTAAGGTGACTTGTTTTAAATGTCCATGTTTTAAATGTTCTTCCATGGAATATTTTAAAACTACCTCATCATCTATAGAAGCTATAAACCCTATCACAAACAATAACATCAAAGTACACTTTACAGAGTTAATTATGCTAGACAGAACTGGAAGTAACCACTCTAGATTAGGTCATTTAATTCTCATAACAACCTTATGTAATAGGTATGATTATTTGCCTTTTATAAGAATAAGGAATAGAAGTTTAGAGGGGTAAAGTGACTTTCCCAAGGTCAAACAGTAAATAAATGGTGAAGACAGAATTCAAACCCAGACCATTTAGCATCTGATATGAGTCTGGTTTTGTTTTATTTTGTTTTAACTACATGACAACCTACTAAATACACATGTATGCTGAAACAACTTTGTTTTACAATACTGGAGATGCATCTATAAACAATGAAATGATGCCTCTGATATCTATTTACACAACTTTAATCAATTGTTAAGAGAAAATTAGAGTACAACTAAGCTTTAATTAAATACTCCTGAATAGCCAAATCATGCAATCAATTTCAATATAGGCAGTTCTGATTTTAAGTAAATAGATTTTTTTTCCCTTCTCTTCCTGCTCACAGCAAGAGATCTAATCAATGAGATACATTCAAATGCATTCATTTGGAGACAGATCATGGATTGTTACAATATAAAAGGAAACCAGTTATAACATCCAAAGTACAAAATACAAATAAGGATAGATTTTGCTGTTTGTTTACTAGAAAATAAGTACTTAACATCTGGACACTTCCTCCTGTATTTTGTGACCTTTGATTACTCAGAATTCAGGGTGTCTATGACTTACATTTTCTCTTGAATAGCAGCAAGACTCTATTAATGGAGACAAATACTAAAACTGCCTCCAAAGTCTGAGTTTTAATTACTTCTTACATAATAAAAATCATAGCCTAAGAGCTTAGCATAAGCTTTAGATTAACAGTGATGTTAAAACAAAAGCTTGCAAAATGTACTGACTAAAGTGGTCTTTACCTTCCATTCTCCGGCACCAGGCAGATGCCTTCTTTAGCTCTTGTCAGGCTCATAAACAGTTTTACTTCCGTGATCATACACTTCAAGGTATTTTCTCTGGCAGCAGCTGGCCTAGGGATCAGTGTCTAACCTTGGTGAACTGGGACATATTGCTCCATTGCCTTCATTCTAGAATATTTACCACTCTGAGGCCAAAGCAAGGCTGCTAAAGTCCCCAACAGGTGGCCTGGAGGAAGATTGGAGATCCACTGAAGTGTTAACTACAGAGTTCTGCTACTTGGCACAAAAAATGCCGACCATCTGCCAGGTACACTTTCATGCTCATTAAAACTATCCTGTCATGCCTCTTCTCACCTGGGGAGATTCGGGGGACATTAACGAGATTCCACATCTGATGGTGGGCAACATATACAAGCCAGACTTGCTCAGCATACATGGATTTAGCTTACTCTGACTCATATTCATGTAGGCACGTCCATCAATATGGATTTTCTACTTGGCAGGTATTACATTTCTAATGTTGCCACCTGCAATTGCATATGTTAGTTTCATATCTACCTAGCCATCCATCTCTCTCTCTCTCTTTTCTCCCTCCTTCCCTCCCTCCCTCTCTCTTCCTTTATTTTTTTTTTTCTTGCAGCACAGACTATAAAGGCAGCAAATCTTATTCTCTCATACAACTAGAGCTGCCAGGCTTAGCAAATTAATACAGGAAATCCAGTTCATTTGAATTTCAAGTAAACAATGAATAGTTTTGGTGGTTTTTTGTATAAGTCTATCCCAACTATTATACTTCACTGGGTAACTCTACATACAGTATGATTATCTGAATTTGCTAAAAGATATATAAGCCCTCCTCGTTAGTAGATCAGCTCGATTTAACAGAAAGATTAGTGGATGTTATGTCAAAAGATGTGCTTCTGAGCCTCATCTACCTCCTCCTAACTGACGTTCCCGCTATGAACTCTAGTATCCTTACTTATAAAATGGAGTGAATGATGCTTTTCCTTTCAGTTACAGAGTGGACGATTAACTAAATGTAGGTAAGAGAAAGAATTCTAAGAATTGAATATAAAACAACCTTAATCTATGAGTCCTAATTAATCAGTATGTTTTCAATAAAGAAACCAGACATGTTATCTTTTCACATAAAAGAAATCACAGCGTATCTGTTTGAAAACGAGACTATCACATTCATTGCTCAAACTATGCCAGTCTGTTTCAACCCAAACCACACCACTAAAGTCTATCCTAAAGAGCACAAAGTCCTCCTTAAATAAGCTAGGTTAACCCCAACAGTCTCCACTATTATCTCTCTTCATTCAGTTCACTACAGCTTCTTGTAATGTATAAAAACTGTGTCATGCATTTATCTGCCAGCACTTACCGCACTACCTGGGGCACACTATAGATGTTCAATAAATATGTTGAGTAAGTAAATAAACCAAGGTCAGTGACTTGGTCCTCATCTAGCTTGTCCCCTGCAGCAGACACTAAGCAGACGCCCAGATTCCTGTCCAAGGAAACAGTTTTTGCCTCAGCTGTTAGGGGTGCTCTCTGCAGATGGCCTTCAACTGCCAGCCCCAGCTTCAGGGGGCCACCTCACCCACATATCAGCCCTTCTTAGGGGGGGCCCACACTCTGGTGAGAGTACAAGGACCTGGCCTTCTGGCCGGACTTGGGAGAGCTCTGAAGGACCATTCTAGTTCCACTGAGGGGTTAGCCAAGGTTGCTGCTGGGCCCACACAGTAGTTCCATTTCTTCAGTTAATCCTCCTCCCTACTCTTCCCTCCCAGAGGTTTTGATCCCAAAGGCCCCCTGGATAAACATTTCACACATTCCACTTCTTTTCCCTACAACCAGCTTTCTAGAGAATTCAACTTGCAATCATCTCACAATAGCATCTAATAGAGATGAACCTGCCCCTTGGAAACTCTCTTCCAGGGGAGATTTTCATTCTTTATCTCTTTTCCCCCCTTACAACCTCAATGTGCTAGAAGGACCCAGTGCCAGTCCCAGTTCTCTTGTTTGTGTGTTTGTTTTCAAACTCTCTTCAGTTGGTCTCCTCTGGTTTTCTATTTCGTGATGTTAAGGGTTCCTACACTGACCTCTAATCCACATTGCTCTTCTGAATCTCTCATCTGTACAGCCAACAGTTCATCTGAATGGCATCACCATTTAGGGTTACCATCTGGAAGCAGGGCACCCTTGTTGCCTTTTGATCAATTCTTCGCATGCTGGCCGTTGACCCTTTAAAAACATGAATCGAACCACAGTATTCTTCTGCTTCAGCAGTTTTCCACTGTATTTTCAGATAGAAATTCAAATTATTTTCCATGGTCTAAAAGTAGGCTGAATACTTTTCATAGCAGTAAACACTCAATTCGATTATATTCATAATTACCTAAACTGGGATGCCTCTGAGAGTGATACAGAGTGCTAGTCACAATAACTTCAGGACAACAGACAATAATAGAAGTAGCAATCAGATGCATACGTTCATTCTATATATACAGTGTCCACTGCATTGCACTGTGTTCAAACTTTCTTTCTTTTTTTTTTTTTTTGGCTTTTTAGGGCTGCCCCTGTGGCATATGGAGATTCCCAGGCTAGGGGTCAAATTGGAACGGTAGCTGCCAGCCTACACCACAGCCGCAGCAATGTGGATCCGAGATACATCTGTGACCTACACCACAGCTCACAGCAATGCCAGATCCTAAACCTACTGAGCGAGGCCAGGGATCAAACCCACAACCTCATAGTTCCTAGTTGGATTTGTTTCTGCTGCACCACTACAGGAACTCCTCAAACTTTCTGAATTTACACAATGCCTACAGCTACTTTTCATGTCTTAATGGTCATAGCCTTCATACCGATTTAGGTCCCACACAACGGAGTAGTCAAAAATGCGGCAACTACATGTTATATATGAAACCCATAAAGATAAGATATCTCATGGAGCCATGATATTTAACTAAGCTGATGACTCACAGCGTTTGGTGCTCTTCTGCATCACCTCTGAGACATTTACAAAATGCATGAAGATAGGGCCTTTCCAGAACCACAAAATCAAAATGTCTGGGGACAGGCCCAGGCATGTGCATTCTGGAAAACCTTCCCAGGGTGAGAACCATGGGACTACCCTCTGAGAGGCAGTGCTTCAGCCACTCTTTAAGTTAAATGAGCAAATGCACTAACACCGATTGTGTACCAGGATCTTCCGGGAGAGTAGTAGGAGATTTAGCAGCACTGATCACATGGACTACATATATATATACATATATATATCTCCATTCTTTTTCATATTCTTTTCCCATACAGGTTATTACAGAAAATTGAGTATAGTTCCCCGTGCTATACAGTAGGTCCTTGTTGACTAACTCATTTACATATAATAGTGTGTATATGTTAATCCCAAACTCCTAATTTATCTCTCCACCACCTTTTTCCCCTTTGGTTACTTTTTAACTCATTCTGAAATCCTGTAAGGAATATATTCATTCATTCATACATACATTCATTTTTCAAAATGCCTTTATGAAGCAGCACATTAATTTGCAAAGAACTAGGAGATGACAGACAAGAAGCTACCATCCTTCCAATGACACCAAAGCTAGTTTTATAAGTTCTAAATCTCATCAAGGATTTTCCCAGGGAAAAGAAAACATCTATGGAAGTGGTGGGCAAACCTTTTCCATAAAGGGTCAGATAATAAATATGTTAGGCTTTGTAGGTCATAAAGTCTCTGTTGAAAGTACCCAATTCTGCCAATATATATATATAATAATGCAAAAACAGCCACAGATAATACATAAACAAAGGTGTCAATGTGTTTCAAGAAAACAAACTGACAGGCTGGATTTGACCCAACAGCATAGTTTTCTAACTACTGACCTTTATTAAACAACCAAAGTCTTTTAAAATAGTAATACAAGGTACTTCATGACCAGGACCCAAAACCACCCTTATAGTTGTATTTCCTACTACAACCCCCTGTCTGGAAGCTCTTCCACGACTTTTTGGGTTGCCACAGGCTTGGTAAATTTTTGGTTGAGCACATATTAATATGTATTAATGACCCAACACCCAGAACAAATATAACTGTCAAGGTGAAGCTTCCTCTATATTCCATGTGTACCTTGAATTTTGGGAGTGTTACCGCTACCTCATAAATGTACATATAAATTACTACTACAGATTCTCTCAGTTCCTATCCCCACCATCAATGCCCCTGCTAATGGGCAATCAGAGGGTCTACCTACAGAGGGCATTTCTGTTGCTCTAAACCACCAGTGAACATAGAATTGTGGACACTACTACCCCAGGCTCTCATAGTAAGAACTGTACTTCTTCCAGGAAAAGACAACCAAATGGGACTGATAAAATTGAGCCTCATTTCTCTTTCTTAAAGTCCAAAGCAACAAAAATGTGCAGAAATAGGACTTCATAGAAATTAACAGCATGACTCATGTGGACTTTAGGCATATGTTTTCTAAAATCATTCCTTAATTCCTTTTTTTTTTTTTTTTAAATGGCATTACTTGTGGCATATGGAAGTTCTCTTGGCCAGAGACTGAATCTTAGCTACAGGTGTGACTTACAACACAGCTGGGGCCGTGTTGGATCCATAACTCGCTGTGTTGGGCTAGGGATGGAACCCAGGTCTCCGCAGCAACCCACGCAGCTGCACTCAGATTCTTGACCCCCGTGTCACAGCCGAATTCCTCCTTTTTTTTTTTTCTCAACCAAAACCCTGGTGAGGTTTCTAACCATGTTTTCTGCTCACACACAGTAGCCTGAAACAGGCCAGATGAAAGGGACAGTTAGAGGTCAGGTTATTCATCCCTCTTCTCTTATAAAGAAGCATTCCTAACATACTAAGAAAAGGAGAAATGATGCTATTTTTAGGGATCTCATGAGAAAGCGAGTTTAGAGCCTCCCCTGGTAATCTGTTCTAATGCTTAACAAATTTTGCTGTCAGAAAACAATCTTCTTAAATCCCTTATGCTACAGAGTGAGATGATTTTTTCTTGCTCTATTCTTGGAGGAGATGGAAAATAGCTTACATTACCTGCATTACAGACCTGAATATGTTTAAAAGCTGTGTGAAATTATCCCTAATCTATCTGCCCTCATCCTTTTAAATTTTTCATTTCTTGAAGCAATAACCCTGGCTTCAAACAGCAAGGTGTTGCAACTTAACTGTGAATACTTATTTTCCTTACTAAGTAACAGTTTATACTGGCGTTCTTTCCCCACCTTTTATAAAAATAATAATTATTCATCAGTTCTAATTATTATTTAAGTGGAATTTTAAAAATTTTAATTTAAAATTTACCTCCTATCTTTTGCTTAACCTCCGAGCAATAACATTCTTCCAACAAATTTTTTTTTAATCTGAGAAGATTCTTCTAATATCCATTTTTTCTTTTACAAATTTATTTATTTTCCCGCTGTAATATCTAACTGAAAAATAAATGAACATGGCATTATCTAAAGTACGAGATTGGAAAGCTCATGAAACAGTAATGATCCACCCTGAATAAGAAAAACATAGTAGGAATGGTGACAGTTCACAGAATACCTTTCGTTCATATTCAAGGCATCATGGTTTGATATAATCAAAAGGCTGAGGGATGATGGAAGGAAGAAATTCTTATTTGTGCCTAGGTTTTATCATTTTTTACTACTGATTCTTTACTTTTCCAACCTAAAGGCATTTTCTTTATCTTTCTCATCAAAGGTAAAAATATCTTCTATTATTTTATTGTACTTTATTATAAAATAACAAAAATTACAAACAACACACTGCTCAATAGGATTTCAAAGTGTTTTATGGTTAAAAATATCATATGCCTAAATAGTGATACTGAAAGTACATATAAAGCTTGCTGACCAAAAAACAATGTCCCATAAAATACATCTGATTGGCATATTGTACCACATTAAGATCTATAAGCATATATGTGAGAAAAATTCTATGAAATAAAACTGACAGATGATTCTTATCTTAGAAGACTAGAAAACTGTCATGTACAAATCAGTGCCTCTCCAGCCTGGATATACTTCAGAATCACGTGGGAAGATTTAAAAACTAGAATGAGGGAGTTCCCATTGTGGCTCAGTGGGTTACGAACCCAACTGGTATCTATGAAGATGCGGGTTTGATCCCTGGACTTGCTCAGTGGGTAAAGGATCCAGTGTTGCTGTGGCTGTGGTGCAGGCCAGCAGCTGCAGCTCTGATTCAACTCCTATCCTGAGAACTTTCATATGCCATGGGCATAGACTGAAGAAAAAAAAAAAAAAAAAGATAGATACCTGAACCACATCACCCAGCTATTTTGATTTATCTGAGATGCATCCAGGACATAGAATGTTTAAATTTGCCCAAATAATTCTAATACACAGCAAGGAATGTGAAACAGATGGAGCTACACAATAAAGTGAGCGTTATATAAAAAAATGAAAAAAGGAAGGAAAGAGAGAAAAGAAAAAAAGAAAGAAGAAAAAAATGGTTTGGCAGGCAGGGACAGTTTGCTGAACAGGCAGGCCCAAGAGAAATAGTCTTCAATGGCTAGTTTCTGTCTCTGTTGGGAACCACTTCCTTTATTGTTTCTACTTTTCTATTTATTCTATTCTCCTCCAGAAAATCTGGATTCTCCCATATTCCTACAACTCAAAATTCTGATCAGTCCTTGGATTATAGAACCCTAGAGCTCTTGTGTTCACCATTAGCTGACTTCAGGATCTTGTTCTAATTCTAAATTTCTGGGAGAGCAAACCTGTCTTTCCTCACTTGAATTAAGCACTCTTTCCTGATAAACTTATTAGGAGGAAGCAGGTGCAAACATGGCCATAGAAACCCATCCATCAACATGATATGTGCATAGGGAAAGATTTCCTTAAATGATATTAGAGAGGTTAACCTGAATAAGGACTGTTTTCCACTGTGAATATACTGGTTGACCCTGAGAAGGTCTGTCTACTTTGCCAAATTTTGCTATTTATTATATGTCTCTAAAACTCATAGTGCACAATACGTATAATCAATTTGAAGTTTGCAAGCTCCAACCTCAGTGCTCCTAATTGGTCCATCTGTGGTTAAGTATTCCACAGAGTCAATGGTCTCTAGCTTAGGCCTTTGGCTTTTATCTCCTCTGCTTATGTTCTTATTATACTCCTAATTATTGCATAAAATCTAGTCCAATAAAGCTGGGGTGAAACCAGAATGGCTGTGATTTTTGTAAACCAGCTGCAGTAATGCTCAAGTTGTCATACTGACAGCCCCGATAACAGAATATTTCCATCACTGCAGAAAATTCAAATGGAACAGTGCTGGAACCCTGTCCTATTATCCAGGCATTAGTATTTTACTGTATTGTACGTCTTCTACATTGTACAGAGGTACCCACATTTATTTTCTTCATTTTCAGTTTTAGCTACCATACTAGAACATGATAAAATAATCTGTGTTAAATGCCTGTTCTAGATATGATCAATTCCTGATTTTTTTGGGTAGATATCCTGAGAGTTATGGCCAAACAACTGTCCAATTCATCGTCAATGTTCCTGACAGAACATGTAATCAGCATGACTACCTCCTATCTTGGCTTAAATTTTTTCCTGAAAAAATAGAGCTTTTTGGTGTTTGTGAGCTTTAAATAAAAACTGCATAAGATAGCTTTAAGTAAAAACACAGCATCTAAAATAATAGCTAGGAAATAAGCAGTCGTATTATTTAACAGTCTTCTCAGGACTCATCATATTTTTTCCCAAAGAATCACAAGCCGCTGCTACATTTATGCAACGAGAATGCCAATGTCAAACTATTCTCTTAAATCTGTGCTAAAAATCAGAGGTTTTGTTTTTATATATCTCAAACAAGTGGTATATAACAGATGCTCATATCCCACTTTCAAGTCGTTTTATAGCTTTGGAAATACTGGATGGAATTTTTACCATCTCCATATTTCTTTTTTTTACTGACAGTTTATTTATAGTATTATATAGTTTTAGCCATACAACATAATGAGTCAAAATTTTTTTTAGATTATACACCATTTAAACTTATAACACAACACTGGCTATATTCCCTGGGCTGTACCATATATTCTTGCGGCTTATTTATCTTATACATAGCAGTTTGTACCTCTGAGTCCCCTACCCATGTTTTACCCCTCTCCTCTCTTAGATTCACAATAATTTTCAGAAACTTGATCTCAGTATTAACATGCCAACTTGATTTCATCAATAACAGGTAAATAGGATTACTATTACTAAAAGTTAGTGTCAAAATCTATAGATCCCTAGTGAATAATTCAAAGTATGGAAAAGTTAACGTATAACCTATATACTTAGAGTGGTAAAATGAAACAACTTAGGAGATAAGTGATTTTGATTATTCCTTGATATAGCAATCTTTTTTTTTTTCTTAAAGGGCCACACCTGCAGCATATGGAGGTTCCCAGACTAGGGGTAGAATCGGAGCTGTAGCTGCTGGCCTACACCATAGCAGCAACACAGGATCCAAGCCGCATCTGCAACCTACACCACAGCTCATGATAATGCTGGATCCTTAGCCCACTGAGCAAGGCCAGGGACTGAACCCACAAACTTAAGGTTACTAGCTGGGTTCATTAACCACTGAGTCTTGATGGGAACTCCTAAAGTAATCTTTTCATAAATATATAAGTATATTTTTAGCTGATTTTTTTTTTTTCCTTTTTTTGGCTGCCCCGTGGCTGATGGAGTTCCCAGACCAGGGATTATTTCTGAGCTGCAGTTGTGACTCAAGCTGAAGCTATGGCAAAGCTAGATATTTAACCCACTGTGCCAGGCCTGGAATCAACCCTGCATACCAGTGCTTTCAAGATGCCACTGATCCCACTGTGCTTCAGCGGGAACTCCACTGAGCTGAATTTTCTTTTTAACAATGTGAGTGATATCTTGCTATTTAGAATTTGGTACATAGCATTAACTATGTCAGAAATGAAAACAAAATACTACTACTAAAATATTAAATATTTATTTGTACAAACTTGATCCAAAATGAAAAGGCATGAATATGGTAAGTTAATCATAGACTAAAGTTGAGGAGAGGGGTTGGAGCAAATCAATAAGACTAGTCTCCACTGATATGCAAGGCTATTTTATAAAACTATCAGTTTTAGTATCAAAATGATCATTCTTATTCTAAAACGTTCTGTTGAAGTTATAAAACATCCAATCCACACTTCCTCACCACCAGCCCCAGGTAATGATCAGACTTTCTGTCACTACAGTTTTGCCATTCTTTTCTAGAAATTTTGTATAAATGGAATCATACAATATGTAGTCTTTTTCATCTGGTATTTTTCACTTAAGATGATATTTTTAAGATTTATCTATGTTGTAACACACAAGTAGTTTATACCTTTATATTGTTTAATAGTATTTCATTGTGTGGCTATACCATAACTTGATTGTTCACTGAGAAGCTAATGTATATTTTTGCTTTATCCATTTGGAGCTGTTACAAAAGTTCACAAGCAAGTGCTTCTATGGTCTAGCATGTAGCCTATGTTCATGAATGCTTCATGTGTACTTAAAAAGTACAGGAATTCTGCTGTTGTTGGCTAGAGTTTTCTATGTAAATCAGGTCAATTCAGCTGGTGTCAGATATGTTTATTGATTTTATGCCTAATGAATTTATGCCACATTCACTGCAGAAGGAGTAACTTGTTTTACTCCTTTCAATCCTGTAAGTTTTGTGGTTCTGTTATTAGGTACATGTACATTTATAAATGTTTTCCTTATGTACTGACACTTTTATCATTAAATGTCCTTTTTTTCCTCTAGTATTACTTTTTCCTTGAAGTTTATTTTATCCGACATTAATGTACCCACTGCAACTCTTTTATGTTTACTATTGGCATAGACTATTTTTGTTAAAGCTTTACTTACAACCTTCTTATGCCTTTGAATTTTTTTTTTTTTTTTGGTCTTTTCTAGGGCTGCACCCATGGCATATGGAGGTTCCCAGGCTAGTGGTCTAATCAGAGCTGTAGCCACCAGCCTACACCACAGCCACAGCAATGTGGGCTCCAAGCTGCATCTGCGACCTACACCACAGCTCACAGCAACGCTAGATCCTTAACCCACTGAGCGAGGCCAGGGATCGAACCCGTAACCTCATGGTTCCTAGTTAGATTTGTTAACCACTGAGCCATGACAGGAATTCCATGAATTTAAAGTGTCTTTTTAAAGATCACATAGAGTTGAATCTTAACATTTTTGTCCAATCTTGACAGTCACTGTCTTTCAATTACGATGTTTAGTCCTTCATATTTAATGTATTTAAAATTATTTTTAGCTAATATTTAATAATTTTGTATGTTAAATATTAAATATATAAAATAAAGTATCATTTAATTATGTTGGGATTTAATATTAATTATTTGCATGTTGAAATTTGCTTTTTGATTTACATTTGTCTCATCTTTTTCTGTTCTAACAAACATTCCTTCTTTACTGCCTTTGCCTTTTTTTGTGTCAAATGTATAGTGTTTTATTTACCTGTCAATTTTTTAGTGGCACTTATGTTAGTTTTTAGTGTCATACTGAGTATTATAACATGCATCTTTACCTTACCATGATCTCCTTCAAGTCAGTACTGACTTATTTCCAATAAAATACAGTAAGCTTACTCTGGTTTGGCAGCATTTCCCCCTTTTTGTACTATTGTTAAAATATCCATTATATTTATTTATGTTATAAACAAATAAGATAGTATCTTTTATGTAAGTGTGTGCCTATAATTTTTACTTTACTAATCAAAAGAATAAATTAACAGAAGAAAATACATTTCCTCACATATTTGTCACTTCCAGTATTAATTCCTTAATTCCTTCTAGGATCCAAGTTAGCATCTGTAACCATTTCCTTTCAGACTGAAGAATTTCCTTTAGTAATTTTTTTTTTTAACTGAAGCAATATCAACTGTGTTAGTTTTAGGTGTCTATTGATGGGCACATGGATTTCCATATCTTGGCTTCTGTAAATAGTGCTGCTACAAACATAGGGGTGAGTGTATCTTTTCAAATTATAGTTTTTTCTGGGTATATGCCCAGGAGAGGGATTGTTGGATCATATGTGCCTCTTGTTTTTGATGAAAAGCCAGATGTTCATCATGTCATTATGTCTTTCTTCTCTTACTGCTTTAAATACTTCTCTCATTGACTTTGCTGTCCGTAGTTTTATTGTGTCTAGGTATGTTTCTATGTGTACTTATCCTATTTAAGATTCACTGATATTCTTCAATATGTAAGTTAAAGTTATTTCATCAAATTTTGACCTATTTTCTACAGAGAGCTTCCATTACCAGAAGTAAGCAGTGGTCCCCCAAATTTTGACTGAAATCATTTATGAATTAAATCATCTAGTTTATAGAACATAAGTTTTCACTATATTTATGTAGTGAAATAAATTTCACTGTATATACAAATATATAACAAGTGCAATGTAATATATATATATATATATATATATATATATATATATATATATATACTTACAAATCAACTGGAGAGAACTGACATCCTTACCATATTGCTTTTTTTCATTTATGAATATGGTTTAGGTGTCTATTTAATTATTTTACATCCTCTGTTAAAGTTCTTAAAATTTTTTTTTCCATAGAGATCTCACATATCTCTTTTGGGTTTCTTCTTGTATATTTTTGGTTGCTATAGTAATGGACTTTTTTCCTATCCAATTTGCTAACCAGTCATTACTGGTACAAAAAGCTCTGAATTTGAATAATGACTTACATATAAAAATCCTGTTAAATTCTGACTTTACCCATAAAAACCTTTTAAAATTCTATAATCTCTAATCTGTAGATTTTCTTGTGTTTACTACATGAATTAATCATATTAACTACAAATATTGACAGTTTTACTTCTTTCCTTCTAATCCTTAATACATATTTCCTTTTCTTATCTTATTACTTTACCTAGCAGCTCCAGGGAAATGATGTATTGAACCATGATACCTGACATCCTTAAACTATTTATTTTAAAACAGAAATATTTGAAATTAATTATCTAGTACCTCTACTTGTAGCAATATTAGAGAGTTTATTAATATAGCTGATTTATCAATGAAACAGTTTAACCAAACAATCCTCATGCTATATTTTTTCTGTTTCTTTTTTTTTCCTACTTTGAAACCAAAATAGTGGATACTTGAAGAGACATTTCAGTTTACAAGGCAAGAGATGTCAGTGACCTAAATAGGATGAAACACTGGCCGTACATCAGATGCTTTTGTGCCCCTCATTGAAAAACAGAAAACTAAATATGCCACAGGTCCCAACATTCTAAAACTGTAAATCTCATGGGACCTATAAGGGTGATTCTGATGTCTAGTGAGAACTGGGGATCTCTGGGAAAACCAACAAAGCTGATGGCAACTTACATCAACTACAGGAAGAAAAACAGCTCCTTGCTCAATTTCCTGCTTTCTATCTAGTTGCTTATTTCTCTACTTTTTCCTAATCCATTTCCTCCATGCTCTCTTCCAAGCTTTCATTTCCTTATTTTTACCCCAGGGCCAAAGGCACTTCTTTATAAAGAAAAGTAAACTAAAATCTCTACTTGCCTCTCCCACCTCCAAAATACGATGCCAATAATTTCTCCCACATTCTCACAAAAATAAACTAGCAAATGTCCAGTGGCACATGTATATACAATCTCTGACATAATGTCTTGCTTTTGCTTGTTCATTCTAGCTAACTCCTTTATAGAATCATGTCCCAGAATAAGGTAAGAACAAAGGAAGGAATAATGAAATGTGAGAAATTTCTAGTCTGTGTCCTACCATTTTCCTTCTATAAGGCCTCTTATTCTATTTACTATGCCTTCCCTAATTCCCAAGGGTTTATTGCAAATATGTAAAGTATGATACCTCTGGATACCAACTTAGTCCTATTATCCCCAAGCTATGATCCGTAGTTGTGATTTGCTTTGAAACAAATCCTCACAAGGATTTTAATGATGAATTGGCTTTTATGTATCTTCTCTCACTCTAGGGAGAGCTGCATTCAATGATAAAATAATAGAATTTGCATAAAGCTTCAAAAACTTATAAAGTGCCTCCAAAACCACCATTTTATCCTTCCTTAATCCACTTTCAAGTGATAAAGTGCAATGGCACAGAGGTTATGCAATTTTCTGGTAAGTGAAAAACTCTCTCACTTTCCCTTTCAAATCCTTAGTGATTTCCTATATTCTATACTAGCTCAACCCAAATGTTTATCTGATGGAAGAATTTTTTTTTTCTGCTTTTTGGGGCCACACTCATGGCATATGGAGGTTCCCAGGCTAGAGGTCTAATCAGAGCTACAGTTGCTGGTGTTATGCCACAGCCACAGCAACACCGGATCTGAGCCTCGTCTGCGACCTACACCACAGCTCACGGCAACGCCAGATCCTTAACCCACTGAGAGAGGCCAGGGATTGAACCCACAACCTCATGGTTCCTAGTTGGATTGTTTCTGCTGTGTCATGACGGGAACTCCTGATGGAGGAATTTTAAGGCCAGGGAGTTATTCATAAAGGTAACTAGGATAGAAGGAAAAAGCATGAACAATTTCTAAGAAGCCTCAATCCTGACTCAGCAATGTGCCTTGCTACTGACTTCTTGGAAACTCTGGATGATTAGCTCATTAGAAACTAAGGGGAAGAAGTAAGATGTATAGGAGTTGCCTAGGATGACAACTGAACAAGACCCAGGTGGTTGGTTATATTTCCTCTTCTATTTATCATAGGATATAAAGGGAGAAATAATGCATGCAAATATGGTATTCTGGAAAAACAACCTAGGGCAAGTCAATTTAATTTGACATTTATATTCAACAATGCTCAGCATCAAGTCATTTGCTATTACTTACCAGACTGCAAATTTTAAAAGAGCTTCTTAATAACTCTTGTGATTGAATTGTTGTTCTGCCAGTTTTAATTGACACTCTTGCACCCAAGAATGTACAGTATTTCTTCAGTATTAATTCCCTCAGTATTTAATTAAATCATGGAGAATGAAGCCTCATGTTCATAGATTTGAAATGCATCAAGGAGATACATTAATATATTTTTAAATAGCATTTGTCCATGAAGAGAAAATCTCTCCTGGTTGCTAAGTCAGGTTATGTCAACCTTACAGTTGGCCAAAAACAGCCAGCAAGAGGTGTGTCAGTGTCTGCTTGGTAACAGCTAAAACTAGCTGACACACAAACACAACATTGAGAGATTAGTGTTCATTTCAGCACCTGAAAACTTCAGGATCCACACCAAATCATCCAAAAAAAATATGATCAGTTACTAAATGGCTCGTGCACACATGCATGTGTGTGCCTGGGCAATGCATTATGTTTTTGTGAATAGACCACCCCCCCAACTCAGTGGTTCTCCATCAAACTGAGCACTAGCATCATCTTTGAAACCTGTAAAAACATCAGATGCCCAAAGATTTTATTTCAATGGGTCTGGCATGGGCTTCAGCACTAGTAAATATATATTTAAATATGATATATATTATATATAATATATATTCATATGTATTATATATTTATATATAATATATAGTGTATAATTTTTATATATTTATAAATATATTATAATTTTATTCTATATTTATAAATATATATTATATATTATATGTATTTTTATTATATACAATATATATTTTACATATATACTTAAACATATATAAATATATATAATATACATCCCTGGGCAAGTTCCTGAACCTCTTTATGCCTCAATTTCTCATCTGTAAAATAAGGATAATAAAAATACTTTTCCTGTGTTGTGATAAGGATTAAGTGGATATAGGCCTTAATTCCTAAGGAATCAGAATCAAAATGTGTTTTGAAATGTGGCGCTCCTCAAACTTTAATATGTATCTGAATTACCTGGGAATCTTGTTAAAAGGCAAAATCAGATTCTGGGGATCTGGGAGGGGGGTAGAGATTGTGTGTATCTAACGAGCCCCCAAATGATGTCACCATGGCTTGTCCCTGGACCACAATTTGAGGGGTGAGGGTTCAATGCATTTAGGAGCAAGCATTCATGTGCTATGGGGGAGAAGAGTGTACAAGATCTGGGAAATCTCACTGCACTGACATGAACAGATCAAAAGCATTAGAAAAATAACAGAAAAGGGAAGGAAAGGTCTGCTCAGTTCTCTAAAATCAATCTTGAATTATCATACAACACAGTATCAGTAATATTCTACCTGGATTTACCCAAGAATACACTCTACATACAAATATTCTTCATGTGTGAGGCTCCTTTTTTTTTTTTTTTTTTTTTTTTTCGCTTCTTAGGGCTTCACTTGCAGCATATGGAAGTTCCCAGACTAGGGTCGTCAGAGCTGCAGCTGCCAGCCCACACCACAGCCACAGAAATGCAGCTGTGACCTACACCACAGTTCACGACAATGCTAGATCCTTAACCCACTGAGTAAGGCCAGGGATCGAACCCACATCCTCAAGGATCCTAGTTGGGTTTGTTAACTGCTAAGCCACGAAGGGAACTCCCACATGTGAAGGCTTTTTGAGCACATTTGGTGATTCTGGCACGATGGTCTCGATATAAACTTTTAACAGAAGGAACATTAGCTACTCATTAGTTCAATTATTCAATTCAATAAGACTATATTAGAATCATTTAATTCAAATAGACTATAATATGCTAGGGAGAATGCATGGATCTCAACATAATTTCAAGCATAGGAGAGCTGAAAGGTCATGATACAGAGAAGAAATAAATAGTAAGCGAAAAATCATTCAGGGGCTAAGGAAGCAAATCAATAGATTCACACTCACACAAACTGACTTCATTCCCATAGCTGCCTGGGCCAGCGTGCCAAGGCCAGTTTGCCCTCATCCTGACAATATCCTGCTTCTCCTCAGGCTGAGCTGAAGTGTCTCCATTCCTCACAAGCTCCTGAGAATGTCTGCTGTTTTCCAGGACACAACCCTGTATGGTGATCGAACCAGGGATGGAACCTGTGCCCTCATGGATACTACTCAGATTTGTTTTCGCTGAGCCATGATGGCAAATCCAGAAAATGGACAATTAAAAGCACAAGAAAACAGTTGTGATGAATGTTATAAAACATCCTTCCACACAGTCACAGAAAGGACAATCAAAAAGCTCCTGTCAAAAGCCTGCCAAAAGTGAGAGCCAAATATAACAAAATAGTTTAAAAGAATACAACATGCCAGTAAATTATTATTTTGGATTATTTATACTATGTTTCCCCGGCATAAAACCCACCAAGTAGACCAGCACACTGACATCTGGGAGCATCCTCAGTAAATGGACAAGTGGGTGACCCAGTACCACAGTCACATAAAAGCATCCTCAAGAGTCAGGATGGACAGCTTCCAGCCTCTCAAGAGCCCAGAGCATCCTGCAGCAAGATGGACTACTCCACTTCTCTTTGAAAGACACTCTTCTCTCCACTGCCATGATAATATTTGCTAACTTTCCTCTTCCCTCTCAGTCCCCTAGGTCTTTACTCTCCTTTGCCAGCTCCTTCTCAGCTACCACACTGCCCAACGTCCCAACCCTTGGTCCTCAGGACTCATCCTGGGCCCTCCCCTCTTTCTGCCTGTGATCTGTCTTCCTGAGCTTTAAATGACCTCTGGATGCTGAAGACTCAGGGACCTCCAGGCCATTTCTCTCCTTTGAGATAAAGCCAACTGCAGTGCCATGCACATTGTAAGTCATCACAACACTTGGCATGTCTGAAAGGGCACTTGGTCCTCCAGGCCCAGACTTAGCAGGTCCCTCCTTCTCTCTGTCCTTCAGAATCTGTAAATGGCACATCCATTCACCAAGGTGTTAATAACCAGAAACCCAAGAAAACCGTGAGATGCCTACTTCTCCCTCAACCTCCACCTTAAAGCCAGAGCCAAATCCTGTAGACTCTCCCTTTAACACACTCGTTTCTCCAGTTTTTATTAGTGTCTCAAGCATATACTGTTTTATACTTGTACAGCATTTATCCCAAAGATGGTGGTACACTAGCCACGTCTACCATCATCATCTGAAATTCTTCCAGTTGATTCTTTTGGTATTTATCTTTATTACAAATAACATACTTCTGAAAAATATCGACATTTTTTGCCATGGAAGTGACTACCTTCCTTTGCTTTGCACTCACCTCCATTCTTTTGTCTGTTTCTCTCTCTCTGTCTCTTTCTCTGTGTATGTCTCTCCCTCTCTCTGTCTCTATCTCTGTCTCTCTCTCACTCACATATATATACACACTTTTCAACCACGATTTTGGATAGATCTTTATGTTTGGCCAAGCCAAGTAGATTACTATATATATTTTTTTTCTGCACATTCATCTCACAATAACAGTCTTGGTTTATTCATTATCCTTGGTTTACTAGCACATTCCGTGAGAGAATGTCACCCAAAAGTGTCCTGAAAAAGAGTATACACATGGGAGGTATACTTTGAGATCTAATATGCCTGAAAAAGAAGTCTTAATTTACTCTTTTTTTTTTTTTTGACTTTTGTCTTTTTAGGGCTGCAACCACAGCTTATGGAGGTTCCCAGGCTAGGGGTCTAATCGGAGCTGTAGCCGCCAGCTTATGCCGGAGCCACAGCAACACCAGATGCGAGCTGCATCTGCGAGCTACACCACAGCTCACAGCAAGGCCAGATTAACCCACTGAGCTAAGCCAGGGATTGAACCTGCAACCTCATGGTTCCTAGCTGGATTTGTTTCTGCTGCACCATGATGGGAACTCCTTAATTTACTCTTGATTGAGCTTCTGATTAGGTACCAAATTGAGATGGAAATACATTTCCTAGAAAAATATTTGGGAAGATTCATTACCTTGAATTCTTCCACTGTTTTGCTTTTGAAAAATCTGAAATATGTGTATTCTTGGTATTTGGCTTAAAAAGTGTACTTTTTTCCCCTCTTCTCTCTAGAAGCAGATCTTTTCTCTGAACTAATATTCTGAAATTGCACAGTTACAGCCTTACTTTAAGTCTATTTTCATCCAAGGAACAAGGTACTTGGTGGGCTTTCAATCTAGAAATATGGGTTTTTCACTTTTATGAAATTTCTTAAATTGTATCTTCAATGATTTCATCTTATTTTCTCCTATTCTCTCTTTCAGGAACTCTATTATTCAAATGTAGGGCTCCAAAAAATTGACCTGTGAGTTTCCTTTCTTTTGCTCCCTTTTCTTCTAACTTCCTTTTTCTTCTACTTTCTGGGGGGATTTTTCCCTACCTAAAGTTCCACCCCTTTACTTACGTTTTCACATAATTTTAAGTATTTTTTATTCCCTAAAAATTTTATTTTAAAGCACCTTTTTCTTTGTTAATGGTTGCAAAAGATACTTTTACCCAAGAATAAACAAATACACACACACACACGTGTATACCTGAATATGTATACACATGTACACACACACATATATATGTATACTAAATATATATATTTAGTTTAAGTTTTGCCTCTGTAAATATATATATTTAATATATATATTTAATATATATAGTTTAAGTTTTGCCTCTCTAAATATATATATTTAATATATATATATATTTAGTTTAAGTTTTGCCTCTCTGCTTACTCTCTGAATTCACTAAATTGTCTTCAGGATCTCACTTTTTTTGTTGTTGTCAGGTTGAATCCGAGCCACAGTTGCCACCTCCTCCACAGCAGTGGCAAAACTGCACTGGGAGGGATAGAATCTGTGCTGCCTCGGAGACAAACTGGATTCTTAACCCACTGCTCTGCAGCAGGAACTCTAGGATATCACTTTCATATTAGACACTTTCCTCATGAAGTTGTTCATTCTGCCTTATAAGAGCCAGTCCTGGAAGCTGACCAAAAGCTCTCGTTTGTGGGTGGGGCTAGGGCCCTAGAAACTTTAGGGCAGGGTGATTTGGCTGCTCTGTTTCCTTTAAGGAAACTCTGATGGCAGGCCATTCGAGTTTCTCCTCTTGGGATGTTCACTTTTGCCAGAAGAGATTTCTTATCTGCTGTCTGGGAGTTGAAGGTCTTGTTGCCAGTGTTCTGGAGCCAAATGAGAGAAGACATTTGAAGAAGCATCAGCAACTCTACATGTATGTTTAACCTCCATTTAAAAAACACAGTACCTTCACTGTCAACTCTACCTCCCCAGTAAGATAACTAACTTATTATTATTATAACTGTTTCCAGAGAATAAATCCCCAGTCTTTTTTCAGTTGTGGAAGTAGCACCTCCCTGTGAGGCTGGGGAGGGGATCCAGTACTTCTAGTATTTTCCAGAGCACACGTCTGACCAATGTCCATCACCTGGCCTCCATTTCCTCTTCCAGAGCTAACAGTAGACCACATTTATGAATTTCTGACAAGGCTATTGTGTGAATTAGTTTGGAAAATAACTTTTTCAAATGCTCCTTTATGATTCTGTTTTCTTAAGTCTTCTAAGGTATTCACCAATTGTTTAAGTCTTTTCTAGTTTCTAATTTTTGTTGCTCTTGTCTAGTTTCTCATTTCCCCTATATATTTATGCCTTAAAAAAGTCATTTACTATTGCTTTAATCAAGGTAGAAGCCAAATTAGATGTCTGTCCTCCACTTACCAACTTTAATGAGAAATCCTCCAGCATATATTTTTTTCTCCAGTATACACTTCAAATCTGTGTAATTATTTTCATTTCTATCCCCACCACGTAGTTTAAGCCATCATCCATCTCCACGATCCAAGCCATCATCCACCTGGATGGCAACACGACTGCAATAGTGTCTCTAGTCTCTCTCTAAGCAATTATCCCAGGGGTGTCCAAAGTGAGGTTTCAAAATCTAAATCAATGACCTCCACTACACAGCAATTAAAATCAAAGCTCATGCCACAGCCTCTCCCAATGATCCTCTGAGCTGCAAGTAGCAGAAAACCAAAATTAAGTCACTCTAAATGCTAACAAGATGCACTGACTGTTACGAATGGAAATCCAGAGGCTGAAGAGGCTATGGGGTTGGCTGGCTCTGGGGATTTCCTGTGACTCTTCGGACATTATCCTCCATTACGGAGATAGCAGGATGACTATAGGAACTGCAGTTTTATATTCTACAAGACAGTAGCTAGAGGAAGAAGAGAATTGATTCTAGGAACCTCCCAGAGAAGAAGAAACTTCCCCAAAAGCCCAGACAAAGCTTATCCTGGCACTTCTCTGGTCTGACATGGCTGTGCTATTGCTGGAAGGGAGGTGAGATTAGAAGTATCCTTAGATCAAGGCGTTATGTGTGCATATGACACATGCATGGCCTACATGGAGACAGGGATAGATTTTAATAAAATCAAAGGGTAAATGAAAATGACCAGGTGGGTGTGGTAGGCTAAAAAAATGGTCCTCGGAAGATACCTACATCAGGTCCCTGTAAACTGTGAAGGTCACCCTTTCACTTAGAAAAAAAAAAGGGTCTTTGATGAAGTGATTAAGTGAAGGATTCTGAAATGAAGAGAGAACCCTGGCTTCTTTGGAACATCCCTAAATGCCTTGGGCAGCATCCTTATGATTAACAGCTGTAGGGAGCTTGGACTCACAGCGAAGAAGGCAGCATGAAGATGCAACAGAGAGGGAGGAGGCTGCAACCCAGAGATGCAAGTAGCCACAAGAAGCTATAAGAGGCAAGGACCAGATGCTCCCCTAGCATCTCTAGAAGAAAACAGCTTTATCTCAGGCTTCTGGCCACCAGAACTCTAGGATACTAAATTTCTGTTGTTAGGCCTTAGAGACTATAGCAATTTGTTTAAGCAGCCCTAGGAAACTGATACATAGGTGGCCTACCAATCCAGGAAAGGCCATGGTTTCCCAAAGTGGTGTAGCTCTCTGTCCTCCCCACCCTCAAATGGAATACCCTGCCTCCTTCTAATCACCTGCACCCATCCTTGTGTTGGACTCACGTACGACCACTGTCTCAACAGACTACTCCATCCTATTTACAAGCTACTTCCTCCATGAGGCCTTGCATGGCCCAGCAATTTAAATTAGGGCTTCCCTTTTATTCTCTCCCACTGTGCCTTGTTTATGTCATTTTGTGCATACCTCTTAGGTTATTTGATGGTGTATGGCTAAGTCAGGGACTGTGTCTCACTTGCCTACCATGGTCTACCCAGTATCCATGACAGTACCCAGCCCCTGAGAGGAGCCCCAAGTTTCATGCAAGAGACCCAGCACTGGGGAAATACCATGGGGAAAACAAGCAAATGGGTTATTGGTTAATTAGATGCTCAAGTAGAATGTTCTGCTTCAAAATCATTATTGCCTGTAAATAAAGGGGAAGCAATTTAATGTTCTCAGAATGGTTTGATTTTTCCAAATCATACATTTGACAGCTATGATTTAAGCTTTTTCAACACTTATCAGAATGGATAACAATGTCAAATAGATTATGAACTCAATGAGAAAAATAAACTAAAAAAAGACAGAGCTTCAAATTCCTATTTATAAATTTATAAAATAAAAAATTTAATTTCATAAAACTTATTAAAACAGGAAAATATTTTAATTTTTATGTAGACACAAGCAAAACCATGTAGCTTATATTCAGTTAGAAGTTAGGGTTACAAGACTAGGGTTACATGCAATTATAAAGTTTCCAACATACTGTTATTTATAGCCAATAAAGAAAAAAGGAACAAGTGACTGTATAGTGTAACATTAAGCAGTGCTTTTCTTCCCCTTTTGTTGCTTTCTACAAACACAAACCTTTGCACAGAGTAAAATGAAGCAACTTGCTCAAGCAAACCATGAATATTCTTCTTCTAAAATTGAGAAAAATATTGCTAAGGTATTTGATTTCCAAAGAATTTTTTTATTATATGTGCTGCTGAAGCAAGCACTCCAATGGATTTTTTTAACCAATCAACTGAAGTCAGTTTACTTCTTTTACATTTAGGACAAAAATGTACGGATTTTTTTTTTTCCAAATACAATATGATGGAAGACTAATGTTACATTTTATTTTTAAAATATTTTTGGCTCCATCCACTGCCTGAGGACATTCCTGGGCTAGGGATCAAACCCACACCACAGCAGTGACAAAGCCAGATCCCCAACATGCTAGGCCACCAGTGAACTTCTTAAAAATTAATGATGTAAATAAGATGTAGTAGAAAGAAAGGAAGAATTTGTGGTCATACATATAGGTTTGAGAGCCAGGTCTTCTATGACTAGTTAATTAAGTAACTTCAGTGAGTCCTTTAACTTGCCCAGCCTCATATTTTTTCATCTCTAAATTGAAGATAGTACTAACAACCACAACACAGAGTTGTTGTCAGAACAGCTGATAAACTCCAGGTCAAAGTGCTTCACAAGCTATATAGTAAAATATGATGGCAGACTGCTGTTACTTATCTTAAGAATAGATATTAGAGGTAAAATACACCTTGAAAGTAACAGATTATTCTGTCTGTTCCTCTTTCCTCTGCATGAGCACTGCAAGTTAAACACTGCTTTGAAAATCCAAGTAATGTCTGACTGATACAGTGGTTCAGTGATCACATGAGTATTAAGATTTTAGTTTTTGATACTTGTTTCAGTAGATGCTTATTAAATTAAAGTGCAACCACAGAAACATCAGCCCAGATGTTTGCTGTTTTCTTTGTGGGTTGATTGGTTGGGTTTTTTTGGCTATGCCCACAGCATGTGGAAGTTCCCAAGCCAGGGATCAAACCCACACCACAGTGGTGACCTGAGCCACTGCAGTGACAAGGCTGGGTCCATAACCCACTGTGCCACAAGATAAATATGGATTTATTTTTTTTAAATATAGCTCTGCACAGGATGAAATTGGGCATGAAGCATTAACCTTAGATGCAACCTCCATTTCCCCAGGAATATCCTTAAACAAAGCAGACTGGGGGTAGCCTTAAAAAATCCTTCAGGCAGGAGGTCCTGTTGTGGTGCAGCAGAAACAAATCTGACTAGCAACCACGAGGTTGCAGGTTTGATCCCTGATCTTGCTCAGTGGATCAAGGATCTGGCTTTGCTGTGAGCTATGGTGTAGGTCACAGACGTGGCTCATATCCCGTGCTGCTGTGGCTGTGGTGTAGGCTGGCCTCTGTAGCTCTAATTTGACCCATAGCCTGGGAACTTCCATATGCCATGGGTGTGGCCCTAAAAAGCAAAAAAAAAAAAAAGAAAGAAATTCCTTTAGGCAAACTTTAAGAAACTGATGAACACCTAGGACAAAACAGAAAGACAGCTGAGCATAAGCCTTTTTGGAAAGTCAGTACAGGAGCAAAAGTGCACATCATTACTACAATGATGCCCTAATTCACAGCAGAAAAAGGTATTAGCGAATGCTGCTCTCTGGACAGAACTGCATTAACAAGTTAATATGCTGTACTGGTCGGTATGATTATGGCATGACTGAGTTTAAGATACAACTAAGAAGCACACGCTAGTGAAAAAGGACATTTAATTTCATGAACATTATCTTTTAGATTTATCCATAAAATGCCTGAAGGCCACATCATTGGTGATCTAGCAAAAATGAAAGAATGGGGGAGTTAACAGTTATCTGATCCCATTCCACAGATGTGACCCAGCTCTAGACGAAGAGATGGGGCAAAGAGTAAATGAAGCCCTAACACTCAAGTAATTCATTTATAGTGGATTTTTTCTAATGAAAACAGGAAAAAATCTACAATGCCTGCTAATAAGCTCAGCAGTTAGTGGGAAGGATGGTTAGTGACACAATGAGATGATACCCAGCTGCCTGGGACATGGAGGTGCTTCAGGAAAGTCATCACAAGGTCAGGAAGACAGAGCTGCTGCTGGGTAAGGTTTTATGCACAAAAAATCTGATCCAAAGACAGAAAACAGTACTTAAGGGTATGCGGCCTATGAAGTTTAACTTGTTATTTATTTTCACTGTCTTATTTTCAATTCAGAAAAGACTTCATTTTGCTCCTCAAATGAACTCAGCATTATATTAGGAATAGTGGAGAAAAACAGGATATGGCCTCTTCCTCTGAACACTATGTAATACCAGATTTTATGCTAAGCACTTAATTTGCATCTGCTCATTGACGATTCCTAACCACTCTATGAGGTATCACAGCTGCTGTCTCCATTTTATAGATGTGGAACTTGAGATTAGTTACCTTCTCTATGGCCAGTGCAAGTAAATAAAAGTTTGAGGATGTTAACTTAAGCTATTAATCTCTGCGATAAAAGCACCTGGCAGGCTTAAAATATTTAAAAAATCCTAGCCATTCTAGATAAGCTGAAATAAGACAGCATATGGCACACTGAGAAGTGAATTATATGGATAATAATCACTACACAAGTTCTGAAGAGGAGCTCATTTCAGGATAAAATCGATAAAAAAAAAATTATGAGTTTTGAAGCATGTTTTGAAAAGTGGGTGGAATGTGGATGGGAAGGTATGTGTTTGGGCGGGGTGTGCAAATCAGTCTTAATGATCTCCCAGACGTTGTTTACTTTGGGCCATCATGGTGTCATTTCAGAATCACATGAACACCACGACCACTTTTAGGAAAGAAAGCACAGGCTCCTACACACACAAATGTGCAATTTTAAACTGTATGCTTCGTATCTCTGGGCTGCAGAGGAAACAATTATTTCACAAAATACGCCAGAACCTTCCTCACCTGGTCCTTCTCCACCACATTAGGGCCATGTCCTGCTAAGCCCCACTGCCTCCCAACCAACACCCCCCAACACTGTGGCAGTTCCAGGGCTCTCCAGGGTCCCTCCTGACTCAGTGCCTCTGGGCAAGCAGCCTGCATACCTCTCCCACTTATCGGGCAGGGACCGTCCTACCTCTTCCCCATCTTTCAAGGCACTGGAAAGGCGAAAATACAAAAAATAGTTATGAAATGGGAGGGGGAAAATTAAGACCAGGACAAAAGAGAGGCAAAGAAGGGAACAAAGAAAATATAAACATTTTTTGGAATTCCCTGGTGGCTTAGCCAGTTAAGGATCTGACATTGTTACTGCTGTGGCTTGGGTTTGATCCCTGGCCCAGGAACCTCTACACGCTGTGGGCATCGCCAAAAAATATATATAAACTTTTCATATATTATTGTATATAAAACAATAACTGGGAGCTATAACATGGAACAATCAAGAGAATAAAAACTCAGAAACTAAAAATATTTCAGCAGTAATAAAAATTCAATAGAATGGCTAAAAGAAAAAGTTGAAGCAATCTCCCAGGAAAAACAATAAACAATAAACAATAAACAGTGCAAGAAAAAAATGTGTGTGGTGTGGATGGTTGGGGGTGTGTGGTTGTGACTGAACTTTGGGTTGTGTGTGTGTGTGTTTGTGGTCAGTGTGTGGTGTGCGTATGTGTGCTGTAAGTTGCATAGACTGTGTGTGTTATGGGTTGTGCAGTAGTGAGTGTTTTGAGGTTGCGAGTGTTTCCTGTGATGCATTGGTCTGTGTGGTTGTGAGTGTTAAGAAATCTAGAGGATCAGATCATGGACTGTTCTAGAAAAAAGGGTACGGAGATGATAAAAGGCAGAAATAAATGAGAACAATTATTCCAAAAACATATCAGAAATCCAAAATTCAAATACCCACCAAGGGCTCATTAAAGGAATTTTTAAAGACCCATATCAAGCAAGGTACAGCACCCTGTATTTATAAAACAAGAGGAAGAAGAGAGACCTCAAGTGCTGCTGTGGGTATTCGAGGCTGGGAGACAGACTTAGGAAGGAATTCAAGTCAGAATGACATTAGGAATCTCATGCGCAACACGGGAATCTGGAAGTCAGTCGAAAATGTTTTAAATTTTAGAGAACAGATGATTTTGAGCCAAAAATACCTCTCTTCATCCACCAATAAAATTTAAAGTTGGAATAAAATATTGTAAGCAAATATTTTTTAAGTTTATATCACAGAAATCCACTCTAAGTAAGCACATAAAGAATGTACATCATCACCTAAATGAGGATATAACATAAGGAAAGAAACAGAAGAAATCCAGGGACTCTGAGATACAGCACAGGAAGGAAAGCAGCAAGAGGAATTCTCAGGGTGCTGATTAAAAAGAGCCCCTGGGAGTTCCTGTCATGGCTCAGTGGAAACAATCTGACTAGCATCCATGAGGATACAGGTTAGATACCTGGCCTTGTTCAGTGGGTTAAAGATCCAGCATTGCCATGAGCTGTGGTGCAGGTTGCAGATGGGGCTCGGATCCCAAGTTGCTGTGGCTATGGTAGAGGATGGTAGCTGTAGCTCCAATTTGACCCCTAGCCTGGGAACTTCCATATGCCACAGGTATAGCCCCAAAAAAAACAAAAGACAAAAAAAAAAAAAAAAAGTAAAAAAAAATATAAATAAATAAAGAGCCCCTGGAATAAAGCTGAGCAGGGACCCAGAAAGCTCAGCCCAGATTAAGCCCAGAAGATGGAGGGCTCCAGAAGCTGTGTCTCAAAAATACATAAATATAAGATGGAACTGATAAATGACTTAACTTCTTTGGCCAACCTGAGAGGATGTTTACAGCCCTGTCAGAGTATCTGAAAGGCACATCAATTACAGGTATGCACAAAACTAAGCAAATGGGAGAAAATGTTCTAAGGAAGAAAAGGAAAAGCTGTACAAAAAGGAAATGAAATCACTATATATTACATGTCTCAGTACAAAAACACAGTCCACATTGATAATAATATAAATATGTAATACTGATTTAACCAAAACTTAAACTATGATTGGGTCATATGATTAGAAGAAGGCAGCCAGACGAGAAATAAATCTTTGTCTTCTATGACACGAAGTGAGCAGATAAAAAAAGAAAATAACCCAAGAAAGGCAGTATAAGGCTTTTATGTGAAAGCACTGATGGGTCAGCGGAAAGGGGAGCACAGGGCTGGCGGTGGGTCCCAGGGGTGGGGTCCCAGGGGTGGAGCGGAGGAGCTGGGCTAGCCAGCAGGACTAGCTCTTTGCCCTTGTTGTTCAGAACAGGAGGTACTGTAAACATACTTGCACACGTTTCCACCTCTGGGTAGGGGACCTGTGTATCTCTCCCCTTTTCACTAAGCACAACCAAAAACCTGAGGCTTTATATTTAAAATACACCTAAGAAGATGGACAGGTGAATAGGCTTTAGATCTTAGAACCAAAGGAAGGACCAGGTGGTGAGTGCTCTGGCTTCCCTTTGGCCTCTGGCTTCCTTTTGGCCTCATGTATCCCAGACTTGGAGCTAGAAAAAACAATCACCCAGAAAGGCCAATGGCCTGGACAAAAAAAAGAAAAAAAACCACTGCCAACACCCCCAAGGCCTGCTGTCCTGGTCAAAGGACCAAAAGGGCATCCTAGCAAGATGGAAAGCTTTAAAAGATGACCACTCTAAAGTGGTCAGCCACCCGAGCCAGCCCCTTTAGGGCATCAAAGCCACATGAGGAGCCTAGACTCCACCCTCCCAGCTACCATGAGACCCCAACCCCACCACCAGGCACTGCACAGAGGAGAGTGTCAGGCCAGGCATGTGGCCCAAAGATCCTGGGGTCAGATGGAGGACACAGCAATGAGAAGCTCCTGCAGTATGGCCTGGGTGGTGCTGGATTCACAGGTTGGATGTCTAATTAGCAAAGGGAAAGGGAAGGGGATTCAGGGCATCAGGGATGGGTTCCCCCAGGAACTCACCCCCCCAGCTCAGTCTGTAAGGCCCTAGGACTGGAGGGACAAGGGAAGGGACTGCCTGGGGGGGCCTGGAGGGAGGGGCAAAAGGGAAGGACCTGGGAACTGCGAACCAGTGTCTGACGGAGGGTTTAGGACAGAAGGGAGGAAGGTAAGGCCAAAGAGGCTGATGGGCCCTCAGAGAAGAATGTGCCTTCTCACAAACATCCCGAAGGGGAAAAGCTCAGAGAGGATCAGGAGTCAGGAATCCAACAGGAGGGGACGAGCACAAGGACCCTGAAGGAGCTGGGAGCGCCCTGCAACTGAGGCCTGCCTAGATCCTACCAGCTGGATCCCTTTTACCAGGACTGTAAGGAGAGAGAAAAGTGAAAGCACATCCTGTTCCATCCCATACCAGGGGCTTGTGGTCACAGTGCCCCTAAACTAGCTTTGTAGCCATGGCCATAGGCAACAGTTTCTGGGCCTCATTTTTCTTATCTAACAAATGGGAATAAGAATGACAACCATGCCCATCTCACAGAGTTACTGTGTAATGGATAATGAGATAATGGGTGTGAAAACACCCCAAAAACGGCATCCTGTTGCTACTGGATCAAACTGCCACTCACTCAGTGGCTTAAAACAATAAACACCTATTCACGTGCAGTTATGGGGGTCAGAAGTCTGAAGGGGTCTCACAGGCGTTGGCAGGAGGCCCTCCCTGGCCTTTTCCAGCCCATGTTCCTTGGCTCACAGTCCCTCCTGCACCCTGAAAGCAAGCACCCAAGCATTTCCTAATTGCTCTCCCTCTTTTTCTCACAAGGACCCTTGTGAGTACTGGCCCACATGAATAATCCTGGATAACCTCACCCCAAGGTCAGCAGATCACCAACCGTGATCCCCACCCACCCACAAACATGTAAGATAACACGTGCACAGGTTCCAGGAATCAGGGAAGGATCCTAGATAACCTCACCCCGAGGTCAGCGGATCACCAACTGTGATCTCCACCCACCAAAGGTCATGTAACGTAACATGTTCCAGGGATCAGGGCAGGACCTCTCTGGGGACCATTATTCTGCTTCCCACCCACACACAAGGTTCCCATTTATTTAATTTTTTTATTGTCTTTTTAGGGCTGCATTTGTGGCATATGGAGTTTCCCAGACTAGGGGTCAAATCGGAGCTACAGCTGCCAGCCTACACCACAGCCACAGCAACGCAGGATCCAAGTAGAGTCTGTGACCAACACCACAGCTCATGGCAACACTGGATCCTTAACCCACTGAGAAAGGCCAAGGATCGAACCCGTGCCCTCATAAATACTAGTCGGGTTCATTATTGCTGAGCCATAATGGGAACTCCAATCAATTTTTCTAATAAAAAATTTTTGTGAATACATCTGGAAGAAGACAATAATGGTAATAATGATGAGAGTGGTAGTAACACAACAAAAGTTTGAATAATCTAGTCTAAGATGCTTTCACTAGGAAGAAAAAAAAAAAAAAAAAAGAGAGATAACATCCTTGAGACTTATTTATGACCCTGCACCCTAACTGAAGGAAGCGTGCAATTTTACGATCCTACTTTCTCTAAATGGCAACACTTACCTTTCTAAGAAAAACAGAGGTAATTCCAAGCAGAGGACAGCTCGACCCTAGTTAAGCCTCCCTCATCCTAGTTAGAACTAAGATAACAGATACTGGCTAAACAACAAAGCCCTTAATTCACTCATGCTTTCACTGCCAACTGACAATGCAACGATGGCTTCTACAGGGACAAATGGTGTGAAAATCTACTTCAGACCCATCCATAACATCACATACTTGTTCTACAGTACAGTTCCCAAGGCTACTCTTAAGTAGGCCAATCCTTAAGTGAGAGAAAGATTAGTAGGAAAAACTATTTGCATCATCTGGTAACTGTTAAGGAATATAAATGCCAATATCTGGAAGGTTCCAAGTCACATAAAACCTGTTTAAAGTAGTTTTAAAAGAAGAAAGTAAAAACATGCAAAAAGCAGATTAGGGAGTATTAAGTATTTGAGCTATTTCAGGTTAAGACACAAAGTATATATCTCAGATACATACCATGGAAAATCTGATAACTTTATTCCTGATTGACTATATCAGGTAGAAAAAAAATCCAGTACCTTTCAAAATGTCAAAAGCTTAATGGTAAAGTTTTCTATAATATTGATCAAATCATACCTTAATAGGGAAGGAAAGAATAAAACTGGCTTCTTAGTTCAATTTTGTCTGTGATTTGAATATTCAAGTTAAGCCTATTCAGAACAAAAACCAACACTGCGGACCAACACTAGATAGAGAGGTATCAAAATAAACAAGGTCCAAAAAACCTTCTTCCTACAGTGAAATACAGTAAATAAGTTGGATGGTCCTTTTAGTCTCCCCTTTGATGTATTTAGAATTCAATTTAAAAAGGATTAAAATGTGAAGGCATTTAAAAACCTCCCAAACAAAGGATCACTACTATCCTTACTAGTGATAGTAAGGAAGATAGAAAAGACATACACAAAAAGAAAACCCTCCATTATGTCTCAAACAACAAAACAACTCCAGGTGACCTCAGTGTCACTTGTAAGAAAAGAATCTCTGACTCAACCTTTCTAAGCCATGTTAAATAAAAGAAAAGCAGAAAACATAATAAAGCCACATATCATGTGTTCCTCAGCCAATTTACTCAATTAACCCATATCTGCAGCAGCCCCACGTGGTATTAAGTCACAAGGGAAATTCTAAAAGAAGAGAAAAATATTCTTTGACCTCCAGGCATTTACTAGTCAATGCCAGAAAAAGAACAAAACTCAACAGAGAACAGATAATCCATCCTGAGGAATTTAACACTCATGGATGTTACCGACTGGAAAACCTAAAAGTGTCAGTGGTTTTCTGAAAAGTGTTGAAACTGTCTGAACAATAGGAAGTAAATGTAGGCAGGAGAAAACAAAAGAGAGAAGTAGCCAGGTATACCAATAAAAACACAGCGGGGCAACTCAGAGAAGCACAAGCTTGAAGCACAGGCATCTCGGTAGGGAACAAAGCTGTCTACCTGAGGATGGGTTAGAGATGCAGATGGCTGCAAAAGAAGGTCTGGACATGGAGCCGCAAGGCTAAAGGATAGCACGAGACATCACCTAGTGGGCATCCTCACCAAAATCACTGACATGTGATTTCATCTACAGAAGAGATTTATTACTCACCCGATTTATATGGCTGTTCTTTAAAATAACCTGCAGCAGGGTCTTCTCAAATTCTTCCAACTTCTTCGAACACTTTTTGAGAATATGATTAGATAAGTTACTATCACTGATCAGTTTAGCTAAGGTACCCACAGCTTCTGTCCAAAAGCTTGAACAAGGAAGTTTGGGTTCTTGGTAAAAAGTGATCAGGCCATCCAGCAACCGAAAAGCAGATTCGGATACTGTGGAAGAGTCGTTTTCAAAGTGGCTCAAGTCTGTTTTCAGACTCCCTGACTCTGTCAAGTTCTTCAGTTCAAGCAGATGTTGCAAGAACTGCATGCTAGAAGACAGAGGGTTTTCTGGTGCAAGGTGACATCTGTCCACAATGGGCAGTGGTGGAAAGGGGGTGGGGAGGCAGCTCTCCACAAACCATGGGGGCATCTCTGAAGGTTCAATTCTCTGCTCACTTGATAAATCACACCCAGAATCTTCCAGCAGAGTTGGTGTGTTTTCAGAACTTCTCCGTTCCTGAGCCTGCAACTGGGAAGATGGGTCTCCTAAAATAGACAGGAACAGATGTGTTATCTTTTTATAGCTGAAATTTCTTCATATAAAAATTAGACATTGATTTTTCTAACTCAAAACACTAAATGAAGCATGAAATACATATTCAGCTTTTGAGAAGCAGTAGTGTAAAAACTGGACAGAGGAGAAATTGTGAATGGCATTGCCTAGGCTGACTAGAAAAAGGTCTTTATCTTCTCTGGTAGAAACCATAGGTGATTCACCCCTGTATTTGTCAGGTCACGACCTTCCATTCAAGGCCATGCTTGAAAGATACAGAGGAGAAACCACAATACCTGGAGGAGGTCACTGAATGATACCAAGAGGTAACTGCAAAATAATAGATGGATCTAAGACAGAGATATGCTCAGGGCTCTATGAAAATAGGAAGACCACTGAACAGCCTACCCGGTCAGGTCACTGCATCCTGGAAGAGGTGATGATAGAACAAATTTATGGGGCATAGGAGGAGTTCCAGGTTAAAAGTTAGGGGAATGGAGGAAGACAAGAATTACCATTCCAAATGGTAAGCACAAAAGCACAGACCTAAGAGGGAAAAGAAAAGCACTGTGTATAGAAGGAGCCACAAATAGTTTCATGCTCCTTTCACAGAAAATACAAGGCAAGAGATTAAGTTGGTAATATATGTAGAAGCTAGGTCATAAAAGATCTTAAAAGAGATACTAAGGTAGAATTTATATGTAGAATGTAGAGTGAGCATAATTTGGAAAAAATATGCACACACTAGAGTTTCCTTCATGGCTTAGTGGTTAGTGAACCTGACTAGGGATCCAGGTTTCAGGTTTGATCCCTGGCCTTGCTCAGTGGGTTAGGGTCTGGCATTGCCGTGACCTGTGGTGTAGGTCACAGACGTGGCTTGGATCCTGCATTGATGTGGCTGTGGTGTAGGCTGGTAGCTGCAGCTCTGATTCAACCCCCAGACTGATAACCCCCATATGCCATGGGTGTGGCCCTAAAAAGCAAAAAAAAAAAAAAGAAATCATGCACATACCTACACATATACCTACTATATAGAAATGAATACATATATATATATATATATATATATATATATAAGCATAGTATATATGTATGTGTACTTATTATAATTATTCCAGTATATCTATCTGTATCTTTGGGTCTGTATATGTGTTTGTATGTGTTACATATACACACATAGAGCCATAGATACATATAGATAGATAAGTATAGACATAAAATGTGTGTGTGTGTGTGTGTGTGTGTGTGTGAGAGAGAGAGAGAGAGAGAGAGAGAGAGATGGGTGTATGTATGTTTGTGTGTGTGTGTATTTATGTCATAGATCCTTGAAACTATCTCTATAGCCATCAGAACCTGCTGATCCTGGCTGAGATATACTGCTGTTAAGGCTTACCATAGTAAATTTAGGTCGTTCTTTGACAGATATGCCCCCACAAACACAAACAAGGTTGTCGTTGGTTTTAAGATGATTATCAGTAAATTGTAAACCCAAAATTGAAAAACTCATTGAACTTTCTACAGCACATGCATGTGCCTAAGACATTGATGTCAGCAGTGGAAGCAGGGATGGGACAATAAACGGTGTCACGTAGGAAAGTGGAAGGTGGTGCTGTCACTTCACAGATCACTCTCTGGGCTCAATGATGGGTATTGAAGGAGGACACAGGGAGATGTGGAAAGATCAGGCAGAGCCGCCTCCACAAGTGCTGGTGTCAGCCCTGCAGCAGCAGTGCAGGCCCAGGAAGGAGGGGCTAATGGAAGGAAGAAGCATAGGTGAAGGCAGCTGACTGAGAGGATTCAGGAAGCAGAGTGAAGCAGGCACACCTGCATCCCTAATTCTGACTTAAGCAACTGGGCAGATGATGGTGCTATCAACTGCTCAGTAAAAACAGGGACAGAAAAGCAGCTTAGTTGGGACAGTGAGAGGTAGTCTCACTCACTTAAACTCCAAAGGAACCAGAGGACATCTAGGCAAAGATATTCACCTGGAAATTGGCCACATGAGCCAAGGGATGGGGAAAGGGGAAGAGGTCTCAACTAAAAGTACATTTTAGAAGCCAGCTGGGTGTAGATGGGATCTGATCACTCCGGGTAGGGGCATGAGCAGTGACCTGAGCATGGGGTCCAAGAGGGACCCAAGGAGTATCAACTTGAGCACTGAGTAGAGACAGAACAATTAAGGAGACCAAGAAGGAGCAGCAAGAGAGGTTCAAGAAGAAGGAAAATGACAGTGTAGTGAAAGACAAGGAAACCGTTTTAGGGAGAGTTACCCACAAGAGGAAAATCCAACAAAATGAAGAGCTGACACATATGTCAGAATTACCAACTAGAAAACCACCATGAACATGTCCAAGACAGCTGTCGTTAGCCAAGGTGGTGGCCAGAGGCCAGGGTGCAGTGGACTGCAGGGTGGACCAAAAAGTAATGGAGAAAGTGAAGGTCCTGAGGACCTGGATGGGGAGACCTTCTCATGGCCAGCAGCTGCAGGCAAACTTGGCAGGACACATTGGGAGAAACTAAAGCAATTATAGATAACGATGGAGAAGCAAAGGCTGGCGATAGAGGGAATGGGAACATAACAAATGCAGGCCGGACGTGGCCCTGGAGGTGGGGGAGAAGAATGGTCGAAGACCAGTGGATGGGTTCTGCTTACTGAACTGGATGCAATTTTTTCTTCAGATGCTGAAGGAAACCAGATGAGAATGTACAGGTATGTAAAAAAATGCCTCCGGCACACAGGAAGTTAATGAAGACCTCAACCAACAGCCCTATTTCTTTATAAAGTTGGAGGCAAGAGACACTAGATAAAAAGACAGAAGAACAATGGCAAAAGCAGCACCTCCTCCCTTCCCCACCATTTATTTGAAATGTCTAATTTATTGCTCTTTTGTTTCTTTCAGCAAAAGAAGAAGCTGTTAAGGTTGAATGGGAGGATCAGGCTTTAACTTAGAGTTCATTCATCTAACAGGTGTGTACAATTACCACAACAAATGTGCAAATATGCGTTTGCTAATTATCACTACAATATCTGCATTCCAAGTTAGGAAGGCAATGCAGTAAACTCATAAATGAGGTGGTAACCCAGAGCAGTGGACTGTCAGCAATGTGTTTAACTGCATGCATCTACTTCTGCATTAAAATAGGCAGGCAACATGTTCATTTTAAGCCAACAGCCACTTTCTCTTTCCTCGGAGCCAGGATAAATATTTGAAACAACTTCTCTAAACACCTATCTCACTTCTCACAGAAGTAAAGCAGGGAGTGCTAGGATGGTTATTCAGGTATTTCTTTTATGGAATTCAAAAGGGTCTCCACTAAGAAAGTGGACCTAAGTTCAAATACTTCATTAACCTACTGATTTTTCCATCAAAGTAAGCTGTACTCTATGGGTGATGATTTCAGGGAAGACTCATGAAATAATTCTCCCAACAACTAGACGGAAGCAAAAGCTGCTTTCCTGTTTCTGCTTCTCACTTCCCCCTCAGTGGTGTGTCTTTTGGCAAGTCAAACACTCAGCCTCATATCCGGGTGCTAACAGGTGTAAATTTGAAGGGAGCAGTTATAGCCAGACCTGTGCTCTGGAGATGGGAAGACACAAAACTACCTATCATTCTTCCCACCTGGTTTTGTTTCTGGGCCCTCAGAAAACATGATGAGGGTGTGTGGTGAGGATGCCGATGTGCAAAACACATAGAAACCTCCTCTCAGCATCCTAAATGAAAGTGTGGCTCCAGAGAGAAGACCACACCAAGCTGTTCTGCCACATGGCTCCCGGTACTAAGTCACGCTATCAAGTTGAAGAAAAGAATCTCATATTTCACTTTACAAAGTGGTTTCATGGAATAATTCGATTGTTCACAGCAACCCTGGCAGATATGCTATTATTCCTAATTTACCAAGAAGGGAATAAATACAGGCTTGACTAGATTAAGAGGGAGAAAAGCCACAAAGTGAGCAAGAAAAACCAACCCTTCAGTCCCAAGGTCTTCCATACCAGCTCCTGCACATTTCCATAAGAGCATTAATCAATTTCTACATGTCATCCATTTGTTTATGGGCTCTCCAAGGGCAGAAGCCTTGTCTCATGTCATCTTTGTGGTCCTCTTACTAAATGATGCTACGTACCATCTGTAGAAAACACCTTATCAGGGAAATGCTACGTGGGACACCTTGCTGCTGGCTAAGGCAGATCTCTTCTTATCCTTCAATATCCATAATGAGTCAGGTCAACTTGACAACTTACAACAAACCACAACAATTACATACACCACTAAGAGAGATCAGACAGAGTAGACAAAAATAATACGATTACTGCAATAACAACTAACGATGTCTCAGAGTACTTGCTAACAAAACTAATTATATATTCTTATAGCCTCTTGTAACTAATAACAAATTTATTTCCTCCTGCCTTTGTCCTAATGATGAAACTTTGAAGAAAGCAAGGAGCATCTGCATTGGAAACCAGTACTTCCATGCTGGAAACCAATCATTACCTAATAAATAAATAATAGTGGGAAAATGTTACTATTGTATATATTTGTATAGAATGGAAAAGACTATACAAATGGGGGGAAGCTTCCTTAGGATTAAACATTTTCAGTGATACTGAGTATTATAACACTATAATCTCACAATAGTCATAAATAAGGTATTTACTCATAAAAACAAGATTTTAAAATATCCATCCTTATCTGGGTAACACAAAGCAAGGAATCAGAAAAGACTCCTGTCTCTTTAAATGAATCTTAACATAACTACAATCAGATTCCACTCATTTGCTCAGATGACTTTTCTCAATATAAATCTCAAAGCGTGGCTAACAAAGCATTGTACCCAAAGGAGAGGAGAGAAAATGAAACCATGCTCCTGCAACTTTCTCTAATTCCTGTTTTTCCAGGAGGGATTAAGGTACAGCAGAAGTCAAATGACACTTCTTTCTCAATTTCTTATTGGGCTGGAGGGACTGAGGACTGTAATTTCCCTCCAAGTCACTGCATATGATCTAATTAGCATGCATGCTATGAGATTTAAAAGCGACACACACACACATGCTATACACACACACAAAGCTGATCAAGAACAGTCTAGTACCTATGGAATGCAAATAAATAGTAGCTTTTATTATCAAAAGATTGTAGATATAAAGAATATTAATTATACTGAAATATGACATCATATACAAAAGCACATGAGGTAAGATGTTAATTAAAACTACATTTCTGCAAATGAAATTATGTCATTCTTTTTTACGGCTGAGTAGTATTCCATTGTGTATATATACCACCTCTTCCGAATCCAATCATCTGCTAATGGACATTTGGGTTGTTTCCATGTCCTGGCTATTGTGAATAGTGCTGCAATGAACATGCGGGTGCATGTGTCTCTTTTAGGTAGAGTTTTGTCTGGATATATGCCCAAGAGTGGGATTGTGGGGTCATATGGAAGTTCTATGTATAGATTTCTAAGGTATCTCCAAACTGTTCTCCATAGTGGCTGTACCAGTTTACATTCCCACCAACAGTGCAGGAGGGTTCTCTCGGGAGCTTGGGCTTATCAGACACAACTTAGAATAGATTTACAAGGAGATCCTGCTGAGTAGCATTGAGAACTTTGTCTAGATACTCATGTTGCAACAGAACAAAGGGAGGGGAAAAAATGTAATTGTAATGTATACATGTAAGGATAACTTGATCCCCTTGCTGTACAGTGGGAAAAGAAAAAACACACAAAAAAACAAAAAACTACATTTCTGTCTAGAATATTCTATAGTCTCTCCCATACACTGGACCCCAGAGACCATCTATTTCACTTTACTGGCCTTTAGGTCTTCCATTTTCTCTCAGTTGATAATTTCCATTTAACCCCACTCACCATTTCAGAGTAGATCTCAAGCCCACTTAACAAAATAGATCCAGTGCCCCCTGCCCCACATCCTGCCCTAGAAATGCCCAACCCTGAACATTAAATATACTTTCTACCCCCCCATATGTATATCCATATCAATTCTTCATGCATTTCACATCCATTTCCACAGTTGCTACATCATTTATAAAAGTAGACCTCTAGGACCAGGTGTTTAATATACACCTTGCAAGCTCCATGAACGTTATGTTTCTAAAGCTGAGCAAGTCATCTTCATGCATACAACACACAGCCCATGTTTGTCCTACAGGCTGCCCATCCCAGCTGACAGCAGGGCCTCCCCTCCAGTCACCAAGCCTGGGGAGAGGGCTTGTCCTTGCTCCCTTCTCTCTTCTGTCCTCTCCATCAGGGAAATGTGTTATGCTGGTTCTGCCTTCTGCCTGATTTAGACAGGACAATCCAGAGAAACAGAACCAGTAGAACAGACAGAGAGGCAAAGAAATCAATTCATTAGGAGGCATTTGCTCGTGTGATGACAGAAGCTGAGAATCTCCAAGATCTGAGCCAGCAAGCTGGCAGCCCAGCACAGAAATGGCATAGTTCCAGTCCAGCTACAAAGGCTGGGGACCAGGAGAGCGGATGGTGTCTGTCTCGTCTGAAACTCAGCAGTATCCAGACCCAAGAGGAGCCAAAGTTTCAGCTCAAGTCCAAAGACAAGAAATAGCAACATCCCAGCTCCAAGCCAGTCAGGCAGAAGGAATTCTCTCTTCCTCGGCCTTTATGGTCTTCTCAGGAGTTCAACAGCTGAGATGAGGCCCGTGAACACTAGGGAGGTCAATGGGCCTTCCTTGGTCTCCTGATGCAAATGGTAATCTCATCTAAAAACTCTCTTACAGGTGTGTCCAAAGTACTGTTTTCACTAAATATGTAGGTGTAGGCAAGCAGTGGCCCAGTCAAGCTGACACATAACACAAGCCATCATAACCCATGTCTGAGTCCGTCCTTCTCTAGCCCCTCCTGCCAGCTTGATTCACAGCATCACCATCTCCTGCAATGACTAATGCCACATCTACCCCATCTGATCCACCTGCCTCTGGCTCCATCCTCCTTTAGGCCACATTCTGATCAGCTCTGGGGAGAAGCACCTAATTCTCACTCTGGAAACCCTCCAAAGGCTTCCCTTCCCTTACCCAGTAGAGCCTTCTAAGTTCCTCAGCTGGTCCTACAAAACATCCCTGGCCACTTTTCCAGACTCACCTCCATCCTCACTCATATTCACACATAAGCAATATGAAACTACTTGCCAAAACATACTAAGCTACTTCACACAACTACTGTAGGAAATCATTCCCGATCCGGACTGTCTTGCACTTTATGCATCCTTCCATTACTCCAGGCATAACCCTGTCTTGAAAGTATCAGTGACCAACTAAGGGAAGGGAGAGATTCCTGAGAGCAGACACAGAGCTTACCAATCTGGGTATTCCTGTTGACTGATGCCTGCCCGCCTACATTGTTAGGAATCTGAATATCTGCTGGATATAAAAAAGTGAGATCACACCCATCTTTGATAAAAATTCTCTAGAAAGTGGACATAGAGGAACCTACCTCAACATAATAAAGGCCATATATGACAAACCCACAACTTACATCATTCTCAATGGTGAAAAGATGAAAGCTTTCCTGCTAACATCAGGAAGAAGACAAGGATGTCCACTCTCACCATTTTATTCAACACAGTTTTGGAAGTCCTAGCCACAATAATCAGAGAAAAAAAAAAGAAATAAAAGGAATCCAAATTGGAAAAGAAAATGTTAAACTGTCACTGTTCATAGAGGATATAATACCATACACAAAAAATTCTAAAGATACTACCAGAAAACTATTAGAGCTCGTCAATGAATTTGATATTGTTGCAGGCTATAAAATTACTATAATACACATAAATCTCTTGCATTCTTATATACCAACAATGAAAAATCAGAAAGAGAAATTAAGGAAACAATCCCATTTACCATCACAACAAAGAGAATAAAATACCTAGGAATAGACCTACCTGAAGAGACAAAGGATCTATATTCTAAGAATTGCAAGACACTGATGAAGGTAACTGAAGATGACACAAATAGAAAGATATACCATGTTCTTGGATTGGAAGAATCAATATTGTCAAAATGACTATACTACCCAAGGCAATCTATAGATTGAACACAATCCTTATCAAACTATCAATAGTATTTTTCACAGAACTAGAACCAAAAAATTAAAATTTATATTAAAACACAAAAGACCCAAATAGCCAAAGCAATACTGAATAAGAAAAATGGAACTGGAGGAATCAGGCTCCCTGACTTCAGACTATATTACAAAGCACAGTCATCAAAATACTACGTATTGGCATAAAAACAGAAATATAGATCACTGGGGCAGGATAGAAAGCCCATAAATAAACCCATGCTCAAGTAATCTAGGACAAAGGAGGGAAGAATATATAATGTAGGAAAGACAGTCTCTTCAATAAGTGGTACTAGGAAAACTGGATAGCTATATGCAAAAGAATGAAATTAGAACATTCTCTAACACCATACACAAAAATAAATTCAAAATGGATTAAAGATCTAAATGTAAAATCAGATACAATAAAACTCTTAGAGGAAATCATAGGTAGAATCCTCTTTGACATAAACTGCACCAATATCTTCAGATCTACCTCCTAGAATAATGAAAATCAAAACAAAAATAAACAAAAGGGTCTTAAATAAACTTAAAAGCCATTGTACAGGAAAGGAAACCATAAGCAAAACAAAAAGACAATCCACAGAATGGGAAAAATATTAACATGACCAACAAAGGATTAATTTCCAAAATATACAAACTTCTATACTGCTTTATTCCACAAAAACAAGTAATCCAATTTTTAAAAATGGTCAGAAGAGCTAAACAGACATTTCTCCAAAGAAGACCAAAGTTGGCCAAAAAGCACATGAAAACATGCTCAACATCACCATTTGGATTAGAGAAATGCAAATCAAAACAATGAGGTATCATCTCACATCAGTCAGAATGCCCATCATCAGAAAGTCTACAAACAATAAATGCTGGAGAAGGTGTGGAGAAAAGGGAACCTTCTTACACTGCTGGTGGGGATATAAGTTGATGTAACCCCTGTGGAGAGGAGTGTGCAGCTTCCTTAAAAGCTAAAACTACAACTACAATATGATCCAGCAATCCAACTCCTGGGCATCTATCCAGAGAAAACCATAATTCAAAAAGATACATGCACCTCAATATTCACTGCAGCTAAGATATGGAAGCAAAACAAATGTCCATCAACAGGGGAATGGATAAAGAAGATGTGGTACAGATATACAATGGAATGCTTCTGAGCCATAAAAAAGGATGAAATAATGACATTTGCAACAACATGAATGGATATAGAAATTATCATACTAAGTGAAGTAAGTCAAAGAAAGAGAAACATGAGGTCACTAATATGTAGAATCTAATAAAAATGAAACAAAAGAACTTATAAGACAGAAACAGACTCAAAGATTTTGAAACTAAATTTATAGATAGCAAAGGGGAAACATTAGGGATTCGTATATATACACTATTATATATAAAATGCATAGGTGACAAGGACCTAACTATATAGCACAGGGTAAGCTACTCAAAACTGTGTAATAACCTATATGGGAAAAGCATCTGAAAAATTGTGTGTACATATATATTATTTAATATAATATATTATATGTTATAATAATATCTTAATATATTGTACAATATAATATATATAATCATATATATATATGATTTACTTTGCTGTACACCTGAAACTAACACAACTATGTCAACTATACTCTGAAAATTTTACTTAAAAAAAGAAAACTAAAAACTGAAATCAAATAGTATCTCTTCAAATGCACTTAAATGTCACCATAGGTATATATGGTTTGTCCCTACCATAATACTTAAAACGTTAATAATCACTCACAGGTGCTGATGCACTGAATGATTAAAAAGTAATATTTACGCCACCTGGTGGTCAATTTGGAAATGCTAGTAAAAATGTCTCACAGTTCATCTTCTAATGAACAGTTTTCACTTTAAAGTAAATAACCTCGGGAAGGATATATTTTAGCACTTTGCAAAGGATGTTTGAGAAATTCTGACCAAGAAAAGGCTGCAATTTTGTTTAATCCCACTCCTGAAGCCTGCATCAGAATTCTAACTTTGAATACACCAAGAGAGACAGTACTATCAAATGCATGAAATTATAAACTAATGAAATGTCTTAGCTGAATTGTCTTCACTGCATGAGATTCACAAAATCAAACAGTACATTGTGTGTCACATCAGTTCAGGATTACTCGACAGTACAATTCTTCCTGCCTTCAGGTGCTCAAACTCTGGACTTCCTGGTTATTTCCAACTCTCTCTTCTAACATCTTCTAGTTCCCAGTGTAAACCAATCCTTCTAGTTGTGCCTTTGGCTTTCTTTCCCCATGATAGCTTCCTGGATACCTCACGTTTGCTACAGCCTCATAGAATTCTAAAGGATGATTCCCAGATCTCTATCTCTAATGCTACCCCTTCACCAAGCTCAAGACCCTAGGCTATGACTTTATGAAATTATGACTTGACCTCAGCACATGAAACCGTGTTATTTCAAAACAAATCTTCACCTTCACTTCCACTTGCTCTAATATCCAAATAATGATGCTATTACCCTCCCATCTCCAAGGTTTGAACCCTAAGAGTCAATGTTGATGTCTTCCTTGACCATCCCCCCCACCTTTACATTTCACTGGCAAACCATACTGACCCTGCCTCACCTTCATGTTCCTTGGAATCATTAAGTTTGTTCCCCTTTTAGGGTCTTTCTATTAAATGTTCCTTCTGCCCAGGTTGCGCTCCCACCATCCCAACCCCAATTTTCTCAAGGCTAGTTCCTCATTATCATTCAAGTATCTGTTTGAATGTCACTTCTTCAGGGAGGGCTCCCCTCACCCATGCAGTCTACAGAAGTCACCAGGTCAGTAGCTGTCACATCTAAATCTCACCAGTCCCCACCTGATCATTTCCTGCGAGTAAAATCTGTCTCATCCCCAAGAATCAGGGCTCTACGAGTGTCTTGGACTGCCTGGTTTACTGCTATTTCCCAGAGCTCAATAAATATTACTCAGTAAAAAAGTCTCTTATATCACCTCCTCATTTCTATGGCAAAATAATTACATAAAAGACTTGGGCTATGACAGTGATGTCCCTGTCTCCAGCCTCCTCTCTCCTCCAACAATTCTAAACACAGCAGCTCAGTTATGCTGCCTGAAGAGTCTCACCCTTCAGATCACCTAAAGGAATCACTTTCAGAAAGTACACTGCTTGGCACATGCATAGTACATGCCCGATAAATGTTAGTTTCCTTCTACTTTCCTGTTGGAAAAATCTCCAAAGGCCCCTTCCTGCCTACAGAATAAAGTATGTTTTCCACTGGCTGTCACATGTCTTCTTAATAGACTCTGACCCTCGTTTTTCGTCTTTTTTCCAGAATACCTCTTCATGCTCTGTATGTCAAATTAAACCTTTTGCCAGTAGATTCTTGTGTCCCTGATTTACGCTGTTCCTTCTTGCCTGAAATACTCTAGTATCCAGAGTTTTCTAAATTCTACCCATCCTTCAAGGTCAGCAACTTCCTCCAAAAAGACTATTAAAGGGCCTGGTTCTCTAAGGCAAAGTAATCACTTTCTGTGTCTCTCCTGTGAACATCAGCATCTCCCTCGGACCATAGAGTCTCACTGGATGCAAAAGTGATACATTCTGCTCCCAACAGGCTGCGTGATCCCCTGGGCAGGGCTCAGACCTCAGCACTCTGTAATCTTCACACTGTTCAGACCGGAGAGCTAACTAATGAATAAAAAGGGGTCTGAATAAATGAACACAAGGAAGGAAAGGCGTTAGTGGGAAGAGAGGTATCAGGAAAAAATTAGGAGCCTGTAAGAAGCAGTAACTTCTCTCCAAAGGCATTCATTCAGGAGGCAAAGAGGTGCAGTATAGGTAAGATGCAGAGTGCTCATTCTATTTCCTAACAAATGGGAAACACAAGGCTGAGAGATGGTGGACACACCTACTGATGCCAAGATCACAGCCCCACAGAATAAGATCAAAACCGTGAAAACACAACCCGCCATCATGTGAGCCAGTGACTGCATCTGCATCATTTCCATTCATCAGTGTGTGCTGTTAGGAACACTGTGAGGAATTGGCAGAAAGAATAAAATGACTGACCTCAGCAATATACTACATTCACTGGCCTCCCCATCCTGTGAATGCCAAGCTCCCTACAGTCTCCTTCGCTGACTTTCCTGTGGAGATCACACACTCCTCTGATATCTCCATGACCAAGCCTCTTCCCAAAAGGATCTGCCTGAACGTGTCTTCCAATGACCCACTGAAGGAGCTGCTTTGACTTCAGCTCTTGGCCAGAGGGTTCCACCTGCTGACAGGTACACTCCTGAGATGAAGCTCTGAAGCCAGCTTGGTCCCTGAGCTACCCTGCCAGACAATAGAGGTTTACATTCCTTTCCACCAGATGTGTCCACTTCACTCCCTTTATCAGATAGTAGAAGCACTGAGCTTTTTTACCCAGTTTGGTGTTTCCACAACCTACATTACCATAAAGAGAACATGGCAAATGCACGTATTCTTAGGCCCAGGTAATCGCTGTCTCTCTGGAACTGTTCCAGGGGCCTGTGCTTTACATAAACATCTCAGAGGACTCCCATAGTTGAGCACATCTCACAAGCACCTCTTTGCTCTAATCCCAAATCATACATTCAGCCTGCTTCATTAGCATTGCTGGGCTCAGTCTCCTAGTTCTAAGAAGTTACACTGAAGGCCTTACATCGGTGGTTTCCATCTTGCCTGCCCAGTGGACTCAGTGATGTACCAGACCACACCCTACACTAAGTACATCCAGATCCCAGGGGTGGGGACCAGAGAGCCATATTTTTAAAGCCCCGCTGCCCCAGCCCCACTGGTGATTCCAGCATCAGGGCTCCCCCCTTGGGTTGATTTGTGCCTGTTTTTCTTTCTTTGGATAGCAGGGCAGTGATCCCTGCACACACAGGCCACACCACTCTCCCCTTCCAGGCTCCCAAAAATGCCTTTCTTCCCCTCTCTATGGTCATGTCTAGTTCATGTTTAGCTTTTCCACTCCCTCTTGGGGGCTCACCTTTGCCACTGAATCATTTATTTTGCAAAGGCTGAGCTGGTCTATTCCAGCCATCTGCCTCCTGCCTTATCCTAAGCCAGCATCACACCCCATATGGACCACACCCTGCACTTCTACTCAGAAGCCCTGCCTCTCCTCCCACAGAGGTTCTCCACGTGGCAGCCCGAGCAAGAAGTTGAAAATGCCCTGCTCAATGCTGATGAGAGGTTCCCTGATGTACTTCAAACCCACCCACAAACCCGACATCATTCCCTGACCACGCCCCCCCCCGCCCCCTATTCCTCACTCACGCTCCCCACATTGGCCAGTGTTGCTCACTGAGCACACTGGCTACTTCCTGCCTCAGGGCCACTGGGCTGAGCCTGCCCTTCAGGAGTCAGTGCCAACGCTCCCTTTGCAGGAGGCTGCCTTGACTCCTGTCTAAGTGGGCAGTCCCACCCCAGGCATTCAGTCTTATCCACAAGGCTTAGGTTAGTCTCCAGGACTTTGAACACTCCCAGACTTTTTCTTGCTTATTGTTATTGTCTGATGCCCCCATAGGAATATTAATTCTGTTTCATTTGTTTTCATCACCATGCTAGAAATCAAGTTTTTTTTTTTTATGGAATAAGGAAGTGTATCATTAATCAATCAATGAATAAATGTGAATAAATTTAACCTAAAACAAATATATATATACATCAGGGGCAGCATCTTCACATGTAACTCTCTCAGGAGCATTTACCTCTCCAATCAGACCCTCAACTGCAATGGGCAGCAGGTAAACTTTTTCTCCTTTGCCAGCCTTGAAAATCCAGCACAGTACTGAACAAATACCATAGAGTTAAGTATGCACTTGATTATTTTGGCTATTTTATGAGAGGCTCAGTGTTGTATACAAACAGATCTGTGGGTCTTTTCACCAATTTTCAGTTACCTGTAATCTCCAACCACTAAACATCCACCTAAATTGTGTGTTTAATATATCACACCTGAGCAAACACACAAAGAAGTCTCCAATTTTAATTCATCTTCCAATGTTTTTACCTCCAATCCCACTCTCTAAATTACATCCATCTTGGAGTTCCCACTGTGGCTCAGCGGTAACGAATCTGATTGGTATCCATGAGGATACAGGTTTGATCCCTGGCCTCGCTCAATGGGTTAAGGATCTGGTACTGCTGTGAGCTGTGGTGTGGGTTGCAGACATGGCTGTGATGCAGCATTGCTATGGCTGTGGTGTAGGCCGGCGGCTACACCTCTGATTCGACCCCTAGCCTGGGAACCTCCATATGCCTCAGGTGCAGCCCTAAAACAAACAAACAAACAAACAAACAAAAGATAAATGGCACCCATCTTATCAGGAATTGAGCAGCCAGTGAATCTGTCATTGCAGCTTTGTCTGGATGTGGCCATGGATCCGCTTGATACTGAGCCAAGTATCTTAGTATGGAGTCAGTTTCTGTCTAACTGACATGAACCTATTCAGATCAAACAGAGAGAGACCTTGGCCAGGAAACTGCTTTGGGGCTGCTCCACATCCAAATCTGTGCTGCTCCCCAGTAATAAGGCCTTCCTCAGCCTAGGACATCTCTGAAAGCTTGCCTTAGGCTCCTAGTTATCAGTTCTGGTTTCAAGATGGTAGTGCACTTATTAGTGTCTATGTTACAAATCAAAAGCAGTCTGTGAAATTCAGACTTTGTTAAGAAGCTATCAAAAACTTAGGGGGCAATATTATAATCAATTTATTTTCTAAAACCTTACTGATAATCACAGATACTAAGGAAATTGCTTTCAGTGAAACAGAAGGAAGAAAAAATACCACAAAATGCAAGCAATTTTGCTAGGATTACTTAAAATATAATTTTCTTTACGACCATAGTGGGAAATACTACCTTCCAATATCCCCTCTTATTTATTTCTGAATCAGGATCGGTTCAGTCTGCCCCAAGTAAGTGTTATATCTTCAAATAACTCAGGCTTCTCCAAGGAAATGATCTCACGGTCCTAGGATATACAAAACATTTATAAAATCCCCTTTAATCTTCAGTTCTGATGACTGAATATAATGCTTTTCCCAAGTGGAGGAACTATTATATGAGCCATAAAACACACCGGTTATCCTACTAGTGACTTTCAGAGCCTTGATATGTTTACCTAGTGTGTCCTAGTTCTGAGAGTTCCCATAAATTCTGTTGACCCAGGTTGGTAGACTCTGCTCCAAGACCCTCTCTGACCCTGCAGGGCTCAGAAATCACCACTCACATTCTAGATGTCCTTTCTCCCTTTCACATGGAGCTGCCACTCCAACAGGAGTCTAACAACGGATCTTGCTGGTACCAAAAAGACACTTTCAAATGCTAGGTCAGGAATTCCCCTGTGGCTCAGTGGGTTAAGTACCCAACATAAGTTCTGCAAGGATACGGGTTCAATCCATGATCTTCCTCAGTGGGTTAAGGATTCAGTGTTGCTGTGGCTGTGGCATAAGCCTGCAGGTGTATCTCCAACTTAACCCCTGGCCTAGGTACCTTTATATGCCACAAGTGTGGCTGTAATGGGGAAGAAAAGAAAATAAAATAAATGCTGGAGATTAGGCCCAAGTGATGCAACTAACAAGGGCATAGTCTCCAAAATATACAAATAACTCATGTAACTCAACAGCCAAAAAAAAAGCCAAACAACCCAACTGAAAAATGTGCAGAGACCTGAACAGACATTTTTCCAAACAGGACATATAGATGGCCAACAGGCACATGAAAAAATGTTCATCATCACTAATTATCCAAGTAATGCTGATCAAAACTACACCACCTCACAATGGTCAGAATGGCCATCATTAGTAAGTCTACAAATAACAAATGCTGGGGAGGGTGTGGACAAAAGGGTACCCTCCTGCACTGCTGGTGGGAATGTAGATTGGTACAACCACTATGGAAAACGGTTTGGAAATACCTTATAAAAGTAAATATGGAACTACCATATGATCCAGCGATCCCACTCCTAGGCATACATCTGGACAAAACTTTCACTGAAAAAGATACATACACCACTAAGTTCATTGTAGCACTGCTCACAATAGCCAAGACTTGGAAACAACCTAAATGTCCATCGACAGGTGAATGGATTACAAAGATGTGGTATATATACACACACACATATAGGAATACTATGCAGATATAAAATAGAACAAAATAATGCCATTTGCAGCAACAGGGATGGAACTAGAGAGTCTCATACTAAGGTGAAGTAAGGCAGGAAGAGAAAGACAAATACCATAGGATATCACATATCTGGAATCTAAAATGAAATGTGGCACAAATGAACCTTTCTACAGAAAAAAAAAAAAAAAAAAAAAAAAAAAAAAAAAAAAAAAAAAAAACATCATGGACATGGAGACCAGACTAGTGGTTGCCAAGGAGGAGGGCTGGGAGTTTGGGGTTAGTAGATGCATACTATTGCATTTGGAGTGGATAAGCAATGAGATCCTGCTGTATAGCACAGGGAATTACTTCCAGTCACTTGTGATGGAACATGATGGAGGATAGTGTGAAAAAAGTTTATATATATATATAAATGACTGGGTCACTTTGTTATATGGCATAAATTGACAGAACAGTGTAAATCAACTATAATAAATAGATAAATAACTACTAGTTCTTTAAATACATGTTATGTTTCCCTCACCAAATGTGAAATAATTCTGACCTCATGATCAACTATATCAATAAACAGCACTTACACAAGTCACTGTCATCAAGGAAGAAGTTATTTCTTCAAACCACCAAATTCAAAATCTTAAACTCAAGATTGAACACTCTCTTTTTCTCCTCTCCCTACAGCGGTTATTCATAAGCAGCACTATTTTTAATTGTTTCAAAATGCATCACCTGGCACCTCTTCCTTCTCCTGTCAGCACCCTAGCCCATGCCCTCCTCATCCTCTACTTAGAACGCCACCATCTGCTCCTATCAGGCTTTCCTGCTTCCTGGTTTCCTCTACTCACCTGCAATCAACATCTTGCTGTTGAGTTAACAGTTAACACCAGTCTTAGTATATAACCTTTTACTATCTCCTCATTATTGGAAACTAAAGCCCAAATTTCATAAGAGACCTTTTTTTCTGAGCCTGGACACTCAAACCTCAGGTGCTCTTCCCCTCCTGGGCCGTGGACACCCACTTACTGAGGTGTCCTTCAGGCTCACACGCAGGCCATCTCTTCCCTCGCGTGTTTCCTAACCACACTCCTGGTCACTACTGCCTGTGGATGGTCTTCCATACACACTCTAATTCACTCAGCAAAGCTGCTACTGGACAAAGGATCTCCTGGTCACTTGAATAAATGGACAGTCATCAGTTCCCACCTTGAATGATCTCTCACCTCATGCATTTCCTCCTCAAATAACTCTCTTCATTTGGCTTATATGACACTAACTTGGGATCTTCTCCTAACTAACTAGCCATTTTTCTCTCTTCCTTTTGCCCACTTCTGTGGTTTGAATGTTCATGTCTCCTCCAAAATCCACAGTCTGAAATCCTAACCCCTGAGGTGATGTGGTTTAGGAGGCAGGGCCATTGGAGGTGATGAGGTTGTGAGGGTGTGGCCCTCAAGAATGGAATCAGTGCCTCATGAAGACGCCCTGGAGGGCTCCCTTGCCCCTTCCACCATGGGAGGACACAGGGAGAAGGTCCCATCCATGATTCAGACAGCAAGCCCACCTCAGGCACCATTTGCCTGAACCTTGATCTGGGAATTCTGAGCCTCCAGAAGTGTGAGAAATCAATGTCTGTTTACCAGCCACCCAGGGTTTGATACTTTGTTATAACAGCCTGAACAGACCCACAAAATCGCCTTTATTCCCATCATGGTTCATCATCCCAACTGACTGCAGCCTCATCCAGGCTCCTTCCCACTGCTGACTGGTTCAATGCAGTGTCTCTCTGGGTCTCTTCCCAGCCAGCCTCAGCCTCTCCAATCTGCCTCAGGCTGAAACCCAGTGACAATCTCAACCACAACTGTATCATATTACTCACCCACTAAAATATCTCACTTATAGCTTTCAAAGCATCCAAAAGTCTCTCCGAATGGGGCCAAAGCATGGAATTTTCTCAAACTCTTTGGGTGATTCTAATGTGTAGCCAAGGTTGAAAACTACTCCTCTGGCTACAGTCGCCTCCACACTTCGTTTTCTTTCAGTTCTATTGAGAATATTCTCCTACTCCTTCTAAACCCATCTATTCTGACTGACTACTGCCCAATTTTCAGATGTTAATTTAGATGTTCCTCCTTAGGAAGGCCTTCTATGATGCTTAGATCAGATCAGACTCCTCTGAAATGGACTCCCACGAATCTGCCATAATATGTTATGTCTTCTCTCTTTGACTGTAAACTCCAACCTCAGTCTCACCACTGCATCCCAAACACTCGCCCCAGTGCCAGGTGCAAGGCGGGTGCTCAGAGGTTCCTGCTATATGAATGTTAAACAGCATCGCAAGAAAAGGGTTATGAAAGCTCAGTGGTGAAAAGATTGTCTCACTGTGGAATCACATAAATGAGTCTTTCAAAACTCCCAAGGCTACCTGAAACCATTGACAACACCCCTACACTGCCAGACAACCCAGGAATAGAAAAAAAAAAATATTGTAATTGGCCAATTTTAAATCTAAGAATTAGATGCCTTGCACTTCACCAAGGAATAAAACATTTGACAGATGACATAATAGCTCATCACATGCCTTAAGTATGTGAACTAATTATAGGCTTGTTATGAAGACCAAGAGTCACTCACACGCCACAGTCTGGAGACGTATGCATCTCCAGTGCTAACAGTCTTTTTTAAGTTCAGCCTATCTGCCAGCAAAGCCCCAAATGACAACTCTGTGAGAACATATGGATATGGCCGAAAGTCACATTACTTAATTCTGTAGAGCCTGTTCTCTAGTATAAGACGATAGAATAAAAATAGTCGTAATTCTGCTAAAAGAGGCATAACCATGGAGAGCTCAAATAGTCAATCATTACACTGTCAATTATGATTAAAATATATTGAGGTTTAAAAGGAAAGCTCAAAGTCAGTTTTCTGCAGACCCCTCATTGCTAACCAAGCAGAACTCAATTTCCCCTGACTTTTACTATTGTGATACTCCTGAAAATAAAGTCCACTCTCTGTGGTTCTGGTTTTCCTGACTTGCAAGGCTGTACAGCATAGCTTTAGCATTATGGTTCATCCATCCATTGCTCATTGTAAAAATCAGTGATCTAGGAAATTAAATAAACTTGACTGAAAGAGCAACATAATCTCTTACCATTAAAAAATGAGTTAATGCACACTTTTCAGGGAGAAAATAAACCAAACTAAGTACAACCTGCATTGCCAGCTGAGATGATTTTACAGAGCTTATGTTGTGTTAAATTTAATTCATCCAACACATGTTGGGTACCACAAGGGAAAGACACTGGGGTAAGGGGTGAGGGGGCTCAAGTGGTAAATAAGGCATGGCCTCCTGCCATCAGAGAAGGAGAAAAAGACAGGCCAACAATGAGCACTCCCACACAGCCAAATGCATGTGTGTCTTAGCTGATGCAGATGATGCTACAGGAATCAGTCTGAATTAAGGAAAAGCCAGAAAGACTCACATAGTAGGCATGTCAAGGGACCACAGAGCTTTCACTAAGGACTCTTCTACATACAGAAGAAGCACAGACAATGGCACAAGAGGCAGGTGCCTGAGAAGGTGGAGCTGGAGCCCGGAGGAGGAGGCACAGAGGGAAGAGCACAGAGGACTGGGGAGAAATTCTGGGTTCATGACAGGGAAAGGACTGAACACGATCTGTTCCCAGACAATGGGTGCTACCACTGCTGAAAACCTCATCTGAACTGTAGCTTAGGAAACACTGCCGAGGCAAAAACAGGTGGCAGTTGACCTCTAGGATGCTCCTAAAATAGTCAAGGAGACATAATGTTTTACAGAAGATAGAGACAACTCACACAGTTTGTTATGGAAGGAGAACACTGAAAATTATATGACTGAGAAATCAGAACAAAAAAATAGAAAGAGGATGAGAATTTCTTTACAACAATATAGAGACAGGACAGAGAACAAAAATCTACTTCCCTTAATGGAACTCCTGAAATAATTAAACACGATGACAGCTAAATTCCTACAGAATTTTCTAAGCTGCTAATGAAATCATACTGTCAGGCCTCCAGCACACCAAGGAGCATCCGCTTTTGTTACTGGACTGAACTGAGAACACAGCAACGATACCAATTACTCAACTTCACTACTAGAAAGAAAAACATACATGCATCCTTACAACTTTGTGCTTTCCTTTCGCATTAGAATAATCTGCTAGCTCCCGGTCTTTGCAAGGCATAATTAAACCATAAAACTAATGTCAGAACAAAACAAAACACAAGAAACATTAAGTCTTCTGGTGTCAAGGAATCGATGACAATTCCCATGAGACTATCAAGCCAAGGAAGAAAACTACTATTTATTTTGTGTCTGTGTGTCAGGAAGCCTGGGACCAAGCCATGGCCCATCATTATCCTCCCTCCTCCTCCTCATTTTACAGAGGAGGAAACTGAGTCTCATAGCAGGTAAACGACTTGCCTAAAGGAACTGAGCGAATGCCCAGAGAGTTGGGATTCAATCAGGATTCATCCAACTCCACGCTCTTTCCAATACTTTCTCTTCCTCCAGAATTTGCCCTCAGCAGCCCTTCCTCCCATCAATAGTACCTCCTCTCCCTTTGTTCTTTTTTCACTTATTTATGCATGTTCATTCATCAATTAATCACTGAGCAGCTACAGGGTGCTAGATACTGATAACAACCACTCATTAGTGAATTCAAGTGTTTTCTACTAAGCATGGTGTGCGAGGCATTGTCCTTTTCCTTGTTCAAACCTGTTAGAATTGAATGTTAAAATCACATCACTTCCACTCACTTTCAAGATACCTTCTGGTAAACAGAAATCATAATACTCAAGCCATTCAAACGCAGTGTCTACTACCTTCTAGTAAATACTGAAGATTTTAGCTGGTTGGTTGGGACGAGGTGGGGGGGAAGCATTTACTTTATAACTATCTAAAAGGTAATATTCTAATTATTTATATAATTTTAGTCGCTTAGAATTCTTGGTAAAGTTGTTAACAGCATCAAAAGCAGAATACATGAAGTAAGACTATGCTCCCAGAAAATGTTTAGTGAAATTTTAACTAAAGTGTTATTTATGTAGTTGTGTGAATATATATGTGGACTGGAGACCAGGACTTGCCATCTGCCTCTACACAGACTGAATCATGAGCCACTGCAGCTGCTGAACCTCAACCCCCCAAAAGGGTTCAGGTGGGGACCAGGAATGAGGCACTCTGTGGTCTGGGAAAACTGCCAGAACAGGTCTTCAGATAGTTATTTTCAGGAGAAGCTATTATGAGACCAATTCTTGCATCTCCTCATATCTAGAAAAGCATGACAATCCTTCAGGGCATTAGTCATCTCCTCCTGGTGACTAACTGTAACTTTCAGGAGACTAGCAGCAACTTCTGCAAAATCTGTGCATGACTGAACTTACCTCCTACTTCACCAAAATCACATGTTTACTGACCTTCCCCCCTTGCTCTTTGCCTCTTTGGAATGGTATTTAAGAGCTATCTGAAATGCTGCCTCCTAGGCTACAGTCCTCATTTTGCCTCAAATAAAACTTAATTCTCAACTTTCAAGTTGTGTGTGTATATATATATATATATATTTTTTTTTTGTCTTTTTGCCATTTTTTGGGCTGCTCCCACAGCATTTGGAGGTTCCCAGGCTAGGGGTCTAATCGGAGCTGTAGCTGCCAGCCTATGCCAGAGCCACAGCAACGAAGGATCCGAGCCACGTCTGCAACCTACACCACAGCTCACAGCAACGCCGGATCATTAACCCACTGAGCAAGAGCAGGGATCGAATCCGCAACTTCATGGTTCCTAGTCGGATTCATTAACCACTGCGCCACTACGGGAACTCCCAAGTTGTGTATATTTTTTAAGTATATATATATACACACACATATATACACACATACATATATATGTACCCACATACATATGTGGGTACATATATATATTAAGTACTCTGTTAATTAAATATTTACTTATAAATCATGCAATAGAAAATATCTCTGCATCAACTGGTCTCAGGTTTCTCAGAAATATGCCACAGCGTTGCCAATAAGATTTCACCTGCAAATATAAGCCAAAAGAAGGAATGATACTTGATTCTTTCCAAAGAGGTGTCTTAACTCATCCTGGACCCCTGAGTATACTGCTAATTCAAGGACCCTGGACGGTGTAATAATTACAGCAATAACCTAAGCAGATTCATTTCAAAAGCATACCAGAAACTGTTCAATAAGCTACATACAGCAAAGTAAACAAATAATACTGAAGGAAAAGGAGAAATACAAGTATGCCCTAATTTTAAAAATGACGTTCTTGTGCTACTTCTTTTAGAGGCTGGGAAAAGCTGTCTACTACTACTTTTCACCCTTACAAAAAAAAAAAAAAAAAAAAAAAAGATGGAAAAATGCCATTTCATTTTACACTTGCTCACTATTCACCCAGAAGACTGTTCCCCAAGGGTCCCACTCAATGGCCCCCCAAGGCCAGTAGCAATGCAAAAATGCACACAGACAAGGGAATGGCCCTTCCCCCAGCTGCCCCCACACCCACCGTCCCTGATCACCAGTGTCACCCAAGCTCCCAGATCACATAATGAGAGCAAATTAGTGTGGATGAAATCTCCTCCAAAGGGCCAATATCAGTGAGTTCTACTCTTTCTAATAAATAAATGCAGCACCTACAATAAGTTAAGGGTGGTGAAACTAGGTGGGCTTAGCAATGAAAACTGGAACAAACGGCATGTAGGCTGAACACAGAAAATAAAAGCTGGCCTTAAATCAGAGTTTCTCAATCTTGGCTGCTCTTTAGAATAACCTAGGGATTGTAAAAGCATATGGACCCCAGAGATTCTTTTTTTTTTTTTTTTTTGAATGATTTTTATTTTTTCCATTATACCTGGTTTGCACTCTTCTGTCAATTTTTTACTGTACAGCAAAGTGACCTAGTCACACACATATATATACATTCGTTTTCTCACATTATCCTCCATCATGCTCCATTATAAGTGACTAGATATAGTTCCCAGTGCTATATAGTAGGATCTCAACGCTTATCCACTCCAAAGGTAATAGTTTGCATCTATTAACAGCAGATGCCCAGTCCATCCCACTCCCCCTCTCCCCCCTGGCAACCACAAGTCTCTAATGTCACTGGTCTGTGGTGCTGCCCAGGCATCAAGATCTTTAACAGCTGAGCCTTAGATCTCTCCGCACTGAAGAGAACAAGCCTTTCAGAAAGTCACTTTAAAAACAAAAACTGGGAGTTCCCATTGTGGTTCAGCAGGTTAAGAATACAACTAGTATCCATGAGGATGTGAGTTTGATCCCTGGCCTCACTCAGTGGGTTAAGGATCTGGCATTGCCATGGGCTATGGTGTAGGTTGCAGGCATGGCTCCGATCTGGTGTTGCTATGGCTGTAGCGTAGAACCTTGGCTGCAGCTCTGATTCGACCCCTAGGCTGGAACTTCCATATGCCGCAGGTGTGGCCCTAAAGAAAAAGAAAAAAAAATGTTTTTAATTAAAAATAAAGTTTTAAAATCATCAGTTGAACATCTGATTAAAAGCACTTTTATTTTTCACAGGGACCTGTGGATACACAAGGCCTCGCTGCACACAGCAATAGCTTACAAAAATTTGAGAGCCTATGTTTGCTATCACTGTTGTCTGAGCACAGACAAAGCACTTCTTTAAAGAGACGTTTCACAGGGACTGGAAACGTACAAACCCCTGAGGCCCAGAGCCCTCAGGCCAGTTCCTGCTGTATCTCTCACCCTGTCATACTTCAGAGAACTGTGCGGCCGCACGAAGCAGCCCACCAGCAAGGACCTGGCCTACTTTGGACTGATTCCTGCTTGGAAATGACAGATAGGAGGAGATGCCCTATGATTCACAAGGGGAAAAAAACACCAGATGAGGATAAACATTTCATGAGATACAGAGGTAGAAATAACAGCAGAGTCACTAAAGGCACAACAATTAATAAAAGCAGGACTTAAATATGCAAAATGTCACCTCATTTGTATGACCTGGGTTGAAGGATAAATTCAATCAAAAAAATATTATTTTAGAGAAAAAGTGGACAAATTATACTAAATTCCAGGGGAAAAAAATATCATTTATTAGCATAACAAGGGAAAGAGGAAAGATGCTTAAACTCTGCACATTCTGTTTTATTGTTAAACTAGAAGAAACTCCCAATACAATTAAAAGTATGTGGAAAGATCAAAGCATTATTTAATTTTTAATTTTCTACCAGTTACTTTTTCAGCATTAAATTAAAATGTTAGCATTTTGTCTGTATTATATTTTACAGAGAAAATCTCACCTTAGTTCAAAAATTATTTCTGCTACACATATTTTTAAGCCTAGTCAGGGGCAATAATTTAAAGTGATAATTTAAGAAGAAATAAGAAACACTACTGTGTGTAAGACTGCACTGAATCAAGCACTGAGGGAGGATGCAAAAAAAGTTTAGTTTTCATTGTTCATGTGACTTTTTTTTTTTTCTTTTCCAGCTGCATCCACAGCATATGGAAGTTCCTAGGCCAGGGACTGAATCTAACCAACAGCTGTGACCTACCCCGCAGCAACATTGGATGCATTAACCCACTGTACCTTGCTGGGGATTAAACCACCACCTCTGCAGTGACCTGAGCTGCTGCAGCCAGACTCTTAACCCACTGCACCACAGTGGGAACTCCTTCATGTGACTTTCTAATTAAAAAAGTAATGAGAAATGCTTAAAGCTGAAAGCATTTAAAAATGTTTCCTTTGAAAGCATAAGGAGCAGCTTTCTCTGGAAGCAATCTTATTTCCTGTTTATTTCAAAGTGCAAAAGCTGGCAAACATGACCTGAATGAATTAAAAGCACATAAGCAATATTTCTCTCTGACTTCGAAATAGGATAGACCAAAAACAAGAAAAATTATTGTGCACTTACTATGAAATAATTGATGGTGTGAAAGAATGGCTCTTCTTTGTGTCTGCAGGAAGCTCTAGCCCTAGCACAATACCCAAGCGAAGTACCTTCCAATAGATTTAACTTTTTTTTTTGTCTTTTGTCTTTTTAGGGTTGCATCTGTGGCATATGGATGTTCCCAGGCTAGGGGTCCAATTGGCACTGCAGCTGCAGGCCTACACCACAGTCACGGCAATGCCATCTCTGAGCCACGTCTGTGTCCTATGTACAGTTTACGGCAACACTGGATCCTTAACCCACTGAGCGAGGCCAGAGATAGAAACTGCGTCATCATGGATACTAGTCGGGTTTGTTAACCACTGAGTCACAACAGGAACTCAGGATTTAACTTTTACACTAACTCTAAGAAAGGATTACAAGCAATTTAATTTTTAAAAACCACACAAATGAGGTCTCCTAAACAGGAGATTTAACTGAAAAGACCATTTACATGCAGAATAAGAAATGGGTAAAAATGCCCTTCCTTCTGAATTAGTCCTTTGTCTTCATATTCCATCTAGGAATTCATCCGAATTCATTTGCTATCAGGTTAGCCACTCTGACTCTTAGAATCACCTGGAATATAATGCAATGTTAGACTTGTGTGACCATGTTTTTTATCTTGTTGCCTGCAACATGCTAGCATTCATTGACAGCAATCTATTTCTTTTTGGCTGTGGTACATTATATACTTTTTTAAGGATTAGTATTACATAATCAGAATTTAAGGTTTTCTACTAGAATCTACAATACAGTATACTGCTTTTCCTATGCAGTATTTTCCCCTACAATATATCTCTAACATGGCCTGAAATAGATATAAGAAATATTTTCCTGGAGTTTCCATCGTGGCTCAGCGGAAATGAATCTGACTAGCATCCATGAGGACGCAGGTTCGATCCCTGGCCTCGCTCAGTGGGTTAAGGATCCAGCATTGCCGTGAGCTGTGGTGTGGGTTGTAGATGTGGCTGGAATCTGATGTTGCTCTGGCTGTGGTATAGGCTTGCAGCTACAGCTCCAATTCGACCCCTAGCCTGGGAATCTCCATATGCCATAGGGAAGGCCCTAAAAAGACAAAAAAAAAAAAAAAAAAGAAAGAAATGTTTTCCCTGACAAAAAAGGGGAGCTGCCTTACTCTACACATATTATATACAGAAAATATGGCATGTATTCAGAATCCTCTATGACTGCACAAAGGATGCTTGTTAGGAAGAGATGAGGGAAGCAGGATAGAGTGAAGCGGTGGGGGGAAGCAGGGAGAGAGAGAAGCTCTCCTAGAACAAGACCCCACAGTACACCCAATCCCTGGATGCCTGTTATGTTTGCATACATATTTCACCGAACAGAATCAATAGTATGGAACAGAATCAAACATGGTCGTTAACAGTCATGTTGAAATCAACACTACTATTTTATTCATTTGTTCATTCGTTTGCTAGTAAGTTCTACTACCAGCCTCAGCCTAATCAGGCTATAAATGAACATGTTCTCAATTCTTTGGTATCGGTTGGTATGAAGGAATCTTTCAGAGGCGTGCCCACGAATCCCTCCTGATTTATTATAGTCAGACATCTTGGACAGGCGATGAATACGTTTTTACTGAGCCTTTTCTGGAGCCATCTCATTACATTCCCTGAACATATATTTCATGTTTATGTGTTTAAATCAGTGGTTCTCAGACTTCAGTTCTCATCAGAATCACTGGGGGGACTGGGTAAGACCCAAGTTGCTGGTGCCACCCCCAGGGTTTCTGGCTCCAGTAAGGGCCACATCCTCACCTGATGCTGATGCAGCTGGTCTGGGGACCATAGTTTGAGAACCACTGGTTAAAGAAAACACTGTTAAGTACCAGGAAGGCATTGTATAAGGATTCTACATGCTTCTCCCTCCATTTATGACGCTTTTATCCTCGGGCAAGTTAGTTAACTTGCTTTCCTCATGCCATTACCTTTAGAACCAAGGCCAAGAGGCAGGAGTGACTTAGACCAGGTGAAACAGCAGGGAAAGAAATGAAAGAATGAAAATCCAGGAGTTCCCGTTGTGGCTCAGTGGTTTAAGAACCCGAGTAGTCTCTGAGGATGTGGGTTCAATCCCTGGCCTCACTGAGTGGGTTAAGGATCCAGCATTGCTGTAAGCTGCAGTGTACACTGCAGATGCAGCTTAGATCTGGTATTGCTGTGGCTGTGGTGCAGGCCGGTAGCTGCAGCTCTGATTACACCCCTAACCCAGGAACTTCCATGTGCCGCAGGTGTGGCCATAAAAAGAAAAAGAAAAAAACAGTTTAAGAAAATCCTAAAGCAGTTTGAAAGAGAAACAAAAGAACCAGAAGACAGAGTTAGGAAGAAGGGACAGTGGGTTGGGGGAGAGCTTTAAAGGCAAGCTCCTGGAAGAACTGTAGGAATGAGCTCACAAGAACACAGATTAAGGTAACCTCTTCCCTCTTTCTCAGGGCCCAGGGCCCATCTCTCCCTCATGCTCTGTACTTTCTGCTCTTTCTGCTCACCTCTGATTCCGCTATTCTCCTCTTCCCTCTGTATCTCCCCCTTTCCTCTCTCTGCTAATCCCTTCCACCAAAGTACCAGGGCACTGGTGTCTTTTCCATCTTAACAATGAGAAAACTTTTCCTCCACCTGCACCCTCCCAACTACCAACCTATCACTTTTCCTTCCTTCACAGACACCACCACCCCCCCCGACACACACACACACACGAGTCCCCAGTGCCTATTCCTCACATCGTGGTCTTCAGACCACACCACAGACATCACCTGAGGGCTTATTACCTGAGAAATGCAGACTCTCAGGCCTATCCTCATCGGCCCATTCCCTAGCTTGGATCACGGAACTGACGTCATTCCATTAACTTTCCAACTCTCAGCTACTGTCCACAGCTATCTACCTGGATTCTATTCACTGCACAATGTTTACCTAAAAAGAGAAAACTGAGAATGTTTAGGATGAAAATAGGAAAGCCAGAATCCTCAAGGTACCTTCAAATTCCCAATTGAATCTTAAAATTTGAACACCAACAGCTGTAGGTTTTGCAGGTTTTCTTTGTATTTAAAGACACAAAGAAAACCTGCAAAAAATAGACAGCTTCTGCTTTAGGGCAGCACATTAAGAATCCAGCATTGTTTCTGCTGTGGCTTGGGTCACTGCAGAGGTGTGGATTTAATCCCTGGTCCAGCACTGTGGGTTAATGGATCCAGTGTTGCTGCATCTGTGGTTCAGATCTGATCCCTGGCCTGGGAAATTCCATGTACCAAAGGTGCAGCCAAAAAGAAGAACAAAACAAACAAAAAAAACTCTGCAAAAAATAAATAAATCTTAAATGTAAGGACTAGATTAAAATTCACTACAGGTTAAACTATTCAAAAGAAAGTCACAATGAGCAAAGACCTAGGAACACCCAAGTACTCTGGGAAGTTTTGGCTTTTGTTCTGCAGAGGCGAGGTCAACACTGATGTTCTTCCTTTACTCTGTTCTGATTTCCACTGCTAAGTGTCTGCCTGCCTCCCTCGATGGAGGGGCCCTGGTAACTGACCCTAATGAGTGGGTCCCCTTTCCCAGGATGTTGGGTCTTGCTCTCTGATCCTTCCTTCATCACTAAGGGGTTTGGTAGGTCTCCAGCAACAAGAGTTTGACAAGAACACTTTGTTCCATGTATTAACACTCACATAAGCCTTATCTAAACTTATTCAGTCAGTAAATATCACCAAAAAAACCCCTCCATGGTGGGACGCCATGCTATTCTAGAAATACAGTGGTGATGAGAAAAGATGCAGACCCTACAAGCTTGGAGTATAAGTCCCATGAGTAAGACTGGCTGGTTAAACACTTGTAATTTAGCTCAAGTGCTGTGAACAGCATAGACTATTATGGGGACCCCCAGCAGGAGAATCTAAATCCAGTTGGGGTGGGGGCCAGTCAATGAAAGACAGAAGGGATTTTAAATAACATTAGAAGAAAAGGACAGTGCCCGGGTAGACCCAAGGAGAGGGAAAACATACCCTCCAGAAGGAACGACGTGTGAAAGCCTGGAGCAAATTCAAGGAAGTGGAAGAGACTGTGTGGCACAGAGTAGAATGTGGAGGACATAGTGGTGAGAGGCTGGGCTGCAGAGGGGAGCAAGTACCACGAGGGGAAGAGGCTGGGAGCCCGTGTTAAGGATGGGGGGCTTCAGCCTAAGGTAAGTGAGAAGACCTGAGTCTGGGCTGCAGTTTTTATTTGAACACAGCAAGGCTACAGCTATTGATGTGAAGTCTAGGTGGAATTTTTCAGACAAGGCCAAGGCAATGGTACTGGGAATGCAGAGAGGTGGTGGGAATCCAGCGATACCCACAAGTGGGGCGTGATCTGACATGCAGATGTGTCCTGAAACCCAGTGTGGGTTATCTCGTGCAGTGAGATGCGGGGCCTGGTACAGGAGGAGATGGGAAAGATGGATGATTTCCATCTGGAACACTCCATGGAACATTCGGCTGCCTTGCTCAAGCCCATCCTCTGAAGTTCCAGGATTCATCTCTGTGCCAGGCCCGGTTTGGCCCTCCTTACTCCTTATCTTCACCATTCCTACCAGAGCCAGTTCCTGTGAGCATAATCAATGTGTTTATATTTCTAAATTATTGCCTCATCATTACCAACCATCTGATATTCTGAGTTTTTTAAGCCTTAACTTCAATTTCTTTGATGGTCTCTCATGTCAAAAGTTTCATTCAATTTTTATACATAACAAGTAAAGCATTTTTTATTTGTTTTATTTGTTTTGTTTTTTGCTTTTTAGGGCTGCACCCACAGTATGTGGAAGTTCCCAGGCTAGGGGTCAAATTGGAGCTGTACCTGCTGGCTACAGCACAGCTACAGCAACAGAGGGTCTGAGCCATGTCTTCAGCCTACACCACAGCTCAAGGCAATGCCAGATCCTTAGCCCATTGAGTGAGTCCAGGGATCAAACCTGTGTCCTCATGGATATTCATCAGATTCATTTCTGCTGCACCATAATGGGAACTCCAGCATTTTTAATGTACAATTATATGTTTAAATTACTATATAGCCTTTCACTAGAGATCATATGAAATTAAGGACATGCTCTCTCATGTTTATGTACATTATGCATGTATGCTTTGATTCAACTGCAATTTTAGTCAAATTTCCATTATTATTATATTTGACAATTGATACTATAGAAGCTTAGGTGAAGAAGGAAGTGTTATGAATTCATTTTCCATGTTCTTTCAGCATTTGTAAAACAGATAAGGTCCCAGCATATAAATGCTGAGCTCCAGGACTGTGCTGCACCACAATGGGAACTCCAGCATTTTTAATGTACAATTATATGTTTACTTTAAATTACTATATAGCCTTTCACTAGAGACCAAATACAAGTCTAGTATTTGCAACGTCTCCTCATATGTGGTCTAAAACAGCTGAGAAGGAAGGAATGGGACAGAAGCTGAGAAGCAGGGACCAGAATTGTGAGAGCCAGGAGCCAATACCAGCTCCAGGCTGGGTGCTACAGTTACACACAGGACCACCATGACATGCAGCCCTGCTCCCGCGCATCATCAACACCAGTCTAGTTAGAAAACCTAGAAGATTTTCCCAAATGCAGACTTACAGGAAAGATTAGCAGGGCCTCAGGTGGGCAGCAGAGTGGTAAGAGTTTGCTCCTCAGGTTATAAAACAGTAAGAAGAATAGCAGAGGAGTGCAGACAAACTTGAGCAAGTCAGCTAGAAGGACAGGGGAGCTTCCACAGCCCTCTCGTCAGGCTGTTGTTCCCAAGGACCCCAAACTAGAAAGAACTAAGTTCAACCTAAACTGACAGCTGTTCTGCCCATCATGTCCCCCGACTCCAGGCCTGCAGTGCAACTCCTGAGCCCCTGATTCAATGTGCATTTACTCAATAAACAGGTAAATCAATGACTTGATTTGGTTTGATTTGCTCTTACTTTCTTTTCACTTTGGCCAGTTGCTCATTTATGCAGATACTGAGTGCTTAAATTGTAGGGAAAAGCATATACCTCCACTTCTCCTGTGAAAGCCAAAGTACTATGTAAGTATCACAGCAATTGTCCAGATTCCCCCCATCTGCCCCATACTCACACATATACACAAACTCAAATCTTAGACCCTCAATCTGCTTCCTGAAGTCCTGGGCCATTTTCCCCACTGACAAGGCCCTGGACTTGTCATCATCATATCCCATTCAAACCCTAGTCAACACTTAAGAACAGCCAATAATGTCTTCCTGGCCAATCTGTACGCTCTAGATCTCCCTCAGGAAACCACTCAGACCCCAGCTTAATCCTCACCAACATTATAATGCAATCATTTGACAGGAAGTTGTGCTAGATAAAAGAACATAGTATTTTTCCTTATGTTCTCCCTTATAGATCAAGCAGATTCTTGGGAGAAAAAGGAGCTCTATAATTTATTCATTATTCCCACCACTTCCCCATTCTTTAAGTTAGGATGTGCTCATGTAGAAGGAAGAGAATTTATAGATAACAATGGCATAGATCATTGTTTATCTCGTAAAAATTCTTCATAAAGTAATCCTAGCATTGCTTTGGCTGCTCAGCAATGTTAAGGTTGACCAAGGTTCTTTTCATCCTCCTTCTTTATCATCCTTAGCATGTTGACATTAATATTTCAATACTGCCTCATGGCTGCAAAATGGCTACTGCAGTTCCAGGCATCACATCTTCATGTGGCAGCACCCATACAGGAAACAAGTGGCTGAAGCAAAAACATTTTTAAATTGCCATCTTTCATGGGTTTCAATCTCTTGACACAAAAAGGCGCTTTTTATTAAAAGCTCTGAAGTTTCCTTTGCATCTTTCATTGATCCCTGCCCAACCTTAGAAAAATACTGGCAAAACAAGTCTAAGCCTTTCAATGGATTAACTCATTGGGTATGGGCACATGTCTACCAAAACAAAACTGGAGTGCCTTTACTAAGGAAGAAAGAAGCTGACTACTGAGTAGATAACTAACCTGTCTGCCACAGATCACCAAGAAGGTTTTGAGACATGTGGCACTGAATATATGGGCTTCTTTGATCCAACCTTCTTCTTGCCCTTCTCCCATCCCTCCTTCCCTTCCTCCTTTCCTTTCTTTCCTTCTTTCCTCCCTTCCTTCCCTCCCTCCCTCCTCTTCTTTCTTTCCTTCCTTCCTCCCCTACTTCCCTCCTTTCTTCTTTCCTCTACTAAGGAACATTTAGGTAAAATTAAAATGTGGCATAATTCTAAGAACAAGTTCTATTTATCATTTCTCTGCATAATCTAGACCCTCTTTAATAAATACAATAAAGAAGAATATTTCTCTTTAAGAAGCTGTAGAAAAATAAATCAGAATAAAGAAATAATGGAATTCCTGAAGTACTATATAAACCATATAATACTTCCTTATTTGTTTACTTTGTAATTTAAATTCTGCTTTATTTAATTATGGGTTGCTCTGCTGCTTTAATGGATAGTTGACGCTGTAAATTAAGTTCCCTAGCATTTCAATCTGTCAGGAAGCATTCTGATCACCATTTATTGAAGGCCAGTGATCTCTGAACAATGGAAATTAGCTGCATGTGTTAAAAAAGCGTGAAAATTCCAGAAAGAAACTTCTAATAATATAAACACATCTATAAAATAGTTTGACTTTCAGGGGTGGAGTTTCCTTAGAGCAAAGCGTGTCAATCTTTCAAATGATCCATCTTTATTATTTTTTTTTTTTTTGTCTTTTCGACTTTTCTAGGGCCGCACCCACGGCATATGGAGGTTCCCAGGCTAGGAGTCTAATCGGAGCTGTAGCTGCCAAGCCTATGCCAGAGCTACAGAAACATGGGATCTGAGCTGAGTCTGCAACCTATACCACAGCTCATGGCAACATCGGATCCTTAACCCACTGAGCAAGGCCAGGGATCGAACCCGCAACCTCACGGTTCCTAGTCAGATTTGTTAACCACTGAGCCATGACAGGAACTCCTGATCCATCTTTAAATGCCATTTATGTTTCTCTTTTTTCTTCCTATCAATTGAATACCCCCTTTCTTGGGTCTTTTCTTTCCCCTTTAACAGTGACTCCATTTAGCTATCCCTGCAGTCCTCATTGTTTAAGTGTAAGCTAACAGATGCAGATACAGATTACTTTCAAACATCTGCAATGAAACACTTTACCTGCAACCCTGCTGTGAGTAAAAGAGCTTTTAATTACCTGATATCTGAAAATGTCTCTCACAGGCACTAGGAATGCACAGTTTCAGTGTAAGAGCAAGTTATTAGCAAGGTTCTCACTGTTAGGTACACACATCCCAAACAAATCACTTACCCCACAGTATCAGGGATGTAAACAGACCCATAATGGCCAAAAATTGCTTGGGGATCAGGGTTGTTTGTGACAGTCACAGTTCAATAATACTGGGCATTTTTACATGGGTGTGGTTATATTGATCATATGACTGCACAGAAAAATTAAGAAAAATTGATTTCTTTTGCCATCCACAGGTATTCTCAAAGAGGCCATTTCCTGGAAAGCCTCCAGAGAGGCAAGTGTGGCCTTATATCATGTGACACTATTTTGATCACACAATCATGAGGTTTTAGTCACAGCTGGGAATCAGGCTGTTGAGATTTCCTGACGTTAGTGTGTATCCCAAGGCAGGCCTGGGTCCCCAACACCTGCCTACCCTAACATGACAGCTGCACTCCTTCCAGTGGCTCAGGTTCCTCTGCCCAACCCTGGGATGTCAGAACCTGCACCCTCCTCATTAATGCGTCATCCACCCCGCGAGCCTCCTTGACAGTGATAATGTTACTATTTCTTAAATACCAGTGAATCCTTACTCTGGGTCTATATTTCCAGCCAGTTCTGCCTCTTTGAGTTTTTGGACCATACTTCTACCTTCCTTTTAGGTAGTACCTGTAAACTCAGGGATTAGCCCACATTCAGACAAACCCGGACCCCACCTTTTATCTGAGAAGCTTATCTCTGTGCTCACCATCTGGATTCCAAGCATTATCACAATCAACTTAATAAACTAGGACTAGAACCTCAATTATCCTAGATGCCTCTCACTCCCTTTACCCGCCTCTGAACTCACCCACAGATGTCTGAAATGTTTACTCTGGAGTCATTCTTTCTAGTTCTCCCCATCACAGTCCTAGTTCCAACTCATCACTCGTCACCTGAGCTTTGGTAAACCGTTTTAGAACCTGCCTCCTTGTCTCCTTTCACTGCCAGGACATCTCAGTGCTCCACTTCATTTGACAAATATGCACTGAGCACCTTCTGCAAGTCAGACTCTGGGTGGGTACAGGTAGAAAGTGCTGAGCAAAGCACAGATGCTCTCCTCAGCACACCCAGATTCCAGCTCAGGGGATAAGGCAGCAGCCAAGTAAGACAGTAAATGCATGACCCATAGTGGGTGCTTGGGTAAACAATTACTGTGGGGTGCTGGGTGCATGCAGCGGTCAGTGACACCTGGTCACTCTATTCCACAGAGTCAATGGGAGGTGCACTGCCAAGACGAGGCAGGAGGAGCCCACAGAGGCTGAAAGAAGCCAAAGGGGATGATGCCTGGAGGGAAGGAACCTGCATCCAGGGAGTGGAGGTGAAATCACCACAGCCTCACAAGTGGGAATCCAGCCTGAGGCTCCATGGGAAGTTGGGGAAGGTTTTAGGCAAAGGAGTAAGATGATCTGATATTTATCTTTAACACATCACCAGGAACATGCTTCGCAATCATGACAGAAGGGCCAGTGCTCTAAGTCAAAAAGCTGAACACCTCCTAAACGAACGAGGTGCACCTAGGCTCCAGTCTGTCCAAATGGGTCCTGGTTTTCCCTGTTACTCGTAATTACTGTGGTCCTATTTCTTTCTCTTATGGGTCCTATGGAGATTACATGTCATTTGGCCAACTCACTGATGGGGATTGATTTTCCTTGGTTTGACATCCAAAGCCCTTCTGAACCTGGTCCTAACTCACCTCTCTTCCCCTCCCCCATCGGATCTCCACCTTGTGGTGTTCTGGTCCCTATAGCTTGCTGAATGGGACGGTATACTGCTACCCTAGCTCACAGATGCTGCAAGCTCTGACCATCTCCCTACCAGTGCAGAGACCCTGAGAAACCTTTCCAGAAACCAGACAGGAAGAACGGCTTCCTCCTCTGAACTCTGTCAGCTTTTCTACAATAACGCTCATCACATCTGAGCTAACTGCCTCCAGGTCTGCTTTCCCTAATAGAATGTACGCACTTAATGGTAAAGGCAGCATCTCCTCCCACTTGTTTCTGGGTCCTTACTCACCACCAGGTGCCTGGTCCACAGCAGGTACTGGATAAAGGACTGCAGGAGGAATTATGTTACTATAAGAGCAACATAAAATACAGAGTCAAATCATATGGACGAACAATGAGATTTTAAAATTATTTTCTCTAGTAAGCTTAAAACAATCTGCCTCCACAAGTAGACAGTCTTCATTCTCCAACTCCATCACCCATGTCTAGTGTAGCCCCATTCATTAGAAAGTGGCAATGAGCTTTTTACTGAATGACTAGAAGTAAAAGATATGGACAAGACAAGAAGTCTAATTTTAGAAAACTAAACAATTTGTTGTTTTGGTTAATAAATTTCTAAGTAACTGGGAAGCTGAAATAAAATAGACTGATATATTCCCAACAGGCAGTTTCATCCACTCACCAGTCTTAATGGGTCCTGAACAAATCCTGCTCAGAAGAAGTTTTTGACGTAACTGCAGGACCTCGGCTTCCAAGGCTTCGACTTTTGATCTCCACTTTGATTCTTGCCCTGACACCACCCTGGCGAGATGCTCCGTGTATTCTCTGCTGCTTTGGTCTGCTGGTTTCGAGCGGATAATTGCCAAAGCCAAGGCCAGCTTTGAAGTTCTCAAAAACCATGCTTGATCATCCATCCTGGCTTTTTTCCCTATCAGTTAACAAGAGGAGAAAGTTAAGAGAAATTCCTTTTAGCCTGTGCAGTACATTTCATTTGCTCACAATTGATTTTGCAGAGTAACACTAATTAATAAGTTTACAACTTGAGGCCAAAGAGTGGAAAAAAAATTCTCAGGAACTGAAGAGAGTGTGGAAAAAAAAAATATGCAGAAGGAAAACGCAAACACGTGCACACTGAGTGCAATTAAGATTCAAAATGTAGGTTCTGACAATCTGACAAATTTGTGGAATACTAAAAGCACACATTAATGCATTTAATGGGTTCTTTGTTTTTGTTTTTTGGGGGTGTTTTTGTCTTTTTTTTTTTTTTTTTTTTTTTTAGGGCTGCGCCTTAAGCACATGGAGGTTCCCAGAACTACAGCTGCCTGCTGGTTGTTCAGGATCCAAGCCGCATCTGCAACTTTCACCACAGCTCACGCAACGCCAGATCCTTAACCCACTGAGAGAGGTCAGGGATCAAATCCACATCCTCATGGATACTAGTCAGGTTCATTAACCACTAAGCCATGACAGGAACTCCCATTTAGTGGTTCACATTAGAGACACACATTAGAATCTCTTAGGGAGCTTTTTAATATATATATATATATACATATATATATATATATATATATATATATGTGGCCTCACCCCTCCAAAGCTCTATTCAGCAAATCTAGGGTAGGCCTGAGGTTTTTATACCTTGTAAAGTGTTTAATGTGTACTCAGAACCACTACATTAAATTTTTCATTTATATTTAGCCCCTCTCCACCTTTAATCTATTCTACTAAGTCCTGGAGCCTGAGCTTTCCAATCCTGCATACCTTAGTGGAAATTTACCCACTATTCATGTCTCTAACCAGGCCCCTCCAATCTATACTGAGAACAAAATTTTAAATATTTGCATGATTTAAGCTGTGATTCTGCTCTGAAGCAGCACCGGCAAAGATTTCCAACTGCCAGTAGGACCATACCTTTCCAAACCTACACTGCACTGCAGCCTGACAACTACGAGGACAACATGATAGGCCACTGCCTGCACTGGCTTAAAACCATCACCCCTCCTGAGGTATGAGCCCCTGAGGGCCTCCACCAGGCTTCCCTGAGTTGGGGGGCTTTGCACACAAAATGTGCCATGCAGACAGTTTTTATGAATGGTTAAAAGTATAATAGTGCAGGAGTTGCACTACTGCATAACTTGGCTCAGCAGTTAACGAACCTGACTAGCATCCATGAGGACTGGGGTTCGATCCCTGGCCTTGCTCAGTGGGTTAAGGATCCAGCGCAATGCTGTGAGCTGTGGTGTAGGTCACAGATGTGGCTCAGATCTGGTGTTGCTGTGGCTGTGGTGTAGGCCAGCAACTACAGCTCTGATTCGATCCCTAGCCTGGGAACTTCCATATGCCACATATGCAGCCCTAAAGAGAAAAAAAAAAAAAGTATAACGGTGCAGAAAATTCAGGACCTTCAGGCGCCACATCTCCCCACAGTTTCCAATTCCACATTTCAAACTTGATTTCATTCAGTTTATCAAGGCTATTCTCCCACTCTGGTTGGATCGCACACATACAAATAGACTACACAGGAGTTCCAGTCATGGTACAGCAGAAACGAATCCAACTAGCATCCATGAGGATGCGGGTTCAAACCTGTCCCTGCTCGGTGAGTTAAGGATCTGGTGTCTCTGTGAGCTGTGGTGTAGGTCCCAGATGCAGCACAGATCCCATGGTGGCTGTGGTGTCGGCCGGCAGGTGAAGCTTCTATTCAACCCTTAGCCTGGGAACCTCCATATGCCATGGTAGTGGCCCTAAAAAGCACGGAAAAAAAATAGATGTAAACAGTGCTAAGTTTTTCCCATTCACATCTCTGCTCCTGACATTTCCCCAGTTGGGACACCTGATTTTCTTCTAGCTGCCAAGGCCTGGGCCATAGACCTTCTACACCACAGTATTACATATTATCTGATGTGTTTCCACACTCTACATGAGTACATATCAGATATCCTATACTTTCTGCCTGAACATATGCAATCTAACAGGCAGCATATTTCTGCTTCATTATAATCCATGAACACAAGAATATGTGTACAAATATTCTTTACAAGATTATTTATCTGATACCAAAACAGACATACAGACCAATGGAACAGAATAGAGAACCCAGAAGTAAACCCAGACACCTTTGGTTAATTAATCTTTGACAAAGAAGGCAAGGATATAAAATGGGAAAAAGACAGTCTTTTCAGTAAGTGGTGCTAGGCAAACTGGACAGCCACATGTAAAATCAATGAAACTAGAACACATCCTCACACCATGCACAAACATAAACTCAAAATGGCTTAAAGACTTAAACGTAAGACAAGACACAATCAAATTCCTAGAAGAGAACATAGGCAAACATTTTCTAACATCAACCTTACAAATGTTTTCTCAGGCCAGTCTCCCAAGGCAACAGAAATAAATGCAAAAATAAACAAATGGGACCTAATCAAACTGACAAGCTTTTGTTTTTGCACAGCAAATAAAACCATTTAAAAAAAAAGACAACTTGCAGAATGGGAGAAAATAGTTTCAAACGAGGCATCTGACAAGGGTTTAATCTCTAAAATATATAAACAATGTATACAACTTAACAGGAAAAAAACCAACAACCTAATTGAAAAATGGGCAAAAAATGTGAATAGATATTGCTCCAAAGAAGATATACAGACGGCCAACAAGCAAACGAAAAAATGCTCAACGTCACTGATTACTAGAGAAATGCAAATCAAAACTACCATGAAATACCACCTCATACCAGTCAGGATGGACATCATTAATAAGTCCACAAATAACAAATTCTAGAGAGGGTGTGGAGAAAAGAACCCCCCCCCCGCACTGTTCGTGGGTAAACTGGTACAACCACTGTGGAGAACAGTACGGAGGTACCTTAGAAAACTATGTAGAACTACCATATTACCCAGCAACCCCACTCTTGAGCATACATCTGGACAAAACTTTCCTTGAAAAAACACATGCACCACTATGTTCACTGCAGCACTAGTCTCAAGAGCCAAGACATGGAAAAGACCCAAATGTCTGTTGACAGATGATTGGATTAGTAAGATGCGGTATATATACTCAGCCATAAAAAAGAACAAAATAATGCCATTTGCAGCAGCATGGATGGAACTAGAGACTCTCATACTAAGTGAAGTAAGTCAGAAAGAGAAAGAGAAATACCACATGATATCACTTATATCTGGAATCTAATATGTGGTAGAAATGAACCTTTCCACAGGAAAAAAACTCATGGATTTGGAGAACAGACTTGTGGTTGCCAAAGGGGAGAGGGAGAGAGCGGGATGGACTGGGAACTTGGGGTTAAGAGATGCAAACCATTGCCTTCAGAATGGATAAACAATGAGATCCTGCTGTATGGCACAGGGAACTATATCACTTTTGATGGAACATGATGGAGGATAATGTGACAAGAATGTATGTATTTATGTGTGACTGAGTCACCTTGCTGTACAGTAGAAAACTGACAGAACACTATAAACTAGCTATAATGGAAGAAAATAAAAATCATTAAAATAAAAATAAATAAATAAATAAATAGATTATTTGTAAAAAACTCGGACCAACAATCAAATGGTTAAGTAACCAGTGTACTAATGATAGTTACATGTTCATTAAGCACTGGATTTTCAGAGATACTTTTATTTGCTTGGGGCAGTGTTAATGACATGCCAAGGAGAAAAACAGTGATTTTATTAAATTATCTGTATAAAAGGATCCCAAATATGTAAAAAAAAAAATATGAAATACAAAAAATGTAAACAGGAAGTAAGTCCACTATAGCATTATTGATGTTTTCTCATATTTCTCTAAATTTTCCCAATTTTCTACGTTGATTATATATCAAATTATACTCAGAAAAAATTATAAAAGTAGATTTCTAAAAGTGAATACGGCTGCCATTTTTTTACCCCTTCACATCTGTAGAAAACACCAAGGACTAGATACTGTTAAAATGAAAAAACTAATTAGAGAGATAGCTTTTGCAGCAACCATTTCACTTGGCTGGTTGAGCTTCCATCTGCTGTGTGGGAGACAGGGAGCCAGACACCATCTGTGCTCAGAGCAGAGGGCACACTGTGTGCTGGGAGCACAGACACCCTGTGAGCAGGGCAGAGAGCACACTGTGTGCTGGGAGCACAGAGACATGGATGGCTTCCCCTAGAGAATCTTACACTTACACACAACAGTGTTGACCATGGATAATGACAGGAAGAGTAATAATTATAAGAAGAAACCTATTTAAAATGATCCTGTTAGAAAAGAGTATGACATTCAATTATGAATGGTGGGAATCCTGGCTTTAAAAAAAAATAGACGAAAATAAGAAAATAATTTATTATCATAAGAGGACAGAGTTTTCTGGACAATAAAAACAAAGCACACTCCCTGTCTTGTTGTAGAGATATTGAATTAACTGACTTAAGAAAGCTGATTAATTAAAGGTTCTGATTTTTTAAAATTAAAGTCAAGTTGATTTACAATGTTGTGCCAATTTCTGCTGTACAGCAAAGTACCCAGTCATACATATATACATACATACATACATATATAGAGACACATATTCTTTTTCTCATATTATCTTCTGTCATGGTCTATCTCAAATTTCAAGACACTGGATATAGTTCCCTGTGCTATACAGCAGGACTTCATGGCTTGACTATTCTAAATGTAATAGTTTGCATTTACTCATCCCAAATTGTGATAGAAAGGTTCTCACTTTTAAGTCATCATATGTTACTTGTTAATAGTCTTAAAACCATGGTATCAGTCAACAGAAGAAAGATCAAATTATAAAGTCCTTCTGGATCATAACTATCCCAGTGTCACTTTTCTAACACTGAATCAAAAAGAAATATATCAGAAATAAACAGAATACTATTGCTTTTTTGTTTGTTTGTTTGTTTGTTTTTGGCTGTGCCCACAGCATGTAGAAGTTCCTCAGCCAGGAATAGAACCCAAGCCACAGCTCTAACCAGAGCCACTGCAGTGATAACGTGAAGTCCTTAAAAGGCTGAGCCAGGAGGTAACTTGGTTTGCTAGCAGATGTCTTTGGTACAGACTTCTATGGTATAAATCCTACTCAAAACACACACAGAACTACAACCTACACCTAAACAGAACAGGCTTTTAAATTCGTTCTTCATGCTTTTTTTCAATGAGTGTATTATAAATATATACCTTCTTTATTTTAGCATAAAATCCCTATCCTCAAAGTGCCATTTGCAAATTAAGACACTTCTATTTCCCCTAAAATTTCATGGCAAAAAATATGATCCTCCTAGACATATTCTCTGCTTAACTGAGAAAAAAAAATCAGTAATAACTTTCAAAAATTATTTTTCAAATTCAATTTATATTGGAATAATTATAGTAAATAATTAAAATGAACATTTAATGTTCCCCTAGAAGGTATTTAGTGTCTTTGCATTCTTAATAGCTTAAAATATAAAACTGTAATAGTCTTTAGAATGGTGCATTTGATCAAATGAGTCTTTTTTTTTTTTTTTTTTTTTTTTTGCATTTAGGAACAGCTCTTACCATAGCAAAGTCCCCACAGGCTATGGAAAAATCTAGTCATATTCTCTCTGACCACTATTCTCCTTTAGGCATGCCTGCAGAAACAGCTACTCAGCAAATCGTATTTTGGTCATTTTTATCTACCCTATTTCTGCTATCCTCATTTTCCCTTATTTCACTTAAATCTGTTGTCAACCAACCAATTCTCTGTACTGTCAAAACTGTTTTGAACTATAATTCTGAATTTTGAAACTAGTTCATCTCCATGATCCGATGAAAATTCCATGAAGTAATGAGCCCCAGATCACTCATATATAAGAGTAATGAAAATTTAAATTAAATAACCATTCAGGAGACTATTTTCCTAACATGTACCTAACACCTTCAAAATATCTATCCCATTTTGGCCCAACAATACAAGTTCTAAGATTTCATCTTCAAGAAATGACAAAAAAAAAAAAAAAAACCTGTCACCAGTTTGAATAACAATAGAAAGGCATTAAATTGTCACATAATTGAATTGGAAATGTTTTTGAAAATATTTTCAAGTATGAGAAAATACTTCCTACATCATGTTAACTACAGAATAAAACATAAAACAGTAAATGCAAAACCACAATGATATTATCACCTCACACCTGTCAGAATGGCTATTATCCAAAAGAACACAAACAACAAATGATAGCAAGGATGTAGAGAAAAAAGAATCCTTGTACACTGTTAGCAGGAATGTAAATTGGTGCAGCCACTATGGAAAACAGTATGGCAGTTTCTCAAAAAACTAAAAATAGAACTACCATACAATCCAGTAGTCCTACTCCTGAAATGTAGCCAAAAAAAAAATCTCTGCCCAAAAATTTGAAAAGATTTACGTACTCCCAATATTCATAGCAGCATTATTCACAATTTCCAAGACACAGAAGCTACCTATGTGTCTATCAACAGATGAAGGGATAAAGATGTGGTAATATATACATAATAGAATACTACTCAGCCATAAAAAAGAATGAATTTTTGCCATTTGCAGAAACACAGATGGACTTGGAGGGCTAAGTGAAATAAGTCAGATAGAGACAAATACTGTATGACATCACTCATACATGAAATCTAAAACATATAACAAACTAGTGAATTTAACAAAAAAGAAGCAGACACAGATGCAGAGAACAAACCAGCAGTTACCAGTTGGGGGGGGGCAGGCACCACATGGGTAGGGGAGTGGGAGGTACAAACTATTGGGTGTAAGACATGCACAAAAATTTATAGAAAGTGTAATCTTTAAAATTATATAAAAATAAATAGCTTTAAAGTTAAAAAAACAGTAAAATCAGAAAAAAAGGTCTACTGATAGAGACTGATTTCTGATAGATTTAGAGATAGAGGAGGGAGGGAGGGAGAGAGGGAAGGGAAGAAAAGAAAGGGGGAAAGCAGGAGGGATACAGACCAACTACTGTTATTCTCCAAAATGCAAACAATACATTGACTATGAGCTGAGGATGTCTGATTTAATTTTTTATTTATACGTTTCTACAGTTTCCAAGTTCTCCATAATAGACATCACAAAACATACTATATAAGGTAGGGAAAAAAGTCCTAATTCTCCAGAAATATTCCCCATTCTACATTCTTCAAAGCAGAGATTATGGGAAAAATCAAGACAGGTATTGTGTGAAGACCCGGAGCTCTGCACCCATCACCTCATGACTGATGTGCGAAGCTGCAGACCCTGGATCCCAAACCCCTTTTCTGCATCACCTGTGACTGTACAACACACCATCGGTTCATTGACAGCATCACCTGAGACTATAGGACACACCATTGATTAACTGACAGCTAAGGAGAGGAGGAAGAGGACAGTAATGAAAAACAGCACATTCAACAGACTCAGAAAGGCCTGACTGTGCAGATGCTTTCAGAACTGAGGAAGCACAGCCAATGGGATGAGAATTCTGCCTCCTAAGGTTTCTAATCTCCCTTCCTGATCAGCCTGCCCCAAACTAATGACAATGAACTGCCCTAAAACTGAGTTCCTTTACCAAGTTTATGATTAATATTTTTATCCAAATCTTTAGTCCCTTTCTTATCCCATGACCTCAAGCCTGTGCTAACTGAACATTAACCAACCAGAGTCAGATGACTAAGATTGCTGTTACCTATAAAATAACTAAGGTAATAAAACTGCTATTGTAGGTATCATCATTAATGTACAAATTCAGGTTGTTTCTCCTAACAGGCCCCAAAGCTATGAACCACTCGGCCAGAGAATCATAACCCAGAGACACCCTGACCCCCGAAACTACAACTAAGGATTAAGAAATGCCACAAAAATGTCATACAATCATGATTAATTTCAGCTTTTTTGTTCTTACCCTTTAAAAAAATCCCTAACTCAAAGACCAAGTTGTTGAGGATCTGAGGCTTGTCTCCCATTCCTTTGCCTGGCACCCTGCAATCAGCACTGTAGTCTCCTCCACCACAACCTGAGGTCAGTAGACCGGCTTTGCCTCACCTCGGCTGAGTGGACCTAAGGTCAGTTTGGTAACACCAAGCCTGTGGACTTCGTATTTCTTCATGTCCAGAAGCAGACACATGCCCCTTCATTAGACATTTTTGGTGTTCCTTCTAATTCAAAAGACACAGTGGACTCAGCCATCAAAGAGAATGAAATAATGCCATTTGCAGCCACATGAATGCACCTAGAGATTATCATACTAAGTGAAATTAGACAATGAAAGACAAACATCATATGATATCCCTCATACATGAAATTTTTAAAAAAGGATACAAATAAAATTATTTGCACAACAGCAACAGACTCAGAGTTCCCATCATGGCTCAGCAGAAATGAATCTCACTAGTATCCATGAGGATGCAGGTTTGATCCCTGGCCTCACTCAGTGGGTTAAGGATCTGTCATTGCTCTGAGCTGTAGTGTAGGTTGCAGATGCTGCTAGGATCTGGCTGGCAGTGTAGGCTGGCAGCTACAGCTCTGATATGACCCCTAGCCTGGGAAACCATACGCCATGGGTGAGTCCCTAAAAAGACAAAAAAGAAAAAAAGAAACAGACTCATACACAGATTTTGAAAAACTTATGGTTACCAATGGGGAGAGGTGGGGTCTGGGTGGGATGGACTGGGGGTTTGGGATTGGCATATGCACGGTGCAGTACATGGAATGAATGGCCATTGGGGACCTGCTATATAGCACAGAGGAATCTACCCAATAGTCTGTGATAATCGACGTGGGAAAAGAGTTTGAAAGAGAAAGGATGTGTATACTTGCATAACTGAAACACTTTGCCGAACAGCAGAAATTATCACAACATTGTAAATCAGCTACACATCAATGAAACTTTAAAAAATGATAAACCAAAAAAGGAGGAGTTCCCATTGTGCCACCGTGGGTTAAGGATCTGCCATCACAGCTGTGGCATAGGTTGCAGCTGTGACTCAGATTTGATCCCTGGCCTAGGAAGTTCCATATGCTGCAGGTGCAGCTATTAAAAAAATAAAAAATAAAAAGACACAGTGGATTTTGGAATAAAGGGCAGAACAACTTACCAGCATGATAAACAGCAAGCTGCTAGCCACTGTCTCCCCAATGCCATGATCGCTGACTGGCTCATACAGGCATCCTACTAAGTATTTGAATGAGTGAGAGTGCGTGAGTGAATATACCAATACAGGCCCAGCTAAACAGAGGGCTGCTTAGCCAGCTCTTATCCCTGGTTCTCAGGAAGTCTTTGTCAATTACACACTAGGGAGACTGGTGCTGGAGGGAGACTGGATCAGGCGAACTTCATTAGCTATTCTCAGGGTCACATCTGTTGCTCTTCACTTTATGACACATCTTTCCTCAACTACCTCCAATAAGTACACTCCCTTTCTCCAGCACACCCTTAGACTTTCACCAAAATAATTCTTAAGTAAAAGAAATAAAACATATATTTCACAGAGCTCCTGTCATGGCTCAGTGGTTAGAGAATCTGACTAGCATCCATGAGGACATGGGTTCGACCCCTGGCCTCGCTCAGTGGGTTAAGGATCTTGCATTGCTGTGGCTGTGGTGTAGGCCAGTGGCTACAGCTCCAATTGGACCCCTAGCCTGAGAACCTCCATATGCCATGGGTGTGGCCCTAAAAAAAAGACAAAACGACCATATATATATATATATATATATATTTCACACACATGTTTAGGTTAAAGGATAAGCTATAAGGGAAAATACCAAATTTTATTTCATGTGACTCCTATAATGAAAGAAGAATTTTGGCTGAATATTTCCTAAATGACTGAGTTGAATATGGCAAGACCAGGCCTAAATGCAGGAGGAAGAAGGCAAGGACCATAGCGGAATTTGCACTTATCAAATACCAGTCCTGGGACAGCAGAGCTCAGGCACTACCAGGGCCATAAGACATTACAAGACTTGTTAGATGGTTTCAGTAGAGTCTGGACAAGGCTTAACATGCAATTTTTACATCAGATCCAGCTGACTCACTAATTATGGCATAGTTTCAGCACATACTGTACTGTGAAGACTTCAGGAGATTAATATCACGTGAAATTTTACATAAAAGAATCAAGAGTTCCTCAAGATTTCCAATCTCTCACTTTAATTATTAAGGGGACCTTGAAAAGCCTTCCCAGAAAAGAACCTGTGCAGAAGAAGAAGCTTAGAAAGATAAAAGGATACTTGCGCTTTTTTCTTTCTGTTTTATTCCCGTCATAACAGGCCAAATACCATAATTTTCTTCTTGTTGGAAAAGTTAACTAAACATAGATTTTAACTGTCTACAAAGTTTCTTAACACTGTTTTCTTTCAATGCAACCTCCCACCTCTCACCTTTTGATTCCTCAATATATCTTTTTTTTTTTTTTTTTGTCTTTTTAGGTCCGCACCCAAAGCACATGGAGGTTTCTAGGCTAGAGGTCTGATCGGAGTTGTAGCCACTGGCCTATGCCATAGCCACAACAATGCCAGATCTGAGTCACGTCTGCAACCTACACCACAGCTCACAGCAACGCCAGATCCTCAACCTACTAGGTGATGCCAGGGATCAAGCCCACGTCCTCATGGGTGCTAGTCAGTTTTGTTATCACTGAGCCACAACGGGAACGCCCCCTCAATGCCTCTTTTTTGTCCCAGGGAAGATTTTCTCTAGATTCTGGCAAAGAATACTGCAGAATTTCACATGGAAAAAATTGCATCACACACATTTTAAAAGTCAGCAAAAAGTACACTGATTCAGAAATGCGGAGTCATGCACATTCAGCATAATCAGTAATCATCTTCCAGGATGTGAAGCCAGAGAAGGAAAGGCAACTTGCTACTACTGTTAACACCTATTTTAAAAAAGTAAATTGGAAGAATCATCGGTATTGCTTAGTTATACCAGTATATCACACACTGATAAAGCCATAATCCTTATCACAAAAACAAACATGTCCCTCTATAAAAAGTCTGACACTTTACATCACTCAAATCCACAAACCACACACATCTGGAATCCCTGTAAGGCTATACTCTGGAACTGGTAAAAGTTACATGTCATAAAATGAGGAAGACTACAAGGTGAAGCCAGAAACCAAGGAAACCACCAGAAGAAGCAGCTCAGAGAGGTTCAGCCAATCCCAGGAGGAGGAGAAGGACAGCTGGGATCAGCCAAGCCAGGGCCTGAGCTTCAAGGAAGACAGAAGACGAAAGGACATGGTGAGGCACAGAGTACCCTGGACAAGGTAAACAGGACTATCCAAAGATGCTCTTTTTTGTAAATGACATACCAGGAATAAGATGGGTTTTCAAACTATTATTATGTTATGCCATCTTGGACTTCACTACTGAATAGCCTTGAGATGGAAATTCAGGGAGGCACAAGCGGCGGCACAGAAACATTTTTTTTAAGGCTCATTTTGGACTCTGAAGAAGTAACCCATTCTCATCTGCCTAATTCATATCTCACTGAGGAGACCACCACAGATTTCAGAAAGCAATGGAAAAGGTTTCGTGACTTCTCATAAGGCTTCATTTCACAAGTAAATGCTTTACTAAGTAGAAGTTACTGGTAGTACTACTTTCGACTTAGATTTGCATTTAAAATAGATTAGAGTTCTAAATTTTTACTAGCCTAAAATGACCTCCAAAGTGGGGAATGGTTCACAGATATTGAGCACTTCGATTCTAGACATCTTCTAGCACAAGGTGTTCCCTGCACTTCTGTCCCTTTAAACCCAGCCTTTCAACCTGCTGAAGGCAACAAACATAGAGGAAATACAGCTATTGCTGGACTCAAGACTGGCCCTCATGCTTTCCTCTACAACTTTATGTTCTCATTGGCTCCTGCCCAGACACTCTCCCTACTTTGCATCCTCAAAAATCAGGCAGTGACAGGCACACTGACTTTCACACCACAGAGGCTATCTTTCTCTACCAAGAACCTATCAATTTTCAGGATCCCTGCTACCTACCCCCCCTCCCTTTGAATTCTACTGTAACCCTTCACCAACTAAGGAACACCAGAAGAAGAAGAAGGCCATTCCAAAAGATCAGCATGCTTGTACCTTCCAAGGGAATAAAAGATGGTATAAAGCAAATGTCTCTGGGTGCCAGGTGAGGGAATGGAGCAGGAACTGGTCCTTGGCCTTCCTCTCATTATTGCAATCAATACTTACCTCCAGAAGTTCCCGTTGAGATGCAGCAAAAATGAATCCAACTAGGAACTATGAGGATGTGGGTTCAATACCTGGCCTCACTCAGTGGGTTAAGGATCTGGTGTTGCCGTGAGCTGTGGTGTAGGTCACAGACGCAGCTTGGATCCGATGTTGCTATGGCTGTGCTGGCAGCTATAGCTCCAACTGGACTTCTAGCCTGGGGACCTCCATATGCCTCGGGTGTGGCCCTAAAAAGCAAAAAAAAAATAAATAAATAAATAAATAAATAAAATAAAATAAAAAATACCTACCTCCACTCATTAATAGGAACCATTCAAGGTCAAAAGCATCAGCAGTCATGCGGCCTAACAACTGTTGTCTAATTTTCCCAGGCAACTACACCAAGCTTTCCAAACTTCCTGTTTATTCTATGCACCAGAACTCCTTAACATTTACACCTGACTAACCTGAGAAAACCAACCCAAATGATGTCATGATGGCTACAAATTAGCCTCACGATGACAGCATGGCCAGGTCCCAACCCTGGTGTCCATGGAAAGTACAAGCAGAAGAGCAGTAGCATGGGTATCTTTTTTTTTTTTTTTTTCTGAGTAATTCCATGTGTACTAAGAATTATCAGAACCTTTTCTTATCAAGCTATGCTGTGTCCATGAAAGAGGTCTTTTAGAGAAAATAATATCAATCTATTTCATCTTATAAATGGAATATTCCAACAACAGAGGCTAGACTTAGCTGCATCAAAGGTTCAGTCTTACTCCAGGGTAATCAATTAAAATCATTTGTTTAATAAAACCAAAAGAATTTCTCAATGTAGCTCAGGCTGTGAAAGAAATCCCAATCTTTAACTCATCATGGCTTCTCTGTCTAAAGCTATTTGTTCTTTCAATTACTCAAGGAAATTGTAAGATTTGGGTTTCATTCCCATACTATTTTTACTGAAATAGAGAAAATAAAGGAAGACCACTAATTTACATATATACTTGGCAATTTATCTCAGAAGAAAACTTTTTATCTAGATACTCTATCTAAGTTCTTTGATTTGTGTCTGAAGGGCTAAACTGAAAGTTAAAGTGATTAACTATCTTCAGACAAAGGTTGAAAGGAACTAAAAATGCAAATAGTAAACATAAAAGATCTGGAATGGATATGTTACTATCACACAAAAGAAACACTATGACAAGAAAATATTATCAGAGGTGCAGAGGAACATTTCATAATTATTTTAAAATGGTCAATTAATCATGAAGATTAACAATCCTAAATCTGTATGCACATAAAAACAATAATAGAAATTGTAAACATATGAAGCAAAAAGTGTAAGAACCCAAGGCAGAGATAGCCAAATCCACAACCATACCTGAAGTTTTTAGCATACTTCTTTCAGTAATTGGTAGAATAGTTAGACCTTGAGTAAAATGAAGATTATATAAATGATTTTAAAAATACTACCTACGATCTTGAACTCACTAGCATTTATGTAACATTACAACTAATAATTGCAGATGCAAGCATATTCTTTTCAAGTTCACATGGGACATTCAGCAAGACAGCTCACATGCTGAGACAAAACAATTCTCATTAAATTTCAAGAGAGAAATCTTATACAATGTGTTTACTAACCACAAGAAAACAAATTTGAAATTTTCTAGAAAATCTCTCAAACAGATGGAAAACAAACACTACATTTCTAAATAAAATATGGGACAAAAATTATAAATAGAATTAGAATATATTTCAAACTGAATGATAATGAAATCATAACATCAAAATTCGAAGGAGGAAGCTAAAACAATTTATCAAGAGAAATTTATTTTTTTTAAATAAGTTCTTAAGGTTCTAGGGAGTTCTTGTAGCTCAGCTGTAACAAACCTGACTAGTATCCACGAAAGATGCTGGTTCAATCACTGCCCTCGCTCAGTAGGTTAACAATCAGGCGTTGCTGTGGCTGTGGGGCAGGTTGCCAGCTGCAGCTCTGATTCGACCCCTAGCCTAGGAACTGCTGTATGCCACACGTGCAGCCCTAAAAAGCAAAATATAATAATACAGCAAAATTATGAACAATTTAATTTAATAAATTTAATAACTTATTATATATTTCTTGAAAAGATATACTGACCAACACTGGCAAAAGAAGACAAAGAACTCTGGGTAGCTCTACATCTATTAAAGAAAGTCAATTTTTAAAAAAAAACCTCACCAACATTCATACAAAAATCCCATATTCAAACAGCTTCACAACTGGATTCTAGTTAACAAGGAAAGAAGAAATTGTACCATGTATATACGAAACCCTTCAAAAACTAAAGGAAGGAGGGTAGAACAAACTTCACGAACTCTTTTTGTGAAGAAAAGAAGAAAGAGAAAACACCACACTTGTTTTATAATTTGTTTTTTGTTTGTTTGTTTGTTTTGTCTTTTTGCCATTTCTAGGGCAGCTCCCGAGGCATATGGGAGGTTCCCAGGGTAGCGGTCCAATCGGAGCTGTAGCTGCCAGTCTACCCCAGAGCCACAGCAACTCGGGATCCGAGCCGCATCTGCGTCTGCGACCTACACCACAGCTCACGGCAACGCCGGATCGTTAACCCACTGAGCAAGGGCAGGGATCGAACTTGCAACCTCATTGTTCCTAGTCGGATTCATTAACCACTGCGCCACGACGGGAACTCCCCTTGTTTTATAATTTGATATGTACATTGGTATAACCGTTATATTAAAATTATAATAATATTCCCAATGATAAAAAACTACCAATCAAAATATGCAAAAAACACGGATTCAAAAAACCTTTACACAATACTAGCAAATTAAACTCAGCCACATATAAAGAGAGTAATCATCATCACCAAGGAAAAATTTTTCTAACAATGCCAGATTACTTTAACATTTAAAAATCAATCACTGTCATTCAACATATTAACAAATTTCAATGCCACATAGGATCATTAATAGTCTCATAAGAAACATTTTAAAAATTCCAACTTATTCATGATTTTTAAAAAATGAAAAAAAAAGAAACTTCATAAACAAACAAAAGAACAGAAGAGAACTTACTGTGATGAAGATCTACAAAAATCCCCAGGAAATATTATACTTGATGAAACATTGAATTGTTTAGCACTACGACTAGAAATACAACAAGGACATCTTCTCTTCTCAGTTCTATTAAATACTAGGGAATAAAAGGCAGTGGAACACAGAAGGAAATAAGAAGACACATAGGTTGGAAATAAAGAAGTAAAATTCTACTTATTAATGTATAGCATGAGGACTTCCCACTGTGGTGCAGCAGGTTAAGGATCTGACATTGTCTCTGTGGCAGCACGGGTTCAATTCCCAGCCAGGTGCAGTGAGTTAAGGACTGGCATTGTTGCAGCTGTGGCTCAGATTCAATCCCTGGCCCAGGAACCTCCATATGCCATGGGTGAAAGCCCCCCTACCAAAAAATAAATAAATAAATATATACATATATACAGAAAACCCTCAGAAATCTGAGAACAAAGATTTACTAGAATTTATGAATGAATTTAACTAGGTCTCAGGACACAAGTTCAATATGCAAAAATCCATTTAAGCTATAATAATAAAAAAAATAATAATAAATTTAACAGTGGATGTGAAAGACTTCTACTTGAAAACTATAAAACACTGTCCAGTAAAATTAAAGACCGAATCAAGAGATATACTATATCTATGCATTGAAAAATTTAATATTATTAAAATCTTAATTATCCTCAAATTGACTGAGAATAAACAATCCTAAATCAAACTTCTAATCACCTTCACTGTAGAACTTGATAAATTAATTCTAAATTTTATACTGAAATTAAAAAATCTAGAATAACCAAAATAATATTGAAAGAGAACAAAGCTGGACTAATAAAACTGCTTAACTGCAGCACAATATATAGACAAAGCAATCCCAACAATGTGGTATTAGGGAGTTTGTGTCATGGCTCAGTGGTTAACGAACCCAACAAAGATCCTTGAGGATATAGGTTCAATCCCTGGCCTCGCTCAGTGGGTTAAAGATCCAGGGTTGCCATGAGGTGTGGTATAGGTCAAAGACAGGGTTCGGATCCCTCTTTGCTGTGGCTGAGGTGCAGGCCTGCAGCTGCAGCTCTGATTCACCCCCTAGCCTGGGAACTTCCTTATGCTGTGGGTGCAGCCCTAAAAAGAGAAAAATAATAATATTAATAGCAAAAAAATGAATACAGCTCATGCATTCATTAGTATCCAAATGGTATATCCATACAATGAGATATCAGTCATATAATAAAAAGAAATAGAGGAGTTTCTACTATGGCACAGAAGTACGGATACATTTTTGTCTCTGCAAGTGTTCAGGTTCAATCCCCAGCCCAGTGCAGTGGGTTAAGGATCCAGTGTCACCGTGGCTGTGGTGTAGGTAGTAGCTGCCATACTTGTATATGCCAGCTTCCGTACGCCATGGGTGCAGCCATTAAAAAAAAAAAAAAAAGTAGAAGAACTACAGATGAACTCACCACTATGAATGAATCTCAAAACACTATACTGCATGAATAATAAAAACATACACAGATCCACAGAGGTATACATACTTTAAGTTTCCATGTAAATGAAGTTCTAGAAAAAGCTTCTCAATGGTGGAAAAAATAACACTGTTTCCTCCAGGAGATGGGAAAGGGGATTAACTGGAAAGAATGATGGGATTTTCCAGGGTCAAAGTCATGTTCTGTCTCTTGAAATGAGGTGGGATATCCAGGTGTGTTAATGTGTCAGAGCCACCAATGGTACACTTATAATGTTCCATTTCATTGTATTTAAATTTTACCTCCATAAAATAGGGGATTTCTAGCAAAGATGGAGGTTAAAAGGACCAAATTTACCTTCCATCTTAAGCAACTAGACAGCAAAACAAACAAACAAACAAAAAAACCCATAAAACAACAGTTCTCAAACACTGGGCAGAAAGCACAAAGTATTCTAATTTTCTAGAGGAGAGAAACCAACAAGGTGCTGCCACCAGCTTCTTGCCTGAAGGCAGTTTCCAGGCCACAAGACAAGGAGCTGGAACCCAAACATAGCCTGAGTATTTCAGAGAACTGAGAAGACAGAGGTTGGACTTCAGAAGCCAGAGCCAGTCCCACAGAGGAGGGATCTCCAGAGACAGAGAAAATCTGCTGCTGGGTACCTGTGAGAAAGCAAATTCCTCAACATCCAGCAGTTACAATGTTTCTCCACCTGGCAGGAAGGATCAAAGGCAGATCCTTCCAGGGAAGAACAGGAGGAATGGCTGGACAAAAACTTAACCACTTGCACTCCAGTCTGATCACATGTGGCCATCACAGTGGGCAAAACATCTGAGAAAAGGAAGAGCAAGAAAAGGCAATAGATGCAAAAGCAATCCATGGACATGCCACAAATGCAAAGAAGTCCCCAAAACAACAGAACTGGTGCTTCCCCCTCCTCTATCCTACTTCAGTAGTGCTCACACTTGAATCTGCCTTGGAATGACCTGAGAGCCTCCTACAACACAGATGCCTGGGATCACCACAGCTCCTGATGTAACAGGTCTGCAGTTGGCCTGATCATCTGCATTTCTTACCTGGTCCCAGGTAATAGTGATGCTGCTTGTCTGAGGACTACACTTTGAGCATCTCTACCATACTCCATCCAGGGAATAAAACCACTTTCAAAAGTCCATAAATACTTCCTCTAAGCAATGGTCCATTCCAAATCTGCATTGACTCATAGGTCCAAAACAAGAACAAAACAAACAATAAAAAAGTCCCATTTTAGGAAATTTCAGAGTTCATCTCACAATAACCTTGAAAATAATTATACCTTCCACTTCTCTCTACTATATTGTTTTCCATTAGAACAGAATCTAGAATTGAGAGATATTTTTAATAACTCATCCTTAATCCTACAGTCCATCTGCTATCAAAACACGTGTTTTTTTCTATGTATCTGGCTGTTATCCCCTGAAATCCCCAAGTACCAAGCCTCCTATGCAGGCTGCACCTAGAGGTACTCCATTATATCAAAAAGTCCAAATTCCACTTTGTATTAGAATGATACATATTTTACTAAACGACTAGAATGGCAGGAGAGACTCCATCACAGCCCACAATGGACAACTTCTTAAACACCCATGTTAAGCAGACTCTTACTCCTCCCATCCCAAGAACTGATAATAGCCAATATCTAACGCCCATTTCCTACATGTTTCTTAGCAACTATCAAATATACACCACAATAATTTAAACTAGAGTCACCATGTTGTACATTACATCCCCAGAATCAACAGTACTCTTAAAACAAACCTCATAATATTTCTCATGGAGTTTTCTCAGGCAAGTGAACTGAAACAATGCAAAGGTCTTAATCATGAGCCCAAACAATCTGCCACTGTCAAGGCCATTAATTAACCTTATATTTTTAGCCACAAAAACTAAGCATGCGATTAACGTTCTAATAACCATTCTGTGTTGTATACGGCAACTTGTTAAGAGCAATTCAGTTTCACAAATATATTGTGAAAAAAGAATATATTGTAAGTGTATACAATACTCAGGGCCAAAAGTGCATTAGAATTTGATCAAAGAGGAATTATATGTATTCTTTCCTTTTAATGCTTTTTGGGGCCACACCTGTAACACTGGAGGTTCCCAGGCTAAGGGCCAGATTGGAGCTACAGCTGCCAGCCTACGCCATGGCCATAGCCACAGCAACTTGGGATCCAAGCCATGTCTGTGACCTTCACCACAGCTCATGGCAATACCAGATACTTAACCCACAGAGAAGCCAGGGATCGAACCTGAAACCTCATGGTTACTAGTCAGATTCATTTCCACCGTGCTGCAATCAGAACTCCTATTCTATGCTTTTTTTAAAGTTCATAATAATGTGTGGGGCATTTTTTTGGGGGGAGGGGAGGGTTGAGGGGTCAGAGGGAGAGACAGTAAAGCAAAATTTAATCCAAGAGATTTAATCAAAGTCAGAGAACAAGGGATAATACCCATGAGGTCATTCTAACCTCCAGGCTCCCCACACAAAAGCTCTTAAACTCATCCTCAGTGTGTCTCTAAAAAAGAAAATGCCCAGAATACTGCAGCCAACATCTAACGGCATCACTGCTTTATGACAAAACATGCCAAGATCATGTGGGAATCTTATTAAGGACTTTATTGGGGGTTTTCATCCTCTTCTGAAATTAGAGGTAGTTTAACTGTTATTATTATTTTTTTTTTGTCTTTTTTGTTGTTGTTGCTATTTCTTGGGCTGCTCCCGCGGCATATGGAGGTTCCCAGGCTAGGGGTCTAATTGGAGCTGGAGCCACCGGCCTACGCCAGAGCCACAGCAACGCAGGATCCGAGCCGCGTCTGCAACCTACACCACAGCTCACGGCAACGCCGGATCGTTAACCCACTGAGCAAGGGCAGGGACCGAACCCGCAACCTCATGGTTCCTAGTCGGATTCGTTAACCACTGCGCCACGATGGGAACTCCTTAACTGTTATTATTAATGGTAAATCATTACAATAATTACAACCATTTCATAGTTAAACTGTGGCTATGATGACTGGTGATGATAAAAAAAGGAAATAAATAATTGAGGCATGATGATAGATAGATTAAGACACACCGAAAGATAAGCCAAGGGGTTTTATGAAGATCTTGCCTTATAAGATCTTACACTTATGAGTGGTTTCAGGGAAGACAAGACTCCAGGAATTCTGGACACTGACCATTAAATCATCATGCAGCTAGATCAAACTTACCAAAAAAGATGATGACAAGCAAGGAGAAAAGCCTGAACAGCCATAAGAATAAAACACCTCAGGGTCACTCCACTGAAACCATATCCAGAGCCTCGTCTTTCATTACGGCTAGCAGTGGTCCAACAGAATTGGTCATACTGAGCTTTCTGTACAGGAAGGAATATACATGTGTGTGAAAGAATACCTTACTATAAATGAATTTTTTTAACTTCTAAATACACCGATAATTCTGTAAATATTCACATTTTATCCATAGCTTCCCCTCCCTAAACTCTCACTTTATAAACTGAATTACTAAGTCTGAATAGACGATGTACATATAGGTAGTTACAGCAAAATAGTGGGCTCTGTTTTGAGTAGACTGGTATTAATAAAAGATAACTGCATGTGAATCAATTTTTATTTTCAACTTTGTAAAAATATCATGCTTTTCATCTTTATATTTTAAGGAGTAATTTTAATTAAATTTATCTTTTAATTATTTTTTTTATTTTAGGGCTGCACCCATGGCAAATGGAGGTTCCCAGGCTAGGTGTTGAATCAGAGCTGCAGCTTCCGGCCTATGCCACAGCCACAACAACTCAGGATCTGAGCCACATCTGTCACCTGCACCACAGCTCATGGCAACGCCGGATCCTTAACCCACTAAGCGAGCCCAGGGATCAAACCTGCATCCTCATGGATGCTAGTCAGATTCACTTCTGCAAAGCCATGATAGACACTCATAAATTAAGTTTAATTCTCTCAATATGGAAGACTTCTTAAACTAAACACATATGGTATAAATGACAAAAGAGAAAAAGACAAATTTGACTACATGAAAACTTTAAGTCTGTTCATCAAAAGGCACCACAAAAAAGCAAAAAGTTCTTTATATTTTTCCAAAAATACAAACTAGACAAAGATATTTTCAATACATATAGTCAATAAAGGGGGAATATTCAAAACATATAAAATGTCTAAACCAATTTAAAAAAAGATGACTCATTAGAAAAAATGGGCGAGAGTTGAAAAAAGTCACAAAAAAGGTAAGAAAATGGTGTGCAAACATATGAAAGGCTATCACGTATATACACAAAGAGACATGTTCAAAACTATTCATAACTTCACTGTGATAAAAAATTACCAATTAGGTATATATTAATATAAAAAAAACTGTGATTTACTTATGCAATCAAATATTTTTAAGCAATAAAAAACAAATGACCTAAACCAATTCACATCAAAATGAATGATGTCATTAAAAGAAAAAACAGGGACTAAAAATGCATATAGTATGGTAGAATTAATAAAAAGAATATCCTACATTGCTCAGAAATATAATCACATGTTGGAAAAATACAAAGAAATGCATAGGGCAATACATCCCCAATGTAGAACTATGTCTGCTTCTTCAGAGGAAGGAAAGGTGAAACCAGGAAGAGGAAGGGGTCTTTTTCTGCCTTGCAAAGATCTAGTTTTTTAAGTCGGAAGCTGAGTGCAGTGACATTTATATAATTCTTTCTGCTTTTTTTAGTATATCTTTAAAAGGTTATACGTAATTTAAAGATTTTATTTTCTGTTGGAATAACTGAATAACCTTACATGTGATTTAAAAACAAAGATTCAAAGATGAGATTTGAATAAAGAATTCAAGGAGTTAATATAGTCAAGATCAACCCAACTAACTGTTAAAGGAAGGAAGCATCTATTGTGGGTGTTACCAGGAAACGTGGAAAGTTGTCTTTGTAAAGTACTATTCTCTATTGCAGGCTTACAACTGTCTTTCCGTTCTTCCTAAACACCTCTCTGAATTCTCCTTCTTCCACATCTATACAGAAGACACTATTAATAAGCTAATATTATCTGTTCCCACATTTTAGAAGGCACAAGCAATAAATTATACCCATTTTCACAAATGAACTGCACCATCAAACATATACACATTTGAGCTATTCTGTAAAAGTGTCCAAAACCTGTTTAAAGAAAAACAAGGCTAGCCTTCTATTAGGGTACAATTCATAAAATTTTAAACAGAACCTGAACATTAAAGGTTGCAATGTGTCATGACAAAAAACAAACAAACAAAACCAAAACCATTAAAACAAAACCTTACTCAGCTCTTAAGAGATAAGCCAAATCCACCTCTTCCAGGAAGCCTTCCCAAATCTTTTCAGCCCACAGTCATTTTCCCTTTTCTCAACAACTGTTGGAGTATCATCACCTGAGCCACTGATTCTGACTCTGAATCAATAACCATCTGCTTGTCTTTTGTCTCTGGTCAGATCAAGTTCTCTGGGGGTCAGGGACCACGCTGACTTCTCTTTCTTCCCTCCTCTGCCAACACTTCAGAGAAGGTCTGAATAAGAGGGTACCTATTTCTCAAATGAATAAGATAACATAGGGACTAAGGGCCAGACAGCAGAATCAGAGGGCCTGCAGCTCTGCCCTCTGCTCTCTTAAAGACAGTAACTTCTGAAGCTCACCGCAGCCATAAAACGAAATTCGTATTAGTAACATTCTCACAAGACTGTTCTAAAGACTAAAGCAAATCAAAGTTGAAAAGCACAATAAGGGAGTTCCCATCATGGCTCAGTGGTTAATGAACCTGACTAGTATCCATGAGGATGCAGGTTCGATCCCTGGCCTTGCTCAGTGGGTTAAGGATCCAGGGTTGCTGTGAGCTATGGTGTAGGTCACAGATGAGACTCAGATCCAGCGTTTCTGTAGCTGTGGCTTAGGCCACAGCTATTGGCTATAGCTCCAATTCAGCCCCTACCCTGGGAACCTCCACATGCCATGGGTACAGCCCTAAAAAGACAAAAAGACCAAAAAAAAGAAAGTACAATAAGCACATGGTAGGACTCAAGACTGTTAGTTATTTCTATCGTCACTAGTACTAATTAGTACTACTATCAGAACTTTGCTACCATACTACTATTTATGTGGAGGGCAGAAGTGAGTCTTGAAACCACATAACTCCTAATTTTGTGCTCTCCTACCCAATTTTACTTAACCATTACATCGATCAGTGTCTTCCTTGATGCCCAATTAGTTAGCCTGAATTCAAATGCAATTTAGGTATAACTAGAAAAAACAATTATTCAATTCTGTACCCAAATGTTCACTTCCCTAGACTGAGTATTTGTTTACTTAACAAAAGCTTCTATTATGATTGCAATCATTAATTCAAGTTTATACTGAGCATGTATTCATAACGGCCCTTGTGAAATTATTTTAATTACAATATACATTAAAAAATTATATAGACATTTTCATGCATCTACCATGAATAAGTATTTTTCTATAATATATTCCCCTTCCCATTTAAAATAGAATGTAAATAAACAATTCATTCATTTAGTCATTATTCCCCCATGCCATTCATATTTGCAATGCTTTGGTATTTAGCAGTGATAGATTTATAGCATTCTTCTGAAAGCTCCTCAGTGATTAAAATACACTGAGGAGCAAATTAAAAATTAGTTGAAAAAAGCAGCTATGGGATTTTTCAGGCACTCCGACCAAACATGATTCTGCAGATTTAAATGCAGAACAGTTTGACCTGGCAAAAACTGCTGACAGCATTATTTCATCTGGGTAGACGTGCAAGCGTTCAACAACCAAAAAGCATGTGTCAATAATTCATAGGTTTAGAGTCAATTCCCTTGGGGAAGGAAAGTGGATCTTTTTACTTTTTTCTTTAGATCCAAGGACTTTTTTTTCCTGTGAGGAAATTCTCCCCTCTTCAGCCTTCCAGTAGGCAGATCACCTGCTACAATCAGATGTAGGTCTATGATGACCAGTGAGCTGGTCTCTGAGCAGCCAGGGAGCTCGATGTGCAAGTCTCTAAACCACAAAAGAAGCAATGAATCTGGAAATGTGCCAAGTCCTGCATTCCTAGGAACTGTAACCCCATTACTTCTTTCACAAAGATGAATGAGGTTTTCCCAACCCAACCCTGAGAACTCTACCCAGGCAGTTTCTACTCTGTTCATGGAGGGAAGTAAGCTGGGACCCGAGCCCTGATGCTGGCCCTAACTGGGGGACCTAATGCATTTGCATGTCTGCCTCCCCTTCTCTGTTAAGTCCCCTTCATCCAGTAACTCCAAAAACCACATTAACACAGAAACAGCCAATGAATGGGGGCTGTGATCATCTTGAGACAAAGGTCTTGTAGCTGTAAGATACACTGACCATCAGAAATCATAAACTGGGACGACGAGCAGCCACGGTGAGCACATATATCAAGAAATTTAGTGGTTTGATATGACTTTAAAATTAGGAGTTCCCATCATGGTGCAGCAGAAATGAATCTGACTAGGAACCGTGTGGTTGGAGGTTCCATCCCCCGGCATCGCTCAGTGGATTAAAGATCTGGTGTTGCCATGAGTTGTGGTATAGGTCACAGACGTGGCTTGAATCTGGTGTTGTGTGGCTGGCAGCTGTAGCTCCAATTCAACCCCTGGCCTGCGAATCTCCACGTGCCGCAAGTATAGTCCCCCCAAAATTAAATTAAATTTAAAAATCAATAAATAAATAAATAAGCAAAAAAAAAGTCAAAATTTGTATGCATTTACCCACCAAACTGTGCCCCTGAATTGTAAGAAATTTAAGACTATGACAAACTACACCTTCTTCATTTTCAGTAGCATTTTTTAAAGAGTTTTAATATTTCACTCCTGGAGCCCAGCTCAAATAACTGTTCTGTGAGAAAATACCCCTGAAGCACAAGGAAATTAACTGACAAATTAATTTATGAAATTGAAATATTAAAAGACCAATTCATAAATTCACCAGAGGTACTTCTCTTCTGCTAAAAAGAAAATACGGAGAAGCATCTCACTGGACTTGTGGATGGTGAGACCACATCAGAAACATAAACTTGATGGTAACTTATTCATTTATTCACCAAGTATTTTTTCTTTTTTGATGACCTGTTCTGCCCAGTGATGAAAATAGACGAATTTTTTTTATGGCCACATTTTTTTTTATGCAGTATATGGATGTTCCTAGGAGTCAAATAAGAGCTGCAGCTACACCACAGCTTGCAGTGACCTAACTCACTAAGCAAGGCCAGGGATGGAACCCACATCCTCAGAGAGACAATATCGGGTCCTTAACCCATTGAGTTATAATGGGAACTTCTAAAATAGATGATTTTTTTTTTTTTGGCATTCTCCTTGGGTCACGACAAAAATAAATGTCAAATACATGTCAAATGATGAACACAGTTGAGGAAACTATTTCAGGTAAGATGGAGAACGCAGGTAAGGGATTAGCTGCCATTGAAGATACAGTGGTCCAGAAAGGCCTCCATCAGCAGATAACTATTGATTGAGAAAAGATGCAGAGGGAGGTGATGGAGCTCAGAATGCTTACAGAGAGCAGGAGAGCATGAAAGAGTGGGCCAAGGAGGACAGGGTCTAAGGTACACAGAGTCGTGCCAACACCATCCTACCTGCCCCCCTCTCCAGAATAGCGCTGTTAGGGCAGTCATTATGCCTGTGTCACAGATTCGGGTCTGAGGCTCAGCCATGTCAATGCCTGCCCAAGGTCACATAGGATGCAGCAATGCTGGCACCTTAACCTAGGTGTTAAAGCTCAGTCCAGAAGTTTCTCTACTGCACCGATGGCCACGTTACCATATCCAGCTCTGTACACTGCAACTTGTCAGAAAAAAACCCATTAAACTAGACTGTCAAAAAGGGAAATTGAAATAACGAGGGCTCTGGAGACGACATGTGGAACTGCTAAAGAAAGAAGCCTCAGAGGAGCACAGCATCTGAAAGGCTGCCAGACAAGGAGAGAGAAGCCTCCAACATTTCTCCAGAAGGCAGAACTGGGCCCCAAACATGGAAATTACAGGGGTACAAATTTCTGATAAATAGATGAATAAAGTATCTAGCAAAAGGAGCTGTCCAAGGGTGGCAGGGGCTGACTTGTGAAGCTATGAAACTCCAGTTACCAGGGAGTTCCCATCATGGGTCAGTGGAAATGAATCTGACTGGGATCCATGAGGACACAGGTTCAATCCCTGGCCTCGCTCAATGGGTTAAGGATCTGGCATTGCCATGAGCTGTGGTGTGGGTAGAAGATGCAGCTCAGATCTGGCATTGCTGTGGTTATAGCATAAGCCGGCAGCTGCAGCTCTGATTCAACTCCTAGCCTGCGACTCTCCATATGCCACAGGTGCAGCCCTAAGAAGACCAAAAAAAAAAAAGAAAAGAAACTCCAATTACTAGAATTGCTCAAGCAGAAGCTGAACGGCCATCTGCCTGAGATGAAGACAGAGTTTAGCACTGATGTGAAGACTATGCAGACTGACCAATGACTTTTCCAATTCTGAGTCCTTGATTGCACAAGTGCCAGTGCAGTGTGGCAGGCAAAAGTTGTAGCTGTGAAGTCAGACAGCCTGGTGAAAAATATAGTCTCCACCACTTATAAGCTCTGCCAAGTTAACCTCTATAATCCTCCATGTGCTTATCTGAAAAAGGAGGCACATAATATAAACTACATCATAGTGGTACTTGTGAGAATTGATATTAATCCATGCACAAGGACTTAACACTGTGCCTGGCACACAGTCAAAGGTCAGTAAAGATTAGCTTATACAGGCATGTGTATTTGGGAGCATGTTATAAAATAAATATACACATATATTTATAATGTATGTTATATACATACACACACACACACACACATATATAAAGTGTGCAAATGTGTTTTTCTATCTCTGTTTTCACTCATACCCAGTGATAAGAAAATTTGAATGTCCAGAGCTGAATTTTTACAGTGTAGTAAATAACAGCATGATAATACTCACCAAAGCAATTAAACCACTTCTCAGTGCAATCATTTCATATTATATGTCTTTTAATTACCAGGAACTGTACAGAAAAGTTCCTCTTTCAAACATCTGAAGTGCCAATTTAAAACCTATGAAAGGAAACATCAACATTTTCTTAAATGAAACAACTATTAAAAATTCAGTCTTTCAGCCTAAGAAGGAATTCCTGACAACCTGCACCTGCACTTACTGTACATTTATGTGCAAATACTGGAGTGTACAAGTGGATGCATACACATACACACACACATACAACTTTTAAATTTTTTTTTTTTTTTTTTACTTTTAGTCTTTTGTCTTTTTAGGGCCACACCCACAGCACGTGGAGGTTCCCAGGCTAGGGGTCCAATTGGAGCTGTTGCCACCCGCCTACACCAGAGCCAAATGTCAGATCCAAGATGACTCTGCAACCCACACCATGGCTCACAACAAGCCGGATCCCTAACCTACTGAGCAAGGCCAGAGATCGAACCCACAACCTCATGGTTCCCAGTCAGATTCGTTTCCTACTGCACCACGATGAGAACTCCTGCACACACATCTTTTACACATGCTTTCTATTTCAAAATTATAAACTACAAAGCCCATGGTTACTTTTAAATTACTTATTAAATTAGCCTTTTTAAATTGTTTTAAATATTTTTAATTTTTTTTTAAATTTTATGGTTGTACCTGTTTGGCACATGGAAGTTCCTAGGCCAGAGACTGAATCTGAGCCACAACTACGACCTACATGGCAGGTGCAGCAACATGGGCTCCTTAACCCACTGAGCAGGGCCAGGGATGGAATCCACACCTCTGCAGTGACCTGGGCTGCTGTAGTTGGATTCTTAACCCACTGTGTCACAGTGGAAACTCCTAGTTTACTTCTTAATAAGCAAAATGATTCCAGGTATTTCTTATCAGGGTCAAGTATTTTATACCTATGTGTGTATTCACAGAAAACAAAGGAGAAATAACCCCAGAGTGTTGCACATGCATGCATTCCAGAGCATCTAGAGATGCTTTCAGGTGGTGGAGAGTAAGCTACAATTTGAGATTAATCTGCCATCACTCTTTTGTCACTCTGGATAAACTGACATTTATTATTCATTGATAAAACATTCAAGAATGGACCTGACTGGTAAAAGGAGGCATCCACATTAGAAAGAACTCAGGTCTGATATCAGACACAACTTAGAATAGATTTACAAGGAGATCCTGCTGAATAGCATTGAGAACTTTGTCTAGATACTCATGTTGCAACAGAAGAAAGGCTGGGGGAAAAATGTAATTGTAATGTATACATATAAGGATAACCTGACCCCCTTGCTGTACAGTGGGAAAATAAAAAAAAAAAAAAAGAAAGAACTCAGGTGATGTCACTGTATTTTACTTCTGCATAGGGTGCTCAACGCTTTTAGATGTCACACTATGACACACTACAGAAAGAAAAAATATTTCCAATAATAGTATTTTTTTTTTTACCATGCAAGAGTATATGAATGGATGTAAATCCATTGATCCCCTAGGAACCCTGTGATATAACTACTATTACCCTTGTTCCATCAGTATATGAACAGGGGGCTCAGGGAGTAATTAGCTCAAAGCCACACATTAAGCAGTGAAGATACACTTTTACCCTAAAACCTTTCATCTTTCTGTACAGTTGGCCATGCGGGCACATTAAATTAGCATATTTTGGTAAAGATAACCTACGTTAATAGATTTTAAGTATAGTAAAATGTATTTAGCCCCAAAACGTCATTGAATATTTGTCATGGATTCTTGCGAGTGTGGTGTCAGACCCAGTCTGTCACCCAAAGACAGCATCAGGAATGCAAGCAGTCTCTCCGGACATTCTAGCACTGAAAATGTTAATTCCCAGAATTCCCACTATGGTGAATTCCCACTATGGTACTAATCCGTTTAGTATCCACGAGAATGTGGGTTCGATCCATGGCCTCACTCAGTGGGTTGGGGGTCCGGCATTGCAGATGCAGCTTGGATCCTGCATTGCTGTAGCTGTGGTGTAGGCTGACAGTTGTAGCTCCAATTCAACCCCTAGCCTGGGAACTTGCATATGTGTGGGTACAGCCCTAAAAAGCAAAGAAAAAAAATGTGATTACCTAACCATCAGCCCTTATGGACTCCTGCCAGACACTCATAATTTCTGCTTATATTAATCCAGGTCCAGCCCTAGAGCAAAACAATATAAAGTCCACTTTCCTGAATCACCCACCAAGGATCTGAAATGAGCAAGTACTCTCTCCCTCACCATAAAGCACCCCAGACCCATTTCTCATAACATCATAACATTAGGCCTTTTTCCATTCTGGCAGAATCTTCTAGTTGTTCTCTGACTTGTCAAAATCCCTCCTCATGAACCCAGCACTAAACCTCCAATTCCAGGATGAATATAATCAGCTATGACCCTTGAACCTTCCTCTTAATGCCACCCAAGATGGTACTAAGTTGTTGAATCCTCAAGTCTCAGTTACAGCTCAGATGGGCATCATGGAAAAACAAAATCTCTTTTCCAAAACTGCTTTTAAGCTTGATTTCTACTGACAGGACCAGTTCTACTGAGCACCCAAAACTCGACCTCTCTCCAAACGGACCACACATTCTTGGGAACATGAGCCTCCATGATCCACGAAGTTTGCTGACAGAACCTCCCTGCCTTGAGCCTAGGCCTGCAGGCTCTCCTCCCAGCCTTTGAAGCCTTCTTCAGGTGCCTGGTCTCAGCTTCCTTCCTCTCTCATCCTGGCTCCATCCCCTGCTCCATTATCTCACTTCCATAGCACACCAGAAACTTGCTCCCATCACAAAGTAGGATCAAGGATTTCCCATTGTGGCACAGCAAAAACAAATCCAACTAGGAACCAGGAGGTTGGGGGGTTTGATTCCTGGCCTTGCTCAGTGGATTAAGGATCCAGTGTTGCCATGACCTGTGGCATAGGTCACAGACACGGCTCGGATCCTGTGTTGCTGTGGCTGTTGTGTAGGTCAGCAGCTGCAGCTCTGATTAGACCTCTAGCCTGGGAACCTCCAAGTGCCAAGAGTGTGGCCCTAAAAAGCAAAAAATAAAATAAAATAAATAACAAGGTAGGATCGACAGCCATTCCGGGGTCCCTCTCCCCAACAGACACAGTGAGATCATCAGACTGGACTCTGCCTTAATCTTCCATCACTTCTAGCACTGGGCTCCATGGCAAAGATTAGGCCACGCTGTACAGGAATGACTGCAGAAAGGAGAGGAAGTGAAACAGCTCACTGACAGAGAGATGGATTCAAGCTAAGACAGGATATGTGAAGGAGACTTAACAAAACGGAATTGAGGGCTGGTGTGGATATATGGAGAAAGGATAAGGCAAGGGCAGGGGGTGAGAAAGCTTCAGCCTGGCTGGTGCGTGAAGCCTCAGAAGGAAGTGTGAACACCTCTGCACACCAGACATGATGTGTTCACTTTAGCTCCAGGGCCTCATGTCATCACCTCTTTCAAATTCTGTGATGGAGAATATAGTAGCACTATTTGGGACTAAGGAGACTGAGGTTCAGAGGGAACTTTCTCCAGGCTATCCAGGTAACCACTGGTAGAACACTACTTTTTAATAATCATCTCTTTGCACACGTTCTTTCTGCAACATGGTGCCTATGCCTGGGAGTAGTAATTGCACGTCACCTGGATACAGGCTTCCTGCAACCATCCTGTGGTTATCTTGTGTCTGCCTGGATGAGCATGTCAGCTTATCGATCACCAAAGCAGACACATGCGCACACGTGTGCACATGCGCGCGCATGCACACACACACACACACTGGCAGGCATGCCAACTCCATAAGAACTGCCAGATAAGGGATCTGTACCCGCCAAAATGGCCTGGTGAGACAGAAAAGAGCAATACCTCATGTAAATCAATGCTGAAAAACACCATCAGAAATCATTTCAAATATGCCTTAGGAGGAAAGAATAACAGAAGGAACAGTAGAACAGGGTCAGGAGCCAGGCTTCCAAGCTCTGCCCTCTACTAGCTATGTGATTTTAGGTTTCTGGACCTCTCTGTGCCTCAGTTTGATAATCCGTAAAGTAGGAATCAAAAGAGAACTCAACTTGTCAAGTGACTGAGGCAGGTGATCCCTATGAACTCTATCGGGCACACAGTGAACATTTGATGCAAGACTTGAGACCAGCAGGTGGTCAGGAGTCCATCTTTGGCCCACTGTCTCCTAAGTGGAGTAGGAGCTTGGAGAAAGAGAGCTGTATGGGCTGACAGAAACAGGATGAGCCAGGACCTCTGAAGCCAGCCTTGGAAATCTGAAGGATGAGAAAACTCAGAGAGACAAAGAGGGGGCTGGGTGGAGAGTACAGCAGGCAGCAGATAAAGGCGAGCATATTTGTGCAAGTGTGCATCAGTCACCTTGACAAAAGAATCAATAAGGTATTTGGGGGAAGAAAGGGAAACAATACAGGACAGGAAGGTTGAGATCATGAAGGTCAGAGGCATCTGAACTTGCTGCCACTGAGGGCTCGAAACAGGTGTGGTCTTCAGAGCAGTGGAGAGCAATGGCCTGAGAAAGGGAGCAGTTTAGAAAGAGGATGCTACTGGGTGGGAAGGAGATCAAGGACTGTTGACACCACACTGTGAATAAGGGCTAGAAGGAGAGGCAGGCCAGGACACTCAAGTGTGCTCAGAGAATACAAGATATCCAAAAATGTTTGTGAAATGGCTGGGCTTGCTGCCAGATTTGGAAAAAGTGAAGAGTCTCGAATGTGATTCTGATACTAGGCCAGGGCGTGATGGACCCCAATCAGAAACTCATCTAAAATCACTGGAAAGTATCAAAATGTACAAAATTATGCTGATAAAATATTTACTCAAACCACTGGAACTATTCTCAGAAATTATTTCCTTAATTCTTTACCGAACCTTCATTTTTTATCAATGAGTGATGAAAAGGAGGTAAGCACATTAATAATTAAAGAAGCCAGCTTCCTGCCAAGTAGTTTGAATCAATGCCTTTCTCAGTGATCTTATGCAGGAGCCATATTTTTGGAATTTGCTGGGAAACGGGGAATTGGTCTATTATTTATTACTAAAGAATTCTGCATCAGCGATGTAGTATGAAATGTCCCTTTGGGGCATTCACTTTGAGCTGAAACACTGCTTCACTCCCTACCTCCAATGATGCTATAGTTACTTGCCTGAGTGTATTCATCTCTTTTTATTTTATTTTATCATTTTGTTTTAAGATTTTTAGTTTTTCTATTATAGTTAATTGTACAGTTCTTTTTAAATCACTATGATTTGGGTTTGGGGAAACTGATTTTGATGAAGAGAGTTTATTGGTAACATAAGTCATTTAAAAAATCTATAGATTCTATATAGATAAAATTGTGCTTGGAAATTATCAAATAAATAGACGGATGACAGATGGTAGATGAATTTTTTCAGTTAAAAGGCAAGGAAATCTTATAAGAATAGATGCTTTAGGCATCATATTTATAAAAATGGAATTTTTTCAGAAAGCAGCAACTTCTTGGGGACTACATAAAAGTTTTGAGCACTGTCACAAAAAGGCAGATTGTCATGAGAAACTTACATTCTGTATATTCCCAACAAATATACATCATTTATTGGCTATGCCAGGCACTGTAAATAGGGATGATCTTTTGTTTGTTAGTTTTTTTTTTCCTATCAGGTGAAGCCAACAAATAAGAAAATAAATAAAATGCCAACTAATGCATGAATAACAGAACTTGGGATAAAGTAAACTAATAGTAAAGTTTGATCCCTGGCCTCGCTCAGTGGTATGAGGATCCCGTATTGCTGTGGCTCTGGCATAGGCTGGCGGCTACAGCTCAAATTAGACTCCCTAGCCTGGGAACCTCCATATGCCACCAGTGCAGCCCTAGAAAAGACAAAAAAAAAAAAAAAAAGAAGAAGCAGGCATTTCACCTCAGAAGTAACCCAAATTTCAACTCAATTTCACTTAAAAAAAAAAAAAGAGTTGAAAAGAAAAAGATCATAAACCATCAGCTATTACAAACCAATGGAGAAGTCATTGTAAAGAATCTTAAGTATGTTTTGTTTGGTTTTTTAATCTTGAAAGAAAAAATTCATGAAAGTAGAAGGAAGGCATAGGAAAAGGAGCCATCAGCAAAGATCCCCGGCATATAATTCCTAGCAATTATTAAAGATTAAGAAAGCCACATCTCTTTCTCCAGAAATCAAAATTATTTTCTAATGGGTTGTTTTCATTGTTCTATTCACCCAGATTAAACCAAGCCACACATTAAGTACAAAAGGATTTATTTTCCAGAATTCTGCCGTGGTGAAAGCAATCTAATCAAAAACCAAATGGGGCATGAGCTCACTGAATAAATTGGAAGGAAGAATTAAAGAAGCTGACAGATACTTTGAAGGCTTATTAAAAAAGAAATTGGACTTTCATTATAAAAATGGACTTGAATGATACACTTAAGAACCTACTTCAGAATATTTCCTTAAAGTCAACTTGATTATCAGTCCCAAAATATTGCATTTCAATATTTTTTTTATATTTCCAAAATGCAAGAGGTACAGTAATGGCATATACATAGTAAATATCCCCAAAATAAAACAAACAAAATACTAAAAAACCTATGAATCTGCTTATATCTGATGTTCAGATTTAAAACCTCAATAAAAAATTCAGCCAAATACTTTAAATAGTGCCCCAAAAGTACTTAAAGGAAAATAAATGTACTCTTAAAATCTGAGGAAAAACAAAAGAAAACCAGATGGTAGACCTAGCCCTCTAAAGATCTGTAATTTATAAACTACTTTACTCCCTTGAGGATAGCTTGTAGGTATAGATAAATCCAATTCAGGGAAAAAATTTAGCCATCATCAAAAGCAACTGTTCATACAAGTGATGCTTAAGTCAACGGAGATAAGGAGTTCCTGCTGTGGCAGAATGGATTATGAATCCCACTGCAGCGGCTCAGGTCAGTGTGGAGGCACAATCCCTGGCCCAGTGGAGTGGGTCAAAGGATCCAGCATAGGTTGCAGCTGCAGCATAGGTTGCAGCTGCAGCTCTGATTTGATCCCTGGCCCGGGAACTACCATATGCCAAAGGGGTGGCCACAAAGAAATAATTTAAAAATATAGAAAAAATAATCAGCGGAGGTGGGGAGGGACTAGAGTGGGGTCAGACCTGTTCCCCTTGCATTTCCAAGCAAGAAAGGAGGAAGTACGGATCTTCTCAAAATCATGAAGGCAGTAAGCCTTCTGAGTAGTCACCATGCCAGTGCTCACTCAGCATGATCGGACAATGCAGAGGAAAAGAGCTTCTGCTCCAGGCACCCAGCTTTTAAATAGATTGAGCTGGTCAAGGAACTCAAAACCCTGCCCTCTGAAGAACAGAGAAATGAAATGCAAATTGGACTTGTTTCATGAAACCCTGGGGGACAGGATGAGGGCAGAGGGTGGAAGTTGTCTCTACATATTCTACCATTCTATCAGGCAGATGTGGCTGAAGACCTGTGAGGGAACTTTAGGAGTACTGAGTTCCCTGCTGTACAAGGTATTCAAGTAGAGTGAAAAATGAAAGACACGGAGCAGAACACACCCAAACTCTGAAGAGTTAGATCACCTTCCAGAATAACTTGCTTCCTGAGATTTTGTGATTCTAAGAAACAGAAGCCATAGCCACTCACTTCAGGGGACTTAAACATCTTTCAGTCACAGTGACATACAATAGGTGTCTTTGATTTGGAGGGTTTTTTGGGGGGTCTTTTTGCCATTTCTTGGGCTGCCCCTGCAGCATATGGAGGTTCCCAGGCCAGGGGTTGAATCAGAGCTGTAGCCACCGGCGTACGCCAGAGGCACAGCAACACGGGATCTGAGCAGCATCTGCAACCTACACCACAGCTCACGGCAATGCCGGATCCTTAACCCACTGAGCAAGGCTAGGGATCAAACCCGCAACCTCATGGTTCCTAGTCAGATTTGTTAACCGCTAAGCCACGATGGGAATTCCAATAGGTGTCTTTGAAAAAATGTTAAGGATACTCTATTCATTAGGCTGAAGGAAGAAAGCTCTTGGTACCTCAATTTGGGTAATGTGAGGAGAGTTTAATAAAGAGACTAATTTTAAAGGTGTCTGAAACCCAAGGGGGGTAAGACAATGTTCTGGGGGCCAGTAACACCAGAATGGGCCAGGGTGTCTTTCACTTCCCTGGGCCTTAAAGGATGAGAAGAAGAAGCAGGGACTGGAACAGAGAGAGACCCCTGAAAGCAGAGGACGGGGTGGCAGGAGCTGTGACCTTCCATTCTCCAGGATCACCTTCAGGACCACAGAGGGAGCAGGGACCGGTGTGAACCTGAGAGGCGGAGGGACAGAAAAAGATCCCAAAGGCCAACAGGGAACCATCCAGCACAAATGTGAGTGAAGCCACGGAAAATGGGACAAACATGAAAGCCCCAGACTGGGGAAGAGGCTGGACTGCCTTTTCCATCCAGGCCCTGGGGCATCATAGGTCTCTGTTCTTCATTATGCATTTACAGCACTGGCCCTTTCTCATTCTTCAGACGGCCCCCGTATGTGTTCTCTGAACTAAGCTCTCCGCTGAAATAGAATTGCTCTACCTTACATGGTAGCACCATAGAATACATGCTATAGAACCTGAAAATCTGTTTATGCAACCATCCTCCTTTCGTCAGGTAATTCTCCATCTGGGATCCGTGCTACTCATTCCTTTATTCAACAGAGATGCTTAATTATCTCCTGACAGGTGCTGTGTTAGACCTGGAGCCACAACGGTTAGCAAGACAAGTCCATCTCTGGTTTCATAGAGCTATCAGCTGACTGCCAAGCATTGCCTTCTGAAACACCCTCTGTTCAGTAAAGGAATCTCAGAAGTACTGTGGGTCAGACATTGGCAAACTGTGGTGCACAAGCCAAATCTGGGTGGCCTTCTCCCCAAAACCACTTTTTTTTTTTACTGAAGAGCCATGTCCTTTAGCCTATGTATTGTCCATCGCTACTACAGTGCTACAACTTCAGAGCTGCATAGTTGCTAAAGAAAGAGCAGGACCCTCAAAGCCTGATATATTACTAATTGGTCTTGTACAGATAAATTCTGCCAGTGCTTGCTCTCAATAAAAGCTAAGGCTTTGAGGATAAATATATTAAAGGACACATACTGTCACTCATAAAACATCCCTGTGTGCCCTGGTCACAAACCAAGCCATGATGGGGGTTGGCTTCCTGCAGGGTTGCACTTCTACTGCTCTAAGTTGTTGTTTTTTTTTTTTTTTTAATCACCTTTCACTGTAAAGACAGAGAGTAAAAAATGTATCATGTGGTTAATGTCTTCTATCAATAGCTAAGTCTCTTCAGATGATGTTCATATTGTCTAGCCTTTTTTTTTTTTTTTTAAGGGTCACACCCAGGACATATGGAAGTTCCCAGGTTAGGGGATGAATTACAGCTGCCGGCCTACACCACAGCCACAGCAATGCCAGATCCGAGCCTAGTCTGTGACCTACACCCTACACTACACCTCATGGCAATGCCGGATCCTTAACCCACTGAGCAAGGCCAGGGATCAAACCCACATCTTCATGGATACTAGTTGGATTTGTTTCCACTACACCACAATGGGAACTCCTAGATGACATTCATGTTGTCATATATCTAGTCTTTTGACTAATCAGAGTTCTTCCACATAACATAAGGTCCATTTTTTTCAAAGGACCTTTTCACTGAATCATATCAAACAAATTCTGACAGAGGTGATTTTAGGCTATCTTTTAAACTGAACAATAAAATCGATTGTAAAAGCACTTAGCCAACACTCAAGTGCTATATAAATGCAAAATCATAGCAGCAACAGTACCTTCACTTCCCTGCAGATGGAAACATGAGTGGATGTTTATTCCCCAATCACTTGACCCAGACAGTATTAAAATTTTAAATGAAAGAAAGAAAAAAAAAACCAAAAAACTAGCTTTCATTGGCTGTTACCAAAAATTCCTAATAAGAAGTGACAGGATCTGGGCTGCTTGTGGTTTCCACCAAAGGATGTTAAGAGGCTAAATCAGTTGTGGCTGTGGCTGACCATCGATCTGCCATTCCCAAAACCCTTTTCATTCCCTAATGGGAATCACTGTAGCATGAATAAAATTAAACGGCCATTTAGTTCCTATGCAGTCTCTACAATGAAGCAATAGCAGGCTTGAGAAAGATCCTGCCAAGCCTTGGTTCCTGAACATTTTCCCACCCCACTAACCACTGATACTATACACTTCAAATGCTCAAGAGAAAAGACTGAGCCCAACAATGAATAGAGAACCAGGAATGAGATGATGACAGGAGGCAGTATAGGGAAGCGACAGATAATATGGTAACAAGAGAGGCTTCTGTTAGGTACAAGCTTAAACATTCTATCATTAGAAACACCTTCCTTTATACCCTGAGACCATGTCAGTTCCCTGTAATACATATGCTCTAATGTTCATACTCTTGTATCACAATGGATAGAGCTGTATAATTCCTTATTTCATCAGTCATTTGATGTTGATGGTCTGCGGTGTCAAGAGAACTCCACTGAGCTCACGACCTATCACTGCAGAGCAGAAATCCAATTGCAAACACAGGATGAGCACTGAAAAAAAATATTAGCTGACTGACCTGACAAGTGAATGGACAAGTAAGCAAGCTGGATCCTGGGCCCCCTGCTAGCATATAAGAAAGCCCTGGTCCTTCTGTAATATGCTGCTCAAAACTAATGGCCAGTGCCTTCCTGTCCTTATAGACCATGAGTTAAGCTCTAGGAATATGCAATAATTTCACACCAGCTCCTGCAAGCTTTGCCACCAACCATCTCCTCTCTTCTCTTTCCATCTCTCCTCTGTCCTGACTTTTCTCTCTCAATATATCATCATGCTCAGGTTGCTCCCAGATGTAAAAAAAAAAAAAAAAAAAAAAAAAAACTACCCCATCAAGCCCACCCCCAGCTGTTCTTACTAAAGTTGAAAATGACATCATACTTACCAAACCTGATGCGTACTTGGAAATTCTCATTACACTTCTCTGAACACCTGACCCAAATGACCACTCCTCTATTCTTAAAAACCCTGGATCTCGGACTTTGTTGCCTCTATTCCCGATTACCTTTCTACGCCATGTCTCTCAATCCTACAACCTAATATATCTAAAAATATGTCCAGTTTTCCCCCAAACCATTAACACTTCTTGTCTTTAGGACTGTACCAGCCTTCTGACAGCCCTTGAAGCCCCTTCAATCCATTCTTCACACTGAAGTCACATGTTCACCTCAGTCAGTAATACTCCAAAGTAATTTAAATTGTGACTCTGACCCTCAGCTTCAAGTGCCTTTGCACAGCAGAGCTTAAGGTACACTTGACATACACACGTCCCATTAAAAATCCAGAAGTATTCTGTCTGATCCTCACCACAATATCCAGCAGACTCCTAACATATTTATATGTTAAAACATATTTAAGGTACCATTTTCTAAACCTTAACAAGGCTTCTGAAATACTTGTTTTGGAAAGCTGGTTCCAAATACTGAATATTTCTTTTCATTCACAAAAAGAAAAAAAAAAAAAAGAATAAAAATCTTACTCAGAGTCATCAATGTGTGCTCCTGACCTTCATCCCCAAGTTGTATCTCAGTATTTTGTCATTTGCTCTACAAGTCATCCAGATTATGCATGTTCCAAATTATACACACTCTTCATTCCATTTAATCAATGACCCTTCTAGAGCAGTCACTCTTCCCAAGTAAAAACAAGTAAAATAGTAGATAACAACACAGAAACCTCTGCCAAGTGACTGAGTCTCATGGCAGCCACATGATACACTGTAAATCCCTGGATCTTAAAAAGAAAAAAGGCAATGCAAGCAATCCCAAGAAAGTGACTGATGTGTGCATGAGTGGCCACGAATATTGCACCTGAAAAAAATACGTCCTATTCATAAACAGTCAGTGTGTTACTATGGAGTTTTTCTATATTATGAGCCCTTTATAAATACTAAACAACAGTATATGTCTTTATAATCTACGGATCCTGATGGAGTTCAAGTCCAAAATGCATTTCTGCACTTCCAGATTACAAGGCTATTCAAAGCCTTTCATAATTCAATCCAAACCGGAATTCAAGTCCAAAATACATTTCTGCACTTCCAGATTACAAGGCTATTCAAAGTCTTTCATAATCCAATCCAAACCGCTTCCTTGGTCTTGTTTCCTGCCACTAGACATTCTAGTCCACTAAAACATTGTTTCCTCCAGAGTTCTGGGTTCTCACCTTTACTCTTGCTATTTTCATCTGTAAAGTATTCCAGCTTCTGCCCCTACTCCTCAAATATCTGGCATTTACACCTCCATACGGTGCCACCTTCTCCATGAAGCTTCTCTGTCCCACAGCATTTTATCAGATCCCCCTCCCGCAAGCTTGCCCTTTCCTGGCGTGTTTCCTAGTATCTCCACATACATCTCTAGCCCGGGCCTGTGAGGTCCTGGAGGGAGAAGGTGGCACGTGTCCCATCCCTGACACTTACAGCACTTCACCCAGTTTCTCCAGTGCAATGGAGGGCTCCATAAAACATCTGCTCAATGAACACATCCAACCCCACCGATGGCCTCAATAGGCACAGGCCTATCCTATCCTTCTCTAGGAAGGAACCTTACTGTTGGTCAGGACAGGCTGGAACCTGCCAGGAATCAGGAACACGGGAGAAACCTACCAACTCCTGGGCCAAGGCCCCCTTCTAACTTCCAGAAGCTCTCGCACAGGTGCAATCGATTTAATAGCAAATAGGTATAGATGCCCACTGACAGCACGTTCGGAGCTCCACGCAGCGGTGCGAAGGGCACGAAATCCGTGGGAACCCAGGCCACTTGCGCAGCAGGCAGGACCACGGGGCGCGGTGGGGAAGGGGAAGGAAAGGCGAGAGGAGGAAAAGGAGGAGTGGGGAGAGATAGGGGGCAGGGCTCCTCCCCACCTACCTTCTGGGCTCCAGCTAAGAATGGAGGGTGCGCTTGGCTGGGAGTCCATGCAGGCGGGAGGGGAGCACGGGCCCAGAGCCAAACCTGCCTTCCGCCCTCAGGGAACTGGCAGCGCGCGGGGCGGACCCGCGGCCACGCGCCCACAAGGCCCCGCGGCGCGCTCGGCCGTCGGCGCCGGGGGCTGCGGGGCTGCGGGGCTGCGAGGCTGAGCGGCGGCCGGGAGAGCGCCGCCCGCCGGCGTGGGAGCATGTGCGCCCGGGTCTCCGCTCCAGGAAGGCGCCGCGAGAATGGAGGAAGAGGAAAAGCAGCGTTGCTTTCCTGGGGAGGGCGCCCCCTCGTCCTTAAACCCTGAAGGTGAAAACCAGGCCTTGAAGAAACAGAAGAAAAAGGAAAAAAAAGGCCTTGGGGAGAGTCTTCCTGTAAAGAGATGCTTTGATTCTAGCGGGGGAGGGGACAACTTGGCGAAGAAAAGACGAATTCCAAAACGACTTGTATGTTGATTATTCTAGAGTGTGCTCGCTTTTCACCTTGCACATCGTATTTTTATCATTATTATTATTATCTTTTTTAAAATTTGTTCTAAAATTCTTTCATCCTTTAGAATCCCAACTGGATTCCTAGCAATCTGACTGCAGATCGCCTGCAGGCTTCTTAAGCACAGTATTTGGTTGCTCTTGGGTAGAACTCTCAACATATATTTATACAATAAAATGTGGAGCATTTCTACATGGAGATGTATTTGGCTTATTTTACTAAATGAATGAACCTTCTTTATTAAGACATCCATCTGCATCCAATCCACTATTGCAAATTTCTTTAAAATGTTAAGCACCATTGCTCTAGCCATCTGCACGTTAGAGAATCAATGGTTTTAAATCTACTGTAATTTGTTTAATATCTCATTCTTCATTAATCCTGAAGAGGCAAATTGTACATTTCAGGTAAACCAAGACTGAATTATCTTACCCAAATCAAGGAAGATTAGATTAATAGCTTACTGTATTTGCTATTCTTTTTGAGAAACGTAAAATCTAATCATAGTTCATTGATGACAGAGATAATCTCAGAACTAATGGAAAAATGTTGCAAAATTGTCAGTATTGCTACATGTGAAATTCATTTCAATTCTGCTCATTCATTCATTATGCAAATTAGATTGAACTCCTATTTGCCAGGCACTAAGTGAGGCATGATCATTGCCCTTTACAACTGCATAGTCTGGTAATTAAAACAAATGAGTAAAGGAGCTATTGAAATACAGTGCAAGCAGTGAAATCGTATTGGAAAACTGCAACATCAGTTTTAAAATCTTACTCTTTTTCATCAAACCGTAGGTAAATATCTATTAATCTGAGTAACATTTACAGTTTTATTTGAGCTTCTGAAAATGGAGTAATTCTGGATTTCTACAGAAATGTATAATGGAAAAAACTTTCATGAAAATTGTACAAATTTTCATAGTTTTTGCCTTAAACATCCCTAATGGGAGCATATAAGTGATCAATAAATGTTTGTTGAATAAAGAAATTTGGATTCCCAGGATCTTAAAATATTTAATTTGTCCCTTTTAGAAACTACTTTTCTAAAAATATCATGATCTGGCTGTGTGTATCAGGGCCCTCACAACTTTTCTAAAGAAGTTTATAAAGACCAAAATCAGGTGAAAATGTGCAAAGATGCTCCTACATTCTCTTAGCTCTTCTTGTTCGTTACATATTTGAGAGGAGGCTTGAGTAGAATAGAGTGTCTTAGAACTCATACATCTGTCAAATAAGCCTGCAAATTCATCCATTACCAATCTCTCTATATATAAATTGTTCGTTGTTAATGGTGTCTATAAATTTAAAGGGTCCAAATAAAAACACAAATAGTTTACCTCCTTGCAAAATATAAAACTCTAGATGGAGAAGAATACCAAGTTATGATTAGCCAGTGTAATGTAAATCTAAAATGAGGAAAATAGGAGCTCCCTGATAGCCTAATAGGTAAGGAATCAGCACTGTTACTGCTGCAGTTTGGGTTCAGCTTCTTCAAGCCACAGGTACAGCTGATAATAAATAAAACAAAATAAGTGCAAAAATGTAATCAAGAAACAATACTAATTTTAGATTAGTTATTTAACCACAAAGAGCAGAGAGTAGAACATCTGGTAAAATGTCAAATGAAAATATAAATTATATTTTTAAAAGCCTCATTATTAAAAATGTTATTTGTTTAAAAAAAGATTTGTGGATTTCGCATCATGGCTCAGCGGTTGACGAACCCGACTACTATCCATGAGGACACAGGTTCGATCCTTGGCCTTGCTCAGTGGGTTAAGAATCCGGCATTGCCCTGAGCTCTGGTGAAGGTCGCAGACATGGCTCAGATCCCATGTTGCTGTGGCTCTGGTGTAGGCCGGCAGCTACAGCTCTGATTGAACCCCTAGCCTGGGAACCTCCATGTGCCATGGATGTGGCCCTAAAAAGACAAACAAACAAAAAAAGATTGCATTATTTTAATTAAAAAATTGCAGAAATGGTAGTAAACTATTCCATCAAGAAACAGAAACTTCATCAATAATCCCTAGGCCGGCATCCATTTACGCAGGGGAAAATTATCAAAATTATTAGCTTTGGGTTCAATTCAGTAGTTCAAGAAAAGATTTATTTTGTTAGGGACTAAGAATAAATGAGAAACTCCTTGTCCTCAATGATCTTTCTGTGTGGTACAGGAGTCAAATTTTACCATCAAAATAATAATAACTGGAGTTGCCCTTGTGGTTCAGCAAGTTATAAACCCAACATAGTGTCTGTGAGGATGTGGGTTCGATCCCTGGCCTCTCTCAGGTGTCATTGCAACCTGTGGCAGTGACCTGCAGCTGCAGCTCTAATTCAGTCCCTAGCCCAGGAACTTCCATATGCTGCAAGTGTGGCTGTGAAAAGAAAAAGAAAAAAAGATAATAATAAACTAGGGAAAACTGAGCACACTCAGATAATCATAGATTATTTGTTTTGCTTAATTGTTACAAAATTTTTAGAGGCCAAGTACTGTTTTGCAGCCTTATTTTACAATGAAGAAACTAAAAATTAGATTGGTTACATCATCTATGGACATCTGGATAGAAAATGGTGAAGCTAGGACTCCCACCCCACTCCAACTTACTCCAAAGTGCAGAAACTAAATCCCTTCACTCTAGCACATCCAGGAAGCCAGCTAGGTCTCTCTTGAGCTGCTGTCCTTTAACTCCAGTCCCTATGCAAGGTTTTCCATCCAACAGTATCTTAATATTCTCAGTAGAATCTAAGGCAGTGAGCTCTACAGTGCTTTAAACTGTTCATCAGACTTCTCAGACCTAGGTCTCTTGGTTAGACTTTTACCTGATAACTTTCATACTGGCTTTGATTTCATATCTGTATTTGTCATCACTCACTATTCCATTGCCCATATTTTCATCCAACTGATCTAACAGCCTAACATAATTTTCAGCAGATGATGATCTCATGGTCATTACAATTGACTTTATTCCACAGACTCCTAATACCTTTATCTTTTTTTTTTTTTTTTTGTCTTTTTGCCTTTTTGCCTTTTCTAGGGCTGCTCCCGTGGCATATGGAGGTTCCCAGCCTCGGGGTCTAATCAGAGCTATAGCTGCCAGCCTACACCACAGCCACAGCAATGCAGGATCTGAGCCACGTCTGTGACCCACATTACAGCTCACGGCAACGCCGGATCCTTAACCCACTGAGTAAGGCCAGGGATCCAACTCGCAACCTCATGGTTCCTAGTCTGATTCGTTAACCACTGAGCCATGACAGGAACTCCCTAATACCTTTATCTTTAATAGTTGAATTACTGTTAACACAAATTAAGTAATTTATACCGTTTGAAATTATTAGCATAGTCCAGATGGCATTTTATCACTTTTCTCCAACTTTTGTCAATAAGGCTGGTATCTTTTCTTTAAGAAGAGTAAAATCCATAAAAGTTTCCGAGTGTTTAGGACCATTAAGCTACATTAAATGTATAAAAAAATAAGAAGTATATGCTGTTGTTGTTTTTGGCCCCACTCAACAACATATGGAGTTCCCAGGCCAAGGATTGAATCCAAGCTCCAGCTGTAGCCTAGACCACAGCTGCAGCTGTAGCAACACCAGATCCTTAACCCACTATACTGAGCCAGGTATCAAACCCATGACAGAGACAACACTGGATCTTTAACCTGCTGAGCTACACCAGGAACTCCAAAAAAGTATGTTTTAAAAGCACTTAGTTTTACATCTCAAAGTTTAGCACTCTAGAAAAGTGGGAAGATTGAGAACATGGAAGATTTGTAACTATGAGTTACCTCTCTTTTTAATATACCTTAAACTACATACTGTAAAAATATGTAATAATAAAATAATAAAAATTATTCCTCAAAGTGTGTTATTTTACCTAAATATTTGTATTTGAGGAGAAAATTAAAGTATTTCATAGGAAAGTTATATTTTGAAGTTACATAGAATTTTGGGTTTTTTGTTTTGTTTTGCTTTTTGGGGCTGAACCTCCGGCATATAGAAGTTCCCAGGATAGAGGTCCAATGAGAGCTGCAGCTGCAAGCCTACTCCACAGCCACAGTCACACCAGATTCAAGCCATGTAAGAAGATGGAGCTGATCTTGGAAATCACTTAGGTATGTTAGCAGTGTAAAGGGGAGTTCCTGTCGTGGCTCAGTGGTTAATGAAACCGAATAGTATCCATAAGGACCCAGGTTTGATCCCTGGCCTTGCTCAGTGGGTTAAGGATCCAGCATTGCCTTGAGCAGTGGTGTAGGTTGCAGACATGGCTTGGGTCCAGCATTGCTGTGGCTGTGGTATAGGCTGGCAGCTGCAGTTCGGATTGGACCCCTAGCCTGGGAACCTCCATATGCTATGGGCGCGGCCCTAAACTGGACAAAGACCAAAAAAAAATGTGGAAAGAGACTTTAGATACACTATATGTAGAAAGCTCTCTGTGGAAATGAAAGAGATTGCAGAAGTGCAGACTGCTCAGTTACTTTGGATTCCTCGTGACTTTCTGAAAAATAAAGATGCTAACAAAATGAAGGAAAAATAGGTGCTATGAAAAAGATGTACTGTACTTTTAAAGCATTCATGTTATAGGAAAGAAATATGGGAATTAGGCAGAAATATCAAGAAACATTCAAAATGAATTCTGATATGGTCAAAAAATGCAAACAAAATTACATTTAATAAGGGGAACATTTTAGAGTGACGATATTTTTGTCTTCTTTAGTAACCTATATATTAATCTGTGTAAAGCAGTCTGGGTAAAATATTATGTTTGAGAAAGGTACATTAAGATTATCTGAAAGAAAATCATATTCAAGGAAAATTAAAAGCAGAATAATGGCAAATATACTAATGGAAGGGTGTGAGTCTATGTAGATGCTGCTGTGGGAAATGAAAACTGCCTAAGGAGTCAGAAAAATAGGTATTAAAAATACTGAGGAAGGAGTTCTAGGTTGCTCAGTGGGTTAAGGATCTGCTGTTCTCATTGCTGCAGTGCTGGCTGCTGCTGTGGCTTGGGTTAGATTCCTAGTCAGGGAACTTCCACAAGCTGCAAGCATGGCCAAAAACAAATAAACATTTAAAATCCCGAGGAATAAAGTCCATATCTTATATTTTACCTAGTAACACATCTGTTTTATCCATAAGATAAGTCTGTCTTTTTTTTTTTTTAATTGATAGGACAATTAGCATCTATGGACATGGCTCTGAACTAAGAGTTTGAAGTCTAAACTAAAGTTTCAGTTCCCAGGGTTTTTTTGTTTTTGTTTTTTGGGTTTCTTTTTTGTCTTTTAGGGCCACACCTGTGGCATATGGAAGTTCCCAGGCTAGGGGTCGAATCAGAGCTATAGCTGCGAGCCTACACCACAGCCGCAACAATGCCAGATCCAAGTTGCGTCTGTGACCTACACCACAGCTCATGGCAACGCTGGATCCTTAATCCACTGAGCAAGGCCAGGAATCGAACCTGGGTCCTCATGGATGCTAGTCAGATTCATTCCACTGAGCCATGATGGGAACTCCTCAGTTCCTAGTTTTGCCTCTTAGTAGCAAGTGACCCAGGATAACTTGAATAAAATTTCAATTTCCTAATCTGTAAAATGGAAATGAGGACAATCACAGTCATATTAAATGATATAATTCATACATAGCAGTTCAGTCTTTAGCATGCACTGTTTTACATAAACATTAGCAATTATTATTATTGCCTGAATTCCTCCCTCCCTGGCATACAGATTTTTTAGCAGCCCTAAACACAAAAGTAAATAGATTACTGTAATTCATATCGCTGTATTTCTCTGCCCATCAGCAAATTAGTATAACCACTACTCTTCATAGGAAAATCCTCAATTCCTTTTATCCTCAGCTAACAAGAATTTGCAAGTAAATCTAGACCTCCTGAAGGATCACACTCTTCCTGTAAACTTTTCCTAACCAGTTTCCTATGCATTGAGCCTTCAAAAAATCACATGTAAAACCATTTCCATTCAGCACGTCTTTTAAACCAAGGTTTAAAGCGAATGGACATGTGTATGTGTATAACTGAATCACTCTTTTGTACAGCAGAAACTATCTTAACCTTGTAAATCAACTGTACTTCAATACAACTTTAAAAAAATGGAAAAAAATAAGGTTTATTATAGAAAGGTGCAGTAGAAATTAAAAAGACATTACAACTACCCAAAATAACCCTATTCATAGCATCCTCAAAATGTAAATGTTAAAGAGCTGGGTTAAAATCATGTAAAATCCAGCTTTACTCAGAGAGAAGTTTACATGACCAACAGTATCAGTTTCTTTCTATGACATGCAGCCCAAGAGAAGAGAAAGAAAGGAATCTACACAGTTATGATTTGTTGATGACAAATTTTTATATTATTCTCTGCTTCAGCTTCTGTTTGTTAGGTATTTATTTGGTTACAGACCTCAGCCAAGGCTGGGTTAAATTGCAAATCTGAAATATGAACACAGAAACAAGTAACAACAATATCGATTGCTTATCAATGCCTCACTCTTTGCTAAGAACTTTGCATGCCTCTTCTCATGTAAAGCTCACAATTCCAGAAGACAAGTATTCCTGTTTTATTTTTCCTCCGTTAACAAATCAGAGGGAGTTCCTGTTGTGGCCCAGCGGAAATGAACCCGACTAGTCCATGAGGATGCAGGTTTGATCCCTGGCCTTCCTCAGTGGGTTGGAGATCCCGTGTTGCTGTGGCTATGGTGTAGGCCAGTAACTGTAGTTCCTATTTGACCCCCATCCCAGGAACTTACATACCTCGGTTCAGCCCTAAAACAAAACAAAACAAAACAAAACAAAACAAAACAAAACAAAACAAAAATGGGAGAAGGCAAGTAAAATTCCCAGTCAGCATTTTCATTAGCAGAACCAAGATTCTGACCCATTTCAGACATTCTTCTAATCCTCCTTTTCTTCCAGCTAAAGCAAATGCCCCTTCAGCTCTCCCCAACCCCCTGCCTTCCCCTGACCCCCCCACAAACATACACTCTAACACACACACACACAGACACACACACACACACACACACACACACACACACAGACACACAGACACACACACACACACACACACACACACACTGAGATTTGTTGACTGTGGCCAAAGATTTAATTCAGGCCAGACTTCCTAATGATCCACCTTCAGGGTCAAGTGAAACATGGTTGTATCCCCTGACAAACTCTGAGGCTAACTCTACCCTAAAACCAGATTCTTGTGTATTCTGCTAGTTAGCTAGCAAATGATCTTGTAGAAAGAGTTATTCATTTGATTCCAACGGCACTGCCTGATTACAGCAGAAGGAATTTGCATCACAAATGGCAACAGACATTTTCTTCCTGGCTTACATTATACAAAGCCGTAAACATGTGTTGCTCCTCTTGCAGAATTGGAGTCAGAAACACAGTTTCTACTTTCACTGTTGAGGTCTGTAATATCCTGAAAAAGGCAGTGGATTTAAAGTTAGAGCACCTGGGATCTAATCTGTATTCTGCTATTTATTGCACTGTGACCCTGGACAAATCTCTTTACCTCTCCATAGAATACGGATTTGGGCAAGATGACCTCAAAAATTCCTCTTGGCCCTGAAATTGTAATTGTGCCTAGACCACATTACTAATTCTCACATTCTGAAATTGCAACTTTATCCTTCTCCATAACCTCTATCTTTCCCACTCTATTTTTCTAGAAAAAAAGGAAAGTTTTTCTGTATTCCATTTAAAATTTGTCTCATATGACCTTATTAAGAAAACATTTTGATAAATGTATAATGCTCATTGTGAATTGAATTTCAGTGCATTCAATTTGTTACTAATCCTCAAGTGTTTGGTTTATCATTTACAAAAGCTACTCCTGGAATATATAACATGAAACTGTTGGGCCATGAGGAGACATTGAAAACCCTGTGTTCATTTCTTTGTGGCCCATGGTGGGACACTGACTGGACACCTGTGAGGCGTTATGCAAAACCCTGGACAAACAATGAAGAAATTCTATTTCTAAGGAACTTGCAGTGTCCCCAGGGAACACAGACAGTTAACAAGCATCATAGCGCAGCTTGAGTTTCAATGATGATCACCACTGGCTGCCAGGGGAAATTCGGGAATGGATGCCAGACTCAGGGAGAGGGAGTTAGGGGTGGCTTTGTAGACAAGGCAATGTCAGGAGTGAATTCTGATGACAAGTAGTTATGTCAAGGGAAAATAAATAGTGTTTGGGGGGAAGAAAATATGCCCAATTTCAGATTCCAGGCATAATGGGGTCTAGTGTACCTGGCTGTGTATCAAGGTATATCTATTGGTAATTTTCATTGTTATCTCTTTCCAACAAAAAAAAAAACCACTTTCCAGTATATACCCCTGATAGATATTATCAAAATAAACTGAGCTGTGCTGGTAGATTAATAATAGCTGAAAGGCTCATTCTCTTACCTACTACTAAACGCACTGCTGCTAAAGCCACCTCCACTTATTTATTGTGAAAAGATCTTTGGCCCTTTTTTCATATACAAGATTTTATTTTTTTCCCATTATAGTTGATTTACAATGTCCTGTCAATTGCTACTATGCAGCAAAGTGACCACATACTTTTTCTCAATTATCTTCCATCATGTTCCATTTCCTTGAAATCTTTACACGTGTCTTAGAACTAAAAACTTCTTTTAAAACCAAATCTGTGCAGATATTGATGTTTCAATGTGTTGCTCCAAATAAGAGTTGTCTTTTAAAAAATCTAATTTCCACTTGAATTTTTTTTGTTTTGTTTTTTTGTTTTTTTTTTTTTTTTTTTTTTTTTTTTTTTTTTTTAGGGCCGCACCCAAAGCATGTGGAAGTTTGAAGGCTAGGGGGCTAATTAGAACTGTAGCTGCCGGCCTACACCACAGCAACAGCAACAGCAACGTGGGATCTGAGCTGCGTCTGTGACCACAACCACAGCTCATGGCAATGCCAGATCCTTAACCCACTGAGTGAAGCTGGGGATCCAGCCTGCAAACTCATGGTTACTAGTGGGGTTTGTTAACCACTGAGCCATGATGGGAACTCCTTCATTTGAAATATTTTGTTGAAAGCCAAATGGAGAGATTTGTGATATAAAGTAATAAAGTCACTTGGTTTTTTTTTTTTTTTTTAATAAAAATATGAGAGGAGTTTCCTTTGTGGCTCTGGTTAATGAACCTGACTATGATCCATGAGGATGTGGGTTCAATCCCTGGCTTCGCTCAGTGGGATAAGGATCCAGCATTGCCCTGAGGTGTGGCGTTGGTAGTAGTCGTGGCTCAGATCCTATGTTGCTGTGGCTCTGGTGTAGGCTGGCAGCTACAGCTCCGATTAGACCCCTAGACTGGGAACTTCCATATGCTGTGGGTATGGCCCTAAAAAAAGGCAAAAAAAACCCCACAAAAAATAGAGAGACATAGCAGTAGAGTTTGAGGAGGCTGGTAAGAAAAGTTATGATATTACCAACTCTTTTATTCATTTGTTGATTATATTAATTGTTGCCCAAATGTATTTAGACTATAAGTAATGGAAGATATTCTTTTTTTTGCAGGTTTTTTTTTTTTTTCTTTTTAGGGCTACACCTACAGCATATGGAAATTCCCAGGCGAGGGGTCCAATCAGAGCTGCAGCTGTAGCCTATGCCACAACCACAGCAATACCGGATCAGAGCAGCATCTGTGACCTACCCTGTAGCTTGTAGCAATGCTGGATCCTTAGCCCACTGAGTGAGGTCAAAAATCAAACCAACATCCTCAGGGAGACTGCAGTTGTGTTGGTAACCCGCCGAGCCACAATGGGAACTCCCAGGAGAAAAATGATTTAAGAGAACAGAAAGGGAAGTATGGAAAACCCTTCTTGAAATTCAATCCTGCTTTAAGCTTGAGGCACATATATCATATATCCAATTAAACATTCATTCCTCTAAATGAGTTGAAGTTCAAAGTATCAGAACCTTTCAGCATTGTGGTTAAAAGTGCAAATTCTAGAGTCAGACACTTCAACTCAAATGCCATCTTTGCCCCTAACTGGCTGTGTCACCTTAAGAAAATTTACTTTTCCAACTTTCAATCTTTCTATTGATAAATGAAGATAATGATAGGTTTATTGTTAAAATTAAATGATAGTAACTCACTTGAAGTGCTAGCAAAGTCTGGCATACAGAAAACGTCCAATGTGCCAGCTCTTATTAACAGATAAAGAAGGCATATTAATTGACATCCTTACTATGCCCAAGACTGCCTACAGAATAATTGTGCTGCTAGTCCATTATAACCATTAGTGGCATATGAATGTGCCTCAGGGTGAATGTACGTGAGCCAGCAGAGATGGCAGGTAATATCATCTTTATTTTCACACCATATATTATATTCAATTTTTTTTCTGAGCAATACATTTGATTGTGATTTTTGCTTATTATGTCCACAAGCCCAGCTTATTTTAGAAATTTGGATTCAAAATATTATTTCTAAATTTAGAGCAGAACAGCACCAGAGAAATTAGGTACAAATGTTCTGAACTGCAAAACTTACTGCCAGAGGCATATTATAATCATGAACAGAAAAATTGCTGTATTAAAAATTCATAACTCCTCACATTAAGGTTTTATATCGCCTAAGTAGCTAATTAATTTACTGAGTTGATTGAAAAGTACAAAGATTGTTCAATGTGAAGTGTGATTAAATAACTAGTCATTTTTAATAACAAAATTGATAAGCTATAATTCCCTCATTTGTAGATGAAGACAAAATACAAATAGCCAAAGAAAAATATTTTTGTGAAAGTGTAAAGAGAGATGACAAAATAAGTAGATGCTTTAGGTTTAGCACCCTGCACATTACAGATATTTAGTAAATATTTGCTGAAGTGAATTGATATACACAAAATAAGGTTCCTCAGAGTAAGTAGATCATGATGGGAGATAGCATGAGAAAAAGAATATGTATGTATATACATACATACACACACACTATGCTGTACAGCAGAAACTGGCACAACACTGTAAACCAACTATATTTTAATTTAAAAAAAAAGAAAAACAGGAGTTCCCGTCGTGGCTCAGTGGTTAAAGAATCCCAGTAGGAACCATGAGGTCGTGGGTTCGATCCCTGGCCTTGCTCAGTGGGTTAAGGATCTGGCATTGCTGTGAGTTGTGGTGTAGGTCACAGACACGGCTTGGATCCCATGTTGCTGTGGCTGTGGCGTAGGCCAGCAGCTACAGCTCTGATTAGACCCCTAGCCTGGGAAGCAGCCCTAGAAAAGGCAAAAAGACAAAAAAAAAAAAAAAGAAAAACAAAGTCAGGAATGGAGATAGTGTCCTGTATAAAGGTGAGAGGCTACTTGGGGAAGTTTTAAGCTAGACCCATGATCCTGGTCCCATGTACAGAACTGGATTTCTAATAACATTTGTAATTTTGCAAGGAATTATTTTAACCTTTAAATAATTAACTGGGAGTTCCAGCTATGGCTCAGCAGGTTAAGGATGCAATGTTGGGTTGGATCCTGGCCTTGCTCAGTAGGTTAAGCATCTGGCGTTACTGCAAGCTGTGGTACAGATCACAGACACAGATGTGGCTCGCATCTGGTGCTGATGTGGCGTAGGCCTATAGCTGCAGCTCCTATTTGATCCCTGGCCTGGAAACTTTCATAATCCACAGGTGTGGCCATAAAAAGAAAAAAAAATTAACTGTGTTCCTTTTTTTTTTCTTTTAGTCTTTTTAGGGCTGCACCCATGGCACATGGAAGTTCCCAGGCTAGGGGTCAAATCAGAACTGTAGCTGCTGGCCTACACCAAGCTGTGTCTGCAGCCTACACCACAGCTCATGACATTACTGGGCCCTCTGGACCCTTAACCCACTGAGGGAGACAGGGGATTGAACCCACATCCTCAAGGGTACCAGTCGGGTTTGTCACTGCTGAGCCTCTATGAGGACCCCAACTGTGATTCTTTTAATCACGGGTTCTAACCATTCCAGCTTTCCATATTGCCTCATCTGTAAAAGGGGGATGCCAGCGGTGTTTTGTGCTCTGCAAACCCCCTGAATCAGGGGTGCCTAATGCAGTTTGTCAACAAGCACATCCCAGGGTGTGGCTCAGGCCTCCTGATGGAAATCTCTGGCTGGGCCTTGGAAGCTCCATTTTCTGAAGCCTCCCACCCCATGTTGTTCTTAGGCAGAGTTCCCACTGACAGTGATGAGAAAAGGAGCTGAGACATCCTTTCCTCATGGAGCAGAAATTGGAGACTTAATGTTTTGGTAAAAATTAAAAAAATAAAACAATAAAATACCTATATAGATGGAAGTGGAAATAAATAATAGTAAAAATGATATTATATAAATGATATTATACAGTTATTCACTACCTCCAGAATCCAGTAAAAAGTAAAGAAAAATAGCCCTTTCTCATGTGATTAGTATATTACAGGTTTAGAAGTTGACTGTTTTTCCTTAGAATCCAGGCCTCTCTTTACTGTACCTCTACAACTTTCCTACTGTGTTTATATATTTTCAGTTTTCAAATCCATGCCCAGACCATACTCTGAGACCTGACGTTGTTACTGACACGTTACAAATTCTAACAAATTTAATAATCAAACAGCAGATATGCTGATTTTGATACAATATGAGTTTCCATTCCCAACATATGTTCATACTGGCTTATCAAAAGAAGGAGTAATGGAAAAGGCACTTTCTTTACACAGTTTTCTGTCTTCAAAATAGGAATGTGAGCAGAAGAATGCATCTCTTTTTGAATCAATTCTATGTGGCTATTTGACTGCCTTGTTAACAATAAAGGCTCACACAAAATTACTCATTACATGTAGAAAAGAAATCCGAAGGTACAAGGGAAAAATAATTCAGAAAGTATTAGTCTCAGATTTCATTTTCTAGCAGAAATAAAAAAAATGCTGAGATGATTTAATGCTCCTGAATTTTCAATAATAAATGCTTTGAATAATGATTTTATCTGATTTTTCTTTTTCCTTTCAGAACAGAATAGACTATTACCACTGGCCCAGCTCCAGGAAAAATAGAGTCACCTTTGCTTAGTGCCGCAAGAACCTTGAATATAGTTACAAAATGGTGCACACTTTCTAAGGAGTCTGACTACTTTTGAGCAGTAGCATAAAGGGAGAAATGTGAAAGTGAAAAGAAAAATATTAACCTTCTGAGTCATAATGAGAACTCCTCTCTGTGTCTTACTGATGAAAGTATAAATGCAGAACTTCATGTGCTAACATTGTAACAATAATTTTCTTTTGTCAAATGTGCCCCAATCCTCATCTATTCATTTTTCTGTCTGTTAGTAACTAGAACAATAAAGTTTTCTCAGAAGTTCTGTTGTGGCAGGGCAGAAATGAATCCAACTAGTATCCATGAGGCTGTGTGCTTGATCCCTGGCCTTGCTCAGTGGGTTAAGGATCCAGCATTGCCATGAGCTGCGCGTTACTGCGGCTGTGGTGTAGGCTGAGAGCTGCACCTCTGATTTGATCCCTAACCTGGGAACTTCTATATGCCGCAGGTGCGGCCCTGAGAAGCAAAAAGAAAAAAAAAGTTTTCTCATGTATAAAACCCAGAAGAAACTAGTCCCCACACTGTTCTTCCCCAGTCTCACAAATAGAGTGTGCTAGGCTTAGAATAAATGACATATGTTTTTGCTACTATAGTCCTGATTATTTTCTCTGAGCATTTCATTGTCCCCTGAGACATGTTGGACTAGCTCAAATAGGTGGGCTGCATTGGCTCCAAAGGTCCCCAAACTTGACCATAATCCAGGTATCAGTAGGCTCACTTTTGACTTGGACTGTCCTTCATCGTTGCATCTCCAGCCTATGGCACGTCTGTTCCTCACAATTTCTTTAACTCATCAAATTGACTTAGTTAAGATGTGTTTAGAAGTTCCCATCGTGGCTCAGTGGTTAACAAACCTGACTAGTATCCATGAGGTTGCAGGTTCGATCCCTGGCCTCACTCACTGGGTTAAGGATCCGGTATTGCCGTGAGCTGTGGTGTAGGTTGCAGATGTGGCTTGGATCCCAAGTTGCTGTGGCTGTGGTATAGGCCGGCAGCTATAGCTCCAATTTGACCCCTAGTCTGGGAACCTCCATATGCCATGGGAAGGGCCCTAAAAAGACCAAAAAAAAAAAAAAAAAGATGTGTTCATTTGAAAACTGAAACTGAAACTGGCTTATATCATAGGAAAGATTATGTAATTTTGCATAACAGTATGTCATAACCAGAGCAGATTTCAGAATTGCTTGATTTAGTAGCCGAACAATGTATTCAGGAGACCAGATTCTTTCCATCTCTCTCTTCTCCCTCTCTAAAGTCAGCTTCAGCCAGAGTTTGTGGTTTTAAGACTGGGGTCAGAGATAATCAGGGCTATAGAGTTTCCTCAAGACCAGTGAGAGAGAGGTTTATTTTCTTCCATTCAAAAGTAAGAAAGAAGTTTCTCCAGAAATCCCCTACTGGCAAGTGTGCTTAGCCCTATGCATAGATTCTTCATTTAATTTTCATGACAATCCTATGAAATAGGTACTCATCTTATTGCCATTTTGCAAATGCAGGCACTGAGGGGCAAGGCAACAGAGTACCTTGATCCAGACCACCAAACCATTAGTAAAGCTGGGGCAAACTCTTGACCAAGCACATGGCAAGTGGAAATGGGTTCTTGCATATAGACTGAAACAAAAGCAATGCATTTTCTCTGGGAATCAATGTCATAAAATTAGGTAAAACAGTAGTACTAGTCAGTCCCATTGCCTAACTCCATTACAGATGAAATAAGGGTTTTAAGGGCCATCCTAGGATACTAAGGATTCTTTCCACAAACCATCTCTATGGGGAAGCACATCCTGGTTTTCCAAAAGACTGACTGAAACACAAAAATTTAGAATACACAACTCAGTCAAAAGGTTAAGAAAGCCTGATTTCATAAATGAGTGCTAAGCCAAAGATAAGCCAGACTCAAGTATAAAGTCAGAGACTTATTATAAAACATTAAGTTTAAAAAATTCCAATTTCCTTCAAAGCAAAGAAAATACTCAGACTTCAGGAGATTATCTGGGCCATTACTGGTCACATTTTGATATGTTATTGATTATTTGGTGAGAAAAATTAGTGGGAAAAATTGTCAAGTTTCTTTAATTTTGAAGGTGCCTCAGTAGGGTCGAAATAAATTTCTAGACTTAAAAATGGAGCCACTCCTGCTGGGGTGTCACATCAGCCCACTGAAACTCAGATGGCTTCCTGGTCACTGTAAATGCCAGAAATACAATGTATCCATCTGGCGCTAATCCCCAAATGCCAGGCCCAAGCCCCAGGCTCTCAAGTTCTTTCCTTTCTCCTCATCCCAAACAAGAGGACTGTGTGACCCCAGCCAATCAGATACTTTCTATTTGTCCCTTCCTTGTCCTTTATTATTTATTCAATAGGCTTCTTGCCCTCTAGCCCCACTTGGCAGTTCTATGAAAAGAGGCTGTCTACTTCATGAAATATTAAATAGAATTTGTTTGGGAGTGGCTGAGCAGTAACAAACCTAATTAGTATCCTTGAGGACTCAGGTTCAATCCCTGGCCTTGCTCAGTGGGCTAAGGATCTGGTGTTGCCATGAGTTATGGTATAGATCAAATATGCAGCTCTGATCCTGTGTTGCTGTGGCTGTGGTATAGGCCAGCAGCTGTAGCTCCAATTCGACCTCTCGCCTGGGAACTTCCATATGCCACAGGTGGGGCCCTAAAAAAAAAAAAATTGTTTCTATCACTTAAGTGATCTTCATTTTTTTAACAGTAGAAATAAGTAAGTAGTCATAAAAAGTGTAAAGGGGATACATATGAGTGAAAAACAAAACCAACAAAGAAACTAATCTGAAAAAAAATGAATAGTGAGAGTACAATTAAAGACAATTTAAGAAGGAAAGAAAATGAGAGTTCACATTGTGGCTCAGTGGGTTAAGGACCTGACATGTCATCCATGAGGATGTGGGTTTGATAGCTGGCTTCGCTCAGCAGATTAAGGATCCAGTATTGCTGCAAACTATAGGAAAGTTTGCAGATGCTACTTGGATCCAGTGTTTCTGTGACTGAGGCATATGCCTCGGCTGCAGCTCCAGTTCAACTCCTAGACCAGAAACTTCCATATGCTGCAGGCGCAGCCCTAAAAAGAAAAAATAAAATAAAATTTTTTAAAAAATTTAAAAGAATGAAAAAAATGCAATAAATAGTTATGAAATCTGAAAGACTGAGGGGATGAATTGTAAGATTACTTTAGTGGGAAAAATTACTTTTACATAGATATTTTATCCACTCTAAAGTTTGATAGCATATATGGCATGAAGGAGAAATTTGCAAGAACCAAAAGGTAATATTAAAATATGTGTGAGGTTTTCCTAGCAATAGCTTCATGGAGAAAGGGATAAATTTCAGAAGATTCCTGAAGGGAAAAGTAAATTTAGCCAAGTGAGATGAAAGAAAAATGATCAAAGTTTGCCCCTGACTTGCTTGCTTAAAGGCAATACCAATAATGGGTGGGGAAAATGAGAAGAGAAACTGAGTAGAAGCTTTTTTTTTTTTCCTTTATGGATAGTCAGAAATACAGCCTTACTCATATGATAGCTGAAGTCAGTCAAATCTATAAGGGCAGAATTAATATGGGCCATGCACAGTTGTGGTTAAAGCAAATCAAATGAATGAAAATTGTAAACTTCAGTTTAAAAGATTTTGTTTAAAAATTTCAGTTTAGAAGGTCAGCTTTCACAAAATAAGCATCCAGATTAAATGATGGGAAGAATATTTAAGATGAATAAAGTAAGAGAAATTAAGTAAAAAAGAAAAAAATTGCAGGAAAGAGCTTTAAAATTGTGCTGCAATTGATGTCAGAATGTTCTAAATCAGAATAGTTGGGATTATTACTTATTAAACTTGTTACTTATGATCTTTTTATGAACACAACACCTAAGGGAAGTAGATTTAAAAGTTTCTAACAATATAATAGCTGCCATTAACAAACAATAACTTCTTTCTTGTCTGATAAAAAATTTTCTTTGTTAAAAAAAGACATTATGCTTGTTTGCTTGCTGCTAAAACAGACTCGTTTCATATCTATGTCAATCAAATCACATAAGTTATCAAAGTTTTCTGCAGAAGATATTTCTTAATTTATGGATTCCAGTTTATGTTAAATCTTATCATCTTAAATAAAATCTCCAAAGCTCAGATAAATATTCCATTGTTTCAGATTGAAAGCAAATTACTAACTCTTTTTTTTTTTTTTTTTTTTTTTTTTGTCTTTTTTTGTTGTTGTTGTTGTTGTTGCTATTTCTTGGGCCGCCCCTGCGGCATATGGAGGTTCCCAGGCTAGGGGTTGAATCAGAGCTGTAGCCACCGGCCTACGCCAGAGCCACAGCAACGCGGGATCCGAGCCGCGTCTGCAACCTACACCACAGCTCACAGCAACGCCGGATCGTTAACCCACTGAGCAAGGGCAGGGATCGAACCCGCAACCTCATGGTTCCTAGTCGGATTCGTTAACCACTGCGCCACGATGGGAACTCCCTAACTCTTTTAAAAATATTTTTCAGGAGACTAGAAAGTTGGTTCTATGGTGTTTTATGATTTTAGCCTTTTTTGGTCAACTTTATTAGATTGATGGGGGAAAAAAAAACACTCTGACAACCCCTCTGGCAAAGATTATGGGTTTGATATGCTGTATTAGTTGAATATTCCAATATTCCACACAAGTTATTAACAGCAGCCCAGAACGTAATATCCCTGAGGTATTGCTTCAGTGATTTTTTTCCACATTAAAATTTTATGAACTTCAAAGTAAAACTGATATGTTATTGGCATTTCCCTCTAATGTAAGAATAGAGGAGGGGGAATCAGAAAACACAATTCTGAATGTAGTATTACAAGAGGTAAAATTTGCAAGAACTGGCAATCCTAAATATTCAAAGTATGATAGTTCCTTATTTATAATAGTAATAGTAGCTTTATTTGTCCTTTCACATTTTCCCCATTATCTTACTTAGTTTATGTAAAGGGAACCAAAGTGTCAAGTGATTTGTCCAAGGTCAGGAATCTTCAAAATGAACAACCTAGGTTGTTTTCAAAGTGATCACTTGGGGATTATAATTAAAAACATCCCTCTGTGGATATGAAAGTTCATAGTTTAATTATGAACACACATCCCTACTTCCTCCTGCATAAATAATTTGGTGGTCATCTCAGGAGAGTGGCTTACTCTGGTAGTAGAAGTAAGAGCTGGTTTTAACTTCAATTTTGAAGGCATGCTTCTGAAAAGTTACATGTGTAATGGCATTTCTTTTCTTTTGGGCTGTACCCGTGGCTTATGGAAGTTCCCAGGCTACTGATAGAATTGGAGCTATAGCCACTGACCTACACCACAGCCACAGCAACATGGGATCTGAACTGCCTCTGTGATCTATACCACATTTCATGGCAATGCCGGATCCTTAACCCACTGAGCCAGGGATAGAACCTGCATCCTCACGGATCCTAGTCAGGTTTGTTACCACTGAGCCATGATGAGAACTCCCATGTAATGGTATTTCTTAATTTGATGGAAGGTAACAATATTTCCTCAGTTGATTCCAGAGTATTCTGTTTTGATATTCTCAGATGGGGTGGCAGAGTATCTTAGCTCTTTGTTCAGAAATTCTTCTTTAATCAGAGCTAATGGTTAACATTGATTCTTGGAAAACATTAGGACATACATATTTGCTTTGCTTCTCAATATAATAGCTATATTTTTTCATATTTTTGCTTTTCATTTTTAATGTTAATGTAATTGTCAATGGACATAGTATTATGGATGCAGTAATTCCACATCTAAAGGAATAATCAAATATGTGGTTGCCAAAATGTTTATGTACGCTCATCATAGCATGTTTAACAATGTAGAAAATCCCAAATGTGTTACAATACAGAGTGGTTAGATAAATTCTCAGAGTCCTAAGTCATAAAATATTATTGCACCATTAAACTTATTTAAAAATCTTTTTGTGATTTGGAAAAATTCTTGGACTGCAATAATGTAAGTGAAAACCAGGGCTCTAAAGGGAATGTACAACATGACCTAAACCATTGTAAAATTTATGTGATTAGAAAAAATACTAGAAGCACTCCAGTTTTAATAGTAGTTTTCCCTGAGTGGTAAGAATTGTGAATGATCCATCACTTTCTTCTCTGTGCTTATGTGAATTTCTAAATTGCACTGAATGATATGCATTTCTTTTATCATGAGAAGCCTCAGCACTTTTTAAAAATGGCTATTGCTCTTGATATGAACTTTGAAAAAGTAAATCCGATTTTATTCTGTCTCCATTCTTATCCAGAACCAGTCATTTCTGGAACTATACATAATTTGAGCTCCTTCTGAATGTGGAAAATGAGATGTAATAGCAAAGAAAACATTGGTTGGGAGTTCCCACTGTGACTCAGCAGAAACAAATCTGACTAGCATCCATGAGGATGCAAGTTTGGTCCCTGGCCTCGCTCAGTGGGTTAAGGATCCAGTGTTGCCCTGAACTGTGGTGTGGGTCACAGACGAGACTTGGATTCTGTATTGCTGTGGCATAGGCCAGCAGCTGCAGCTCCAATTCGACCCCCAGGCTGGGAACCTCCATATGCTGTGGGTTCAGCCCTAAAAAGAAAAAAAAAGACAAAAAAAGAGAAAGAAAGTTAGAAAGAAAGAAAGAAAGAAAGAAAGAAAGAAAGAAAGAAAGAAAGAAAGAAAACCATGGTTAGTGTTATTTTCAATAAAATCATTTAACAGTTTAGTGCTTCTTAAACACTTTCAAAAATTATGTCTTCATGAAATCTGTGAAACATGGCATGAATAATGTACAAGAGGAAAAAAATGTATTTAGTATCTAGAGAATGCAGAGTTCATGATTTCCTACCTGAGTTACTTACATGGTTTAGTTTGCAATACAAATTGTGTTTCAAGAACTGAAGGTAGGAATTTACATTTAAAACGCACATAAAGAAAATTTTGAAGTAAGAGATTTTGAAGTTTTTAGAACAAAGTCAGTGAGAAATAAAGATACAAGATTGTATACAGGTAATTGAGTAAAAACGTTTAGTCCTTCCTGCAAAGAAAATTTCATATTAATGTAGATGCATTCTGAATGTCATCTTGACATTCTTCCATTGCTATTTCAGTTTCTGGATGCTGTCTGACAAATTACCACATGCCTAGTGACTTAAAACAACAGAAATTTATTTTCTTACAATCCTGGAGCCTGGAAGTTTGATGTCTAGTTGTCTGGAGGGCCACACTCTTTCTTAAGGTTCTGGAGAAGAATCCTCCCTGGCATTTCCTTAGTTTTTGGCAGTTGACAGCAATTCTGGTGGTAGGGCAATCCTTGGAGTTCCTCTGCTTATAGCTTTATCACTCCAATTTCTGCCTGTTTTTACTCACATGGCTGTCTTCCCTCTGTGTCTGTCTGTGTTAAAAATTTTCCCTTCAAAGGTACCCACTCTGATCCAATATACCTCATCTTAACTTGATTACATCTGCAAAGACCCAGTTGCCCAATAAGATCATATTCATGGGTACCAGCAACCATGACTTCATGGGGATTGTAAATCGAAACAGTATTTCCTCTCTTTTCTGTCCTTCTATTCTTATTTTTGTCCTTTTCTTTTTCTTTCCTTTCCTTCCATCTCCTTTCCTCCCTCTCTCCTTCCTATCCTTCTTCCCTTCTTTCCTTCTTTCTCTGCTTCCTTCCATTCTTCCACAAATGAAACACTTTCTACTCCTGTTGTCCTTGAACCTTCAGTCTTCCTGATGTATTTATACCACACGGACTTCTTCCTCTCAGTTTCCTTTCTGGAATGCCATTTTCTGGCCAGCCCTCAGAATTTGCTGAGCCCAGCACTTGACCTCTGAGTTTCCTTGGCTTTAGAATCCTTAGACTTTTTCCTCAATGATCTTATCCCATTTTCTAGACTCTAAATACCATCTATAAAACCTTGTACTTAGAATTGACTATGCACTACTCTGCACTCATTCCCTGAATATTGTTATTTATTTCAGGCTTCAAACATTATCTCCTTACAAAAAATTCTCACATTTATCCATCTTCATTCTGTTTACTGAGCTACAAATCCTTTTGCCGCCTGTGTACCGAGCTGCCTTTTGATGTCTCTTAGGCATCTGAAAAGGGGCATGTTCAAAATTCATCGTAAAAGTCTCTCCTTCCCATTCCTAAGAGGTTTCCTTTTTTAATGTTTTCCGTTTCAGGAATGGCCTCCACTCAGTTGCTGGTGGAAGGACTTGCTCTCACTTAGTTTAGATTTAACCCATTTCTCTGAGTTTGCTTCTAAGTTTTGGAGGAGAAGAAGGAAACCTGAGGAGCCTAAAAACAGGGGTCAGAGAGGTAATAGAGTGGAGAGTCCCTGGAGCGAAGGGACAGGTATCTTGGGAAGAGATTCATCAGCTGTTTATAACGGTGCAACATTCCTTGCAATGAAACATTTTTAAAATTTCCATTCAATGGAACAACGTGGAAGTCCAAATCGACTTTAGAAACTGGGCTTTTATTTTTTATTTTTATTTTTTAATTTTTTAAATTTATTTTTTATTACTCAATGAATTTATTACATTTATAGTTGTACGGTTGTGGGATGGAAATTCTATAAAATTGGATTGTGATGATCACAGAAACTGGGCTTTTAATAGAAATGTGATAAAATGAGTCAAGGCATAACCAGAGGGCAAGGAAATGGAATGGGATAGCAATGGAATGGGATCACAATCTCTTGTTGGAGATTGTGAAGGAAAGTCATCCATTGATAAGGGGTAGGGCATGACGTTTGAGGGGAGTGAAGAAGATGGGAAACGGTTTCCTTAGAAATTGGAAAAATTAAGATGATTAGAGAAGCATGGATGTGTATCTGGTAGTATTGAGGGGCAAATTGGGATTCATAACTGCAAATTCTGAGAAATATCAATGTGCCTGTTTTTAAATATATTGCTGTGATCTAGAGTGACAGATCACCGTTTAGGTGTTACAAGGTAGTTGGGGAGCTGCCTTGGAGAGGTTGTATCATAGGCTTGATAATAGGCACACTTTTGCCATAAGGACAGAGGTGCCAAACGAGTTGGATCAGAGCATCATCTTTGGGCAGCAAAGCCAGTGCAGGCTCTCCACCTGACCTCATTTTCAGCTTTCCTAGCTTGTTCACTGCTTTCCAAGTGACACACTTTTTTCCTTAGATTTACTTTGGCCTGGGACCTATTATGTTACACCAAGTTACTTTGCCCATCTCTGCTTTATTCCCCCTTGGGCAGATTCAGAATATCTTTTTTTTTTTTTGTCTTTTCTAGGGCCACACCCGTGGCATATGGAGGTTTGCAGGCTAGGGGTCTAATTGGAGCTGTAGCCACCGGCCTATGCCAGCGCCACAGCAACGCAGGATCTGAGCCGTGTCTGCGACCTAAACCACAGCTCATGGCAACACTGCATCCTTAACCCACTGAGCAAGGCCAGGGTTCGAACCCGCAACCTCATGTTCCTAGTCAGATTCGTTAACCACTGCGCCATGAGGGGAACTCCCAGAATATCTTAATTTTCCTCTTTTACATCTACTTGGCATATTGATTGCCAGATCAGATCAATCATGTCCGTACTTGAACAAAATTAGTTTATGAATCAGATAATTCATTAGCATAATTGAGAAATGTCATAATTTCTTTGTTTTCCCCAATTTTACAATTTGTTATTATTAGTTTATGACCAATTAATGAGAAGTTAATAAAGATAATCTTAAAATTCTCAAGCGATGGATGAAAATTAAGTTAAATTGTTTTTTTTATCATGTATCAGCAAGTTCTCGAGAAAAACTTATGAGCTAAACTGTTAATTAGCTCAGCTGACACAGTAAATGGTACAGTACTGTTAACTATAGAACAAATCACATCCTGTTAATTAGCCTGGTTTACACCAAGTAAACACACAGTGCTTTTAACTGTAGCTGTCATAGTTGACAAGTGAAGTGACTATATAACATTTCATCCCTTGAGTTTTCCATACAGCAAGGACTAAAACACTGAGTAAAGAAATCCTGAATCCTCCTCTCCCAGTTTCTCAAACTAGTTCCATAAACGATTTTCAAAAATCCACTTAAAAAATTGTGTGGTCATGGGAACATATTAAAAGAGAAATCACTAACCTGAGCAGAGAGACAGATTTCTGAAAGTCTTCTGCAGAGCCCTAAAGAATATTTCTATTTCTTCTAGCCTTATAATCTTGCTCTATTCCTTAAATCTATTCAGATTTTCTTATGCTCCAATTATTTTTTTCTCGGATCCATGCCGAAACACTGTTAAGCAGAAATTATCCTTTATTCTCTTGTAGAGGAAACTTAAGAGAGTTAGTTTTTTATCTTTCATAGATCTTTGCTACAAGTCAGGCCAAACGTCATTAGTGTGGGGACCTTATTCTACCAGGAACCTCAACGTCGAGTGCTTGCACTCTGCTACCTTAAGGACAAAAACAAAAAAAAAAAATAGCAGTAATGATGATAATGATGCTAATTTTCATTGCGCACCTGTGCATCAAGACCCTTCTTTGCATTGCTTCGTTTAGTTCTATTTAATCTTCATAGCAAAACTTTCTGGGATTCAAGGGCAGGATAGGCCTGGTAGCATGACTTCAAGTTCATTACTCTAGTTCTATATCTGGGAGTTCTTGAATCTGCTTGGACCAGGCTCTGCTAGCCTGGGGATGCTGGTAATAAATAGTGAGAAGTTCTTTCAAGCCTGACTATATTTCACAATCATTCTGGAATTGATGAGGAGCATCTGGCTCTGATAAAAAAAAAAATCTTTTCAGCATGTTTTTCAGGCAAGGCTATTTGTAAGATGACCCCAGTCTTAATTTTGCAAGGCCACACCTGTAAGAAAACACTAAACACTCAGGTCTCCTGCAGTTCTGAAGTTACTTCAGTCCCTCACTGTGTTATTCACCCCATATTTACATCTTACCACCAGGTACATTAGCATCACATGGTAACCTGTCCTACCTCCAGGCTATAATATCTCCCTCTGCTTTGGGTGATGTTTATCTGGCAGGTATCTTCGGCGTAAATGACTTCCTTCTGCATCTTTTAGATGAGAAAATTCTATTTGATGGGCTCAAGTGTTTTCTCTAAGTGGATCTTTCCATTAATCTGAGCCTGCTGTTAGTGCATGTGCCTGTACAGGATGGTTACACTATATTACTATCCCTCATTTTATTAATTAAAGAAAAAATAAAACCTGGAAGGCAACATGGTTGAGTCAGGTGTCAGGGCCATCTAGCCTTCAGACAAAGGTCTGCATAGTTTAAATACTATCACCCTCCATGTCACTGGGACCACAGGATAATAATAAGATGTTGCCATAGGAACGCACTTAATCACCAGTGAGGGGTCACCAGGGGTCACTGTCAGTATACTTTACATCCTAAACACTTGCAACCCTAAGGCAGTGGTTCTCAACCAGGGAATATTTTGCCCCCGGGGCATACTTGACAATGTTTTTTAGGTGGGGTGCTTCTGGGAACAAGTGGGTAAAAACCAAAAAGGCGGCAAAGTATCCTACAATGCACAGGAAAGTTTCTTAAACAAAGAAGTTCCTGATTTACATAGAGAACAGATTTGTGGTTGCCAAAGGGAAGGATAGGGGGGAGTGGGATGGACCGGGAGTTTGGGTTTAGGAGATAAAAGCTATTACATTTAGAATGCATAAGCAGTGAGCTCCTACTGTGTAGCACAGAGAACTGTATTCAGTCTCTTGGCATAGACTACGATGGAAGGCAATACAAGAAGGGGAATGTGTACATATGTCACTGGGTCACTTTGCTGCACAGCATAAATTGGCATAGCATTGTAACTCAACTATATTAAAATTTTTTTTAGGAGTTCCCATCGTGGTGTAGAGGAAACTAATCTGACTAGGAACGATGAGGTTGCGGGTTTGATCCCTGGCCTCACTCAGTGGGTTAAGGATCCAGCATTGCCATGAGCTGTGGTATAGGTCACAGACGAGGCTCGGATCTGGCGTCGCTGTGTCTGTGGTGTCAGCCAGCAGCTACAGCTCCGATTAGACCCCTGGCCTGGGAACCTCCATATGTGGCCCCAAAAAGACAAAAAAAAATAATAATAATAATAAATTTTTTTTAATAAAAAAGAATTATCTGAAGGAGTTCCTGTTGTGGCACAGCTTTTTGGTCTTCTGCAAAATACAACAATACTTTGAATATTTGTGATGAATGTTGCATATTTGTGGGGCAGATGTGCTTTATCTCTAACCCCCCCCCCACCTGGACATCTCTGCTGGATGTGCTGTTCTTTTTTATGGACTGATCTCTCTGGGACAATAGAATGATGTTTACTTAAAAATATTCATGTTCATGTACTGGATGCTTATTTTTTAGTATTTATTTTTACAAATATTTTAAGTGACCATAATAAATGTCTTTCAAATCCCAGCAAAAAATATATGTAGGAAAAAAGAATTCTAATTCAGATCTTTTTAGTTTATTATCTGTGGCTTTACCTCTTTTTCAAACATATAACAATAATGGGTAACGTAAAAAGGAAGGACATTGGAAATGCATTTCTGGGAGTTCCTGCTGTGTGCCAACTGCAGCAGCTGGGGTCACTGCGGAAGTTAGGGTTTGATCCCTGGTCTGGCTCAGTGGGTTAAAGCATCTGTGTTGATTATGTAGGTCACAGCTATGGCTCAGATTCAATCCCTGGCCTGGGGAATTTCTATATGCCACGCATGCGGCCATAAAAAAAAAAAAAAAAAGCATTACTGTATTTATTTTCATAGATCAAAAATAAGATAAAATAAGAGATATATGGCTGCTTTCTTACAGGTACAGAAATAAGCAGAAGTGAGGAAGAGTTCTAGACTTGCACAAAAAAGGAGAGTAAATGTTTTCAGCTCTAACAACAACAGAAAAAACAAAACTACTCAGGAAAAAAAAAAAGAGCAAAGGACTTGGATAGACATTTCTCCAAAGAAGATATTCTAATGGCCAATAAGAATATGAAAAGATGCTCACCATCATTAATCTTTAGGAAAACTCAAATTAAAACTGTAATGAGATACTATTTCACACTACATAGAATGACTGTTACAAATATAAAAATGGAAAATAACGAATGTTGGCAATGATATGGAGAAATTGCAACCCTTGTGCACTGGGAGTGCAAAATATGGAATGTAAATTGAAATGTGGAGTATAAAATGGTGCCATCCACTGTGGGAAACAGTATGGTGATTCCCGAAAAAATATTAAAAATACAATTACCATGTGATCCAACAATTCCTCTTTCGGGTCTATATCTGTCAAAATTGAAAGCAGCATTCAGAGTTCCCATTGTGGTGCAGCAGAAACAAATCCGACTAGTAACCATGAGGTTGCAGGTTCGAACCCTGGCCTCTCTCAGTGGGTTAAGGATCTGGTATTGCCATGAGCTGTGGTGTAGTTCGCAGACGTGGCTCGGATCCCTCCTGCCTTGCTGTGGCTGTGGTGTGGGCCAGCAGCTACAGCTCTGATTGGACTCCAAGCCTGGGAACCTCCATATGCTGCAGGTATGGCCCTAAGAAAAAGAATAATAAAAAAAAATTGAAAGCAGCATTCAGTGGTCAGAGCAGCATTATTCATAATAGTCAAAAGTGGAAGCAACCATTGTCCATCAACTGCTGAATGGATAAACAGAACGTGTTATATCTATACAATAGAATGTTATTAGCCTTTAAAAGGAAGGAAATTCTAACCTATGCTTCAATATGGATAGACCTTGAAGACATACCAAATGAACAAAAACAGTCACAAAAGGACAAGTGTTGTATGATTCCACTTACATGTTATCTAGAACAGTCATATTGATCAAGACAGAAAATATATTGGGCTGGATGCCAGGGCCTAGGGGAAGGAGTTAATAGGAGTTATTGTCTAATGGGTACAGAATTTTAGTCTGGAAAGACCAAAAAGTTCTAGTGATGGATCGTAGTGAGGGTTGTGCTGCAATGTGAATATACTTAATGCCACCGAACAGTACACATACAATTTATTAAAATGGTACATTTTATGTTATGTATGTTTTCTCATGAAAAACATGTTCTGAGTCCCAAACTCGAAACAACCAATATGTCTATCAACACTCAAATGAATAAATCAACTGTGGTACATTCATACACAAATGCAGTACAGTTATAATACAAGAGCATGATAATTTCAGATATAATACTGAGTTAAGGAACCTAAAGGGTACATACTGTAGGATTCCAATTATATGAAGTAGAGCTTCATTTAAAACTAATCTGCAGGAGTTCCCATCATGGTTCAGTGGTTAACGATCCTGAGTAGTATCAATGAGGACACAGGTTTGATCCCTTGCCTCACACAGTGGGTTAAGGATCCAGCATTGCCGTGAGATGTGGTATAGGTTGCAGACGTGGCTGGGATTCTGCCTACCTTGCTTGTCGCTGTGATGTAGGCCAGCAGCTACGGTTCTGATTCAACCCCTAGCCTGGGAACATCCATATGCGTGGTACGGCTCTAAAATGACAAAAATAGAAACAAACAAACAAATAAACAAACTAATCTATGATCCAAAAATCAGAATAACCTTTCCTTTGGTGGGGACAGGGATGGGGCACTAAGGCACTAGGGGCTGGGAATGAGATGCATCTTGATCTGGATGGTAGTTATGTGTCTACATACGTGTACTTCACTGTGTATGCTAAACCTAAATTTAAATAGAAAAAAAAAAGTCGGCCCATGCAAGGCTGAGGACATAAGTCAGCCTCACTTCCTGAAAAGACAGTTAAACAGCATTTTTCTGATCAAGAAAAGGGGTTGGAAAAACTTGCGATCTGCCTGATGCTACAGTTTATTTATTTATTTTTGCTTTTTTTAGGGCTGCACCCGTGGCATATGGAAGTTCCCAGGCTAGGTGTCTAATTAGAGCTATAGCTGCTGGCCTACACCACAGCGACAGCAACGCAGGATCAGAGCCGCATCTGTGAACTACACTACTGCTGGATCCTTAACCCACTGAGCAAGGCCTGCAACCTCATGGTTCCTAGTCGGATTCGTTTCCTCTGCCCCACGATGGGAACTCCTGATGCTATAGTTTAAATAAGAGCTGCTGGCGTGAGGAGGTGGGGTACAGCCGGTACACAGAGATGCAAGAGCAAGTACACACTAACTGAGGCCAAGTTATTGCACCAACTTGGTGATATACAGGCAAAACTCTCAATGCCACTGGAGTGGTCTCAGGTAAGGGCTAAAATTTAATACTTTAATGCATTTTTGACTTTCTAACATCCTCCTACCATCCACATCCTACCCTAGAAATCCTTTTGCACGGAGAGGGTGGAGAAGCAGGGAGAGATTAAAAATTGTTACCGTTCCCACTGTGGTACAATGGGATTGGTGTCATCTCTGCAGCACCAGAATGTAGATTCAATCCCTGGCCGGCACAGTGGGTTAAAGGATCTGGCATTGCCACAGCTGTGGCGTAGGTCTAAACTACGGCTGGAATCTTATCCCTGGTCTGGGAACTTCATGTGCTGCAGGGCAGCCAAAAATGAAAAATAATAATAAAATTTGTTATGGAGGATTGCCATGAGAATGAGATAATAGCTTCTACAACTCCAAGTATTTTTATACCTATAGTTCAAGGCAAACTTGAGAAGATAAATAAAATAGAGGTGCAATAACTCCTGACTTTTTGCTCAGTATTTCATGTATTATTTTGAATACATGCTGCCTTTTCCCCCAAACATGAGTTTACTGTAACTGTAAAAGCTAAGGAGAATTGTTTGCCCAATGAGACACAGGTAAAAGAGTACTCATAGTCAGAAGATGTGAGAGGATTTCAATAACCTAGAGTAACTGGACTTTTTATGCTGTCTTCATTAGCCCTTAAAGATTTCTCCTATTGCCTTCTTCTTTTGTGGCAGTGGTATCTTTGAGCTGCCTCTGGCAAGCAACAATACAAAGGGTGATTCACGATAAAGTATTCTGCTTGCTAAAAAAGTCAAAGAAGGTAGCATTTAATATTTATAATGTCTTTTATATTAAATATTTTAATAGCCAAAAACCTGAAATATTCAAATAATCATTAGCCAAACCTTTGGTATTTTATACTCCACAAGGTAAATTTATAGTTGGAATCTGTGAGATTGACAGATTAACTACCAGATTTTATCAATTATAAGATGCTTATTAGAAAATTTTTCAGCACTTTTTTTTTCCTGCACCTGTGATATGTGGAAGTTCCTGGATCATGGATCAAACCCACACCAAAACAGTGACAATGCTGGATCCTTAAGCCACTGAGCCACCAGAGAACTCCATTTTTTGTTTGTTTTAGCATCTTTAAACTGGAACATTTCTTATAATCCTTGCATTTTATGATCATGATCAACTAATCAATAGTAATACCCTGATTATATAAAAACCTTTAAGGAAATACCAATTCAAAGGGATTTGCTCAATGAAATATGGTAATTTATGGTGGCCCCTAGAGTACCCAGTATGTGCCAGATACTGAGTGAAAGTAAAGCAAAAGGAAGACACAATCCCTGTTTGTCATGGAGTTTAAAATCTGTTGAAGGAAATAGGTATTAAGCAGGTATCAGCACAAATAATAATGAGTGATGAGGTTCTATTTAATAGTACAGGGAATTGTGTCCTGTCTCTCGTATAGACCATGATGGGGGATCATATGAGAAAAAGAATGTACATCTATGTATGACTGGGTCACTATGCTGTATGGCAGGAATTGGCACAATGTAAATCAGCCATACATTGGTTTAAAAAAGAATAGTGAGTGATATAACAGGAAAAAATCATAGTAAAATTATTCTGGATATTTCTTTGAGGGTGTGTTTTGAGGATATTCACATTTAAACTGCTGGGCTTTGAGTAAAATAGATTGCCCTTCATAAATGTGGGTGGGTTTTATCTGATCAGTTCTGAGCAAGATTAAGTTCTAAAGTAGGCAATTCTCATACCTGAAACTGAACCACAGGCTTTTCTCTGGTTTCCAGCCTACTGGTCTTCCTTGCAGATTTTGGATTTTTTTAATATGTTTATGTAGACATAGTCTATACATGTATTAGTGACTTGGTTTCCTTGAAGAACTCTGACTAATACTAAATTTATTTTCTAAGTAAGGGGCTTTATCAAATGCTATGCTGCAATTTGTAACAAATATATGTAAATATTTCCAATCTTAAAATTTAACAGTAGAGAATATAACCTACCAAGACACATAATTAATAAAAGCCAAGATAATACAAGGACTGTAAGTAAAAATAAAACGAACTGTACTTAAAGTAAGATAATATGTCTTTTTTCATTCAATGTACAGGATTTACTATCCAAAAAGATATAATGAAGTAGACAATTGATTTTTATAACTTATAATAAATCATTGAAAGAAATCATTGAGCTGTAGGATCAATAAGAAGACCAGAATTATTCTGTGCCAGAAATACCAGTAAATGAAAAATCAAATTTTTTTTTTTTTTTTTAGGGCCACAGCTGCAGCATATGGAAGTTCCCAGGCTAGGGGTTGAATCAGGGCTGTAGCTGCTGGCCTGCACCACAGCCACGGAAATACAGGATCACTGTCCCACTGAGTGAGGTCAGGGATCAAACCCACATCCTTATGGATACTAGTTGGATTCTTTTCCACAGAGCCACAACAGGAACTCCAAGAATCAAACATTTTGAGTGGACGCTAATCTACAGTTAGAAAAAGAGAGGGGAAAAAAACCTGAGTTATTGATGTAGGATAAGGAAAGAGGCTAAGTAACTCTAACGGAAATAACAATGATGTTTCAGATAAAAGTGTAGACTTTTGAAATGAGAGAAATAAGAAAAATATGCTATTCCTCCAAATGAGCTGGGCCATATCAATATATGTATTGTGTCAAAAGTATTTTATATACTATACATATGTTGTTATATAAAATATGTCTTTAGCTAGAAGTCCACTAATTTCTTCTGGTATTTAATGAGAGCTTGGAGGTCATAGTCTTTGACAGGTGTCTGGAAATAGAGGATACACTGAGAAAAGCAATAATTCAATAACATTTTCAATAAACTTCACAATGTAGATTTCATATTCTGCAAAATAATTTAAAATACAAATAATAATAATAAGATGAAATATTTTATAATATTTGTTAATAATTTTTGTTAAGCTACTTGTTTTTATATGCTTTCATTAATTTAATATGATTTGATTCTAAGTAGAGTCTCAGATCTCCTCTGCCATGTATTTGAATGACAGCTATAAAGACAGACTGGTATTTAGGGGCAGGTAAGTTGTTATCTCAAATATTAGTAATGATGATGCAGTTGGTCACATTCATTTCTAGAAAATAAAAAAAATGTTGAAAAGTTGAGAATAAAACAAAGTACAATATTCTATTGATTTGCATGGCTGTCCTTTTCCTGAGAAATTCAGAAAATATTAAAAAAATCAAATTGTTAATCTTACTGGACTTGACTTCAAGAATCCAAGAATTATGGGAAATCCAGGTAAATCCAGAAATTGTCAGGACTGCCTTATGTTATTTGAGAATCCTAGAATCGTTGGTCTCTGCCCACTAAAGCCCACTGAAAAGACAACTTAAAATGTTTGCCTATCTCTCTAGAATTTCCCGTAAGAGGAAGTCGTACTCAGGTTGAGAAGTTTGGTCTCTGAGAAAATAACGCACAAACTATTCCCCTTGAGTTGGACCCTTCTTGACCTGCCTACTCCACACAGCCACTTGGATCTTGGACTCAGGCACCACTAAACCCTCCATCCACGCCTCCTCCAACATGACCTCAGCAGTTACATTATTCTTAAGTTGCTCAAGTCAACAACACAAAGTCCTGTCTTTCTTACCCTCCATTTTGGATCCAATATTATTTGCTCTTTTTTACAGACAATTTCCAGATCCACCCCACCATCATCACTCACCTGAATTATTCCAAGGGTCCCCTCAATTCTGCTCTCATCATGGCTACCAGGCTTATTCTCTAATCATACTGGTCAGATGGCTTTACTCTATTGGAAAAAATCCTCTAGTGGTTTGCCAGCTTCCTCAGGGTCAAATCCAAGGGTCTTTGAGATCAGCCACCCCCTCAGTCTCTGACCTCTGACCACTCGTTACCCAGCTCTGTCATCTTCAGTCACCAAGACCTCTTTGCTGTTTCTTTCCTTTTTTGTTTTTTATAGCTGTAGCTGTGGCATATGGAAGTTCAGTCAAATTGGAGCTACAGATGCTGGCCTATGCCACAGCCACAGCAACGTGGGATATGAGCCGTGTCTGCAACCTATACCTCAGCTCACGGTAATGCCGGATCCTTAATCCACTGAGCAAGGCCAGGGATCAAGCCTGAAATCTTGTGGATACTAGTCTCATTTGTAACCAGCTGAACCACAATGGAAACTCTCTCTTTGCTATTTCTTGATCGTACTTAACACACTGCTGCCTCAGGGCCTGTATATTTGCTTTCTCACTTCTTAGATTTCTTCAGAGGATCACACTGACTGTTCTTTTATTGCCATAAGTCTTTACTCAAATGTCACCCCAATAATCCTTTCTTCATTACCTTATGCAAAATGGCAATTACTCGCTCCATGGCACTACCCATCCTTTTGCAATAGACTATGTGTGTGTATAGATACAGATGTAGATACAGATATAGATAGGTATTAATTTTAAGGAATTGGCTCACATGCTAGTGGGAGCTGGCAAATCCAAAATCTTTGAGATAGGCCAGCCAGGAGTTCTCATCTTGGCTCAACAAAAATGAATCTGACTAGCATCCAAGAGGACTCGGATTTGATCACCGGCCTCACTCAGCAGGTTAAGGATACGGCAGTGTGGTGAGCTATAGGGAAGGTCACAGATGTGGCTCGGATCCAGCATTGCTGTGGCTGTGGTGTAGGCCAGCAGCTGCAGCTCCAACTCGACCCCTAGCCTGCAGGTTCAGCCCTAAAAAGAAAGGAAAAAAAATATAGACCAGCTTGCAATCGTGGGTGCAAAGACAGTCTAGAGGAGGAATTTCTTACTCTTTAGGAAACTGCAATCTTTAGACTTAAGGACCACCCACATAATGCAGGATAATCTGCTTTACTCAAGTCTACAATTTAAATGTTAATCACATCTGAAAAAAAAACCTTCACAGCATTTACATTGGTGTTTGACAAAAAATTGAAAACTATGGCCTAGATAATTTATACATCAAGATTAATCATCACAATTCTTATTCTGCTTTATGTTTTTCTGAAGTACTTATCACTATCTGATGTTGTATAATTGTTATTTGTTAACTATCTGTCTTCCTCTACTATCAGGTATGTTCCTTTAGGATAAGAACTTAGTCTGTTTGTTTACTGCTCTGTACCCAGGGTGTGGAAGAGTGCCTGGCACATCATGGGTACTTTATAAATATTTGTTGAACAAATAATGGAGTAAACTACTTACTGAAACTATCTGATACAATCATCAGTGACTATCACATGGTACAACAGGAAAAAAAAAAGTCTAGTTAAGGCCAATGCCATTTCCTAATTCACAAGGGGTAAACATTACACTATGACTATATCTTTTATAATTTGGCTTATGTAGGTATCTCTATAAAGCATGGTTAATTTTCATCCCAGAATATGGATTCAATAAACATAACTTCCTACTGGCTTTACAGAGGAAAGCAAACATACATACATAAACATGCATGCATGCATGCACACACACATGCACACACACACACACAAGCCCACACATATGAACATGTGAACGTGTGCGCACACACACATGCACATGCATGCCTACCCATGCACACACGTACACACATGCACACACACCCACACAAAAACCTCTTGTAAACTGCTAGAGAATCCTGAGTTCCCTGAATCCAACACCATCATTACAGAGAGTAAAAAAGCTGTTGTTTGGAAAAGATAAACAACATCTCCAAAAAAGAGGCTTATCTTACACACACGCACATGCATGCCTAAACACGCACCCATGCACGCACATGCACACACACGCAAACTGTCAAAAACCTCTTTTAAATTGCTAGAAAATCCTGAATTCCCTGAATCCAACAGCATCATTACAGAGAGTAAGAAAGCTGTTGTTTGGAAAAGATAAACATCTCTGAAAAAAAGAGGCTTATCTTTTTTCTAGGTCTACTATGTATAACATTAATTTGAAATATATCTTTCATAAAATTTCTTATGTAAATCAATCATAAGAAAATTGAATTTTTGGAGTTCCCATTGTGGTGCAGTGGAAACAAATTCGACTAGGAATCATGAGGTTGCGTGACCGATCCCTGGCCTTGCTCTGTGGGTTAAGAATCCATCGTTGCAGTGGCTGTGGTGTAGGCCAGCAGCTGTACCTCCAATTTGACCCCTAGCCTGGGAACCTCCATATTCTGTGGGTGTGTCCCTGAAAAGAAAAAAAAGAAAAAAAAGAAAATTAAAATTTTCAAGTTCATAGATAGCAAACTAATTAAAATGTCAATCTCATTTGACTCCGGTTATCATTTTCTTCCAAGCGAAGACAAAATGACTATATATTTACATACTGGACATATTCTACCTTCTTTGGGTGTCCTTTATTTTCTTAAGTACAATAGTCAAGGACAGAAATTTTGCTCAGTTCTTTCAACTCACAAAATCTTCTCTTAGCATTAAATATGGGAATGAATAAATCATTTAACTATAACATCTGATTTACAACATCCTTCAAGTCTTTACTTCCAGCAATTTTAGGAATTCTATATTGAAAAACCCTCTGTATCATCAGTAGAGAGAGATTTGATCAGATTTTACATGTACCCCAACTCTCATCAAGTCTCTGTTATTTAAACTGGAGTTTTGTCAGCAGGTTGAATTTGTGGCTTCATTTTCAGAGTATATCAACATGTGGACCAAATAATGAACTATCAGATTTAGTGACTAATGGAACTATTTAATTATATATTATTTACCACTCAGTGATTAGACCTATTACTTTCAAGAGTATGTTGGCACAAAACATTGAAGACTTCTAAAGACTGTTTACACTGAAAGGTATTTCAAGTTAGAAGTATCTGACCAGCATCCAAGTTAGAGAAGTGGCAGTGACTTTGTTCTGAATATCCTATAAGTAGAACTAAATTGCACTGAAGTTTGGGTCCAGAGAAGGAGTGCATTTCTCAGAATCCACTCTTTTGCAAATGGCAGAGACCCAACACAAACAAGTTCAGGCAAAACCAAAATCTTTTTGCTGATAAAACTAAAGAATCCAGAGTTCCAGGACTAATCTCTTCTCCCTTGATTTTGATTTCCTGCTTGTGGCTCCATACTCAGAAAAGCTCTTTCCTTTTGTCTACTAGCAACTATATGCTGATAATCTTATAACTATGCCTGGACAACACAGTGAGAGTCCCCTTTTCCAATAATTTTATCAGAGTCAAGTCAAATATGTGTCTCTGGTCCATTCCTTGTTTCCAGAAAGATGGACTGTGATGATTGTTCAATTTGGCCACATGTCCTTTCCTGGAGTGGAGACTGGAAAAGGGGGTGTGGAAAGAATGGAGTGTAGGGTCAAGCCAACCTAAACCTACACTATGTTTGCACTAAGTGTAATAAAGGGGCAGTTCTCAAAGGAAGATCCAGGGGTCCTACACGGGTAGGCACCGCAGGGATGGGCAGGAGGTGGAAATAGCCAGATTGCCACGCTCATCTCACTCTCAGAGCCTAGAAAGGGCAGATGATGGAAACAGGATTGGAGAGAGAGTAGACAAAGAAAAATGATGAGAGGGAAAACCTTGGCCTCCTAGTTCAATAAGTAGAAACCCAGTTCAGCTACTGGCCACAAAACAAGTCACTAAGTCAAGTGATGAAGTGTTGGGGAAAGGAAAGTGACTTTATCTGAGAAACCAGGCTAACTGAGAAGATGGCAGACTAGAGTCCTTAAAAATCATCTTAATATCTTGGCACAGGCAATGAGATTTTATGTATCTACTTATTTTTTAAGTGATATTTATGATTCTTGAAATTATTTTTAAGTTTTATTGGAGTAGAGTGACTTGGAGTGTTGTATTAGTTTGAGGTGTACAGCAAAATGAATCAGTCATACATATAGACCCATTCTTTTTTCCCATATAGGTTATTACAAACTATTGAGTAGATTTTCCTGTGCTGTACAGTTGGTTCTCATTAATCATCTATTTTATACAGTAGTGTATGTATGTTACTCCCTTCCTCCTAATTCACTCCCATTGTATCTCCTGTGGTAACCATAAGTTTGATTTTAAAATCTGTGGGTTTGTTCATGTTTTATAAATAAGTTCTTTTGTATCATTTTTATTAGATCTACATATAAGTGATATCATATGATAATTATCTTTCTCTGTTTGACTTCACTCAGTATGAGAATCTTAGGTCCAAGGCAGAGTGAGGGGTGAATGAGCAGCTTGTGCCCAGTTCTTGGACTGGTTTACATCAAGGTGAAGTTCTGAACATCACCAATTTTCTGATTTCAACCGGTCTTGTGTCTACATACTTGTGGTCAACAGTTTTCATCTGGTGGCAGTCGCTTCCAATAAAACAACTTAGGAATGTGTGTCAGACCATTATTTATATCTTTTGGGGAGCTGGGGATTTGATGGCTCTTTTATGTGGCTAGTTTTAGTCTAAATTGTCACCAGCGTTTTGATCCAACAGCTATTCTTGTTTCTATATCTTCACATTTTTTAATCATTAACTCTTGAGCCAGCCTTTTGAGACTCAGGGAAGGCCTGAGAGACTAAAGCAAAAACCTTTTACTTCAAAGAACAGGACACAGGGACTTGTAAGGCTTTCAATCCCTGCTTTACTTTGATAGGTCTCAATTTTGAAGTGACCAGGTTCAGGACAAGAAAGGAAATAAAGGACAAGAAAGGAACTTTGGATGGAGAGGTTAATCAGAAATTGGGCAGAGGAACTTGATTTTAGGGGAACTCAGTTTCAAAAGAAGGTTAATCAACTCAAAAATGAGGAGAAATAGAGCAAAGCTCCCATAAGATCAATTTCCATTCCACACAATGAATGTGGAGGTGAATGTGGACCTCACTTCCTCCTAGGATTGCTGGGACTTCAGGAGTGGAATGGAATGTTAGCTACATTATTCGAGTTTCCTGCAAACTCATACTTTCCAGATTATGTGGATAATGGATTCTTGTTTAATGGTCCAGAGAGTATTTCTATAGTTTTTGTATTGCTTAGGTACAATTTAAATAACTTTCATCTCTATGTTTCCTATATTGTGATAAGAAGAAAGCCTGAGGGAGTTCCTGTTGCAGCTTAGCGGTAACGAACCCAACTAGTATCCATGGGGACGCTGGTTTGATTCCTGATCCCTGGCCTTGCTCAGTGGGTTAAGGATCCAGGGTTGCTGTGAGCTGTGGTGTATAGGTAGCAAACAGGGCTCAGATCCTGCATTTCTGTGGCTGTGGCATAGGCTGGCAGTGGCAGCTCTGATTCTACCCCCTGGCCTGGAAACATTCATATGCTGCGGGTGCTGTCCTAAAAAGACTCCTAAAAAAAAGGAAGCCTGATCCTGTTGGTCATCTACCAGTTGCCAGATCCTATATTATTATACCTTTACACATGTAGTCCAGGGAATAATAGGCGTCATCTGGGAAAGTAAACCAGAATCACGTAGGAAGTACACACATTCAGTTGGTTGTATAATTGAGTGGTTTGGGCCATGTATCTGTCTCCTGCAGTATGACTAAGTGGCATTTTACAGACACCATTGCTTTAGGCCACTTGCAGCCACATGTCAGCCTGCCTTAAACTTTCATGTTCTATTTTTTTTTTTGTCATTTTGTCATTTAAGGCCACACCCGCAGCATATGGAGGGTCTAAGGCTAGGGGTCCAATGAGAGCTGTAGCCAGTGACCTACACCACAGCCACAGTAATGCCAGATCCAAGCTGAGTCTGTAATGTACACAGCAGCTCACAGCAATGCTGGAATCTTAAGCCACTGAGCAGGGTCAGGGATGGAATCTACATCCTCATGGATGCTAGTCAGGTTGGTTAACCACTGAGCCAAGATGGGAACTCCTTATGTTCCACTGAAAAACAATTTTTTTCTTTTTCTGAAATTGAATCCCACTGCTTTACTAGTCCATATATATCTATGGAGCACTCTCACAAACATACCAGGACTCTAATTTAGTAGAGAATATGACAATAAGAAGAGAATGGACAGTTCTATCAAGGCCAGAAGCTCAGCTTCCCAGACCTTGGATATTCTCTACTAGATTGCTTTGAAAGTCTAGACAAGCCAGAAAGGGAAAATAGCAATGAATTTTTCTTAATATTTTGTCAGCATCCTTTTTCATTTCAACTAGAAATATTTTATAATTAAATTTTAACAGCATGTTCATGGTATTTTGGAAACAAAGTCAAACAGTTGTGTCATATATGGCATACATCTAAAATTTATGACAAGATTTTATAAGGGTTAATTGCTTTTCTAATCAACAAAGTTCTAAGAGTCCACAAGTTTTAGAGGTTACTCCAATACCTCAAAGGTGAATATAAGATCAATTAAAAGTGAAAACTTTAATTTTATATATGCATATTTAATGAATGAGAAGCTAAGTTATTACCTTGAGTCCACTCATAGTTGATAGTGATTTTTTTTTAAGGAATAAAGTTTCTGACATAATAAATAGTTTGTTTGCATATGATAAAAGTATTCAGTCTGGCTCTGCCAGCTGTATGTCTTGGGCAAACCACTTAAATTTAAAGGACCTCATTTTTCCCATGGCACACGTGGATATCTATGTGGATATCTGGAATGCTAAAATTGTAATATCCTAAAGATGAGAGTATCTTTTGTCTAACCTACCTCTAGATAGAATGGGATTTGAATAGTCCTGATAAGAGAGATGTAATACATCATGTTTAAAAACAGAAACAAAGTAAGTGTGTAAAATGAGAAAATTTTCTCCTGGATTTTTGGTAACTTTTATCAACTTTTATTTAGCTTGCTCATTGCTATAGGGAACATCTAGGATTTAGTAACTTGTAGACAAATTTCATGCTTGGCGGCTCTGCCCTTCATTTTGGTATCCAAAAGTTTAAACTATGTGATTTAGGAACATAGTGTGAGTTCTCAAATGTGGCTGAAAACTAACCAGTGTCTTGAGAAATAATGGCATTCTTCATCTTTCAGAGTTTCAGCCAAGGTGTTTTTTTTTTAACTTTTTTATAGTGTAGTCCTGAATCATATACAAAATTTAAGAAATTTCCCCTTTTCCTAAGGATTGTTCATACCTGGACTGACAATGCCTAGGACTTCCTTGTAACAAAGTGACCTCTTCTGTGTTTCCGTATTGGATGAAGCCTCAAACATCCACCTGGGTTCCTATGTGGCAAAATCATAGCACAACTAATTGAGGCAATTTTTGTGATTTAGCACCATTGGTATTGATCTATATCCAAGTGGATAAAATATATGAGAAAAATCAAGGTGAAAAGAAGAATGGCTGAGAGTCCCTCATACTCTGAGCTCTGATTCTGTTGTATTTTCCTTCTAAGGAGGGCTAAAGTTAAATGATAATTTACTCATAGGAACCTTACAGGACTAAAGATTTTATAGAGCAAGTGCACAATAATAATTTTTCCAGACTTTACCATATTCTGCTGAAAAGCATGTGTTATGGAGAGTTGCTACACAATTGGTTGATTTAAGACTGATTCTATACTTTTTATTCAATTTCTCCAGGAGTAAATTACATACTAAGATATATGTACAAGCAGGAAATAAACAAAACATTTATGTATTTCATATTTTAGTAATTGGTAAATTTTTAAATCTGTTCAAGGTAAGTTGATTATTGTAAATGCGTAATTGTGTTCCCTCTTTATTTTATTTTACTTTATTTTATATTATTTTATTTTATTTTATTTTATTTTATTTATTTATTATTTGTTGTCTTTTTAGGGCCACACCTGCAGCACATGGAGGTACCCAGGCTAGGGGTTGAATCTGAGATGTAGCTGCTGGCCTACACCACAGCCACACAGTGTGGGATCTGAGCCACATCTGTGACCTACACCACAGCTCACAGCAACACCAGATCCTTAGCCCACTGAGCAAAGCCAGGGATCAAACCTGCATCCTCTTGGATGCTAGTCAGATTCATTTCTGCTGAGCCACGATAGGAACTCCTCTTTTTTTGATTGTTGTTGGGGTTTTTTTTTTTGTTTTGTTTTGTTTCCTCTTATTTTAGATAACTTGAGGTAAAAGTGACAAAGTGTGATGTTTAGCTTACTATACCTACATTATTTGAAAAAAAAATATTGTGGAGACTGGTCAGGGGGACAAATGTTGCCATTTGATTTTCAGTAACTGTGTCACTTGTGTTAAATTTGCCTTCCAATTATTGCTGTCATTTAAAGCTTTTGGTTGTTAGGTTGATATGAAAATAATCAGAATCCTATCCATAACCTTGGTAAGACTGTTACAAATTTTAAAAATCAGACTTGATTAATAATGTAAACTGACATAAATTTCAAGTGTACTTTGTGAAATTATTACAACCAGGTTAATTAACACATCCATCACCTCACATAGTTACCCATTTTTCTCTCCCACCATTTCTTTGGTTGGCATTAGCACAACCCTAGGCTAAGCTCCAGTTACCTCACCTTTGGCTTTTTACAGGAACTTTTCAACTAGTCCTGCCTCCACTGTTCACTCTTGCATTTACTCCTGAAGATTATTGTCAGGTCAATTTGCTTTATGACCACTCTTGATATGTCACTTCCTACCTTAGAGCTTTCCTTACTGCCAACCTTAGTCAGTCCAGGCAGCTCTTTGGCATCCAGTATCTTCTATAGTGCATCCTCATGCTACCTTTCCCATCTTACTGGTTCTGTCCTCTCATTGTCCTATGTAATCTCTCTCTGTTTGCCCCACATCAAACCCATGCCTTATTATTCATCAAGTCAGTAAGAACTTTCTCTTCTCTGAACCCCTATAAGACCTGATGTTTGTTCTCTTCTGGCACTCAATTAGATACTCACTCATGACAACCCATTGGATACAATATATTTTTCATTAACTTTTAGATTGTGATGTGTAGTATGTCTCCTTACCCTATTAAATATTTGGCTCTTGGGAAGAGGAAATGGAAGTTCCCACTATGGCCCAGTGGGTTAAGAATCTGACTGCAGCAGCTTGGGTTGCTCCAGAGACACAGGTTGGATCCTCAGCCCAGTGCAGTGGATTAAGAACCTGGTGTTGCCACAGTTGCAGCATGGTTTGCAGCTGTGACTTGGATTCAATCCCTTGCTTGGGAAATTCCATAGGTTGCAGGCATGGCCATTAAAAAAAAAAAAAAAGTAAGAATAAGGAACATAGAATCACATCTCCCAAGATTTCAGGCTAATCTAATTCATGGATTTTGAGATGTCAGCGGAATTAATGAAGTGGATTGAAAACAGCAGATTAAAAAATTTAAATTGGAATTTACACTGTGGCTCAGCAGAAACAAATCTGACTAGTATCCATGAGTATGCACTTTCAATCCCTGGTCTCACTTAGTAGGTTAAGGATGAGCCATGAGCTGTTGTGTAGGTTGCAGATGTGGCTAGGATGTGGCATGGCTATGGCTGTGGCATAGGCCAGGGGTTATAGCTCCGATTTAACCCCTAGCCTGGGAACATCCATATGCTACGGGTGTGGCACTAAAGATACAAAAAAATTTACATTACAGTAGTATATGTAAAAAGAATGGACAGTCAAATGTTTGGTATATCTTTCTCAAGGGGTAGAATCGATTTATTCATCATTCAACAAATATTTTGGGGGTGTTTATTCTGTTCCAGGCACTGTTCTAGGTTCTAGGCATAAAGCTTGAGCAAATTGGACTAAGCCTCTCCCCTCACACAACTTACATTATGATACATGGAGGCATTAAAAAAGAAGGGGGGGCAAATAAAAAAGATGTAAGACCAACTAAGTACTATGACAAGAATTAAAATGGTATACTGTGGAATTCTCCTTGTGGCCCAGTGGGTTAAGAACCCAACCTAGTGTCTGTGGATTTGATTCCTGACCTCACTCAGTGCATTAAGGATCCAGCACTGCTGCAAGCTGCAGCTTAGGTTGCAGAAGCAGCTTGGATCTGGCATTGCTGTGGCAGTAGGGTAGGCCTCAGCTGCAGCTCCACTTCAACCCCTAGCCTGGAAACTTCCATATGCTGCAAGTCCAGCCATAAACATTATATACTATAATGAAGAGTGGTTTCTTGAGTGTTCTAGACTGGGTGGTCAGGAAAGCTCTCTCTAAGCAGGTGCCATCTGAGATGAGTTATGATAAGCCGTGTACATACAGATTTTTTTTTTTTTAAAAAAAAGAACATTGCAAGCATTAGAAACAATTGCTAATGCAAAGAGGCTACAAGGAGTCTAAGCCTGACATATTCAATAAAATAGAAGAATGCCAGCATTGATGAGGCCTGATAAGTTTAGGGAGGTAGGCAGCCCCTAGCTAGGTTGTTTTGAAAGTGAGGGTAATGAGTTTAGATTTTAATTTCAGACGCAATTTTTACTTTTAAGAAAGCTGTGTGTTTGATGTGATTATACTATTGTTTTTGAAAGATTCCTCTGGATTTTGTGAGGTGGACTATAGCAGGCAGCGAGATTGTTGCAGTGGTCTAGAGAATAGGATATGGAAATTTGCATCAGGATGATGGTATTGGAAAAAAGAGTGAGATGAAGAAATTCAGGAAACATTTTGTAGATTGACATGACAAGATTTGGTTAGAGATCAGATCTAGGGATCTAGAATGGATCTAGGGAAAGGTAATAATTAAAGATAAATCCTAGGGCTTCGGCTTGAGCTGGAATATAGGGCTAAGGGTGGGTTGTATCATTTTCTGAGATGGGGAAAATTAAGACAGAGTAAGTTGAGGGTGAGGAGGGAAATCAGTCTTTCTGTTTGGTCCCATTAAATTTGTGATGCCGATCAAGAATTTGATTAGAGATGTATGACAGGTCTTTGTTTTCGAGTCTGGAGTTCTGGGAAGATTGATAGATTCAGTGCCAGATAAATATTTTGGAGTTATTGATGTGTAGTTTCCATTTATAGCCATGACACTCAATGAGACCACCTTGGAAGACTGCATGGAAAAAAAGTGAAGCAGAGAAAGGAGGATTTCATTAAAGAGCTAGAAATAGAAGAGCTACAAAAACTTTCAAAAGGAACATCCCAGGTGAATAGAAGAACAATCAAGAGAGTGTGACATCATGAAGACTGAAAATGAATTTCAAAAAGGAGAAATGCTTAGGGATGATTTTATTTTCCCTTTGTGCTTTCCTGTATTTCTCAAATGTTATTCTATTGATGTGGAGGAAATTCAGAGCATCTCCCTAGCATATATTTCTAGGAAGTATCTGTGTAGTTTGGGTGGGATTTATCCCACCTATGATTTTCAGAGTCTGCCTAGATTGGTGTATGATACTGCTTCTCAATGCAGTTACTGTTAGTATTTTAAACAGTATAATCCAACATTGCTTAAGACTGTTCAGGAATTGCAGGATGTTTTGCTTCCTGATCCTACCAAACATCAGTAGCATCCTCAGTCATTTTGACAATCAAATAACGTCTTCATAAAAATCTAACTTGCATGGATTCTGATTGTGAATGAACCTGTCTGTGTTAAGGGATGTACTAGAATGTAAAATTGGTTTATATAATTTATTCATTTGTTCATTCATTCATCATGCACTTAGAGACGGTCATGTCTCAGCCATTGAAATTAATACTGAGAATACAAAGATGCTTAAGACACCTTCCATCAGGGAGCTTGCAGTTGTGGGGAGACACAGAGATGCTGATAATAATACCACCTCTAAGCATATATCTGGACAAAACTTCCTTTCAAAAATGTACATGCACCCCTATGTTCATTGCAACCTGTTCATGATAGCCAACACATGGAAACAACCTAAATGTCCATCAACAGATGAATGGATTAAGATGATGTGGTATATATACACAATGTAATAATACTCAGCCATAAAAAGAACAAAATAATGCCAATTGCAGCAACATGGATGCAACTAGAGATTCTCAGACTAAGTGAAGTAAGTCAGAAAGAGAAAGACACTCTATGATATCACTTACATGTGGAATCTAATATACAGCAAAATGAACCTATCTACAGAACAGAAGCATACTCACAGACATAAGAGAACAGACTTGTGGTTTCCAAAGGGGAGGTGGATGGAGTAGGATGGAGTGGGAGTTTGGGGATGTTCGATGCAAACTATGACATTCAGAATGGATAAGCAAATGGTGTACTGCTGTATAGCACAGGGAACTCTATCCAATCACTTGCAATAGAACATGATGGAGGATGGTGTGAGAAAGAGAACATACATATATATACAACTTCAATATATGTATATGGGTCAAAACTGAGTTGATTTGTTGTATAGCAGAGGTTGACAGAACATTGTAAATCAACTATAATAAAAAATGTGATGAATGCAACATTGGAGCTGTATACCTATTATGGTAGTGGTGGAAAAGAAAGGTGTTCAATTATATCTGAATGTCTTGGGAACTATTTACTAAGAGATGTTTATATTAAGCCTAGCTTCCTGAGTACCATATTGCAGCCCTGAGAATGAGCAGTGCACAGGAAAAAAGATAACAAACAAACAAAAAAGCCTGGGACTGCTAAACTTATAAAGGTTTATCTGAAAATTTGGCCCTTGCTGATGATTGAGAACTTGGATTCAGGAGTGTTCCCATAATATGCTGATAAGAATGGCTCACTATGCCTAAACTTTTGATACAAACAACACAGCTTGTGCTGAACACATTGTTTCCTTCTGGGAATCTAGAAACTTGATGTGCTAAGGTGCCAAGCAGGGGTTGACTGTGTAACCAACCCCCATTAAAAATGCTGGCACTAAGTTTGTAATGAGCTTCCCTGACAGAAAATATTTCATAGGTATTATCACAGCATGTTGCTGGGGGATTAAGTGCCTCTTGGTAACTCCATGTGGAGAGGACTCTTGGAAACTTGCATCTGGTTTCCTCCAGACATCACTCCAGGCACTTTTTCCTTTTGCTGATAGCATTCATATCCTTTGAGCTTAGTAAATCACAACTGTGAGTTCTGTGACTACTCTTAACAAATCAACCTACAGGTGGTCTTGGAGAGATCCAGGACAAGACAGATTTGGGGAGGTCCTCTTTGACAGGGGGAATATCAGTGTGTCAGAGACAAGGAGAAAGAAAATACATGTTTGGGGAAATGAACCTCATTTTGAATGATTCTGCTGATATGGGGAGGACTGTTGTACTAGAAGCCAAAGATGACCTTAAATACTATGTAGATTTTTTTTTTTTTTTTAGGGCCACATCTGAGGCATATGGAGGTTCCCAGGCTAGGAGTCCAATTGGATAGCCGCCGAACTACACTACAGCCAGAGAGAGCAACATGGGATCCAAGCCACGACTGTGACCTACACCACAGCTCCCTGCAACACTGGATCCTCAAGCCACTGGGCAAGGCCACAGATCAAACCCGCCTCCTCATGGGTACTAGTCGGGTTCTTTAACCACTGATCCACGACGGGAACTCCTGTAGGTATCTGATTATTTATCTTTTTAAGGATTTCGATTAGTCCAATTCTTATTTGACTGTGTCGTCTTAAAACCTTGATATTTTCTTACTGGGAATGAAAACAGAGAGGTAGGAATATTCCAACTGACATCATGGACTCAACTTAAATATCATTGCTTTTATGAATTTTCTTATCTAATTCTCAACAATGAAAAATTAAGTCTATCCATAGTTTATTTTTCAAAATATTTATCATAAAAGAAGCTTCCTGAGTGAAGGGTGGTGTTTCATTGGTTTGATTTATCCTCAGTGCAGTGCCAAGAATACTGTTTTGTCCATAGAAGACGGTAATGAACATGATGATCTTTTATGAGATTCTTTCATGATGAGACCTTGTCTTATTCACCTTGTGCCTCTGGCATCTAGTGTAATATCTAGTTTACATCATCCCGTCTTTCATTCCCAGGATATTTATTGAGTACCTGTGCTATGGCACACACAGTTATAGCTGCTTATAGTTAAACAACAAGCAAGGTAACAGGGCTAACAGGTCACAAGAGGGCTGAATAAATGTTCATTGCATTCAGTTGTACAAGTCACAAGCCTGGCGCTATGGAAGCTGTCCCTCTCTTTATCTTATACTTTGCTTGCTATAGTTCCTGCTCTGTGCCTAGAGATTCCACTTTTGAAATTATAATGGCTACTGCTGATTTTGTCATTTGGAGAGTTTTTTTTAAATGAAATGGCATAAACTGATCTAAAGCAATTCTAATCAAAGACACCATTTCATTGACCAAGATGGAATATGGCAATTATAACCTGATAATGTATAACTTAGATGATATGTTCCAATGAGGGCAGGAATTTTTGTTTTATTAATTTCTGTATTCTTAGAGTTTAGAATAGCAATCAACATATAGTAATTGTGCAGTAAAAATATGTTGACTGGTTAGTAGAATAATAATAATTATTATTATTTTTTTTTTGCTTTGTTTCTTTAGGGCTGCACCCACAGCATATGGAGTTTCCCAGGCTAGGGGTAGAATCAGAGCTACAACTGCTGGCCTATGCCACAGCCACAGCAATGCAGGATCCAAGCCACATCTGTGACCTGCACCACAGCTCATGGTAATGCTGGATCCTTAACCCACTGAGCAAGGCCAGGGATGGAACCTGCATCTTCATGGATGCTAGTCAGATTCGTTAACCACTGAGCCATGATGGGAACACCTGAATAATTATATTTGTATCCAAGGGATTTTTATCAACGAAATGTTACTTAGAATGATGTTTTTTGAAATACTATTAGTCATGGGAGCCAAACATACAGCACAGAATATAAAAGAAACTGAAAAACTCAAGTCGCTTCTATGAAGGAAAAACTTTCCGATATGGGAGTCAGATAACTTGGGCTCCAAGTGTTTTGCCGTTAGCTTGTAATAATAAGAACTTCGGTTGCTTCAAATTTATGAAGCTCAGTTTTCTCGCCTGTAAATTAGAGGTGTTAAGAGAGATTTCTAAACTCTCTTCCAATGCATTAAATCGATATGATTGTTTAAAAGGAATGGTACCTGACTGAAGTTTTGTAACACCTAATTTGACTAATTTTTAGACTAATTACATCATTGCTAGTCATTTTTTCATACTCTAAATTCATTAACCTCTCAGATTAGGATGAAGGCAGTGGACAGGCAGGGATTACAAGCAATGGTATCTGGAGTTCCCATTGTGGCTCAGCAGAAGCGAATCTGACTAGCATCCATGAAAACACAGGTTTGGTCCCTGGCCTTGCTCAATGGGTTAATTTAAGGATCTGTGAGCTGTGATATAGGTCGCCGACAACACTTGGATCCGGAGTTTTTGTGGCTGTAGCATAGGCTGGCAGCTATAGCTCCGATTCAACCCCTAGCCTGGGAATTCCCATACGCCGTGGGTGCAGCCTGAAAAAGACAAAAAAAAAAAAAAAAACCCACAAAAAATCCACAATAGTATCAAGTTACAGAAAAAAATTGTTTCCACCAGATAAGGCTTTATCAGAATATACATAAGCTGGGGCATGGGAAGTAGGGAACATAGCAGGATAATGCATTATTATCTCTTATCTTCTATAGTGTATTTGAACTTAAGTTGTGAATAGCAGGAAGAAGGTTGTTTGACACAGACTGATCTAGGAAGACTGATTTTTATTTTCTGAAGAATTTATTATAGAATTTTACTTTTCTTATTACTTAATGAATTTTATTACATTTATAGGTTTATAACAATCATCACAACCAAAGTTTACAGAATTTCCATCCCAAACCCTCAGTGCATCCCCCCACCCTCCAACCTGTCTCATTTGGAAACCATAATATTTTCAAAGTCTGTGAGTCAGTGTATGCAAAGAAGTTCATTGTGTCCTTTTTTTAGATTCCACATGTAAATGATGGCCTTTGATGTTGGTATCTCATGGTCTGATTGACTTCACTTAGCATGATGATTTCTAGGTCCATCCATGTTGCTGCAAATGCTGTTACTTCTTTCCTTTTAATGGTTGAGTAATAATCCATTGAGTATATGTACCACTTTATCCACTCCTCTGTCAGTGGACATTTAAGATTTTCCATGTCTTGGCTATTGTATATAGTGCTGCAATGAACATTGGTACATATGTATTTTTGAGTGATGGTTTTCTCTGGATAGATGCCCAGGAGTGGGATTGCTGGATCAAATGTAGTTCTATTTCTAGTTTTCTGAGGAATCTCCATACTCTTTTCGATAGTGGTTACACCAATTTACATTCCCACCAATAGTGTAATAGGGTTCCTTTTTCTCCACACCCTCTCCAACACTTATTGTTTGCAGACTTTTTGATGATGGCCATTCTGGATGGTGTAAGGTGGTACCTCATAGTTGTTTTGATTTCCATTTCTCTAATAACGAGTGATGTTGAACATCTTCTCATGTCTTTTTTTTTTTTGGCCATCTATATGTCTTCTTTGGAGAACTGTCTGTTTAGATTGTCTGCCCATTTTTTGATGGGGTTGTTTGTTTTTGCGGTTTTGAGCTGTAGGAGGTGTTTGTAAATTTTGGAGATTAATCCCTTGTCAGTCAATTCATTTGCAAGGATTTTCTCGCATTCTGTGGGTTGCCTTTTTGTTTCATTTAGGGTTTCCTTTGCTGTGCAGAAACTTTTAAGTTTAATTAAGGCCCATTTGTTTATTTTTGTTTTTATTGTCATTACTGTAAGAGGTGGATCTGAGAAGATGTTGCTGTCATTTAGGTCAGAGAGTGTTTTTCCTATGTTTTCCTTTAAGAGTTTTATAGTATCTGGTCTTATATCTAGGTCTTTAATCCATTTTGAGTTGGTTTTTGTGTATGGTGTTAGGAAGTGTTCTATTTCATTTTTTACATGTGGCTATCCAGTTTCCCAGCACCACTTATTGAATGGCCTATCTTTTCTCTATTGTATATTCTTGCCTCCTTTGTCATAGATTAGTTGACTGTAGATGCATGGGTTTAATTCTGGGCTTTCTATCCTGTTCCACTGATCTATATTTCTGTATTTGTGCCAGTACCATATGATTTTGATGATTGTTGCTTTGTAGTAGAGTCTGAAATCCAGGAGCCTGATTCCTCCAGCTCCATTTTTCTTTTTCAGGATGTCTTTGCCTATTCTGGGTCTTTTGTGCTTCCAAACAAACTTTAACATATTTTATTCAAGTTCTGTGAAAATGTCCTTGGTAATTTGATGGGGATTGCATTGAGTCTGTAGATTGCCTTGGGTAGTATAGTCATTTTGATAATATTGACTCTTTCAATCCAAGAGCATGGTATGTCTTTCCATCCATTTGTGTCATCTTTGATTTCTTTCATCAGCATCTTATAGTTTTCAGAGTACAGGTCTTTTGCCTTTTAGGTAAGTTTATTCCTAAGTATTTTAATCTTTTGGATGTGCTAGTAAACAGTATTGTTTCCCTAATTTCTCTTTCTGATCTTTCATTGTTAGTATATAGAAATGTAGTTGATTTCTGTGTATTGCTTTTGTATACTGCAGCTTTGCCAAATTCATGGATGAGCCCCAACAGTTTTCTGGTAGAGTCCTTAGGATTCTCTAGGTATAGTATCATGTCATCTGCAAATAGCAATAGTTTTACTTCTTCCTTTCCAATTTGGATTCCTTTTATTTCTTTTACTTCTCTGATTGCTGCAGCTAGGACTTCAAAAACTACTTTGAAGAGTAGTGGTGAGAACAGATATCCTTGTCTTGTTCCTGATCTCAGTGGGAATTCTTTCGGCTTTTCACATTGAGAATGATGTTAGCTATGGGTTTGCCATATATGGCCTTTATTATGTTGAGGCAGGTTACCGCCATGCCCACTTTCTGAAGGGTTTTCATCAGAAATGAGTGTTGGATTTTGTCAAAGGCTTTTTCTGCATCTATTGAGAGGATCATATGGTTTTTATTCTTCAGTTTGTTAATGTGGTGTATCACACTGATGGATTTGTGGATATTGAAGAATACTTGCATCCCTGGGATAAATCCCACTTGATCATTACATACAATCCTTTTAATACATTGTTAGATTTGGTTTGCTAGTATTTTGTTGGGGATTTTTGCATTAATGTTCATCAGTGAAATTGGCCTGTAATTTTCTTTTTTTTATGGTATCTTTGTCTGGTTTTGGTATCAGGATGATGGTGGCCTCATAGAATGAGTTTGGCAGTGTCCCTTCCTCTGCCTTTTTTTGGAATATTTTCATAAGGATTGGAGTTAGCTCTTCTCTAAATGTTTAATAGAATTTACCTGTGAAGCCATCTGGTCCTGGACTTTTGTTTGTTGGAAGTTTTTTAATCACCATTTCAATTTCAGTTCTTGTGATTGGTCTATTCATCTTTTCTATTTCATCATGGTTTAATCTTGGAAGATTGTACTTTTCTAAGAATTTGTCCATTTCTTCCAGGTTTTCCATTTTATTCATGTATAGTTGCATATAGTAATCTCTTATGATCCTTTGTATTTCTGTGAGGTCTGTTCTTACTTCTCCTTTTTTGTTTCTAATTTTATTGATTGGGGTCCTCTCTCTTTTTTTTCTTATTAGTCTGGCTAAGGGTTTATCAATTTGGTTGATCTTTCCAAAGAACCAGCTTTTTGGTTCATTGTTCTTTTCTACGGTTTTCTTTGTTTCTATTTCAATGATTTCTGCTCTGATCTTTATGATTTCTTTCCTTCTACTAACTTTAGGTCTTGTCTGTTCTTCTCTCTTGAGCTGCTTTAGATGTAAAGTTAGCTTGTTTATTTGAGCTTTTTCTTGTTTCCTCAGGTGGGCTTGTATTGCTATAAACTTTCCTCTTAGAATGGCTTTTGCTGCATCCCATAGGTTTTAGAGTGTTGTATCTTTGTTGTCATTTGCTTCTAGGTATTTTTTAATTTCCTCTTTGATTTCTTCAGTGATCCGTTGGTTGTTTAGTAGCATGTTGTTTAGTCTCCATGTGTTTGTGTTTTTTGCAGTTTTTTTCTTGTTGATTTCCAGTCATGGTTGGAAAAGATGCTTGATATGATTTCAATTTTCTTAAAGTTACCAAGGTTTGATTTGTAGCCCAGGATGTGATCAATCTTAGAGAATGTTCCATGTGGACTTGAGAAGAATTTGTATTCTGTTGCTTTTGGGTGGAATGTCCTATAAATATCTATTAAGTCCATCTGGTCTAATGCTTCATTCAGAGCCTGTGTTTCCTTATTGATTTTCTGTCTGTATGATCTGTCCATTGCTGTAAGTGGGGTGTTAATGTCCCCCACTATGATTGTGTTATGGTCAATTTGTCCTTTTAAGGTTGTTAGCAGTTGCCTTATATATTGTGGTGATCCTACGTTGGGTGTGTAGATATTTAAAATTGCTATACCTTCTTCTTGGATTGAGTCTTTGATCATTATGTAGTGTCCTTCCTTGTCACTTAAAATATTCTTCTTTTTAAAGTCTATTTTGTCTAATGTAAGTATTGCTACTCCAGTTTTCTTTTGATTCCCGTTTGCATGGAATATCTTCTTCTATCCTCTCAGTTTCAATTTGTATGTGTTCCTAGAAGTGAAGTGGGTCTCTTGAAGACAGCATATATATGGGTCTTGTTTTTGTATCCATTCAGCCAGTCTATGTCTTTTGGCTGGGGCATTTAGTCCATTTACATTTAAGGTAATCGTTGATATGTATATTCTTATTGACATTTTATTAAATGTTTTGGATTTGTTTTTGGTCTCTCTTTTTTTTTTTTCCTTCTTCTCTTGTTCTCTCCTCTTTTGGTTTGATGACTATCTTTAGTGTTGTATTTGAGTTGATTTTTCTTATTTGTTTGTGTATCAATTGTAGAGTTTTGGTTTGCAGTTGCCCTGAAGTTGATATAGGAGTCTGTACATATATGAAATATTTTTAAGTTGTTCATCTCTTAATTGCAAGTGCATCTCCAGTGTCCTGAATTTGTACCCTCCTCTTCTCATGATTTCTAATTTTTGTAGCATAGTTGTGTGTGGATGATTTCATATCTTTACTGTATATATGCCTTTACTGGTGAGCCTTGTCATTTGTGGTATTTTTGTTTCTGGTTGTGGCTTTTTCTTTTCTGCCTAGAGAAGTTCCTTTACTATTCCTTGTAAAGCTGGCTTAGTGTTGCTTAATTCCCTTAGCTTTTGCTTATCTGTAAAACTTTTGATTTATTCTTCAAATCAGAATGAGAGCCTTGCTGTTGTAAAGTAATCTTGGTTGGAGGTTTTTTCATTTCATCTTGTTAAGTATATTATGCCACTCCCTTCTGGTCTGCAGTGTTTGTTCTGAAAAATCTGCTGACAACCTTATTGGGGTTCCCTTGTATGCTATTTGCTTCTTTTCCATGGATGCTTTCAAGATTTTCTCTTTGTCTTTAACTTTGGTCAGTTTGATTAATACGTGTCTCAGGGTGTTCCTCCTTGGGTTTATTTTATATGGTATTCATCACACTTCCTGGATTTTGTTCCTTTCCCATGTTAGAGAAGTTGTTGGCTATTATCTCTTGGAATATTTTTTTGTCCCCTTCTCTCTCTCTTCTCCTTCTGGCACCCCTATAATATGAATGTTGGTGCGTTTACCATTGTCCCAGTGTTCTCTGAGACTCTCTTCATTTCTTTTCAATTTTTTTTCTCTTTTCTGTTCTGCATCTGTGATTTCCACTATTCTGTCCTCCACCTAACTTATTCATTCTTCTGCCTCCTGTGTTCTGCTGTTGGCTGCTTCTAATGAATTTTTTATTTCAGTTATTGTATTTTGCATCTCTTCTTGCTTAAATTTTATATCTTGTATTTCTTTGCTCAGTGTTTCCTGTAAATTATCAATCTTTGCTTCCAGTTTATTTCCAATGTCTTTCATCATCTTCAGCATCAATAGTCTAAGTCTTTTCCCTGGAGGCTAATAATCTCCTGATCACTTAGCTGTTTTTCTGGGGTTTTTTTCTTTCTCCCTTATCTGAGTTATAGTTCTCTGTCTTTTCATTTTTATAGGTTTTTTCCTGTGGTGACCTTTTTGCAGAGAATAGAATTGTAGCCTCTCTTACTTCTGGTGTCTGCCCCCTGTGGCTGAAGTTGGTATGGGGGGTTGCTGTAGGCTTCCTGATGCGAGGTACTGATGCCTTTCCACTGGTTGATGGGGCTGATTCCTATCTCTCTGGTGGATGGGGCATTATCTCTGCGTGAGATTAGAGGTGACTGTGCCTGGGGGGTCTTTAGGCAGCCTGTTTACTTATGAGTAAGGCTGTGATCCCACCTGGATTGTTGTTTGCCCTGGGGCTTCTCAGCCCTGATGGGTTGGGCAAGATTTTCCCAAAATGGTCACCTCCAGTGAAATGCACGCTGATGAATGTTCCCAAGAGCTTTGTCTCCAATGATTTTCACCCACAACAAGCCACAGTCACCCAGTGTTTTCCCAGGAGAGCCTCCAAGAATTGCAGTCAGGTTTGACCCAGATTCCTATGGAGACTTTGCTTTGCCCTGGGACCCAGTGTATGTGAAAGTCTGTGTGTGCTTTTCAAGAATGGGGTTTCCATTTCCCCCAGTCTTGTGGAGCTCCTGCACACAAGCCCCACTGGCCTTCAATGCCAGATTCTCTGGAGGCTCTTTCTCCCAATGCCAGATCCCTAGGTTTGGGGGGTTGATGTGGGAACTCTCACTCTTGTAGGTGGGTCTCTGTGATCAGGTTGCTTTCCAATCCATGGGGCTTCCCACCTGTGAGGTATGGGGTTGCTTATATCATGTAATCACCCCTCCTACCTCTTGATGTGGCCTCCCCTTTGTCTTCTGGAGTAGGATACCTTTTGGAAAGTTTCTAGTCCATTTGGTTGAAGGTTGCTTAGCATTTGGTTGTAATTTTGTTGTTTTTAGGAGAGAAGTTGAGCTCCAGTCCTTCTATTCAACCATCTTCACAAACGTGTGTCTTAACACCACCCCTAGGATATCCCTGCAGTTCCTGTGTAGACCTGTGCCTCTCACTGGAATGGAGATCAAAGCCTTAGCTTTCTCCATGCTTCTCCAATAGGGTTTCACTCACCTTGAATATGTGAGGGAGGCATGCTTAGTGCATCTTGGCAGCCAGCTTCTTGAATTTTACATTTCTAATTGATATTAATTTTTTTCCTCATTTCAGATGCACTGTGGCATATGGAAGCTCCAGGGCCAGGGATCAAGCCCAAGCTGCATCTATGACTTTGCACAGCTGCAGGGATGAACTAGCAACTTCACAGAGACAAACTGAATCATTAAGCTGCTGCACCACAGAGGGAACTCCTAACAAGTTTTGTTTCCTTTTTTTTTTTTTTTTTTTTTTTTTTTTGGTTGTGCTCATGGCACATAAATATTCTGGGGCCAGGAATCAGATATTAAATTTACTCTCTATATTTTAATAGTGATATGACTTAGATCTATTACTTCTATTTAATTATATGGTTTCTAATAAATTTGTACAAATTAGTAAAACAATGCATTTGATGAAATAAAATGAATATGAGTGCTATGTAGTTTCTTTCTGTTCCAAGCCTTCTTGAGAATTGATACTTATGTAAAACACTGTGACTAACACATAGCCCACATTATTGAGGACTGTCATGGGACAGGCTGCTATTGTTATTTATCCAAATATATAATTATCTAGTGCTTTCACTGGGAATGAGACTTCTTGGATGAAAGCAAATATTTACCATGGAGTCCGAAGTAGGCAGACAAGGAACTTAAGCAGAAAGTAGTGTTTTCAGATTGATTTTTTTTTCTCTCTCTCTTCAAGGGTCATTATTACAGATGTCTGGCTTTCCCCAGGATTCATGAAGTGAAATCTTCATCTTGAGAAATGTTTTGTTAAAAACAGAAAGTATTTAATGCATTTAATGTGTATTCTTATCATGTGATGACTATAATCTAGCACTGGGCATTTTGTTATATCTGCCTGTAGTTATTTATCTAATTGTAAGTTTTTAAAGGACGTGATTATGTAAGTACATAAGAATACCATAAAGATGTATGTTTAGACTAATATTAGTCTAAATATTAATTTGGGCTAATTAAGGAAAGGAATGGAGGGACTTAATAGTTCTTTTAAGTTTTTTTTTTTTAAAAAAACTAAATAAAAACTTTATGACTGGAGTTTCAGTCATGGTGCAGTGGTTAACAAATCTGACTAGGAACCACAAGGTTGTGGGTTCATTCCCTGGCCTTGCTCAGTGGGTAAAGGATCAGGCATTGCCATGAGCTGTGGTGTAGGTCACAGACACGGCTCAGATCCCGTGTTGCTGTGGCTCTGGTGTAAGCCGGTGGCTATAGCTCTGATTAGACCCCTAGCCTTGGAACCTCCATATGCCTCAGGAGCAGCTCAAGAAAAGGCAAAAAACAAACAAAACAAAACAAAAACTTTATGACTGCAAAAGCATTATCTCTTAAAAATTTCATAGCACTTACTTTTTGAGAAAAACCTGTGATTCGTAAATAGCAACTATTAGGAAACTAATTTTAAAATACAATTTTGTATAAACTCTAAGTTCAGTGTACTTGTCTAAATGCTCAGTTTTGATATAACTTTAAAATACTAAGTATCAAATATTTATTGATTTAGACATTTCCCTGATTATTATTATTATTTTTATTTTTTTTGTCTTTCGTCATTTTAGGGCCATACCCATGGCATAAGGAGTTTCCCAGGCTAGGTGTCAAACCAGAGCTGTTGCTGCTGGCCTACACCACAGCCACAGAAATGCTAGAATTGAACCGCATCTGCAACCTACACCACAGCTCATGGCAACGCTTGATCCTTAACCCACTGAGTGAGGCCAGGGATCGAACCCACAGCCTCATGGTTCCTAGTCAGATTCATTTCTCCTTTGCTGCAACAGAAACTCCCAAACATTTCCCTGATTATTGACTCATGTCATTTTTAAGGAAATTACAGGAAATCATGCCATAGATATTTATATTTCATATTTTTTATTCAAATTCTTCAAGTCTAATCTGCTTGCCACAAAATTACCTAATTTAAAACCAGTATTCTCTTTTCTGTCTATGTAGTTCCTTAATGAATTCATCCAGTCCCAAGTCTTCACCTCTAACCTCCAAGCTCATTATCACCACATTCATTCAGTTATTAATTCCTAAGTAGATATTTATTGTATCTTCTGACATGTGAGACACTGTGCTCAGTACAATGGTGAAATCTCTCCAATCCCAGACTTTCTTCCTTATTTTTTATTTTTTCATTCTTTTTTTTTTCAGGGCTTCACATGCAGCATATGGAAGTTCCCAATCTAGGGGTCAAATCAGAGCTATAGCTGCTGGCCTGGCCTACACCACAGCCATAGAAAATGGGATCCAAGTCACATCTTCGACCTACACCACAGCTCATGGCAACACCAGAGCTTTAACCAACTGATCGAGGCCATGGGTTCAACCTGTGTCCTCATGGATCCTAGCTGGGTTCATTACAGCTGAGCCACAACAGGGACTCCTTCATTCTTTCTTTCATTCAACAAATACGTAACAGATTGCTGTTTTGTGTCAGGGAAAGCACTAAGTTGAGGAAGGACAATTTCTTAGAGAAGAGAGAAATGTAAATGCTTAATTTCAGTTTCATGAAGCAAGTGCCATTATGATACAGGTATTTTACACAGGAGGCTGTGGAAGATGGATAGGCATGGAGTTTTAAGAAAAGGTTTAGCATTATTTACTGTCTGACCTAGGATGTCAAACTCAAGCCAGTTGTCTTGGGTTTTCCTAGACCTTGTCCCTGAGGCAAGGATTTATGCGTAAGTAGTTTATCTGGTACAGTGGTGGACAAGCAGGAAGCAAGACTGGGAGCAGAAGGGAGCCAAATATAAAATGGGTGTGATCAAACCAGGCACCATGATCAGCAGCTGGGACCCAATTCCTCTAGGAAACTATGAGAAAAATTGTGACATACAGCTCAGAGTCACTTCCCTCCATCCTCCTGAGGGTGAGGAAATCTGGATTTTATACACCAACCCCTGGCCCATCATTGCCTGCTTTGGGCACTGACTCTTGTCATTTACAGCTTTCCTTGTGCAAGACTGAATGTGCTCCTATGCATAAATAAAATCTTTAGACCAATACCTGAAGATATTTCCAATAAGCAGCCTTCACTGAGGATAAATGAATGTCATAGGCATAGAGGCAGGGTAGCAACACCATCTGCACAACTAGGTCATTCAACAGAAGAAATTTAACATGGGACATGAAACACTAATTGGTCAGAATTGCTAAAAAGATGGACAGGAAAAGGCGAGGTGATATTTAGTTTAGCAGCTACAGGGAGCCACTTTGATTGTTAAGTCTAGAGGAACACAGAGAATGGGGTCTGAGCTCAGGAGCCAGTGCTGCACAGCAGACATCAGAATCACTGAAGTAACATAGTAACTGCTGGAGTGCTGACCAAAGAGGAGCAAGAGAATGTTTCGTCTATCCTTCTGTTCTCCAACATCTAGCCCCTACTTTGCATTGACCAGACCCAACTAAAAATAAAAAGACTTAATCAAAGGAACCTACCAATGGGACTTGTGGTGTCAGGGTCTTGTAGTCCACAGCAGAATGGACGAGGGGTAAGTGAGTAGACCTCAGAGACAAAAGGCAAATAACCAGCACAGGTTTCCTTAGGATGTTGCCTACACAGACTTTTGACAATGTCCCCTGCCTCATTTTATTTATTTTATTATTTTGCACTGTTTGCCGCCAAATCATCTCTGTTGCTTTCAGGCTGGTCTCTTTCTCACTCTAAAAATAATGGTGCGTTCAGTTTGTTTTCCCAGTCTGCACTCTTCCTTCCTCCATTCTAATTGCCTTTCAAAGTCTAAGTTACATCCTTCCCCAGATCCAGCTAGCAATGGTGTCCCCTTTCCTGAGGGGTGTGTGTGTGTGTGTGTGTGTGTGTGTGTGTGTGTGTGTGTGACACACACTATTCCATGCTACTGGCATTGCTTCCTGTTTAAGGAATGTTTATTTGGCCCTGGAGGGTAGGGACCTGTTTAAGTTAAGATTACATGACATTATACTGATAGGAAAGCAAAAATAGCACTAACCCTTTTTCTCTCTCATGTAAACATGGATCATCATAGGCTGATATGACAGTTTCTCTATCATCAGAAATCTGTAACCGTAATCTTAAGTATGCTGCTTCAACTATTTTTTTTTTTGTCTTTTTAGGGCCACACCTGTAGCACATCGTAGACACTGGCCTATAGCACAGCCATTTCAATGCCAGATCTGAGCTGCATCTGTGACCTATACCACAGCTCATGGCAATGCCGGTTCCTTAACCCTCTGAGAAAGGACAGGGATCAAACCTACATTTTCATGGATACTAGTCAGATTTGTTTCCACCAAACCATGATGGGAACTCCTGCTTCCACTTTTTATTTTTTTATTTTTTTACCATTTATTTATATATATATATATTTTTTCTACTGTACAGCATGGTGACCAAGATACACATACGTGTATACATTCTTTTTTCTCACATTACGTGTTCCATCATAATTGACTAGACAGAGTTCCCAGTGCTGCACAGCAGGATCCTGTTGCTAATCCACCTTAAAGGCAACATTCTGTATCTATTTACCCCAAGATCCCAGTCCCTCCCACTCCCTATTCTCCAAGTCCATGATTTTCTTTTCTATGGAAAGGTTCCTTTGTGCCATATGTTAGATTCAAGATATAAGTTATATCATATGGTATTTGTCTTTCTCTTTATGACTTATTTCACTCAGGATGAGAGTCTCTAGTTCCAACCATGTTGCACAAATGGCATTATCTTATTCTTTTTATGGCTGAGTAGTATTCCATTGTGTATATATACCACATCTTCATGATTCAATCATCTATCAGTGGATATTTGGGTTGATTCCATGTCTTGGCTATTGTGAATACTGCTGCAATGAATATGTGCATGCATGTGTCTTTTTTAAGTAGAGTTTTGTCTGGATATATGCCCAAGAGTGGGATTGCTGGGTCATGTGGAAGTTCTATGTATAGTTTTCTAAGATACCTCCATACTGTTCTCCATAGTGGTTGTACCAGCTTATATTACCATCAACAGTGCAGGAGGATTCCCTTTCCTCAACACCCTCTCCAGCATTTGTTATTTGTGGACTTATAAAAGATGGCGATTATGACTGGTGTGAGGTGGTATCTCATGGTAGTTTTGATTTGCATTTCTCTAATAATCAGTGATGTTGAGCACTTTTTTCAAGTGCTTGTTGGCCATCTGTATATCTTCCTTGGAGAAATGTCTCTTCAGGTCCTTTGCCCATTTTTCAATTGGGTTATTGGCTTTTTTGCTGTTGAGTTGTGGAAGCTGTTTGTGTATTTTAGAGATAAGCCCTTGTCAGTTGCATCATTGGAAACTATTTTCTCCCATTCTGTAAGTTGTCTTTTTGTTTTCTTTTTGGTTTCCTTTGCTGTGCAAAAGCTTGTCAGTTTGATTAGGTCCCATTGGTTTATTTTTGCTTTTATTTCTGTTGCTTTAGGAGACTGACCTGAGAAAACATTTGTAAGGTTGATGTCAGAGAATGTTTTGCCTATGTTCTCTTCTAGGAGTTTGATGGTGTTTTGTCTTATATTTAAGTCTTTCAGCCATTTTGAGTTTATTTTTGTGCATGGTGTGAGGGTGTGTTCGTTTCATTGATTTGCATGCAGCTGTCCAGGTTTCCCAGCAATACTTACTAAAAAGACTGTCTTTTCCTCATTTATGTTCTTGCCTCCTTTGTCAAATATTAATTGACCATAGGTGACTGGGTTCATTTCTGGGTTCTCTCTTCTGTTCCATTGGTCTGTATGTCTGTTTTGGTACCAGTACCACACTGTCTTGATGACTGTGGCTTTGTCATATTTCTTGAGGTCTGGGAGAGTTATGACTCCTCCTTGTTTTTTGTTCCTGAGGATTGCTTTGGCAATTCTGGGTCTTTTGTGGTTCCACATAAATTTTTGGATTGTTTGTTCTAGTTCTGTGAAAAACGTCATGGGTAATTTGATAGGGAGTACATTGAATCTGTAGCTTGCTTTGGGTAGGATGGCCATTTTTGCAATATAAATTTTTACAACCCAGGAGCATGGAATATCTTTCCATTTCTTTACATCTTTGATTTCCTTGATTAATGTTTTATAGTTCTCAGCATATAAGTCTTTTACCTCCTTGGTCAGGTGTATTCCCAGGTATTTGATTTTTTTTCGGATGTAATTTTAAAAGGTATTGTATTTCTGTATTCCTTTTCTAATATTTCGTTTTTAGTATGCTGAAATGTGTCTGATTTCTGACTGTTAATCTTATATCCTTCTACTTTGCTGAATTTGTTGAGCAGTTCAAGTAGTTTTTGTGTGGGGTCCTTAGGGATTTCTATATATAGTATCATGTCATCTGCATACAGTGAGAGTTTTACCTCTTCTCTTCCTATTTGAATGCCTTTTATTTATTTTTGTTTGTCTGATTGCTGTGGCTAGGACTTCTAATACTATGTTAAATAGCAGGGGTGAGAGTGAGCATACTTACTTCCACTTTTGATTCAAGTTTAGCTGCTGTGAATCTAACTGTGATGACCCCATTCTACTTAGTGGAATGGAGGCCATAGGTAATGGAAGGTCAAGACTTCTATTAGATTACTTCAAGGCTATTACGTACGTGTCATATCTGCTTTTAGACACATAGTTACATGGTTTCACCTGGATGCCAGGGTCTGGAATATTGCTTATTCCAAGTAGCTCTGTATGTTCTGTTGGGTCTTTTAATAAGCAAATGCCAAGATGTGCAGTTTACTAAGAGTGAATGCCCATGAAGGCTAAAGATGAGAGAGAGAAAGTGAAGGCAGGGAAAAATTTCAATCAGGATTTCTTCAGGCTTGACATCTTTGCAAGGGAAGGCACTGGCTAGAGAGGACTTCATACTGCAGGCAGCTCTGTGAGACCCCAGACAGGCTTAAAGGAAGCCCCAAAGCAAGAGTTTCCCAGTAAAGAAGTTCTGCGTTGGGCAGTAATGGCCCAGCCTCAGTGTCCCCACTGTGCTATGTCCCCCTCAACATGGCTCTCTCTGGCAGGGAGACACAAGGATACATCTCCAGGTAGTCAAGACAAGTGACTTGGCCTCCTTGCTTCTATTGCTGTAGAACCTTCACAGAACTCTTCCTCACACTTCTTTCCTACCCTGTAGCCTCCAATGCAACTTTACATACATGGGGGTAGGGGTGGAGTATTATATTCCTGGGCTTAATGAGTGATTCCCTCACCTTAAATGTCAGTCTGTAGACTCCAGCTTTTTCTTCATGACCTAAGCAGAACCACACATATGCAAACAATGGCTTGTAGGGGGAAGAAGATTATTAGTTCCAAAGTTTCCCTGAAAACTGAGAAACAGTTTCCAAGAGAGATGAGATTTTGTTAGTTGTTTAATGGAATACATTAAGGGAGAGGATGATAGTCAGGGTCTAAAAACCAATAAAAGCAGCATTACATTAAGGGTTCATCAGATTCAGAACTAAGGAAGTGAACACAAATAATTTGATGTAAGAAATTTAGCTCAACTTCTCCTATTAGGAAACAGATGAGGAAAGTGAGGTACAGGCAATAATTTACCAAATTCACCCAGCATGTTGATGTGTGATCAGACCTGGGGCACGGTCTCTCAACTTCTCAGTGAAGCCTGTGCTTTGCTCAGGGATTTCCCACCTCTTCTAAAAGGGGCACCAATTTTTGTATGGTGCTTTATTTTTTTTCTTTATTTCTTTTTTGTTATGATCACACCAGCAGTATATGGAAGTTCCCAGGCTAGGGGTCGAATTGGAGCTGCACCTGCAGCCTATCCTCCAGCCACAGCAACACCAGATCTGAACCATGTCTGCAATATACACTGCAGCTTGGGGCAATGCCAGATCCTTAACCCACTGAGCAAGGCCAAGGATCAAACCCATATCCTCACAGTGACTATGTCAGGTTCTTAACCCGTTGAGCCACAAAGGGAACTCCTTATATAGGGTTTTATCACCAGACTTTGCTAACTAATACTACTTGGAGGTGATATACCACGAAAGGAACTGAATAGAAATAAAATGATTTGGGATTTGAAAGGTCAGACCAAAGAGTCTATTTTCCTGAGAAGTGAGAGACTTTGTTATACCCATTAAGCATCCTAATTTGGGACTGATGATTATAATGCCTTATGTTTCAGTTAACCTAATCAATAAAATCTGTAACATTCACTATTTATCCCAGGAGATGCCTTTGGAGAAATACTTGGCTTTTCATATTAATTGGAACAAATTGCGCGTAATGAGTTTCTCTGAATGGGCTGATGCCTCATACTGTCAAATCCTCCCAAGCCAGATTGTAAGGGTCACCCTCTTGGGTATAAAGATGCAATGGCTTCATATTCTCAAAGCTGACCACCTGAGCTGGAAAAGGACTGCTGCATGAATCACATGCAGTATGAGTGTGCTAATCTTCCCATTTTTGTTAAGCAGAAAATAAACTGCAAAGCTAAGCACTTTCTCCACGATTACTTGCAACTTCATTTCCTCATCTCTGAGAACTCAGGTGCTTTTTGAACAAGTTCAGAGCCTCATAAGACATAGATACAGCCCTTTGGTTGCAATAGCTTCCTGCCAAGTGCAGTGCTCTCAGAATGGCACCATGCGCGCTGATAATAATGCATTGTCTCTCTCAGGTCTGTTTCGGGGAGCTGTTTGAAGAGGTTGCTGATTCTTAGTATCAATAACCAGGAGTCAAGGAGGAGGGCTGCACTCAATACTGAAATTGTGTCCTGTTTTGCAATAAAAGCTTTTGCTTTGCTTTTCTGTTTTGGACCCTGATGTCTTATAATCAGATGAATCCTCAACAAAGGGAAGGTGACCAGTCCAATTAGGTAATTAGTGCATTATGCAAACTCTAGCAGGCTAAAAAACAATTGGATCAGCGTTGTGCTAGATAAACCTGATTTTTCTGCTCTGTTCTCCAATCATATTTAGGAAATAGTGCCCAGGTAATTGTAGCATCCTTTATCAAACAGCCAAGTTTAGCTGTAAGGAACAGAATGTTCAAATAGACTGGCTCAGGCAATAATAACACTATTATCTTATATAGTAAGAAATCTGGAATTAGGTGGTTCCAGGATTTATTTAGGAATTCGATGACATCGTCAAGGCTTAGGAATCTTTCTGTTTTCCAATACCATGCTCATGGCCATTACTGTTGGTCAGGGACCATGTTAATCAGTTATTAATTTAAACAAAATAAAAATCCCTGATTCCCAGTAGATTAAATCCCAATTTATAACCTTGTGAAATAATGATGCTAATACTTCTAAGGAAGGAAGGAACTCTTTAAGAAGCCATGCATATTTTTAAAAAATATAAAAATACTAATATGACTACATTAAAATTAAAATATTCTATATACAGTATCTTTAGTTATACATATATATGTATATATAACTAAATCACTTTTTTGTATACCTGAAACTAACACAATACTGTAAATCAATTAATCTTCAATGAAACAAAATATTCTATTACTAAAATTATTGTAATGGTGTAAAGCCACAAACTAAAAAATATTTATCATACAAATAGTTAACATAGGAATAAATTCAGGTATGTATATATTCAGTACAATACTTATGAATAATAAGAGAAATACAAATATTACAACAAAAAATGAGTAAAAGCTATGATCACATGATTTATAGCAGAGGCAAAAAATATGTTCCTTAATCATTTAAAAAAGATGTTCAACCTATTTAATAATTATGTAATTTGGTAATTAAAATCATCCAGGAGATAAGCACATAAATATATAAAACAGCTTGTTCACGATGGCCCCAAACTGGAAGGAGACTGGATTTTTTTTTAGCAAAATCGATAAATATTTTGTGATACATTTATAAGCTGTAAGCTGTAAGCTATAACGTTTGCAGGGTTAATGTCAAAAAGATGATAGGAAATGGAAGAATTCTTACAATATGATTTTATTTATACAAAGTTGGGAAAACAAGACTATATTTTCATCAGCATTACTGAGGCAAAATGTACATACAATAGACTTAGTATACTTAAAGCATAAAATCTGATTAGTTTTGCTGTATGTATGTATCTGTGACATCATCGACACAATGGAGACAGAGAACATATTTATCATTCCTCTAAGTTTCCTTCTGTCCCTTTGTAATTTCTCTTTTCGTCTTCTTCTCTGCCATATCCCCACATCCCCAAGTCACGACAGAACTGCTTTTTATTGCTATGGACAACTTTGCCTGAAATCATGCAATATGACTTTTTTTTTTTTTTTTTTGGTCTATGTTCTTTCACTCAGAATAATTATTTTGAGATCATCCATATTGTTTATTCACTTTTTAGCTGACTAGTAGTCCGTGATAAGGACATACCACAAACACATTACATGAGTATTGACTATATTCCACACACGGTGCATTTCACACTCATGACTCATTTATCTTGAAATTGGAAGTCTGCACCTTTGTCACCTTCCTCTATTTCTCTCCTCCTCCCATCTTCCTCCTCTCCACCAAGGACCTGTTTCTTCTCCGTATCTAGGACTCTGTTTCAGTTGTATTCGGTTTATTCATTTGTTTTGTTTTTTAAATTCCAAACATAAGCCAAATCACCCAGGATTTGTCTTTTTCTGTCTGATTTATTTCGGTTAGCATAATACTCTCTAGGTCCATTCTTGCTGTTGGGAATGACAAGATTTCATTCTTTTTATGGCTAATATCTTCTTTATCCATTCATCTCATCTATTGATGGACACACAGGTTCCTTCTCTATCTTTGGTACTGTAAATAACTCTGCAATGAACATAGGGGTATGCATCTCTTTCCTAATTCATATTTTCATTTTCTTCAGGAAGGTAATTGCTAGCTCATATGTAGATTATACCATTTCAATTTTCATTTTCATTTCCTTAATTTTCATAGTGACTGATGATATTGAACACTTTTCATATGATTATTTGCCACCCATGTGCCATTTTTGGTCAAATGTCTGTTTGAATCTTTTGGCACCCCCCCCCTTTTTTTTGGCTTTTTAGGGCTGTACCTGTAGTATGTGGAAATTCCCAGGCTAGGTGTCAAATTGGAGCTATAGATGTTTGCCTACACCACAGCCACAGCAACACCAGATTCAAGCCAAGTCTGCAACCCACACAGTAGCTCATGGCAAAGTTGGATCCTTAACCCACTGATCAAGGCCAGGGATTGCACTCACATCCTTATGGATACTAATTAGGTTCATTACTGCTGAGCCATGATGGTAACTCCTTTTTGCCCATTTTTAAGTTGGCTTTTTTTCCCTCTTATTGTTGAGTTATAAGAGTTCTTTACATATTCTGGATACAAGTTATTTCTCCAGTATAAGCTTTGCATGTATTTATTCCTAATATCTGGGCTTGTTTTTTCATTTCCTTGACAGTGTCTTTCAAGGAGAAGAAAGTCTTAATTTTGATAAAGCCCAACTTATCAATTTATTCTCATATATTATGATTTTCAGGTTATATTTAAGAAAAGTTTGTCAAACCCCAGTTAACAAAAACTTTCTCTAACATTTTCTTCTGCAGGTTTTATAATTTTAAGTTTTACATTTAGGTCTATGATTCATTTTGGATTATTTAATGATACGAGATATGGATCCAAGTTCATGTTTCTTTTGGCATCTGGACATCCAATCGTTATAGCACTATTTGTTGAAAAGACTTTACTTTCTCCACTAGATTACTTTGTCAAAAAATTGATCAGCCCTACTTGTGTGGGTTATTTCAGGGTTCTATATATTCTAATATATATATATATATATATATATATATATATATGTACATATTTATATACACACATATTTTGTTTTTTAGGGCTACACCCACAGCATATGGAAATTCCCAGGCTAGGGGTCAAGTCGGAGCTACAGCTGCCAGCCTACACCACAGCCACAGTCACAGAAATACGGGATCGAAGCCACATCTGTGACCTACACCACAGCTCATGGCAATGCTGGATCCTTAACCCACTGAGCGAGGCAAGGGATCGAACCTGCATTCTCCTAGATACTAGTTGGGTTCGTTACTGCTGATCCACAATGGGAACTCCCTAAAACAATATATTTTAAAACATACATAGATATGTGGTTGGATTATAAGCAAAAGAAAGAATGATTAACATGGATTGCTAGGTCATGATTAGCTTCAGTGAGTTGATAGAGCTGTGAAGAAAGAGATCAAGGAAAGGCATCTAGTACACAAAATATTCTGTTCCTTAAGTCAGGCGATGAGTATGAGTCTGTTTATTGTTAGTCTTAAACTTGACTTATATATTATAGAACATCTGTTTTATAAACTCCATAACCTCTGTTTTTCACAAGAAAAAATAACCCCCAGTTGACTTCCCCATAATGTCTATTAGTCAAAACCAGTTATTGCCTAAAGGGTATTGAATTTTTATGTGTTGCAAGATGATCAGAGACAATGTGCAATTTCTCTTAGCTTCAGACCCATTCTTCTCTGCTCTTTTTTTGTTGTCCTGATGTTGGATCCTTAACCCACTGAGCAAGACCAGGGATCAAACCTGCGTCCTCCTGGATACTAGTCAGATTTGTTTTCACTGAGCCACAACAGGAACTCTGTAGTATTCCTTCCTTTGTCCCTCTGGGATGAGGACCTGGGGATGGAGGCATCTTCCTACATTTTCTCTCATTGTTACCTCACCATCTCCTTGTTGTTTGTAGCCTTCCAATGTTTTCCAGTCAACCAATTTTCTGTATCAAATGCACTCTCAAAATAGTTTCAATTTTTCTGACTTGACTCTGTCCATATGTCATTCTCATTAGTTTTATCTTTCTGGAATATACAGTAGGCTTAAAGAGAAAAAAGATGCATGAAGGCTAGCACACCACCTGTCTACTTAAAAAAAAAATCAGGGGGTTTGTTACATAAAAGTAAGTTTAGACTAAATACTACAAAACACTCCAACTCCCTGTGGGCCATCAAAAACAAAAGTGTTACTAATTTTGTAACTCATTGAAGTCCTAGTTCCTATTCTTTTGAGTATTTGACGAAAACACTTTGTAAGACATTTCATGGAGGCAGATACCACATATTGTAATGCCAGGGTTCAGCTAACCTTCTGGTCAGATCAGGTGAGAAGATCCTCCCCAAATACTTTAACACAGTTCTGAAGCCTAAGTTAAGGACCAAGCTTTATTTCTAAAGACTATGGGCAGGAGTTCCCATTATGGCGCAGTGGTTAATGAATCCGACTATGAACTTTGAGGTTGCGGGTTCGATCCCTGGCCTTGCTCAGTGGTTTAAAGATCAAGCGTTTCCATGAGCTGTGGTGTAGGTTGCAGATGTGGCTTGGATCCCGTGTTGCTGTGGCTCTGGTGTAGGCCAGCGGCTACAGCTCTGATTCGACCTCTAGCCTGGGAACCTCCGTATGCCACGGGAGCAGCCCAAGAAATGGCAAAAAGACAAAACAAATAAATAAATAAATACTATGGGCAATTATTGTAATTACCCTGAAATTCAGGCACCTGATGAGAATCTTAAATTCTAACTACCACACCTGGATTAGTGTATTTCAAGTGATGACTAACAGCCCCTGGAGTGCACAGAAATAATGCATACACCTGATCACATATACACACTGTGTGTTTGTGTGGATTCTTTGATAATGAAGTATTACAGTGTAAATTATGGTTACACCAAGCTTGGTTCACATCCAGGTACTGAAAGAAGACACTACTTTTCCTGAGACATTGCCTCTCCATCACCAAATAACAGTAAGATTCTATTGCCAAGACCTAATCTAGATATCTGCCTCAAACCTAAATATGTTAACTAGATTTATATTTTATGTTAGGCTCATACAATTTATTGAATTACACCAAGAGTAAAATTTTATTTGTGACTGTCATGTTTATGTAAATGTTTCATTCCATATTTCCCCCAAGAGAGTTCTGCTTTGTTTCCATTGTCTTAGTGCATTATTGATGACTCCTTTCAGTCTCTCTAGCAATCAGGTTTAGACAGTATAATGTTTGATAATTCTACTAAATAAAATAATCAAATGAGTCATTCTACTTTCATTTTCAACAGGCTGAATTAGTTGAGTGGACACATAAAATGAGCTATAGTCTTCTAAAAATGTTCACTTTAAGGTTCAAGTTTGAATTGTCATTTAAATCTTTTCCCAGAACCGCATTAGGTTTTGCCACCTTCCCTTTCTCATCCTCTACATGTATATATGAGTTGCATGTATGAATTAAAGGTTACTTTTCTCTGTGTATTGGGAGAGTGGTCTATGTAATTAAAATGAAAAATTAAAATTTGACGAGAAAAATATGTTTTCTAACAAATGAAATATCAATGTGTTCTTAGATTATAGATGGGAGTTTTCAGCCAAGAAATGTGAATTGATTAGGAATGATTTAGTGCAAGTCACTGCATCTGTGCTAATTATACAAAATGAGGAATCAGCTTTACTCAGAATTTTGGAAGTCTGCCGCAGTGGTGGTGAAAGGTTTAGTGCACAAATAAAACCTCTGGCTTTTAATTGAGTTGATCACAGCCATTTAAAGGAATATAAAATAAAGTGTAAAGAACCAGAGAATCACTTAAAAGTTCATACAGTAGAAAAGAAGATGTTTGCATGCAACAGGCACCTTGAAACTACAGTAATTGAGTTAACAGCTAAGGAAAAAACTGAACTTGAACCTGAGACAAGATGACTGCACTGGATTTCTTAGAAAGAAATCATATTCATAAAATGATTTTAAAGTGAATTTTTCACCAATATTTTCATACCAAAAAGAAAGGTGGTGTATTAGCTTAGAGATTTAGAGCTCTTGAATTTCTTAAAGATGCTTAAGAGAAAATTCTTTGTAGAAGCTCTAAAGTAGATTTGGAAATAACCCCGAGAGATGAAGTTATATGTTCCTGGGATTCAACTGAAGAACATGCCTTCAAAATCCACACTTGTTAAGAAAAAGGGTCTGGGGTTCCCGTCGTGGCGCAGTGGTTAACGAATCCGACTAGGAACCATGAGGTTGCGGGTTCGGTCCCTGCCCTTGCTCAGTGGGTTGACGATCCGGCTTGCCGTGAGCTGTGGTGTAGGTTGCTGACGCGGCTCGGATCCCCCGTTGCTGTGGCTCTGGCGTAGGCTGGCAGGTACATTTCCGATTCGACCCCTAGCCTGGGAACCTCCAAAAGGCCCGGGAGCGGCCCAAGAATTGGCAAAAAGACAAAAAAATAAAAATGAAAAAATAAAAAAAAATAAAAGGGTCTGGAAGTGTTAAGACTAGCAAAAGTTTTAACTCTCACTTTCTGTTCTTTCCTGCATAGGGCAGACTAAGAATAATCTATAATCTCTTCCTTTTTATCATATTTATAAAAGTTAACAGGCCATCATGATTATCTCTCCTAATCAGGCCATGTGTGGGGATGGTAGACTTTTGTCTAATTTTCAGCCCTGGGCCAATAAGTTCATTAATGACAAAAGCTTTGATCCATTATTCACTGTAAAACTATTTACTGTAAAATAACATATAATTGAAATGTAAAGAGCTTTACTTTGGCCTTAAGAAGATAAAGCTTAGAGAAGTGATTTAATTTAATTCTGAAGTCTATTCAATGACAGTGGTTTTCAGTTTGATTAAATGTCGGGACAAAAGGTAGAGAGCAAGAGAACAAGGAAGATAAATGTAGGGTAGATATTACAAACTTTGGGGTTTCGATTTGGGAATAATTGGAATTTATTTGCCAGATGTTTGCTCTTTTGAATCTATTTAAGGAAAGGGCATCAAATAATCATTACCTGGGAAGGTTAGAGTGCAATTTTTTCTGGCCCACAGTAAGCAGTGGTTAAGTAATAAACCAAGCTATTCTTTATAAGTTGAATATGCCCTCCATCTATCTATCTGACTATCTATCTATCGTCTATTATCTCTATCATATCTGTTTATATATCTATTATCAGTATCTATTATCTCTATCATCTCTATCATCTATCATCTATTATCTCTATCATATCTACCTATTATCTATATATATTGTCTATATCTATTATCCATCTATATCTATTTATCTATTATCTATCTATATCTATCTATCTATCTCTCTATCATCATCACGTACAGGTTTTTATAATTATAAATGTACTTTATAAGTCTAAATTTTTAAAGCTTACCTGGTAATCCATAAGAACACCTTTGAGAAATCCAGATTCTTCAAATGGTATATTTGAAACTTTATACTAGCCTGAACATTTAGATGCTGTTTGTATGAGGGTGTGAGTGAATATTTGTATGTGTGTGTTTTGAGAACATCTTATGAAGAAAATTCTGTTTCATCTAGCTAAGCAGCTACAAAACTAATGACAACAACAAAGTCCTTAATTATGCTGGTGAAGAAACTTGAAGGGGGCCAAGGAGTATAAGGAGTATAGGGAAATTATTATTTCAAACCAAATCACTAATTTATTTTGTGAATCCCTCAGTGGGTCAGCCTTTAATCTGGAAGGTGATAATGACTTGTTTCTTAAGTTTAAATCTTTACTGTTTGGCAGAAACTAATAAAAGATCTTATGCCATTATAAGGATGCTTAATGTGGCCATTCAAAACCTCAGCTCCCTTGACCTCTGATTCTTGCAGATAGTCTAGCCAAGTATTAAAAGTAGGCAAATTTATTTAGTTTTTCCTATCGACTCTCATCTTTAACTTTCAATTTCATTGCTGACATTTTATCTTCAGTTGTAAGCACAAAAACATTCCAAGCCCTGCATGATCAAATTTAGTTTAGTTATTGCTCTAAAATAGCAGCAATATGCTAGCTACTATGGCTGTGTAATTTTTCAAAGATAACTGGGTTATTGGAGTTTCTTTATCAGAAAAAAAAGAATTTTTTGTTTTATTTCAAATAGCTTTAGCAGCACATTGCTTTAGTATAGCTAATGAATGGTGCTATTAAAAATCAAATTTTAAGCATGCATATGTAATTAAACCTCATAAAAACCCTGAAGGCTGGGATTCTGGGAACTTCTGTGTTGGTGAACCTGGGAAGGGGCTGGGAGCTCAAACCCCTTCCCACATCCCTCCACCCACATATCTCTTCTATTTGGCTGTTTTGGAATCACATCTGTTTTATAAAAATGATAATATCTAGTGAGTCAATGGGTTTTCCTGACTTTGAGCTGCTTTAGAACATGAATCAAAACCAAGGAAGGAATTGTGGGAATCTCTGATTTAGAGCCGGGCTGTCAGAAGCACAGGTAACTGTTTGGGCTTGGGACCAACATCTGAAGCAGAGGAAGGTCTTCTGGAAATAAGCCCTTTACCTGTAGAGTCTGACTCTATCTCAGGGTAGATACTGTCAGAAATGAGTGGATTATTGGGATTGCTGTCAGTGTGGGCACACCACACAAGGTGCACACACACAGGAATTGGGTCCAGGAGCTCTCGCTCTCTCTTTTTTTTTTCCTCATTTTTAGGGCTGTTCCAGAGCCATATGAAAGTTTCCAGGCTAGGGGTCGAATTAGAGCTGCAGCTGCTGGTGTACACCACAGCCACAGCAACTGCCTGATCTGAGTTGCATCTTCGACCTACATCACAGCTCACAGCAACGCGGGATCCTTAACCCACTGAGCGAGGCTAGGGATCAAACCTGTGTCCTCCTGGATACTAGTCATATTTGTTTCTGCTGAGCCACAGAGGGAACTCCTGGTCCAGGAGCTGTTTTAAAAGTGTCATGCAGCCATCTCAGATCCTCCAAGGAACCCAGAGCAATGTAGAACATGGTTTGTAAAGTGGTCTGCGTGAAATCTCAAAGGATTTTTCCTTTTACAATATTAGGCCATGCCAACATCTACATTTCTACCAGTGCCTAACTGAATATTCAGTATCTAATTTAAATGTGGTATGAACTCCTGAAATGTTAAAATATAGGAGTAAGTCCATATAATTTTTAAAGAAAGTTAACAGGAGTAATTGGAAAAATTGGATCCTGCATAAATTTTGACACTGGGGTTTTTTTAAGATGCCCAAAGTCCTTGCAGCCTTAGAACTTCCACTGCAAACCACTGTCAATTCACCTAAGCCTCCTGTCCTGTGACTCTATTATAAGATCTCTTTGTATGGGGAAGGAGAGCTCTACTCAGCTCATTTTCACATTAAGACAAAAACAATGGAGATAAAATCAATAATCTTATCCCAAAGGCGGGAGGACCCTATTGGTTACAATAGATAATTAAATTGTTGGCTGTTTTTTAGTATAATTTGATCAAAGACATTAGTATTAAACGCTTAAAAAGTTACATTGGGATATAGCAGTGATTCACTTGTCCTGAAAACCAAGAAAATAGAACAGCAAAAATAATTTCTGTTTATAAATGAGGATTGTATTTTGAGGGTTTTTTTGGTCTAGATTTATGTATATAATTCAAATGCATAGAATTTGCCACCTCTTAGTTTTCACTTCAGGCTTCTGTTTGACAGCATCATGATCAATCTGTGTTTTTATGTGGATTTTTACAATTTCTAATGTTCCATTATCTAAACTGTGATTACCTGACCTATCAATTGCTTTCACGTGAAGAAAAGTCAGCTTCCATTTCTAAATGAAAGAGAAGTTAAATTTATTCTATGAAAGCAAAATGGAAAAAAGTAATAAAAATAATAATAAAAGTGCTAATGGATTTAGTCATTTAAACTCAATTACTGTCAGAATTAAAGATTGGAAAACAGATACATGGTATTCCCTCTGTCTGGAATCTCTTTCTAGGAACACTTAGATGACAAATCTGATCAAAATGTAAGGTGCAGATAAAAATAAACCCGCATATGAAATTTTGCTACTATCTGCTAGTTACCAACTGTAAAAAAAAAAAAAAAAAAGAAAAAAGAAAAAGAAAAGAAAAGAAAAGAAAAAAAGCACAACCTAAAAGTTGAGAATCAGAGTCCCTCCTGTGGTGCAGTGGGTTAAGGATCTGGCGTTGCTGTGGCTCAGATTTGATCCCTGGCCTGGGGAACTTCCATACACTAGAGGTGCAGCTGCAAAAAGAAAAAAGAAAAAAAAAAATTAGCAACATATTACATTTGGTGGACAGAACTGAGGACTTAAACCTGGAAGAGAGCCTCCAAGTAACTCTGAGGAGCCACTCCCAAGAGATAAGAGAAGAGCCAGGATATACAGAAGTCTTGCAACAAAGACCGGGTAGTCAGAGCATCAAAATATTACTGTTAATTAAAGAAAACCAGAGATTTCAAGTTAACAAATTTAATGCTTTTATATGTTATGGGAAGGTGCAAGAGTTTGAGCTGATTGAAATCATTCCTTTGAAATGTACCTTAAGGGAGTTCCCATCCTGGCTCAGTGGAAACGAATCTGACTAGTATCCATGAGGACACGGATTCGATCCCTGGCCTTGCTCAGTGGGTTAAGGATCCCACATTGCCAAAAGCTGTGATGTAGGTTGAAAACGCGGCTTTCATTTGTTGTGGCTGTGGCTGTGGTGCAGGCTGGCAGCTACAGCTCTGATTCAACCCCTAGCCTGGGAACCACCATACACAGTGGGTGTGGCCATAAACAAACAAAAAGACTGAAAAAAAAAGTGGTAGTGCACTTTGGCTATGTGGGGCCGGTTTCTTGTGCTTTCCCACTGAGACCCTCAGGTGCCCACTTGGGGGTGGCTGTTGTGGCCATTGCCTTGAAGGCTGCAACATCCTGTGTACTGATATGGCAGGTGACATTTTTCATCCATGTAGTCAGAGCTAGATACTTTCTCTTCATGTTCCTGACTCCAGATTGGGCTCAAGTGGAGTTTAGACATATTGGAGAGTATTTGGTAATGTTCTGGGTATGGATGGAAAACCAGGCTTGATTGAACTTTTTAGGCTGTGGATTAATTTCCTAGGGCTGCCTTAAAACACTGCCAACTGAGTTAATCAGAACAAGAGAGATGCACTCTGTCACAATTTTGGGGCTACAAGTTCAAAACCAGGATGTCAGCAGAACTATGCTGTCTCAGAGACACTGGATAGAAGTCTTCCTGGCATCTTCCCAGTTTCTAATGGTGGCTGGCCATCCTTGACGCTCCTTGGTGTGTAACATCATTCTGGTCTCTGCCTCTGCTGTTACAAGGTCTGCTTCCTGCGAGAATTCATCAAGCAATTGCCTCCTGTGTCTTCACACCAACACTTCTAAGGCCACCAGCCGTTTGGGATTAAAGGCTCACCGTCTTCCAGGATGAGCTCATCTTAACACATTATGACTGCCAAAATCTCTTTCAAAATAATGTCATACTCTGAGGGATTTTGATGTATCTTTAGAGGGAACCCATACCAGGCAAAAAGGAAGTGGTCTGCTTTGTTGAGGAGTCAGGGTCAATACTTGGATAGAAAGGATAGCCATTGTCAGTATCCTTATACATTGGCCCTTCCGCTAGACTTGTGCATTTGTTTCTGAGTTCTGTGAAAATTCCTGAAGACAGACATGGAGGGGACCTTCCCCCGAGGCTGTGCAACTGAGCAGGACCCTAGGCAGCCTTCCCAGAACATGCCCTTTCCCCATACTCTACTTTGGCTCCTCTATGAAGTACTTAGATAACAGTATCCTGAGTTGTTTGGTAGATGCTAAAACTACCACCAGATGCCAGAAGATAACTCAATGACCATGAGCAGGGAGCCCCCAGACCTACAGGTACCTAAGGATTGATGATAACCTGTGACACCGCCCTGTTGCCTTACCATCCACCAATCGGAAAACTGTGCACCAGCTGATCACAGACGCAGTGACTGCCCCCATCACCTGGCCTTTAGAAATATTTTCCTGAAACCCATCGTCTTTCAGGTGTTCCGAGCACTTCTTGCCCTAGATCCTTGCTTGGTGCCTGGCAATAAACGCTACACTTCCTGTCACCACAACCTGGTGTCAGTAGATCAGTTTTATGGCCCTGCTAGAAAACTCAAGTTTGGTTTGGTGACAGATGGATATCAATGTGACATGGGAAGGGCCTGAAAGTCTGGGGAAACAAGGGTGCCAGGGATCTCAGAAGAGAGGAATGAAGAGAAAAGAGCTGGACAGAGAAAGGCCCAGAAAGTTACAGATGGCCTCCTTGAGTATTCAGCTGGTTGACTCATACGTATGAGGAAACTATCTAAGGCTAGAGAAAGAACCACCTGGAAGGATCACAGTTAACAGCATACTACAAGGAGTGTTTAAAGGTCATTCTTCAGGCAGAAGGAAAATGGTGACACATAGAATTACAGATTTGCACAAAGGAATATGGAGCTCTAAAAATGGTCATTCCATAGGTAAATGTATTTAGGCTTTAAAATTAATTTTCAAATCTCTGAAATAGTTGTTTTAACAAAAATGATTACAATGTGTGGAGTTTTCTGCTGGAGAAAGCATTCATTGAAGACTTTTTAAGTGGACTGCTCTAAGAAATTATGGATGATAAAAAGTAGATAAATCTTAAGGGTGTCAATGGAACCCCATTCATAAATTCTGGCAGCAGACTGTCTTTATACTAAGAGAGGCTAAGGTTTGCCAAAAGTTCGCCCCTGACATAATAGAATTACAGCCTCTGTCAAAGTCTTCTGAGTCTTCTATTTCAACCTTGAAACGTGCTCTAAGAGCACTTTTAAACTCCTTTCCAGGGCAGCTTTGGAAAGTTGAGAATACTTCACTAGTGTAAAGTAGCTTTTAGCTCTTCTCCCACAAGAGATCTTGTGGAAAGATGTTTGTGAAAAACATTTTTTAGGTGCCCTTATGGTGAACTCAATGGCAAGACTTAGGAACACTTATTCAAATAAATATAAAGATGATAGAAATATACAATCTCAGAAAAGAACAGATAAGAAGCCAGGAAAATGGAATTTCCAAACTATGTGAATTCTGACCAAAATAAGAATGATGCCAAGCTTTTCATCAAACAGATCTCTATTTTCTCAAATTGATAACTGTTTAAAAATCTTTTGTAAAAAAGGAGGAGGAAGAAGATGAACTCAAAATAAAGCCATGAAACAGTTCCAAGGGAGTTTTTGGTGATAGAAAACTCTGTAGTATTTTAATCGCATACTCAATTTATGCTGTTGACTTTCATTTAGAAACTTTTGACTGTGAGGAATTCAACTATTTTTTTTTAAATTTCTGGATTCTTCCTGGGAGCATAGATGACAAATTCATAGGCATCTTATAAGAAAATCAGTTTTACAAAATATTCAACATTTATTTCCAGGGTTAATTCAGAGTTTATCAGTTTCTAGACGTAACATTGTACAAGCAGTACTGAAATATGGGAGTGTGACCTGCAATGAGGCTGTGGCAGTGGATGAGGCTGGACACATAATCCAGAGACTTGCACAAGGGTGTGTGGACATCTGATTCTGTGAGTCCACAGTTCACTCTTGTGTTGGCATCTGTGTCAGCTGGCCTGAAAGTAGAAGAATAAATGTATTGCATCTTTCTGGAGCATCTCTTTTATTCAAAATCTGGTGGGTTGAAATGTTAGGTATAAAAGCTTAAGGTGTTAATATTATAACAAATTGAGTTATGTTGTGGAGCATGCTATTTAGGATAACATTACCGTTTAAGTACAGTGGAATCTGGTAGCACATTATATGAGATCTGCTGTGGTGACTTCCTCTTCTGCTCTTTTCGATATTGTTAGAGACAGTTTGGAAGTTCGTTACAGGAAAGAGAGCTTGGATTGAAGAGAATGGGTCTAAATTTGTTTCTTTATTATAAGGTGACTATAATACTTACTTAGATTTTAAGGGCATTGCCAGGGTGAAAGGTTTTAGTTGTATGAGAAAAGCATAAGTGGAGGTGCTGGGAATTGAACCCAGGGCCTTGTGCATGCTAAGCACATGCTCTACCACTGAGCTACACCCCCATTCTGTAAATATCCTTTAAGCAGCACCTTGTAAGTCAAAGTAGGATTCTTGAACTAAGGGAGGGAAATAAAGCAGCAGTGGTGATATCATCATCAGAAGAAAAAAATTCTTAAAGATGATGAACAATCCTCAGATTCAGGGAAAATCTGAAACTCTTCTTATATTAGATTTCTTCATTGTCTAGTATTACCTGAATGCTTCTCTTAACCTAGGATTCTGAGATACTCAGAATGTGTTCCTGGATACTTTTCAGTGTGTAAATGTTAATTCTTTCTTAAACATCCTCCTTCTGATTCTTAGACCTCTTTCTCTCCAAGCAAGTTTTCAATTTCAACTAGTATTACTGAACTTGAGCTACAGTGATAAATTCATGGCAAAACAAAAACAAACAAACAAAAAAACCAAAAAATTACTCCCTAAATGACATCCTGAAGAGTTCCCATTATGGCTCACTGAGTTAAGAACCTGACATAGTGTCCATGAGGATGCTGGTTTGATCCCTGGCCTCACCCAATGAGTTACTGCAGGTGCAACCATAAAAAGAAAATAAATAAATAAATTCCTGAAAATATTCTCCCATTGCATACCTGTCAAATCTTTGCTTTTATGATAGTCTTCAAATTTAGACTATCTTTGTTTCAGAGCTGTTATTATGCCTGTACACCTTTCATTCTCTTGCCAAATCATAGCTGAAATAGCCAAATTTACAAAAGAAAAATTCTAAAAAGAAACTTACGAATAGAATATGTCATTATGATTTTCAGAGGCAAATAAGAATCAGACCATAAAATGATGGTTTAAATTAAAAGATTTCTAAAATTTATTTGTGACTTATTTAATCACCTTCTAAGACTTACCACACAAAGCTAAAATTTGTTTATTGCATGAGACCTATCTCAGCTTCAGCCTTGCCCACCCTTCTAGACTCATCTCCTGTCTCTCTGACAATGCTACTTTCTTTGAAGCCCAGATATGCTTCCCAAACAGTCCCCAAACTACCATTGCTTCATTATTCTGCATAGTTCGATAATTTTCTTCCCCAAATCACATTATTAGCAAACTCCCATTCAACATTCAACTCAGGTGTTTTTTTTTTTTTTTCCTATGGAGCGTTTCCTACCCGGCTCTCCCTCAGGCATAGTGAAACTCTCTTTTCATTTTTGGATATAATATATTCAATTCATTATCTCATGCTATATTATTTTTATATTTGCTTTTATGAGATATTGAGTCATGTAAATACAATAAAATCCACAGATTGTATATATAGAGTTTAATGACTTTTGACGACAAATAGGTATACCCGCTTAACCACCACTTTGTATCATGATATAAAACATGTCTATTATGCCCCAGAGTTCCTTTTTCCAGATAGTTCTTCCTCCCCTACACCTGGAGGGAGATACTTTTCTGATTTATTCCCTTGCCATGATTTTTTTCTGCTTTGAAACTTCATAGAACTGGAATCATTAGAACATATACTCCTTCATGCCTGGCTTCAGTGCTTTAAATCTTCTTATCCTTTTTGGTGCTTACCGATAGTTCATTTCTTTTTTATTATTTAGAAATAGTCTATTGAATACATATACCATAATCTATTTGTCCATTCAGCTCTTATGAGTTGCTTTTATACTTTGTGGTTTCTATGTATAATACTGCAGTGACTCATCTTTTATAAGACTTTTTACAGACATATGTTTTCATTGGTATTGAATAAATGACTACTAGTGGACTTGCTGAATCAAAGGGCAGGTGTATGTTGCATTTTATAAAGTCTCAATAGTTGTTATTTTTTTTTTCTTTTTGCCATTTCTTGGGCCGCTCCCACGGCATATGGAGGTTCACAGGCTAGGGGTCGAATCGGAACTGTAGCCACTGGCCTACACCAGAGCCACAGCAACAGGGGATCCGAGCCGCGTCTGCAACCTACACCACAGCTCAGGGCAACGCCTGATCGTTAACCCACTGAGCAAGGGCAGGGACCGAACCCGCAACCTCATGGTTCCTAGTCAGATTCGTTAACCACTGCGCCACGACGGGAACTCCCAATAGTTGTTTTTTTTCATTTTAATGATTTTAATTTTTTCATTATATTTGGTTTACAGTGTTCTGTCAATTTTCTACTTTACAGCAAAGGGACTCAGTCACACACACACACACCACACACACACGCACAGACACACACACACACACAGACACACACACACACATTCTATATATACATTCTTTTTCTCGCAAAATCCTCTATTGTGTTCCATCACAAGTGACTAGATACAGTTCTCAGTGCTATACAGCAGGATCTCATTGCTTCTCTACTCCAAATGCAATACTTTGCATCTATTAACCCCAGCCTCCCAGTCCCTCCTCTTCTCTTTTCCTCCCCCTTGGCAACCACAAGGCTGTCATCCAAGTCCATGCGTTTCTTTTCTGTGGAAAGTTTCATTTGTGCCATATATTATATTTCAGATACAAGTAATATCATATGGTATTGATCTTTCTCTTTCTGATTTACTTCGCTTAGTAAGAAAGTCTCTAGTTCAAAACATGTTGCTGCAAATGGCATTATTTTATTCTTTTTTATGGCTGAGTAGTAATCCACTGTGTATATGTACCACCTCTTCTTAATCCATTCATCTGTCAATGGGCATTTAGGTTGTTTCCACATCTTGGCTATTGTGAATAGTGCTGCAACGAACATAGGTGTGCATGTAGCTTTTTCAAGGAAAGATTTATCTGGATATATGCCCAAGAGTGGGATTGCTAGATCATATGGTGGTTCTATATTTAGTTTTCTGAAGTACCTCCATACTATTTTTCTTAGTGGTTGTACCATCAATAGTTTTTCAAACCATTTTATGCTCCTACCCATCAATGCGTGCAAAGCATGCTTATTCCACATTCTTGTCAACACTTAGAATTGTCTTTTTCATTCATATTTTAAAATTGCAAATATTTAAAGTGTAAAATGAATGTTTTGACATGTGCGTACTATGAAATTATAACCGCAATCAAGATAATGAATCCCCCCAAGTTTCCTTTTGCCCTTCTGTAATCCCACCCTGCCTATCTCCTTCCCCTCCCTCAAACTTGAAATCATTGATCTGCATTCTGTCACCAAGCATTAGTTTGCATTTTATAGGATTTTGTATAATTAAATTATACAGTAAGTACTATTTTGTCTGACATTTTTCAATTGACATAATTATTCTGAGATTAGTGTATGTGGTTGCTTATAATCAATATTTTCTTCCTTTTTCTTTATGGGAAATATTCCATTGTGTATACTATAGATAGAACACCTCTGTATATCTATTCATCAATTGCTACACATTGATTGTTTCAAGTTATTAGCCCTTGTAAATAAGGCTAGAAAGAACATTCACATAAATTCTTTCTATGGATGTATGCTTTAATTTCTTCTGTGTAAATATGTGGAAGTCAAGTGGCTGAGTCATATGGTATTTTATATTTAAATTTTGAACAACGCTTGTCTCTTTCCAAGGAAATTGCCCCATTTTGCATTCCCACCAGCAAACCTTTTAGAAAAACAATTCACCACATAGGGTTTGAGTCTATTTCTAGATATTCTGTTATATTTCACTGATTTATTTGCCCATATTTAGGCTAGTAGCATATTTTGTTAATTATTAAAATAAGCCTTAAATTCTTGCAGTTTAAGTCCTTCAACTTAGCTCCTCTTCACAATTATTTTGGCCTCCAAAAGTCCTCTGCATTTCTACATGAATTTTATAACTTGCATTGCAATGTCTACAAGAAGCCTGCTTATGTTTGAACTGAGATTATGTTCAATGGCTTTATCAACTTGGGAAAGATACTGAATCTTTCCATTAAGAACATGGTGTGTGTGTGTGTGTGTGTGTGTGTGTGTGTGTGTGTGTCTATGTATCCATTTAGGTAGGTTTTTACATTTCTCTCAGTAATATTGTGTAGTTTTCTGTATAAAGTTCTTGCACACCTTTGGTCATATTTTCCCCTATATTTTTTCATGTTTTTTTGATGCTATTGAAAATGGTATCTTCAGAGTTCCCATCGTGGCTCAGTGGTTAACTAACCCAACTAGCATCCATGAGGATGCATATTCAATCCCCAGCCTCACTCAGTGGGTTAAGGATCCAGCGTTGCCATGAGCTGTGGTATAGGTCACAGAGGTGGCTCAGATCCCTCATTGCTGTGGTTCTGGCATAGGCCGGTGACTACAGCTCTGATTTGACCCCTAGTCTGGAAACCTGCATATGCTGCAGGTGTGACCCTAAAAAAAAAAACAAAAAAGACAAAAAAAAGATGGTATGTTTCTTTAGTTTCAATTTCCAATTGCTTATTGACAGTCTGTAAGCATGCAGTTGATCTTTTTTTCCATTTTAAGTAGACTTTATATTTTAGAGCAGTTTTACGTTCATTGGAAAATTGATCAGAGTACAGAGAGTTCCCATATACTCATTGTCTCAAACATACATGTCCTCCCATGTATCATCAACATCTCACACCAGGGGTCTACACTTTTTATAATCAATGAGATTGTATTGATACCTTATTATTATCCCAATTCCATAATTCACATTACTGTTCAATCTTGGTGTAACACATTCTATGGGTATTAGCAAATGCATAATAAAATGTAGCTACTATTATAATATCATATAGAATATTTTCATTGCCCATGAAATCCTTTGTGCTCTGCCTGTTCATCCCTCCCTTTCCCCAAGCCCTGGCAATAACCAACTTCATTTTTTTTTTTTCTGATGCTTGCATTTGTTTTTTCAGACTGTCATGTAGTTGGAATCATAGAGTATATGGCCTTTTCACATTGGCTTCTTTCTTTTTTTTTTTTTTTTTTTTTTTTGTCTTTTCTAGAACTACAACCATGGCACATGGAAGTTCCAAGTCTAGGGGTCTAATTGGAGCTGTAGCTGTTGGCTTGTGCCACAGCCACAGCAACATGAGATCTGAGCTGCATCTGCGACCTATACCACAGCTCATGGCAATGTCGGATCGTTAACCCACTGAGTGAGGCCAGGGATTGAAGCTGCAAACTCTTGGTTCCTAGTCGAATTTGTTAACTACTGAGGCACAATGGGAACTCACACATTGGCTTCTTCCACTTAGTGGTATGCACTTAAGATCCCTCCATGTATTTTTATGACTTAAATAACTCATTTCTTATTAGTGCCAACAAATATCCCATTGTTTTATGCTTGTACCACTGTTGCCTTACCAATTCGTCTGCTGAAGTACATCTTCGTTGCTTCTGAGTTTTGGCAATTATGAATAAAACGTTCTAAAAATATCCATGTGCATTTTATATGGATGTTTTCAACTCATTTGGGTAAATATTAAGGATTGCAATTATTGCATCATATGGCAAGAGTATATTTAGCTTTGTAAAAAACTGCCAGATTTTCTTCTGAGTCGCTGTACTATATTGCAATTCCCACCAGTAAATGAATGAGAGTTTGTTACCCCTCATCCTTGCCAGCATTGGATGTTGTCACTGTTCTGGATTTTGGATATTTTAATAGGCATGTAGTGGTAATTTATTGTTATTTTAATTTGCATTTCCCTAATAACATGATAAAGAAATTCTTTCACATGAGTATTTGCCTTCTCTTATATTCTATAATAGGAAATTTATCTTATATACTTAAATCTTATAATTTGAGGTTTTGGAGGTTCAGATTTTCCGTCATGTCATCTGAAAACAAAAATAGATTTCCTGCATTCCTGCTCTTTCTTTCGTCCTTTCAATACTTCTTTTCTTTCTTTTGTCTTTTCTTTATTCCTTTTTTCTTCCTTCCTTCCTCTTTCCTTCTTTCTTTCTAAAAATATAAGGATGTTAAAATGCGTTTGAACTTTAGAGATAAATTAAAATAAACCATTTGAAATATATATATATGATAACCATAAACAAATAACCTATAATAAATACACAAAAAAATAAAATGAAAAAGATCCAAATATAACAGTGATAGTCATCAAATCATAAGAAAACAAGAGAAGAAGAAAGGAACAGAGAAAGAATTAGAAAAACAAGCAGAAAATGGTTAGCAAAATGGCAATTAGTACATGCCTATCAATAATTGCTTTAAATTTAAATGGAATAAGTGTTCCAAACAAAAGATGAAGTAAGTGAAACACAAGACCATACAGATTCTACTTACAAGAGACTCATTTCAGATCTAAAGACTGAGAGACAGGGGATCAAAAATTGTATTCCATGCAAAAAGAAATGGAAAGAAATCTGGGGAAGAAATGCTTATATCAGGAATAACCAACTTTAAAAGCAAAGACTATACAAAGATGGGCATTACATAAGATAAAAGAATAAATCCAACAAGAATATATAATACCTGTCAACATATGGACACAGTATGGAAGCATCTATATACAGAAGGTAGATAGTAATAAATATAAAGGGAGAAATTGGAGGTAAAACAATAAGTAGGAGCCTTAACTACTCATTGGACAAATTATCCAAAAAGAAACTCAATAAGGAAACATTGGCTATAAATGACACACTAGAGTAGATTGATCTAATAGATATACTCAGAACATTTTACCCTTAAACAGCAGAATATACTTTCTTTTCAAGTGCATATGCAACATTCTCCATGATGGAACACATGCTAGGGCACAAAAAAATTCTCAAGAATTTTAAGAAGATTGAAATAATGCCAATGTATTTTCTAACTAAAAAAGTAAGATTACAACAAGAAACTACTTTTGGCAGTGTTTTTTTTTTCACACAAACATATGGAGTTTAAAAAATATTCTACTAAACAACCAATGGATCATTGAAGAAATCAAAGAGGAAATTAAAAAAAATAAACTGTACATGAATTAAAACAGAAATGCAACACTCCAATATGTGTAGGATTCAGCAAAAGCAGTTCTAAGAGGGAAGTTTGTGGCAATACAGCCTACCTCAGAAAACAAAACAAAACAAAACAAATCAAATAAACAATCTAACCTAACACCTAAAGGAACTAAAAAAAAACAAAGCCAAAGTTAGTACAAGGAAAATACAATTGAAAGAAAAGAAAAAGATCAGGAGAGAGGACAAGATGGCGGAGGAGTAGGGGGACACACTCGCCCTCTCCCACAAACACAACAAAAAAAGCACATCTACAGAATAAATGACTTGCACAGAACAGCAACCAATCGCTGGCAGAGGAACCTAAACTCCAATAACGGCAAGAAGTTCGTGACATTACTGGGCAGAATGGGAGAAAAGAGGAGAGTGAGAGAAGGTGAATCCGAGCGGGACGGGCACTCCCGAAAGGGAACTGCGGAGGAGAAAGGGATCCCACACCCTGGAAAGTCACCTACCGGGGGAAAGATCAAACAAACCGGAGGAATATCCAGATGCAGAGAAGAGTGTAGCAGTAAGTTGGAGTACAGAAAAGCCGATCAAGAACCGAACGGACCATCTGAACTATAGGCACAGTCACCAAAAATTGAGATGCCGGGGTGGGGGCTGGGCACTGAATCCTCAGCTCCAGAGGTTAGTCCCCGGGAAAGGGCCGGGGGATGCCTGGGTGGCGGCTGGGCACCGAGACCTCGGCTCCAGAGGTTAGTCCCTGGGGAAAGGGACCGGGGACGCCTGAATGGGGGCTGGGCACCGAGATCTCGGCTCCAGAGGTTAGACTCTGAGAATGGGCTAGGGGGGCGGGGCGGAGCGGAAACTGCTTGGGAGGTCTAGAAACCATTTGACAGGGCAGAGACTGCCTGGGAGATTAGAAAACAAAGCTGTCACAGAGGAAGGGAACAATACTCTAGGGGCGGGGAAGTGGAAAGCCGCATCAGAGGGAACCTGGGAGAAGAGCCTGGTCTGTGCCTGTGCTGGGGAGGGGAGAGAAGAAGGGGTGGGTCCCCATAGAATACCCCCCATGCCACAGCAAGCTTACAGGCCCGCTAGCTAGCTGAAAGCTGTGCTTCCCAGTACATCCCCTCCCCCCACCCCCACCACTCCCTACGCTCTCACCGGACCTGGGGCTGCCTGCCATCCAGGAGGGCTGGCCTCAACAATTGCCTGAAGCCTACCACCGCAGGGGCTGTCCCTGCACAGGCGTGCTTGTGCTTTGGAGGGGCTACACTTCCGCAGAGCAGCACCAAACACCACCAGCCCCCGAGAAAAGGCCTGCAGCCCAGAAAAGCTAGAACAAGCCTAGCCAGGCCATGAATATATCGGCCTAATTCTCGGATGGTTTTTCTGAGTCTGGCTGCCCTGGGGAGGAGCCTCTTGGGTTTCCAGCGGCCCTGCTACCCGCCCAAGCCCCCAGGGGGTGCCCTAGTGGATCAGCTGCATAGGACTGCCAGTTCCAGGCAGGACCCCCTGCAGCCCAGAAAAGCTGCACAAGCCTGGCCGAGTCGGGAAAAGATCTCAGATGGTCTTTCTGAGTTGGGCTGCCCTGGGGAAGAGCCTCTTGGGTTTCCAGTGGCCCTGCTACCCACACAAGCCCCCAGGGGGTGCCCCACTCCCACGGAATAGATGCTCAGCACCACCAGCCCCCTGGAAGAGCCCCTGCAGCCCAGGAAAGCTGCAACAAGCTCGGCCAGACTGTGAAAAGATCCGCCTACATTCTCAGGCTGTCCTTCTGAGTTGGGCTTCCCTAGGGAAGAGCCTCTTAGGTTCTCAGAGACCCAGATAGCTTCTCCAGCACCCAGGGCATGCTGCACTCCTGAGGAACAGCTGCCCAACACCGCCAACCCCCTGCAAGAACCCCACAGCCTAAAAACACCAGAGCAAGTTCTGCATGACCAAGTGAAATCTGCTACCATCGTGGTGTGGACCTCCCAGTCCTGTCTGCCCTCGGGAAGTCCTCCTTTGCTTCAAAGAAACAGTGTTAGCCCCATCAACACTCCAGAAAAGCCACACTGCCTCAAAAAAGATTGACCAACAACGCCAGCCCTCAGGAAATATTCCACGGCAGGGACAAGGCAAACACTGCCTGATAACGGAGAGTACAACTCCCTCAGGAAAAAGAAAACAACAAGCAAGATGAAGAAGCTGAGAAACCACCCCCAGTCAAACCAACAGGAGAACTCACCTAAAACAGTCAACAATGAAACAGATCTCTGCAGTCTGACAGACCTGGAGTTCAAAAGAGAAATAGTGAAAATACTGAAGGAATTAAGAGAAGATATGAACAGTAATGCAGATACCCTCAGAAAGGAACTAGAAAATATAAGGAGGAGACAAGAAAAACTAGAACATTCATTTGCAGAGATGCAAACTGAACTAAGGGCAGTAAAAACCAGAATGAATAATGCAGAAGAACGAGTCAGTGATATGGAAGATAGAATAATGGAAATCACTCAATCCGGTCAACAGACAGAAAACTGAATCAAAAAACTGGAAAGCAATATAAGAGACCTATGGGATAATATAAAGCAGGCCAATCTATGCATAATAGGAATTCCAGAAGGAGTAGAAAAAGATAAGGGGATGGAAAATATATTTGAAGAAATTATTGCTGGAAACTTCCCAAATATAAAGGATACTGGGTTCAAGATACAAGAAGCACAGAGGGCCCCAAACAAACTGAACCCAAACAGACCCACACCAAGACACATCATAATAAAAATGGCAAAAGTTAGTGATAAAGAGAGGATCCTAAAGGCAGCAAGAGAAAAGCAGAATGTTACCTACAGGGGAACCCTCATAAGAATATCAGCTGATTTCTCCACAGAAACACTACAGGCCAGGAGGGAATGGCAAGAGATATTTAAAGTGCTCAAAGGAAAAAATATGCAACCTGGAATACTCTATCCAGCAAGAATATCATTTAAAATAGAAGGGGAAATAAAAATTTTTCCCAACAAAAAAAAAAAAAACTTAAAGAATACAGCAACACAAAACCCAGGTTAAAGGAAATATTGAAAGGGCTTCTCTAAACCAAAAAGAAAGGAAGGAAAGGGAAGAAAAAAGAAAAGAGAAGGAAAAAAAAGAAGAAGAGGAAGAACTAGGACTGAGGAAACTGCAATCAGAGAGCAGTCACTCAAATAAGCCAGCATACAGATTTAATCATGAACATGCTTCAAACAAAATAAAATTAAAAAGAAAAAAATAAAAAAGAGTCATCAAAACCATAAAATGTGGGCAAGGGATGTTAGGAAGTAAATAACCCTTTTTGTTTGTTTGTTTATATGTTTCTCTTCTTAAATTTAATATAGTAATGAAGTGTTTGAACTTACAGGACCATCAGGCTAAAACACACAATTATGGGAAGGGGTTAGCATACTTAAAAATCAGGGCAACCACAAGCCAAAAGCAAATAATGCATTTGCAGAAAATGAAGAAAAAAAAATACACTCAAGCAGATAATAACATGAGACCATCCAACCAAAAAAAAAAAAAAAAAGAAAGGAAGAATGGAGGACCACAGAATCAACTGGAACACGAGGTTCAAAATGGCAATAAACAATCATCTATCAATTATCCTTAAATGTCAATGGACTGAATGCCCCAATCAAAAGACACAGAGTGGCTGATTGGATAAAAAGGCAAAAACCTTCAATATGCTGCCTACAAGAAACACACCTTAGGACAAAAGATACCTATAGATTGAAAGTGAAAGGGTGGGGAAAAATATTTCACGCCAATAGACATGACAGAAAAGCAGGAGTCGCAACGCTCATAGCAGACAAAATAGACTTTAAAACAAAATACATAAAGAAAGACAAAGAAGGACACTATTTAATGATTAAGGGATCCATCCAAGGAGAGGATGTTACTATCGTCAACATATATGCCCCAAATATAGGAGCACCCAGATACATACAGCAAATATTAACAGACATAAAGGGAGATATTGATGAGAATACAATCATAGTAGGAGACCTTAATACCCCCCTCACATCAATGGACAGATCCTCTAGACATAAAACCAATAAAGCAACAGAGATCCTAAAGGAAACAATAGAAAAGTTAGACTTCATTGATATCTTCAGGACACTACATCCAAAAAAATCAGAATACACATTCTTCTCAAATGCTCATGGAACATTCTCAAGAATCGACCACATATTGGGACACAAAGCGAATCTGAATACATTTAGGAGCATAGAAATTATCTCAAGTATCTTCTCTGACCACAACACCATGAAATTAGAAATCAACCATGGGAAAAGGAAAGAGAAAAAACCTACTACATGGAGACGAAACAACATGCTACTAAAAAACCAATGGGTCAATGAGGAAATCAAGAAGGAAATTAAAAACTACCTTGAAACAGATGATAATGAAGACACAACCTCTCAAAATCTATGGGATGCTGCGAAAGCAGTGCTCAGAGGGAAATTTATAGCAATACAGGCCTTTCTCAAAAAAGAAGAAAGATCCCAAATGGACAACTTAACCCTCCACCTAAACGAATTAGAAAAAGAAGAACAAAAAAGTCCTGAAGTCAGCAGAAGGAAGGAAATGATAAAGATCAAAGAAGAAATCACTAAAATAGAGACTCAAAAAACAATAGAGAAAATTAATGAAACCAAGAGCTGGTTCTTTGAAAAGGTGAACAAAATTGACAAACCCCTGGCCAGACTCACTAAAAAGAGGAGAGAAAGAACCCAAATCACCAAAATTATAAATGAAAAAGGAGAAATCACAGCGGATACAGCAGAAATACAAAAAACCATAAGAGAATACTATGAACAACTATACGGCAACAAGTTTGACAATCTGGAAGAAATGGACAATTTTCTAGAATCTTACAGCCTGCCAAAACTGAATCAAGTAGAAACAGACCAACTGAACAGACCGATCACTAGAAATGAAATTGAAGAGGTCATAAAATCACTCCCTACAAATAAAAGTCCAGGACCAGATGGCTGGCTCACAGGTGAATTTTATCAAACATATAAAGAGGAATTGGTGCCCATCCTCCTTAAACGCTTTCAAAAGGATGAAGAAAAAGGAATACTCCCAAAGACATTCTATGAGGCCACCATCACCCTCATTCCAAAACCAGACAGAGATACCACCAAAAAAGAAAACTATCGCCCAATATCAATGATGAATATAGATGCAAAATTCTCAACAAAATCTTAGCCAACCGAATCCAAAAATATACCAAAAAAATTATACACCATGACCAGGTTGGGTTCATCCCAGGTTCACAAGGATGGTTCAACATACGCAAATCAATCAGCATCATACACCACATTAACAAAAGAAAAGTCAAAAATCATATGATCATCTCAATAGATGCAGAAAAAGCCTTTGACAAAGTTCAACATCCATTCATGATCAAGACCCTCGCCAAAGTGGGTAGAGAGGGAACATTCCTGAATATAATCAAAGCCATTTATGATAAACCCACAGCAAATATAATCCTCAATGGGGAAAAACTGAAAGCCTTCTCACTCAAATCTGGAACAAGACAGGGATGCCCACTCTCACCACTGCTCTTCAACATCGTTTTGGAAGTCCTAGCCACAGCAATTCGACAAACAAAAGAAATAAAAGGCATCCATATAGGAAGAGAAGAGATCAAACTGTCACTGTATGCAGATGACATGATTCTATACCTAGAAAACCCGAAGGACTCAACCCCAAAACTACTTGAACTGATTCATAAATTCAGCAAAGTAGCAGGATATAAGATTAACATTCAGAAGTCAGTTGCATTTCTGTATACCAGCAATGAAACATTAGAAAAGGAATACAAAAATACGATACCTTTTAAAATTGCACCTCACAAAATCAAATACCTCGGAATACACCTGACCAAGGAGGTAATGGACCTATATACCGAGAACTATAAAACTTTAATCAAAGAAATCAAAGAAGATGTAAAGAAATGGAAAGATATTCCATGTTCCTGGATTGGGAAAATCAATATTGTAAAAATGGCCATACTACCCAAAGCAATCTACAGATTTAATGCAATCCCTATCAAATGACCCATGACGTTTTTCACAGAACTAGAACAAACAATCCAGACATTTATATGGAACAACAAAAGACCCAGAATCTCCAAAGCAATCCTGAGAAACAAAAACCAAGCAGGAGGCATAACTCTCCCAGACTTCAAGAAATACTACAAAGCCACAGTCATCAAAACAGTGTGGTATTGGTACCAAAACAGACAGACAGACCAATGGAACAGAATAGAGAATCCGGAAATAAACCCTGACACCTATGGTCAATTAATCTTTGACAAGGGAGGCAAGAACATAAAATGGGAAAAAGAAAGTCTATTCAGCAAACATTGCTGGGAAACCTGGACAGCTGCATGCAAAGCAATGAAACTAGAACACACCCTCACACCATGCACAAAAATAAACTCCAAATGGCTGGAAGACTTAAATATATGACTGGACACCATCAAACTCCTAGAAGAAAACATAGGCAAAACACTCTCTGACATCAACATCCTGAATATTTTTTCAGGTCAGTCTCCCAAAGCAATAGAAATTAGAGCAAAAATAAACCCATGGGACCTCATCAAACTGAAAAGCTTTTGCACAGCAAAGGAAACCCAAAAGAAAACAAAAAGACAACTTTCAGAATGGGAGAAAATAGTTTCAAATGATGCAGCTGACAAGGGCTTAATCTCTAGAATATATAAACAACTTACACAATCCAACAGCAAAAAAGCCAATCAATCAATGGAAAAATGGGCAAAAGACCTGAATAGACATTTCTCCAAGGAAGATATACAGATGGCCAGCAAACACATGAAAAAATGCTCCACATCGCTGATTATAAGCGAAATGCAAATCAAAACTACCATGAGAGACCACCTCACACCCGTCAGAATGGCCCTCATTAATAAATCCACAAATAACAAGTGCTGGAGGGGGTGTGGAGAAAAGGGAACCCTCTTGCACTGTTGGTGGGAATGTAAACTGGTACAGCCACTATGGAGAACAGTTTGGAGATACCTTAGAAATCTATACATAGAACTTCCATATGACCCTGCAGTCCCACTCTTGGGCTTCTATCCGGACAAAGCTCTACTTAAAAGAGACACATGCACCCGCATGTTCATTGCAGCAGTATTCACAATAGCCAGGACATGGAAACAACCTAAATGTCCATCGACAGGTGATTGGATTCAGAAGATGTGGTATATATACACAATGGAATACTACTCAGCGATAAAAAAAAGAATGACATAATGCCATTTGCAGCAACATGGATGGAACTAGAGAATCTCATCCTGAGTGAAATGAGCCAGAAAGACAAAGACAAATACCATATGATATCACTTATAACAGGAATCTAATATCCAGCACAAATGAACATCTCCTCAGAAAAGAAAATCATGGACTTGGAGAAGAGACTTGTGGCTGCCTGATGGGAGGGGGAGGGAGTGGGAGGGATCGGGAGCTTGGGCTTACCAGACACAACTTAGAATAGATTTACAAGGAGATCCTGCTGAATAGCATTGAGAAATTTGTCTAGATACTCATGTTGCAACAGAAGAAAGGGTGGGGGAAAAACTGTAATTGTAATGTATACATGTAAGGATAACCTGACCCCCTTGGTGTACAGTGGGAAAATAAAAAAAAAAGTATATAATAAATTTGTATGGTGACAGAAAAAAAAAAGATCAGAGCTGAAATAAATAACATAGAAAGAAACAAAAAAATAAAAGATAAATAATATTAAAAATATTTTTCCAGACTCATTGAGAAGAAAAAGGGGGGGGGATAAATTAATACATAAATGAAATATATAATGGTTAAAAGAGACTACTATGAATGATTATATTCCAACAAATTGGAAGACCTGAAGAATTGTATAAATTTCTAGAAATTATTAATATGCCAAGACTGACTCAGAAAGGGATGAAAAACATGAATGCATCAATATACTGCAATGAAGTTGAGTCAGTAATCAAAAAGTTTCCAACAGACAAAAGTCCATGACCAGATGACTTCACTGGTAAAATCTACCAAACATTTAAAGAAAAGTTAACACCTATCTTTCTCAAAGTATTTTTAAAAAATTGGACAAGAAGGAATGCCTCCAGATACAGTCCATGAAGCCAGCATCGCTCTAATACCAAAAACAGATAAAGACACTACATAAAAGAAAATTCCAAGCCAAAACCTCTGATGAATATAGATGCAAAAATTTTCAATAAAATACTGGCACAGTGAATTCGACAATATATTTTCCCTGGGTTGAAAATATACTTATTATCTGCAAACTAATCAATGTGAAATGAAGAATAAAACCCTTATGATCATTTCAATAGATGCAGAAAAATCTCTTGACAAAATTCAGAATCTATGTTTTATACAAACTCAACTAAGTAGCTATAAAAGAAACATAACTTGACATAATAAAAACCACATGTGACATCCATAGCCAACAAGATAATCAATGTTGATAAGCCAAAAGAATTTTTTTTTCTAAGATCAGGAACAATGAAAGCATGCTCACTACTGCCTCTTTTATTCAACACAGTATTGAAAGTCCTATCCACAGAAATCAAACAAGAAAAAGCAATAAAAGGAGTCAAAATTGAGAAGGAAGAAGAAAACTGTCAGTGTTTGCAGAAGACATTATACTATATTTAAAAAACCTAATGCCTTCACCAAAAATTTATTACAATTAATACAAAATTTCAGTAAAGTTGCACGGTATAAAACTGACATACAGAAATCTGTTATATTTCTGCACAGTAATAGCAAAAAGAAAAATTAAGAAAACAATATTATTTATAATTTCATCAAGAAGATAAAATACCTAGAAATAAGTCTAACCAAGGAAGTGAAAGACCTGTACTCTGAAAAGTATGATATATTGATGAAATTGAAGACGACACAAATAAATGTAAACATATATGGTGCTCATGGATTGGAAGATAAACATTTTAAAAATTATTGTACTACCCAAAGCAATCTACAGGTTCAGGAACACTTTTTCAAAATACCAATGGCATTTTCCATAGAACTAGAACAAATAATGCTAAAATTTGTATGGAAACACAAAAAAGCCCCAGTTAGCCAAAGCAGTCTTAAGAAAGAACTGTTCTGGCTCAGCAGAAATGAATGCGACTAGCATCCATGAGGACACAAGTTCCATCCCTGGCCTCACTCAGTGGGTTAAGGATCTGGTGTTGCCATGAGCTGTTGTGAAAATTAACATATGTCTTCTCTATCAAAGGAAGTCTTGGTTACTCCATTTTGTTCCTGCTTTGTCAGAGAAACCCTCCTCCACCCCCCTCTTTCCCTCTTCTCCCAGTAACAATTTCTTTCAAATTAGCCAACTGGGAAGAATGTGCACCTTGACCCGACAAATGGGAAGGGGACAGGTATACCACCTGCATTAGGGATAAATAGGGAGGTGGTCTTCCCTCCTGCATGTGCTTTTTGAGTACCTGTGCTCTTCTGCAGAAGTAAAGAACCTTGTCGAGATCTCCCCTTGCTCATGTGTCTCGTTTTCCAACACTGAGGATCCGAGCCAGAGTCATTTTAATTCTCCATCACTGTGATGTCACAGACATGGCTCAGATCTGGTGTGGCTATGACTGTGGCATAGGCCAGAAGCTACAGCTCTAATTCAACCCCTAGCCTAATACGACATAGAGCCTGGGAACATCTATATGATGCAGGCGGCCCTAAAAAGAAAAAGAAGAAGAACAACAACAAATCTGGTGGTATCAGGCTGCATGATTTAAAATATACAGTAATCTACAGTGGAGCTACTGTAGTCAAAATAGTATGTTACTGGGGTAAATACAAACACATTGATCAATGAAATAGAATAGAGAGCCTAGGAATAAACCCACACTCATACAGTCAATTAATTTAGAAAAAAGGATGCAAAAATATTCAATGGGGGGAAAGACAGTTTGTTTAACAAATGGTGTTGGGAAAACTGGAGTTACCATGCAAAAGAATCTAATTAGACTACTTCCTCACACAATATACAAAAATAAACTCGAACTGAAGACAAACATACAATCTGAAATAATAAAATGCCTATAAGAAAACATAGCCTCATACACAATTTGATATCAGTCTTAGCAATAATTTTTCAATCTGTCTCCTTAGCAAAAGAGACAAAAGCAGAAATGAACAAATGGGACCTAATTAAGCCTGAAAGATGTTGCACAACAAAGGAAACCATAGACATCCCTGGATGGGAGAAAATATTTGCAAATGATATGACAAAATATTACTATCTGAATTATATAAACAGCTCATATAACTCAATATAAAAAAAACCCACAACCTGATTAAAAGATGCGCGGAAGACTTGAATAGACCTTTTTCTAAAGAAGACATACAGACAGCCAACAGTCCCATGAAAGAGTGCTCAATATCAATAATCATCAGGTAAATGCAAATCAAAGTTATGAGATATCACCTCACTCTGTCTGAATGGCTGTCATCAAAAGAATAAAAAATTTAACAAGTGTGGCAAGAATGAGGAGAAAAAGGAAACTTTGTGCATCGTTGGAATTGTAAATTAGTGCAGTCACTCAAAACAGTATCGGGATTCCTCAATACATTAAAAATAGAATTACCATTCAATACAGCAATCTTTTTTTCTGAGCATTTACCAGGAAAACCCAAAAACATTAATTTGAAAATTTGTATTACTTCTCTATTCATTGCAGAATTGTTTATAATAACCAAGATAATGGAATCAATTTAAGGGTCTATGGACAGATGAATGGATAAAGAAGTGAGATTACTACACATATAAATAAAAAACTATATATACTATACATCACTATTTATAACTGTATACATGTACACTATGTATATATGAAATTTAAACTCCAATCTTTGTCTCCTTAGTTGGGGCAACAGATGTTGATATTTTTGCTAAGCTCTTTCAGGTTTCCAGCTATTTTCTTCTTGGGCTCAGTTTTATTTACTTCTCACATGCACATTTCAAGAATCAGGCAAGTGTTTAAGAAAATTTAAAAGCAGATTTTGAACTCTCCTCTCAGTAGATTCTCCTTTCTGTGTTTATTTCCCTTCAATTTCTAGCCACTCTGGCATCTCAAACAATTCAATGTGTGTTTCTTCCGGCCAATGATAATGTTGCTGTCTACTGAAGTTTATCTGTCTCATGCTATATTGACTGAAGAGACTCTTTAGGAAGAAGTAATACAGATCTAGCTTGAACACAGCATAATTTTCTTTTTTTCAAGTGTGGATCCCTCACAACTTTTCCTGGTCTTGGATCACCCCACTGCTGTCAACAGTTCCTTTTCTATCTTATCAAGAGTTAGTATGTTATAGGCAGACGGACCTATCCAATACAAGCTACCCCTCCATCACTGCACTCAATGACATATTTTATTCCTTTTTTTTTAACCTTCTAAACTCTTAACACTTTTAAGAGCAGAGTCTTTATTTTTGTGCTTAGAAAACTGTATGACATCTAATTGATACTCAATAAATATGTATTCACGCAATGATGACATTTTTGACAAGGTACCTTGAAATAGGGAACTCTGAAGTCCAAACCCATCAAATAATCTATGAAGCTTGTGAAAGGAAGGAGTTTCCAATAGATTATAAGTTAAAGTTATACTTCAGCATTTGTCACTCTGTGTTTGAGATGAAATATGGATATGTATCAGTACTGACTATGAAGCTGATGTTGTTAAGGAAAGAAATCTACATCTTCAACAATGCACTCCCTCTGTTTTGTTCTTCTCTCAGAACACTTTGAATTCTACTTATAGGAAGTCAGAATTTCCCCATACCCACCAGTAAACAAAATTTGAAGGTGCAAAATCATTGCATTTGCATTCAAGGAATATTCTTTTCCCTATCTGTAAGCAAAAGCAGTAGATTGCAAGCACGTTTAATTTAAATAATCTTTCTTAGTGTTATCTTTGTGAATGGCTGCTACATTCTGTTACTTTCACAGCAAAGAGCCCAAACTCAAATGCATAAGACTTTATGTCATTGTCCATAGCATATGGTATTTTAATTAGTCTTGTTTTCCTTTCTTTCCTCCCTGCCACCCACATAGTAGTGGGGGTTTGTACATGTAAAGGAAAAGATTAATCTGTGAAAGAGGAATCCAAGGGCTTTTGTAGCTCCAATCAATCACTGTTGTCTCCTGGTGAAGCCTGAGCCTGAAAAAGAAATTGGATAATATATAGGACACCATGTGAATAAATGGGAAATATATAGGACACCATGTGAGACACATTTTCTCTGTCTCAACCAGGACAGAGAACAGCAAAATAAATGTTATTGGGGTGAGTTAAATACAGTCCTCAGCTAACTTTCCAAAAGGAAAGAATTAAAAAAAGAAAGAAAGAAAAAGAGCAAAAGAAGCTCCATCTGGAAAACACCTGTCAAAGAAAATATATACTCCTTAAGTCAATTACTGAAAAAGAACAGTAATAGTTTGTACTCAAATGAAGATTTAATTCAGAATACAGCCACAAATACTGCCTACTTCATACACAATTATACCTTTCAATACGTGGCTTTCGGAGAATTTCACTTTCTGCCCCCTCTGAAAGACAGCAGATAAGAGCCAAATGTTGTGTTCTCCTTCTGAAGAAATATCTGCTCTCTTGCTACAGTGGGAAGGAAATTTTAAAATAAATTTATCTCATAAGGAGGTAGGAGAACCCAGTTTAATTAAATATTTGCATTTAAGTAAGGACTTTTCCTCTTTTAAAGATAGCTTGTAGCAGAGAAAAATAACCTAATTTTTAAATTTCTTATGAACAAAGCAGCATATCTTTGCTCAATGTATTTTAACTATTGTTTGTCGAGTACTGGGTTAGTCACTTCAGTGACTGTAAAGATAAATAAAGCACAATTCCTGACATCAAGCTAAATGCCTTGTCAGGTAGAATAGAGTTGTACTATTTTAAGCACCATAAGAAATATACTTACAAAATTCTATGTATATGTTAGGGAGGAAGGGCCCAAATCAAGTTAAGAGACTACAACTTTGGAGTTCCCGTCATGGCTCAGGGGAAACGAATCTGATTAGCATCCATGAGGACACAGGTTCGATCTCTGTCCTCACTCAGTGGGTTAAGGATCTGGCGTTGCCATGTGCTGTGGTATACGTCACAGACATGGCTCAGATCTGGTGTCACTGTGGCTGTTGGATAGGTCAGCAGCTACAGCTCCAATTTGACCCTTAGCCTGGGAATCTCCACATGGTGAAAAAACAAACACACACACAAAAACAAATAAAAACCTAGAACTTCATCAAGGATGCAGCATTTGGGATGGGACTTGGTGGGATGTTAGGTACAGTTCATGGGAAGAGAAGAGAAAGATCCAAGGTATAAAAGCAGGAGGATGATGGGCATACTCAGGTAACAGCAAGTGACTTGGTCCTGCAAAGAATCTGGAACATAAGTTGCAGGAGACTTCCACTAGAGGCTTAAATTCTTACTGTCACTCACCTCAAAACTGCTCTGAGAATGATGTTTCATCCCTCAAACAGACCTAGCTTCTCCACACATTGCCTGAAACATGAAATTAAGTGAAAGATTTACCAGGGCAGATGAGGAAGAAGGTTCCCATCACACAAGTCCAAGGATTTAACACATTCCCCAATAAACAACTTTGGGTTTTCCACTACAGTTCATCTCATCTCTCCCATCACCCCACCTCACTCCCTCAGGATCAAGTTCCCTGCAAGCCACATAGCTTCTCTGTCATTCGCAGCCCTTGGTGACTTGGATATCTGCTTGTATTTCCTTTGGCTAGGCATGACCATTGGGAGGAGAGTAGAGCTCAGTGAGTTTATTTAATGGATCCAAGGCGGGTCAGGTTTATTTTATGTGTTAATATGTTATTTGACTAATCTGCCTTAAAGAAGATTGGCCAATTATTTTCTTACGCTGTTCATCCTATAACCATGGCTGTAGAACATGCAATAGTCTTTAGAAGTTGCATATTTATTGTGAAATATGTACATATCCAAATGTGTCTAAAGAATTGGTGTGAAATTAGATAAATTATATAGTGTGATGTTTTTTTATGAAACAACAGACATGGTGTGTCCTGCAATGGAGGAAGGGTTTATTTCTCAGTATAAGTCATTATGGATTCTGAGAGTCACCGTTATCATGCCATTGATATCATGCATTATCAATAAAAATCATATCACATGAAAATATGCTCATCATTGCTATTTATTAGGGAAATGTAAATCAAAATGACAGTGAGGTACCACCTCACACTGGTCAGTATGGCCATTATTAAAAAGACTACAAATAATAAATGCTGGAGAAGGTGTGGGGAAAAAGGAATTACATTCCTACACTGTTGGTAGGAATGTAAGTTGGTGCAGCCAATATGGAAAACAGAATGGAGTTTCCTCAGAAAGCTGAAAATAGAACTACCATATGATCCAGCAATCCCACACCTGAGAATTTACCAGATAAAACTATAATTTGAAAAGATATATGCACCTCTATGGTTATAGCAGCACTATTTACAATAGCCAAGATATGTCCATTGACATGATGAATGGATAAAGATGGTGTGGTACATATAGACAATGGAATATTACTCAACCATAAAAAGAAAGAGGTAATGCCATTTGCATCAATATAGATGGAACTGGAGATTACCATACTAGGTGAAGTATGTCAGACAAAGAAAGACCATATGCTATCACTTATATGTGGAATCTAAAATATGACAGAAACAAACTTATCTATAAAACGGAAATAGATTCACAACATAGAGAATAGAACTGTGGTGGCCATTGAAGTGAGTGGGTGGAGAAAGGTAGGATTGGGATTGGGATTAGCAGAGGTAAACTATTATGTATAGAATGGATAAATAATAAGTTCCTATTACATACACAGGGAATTGTATTCAATATCCTATAATAAGCCATAATGGAAAATAATATGAAAAAGAATCACTGAATCACTTTGATGTACAGCAGAAATTAACATAACATTGTAAATCGATTCTACTTCAGTAAAATTAAAAAAACAAAGACCACAATATGATGGTGAGCTAACATGTGTTTAGAATATTCATCCATTAATAAGTATCACTTCCTGTCCTTTCAGCAATTTATTCCAAACTAAAGCATTAAATGTCACATTATTGATGTGGCATTATCAAGATTCATCATGATTGACCTGATGTGACACTGTTTTGTAACACAACTGGTTGCTGTCAATCAGAGTCACTAACAGAAAACCCTTATCAACCTAGGGAACAATTTGTGCCAGCAAAGAACCATCTAGTCCACTCTTCACTTTGAAGGTGAGCCTTGTGGTTATTCAAAATCATGAAAGTTTAAATGTGAATTTTTGCCATACCGAAGCCTTTGCTTGATCCTGGAAATGTTCAACATTTTGATAGTTCTTTGAGGGAGATAAAAATGTTTGGGACTTTTCTTTACTTGTTATTTGTTTTTTGAGTAGAGGAGATTTATTTGAATTTGTAACCCATACCAGGAGGGCAAGAGTCCAGGAAACACCCATGATTCTTTCCTGGAAAAGGGAAAGCTCTTCTTGATGAGAATGAGAAAGAGAGAAAGAAACAAAGACACAGACCGAGAGCAGCGGAGATGAAGAGAGAAAAGGAAGAGGGAGAAACTGAGACAGAGAATCCTTTGGCTAAGCTACCAAAAAAAAAAAAAAAAAAAAAAAAAAAAAAAGAGGAAAAGAAGACTATCCAAAAAAATGAAGCAATGGTGCTGCTGGTGTGCTGGTGCTCTGAGATATGAGCAGTGATTCACAGAGCTTACAGCGGTAATCCAGATTCTGAAAAATGATCCCTGTCCTGCTGTGGCTGCTTTCTGCCTGATGTGTCCTGGAGCTTCTACATGAAATCTCTCCTCTGGGCTCCCAAACACTGCCACTTCTTCTGTTGGTACTTTGTTTACAAGTGACCTTTATATATCTAAGTATTTGAAGTCACTTCTCTATGTTTTTACAGAGAAAGTCCAGAGAGCAGTGGATACAGTTTGGGGTGAATGTGATAGAAAACAGAGTGTCCACTACTGCTTCCTTCCTTCCCCACTAGACAAAAGGTCTACTTTGTCAAGATGGTTTGGATGTAGGAGATATCTTGGTTTATTTCCATGAAAATATCAAGGAATGTCTTCCTTTTTCCCTCTGCTGCTCTCCATCCTCCTGGGCATTTCCTCTCACTGAAAGTCCTTCTGCTCTCCTAGATATAGATCCCTGATTTTCTTTTCTCTTAATGGTGGTCACTTCTTTCACCCTAATGAAAGGTTTTCCCAAAATCAGTCTTGTATTTTCTTTGATTTATCTCTCTCTCTCTCTTTGTGGAATCTCACCACCCTTATGACTTCAATAATTACTCCTATGCAAAAGCTTTTGTTTAAGTCTCGAGTATGCCCCTTTATGCAGAAATGTATGTTCACAATTTCTATTTTTGCAGTTCTTATTATGTAGGATACACTCTGAAAAAATGGGGCATGTTAATAGTTAGATAATAACCAATAAAATAATGAATTTCAATTTTAACTGCTTGCCCTGCAGCTATTTTAGATTTTTTCTCTTCTTTTAAAATTACTTATTCCTCTGGATAGATAAGATTTTAATACTTAAAATCCTCTTTCAATTGAACATGGTGTCCTAAAAGCTAAAAGCTGTGATCATTCCTGCAATGAATGCATTTTAGCACTTATTTCAATATTTTAAATGTATACTATGCAAATGTGACTCTTCAACTTAATTTTTTCAGGTTTTTTTTTAAACATACAAAGCTTTATCAAATCTTTACAACACTCACTCAATATTTCATCAGAGATTTGTGGCACAAGTCTGAAAAAACATTGTAATACTATGTATAACATAGAACAAATGACATTGTTTATATGTTGCCTAGCTCCCCTCATTGTATAGAGAAAAAAAACACAAAATCAAACTTGAAACTCACAGAAGTGAATTGGTTTGTCCAAAGTTACACAGCCAGTAATGACGACCGTAGGACCAGAATCCAAGAATCTAAGCCCTGATACTTTTTAGATTATACAAAAAAAAAAAAAATTCTGAGTGTTTCCCAAAGATTTTATCAGTATGTATGACTCTCTTCTGTTTACCTGAGTCTAATGTTTTTGACCACTCTCCAAGAGATCTTTGAAGGAGTAAAATAGACCAGAAAAGAAGGAAAAATGAGAAGGCTGAGAAAATTTACCCCCAGATTAAAATGCTCCATAGGGCTACTTTTCTTGGTGGCCATCTCTAATACCTTCTTTTCCTATAAATATGACTGTATTTGAGCCCTTTCTGTTACCTTGAATAATGTTTCTTTATACTAATATATATATTATATATAATTATTTTTCTATATACTCACTACCTGGCTTTATTTATGCTGGTATAATTTGTCACATTTTTAACTTTAAAAACCACTCATTTTCTTTTTATCAGCATGCAGTTAAGATCATTTTGCAGCTAATTCACTTAACACAGTTAGATGTGTGCTCTCAAGATGTCTGATGTTAATGCCTACATTCTTTCAATATGTTTTGTTTATAAATTGTTGCCTTATTTTTTTCTTTCCAAGTGCTCTATTGCTTTAAAATCATGCCAATCATTTTTCTTATTACAATTTTCTATTTTTTCTCTCCTTCCTTTAGTCATCATTAATCTTGCCTTCCTCACTGTATATTAAGTGTCCTACTTTCTTTTGAGACACTTTTTTAAAAAGATCCTGACACAGTTCCATCCATGCTATCGCAATTGGCCTCTCAGTTGTTAATAGGCAAAATACCCCAGTTTGCTTAGGATGTTTTCCTCTCTTCTTCTATATTTCAAAGGCTTGCTTTGCTTTTTCTATGTGATAAATTTTATGTCTTTTTCCACATTTACATAGCAGAAGAAGCAGAAGGGCTGAAAACAGTTCCTCTAGTTCAGGGTTTTGATTTATAAGCGGTGCTGCTTCTACACCATGGGGATTAAAAAAAGGGGAAAAAAATGCTCACATCCTGTGTAACTACTGTCCTATAGTTACACCTCTCAGATGCAGTGTTCACTCAGGGAGCCACAGATCAGTAGCCTTCCTTCTCTCTGTCACCAAGCAATGACTCCCAGGGCTTGTCTGCTGATATCTTGACAGGGTTCCCAAGGGAAGTGAGAGGGCTTGGTCTAGTTCTCACTTTGAAGGCTAAGGACCCACTGGTGCTTGTGTGATCTGACCTCCTGCTCCAGGTGAAGTCTTGGCTCCTTGGCATGGAGGACAGTAGGAACATATGGAGGAAGAGGGAAGAATATATATCAATCATCCCTTCCCCCATTTGCTTTACTAGCAGGTGTAGAGGTGGTACACCTTTGCCAGTGGTACCAGGTTTTTATGCCTCGTTCCTTTAGAAGAGGGTGTTTTCAACCTTTCTCTCACCTTAATGTGACTGCAGATTTTGGTTCTTCGCTTAGATGATGCTATTTCTTTTCTTTTAGGCTCTAAAGAGTGCTTAATTAGATTAATGACTGTGCTGCTCTTTCCCTGGAATGTTGGCACAGGAACTAGTGGTCTAAGACCCTCATGCTTCAACTCAGCAGTATATTGAGGAAAACAAGAGGTCAGCTTATGTACATAATTTATTACTATCTTAAAAGGCTAAGGTGTTCATTATGGTTATTTATCATTTTATATTCAAACCTGTTGTCCTTGGCACTCTTGGCCCAAAGCCTTTGCTTTAGTTTTCAAATTATGCTCAAAATTCTTAACACTTGAGGTTGCTCGAGATTCACTTAAACAAATGTTCTGTAATTGAGCTTAAAATGGGCATCAACTAAATTATGTCCCTCTTTTCACTACTGCATAATTCCATCTTACAATTTCTGATGGCCTGGCTTGATTGAGAACATTTCTCAGTGCTGAAGCTTGTGGTGAAATCAGCTAAAACTCTACACAAATTTGCAGTTCAAAAATATTCTGTGTTGTTCAAGATGTGCACCCTTTAGTTTGTGTTCAAATCCATTGTTAGCAATGGCAAGTTGATAGACAAGCAATCTTCTGTTATACAATTAGACCGGCGGTTATTGCAGTTATTTAAGGAGGGCTTGGGAAAGGAGAACTAAAAAAAAAAACAAAACAAAAAAAAAACAAAAAAACAAAAAAAACACAACTTTTTCCTATTGGGAAAAAAAATGTATTCTAGGGAGGATGGGGAACCAAAAGGGAATTATCCTTTTAGTGCTGATTCTCTAGTGGATGGCATTTCACTTTGTTTTTTCTTTCTGACCTGAAGAGAGAAGAAATGGGTCTTCAGGGCTATTGTGGAGTGTGAGAAAAAAGACACTAGAGACACTTGGTGAGTTAATTCTTTTTTTTTTTTTTTCTTTTTACAGCCACACCTGCAATATATGGAAGTTCTTGAGCCAGGGGTCAAATCCAAGTTTCAGCTACAGGCCTATGCCACAGCCACAGCAATGTGGTACCAGATCCAAGCCACATCTGTGACCTATGCTGCAGCTTGTGGCAACATCAGATCCTTAACTCATTGAGCGAGGCCAGAGGTTGATCCTGCATCCTCACAGAGACTGTGTTATGTTCTTCATCATTTGGCCAGAGAAAGATAGTAGAGCTCACAAAGAATATAGATTTGATGTTTTATTTGCTATGTATAAATTTTACAAGACAAATTTGATTTCGCTGGTTCCCTAGGAAAAAAAGTCTCTCTTGAAGTATTGTTATTAGTCAGGAGTTCCAAAAAAAGTAGTACAAGGATCAGAGAGGAAAGAATGAATATGATAAGCAATTTAGGGGAACAGGTGGCATCTCTAGGGCTGGCCTAGTACTAATTTGAGGGGAAAATATTTTCATATTCTTATTTCAAATGGGAAGAAATAACATGACAGCCTGTTAGATATTAATACTAATGACTCAGACAGTTCTCTGAAAGAGGCTTGTTAAGTTTGATTGTGAGAGTAAATCCAAGCAAGGATAAATATACATAAATATCTCTCGTTAGCTAAAATAGCAAATGTCACAAATCCTGGTAACTAAATGCTTATTTTGCTGAACAGTGGTTTTACTTGTCTCTTAGTAAATCTTGGAAGATGGAAAGGAGAAGTAAGGAGTGGGAACAAAAGGAGAACACAGCATTTTGAGTTTTAAGTTGTCCTTAAGTTTGACATAATCAATAATTCTAATAATAAATATTATCATTATAAATTATTTCAGGTTGGAATCTGATCTGCTGCGGACTTTAAAAATAAGTTTAATGGCACAGGAATTCTGTCCTGCTAATGGAAGTAATAATTCAATCACCAAATAAATAAAAGGCAAGCTTTCTGTACAGAAAACAAAAAGTCTATAAGTTTTGTTGTCCATGTTAAACAGAATATTGCTGATTGACTCTATTATTTACATTCAAAAGCAAATTGAGTGAATATCTTTCTTGCCTCCAGGGAATTTTATAAGTATCAAGTGAATTCATAATTGATTTGATTTTACATAAGTAGACCTAGGCTTTGAGATTAAAAGATAAAAATTCTCCTGTCATATACCAAGGAATAGTTTTACAATAGTTAATTAATGCATTAAAGTACTGGAGGATGAAATTATTTTATGATTAGAAATTATATATGTTTATCATGCATTTAAAATGTTACTAGACAGTATAGCAGGAGGAGAATCATTTTTTGTGTCAGAGAATTGAATTAAAGTCTCAACTTTATCTCTTTTGGATGATTTCAATGAGGATGGCTTGCCAAGCCCATATTCTACACCTCCTCCCATCTCAATAGCTTGAAATTATGGGGAAAGTATTACAAATATAACAAATTTTATATTTGTTATAAAATTTGGGGAGATATTTGGGGAGATATAACAAATGCCTAAAAGCACACAGAAAGACAAAATATAAGAACATTTTTTGACAGAAAGAAAATAAATGGGATTGGATAAATGGGAAAACAAGTTAAAAATTAAACTCCCCCAAAGACACATGTGATGCAGGGAGCACATTATCTCTGAGTTGGCTTCAAAGTCAGATAATCTAAGTCATGAGTGGGAGAAGTGAGGGGCAATTATTGAGAGGTTAAGTATGAAATAACAAGCAGGCTTTGATTTTTACCTGATGCACCTTCACTCTCTCTTGCTGAGCAGCAGGCTGAAGAAATTTGGGTCCATGAAGCTAAATAAGGTGGGAGTTTGAACTAGAATAGTGCAGAACAGTGGCTAAAGGAAATTAATAAACTTCAGGAGGCAAATGGAACCTTCAAAATGAGTTAATCATATATATTTCTTTGCGCATATGCTATACCACTGCTGCTGTCAAAGAAAACAGATCTGGCATTCTTAATTTACATCCACAGACAAACAAGCAGGAATAATGAAATACAAAGATGAAAAGAGGGGAGATATACCTAAGATGGTGGGCAGGAAGACCCTGAGCTCACCTCCTTCCATGGGCATGAAAATTACAACCATTTACAGAGAGACCATCAATGAGAATGACCTAGAAACTAGCGTAAAAGATCTTCTACAACTGAAGATATAAAACAGGACCACAGGAGTTCCCATTGTGGCACAGCAGAAATGAATTTGACTAGGAGCCATGAGGTTGTGGGTTTGATCCCTGGCCTCACTCAGTGGGTTAAGGATCTGGCATTGCCATGAGCTGTGGTGTAGGTCGCAGATGCGGCCTGGATCTGGTGTTGCTGTGGCTCTACTGTAGGCTGGCAGCAACAGCTCTGATTAGACTCCTAGTCTGGAAACATCCATATGCCATGGGTGCTGCCCTAAAAAGGACAAAAAAAGACAAAACAAACAAACAGGACCCACAATGAAGTGGGTATCAGGGGCAGTCTCATGGTATAGTCAAGACCCTTACCCCTGCAAGAATGACCCACAAATGGGAGAATGAGAATAATAATAATAACTGTGTCTTTAGAGTTCTCCCCAAGGAGTGAGGGGATCAGCCCCACATTGTGCTCCCCAGCCTGGGGGTGCTGTATCAGGAAGATGAGCCCTAGAATGCCTTGCTTGAAAGCTATCAAGGCTTGCATACTGAGAGTCAGAAGACTGCAGGAAAAACAAAACAAAACAAAACAAAACAAAACAACAACAACAAAAAAACACCTTCACTTTTAAAGGACGTGCACAAAATCTTATATACCCCATGACTCAGGCATAGGCTGTAATTTCAAAAGAGTCTGGGTCGGACCCATTTGTTGATCTTGGAAAGCCTCCCAGAGAGGCAGGAGGGATCTAGGACACACTCTGGGGACATATACTGTGGCATCAGTCATTTAGGGGAGCCCATTCTACCACAAAAACACTGGTTCTGGCAAGTATAATTTTGGGCTCCTCTTTCCAACCTTTTGGTGCCTAGGGGTCTTGCTCATCCACTGGCCTATCTGCAGTACTGCCAGAAGCCTTAGGACTAGAAGCCCACTGCATGGGGATTTTTCTCTGCCTACCAGTGGGTGCAAGGCCCAAGCCTCACCATCAGGCCAGCATCAACACTATGACCCAAACAGCCTCCAGCCAATCATCTCAGGAACTGGTCTTATGACCCAGCAGATCAGCAGCAGTCCCAGGACCCCTTCCAGGACAAGCATCCAGTTGTGACAGGATCCAGCCTCAACCACTAGCAGGCCACCAGCCCCCATACCACATGGGGCCTGGCAGTGGAACAGGCTGGGGCCTGTCACCCAGAGTAGTCAGCCCACTATAGCAAAAGGACCCATGCAGCCCATAAAGTGCCATCCTCACCTACTACTGCATGTAACTCTGATGACCAGAGAGGAAGGTGCTCCTGGGCTTCATAAGACATCTCCAATATATGGCCACATTCATGAAATTGGAGATGTAACCAATCTACCTAATAAATAGAAATAAAAACACAGTGTTAGGCAAAATGAGGTGACCGGAATAAGTTTCAGTGAAGGAACAAATTAGAAGCCCAGAAGAAGAACTAGGCAAAGTGGAGGTAACTTGGGAGAAAAATGGATGAACACAGTTGAGAATATAACAGTTAGAAAATAGAGAAGAAGCCAGTAACTGAAGAATATAATCATTAAAGTGAAATATAAACTACAAGGATCAATAGTATATTAGGTGATATATAGAACTGGATTGGCAACTGGAAGTCAGAGTAATGGACATCACCCAAGATCAACAGAAAAAGGAAAAAAGAATTTTAAAATATGAGGATGGATTAAGAGATCAAAGACTCATCATTGAGCATAATAACATTCATATTATAGGGCCCTCAGAAGAAGAAGAGAAAGAGAAAGGACAGATAACTTATTTGAAATAATAATAGTTGAAAACTTCCCTAAGCCAGGAAAGAAAACAGACACCCAGGTCCAGGAAGTACAGAGACTCCCAAACAAGATGAAACCAAAGAGGTCCACACCAAGACATATGGGGATTCAAATAGCAAAAATGAAAGGTAAACAGAGAATTGCAAAAGCAGCAAGGGAAAAGCAACTGGTTTGGTGCAAGGGAATCCCCATGAGAAAATCAGCTGAGCTTTCAGCAGAAATTTGCAGGCCAGAAGGGAGTGGCAAGATAGATACTGGATATTTGCATGAATATACACATGATATTAACAAGAAATGTCAAAGTGACTTTTAAGAGGAAAAAAATGATCATTTTATGATGGAAACATAAAAATTCTGAAAATAAAAATCTCTTTGGCAAAGGCAAGCATATAGGAATGTGGTAAATCAGTCACTTATAAAGCTGGCAGGAAGGTTAAGAGACAATAAGAGTAAAATCATGAATATAAACAGTAAGGAGTCAAGGGATACACCAAACAAAAAGTGGTGGGGTTCTGGACATAAAGGAAAAGAGAAGACAACATCCTAGAATAAAGTAATCCTAAAGCCTTGGATTAAAAAATTCTGATGGATGAATAAGATAAATTTTGAAATAACGTACCAAGATGTACCATAGTCTATGTTTCACATTTCAGAGCACAATGAGCATAAGAAGGCAATGCTCAAGAAGAAAAAAGTTAAGAAAAAGAAATTGGAATCACATTACTATTTTTTCCCTACGCCCATGATGTGTGCCAGTTCCTGGGGCAAGGATTGAACTTTCAAAATAGAAACAACCGAGCCACAACAGTAACAACACAAGATCCTCAGTCCACTGAGACACCAGGGGACTCCCAGAACTATATTTTTATTTTAACAACATTGTATGGTGGAATACATTTGAGTAATATCTTCAATATTCTGAGAAAAAAAAATTTGAATGTAGAACCGAACCACAATGATATTTAAGACCCAAGAATATTTATAACTTTCTTTGAAGAAATGATGAAAAGATATGCTCTGATAAAAGGAAATAAAAAAGAAAGAGTCAAAGAACAGGTACATAGACATCAATTGGTTCTAGCCATTCATAGAAAATAATAGCTTAAATATGCTTGTTAAACATAGGACTCATCACTAGAATGAGAAAAGTATATGAAAATATTTTACATTTGTTTTATGTACTACTCAAGGAAAAATAATCTAGCAAATAAGATACAATCAATCTATGACAATTCAATGAAGAAAACAAGGAATGGAAAATAGAAAATATAAAGTAAGGTAAAAGAAATAAGAACAAAAACTCAATAGTCAAACTATATACCAATGTAATTATTCTATTATTAAATGTCTCAAATCTTATAATGTTGACTTTAAAAAATCTACCTAAAAACACAGAGAAAATTTTTTAAAAGGAAAGGTATTCATTTAACAGATGTTTAAAGATAATAATGAAACATCCAAACAGTGGCAATATATTATTACATCATCCAAGACAAAGCAGAATGTAAGGCCAAAAGTATAGGTAAAACAAAAGGAGATATTTCATATTGAAATAGTCAAAATCATAGAAAAATACAATAATTATGAACCTTGATGCACCTAAAACATAACTTGAAATATATATATATATTAGAAACTTTAAGAAATACAGAAAATTTTGATAAGCCATCAAACTTTTCAGGATACTTCTCTTAAAAACAATTGCCACAATCAACTTGATTTAAATGATGAGTAAATATAGACTGTTTTTTCTAGCACACAGAGAATATACATTATTTTTTAAAGCTTTGGATATAGTCACCAACTTTTATCATACATTGGTCAAAAAAAGGATCTCACTCAGTTTTCTCAAAAAAAAAAACTAATTACAATACAACACACTTTTTTGATAATTCATGGATCAAAGGAGAAATCAGAATGAAAATTGAAAACCATATTTCAAACTAAATGAAAATGCAATGTGGTGTATCAAAACTTGTGAGAGTTATCCTGTGGTGCAGTGGGTTAGGGATCCATCATTGTCACTGCAGCAGCTTGGATTGCTGCTGTGGCGCAAGTTTGATCCTTAGCCTGGGAACTTCCACATGCCATGGGCTTGGCCAAAAAATAAAACAAAACAAAACAACAACAACAAAACCCCCAAAATCTTGTAGGATGGAGTCAATGTATTGGTTATAAAGAAATTTATAGCCTTCAGCTCATAAATTAGAGAAAAAAAGTCCAAATCGAAGATAAATAATCCATCTCTAAAAGCTAGCATCAAATTAAATCTAAAGAATGCAAAAGGAAGGCAATTGTTGGTAACCAGTACGATGGAACTAGAAAATGGATTTCTACATTTTTAATGTAAGCAATTCACAATGTTGAGTATCCACCACTTCTACCTAGTGCTAAAACATTTTCATTCCCTCCACAGGAAAGTCTGTACCCATTAAACTTATTTCCTATTCTGCCCTCTTTCTACCCTCTGGCAACCCCCAGTATGCTTTATGTCTCTATGGATTTACCCATTCTGGATATTCATATAAATGTAATCAAATATATTTGAAAGAAATAACATTAATACTACACAAATTCTTCCATAAGATAGAAATAAAAAACCACTTTCATTTTTTAAAAATCAGGCTAAGATATCCTCACTATTGTAACTTGACATGTACATTATAAGAAAAGGAGATAATAAGCCAATATCTCTTTTAAAGAATTAATTCCAAACATATTTACCAGCCTCAATTCAATACCGAGTAAAATGTTCTCCAGAAGTACAATTTATTTTTAACTTTTGAAAGTTAATAAATGACATTCATGACTGACAAATTGAAGATAATTTCTTAGAGAAAGAGATATTAGGAAATTTATAACAATAGTGACATTTCAAATCTGTGTATAGTGTACTCAACATACATTGTTGAGACAATTGTTATTCATTAGCAAAATGTTAAATTAACGCTATTCCTTAAAAAAAAGAACTATATGCGGAATAAAAGATATAGATTTAAAATTTACAAGGATCTCTAAGATTTAGCCTCTAGTTAAATATAGTCTTCCTCTCCTCACTATCTTAGCTCTTCCACATTTCTGAATTTCTCACAGTTCTCAAATATTTTCTTTAACCTCTACACTTTTGTCTCTCTTTCTCTCCCCTTCCCTAGAATTCCTAAGTCCTGCTAATCCATTAAATCTCTGCTTATAATTGGCTTCCTCTGGTTAGTTTTTCCTGACATGCAAAAGAAGAAAACATCCTTCCTAGCAATTATTTTAAAACAATCATGCTTAACCATTTCCCTGGTTTCATTTCATGCTCTTTTAGTTCTATATTGTTCTTGCAAGAGACATTGTGTCTTTCATACTCTTGTTTTTAATTGCACATTTTTATTTTCTCATTTATTAATATCACACATGCCTTTCTTAACTGTCCAATACTCATGAAGTATCATTATTTTGTGAAATATGCTGGGTTATTTTCAGTCATGCCCCTATACCCTGTGAAGTTTTTCCTAATTTAGTATTTTTCTGAATTTATTAGGAAATACCCCATTCAAAATTGCCTCAGAAAAGAGGAAATGAAAATGATTCTGTATGTTTAATTATTGGTTTGTATTGGGGGGTGATATTATGAATCATTGCCTGTTTTGAGTTTCTGTTTCATCTCTCAAATTTAATGCTCTTGTTTTCTGCAGAGCAGGAACTGATGACTTGTATTTCAGTGACTTGTGTTTCTGTAGTCCTCATTTTCTCTGAAATTCTGTTTCATTATCTTTAAGAAAAAGGATTGGCTTTCACAATATTTTTACTGCCTTACATAGCTAAAAGTCTAGAATCATTAAATGTAATGGAAAATTTATATTTCATGATGGGGACTTTAAACCCAGTTGAGACTACAGATTATGTAGTTTGGATTCCACCACATAAATTATGATATCTCCTAAAGAGTGTATTAATTCTTGCTATATGGTGAAAATACTGTAAATATGTATGTTATGTGTACAAAATAGAATAATTTCCCAATAATAGGAGGTAGATGTCAAGAAATGTTAAATCTGTGTCTGATATGTGCCCTGGTTAATCTCTTTTGAAGATGTTTCATCAAGGACATCAAGTTTTCTCCCAAACCCTGAATCAGAAAAAATAAAAGTGGGAAAATCAAGCACTTGTGGTGATTAAAGCAGGCTGGCTCCAATGTAGTGAAAATAAAGCTTAAAGATCATTTTTGTTGTTGTCATTTTAGGGCCTCACACACAGCATCTGGAGGTTCCCAGGTTAGGGGTCAAATCAGAGCTGTAGCCTCTGGCCTATACCACAGCCACAGTGATGCCAGATCTGAGCCATGTCTGTGACCTCTACCACAGCTCACGGCAACGCTGGATCCTTAACCCACTGAGTGAGGCCGGGGATTGAACCTGCGTCCTCATGGATGCTAGTCAGATTCATTTCCACTGAACCACGGTGGGAACTCCTTAAACATCATTTTAATTGTATACTTTCCTCACGGTTATTTATACAAATGAGATTATCTCCGTAACTTTACTTATGGTAATGTTTAATAAATTAATCATGCAGTGGTATGATAGAAATGACGATTAGGGAGTAAGTCACAAAATACTTTTATAAAAAGTATTTTTGTAATGAACCAAATAAATAGAGATAGACCTTGAGGCAAAGAATTGTGATTTATTTATTCAGGGTTTCATATGTGTGGTTGTTATTACTAATCTCAAGAGATAAACTGAAGCTCTTATAGGTTTTCATGACTTCCCAATCCGGAGCAAGAACTGTCTGTACTGGGTATTTGCCAGTATTCATTATTATCACCTCTGTCTACCTCCAAATGATACCTGACTTCAGGCAACAATGTGGCCTGATGTGGCTGTTTGCCGGGGCTTCTCAGGTACAGAGAAGCTAGATACATCACAGAGAGTCACGTACAACATCCAGGTCCTCCCAGGAAACATTCAACCAGCAGGCCCAGATTCTTCATCACCTTAGTAGAGCTATTGGACCTAATTTTCGATGAAATTCTAAACCATGTATATGATCATCATTATTGCTTTGATTTAAATATGAACCTGGAGTTCCTGCTCTTGCACAGTGGATTAATAATGAACTTTAGTGGCTGGGGTTGCTGTGGAGGTTCAAGTTACATCCCAACCCCAGTGCAGTGGGTTAAAGAATCTGGCATTGCTGCCACTGTGGCATAGTTCATAGCTGCAGCTTATATTCAATCCCTGGTCCAGAGAACTTTCCTATGCCACAGACCATAAAATAAAAATAAAAATAAAAATAAAATAAAATAAAATAAAATAAAATAAAATAAAATAAAATAAAATAAAAGAGCCTGAATACACCCGGCACCATCAGTGGCCTTTACTGGATGCTACTGCCACATAGTTCCACTTGCTTCTCTGCCACAAAAAGGCCTCAATCAGAAGGTGGTGTATATGGTCCCACTGCCCCTGATTTCTTTTTTCTAGGGCTCTACTGTGTGATTTCTGGTCAGTGGTGTTTGGATTAATGTTTAACTACTGCCTCTCTGAAGTAGGGTTGAGGGTTTAAGGGGATCGAGAGCACTGATCTGCAGCATTTGCCAATTTTCATGGTGTAAATACTCCCTTACAGCCAATTTCCACCCAACAATGTGATGTCACAGGATGTCATAGTTAGCCATGAGAGCTGACACATGCTGGCCCCAGTACACAGCTGCTTTCAGCTGTCACTTTTTTTAAACTAAAAGCTTTACATTTTTCTCCTTCATCCAATTACAACTACGATTGCCTTTGTTAATAAAGTTTTGGCCAGCTCTTTCTGTTTATTGTTCTCCTGCTACTGCTGTTCTTCTTCCTTCTGCTCCTGGTTCTCCTCATCCATCTCTTCCTTTTCTCCTGATACTTTTTCCTATTTTTAGAATTTGTGTTGGGGCGGGTCAGAGAAAATTTAAGTATCACCACCCATTATCTCATTCGAGCGAGTATATTCTTCACCACTGTGTAAAAGCACAATGTGCGACTTTCTATACTCCAGGTGACTTTATTGCCCATCCTAAGCATTCCTCCACAAATGGACTTAAAAGCAACATGTGGGTCAGAATGCCCCACCTTGGGGGTCCCCAATTTGATGGCATCTTGCCTAGTCCTTTCCCCACTTGAACATGAGCGAGGCAAGCCCATGTTCAAGTGGAGCTTATAGATCAAGACAAAAAGCCATTTAAATAATTATCAGTTGGTCAGTTGCAGATTCATAAAAGCATTGAATAAAGTGACAGCACACACACCACATCATCTGAGTCACCTGTTTGGGTAAATTTCTGTAGATAACAGTGATACAACCATTTGTGAAGATCTCCCTTGTCTGAATCACCATTTAGCAGCACAAAGAAACCCAGCAGTGTTGGATGTCAGGCTCTGGGAGATGGGGTCTGGCTTTGGCCACACAACTTTCATGCTTCATGACTGGGGAAGCATCACTCCTGCCACGGTGTGATCATAGCTTGGGATGCAATGGCAGGATGTTAGCATAATCTTGACTTTTCTTCTTCGGCCTTTTCTCTTTTCTTGGTTGGAATGAATAAGCTCCAACACTGGAATGGTGAGAAGACTGTCTTGCAAGCTGTATACTTTGTGGGATGGTGGTTCCTAGTCCTGATAAACACCAAAGCAACAGATGTGATCTGCCACCTGAGCAGGAGACCAAGGTGGACTTATTTGGACCTTTGGCTGTAGCTGGTTTGCCTGGAACTCTGCAGGAGCCAAGGGCCTCCCCTCAAGGTCAGATAGCAGAGAATAAATCTTACCAGGTTGATTCTTACCTGTAACCCAGCCCACAGGACACAAGAGAAAGTTAAGGTACTTTTCCACTTAAAGTCTATGGTAAAACATAATGAAACCCAGAATACTCATAGCAGCCTGTTTCTAGTTGGACTAGCTTATGTCCAAAATAGAGACCCGGTATTGTCTTTGCTGGATATTAGCACCACTGGCTGGTGTTATCAGAACTTTTCATAGCTGCAGGAGTGTTGGAACAAATACATGAAAGATTTGAAAGTAGAAGCTTCCTGGGAATAGGATTGAAGTTGGGCTGTGAGAGGAGAATGATTGGCTAGGAATGATGGGTATATTTTGTTCTTTCTTTCTTTCTTTTTTTTTTTTTTCTTTTCTTTTTTGGCTTCCCTGAGGCATATGGAGCTCCCAGGCTAAGGATCAGGTCTGAGCTGTAGTTGCAGTCTACACCACAGCTGCAACAACACCAGATCCTTAACCCATTGTGTGGAGCCTGGAATCAAACCTGAGTCCCAGCACTCCAGAGATGCTACCAATCTGCTTGTGCCAAATCAGGAACTCTTTTTGGTCTTTTTAGCAATATTTGTTTTTTTAAAAGATGTACATGGATTCTTTGATAAATAAGCTTTTAAAATTAGAAAATAAAAAAATACATTTTGATAAAGAGAACAAAAATTAGTTTTAATGGAGGTCCTAAAAAAATAATAGTCCAGGAGAGAAACCAAAATGATTACAAGATTAGGGTGGGTTTGATTTATTTATTTATTTAGGTGTGTGATGTCTGTATATCACTATATCAATCTCTCTACTTCTATATCTATATCTGTATTCACATCTACCTATATACCAACGAATACCTGAATTTTGTTTGGAAATACTCATTCTTTTCTAAATGCCACCTCTATGATATTACATATAGACCACACAATATGGCTTTTAGTGCCACTGGCCCCAACTTGATGAATAAATCCACCTGCAAGGAAGATGGCCAAATGCAATACCTGCAAGCTTTCACCTTCTCCCTTGACTCTTTTCAGAAACGACCATGAAACATACTTGAGACTTGTTTTGGCTTCCCCATGTTTCCACCGCTCAGATATTGCCCAAGTTACTGTCCTAAGAACAAGGAACTTCACTCTGACAGATCTGTCATTCAGCTGCAAAAGGTACTCATCCTTCTGGATTTTAAAACCTGCTGATCTGTCTTCCCTAGGTCGTGTGGACCACAGCCATGAGCAATCCCAGGAGAATGACTTCTGTTCTGTCAGGGGTCACCACCTGCAAACAGAGAGAACAACCAATTTCTTGGATTAAATGTATACGACTGGCCAATACCATCTATGTTTTGAAAGAAAGAGACAAATTTTGATGAGGAGCGTGAACTTGTGCCCAGATGCTTTACTTTAGTTTATCTTTTGTTTCTATGAGCATCTGGTGAGGTACTTGTTATCTTTATTTTTGAATTTGGACACAGGCCAAGGATGGAGACACTGGAGGTCATTTCAATCTCCCTTCAATGGAGAGATTGTCCAACCCAGTCACTTTGATCAAATCATGTTGATCTCTTAGAATCATAGCTTTGAGATGGAGGCAAATAACATACTTTATCTGGCAGATGACGTACTTTGAAAGATACCAAAGCCTCAGAAAGGGAAGAATAAGAACTAGCAGGAAAATCCAGGCTTCTTTTTTGTTCCATTTCCTTCAGTCTATTCTCTTGTAATTAGCTCTCTTGACTTTCACTGTTGGTGGCATTCTACAACCAACCATCAACAATACAATTTCCTTAGAACAAATATTAGGTGACACAATTTTAAGGTCAAAACATCTTTACAACTGGATTTTTTGGTTTCTTGCTTTTAAGCTCAAAATTTCCAGTTCTAAGTTAAGTCATGAACAGTAATAGTACCAAGAATAAAAGAGAACAGGAAAATAAAAAAAGATCATTGCAAGAATGAGCTAGAAAAACTATGTCGTCTTTCCCGCTCATGCACTGTTATAGTAGCAAAAATACCCTGTACATTGGGGAAGAGGAGATGCTGACCTATGCCTTCATTCTGTCTGGAATAGTTGCTCCTCTATTAATTTCCTAAATATTTAAGTAGGGCCCATGTATCAAGCACTGCACTGTATACCAGAGAAATAAAAATGTGTGAGACCTTTGGCTTTTCACCAGGAGCTCACAGGCTAGCCAGGAAGTCATTATTTCCGCAAGAAGTTTAGACCAGGGTCCTGTTCCTTCTTAGTCTGAGTTCATTTTTCCTGGCCAATTAAGCTTACTGTGCCATATCCCTCATACATATCCCGAGCAGCAATGTTGGCCCAACCCTCTGTCAGGAGTCAAAGAGGCACCCATGCAAAGAGTTAACAGGACCCCCTCCTTCACAGGAGGTCCCAAGACCTCCAGTTTAGATTTTTGAACTCCCTCTTCCATAGTCCATTCAAAACTGTTTTGGTCATTATTATGGTCTCAAGAGCCTGGATTACTTGATTTCAACTCTACTGTTATTCATTTTAATGAAGGAGAACTGATACTCAAGTAAATTTAATGGAGAATCACATTACAGAACCGTTCATTTCCATTTTTTTTTTACTACAAAACCTTTTCCAAGCTTCACTAAAAATAACAAAATAGGTGGCAGAGTCATACCTAATTTCCAACAATCATTAGTCAATATGCACTTGAAAAACAGATAATTAATATAACATTTTATTATAATTTTACTGAACTCCTGCTCTCTGTGGCCAAACATTGTGCTGGAAACTCAAGATCTAAAGAGACCTCAATTGCATTCTCCCTTCTGAAGGAGTTTATTAGGAGAGATGGAGAAGAAAATGAAATTCCTGGGGAGTGAGTCTTTGAGGAAATAGGAGAATGTCTGTGTGGGCTGTTACAGTCATACTATTTATGACCAATTAAGATTTAACCAGTGGATGTCTCAGTAGTAACATCCAGCCCAAGAAACCATATCTAGAAAAGCTCTTATCTTTTGAGCCACTTCTATCTTGTGGCTGTAAAATAGGATGTTGTCTCCCTGACAGTTTATGTAGGTTTGCAACATAGTGGATTTTCTGTTTAAAAAAAAAAAAAAAAAAAAAAAAAAGTCCTTGTTTGTGATAGAAAATAAAAATGTACATGTCTCTGTATGAAATTCTGAAAGAAAAAACAAGGCAGCGCTGTTTGATTCCTAGTTTGCAGTGCATTTTACTTCTGCCGCTTCCTGGAATTCAACCTGTTTTATCCGAGAAGACTCTCCAGATGCAACGCCGTAGTTCCCTTTCCGCTTGTTGAGGGATGACATTTCTTCTTCTTCAGTGTCTTGTTCCCTTTCAGTAAGGACAGCTGTCATCTTTGTGTCTTTCAAATTCACATTGATTCAAAGAATACAGTTTCACTTTTTCCCATTTTTGATTGGGTCTCCACACATAACATGAAAAGCTGTTGGGTGTTTTAGGCACGGAGTAAATCTCCATCGAGTAAGTTTGAGTTAGAATGTTTTCTCTCTCCTTTCTGAAACATGCTGCTATTGGCAGTCACTAAGAATAACTGGGCCAGGAAAAGATGCTGGGCAGCCCGGCAGCTGACTGGTGCTTTAAATGACTAGGAATGGAAAGTGACAATTCACTGATCTTTACTGTCTGGAGCAGCTGGGTCACTAGGCATGTCAGGTCCCCTTGAGGAAGTGTAAGTTCTTCTCAGACACCATTCTCAGGCTTTTTCTGCCTTGGTATTAAGAATATTTATATATTCTTTTTTAAATTTTACTTTATTTTTATTAAAGTATGGTTGATTCACAGTGTTGTGTCAATTTCTGTTGTATAGCAGCGTGATCAAGTCATACATGTATATACACTCTTTGCCTTATACCAAACTTCCATCATGTTCTACTCCAAGAGACTGAATATAGTTCCCTGTGCTGTACACTAGGACCTCATTGCTTATCCATTCTAAATGTAACAGTTTGCATCTTATATATATCTCTCTAAGAAAATTTCTGAAAATCTCCAAGAAATAAAAAACTGATATATATACACATATATATGTGTGTGGGTATAATATCTATCACATATATCATATATATGTATTTTATAGATACACACCTATTTATCTGTGTATCTTTTTTCCTAATATATTTCAGTGCTGCAATTTAGAGTCCTGTAATGTAAACATCATATAGAATAATCATAATCCCCAATTTTAGGATGCTGCCCTTAACAAAACCCAGAAACTCCAAAATCCCTGATTAAATAAAGACTAAATATATTTCTCAGGTATATATATGTGTATAAAAAGGAATATATTTTCAGTTTTAATCTAGAGATCTGCTCTATAGCATTGTGCCTACCATTAACAATATTTTAAATTGTATTATTATACTTTTAAAAATATAAAAAGAGAAAATTATATATACAAAACATTAGTCAGGGATTTTTTAAAATTATTTTTATTTTTTCCATTTTAGCTAGTTTACAGTGTTCCATCAATTTTCTACTGTATAGCAAGGTGACCCAGTTGCACATACATATATACATGCTTTTTCTCACATTATCCTCCATCATCCTCCATCATAAGTACTAGATATAGTTCCCAGTGCTATACAGCAGGATCTCTCTCATTGTTTATCTATTCCAAAGGCAGTAGTTTGCATCTATTAAAATCAGATTCACAGTCTGTCCCACTCCCTCCCCCTCAGCAACCACAAGCCTGTTTTCCAAGTCCATGAGTTTCTTTTCTGTGGAAAGTTTCATTTGTGCAGTATATTAGATTCCAGATATAAGGATTCTTATAACATATAAACATTAGGGCCATATATTTACTAGACAGGATATGACATTTTCACACTTTCAGCTTCTTCCTGGGTTCATGATGTTTCTGTGTGATTTCAGATTTGGTTCCTGGGCATTCTCTAGTGCAAATATTCCTTTCGAGTGAGTCTATTCTTTTATAGATCACAGGATGGTGACTGGGACAAGTACCTTGGTTGTAAGAATGCAGTCACTCACAAGTGTCAGCACAACGTGTCTAACAAGAAACTCATTTTGTTCTTGCTGAACTGAATTGGGCCACTTTGAAGGCACCTTTGGCTTCAGGGATCGTTAGCTTCAGCTTAGCAACTCCTACACTCCTAACCCACCTCCATCACTTGAAAGGGACATGACCATGACTTTCTTTTATGAGCAGATATGGTAAGGAAGCTTGGGTTTGATTGTTTTACAGGTTCCTACTTTGGTTCTTATGCCAATTAGCTCTTCCACTAATCTGTATTGAATTTCTGAGCCACTAATTGTGGCCAGTGTCTGCCTCTGTCTTCACACCTGCGCTCTGACTGCTCACCCTCAGCGCGGACCCTCTGGATACACATTTAGTACAACATCTTCAAGGTCATTGCAATGATGTATAGATCAAGCTCCTCCCTACCCCTGCTACTTTCCTTCCTCCTTCTCCCTGCTCAGCCTCACCCAGCAAAACCAGGCCACTTCCCTGGTTGAGCCTCAGATCAAGTGTCAAAGATCTGATTTTTTTTATTTCAATTCTTAAGTTTTTTTTTTAGTCTGAAAGAACTTTCCCTTTACTAGATGTCATGTGCTGATTGTTCTGACAGGAGGAAACTTCTTTTTTAAAAATGAAATACCATTTTAATTACTATCTTTAGTTCACACCTGTGTTTTGGATTTATCTGAAAGTTCTAGAGTAGGAACAGCTTTTAGGTTTGGGTGGTACTTCCAAACTGCCTATTGGCTGTCTACCGATTGGATTTTCATTCTAGCATTTATTTCCTTTTTGGTTTCAGGGGGCACTGGAGTTCATACAGTGAAAAGTTGAATAGGGTCAAGGGTAAGAGATGGGAAGAGTGAAATGCAATGGAGTCAGTTGAAAAAGCCAGACATGTTACTAATATTCAGATAAAATACATCTTTTTTTTTTTTTTTTTTTTTTTTTTTTTGTCTTTTGTCTTTTGGTCTGTTGTTGTTGTTGTTGCTGTTGTTGCTATTTCTTGGGCCGCTCCCGCGGCATATGGAGGTTCCCAGGCTAGGGGTTGAATCGGAGCTGTAGCCACCGGCCTACGCCAGAGCCACAGCAACGCAGGATCCGAGCCGCGTCTGCGACCTACACCACAGCTCACGGCAACGCCAGATCGTTAACCCACTGAGCAAGGGCAGGGACCGAACCCGCGACCTCATGGTTCCTAGTCGGATTCGTTAACCACTGCGCCACGACGGGAACTCCTAAAATACATCTTTCAAGCCAGAACAACATGCATTTTTTTCCCTTTTGTCTGTATAATGTGTTTCTGTTGGGCTAAACACAAAAGGCAATTTTTAAAAAGTTTCTTCTTAATCTTCCTCTTTTATCAAAGTAATACTTTTGTCTACTATAACTCAGTTCTTTCCTCTTTCCCCTTCCTTCCTTCTTTTTATTTTTCATGCAGCTTTATTGAGATATAATTTACATACAGTAAAGCTTGCTCACTTCAATGCACAGCTTGTTAAACTTTGGCAAATTGTAAAAAGTCATGTAACTACCATTAAAATCAACATATAGAGGAGTTACTGTTGTGGTGCAGCAGAAATGAATCTGACTATGAACCATGAGGTTGCAGGTGTGATCCCCAGCCTCGCTCAGTGGATTAAGGATCTGGCATTGCCATGAGCTGTGGTGTATGTCAAAACATGGCTTGGATCTGGCTTTGCTGTGGCTGTGGTGTAGGCCAGGAGCTGTAGCTCTGATTTGATCCCTAGCCTGGGAACCTCCATATGCCACAAGTGCAGCCCTTGAAAAAAAAAAATAAAATATATATATATATATATATATATAGACTATTCTCATCACTAAAAAAACCAAAAAGTATTCCTGTGCTTCCCCCACCCCCTTTCCAAACCCCTGGGCTTAAGGAGCCATTGATGTTCTTTATGGTACTACATAGTTTTGTCTTTTATAGATTCCATATAAATGTTATCATGTATTATAGTCTTTTGTTTCTGGCTTCTTTCATCATAATACTTTAAATATTTATCCATATTGTATGTACCAATCATATATTCCTTTCCATTTCCAATATTCTATAATACAGTTATAGCATAATTTTTATCTATATAGTTGTTGATGTCTATTTGGTTAAGTTTTGGCTAGTAAAATAAACCTCTTATGAACACTTTAATATAAGTCTATGCAGACATATGTTTTCATTTTCCTTGAGTACATACTTAGGAGTAGAATATCTGGGTCGATGGACAGAATATATTTAGCTTCACCAGAAACTGTGAAACTGTTTCCAGTGGCCTCTTTTTTTTTCAAGCTCATCAGAAACTGAGAGTTTCAGTTGCTCACATACTTGTCAACACTCGGTAGCTGTTAGTCTTTTCAATTTTAGACAATCTAGTGAGTATTTGTTGTGTGTCACTCTTGTTTTAATGTGTATCACCCTGTTAACTAGTCATATTGAACATCTCTTCATGGAATTACTGTTTACTTGTAAATATTTTTTATTTGAAATAGGCGTTCAACTCTTTTGCTCATTTTTTTTAAAAACTGGACTGTTTTTATTATTGTATTACAAGAGTTCTTCATATATTCTACATAACAATTCTTTGTTAGATAACTGTTTTGCAAATATTTTTTCTCAGTCCAGAGCTTACCTTTCTATTATATATATATATAGTCCCTAAAAGAACAAAAGTCTTTTAACTCAAATGAAGTTCACTTTATCAATTTTAGTATGTTTTCTAATCTTTTTACTATTTAAGAAATTTTGCCTCACCCAATCACAAAGATATTCTTCCATGTTTTCTTTCAGAAGTTTTATAATTGTAGCTCTTACAATGAGGTCCATGATTCATTTTGACTTAATTTTTGTGCATGGTTTGAGTTTATATTAAAGGATAACATTTACATACATATAAAATTGCCAGCTTTTCCAGAATGTAGTTGAAAGACTATCATTTTCCTGTTGAATTCTCTTGGCAGCATCATCAAAATCAGGTGACCCTGGAGATCCCATTCTGGCTCAGCTGGTTTAGAACCCAACTAGTATCCTTGAGGATACAGATTCAATCCCTAGCCTTGCTCAGTGGGTTAAAAATCCAGAGTTGCCATGAGCTGTAGTGTAGGTCACAGATGCAGCTTGGAGATGGTGTTGCTGTGGCTGTGGTGTAGGCCAGCAGCTGTGGCTCCAATTTGACTCCTAGCCTAAGAACTTCCATACACCATAGTTTGCTCCCCCAGGAAAAATCTGGTGAGCTTGGAGCTATTTCTTGGCTTTCTGTCTATTCCATTAGTCTCAATTTCTATAATTATTCCAACAACATCTGATCTTCATTGGTGCAATTGTGTCAGGTGTCTTTAAGTCTTGCATTTTTTTTCTTTTAAAAAAGAAAACTAGTTTGGTTATTCTAGTCCTCTTGTCTTTCTATATAAATTTTAGAATTAGCTTGCCAATTTCTTCAAAAAACTTACTGCAATTTCTGTTCAGATTGAGATTGAGTTAAATATATAGCTGAATTTAAGGAGGAAGGCCATTTTAACCATAGTGAGTCTGGGTTAATTACATCTACTGTCTTCCAAATTACTCCAGCTGATACTTCTGTCAAAGTTTCTGGTACTACATAGCAGTAACATAAGTAAAACTTTTTAGCTTATTCATAGCTCCCTCTTTATTCTATCTCCAGCCTAGACCAACACTGGCTAAGACCACTTTTGGGATTTTTTTGTGCTGTCAGCACAATGAAATTTTGTCAATTTTCTCTTTCTGAGTAACACACCACCCCAAAATTTTATAGCTTAAAACAGTAGCCATTTGTTTATACACAGTTCTTTGGGTGGTTACTTTGGGTTGTGCTCAGCCAGTGGTTCTGCTCCTCTCAGCTGGAGTTACTCAAGCAATCAGTTATTTAAGCCCTCAATGGGCAGAGGGGGAATGGTCTAAGACGGTCCAGTCCCATGCTGGGCATTTGGTGTTGGCTGACAGCTGAGCCCCCTTAAGTGGTCTCTCACCTGTAAGAATGTTGGACTAGGCTTCTTCACTTGGTGACAGCAGTACTCCACACTGCTTCCAGAGGCTCAGAACTCCCATAGTGGCCCTTCTGCCACAGTCTACTGGTAAAGCAAGACTCAAGGCCCACCCAAATTCCAGAGGTGGGAAATAGACACTGCCTCTTAGTTGGAGGACTAACAAAGCCACATGAAGAGAAGTTTGATGCCAGAAGGGGAAGAATCATTGCACTGACCTGTGCCAACAAGCTACTAGAGACGCTTGATAACTATTTTTTACTCTAAGACAATTAAGCTACCACTTAAGTATCTAAAATATAAATTAAAATATATAGCTGGTATAAACATCATTTTATTTATTTTTTTAGGGCCACACTTGCAGCATATGGAAATTCCCAGGCAGGGAGTCGAATTGGAGCTGTAGCTGCCAGCCTATGCCACAGCCACAGCACTGCCAGGCCCATAACCCACTGAATGAGGCCATGGATTGAACTTGTATCCTCGTGGATATTAGTTGGGTTTGTTAACAGCTTAGCCACAATGGGAACTCCCAATCATTTTAGACTTGATTGGTAATCTAACCACTAGACTGATATTTTTCTCAATAAATATATACTTCCATTTATATATTACATATGGCTTCTGAGTAGCATGTTAGCTACTTAAAAAATTCTTTATATAGCAGAACATTTTCAAACTTTCTAAAATGGAGCAGTACCTTAAATTCCATTATGCATGTTTTTACAAGAATGTTATTTGTGCACAATGTGACGAATGGGGCTTACCAGAAATAACATGTTTTCACTGAAAAAAAAATTTAAAGTGTGTACCTTATTAAGAAAAAAAAAAAACTCTTGCAAAGAGAACTTGTGCATTTCAGTTGGAGTGCTTATAATATATTGATTTTCATTATTTAGAAAAATCTAAGGGTTGTAAGATAAACTAACTGAATATCCAATAACTGAATAAATGCTTTTAATAAGCAGTTAAAGATTAGAATATTTCCATCAAGAACAGGGCTCCTGTTGTAATGCATCATTGTTATCATGTATATTACTCAGTGGACAATATATTTTGTGTTCTGTAATAAACATTTCTAAGCTTTGCTGTCATTCTTTTTCATCTTTATTGCATACCTTTAACAGCCATCAATTGACTCAGGAAAGAAAAAATGGCATTTTTACTTGACTTATTACATTACTTATAACCCAAATTATTTTCTTGAATGATTTTTTGTATTGGTTTTTTTAATGTGGTTTTCTTGAGAGCCTAACCATGTGAGGCTCAGAGAAAGTTGCAAAGATGTTGGTAAGAATTAATATTCTCAATAATTTACCATTTTAGTAAAAATGTCAACATTTTCTTCTTCTTTTTTTTTTTTTTTTGTCTTTTTTTGGGCCACACCCATGGCATATGGAAGTTCCCAGGCTAGAGGTCCAATCAGAGCTACAGCTGTTGGCCTACACCACAGCCACAGCAATGTGGGATCCGAGCTGCATCTGTGATCTAATCTATAGCTCACAGGAACACCAGGTCCTTAACCCACTGAGCAAAGCCAGGAATCAAACCTGCATCCTCATTGACCCCAGCTGGGATCATTAACCGGTGAACCATGAAGGGAACTCCAAGATTTTCAATACATTAATAATCAAGTTGATTTTGGTTTAATTTTTCTTACTACATTTCTTAAACACTTATAAAAGCTCTTTTTATCAGTTTAATTCTGCTGTCAAATTTTTGAAAGGTAAATGGCATACTATCTGTGAATTACATCTACATCTTTTAATGAATATACTTATAATTTAAGCACGACTATTTATTTTGTCTTAATTACTTCCTGTTTTTAAAGCTTTGAATGCAAAGGTTTAAGCTTGTTAATATGAACAAATATAAAAATAATTCTGACAATTCTGAAAGCATCAACACATCTTGTCACAATATTTGAATTACAGAGTTCAATTCATCAACCTTAGGCTCCAATTTCCATAGAACTGCCAAGTAGTAGTAACTATTGTAAAAAACTTTATAATATTTTAATAGGTATCATATAATATAAAATTCTTGGAAAACAGTCTAAGGTATGCTTTCAGTAATTGGTATTTAATGTCTAGTGCAGAAGAAATTCAGTTCATAAAAAATGACACTTAGGTAGGCCCTTTGAAGTGATGCGGTAATTTGCATGATTATGTGAAAAAAAATAACAATATTTTAAATTAATCAAGGTAGCTTCACTACCTTAGTTGTTTCTGATGTTCTGGTTCACACACTTAATGGTCTTATATGTAGCCAAAGCAACTTGGACATATTTTTAATATCATGGGATGGCTTAATTCATCTTTTTTTTAAGATTCAAGGAAATTGGTGGCAGTTGCTTGTCAAGCTACACTCCCTTGACACAGCACACTTTTTGCTTCCATACTTGCAATCTTTGGCTATAGTCACTGGCATCCCATTTGAAGGGATGATTTCTGCATTCAGACTCTTGATAAATTTATATATTGTTTTATTCTCATGTTTTTTCAGAGTTCTCATCTTGCATGATCCAATCTCATTACTCCAAAATCATGAGAATACTTCCAACTCGCTGAAATGAAAAGTGTGTGAAAAGTGACTGTGATACCTAGTAGATGTGCATGCATATCTAAGACCTTGCTGAATACCTGAAACACAATAGACAAACTGTCCATCAGTATGATTCTTGCTATTAAGTTATTACTGAGAAACTGCACATGACACTGATCTTGTGTCAGAAGTACAGAGGTGGCTTCATGGCTCCCAGCAACATTCTAGAACTTTGGTAACTCTGTGGTAATCACTACCATAACAGTTAAACATGTCTGCCATTGCCTTAAGTTAGGGTGGCAAGTTCATGGTATGGGAGTAGCCATCATCATCCCTCCCATCCCTGCAACAGTCATTACTAATCAATCAGTCAGAAATTGTGCCCAGAAGAAACTGAAAGAGTATCTAAACTTCAGTGTCCCAGTAGCCACTCCCAGTTGATTTGAGTTGGCCTGAAATTGAAACCTACTTGTCATTTTTGACGTAGTTTGGACAATTAAATGTTTTCATAACCTTGACACAGCTAAGGATTTTGTGCCTAATGACACATAATAATCACTTGTTAATTGATGTTTTTGAAAATTTTATAAATATGGATTGTGAATATTGTTATGTTACTCCAATAATATCAAAGATGTGTCCTTGGGAGGGGAAAGTTTTTCCCTAGTTCAACATATTTGTAAAAAATAGAATTGTTCTTCTTAGCTATGTATTGCACCTTCCTGTTGTACTGTGTAGATCTTTGACAATTTCAAAAGTGTGTTTTATCTTGCTCATATTTTGGATTGTAAAGAATATGAGCTGTCCTTGTGGTATCTAGCAGATGTACCCAAATCCCCACCCTGTTGCAAACTCTGTGGACTGAGAGTTGTCTCCTTAAATTAATTAGCTGGAAGCTGATGATAGCAGTTGCCTTGCCTCCAGTGAGGCAACCCTTTAAGATAAAATTCTGGCAGATGTTAGCATGGGTAATAATGGGCTTGTTTTTCTGCTTTTATTTACCAGTTGTGGGGAATATTTGGATTCATTACCACTGAGTTTCTACATAAACAGTAACTAGGTTTTACAGTGACATTGACTTCAAGCAGGAATCCATGGCTATGGTGTGCTTTCCCAAAAAAGCTGGTCAGGCAACTGCCCTAGATGCCAGTTGGTGAGAGGCTAGAGGCAGATCATCATATTTTTGTAGTGTTACCTGATAGTGTCTCTCAATTTAAGAACAGAATATGATTTTTCAAATTGTATTGATAGGTGGCTGGTCAACCTATAGGTTAAATTCAGTCTCATATAAGAAATAAACTATAAAAATGAATTCACAGCTATCTGCAAAATGTTCTATGTGAAAGAAACTAAAGTAGGGTTAGTGGCAATGGGTCATGAATGTAGCAATAGGAGGAAGTGAAATAAAAGATATACACATGTACCCTATTTGGTGGTCACATGTGAAAGGCAACCCTAAGATGAAGCCCATCTTATATAATCATCAAGGAGAGCAAAAGGAAAGTTTGAGCAGCCAACCTCATCATGAGAGTTGGGTGATATTTGTTGGATTCCTGATGGAATCTGGAACATTTCTTTGGATATTAGAAAAAGGCATTGGAAGCAATCCTGAGAAACAAAAACCAAGCAGGAGGCATAACTCTTCCAGACTTCAAGCAATATTACAAAGCCACAGTCATCAAAACAGTGTGGTACTGGTACCAAAACAGACATACATACCAATGGAACAGAAGAGAGAACCCAGAAATGAACCCAGACACCTATGGTCAATTAATCTTTGACAAGGGAGGCAAGAACATAAAATGGGAAAAAGACAGTCTTTTCAGCAAGTTTTTCTGGGAAAACTGGACAGCTATATGCAAATCAATGAAACTAGAACACACCCTCACACCATGCACAAACATAAACTCAAAATGGCTTAAAAACTTAAATATAAGACAAGACACCATCAAACTCCTAGAAGGGAACATAGGCAAAACATTCTCTGACATTGACCTCATTAATATTTTATCAGGTCATTCTCCCAAATCAACAGAAATAAAAGCAAAAATAAACCAATGGGACCTAGTCAAACTGACAAGCTTCTGCACAGCAAAGGAAACCAAAGAGACAACTTACAGAATGGGAGAAAATGGTTTCAAATGATGCAATGGACAAGGACATAATGTCTAGAATATATAAACAACTTATACAACTCAACAGCAAAAAAGCTAACCACCCAATGGAAAAATGGGCAAAAGACCTGAACAGACAGTTCTCAAGGGAAGATAAACAGATGGACAACAAGCACATGAAAAATGCTCAACATCTCTGATTATTAGAGAAACGCACATCAAAACTACCATGAGATACCACCTCACACCACTAAGAAGGGCCATCATTAATAAGTCCACAGATAACAAGTGCTGGAGGGGCTGTGGAGAAAAGGGAACCCTCCCTCACCGTTGGTGAGAATGTAAGCTGATACAGCCACTATGGAGAACAGTATGGAGGTACCTTAGAAATCTATACATAGAACTACCATATGACTCAGGAGTACCACTCTTGGGCATATATCCAGACAAAACTCTACTTAAAAGAGACACATGCACCCGCATGTTCATTGCAGCACTATTCACAATAGCCAGGACATGGAAGTAACCCAAATGTCCATCAACAGATGATTGGATTAAGAAGATGTGGTATATATACACACAGTGGAACACTACTCAGCCATAAAAAGGAATGACATAATGCCATTTGCAGCAACATGGATGGAACTCTCATACTGAGTGAAATGAACCAGAAAGAGAAAGACAAATACCATATGATATTACTTATAACTGGAATCTAATATATAGCACAAATGAACATTTCCACAGAAAAGAGAATCAGACTTGGAGAACAGACTTGTGGCTGTCCAGGGGAGAGGGAGGGAATGGGAGGGATTGGGAGCTTGGGGTTAATGGATGCAAACTACTGCTCTTGGAATGGATTTACAAGGAGATCCTGCTGTGTATCATTGAGAACTATGTCTAGATACTTACATCGTAACACAATGAGAGGAAAAATTATGTATACATGTATGTGTAACTTGGTCCCCATGCTGTACAGTAGAAAAAAAATAAATAAAAAAGGAAAAAAAAAAGAAAAAGGCATTGGAAGTAAAAATCCTAGCCATAAATAGAAGGTAAGGACATCTTATATGGTTTAAGAGCAAGTGTTTTCTCCTTGAGTGCTAAGTTCTCCTAGACTGCAGTGAAGAGTCAGCTACCTCTGAAAAAAAATTACTTTCAACATATGGGAAAGAAGAGGTTTCACAACCTCCGTGTCTTTGATATAATCATAAAACCTACCTTGTAAACCGATTTACTAATTAAAGAGTTTTCTAATATGTTGTTACAGATTGTTGACTCAGGTTTTTTTCTGGTCTGCTTTGTGGGTGAACAATTGGTTAATTAAAAAGCAGGTTGTGGAGTTCCCACTGTGGAGCAGTGGGTTACAAAGCCGACTGCAGTAACTCTGGTTGCTGCAGAGGTGTGGGTTCAATCCCCCGCCCAACACAATGGGTTAAAGGGTACTGCTTTGCCACAGCTGTGGTGTAGATCACAGCTGCAGCTCGGATTCAGTTCCTGGCCTGGAAACTTCCATATGTTTCAAGTGTAGCCATAACATTAAAAAAAAATTTAAAAAAATACAAGTTGTTTAGGACAGATAAAATTTGCTCATTCTGATGTGATGTTTGGAGGTTTTAACAACTTTTTAGTGTTGTAATATAGTGCAAATTATGACATATTTATTACCACAGCTTGCCATTTCATGGCATACATTGTTTACTCTCTGAAAGTAGAAGTCATGCATTTTTCTCAGAGAAGCTCATGCATATATCCTGGTAAGTGTTTTTTCTTATTTCTTGCTTTTATCTTTTTTTACCGAATTAATTACATTGCTATCATATCATCGTCAATATGTTTTAATGGGAACTTATTTTCCACTTTGAACCACACTCATCTCTCACTCCCCTGTCTATGTCAATGGTACCAACATTTTTCCATGTATCCAGGTGTGAAATTTTTGTTATTTCCCTCTACTGGTAATTATACATTGTCTCTCATTCTGCTAGTAGTGCTGTTGTCTAAGTCTGAAATAACTTTCTCATTTTTTTGTGTATTTGTTACTATCCGGCATGTTACATGGTTCTCCCAACTAGATTTTTTTTTCCCACTATACAGCAAGGGGATCAAGTTATCCTTATATGCATACATTACAATTACATTTTTCCCCACCCTTTGTTCTGTTGCACATGAGTATCTAGACAAAGTTCTCAATGCTACTCAGCAGGATCTCCTTGTAAATCTATTCGAAGTTGTGTCTGATAAGCCCAAGCTCCCGATCCTTCCCCCTCCGTCCCCCTCCCTCCCCCTCCCATCAGGCAGCCACAAGTCTCTTCTCCAAGTCCATGATTTTCTTTTCTGAGGAGATGTTCATTTGTGCTGGATATTAGATTCCAGTTATAAGTGATATCATATGGTATTTGTCTTTGTCTTTCTGGCTCATTTCACTCAGGATGAGATTCTCTAGTTCCATCCATGTTGCTGCAAATGGCATTATGTCATTCTTTTTTATGGCTGAGTAGTGTTCCACTGTGTGTATATATACCACATCTTCCGAATCCAATCATCTGTTGAAGGACATTTGGGTTGCTTCCATGTCCTGGCTATTGTGAATAGTGCTGCAATGAACATGCGGGTGCATGTGTCTCTTTTAAGTAGAGTTTTGTCTGGATATATGCCCAAGAGTGGTACTCCTGAGTCATATGGTAGTTCTATGTATAGATTTCTAAGGTACCTCCATACTGTTCTCCATAGTGGCTGTATCAGCTTACATTCTCACCAATGGTGAGGGAGGGTTCCCTTTTCTCCACAGCCCCTCCAGCACTTGTTATCTGTGGACTTATTAATGATGGCCCTTCTTAGTGGTGTGAGGTGGTATCTCATGGTAGTTTTGATGTGCGTTTCTCTTATAATCAACAATGTTGAGCATTTTTTCATGTGTTTGCTGGCCATCTGTGTATCTTCCTTGGAGAAATATCTATTCAGGTCTTTTGCCCATTTTTCCATTGATTGATTGGTTTTTTTGCTGTTGAGTTGTATAAGTTGTTTATATATTCTTGACATTAAGCCCTTGTCGGTTGCATCATTTGAAACCATTTTCTCCCATTCTGAAAGTTGTCTCCCAACTAGATTTTAGAATGAGTGCCAGGACCTTGTCCATGTTGCATACTTTAGTGCCTGGCACACAAATATTTATTATTCAATAAATATGTGGTAAAGAAATGAATGAAAAATAGGCCAACACTAGATGGTGTTGAACCCCAATCTGAATTCTGTTCTCCTGCATTCACTGCCCCCCCCCAATACAGTGGTTCTCCCTTACCCACAGTTTCTCTTTCTGAGGTTACAGTTATCTATGGGCAACGGCAGTTGGGAAATAGTAAATGGAGAATTCTAGAAATAAACAATTCCTAAGTTTTAAATTTCATCATTCTGAGTAGCATGATGACATCTCACACCAACACCCCCCCCCCATCCTGCTAGGGATCCCTGGTCATCTACTTTGTCTGCTCCTGATATCCAGTCACAAACAATGTCCTGGCTAGATGGTCCAGGATCACCCAAAGCAATTGACCCTCTGAAGCATTACCAAATGGTCAAACTTAGCCTAATATTATGGCACATCATCTCCATTCATCTCATCATGTAGGCATTTTATCACCTCACATCATCAGAAGAAGCCTGAATATAACATGATAAGATATTCTGAGAAAGAGATCATAATCACACACCCTTAATACCAGTATTCTGTTAGAATTGTTCTATTTTATTATTAGTTGGTGTTAGTCTCTTATTGTGTCTAATTCATAAATTAAACTTTATCATAAGGATAAAAGTATAGGAAAAAACCAGTATATGGAGGATGTGTTTTCAGGCATCAACTGGGGATCTTGGAATATATTGCTCATGGATGGCAGAACTACTGCATGACTTAAATAGTGATTTAGGCACTTTAGAGATTAAAACCCCTTTTAGGATTTTGATCTTCTGTTACATTAAATATAAATATGTATTTCTGTGTATACATATATATATATACACACACACATAAATATACACATCCATATGTACATGTACATATATATTTTAAACTGCCTTATATTTGTTCTCAATCCACTTGGTCAATTTAATTTTCTGTTGCTCCCCAAGCTTTCAGAAAACTAGTGTTCCCACTGTCCACAGATAACATCACATTTACGTACACCATTGCCAGTGCTCTTTTCCCCTGGATCGAAATCCTCTTCTTTCTGTTTGATTAAGTTCCATGCTAGGTCTTCTAGGTTCAACCCACTTCCACTCTGTGAAGACTTTTTGTGCTTCTCACTGATTTCTCTTTCTTTCTGAATGTCTCTGGAGTACACACTCAGTGTTATGTACATTTCAGCACTGAATGATATTATTACACATGCATTACTCACTGTAAAACAGTCTGCTTGTCGTATCTCCCCATCGGATACAATTTCCTTTAGGCAATACTTGCTAAACTCCAAAATAGCAATCAAAATTCTGGGCTGAGAAATGCTCAATAAATCACCAAGAGAGAGACATATAATACATAAATATTTTTAGTCATTAAATTTCTCTTAAATTTCAAGTCTGCATATTGAAATCCTACTGTATGCTTTTCTTGTGGCTGGATTCTTTCTGATGAACATGTACACAAAATAATTTGTTAATTTTTATAGCATTTCCTAAATATTTTTCTTTTAAGTTCAGAATCTTCTAACTATGTTATTGTTCATCCACCAGGGACTAACAATACATCTCCAGGGACACCTTTGGCTTTTCCCATTTTTTTGACTCTTACAACCTCCTACATTCTATCACTTCTGCCTTGAAAATCTGTGATAGTTGTAATATAGTAATAAATATGGAGTTCCCTGGTAGTTCAGCAGATTAAGCATTCAGCATTGTCACAGCTGTGGCTCAGGATGCTGCTGTAGATTCTGTCCAATCCTGGGCTCTGCTTAGTTTCCTGCTCAGAACTCCTTAAAACCCTTGGAAGTTCCCAGGTGATAAGGGAGAGAGCAGTGTATTTTATTATTTATAATAAGCCTATTTCAACCATACCTGAGTTTTTGGTTACTGAGGTGACTCTTGGAGGATAAGGGCTGGCTTCTAGAAGAGTTGATGATGTGATTAGAATGTTGGAATTTTCAGCCCCATCCTTGACAAGTCATACATATATATATATATATATATATATATATATATATATATATATATATGATAAATGTATATATATATATACATTCTTTTTCTCATACGATCTTCCATCATGCTCTATCCCAAAAGAATGGATGAAGTTCCCTGTGCTAGACAGTAGGACCTCATTGCTTACCCATGCTAAATGTAATAGTTCACATCTACTAACCCCAAACCCCCAGTCCATCCCACTCACTCCCTCTTCCCCATATGTTCATCCCCTCAGTCCATCCCACTCACTCCTTCTTCCCCATGTGTTCATTACAACACTATGCACAATAACCAATTCATGGAAACAACCTAAATGTACATTGACAAATGAATGAATTAAGATGTGGTACATATACACAATTAGATACTACTCAGCCATAAAAAAGAACAAATAATGCCACTTGCAACAATATGGATGCAACTAGAGATTCTCTTACTAATTGAAGTAAGTCAGAAAGAGTAAGACAAATACCATATGTTATCACTTATATGTTAAATCTAAAATATGGCACGAATGAACCTATCTCGAAAGGATTTCCTTTTCTAAATTTTTAAATGATTTTTATTTTTTCCATTATAGCTGGGGTTTCTTTCAGAATTACAGTTAATTTCGTTTCTCTCCTTTCCCAAACACAGGGTTAGTTTAGGCTTTATTATTTATTTCTCACATGTCTTAAACTTACTTCTTCAGAGTCCAAACTTGGAAGGTTTCAGTGGCTCATCCTATCTTCATATCTCCTCTATCATCATCCTTTCAGGTTATGCTGCTCTCAGGGGAACATATCCTATTCCTAACATTATGATTTCTTGTCACACCACACATACATTTTTTTTTTTTTTTGCTTTTCTACCCTCTAGTTATCCCTTCTACTTAAAAAAAAAAAAACAAAACTGTGAAATATCTTATTTAAGATATACCTAAAACATATTCTCCTTTGGGAAGTTTTCCAAGATTTTCTTTTAATCAGATCCCAATATATGATGCTGTTTCTCCCATAGTCAGGATTCACAGGTCCAGAAGCCAAAAGATGAAAATGGGGATGGTACCACTCACTACTACCCTTGTGACCCACTAGCAAAATTTTTGCTTCCTGTTCCTGTGACTTTATGTTCTCCTGCCTAGGAGTTCTTGAAGGAATTCTTTTACCAGGTGACATAACAAAGATGTCATTGAACTGAAAGTTAAGACTACCTGTTGGCTTCTTTGTCCTTTTTATGCCTCCGAATCAACAAACATGGAAGGGAGTTATAGTGTAGGTTTGAGTGACTGATTCTGACTCCCATTGGGAAGCTGGACTACCACTCCCTAAGGGAGGTAAGTAAGAGTATGTCTCAAATACAGGAGATCCCTTAGGGTGCTTCTTTGTATTACTGTGCTTGTGTTTAAGGTCAATGTAAAACTACAGCAACCCAGTCTAGGAAAGATTTATTCTAGAATATGACATGGACAAACAAATCTTGCCTGGATTGGGTGGTTTTTGAGACAGCACTGCACCATTGCTTCTTAGAGGCTTTGTTCACCGGTGTTGCAGTGTTCATCTTGGAAACTTTCTGTGTTAGAATTTTATAACAACAACCCAAATCTGGAAGGTAAATGGCTTTCTAGAAGAGGGGATCTTTTTTTCCTGTAGGAACCCTGCTTTTCCATGGACTGTTTCAGTAGTTAATGAAAATTATCTTAGGCAAAATCTAAAGTAGGACCTATAAATTTTTGTTGTCTTTCTTTCTTTCTTTCTTTCTTTCTTTCTTTCTTTCTTTCTTTCTTTCTTTCTTTCTTTCTTTCTTTCTTTCTTTCTTTCTTGTCTTTTTTAAGCCTGAACTGTGGCATATGGAGGTTCCCAGACTAGGGGTGGAATATTGGAGCTGTAGCTGCCAGGCTACATCACAACCACAGCAACTCCAGATATGAGCCTTGTCTGACTTACACACAGCTCATAGCAACACTGGATCCTTAACCCATTGAGCAAGGCCTCATGGACGTTAGTCGAGTTTGTTACCACTGAGCCACAGTGGGAACTCCATTTTTTTGTCTGTTTTTCTATGAGTCATGTTTATTTTGTAAAATTTTATATTCTTAAAAAAATTAGTAATAATTCAGACTTTTCAGGATTGAAGGTTTGGTTTACCCCACCAGGTAATGAACCACAATTAGCTGTGGCATTGCTGAAGGTAAAGATAATATGAAATGGGGAGTAGAATATTGTTGTAAGTACCAGTTACAACCAGGAAGTAGGTTATGGAAATAAGAATTGAAATTCTCATGAGTATTTCTTCCTTACTTTGTTATGAATGCATTTGTGCATATATATACATGCACTAAGGAAATATCTTTTTTTTCTTTCCTCTCAGTCTCTTATGTAACTTAAGATATAGAAGATGTATTGACCTTTTATTGTATTTAAATATAGTTAATTTTACATCATAGTATTTAAGTGCCAGGATATCAGGAGAAAAGTAACCATCATTCAAAAACATTACCTCCTCTTATGGAGAAGGAATCAGTGTGTTTTCCATCATACATGACATAATTGTATCATGTTAGTGGGATTATAACCTTGTTATTGTCTTTATTGGAAATTAAGTATGGTTTAAGGAGATGTGTATAGGTGTAAAATTGGCAAGGGTGAACTTATGAAGGTTAATTTCCTGTGTCAACCTGACTGGGCTAAGGGGTGCCCAGCCGGGTGATAAAACACTATTTTTAATGTCTTTCCAGAAGAGATGAGATTTATCTTTTTTTTTTCCCTCTTTTCTAGGTCCACTCCCACAGCATATGGAAGTTCCCAAGCTAGGGATCTAATCGGAGCTGTAGCTGCCAGCCTACTCCATAACCACAGCAATGCAGGATCCCAGCCGTGTCTGCAACCTATACCACAGCTCATGGCAATGCTGGATCCTTAACCCATGAGCAAGGCCAGGGATGGAACCCGCAACCTCATGGTTCCTAGTCTGATCCGTTAACCACTGAGCCACGACAGGAAATCCCCAGAAGAAATGATATTTGAATTGGTGAACTGACCAAAGCAGATGGCCATTCCCAAAGGGTATAAGCATTATCTAATCCACTGAATGCCCAACATAGAACAAAAAGAAAGAAAAGCAAATTTACTCTGTTTCTGATTGACCTGAGACATTCCTTTCTTCTGTTCTCAGATATCCATTCTCCTGCTTTTTTGATTGTGTGACTCAAATCAGATTTATACCATCAGACTCTCCCCACTCCCAACCCCCTGAGGCACACCACTGGCTCTCCTGGCTCTTCAGCTAGCAGAGGGTAAAGCATGCATTTCATTGCATTCATAACCACATGAACCAGTTTCTAGAACAAATCTCTCTCTGTTTATGTGTATATGTGTATGTGTATATTACTGTAACCTAATTTCCATAACCTAGTACATAGTTGTAACTGTTATTTACAGCTATGTTCTTCTACTGCCATTTTGTATTGTCTTTACCTTCAGCAAGCACCACAGCTGATTGTGGTTCTTTACCTGGTGGAGTGAACCAAATCTTCATTCCTGAAGGGCTGAATATACACATATATATTCTGCTTCTGTGGAGACTAATACACATTTTCACTCCATCTTTTATTCCTTTTTTCCTTCCATCTTTCATAGCATCTTATTATATCAATATTATAGCTCTTACCATGTTTTATTATAATCCATTGTTTATCTGTCTCTCTTCCAACAGTACTCTGGCCCCTGTGGAGTCTGCTGGGCCTTCATTTTGCTAATTTCAACAAAATTACCTGGATCACCATAGTGGCAGCTTTTGGAAGACTGACCAGGCTTGCAGAAGCCCCTTTGTATTGGATCACTTATCTCCTAAATTCTAGCTCCAGCCTTTATTTGGATGATAATGACATGTAATATAATTCATACTGAGTAACAAGTTAGTCATGTTTTCTTTTTCATTTCTGTTCAGTGTTCACAAAATTCTACCATTCTCCTAGCTCAAAAAAGTCCTTTTCTCTAACAGTGCCTATCACTGTCTGCACTTATCTATGCCTCACAAATTTTGCATGGTCACCAATTTCTTATCTGTGAGGCATCTCTGAACTATGCAGCTGCACTGGGACAAGCAAAGAGAATTCGACCTTCATTTGGAGGAAAATGTTGCTCAAAAGTAGCATAAACTTAGCTAAGATTTAAAGCCACATACAACTTATGGGAAGATGAGGAAACCCCCCAAATACTAGCACTTTATAATTACCACGCTTCAATATCAATTCATAAATGTCAATATTTTCCATTAGATAGCATGTCTCAGATATAGTTTAGTTTTTATTTTTTACTATATTTTTATAGTGTAGTTTCTATTTTTTACTGTAGTTTCTTAGTGTAGTTTCTATTTTTTTACTATATTTTTCCGGTGGGGCAGACTCTTGTTAACTGAGAGGTTAGTGAAACTTGTTTTCTTCTCATAGACCCTTTTTCTGCTCTAATACTTGCCTCCTTGATGATTAAACTCTCTCCACTTTGGTCCTTCTTTTAAACCTGTTGTTTCAAAGAGTAGGGTCTTCACTTGCTTTTCCACCCCTCTTCGAAAGGGAGTGTAAGGCTCATTATGATCAGAGTCCTTAGTTCAAGAGGGTAATTCTGGGAAAACCTTTCTACATTTTGAGACTCGTCTCTCTCAGTGTTCAGTGATGGTCCCTTTCTTACATGGCAACTATGAAAACAGCACTGTTATGAATGTTAATGTGCTTTCTAAACTCTCAGGTAAGGTTTCTCAATCTTGTCACAATTGGGATTTGGGGCTGGATAGTTCTAGTGCATGATAAGATGTTAAGCCATGAAGGGCAGCAGAACATGCTACCCCAAAATGTGACTGTCATAGTTCAGGGCCTGCCCTTCCAAACACGCCACTGTGGTGTAGGGTAGGCACTCGCAAAACAGCAAAGGCAGGGAGAGGCTTTCTCCGAACTCCTTTTATCTGTCAAAGACAGACTCTCCCCAAAAAACTCTCAAGTGTCAGAAATTCCCTCCCAGGGAGTTCCATCAACCAGGGAAGCTGGATTCATCAAAGAAAAAGAGAAGAGAAGTTGACCAGAAGCTGATACCACACACAAACGCACTGTTACAAACTCACGTATCTCCCATCTGTTCTCAAAAGGGCCCATTCAGCCCCTAAAAGAATCATTCACCCTCCCCTAAGAAGGCTGTATACCCTCTTCCCTTGCCCTGTTACAGTGTTGTTGAATCCAGAATTTGAAAACCTTTTGAGTTACTCATTTTGCTGAGCATCTCCCATGTGTACATCAACTTCTGTTTGTTTTTCTCATGTTTGTGTCCTCCAGGATCTCAGAAGGCTGTGGAGAACATTAGTTTTCCTCCCCTACAGCAGAATCACTGGCCTCTACCTACTGGAGGCCATCAGCGGTACTCACCTCCTTTGCCTGTGAAAAACAAAAATGTCTCTAGATATCGCCAGTTGTTCCCGTGGGACAAAATTATCCCTTTAAGAATGACTGCTCTCTGGGGGATCCATTCCCACCCCCTGCTAGTAACCCTGCCTGCCTGCAAAGGGCAGAGGCATCTGCCCACCTGTTATATTGGCAAGAAAACTCTTAGCTCCCTTCAGCACTACTTAGAGATTGAGCAGAGGTACACAGCATGCTCAAACCTTGCCCTTTCTGAGCATTTTCTCTGTGGGTTACTGAGAATTCTAAGCCAAACTCTCAGCAGAAAACTCCATTCAAACCCCTGCACAAGGAGACTTGACCAAACTTTAACGTGGCTTCTAACAGCCTATGGTTGTGTTCCTGGGAAAAACCGGCTAGCCCCCTTTGGAGTGTTTGGACAAGTGCAGGGCTGTCAAAAGTATTCACTGTTTGTTCTAGCTAACCCTTCTCCTTTTCTGAGAGCACTTATTAAAAAAGGCTTACAGTTGTGAATCCATTTTCTGCATATGTATCTCTTATTATTCATTAGTGTCTTTTGCAAGAACTTGAAAGTCATTCCTTTGAAATGTAATCATCCAGAAGGATAGGGCCTGTGTCACCCAGGGTCCTGGGGAGGATGGACTCCTAACTTTCATAGCTGTTAGCTGAAAGACACAACTGACTATATTGGCATTTATATGGACTGATCCTAGGTAAGTTTTCTGTTCCCTGACTCTCCTCAAGCTTGTGCCATTCTCCTCCCTACTCCCTCATTCGCCTTCAAAATGACAGTTACTGCTGAACAAATCCAATTTGAGCTTAGTTCAAGCTAGACCCTCTCTCCAATTGTAACAGCATATTACTAACTAAAAATCTGTCCTTAGCACTTTAGTGTTTGGCTTTGTTTTTCTCAGATGCCATGCTCTCCAAGACAACAGGACATTCCCCTCCACTCTTCTGTGTTGGAAATTCAAAGCAGCTGGGGAGTGGTAGGAAGCCTCCTGGGACAAAGTATTCAGAAGTACATTTGGCCACTGGTCAGAGTTGCATTCTCAACCTGCTTTTGTAGAGTTGGCTCTTTGTCAGTGTGACTCTACCTCTTTGGCTTCAAACTTGGGAAAGAAGTGAGATTAATTATCCCTCACAAAAACTATAAAACTTTACACAACTGTTGATCTACTTAACCACAGATTATTCTACCTAAACTTTTCTTCATGCCAACAATGTGTATGCCCCCATGTGTTACAAATGTCTCAAGCACATTTAACTTTTTATTTTTAAAAAAATATTCATTATGATTTATTTAAAATGTTCTCTCAATTTCTACTGTACAGAAAAGTGACCCAGTCATGCATATATATACACATATATACATACATACACACACATATATATACATGTATACACACACATTGTTTTTCCTCCATCATATTCCATCGCAAGAGATTAGATATATATTTCCCCATGCTATACAGCAAGATCTCATTGCCCTTCCACTCCAACTGCAAGAATTTTCATCTTTAATCCCAGACTCCCAATCCATCCTACTCCATCCCCCTCCCCCTGGAGAACATGAGTCTGTCCTACATGTTCATAATCTCTTCTATTTTGTAGATAGATAATTTGTGCCATATTTTTAACTCCACATATAAGTGATATCATATGGTGTCTGTCTTTCCCTTTCCGACTTATTTCACTTAGTATGAGAATCTCTAGTTCCATCCACATTGCTGCAAATGGCATTATTTTGTTCTTTTTTATGGCTGATAGTATTCCATTGTGTATAATCCATTCATCTCTCAATGGGCATTTAGTTTGTTTCCATGTCTTGGCTATTGTGAATAGTGTTGCAATGAACATATGGGTACATGGATCTTTTTCAGTGAAATTTATGTCTGGATATATGCCCAGGAGTGGGATTGCTAGATCATATGGTAGCTCTATATTTAGTTTTCTGAGGTACCTCCATACTTTTTTTCATAGTGGCTGTACTAATTTACATTCCCACCAAAAGTGTAGGAGGGTTCCACTTTCTCCACATCCTCTCCAGCATTTATTATTTGTTGACTTGTTAGTGATGGCCACTCTAACTGGTGTGAGGTGGTACCTCATGGTAGTTTTGATTTGCATTTGTCTAATAATTAGTGATGTTGAGTGTTTTTTCCTGTGCCTGCTGGCCATCTGTATGTCTTCTTTGGTGAAATGTCTATTTAGGTCTTCTGCCCATTTTTCAGTTTTGTTGTTCATTTTTTGTTGTTGTGTTTTATGAGTTATTTGTCTATTATGGACATTAAGCCTTTGTTGGTTGAGTCATTTTCAAAACTTATTCCCATTCTGTGAGTTGTCTTTTCATTTTTTTATTGGTTTACTTTGCTGTGCAGAAAGACATAAAAGGAATCCAAATTGGAAAAGATGACATGGTTCTATATCTAGAAAATCCTAAAGACGCTACCATAAAACTCTTAGAACACATCAATGAATTTGATATATTTGCAAGGTAGATACAAAATTAATAAATCAATGGCATTTCTATATACTAACAATGAAAGATCAGAAAGAGAAATTAGGGAAATAATCCCATTTACCATTTCATCAAAAAAATCAAATACCTAGGAATAAACCTACTTAAAGAGACAAAAAACCTGTACTCTGAAAACTGTAAGATGATGATGAAAGAAATCAAAGAAGACACAGATAGATGGAAAAATATACCATGCTGTTGGATTGGAAGAATCAAAATAGTTAAGATGACAATACTGCCTAAAGCAAACTACAGATTCAATGCAATCCCTATCAAATTACCAATGACATTCTTTACAGAACTAGAACAAAATATTTTAAAATTTGTATGGAAACACAAAAGACCTCAAATAGCTACAGCAACATTGAAAAGAAAAAAAAAAAATGGAAGTGGAAGAATCAGGCTCCCTGACCTCAGACTCAACTACAAAGCTACAGCCACCAAGACAATATGGTGCTGGCACAAAAACAGAAATAGAGATCAGTGGAACAGGCTAGAAAGCCCAGAAATAAACCCAAAACCTATGGTCAATTAATCTATGACAAAGGAGGCAAGAACATACAGTGGAGGAAAGATAGTCTCATCAATAAATAGTGCTGGGAGAACTGAACAACTGCATGTGAGAGAATGAAATTAGAACATTGTCTAACACCATACACAAAAATAAACTCAAAATGGATTAAAGACACTATAAAACTAGAGGAAAATATAGGCAGAACGCTCTTTGACATAAATCACAGCTATATCTTTTTTGATTCACCTCCTAGAATAAAGCAATAAGACACAAATAAACCAATGGCACATTTAACTTTTAAAGGATTTACATTGAGTTTGTAATATTTTAACTCAAAGTATGAGTTTTTCTGGTAGGAAGTTTAAGCCATATAACAGCATAATGAGAAGTAAGATCTAAAACGGTATGGAGCATTTAAGAAATGGTTAATAGATCTTCTTAATGTTTTATGAGTCTGATCTTTTATCTGGGTAAGAAATGCTTTTTTCTCAGGGACTCTTGATTTGCTTTTAAGTGGTAATAAAGTTTTCATCAGGCTAAAAGTCTTGCCGAAATATTTGGGTAACAAGTACTATTATTTGGGGACATAGTTGCTATTATTTGAGGGTTTTTCCTTTCATAGTGTATAATCAACAGAAGTTATATTAAGATACGATTATCTGAACACCAAGAAATAGATCTAAACTAGTGTAATATGAAGAATTTGTATCTTAGTGTAATTGTCTATGAATTTGCAGGCAACATAGATACTATCAAAAGCAAGACAGTGCTTCAAAGGTGCCATCAACTGTTTTGATTATAAATTACAATTTACAGATTTTATCATTTTTTAACATAGGTCATTAAATGTTACCACATTTTTCGCTGCTCTCAAGCACTATTGTTTGAGGAAACTACTTTCAAGAATTTGTTCTTTGTTTCTAGTAAATTTCCAGGCTTAATGGAATGAAACTCATGTTTCATTTTGTTTATTATAAGTTTCTCAGTGATATCCAACAAGGAGCATGATGCTCATTTAAGAGTTCTACATTTTGGAATACATATTTAAGGAATACTTGACACTAGTTCTTAAGGAATGTATTAACACAGGAAAAAATAAACAGATATATAAGTCACAAAAATACAGATATTAAGTCAAATAGAATAGCAAGGATTATACTTGTCCTTTGAAAATAACTAAAATTCATCGATAAAATGCTTTTGCAAAATGTGAATTTTGTCCTGTAATTCAGAGGCAAGAAAAGATGATTATAAGTGTTTTATCATGGGCCAGCTGGTGGATGAGTTTGAGGTTGGTGTTCAGAAGTATATATTTAACCTGGAGGGCAAAAAGTAGCTTTAGGAGGATAGGAGTTGCAGAAATGAGAATATAACACAGAAAACGACATTAGCTGAAGGGAGTAATTCTATGTCTGGGAAGAAAGGAATAAGGAAGACTGGTCATGAACCATTTTCATGTCCACAAGGCACTTTCTAATGGATGGCAACAATGTTAGATCAATCCAAGATTATAAACTGAAGCTAAGAAAAATCAATTAACTTCAACCAAAGTTGCAAAAGCAATTCTGTTATGTTAACTACTGTACTTGATTGGTGAAAATCCATTTTTAAAATTAATCTAGCCCTGCTTATGTGGCTAACTTATTGATCAAGTTCATAGAAGGATTCGGAATTTAATCTAAAATGAGATATGTTTTGAGCCATTTGTTTAATTCAGGAAATCATTGCCATGAAGAAAGTGCATTTTCATTTTAACAGAAACTTTTTATTTCTCTAGACATGTCAGTATCTTGATAAGCTCATTCAGTACTCAGTATGTAATATATAGTATTACAGCTGCTTTAGAGCTAACCGCTGTAAATAATAAATCCAAAGCTGTTAAATTTTTATTACTCTGATTGTATGAAACACATCAACTGTTATATGTATCAGTCTAAGTTCAAAGGATTCTAGAATTAATTCTTAAATATTTTATTTCAAGTATTTATTATTTTGTACCCCAAAACGAATATAATGTTAAACATCAGTTATGCCTCAATGGGAGTTCCCGTCGTGGCTCGATGGTTAATGAATCCGACAAGGAACCATGAGGTTGCGGGCTCTATCCCTGGCCTCGCTCAGTGGGTTAAGGATCTGGCATTACCATGAGCTGTGGTGTAGGTTGCAGACACAGGTCGGATCCCAAGTTGCTGTGTCTCTGGCGTTGGTCAGTGGTTACAGCTCCCATTGGACCCCTAGCCTGGGAACCTCTATATGCCGTGGGAGCAGCCCAAGAAATGGCAAAAAGCCAAAAAAAAAAAAAAAAACCCAAAATTATGCCTCAATGAAAAAAAAAATAAAATAAATGAGATCAAACAGTAAAAAAGCTTCTAAGTTTTTAAATGGTAAAAAAATAATACATAATATTCAAAATAAAATGCTATTTCCAAGACTCTTCACCACAAGCTTACGGAACTTTCAGTAAAAATGTGAATTGTAAGAACATCTGACATAAATAAATGAAATTTTTATTTGTCAAGAACTTTGTGCATTACATTAAAAATACTTACCCAAAACACTGTTGTTAGTTTAATAAATATTAAAGAGAAAAACAAACAACCCTCACCCATATTTAGGCATTTACAAGATAATTTTTAATGGGGGAGTTGCAGGAATCTTTAATTTTAGTTATGGTCATATTTTTCTCTCATGTTTACAATGAGGTATTTCACAAAATTTTTAAAATAATAGTTTCTTTGGATGCCTGAATATTAAAATTTTCTTGTAAACTAAGGGAGAACTAAGTTAGATGTAACTCAAAATCCCATTGAAGACAAATTATCTTGTAGAATTATTACTTGAAATTCATACAGTTTGTTGTATGTCAGTTTCTCCTCAATAAACCTGAAAAAAAAATGCTGGAGTACTTTTTAATGCACCAGTCAAGAACTATTCTCTGAATAATCTATTTATTTCAACAGACATAATCCATCATTGTAAATCAACTGTAATTTTTAAAAAGTAAAAGAAAGAAAAAATCAGCAAGAAAACAAAATCAAAAAACCAAAAAACTTATTGAATCAAATGAGTATTAAAAATGTAAAGCAGGAGTTCCTGTCGTGGCACAGTGGTTAACGAATCCAACAAGGAACCATGAGGTTGCGGGTTCAATCCCTGGCCTTGCTCAGTGGGTTTAGGATCCGGCATTGCCATGAGCTGTGGTGTGGGTCGCAGACAAGGCTCGGATCCTGAATTGCTGTGGCTGTGGTGTAGGCCGGTGGCTATAGCTCCGATTAGACCCTTAGCCTGGGAAACTCCATATGCCTCAGGAGCAGCTCAAGAAAAAGGCAAAAAGACAAAAAAAAAAAAAAAAATGCAAGGCAGTTCTTCTGGGGAAGATGGAGATGAAAAAGCAGGTTAGAAAGCAAAAAAGTCTTGTAAAATTATTTTGAAGCTTCTATGTTTTAGGAAGAAGACATAGTTGAAGTTGAAATCTTTGTGTAGAAGAGTAGAAAGAGGAGTAGAGACTATAGAGAGATTTTTTTTTGAGTTTGGTGGAAAAGAATGACTTAATAAGGTGTACAGAGAAGATAGATTTTGAGGTAAAACAATTTTTTAAAGATGCAACAACAATAAAAATTAGTTTACAAGTGGAGATAAACTAATTTTTTAGAAGTAGGAGAAAGCCCCCCCAAAGGAGTGAGTATATTCTTTAGAAGCATACAAATAGTATAAAATGTCATTATCTAGTGATTTTTCAGGAGTTGGGAAGGATATACTAGGCTATAAGTTTTGTTTACAAGGAACCAGGTAAATTTTTTGAATTGGATTAATATTTCTGATTTTTATCAGAAAATAATACTTGTAATTTTAGTAGTTCTGTTTTGGTATGTAGTATATATCTATTTATCTGTAATTCATGATTATCTATAAAAACTAATTTTCCAAAATAATTTTGACATCTTCAAATAATTTGGAGATAGTGCCCAGGTATTAGGAAACTTAAAATAGCACACTCTGAAAAGTGTGCTATTTTTTCTTGATTTTGTGAAGTGTATCAAAAACTTTAATAGTTTTCAGTTTGTGTACTTTACTGATGTCTTTTGAAATGTACTAGATAAAGGTGTTAGCTTAAAAAAAGGGAAAAAAAACTTTTATAGCACTGTAATTATGTTACTACGCTTTTTCTAAATGTAACAGTCTAACTTAGGGAAGCATGAGAGAAAGTGCAATTAAATAGATGTAACTTCAGTCTAGATTGAAGAAGTCCTTGTTTTCAGTGTTTTTCACTTAAATTACAAGTTCCAAGGAGCCATAACAACTGGGAGCTTTTCATTTTTAAACTGAATTAAAGAAAGATTAAATATTAGATCTAGCAGAGCCTCTCTTACTCAAATCTCAAATATTCAAACCATATATAAAAAGAGGAAATAAAAAAATAAATCATGAGAGTGACATGCATCAGAGTTTCTGACTCTTCTTTCTGATTAGAAGATTTGTTATCTTCTTTCGATGACACTCTTCTGTGTAGCATCCTTTACACAAAATTCTAGTTCATCCAAAGAACTGATTGAAACTTACTTCTGAATACCTAAAATTTCCATTATCTGCAGTACTCTTAGTGCTTTTACTTTAGATACAAAGGTCCTCCCCTCCTCCACAGATGGACAGGAGCTGTAATGCAGTTAGATGGTAGAGAACAAATCTCAGCTGCATGAGTACATCTCTGCAAGTTACACTGGCTTTACATTCTGGAGAGCTTATTTGCGACTACTGAGGGCAAAGATTTAGTGTGCAGATCTGGCTGTGGTCTAGCACTTTCCTCAGGTACCTGATTGGTTTCTCTGCTCTGTTTGGATGTAAACATCTTGAATAATTAGAGATGTGTCCAAAGATATGTCTGTGGCCTGTAAGAGAAAAAATTAAATTTGGTTGCCATCAAAATAAATAAAACACACACACACACACAACACACACATGTTCAGGACATTTATCTTTGCCTTTAATAGTTTTTGGTATCAAAAGGAGTTAAATTTGCCCCAACCTTCTCCTGATTGAACCTCTAATAATTGATTCAGGTGAACTTCCGTTTCAATAGGACTGGGGTTTTATTGTTTTCTTTTGTAATTGAGTCACAAATACAGTTGGTATCATTCCTGCCTCATGTAGTTCCTCTCACTTAAAACACTCTCTATTCTCTTCACACTTATTGCAACGGACATCTTGAACCTCATTTCTTCTATGAGGCCCCCACTGGATAGTTTAGCCCCTGTAGACTTCTCTCCTCTCCCAGGGTTTATGGCGCACACCACGACATTTGGCTTTGGGTCATCTTTACACATCCTCTTTTACCCTATGGGTGTCACTGACAATGCTTTCTCCCCCACTGTTCTTAGCATCACCTCAACAGTGTTCTATAAATACGGAGGGTTAAGTGATAGAAATACCAGGGCAGGGGCTTCCCTCTCATTCACGAGAACAGTAACTTCATGTTTCATGAAGATCAAAGAACTCAGAGGAGGACATTCTCAGATACACCACAGGAAGAACCTGCCTTTATATCTCTAGAAAATAGAAGTACAGGCATTCCATAGGATTAATTAATTTGAGATATAATTTATGTAAGTATTTAAACTTTTGGATTAAATTCAATGGAAATAGATTTTTAAATGTCATCCAGTGCTAAAGGGACTGTTTCTCCCTCAATTTTTCTTTTCATGACTTTAACTCCCATTTAAAAACTGTGTTTATAGCATGCTTTAATTAAATCTGAAGTTATTGGTTTTTCTCTTTTGTTCAATAAATAGTCAAAAGAAAACATCAGAAAATTACAAAAAATCTCACTATTTATGAAATACTTGTTTAAGGCTTGTGGTTTGATTAATTATTAAATAATTAATACCTCCTTCTTAATAGTCTACTCTTCCTAATCTATTAGAAATTCTGGGATTTTTGGCAAACATTTATTTGTAAATAAGCAAGTTATGTTTATTTTTGGAACATATGTGCATGCATTTAATTTTCTAGAATAGAATTGGATAGATAAATTGAAATTTGGACTTGGGAAGTAGACTTAAAATCTATTACCTACTATTTACAATTGAATGAACTTTTTTTTTTAATCATTAGTAAGTTGTTTGAATCCAGTCTTGTTTCCTCTGTTCCATTTAATAGGGAAAATTAGAATTACACTTTATTTTCATAGCAGGAATATAATTTAAAACTTTTTGCTTTGATTTATGTTTTTGTTTATGTTTTACCTAGGTTTTAAAAAATTTTATTGGAATATAGTGGACTTAAATGTTATATTAGTTTTGGGTGTACAGCAAGGTGAACCAGTCATACACAGAAATATATCTATTCACTTTTCTCACAAGTTATTACAAGCTATTGAGTAGATTTTCCTGTGTTAGACAGTAGGTTCTCATTAATCACATATTTTACATAGCAGTGTGTATATGTTATTCTCACCCTCCCAATATCTCCCTCCCCTCAATAGTTTCACCTTTGGTAACTATAAGATGATTCTGAATTTCTGTGAGTTTGTTTCTGCTACATAAATAAATTCTTTTGTATCATTTTTATTAGATTCCACATATAAGTGATCTCCTGTGATATTTGTCTTTTTCTGTCTGACTTACTTCACTTAGCATGATAATCTCTAGGTCCATCCATGTTGCTGCGAAGGGCATTATTTCATTCTTTTTTATGGCTGAATGATATTCCATTGTACATATGCATACCACATTCTTTATCCATTCCTCTGTTGATGGACACTTATGTTGCTTCCATGTTTTGGCTGCTTCAAATAGTTCTGCAATGAACATTGAGTTGCATGTATCTTTTTGAATTATGGTTTTCTTTGGATGGATGCTCAGGAGTAGGATTCCAGGATCATATGATAGTTCTATATTTAGTTTTAAATGGAACTTGCATACTTCGTAGTGGTTGTGCCAATGTACATTCCCACCAACAGTGTATGATGGTTCTCTTTTCTCTGCAACCTCTCCAGTATTTATTGTTTGTAGACTTTTTGATGATAGTGTGAGGTGGTACCTCATTGTAGTTTTGACTTGCATTTCCCTAATAATTAGCAATGTTGAGCATCTTTTCATGTGTTTTTTCACCATCTGCCTGTCTTCTTTGGAGAAATATATATTTAGATTGTCTGCCCATTTTTTTATTGGGTTTTTTGGGTTTTTTTATATAAAGCTTCATGAGATGTTTGTATATTTTGGAGATTAATCCCTTGTCAATTGCTTTGTTTGCAAAGATTTTCTCCCATTCTGTGGGTTGTCTTTTTTTTTTTTTTTTGGTTTCCTTTGCTGTGCCAAAGTTTTTAAGCTTAATTAGACCCCATTGTGTTTTTTAAAATTTTCATTATTATTGGGAGGTGCCTCAAACCAGATATTGCTGAGATTTTTGTCAAATTGTGTTCTGCCTATATTTTCCTATAGGAGTTTTAAGTATCTGACTTTAAGCTTTGGTCCTTAATCCATTTTGAGTATTTTTTTGCGTATGATGTTAAAGAATATTCTAATTCCATTCTTTTACATGTAGCTGTTAGGTGTTCTCAGCACCACTTCTTGAAGAAACTGTCTTTCCTCTGCTGTATGTTCTTGCCTCCTTTGTCACAGATTAGTTGATCATATGTACATGGTTTATTTCTGGGTTTTTTATCCTATTATACTAATCTATATTTCTGGTTTTGTGTTTTACCATACTGTTTTGATTACTGTAACTTTGTAGTATAGTCTGAAGTCAGGGCGCCTGATTCCTCCAGTTCCATTTTTCTTTTTCAATATTGCTTTCGTTCTTCAGGGTCTTTTGTGTTTCCACACACATTTTATTTATTTGTTTGTTTTTTGTCTTTCTAGGGCATATGGGAGTTCTCAGGCTAGGCATCAAATCAGAGCTGTAGCCAACAGCCTACGCCACAACCACAGCTACACAGCATCCAAGCCATGTCTGCTGCCTACATTATAGCTCATGGCAATGCCAGATCCTAAACCCACTGAGCAGGGCCAGGGATGGAACCTGTGTCTTCATGCATGTTAGTGAGGTTTGTTAACTTCTGAGCCATGATAGGAACTCCTCCACACACATTTTAAAATATTTTCTTTTAGTTCTGTGAAGAATGTCATTGGTAACTTGATAGGCATCACATTGAATCTGTAGATTGCTATGGGTAATATAGTCATTTTGACAATATTGATTCTTCCAATCCAAGAGATGGTATGTCTTTTCATCTGTTTATGTCATCTTTGAGTAAATATTTACCTTTGGAATCTTAGTGAACCAAAATAGGCTCCAGAGGTCACTGCACAGGGACAAAGACAGAAAGCTGGCTAGAGGCTTCCTGTTGATAATCCTGGGATTAAAGTTTTCAAACCATAGGACAAAAGAGGACAAACCCTTTCATTAGCACAGAGGTGAGGAATCTGGGTGGACAGAAGGCTTACCCTGATGTTGGAGATGCTGATATTTCTGTGTTGTGTGATAGACCACTGGCTGATATTTAATACAGAGGAAGACTGTAGTATTTTTCTTTGGATCATCTCAAAAGAAGCTTGTGCAATTTAAAGAAGAGATGGAGCTCACTCTCCATAATTTGTCTATTGTAGGCTCTTCTTCCTAACCTTCTCACTTATACCCATAATTTCAAATAGAATCCAAATGCACAGGACTCTGAGCTAGAAATGTTACTCTCCTTATCATATTTTAGTAGAAAATAAAATTCTAGGCAGACATGGATCCTGTCTGTTTCACCTCCACTTTTGTCTCCAGCACAAGCACTGGCCTCCGCACTGTGGATCCTCACCAAATATCTCTTGACTGGGTTAGCGAAAGGGGTCATAGGAACTTATGAAAAGGAGACCATTGTCTTAAGCACATAAGTGGGGCATGTCAGATCCTGGACTACAATTGATCAAGCATGTAAAAAAGGATGAAGGCCAATCCTGGTACATGGATATATGGAAGGCCTTTGTCCTTCAGAGACAGCCCAGTCATTTACACCAGTTTTCCAGAAGATTCCAACTCTATCCTCACTTTCATGACATCTTGGCTCTTGGATTTTGCTTCAAAATTTCTCCATTACCCTTATTCTGCTAGGATCTGGGTGATAGTCACTGCACCTGCACTCTGGCTCTGTAGCTGTTTTGGGTTAAGCACTGAGGGCCCCCTGGACTCTGCCTGCCCCTGGCCCCGGTTTTACATTTCCGCTTCCATCACAGTACTGCTGGTACTTCCCCATAAGATAAGTTGGGACCACAGATTTCTGTGAATTCTAATTGCATTTCTTTTTCCCCTAGTGAAAAAATAAGAGTGTATTTGAGAGCCATTGCAACACTTGTAGGACAAGGCAGTGATGGAGTTCAGGATGGTGTTTTCACATGGAAAATTTCCAACTGAGTTCCCTGCAAATGTAAAGTCAGACTACTGAATATGAAGTGCTTTGAATTTTTTTCAAATTACTCAACAAAAATAACCATACTAAAGGAAGTGTCTGTATCAGATAGAATGAAATGGTTTATTAATAGTATTCAATGATTAATGAGGTTTCTGGTGTCTCTGTTATGAAATATTTTGAAATATTAAGCATAAACTAGAAATAAAGCATAAGTAACAAATTGATAATGGGCATTACTGGAGAGAAGAGGGAAAAGATTATGGTAATAATAGACAAGGGCAAGGATACTAATGCATAACTAATTAGTACCTTGCCTCTAATTAGTGGGATACTGTGACACTTAAGAATTTGATTTAAGTTCAAATTTCTAAAAATACTCTGGTAATTTGGATAGAGATCACTGAAGGAAAACCCAGTAAAGCAGGAAATATGACACTTTTGTTATCTGCTTCCCTTTGATAAGGATGCTCTGAATAACAGCCACCATATCACAGAATTCCCCACCCTATGCCCTGCAAAAAAAAATATGACATGAAATTTCAGGCTTGTTTAAAAGACAATTAAGGAGATGGAGATGTTCTTAGTCAGAAACCAGAGCCATACAGCCCCAAACAGGGAAAGGAATGAGAACCAGCAGAGGTTCCACTGGACCTCATTTACCATCCATGGAGGAGGCTCTAGAAGAAAGTAGACACTGTCACTTCTTTTCTAAGAGAATATCATGCCTTTTTGCAAGAGTGGTTCTTGCAAGAGTCCATCCACTTGGGCTACCTGAACCCTTTGGAAAAATTTTATTTTTGTTCTCTTCAGCCAATCTCTTGTTTTGTTTCAGAAGTAAGCAAGGTCTTGAGGATCAACAAAACTTATTTTTTCAGTTACTGATGTCATTAAAGGAATCCTCTGATAGCTCTGAGTACTTGAATTAAAAGTCCTATGCCTTTTAACACATGCTGAGTATTGCAAATAATATAATTTACCTCATATTAGCACATTTTCTTGGCCTGGAGACCACCTAGGACTTTTCCTGTCTCAATTTTCTTTTATTTCCCCAAATTTCAGTCTCTGTATAAAAGTCAGGAGCTTAGCACTCCATCAGTGAACATCTCCTGGTTGAATCAGGGCCTGATGGAGATAAAGGCAGCCTCTGCCAGAGTGTGATCTAAGAAAATTTCAAAGATTCTCTTATTTATTGGGGGCCTTCCAAGCCAATGACTCTCTTTTCTTGGTCAGAAACCACAGCTTTGCAGACAGGCAGCTAAAATATGTGTGTAGGGAAGTCAAAGGCCCACATCCAGGTTTTTAAACCACTACTGCTTTCTGTTAAATTGCTCCACACCCACATTTATGCATCTCACTGTCATCATTGGTTTTCCTTTCTTAGCTTCCCTATTTCTTACATCCTCATTTCTCCTTTGAGCTTATTCTAGATCTGTGATGGAAGGGAAAGCTTAGAAATAGAAAATGTGAGTGTTAAAAGTTAGAAATGTTGAAGACATTATCAAGGACAGAGGATTAGAGAAATTCACCATGCTGCCACTGAATTAATAATATTCAATGATTAATGAGGTTTCTAGTGTCTCTGTTATGAAATTCTGTGTTTGCAGGATTTCCACGCTTTTAAAAAGCAGTTGAATGTATCGCATCATGTTAAACTTCCAGATGGGCTCTCAAAATCCTATTTTGCTTGCACTTTGTATTTTATTTCTCTCTTAGTGGTCTTACTACTTAATTCCTAGTATATATGCAAATACATCACAATATAGCAATTTGCATAATAGTTTACTAGTCATGTGCATGAATGGGTGATTTTTAAAAGGCAGACATAAGCTCCTGATTATCTCCCTAGAGGATGTGGTCCAGAACCAGGCACACAGTTACTCTCCATAAATATAGGATGATGTTCACCCCAGAACTAAGCTAGGGCTATTTGCATTAACTAATACTAGTTATGACATCATGCGAACCAAATTCTCCACTGAGTACAAATTGAAGAAGATGTTTTCTGAAGTTTCTTGGTGATTTTGATGAGTCCAAAAAGCCATCTGTGAGAAAGCTATACATTTTCCAACATTTTCGGCCTCTTGGCAACTAGCAATAAGTTGAAGTTGCTGGTTGAGGTGGTCAAAAGGCAACAGTCCTTTCTCTTAGCTCTGCCTCCCATTTGCCTTGATTGATGATGTGCCTTTGTTCTTCCCACCCCCAAGGTACATTGTATATCTCCTTTGTTTTATGAAGTTTTACAGGCACAAGTGTGGTATTTAAGCCTCCTGGAGATGTTTCCTCTGTGGGAAATGCTAAAACAATACCTCTGTGTGCTAAGTTTTCTTGGCCTGCTTTATAGAGCTAGGTAGACAATGTACATCTGAAAAGACACTTCGGATATTTCATCTGCACACAAGAATACTTATTTTTCTTTTATTTTCTTTAAGCCATGATTTACATCATTTTTGGCGAAATAGTCATTTTCTGCTTGGTAATCCCCTTAAGACCAAGTGCCTGGTGGGTCTGTGCATGTGATGCTTCAAATAGTTTCTGGAACTTTGGGACCCAAGAACTGTTGGTACACTTGTAGACTCAATTGCACTAAATTGAAGGATTGGTGATGTTATGGACAAGAGAAAGCAAATTGTGCTGGTGGTGAGACAGTGTGGAGTGTGGTGGATTGGACACAATGATTACAGTGCTTGCCTAGGACATCCTAGTGAAAGTACTTAGCAGGCCATTGTGATATGAGACTAGGGCTTGAAAAATCAGCCTCAGAAATGCAGGGATCACCTTCGTTTAGCCACATGGATGTGCATAAAATGACTCAGGAAAGGGAAGGATGTGGACTGGATGGCTGTTTTCAGGAGCTTGCACAAGACCCTACACCTGGCTCTAGAAATGGTTTAGAGTCTACATTTATCACTGCAATCAAAAAGGTGTAGAAATGAGAAGAATTTTCCAGTGACATGCGAGGTTTGAGCTGTTTTCCTTGTGAGAGCAATAATTAATTCTATCTGTAACAAACGTAAGCTCATTTCCTAGTTCAAAGCATAGGTGAAAAGGCTTGAGGGAACCAGAAAGAAAAATATTAAGGAGGGAGCAGGGCATTAACCTCAGTGTCAAGGGTTTGGCAGGGAAATCCTGTGTCAGAATTTTAGCCATGTTGTTGACAAGATCTCTCATGAAGATTGAGAAGTATGAATAATAATATTATAGTTTCTTTGAATCTTATAGAAGGAATTGTACCAAAAAACACTGATGTCAAAGAGGGGTCTCTAGTAACACACTAGAGAGCTCTATTCTCAGCCATCCTGTTCAATGATCTCTGTCAGGAATTCAAATGAAGAAGCTGATGAGTACTTAGCCCACTTACTGATGACTCCAAACTTAGTAGCAGAGATGGCAAAATGTATGACAAAATTAAAGCTCAAAATCTTCACAGTCAAGAAGGAAGAGTTAAATTAAGAAGAAAACCAAACCCGGCTCCATTTTCACAAAAACTGAAACCTTTTAAAATTATTATTTATTTATTTATTTATTTACCATTTGCTTAAAATCAGACCTGTATTTTGGTTTGTTTTATGTTTTATTTTAATGCCAGTCTTTGGATCCCTACTAAGCTTTGGTTCCTCAATCAACTCTACCAGTCCTGGACAGCTTACCCACAAATATTTGCTTGTTTGTTTGTTTGTTTGTTTTTCTTTTTAGGGCTGCACCTGTGGCATATGGAGGTTTCCAGGCTAGGGGGTCTAATCAGAGAAACAGCTGTAGGCCTATACCACAGCCACAGCAGTGCCAGATCCGAGCCACATCTGCAACCAACACCACAGTTCAAGGCAACGCTGGATCCTTAATCCACTGAGCAAAGCCAGGGATTGAACCCAACTTCATGGCTCCTAGTAGGATTTGTTTCCACTGCACCATGACGGGAACTCCCCAAACTCTTCATTAAAAGAGAAAAATCAACTCTTTTTTTCAAACTACTGAAGTTGGATTTTATGTCACATGTGCTGAATACAATTCCTAATTGAGAGATAAGATCTAGGTCATTTAATTTTTATGGCAATCAAAAGAAGGAAGTTTTATTATAAATCTCATTGTTTTTTCCCTCACTCACGGCTTCAACCTGAGCCACAGTGGTGACCTGTGCCACAGCTTGCGTCAACAGCAGATCCTTAACCCACTGCATCACACAGGAATTTCTAGGAATCTCACTTCTAAGTTAAGAAAATGAAAGATTAAGTATATAACTTACTGTAAGTCATATAGAAATTAAGTGGAAAATCCTGCATTTGATCCTAGCTCTGCCTATTTCCAGAACTCATGTCTGCCTTTCACCACCAGGAAGTAGGGTCTGTACTGTGGTAGAGACCACAAGCTGTGGAACCAGGACTTAGCCAGCTCTGCCACAAACCAACTGAGCCAGCTGTTTCCTCTTCTCTATCATGTGGCTCCTAAACAATGCAGCTGCTGAGAACACCTCACTCACTTAGTCACTGATTGAGTGCCCATTGTGTGTTTAGCACCAAGCTCTGCAAAGGGGAGTCAGTAACCAGCCAAATATTAGTCTTTTTTTTTATCTTTTCTGCCTTCACAGAACTTATATTCACCGGAGAGTGATGAGGAAACTAAACAGTATAGCAGATAAAGAGAAGCATCATGGAGAATATTAAAATTAAATCTGGGGAAAGTATGACAGGGCTTAGCGGGGCAGATAGAATTTCCGCTTCCAAATGTCATAGGAAATTCTTTAATTCTTTTTTTTTTTTTTCACGTGGTCTTTTTTTTTACTTAAAGTATAATTTTTTCTTTTTGTTTTTTATTACCCAATGAATTTCATTACATTTATAGTTGTGCAACAATCATCACTACCCAATTTTATAGCATTTCCATCCCACACCCCCAGACAGGGATGGAGAGTGAGCCAGGTGGATCATGGAGGGAAGTGGTGTCCAATCAGAGACTGCGGAAAGGGCAAAAAGCAACAAGTCTGGACAATGAGTAGATTCATGGGGCTGCAGTGGTATAGGTGAGGGAGAGACAGGGATGTGAGGCAAGGAAGTCATGAAGGATCTTGTAGCCTTGGAGACCATTTGCCAAACTCCACTGGACTCTTAGTGAATACAGTGGAGTGCTTTGAACAGAGAAGCCAAGTCATCCCACATATATAAAAAGAAAAAAGTTTACGCTGTTAGGATAAAGTGTAGGGTTCATCAATGACAGAAAAAGTACAAGGTTAAGAGGTCATTGTAATCATTTAGTTAGGAGAAGGGAGTGGAGTAGCCCAACCTGATTACAACAGAGGTGGAAAGGGCTCAAATTCTGCCTGTATTTTCAAGGGAGCATCAACAGGATATACTGCTTTATTGGATGATGGGTGTGAGAGAAAGGAGGCAGTGGTGGCTCCAAGATTTGGTGGCTAAACCATCTAAGAGAATGAGCTACCATCACCTGAGTTAAGAAAGACTAACAGTTGGGGGCTTCATGGGCTTAGTTTTTGAGCAGTTGAGGTTGAGATGCCCATTAGGCGTTTATGAGAAAACATTAAGTGAGGGTTGGATATAAGAATCTGGAGTTCACGGATGAGGTTTGTGCTGCAAATATAAAAACTGGAAGTCCTCAGCTTATGGATGATGCTTACAGATGAGAGACTGGTTGAAATCACCAAGAGAGTGAGTATAGGCAAGAAGAGGACTGAGCCCAGGGACTGCAATATTTTTTGGGCGGACTGTGCCCATGGCATGCAAATGTTCACAGGCCAGGATCGAAACTGTGCCACAGCAGGGACTTGAGCCACGGCAGTGACAATGCCTGATCCTTAACCGCTAGGCCATCAGGGAACTCTAACATTTTTAGAACTTGGAAAGATGTAGAAGAACCAGCTGAAGATCCTGTAAAAGAGGATAGTCCTTGGGGGAAGAACCAGGGAATGTGGGATCCTGGGACAAAGTGAGCTGAGTGTTTCAAGGAGGGAGGGGTCAGCAGCATGAAATGTTGGTAGGACGAGCAAGGTCATTATTGAGAACTGACTAAGGGATTTTGGCAACTCAGAGACACTGGAGACTAGATAAGAGCAGTTTTGCTGGAGTAGTGGAGGTGAAAGTCTTTGTAAAATGTGCAGCCCCTCCAACCAATCTCCCACTAACGAAAAAGAGAGAGAGCCGAGGTACTGGAATCAACAAATGCATATAAATAATTTTCTAAGAATTTGATTATTAGGGAAAGCTGAGAAATAAAGCAGTACCTGGAGGGATCTGTGGTCAAAAGAGGCTCTTTTGTTTGTTTTTAATGAGAGAAATGACAGAATATTTGTATGCTGCTGAGAATGATTTAGAAGTGGAGGGGAGAATTTAAGATTCTGTTCTGAGGGCTAAGTCTGATAATATTTGTAAAGCACTTACCACAACACATAAGAATACTCCATAGACTCTAGGTTTTGGTATCCATTATTGTTTTCCCCAAACTTATAATCATCTATGGTGCTGTGCTAAAACTATCTTTAACAGATTCACTTGCTTCTTTATTGTAGACTGTTTGTTTTTTTATTCCATGAACTTAAAATTGCTTATTAAAAATGCTTCATCTATTGCTTAATTTATTTTGGATATTTTCATTTAGATCAATCCCCTCCATGAAAAAACTAGATTCCAACTTCATGCCCCAATTATTTCATAGTATATACTGTAGCTATACATCAGCAGCTGAATTATGTCAGATTGAGAAATCTCATCATTTAGATTAGCTTATGCTCATCTTGAAACCATGTCTGCTGCAAGCCTGGGACACCCAAATTCTTAATGAATTGCTCTATATGAGCTGAGATAATGTAAGGAGTCAAGGAAATATGGATTATTGGAACCTTGTGGTAATACTGTTTCTTAAAGAACTTTCTAGGTCGGGGTTTGTATCAGGAGGATTGATTTTGTACTACAAGAAAGGTGTGTTAATTATTATAATATCAAATGTACTTTCTCACTAGGAAACTTCACCTGAAAGAATTTCAAAGTATGTATATTAGAAGTTGGAATGCATTGTGAATCTAATTCTATTTGTCAGGTCTAAGAACGCAGCACAGTTGGGCATTCTCAAAGTAATAAAAGTAGTGCAGACTTGTATTCCCAGATTCTTGCCTGCTTTAGTTATTCATTGCTGCATTACAAATTTCCTCAAAATGTAGCAGCATAAAAAAACAATACATATTGATTTTCCCACACAGTTTCTGTGAGAGAACATCCAGGAATGGCTTTGCTCAGTGGTCCTGGTTTGGGTCCCTCATGAATTTACAGTCCTCTGAAGACTTGACTGGGCCAGTCACGTTTATTTCTAAGCTGATTTGCTCATGTTCCTGGCAAGTGAGCACTCTATTTGTTGGCCTCAGAGCCCAGTTCCTTGTTAGGAGAATTTGTCTACAGGGTTATGTGAGCTTCCTCATCACAGGGCAAGTGACAGGCTAGAGAGTAAGTAATATAAAAGAACAAGTAATGACACAGCCTTGGAAGTCACAATCTGTCATTTCTATTAGTTAAGCTGATCAGCCTACTCACTTAGGGAGCAGAGCATTAAATAACAGGACACAGAAATCCTATCTTGGAGGCTGGCTCCCCTATCGCACCTCAGAGGCTCTAAGGAGAATAGTGATTCAAATCAGTTGAATAGTTTAGTCATAGTTGAAGTTTCTGTCTTCATGTATTTTTTATCTGCCTCTATGTTTTTGGCCATGCCCATGGCATGTGGCCAAGTATCGAACCCTTGCCACTGCAGCTACCCCAGCAGCTGCAGTCACAATCTTTAACCCTCTAAGCCACCCACTGAGAAACTCTGTATCTGCCTCTACTTTTATTATTACCACTAATGCCTAGAAATCGGCATGGCCTTAGGATCATCAGGGTTTTTTTTTGGGGGGGGGTGGCACACACCCATGGCATATGGAGGGTCCCAGGCTAGGGGTCAAATCTGAGCTGTACCAGCAGGCCTACATCACAGCCACAGCAATGTGGGATCTGAGCCCTATCTGCGATCTACACCACAGCTAACGGCAATGCCTGATCCTTAACCCACCAAGGGAGGCCAGGGGTTAAACCAGCATTCTCATGGATGCCAACTTCAGTCAGATTTGTTTTGTTGAGCCACAACAGGCACTACAGTTTTTTAAATATTTAAATAGTATACATATAGATGTTGGAAGTTCCAAGCAAGGGGATTCTCTTCTTAAAATTTATTTTTATTTTTTAATTTTGTAAAATTTTTTATTTTCTAATTTTGTAAAATTTTTATTTTTAAAATTTTTAAAATTGTTATTTATTGCATTTTATTTTCTTTTATTTATTTTTGGTTTTATTATTTTGTATTCTTATTTTAAAATTTTTATTTATTTATTTTTTATTGCATGTCTTCTTTCTTTAGAAAAAAAATAGCAATCCATGTAGAGAGAGCCCTGCACATGTGTTTAATTCTTTGCAGATGATTAGTTGTGTTGTTTGACAGCAAGCGGTCATGATATCTAAAGCATGATGATAATGATGATGATGATAATAGAAATATCAACTCCATAGTACTATCATGAGAATTAATTATATATATATATTGATTCTTACATGTGTATATGTAAGAAAGCACTATAAAACCACAAGGTATTGTGACTATTGCCAAATCAGAGTGCTTTTTGTTAAGTGGTGCTTTGTATCACACCCTCTTGGTCCAAGTCTGGTTTTGGCTCTGTGGACAAGAGTGACAAACTATAGCTTTAAGATTATTATTACTACTACCCCTAGCATTACAAATAGTACATTAAAAAAAAAAAAAGGAAATAGAAAGAAATCCATCAGATGGATTGAAGAGGAGGGAAACAAGGGGAGAAGCCCCCCCAGGTCCCAGGCAATGATGGGCTGCAGTTCCTGAAGTGAATACAAAACAGTAATAAACCCAAGAAAAAGTCCAGATGATTTTCAATACCACATGCCAGCTATTCTCATTAATGTCAGTGGGAACATGCTCTTTCCTAAGGAACAGGTTTATACAACCACCCCTTCTCCTTCCAATGCCAATGTTACTTCTCCAGTCTAATAATCATCATGAGGTAGGTGTGTCATGTTGGTAATTTGAGCATTTAAATGTGGGTGAGTGTGGGGTAGGCAGCTGTGTCAGGTCTCAGATTTAAAAAAATAAGTGACTTTGAGCAATAAATTGTTACTCTTTATGTCACGCATGCTAGAGGTTCTTTGTGTAGTCCCAAACTGAGCAGTTTTGAAAGAGAGAGGAGCATATTTGTGGGTGCCACTAAGATGCTAAATACTCCTTTATGGAGTTTCCCTCGTGGCTCAGTGGTTAATGAATCCGACTAGGAACCATGAGGTTGCGGGTTCGATCCCTGGCCTTGCTCAGTGTGTTAAAGATCCGGCGTTGCCGTGATCTGTGGTGTGGGTCGAAGACGTGGCTCGGATCCCACGTTGCTGTGGCTTTGGTGTAGGACAGTGGCTACAGCTCCGATTGGACCCCTAGCCTGGGAACCTCCATATGCCGCAGGAGTGGCCCTAGAAAAGGAAAAAAGACCAAAAAAAAAAAAAAAAAAAAAAAGATGTCAAATATTCCTTTAAAGGTTTTAGGTACTTCGGAATCCCTGTGATAAATAATTTTCAAATCAATGCATTTATATCCAAGAGTATGTTTGAGTTGCCCCCAAAGCAAAACTGTAGTCAATAAGAGGGAATCTCAAAGCTATTATTATTTGATATACAGAGTTTCACTGGGGATTATCAATTTTTCATTCAAATAAAATTAGCTCTAGTCTTTATATGTTCTTTTGTCTTCTTTTTATATTTTAGCCTAATTCATTATGTTTTTGAGAGGAATCAATAACTTAAAAGTCACCTTTTTCACATAGCATTCTTTGCTGGATATTTAGTAGTTTTAAATGGACATTGATATGCAGTCTTTTCAATACTTGCTTTTTGATACAAATGAAAGCATTAAATTGTTTGGTAATTTGTTTTCCAGTGTAATTAATCATTGGCCTCAGCGTATGTCTCCCAGTATACTATTACTAATTAGTGCTTTTTCTCCTCTGTGCCAAGGAAATAAGAAAGAACACATATGAACTGATTATATAAGATGTGTTTTCACACTCTTTCTATCAAAGAAGCCGTGACTAAGTCTGGTTGTTTTTTTTCCCATTCCAGTCTATGTTTAAAATGTCACTGCGGTAGATTAAGTTGTATTTATTATAAGGTATTGCAAACTCACAGAGCGATTAATGTGCTGGATTCTTCTGCAAACATTTGTGTTTTAGTGTTTTTAATTTTTTTGCTTTGTTATATATATATATTTGTTATATATATATATATATATATATATATATATATATATATATATATATTTGGTGTGGTATAGCCTATTAGTCTTATAATTTACTTGTGGTTGAAGTCCCTTATTTTCTTTAGGAGAATTTTTTTGTATTACTCTACCAAATATGTAATCAACTTATTAACTTTGTGGTTATGTATGCCATCTAAGAGAACCAGCCTCATTATCAATCAAGATAATCTTTTGCTTAATTAAATATTTGAAAATAAAAAGACTCTACCATTTATTTTAATAGAAGAACAATTTATTCACAATAGTGATTTTCATAGCTGTGTGTGTTGGGTTTGCATGGGATGGGTGAGAATGATGAAGTCTAGTGAGTACCACAGAGTGAGAAGGATGATTCTTATAGCTTAATGGAAAACAACTTAAGAGATACAAACTATGGGAGGGTCTCAGAATGCATGTTAAGATAAAAATCACCTTATCACTCCAAAATTAAACTATAACTGGAATCTGTCATTGGGATGCAGAGAGAGCTATGAAAAAGATATAATCTGAGAGTCCAAGATATAAATGTCTTTTGAGATGATCAAGTCCTTCTTTTACTTTTGTGGAATATTTGCTGTGGTGACCAACTTTGTAGTCCATACCTCCCACCATGTAAATAGATCCACTCTAGGCCAGGTGTCTCATGATAGGCATGGGCATAAACTCCTAGTCACACACTAAAGGGAAATTCTTTTAGGTCTGTGTAATGGGAAAAACATTTCTGTGTTTCTCCCCCACTTGCATAGTATGGTAACAGCATTGCTTTACCTCGGGCCACTGCATGTGTAGGCTTTTTCCCATACCAAGCAATGCTGAGGAACCAGCTGGGTGTTTCACAAATTGAACTCAGTTCTGACAACATCTGAGGATAGCTTCATATCCCCTAGGTGAGAGGTTCAGTCCCTATGCCTGCCTCCAACCACTCAGAGTCCAATCACAAGCCCAGGCTGTTACCTAAGAGTTCGACTGAAAAGATAGACAGGTTCCCATGACTCCTTCTTCCTATTTGATTAATTTTCTAGAGAAGCTCATAGAGCTCAAAAACAAAACAAAAAAAAACAAGCAAAAAAACCACACTTTACTTACTTGATAATTGTTTTATTATAAAAGAAAGAGCCAGATGGAAGAGATGCATAGGGTAACTCTCTGAACCCCTCCTATTTGGTTTTATAATTAAGGCTCAATTAGACAGGCTGATTGATTATATCACTGGCCCTTGATCGATTCACTTCTCAGAAGGTGGATGGGGTCGGTCTGAAAGTTCCAACCCTCTAATTATGGGGTTGGTTCGCATCCTTAGCGGCATTCCTGATGTCAGCTCATTAACATGTCAGATGTAGCTGGAGGATGTTGTCATGAGTAGCAAAATACAATTTTGTAGGACTTATCACTTAGAAATTCAATGAGTTTCAGCGTTCTGTGCCAGAGACCAAATATCTACTTATCTCATGGTCATGGGTGGCTTTTCCTTTGCCTGGGGGTTCCTGGGCCCCACTTACAGTAGACATAGAATTCCATGGTGGGAATTGGGAGCTGAGTGCCTGGAGCCACATATAAACACCTACGTGACCCTCTGCAGGTCCCTTACTAGTGAATATCTGACCTTCATGTCTGTGGACGACAGCCCTTCCCTTGGTACTCTCCCGCTGACCCTGGATGTGGCCCAATCTACTTTTCAACACAGAGAATTAGGAAGCTAGTGTATGATAATTAGCACGAAGCTTACCCACCATCCCTTAAAAAGACAAGCTTCACTCTCCTTTTAATTTCCAGTATTTCTGGACTGCTTCACCACAGTACCAGGTTTGCTTGAAGAGCCTAATGAATGAAGCAGGGCAACAGGAAACAGCCTGGGCAAAAACTGTCAGTATGGGGTTGTTGACATCAAGTTATGCCTCTCAAAGATCAACTATTGCATTTCTCAGTCCTCTATCTAAGAGCATTTTTTCTAAGCATGTATACACCAGCAGTGGCTCTGTTACAGATTCTTCTTTAATCTGTTGCCTGTTACATGCCAGTGTCGGTTTGTTGGTCTAAAAGTTTTGTTTTTCTTTGGAATTCCATTTTAAATAGAGAACTTCTGGGCATAATGACTTGAGAAACAATATCAACTGAATGTTAAAGCATGGAATCAAAACTTTAATCAGAACTATAGTGGCATTCTAATTATCTACTTGGGATCTGCCAGCATAAAAAGAGAGCATTTAACCCACCTCTCGAGAATTGAAGAATTTTCAGAAACAAGGTGACTTGTGTTGGAAATTCTTCCCTTTAGTTTATGTAATGGTAAATAGGGGAAATTTCATATTTTTATTCAGTTCATTAAAATTTATTGTTTGTCTTTTCAAGGAAACTTGTTATTTCATTTGCCTTGTATTTTTTTTTAATTGTAAGTTAAGTGCATCTTCTTCCATCTCCATTCAAAAATGTGTATTGAGCACCTAATATAAGTGTTCACTCTTCGTCCCCTCCCCAAAGCTGGATACCATAATAATCGAATCTGTGTCTCCATATTTTAGAGACACACAATGATACTTACAATGTCGTGATGAAGGTAAACATAAAATAAATGCATACGAAAAAAAATTCAACAGTAGAGGCACAAAAACTGCATAGGGTGAACTGGTGAAGGAGCTATTAGCTCAGTCTGTGTGGTGCTACAATTTAGAAGCTCTTGTAGGCAAGTTGAGGCTTGCTGTAGCTTCCAAAGATGAGGATGGTATTCTATGGCCAGATTTAGAAGGCTTTCAAAGGACTTTTCAGTGGAAATCAAGGCATAAACAAGCCAAGGGGATGGTGTTTTTTAAGTAGCAGGTGAGTTAATAAAGCCAAATATGCATTGACCTAAAGGAGTGGAGGAAAACAGTGGGTATGAAAAGTTATACAGAGTAGGACCAGGTAGTGAATGAAATTTGAAAGTCAGGCTGAAGAGGGCTGAGCATTTTTCTCTGTGTGACAATTAATCTTTTTAAAATTTGTTTTCATTTTTGCTTTTTAGTAGCTATAAAAATCTGATGAAAGTCCCCTTAGGAATATTACTCTAGTTGTGATATTAGATGTAGCAAAAGCATGATGCATATATTTTTCTAGCCAAGGGGAGGCTTCTTCTAGGATAGAAAGTAATCAATTTCCTACTGTTTAATAAGTGGTTTTACTAATTGCTAATCTGAAGAATGAGAACTTAAATATTTAAAATGAATGCTTGTTTGTGAAGCAAGCTACTTTTCTTTCTCCTTTCCCCCCTCTCTCTCTCTCTCTCTCTCTCTCTCTCTCTCTCTCTCTCTCACACACACACACACACACACACACACACACACACACACTGTGGTAGGTAGAATAACCCCCACCCCCTCTAATGTCCACATTCTAATCCTAAGAACCTATGAATACCTTATAGGGAAAAAGGGATTTGCAGATCTAATTACATTAACATTCTTGAGCTGGATTATCCAAGTGGACCCGGTGTAGAAAAGTGCTTAAAAGGTAGAAAAGTCAGGCAACAAGTCAGAGAGAAAAACAGAGATTTGAAGAAGTTATTCTATCTTTGAGGGTGGAGGAAGGAGCTAAAGAATGAAGATAGCCTCTAGAAACATATTCTCTAAAGCCTCCAGAAGGAATGCAACCCTGCCCACAAGTCTGTCGTCCATGAAATCCACTTTGGACTCCTGACCTCCAAAGCTAGAAAAGAATAACTTTGAAGCCACTAAGTGGTGGTCCTTTATCAGAGCAATAATAGGAACCTAGCTGGAGTACCCATTCTATAGTTAAATACTTGAATGAACAAAACTCTTACTTCCTATTAATCAGTTGAATTTCTGATTTAATGCTCCTAGCCAGTCTGGTACAGAAAAGATTATCTAGTTGCTTTTCTGTAAGATGAGTTAAATGTAGTAACTTTCCATGCCTTTAAGTTTGTCCTCATGCCTTTGCGAGCCCCCAGCTCCAATGTCGACTCCAGAGGAGGGAGAGTCTTTAACCAATGTCACTAAGCCTAAGCGTTGGAGAAAAGGATGTGCGTGACCTCATCTCTCCAGAAATATCACTTGGGGAATTTTAATGATTTTGATCTTCAGCTTCTAAACCTTCTAGGTCCACAGACCTGTCAGGCCCTTTTCTGTCCTTGGGGTATTGTGCCATAAAGTGGCTTAGAGAGTTCCCAGATTGTACTCATTTTGACTTCTGTGCTCTATGGTTGTGCTGGCAGCCCCTCTCCAGCCCCCAATCTTTTGTCAAAGGCATAGGAAATATGTGTGTGTTCCCTTGTCTCTTCAAGTCACCCAAGGGAGTGGTGGGGCTCTCAGTGAGCACACTTGACTCCTTGTTCTGTCACCTGTCTCTGCCCTAGGCCAGGGTGGCCAGGGGACCTCAAAAGGTTTGCATCGATGTCAGTTCAGAAAGGATGGGAAGAGGCCTTCAAGTGTCTGATTCTTCAAACCTACTTAAGAACTTTTTGCTAGTACTTCCACCTTCTCTAAGACAGCGGGATGGCTGGAAGGAGACAGACTCACTTCCAAGCCATCTCTTTATACTCTTCAATTCCCCTTTCATTCCCCAGCTCACAAGATCCTCATCTAAGGTGGGGGAGGGCAGTGTTAGGGAAGAACCAGGGAAAAATATGTCATGCCACACTACCACTACTTTCAAATCTTCTTCAGTCTTATTAACATAGATGTTTCCGTTTGAACTAAAAAGATAAGGATCAATGTCTTTGTTGCTGGGCTCTACTCTGATAAGTAATTCTGGGACAAATAGATGTTCCAAGGCTCAGATTTACAAAGAGGTGATTCCAGGGCTAGAAACAAAGACTAAGTTCTCCCAGTGTGTATGTGGGGGGGGGGATATATTCTCATTTTGTCACTTGTAGAAAAAGTAATGGAGTCTTAGAGTCATTTAATACAATTGCATTTGTAGAGTTAATGCTCAAACATATCTAAATTCAATCCCCAAGTTGCTTAGAAAATAGGATGGTACCTCTTCAGTAAGTCTTGAAACATTATCTGACCTCAGTTTCTTCATCTCTCAAGTGAAAAGTTTAGACTAGATGAATACTATGGCTCGTTATAGCTCTAAAGGTGTTTCTTAGGTTGAAAAATTTCAGAATCCCCAAGTTAGAGAGAAGGCATATGTTTGTTCTTGCCTCCAAATGAGCTGATAATTCTCATAAGAAAGGGCATAAATGTGGATCCTGGGCTATATTGCAGAGATCTAAGCATGGATTGGACCAAAGTAAATATCTCAGGTAAGAAAAACCAGAGGCAATAGGGTTTCCAGCTACCAGTAGATATTCAGATGCTTTTATGTCCATATGAATGATATTTACTATTTTTATCTTTATAGTTACGCCTTGGTGACTCCCATACTCCAGCAACTATTTTTTAATAAAATTAATAGCTTAAATGAGATTTACTTTAATTATTATTATTTCTTTTCTTTCTTTTTATTTATTTTGTTTTGCTTTTTAGGGTCACACCCAGGACACATGGCAGTTTCCAGGTTAGGAGTCAAATCGGAGGTACAGCTGCCGGCCTATGCCACAGCCGTAGCAATGCAGGATGTGAGTCCCATCTGTGACCTACACCACAGCTCATGGCAACACCTGATTGTTAACCTACTGAGCAAGGCCAAGGACCGAACTCACATCCCATAGCTGCTAGTCGGATTTGTTACTACTGAGCCACAATGGGAACTCCATTATTATTATGCTTGATGCAACCTAATTACTGTTTGGCTGCATTTTAATGATGCAGCTTGTGCACTTGGCATTATAATCTATTTAATATTGCCCTTAACATTGACTTCTCCAAGTTGATTATTTCCCCAAGAGCTTGATCTTCCAATTCTTTTCCAGGAGGGAATACTGCAGCTCACGTTGTGTGTGATCCTTTGTCTTAACTGCATGATTTATACCTGGCCATGTACTGACAGTTTGAGTTAGTTTCAGGCAATGAAATGTGAAAACTCTAATTTACCATGTACGCCTGTCTAGAACTGACCTGCCAGTACCTCACAAGAAGACTGGCTTCAAATTTTTCCCAGGTTGATTCTGAAATTTGAACTGCAGTAGCATTTGTCAAAGAGATTAGAAATGGCTCAGGTGTAGTAACCTTCCTTTGCATGTTTCTGACTGCACGTGGTGATCCCCTTCACCAGCAGGTGGAATAAAGCTATTCACACTTAAATGGCTCATTCATCATTTTACCAGGGAGAAACGAAAGCAAACATATATAGAATTTTTCTTTTAAAGACTAATTTTCTCCATTATTTTCTGTTATATTTTATATTTAGGAACCTACTGAAAGTCCCTAATTAAGATTTTTATCAGTCTGCTAAATGAAAAGCTACATGCTGTATTGGATGCATCAGAGAAGTCTACTTTGTAAGTTGAACTGAGATGTAAAAGCAGAAAAACTTATGTTTGAATTAATGCATAGACAAACAATTGTTCAAGCCTATTCATCTTTCAAAAGGGGAAAGCAGATGAGAGCAAAATATTGGGTGACAGCAATATCCAAATCTTTCTTGGGGACAAAAATTAAAGTAGTGTTAGTGAAAAAATCTGAATTAAAGGGGAAAGTGTTCCAACATTGAAAATGGAGGCTTGTTTTTATGTGAAAATGATGAAAATGGCATTAGAAAATAGATACAATAAAAGGTATCAAGTAAGAAGAGACAAACCAGCAAGTATCTTAGGACAACAATGGATGATGTAGAAGTAGGAAAGAAAAATTACATTTCAAATAAGGTGGAGAAGGGATAATAGATGTGTGTACCTATAATAACTAAATCACTTTATTATATAGCAGAAATTATCACAACAATGTAAATCAATTATCCTTCAATAAAAGTTTTTTTAAAAAGGGAAAATATACTAAGTATCAGTAAATTGTACACTGCATATAGGTGAACTGTATTTAGGTAGGTGAATTATAGCTCAATAAAACCGTTTATTTTTATTTAATTAATTTATTTATTTGTCTTTTTAGGGCCTTATACATGGCATACGGAGGTTCCCCGGCCAGTCGGTGGTCAAATCAGAGCTGTAGCTGCTGGTCTATGCCTCAGCCACACCAGATCTCAGCTGCATCTGTGACCTACACCACAGCTCATGGCAATGCTGGATTCTTAACTGACTAAGCGAGGACAGGGATCGAACTTGCATTCTCATGGATAGTAGTCAGATTCACTTCTCCTGAGCCACGATGGAAACTCCTAACTGTTTTTTAAAACAAAAAAGTAAAAAGAGGTGGAACATCATCAGAAAGCTAATTCTCAGACTAAGTGAAGAAAGTCATAAAGAGAAAGATAAATATCATATGATATAACATCTGTGGAATCTAAAATATGGCACAAATGAATCTATCTACAAAACAGAAACAGACTCACAGACATAGAGAACAGACTTGTGGTTGCCAAGGGGAAGGAGGAGGGTGTGGGATGGATTGAGAGTTTAGGGTTAGTAGATTTAAACTGTTACATTTAAAATGACTAAGTAATGAGATCCTACTGTACAGAATTCTCTTGGGGTAGATTGTGAGGGAAGTTAATATGAGAAAAATTATATGTGTGTGTATATATATATATATGTATGTGTACAGATATATATATATATATATACACATATGTACACATACATATGTAAGACTGTCACTTTGCTGTACAGCAAAACAACATTGTAAATCAACTATACTTTAATAACAATTTTTAAAAAAAAGAAAAAAAAAGGAAAGCAACATGAATTAAATTCAAAAAAAAAAAGAAAAAGAAAGCAAGCTAAACATCCAGAGAGGTCTGAAGACTGATTAAACGCAAGGAAATGTGCACTGCACTAGCACTGGACTTTACAAAATGGTTTACCCAGTGTTCAGTACAGAGAGATCTGCCTCTGACATCTTAAATGGTTAACGTCCCAGTTAATGTCCCACATCAGCAGTGTTCACACATTAATATATTCAATATAAAGCTTCCTTGTAAGAGAAAAGAAGAAAAGTCCTATTTTCTAACTGCCCACTACATGGACCTGTTTGGAGAAGGCTAGTGACTTGGTCTTACACATAGATCTGTCAACACTGCCACACCCCAGAGCCTTGAAATCCTCAAAGCCAGATCTCCCCAGGCAGGTATTCAGAAACAGAACAAGGTGTTTCTGTATCAAAGGGCATCCTACAGGTAAACATTCTCCCATCTTAAACCTCTTTCAACAAACTTCTCTAAAGATCTAATTGATACATAGTTTAGGGTTTGCAGTTCTTGCATTCTCTTGGCAACTACTCCACTCTGAAGCTATAGCACAAAATCAGCTGTACAAGATCTAAATGAACCCACATCACTGTGTTCCAAAAAACCTGTTTACAGAAAAAGCAGCCAGCCGGATTTGACTTGTGGGTTACATACAGGGTGTCAACAAATTGTGGTTAGCTGGTAGATCTAATCATGACTTTGGGGAAAATCAGGTTTTCCACAGCTATGCTCCTTCTCATGTAGAAGGGGCTGAAGAAACCTAATAGTGATTGAAAAGGAAGGCATTTAGAAGAGAATAATTAAGTAATGGTAATCCTAAGCCTTATAGTAATCTAGCAGTTAAGCAACAAACAAATTCACTAATCTTCAGAACATACTGCTTCACATTCTTCCTTCTCCTTAAGAGTAGAACCTGGGAAATACACATACACTTTCTTGTGTCTAAGCCAGAGCATCTGAAAAGCTTTAAAAAAAATTTGCATAAAACATGCCTCTTCCAAAGTGAGTAAAGAGTGATTTCTCCTGGTTAGACTATTCACCTTAATATAAAAACACTTCTGGTCAAAAAGACAGAGTGGTTCCTAAGCAAACCAAGTGATGAGCAACTGCCAAGGCAGCCCCAGCTCACAGAGATGTTATCAATCCTCACTAATTCGGTGAAAGAGAAGATTTAGGAACTGTCTGTGGGGCTAAGCTGAATAAATGGACTTGAAGGGAACGCAAATCTTGTGATGATAGAAGTCCAAAATGTTAACTTCACACATTATTGGAAAATGGCACATAAAGCATAGTCTTAATGAAAAGTAATATCTTATCGTTGAAAAGATTAAAAAAAAAAAAAACTGGCAAAGACCAAGGCTCATTTCATATTCAGAGAGCCAGCGAAGGGTAAAAGAGAAAAGAACAAGAAAAGATGCCAAGACCCCAGTCTTCCAGGGATCTGACCATAAGTCTTGTTACATAAACAGACACAGGAACCAACCCAAAGGGACAGAGCAAAGGAAAACCTCATTTGTTAAGCACTTACTAAATCCAGGCACTTGTTAAGTGTTTCAAATTCCTTGCCTCCTTGGATCCTTTTAACAATTCTTTGAAATAATAGGTAGTGGCTGCCAGAGAGTGGACTTTCTGTTTCAACCTGAGTTCCCTCAGGGCTCATCATCAGGGTGGCTGTAATGTGGTAGCTTGATGTCTGCAGCATCCTTTGTTTACTGATGGGGCAGGCACTATTTTTCATTCACAATTCCTTAACTATCATTCCACACCATGCCTCTCCCGCAGGTCTTATACATATATATACATGTCTACATACACACATATATATATACATGTCTCTCTACAACCTTCATTTTTTATTACAGTATAACCTTTAATAGAATAAAAGCAAATTTTCCTCTTCCTACTTGCAAAATATTATGTAGTGGAATTAGATTCTTCTGCCCAGTTGAGGATCATTTCAGCAGCATCTATACCTAAGATTATTATAATTGCTCTCAGAAACTAAGGGCTGAGCACACTGTAAGGTGCCCAAGGGGAATAACACCCACAGATTAGTCTAGTGAGACTTGCACCATTTGTTTAAAAATCAAGAATCGAACTAATGTCTTCTAACTGCTTGTTGGCTTCTCTAAAGTCTTGTTCAATTATTGACTCAATGGAGTTCCCGTTGTGGCTCAGTGGTTAACGAATCTGACTAGGAACCATAAGGTTGCAGGTTCGATCCCTGGCCCTGCTCAGTGAGTTAAGGATCCAGCGTTGCCATGAGCTGTGGTGTAGGTCACAGATGAGGGCTCAGATCCTGCATTGCTATGGCTCTGGCATAGGCCTGCGGCTACAGCTGTGATTAGACCCTTAGCCTGGGAACCTCCATATGCCTTGGGTGCAGCCCTAGAAAATACAAAATACAAAAAAATAAAAGAAAGAAAATTATCAACTCAAGATTTAGACCTTTATGGCAACAAAGCAGTTAAGGGAATGGCTGAATATGCTTGAAAGCAATAGAGTAAAGGGATCTTTAGGTTTACAAAGTCAGCTTGCCTTGTCTGTTGGACTTAGATGTGTGAGGCTCTGTGACAGTCCCTGGCAGTTCTGCTGAGACCTCAGGGGTGAATGGGAGAAGTTTGGGTGAAAGAATCAGGTGGTTCCATGGTGATGGAAGGGGTGCGACTGCAGCATCTGAACTGTCTAGTCACTTGTACAGCCACAAGAGCAGAAGACAGGGGAAGGTGAAGTCTACACATTTGGATGAGCTCTGCAATGACCCCAAATTAATTTTTTTTTGGCCTGTGGTACACGGAAATTCCAAGGCCAGGGATTGATTGAACTTATGCCACAGAATCGACCTGAGCTGCTGCACTGACAAGGCTGGATCCTTAACCTACTATGCCACAAGGGACCTCCAAAATTAATCTTTTTTAAATTGCATCAGTCACCACTAACCCAGTAGTTTCTAAAGAATTTTCTCCACCTCAAGAGGTTTACTAGAGAGCTTTTACTGAGGAATCAAAGGAAAAACAAAGCAACATTTTTATAACTCTCCCACAAAGACTTGCTGCCTCCACATGCTATTCCATACCACTCAAGAACCCTTACATATGACTGACATGATGACATCTATAACAAACCAACAAGGAGCCAGTGATTCCTTGTGACTTTCAATGTACCCTGTTTTCAGTCAAGCATGAAGAAGTTTTATAACAGCTGGTTTACCTTGAGAACAGAGATTAGTTGCAGGAAATACTTGTGGAGGGAGCTGTAGTGGGGGTAGGGTTGGGGTCCTTTTTTTAGGGCTGCATCAACAGCATACGGAAGTTCCCAGGCTAGGGTCAAAGGGGAGCCGTAGCTGCCCACCTACTCCACAGCCTCAGCAACACCAGAACCAAGCTGTGTCTGTGACCCACACCACGGCTCATGGCAACGCCGGATCTTTAACCTACTGAGTGAGGCCAGGGACCTAACGCAAGTCCTCATAGATACTAGTTGGATTTGTTACCACTAAGCCACAACCGGAACTCCACGGGGTGTGGTCCTTGACCATGGGATCCCTGGGCTCTGGCTACCTACAGAATAAGTAGGCTCAGGGGTCTGGATTTTGTGAATAAAGTGAACATCAAGGCCAAAGTGAAGGCAGAGAAGAAGAAGGAGGAGAAGGAGGTGAGGAATAAGAAGAGGAAGAGGAGGAGAAAGTGGGGAGGGGGTCAATGCCTATGTCCAGTGAAGCCATTTCTCTGCACACTCTGTAGATGCTGGAGTCATGAAATAGCATCAAGAAAGCCTGGAAGGGGAGTTCCCTTCATGGCTCAGTGGTTAATGACATGACTAGGATCCATGAGGATGTGGGTTCTATCCCTGGCCTTACTCAGTGGGTTAAGGATCTGGTGTTGCCATGAACTGTAGTGTAGGTCATTGACCTGGTTTGGATTCCTGCATTGCTGTGGATATAGCTCTGATTTGACCCCTCACCTGGGAACTTCTATATACTGTGGGGCATCCCTAAAAAGAAAAAAAGGAAAGAAAAGAAAAGCCTGGAAGACAGTGCAGGAATGAGGCAGGAACCCAGATCAAGTTAGCATCAGTTAGACTCTAGGTCAGGCCATGTCTACAGCCCAACACCATGGTTTGAAATGAGCCAGGGCTTAGAGCTCCCAGGGACTGTCTATGTCACTCTGATGGCCTAGCGGCTTGAGGCTCCTGCGTTCTCACAGCTGTCGCAGTGGTTGCTGCTGTGCAGTGTAGATTCAATTCCTGGCCCAGGATTTCCCACATACTGTGTGTAAAAAAGAAAAAAAAATACAAAACAAACCCCACAAAAAACCTGAGAGAATCTGAAATAAATATTGCAACTCTCATTTAAGAAAGAAAGAAAAACAGACTTTGAATAGTCACAGGACATTCTGAGGACAGAAAATGCACACTGAGCTACATATCACATGGCATGAGTATGGAAAAGGTGGTGCCCATTTGGAGTACCCATGGTTTGGATTTGTTAGTGTAAAGTTAAATATTCAGGAGAATTATAAAGAATAACGATGATGATGACCACCATCAGCATAACAGCTGATAATTCTGAGTGTACCCTTCCAGGTATATTTTACCTGTATCGAAATTCCTATCTTGGCTCAGCAGTAAGAAACCTGACTAGTATCTGTGAGGACACAGTTCAGTTTCTGGCCTCTCTCAGTGGGTTATAGGATCCAGCCTTGCTGTGAGCAGTGGTGTAGGTCACAGATGCGGCTTGGATCTGGCGATGCTGTGGCTGCAGCAGCTAGGATTTGACCCCTAGCCTGGGAAATTCCATATGCCACAGGTATGGTCCTAAAAAGCAAATAAATAAATAAATAAACAAATTATTTCACCCGTATTAACCCATTTCATCCTCACAACAAAGCCATGAGGTAGGTTCTATTTTATTATGCATTTTACAAATGCAAACTGGACTGACTGACTTTGAACACAGTAACCCTATTGTATGATCAAGCCACCCAAAATGCCTTGTCTTGTTCTCTGTACATCCCTGCTCCTCCAGTCCCTGCTTCACCTACTCACAGGAAGACCCTTCCTCTTGATCATATATAAAGCCTCATCAGTAAATGCCCATGGACTTGGCTCTGGCCCAGCTAGAGATTGTTCCAATCTTTCAATCAGAACATCTCTACCAAGATAGTTATCAAGTGAGCAGTGAGGGGTGTGCTCCTCTGCTGGTTTCTTTAGTAACAGATGAGTCAATGTGACGTCAATTCCTCTTGTAACTGGTAACCTCATCCCCCACCCCAGGAGTATGGCTGCCACGAATTGCCAAGTGTCTACCTCACACAGTGAGGTGTATTGATCCAGGACCCTGATTCAGACATGTAAGATCCCCCCATCTGTTAAGCCAGTGCTGTCTCTGTCTGACTCTGGGCTCTTTTTTTGGTGTTGAGATTGAGCATGTCCAGGGCTTGCAGGCCTGCTGAGTGCAGCAGCCCAATGCCTATATATAACAACTAGGCATTCTAATAGTATTTTAAATACTTCTTATAATAAAATTTTAAAATTTATAAGACTTTAAATTACTTAAGGAAATTTCACTCCTAGTTTTTCAAATTCTCATGGATGACCTATGACAAGTTAGCTCCTCCCCAGAATTTTGATTTCTGCAAGTACCTTCTTAGAGCCAAGGGTTTTGGGCAAAAGCAGTTCTGAAGAACAGCTGGTCATGGTCAGTTTTGATTAGGAATCCATAGACCATAGACTAACTTTGAGTCTCAAACTTTCCTGTGTTTGAGAAGTGCATTTTTCTAAGGAGAGGATTTCTCAAAGATATTGATCATCTTCCTAAGAATTAAGAACCAGTAGGCCAGAGTTCCTATTGTGGCTCAGCGGTAACAAAACCAGCTAGTATACATAAGGCCAAGGGTTCAATCCTTGGCCTTGCTTAGTCCCAGTGAGTTAAGGATCTGTTGTATCCATGAGCTGCAGTATAGGTCACAGATGTAGCTCTCTTGGACCTGGCGTTGCTGTGGCTGTAGCTGGCTAGCAACTACAGCTCCGATTCAACTCCTAGCCTGGGAACTTCCATATGCCTTGAGTGCAACCCACTGCCCCCACCAAAAAAAGAAAAAGACATAAAAAAAAAGAACCAGTAGGTTAAAGACCCTTTCATCTCTAAGACAGCTAAACTGCTAAAGAGTTGCTTTTGAGAAACAAGAGGTGAAATACTGTGTGTGTGTGTGTGTGTGTGTGTGTGTGTGTGTGTGTGTGTGCACGATCATGCTCGCGTGTGGGTAAATGAGTACAGACAGAACTTTAAGAGACCCTTCACCCTTCACGAATGAACCTTTTTAACTTCCACTTTGATGTTCCAAACTCCAGTTACACTGATTGCAGTTCCCTGCATGCCTCATGTTTTCTTTTGCACAGGGTCTTTATATATACACATATACACCTACACATATGTATATGTATACATATAAACATATGCATATTCATACATATACATTTACACATATACGCATGCATACACATACAAATATGAAATACATATGCACATACACATACATATAAACACATACATACATATCCACATACAAACATGCATATACATATATACAGATACATAAACATATGGATATGTATACATATATGCATATGTTTACACATATGCATACTCATATGCATACTCATACATATACACACATGTATACATGTGCACATATGCAAACACATATACACATACACACATATACATATACAAATGCAAATACATATGTGCATACACATACCTTTATACATATGCACATAGATATGCATACACATATATACATATATATACACACATACATATAAACATAACCCATACATATACATATATGCATATGCATAGACATAAACATACATATATACATGTGTATACATATATACACATATGCATACATATATACGCATATGCATACATATACACATATGCATAGACATACATGTACACATACATTTGCATATACACATACATACATACATGTACACATACACATACATATACACACAGCCTGAAATAATTCTCTTCTTGTCCACCTTCCCTTTTTCCTCCCCTTATCCTAATACTCACTAGTTCTAATAATATTATTTTGGAGGTTACATCTTCCTGAAAGCCTTTTCTCATCCAGTCCATACCAGAGTCAGTGCCCTTCAACTGTGCTCCCATAACACCTTTATTAATTTTTCCTTCAGGAAGCCATTCATCTATTGAAGAGTTATTAAATATGACCATGTATGCAATGTTAAACATAAGTTCTAGGACCCATTCTGGAGTTGAGGGCCATAGTAAATATGTCCCTCCAGAATCCACATCTACTTAGAACCATAGAATGTGACCTTATTTGGAAATAGGGTAATTGCTGATTAATTAGTTAAGGTGAGGTCTGACTGGCTTAGGGTGGGTCTTAGATCTCACGACTGATGTCTTTATAAGAAAGAACACACTCAGCCAGAAAAAATTATGAAATAATGCCATTTGCAGCATCATGGGTGGACCTAGAGATTATCATACTGAGTGAAGTTAGACAATGAAAGACAAACATCACATGATATCACCTACGTGTGAAATATTAAAAAAAAAGGATACAAATGAACTTATGTGCAGAACAGAAACAGACTTAGAGACTGAAAAATTTATGGTTACTAAAAGGGTAGGTAGGGGGAGGGATGGACTGGAGGTTTGGACTGGCATATGCACACTGAGGTCTAAGGAATGATTGGCCAACAGGGACCTGCTATATAGCACAGATACCTCCACCCAGTATTCTGTGATAATTTACATGGGAAAAGAAACTGAAAGAGAATAGATATGTGTGACTTATCACAGACTTGTAAATCAACCATATATCAATAAAACTTGTAAAAATGAAAAGAAGAGAGAGAACACACAAGTACAAATAGGGAAGAGGTCCATGTGAATGAGATGCAGACACTGGAGTTATGCTGCTACAAGTCAAGGAATGTGGGGGCCACAAAAAACCAAAAGAGTCAAGAAAGTGCTCTTTTCTAGAGCCTTTAGAGGAAGCTTGGCCCTTCAGCTTCTTGATTTCAGAGTTTTGGCCTTGAAAACTCAGATAAGCAATTTTTGTTTTTTAAAGCTATCTAGTTGGAGGTAAATTATTGCTGCAGCCCAAGAAAATTAAGTCAAGGATAACACAGTAAATGAGATATACATGGTTTCCCATCATGGCTCAGCAGAAACAAATCTATTATCCTTGAGGATGCAGGTTTGACCCCTGGTCTTGCTCAGTGGGTGGAGGATCTAGCATTGCTGTGAGCTGTGGTGTAGGCTGCAGACACAGCTCAGATCTGGTGTTGCTGTGGCTGTGGTGTAGGCTGGCAGCTGAGTTCTGACTCAACTCCTAGACTGGGAACCTCCATATGCCATGGGTGCAGCCCTAAAAGGACAAAAGAAAATTATATATATATATAATATATATATATAAAATAGTAGAAGACCAAGTGGGCAGTTGAGGTCATTTTTTGGAAAAGTGGGAGAGGAACAGGAAAAAGGAGAAACAAGAAAGTGACTTTCAGAGAAATGGAAGAATTGTTAAAATGTGACCTCAGATTTAAGGGAATTAAGATGAACCAGTCCCTCAAAGAAAGGCTGGGAGTTCCCACTGTGGCACCGCGGGATCTGCAGCATCTCTGAAGTGCTGGGAGGCATGTTCTATCTCAGCCCACACAGTGGGTGAAGGATCCGGTGTTGCTGCAGCTGTGGTGTAGGTCACAAGTGCCACTAGTATCTGATCCCTGGCCCGGGGAACTACGTAGGATGTGGGGTGGCAAAAAAAAAAAAAAGCCTGACACGAAAAGCCTGGTGCTAGGTGGCAGTGAGCCCCAGATATTTCCTGGAGGTGAGGAACATAAACACATTGAGGGGTTTCCACAGCCTGGGGGAGACTGGAAAGCTTAACTGCATCATGGTTAATGTCATTTTGTTGAGCTTACAGTACAGTTAACATGTATTTCCAATTAGCTGATTATTAGACAGTTCTCTCTAGTCAAATAGTTCTCTCTAGTCTAGCCTTAACAAAAAGTTGTTACTGTCATTCTAATTTATGAATTTTCTAATTCTCTACTTTGCATATCAAATTGTAGAACCCTGACAATGAAAGACATCAGTGACGAATTAGAGACGGCTCTTTTTACAGAGAAGGAAAATAACACCCAACAATGCTACTGACTTTTCAGTATCCTTAATGAATGCTTCAATTTTGTGTATTACGTATGCATAAAATTCATGCTGTGGGAACATATTTGTCAGTAGAGGTAGAGATAGCTCATGGATATGAAAACGCTACCTAAGTGGGCATCAGAGTTGTCACTCCGGGGGTGGTTTGTATATGGCTGTGTTGACTAGTTCTGAATCAGAAGTGTTCCTTTGTTAGTGCTCATGTTTACTCATATGGAATGAAACAGACTGTACATATGATGGGAAAGGGGAAGTGGTAGAGTTTGAGTTTTTCTTTCTTCTTAGAGTTTGAGTTTTTCTTTCTTCTTAATCTTAGTACACGAGCCAGGGTAGACCAAAAAGGATTCATAAAGGTAAAAGCAAAAGACTATCCTTGTAAATCAGTAGGGGATTCTGATTCTTTCTGGATGAAATTTGAATTATGAGGAAACACATTTGTACAGGGAGCAAGGAAAACTCTGCCTAAGGCTTAATAGAGAGAGTACAAATGGGAGTTCCCTTCATGGCTCAGTGGAAAGGAATCTGACTAGCATCCATGAGGATGTAGTTTCCATCCCTGGCTTCACTCAGTAGGTTAAGGAGCCGGTGTTGCTGTGAGCCTGTGGTGTAGGTGTCAGACATGGCTCAGATCTGGTGCTGCTGCAGCTGAGGTGTAGGCCAGTGGCCACAGCTCTGATGTGACCCTTAGCCTGGGAGCCTCCATATGTCATAGGTGCGGCACTAAAAAGACAAAAAAAAAAAAAAAAAAAGAGTACAAATGAAACACTGACTCTAGTAAAGGAGTAAAGCATCTGAGAGCTGGTTACTTTTTACATGTGAAAGTTTCTTGAACAACTAATTATTAACCTAAGTTTCACCTTTGATTCGTGTTTCTGTTGTAAATAGTTCAGATGAATTCTGAAGAAATATATCCACTCCAATTTGCATAGTGAATGGTTTTAAAAATCAAAGCCACGTAGGGTGACCTAAAACTATTTTTTGAAAACTATTTTTAAAAAACTAGTTAATAATTTTATTCATATTTAAGGAGACAGGATCAGGGACAGACTTTAAATCCAATGTTAAAAAGATGAGAGAGAAAATTGCAACTTTAATTCTAAACTTTTTTTTAAGTTCAGTTAAAACTTAATAAAGAAGGCAGTACAGTGTGAACAATGGTGAGAGAAGAGAGGCAGGTAAAAAAGTTATCTACATAAACTGAGCAATTTCTTATGTGGGAAAACTTTTCTTCCCAGAGAGCTTGGGCATATATATTTCTAAGAAAAGCTGAAGGAAAAAATATTTGCACATCATGCTCAATATATAATAGCGATGAATTTCCGTTACATAACCACCAAAGCAATAGCATGACGAGCAAACTTTTTAAAAGTTGCCATTATTTTCTCTTCTATAAATTTTAACCTGATATTTCTTCTTCTTCTTTTTTTTTTTTTTCTTTTTCTTTTTAGGGCTGCACCTACAGCATATGGAAGTTCACAGGGTAATGGCTAAATCAGATCTGCAGCCACCAGCCTACACCACAACTCATAGCAACGCCAGATCCTTTAACACACTGAGGGAGGCCAGGAATCAAAACTGCATCCTCATGGATACCAGTCGGGTTCTTAACCCCTCTGAGTTACAATAGAAACTCCTAACCTGCCATTTCTTAATTGATATCTGCCTTTTTGTTTTATTTTAGTCAAATGATCTGATGGACTTGCTTTTCCTCTCTGGGTCACAAATAATATATTTTTATTTACATTTTGCATTAAACATTTTATATGTTTTGTATAAAAAATGAACTTTTGTATTTTTGCTGAATTTGAATAACTCAAATATTCTAATGAACATTCTTACCTGAAACACAGTACAAGATATGACTCTATGGATCACTGGTCAAGAATCTCCTTAAAACCAAGACTAGCTTTAGAGGGAGGTTTTTTTGTTTGTTTTGTTTTTAAATGCCAACATGGCTTTATACTTTAAAGTGTTTACTAGCAGCTATTTCACATCCACCATGGCAGATGCCTCCTATATTGACTGGAAGTCAAAAGTGTTAAGAATAAAGGATTATTGGAGTCCTGTCATGGCTCAGTGGAAACAAATCTGACTAGTATCCATGAGGACACAGATTCAATCCCTGGCCTTGTTCAGTGGGTTAAGGATCTGGCATTGCCACGAGCTGTGGCGTAGTTCAAAGGTTCAGCTTAGCTCTGGCATTGCTGTGGCTGTGGTGTAGGCTAGCAGCTACAACTCTGATTTGACCCCTAGCCTGGGAACCTCCATATGCTGCAGGTGTGGCCCTAATAAAATAAAATAAAATAAAATAAAATAAAGGATTAAAAAAACAACGTCTTCTATCCAAAAATCGAGGTCTTCAATCTTGCAGAAAGTAGATCCTCCTCATCATTTGAAAGTGAAAACACTTCTAATACAAAGTGACAGGGTGCGCCTGTTCTGAAGAGTAAAATTATTGTCATCATAAAGTAAAAATGTCATAGTAAGCCAAAGATCTTCTGTTGGAGAAATAACCAACTGACAGCTTTTCTTTTCTTTGTATTTTTAGGGCTGCACCCAGAGGCATATGGAGGTTCCCAGTCTAGGGGTCCAATCAGAGTTGTAGCTGCTGACCTACACCGCAGCCACAGCAACACCAGGTCCGAGTCATATCTGTGGCCTACACTGCAGTTCACGGCAATGCCAGATCCTTAACCCACTGAGCGAGGCCAGGGATTGAACCTTCGTCCTCATGGATACTATTCAGCTTTGTATCTGCTGAGCCATGATAGGAACTCTGGCAATTGATAACTTTTCACAGGGGGTTCTGACTTTGACATTTTGAATAGAAAACTTATTTTCAGAAAAAGAACACAAAACACTTGTGCGTGTGTTAATTTTGAACTATATTTTGAACTATATTTTAAAAATAAGCCAAATTTCATGTATTGATTGAGATGTCCGGAAGTGCCAGAAAGAAATCTCTTGTACTTTATGTCAACATTTTCAGTTACTTATTCTACATAAGATCACAAAAATAAAGAATTCTTAAGTGTTTATTCAAAACTACTTTATCTCTTTTTAGTGGATTCAAAAAATTCTGGGCAAAGTTTTGAATTAAAGTAGGAAGAGCTTGGTATTTGAAGGATTTTTTTTTTCAGTTCTAAAAAGAAAATCCCAGTCGATTGCATTCTTGCCTAGTGTCTGGAGAAGGCTGAGATTTCCAGATGATGAATAATGCTGTTGCATTGCTTTCATCACAAATTTCAAAGTTTTCAGTTCATGCAGATTTTGGGTTGTCACAAGTATTTTTTTGTTTTTTTTTTTTTCGTTTTTTTTTTTTTTTTTCAGGCGGAAAGTAATAAACACAATTGGTCTGTCTTAGAGAAAAAATTGGTAATAGTAAACAAAAACCTACAATTAGAACTGTTGTCATACACTTTTTATCACATAATTTGGAGAGAACATCATGATTTTTTCTGGTCTGGGACTGTATCTTTTGTATCTGTTGCCATGGGAGGGTCATTAATAAATATATGTTTAATCAAAGACAAGACTATATCTGCTGAGATAGAATTGTTAACTTTCTCCAAAATAAAAAAATTGCATGATGTATATTATTTTCATAATTGTAGAGAAATGAATTCTCATGATATTCAAATAGGCATTTTTATTCAAAGGAGGCGATTCTAGTTAATATGAAAGTGCACATTTACCTATGTGATAAAATTAAACATACAAGTTCAAAAATTTTCAATTATTTTTATTACTGTTTACTTATTAGTCATGTCTAAGCACAATTATTTAGTAATTTAACTCCACATGTACACTTCAAAATAAGCTGAATTCTAAGGCCCTAATGAATTACTTCCTAGAAAAGATTTAGAGACCGAAGAAAAATATATAAGTAGTTATCTCTTAGAAAGAGCTTGCAAGATGAATTAGCCTAATGGCTAACATTTAAAATAGGATAAAATACCTTATCCTACTTCAAAACACATTTAACAGGTTTGATCCCTGGCCTCACTCAGTCATTTAAGGATCTAGTATTGCCATGAGCTGTGATGTAGTGTGCAGATGCAGCTCACATCTGGTGTTGCTGTGACTGTGGCATAGGCCAGCAGCTACAGCTCTGATTGGACCCCTAGCCTGGGAACCTCCATATGCCTCGGTGCGGTCCTAAAAAGACAAATAAGATAAAATAAAATAAAATAAAATAAAATAAAAAATAAATAAAATGGGATAGGGCATTTTATGACTGGACTATAATCATATTGTACTTAACAAGGGTCAAGATTATATCTTAAGTAAGTTGGGAACTGTGTTTGGCTGATAGTTCCAAGTCTGGAAATAGCAGTGACCTACTAAAGTTGAAGAAGTCGGGAGGTGGATGGTTCAGGCCTGAAAGGGCAGTTTCAGAGAATCATCTGGAACCTAGGCTCTTTGTGCTTCAGCATCGGGTGCCCTTGCTCAAGGTTCCTTCACTGCTAAGGATGGGGGCAGGAACTCACATCTCAATTGTAGAGCAATTGAGTAATTGAGACTTTCCCAGAAGCCCCCACCCAAGAACTTCTGCTCCTATGGTCCCTACAAAATAGACAAAAAATGTACTTTTCCGGTGGGCATATTCACTGCATTTTATTTTACTTAAAAAAGTGGGGGGAAGGGAAAGGGGAAATAGATATATACAGGCAATCAGCAGATGGTATCTAATAAATTAAAAAATCCTAAGACCAAATATAAGCCAAATATCCTGGGATTTTTTTTTTAGCATCATTTTACTTTTTCTCTTCAAGAGAATAAATATCTATTATAACAGAGCAAATCAAGCTGCAGAGTTCAATCTAAACTACAGAATTGGCATAACAATATATTTGAATAAACCCAGATACATTTCAATGAACTCTGAAAATACTTTAGACCTATATGAAAACGTTAAAAAGAACAATCAAAAAATGTCAAAGGGGAGTTCCTGTTGAGGCCCATCAGAAAAGAATCTGACTAGAATCCATGAGGATGCAATTTAGATCCCTGGCCTTGTTCAGTGGGTTAAGGATCTGGCATTCCTGTGAGCTGTAGTGCAGGTCACAGACTGGGCTTGGATCCTGAGTTGCTATAGCTGTGATGTAGGCCAGAGCTACAGCTCAGATTCAACCCCTAGCTTGGGAATTTCCACATGCCGTGGATGTGGCCCTTAAAAGACACACACACACAAAAAGGTATCAGAGGAAATCTGTAATGATAGTTGAGAAATATCACATTTTAAATCAACTTCATAAAGGACTTCAGAGTAGCAATTTCAATTGTATACCCCTGGTTCCATTCCATTCATGACACAGATGTTAACTGAATTTCCTACTATGAACCCAGCATTCTAGGTGGCTCTGAATCCATGATGTGAAAGTGGACTATCATGACCCCTATCCTTACACAACCATAGGCCATTAGAATTTCTGCTCTATTTTGTTAGTAAATATTAACATTTGCTTATTGTTAAAGTTATGCTGGTATTTAAACTGCTTTATAAAAAGAGTAATAGCATCAAGAACATATTAAGTGCTCCCTGGAGGAAAAGGCTTTATATAAAAATGACTACGGATAGAAGATATTTTTATTGAGATATGACATTCAAATATGAATGCAATGTTTTGGTTTTAAATGCAGTATTTAGAAAATTAGAACTTCAGATTAAGCTGATATTTTATTCCTGAGAAGCATTTGTCTTTATTGTGAAACACAAAACGTTTTTCTCAAATTTGTGGTCAATATTGGAGTTTCCATTGTGGCTCAATGGTTAATAATTCAACCCCTAGCTTGGAAACCTCCATATGCCTTGGGTTTGGCCCTAAAAATACAAAAAAAAAAAAAAAATCTCAACATGTAATAATGGCAAAATCTTGTGGTGCTTAAATCAGTTCATTTTTTCTGGCAATATTTTCTAGGTTGCAAATTTTCTGGGTTATAATAGACAATAAGCTGCAATTACTCAATAGGCAGCAGTTACTAAATACATTTTTAAACATATCACAAAGTAACAGATGCAAGGTAAAAATCAATAAATGATATGAAAATTTGAGCCAGGTTACAAACAGTCAGTCTTTTACACATTTTCTGCTTGAGGTAACATGTAAAACATTCTTCTATGGGCTAAAATGCATTGTCTTTTTGGTATATTTTCCAAATTTGGGGATAAATTCAACCTAATTTTTCTCAGATTACATATATATGCTTGCTATAATTTCCAGATAAGGAGGGAGGAAACTTACTCCAGACTTTTGAAGAATTTACAAATAGGGTACTTGCATATAATCTATAAACAAACTCTCTTTATTTAAACAGGATTTCAATTATGTTTGGCCTACAGATTTTAATCTCGGGTAACTTTATTTTTAAAAGGTAGAATATAATTTCAATAAGTGTTAGATTTGAACTTAATCTGTTTTACTCTGCATAATATGCATATTATGTAATATTAAATAATTTCTTAGGATTAGGATTGTGCAGCAATATAATTCTACATTGCTAGAAGGCACTTAATAATATCTTCTAAAAATAAAAATGCTTCATTTTTTATTTTTGGAAATAATAGAAATTCATACTTATTTTCAAATGAAAATTACAATTCAAAAGAGAATAAGGAAGGGGAGTTCCCGTTGTGGCTCAGTGGTTAATGAATCCGACTAGGAACCATGAGGTTTCAGATTCGATCACTGGCCTTGCTCAGTGGGTTAAAGATCCGGTATTGCCATGAGCTGTGGTGTAGGTTGCAGATGTGGCTTGGATCCCCTGTTGCTGTGGCTCTGACATAGGCCAGTGGCTACAGCTCCAATTAGACCCCCAGCCTGAGAACCCCCCGTGTGCTGCAGGTGCGGCCCTAGAGAAGACAAAAAGACAAAAAAAAAAAGAGAGAGAGAGAGAGAGAGAGAGAATAAGAAAGTGACAATCATTTGTAATCCCTCTACCCAAAGAATACTGATGTTTATTAATATTTAAGTATACATTCTTTCAAACTTTTCTTTTCTTTTTAAAAAGGTAGATTTTTTTGCACTTCCAGGACTTTTTTCATGTTCCCTTTATATAACAATATTGAAAAGCAGTTTTTCTGGATAAGGAAATCTTTTTTTTTTTTTTTTTGCAAGCTTTTATGCTCTTAAAATTCTTCAGACATTTCTTCATCATCTTCCAATGATGAAGTGCTGATGAAGGAAATATTTAGTTTTGCTCCCCTTGAAGAGGTAATCCGTTTAATCTCCATCAGTTCTTACAGGATTTAAAAAATTCTACCTTGGAAATAAAAGAACAAAAAACCAAAAATTATGGGCTATATTTAGATATTTCTATTTAATTTGCCCAGAATATGTAAGTGCTTTCAAAAAGTAAACTTTTCAATAAGTAAATACTTTGTTTGTTACAATAAAGTTTTCCTCATTTATATCATTGATTATTGTATGTCTTCTGGTTTCTATCTCCAGAATCCTCATAGATTCCTATCATTTTTATCTCTTTCCTTTTCATCTCTTGATTCTCTTTTTCTACATTCTAAGATATTCATTACTTTTTTTTTTCCTTTTTAGGACCACTCCTGTGGCATATGGAAGTTTCCAGACTAGGGGTCAAATGGGAGCTGCAACTGCTGGCCTATGCCACAGCTACAGCAATGCCAGATCCTAGCCACATCTGCAACCTAGACTGCAGCTGGCAGCAATGCCGGATACTTAACCCACTGAGTGAGGCCAGGGATTGAACCTACATCCTCATGGAGGCTTTGTTGGTTTCTTAACCCTCTGAGTCACAACAGGAACTCTGTATATTTTTAGATATTCTTAATTTTGTGCTTTATATCCCTGACTCAATATTATGAGGCTTTTTCTTAATTGAATCTATAATAGACCTGAGTGTTGATATTTTAAGTTTACCTTGCATTCTTATCTCATTCAAAAATCTCTTTAAACTCTGGCCTCATATTAATCTGAACTCTTACTTTCATGTCTATAAACAGTTTTTTTTGGATATACCTAGGAATTCTCAAATTTTCTTCCTTTTTCTATAAAACATTGTCCTCTGCTTTTTTATTAGTTTTTAGAAAAACTGAACTTTTTTCTCATGTTATAGTTTTTAAATGTATTCAATTTAGATTTTTTTCTGATTTACTCATGACAAATCAGATGCCAATATTAGACACATAAAATTAATTCACAAATTATACATAACTTCTCTTGATTTGCGATATTCATTCTGGCTCTTGGCAGATAAACAATGAAATTTTTAATCTGTCAAACTTCTGAGAGTGACACATTGCTTATAGGTTTTAAATATACACTGATTTATGGAATATGCACTATGTACAATTATAATTTGAGTTTATAATTATGATTAACAATTATAATTAATAATTATGGTATATACTATAAATATTTGAGAAATATTTTTATATTCTCATACAAAATGGACTATATAAACTCCAATTATAATGAGTATCCAGGAAAGGTTGATAATAAACAGGTCAATATAGTCATGTGAGATGTTAAATATATTGAATTTACTGTATTTTATCAAGTCTAAAAAGAACCTTCTTCCTCCATATTTGAACATCTCTGAAATGGGCTGTATTGTGTAATTACTGGTGGAAATTGTGATGTGGTTATCAATTGCTACATGTTTTTATACATCTTAGGAAAAAGCTGCCTTTGAGAAAAATAGCAAAGGTTAACAGTAGGGTACTCTCATAAAAATGTTGTATTACTCATGCTCTGGGTGATATAGATGACACTGTGTGGGACAATATGAAAATTGATGAATACGTTAAAAGTGATTCAGAAAACTGATTGTTAATATAAATAAATTCATGCCTTAACAAATTAATTTTTTATGTATGCCTAAAGGGACATCTGTTTTTAAAATCTATATTTCCATAAATCTAAAAAGCTCTTTCAAGGGGATATCATAAAATTTTAAATAATGAGAAAGAGCTGTGAATTTAATTGGTGGCATTTTTTAAGGGGTACATAAAATAAATGGTTCTTTCTACCACCGATGGGATGAAATAGAGTATACTTTCACACTGGTTGGTAATTCTCATCTAAACCCATCAGTGGGGCCCTCTCTCCTACCACAGTCACTCAGACCCCTCCACTGGGATCCCCTGAGATTTTTGCACAGTGCAGCAAAGGCCACCAAAACGCTGCTCCAGCATGATTGCCTATGCTGATTAGTTGAAGCCATTTTTCTCCTGTGCGTGGAGACTGAGACGGTGGAAAAGGAATATTGAAATGTCTAACATCAATGATGTTTGAAAATTAACTACTAAGTGGGGAAACAAAACCAGAGCTTTCCAAAAAGCATGCTGTGAAAGGGCTGAAGCTGTGTCAAGGAGTGTGCACAGGAGACTGATTCTTCAGCCCCCAGGTGGCCATGTAGCACCAGAGACCCTGAATTCTATTAAGCACTGAAACTAGCTACAAAAATAATAGCACAGTGTTCTCCCCTGCACATTTAAAATAGAATGAAAATTCATTGAGGTATTCTGTTGTAAACTCAATAGCTTGAACTTATAAGCTTAATGAAACATCACTTTAAAAGAAATTTGCATAAGGGATTTGAGGTACTCAGAAATTCTTAATCTTTAGGTCCTTATTCAGTGAAATAAGAAATTCAATGCACATATTCGCACACAAAGGCAAATATAACAACAATAATAAAAATGCCCTGAAAAAACATTTAGGAAAAAAATGTCCTTACATGAAGACACAAAGAGACCAAGATCTAATGAAAATAAAGTCTCATAAGAGTAGGCGATAACATGTGGAACACGAATTTCATAGAAAAGAAAAATTTTCCAAGAAGAGAAATAACCATTTTCTTCTAGAATTTCCCACTCAAGTTTGAGCAAAAGACTATTTTAGAGGTTCTGTCCCAGTGAAATAATCCTTCCTGGTCAAAAAGAAACATTTAGGTGTTTCCATAAAACTTGGATCAGAAATCAGCTTTGTTAAGTCCACAAAAGGAAACAGAAGTATGAAAAGCTGATAGAACCCAATTTTATACTCCAATGTGATGATGAGAGCAGAGTTAGGTTTGGCCACTGGCAAATCCAGCAAGCAAATAGTGGCTATAAGGTACACAACATTAAAGAAAATATGACTTAGCCTTTCTTACTAATACTGTGTTTTCCAACCAAGTGCATGGAATTGCTGTCTAAGAAAGGAAAATGTGTTTCTGCTCATTTTTTAGGAGTCAAATTGATTTTAAATTCATGTAATTTGAGATATTCAGAATAATAACAAAAAAAGAAATCATTGCCTACTGGATGACTTGGCCTAGAGTAGCTGTCTATTATCACAGAAGACATACTAGGCACACTATTGCCTTAATATCTATGTTATGAGCAAAACCTCCCTAGTAAATATGGTCAAATTTAAAAATCTGAACTTTAGTTACACAATAGAATGCAATCAACATGCAATGGCACATGCAAATAAAAGAACATATTTAATTATTCTGTAGAATTATATAATTGCAAATCTGCAGACCCAAACCCTATACTCACAATCTGGTTCTCAGCTAAACATGGAAAGATAATTTTAGGAAAAAAAATTGAAAGTTTTTATTGGTCATTTTGCCCTTCCAATCAAGTTTTCTCCTATCCATTACATGATGTGCTCACAGTATATTTCAGTCTAGGGAAAAGCTGCCATAAAACCATGCTCCATCCCCATTTCCTCTGTGCTGGAAAAGCCACCTGAGGTCTGTAGAGGAGAGGCTGAGAAAGGTAACACTGACTCATTCATTGACAATTTATTTACCAGCAGTCTAATTAAGGCAAAGTATTTGCATTATCTCTAAATTATTGTTGGCTTAGCTGGTGATGTACTTTTGTGCTCTACAAGCAGTAGTAATGGAAACTTCATTTTAATGTTAAATTAAAATATGAGAGCCTAAGGATTGAATGTTTTTTGCAATAAATTTTACATAAATCATTTTATTTTATTTTATTCATGGTCTCTCTCTCTCTCTCTATCCATCCATCCATCCATCCATCCATCCATCCATCCATCCATCCATCCATCTAATCTTCCTTCTAATAGTGTATATTATTGCATCATTTTTCACATGAACAGCCTTGTATATAAATCTTTGCACGAAATCTAGAGAGTATCTAAAGAATAAATTCCTTAAAAACCCTTACTTTTCTTTGTATTTATGTTAAAATATTTGATTTATTTTTAAAATGGTTCATGCTTTTGCATGGCTCCAAAAATCATAACTACACAAAACATTTTCATTAAGAAGTCTCATGGTTACCCATGATCCATCATCTGAAATCTTTCAGCTCTCTCACAGGTGAAAACTTCAATTTTTTTGGAAATAATTTCAGAATTATAGGCGCTTCAAAAATATTGCACTGAATTCCTACATCCCCTCATCCAGTTTCCTCACATCTAACAGAACCATGGGACATTTACCAAAACTGAGAAATGAACTGGTATGTCTCCTTTGTCTCCTACACGCTATGACAGTTATTTTAAAATACTTTCCTGCTGACTCTAATATGTGCTATGTGTGTGGTGATACTTCTACTCTCTTAATTTTCTTAGTTCTTATCACTGGTCATATTTTTATTGCTACTCTCTACATGCATTATTTTAAAATTGTAATTAGGTATTGGATATAAAAGGACTTGAAAGATACCGAATGATCTTATTTTGCTCAGAGAGCATTCACCGTCTCTTGCTTGGCAGAATGCATGTAGAACTGACCACATGGACCAGGCAGACAATGAGCTGAGCTCAAACTTTGCAACTTTGCAGCCCATCCATGATGCAACCTGGCCTTTGGATTGAGAGCATGGAAGCTCTCTGTCTCTTCTACATCCTCAGTCTATGTTTAAGGTAGCCCTCCTTCACCCCAGGGAGAGATTTTCTTCTAAGCATTCCCAGACTGGGGGATTTCAATTTTGTCTGTTAGAGTTTTCCTACCCTCTTCCTCGGTCTCCTATTTTGCTGTAGCACATAGCATATGTCTACAAAGAAAAGTGGCCATGCATTTGGAGTACTGCTAGATTTAAAACTGTCACACCGGCCCCGATGACTATCCAAAGCTTTGTTTCTCTTTACCCAGTAGAATCCCTCAGCCTAAATCAAGTCTAATGCAAAAGCCTCAAGGAAATAAAAAAGGCAGTGATCATCAGCTCCTCTATGAAATACTTTTCCTTCTTAGGGATTTTAGTTTGTCTAATTCTTCTTGCTTCCATAGCTTTTCAGCCTTTCTAAAACTTACAGCTTTCCTGGTTGTTATTTTCAAAGTGTTGACTTGTCATGGATGGTCTCCTATATTGTACTCAGAGCAGAACCCATTTCTCAAAATTTCTGAACTTGGAGCAGATTCGGATTAGTTTCTACAGTGTGACTGAGCTGTAAAATATAATTCTCAAAAGGTATTAATGATTGCCTTTTCAACAATGTGATGAAAGCTTGGCTACAATGAAACAAAAAAGCCAACACATAAGCAACAAAAAAATGGGAACAGGAGAGTCCTGATGGTGTGTAGAACATGGATCCTTTTGAAGGCTGCAATTGCCCTTGATCCCAAGTGGCTGGGGGCCCAATTCCTCTCTCTTTCTCGTGTGTGTGTGTGTGTGTGTGTGTGTGTGTGTGTGTGTGTGTGTGTGTGTGTGTGTATGTGTCTTTTTAGGGCTGCACCCACAGCACATGGAAGTTCTCAGGCTAGGGGTCGAATGGGAGCTACAGCTGCTGGCCTACATCATAGCCACACCAATGCCAATGCAAGATCCGAGCCACATCTGTGATCTATACCACAGCTCATGGCACTCTGGATCCTTAACCCACTGAGAGAGGTCAGGGGTCGAAACCTCATCCTCAGGGATACTAGTCAGATTCTTTTCCTATGAGCTACGATGGGAACTCCCCTCTCTTGATTTTGAGGAGCCCAACACTCCTTGAAACAATTTCCCTCGTTTATTTTTTGGTGTAATCAAATTTGTTCCTCATCACTTGCAATAAATGTCTGAATTAATACTATACTTCATATGATTAAATATGTTAACAGAAATAATAATGTCATTATTGTCATTATTTTAGATTTTTATTTTTTAAAAAAATTAACCTGGATTCCTGGTTATTTTGCAATAATGATAGCAGCTGTGACATCTTACTGCATTCAATATGCTACCTGACATAGTTTCTCATCCGTTTCTAATGTGATGCTTCTAATCCTTAGGGGCCTTGAAAGTCACATAGCTAAACATGATAAAAAGGTATGTAAAGTAAGAAGTAAGATCAAAATGGGGCTGGGAGGAGCTGTCTCATGCATAAAGGGCAAAAGTTTTAGTACATGGAATCTAGATTCTTTTTCTTTACATTCCAGGTTTTGGCAAGTTCTTAGTTGATGAACTTGCCAAACTATTGATTTCTGGCTGCTAAGATAGATGCCTTTTAAAAAACTTTATTTCAATAGTTTTTTTCTCAAGGAAAAGGCCTTTTTCTTTGGTACACCACTGAGTCACTGACCCACTGGTAGGACAAAAGTCAATTATATTCAATAGACAGGGAGAAAAGAAAATCAATTCAATTTTTTTAATTCTCTTTCTTTTTATTTGTCTTTTTTTTTTTTTTTTTTTTTTTGGTCTTTCTGTCTTTTCTAGGGCTGCACCTGCACAAAAAAAAAAAAGAAAAAGAATTTTAAAAATTGAATTGATTTTCTTTTCTCCCTGTCTATTGAATATAATTGACTTTTGTTCTAGAAAAGTGGATTCGTTAACCACTGAGCTACGATGGGAACTTCTAAATTATTTTTCTAAGTGATCTTTATATTAACCCAGTGAAAAATGGAGAGCAGGGAATGTCACTATATTGAAATGGATTCCTTCCAAACAATTTTTAAAAAGCTTTCAGGGAGTTCCCGTCATGGCGCAGTAGAAAAAAATCAGACTAGGAACTATGAGGTTGTGGGTTTGATCTCTGGCCTTGCTCAGTGGGTTAAGGATCCGGTGTTGCCATGAGCTGTGGTGTAGGGCACAGACATGGCTCAGATCCCACATTGCTGTGGCTCTGGTGCAGGCCAGCGGCAACAGCTCTGATTAGACCTGTAGCCTGGGAACCTCCATATGCTGCAGATGCAGCCCTAAAATGACAAAAAAAAAAAAAAAAATTCAGTTATCATTTTTTTTTTAATTTAATGTGTATGCGTGTGTGGGAAGCTTTGGGGGAAGTGGTTAAGGATGAGGAGACAGGGAAGAAGAACAAAGAAGAGGAAGAAAAGATGGGATAGAAGTGAAAAGGCAGACCCTGAAGATAACTAAATGGAACTGGGGAATGAAGTCAAAAAGCTTCTTGGGGAAGGGCTTAGCCTGGTTTGTGTGGGCTGTGAACTTTAGAGTACGTGGAACAGCATTGCCTATCAGTGCTACTTTGCAAGTGATGATTAGCTGGCTAAACATAATCATAGTACACAATTTTTTAAACTGATTTTTATCTTTACCACCACCAGGAAGGAAAAAAAAAAATGTATGGGTACTAATGAAATATTATTCTGGAGATGTAAAGAGCTATGAACACTGATGCCACTTCACAAGTGGGATGAAATAAAGCCACAGGCAGGATGGTTAAAAAGGCTGCAGTGCTGAGGTGCCTGGCAGACTTTGGTATAGACTCTTGGTAAAGAGGTGGATCTTGAAATTAGAGAGACTAGTTCGATCTCTTACCAGCTGTCTGGCATTGGCAAAGTTGCTTAAACTCTCTAAGCTTCAGGTTCCTCATCCAGAAAATGAGGGTGATTTAAATGAGAGAATGTACGTGGAACATGTAGCATAAGGTTTAGTTAGTAAACAGTGTGCTCAATAAAGGATAATGCTTCTTATCCATAAATTACAGGTAAAGAAGCAATAAAACAGCTTGGATTTTTTTTTTTTTTTCAAAATTAGAATGCATCTCATAGTAATGCAACTTCTCCTATTTCGAAAATCAGGCAAGATACGATTTCTATTGCTTTTATCCTTAAGTCAGAGGATGGCTTCACTGTTAAATTCTTTGATTTGATTTTTTAAGGAGAGATTGCATCCTGAAAAAAATTGCCTACTGAAGGCAGTGAGTTTTTCCTAAGTTTGGTGGGTTCATTGACATCGTTTTTCCATCCAAAACTTCTTATTAATGCCCGAACTTACTGTTTGTCCAAAAAATGAACAAACAAACAAAAAATCCAATGCTCATCTCCAGTCATGCAACCTCACTTATATTACTTTAAGCTTTAAGGTTAGAAATTTTCTTCTAATTCCCAAGTCTTCAGCCAGGTAATATGTGATTGACTGAGACCTAAGCTGGGAGCTAGCTCTTCTACTGGTTGGAGCTGGGCTGGCTTTATACTAGCAGTAATCTACCTGTTGCACATACCTGTTCAAAGTAGCAAAGTGTCCCTTACTACAGACACAGGCATTAGAGTGTGTCTAAGTTTTATAAATATATACATATATATATATATGCTCTAATTTTGTCTGCATTCTTCTTCCAATACAGATATAGCTTATACAATACAAATGCATTCTAATTCTTAGAGATTAATTTATGCCAGACTGGCACTTAGAGAATAAAATATCAGTTTTATTATTTGTCAAGACTTAAGACATCTCTCATTGAGCACACAATGTATAAGTCCTATGACACAGATACAAAGTCAAAGGCCCAATGTAGGTAGGGTCAATAAGATGGAGAAGGATCAGGCTCAATAAGTTGGAGAGCCAATAAGTTGGAGAAGCACTGGAATATGAGAAGGTCTGGTAACCTCCAAGTATTTTCTGCAAAACTTCTATGTATACATCTGCGTAGGTTCACTTATCTGGACATTTCCATAGTTTCAAGCAAAAGTAAGACTTGTACTTTCGTTGCTATCAGTATTCTTCTTAAGGGATAGTTAGTTGCTGGAGGAAATATAAGAGGAACCTAGAAACAGGCTACCACCACGCATGAGGATGTTATACAGAGCTTGTGGTGTCCCGCTGCCCATTTCTTGCGTGGAAGTTAAAAATAAGCAAACAAAAAAGCAAACAAGAAAACAAAAAAAAGTAGCGGCCATAGGAGAAAGTGAGATTAACAAGAAATAGCTTGCCAGGCCCTCAAGTTTAAGGAGGATTCGAGTGGTGGGGTTGGAGGGTAAGATGAGTTTTCTTTTAGCAAAAGAGCAAAGCAATTACAGCATGAGAGGTCCAGCTTTTTTTTTTTTTTAAATGCAAAGCAAAGATAAATTTACAAGGACTTTCTTTGCTTCTATGCCCTGGAGTTAAAAGTCACTTTCTAGGAAATGCAGGAAATGCAGGTTGCAAACTAGAGGCAAGCACCCCAGATCAGAGGGCTACTTGGCTTGCAGTCAAGCCAGAGCTGAGCCTCAGCAAGTTCTATGGGGTGGCTGTTGGTGTTGCCTGGAGGCAGAAAGGGCTTCTTTTCACAGCCCTAGGTCTAGTTAGCACTGTGGTGCAAACCTGCAAGTCCATGCCAGGCTTCATTGCAGTGACAGCACCATTACCTTCCAGCAGAGGCAAGATCTTTTGCAAGGGCGATTCTTCTCCAGTCCCTCTGCAGCTCACCACCATGTCAGGCTTCTGTCTGATCACAGGCTTTGCTGGGCTTCTGGTTTTATCCTCTACCTCCTCAGCTTCTGCTCAAAGTCCACCAGAGTGGAGTGATAAGGGGAGCACATTCATTTGCTGTTTGTGTGTGCCAGGTGGCCTAGCAGACTCCCAGTTCCACTCAACTAATATTTGCTGTGCTCTGGTACCCCATCTGGATTCTCTCCTTGCCCCTCACATGGAGTCTGTGTTGGCCGAATTTCCCACAGACTTGAAGGGATGTTGCTCAGAGTGGTTGGGGATGAAGGGAACCCCGGGGCCCCTCCTCTGCAGGGAATACCCAGGCAGAGGCGACTTTAAAGGCGACTTCTCGGGTTTCTGGAGCATTTCACAAAAATGCACCTATGTGCAAATATCTATACTTTATATGTTTGAAAGTTCGAAAAAAAAAAAGTGAATGAAACGAAGAAGCTAGTGAGATGTGGTTCTCCACTAAACTGTCAAAATCCCATCTATGTGATGGCTGGCCGTGTTCATGCAATTCTTAACCAAAGGGGTAAAAAAATCAAACTCTTCCCCGCGGTGGCAGATTGAGCTTAGGGTCCAGGACTCCGCGAAGCAGCGAAAAGCGAGGCTGGAGAAAGCCACAGTTCCCCCATGTCGCCAAACCCAAGGAGCTGCAATTAAATTTCAAAAGAAGAGGCTGTTTGCAGCTGCTAACATTCCTCTTTGCCTTCCTCCTCCTCCTGGAACCCTTTCAGCAGATCTCTCCAGCCTTGCCTCCCTCCCTTAAGATAGCGGGAAAATAGTTAAATGGCACCTCCCTACCACCAGCAGCAAACACACACACTTGTGCTCCGTCCTGACCAACGCCCCCACCTAGCGGTTTAGGCTCGCCTGCTTTGCTTTCTTTTGCTCCGGTTTCTAAGAGAGCGCTGTTTTTTGCGAAATAATTAACTCTCTAGGGGTCTGATTTGGGTAGGTGGGATGGAAGGATGGGCAGAGCCCCTTAAAAATTGGTGCAAAGGAGGCTTCCATTTACCGGTTTACCGGAGCTATTGCTAGGTACTAGGAAAGGCAGGAAAGAGAAGATTGTGCCTTTTCACCCAGCTGGCTGCAACAGCCCGAACCGCAGCCAGAGGATGTCTTTGGAGAGTTTCCACCTGATTAAGTACCCTCACTCTTAGTACAGGAATGTGTTTTATTTTCTTTGCAACACTTTAACCTTATGTGAAAGTATGTTAATTATTTACTTGTTCATTTGGTTATTGCCTGTCTGCCTCATCTAGAATGTAAACTGTTTGAAAACTGGGTCTGGGTCTACCCAGTTGACCTTTATACCCCAGATGCCTAGAAGAATTCCCACATAGAGCAGGCATTTGATTTTTGCCTATTTGGCTGGCTTAGAGACCCAGAAATTTAGGCAACTTGAGTTAGGGTTATGTCACCTTGGGTTAAAAGCTCTTCTTTCAAAGGATCTGATCTCAATGACTTCTAAACTGAATGGATTGGCCAGATAATCTCTGGCTCCAAACTAAATAATTCTCATTAAAAAATGCTTATACTTATCTCGATATGTTCAATTATAAGGTCGTTTTTATTGTATGCATTCTAGCTGTCAGATACTGGGGTATGTGCTTGGAACTTGCCTTTGGGATCACTTAGTTCTTACAGCTGAACAGGCAGTGTCCTTTCCTGGTACTTTTCTTTAAATGTTCTCTAACTTGTATTCTCACTCTACACATGTTTCTGTTATGGCTGGAGGAGGAACTGAGTAGAGTCCCTGTTCCTGGGTCCTGGGACCTAGGTACTGGTAGTGCTTGGGGCCACATATGGTTCATACCCGGAGGTATTTAGTGATGCCTAAGGAGATGCACGGATGATACTGGTGGTCAGGGCCACCGAGCCGAGCCAGTTTTTTATATTCCCCTTGAATTCCAATGATCTCCTTTCCAGGCGCTCTGTGGGAGGGAGCTTGCTCACTTCGAACTGTTCTCCCAAGAAGGCACAGAACTGCTGAGCGGCTGGAACGGGAGGGTGGAGCTGATGGTTAAATTTCACAAACAGTGTGCTTCGGTTTGTGATACTTTCACATTTTTGTAGACAATTTTTTTCCCCCTTGCTTTTCCGGTTGACTCACAGTTAAAGGAGAGGGATTAAATGGAAAGTACAGATCCCTAAAATCAGATGTGAAAAATTAGTTTGTATTGTACCAAGAGTTCCTGACTTCAAGCCTGAAGTATAAAATGCGGTATTGGCCATTTCCTTCTAAGGCAATATTACTGGTGCCTCCTTCTAACCTGGGTGTGGCCCACGGGGCTGGATAAAATTCCAGAGTGGAGAGGTCAGAGACTGGGGCAGGCTCCACCTAGCACTGGCTCGGCCTGCTGGGATAGGAGAGGTAAGCAGGAGCCTAGTAAGGGACCTAGTAAGGCTGTACTGAGTGTGTGGGTCTAACTGGAGGGGCGTGTAGCAAGCTCGGAAGAAGAGGCAAGGACAGGACGTCCGCATCCCCATTCCAGTCAAAACTGCGTGCCTGGGTGTTAAGATTAGGAAAAGGGCCAGGGGAGGGGATGTGGAGAAGAGGGCGATAGGACCCGGCGGGAGCCTCCTTGGCGGGGAAGGGAACCGGGCGGGAGGAGAGGAGGAAAGGAGAGAGAAAAAGGGAAGGTGATGGGGAGCGGGCATCTGCACTCGAGACGCGACACGAGTTGCACGGCTCAGGCAGACCGGACCTGGACTCTATAAAAGGAGCCTATCCGCTCTGCCACTCACACGCTCCTCCCGGACTGGCGTGCGCCGCTCCCTCCAGCTTCCCCAGATACCTGCCCCTTCCCCACGAGCCGCGCCAGGTCCCTCAGACCCTTGCGCCCAGCGGCATGGCTCCGAGCGGTGCCCGTGGGACCAAGGTGGCGGTGGCAACGTCGCGGTGCCAGTAGCCGCATCCCCAACCCCAGAGTCCCACCTCTTGCGGCCCCGTCTCCACGGGGCAGCTCGCTGGAGCGGCCAGCGCTTGAAAAGAAGGGAGGGAAGAGCTCCGGCGCGCGGCGCGGCCCCCAGATTTCACCCCACCCAGATCTGGCGGCCGCAGCAGCCGCAGGAAACTGCCCCAGCCTGGGTAGGAGGGCGGGGATGCAAGACCAGGACTCCTCGCTGGCCTGCAAGCTTTGGTCTCGACAGCTAGGAAACTCCTGCGGCCCGAGTCTGCAGATCCGGGAGCTCCCGGGTTAGGAGACGCTCAGCCCCGAGCAATTGGGGTAAGAGATCCCACCTGGCCGAGACTCCCTTCTCAAACAAAACAACTCCCACCTCCCCCAGACGCCCGGGTGGGAGCCGGAGCAGAGCGGGGCTGCGTGGACCAGTCCTTAGCAACCTAGGGCTGAGACGGGGCGTAGTAAGGAGCCACCGGAGACTCGGAGGCAGCGCCTGGCGCACTGGAAGTGCAGGGGACGCACTGGCCAGCCTTGGCTGCCGCGCCCTTGACCTCTAGTTTCAGCTGGGAAGCTGGATGGAGTAATTCAGGAATCCACGGAACTGATTAGCCACCACGGAACAAGACTGTGGTCTCCTCTGAGGTCCTTTCGTCCTCTTACTAGTTCGCTCCATGCCCGAGAGCTGCGCTCGCTCGGGAGCCGGGGCGAACAGAGACATGGAGGAAGCGGGCGCTCAGTGCGCCCCGCCGCTGCCCGCGAGCTCCCAGACCCGGCTTTCTCAAGCCAACCTCTCCGCGGCTCCCTCCCAAAACTGCAGCGCCGAGGGCTACATTTACCAGGACTCCATCGCCCTGCCCTGGAAAGTAGTACTGGTCATTCTGCTGGCTCTCTTCACCTTGGCCACCACGCTCTCCAATGCGTTTGTGATCGCCACTGTGTACCGGACGCGGAAGCTCCATACCCCCGCCAACTACCTGATCGCCTCCTTGGCGGTCACCGACCTGCTGGTATCCATCCTGGTGATGCCCATCAGCACCATGTACACGGTCACCGGCCGCTGGACGCTAGGCCAGGTGGTCTGCGACTTCTGGCTGTCGTCGGACATCACCTGTTGCACTGCTTCCATCTTGCACCTCTGTGTCATCGCTTTGGACCGCTACTGGGCCATCACGGACGCCGTGGAGTACTCGGCTAAAAGGACTCCCAAGAGGGCGGCCGTCATGATCGCGCTGGTGTGGGTCTTCTCCATTTCCATCTCGCTGCCGCCCTTCTTCTGGCGTCAGGCCAAAGCCGAGGAGGAGGTGTCGGACTGCGTGGTGAACACGGACCACATCCTCTACACTGTCTACTCCACGGTGGGCGCTTTCTACTTCCCCACCCTGCTCCTCATCGCCCTCTATGGCCGCATCTATGTGGAAGCCCGCTCCCGGATTTTGAAACAGACACCTAACAGAACTGGCAAGCGCCTGACCCGAGCCCAACTGATAACTGACTCCCCCGGGTCCACATCTTCGGTCACCTCCATTAACTCACGAGCTCCAGACTTACCCAGCGAGTCAGGATCTCCTGTGTACGTGAATCAAGTCAAAGTGCGAGTCTCAGACGCCCTGCTGGAGAAGAAGAAACTCATGGCCGCTAGGGAGCGCAAAGCGACAAAGACCCTGGGGATCATTTTGGGAGCATTTATTGTGTGTTGGCTGCCCTTCTTCATCATTTCTCTGGCCATGCCTATCTGCAAGGATGCCTGCTGGTTCCACCTGGCCATCTTTGACTTCTTCACGTGGCTAGGTTATCTCAACTCCCTCATCAACCCCATCATCTATACCATGTTCAATGAGGACTTCAAACAAGCGTTCCATAAACTGATACGCTTTAAGTGCACAAGCTGACTTGTCGTCGGTGGCAGTGGGGTGGCCTAAGCGGCCTTTGGGGGGGCCATGTTGTGTCTGGTTCCACAGGTAGGTCGAGTCTTCTTTCACACTGTTACTGGGTCTGAGAGGCTCTCTCTTCTGAGCAAGGGCAATGGATCCTGAGAAGGCAGGACAGCCATAAGAGAGACAACTCTAAAGGAGAACTGTTCAAACTAAGGATAGAGCTCCTTGGTTGAGGAGGAGGCTCACTTTCTCCCCTCAAACCCCAGGTTCAGTACACTGACTCTGCAGCAGCCAATCACAACAGGGGATTGCAACTTAAAAACAAAACAAAAAATGATGGTGGAAAAGGGACCTCTGCCCTGCTTTGGTATTATGGATGATACCCTCTAGAACCAGAGGTACATGTAGTTGTTGTCTGAAGTCTGTCTGAGACAGATCTACATACAGCCTGGAGGTACTTGAACTAGACACCAATACCCTGTGTTTTGGGAAAGACTTTATGTTACAGCTTAATTTAAGAACAGTTACTTTGGCATCTTTCAGTCTTCATTCTGTTTTTGTTTATTGAAACTTTGTTGGAGAAACTTGTGGATTTGGTGCTTCAAACCCCATACACATGGGCTTGGATGGCACAGAGAAACCTTGAAGAGTTAACAACACAATTCTGATGAGAAGATCTCTATTTTTTACTGAAACTGGGTGGATGGAAATGGGAGATGGGGGAGCATTCAACTGAAAACCAATACCTATGATTGTTTGTTTTCTACAGATTTGCAATTTTTAAATTCGTATTTAGTGATGGTCAAACCACATTTCTAACAACTCAGACAAAACATTATGTGTGCTAGTGCCAAAGTATGCAGGTTGCTTTATTTTTCCTCTTAATTTCATGTACTGCCATTTTACACATTTAAATCCCCATAAATGGAGAATAGGATGGGTGACTCGGCCCAAGCTGCTTGCTATATTTCTTATTAATGCCACTGATTAAAATGATGAGTATCTGATATATCAGCTCCTTGGCAAGCAAAGTATTTTTAATCCGTATCCACTTGAGTGACACATGAAGGGGTCAGATGAGATAGGAATTGTTCTTATACAGTTAAGGAATGGGTGGCAATATAAGGATGTACATTTTGACTTGTAAAAAATCTTAAATGCATGAGACTTTTTTCTAATAGTCATTTGCACTCTCCTTCTCATCTGTAATTCCTTTGTGTGCTAACATAAAAAGTGACCAAGATAACTAGCTCCTTTCTCAAAAAAATCTTCAAAATGTAATAAAACCCCTAACAATTATATTAAGGATAAAAACTTCTTTTCCCTTCCTATTGAAGTTCGAGTAGAAACAACAATTACTAGAAAATGGCATGCAAGGATTTTAGAAAAGCTTAGAGAAGTTAAAATGGAGCCCATTTCCTTGTAACTCATGGAACCAAACCTCAGACTTACTAGGTAACAAGGAAACTAACAAGCTTTTGAACCTTGGAAATTTGTCACTGACCTGACACCTCAATGAATATAATATCAGTAATACTTTAAATTTGTCTCTCTCTCTCTTTTTTTTTTTTCAAATTTCAAAGCTACTTAGTTGTTATCTCAGATTCACTCTGAGAACTCCCCAACACAGGGCAGTGTTAAAAGATGAAAAATGCATTATCTAAATAAAGTGGGGTAGCCCCAAAGGATCATCTGCACAGAAAATGAATGTGTCTGTGGGACATTTATTATGCCAAAGAAGATTCACACTCCATGCTTTAGAGAGCTTTTTGCAGTTGACACCTTTTGTCTGTAGAAGCAAGTTGTCTTTGTAAAATGGATTCACTCTCTGCTTGAAGCTCCCCAGGTCAGACTGTCAGACAATAGATGTATTGAACTGAAGTACACGCTTACTGGCTGTGCAAACCTTTACTCTGGCATAATGTCACTTGAAAATATGCTATTCAAAGATTCACATGTAAACTAAGTAAGAAAGAGAATTTTGATTAACATTGACACCTGTCACTGGAGGAAGATAAAATTTTAGGCATGAGATAATCCTATATTTCTGCTGTATCCCCAAGTCTCTATGTTGGTTTTTTTGGTGCCACTTCTCCTATGGAGAAATCTAGCTTACTACTGAGAGAACTGTGCATAGAACACAGTGTCTGTTTTTATGTTATTAATGTGTCTGTCTTTTGTTTATGCAGCTGCATTTCCTTGAGCCTAAGAAGCAATTAAACCAACTTCTAGGAGCCTGAGAGGGAGAAATCAATAGAAACCAAGAGCCACTTACAAATGATTTCTTTATGGGGTACCTGCAATGATGGTGTTCTCATATTAAAAAATACAGTCAATTTTGTCAAATGGGTTGTTTGCCATTAATAAACTACCTACCTAATTTTTTGCTTGATTATTTGGCTGAATTGACTGGAATTGGGGCATACTGTGTGATGTAGAAGCTTGTACACCTTTGTAGTTATAAGACATCCAGACTCCTCATCTTGCACTACACATGATTATGCAAAGTGTATTATTCAACCCAGGGGTATGTAGTTAAGACTGTTAAGCTCCTTTTCAGTTACTGCTGCCTATAGCAGCATTTGTTTCACAAACTAGACATATGGCTTTTTTTTTTGCAGAGTATTATATGGGAGATGGAAATATTTAACTTATATAGAAATGAAAATATATTTTCATTGGCTGTGGTAACAAATAGCATTTTCCATATTGTTTAATTGCACAGATTTTCACACACATATATGAATGTGTACTTATCCCCAAATACCAATCTGTCTTGTTTTTCTAGGAATTTTAGAGTTTCCTTTTTAAAAATGGACACTGCACCTAGGAATGAATGGCTATTAAATGCAACAAATTTCCTACAGAACAATATTCTTCACTTTTCCTCTCTGTTATCTTAGTTTTACCTTCTTGAACCAGGAAACCATAAGTGGACTGTCATTCACTCAAGCAGCAAAATCTCCGATTATGTGTATTTGATCGAGTTGCTGTGATTGAAAATTGCTTTTGGTATTCCACCTTTCCAAAAATGTGTAATTGAAAATGAAATTTAGGAAAATAATAAAATAAAAGTCTTTTTTTGTGTTCCAAAAGTCATTGGGTAATAACTTTATTATTATGGAAAGACTGATTGGATTCTGGGTTGCCTTGAGGAGTCTGAACCTTCAAGAGAGAATAATTGATGATAAATGCACTGTCAGGATTTGGGGGATTTAATTTATATCTAGAGGAAGAATTTAAAAGGAATTAGACACATTCTGCCAAGAGGATAAGTCAGTTCCAGTATCCCAAGAGTTTTCCAGAACAGCATTCTTGAAGGAATGTTTAGTCTCTAGGCTGCAGAGTGAGAGTCTGAGGCACTTCTTGGTGCTTGAAATATAGAAAAAAAGAGAAGGAAGAGCTGAGCTGGAAACAGGCTTGGGGGAGACTGAAGAGGAGGGGACTGGCCTATCTGAACACCAGGGAAGGAGACAGACAAATAGCTTCTGGAATCAGGAAGTTCTAGGTTTGAATTTCAAATAGAGCCTGTTATCTCTGTGTGGTTCTCCTCAAATGCAGGCTACTTGTGATTTGTTGCAAAGGCTTAGAGCCCTGTACATGTATAGCACTTACCCAGCTATCTGACCCTTTGTGCCTCCCAGCAGATGTTACTTCCTCTCTAGCCATTATTTTAGCATCACCTTCTTTGTGGATGCAGTGTGCCTGTAGCAGAGAAAAACTGAGGGCTACTTCAGAGATGTAGGATGGGGGGAAAACCAAGCTAGCTTGAAAGAGAGAAAAATGAGAAGCAATTGAGGCTTGAAGCTTTTCATACTTAACCCCCTGGGCTTGGAACATAAACAGCCAAGAGACCAAGAGGGAGAAGGAGATGTGGTTTGCAGTGGCTCTAGTGGCCAAGAGGAAACTGGCGAGTATTTCATTTTCTGTAGCATTTTCTCATTAATTTTAAAATTCTCTTTCCTCTTCCTTGTCTAGAGACTTCCATTTGTTTCCAAGAGTCCAAAGACCCTAACCACATTTATGTCTTTCCTTGGTGTCTCATTTTCTACTTCTCTGCTTTTTTTTTTTACCTATGGCAAGCCATGATAACCAATGGTAAAAATTCAGTTCTTATTTTATCTGTGAAAGCCTGATTAGATATCCCAGGGTTTTTATATTGTATCAAAGGAGATTGTTGGCCTAAATTAATTAGTGAAAGTTTTCAACTTGTGGCACCTACTGGAGTTTTCCAAGGGGAAGATGCTAGTAGGAGAAGGGTATGGGAAGGGAAACAAACGTCTGCATCTTTCCTCAAAGTCAGTTCTTAGATAGTCCACCAGGGGGCAGAGCGCCTCTGAGTTGTGCAGAAGACGCAGGTACTCAACCATTGACAATCTCTGACTCTCTTCCTGGACACTACAAATGGTATTAACTTCTCTAGGCTCAGTGAAAATGAAGACCTGTGAGTCAAGGGAGAAGGAATTTGTCATTTACTTAAAACAGCAGATTTTTCAGAACTGAAAATTTAAGCAGAAGATCCCTAAAATAAAACTGAAATTTTTCTTCGTAGTTATAAACTTATTTTAGTATTCATCTCGTCTTGGAATAATGCTAAAATCTTAGTGTTTTAAAACATTTGGACCTTTGAGTCATGTGTCACTGGGTAAATAAGAGTTTATATTATAGAATAAGAATTTATGTTCAAAACTGAAGAAACTAATTATTAAACTTATCTTTCACTATTATGATTTTTCTCATCACTCTTGTTCTTTTCAAAAGTTTATTGGCTTGAAGCTAATATATCCACAGTTCAAAGACAGAGCACTGCCATTTACCATTTAAAGAGAGGGCTGTTTTTTTTGGGTTTTATTTTCTTTTTTTGCACAGAAGTCAGATGTATTTACATGTCAGTTTTTCCTAGAAGGCAGACTTTCAAATCTCTGTAATTTTGGCATTTACTTTAAAAACAGGAATATAGAAATGTGAGTACAACATCATGTATCACAAAATTAAGTTTCCATGTCAGAAAATGGATATCTAGTGAGAAAACAAATGAGGTGATATCATTGTCATTCTCATTAACTGTTACCCCTTAACATTTTCGTTGTCCCCAGCGGAGAGTTTCATATCTGCCATTTCATACATCTGTCAGTTAAATCACACTTTCAAAGTCAACACTCATCTCTTAGGATTATAGTAGGATTTTCAGTGCTCCCTGACAAAGAGCCAATCCCTGGAGTTGGGACAGCTGACCAAGAGATTGTCTTAACACCATTCCAAGTATAGTTTGTAAAAGCAAATGCCCATGTCTTCATACTGACTTGCACATATTTCAAAAGATAGAAACTCTTTTCAAAAACTTCCAACTGGAAATCTAAAGAACAAGAGTGGTCTTAGAATATTTTCTGTACTTAAAGTGAACAGATGGTGATATAAGAGCCATTTATGGCAAATGCTGTAAAGAATCTACACATGGCTTAAGTGATGCATGAAGCTGTGACTCACATCCTCCCTGGCTCTGTGGGTACATTCCCATTGGTTTCCACTAGTGGGCCCATGTTGGGATAATCAGTAGAAATCTAGGGTATCTCCTGTTCACAAGTGTGGTTCAGGGACTGCAGGGACAGAGCAGGCCACACAGGGTGGGTTACTTGTTTCAGAGGCTCTTCCCAGGCTACTTTTGTCAATACACACCTGGTTGTGTCTTCTAAACTCATGTGGTATTCTGTGTGTAGATGCGCAGTTCCCCCTGTGATCCACCAACCCATTCTTGGTTCCTTCAATACCTTCAAGCGGTTCAGCCCTGGGCTAATCTGACTTTGTGGAGAAGCAGTTATATAGTTTTCCATCTTTCTCTCCTAGGCTGGCCCAGCCTTTAGGTCATGGAGTTCATCGTCTCTTCCCTGCCTCTCAGTCTTTCCAACTGAGGGTAGCATCTTGGGATTATCACACACAGGCAATTTGGAATCACTTGACTTGAAGGACCCCTACACAGTACTAGATTGAAATACAAGAGCAAGTGTTTGAGTCAAAAAGATGGGTTTACACATGAGAAAAAAAATATTTATATGTATGACTGAGTCACTTTGCTGAACTGCAGAAATTGACTCAGCGCTGTATATGAACTATACCCTAATAAAAATACATTTAATTCATTAAAAAAGATGTCTTTAAATCCATGGTTTTTCTGTAAATATAATAATAGGCACCATTATGTTTGCAGGTAAAAATTAAATGAGATAATGCACATGGACTGTACATTTGATTATTAGGAAAGATTTAAAAAGACCTGTGCTCAGACCCTGAATCAGATGAATTTAACCATGTTATCTGGAGTAAGGCCTGATAATCTTATTTTAAAAAATTCTCTCAAGGTAATTCTAATGTGTAGCCCAGGGTGAGAGTCACTGAGAATATGCTTATAAAGCTCTTAGAACAGAGAGTTCCCATTGTGGCACAGTGGTAATGAATCCGAATTGTATCTATGAAGATGCAGGTTCGATCCCTGGCCTCATTCAGTGGATTAAGGATCCGGTTTTGCTGTGAGCTGTGGTGTAGGTCTCACATGCGGCTCGGATCCCATGTTGCTGTGGCTGTGGTGTAGGCTGGCAGCCATGGTTCCAATTCAGTCCCTAGCCTGAGAATCTCCATATGCCACTAGTGCAGCCCTAAAAAGCAAAAAAAAAAAAAAAAGAAAAAGAAAAGAAAAAAGAAGAATAAAAAGTCCTTGGAACAATGCGTGGCACGCACAGGATCTATAGGTGGGAAGGGGGGTCCCAGAATGATATGGAAATGGTAAGTCAAGTGGAATTGGTTTGTTTTACAGTTGTGCTTCTCAAAATGTAATGGACATGTGAATCAGCTGGGGTCTTGGTTAAAATGCAGAATTTGATTCAGTAGTTCTCTGGTGTGACCTGAGATTGTGCACTTCTGATAGGTTCCCAGGAAAAGCCGGTGATGCTCATCTGCGGAGTGTCATTCATGGAGCATCAGTGAGACTCATCTCTGAGTACAAGAACATAGTTATAGATTATATGTCATTTCCTAAGGAGATTACATATACATATGTGTATGTCCTTTGTTTATGTAGAAAATCCTAAGCAACTTAAAATTTAAAGATGAGAAAATATGCTTTGTAACATACAATATGTTGTGTTTTCCTGACTTGTTGGCATGGCATTCATGTCTCAGCTTTAGCAATTGTTAAACATCTTCCTCAGCTGCTTGGTATCCTCAGTCTACCCTAAAACAAACAGCTTCCTTCTGGATCTGAATCAGCAAAGCATGACCCTTATATGCAGCCCTTTGTCTTTACATTGCTTCCAAATAAGGGCTTTGTCTTTTGTGGAAAAAAAAAAAGAATTAATTAAAAATACAAAACAAGTGATAAAACAAAGAAATGACAATTGTGAGCATATGGCAAATGACACAGTTTCCTTGTCATCTATTTCACTTGGTAAACCCACTTAGATTCCTTCTGTTAACAGACACACAGACACATACACACTTACATATTATATAGAATTCATCTTTCTTAAATACATGTAACTGTATAGTCAATGGAAAAGTGGTTTGCTTTCCATTTATTATATTTTTATTAAAGTATAGCTGATTGACAGTGTTGTGTCAGTTTCTGCTATACATAGACATTCTTTTTCTCATATTATCCTCCATCATGTTCTATCCCAAGAGACTGGATATAGTTCCCTGTGCTGTACAGTAGGACCTCATTGCTTATCCATTCTAAATGTAATAGTTTGCATCTACTAACCCCAAATTCCCAGTCCATCACATTCTCTCCACCCTCCCCCTTGGCAACCACAAGTCTGTTCTCTATGTCTGTGAGTCTGTGTCTGTTTTGTAGACCATCTATTGTATTTTACTCCTATTTCATTTTAGAGACAATATCCTAGAGCAGTGATCTGGCAGCCTTTTGATTTCAGGGACAGCACTTCCTCACTTTTTAATTCCTAACATATTTCATGAATTTTTTTTTCAGTAATGATAATTTAAATTATTTATGAAAAAGATTTGTCAATTTCTTGGCACCCACTCATTAAACTGGAGATACTGTTGAGTTTCCTACGCCTAAATTGGGAACAAGAATCAAATGATCCTCCTTAAGAAAATATCACAACTTTTAGTTTTTTACTTAAATGTTTAAAGTGAAATGAATAAGATTTCCCATTGTAGCTCAGCTCATTAGGAACCTGGCTAGTACCTATGAGAATGCGGTTTTTATCCCTGGCCTCACCCATTGGGTTAAGAATCAGGTGTTGCCACAAGCTGCTGCGTAGATCGCAGATGTGGCTCAGATATCTGTTGTTGTGGCTATGCTGCAGGCCTCAGCTGCAGCTCCAATTCTGCCCCTAGCCTGGGAACTTTCATATGCTACAGGTGCAGCCCTAAAAAGAAAAAAGAAAAAAAAAATGAAATGAATAGTATCAATGTCCTATTAGGTTTTTCTTCCAAATTAAAAAAAAAAAAACATTGTTCAAGGTTTCCCATCTCCTCCATGTCTAATCAAGATGCTTAGGGTTGGATTCCAGCAAGGACATGTTCCTAGGATTTAACTGCTGAACTTCAGAAGGAGCAGCAACTGGCAAGGAGGTCACATGATTGAACACTTTATGTCCCATACTTTACATAAATGTCCTCTCCCATTAGTCCTCATTTACACTAACATAAAGTAGGTACTATTGGTTTCATTTTTATGATACCATCATCACAATAATTACAATGAATAAGGTATTACAACAATTTCATCCCGTTTTGTGATTAGAGAATTATGGCAACAGCCCCAGTGGAAAAATAATTGGTATTCAGATTTGGACAGGAAACTGTATTATTAGGCCTATTCCACTTAGTTTTTGAGAAGAGCATTTTCTCAATGCTAATCTCCAACATAAAAGTAGAACAGAACTTTTAGTGTGTTTGTAAGTACAGTCTTGTTTCTAGGAACAAGGTTTCCTTCTTGGTCTGCTCTCAAATTCCTGTTCATTCCCATTGGACTTAACCTTGACCAACCAGGGAACACACCGTGGCCGCTGACCTATTGTGAGGGAGTTTGTATGGATGAAAATGTACATTTAAACTGCTGGACTTGGCAGTTTTAAATATAAATACCTTGGCTGTGATGAGTAATGCATGGTAGGAGGTATTTCCCTTGTGTGGAAAGTTACTGAGATATATAGACTTCAAAAACTTCGAGACTTAGGGCATTATATCCATTTTTACATTGAGCCCAATTTATGAGTGAAAAAAAGTAAATTCAGGCAAGTAACAGGATGTTTTCAAGTACTAGTGCTTTTTTATTTTTTTTCCCTCATTATACAGATAAAACTTCTAAAGGAATCCTATTTTTTCTGTTTTATAATTGTGGGTATCATTAGCACAGACCCTCTTTGCCAAGAGCTTTCCATTACTTTCCTCTTCCCTCTTTAGTTCCCCCCCTCCCCAAATTCTAAAACACTACCACAACCAACAAAACCAGTAAATCCTGAAGACAATAATGTATCTTTATTTACAAAACTGACTTAAAACCAAAACACTTAAACTAGATATAAAAATTTGCTTTCATCAGTGAGTAAACCTTACAATAGTGAGTGGGAAAGGCTGTGGAATCTCCTCTCTTGTGGATTATAAAAACATATATATTGAAGAAAATTCTACTCAAAATACTTTTTGCCCTATGTCTTTATTATCACCCATTTTTAATTGAAACAAAAATATGTACGACATAGAAACTTTGATAAAGAATTTGTTTCTAGGCCCAGGCTGACCTTGGTTCAAATTCCAGATTTACCATTTGTCAGTTGGGTGGCTTTTACCTCACTGAGCATTAATTTCTTCATGTGTTAATGTGGAGGAAATAGTGTCTTACTTGAAGATTTATGATGAGGATTAAAAAGCTGCTATGTGGCTATGCTCAATCCAGAAAGTGCTTAAAACATAGTAGTTGTTTACCGGATGCTGGATTCCCCCTGTTAAGACAAAATGAGCCAGGTGTCTCTCCAGAGACTATGGGATTTTGGAGTCAGAAAAACTGTTAAGCTTCTGTCTTTCCTTCCCATTAGCATGCAGCTTGGAACATGTTACTTAATCTCTGTGTATGTCAGTTTTCCTATACCTAAAATAGGGCTAATATGCTTGGCAAACATTTTAAGAGGACTGCATTATATGCTAAGTGTAGACATCTGAGAGGGTTCTTGGGGCTATCCAGTTGCCTAGTAGAACTTAGTGTTCTACTCTGTCAGCTTTCTTTCCCAACTTTAGAAGCTAGGGTCTGACAGTATATGCTGTGCTTGTGTGTTGATAAAATGCCTTTTATTGTTGAAAGTGAGATCTGTACAAGTTTGTGATTTGGAACAAATTTTATTGATACTATCTGGAAAACAATTGTATGCTGGATTCAGGAAGTACTAAAAAAATTACTCCATTTGTATTGCAAAATATAAATATTTCTTGGAGTTCCTGCTGTGGAGCAGTGGGTTAGGAATCCGATTGCAGTGGCTGAGGTCACTGTGGAAGTACGGCTTTAATCCTTGGCCCAGTGCAGTTGGTTAAAGAATCTGGCATTGCCACAGCTGCGGTATATGTTACAGCTGTGGTTCAGATTTAGTCCCTTGCCTGGAAACTTCCATATGCCATGGGTGTGGTCATAAAATTAATATTTATATATAACATATAATATATATTAGTATATATGCACACACACACATACTTCTTGTTTTACCACATTCTTTTGGCCACCAATTATTTACACCTTAACCTAAATTAATTTCTGAGTGCTGTAGGTTATTGAAGCCCAGAATATTAAAATCATGTGAATTTTGAATATTAGAAGATGATAAAAAACTAATTTTGAGCGCTATAACTCAAATATTTCTAGATAGACAAAAATGAGGAGCATTATCACAACTAGTCAGGTGAGAGCGTCAGAGTAAGAAAGAAATTTGAGATTATTGAAAACAAAACTTACCCTCTTTCTAGTTTATTTAGTTCACCATGTGCTTGCATTTTCTGCTATATATTTCTATAAGATTGTTGATTATTTTGGATAACATGAGCATTCAAGTTTGCCAGAAGAAAAAATAATTTGGGTTGATAAATAAGTCCCTGTACTCAGCTAGAAAAATAGAACTGAGCACATATAAGCTCTCTTGCTCTGGTTCTTCATGCTCATTGTGGGTTTCTTTGTATTAAATAAAGATGGATGGCTGGTGTGTATTTCTTAGAGGAAAACCTGGCAGATACATGACAGTGTGTTTTCCTGATGCAGCCCCAAGTACCACAAGTACATACTTAGTAGCTATTTGTCCACAATAACCCACACCACTGTCCAGAGGCAATGAAATAATTTTAAAGGTCATTTAGTCTGCATTTAGTCAAGTCTGTTTTTATCTTTGACTTCTCGTGTTACTCGGTGGTATCCATAAAACATAGATATTTGCTATAGCAACTGCCAGAAGCTAACACTGCAGGGTGGATGGACTGGCCGATTATTTTCATTCACAAAGGTGATCACTCCCCTGCCTTTATGAAATGATGTCTCTGAGACCTATATATACCAAAAGAAGGAACCAAATAAGACAGGTAGGAGAGGCAGATACAAGGTATAATTAACACTCATATCCCCAGATAAGTGACCCACAAACAAGAGGATAATCCCAATCGCAGAGATTCTCCCCAAGGATTGAGGGGTGTCAGCCCCACATCAGACTCCTTTGGTGCCTAAGGGTCCTGCACCAAAAAGATAAAACCCCAGGACTTCTAGATTTGAAGGTAAGAGGGCTTGCATATGGGAGATCCAGAGGGCTATAGGAAACATAGGAAATGGAGATTCTGCTATTAAAGGGCACACACAAAATCTCACATGCCCTGAGTTCCAGTGCAGAGGCAGTGATTTGAAAGTGCCTGTACATAGCATGGGATGGCATCAACCCCTCTCCCCCACTGTAAGCACTGAACCAGCCATGACAGGACCAATTCCCACTTGCCAGTGGACTGGCAGATACTTCATGAGGCAAGACCTGGAAACGAGCCAGAGGCCAGCCCCATCTACCAACACATGCACAGTAGTTGCCTCCACCACTAGAAAAGTACATACAGCCCATAGAAAGAGCACCCCTTAAACATATAACTCTAGTGGCCAGAGGGAAATGAGCTGCTGGCCCTCATGGGACATCTCCAAGTTTAGGAAATATAACCCACCTACCAAATACATAGAAATTTACACTGAGAATTAGCCAAAATGAGGTGACAGAGGAATATGCTACAAATGAAAGAACAAGACAAAATTCCAGAAGAACTAAGCAAAGTGGGAGATAAAAAATTTATCCAATAAAGAGTTCAAGGTAATGGTCATAAAGATGCACAATGAACTCAGGGAAGAATAGATGAACACAGTGAGCAGTTCAAAAGGGTCAGAAACTATAAAGAAGAACTAAACAGAGCTGAAGAACACATTAACTGAAATAAAAAATACACTAGAAGGAATCAACAGTAAATTAGATGATACACAGGAATGGATCAGTGAATTGGAAGGCACAGTAGTGGAAGTCACCCATGCTGAACAGAAAAAAAAAAAGGAATTTTAAACAAAGAGGAAAATTTAAGAGACTTCTGGGACAACAGAGGCATACTAACATTCACGTTCCAGGGGCCCCAGAAGAGAGAAGGAAAGGGAAGAGAACTTATTTGAAGAAATAATAGTTGAAAACATCCCTAACCTGAAAAAGAACACAGACATTTAGGTCTGAGAAGCAAAGAGAGTGCCAAGCAAGATGAACCCAGAGCATCTATACTAAAACACATTATAATTAAAATGGCAAAAATCAAAGATAAAGAGAAGATCTTAAAAGGATTGAGAGAAAAGCAGCTGATTACATATTAAGGGAATTTCCATAAGCCAATCAATCAGCCAACTTTTAAGGAGAAATTCTGCATGTCAGAATGGTGTGGCACAGAATATTGAAAGCAATGAAAGGAAGAAAAAAAAAATCAAAGAACTACAAACATGATTATTCTGCCAAGAAAGGGTACCATTCAGATCTGAAGGAGAGATAAATAGTTTTATAGACAAGCAAAACATACAAAAGTTCAACACTACTAAGCTTGCTGTATACAAAAAGTTAAAGGGGATTATTTAAGCTAAAAGAAAATACCACAACCAGAAATATAAAAATTATAATAAAATCTCATAGGTAAAGGCAAACATACAGTAAAGGTAAGTATATCAACCACTTATAAAGCTAATTGGGAGACTATAAGACAAAAATAGTAAAATAATCTATATACACAATAAGTAAAGGGATAAAAAAATCATAAAATATTATGTCAAAAATATTAAATGGGGAAGAGTGAATAAGAAGCATAGTTATAATGTTTTTGAACTTAGAGATCATCAACTTAAAATAATCACATGTCTGTCTATCTATCTATCTATCTGTCTATCTATCTATCTACCTACCTATCTATCTTATCTATGTTGTTATATGTGGACCTCATTGTAACCACTAACCAAAACTGTATAACAGATACACAACAAAGAGAAAGGAATCCAAACATAGCACTAAAGATAGTCATTAAATCACAAGCAGAGAGGAAAAGAAAATGAAAACAAAAACAAAAACAAAAAAACCCCCAAAACTGTACAATCAAACAGAAAACAAGGGACAAAATGGCAGTAAGTACACACTTTAATAAGTACATTAAATGTAAATGGACTATGGCTCCAATCAAAATACATAGAGTGGCCTAGTGGATAAAAAACAAAGTCAATATATATGCTGCCTTCAAGATACTCACTTCAGGGCTAAAGACATGCACAGACTGAAAGTGAGAGGATGGAAAAAAGTATTCCGTGCAAATTGAAATGAAAAGAAAGCTGCAGTATTGCTACCTCCACAAAAGAGAATTTACTTTTTTTTTTTTTTTTTTTTTTTTTAGATTAGAACACTTGATTTATTGGAAGAAGCTCATATTGAAAACTGCAATTGCTCATTCTAACAACTTATGAATCAATCATTTTATGTATAAAATAAGTTCATTTTCATTCTATAAATGCAAATAGTAAAAGAAAATAGTAATCCATGTGGCATATCATATATTTGCCATTCAGATAAATCTCACATCCCTGAATTCTCCTGTAACATGTTGTGCCTCAAATTTTTAAAATCTCTATACTAAAACAAAAACAAAAACAAAACAGGTTTTTAACTATATTAAGTTTTTGCTTACAGCTGCAATATATCAGAAACTGTGTCTATATGATTAGAGTTCAGTCAAAGCTAAGATGAAAAATTCAAGACATTTCTTCTCTTTAACCTACTTTAATGTTACTTTTGTGATAGGAATTGTCCCCTAATGTTTTACTGAACAGCCTAATCTTATCATTCATGATGAATTAGACCAGTCTGTCTTCCAACCCAGTCTAGGCTGGTCCTGAATTATATATTCACACAGAAAAAATAGCACAGATCTTTGAGTATACAATTTTCCCACATCCTGACCCTATAAACCACTACAAAAGAGAAACGTTTACCTTAACATTTCACAACCTAAAGAGGTCTGACTCCTGCAACAGGCTTTGGCCATGAAAAAATACTTTCCGTCATGCCAAGTTAAATTGAAGCTTAGAAAAAAATCAATTACAAAGTATACTAATTGGACATTCTTACAAAATAAGAAATGATTTTTCTTTAAAGAGCTGGAGGCTTGAAACCAAAAAGCTTACATAACTCAATATCAAAAAACCAAACTCTATTAAAAATGGGCTGAGGACCTGAATGGATAACTTTACAAAGAAGATATATAGATGGCCAACAGGCAGATGAAAAGGTGCTCAACATCACTTATCATCAGGGAAATGCAAATCAAAGCCATAATGAATTACAACCTTACATCTGTCAGATGGCTGCCAAAAAAAAAAAAAAAAAAAAACAACAACAACAACAACAAAAAAAAAACCCAAAAAACAGTAATAACAAGTGTTGGTAGAGATGTGGAGAAAAGAGTACACAGGTGCCTTGTTTGTTGAAACGTAAATTGGCACACCCACAGTGGACATGGAGGTTCCTCAAAAAAGCACAAATAGAATACCATACAATCCAGCCATTCCACATTTGGGTATCCTTCTGAAGTAAACAAAAAAGAATTTGAAAAAATATATTCATCCTTATGTTCATTGGAGCATTTTTTACAACAACCAAGATATGGAAGCAACCTGTGTCCACTGATAAAGACCAGGTTGTGTGTGTGTGTGTGTGCATGTGTGTGTCTGGGTGTCTGTGCATTTACATACATATTAATAATTTTATTAGATTTTTTACAAGACCACCCCTGCTTGAAAGTTAAGAATAATTGTTAGTGAACAGCAAATAAGTGTGGGGTTATCAAAAAATATGGTAACGCCAAACCCCTCCTCCTTGTCCTTTAAATTCCAGTTCACTTGCCGTCACCTTGGAAAAGCTTTTTCTGATTCTCATAGATGGAGGCATTTGTCTTGAATTTATGATATGTTGCAATCTTTCTACCACATACCATGTAGATGGTTGTGCTGCAGGTTTACAAGTGGGCTCTCAGAAGTGTTCAACAGTACCTCAGGAGAATAGGGAGTGTTCAACAGTATCTTAGGAGAAGATCTTAGGAGATCTTAGTATCTTAGGAGAAAAAGGAGTATTCAACAATACCTTAGGAGAGGAAGCAGATGAACTTGCTCTGTATGTTGTTCCTTAGAGGTTTTAGTTTTCTTCTCCATTACATTCCAGGGCCTGGCACAGTGCTTCAAACTTTTTAGGGACTAAGATAATAAATGAATATGTGAAGAAGAATGAATGCAGGATAATGCTTAGTAAAACATTTTTCAACTCTATGGTTTCCTAAAAGTTTTTTTTTTCCTTTGGTTAAAAGCATACAAATGAAAGAAAAATGTGTCACCTTAAAAGAGAAACTTCCTATCTGTTCTTAATAAGATACTGCAAGATGCTGAATCATCAAAAAAAGACTAAGTGATATGACGTACTCAAGATGTGCATTAAAACATTCTACGAAGATTTTCAACAGCAAATTCAGGGTCATGGTACTTTAAGTGCCAAATACCTCTCAGCACCAGAAAGCAAAGTTAAATGGAAAACTATGCTTATGCACAATTGCAGTTCCGTTGTCATTAAATGTTTTAAATAAGAATTTCCATATATCAGTCCTCCGTGCAATCACATTTTCCTTCTAGAAATGCTGACCATACCTTTGCACAGGGTAATGAAGGAAGGGACAGGGTTACTATGAACTAAATGAGTCTGTTTGGAAGGAAGCCAAAAGCAGTCAGGAGAGATGCTTGGCAGTGGCTAGAGTAGGAGGCCAGTGCCCCCCAGAAGGAAGGCATTTTTCTGGTTTTTGGCTGTTCTGTCCTCCCCACTGAGTCCCTGACATTTAATGGGAATTGTGGTGAAGAAGAGCCTGGTGAGATTCCTGCCTTCAGCCATATGGGTCAGGGAATAAATCCATATAAAAGGTCCAGAAATAGAGACAGTAAACTTTTATGGACACAAGACCTCACTCTGGCCCCAAAGATAGAGATTTCTGATCCTTGTTCTATGGGATAAAGCCTTTCCACCCTTTCAGATCTGAGTGACAAACATAACTACTTCAAACGTCTTCCTTTACTCATTTGCAAAATAACTTAAGCAATTTTTCAATTAGAATGCAAAAGCATTTTTGTTAGGGGCATTTATGTCAACAAAGGCCAAGCTTCCTTGTAAGGTTTGGATAAGTTTTTTCAAGTAACTTAGGCATTAATACAAAAATGATCACGGCAACAACAGATTTTGGTGGCCTGAATAATTAATTTAGATTTGCGGTTTGCACTGATTGAATTCACTGGATAAGTGCACATTTGTCTTCTTTCTGCTCTTGTGGACCCAACAGCAGTCTTGGAACAAATGTTAAATGATGGGAAATTTTTGTTTATTGTGTAATTCAATAGCCTAGCATTAGAACTGCTTATTAGGTGATTATAAGATGCAGTGACAAGGAAAATTACATTTTTCTTGTACTGACTGGTACAAACAATGGAATTAATTGCTGTTGGGTCTCAATTATACAGAAGTAGGAAGTTGCTGTGCAAGTATCAAAATGAAGATTTTTTAAGGGGGAGACAACAGAGAAGGGGGAAAAGAGAAAGATTGTGATAGAAGATTACGTTTATTGTGATAAGCTTTATCACTCCAAGATCAAATTTGTTTCTTGGGGCTGAGTGAGGAGGAGAGACAAAAACAAGGCAAGAACCCATAAGAAAAGCAGTGCTACAGGAGCAGTGATTTTTCTGATCATTTATCACTGATGCTCCCAAACAAGTATTTGAGAATTAAATTATCTTGTCATTTCCCTAAGGACTGAAGTCATGAGTAATGGGAAAAGAAACCAAACTCACAACATTTTCTCTGTAAAAATCAACCTATCACTGCAACTGAAGTCCATATCACGGATGGCTCTAATTAAATACAAGCTTGCTTCATTACTTCTTAAGCTCCTCATCACATATACTGGTTCTCATGGAAAACATCAGATGAGGATGCTGTCTGGAGTCTCTGTGAAAATAATACACGTGCCGCTTCTACACTGTGGGTACCTTGAAAAATAATTTTATTTGATAAAGATTTATTTTGGTACCAAGCGACATTTTTTTTCCCTTTTGGAATTGTGGATATATAAAAATCTCAAGTCCTCCCTTCTAAGACAAGAGCCAGCATTCATTCAGAACTTAGTGAGGCACTGTGCTGATGATGGTTCTACATGCATTGTCTCATTGGATCTTCCTAAGAACATTTAGATGGTGTTGCTATGCTGTACCTCCTTGTGTTCCTGATGCCCAGGTGTATTAAACATCCTAGCCCTTGGAAGACACATGCTATTTTCCAGCTTCATATATTTGGTACTCCCTCTATGGCTATTGGACCTGACAATGCATCTTCCAAGATGCAGCTCAAACTGCAATGTTTCTGCTTGATGCTCCTAAGAAGAACTGGTACTTGATTCCCTTTGCTCTCGTAACAACTTATCAACACCTCTGATTCCATTATATTATAGTTTTACTTATGTGTTTCTACATCTTTGAATGGACTAACTCTTTCAAAGACATGGATTACTATTTATTCATTTTTGGAACTCTATGGCCTTAGCATAGGCTCTGGCCTATAAAAGATACTCTGTAAATGCTCATGCTTGCTATATTGTTAAATGGTTGTAGTTAATTTCACAGATTTATTAATTTCTTTGCATTAGTATTTAAGGTTATCCTGAAAGGTGACAAATTTTTTGTGTTTCCCTATTATTCCTAATTATAAATATGCCTATTTTTTTGTGTGTTTCTGGAGAAAAAAAGGCTTTTGCTTATGCATATGAAGGAGGAATTACATATTTAAAAAACAAACATAAAAAGTGTATGTTTGCTTCTACTTACTCTTCACATTGCCCTATTTCCACAAAGATTTGATAAGAATTTCCATATTTAAAGTAATTCACCATATCATGATGAGAAGCTATGTGATACACTGGAAAAACATATAATTTAGAACTCATAAGTTTGAATCATAACTTTCCCTCCTGATTAAATCACTAACATTGGGGGAACTCTATCATTTTTAGCATCTGTTTATTTATAGAATCATTGTGAGTTTTAAGTAGAAGGACTTATGGGATCATTGCTGTACCCAATACTGAGTACATAGAAGTTAATCAAACTGTCCAAACCCTGTCTTCATGGAGCTGACTTTCCTGAGGGGGACTAAGACAATGACCAAGTAAATATAAAATAGGCAATGGTGATAGTGCTGGGAAGAAAAGTGAGTGGTACAAAGCGGTGTGCTCTTTTAGTTAAGAGTGCCAAGGAAAGCTTCTTTCATAAGAGGACTTTTAAGTAGAAACTGTAGAGGAGTGAGGGAGTAGGCCAAACTGGTATGGGGGAAGAGTGCCCAGGTCAGAGAGGTCAGCTATCATCATTCTTTGAACACTTGCTTTGCAGGTCCTGAAATGTGGAAGACAAGTCACTAATGACAGCTGTCTCCATGTAAGAAAGGTGTGTGCAAGGAGAGACATTATTCCCAGACTTGTTTCCACTTCAGAGCACCTTTCCTGCAGATCCTTTGGCCTCACTGATTGCTGCCATTGAAATTCAAGACATCTGACTTTCCCCAAAGATACTAGATTTTCCAATTACTAAGACATTTGAGTGTTGCCATATGTACTTAAAAAAAAAAATTGTTAATTTGGAGCTCGTAAATTTGTTTCATAGTTTCTTAAATTCTGAACATTTTTCCTATAAATGTTGGCTAAACTGATCACTGCTCTGTAACATACTGAAAGAAGCAATGAGAAAAGTAAATATATAAGATAGCTAATATTAAAATTAGCTTTGGTATATAAAGTTTAGATACATAGAGAAATGGCCCTTCAACTTGGCAGAAAATTGCAGTTTTGAATGTGAATAACCTAAAAATATCTTTAATATTTTATTGGCATAGGGTACCAACTTTTGCTTTTCCCCGTTGTAGCAGGTAAATAAAAAAGCAGAGATTTCCATCGTAGCAGCACTATGCACATTGACATTTATTGATTTCCATTAGTATCTGAGGTGGCTGGCATTTTCCTTTTATGTGCTGCATTAATAAATTTTGCTTAGATGCTGCCTGTGCATTTTTTCTTGAAGCCCCTCATTTGTTCATGACTGTTTCCGAAAAATCTTTTGAGTTTTGAAATTTGCATTTCTCTTGTTCTTTGTTTTCTTTTTTTGGGCAATGTACAAATAGTACAACATGAGCCTATTTCCCAAGGAACACTAAAGCACAGGAAGGCATATTCTATTTCAGTTTGTGGAGGTTATTTAAAGGATCTCTTTGTTTTTTCTCCTTTTAAAGTCTAAGAGAACAATGCTTTGCATATGCTGAAACCACAGGACTGTAAATCAAAAAAAGATTCATTCTGGCACCTGGGTAAAATTGGTGTGAACTAATGTAGTGTTTTCTGAATGTTATTTTCAAGACCAGTGTTTACCAGCGGTCAAGTTTCCTTAAATCCACAGAAATAAGAGAAATAACAATGATGAAGTAAAATTTTTGTAAAGTAGCAGTAATTCAATTTGAATACCTGCCCTAAACCCAAGGTTATGTCATGTAAATTTTTGTAAAGCATTCTATTTTTTTTTAAGGCCACACCTGCTGCATATGGAAGTTCCTAGGCTAGAGGTAGAATCAGAGCTATAGGTACTAGCCTACGCCACAGCCACAGCAATGCCACAATGCCAAATCCAAGTCTTTTCCCTAACCTGCAGCATAGCTCATGTCTCATGGCAACGCATGATCCTTAACCTACTGAGCAGAGCCGGGGCTTGAACCTGCATCCCTATGGATACTAGTCAGCTTAGTTTCCACTGAGCCACAACTGGAATTCCTTGGTGTTAAGTGTTCTTTTATGAAAGATAGAGATAGCTTATGTACATTATAATTATTTTATGCCTGTAATAATAATGGTCTATTTTTTATAAAAAGAAATAGAACATGGTTCAAAATGTAAAAAAAAAAAAAAAAAAAGAAACAAAGATATGCCTTTCTACATTTGTCTCTCCTACTTGCTATGGCTTCCCCAACCTACTAACATTCAGGTAGTGCTGTCATGATTTCTAATTCATGACTACGTTAAAAACAATTATACATCTTTGTAGGATATTTATGTGTATCTGTATGACGCATCTCCAGAAGTGAAAAACATTTGATTTGTAATTTTGATATTTGAATATTGCCTTCCACAGAGACGCTGCCAGTTTGTACTCCCCCTGGCAATATATGAGAGCAACTGTTTCCCCACAGCCTTCTCAAGAGGGTTTGAGGTCAAATGTTCCAACACTTTCATAGAGTGTAGTTTTATTTTGCATTTATCTTATTACGAGTCAGTTTAGCAAGTGTTCATTTGCAGCAAATGTGGCCATAAAAAAACAAATTGCTTAACAGCTATTTGCGTTTGTTTCCCTACTCTTGTTTGTTGTAGAGATGGGCTGCCCTTTCAAGTTTTTACCCATTTTCCTATGAGGTTATAGGGATTTTTTTCTTGGCAATTTATTGAAATCTTGCTAATTTTAGGGAAGTTAACCTTTTGTGCCAGGAGTTGTCAGTATTTTTGCCGTTGTGTCACTGGCCTTTTGGCTTTGACTATGGTGGGTTTGGCAAACAATTTCACCACGAATAGTTCTTTACTTTGAGAATTTCATATGTGTGCACCATGACTGCAGGACACATTCCTAGCAGTTCAAAATTAATACACATTTGCAACGATGTTCTTAAGATACAACCTTCGTAATATGCTGTTTTCCACTAAGTTATTGTGTCACTTAACACAATGTCAATAAAATCCCCAAGAGGCATCTTTTAAAAATGGACATAGTAAAGTTAATATGGAAAAGAAAAACAAAACGAAATAGCTTGGGACATTCTCCAAAATAAAGACAGTCTGAAGTTCCTGTCATGGCTCAGCGGAAATGACCCCGACTAGTATCCGTGAGGATGTGGGTTCAATCCCTGGCTGCATTCAGTGGGTTAAGGATCCAGCATTGCCATGAGCTGTGGTGTAGGCTGGAAGACACAGCTCAGATCCCTCGTTGCTGTGGCTCGGTCATAGGCCGGCAACTGAAGTTCCGATTAGACCCCTGGCCTGGGAAATTTCATATGCAGCAAGTGTGGCCATAAAAAAACAAAACAAAACAAAAACAGTCTGACAAGAATAGGATAATTTTATCAGACATAAAAACATAGTAAAAGTCCTATATAATTATGACAGTATGATGCTGGCAAATGAAGAGACAAGGCAATGAAATAAAGTAGGAGGTTCAGTCTACAGCCACACCACCCTGAACGCACTCAATCTCATCTGATGTAGGAGGTTCAATAATAGATTCAACCATGTAGAAATCTGATAGATGATATAGCTTGATTCTTAAATTAGTGAAGAGAAAATGGAGTGAGCTACATTAAGGTGCCATTTTTTAACTTATAAGCTTAGCAAATTTCAAAAGTTTTATAGTTCTGTAAGGCTGTGGGAAAACAATATGATATATTGCTTGGTAAGTATCTAGGTGGCTACAACATCTGCAAAAACATTTGGTGATTCTTTTCTTGCTTGGCGAGGTGTATTTCTGATCATTGACAAGGATTTTGTTTTTGTTTTAGTGAATATCTTTATAAGTTTACTAATAGCCCTCATCTTCTCTTATGCACTTTGTACATGAATCTATAAATTTGCTACTCTGTACCACAATCTAGTCATGTCTTAACCCTCCTCTTTCCTTACTCTTTCCTTTCCTCTGTAACCCAGTGTTACTCGCTATAAGTATTTTTGAATGTCTTTCTTGGTACCACTCTGTCACAGCTTCTCTTTGACCTCCCCATGTGTACTTTCCACTCTATCCCATCCTGATTTCTGTCCTGGAGCCTGCTGACATGTAAAGATCAATAGATGGCTTCTGACCTGGTTTCTGGTTACGTTCAGCAGGCGACCCAAAGGAAGAAGAGTGAAGCCAGGGACCTTTTGAGGGGTTGCTTCGGACTGTGACACTCTTTGATTTTTCAAGGTAGCCTTCTTTACAGAACTTTCTTCATCAGATTCTACTAACAGCTCCTTATCCTCACATTTGTGGTCCTAAGGTGGTAACAACTCTACTGTTAATATCTTCACAATGCCCACATCTTTGAAAATATTCTCTTTATTAAACCTTTCTTGAAGGACCCTAATTTGAATGTGCAGTTTGTTTCCTGCTGAGTCCCTGAATAATTCAACCACTACATATGTGTGTTTAGGTCTGTTGTACCTTATCTGCAATTCTGATATAGGAAAAAGTTCTAAAAAGTAAACTTTGGATAAGTTCACCACAAATTTACTTGTTGGCAAAACCTGAGCAAAACTTTTTATAGTCTTTTTTCTATGACTTAGCATAAATATTCATATGTTTCATCACAGACATATTTTTAAAGCTGGTATTAGCTGTCTTTTTACTACAGAGAATTTTGAATATACACGAAAGAGGAAGAGAGTAATAAACCCACATGAATTTATTAACAGTCCCAACAACAATCTCCTCATGACCCATCTGGTTCCCTTCAAACCACCGTTTACTTTTCCCAGGGCCCAATCAGGACACATAAGCCACACAGTAATTTAAACAGGAGAATTTTAATATAAAGAATCATTTACTATAACAAGACTTTGGAAGATAAAGGATTGGATAGTAAGTAGTAAACATTTTGGAGTGTTAAAGGGAAGGGATAGGCTAGAGTACTTTTAAGATTTTATACTCTAAAGACTTTTATTTATTTATTTATTTACTTATTGTCACAGAGATGACAAACATGACCCTGCAAATATGGCCTTCCCCCAACTATGCAATTTTTTTATGAGGGTCCTCAGTTTGTTTCTTTGAACTAATTAGGGAAGAGACAAACTTCTCCAACAGTTCTGCTAAGGTCAATTCCTATTCCTGTTGTAAGTAGGCAATGTACTATTTCAAGGTCAGCCTCTCTCCTACAGGAAGTAGATTTTTGCGGATGTTTCTGAGATTCCCTGGTACTTCCCCTCAGGTCTTTCCATTCTTCACTTTCTGCTTGACATCAGCATTTACACTTAATTGGGCATCTGCCGATTACATGAAATTTATCTCTTTCTTTTGCAGAAAATGAACTGTGAGTTTTTGTTTTTCTCCTTCCTGCTACTTTTCTATAATTTCTTCGGCATAAATAGAGAAGAACATTGCTCATTTGATTTTTACATTACTATTTTTTTTTTAGGGCCACACCACAGCATATGGAAGTTCCTAGGCTAGCGGTTGAATCGGAGGTACAGTTGCAGGCCTATGCATAGTCACAGCAACACCAGGTCCAAGCTGTGTCTGCAACCTACACCACAGCTCAGAGCAATGCTGGATCCTTAACCCACTGAGGGATACCAGGGATTGAACCTGAATCCTCATGGATAGTAGTCAGATTCATTTCTACTGGAGCCATGATGGTAACTCCTCATTTGATTTTTAATGTCCCTACTCAGTAAAGGGAAAATTCTGCAATCTTATATTACTGCTCCCCCCCCACAAGAGAAATGTGAAGCCTGAAGAAACAGTAGTCTTGTGAACAAATAAAAATTATGGATATACAGAAATATGAATTATAATCTGGCCTTACCACTTACTCTTTGTGCAACTTTCTGTGCTGTTGAGCAATGTATTATTACTGAGCCACGGTTTCTTCATAAAATGTGGGCAATAATCTCCATTTTACAGGAGTTGCAAATATTACCTGAGGAAAGCTTTGCCCAGAGTTTGCCCTCAGATGTTCAAAATTTATTGGTGTTCCCCTGCTGCCAAGAACCCTAGTGAATGTTTTAACAGGTGATTAAGTATCATAAATTTTTTTTTTACTAAGTTCATCTAAGTAATTCAATTTTATACCTTAAAGAGTTATGCCCCTTGGTACAGGGAGAGGTTAATACATGGTCACTATGTAAATCATTCAGTTTTTGGAAAAGTAGACAGTCTGATTTTTAAGAGAAACATAGGGATAAACCAGAAGTTATCATTCCTGTGTCAAAATTCACTGCAAATTCAAATTTATTATTTTTTTTAAAAAGGTCATCTATATGCCTTTCAAAAAAGATTGGGATTGGATTGTCTTCACCTAAGAATTCTATAAACATTCTGAGATCAAGTAAAAAAATCACTATCAACTTCTCTTCCTTTATTTGTGAAAAATACAAGTCATCTCCACAGAGTGCTAAAAAATTTTTCTGTTACTTCCAGATGATTTTAATTTTACATATTTTATTTATATGGTGCTCAGTGTAAAGCATAATATACAGATTTTTCTGACAGTTTATTTAATAAAACTATAGTTTCCATATTTCAAAGAAGGAATGAAAGGAAATGAATGAAACAAGAAACAAGAATAGTTAAAGGAAGGATAGTTGAGAATAGGTCAGTAGTTCCCTGGAAGCTGGCACAGAATTTATTCCTGTCTCATTTCCCTTTTAACCACACACACATTCAATACTGTATGCTAACACAGCTGCAAGAAAGGACCATAGGGGTGTATTTTCCCATTTTTGAAATATCAAATATTGAATTCATGTTTATATATATATGAATTATCAATATATATTACTGTTCTTGTTTTCCTTGTGCTGTAAATATATACATTGTCTGTTTACTGGTAATCCAGTGTATGGTGAAGCAAATATTTTTGCTTGATTTTAGGATACGAAAATCTCTTCTATATAAGTCATTTATATTTTAATTATAAAAGGACATTTGAAAGATAATGTGGTTTTCTGAAGGAACTCTGGGTAGTTTCTCACAAATAACTGGAAAAAAAGGTCCAGCTACAATTTTAACTTCAGAGAACAATGTTCTCTCATGTTAAATGTAGTGTATTTTCACTTTACTGTGAGTTAAAAAATTCACAAACCACATGATTCCTCTTCAAAATTAAAATAGATCTCTACTTAGAAGTCATAAATGTATCAAAACTTGAAACCATGAGAATCTTAATTTTAGGGAGATTAAGTGGAGAGATGTAAACTACAAATCATCATGACAATGGTGTTTGGTTTTTGCAAGAGTATATTTTCTTAAAGTGTTTTATGAAAATATTTCCTTTCTTCTATAATCATCTCATTTATCATGTAGAAAGAAAATTTGGTAATTAAAATGAAAATGTCTTAGAAAGAAAGACTCATTAAATGATAATTCCAGAAAAGCAATTTTGAAAATAATTCTAATTCAAAGTGGAATTTAGTAATTTAGAAATATAAGTTAAATTCAATTTATATGTTTATTTTTGAAAATTAACACTTGAAATTTAGTGACATATTTTTCATTATAAATTTTTAAAGTGTTCCTAGCTTTTCTGAAGGAAAAAAGTTTTTTTTTTAATATTCAACTAGTATATTTAATAAGATTAAAATCACACTAAATATTTTTTTTCTGACTACAATGGTGCGAAATTAGAAATCAACAAGAGAAAAACTGGAAAACTTATAAACTTGTGGAGATTAAACAACATGATCCTTAACAACCAATTGGTCAAAGAAGAAATAAAAAAGAATTAAAAAAAAATCTGGAAATGAAATGAAGATGCAAATGCAACATAGCAAAACATATGCGATTCTGCAAAAGTAGTTCTTAGATGGAAGTTTCTAAGTGATAAATGCATATATTATGAAAATGGAAAGATCCTAAATAAACAACCCTAATTTACAATGAAAGAAAGCAGAAAAAGAAGACCCTAAGTCAAAGTTAACAGAAGACATTAACAAAGACAGGTGATAGAAAATATATACGGCAAGAAAAATAATAGAAAAGATCAATGAAACAAAGTGCATATTTTGTGGGAAGACCTGCAAAGTTGACAATTATTTTACTAGTCTCAGAAAAAAAGAGAGAAGTCTCAATAAATAAAATCAGGAATGAAAGATGTGATATAAAATTGACATTACAGAAATGCATTGGATCATAAGATTCTACCATATACAGTTACATGCCAACAAGTTGGATAATCTAGAAGAAATAGATAAATTCCTAGAAACATACAACTTATCAAGACTGAATCAAGAAGAAATAGGAAAATTTACTAGTAAGAAGAATTTAATCATTGTGATCAGTTTACATAAGTTTATATAACAATGAGTTATCAGTTTATATAACAATCATGCTTTTACCAAAAAGACAAGAAAAAAGCAAGTATTGATGAAGATGTGCAGAAAAGGGAACACTTGTGCACCATTGCAGGAAATGTAAATTATTTCAGCCACTTTGGAAAACAGTATGGACCTTCCTAAAAAATTTTAAAAACAGAACTACCATATGGTCCAGCATTTCAACTTTGAGTATATGTCCAAAGGCAATGAAAACAGGATACTGAAAAGATATCTGCACTTCCGTGTTTATTGTAGCATTATGCACAGTAGCCAACCTATGGGAACAACTTAAGTGTCCATCAGTTAATGAATGGATAAAGAGTATTGTGTTTATACATACAATGGAGTATCATTTAGCCATGAGAAAGAAGGAAATCCTACCATTGTGACAACATGGGTGGGCCTTAAGGGCATCCTCAAGGGATTAATTAATTTGAAATTAATCAGACACATACTATGTGATATACTAATATATGGAATTACAAAAAGCAGAAATTATAGAAATGGAGAGTAGAATAAGTTTACCAAGTCAACAATCTGTACACCTTAAACAGACATAATGGCATATGTCTATTATATCTTGATAAAAACAAACAAAAAGAGGGAGTTTCCATCATAGCTCAGAGGTAACAAACCCGACTGGTATCCATGAGGACATGGATTCCATCTCTGGCCTCTCTCAGTGGGGTAAGGATCCGGAACTGCTGTGAGCTGTGGTTTAGGTCGCAGATGAGGCTCTGATCTGGCATTGCTGTAGCTGTGGGTATGGCTGGCAACTGCAGCTCCGATTGGACCCCTAGTCTGGGAACTTCCATATGCTGCAGACGTGGCTCTAAATAAAAAAAACAAACAAACAAAAAAACCCCAAACAAATGAAAATAAAAACTGTTTACTTAAAAATTTATATAATGAGCACATGTGAACAGGATATTTTGAGCAGGATATTTTGAGCGTCATTAACATTTTCTCTGTAAGATTCATTAAACACACATCATGTTGGTTCAAAATGCATTTGCGCATGTATGCTGCATTTATTATTTTACACTTACAGAGAAAATATGCCAAGAGAAGAGCAATAGAATACGGCATCTAAACAAATGACGCATTCTTGGAAACAGCTTTTATTTTACTTCCCCTGGTAGTTCAGATAAACAGAGGAGTCTGTGTGCTTCAATCAGAAGGAGGGCACCACTAGGTTTGCAAATCTTACAGAAAAAATCTAAAGAAAATTTTAATATTGGTCTATAATTTTGCAGCCATAATGATAAGTTGTACTCACTGTGTTTTCATTGTTATGGAGATAATAGCAAAAGTGGAAACCATGGCATACTTGAGAACCTCTTCTACAAAGAACAGCTCTAGCTTTACCCTGATGGTTGCCATTTGCATTGGTAGGCTTAATATTACCAGATACTTTTCATTTTCAATAAAAGCTGGAAATTGATATTGATTTGTAAAGTCTATTTTTATATGTTAAAAAATAATTCCAAGTCCAAAAAGGAAAACATTGTGAGCCAAATACTGTACTATCAGCCCGTTAGTCATCCTATTTAGAAATTTATGAGTGTTAGGACTCTGACTTCTTTTTTGCTTTTTAGGGCCCTACTTGTAGCATATGGAGGTTCCCAGGCTAGCGGTCCAACCGCAGCTACAGCTGCCAGCCTACACCACAGTCACAGCAACATGGCATTTGGAGTTATGTCTGTGAACTACATCACAACTCATGGCAACACCAGGTCCTTAACCCATTCAGTGAGGCCAGGGATCAAACCCACATCCTCATGGTTACTAGTCAGACTCATTTCTGCTGAGCTGCTACAGGAACTCTTTGACTCTGACTTCTAGCCTATTTCATTCCCTCACTCTGATCCCCATCCTTAAAAAATTAAAAATTCCTAAGAAAACATTTATGAAATAGTTATTAGATACCAGGCTCTATGCAAAGTGCTGAGTACTTTATTACATTTAATCTTCACAAATACAAAACTATAATTCTTCCTTGCTACAGTGAAGAAATTGAAGATTGGAGTTAAGTAATATGCCCAGGTTCACAGGACTAGAAAATGTAGCTGCATAAAAAATCTAACACAGCAAAGACTTGTAGTTGAGATGATCTAGTCATGGGGATACAGTATCTTTTTCCCAAATCACTCGGGTGGTTAGTACTAATAACAGTACCATATTTCTTCCCTTCCGAACAAGGCCTTTTTTTATCAGCAGGATTGCCTTGAGTTTTCAAGTGTCTTGTCTCTGAATTCAGTTATTTTAGTAAGTTCTATTAAGAGCAAGAAGGCGTTTCCTTTTGTCTCTCTCCATCTTTATATAATCAATTTGTCAGCTGTGCATCCAGCAATTTTTTTCAGAAATATGGATGGAAGGAATTTTGTATGTTTCTCAGGAGATCCTTTCTTGTATAAAACGGTTTCATGAGTACATATTGTTTTTTTTCATGTTACTTCTTAAATCTTCTCTGTGTACTAAATAGGTATATTTCTTTTTTGTGCTTGAAATTCTTAAGAGGAAAGTATTGATTTACTCATGTATTTTTCCAAAAACTTCAAATATTTCATAATCTTAGGGAGTGTATCTCTAGAACTTTAAAAAGGAATTTTCTTCTTTACCAGAGAATGATTAAGCCAAGTTTTCAGAGTCTTTCAGTAAGAAAATGTCAAAAATCATGCTTGTTTAAAAAATTAAATGCCACCTACTTGTCTTTTTTTTCTTGAGGATTTCATTCTTTAAAATGTGGAGATAACTTCTAAAGTTACTTCTATCCACTGGTTTCCCTTCATATTGTCTATCTTGAGACATGCGATTTAATTTTCTTTTTATTATAAAAGTCACAAGTAGTAATTTTCATTCAGAGGCATTTTTCCAAGTAAGACACACAGATGGCCAACACACACATGTAAAGACACTCAACATCACTAATTATCATGGAAATGGTAATCAAAACCATAATGAGGTATCACCTTACACTAGTCAAAGTGGCTATCATCAAAAATTTGCTATTTGTATCAGAAAACACACAAATAAGCATGTAACAAGTGTTGGCAAGGATGTGAAGAAAAGGGAACTCTCATGCACTTTTGGAGTGAATGTAAATTGAAACAGCCATTATGGAATCTATATGAAGAGTTCTAAAATATTAAAAACTACCATGTAATCCAGTAATTCCACTCCTGGGTATTTATCCAAAGAAAAAAAAGACAGTAATTAGAAAAGATACACTCACGTCCATGTTCACTGCCTCATAAAGACAGTAGCCAATATATGGAAGCAACACAAGTGCTCGTCAGTAGAGGAATGGATAAAGAAGATGGATAAAGATGAAGAATATTAGCCATAAAAAAATGAAATCGCCATTTGCAACAACATGGGTGGAACTAGAGAATATTATTCTAAGTGAAAAAAGTCAGAAAGAGAAAAACAAATACTATTATGATTTCACTTATACGTGGAATTTAAGAAACAAAACAAATTAACAACTACAACAAAACAGAGTTAGAGATGCCAGAGGAAAGGGGAGAAGGAGGAGGGAAGAAACAGGTGAGGAAGATTAAGAAATTCAAACTTCCAGGTGCAAAATAAATGAGCCATGGGTATTAAATATATAATGAAGAGAGTATGGTAAATATCTATATGTTTTTGTGGTGACATATTGTAACTAGACTAATCTTGGGGATCATTTTGAAATTCATAGAAATACAAATAACTATATTGTGTAACAGAAAATGAGTGTTGTAGGTCAATTATACTTTGAAAGCAAAGCAAACACATACAGAAAAAGAGACCAGAGTTGTGGTTACCAGAGGTGGGGTTTATGGCAGAGGAATTGGATAAAGGCAGTCAAAAAGTCCAAACTTCCAGATGTTAAGATAAATAAATAGTAGTGATAAATAGTACATGATAAATATAATTAACATTGTATGTTATATATGAAAGTTTTTAAGAAAGTAAATCCTAAAAGTTCTCAGCACTAGTTCTTAATTTTGTATCTATGAGATGATAGACTTTCAAAGCTTATCATGATAACCACTTTATGACGTAACTCAAATCTTTCTGCTGTATGTCTTAAAGTTATACAGTGCTGTATGTCAATTATATCACAATAAAACTGGAAGAAAAATAATACAGACAATTAGCCTGTTTTCCTCTGATTTCTCTTCATTAATTCTCTACCATTGCTTAAATGATTTAGTTCAAGACATTTTACCATTCAGGCCACATCCTCCTGAAACATACTTAAATATATTAATGTATATTTTTAAATGAGGGGCTGAAAATTGTCACCATGTTCCACATGGGTTCTGTCAGAGAGCCTCCTGAGACCTACTTTCTGAGATATAACTATATAATTTGATCATTATGTCCTGACTATGCAATTTTATTTGGCAATTACATGCTTTGATTGATTCATATTTAATCTGAGGCCAGAGGTATCCTTTTAAAAATAAAAAAATCTGTTTCGTTGACCATATTTTTCGCATATATGAGCCAATTGTCTGGAAGGGTTAAGTTTAATTGCAAATACTTCTATTTGGCACATTTATTCTTCTTTTCTTTGTTCTTATCTTCAAGTCATTTCACTATGTGTCCATGAAAAGAGGTTGAAAGTAATTTATAAAACATTTATGGGAGTTCCCGTCATGGCTCAGTGGTTAACAAATCCAACTAGGCACCATGAGGTTGTGGGTTCGATCTCTGGCCTTGCTCAGTGGGTTAAGGATCCCTACCATGAGCTGTGGTATAGGTCGCAGACGTAGCTCGGATCCCGTGTTGCTGTGGCTCTGGCGTAGGCCAGTGGCTGCAGCTCCGATTTGACCCCTAGCCTGGGAAACTCCATATGCCACAGGAGAGGGCCTAGAAAAGGCAAAAAGACAGAAAAAAAAATTTATGGCATAGTTTCAGATATCTAACCTAATTGGAGATTTCACAGATACATTCTCTATGTTTAGAAACCAATTCATTCAAATGACCAATTAATTAATCAATCATCAAATTCTAGTTTAATTTTTGAGTGACCAATCTGATTGAGGCACTTGATACAGAAAAGAAAGAACAAAGGTTTTTCCTTAGAGCTGCTTCTCCAGAAAACTTGTAAACAACTGGGCACAAAAGAAATATAAGTGACTGTAATAGTACAAAGAGAAGGGTAATATTTATCCATCATCCATTCATCTATCCATTTATCAGTCATATTCTCAGACTATTTTGACATACTTGAAATTTTCTTGCTATTTTCTCATGTATCTTGGGATTCAGGTAATTAATTTTGATATTTATTCTAATTTTCTAGTGTGGGGGCTATTCTTCATGATAGAAAAATTGACAGCAAAATGGGAATTGAGGAACATTGCCTTCAGTCTTCAAGTGTCCAAGTTTTTGGAGATTTTCTTCTTATTCTTTCACTGATTTTTAGTTTGATTCTATTGTGGTCAGAAAATATATTCTTTCTTAAAAATTTGCTAAGGTTTTTTTTTTTTTTCTTGCTCAGAGTATGATCTATCTTGATTTGTGTTCCATGGACATTTGAAAGAATGTGATTCTTCAGCTGTGGGATGGAATGTTCTGTAAAAGTTAATTACAGGTCATTTGATGATGTTGCTGAGTACTTCTGTATTCTCACCAATTTTCCCTCTAATTAAATTATTCATTGCTGAGAGAGAGCTGTTGACGTCTTCAACTATATTTCTGGATTTTCCTGTTTCTCCTTTTAGTTTTGTCAGTTTTTGTTTCATATGTTTTAAGCTGTTATTCGGTGCATTCAAATTTAGGGTTGGTATGGCTTCTTGGTGGATTGACTTCTTACTCATTGTATAATACCCTTTCATGTCTCTGGTAATTTTGCTCTTGAGTCCATTTTATATGAGATTGATATAACCACTCTTGCTTTCCCCTAATTAATATTTACATGATCTATTTTTTCATCCTTTTGCCTTCATTCTGACTATACTGTTACATGCAGTCAATTTCTTATAGATAACACATAATTTTTTCAAGTTTTTAATCTATTCTGCCAATCTCTGCCCTGCAATTGATACTTTTGAACCTGTATGCTGAACACTTTATTTCGAGCTTAATTCTTGGTTTTAAAATTTCCATTATGTTCTCTTTATATCTTCTATTTCTTTGCAGGGACTATTTTTTGCTGAAGTTTTCTTTTCTTTTCCTTTACTTTTTTCATTTTTTTCAAGCATGTTTAACATTTTTCATTACATCATTTTTAATCATGACTGCATTAAAATTTGTCAGATAACTCTGTCATCTCTGTCATCTTCATATTGCCATCTCTTGATTATTTAAAAAATTCAGCTTAAGATCTTTATGTCTCTTGATATTGTGAGTGATTATTTTTACTCTAACCTAGATTTTTTCATATTATAGGACTCAAACTTCTTTAAAGTTTTTGTATTAGCTAGTTTTTTTTTTTTTTTTTTTTGATACCACTCCAACAGGTGAAAGGGAAGGTTGTATGACCTCATTATTGCCAGGTAGAGGTAGAAGTTCAGGTTTTCTACTGGGCTCAATTGACACCCAGGAGAAAGAGAGTGGTCCTCATTATTGTCAGGTAGGAGTGGGAGTTCTGGCTCATCAAGTGGTCTCCATTGACCATAGTGTGTGATCTTTTTAGGCTGGATGATATTGCAAATCCCTTCTTTCCAATGGGCCTCTTCAGATACGAGCCCAGCAGAGAGGAGGTGTAACCTGATGCTGAAAACTGGGCTGGCATGTGTCTTTACTGATGGTGGTGAGGGAGGGATAAGCAGGTGAAGGGATATAAGTTCCAGCTTCCTACATGGCTTCTCTACATCACTCAGTGGAAATGTTTGAGTACATCCTCACAAGTTCACAAGGGTGGTGATGTAGGCTCCTCATTCAGCCTTTGTTTTTTTGAGCTCAGGTAGGACCACATTGTGTGTGTGTGTGTGTGTGTGTGTGTGTGTGTGTGTGTGTGTGTGTGTCTGGTTGAAGCATAGTGTTTACAGTATAAAATTTTCTGACTTGCTAGGCTGTTCCTTTCTGGTTCTTTGATTTAACATTTTTGTTGTTGCCCTTTTCTCTTTATTATTGGCCTGTCTGGATTGCAGTCTTCTTCAGCTCCACATTTGTTACATGTGAATCAAAATTCAAATCTAGAGAACTCACCACCACATTATTCCTCAAATGTCCCTAGCCAGTCTGCCTTCTCTACCTTTCAGAATCTTCATGTGTTTGTCTTCTATATAATGTCCAATCTCTTTAGTAATCTTTAGTAGGTGGAATTGGGCAAAATACAATTACTCTGTCTTCTCAGAAATAGAAATCCTGGTGGTAGTTTCCTACATATTACCTGTGCTCTCCTTCTCACTAGCATCAGTACATTTTTCTTTGGGGAGGCAATGTGCTAGGTTAAAAATATTCACCTCTCTGTACTTCCTTGCCTTAAGAGTAGCCGTGTGATCAAATTTTATTCCATGATAAAACAGCTAAAGATTTCCCATCATGGCGCAGTGGAAATGAATCTGACTAGGAACCATGAGGTTGCAGGTTCGATCCCTGGCCTCGCTCAGTGGGTTAAGGATCCAGCGTTGCTGTGAGCTGTTGGTGTAGTTCACACAAGTGGCTTGGATCTGGCATTGCTGTGGCTGTGGTGTAGGCTGGCAGCTGTAGCTCTAATTAGACCTCTGGCCTGGGAACTTCCATGTGCCACAGGTGCAGCCCTAAAAAAGACAAAAGACAGAAAAGAAAAAAAAAAAGATAAAACAGCTAAAGTCTACTGGGTAGAACTTTTGGAAAAGCTATTATTATAGTAAAAATGGACAGATGGAGGGGCATGTTTCTTTTCTCTTTCTTCTTTTCCCCCTTCCTTCTGACTAAAATAGAGACATGATTCTTCGTGTTAGAATAGCCATTATGCGCAAGAAACAAAATCCACCCATTATGATTGGCAAAGAAAGAAGCTAAAAGGAGCCTGAATCCTTCACTAACTCCTTGAGCAGATGCAGAGGACTTAAGTTTCCTACTCAAGGAGTATTTATTACGGAAAAAAATGTCCATTGATTGAAGCTGTGCTAGTTGACTTTCTGTTTTACTCACTCAACACAGTCGTAACAGTTCTCTATTCAGTTCTCTTCCACCCAATTTGGAGTCAAGCTACATTTTACTTCACCTTCAAATTTCTTCTCAAGGCCACTTCCACTAGGATGACTTCCATGTTTTTACCCTAAAACAGATGTTCTCCTCAGCTGTGCCAGCACCAAGTATCACCCTCTAACATGCTTTACGTAATTGTATTTTTAAAAAATTTATGATCTTTTCAGCTTCACTAGACGAATTCTTGAGAGCAGGAATTATGCCTGCCTGATACTTATTAGCTACTCAATAAATGATTGTCAAAAAGGCAGATGAACACAGTTTTCTAGATAGCATTTATTTCATTGCAATTTGTTGTAATTTAAAACTATTTTCCTAGTAATTAGCTTCATGGAGTGTGTTGGCACATTTCACTTTTCTTAAAGCTCCTGGAAATATCTGAGACACTGGACAGGAATTAGTGCCAGAGTTATATTAAATATGTTTAGTTAAAGTAGAGCACCATAAATTCCTCTGTTTTTATGATGTTGGCAAGCCAATTTCCTCTATGTTGCCAATTTTGGGATATATATGTATTTTGCATCTAAAAAGTTGAAAGAATCGGAGGATGTGGGGGAGCTTCCTGTACAGATTTCCTCAATTTTCTGCCTCTCTAATGTTGTTTTGTGATAAATTGCATTGTCTTTCTGGGATCCATCATGGAATCACTGTGTACTGGCTCTTTGCCTGTCTGTGATGCCTTTATGACCACCCCAAATCCACACTAATGTCACCTGGGAAGGCAGGGACTAATTTACATTTCTGCTAAGGTCACCATATTTTTTTTTTCCCCATGACCAAAGTCTACTTCTCCTCTCTCAACTTTCTTGACTCCTTGATGAGTGGGTTTTTTTATTATTAATATTTATTTTTATTATTTATTTTTTTACCCTCCCAGGTGCACCTGCAACATGTGGAAGTTCCTAGGTTAGGGATGGAATCTGAGCCCCAGCTGTGACCTACACAGTAGATGTGGAAAGGCTGGCTCCTTTAACCCACTGCACTGGGCTGGGGATTTAACTGCCACTGCCACAGAGACAAGCAGGATCATTAATCTACTGTGGTGCCACAGCAGAAACTCTGGAGGCTCTTCTTCTTTTTTTTTTTTTTTTTTTTTAAAGAGGATAAAATGGACCCAAAGGAAATCTCAAATCTGGCAGCTCTCTAAAGGCAGGATAGATAACTTTAAGTGATATATGAAAATTTCAAATTTCTTGGAATATCCTGAGGCTTGGGTGAAAGGCGTGGGAGTCTTCTGAAATGGAGCCGGAAAGGACTGAAGGAAGGGCCAGTCAGCTAATGTTTGCCTCATTCTCTTAACTGTTACATGTGAATCCGTTTGGTGTTTGCATTTTTTGTAAGATGCAAGGCATAGGCATGCATTCTAATACTATGAATAACTCTCTAGAATAAATATAGATTCATGCCCCTTTTTTGACGAAGTAAAATTACAAATGCATAATTATATATAATATACATATATAAATATATTTTATACCTACAATTATATAAAAACAAGGAAATTGCTGTTTACAAAGACATTGGTGTGTATATGTAGTGTTGCTTCTGAAATTTAAAAAAATGTCAGATAACACAATACCATGACTATCAAAATGGGAGTTGAGCTAGGAATTCCAAAGTAAAATAAAATGTATGCAGGAAAAATTATCATGTGATAAGCAATGCACTATACTAATATTAAAGTATCAGTTCAAAAAACCCCTAATTCTAAGTATTTACTTAATTCATGAACTTGAGTTTCTTAACCTGTAAAATAGAATGAATATATGTATTTTTTTGCTGTGCCCATGGCATGTGGAAATTCCCAGGGGATCTAACCTAGGCCAGAGCAGTGACCTGAGCTGTGCAGAGATAGAGTGGAATCCTTAACCTGCTGCATCACAAAAGAACTCTAAAAATGAATAATTAATACTAGTAATCAATATGAGTATTTAATGATAGGTATCCTGCATTCCTTACACTTATTGAAGGATAACTAACATCATAAGTTAAAATGCTTTAATACTTCTAAAGTGCTAAAGTGTAGATTTTCCTTATAGTTAATAGATACAGATCATAATTAGCAACAGAAAAAACAAAATCAAGAAGTTCTGGAGTTCCCAGCATGGTGCAGTGGAAACGAATCCAACTAGGAAATACGAGGTTGCTGGATTGATCCCTGGCCTTGCTCAGTGGGTTAAGGATTCCGTGTTGCAGTGAGCTGTGTGGTATAGGTTGCAGATGCGGCTTGGATCTGGCTTTGCTGTGGCTGTGGAGTAGGCCAGCAACTATCTCTCTGATTAGACCCCTAGCCTGGGAACCTCCATATCCCATGGGTGCATGCAGCCCTAAAAAGACAAAGAAAAAAAAAAAGAAGTTTCAATTTGTTAGGTTGATGATGAGGGTCAAATAAAGTTCTACCTGTTAAAAGCTTAGCTGTGTTTATTTAACAAAACATTGTAGCAGTGCTTTTTTTTTTTTTTTCCTAAAAGAATATCTGAAAATCAATTATAATGCAACAAACAGCTGAGGGGATTCTTCTATGTGCTTAAAAAGTAGTACATATATGTATATATGAGAGTATATGTATGTATATAACACACACATACACACACATTATTAAAATAAATCCAGGGTCTTCCCTTTATGGCTTAGTGGTAATAAACCCAACCATCCCTGGCCCTGCTCAGTGGGTTAAGAATTCAGTGCTGATGTGAGCTGTGGTGTAGGTCACAGAAGTGGCTTGGAACTGGTGTTGCTGTGGCTGTGGCATTGGCCAGCAGCTACAGCTCTGATTAATCTACCTTTAACCTAATGTGCTCTGCCTGGGATAGAATCTGTACCTTTGCAGTGATCTGAGCCAGTACAGTCAGATGCTTAATTCACTGAACCATGGTGGGAATTCCTCAAGCAAAGTTTTTGAGATAGTTGTTTCTTTTGATATTTTTCCAAATAATGTTAAGACCACTTCTTTGTTTATGATTTTTATAATCTACCTTTTGACATTCTATAATAAAGATGAAGACTTTTAAATTTCCCTACCACACCTGCATATCTCCCAACTTTATTCTAACATTGGAATTAAATCAATGATCATTATTTTCATCATTATATTTATACAAATACAGTTCCTCCAGAGCTAAAGTAATGTACAGTGTGTGGGTTTTGTATTGTAAATAACTGCACTACTTTTCACATGCCCAGTTTGCTGTATCAATATTTTAAATTTATGCCTTTATTTTTGTAGCTCTCCATTAGCTTTCAAAATCTAGACTGTTTCTAGTAGTTCCAAACCTGTTACCTTGAGATGTCTCTTCATTAACTTCATTAACTTCTTGATTTTATTCTGTATTTCCTGGATTTCATCTTTATCTTTCTTGATTTATTCATAAAGCTGATGAAGAATGTTTTTCAGGACCTCTCACAGGAAATATGCATTCAGAACCCTGGGGGACATGAAAATTCCTTGAGGCTCTTCTAGACTGACTGTGATAAGAATTTGGCTAGGTGGAGTTTTAGTTTGAAAAGCATTTTCCCTCAGAATTTTAAAGTACTTAACTCCAGTGTCTTTTAATATGCAGTGCTCATTGTGAGAAATATAGGTCTTGTTTCCTTATTCATGACTTGTTTTTTTAAATCTCTAGAGATTTTAGGATTTCGCTCTCTTTCCTGCACTAAAATCTTATATATGTGCCCTGATGTGGATCTGCTTGTATTCTTTTTCTGTGTACAGTAGGCCTTTTCTATTAAAAATGTATATTATCTATTTTAGGAAAATTCTCTTGCTTTCTTTCTTTAACTCTTGTTCTCAGATTTTTTTTTTCTATTTCCTATAGAACTCCAATTAGCTGAAAGCTAAATTTTCCATATAATTTCCTTAAGTCTCTTAATTTTCGCTCTTTTTTTTTTCTCTCTCTCTCTCTTCCTCTCATCTCTGTTTCTCTCTCTGCACATTGTTTCCTTATCATTATCTTTCAAAGTTTCCATTGTAATTTCTTAGCAATTATATATAGGTTTTTAGGGCTATATCTGTGGCATAAGGAAGTTCCCAGGCTAGGGGTCAAATTGGAGCTGCAGTTGCAGTTGCAGTTGCAGCTGTTGGCGTACACCACAGCCACAGCAAAGCAGGATCCGAGATGCATCTGTGACCTACATCACAACTCACGGCAATGTTGGATCCTTAACCCACTGAGTGAATACAGGGATTGAACCCTCATCCTTATGGATATTAGTTGGTTCATTACTGCTGACCCATGATGAGAACTCTAGCAATGACATTTTATATTATAAAGAATTATTTCCTGTTTTCAGATTTTTTTTTTCCCATTCCAAAGTGTCAGAAACAGATTTCTAAGATGGTCTCTAAGCTTCTTGGCCTCTCATGTGCACATCTTGTATGATCACCTCTTCTTGAGTGTGGGAGGAGATTATAAATATGATGATATATCCTTCCCTTGATTATTTCACATTGTGTGAAAGAAAGGATTTTGCTCATGTAATTAAGGCCACTAATCAGTAGATGTTAAGAGAAAGGGGGATTGTAGTGGATGGGCTTGAAGTAATTAGTTGAATTCTTCAAAACAGGGCTCAATGGACAGTGATACCCAGAGAACTATACTCCTTGCTGGAGGTAAGTAACATTCGTGCTTCTGAAAGCCACCCTGGCAAGAAACTGATGAATGGTCTCTGGAAACGGGTAGCTCTGGCCTAGAGATAGCAAAAAAATGAGATCTCAGTCCTTCAACTAAGAAAGATAATAATAACTGGTTTTGTTGTTGTTGTTGTTGTTCCCTCCATTACTTTTATTTGTTCTTTTATTATTTTAGAATTTTTCATCAGAGCTCTCCTCAAAGAGTGGTTACTCTTAGTGTTTCTTTTGTTTCCTTTCCTTTTTATTTTCTTTTTTGGCCATTCCATAGCATATGGAGTTCCCAGGGCAAGGATAAGATTTGAGCTGCAGTTGTGACCTATGCCACAGCTGTGGCAACACTGGATCCTTAACCCGCTATACTAGGCTGGAGATTGAACCTGCGTCCTAGTGCTGCTGAGACACCCTTATCCCATTGTGTCATAGCCGGAACTCCTTAGTGTTCCTTATGTTTAAATGTGAGACCCTAAGGAGGGGACCAGGTATCTGTGTGAAAATGTGAGACAAGATTCCATTTAATAGACATGAGCAGTTATGTATTTTTTCTCTGTTCTTATTTCATTTCTCCAAAAGAGAAATATTTGATATTCTGGCTATGTTCCTATTCTCTGGCTGTTAGAATTCTGCTTGTGATGGAGTACCATGGTGACCTAGCAGTCAAGGATTCAGCATTGTCACTGCTGTGGCTTGGTTCCATCCCTGCCCTTGGAGCTTTAACATGCTCAAATGTGCCTCCTCTCCCCCGCAAAAAACTCATTCTTCTTGTGAAATGGGTTAGGAAGTCTGAGTATTTGATAAATTTATAGGCTGAGTGTCCTAAGCCCATAGCTAGTTTAAATATTCCCATGAAAATGCTGCAGATTCATATTACCTAGGGGTAAATATTTGGATGCCACCTTTCTGTGTCTCTGTATGATCACCTTGACAAATCTCCTTTGCAACGTGAGGTCTCAAAGCTGCCATTCACTATACATGTGAGCTGGCCTCTGAGAACTTCTGGGGTCTGGACCATACGTCAGTTCCCTTCAAGTTCAACTCATGAAAAATTACCATTTTTAAGGATAGAGATTAAGAAAGAACATACTACTAAATTGGCTTACTGTGTTGTGGAACTTTATGAAGATTATTTTTATGCTCATGGATGTATAAACTAGTGTTTGAATTATGAGGAAGGAGCAATGTAACTGATGTTTTGTGTGGTTTAGAATATGGATTTGATGAATATGGATTATTTCATACACTCATCATTTGGAAGGTAGCTGCAAAAATAATTCCTGACGTTGGAGAGGATCAGTTGTCACAACTACTCAGCTGTTATCTAGCTGAAGGCTCCAGAGGATTTCCCTTGTGGTTCCACCACCAGCAGCAGCCACTGTTTGTCACCAGCTATTTCAGTTGTTCCACTGCTCACCATCTCCACCTCACCTAAATGGCAGCATTTCTGATGCAACAGCAGTGAAACTGCTCTGCTTTTGGGAATTCTCCTATCATGTCAGATAAGTATCTCCATGAAGGCAGCTCAGATTAATCAGCTCCTAGGTAGGGCAAGGGAGATGCTTGGATATTAAGAGAACATTAGGTATTATTCCTGCCTTCTAGGTGAAGCAGAGGAAGGACAAAAGAGAAAATAAATTAAAGTCATAGAAGTGTTCTAATCATTGGGAAAAAAGCTATGACTCTATGTTAAGAAATCATAAATACATAAATAGAATAAATTTATGGGAGCTATTTTAAGAAAGATGTAAATATTGGAGGTATGAAAGACCTCATGCCCTTAACCCCAAGTTCTAATAAAATCTATGATATAAACGTATACATATGGGCACATATAGGCTATTAACAGCTATTACTAGAGTTATATAAATGAGAAACGAGGATTTATAGTGGAAAGATTCCATGGAAAAGGGTTTAAAATATGCAATGAGTTACACATATAGTGTATTATTGCCATATTTCCTTGTGTGTGAAGGCAAGACCTAATGTCTTCATAATAGCAAATGAAGAGAAGGATTTGGATTTATACTCAAAAATTCTGGAGGGTAAGGAAAAAACTGACAGTGATTGTTTCAAAATTGACAAATATTCTTACTTCCAAGATGCTATTAGACTTTGAGGAACTATTCCTCAAAATAATATTTGAATTGTTCATTTCAACTACATTTCTGGATTTTTGAAAGTCTGATATGGCATTTATGTTATTACTGCTTTTTGTAGTGAGAGAGAAAGCAATTATTACTATTAATATTGGTAATAACAAAAATTGTTAGTGCAGGAAATAAGATCAGTTAAAAGCAGCAAAAGTAAGAATCACATTTTGTTCATTTGACTTAAGATATACCTAATACAACAGCTTGTAGGCACATATATGAGTAAAATTTTTCATTATAATTGTAGATTAAAATACAAAGGCAATGAGGATATAATAAATATGGGGAGGAGATAAAAAATATGCTAAATGCTCAAAGCTTTTAAGAAAATCAGATTGAGTGTGGGTAATGATACACAATTTAAAAAGCATACTACTTAAGCTTCTACTCTTCTCAAAATATGCTCAGAGGTATTCTGATAGGTTATTTTTAACATATAAGTAGAATGTTGATAATACTATCTATTTTTTCATGTACTTATATATAATCACACTACTGAAGAAAAAAACAGATAAAGCAGGAGACACAGTAACTAATTTTTTTTTTTTTGAGTGAAACAGTGACTAAGCTATTCTTTGAAATAAAATATTCACTAGGTGAAGTAAGTAATCTCTTCAGCGCAGCTTTAAGTATGTTGATTCTTCTCACAGTGCCTTGAATAACAATATGCAGATGCCACAAAAGGGTGAATTAACTTCATATGGAATGATGCTTTATTTCATAACAACATAGTTTTACTTGTTAGGATAAAATTCTTCACATGCTTGGACAACTTTGCCTGTGACTTGACAAGACTTAAATTAATGATAGCAATAGACCATTTTACATTCTGCCTTTGTGTTTCTTCTTTCGTTCTTTCTTTTTCTTTAATCCTTGACTGGTATTGGTTCTCTAAAGACCTGGACACTTCAAATAGATTTGTAGTTGACACAAACAAATTTATGTTTTAATTATTATTATTATTTTGCTTTTTTAAGGCCCCCTTTTTAGGGCACCTGTGATATGTGGAAGTTCCCAGGCTAGGGGTCAAATCGGAGCTACAGCTGCTGGCCTATGCCACAACCACAGCAACGTGGGATCCAAGCCACATCTGCAACCTACACCACAGCTCATGGCAATGCTAGATCCTTAACCCACTGACTGAGGCTAGGGACTGAACCCACATCCTCATGGATCCTAGTCAGGTTGGTTAACTGCTAAGCTGCACAAAGGTAACTCCCAACACTAACAAATTTAATAGTTCCTTATGGGGTCAAATGTGCTTATGTATAACTTTTTGCTTTTTCCTCGTTTTATAAATGCTCTCATGATACAGAGCACAGCATTGAACATGGAATAATGAAAAATAATTGTAACAAAATTTCTTTGATATGGAACCTTTTTTCCCAAAAAAATAAAATCTCTTGAAATAAAAATCAAATAATTACTTCCACAACAAATAAGTGAAGTTTTGGAATGCAAGTGAAACAAACAGCTCTTTGAAGCCACATGCCCAGGAAATCAAGGATTCTATCTCTGTGTATCTTCCATTAGAGATCAGCAGGTTTTTTTTTTTTTTTTTTTTTTGATATATGAGAGATTTTGCATTAATGCTCTGGTGATTTACACTGTATATGACTTGAGACTTGTTAGAAATTAATTTGCCCACATATTATTTTCTAATTAGCTTTTAGTTTTATCTTAAAGTATTTACTATTTTTGGAGCTAGTAGTAGAGCTCTTTACTTAAATTCAGTGGCTGTCTTTGAAAATTTTTTTTTTTTTTTTTTTTTTTTTTTGTCTTTTGTCTTTTTGTTGTTGCTATTTCTTGGGCTGCTCCCGCGGCATATGGAGGTTCCCAGGCTAGGGGTTGAATCGGAGCTGTAGCCACCGGCCTACGCCAGAGCCACAGCAACACAGGATCCGAGCCGCGTCTGCAACCTACACCACAGCTCACGGCAACGCCGGATCGTTAACCCACTGAGCAAGGGCAGGGACCGAACCCGCAACCTCATGGTTCCTAGTCGGATTCGTTAACCACTGCGCCACGACGGGAACTCCAGAAAATATTTTTATAACTTGAGTTGTTACAAAGAAACACTTGGCAACAATTCCATTACTCCAAACAGGTGAGTTTTTAAATTGATTTCACTAATTTATTAATTCTAAAGTAGATATGGGGCTCTTCATGTTTATTAGATCCTGTGCATGTGTGCCAAGTGGATCTCAGTTCTTTTCCTTAGAAGAATTCGTGTGTGGTTTGGGACATACAGCCAAATAGCAAGGCGATAAGTGCAGTTATAACGACTTGCAAAGTCTAGTGAGCACAGAGATTCTGGAAAGTCAGGAATGCAGCCACAGAGGGAGCAACTTCTCCATTAATAGTCAAAGGCCAAAGGCCAAATGCTGACTAATTTTCTGAGTAAATGGTTAGAAGGCCATTCTATTCAAAGAAGTCATAGGCATCAGGAAATCAAAATAGAAATCTGAAGAAACTTACATAAAAAGATTAAAATCACTGATGAAATCAGCATACTTATAATGTTGCTTAGTTAACTTCGAAACTAAGGTTTGAATGGAGATGGGATTGAGATCAGAGTTTGGTAGAATTAAGGCAGGTTTTCCAATAAGTAAACAAACAAAAAATTCTCAAAATCTCAGATGAGTTTGAAATATTTCATAATTTCCATGAAAGGTTAAAATAGCCACAGAAAGAGAGTAGGATATGTCAAGTATACAGAATCAGTCGGGGAAGTGGGAAACAGATTGCTCTAATTTTAAAGCCAAAACAGTTAACAGAAGTGAAATGACTTGCAGGAAGTCTCCTTTTAAGGAAATGGGGTTACCAGGAAGAGAACATCTGTCTCCTACATTCTGGTTGACTGAAAATGAATCATGCTTTCTTTTGTTTTGAGAAATTTGTATTTAATTTTAGATGATTTCATGAGTGGCATGCATTGGGTTTGCATTTCTCTATGCTGCGAGGAAGCTCTAGCATTCGGCATAAGTCAGCTCATTTGTCAGCACTCTTCTAGGCACTGGAATAATGTTTATGAAGTGAGTGACAGTGGCAGGAATGTGTGGGATGAACCGGATGAAGAACTTAGTATGAAACTCAGTTCTATTCCTGGTTTTTACAGGTAACTTAGAGGAAGTCCTCTACCCTCTTCATGTCTGAGTTATTAGAAACTCTTTTACAAGTGGAAGATTTTGTTCCTGAATTATAGAAAATGACCAAAACTCCTGTTCTTTGTAGAAATAATACCAGAATAATGGAAAGTTTTGAGAGGGCTTTAAACTCTTTATATTGTATTTTTTTTAATTTCAATATAAAGTGCATCAATTAATAAATACAGGATTTAAAATATACTGACATAAAACTAATTTTATGGATTACAATTTTTATTTCATAGCTTAATATTCTGACATTTTATATATGGCATTTTGTGGTCTCAAAGAAATGGCCTTTCAATTCTACATACTTTATTGTAGTGGTAAAAATTCATCTCTACAGTTAGATTTTTTAGGTTTCAAATCCCAGCTCTACCACTTGACCTTGAACAACTTATTTAACCTTTCTCCGCCTTAGCCTTCTCATCTGTAAAATGGGATAATGCATGCTACAACTATGCTACAACTAAACACATAAAATTATCCCATTATTGGAGTTCCCATTGTGGTGCAATGGAAAAGAATCCGACTAGTAACCATGAGGTTACAGGTTTGATCCCTGGCCTCGCTCAGTGGATTAAGGATCTGATGTTGCCAGTGAGCTGTGGTGTAGGTCGCAGATGTGGCTCAGATCCTGCATTGCTGTGGCTATGATGGAGGCCAGTAGCTACAGCTCCAATTCAACCCCTATCTTGGGAACCTCCATATGCCATGGTTGTGGCCCTGGCAAAAAAAAAAAAAAATTAGCCCATTATTATTATTCTTAATGTTTAGTTGTGGCACAGATTCTGGCAATAGAGTAAACCGAAGCTTGTGCAATTTGATGTGCATAAAACATTAAAAAAACAAAGCAAATCGAAATTAAATAATGTTAACGAGATAATGGAATGAGGACCTCTGAATATTCTCCTGCCCATAAAATAAGAACAATGAAAAAACTATAAGATTTTTTTAAAGAACTTTATAAATTAACCAACAGTTTGATAGAACCTGTAAAAAAAAGCTGGATCAGTAAAAGAAGTAAGTGTTGAGATATTTTAATTTTCTTTTGATATCCTTATGCCAAGCTTAGCGGTAGTCTTAAAAACCAGTAGTCCATAATCATGGTGAAAACCAGCAGCATGGGAGCACAATGGAGCTGGTGCACCTCCAAAGAACCATCCTTTATGAATTGTCATTATTTTGTTCTATGGTTCTTGCTAGCAGCACTGTTTTTGCTTGACTTGACTTGGAGCTCACCTAGTGAGAATAGCTTTATCTCTAGGAGCATTAAAAAACAATCAGAGACAATTGTTAAATATTCTGACTGCTGAAGATTGTGGTTAACAATTGGAGCAAACAATAGGCTAACCAGAAAATTTAGGAAACTCTAGGGAGTGAACTGACCATAAGGCTGACATATTCTTGGGGATTTATAAGGCTGCATGCATGCATAGAATTGTTCACACGCTCAGGGCATTATATATGTTAAGAAAAAAAAAGGTGAGGGTCTAAACCCTTACCCAGTTTGTTTGGGCTGTATAACAAAAATAGCATCAATCGAGTGGCTTATAAATAACAAATATTTATTTTCCACACTTCTGGGAGCTAACAAGCCCAAGATCATGATTACAGAGTTTTCTGATGAAGATCTGCTTCCTCATAGAAGAAACCTTGTTGTATCCTCACATGTTGGAAGGGACAAGGAATCTCTTTAAAGCCTCTTTTATAAGGGCACTAGTTGCATTCACAAGGGGTCTGTTCTCATGATCTAATAACCCCCCAAGCCCCACATACTAATAACATCACTTTGGAGGTTGGGATTTCAACATGTGAATGTTCAGGATACACAAAAATTTAGATCATAGCAGACAACCCTGAGGCTCTGTGTGGGCATGAAATAAAGGCAAAGACAGAATTGTAAATTACCTGGTTGAGGGTTGAATGGACACATAGCCTCTTAGTACCAAATACACACAGCCTTTTAGCAAAGGCTGGGAAACTTAATATTTCCATGCATGCAAGGAACTTTCTGCTTAATCAGTAACTGACTTCTAAGATAATTGAGCAGAAACATCAGTGACATGACAAAGAATACATACATTATGAATTTGTTCAGAAAAGTCAATAATAAACACACACACACACACACACACACACACACACACACACAAAACAGCCACAGCAAAGCTTAGGGACAGGAGAGAATCTGATATCCTAAGTTGTCACATTATATTGTTTAAAATAGCCAGGATTTGGGGTTCCCTGGTGGCCTAGCAGTTAAGCATTCAGGATTGTCACTGCTGTGGCTCAGGTTCAATCCCTGCCCTTGGAACTTCTGTATGAAGTGGATATGGCCAAAAAAACAAGAAAGTCCAGGATTCAAAACAAATACTATGAGATATGCAGAGAAATATGAAGCTATGGAAAGAATTCAATAGAAAGATCCCTGTGGAAACAGGTGTTTAATTTATTAGACACACATTCAAATCAGCTATTTTTTAAATGCTTAAATAACTAAAGGAAAACATTTGTAAAGAATTAATGGAAAGTTTGAGAATGATGTCTCAGTAGAGAATATCACTAAGAAGGTAGAAATTATTTAAAAAAGAATCAGCAACATGGATACAACTAGAGATTATCATACTAAGTGAAGTAATTCAGAAAGATGAATACCATATGATATCACTTATATGTGGAATATAAGATATGACACAAATGAAGCTATGTACAAAATAGAAACAGACTCACAGACATAGAGAACAGACTTGTGGTTGCCAAGGGGCAGGGGAGGAGAGGCGAGGAGTGGGAGGTTGAGGTTAGCAGATATAAGCTATAATACATGGAGGGGATAAAAAACAAAGTATAGCACAGAGAACTATTTTCCATGTCCTATAATAAACCATAATGGGAAAGAATTAAAAATTACTGTGTGTATATGTATAACTGAATCATTTTGCTGTACCACAGAAATTAACACAACATTGTAAGTTAACTATACTCCAATTTAAAAACATCTATTAGAAAGTCTGGAGTTGAAAAATACTGTGTTTGAAGTAAAAGAGTCACTAGAGAGGCTCAGCACCATATTTAAGCAAAGAGAAGAAACAATTAGCAAATCTGAAGGTAAACCGATTGAGATTATCCGGTTTTAGGAAAAGAATGAAATAAAATAAACAGCATCAAAGAACTGTGGGACACCAACAAACAATTAACACATGTATAATGGCATTCCCGGATATTGAGGAGAGAGAATGGCAGAAAGAAGATACGAAGAAAAATTTATCTTATTTGGGAGTGCTCATCGTGGCTCAGCAGATACAAATCTGACTAGTAACCATGAGGATGCAGGATGGATCCCTGGCCTTGTTCAGTGGGTTGAGGATCCAGAGTTGCCATGATCTGTGGTGTAGGTTGCAGACTTGGCTTGGATCCTGCATTGCTATGGCTGTGGTGTAGGCTGGCAGCTATAGCTCTGACTGGACCCCTAGCCTGGGAACCTCATATGCTGCAGGTATGGCCCTAAAAAGACAAAAAAAAAATTATCTTATTTTGTGATAAATATTCATAGGCACATCCAAGAAGCTCAAGGAGATCCATACCTAAACAAATCATAATCACACTGTCAAAAGCCAAAGACTTAGACTATAAAGATTATCAAGAAATAAGCAACTTATCATATGCAAGGGATTCCTAATAAGATTAATAATCAATTTTCACCAGAAACAATGGAATCCAGAGGAAATATGAGAATAAACTGAGAGGAAAAAAGAAGTTAACTAAAAATTCTATCTCCAGGAAAACCACCCTTCAAAAATAAAGGAGAAATTAGGACATTCATAGATAAACCATGCTGAGAGCATTCATTGCTAGCAGACTCCCCCGCTAAGAAATCATAAAGGGAATTCTTCAATATCAAATGAAAGAACACTAGATAGTAACTCAAAATCAAATGGTGAGATAAAGAATACTGGTGGAGTTCCCATTGTGGCTCAGCAGAAACAAATCTGACTAGCATCCATGAGGACAAAGGTTCGATTACTGGTCCTGCTCAGTGGGTTAAGGATCCAGCCAGCTGCGAGCTGTGGTGTAGGTTGCAGACATGGCTCAGATTTCGCATTGCTGTAGCTGTGGCTACATGTGTTCAGTTTTCCTGCAAAGGCCTCAAGTAAATATGATGCCTGGACTGGCTGTTTACCATTGGTAAATCATACTTTTTAGGTACTACACCATTATTTTCAATGTGCTTTCAAAGACTGTTTTATATTCCTAGACTCTGAGTAGCACAATGATGAGAGAAATGCACCTGAATATCAGTTCAAAAAAGCAGATGGATATCCTCCAGAAGTTGTGGGTGATTTTTATTTCCTAAGTTTTGTACGTATATGGCCCTTTAGCTAAATGTAATTTCCACTTTAGTGTTTGGCAAGAAAGCTGTTATATCATTCAATCAAATTAACAAATGGGTCTATTAATTAATATTTTTGTTGAAAGTGATTTAAAAAATTGTAGCTAAGCAATTTTGATTTTCAGCAGTCCTACTCACAATCTGCTTTTAGCAAAACTCTTGATAGCAGCCTGTGTTGCTAAGCAATAAATATTTCCGCCATGACTCCAGAGTCCCCAGGATCATTTCATTATTTTGTCATTCAAGCTTGTCACACAGCTGGATGTGGACCTCCAATTCCTACACAGTGAGAAGTGTATGCCTGCTGCTCCTGCAGCAGAAAGGGAATAAAGAGAATGGTGGGACAGAGAGATGATTAAAAGGTTAGCAGAGCAAGGCTTTATAAATCTCAGAATTTGAGGGGTGTACTTTTGAAATGAGAGAGAAACCATTGTAAGCTCAATAGTTTTATCACTTTAAAAACAGTCAATTCTCACACCTAGCAGAAATTCACCAAATTTTGGGATCTTTATTCTAACTTTGCTGTCTTAACTAGACTTCTCAGGTAAAATACAGTATGTTTTGTAAAATCTTCATAAGTATTTTCTATTTATCAAAGGGCAGTGCTGATCATTTGATAATCAGATATATTGAAATCCTGACTTCAGTGAGGATAGGAAAGACTGGAGAGTCTCCTCTGCTAATTTAAAGGTGTTTCTTTCCTCCTATTTGCTTTCATTAGTTCTTCCTCTTATTTGTGCTATGAAATTAATACCAATAATGATAAGCATAGTAATAATAAAAATAATAGCAGTAATAATGAAAAAAATAAAGGTTTTAGACAGTAGACTCACTAGCATAAGAAGGCTCCAGCTTGGAGTTCCCATTGTGACTCAACGGGTTAAGCACCTGGTTTTGGACGCTGTCTCTGTGAGGATGCACATGTGATTCCTGGGTTAAGGATCCAGCATTGCTGCAAGCTTCAGTGTAGGTCATAGATGTGCCCTGGATCTGGTGTTTCTGTGGCTGTGGCTGTGGCTTCAGCTGCAGCTCCAATTTGACCCCTAACCTGGGAACTTCCACATGCCACAGGTACAGGCATTAAAAGAAAAAAAACAAAAAAAGCCTCCCACTATTAGAATGCGATGTAGTTACTTATTTAAGAGCAGTTTCATTTTTTCTTCATATCTGTGTTAGATCCTGTAAAAACACCTCTCTAACTATCTTTTGATACAGGTACAGTTATTTACTTCTACATTTCGACTTGTAAAAACAAGTATCCTTTCACACTGACTTAATGAGGTTTCTGAAAATGAGTAAGACTTCCTATGAGGTATAGGAATAAAGAGTAAGAAATATGTGAAATGTACATTTTTCTAAGCCATTATCCAAGATCCTGAGGATCTTTTTCAAATTAGTAATTCTTTTTTGGAAGGATTAATTTATACTGCATAACATAGGTGAGTCTTAAAGAGATGAACTTAATCATATTAGATAGAATTGAGATGAAAAAGAATACAATTTTCCCCAACTCCTTGACCTTGCCTTTTGAAGTTAGTTGTTTCTCTCTCTTTTTCTCCTTTTTACAGCTGCACCTGTGGCATATGAAAGTTCTTCTGTTAGGAGTTGAATCAGAGCTATAGCTGCAGGCCTATGCTGCAGCTGTGGCAGCACCAGATCCAAGCCACATCTATGACCTATGCTGCAACTTACAATGACAGATTCTCAACCCACTGAGTGAGGCCAGGTATTGAACCCACATCCTCATGGAGACCATGTAAGGTCCTTAACCCACTGAACCACAATGGGAACTCCCTAATTTTCTAATATTTACAATAGTAAGGTTGGGAGGTCACTTGTGGCACAGCAGAAACTAATCTGGCTAGGAACCACGAAGTTGCGGGTTTGATCACTGGCCTTGCTCAGTGAGTTAAGGATCTGGCATTGCCCTGAGCTGTGGTGAAGATGGCGGACATGGCTCAGATCCTGCGTTGCTGTAGCTGTGGTGTAGCTCCGATTAGACCCCTAGCCTGGGAACTGCCATGTGCCGCAGGCGTGGGCCTGAAAAGCACACACACACACATACGAAATAACAAAAAAATAAAATAAAATAGTAAGGTTGATGTAGACAATCTCAGGTAACAGTCAACTTAAAACTTTCTATTTATTTATTTATTTATTTATTTATTTATTTTTGTTTTTAAAGAGCATCCATGTATTTTTCCCTCATCTGCTTTCATTTATTACATTTTTTTCAACTGATATAACTTTAGGTGAGGAGAAGTGAATGCAATATGGAAAAGAAGAAGAGAATATGATATAAGAAAATTACCATTTTACAATAAAGATATGATCCTATTTAATTGGAGTTCATAAACAAGCCAAACTAATTCAGGGTAGTGGCTGCCTCTGGAGAGGAATGAAGGGTTGGAGACTAGAGGGGACAAAAAGATATCAATAACAATAGTTCTTGTCATGAGTAGTAGACACATGGATGTGTTCACTTTTTGATAATCTATTGAGTTGTACAAATACTATAGTTACATATAGCTTTCTTTGTGAAAGATACAAAATACTTCAAAAGTAAAAACAGTGCCAAATCCTTAGAATACGGCTTCGCATGTGGTATGTACACAGTCAGTATTAGCTACATTTACATATCTATGTCAACCCATTTAAATGTATGTTGTAATCTTTAATGTTTGCATTGTATTCCTTCGGGCAGATGTACTCCAACACATCACTAATGTTGAAAGACACTGAGTTTTTCCCATTTTCTCTGATTTGCTTATTACTATATGTGGTTTTATTATGTTAATGATTAAATAATATATTGTTACAAAATGATCTATTTTCACACATATTTCAGTAAAGGATCACCCGTATGTCTATTCCAAGTTCTTGAAAAGTCCCCCTTGTATCTTTTATGTAGTTAAATGAGTGCAAGTTAATCAAATAGTCTTCATTGTTATTATTTTTTCATACTATCTTACGGGTTAGAACATGATGGAAGACATTATTAATTTTTTTTTGGCTGCTCCTGCAGCATGCATAAATTCCTGGGCCAGGGATCAAACCAGTGCTACAGCAGTAACCAAAGCCACAGCAGTGACAACACTGGATCCTTAACCTGCTGAGCTACCAGGGAACTCCAAAACTCTCATTTTTAGTATAAGAACTGAAGCAAATGAGTTAAGGTAGTGTTATCCAATATGGTAAATTCAATTGAATGAAAGACTGAAAAATCTCCTCCATGACTGTTTGACTACCTCTATTTATACTAATCTTTAATTTGTAAAAAATATTCTAAAGGCATTCCATTTCAGACATTCTCAGTATAAAGGGTACAGGCAGAGAGGTGAATAGCATCCATGGAGTGAAATGATCAACTGACATGACTTCCTCAAGATCACACAGTAGATTAAGAAGATATGATGAATACTACTCAGCCATAAAAAAGAACAAAATAATGCCATTTGCAGCCATGTGGATGCAACTTGAGATTCTCATACTAAGTGAAGTAAGTGAGAAAGAGAAAGGCATATATCATATGATATCACTTACATGTGGAATGTAAAATATGATACAAATGAACCTATCTACAAAACAGAAACAGAATCACAGACATTACGAACAGACTTGTGGTTGCCAAGGGGGAGAAGGGAAGGAGTGCAGTAGACTGGGAGTTTGGCATTGGTAGATGCAAATCATTACATTTAGAATGGATAAACACTGAGGTCCTACTATATAGCACAGGAAATATATACAATCTCAGGGTAAAACATGATGAAAGATAGTATGAGAAAAGAATGTATATGACTGGGTCACTATGCTGTATAGCAGAAATAGACACCACACTGTAAATTGACTATATTTTTTACTAAAAATAAGCAACCAAAAAATAAATAAATGAAAAGATCCCCACAGCCAGCAAGTGTAAATCTAGCTTTCAGACCTGCTCCTCTTGAAGGCCAGGTCAGAAGTTTTTATGGTATAACATTGTCCATTATATAAGAAGATATATTCCAATGTCCTTATTTTTTAGCTTAAGTAGGTGAGCTTTAGAGTTGTAAAATGACTTACCCACAGATGACTGCAGAATGAAGCCTGGAATCCACATTTCCTGACTTCCATGCTGGGGCTCCTTCTGCTTACATCATCCAGATTCATAGCTAATCTTCATTCTTATTCTGTACATTCCATTTTGAAGAATAAATCTGATGGGGAAGGAGAAGCAAATACATTGGGATTTAACAATATTCTTGAACTAAAATTTTGGGCTATGTTTTTGAATTATTCAGACTTGACTTCTTGAAGTTAATGGTTTTTATTTCTCTTAAAACAACCTGAATGTCTACTGGCTTGATGTTCCTGATTACAAGAAGGCAGACCCTTAGCCTCACCTTCCCTCAGCTACTTTGCGATGTTCCAAAAGGGCTAGAACATCTGTATTCAAGGCCATTTGTTCAGCTAGAGTCACTATAGATGATAATTTATTGAGCAATCATGTGTGAGGTGTTATGTTATACTTAGTAGGGGTTATTCAATTTTATCCTCTCAACAGACACATAGCATGAGTAATATTAACTCTGTCATTAGACAGGTGAGGAATCTTAAACACAGATTCCCAGGTTTCACAGCCATTTTTTAACCCAGGCAGGCTGACCCCAGAATTGATGCTCTTGTTGGTGAAATTCCATAGCAGACATACTCTTCTATAATCCCACGTACCACACATTCCCATTTGTGGCAAAAGAAGTTGCTCGAAATAGCCTTGACACTCCCTTTTAGGGGCTGCAGACTACAAATGCTTGCCAAGTTTCAAGTTCTCAGACAAACCTGGGTTATGTTTCACAAGTGAGTGGCCTCCTTTTTAGCTTATGCTGCATTTTGTGTCATAAGCCCTAAGAATAGTTGAGCATATATACAGTTTCACAAAGTGAACATTTTCAATACCTTTTCACCCTTTATTCCTTACCCACAGGTGATCAAACCCAGTTTAAGAGGCCATGAGACTGGAATTCCCATCGTGGCTCAGCGGAAATGAACCTGACTAGCATCCATGAGGACTCAGTTGTGGTGTAGCTCTTGGATATGGTTCAGATCTGGCATTTCTGTGGCTATGGCATGGACCAGCAGTTACAGCTCCTCTGCAACCCCTATCCTGGGGACCTCCATATACTGTGGGTTGAGTACACGAATACCAAAAAAAAAAAAAAAAAGAGGCCATAAGACAAGAACTTCTCCCTCTCCTTTCTAAATATATCCGTATCAGTGATTATTCGTGTATGTGTGTATCTTCATATACTCAGCTTCTGTCACCAAATGTGTATCTTTTACAAAAATAATATTAAATGTCAGAACACTTAATACAATTACCAAAGGACAATTATAATGGAATTCTACCTATTTAACCATTTGCTTATTTGTTACTGTCAAAGGCATGTATATTCCTTGAATAAGCTGCAGATTTGCACAAAGATGCTATAAAAAGTTGTTAATAATACCACTGCCAATTTAGAAATTTTCACTTTAGTTAACTCTTGTTAACTCATTGACATACACAAATCCAGAATCATAATGTGGCTCATGGTCTTAAACATGTTTTTTCATTCTTTTTTTTTTTTTTCCACGTACACTTCAGTTTGAGAGATTTCCATGGATCCTTCTTTAAGTTCCCCTATTCTCTTCTCAACTATGTTGAGTTTACTGATGAGACCATGGAAAACATTCTTTATTCCTGTTATTGTGTTTGATTTCTAGTATTTCCTTTCAATTTAGAGTTTCTACCTCTCTACTTATAGTATTCCTCAGTTTTTTCATATTATCTAATTTTTCCATTAGAATCCTTAGAATATCCATCATTTTAAATTCTCTGATTAGTCCAACATCTGTCATAGCTGAGTCTAGTTCTGATGATGGCATTTTCAATTCAAAGTGTTTTTTTCTTGCCTTTTGGCATTCCTTGTGATTATTTTGTTGAAAGCTGGACCTATTGCTTCAGGTAATAAGTACTAGGGTAAAAGGCATTGTGTGAGGATTGATGTTAATTGGGCTGGGAGTTGAGCTGTATTTAGTGTTTGATGTAGCTATGGGTATATTGGTTTATAATTCCTCAATTGTCTTTGCTTTCCTCTCCCCTCTTAACTTTGGCTTCTCTAAGTATACCTACTCAGAAAGCTATGTTTTGTAAAAACTTTGGCTGTAAAATACTGTTATTCTGGAATACTGTTGGTAAGGTGGAAGGGTATGTGCAAGAGGTAGAGTTCTATAATCTTCTGATTACATTTCAGGCTTTTATTGGGCTTATGTCTTGAGATTGGGATCCTCAAAGTATAATGATGTGATTTTCTTTTCCCTTCCCCTTACTCCCTTCCCTGGCTGCAATGTTTTTCATCTGTTTTCTTGAAGCCCTGATTGTTGTTGACTGTCCTTTTGTTCCCCTTTTAAGTGAGATGGGAAGTCTAGTCGGGCCAGAATGGAGAGGGCTTCCCTCTTCCTGTATGGGATAGAATTTCAGAATTCAGCTCTGACTGAGTCCTTTTCGCTGGAGAGTGAGGCTTCTTTATGAAGCGGACTTTTGGCTTGTTTCACAATGGTTATTCCCCCTCTTCCTATGTCATTCCCGAGAGAGAGGCTTATCATATTCTCTCTATGAGGACCTGATGGAGTTCCTTGAGGAAAATTCATAAAAGTGTAGCAGGGTCACCTGAGACTGTGGCCCTAGCTAGGAGTTTCTCACCTTCAAGGTAATCAACATTCAATATCCAAAAATTCATTGAAATGACCATGTTGGTTTTCTAACTATTTTCTATTTCCAGAGGCTTCTCTTCTAGATCTCCATTGCCATATCTCTCCAGAGGCTGCCAAACCTCCAAATTTAAATTACCAGTATGTCCTATGACCTCAGTTCCCTGATGGGTCCAAACAAAAGTCATTGATTTCTAGTTTGTTCAGCTTTTTCTTGTTGTAAGGATAGGAATAACAACTTTTGAGCTCTTTTCATTTGGAGCTCTACAATGTGTATTTTTCAATTAAGAATATATCCTGAAAATTTTCATGTCAGTACATAATCTCTTAAAACAACATATTTTATGACTATGTATCATTGTCTTGTGCAAATTTATATTGTTCATTAAGCCTTCCAACTCTTTTTGGATATTTTTCACTATTCTAACTGAAACCATGATGAATGTCTTGAAAGCTAACTAAATAAATTCATGTTGATTATTTAAGGTAAATTACTGTAAGTAAGATGTATAGGTCAAAATCTATATTTTTAAGTCTATTTTTTAAAATTGCCAAATTGCTCTTAAGTTTTTTATAAGAGTTTATACTTCTTCTAGTCAACCGGAGGCCTTGATTTCTTGCTTCCTTACCAGCACATAAAGGGTTTTTTACATTTCCACTTTTGTGTTTTACATTCTCAAATAAATTTACATTTGCCTGATTATTAAGGAATTTAGATATTTTAATTATACCTTAATATACTTTCTACTATTCTTTTGTTTGAAACTGCCTTATTTAATTTTGCATTTATACAGTTGGCTCAAATTTTCTTTACTATTAAGAATTGCAATTTTTTTCCTATTAAAATTGATAAATTCTTTCCATTTTAATTTTCCTTGTATTTTTTTCCTTTAATATCTGAACATATCCTTTGAATCAGGAAGTTAGGTCAGAGAACAGGTAATCAACGGTGAAGAGAGTTTCAGAGTATTTTGCTATAGATTATGAAGGATGCCTGTCTTAGGTTGACAAAGATTATACTACAGACTCAGCTAAGCCTGGGGCAAGAATAGCTCTCCCTACCTAAACCTGAAATTATCCCTATTTTCTCATTATGTCCACATAATGCATAAAGCATTTTAATTCTTGTATAATAGCTAGATGCTTTTTTTTTTTAAACAGGGCCTCTACTTTTCGATTTTGAAAAAAATATGCTATTTAATAAATAGATGCAGCATTCACTGTGTTGAGTCACTGAAAGTACAGGGCCTTATACTAGTGTAGTAATAATACTGACTTTAATAATAATAATAATAAAATTGAATTAAACACGTAAGGTGAAATGCGATGGAAAGAAAATAAGTTTGGTAGTCACTAAACATATGTCATGCTTCTACTATTTTGTGAACAATTTAATCTGAAATTTTAAGTCTCCCGATAGCTTCAACATAGGTCAGCTACAATAGCATATATTGATAACTGAGCCTCGTGAAGGATGACATGTTTTGTATTATGTCTGGCAGTAATTGATGAAGAGGAAACTTTATTTTATTTTATTTTATTTTGATTACTCACCTCAGGCCTGTAATTCTCTATATTAGATTTGGGTATCAAATAAGAAAGTAAATGAAAGAACTTTTCAGATGATGAATTTCCAAGCATAAGCATAGGTTTGTAGTTTTGGTATGCATAAAAATGGGCTTTTGTGCACTCTGGATTAGATTGTGTAACTAGGATATGAATCTAGAAATTAAAGCCACTGGGTTTGATTAAAATGCTTAATGCCTTTCAAAACAAATGTAGTAAAAGACATTAAGTCTGAGATATCTTTTGCTCTACAATTTATGACTCAGTAAATACTTAGTTATTACTCTGAATAGTCAAGCTATTCTGATTTATATTCAAGTGAAGTTCAAATGAATATGTTCGCATAACAGAATAAAAACACCTGCATGTATCTAAGATAATTTCTTTTAGGTAAATTCCAGTAAATGGAATTTTTGGATCAAAAAATATGCAAATTCCCACCCCTTGTCCCATTTCATAAGTAGATGATGAAGATTTTCAGGTCAGAACCTGTCTCCATCATGTGTAAACCATATCGCCTAACAGTCTTACAGATGAGGAAACAGAGTCAGAGAGTTTAAGTAATTTCTCAATGTTTATTGAATAAATGAATTTTTTAATTTAAAAAATCTTTGAAAGATGTGAAAGAAAAAAGTGAGCTTTCAAAATAGACAATATGACTTTAGCTATAAATAGTTTTTCAATTTTTTATAGTAAAAATATCGATCACTTACTTTTTGTCTTCTTAAACTAATTGTAGTTACGATGCAAGACTATTCTGAATACTGCTGAAATTATAATATGTTACTAAAATAAGTGTAACTACATACTAATCTTCTTAAGGAAACAAACATGTCCAAATGGCCACCTAGATTCCACTGTGAGTGTGTGCATGTGTGTGTGTGTCTGTGTGTGTGTCTTTTTAGGGCCACACTCATGGTACATGGAGGTTCCCAGGCTAGGGGTCGAATTGGAGCTGTAGCTGCCAGTCTACACCACAGCCATGCCACACCAGATCCGAGCCATATCTGTGACCTACACCACAGCTCACAGCAACAATGGGATCCTTAACCCACTTAGCAAGGCCAGGGATTGAACCTGTGTCCTTATGGATGCTAGTCAGATTCACTTCTGCTGAGCCATGATGGGAACTCCCTAGATTCCACTTTTAAGTATCATCTCAAATGGCAATTTGAAAAGAATAAAACATTTACGAATTCATCATTGCCATTTTCAACATATTCATTTCATCAACATTTACTTTTTAAATTTTTTCTCAATGAATTTTATTACATTTATTGTTGTACAATGATCATCACAACTAAATTTTATAGCATTTCCATCCCAACCCTTAGTGCATCTCCCTACCCTAGTCAACATTTATTGAGAATATTTTATGTGCAATACTTTGTAATACCTCTTTTGAGAACCACAATATAATAGAATACCCCGTCTCTTTCCTCAAATAAATTACTGTGCAGTTAGATCAGAAATAAAGTTGAAATAATTAAAGACTGTTATTAGAGCTCTAAAAATTAATAAATGCAAGTAGAAGTGTTTCTAACTGAACTCAAATATGTTGACAAGGTTTCGGCTAGGTAGGGGAACAAGTTCAGTCAGAAAGTGTCAAGAATGGAAGAATGATTGGAAATAATAATTTGGCTCCTGAGTTTGAGAAGAAATGAGAGTTATGAATTAGCAAAGGTGGAGCAGACATTTTAATTGCAGAGTTATTTGATTCAAAAGCAGAAAGATTGTTGAAAGGAGATCAGATTTTTAGGGAACAGAAACGATGGTCACCTGATTAAATGAGATTGAGGTTGGTAAATAGAATGAGAAGACAGTCAACTGAGCAGCCCCAGAATGATCAAGTGCAGGTTGAGCCTGGAGGATACTCCCATCAGCATTAACAGAGAACATGAGGATGCTGTCCTGGTGGTGGGAAGGGCAGCACATTTCTAGCTTATGTAAATTGGGAGAGAGAGAAAGGAGTGGCAATAGATGATCTGAGAATAACTTCATGGGAAAAATAACTAGATAGCCTTGTAATGAGATAAGAAAGATATTTTGAGGCTGCTGATTCTCAGTGATCAATGCGTGTGTGTGTATTTACTTCCTGGAAGAAATAAAAATAATAGCACTCAATTTATGACTTGAGCACTGCTTGGTCTTTTGATCTAAAAACTTGAATCGTAAAAAATATCATCCTAGAATTCCCACTGTGGCTCAGAAGGTTAAGGACCCAACATAGTCTCCATGAATATGCAGGTTTAATCCTTGACTTAGCTCAGTGGATTAAAGATCTGGCATTGCTGTAAGCTGTGGTGTAGGTTGCAGATCTGGGGTTGCTTTGGCTGTGGCGTAGGCCTCAGCTGCAAGTCTGATTTGACCCCTAGCCTGGGAATTTCCACATACTGCTCATGCAGCCATAAAAAGAAAAAGAAAAAAGTATATATATATATATACATACAAAGTATGCTTTATATATCATCCTGCTAACTTATCCTGAAAACTTCATAAGATATGACTTGCATAATTGATAATCAGCTCTATCTATTAAATACACACAAAAGTTTTTTTATATACCAGTATAACTGTGCTTGATGCAATGGAAAATATCATTTAGTTCAGAACTACCTGCTTTGCTCCAAGAGCTTATCATTCTTTTTTTCCCTGCATATGCACAGAGTTAATCTGAATTCCGAAGTTACTTGAAACTCTGTATTCTTGAAAGATGATCAAAAAAGAATGATAAAATACCATATGGAGACAATGAGGCAAAACTCCAAAATTCATGCTTCCAAACAATGGGGGAGCCTGATTTTAGAAGAACATGTTAAGCAAATTACCTATACATTCACAATGTTCTCAACAGCCCTATTGGAGACTCCATATAAAAATTCATCTTCTTCCAGAAGCATCATAGCAAAATTCAGAAATGTAAAATGACCAAGTAAATACCTTTTAAATATTTAAAAAATTTAAACAAGACATTTAAATTCTTCCATTTTAATTTCTCCCATATCATGTATTCCTAACCATCAAGGTATTAAAATTTCAAACATACTAATTTACTAAAAAGAATTATTTCTCAACTCTTTTAAACTTACCTTAAGAAGTGCAATATTTTTCACTAAAAATATCCAGTTTAAGAAAGCAACACAATGGAATGCTTGGGAGCAGGACACATCACCTCAAAATTCACTTCAATTGCATATTAATTATTATATCTTTGGCCATACTTGGGGCATGCAGAAAGTCCTGGGCCAGGGATCAAACCCATGCCGGAACTGTAACCTGAGCTATAGCAGTGACAATACTGGCTGCATCCTTAACTAAATAAGAAATAAGAGAAAAGTGCATATTAATTATTTTGAATTAAAGTTACTACCAGGGGGACACTCTGACCCTCCTCTCTGTCTCTCTGAAAACAGAAAATTAATCTCCCACATGAAAGGTGCTCTTCCCCATCTGGAGGTTTAAGGACACCTTATTGCCAGAGACAGGGAATTTGCCGCAAGAAACTGGTATAAATAAACCTTGTTACTTCTTTAATTTACTACCTCAAGCCCGAACTCTGTTTAGAGTCCACACTAATAAAGCACTCAAAACCAATGTTCTTTGTTCTGTTAATTTTCCACAAATATATGATTTCTTTGTCTAAAGAAGTCTAAAATCTGTCTACTTTGGCCACTTCTTAGGCCCCATGTTTATGAGATCCTAATGAGCACAAATTAAATTACTTTATTTTTCTCATGTTAACATGTGTCAAGACTAGCCACAACGCAAGAGGGGCAAAGGGGAAAATTTTCCCTTCCCCAATAGGAGTTATTTCTAACTGTTTATTCAAAATAAAAATGAAAGTGAGAAAAATGGCTATGGAGTTCCTTAACTGGTTGTGAGTGAGGCCTTGATCTTGAGCATGAGGGCAATAGATAATCATGGGAAGGGACAGTAACAAAGACTAGAATGAAAACAGTTGGGGAAAGGAATCTATAATGGACAGACAGGCTTGAATACATGAATCCATATAAGTAACACTTGTTACAGCCAATGAACACCACCCTGATATGATGGCAAACTTGGCAGTACCATCTCACATCCCTTGGCCATGTCTAGGACAGTTGTACAGGTAATTTCCTCACCTGGAATTAGATTTGACATTTTATCATCAATGTTGATAGGACAGCTGCACTGGAGTATCCTCACTTTTTCCTTTTAATTTGTGATATTCTCTGGGATCTCTGCTTGAATGTGGATGCTCAATATGGAAGTCTTGTCAAGTCATACAGAAAACTAAACAATTCTTGCAAAAATGCAAGCTGTCCATCTCCTTCAGAGAACACTATGTGGGGTAAAAGAATAAGAAGATCATACTGTCATATGAGGATGATATTTTTGGGGAATAAGTCAATAATTGAGAGAAGCACATATTTTTTTTATAGAGATTGACTAAAAAAGATGATAGAGTTAAAAATGTAGTTAAGATTGAAATAATACTGACAAAATTTTTTCCCTTAAACAAGGGAATGAAACTTTGTTTCAAATGTCAAATGGAAGAGTGAGTAAAAAATTATCATTACTTCTACTGTACATGATAATACATATAGAAATACATTGGAAAATGTTGATGATTAATTAATAGAAGTATTCAATAAAGTGGCTGGATGAAAAATGAGAAGTCAAGATCCTCTTTCTTCATGTATTCAGTATTTTTGAATTCATCTACTCAATAAAGTTTATTTGTAATTCCAAATCAATAAATGCCATGCTTTGGTGGTCATCTGTGAATATGCACAGAGTGACAACAGATTTGATTCATTCAACATGCATGTTCCCAGCTGAGTAATGATAAGCTGATATTTTGCCTTTTTGTTTCAATTCTCAAACTAAATGTGTCCTTTTTGTCATCAGTTTAGTGCCTCTTTTTGTGTGTTCTTTTGATTTCTCTGTGATTTCTTTCTTTAAAATCATTCTGAACATAATGCAAAAGTGTTTTCTATTGTTGCTAAGTGCAAGAAGGTCATAAAATACATTATGGAGGAAATATATATGCTAGATAAAATTTACTCAGGTATAAGATTTATTTATAGTGCTATTACCTGTGAATTTAATATTAATGAACCAGTAATATTCTTTAAATCAAGTGTCTTTAAACAGAGACATATAAAACAAGGTTATGTATTGATTTCTTGAGGAAAATGTTGTGACCAGAGACTTTCAGAAACCTTGCCCTGTGTTTCCCCGGGGAGCAATGATTCAATATTTGCTAATTCAATGTTTGTGGTGGATTTATACAACATAACCACTATGAATAATGAGATCACCTGTATTCAAAATGCTCAGGAATCTTATTAAATAGCATGCTTGGAAGTGTAATACAGAAATATTCAGCAAACAATCGCAACAAAACTATGCTAAATTTAGTAATGAACTTAATCCACTTTGGTAGTATAATGTTTTTTGTTCTCTTTCCCTTTAGAAATTAAGTTGCCTGGGAATAAATAACATCAGATCCTTTTCTACAACCCCAGCTTCAGAATAATGTTTGGCACAGGTAAGGAACTTAACACATGGTTAGTATTGTTGCTTTTTCTGAGAGATTTCCCCTGTTTTTACTTTATTTCTTTTTAATACTGACTTAAATGTAGTTTTACTGAAAAACTGAATGTTAAGATTTAAAAATTGCACCAAAAAAGAGAAGTCACTGGTAACTATGGGGTGAACTTTATACGGGAAATGGAAAAAAAAAGTAATGAGAAATGCAGATCAATTTTATACACACACACATTTTCTAGAAACTAAAACAACACAAAAAGTTAATAGACAAATATTTTACAAAGCAATAAATACAAATGGGCTTGACTAAAAGTGCTAAAATTTTTAATATATATATATGTATTTATCACATGAATAAATGAGAAAACTATACTATCATTAAACAAGTAGAAAAAAGTAAACTATTTACATAAAGGGCAATTCAAGTAGATAAAATTAGAAAATTTTAATTTATAAGCAGAAAACTGAAATAGGAACACATCACAACATAACAAAAGACCAAATGTGACAAACTCATATCCAATATTACACTCAATGACTATAAGATCAGGAACAAGAAAAGTATGATCACTCTTGCCTTTTTTATTCAACATGGTACTGGAAGTCTTAGGTAGAGTAATTAGTTATAAAAGTCATCTAAACCAGAAAGGAAGAAGTAGTCCCTTGTGGTGCAGTGGGTTGAGGCTCCAGTGTTGTCACTGCTGGGGCTTGGGTCACTGCTGTCATGTGGGTTTGATCCTCAGTCCAGCAACTTTGGCTTCCCATAAGTGAAGACAAAAAAAAAAAAAAAAAAAAATCCTCCAAAAGGAATAATTAAAATTATCTCTAAGAAAACAATTACTTTTACAATAGTATCCAACACAATAAAATACCTAGAAACAAATACATAGACAAATGGAACAGAACTAAGAGATAAGAAATAAATACATGCTTATATGATCAACTAATTTTTGATAAAGACATTATGAATACACAATAGGCAATTAATAATCTCATACATAAATGATATTGGAAAAACTAGATAACCATGGGTTAAAGAATAAAATTGTACCCAATGTTACACGATACACAAATTCAACTAAAAATTGATTAAAGACGTGAACATAAGGTCTTAAACCATAAAACTCCTAAAAGAAAAAAAGGAAAGAAGCTCATCGACATCATTTTGGCAATGATTTTTTTTTGGATTTGAAACCAAGAGTAGAAACAAACAAATGGGACTACATTAAACTAAAAACCTTCTGCATAGCAAAGTATAAATGAAATTGGAAAGCAACCTACAAAATAGGAGAAAATATTTGCTAATCAAAATATATAAGATTTCATACAACTCAATAGTAAGGAAACCCCAAACAATTGATTAAAAACGGGCAGAGTTTCTTAATATACATTTTTACAAAAAGACATACAAATGAACAATAGGTACAAGAAAAGAAACACAACATCATTCATTATCAGGGAAATGCAAATCAAATCATAAGATGTCACCTCAAACCTGTCAGAATGTCTGTTACCAAAAATTCAAGGGATAGCAAATGCTAGTGGGAATGTGAAGAAAAAGGAACAGTTGTACTCTTTTGGGTGAGAATGTAAATTAGTGCAGCCACTATGGAAAACAGTATAGAGTTTCCTCAAAAAATTTTAAAAATGAACTACCATATGATCCCCAAATCCCACTTTGGAGTATTTATTTAAATTATTATGGAAGCATTATCTTGAAGCACTTCCATGATTATTGCACTATTATTCAAGATATAGATACAATCTAAGTGTCCATTGATGGATGAATAAATAGTGAAAATGTGGTAGTATATGTAGACTGGAATGTTACTTAGCCTTCAGAAAGAAGAAAATCTTGCCATTCATGATATTTGCCTTCCATGAAACTGAAGGGATTTATGCTAAGTGAAATAAACCAGATAGAAAAAGACAGTTAGTGCATACTATCAATTATATGTGGAATAAAGAAATTCAAAATCATAGTAACAGAGCAGAAAAGTGGTTGCCAGGGACTGAGATGTGGGTGAAATAGGCAGAGACTGGTAAAACTGCATAAATTATGAAATGAATAAAGTCTGAGGATCTAGTGTATAGCATGATGATTAAAGTTGATAACAATGAATTTTATAATTGAGATTTTCTAAGACAATAAAAAGTGTTCTAACCAAAAATAAAAAATAAATAAATGAGTAAATATGTGTGATAATAAATGTGCTAATTAATTCTATGGGGAAAGTCCTTTTACAATGTACTCATATATCAAATCATTAAATATTTTATATTAAACAGCATTAAATATCACAAACTAAATATCTTAAAATTTTCTTTATCAATTATATCTCAATAAAGCTGAAAAAAGGAAAAAAAACTGCTTTTCAAAACTGGAAAAACAACTGAAGTAAGTTCATGCTTTTGAAGGCTATCAAATAATTAAAATTATTTGTTTTAAGTGAGATTAATCAGCATTAACAAGTCAAGACATAATGCAATGAGCACGGAAAAACAACTGAAGTAAGTTCATGCTTTTGAAGGCTATCAAATAATTAAAATTATTTGTTTTAAGTGAGATTAATCAGCATTAACAAGTCAAGACATAATGCAATGAGCACTCTCACCTATTGCTGCTGATACTGAACTAAAAACCTATTAGGATAATTTATGTCCCATACAAAGGAAAAGTCCTCAAGAAGCTGAGCTGAAACTTGAGAACAAGTATTCCAGTGGAATGACTATGCAAATCATGATATATCTATTTGATAGAAAAGTACACATCCATTGAAAACAAAGTTTATAAAAGTCTTTAAACACATATGAGAAGTGTGTGTGCTACCAAATAAAGTACGTGTGCTACCAAATCAAACTTGGATCTCTTCACCCTCGCCCAGCAAGGCCACCAGGTTGTGGTGACAGAAAGTGCACCTGGTGCACCAGTGTTACAAGGCCAACAAGGAATATGGGTGGCTGATGTTCAAAAGGTCTGAACGCCCTGATGGCTTTCAGGAAAGGGTTTTTAAAGATAGATGAGGGAGAGGGTCATAGGGTGCTCTCTGGATATTCTTCTGAGGTTGGTGGTGAGGTAACAGGGTATATTTTAGAAGGTGATATCATCAACATCTGGTTTCAACAAGTCAGGGTGTCTCTGTGCTGGTGGTCAGCATACAGTTAACTTATTCCACCTGGTGGGGATTTCAGTATCTGCAGAACAACTCAAGGATATGGCTCAGGATATTATCCACAGCCCTTGAAAAGGAACTAAAAGTCCTTAACTTTGTTTAATGGCTGAACTGTTATTTTGTCTTGTTTCCTTGTTTTCCTTTGTTTCTGCCTTTTTCTCACTTCTCTGATTAATTTTACTCTTTGGAACTTGGGGAAGGCATAGAACGCTAAAGTTTTTCTACAAACAACAGGTAGGTAGAGGACATGGAGAAGGGGTTGCCCTGGGAAAGCCTTATAGTGTCCTGCCCAGTTACCTTTGTATGCTGCAGTACACTAATGATTTGATATATAAATCAATGTTATATAAAAAAATTCTCATTATGAAATAATTTTGAGGAACTAAGGATTAACTGAGCACTCACACAAAAGTTGTATTTTCAGAGGGTCTTCTCAAAATCCTTTATATGCCATGTATGTTTTTTCATTAACAAAATTTTTGCATAAATATCAATAAACTTATATTCTGGAAGAGAATGAAATCACACACAAAAAAAAACCCCTCAGAACTTAAAGTCATAATAATTATCATTTAGGCAGGTTTTCACAGTTTATGAAGTGCTTTCTCATACATACCTATAATTACTTTTATAAGAAACTTTAAATATGAGATTTCGACTTAGACTATCTGGATTGAATTCTATGCCCAGAGATATGTGTGACTTTTATAGATCTGAAACAAATAGACTGCTACATATTTCTCCAAAAAAGACGTGTTTTTTTCAGGATCAGCTGAGAATTGCAATTTAGGTTCTGCAACCATTTTGAGAGTTCTACAAGTTCCCACAGGGCAAAGGAAAGGGAACATTTTTATATCAGGAAAAGGAAGTTGGGAGGGCTGTAGAAAACTGAGAATCCAGGCCTTTTCATTGACTGAATCCTTGCTAGGAAAGAAGAGTCTTTCCTCTACCTGTTGGGCTCTGCTCTACTTGCAGAGTGTAAAAGTTCTCCCTTCTGGATGCCCAGTTCTATTCAACTGAAGTTTCTCTTTATTAACTTTTTACCCTTTGGCACATTAATTTGTCTTTTTAAAAATGAAATCTTCAAATTATATATGATAGTATTGATTCATAGCTTTTTTTGGTAATTTTAATTATCAAATGAAGACTAAACCTCTTAGCAGGGAATACATAATCTTTAAATAGAGGCAAGTATTATTATTTTTTCCAAATTACCAATAAAATATAGAGAATTTAAAGGCTTTGACCAAGAAATAGAGCCAGGAATAAAGCTTATACCTTCTTATTTCAAACTCATTCCATTCTCATTGTGGACAATACTTTAGAGAATTTTAGAGTTAAAATGACCTAGACAGAAATCTTGAGTATAAAAGAGTGCTTTGAAATAGCTCCAATTATTTTCCACAATTTTTTGCTTCTTTGAAGTATTCTTTTCCTTCTACCTGTGGCTAAAGAAATATTTCCTAAATAAATTCTTTGATGCTACCCTCTCTGCTCATCTTCATTTTCAGGGCTTGTTTTTATCAACAGTAATTACCACAGGATGGGTTTTTAGGTCATTGAATTAGCCAAGCTATCAAACTTTGTTCTTGTCTGAAGTGTATTTTTTCACAGGATAGAAAGGCTTCTTAAAATTTTTGGTGTAAGAGAAGACAGCTAGGTTTCTCAGATAAGCTTCAAAGCTTTTGATAATATCAACATCTGTTTATGATAAAGACTTTCCAGGAAGTGGACATAGAAGGAATATACCTCAATGTAATAAAGGCCACAGATGACAAACCCAAAGCCAACATCATACTCAACTGTGAAAAGATAAAAGTATGTCCTCTAAGATAAGGAGCAAAACAGAGATGCCCACCCTCACTACTTTTACGCCACACAGTTTTGGAAGTCCCAGCCACAGCAATCACAGAAAAAAAAAAAAAAGAGAGAGATAAAAGCAATCCAAATTGGAAAGGAAGAAGTAAAAGTGTCTCTATTTGCAGATGATATGATACCATTCATAGAACATCCAAAGACACTACCAGAAAATGATGAGCTCATCAATAAATTTGGTAATGTGAGGGATACAGAATTAATACACAGAAATCTGTTGCATTGAACATACTGTTTTATCATGTTATCAGAGGTCCTTAAGCCTCTAGAAAACTCCACTGTATACTTGTGAGGGAATCAGAATGAAAAATGCAAATGATGTCTTGGCATTATTATGAGAATAGTTTTTATTTTTAAGAATCCCTAGTGTAAAGTTTAACAACCACTGATTTTAAATAGTTGTATATGGTGTAGGACACAGCAAGTTTACAAACAAGTAAAACAAGTTGGTTTTGTCCAGTTACACAGTGAAATTCACTTCATTAAAAAATTCAGATTTAATCTTCAAGTGCCAGCCACTATTTTAGAAATTATGTTAAAAAATGAGTTTGTGTTATCCTGTTTTTTTTTTTTTGTAACCAATTTCTAATCTCATGGCATTGTGTTCAGAAAAGTGCTTAATGTGATTTTAACATTTTTAAATATACTGAGGCTTGATTTGTGGCCCAAGATGTGATCTATCCTGAAGAATGTTCCATGTGTACTTCCTTCAGTGCATTATGCTGTTTTCAACGGAATGTTCTATAAGTATCAATTGAGTCCACTTTGTCTAATGTAACACTTAAGGCCTGTGTTTCCTAATTGATTTTCTGTCTGGATGATCTGTCCATTGATGTAAGTGGGGTGTTAAAGTCCTCCACTACTCTTGTGTTATTGTCTATTTCTCTTTTTATGGCTGTTAGCATTTGCCCTATGTACTGTGGTGCTCCTATATTGTGTGCATGTATATTTAAAGTTGTTATGACTTCTTTGATTGCTCCCTTGATCATTATGCAGTATCCTTCTTTGTCTCTTATTACAGTCCTTGTTTTAAAATATATTTTTTTTCGGATATGTATGAGTACTATTACTCCAGCTTCGATTTAAATTCTGCTTGCATAGAATACATTTTCCTATCCCCTCAGTTTCAGTATGTATGTGTGTCTAGATGTGAAGTGGGTCTCTTATGGACAGCATATATATGGATCTTGTTTTTGTATCTATTCAGCCAGCCTATGTCTTTTGGTTGGAGCATTTAATCCACTTATATTTAAGGTAATTATTGGCCTGAATGTATTTCATTGCCATTTTCTTAATCGTTTCAAATTTATTTTTGTGGGGGTTTTTCCTATCCTTCCTTTTTTCTTTTCTTTTCTTGTGATTTGGTGACTATCTTTAGTGCTGCGTTTGGATTGCTTTTTCTTTTTGCGTGTGTATCCATTGTAGTTTTTTAGTTTGCAGTTTTTGATATAGCTATAAAGATACAGTAATCCAAACCATACAGCACTGGCACAAAAAAAAGAGCCATATAGACCAGTGGAACAGGAATAGAAAGCCCAGAGATAAACCCATGCATCTACAGTAAACTAATCTATGACAAAGGGTAAGGATATGCAATGGGGAAAAGACCATCTCTTCAATAAGTGATGCTGGGAAACCTGGACAGCTACATGTAAAAGAATGAAATTATAACATTCTTTAACACCAACAAAAAATAAACTCAAAATAGATTAAAGACCTAAACATAAGACAGGATAGTATAAAACTCCTAGAGGAAAACTTAGGCAGGATACTCTTTGACATGAATTGCAGCAATACTTTTTTTGATAAACCTTCTAGAGTAATGAAAATAAAAATAAAAAATACCCTAATTAAATTTATAAGCTCTTGCATAGCAAAAGAAATCATTAAAAATGAAAAAAAAACCCTCACAGAATAAGAGAAAATATTTGCAAATGAAATGACTGACAAGGGATTAATCTGCAAAATATATAAACATCACATGTGACTCTGTATCAGAAAACAAAGAACTCAATCAAAAAATGGGCATAATATCTAAATAAACACCTCCAAAGAAGACAGACAGATGGCCAAAAAAAGCACATGAAATTATTCTCAACATCACTAATTATTAGAGAAATTCAACTCAAAACTACAATGAGGTATCACTTCATATCTGTCAGAATAGTCGTCATCAAAGAGTCTACAAAAAATACATGCTGGAGAGGGTGTAAAGAAAAGGGAACCCTCCTGCACTATTGGTGGGGAATGTAATTTGGTGCAGCCACTATGGAGAACAGTATAAAGGTTCCTCAGAAAATAAAAATAGAACTACCATATGATCCAGCAATCCCACTCCTGGGCTTCTATCTGGAGAAAATCATAATTCAAAAACATACATGGATCCCTATATTCACTGAAGCACTGTTCACAACAGCCAAGACATGGAAAGAATCTAAATGTCCATGAAGAGGAGTGGATAAAGAAGATGTGGCACATACATACAATGAAATATTATTCATCCATATAAAAGAATGAAATAATGCCCTTTATAGCAACACGGATAGACCTAGAGAATGAAGTAAGTCAGACAATGACAAATATCATATGAGATCACTAATATATAGACTATAATAAAATTAACACAAATGAACTTATTTACAAAAAGGAACTCAAACTTATGATTACTGAAGGGGAATGGTTTGGGGAGGGATAAATGGTGAGGATAGGATTAACATATACACATGACTATAGATAAAATAGATAGCTCATATTATCTTCCAAAAAGAATGTGCGCCAGGGCCTCTGCTAGGGAGGAGCTTGATTTCTTTCATGGATGGTGGCCCACCTGTGGGTTTGGAGCATCATGAACCAGGTGGGAAGTGGCAATGGATGCAGGCATGAGACAGGCTGAGCCACATCATACAGTGCCTTATGGGCCACGGTAGGATTTCTAGAACTGAAAAGAGCCCCATTGTAATTCAAGTTAGAATGAAACAAAGAGAACAAAGATTCAATACCACCTCTGATGGATGACAAATTTGGGTCTTGAAAATATGAAGATAAAAGTCATGGTTATATTGTGATCTATTTGAAAAAGAAAAATAAATTAGGGAGTTCCCATCGTGGCTCAGTGGTTAATGAATCTGCCTAGGGACAATGAGGTTGCAGGTTTGATCCCTGAACTCACTCAGTGTGTTAAGGATCCAGCATTGCCATGAGCTGTGGTGTAGGTCACAGACGTGGCTTGGATCTGGTGTTACTGTGGCTGTGGCGTAAGCCGGCGGCTACAGCTCTGATTAGACCCCTAGCCTGGGAACCTCCATATGCCATGGGTGCGGCCCTAGAAAAGACAAAAAAAAAAAAATGATGAAAATAAGGAAAAATAAATTAGACTTTTTGATTGGTAGAACTTTACTATGCTATTGATGAATTTTTTAAAAAATAGTTTTACCAAGTCAGTTAATCAGTGGAGTTGTAGGAGCAAATGATGAAAAGTATTAATAAAAGCCAAGGTCTTAGTTACACATTGCTTCATAAACCATGAATTGCCATTTCCCCAGAATGTAATGAAGTTCAATTGATGAAGATTGTCATTGTCGTTGTGTACAGTAGCTGAAACCAAGTGCATATTTCCACTAATGCTCATTTTAATTTTCATAGAACTTTGCTTTTTTCCCCACAAATATATTACTTTAATTTCAAAGAACAATTTACTGAGATACTTTAAAAAATGATCTATGTATGCCTGTGCATAATGAGTTAGAAAAAGTTATAAATGCTAAAACAATTTTTATTTTAATAGTTGCAGTGAAGTAGACTTCAAAGGATCAATTTACAGATATAAATAAATACATTATTTAGTAATTAAATTTCTAGTGTTACACTGACATTTTTTCTCATCATGTAAAAATTTCCTCCAGTGTTTGGGTTAAAACCAGAGAAAAAAAATATCAAACTAAATTTATCTAAAGGAATAATTAAGAAAATAAGCAGAAAAGTAAACTTAGAGGGTGAGTTCGACTCTCAATAACTACCTGGATTATTAAAGGTAAATCATCTGTCATTCCAACTGCAATCACATACTAAAGAAAAAACTTTGAAAGATAGGGAGGAGAGGTGGGAAGGAGAGGAAATACATCTGTAGCTCACAATGTTTTTGATGTCAACCAACATAAAATTATTTTACATTGGGTTTCATATATACATATAGAGTTTATATATTTTTCATATTGTAATGTATGTGTATATACATACATATATATACATATGTATACCTGTGTATGTATATATGTATATATACACACCCACACACAATGATATAGAGAACTCTGCGTACCCCAGTAAGTGTGATAAACTCTAATATTTGATCTATTCCATTCCACTCCATTCCAAAAATAAAAGCTTATATTGATCAATTAAATGGGTGTCATTCCCTAACTTGTGGGATATTAAAGCAGAATTTTAAAATATTGCATTTCTACTTGCATTTTAAAACACTTGGGACTTGACTATGCCACAGTGTCCCAGAGAAGATACAGAGTAATGGAAAAGACAAGACGGTAACTATCCATAATAAAAGAAATTTTATGTATCTTTGACAAAGACATCAGAATAAATTTGTGGAACACTCTTTTACTAGGGTTTGGAAGCCTGCATATAAGGAAAGAACTGAAGTGTTGGATCCTAGTTCAGTTGTTTCCAGGGAAATCTTTTTTTTTTTTTTTGCCATTTCTTGGGCCGCTCCCAAGGCATATGGAGGTTCCCAGCCTAGGGAAACAGAGCTGTAGCCACCAGCCTACACTAGAGCCACAGCAACGCAGGATCCGAGCCGCGTCTGCGACCTACACCACAGCTCACGGCAACACCAGACCCTCAACCCACTGAGCAAGGCCAGGGATTGAACCCGCAACTTCATGGTTCCTAGTCAGATTCGTTAACCACTGAGCCACAACGGGAACTCCTCCAGGGAAATCTTAACTGAGGCAGAAATGGGTGGAGAAAAATAAATCGAAACTATGGTTTAAGGATCAGAGGAGTAATGCATATTTGATTCAGGAAAAACCGAAATCATTCTTGGTGTCTTCTAAGAACTTGTGTCTGAAGTGGGATTCTAGAAACCAGCAGAAAGTGAAATTTTTTTCTGAACAAAGGATATTGAGCATCAGGCAATACCTGTGGATGATATAAAAGGATCTCTCATCCTTGAAATTAGACTAAATGTCTAAATTTATTCTATTTACCTAATGTTTGTTATATTGCTACATAGCAACTTCTGCTAATCAAGACAGTTGATACATTTTTTTTGCACAAGATCACTTGAAATGCTAGAAAAGTACATTACTTTCTATGTAACGATGTTCACTCAAAAGAGTTAAAATGAGTTATCTGAGATATTTATAAAAGTTTACATGATTTTTTGCACTATTATGGGATCATGGGGATATATATATTTTTTTTATTACTTGCTTTTCTATAAATTCCCTCCCTGCATCCCTTGCCAGCACTGAGGTGATCTTGTTGTGAGTGCCATGTAGCATGGTGCAAGGAGCAGAGTAATCAACTGATGTGCTTGTTAGAGGCCTGATGTAGTGGAAAGAACATAAGTTCCCTTGAGGCCTATTTGATCTTGAGGATACCCTTGCATGATGAGGGAATATTGAGAGGCTCTCACTAAGCGTATTGGAACTTCTATAGTTTAGGAGGTCAGGTTCTGCAGATGTCCTCTGAGCTAGATTTACCTTTAAGACTTTCTAAAGCAAGAGTCAGCAAACCTGTTCTGCAAAGGGCCAGACAGTACTTCTGCTCTATGGCCCATATTGTTTCTGTCTCGACTTCTCAACTCTGTTGCCCAAAGAAGCAATTGATAATCAAATAGGTATAGTTCTATCCAAAAATTTTTCATTTACCAAAATAGGTTTTGGATAGGTCTGTGAACCATAGTTTGCTGACTCTTGCCCTAGAGAGCTAAAATACTTTTTCGCAAAATGATTTTCTTTTTGTTATTGGGGAGGACTCTTACTTGGTATTAAGATATTCCTTTCAGCCACCTAAAGGGCTAAAAATTGTAGAAGAGAGAAGCAGGAGCATTTGTATAGCCATACTTTGTTTCATTGTACTTTATCTTGCGTATATGCATATTTTACATTTTTTTTTTTTGCAGATTGAAGTTTTATGGCAACCCTACATTAAGCAAGTCTATCAGTGCCATTTTCCAACAGAATTTGATGTAACCTTTTGTTAATTCTTGCAATTTTTTCAACATCTTCACTGTTATTATTTGTGTTCTGATGACCAGTGATCTTTGATGTTACCATTGCAATTGTCTGGGGGCACCGTGAATGAATCACACCCATAAAAGACCATGAACTTAATTGAGAAATGTTGCAGGTGATCTGACTGTTCCACTGAACAGCTGCTCCCCTATCTCTTTCCCTCTCCTCAGGCCTCTCCATCCCCCGAGACACAATAATATTGAAATTAAGCCATTAATAACCCTACAGAGGCCTCTATATGTTTGAGTGAAAGGAATAGTTTCATGTCTCCCACTTTAAATCAAAAACTAGAAATGTGGCTGTCATGGGGAAGTGGGAGGGAGTGGGAAGGAGTGGGAGTTTGGCATTAATAGAGGCAAACTATTGCACTGATAAGCAATGAGATCCTGATTGCATAGCACAGGGAACTATATCTAGTCACTTGTGACAGAACGTGATGGGGGATAATGTGAGAAAAAGAATACATATATATATGTGTGTGAGTGTGTCACTTTTCTGTACAGTAGGAATTGATAGAACATTGTAAATCACCTATAATGGAAAAAATAAAAATCATAAAATTAAAACAAACAAAACAACAAACAAACAAAAAACTAGAAGTGATTAAACTTAGTAAGGAAGGCAAATCAAAAGCTGAGATAGACCAAATGTTAGGCCTCTGGTGCCAAACAGTCAAGTTGTGAATGTAAAAGAACAGGGTTTTTTTTTTTTTTTTCTTCCTTTGTTTCTTTTTAGGGCTGCAAGTGCACCATAGAGAACTTCCCAGGCTAGGGGTTAAATCGGAGCTGCAGCTGCCAGCCTACACCACAGCCACAGCAATGCCAGATCTGAGCCATGTATGTGGCTCAGAAGCAACACTCAATCCTTAACCCACTGATTGAGACAAGGGATTGAACCTGCATACCCACAAGTTAGATTCTTAACTTACTGAGTCCCATTTATTTGTTTGTTTTTTTCTTTTTAGGGCCGCAAGTGTGGCATGCAAAGGAACAGTTTTGAAGGAAGTTAAAAAGTGCTACTTCAGTGAACACATGAATGATAACATGAAAATGAACTGCTGATATGGAGAAAGCTTTAGTGCTCTGGATAGAAGATCAACCAGCCACAACAACCCCTTAGGCCAAAGCCTAATCCAAGGTAAGGCTCTAACTCTGCAGTTCTATGAAGACTGACAGAGGTGCAGAAGCTTCAGAAGAAAAGGTTTTAGGAAAAAAGCCATCTCTATAACATCAGATTGCAAGGTGAAGCAGCACGGGCTGATACAGAAGCTGTAGCAGTTAATCCAGAAGATTTAGCTAAAATAATCCATGAAGGTGTCTCCACTAAACAACAGATTTTCATTGTAGATGAAACAGCCTTACACTGGAAGAAAATGCCATCTAGGACTTTCATAGCTAGAGAGAAGTCAATGCCTGGCTTTGAAGCTTCAATGTTGACTCTCTTGTTAGGGGCTAATGCAGCTGGTGACTTTAAGTTGAAGTCAGTGCTCATTTACCATTCCAAAAATCCCAGACCCTTAATTTATGATAAATCTATTTTGCCTGTACACTATAAATGGAGTAAGAAGGTCTCATGACAGCACATTTGTTTGCAATATGGTTTACTGGCTATTTCAGCCCAATGTTGAGACATCATTCAGAAAAAGATTCCTTTCAAAATATTACTGCTTATTGGAAATACACCTGGTCACTAAAGTAGTCTGATGGAAATGTACAATGAGACTAATATTTTTTTTCATACCTGCTAATATAATATCCATGCTGTAGCCCAGGGATCAAGGGGTAATTTCAACTTTCAAATTTTATTATTTAAGAAATACATTTCTTAAGGCTATTGCTGCCACAGAGATTACCCTGATGGATCCAGGCAAAGTAAACTGAAAACCTCTGGGAAGGATTTACTATTCTAGATGCCATGAATGACATTTGTGATTCATGGGAAGAAGTCAGAATATCAATATTAGCAGGAGTTTGGAAGAAGTTAATTTCAAAGCTCATGGATGAGTTTGAGATGTTCAAGGCTTCAGTGAAAGGAGTAACTGCAGATGTGATGAAATAGTGAGAGAGCTAGAATTAAATGTGGAGTCTGAAGTTGTGAAAGAATTGCAGCAATCAGATGATAAAACTTGAACAGATAAGGAGTTGCTTAATATGAATGAACAAAGAAAGTGGTTTCTTCACATGGAATCTACTCCTGGTGAAGATGCTATGAAAATTATTGAAATGACAAGAAAGGACTTAGAATATGACATAAAATTCATTGACAAAGCAGCAGCAGAGTTTGAGAAGACTGACTCCAATTTTGAAAGAAGTTCTACTTTGGGTAAAATACTTTCAGATATCTCTGGATGCTACAGAGAAATGCTTTCATTTTTCATGAAGGAAGAGTCAATTTTCAGGGCAAACTTCATTGTGGTCCTACCTGAGAAATTGCCACAGCTGCCCTACTCTTAAGTAACCACCACCCTATCAGTCAGCAGCCATCAACACTGAGGCAAGATTCTCCACCAGCAAAAAGTTTATGACTAACTAAAGGCTCAAGTGATGGTTAGAATTCTTAGCAATAAAATATTTTTAAATTAAGGTATATGAATTTTTTGACATAATGCCATTGCATATTTAAGAGTATAGTATAAACATAACTTTTATGTGCACTGGGAAACCAAAATATTTGTGTGGCTTGCTTTATTTTGATATTTACTTTATCAGGATGGTCTGGAACTGAACCCACAGTGTCTCTGAGGTCTGCCTATAGCAGTTTGCTTCATGACAAGTTCCACTTTTAACTGATCAGGCATTGCAGACAGCTGGGTCAAAGTGCTAGTGCTGGGAAGCGTCTTTGATGTTGCTTGAGAGAATATTCCCTCTTTTTCTTGGCATTCACCATCTTGTTTCCCTCTCTGGCACAATTCCATTTTTCCTTTAGGCCTTAGATATACTTCCAACATCCATTAGGTTCCCTAGTGAGTTCACTGCCTTTCAGTCTTCCAGAATCCTCTATATAATTTATTGTGCCTTAACAATTTAATACCCAGGGGGAAAACTGCTGCCTACAGAAGGGAAGTGAAGCTGAAAGAATAAAGCTAAGCAGACACAGCCAAAACTTGCTCTTGATTTCTATGCCAGCCCTTTTTCCATGAAACCGCACACCTTCCTCCCTAAATCTTCATTAAGTCTCCCATGAAAAATCAAACACCACCAATCTGCTACATGCAAATCTGCACAAATATAGAGCTTAATTTTACTCATGGTCTTGGAGTGTGCATTCTAGCCCTTCCAGAGTCACAGCAGGGAAAATGCAGTAGTGCAAAGATAGCCTTCTCCAGATATCCAGAGAATCAGGGTGCCCCAAAAAGTCTCTTGGTTTCCACTTTAATTATAGCCCAGATTCTCATAGCAGCTCAGGAAAAGCCTCTCCATCCTGACCCTCAGAAATATACCTGAGGATATTATAGAAAAGATACTGGGACAGATGTGGTGGAATTGTGTAGACAGTCAGCCCTCCTCATCCGCAGGTTCTGCATCTGTGGATTCCACCAATCTTGGATAAAAAGTATTTGGCAAAAAAATTCCAGAAAGTTCCAAATAGCAAAGCTTGAGTTTGCCTCAGGCTGACAACTATTTACATAGCACTTACATTGTATTTGGTATTATACGTAACCTAGAGATGATTTAAATTATATGGGAGCATGTATGTAGGTTATGTGCAAATACTACACAATTTTATATAGGACTTGAGCTTATGGAGAACTTGATTTTCAAGAGGAAGGGTGGTGTCCTGAAACCAATGGCCCCCAAATGCCAAGGGATGACTAATAGTTTTTTCTGAATATTTTGGTTGGATCTCTTCACTGGGGAAAAGGCACAGATTTATGAGCATGTATCATAGGAGATAAGTTTAGTACACTGGCTGGAAGGGCAGGACCTGGAGACACACAGCCTGGTTTTGTAGTCCAGTACCTCCATTTCCTCATCACTAAAATGGGTTAATTAAAATGTATCATTAGGTTGCTATGAGAATTACATGTGAAATACTTGAAATAATGTCTGATATATTATATGAATTTGACAAATATGAGAAAAACTAGAGTGTAGAATATATGTAAATGTAGGAAAAGAGGAATGGAGAGAAAGTACATTTCTCCTCATTTAAGATTATGCTAATTCACCCTGTGCATTCATTAAAATTAAATAACTCACAGCTGTCATTTTTCTCCTTCCCACCTTGATTTTCCCTTTTCCATCAGTGCAGGAAGAGGAACCTTTGATTTTAATGTTTCATCATTTGTGGAAGGCAATGGCTGGTGCACTGACTCTAGAGCTTCAACATTTGAATTGTGACTATGAAATTTGCTTCTTATATGAAGTTGAGCCAATAGGTCTGAGCCATTTCCCTCTCTGAGTATCAGTTTTCTCAAGTGCAAATTGAGTTTTATAATATTTACCCTGGAGAAGTACTGTATATGCACGTTGTCAAACCCAGTGGGAATTTCCAGTAGTTGCTCAGTAATTTAGGAATATTATGATTCTTTGATTATATTGTTATTCTTTTGACAATATTTGCTTTTTGTATGAAATTTGAAGAAAGGAATTGTAGATTAGAAGACTTAATTTTGGCCCCATCTCTGCCAAATGTGTGAGACTCTGGGCAATTCCCCTGTCTTTTTTTTTTTTTCACATTTCTTTTCTCTTGGAGAAAATAAGGAGGTCGTTTTAATCATATGAACTTGAGTGAGGAATGGTGAGGCAAGACACAGCTCAAGAGAGAGGAATTGGATTTTTAGGGTTCTGTTACTCACAATTCCCTAGGTAGAAAGGAGCATCCCACACAGGGCCACCTGGGGAAGCACTGGGTGGGGATAGGAGTTGACTGGTGTATACTGGTGGGGGTGAGTCAGGAGCCACAGGGAGCGGGGGTACTGCAGGCAATTGCCTTTATTGTGTTTTCTGTGGGAAGGAAAGTATAAAGAAGGTTAGCAAGTGTAGGACTAGCTAACAAGAATTTCAGTAGGCTCCGTGGCATAGAGACTGTGTCTGGTGATCTGGCACCTGATCCTAGGGCTGTTAAGGTGTATACTGACCCATAGTGTGAAAGCTGTGTAAGGGAGGTAGTTGCTGATGGGGACTTAATTTGCTGCTGTGAAGTGGGAACTGGCTGGCCTCTAGCCAGGACTTCAAAACTAGATAAAATAGCACACAACACCTATTATTACAGAGGTTAAATTACATGAATTTATTTATTTTTATAACTCAGTGCATTCTATTACATTTATAGTTGTGCAATGATCAACACAACCCAGTTTTATAGCATTTCCATCCCATCCCATGGGATAAATTAGGTGAATTTAATATTCCAAGCTTGACCCGTGATTTAGGGGGCAATGAGTTCCTTGCCTGGTAATTCTTAGGCCAGAATACACACACCACACTCAAAGAAGCAGAGATGCTATGGTCTTCCCTGGGCATGCATTAGTGGGGTACACTAGTGCTCCCACTCCTAGACTAATCCACAGGAGGCACTGAGGATCTTTTTTTTTTTTTTTTTAATTTTCCCACTCTATATCAAGGAGATCAAGTTATCCTTACATGCATACATTTTTCCCCCTACCCTTTGTTCTGTTACAATATGAGTATCTAGACATAGATCTCAATGCTACTCAGCAGGATCTCCTTGTAAATCTATTCTAAGTTGTGTCTGATAAGCCCAAGCTCCCGATCCCTCCCACTCCCTCCCCCTCCCATCAGGCAGCCATAAGTCTATTTTCCAAGTCCATGATTTTCTTTTCTGTGGAGATGTTCTTTGGGCTGGGTATTAGATTCCAGTTATAAGTGATATCACATGGTATTTGTCTTTGTCTTTCTGGTTCATTTCACTCAGTATGAGATTCTCTAGTTCCATCCATGTTGCTGCAAATGGCATTATGTCATTCTTTTTTATGGCTGAGTAGTATTCCATTGTGTATATATACCACTTCTTCCGAATCCAATCATCTGTTGATGGACATTTGGGTGGTTTCCATGTCCTGGCTATTGTGAATAGTGCTGCAATGAACATGCGGGTGCATGTGTCTCTTTTAAGTAGAGTTTTGTCCAGATATATGCCCAAGAGTGGGATTGTGGGGTCATATGGAGGTTCTATGTATAGATTTCTAAGGTATCTCCAGACTGTTCTCCTTAGTGGCTGTACCAGTTTACATTCCCACCAGCAGTGCAGGAGGGTTCCCTTTTCTCCACAGCCCCTCCAACACTTGTTATTTGTGGATTTATTAATGAGGGCCATTCTGACTGGTGTGAGGTGATATCTCATGGTTGTTTTGATTTGCATTACTGGGGATCTTTTCTTCTGAGAGGTCATCCAGTCAGGTGGGTCTAGCCTGGAGATAAGAGTTATTTTCCATTTGACAATGAGGTCAATTTTATCATTTTTTTCTATGACTTATGGACCTGTTTTCCAAGTGGACTTTCTATTGACTTGCCAAGTAAGAATAGAAACTGGACTCTAATACTCAAAGGACTTTACACACTGATTACAAATTAATTGATTTGTCAACTTGTTCCTGAAACTGCAGTCGCCTTTAGGGTAGCAGGTAGCATCTTGGCTTAAAAAATAAAGACTACCTGATCCAATTCAAAGGCTGATGAAATGCAATTAATGGCAAAAAGAATTCAGCCTGGGGAAAAGGAGGAAAATTTAAATAGCTGAAATACTTGGCTGATTTACATCGGGTCTTGGTATTTTCCTAGCAATTTGCTAACCTTAAGACTTTGAAATATGTAACCTTGATATCTTACTTTTTTTTAAATTTGACAAAGTAATCTTATCAAGAAATAAGAAATATTAAAATAGAACAAAGGCAGAGCCCTTTTGATAGTTTCTAATAGCTATAAATATGGACTCCAAACTATAGATTATCTTTGTAATTTGACCAAAAAACAAAAAATGTCAGAGGCTGCAAATAAGAAAATAGTTTATTTGGGATGTTAAGTATTGCAATTTGGGAGGCACTGATTTGAGTTGCAACGCAGTGTACTCCAAGGGAAGTAGAAAATTTTCAGTGTGTATAAAGAAAACAAAGACATTCCAAAAAAGTTACATTAGCTATTTTATAGAACAATGATTGGTGCCAGCAGGCATTGTTACTTATTAGCAGCAGATTGTTTGCTAAGCTGTGGTTTCCATGGAGTGAAGAAGATTGAGTTCCAAGCAGGCTGTGGATGCCCAGGTGAAAAGTTTATCTATAGCATCCAGATGTGAACTGCTTCACTAATGGCCTCGCGGCCCCATTTCAGATCCCTTTGTTATTAGTGATTCCATTTTGTGGGTCATAGTCCACAATATTTAGGATCATGTCACACACTAACCCTCTTGCTTTATTTTTTCAATACTACCTTTTTTTCTCGTTTATCAATAAACCTTTATTAGAATTTTGGGTTAACGAAAAAAGCTTTGTTGAGATATGTTTGACATGTAAAAATTATGTACATTCAAGGAGTACAACTTGATGATTTGAAACATGTATTATGAAAAGATCACTATAATCACAACATATTAATTAAATAGTATATCCATTACCTCGACATAGTTACACCAGTGTGTGTTTGTGTGTGTGTGTGTGTGTGTGTGTGTGTGTGTGTGTGTGTAGATTTTATTTAAGATCTATCCTCTTCCCAAATTTCAAGTATGGAATGATATATTGCAAACTATTCTCACTATGTTGTGCATTAGATTTCTGTAATTAATTAATCTCACATAATTGAAACTTTGCAGCCTTTGAAGAACATTATCCCATTTCCTCTTAATCTCAGCCCCTAACAGCCACCATTTTACTCTTTGTTTCTATGAGTTTGGCTATTTTAGAGTCTACATATTAGTTAGATAATGCAATATTTCTCTTTCTGTGTCTAGCTTATTTTTGTTTAGCATAATTGTCCATAGTTACATCGTGTTGTATAACTACAGGATGTTCTTCATTCATAAGAGTAAATAGTATCTCATTGTGGACGGGGGAGATAGATAGATACATAGATTCTCTTTATCCATTCATCCATAGATATATACATATATTTTTTCCATATATTTGCTATTGTGAATAATGCTGAAATGAATAAAATAGTGCAGTTATCTCTTCAAAATAGTGATTTCATTCAGTTAAGATATGTACCTTGAAATTTTATGGCTGCATCAGTTTTTTTGAGAAATTTCCATACTGTTTTCCATAATAAATGCACTAATCTACATTCCTATGAGCAGCATGCAAGTGTTTTCTTTTCTTTTTTCCACATCCTCTCCAACACTGGTTATTTTTGTCTTTTGGGTAATAGTCATTCTGAATGATATGAGATATCATCTCATTGTGGTCTTTATTTGCATTTCTGTGATTAGAGATATTGAGAATCTTTTCATATAGATCTTAGCCAGTGGAATTTATTCTTTTGAGATATATCTACCTAGTTACTTTGTCCATTCTATAACTGGGTTATTTCCATTCTGGGTATTGAGTTATATAAGGACCTCATATATTTCAGATATAATCCCATTATCAGATATATAGTTTGGAAATATTTTCTCCCATTCTACAGGGTACTTTTAATCTTGTTAATTGTTTCCTTTGCTGTGCAGAAGCTTTTCAGTTTTACATAATCCCATTTTGTCCATTTTTGGGGCTTTTTTGCAAATGCTTTTGGTGTCATACCCACAAAATTATTTCCAAGAAAAATATCAAGAAACTCCTTATTTCTTCTAAGAGATTTAACAATTCTTACCTTTAATTTTTTAATCCACTTTGAGTGAGTTAATTTTTGTAAATGGTGTGACAGTTGTACCCAAACTCATTAGTTTGCTTATGGGCATCCAGTTTTCCCAAGGTCATTTGTTTTTTGTTTTGGGGTTTTGTTTGTTTGTTTGTTTTGTCTTTTTAGGGCCACATCTATGGCATATGGAGTTTCCCAGGCTAGGGGGTTGAATTGGAGCTATGGCTGCTGGCCTACACCACAGCCACAGCAATGTCAGATCAAGCCACATGGGAAATCGATATCACAGCTCATGGCAATGCAGGAACCTTAACCCACTGAATGAGGCCAGGGATTAAACCTGCATCCTCATGGGTACCAGTCAGATTCCTTTCCTCTAAGCCACGATGGGAACTCCCCAAGGTCATTTGTTGAAGAGACTATCCTTTCCCCTGTGTGTTCTTAGCATCTTGTTGAAGATTAGTTGATCATAAATGTGTGGATTTATTTCTAGATTCTCTATTCTGTTTAACTGGTCTATGTATATGCTGGTTTTTATGTGCTAGTATCATACTGTTTTGATTATTATAAGTGATGAAAGTGGTAAATATTACAAAAGAATAAACAATTCCAAGTTTTCTGCTATGAGAAGATTGATAGAAGGAACAGTCTATGCAATTAAATCAACATGTTTCACCAACAGATGGCACAATTAATTTTTACCTTTTTTTTTTTTTTTTGATTTATCATGTCCCTTTATTCTCCAGAGAGAGAGGTTGGGGGAAGGGGAAGAGAACTTGTGTCTTGTGAATTTAAAAATAATGAACAGAAGAAAAAAGTTAATAAATATTATCTGAAAATAAAATAATAGATTTTTGTTAGCATGGGTATCCCACAGCTTGTAATACACCCATATGTATTTGCAGGAGTTCTAAGCCAATGGTGCTATGCTAAATTTTGTGCATCTTTAAGAGATGATGTTGAAAGCATGTGCTTATAGTCATAGTCTCTGATGTGCCACTTATAAAAGGATCACAAATTTAACAGCATCTGGATTGCTCTATAGATTTTTCTATTATATTATCATGGAAACCATCTTAAAGTAATGGTGTTCAAAAGATGTTGATGACTGCTGAGGAGATTCCTCCTCAACAGCTGGGATTCTCAATTCCCTGGTGTTTGGAGATAGCTAAGACTTTCCTGGGACATCCTACAATCTTATCATTGTACATTTCATTACCTTTGTAAAGATAAATCTTCAATGGGCCAAGGAAATTTAATATATGTTTTAACATGTTCCTTGCTTTTATCATATCTGTATATTTGATTCAATAACATATTGAACTCCAGAAAATATCTCTTAATGAGATAGCAAAGATGTCTCCCAGGGAGAAGTGCAATTTGAACATTGAAAGCATTGAACATTCAAAGTGAAATAAGGAAAAAAATGTATATTAAAGGTTAGTTACTTGTGTTTGATGAAAAATAATTTCCTAGTGAGGCGGAATAATAATTCAGGTAGTTAGTGTAGGAACATGGGCTTTGATGTATTCCCCGATTAATGTCCATGGTTTAATATTTGTAAAAACTAATCAAGACAAACAGGCCTTGCTTTTTGGAAAGGTAATTATTAAAAGTACATTTATTTTATGTGAAGGTGGAAATTAACCCCTGACATATACATTTGAATGTTAGCAAAAGAATGTAAATTATGGCAACTCTAAGTCTAGGGGAAAGAAGAGCAAAAGGACCATAAAACTTATGAAGCATATCCTAACTCTAAATTCCCTATTGGATAAGGACAGAAATAGGTAATCTGGGCAAGGCCAATGGGAAAAAGAACTGATGTCTGGACTCCATGTTGGTACTCCCATCTTTAAGAATTAAAAACCCTCATAGAACAATAGAAAGGGTGACTCTTTCTCCCCCTCACAGCGTCTGTACTGGGAGCTATTTGCTTTCCTCTAATAAAGACTTTTGGGAATTCCCATTCATTTTGGGAAATGAATCCAACTAGGAACCATGAGGTTGTGGGTTTGATCCCTGGCCTTGCTCAGTGGGTTAAGGATCCGGCGTTGCCGTGAGCTGTGGTGTAATTTGCAGATGCAGCTCAGATGTGGCATTGCTGTGGCTATGGCATAGGCTGAGGAACAGCTCCCATTCAGCCCCTAGCCTGGGAACCTCCACATGCCGTGGGTGCGGCCCTAAAAGGACAAAAAAAAAAAAGAAAGACTTTTGCTTGCTTGCTGCCTACATGTTCACGAACTTCATTCTTCAGCTCCATGAAAAAGAAGCCATATTCCAGTAAAATTTTTCTGGTAACACTTGGTCATAAAGATGTTGTGTGTAATAATGTGATATCTGATAGACAACTGAACAAAACCCACAGGTTGTATTACTGTCAGAAGATTGGCAAACTGAAAAAAAAAAATCCAAATACATAAGAAGTATCTATTCCTGGGATTTCCTATTGTGGTGCAGCAGAAACAAATCCAACAAGGAACCATGAGGTTTAGGGTTCAATTCCTGGCCTTGCTCAGTGGGTTAAGGATCTGGTGTTGCCATGAGCTGTGGTATAGGTCACAGATGTGGCTCGGATCTGGTGTTGCTGTGCCTCTGGCATATTCCAGCAGCTGTAGCTACAATTGGAGCCCTAGCCTGGGAACCTCCATATGCCGCAGGTGTGGCTCTAAAAAAAAAAAAAAAAAAAAAAAGAAGTGTCTATTCCAGGGAGGACAAATTACTACATCATTCATGAAACAAAAAGTATCTGGAATAATTAATCTTCCACTAGCTGGCTGACTGAAAGATCCCCTTAGGGTTTGTCACTTATCAGAGGATCAGGGTCAGACACAGCCACTGGCAAATTAAACTAGTAGCCAGGTGAGTCTTGGAGAGTGAAAATCCATGTCATTAAGCCCATGCATTAGCAGATGTTAATCTGTTCTTCCCAACAGGCATTTCTTGATAATAAGCTTAATTAACAATCAGTGAATTAGCTGCAGGATGAAGCAGATGGACATTTAGAGGTCGATCCTTATATTGACTTGACTACAGGAGCTTTATTTGCAATGGAGACATTTTTAGCAAACACATTGGGTAAAAATATTCTTATATTTAAGAGCTATTCTATCTACATAACCTGTCCTCAAACATCTTTGTCTGCATTTGAGGCAGAATAATAACTCAGGTCATTAGCGTAGGAGCATGGGCTTTGATGCATTCTTTGATATGGCCATTGATTAACGTCTGTGGCTTAAGGGTTCCAGGGAGTAACATCCCCAAAGGCCTTGTTTACTATAGGGAGTATATCTGTTTTATGCCACAGAACATTGCATCTGTGGTTTAGTCATATACCAGTCATCCCAGAGAGCCTTCTTTTGCCCAGGATCCAGTCAAAACTGGCAGCAGTCATTCAGTAAATGGGTTGCAATAGAACATCCAACAGTATTTTTTTATTATCATGAAAGTCCAAAGAGTTTCATCAACTATCATTTCTCCCACTTTGCCTCATTAATGTTAAATGTCAATGCTTTCTAGAGCATTTATCTAAAACTTTAAGTCATCTCACATTTTCTCAAACCATCTTTTGTTCCTGATATTGATCTGGTAACTACCTGTAGCAAACACTCCCTTGCCTCAGCTGCACTGCACAGATATCACTTATGGCCTCTGGGCTCTTTTGATGTTTTGGCATGGGAATACAGCAGAATTTCACTCGGCATTTGCATACATGCAATCTAGAAGTGCAGAAGAATTAATGCCCCATGGGCAGCCTCTGGGTATTTAGAGCTGAGAAATGTTAGATATATGCTCAACTAGACAACTGTGAGCCATATTTTTGAAGCTCCACAGAGAGTCCAATGTTACTATATATTTATTATTTTCTGTCCTGGGGCAACTCTGATGATGTGGTAACCCATTCAGGGTTCAAGCATTCACAATTTAGAATTATAAACTTGTGCCATTGAAAGACTGAGCTGATGAATAAGTCATCCTCTTGCCTTCCCTTAGGTGGACCATTCTGAGGTGGCTTCTCTACAATTCAGAATGTCAGAGGTGGGAGAGGATTGACAAGACCCAATGAATTGGCTCACCCTCTTTCCCTGTTTTACTCTCCTCATTCCCTCACTTCCTTTTCTTGGGATCACATTTCAAGTTAACTATTTGTGTATATCCAGCTCTGCCTTTTGGATGGTACAAGTTAAGTAAAAGGGGCTCTCTCAACATGTCTTGGGGTTGTAAGGCATTTATCTCCTGCTTTCTGACATGGGTCTTACAAAGACATCTAGAGTTCCAGTTTCCATTTCACATGTTATCTGAGCATGTTGTTATCACCTAAGTAGATTCAGGATGATGCCTGGGAGATGGTGAGATAATTAAGGTTCCTGTAGACTAAATTGTGCTCAGTTATGAGGAGCTAGCAGAGCTCCACTGTGGGATGCTGGATATGTGCAGCTGTCCATGTGAAAGAAAATCATTTTGGGGCTTCAGGATAATTGGGATAGAAGTGAAAAAAAAAAAAAAAAGAGTCAGGTCAATCGATACATACCAGGTATTTGGAGCTGTGATAATTTGCTTCAGGAAAGAGTCGCCATCTGGCAGAGCAGCTGCAATTACATTTGCCACCTGATTAAACTTATGCTAATCAAATATCATTTCCAAAAGTCTTCTGTCTACACAGAGCAGTCAAGTTAAACGGTGATATTTTGAGATTCATCACTCTTGCTCTTTTCAGTCTTTGGTGGTAATTCCCCCAGAGAGGTGGTATTGTTTGGGGTTTTTTAATTTTGGTAGGGAAACTCAAGAAAACTTTCTTAGCTACATCCAAACATAACAGTCTACTCCATTAGTGAATGCTATTTCCTAAATTTATCTTTTTTAATACATTCTTAGAAACTAGGGTTATCATGAGATGGGTGTGAGATCCCATGGGACTTTAAATGAGATGGAATTTAATCAATCTCCATTTTACACTGGAGGTAAAATTTGCTGCTAGAATCCCCATTCAAACCTGCTTCAGCCATGCTGTTTTCTGCTAGAAGCTGGCCATATGTTCTCAAATTCCTAGCCTTTCTGCTGCTATGACTATGTGACACAGTTTTGGCTAATGGGAATCAGAAGTACTGCAGAAGACTTTACTTCTTTCATAAACCTGGCAAAGTCTCATGAAGGAAACACTTGACATTTTCTTTTGCCTTTGCCATCTCCTTTTTCTTGCCTAAATGTAGACACAGTGCCCAGAAGTATAGCACTCTTATCTAGTACCTTCTAAGCTTCTCATTGCATTTAAGAAAATGAGTTTTGTAGGCATTTCTCATACTCATGATTCACATAGCTGAATAGACAGATCACACAGCTCATATGAGCCTCTATTCTAAGCAGAACCAAGAAACTTGGAATAATATGGGTATTTCTTTTTTCCCATTTCAGTTATTCCACTGTCAGGTAGCTGCCTTGAAAAAGGATTAGGAGAAAAATTTACCATCTAGACCACGATATTATTCAAGTCTTCCTCCTGTTACTGTATTCAAGGGATTCAGTCTTGTATTGCCTCACATCTGGAATTAAGCAGGGGCTGTGATTATACTGTTATGGTAATAATGTTACATCTTTCTCATCAGACTTAGAATATATTTTCTTATGCAAAACACATAGAGCTTAGTTGGTTTTGCATCTCCTTGAACCTATTCATTTCATGCTCAATAATGACTTCAATAATCTCTGTAGAGGCTACAATTCTAGTTACCCCTCTATCCTGCTGTGCATTACAGTAAGAGTGCATAATTCTGTTGAGTAGCACAACTGGGCCTCTGCCAGCCCAGGATTCCTTCGTTATCTCTGAAATTAAAGAGCACCCCCCCTTTTTTTGGCTGTACCCATGGCACGTGGAAGTTCCCAGGCCAGAACCTGTGCCACAGCAGTGACCCAAGCTACATCAGTGACAACGCCAATCCTTAGCTCACCGAGCCGTCAGAGAATGCCCAAGGAACCCATTTTCATGTCAGCCATTCTATTGATAGTCTTTTTATACAAAAGTTAGCCACTCCAACACTTTTCAATGATTTAGAAACCTTACAGATCCAATGTACTTTTCAGTATTATGGCAAAAGATTATATTCTGGATTATAACTGGTATCAAATTTGTTATAAATCAGTATTCTTATTTTTAAAATCACATAGTATGTTGACATAAATTTTTCTTCATAAATTTTGGATTCCTTTATCTCTATATAAAGAGGAATATTTCTCAGATCTCTAACTTGTTTAGTATAGTACACTATGAGGTACCTATTTCACTAAATTAATAGAGGAAGTTAAAACTACTTACATCTACCTCAACTAGCATATAGTATTCAAAATTTCTGGTACATACGTTTATCTCAGTACATCAGTAGGATATAACAGTATTTTCCTCTCTATTTAGCAACTTTGAAAACCATTCTCATATATTTCCTCCAAGTCTTAACTGATATGGATTAGCAATATATTGAATTTTGCTTGGTGCATAAACCTTTAAATCCCAGATTCTATGAACAAGGATAACTTGGGAAGGGGCGTGGAGATATTGGATTAATTTTATGTGGCAGAAATTACTAGTTGCATGCCACAATATTGATACTCATTCTGCCCTTCACATCAATCTCAGAACCCACTTTTTGGTTGAAAAACCATGTGCCCTAAGTAAAATAATGCATTTCTCTTTGCACCTGGACTTGTCCAATGATCAAATTCTGTCAATGAGAAGCAAAAAGAAGTTGCATGGGGAGTTCCCATGGTGCAGTGGAAACAAATCTGACTGGTCACTATGAAGTTGCAGATTCAATCCCTGGCCTTGCTCAGTGGGTTAAAGATCCAGCATTGCCATGAATTGTGATATAGGTCACAGATGCAAATTGGATCCCGCATTGCTGTGGCTGTGGTGTAGCCCAGCAGCAATAGCTCTGATTCAACCCTTGGGAACCGCCATACACCAGAGGTTCAGCCCTAAAAAGGAAAATAAAGTTACATGGCCTTTCTGAGAAGTTCCTTAAAGAATGCACTTTTCTTTTTTTTTTTAATATTTTATATTAAAAAATATTGCTGCATAGTTGTTTTATGATGTATTTGCTTCAGGTTTACAGAAATGGAATTGCTTATGCATACACACATATCTATTCTTTTTTCCATGTAGGTTATTACAGAACATTGAATTCCCTATGCTATACAGCAGATTCTTGTCAATTATCTATTTTATATATAGTAGCGTGTATGTGTTAATCTCATCTTCCTAATTTATCCCTTCCCACAACAGTTTCTCCCTTTGGTAACCTTAAATTTGATTTTGAAATCTATGAGTTTGTTTCCATTTCATAAATAAGTTCTTTTGTGTCATTTTTATATTAAATTCCACATGTAAATAATTCTTCATCCTCTTATCTCTTGCTGACTGATATTAGAACTCGGACAATATGGTAGGCCAATAACGATGGGGAATAGACATGTAGTTGGAGCCTGGGGTGCTGGTGAATGACCCACTCCAGCACCTGGATTATTTGTTTTTGGACTACTTTTACGTGAGATAGAAAACAGGTTTTAGACAATTGTTAATATCTCTTCCTGATCATTCAGCTAGACTTAATACTGTTTTATTTCTAGGTAAATATTTTGATAAGATTGTTAACAAGTCTTCAAGAAAGACTGGACAACAACATCTGCCTAGAGGCCAGGGCATGGTTTTGCTGGCAAAGGAGGCTCAGTCAGACCGGAGAGGCCTTATTACTGTCTAGAGCGCTTTTCAATAGGAGCGCTAAGGATACTTTAAGCAAGATGATTTTTCTTAGTGCAGGGTTTCCCACATTTTTTAGGACACTTAAAATCACTCATACCTGAGTGATAAATGCCGGGAGCATCCCCAAGTAAAAGTACCACCACATGCTTATGAAAGCCATCTAGGTCTGACAGCACCTCCAGCTGAGAATGTTGCTGAAATTTGGCCTCTGTCTGCCAGTGCAGAATCAAAACGCAGAGATAGAGCTTAGGGTAAAGGAGAAAAAGATAGCTTTATTGCTTTGCCAGGCAAAAGGGGCCTTGGCAGGCTATTGCCTTAAAGACTGTGCCCCTCTTGGAAGGGATTGGGAGGTGGCTTTATAGTTTGGGGAGTGGAGAATAGGGCTGTAGATAAAGGTGAGGGTAGAGGCAAGCTTCCATTATTTCTCAAAGCTGGTGTTTGGTGAACCCAGGCCTGGTTCTGGTGGTCCTCCTTCTTCCTGGAAGGAAGACTGCTTCATCAAGTAGTTCTTCAATTTGTTGTTCAATTTTAGTTCCACAAAAAGACTCAAAGATATTTTTAACTATATTTCTTGAGGCGAAACCAGGGCCTGCACCAAGGCTACACTTTTGTCTCTTTAATGCTTCTCCCTGGTCTCTGCATCCCCTCCCTTCCCTGATTAGCAACCAGCTTTTGGAACTCAGGGAAAGTCATGGAGGCTGAGACTTATTCCCTAAAAACAAGAAATGGAGGACACAAAAGCTTGAGAGCCCCACAGGGTACTAGTGTGGGAGAAACTGTCCCGATAAAAAGGTAGAAAGGAGAGACCCTGGCCATGATGACTAAGCAAAGTCCGGCCAACTGCCCCAACCACCCCTCCCCGACACATCTGATTCTGTAAACTTGTTTCCGCATCTACTACCTTGCCTGACCTCACTCCAGTCCAACCAGCCAAGCATGTACCTGGAAGAGGTAGCCCATAAAAGCCTTGTGAAACCCTTCTTTGGGGCTCAGACTCCGGAGAGCGATCTCCTCTGAGCAGCCGGCATAATAAACCTGAGTTCTCCAACTCTCCGAGTGTTCACTTGGTTTCTCGCTGGCTAAAACAGCTGATATACTGCAGGCACAGAGCTGCTGGAGCTGGTACACTAAAGCCACAGGGCTGTTGCTAGAGCTGGTACACTACAGCCATACGGCTGTCACCAGAGCTGATACACTGCAGCGCAGGGCTGCTGGGAAGCTGCCATAATATTAGCTCTGTTTCAAGAACTACCACTTTAAACCATGCATATCTTTCCATGAATCCTTATTCCAGTTCTTGGTGCCCTGCTCATTTTTAACGTTTACATAAGAGATTTGGCAAAGTTGCAGTTTGACTGGTATTGTAAATTGTCAAGCTCTAGGATTGCAGGTTAACTCTTATTTAGTACATTTTCAGCCTTGTGGCTGCAAGCAATAAGAAATTCATTTAGCCCTGTCATGGAAAATCCCCGATTTTCTGACTCTGCCTGGATAAAAATCCAGAACTTTAAATATATCATTTTATTTTGGGAGAATTCCAGTGCAGTTAGAGCCCATGGGCCCATCTCATGATCCTCATACTCATCATATTGTTTTATTGGAATCAATGCTGGGTCCTTCAAGTCTTGCCATCAATGGGCACTTAATACCAGTTGACCACAGGTGATAAATAAATGAGTTATCTGTTGGGCCAGAGAATATTTACAGTTTGTAGTAGAAGTTATAATCTTACTGCTGCAGAACAAATCACATAAGAAAAATAATCCCAGATTTACTCCTTTAAGTATCAGTTGTCTGATACTAAAGGAATACCATCTTCTGAATCCATCAGTGTTCTTAGTTGCAACAGAATCCACTTGAGATTGCCTTGGATTAAAAAAATAGTGACTAAGAGCCAATCTCAGAGAATATTGTTGACATAAAAAGATGCATAACCTGAAAGTTGAGAGTTATGTTTTATTTGAGGTGAAATTAGGATTTAGGCCTGGGAGAAAGCATCTCAGGTATCCTGGAGAAACCACTCCAAGGAGGTGAGGGGGGGAAGGTACGACACATGAATTTTGCAACACAGGGAAGATAGTAGGAACAAAAGGTTTACAGATAACCAGATTTACAGAAGAATAGTTACAGAAAACCAGTTTCTATGGGAAGATGTGAAGGTCTGGGCTTAATGGAATCATTCTTTTGTTGTGCACCTCAACTGTGGGCCAGTCTTTATTTCTTTCCTGAGTTCCCTCAGGGCTCGCTGGTCCACCCTTGGGAGTGGCTGTTCTCACAGAGACCAGGACATCTTTTGTTTTGTCTACTTAACTATAGCCCAGGAGGCAACATTTCTGATATCTCAAAGAGAAAAGGGGGAATATCAAGATATGTCATAAAGATGAAGGGGGAGGTGCATACAGCCAGGTACACATTTTACAGAAAGTTTGCTGCTGGTCTCCTGAAGGTTACCACTAGCCACAGATATCATCATCACTGAAGGATTTTAGTGTTTTTCTAGATATGAGGAGATGCAAGAATTGGGCTCATAAGATCGTCTCCTAAAAATATCTAACTATATAAAGACCTGTTCTTCCAGTTTTCCTGGAGCACAGTGTGCTTCATTCCTGATCTCCACACTGAGCTTGGCTCATGGGGTGCTGCAGGTTGGGTGGGCAGCTGCAGACGCTCATGTTTTACTCCATGTAGAGGCTGATGGCAAGTGCCAAACTCCAGTTCACAGTATGAAGAGATGAGCAATTCCTCAACTACCCTAGGCAGGCTGCTTCAGGACAAAAACCCCAGGGAGGAGGCATAGCCAGCGTCAATAACTTGGCAGGTGCAGTGGTGCTAGAGCAGGACTCCAGAACTCCACTACCACCACAAACACTTTAATAAAATATGTATAACAACTATACAATAATAAAAATAAATTAATTAAAATAAAAATAAATAAAAGATGTAATACTTTGATTAGTATGTAAGTTGAAATATTTTTATATATCAACGTCTCATTTGTATATTTTCTCTGGGATTTTTGTTCTTTTTTTCCCCCCACAACATTGTAAATTGCAGTGTTTCCAGGATTCTTTTTTGCCATTAAAATATTTTTTTAAAGTATAGTTGATTTACAATGTTGTGCCAATTTCTGATGTCACTTTTTCTTATACTATCCTCCATCATGGTCTATCTCAAGATATTGGATATAGTTCCCTGTGCTATAGAGTAGGACCTTATTGCTATCCATTTTAATTTAATAGTTTGCGTTTACTAACCCCAAATTCCCGGTCCATCCCACTACTCCCTCCCCCCTCCCCCCCTCCCCCCCCCCCGGGAAACAACAGGTCTGTTCTCTATGTCTGTGAGTCTGTTTCTGCTTTACGGACAGGTACATTTGTATATTAATTGAGTCTATGAACCATTTTTTTCATATTTGTCATAATTATATTCCCAGATATTCATGTTATGTAATTCATTTTCTGTTTTATGTAGTTAAATTTGTAACAGTTTCCTCTATGATATTTCCATTATTTTTATTCTGAGCAAGCCCTTCCAGATTCTACATCAATTAAAAGTTTACGTATATTATTTTATTTATAGTATTTTTGTTCATTTCAATTAATTACTTAATCAATGTGGATTTATTATCATAACATGGTGCAAAGTGAAAGTATAGTTTTGTACTTTCCTCCAAATATCCCAATTTTCTAAAAACTGTTGGTAAATATTACTTTTGCAGCAGGTTTGTGATTTTTATAAATGTAATAATTGTTAGGGTCTGTTACTTCTTACTCTATTATTCTGAGAGTTCAGTTCACTAATACTGTGCCATTTTTATATTACAATTATATCATATTTCTAAAATTTTTAAATTAATTTTTTGTCTGCATACAGATTTTTTTAAACTTTCATAATTATTTCATCTCTAAATTTGTTCTATAATGCTATGACTTAGTTTGCTATGTCTTTCTCCATGATTTGATTGAACTTTTAATTATCTGGGGAATAATTTTTTAAAGTACTATGAATTGATATTTTTTCAATACTTAGTAATAAATGGTAGTAGATAAGAGAAATCTCTTTACAGTGACCTAACTTGAGTTCAGCACTATTATTGTCCATGGAAACAGATAAATCAATAAGCAAGTATTTCACACACAATTTCCTAACTTAAAACTCAGTGTTATTGCACTTTTTGGAATGAGCCTGATGATGTTAAATTCAACTCATTTATAGTAACAAAAACAAATTTTAAAAAATGCTAAAATAGCCATAAATTTACTAAAATGTGTGGGACCAATTTTTAGGTATAAATATTGTATTGTACCACATTTTTTAATTGTACCACAATTTGTCTTAAGCAGGCAGTTAAAATATTTATTGAAATGATATCATATGGTATCACATTTTAGTAAATTTATGGCTATTTTAGCATTTTTTAAAATTTGTTTTTGTTACTATAAATGGATTTTATATTTTATTCAAAGAAATGACTATGGATGGGATATAGGAAAGTGAATGGTTTTTCTATATTTATTACATATTCAGAAATTTTTGCTCAATACACTTCTTACCTCTAGAAATTTCTTATCTGACTAATTTGGGTATTTAAGATATATTTATTCTTTGGGATAATTTCATTCTCTTTTCTACAATGGCTACTCCCTACATTTCTATTTTGGTTTTGTTTGTCTGGATCTTTCGGAAAAGTAATATCAAATATTAACGATGGGGTAATTCTTACATAGATAATGATATTAGTCAGAATTTAGTTAGTGTTCCATTTTTGCCTGTTAACTTTAACAGAGATCATTCTTAGCAAGTTTAAGTAATATTACAGTTCAAGTTTTATCAAATCCTTTCTAAAACAAACAAATGCTGATTCTTTATTGCCTTTTCACATGTACTTTTACCAACTCAATAATTTATGTATATTTTTAATCAACATGTCCATGTGATAAATTAAAATAATATATTTTATTATAGTAAATGAACAATTCTTTTTCAAGGCCCAAAATATTGCTGTGGATAATTCTTTATTTTTTGCTCTTGAATTTTATTTCTTTTTTCCTTTTTTTTTTTTTAATTACCAGATCCGAGCTGCGTGTGTGACCAACACCACTCACAGCAATGCCAGATCCTTAACCCAGTGAGTGAGGCCAGGCATCAAACCTGCACCCTCACAGTTCCTAGTTGGATTCGTTTCCATTGCACCACAATGGGAACTCCTTGAATTTTATTTCTTAATAATTTAGAATTCCTGCGTTACCGTGTAAAATGAACTTGGTCTCTGGGGTGACTAGGTATGCTGTTTTTTTACTCTGCTTTGATATCAGAAATATGCTTTCCTGTAACTTGAAGACTTCTATTTTCTTTTAGTGCTCTGAAGTGGTTATTTATTTATTAAATATTTTATATCACATTCTAAGGGCATTTGGTTCAGGTGTTGCTGCTGCTGGTCTATTCCACAGCCATAGCAACTCCAGATCCAAGCCATGTAACCTAGGTCATAGCTTGCAGTAATGCCATATCCTTAACCACTGAGTGAGGCCAGGCATTGAACCCACATCCTCATGGACACTAAGGCAGGTTTTTAAACCACTGAGCCACAATGGGAACTCCCAGTTCAGATATTTTTGGTGAAGATTTTTTTGTACATTTACATGTTTAAACCATTGCTATTAAGTCAATTTTTGTATTGCAATTTTAATAGACATTCAAAAAATAGAAATTTAAATATTTTGTGGTAGAGGGAAGTAATTCTCAAATTTTAATGTGAATAGGTATCATTTGATAGATATGCAGATTCCTGGCTCTTTCTCCAAATATTCTGATCCATTATCTCTAATTCTGATGAATTTTGCACCTTTAAAGTTCCAAGTATTTAATGTTAATGTAATAATATTAACAGATGCCGTGGCAGTGGTGTAGGCTGGCAGCTACTGCTCCAAGTTGACCCCTAGCCTGGAACCCTCCATATGCTATGGGTACAGACATAAAAAGACAGGAAAAAAAAAAAAGGAAAATCTGTTGGAATCCTACATTGTGTCCATGAGTATGAGGGTTCAATCCCTGACCTCACTCAGTGGGTTAAGGATCCAGCGTTGCCATGAGCTGTGGTGTAGGTCACAGATGTGGCTCAGATCCAGGGCTGCTGTGGCTGTGGTGTAGGCCAGTAGATGTAAAAAGGAAAAAGAGAAATAAAAAAATAAACCAAAAAAAAATGTTGGTTAAAACCTTATAGACCCAAATCTGCTAACAGGCAGGAAACAAAATAAAAAGACATATTCTACTATCTGTTAAATAGGCACAGAAATGCAATTTAACAACATAGGGCATGTTAGCCAAAAGTAGGATTTTCTGTGATGCAGTGGGTCAAGGATCTTGTTTTATCACTGCAGCAGCTCATGTCACTGCTGTTTTTGGTGCGGGTCCGATCACTAGCCTGAAAATTCCACATGCCCAGGGTGCCGCAAAAAAAAAAAAAAAAAAAAAAAAAAAGGGATAGGGATTCTTAAAACTGTTCCATTGGCCTCATAGAAGAATTTTTTTCTAGGTTTTTAAAAAATAATATGAGGGTATTATTGTTGCTATTTTCCACTCTTTTTAACCTTTTCTATCCTTTTCTATATACTTAGCATTTACTAAAAGTATTTTGAGAGAGGACATTCTAAAACAGATATTATTACATGTTTTCTTCCCCTTGAGGAAACACCTTGTTTGTTTATTTGTTTGTTTATTCATTATTTGCTTCAACTCACAATCCACTTATTCTATTCTCCATGTATATTTTGGCAAATGGCAAAGAGTTTAATTGCTTCTCCATTTATTGCACTGTGTAAAGAATCATTCAGGTAATAAAATACCTAGGAGTAAAACTACCTAAAGAGACAAAAGACCTGTACTCAGAAAACTATAAGACACTGATGAGAGAAATCAAAGATGACACAAATAGATGGAAAGATATACCATGCTCATGGATTGGAAGAGTTAATATTATCAAAATGACTATACTACCTAAGGCAATATACAAATTCAATGCAATCCCCATCAAATTACCAAGGACATTTTTCACAGAACTTGAACAAAATATTTTAAAGTTTGTTTGGAAGCACAAAAGATCCAGAATAGCCAAAGACATCCCGAAAAAGAAAAATGGAGCTGGAGGAATCAGGCTCTTGGATTTCAGACTTTATTACAAAGCAACAATCATCAAAACTGTATGCTACTGGCACAAAGACAGAAATATAGATCAGTGGAACAGGACAGAAAGCCTAGAATTAAACCCATGCACCTACAGCCAACTAATCTATGACAAAGGAGGCAATAATACACATTGGAGAAAAGACAGCCCGTTCAATAAGTGGTGCTTGGAAAACTGCACAGCCACATGTAAAAGAATGAAATAACACACTTCCTAACACCATACACAAAAACCAACTCAAAATGGATTAAAGACCTAGATATAAGACCAGACACTATAAAACTCTTAGAGGAAAACATAGGCCAAACACTCTCTGACATAAATGTCAGCAACATCTTCTGAGATCCACCTCTTAGAGTATTGACAATAAAAAGAAAAATAAACATATGGGATCTAATCAAACTTCAAAGTTTCTGCACAGCAAAGGAAACCCTAAACGAAATGAAAAGACAACCCACAGAGTGGGAGGAGATATTTGCAAGTGCATTGACTGGCAAGGGATTAATCTCCAAAATTTATAAACACCTCCTACCACTCAATATCAAAAAAAACAAACAACCCCATCCAAAAGTGGGCAGAAGATCTAAACAGACAGTTCTCCAAAGAAGACATAGGGATGGCCAAAAAACACATGAAGAGATGTTCAACATCACTCCTTATGAGAGAAATGCAAATCAAAACCACTATGAGGTACCACCTTACACCAGCCAGAATGGCCATCATCCAAAAGTCAACAAACAATAAGTGCTGGAGAGGGTGTGGAGAAAGAGGAACCCTAGTACACTGTTGGTGAGATTCCTCAGAAAACAGCAATCCCACTCATGGGCATCCATCCAGAGAAAACCATCACTCGCAAAGACACATGTACTCCAATGTTCATTGCAGCACTATTTACAATAGCCAAGACATGGAAACAACCTAAATGTGCATCGACAGAGGAGTGGATAGGGAAGATGTGGTACATATACACAATGGAATATTTCTCAGCCATTGAAAGGAAAGAAATACCAGCATTTTTAGCAACATGGATGGACCTGGAGATTGTCATGCTAAGTGAAGTTAGCCATACATTGAGACACCAACATCAAATGCTTTCACTGACATGTGGAATCTAAACAAAGGACACAATGAACTTCTATGCAGAACAGATACTGACTCACGGACATTGAAAACTTATGGTCTCTGGAGGAGACAGTTTGGGGGGTGGGGGGATATGCTTGGGCTATGGGATGGAAATCCTGTGAAATTGGATTGTTATGATCTTTATACAACTACAGATGTGATAAATTCATTTGAGTAATAAAAAAAAGAATCGTTCAAGTGAAATTTTGTCATTTTACTTCTTAAAAAGCTGATGATTGAAGAAGTTTAAATAGAATCGATTTGAAAGCATATTCAGCAAATTGATTAGGTGAAGAAAATTTGTTCATCCCTTAATTGCACTTCTGAAAATAAGGAAAAGCAGCTCTGACCTTAATGAAATTCTACTAGAAGTGCCAGGGTACTTTTATTTGAAATGCAGCCTTTTCCAAAATTGATCCATTATGGTCCATCACCATTTGACATAAATGATGCCGTGTCACTAAGCTCGCAGTGTAATATATGTGTCATTTAAATTCAGAAAAAGGTGCCATATCATAAAGAACTTAAAGCATTGATTACCATAGATCTAAGTTTTATTTTTAATGGCTTGCTTGTATAATAGCTTCAGCACATTAAGGTAACACTCACTTTACTGCAATATGTAAATGACAGGTATGATCTCTAAGAGGAAAAAGTCACAAATAAGTTATTTAGACAATTTTAATTAATTTCCAGAATCATGTAGTGCTTGCATATGACTACAAGTATAATATCTTAGTAAAAAATTATAGAAAATTCATAGCTTCATATTTTTTTGCTTATTTTTCAGTGATTTTGAAAGGCAAGGATACAAGCTATAGGAAAGTTAATTCATAAGGCCATTCATTATACCTGAATCTCAAAATAATAAGTTTTATTTATAATTATATGTATTTTATGCACTTAAAAACATTATAAGATATGGTCCATTAACAACAACAACAGAATGTTAAGAATCTTTATTGAAAACGCATGAAAAGTGAAAAAGTGAGGAAAAGAAAAGATAAAAAAATTTAATTCTTTCCAGGGCCTTTTAATTATTCTTTTAATATTTCATAAAGAGTGAAAAAAACTAAGGTTTTAAAAGGAAAATATGAGAACAACTATATATCTTTGTTTGCCTGGGTTAGTCCTGATTTTCCTAGGATAATTATTAAAACATTCTTTTTCACACCCCAACATGTCTTGGGTTGATGATAAATGAAACTAGGATGCTAGGCATTATGTACTGAAAGTCACAAAAGAGAAAATTTTGAATTGATTTAATTTATGGAATTAATAAATGGAGTGTCTGTTTTTTCTTAATTTTTTCTCTTTCCAGGTTCTTCCATTTTTCATATGCAGAAAGACAACCAAAATAAGATTTATTGCTTTTGACCTTGAAAATATTAGAAAACAAAGGCAGGATCTCGGTAATTTTTTTTTTTTTTTTTTTTTTTTTGTCTTTTTGCCATTTCTTGGGCCGCTCCTGCAGCATATGGAGTTTCCCAGGCTAGAGGTCTAATCGGAGCTGTAGCCACTGGCCTAAGCCAGAGCCGCGTCTGCAACCTACACCACAGCTCACGGCAATGCCAGATCCTTAACCCACTAAGCAAGGCCAGAGACCGAACCCACAACCTCATGGTTCCTAGTCAGATTCGTTAACCACTGCGCCACCACGGGAACTCCTTTTTTTTTTTTTTTTTTTTTTTTTTTTTGTCTTATTGCCTTTTCTATGGCCACTCCCACAGCACATGGAGGTTCCCAGGCTAGGGGTCCAATCAGAGCTGTAGCCGCCGGCCTATGCGAGAGCCACAGCAGCATCGCGGGATCTGAGCCACATCTGCAACCCACACCACAGCTCATGGCAATGCCAGATCCTTAACCCACTGAGCAAGGCCAGGGATCGAACCTGCAACCTCATGGTTCCTAGTCAGATTCGTTAACCACTGCGCCATGACGGGAACTCCCGGTAATTTTTTTTTTTTCTTTTTAGGGCAGCACCCATAGCACATGGAGGTTCCCAGGCTGCTAGGGTCCCAATCTGAGCTACAGCTGCTGCCCTACGCCACAGCCGCAGTGACGTCAGATATGAGCAGCGTCTGCCACCTACTCCACAGCTCACAGCAACATGAGATCCTTAATCCACTGAGTGAGGCCAGGGATCGAACCCCGCAACTTCATGGTTACTAGTTGGATTCATTTCCGCTGCACCACAATGGGAACTCTAAATTTCTTTTCAATTAAAATCTGTATAATGTGGAATAGAAACATTTGCCAATTTATTCTGTCCCACCTTCAATCTCAATTTTAAAATAATCTGCACAAAAGCCACAATCTAAAATCTAGAATAATCATAAAAAGATCATGCAGATAGGGTATGATCTATTATTCACATTGGGGTAGTAGACATCTGAAAAGCAAACAGGCAATATTAACTTCTTAGCATAGATTTAACTTTAGAAAAAAATGAGAAACATATGAAAATATGAATATTGTATGTGAAGAAAGAAAAATTTTAGAGTAAATGTATAGAATGTGATAGTAAAATTCATGATATTGGACTTCTTGGGAGTTCCCGTTGTGGCTAAGCAGTAATGAATCCGACCAGTATCTGTGAGGATGAGAGTTCTATCCCTGGCCTCACTCAGTGAGTTAAGGATCCAGAATTGCCTTGAGCTGTGGTGTAGGTTACAGATGTGGCTCGGATCAGATCTGATGCTGCTGCGGCTGTGGTGTAGACCGGCAGTTGCAGTTGTGATTTGACCCATAGCTTGGGAACCTCCATGTGCCTTAGGTTTGGCCCAAAAAACAAAATAGGTAAATAAATAAATATATAAAAATAAGACTTCTCAAACATTTAAAAAAATAGATCCTAATAATGTATATGATAATGGATTATGAGAAAATATCCATGAAAAGCAGATTTAAAAATTTAGGCAACAATGGTGACATTTCATTGCCAAGAAAAACATGCAATGGCAGAGCTTGGCAAGAGTTGACACAAGTAAATGAGACACACTTAGTGTGTCTTTTCCCCCCTTCTCCTAACCATTATGCCTGCCCTAATGCTTGCAGAAAGAGAATTTTCATGAGCAATCTATTGGCTGCCTTGATTCAGGAAGTGAATTTTCACTTTTGACAGGTAAATTGTAGAAGCCTCTTTCCACACTGTGTAGCCTTATAATAATTTTTGTTCTCTCACTTTGGCTTTCATCAAGAATGGATTTTTCTTGTTTTGCTCCTACTTATTTAGATATCTGCATTCAAAGATATTGTCTCTGTGCAGTTATCCCCCACATCTATTTCTTGGAAATACCTTTTTCACGTAAAAATGTATATACCATGATTGCTTTAAAACAGGGATAATGTTATTCCAAAGTGAAATTTCCTTTGTGAATAATTTTAAACAACTCTAAAAAAGAAAATAGCATGATGTTATGAAATGGACTCAAAAAGCAGAGTTGTCTTTTTAAAATAAATTGTCTTAAAAAAGAAAGCAAAAGTATATGTTAAAAAAAATCAAAAGCAGCCACAGCAAGTAAAAGTAAAATATTCTATAAAATGTAATCTGGGATTTTGGTGAGTTTATTGAGGGAGACAGTAGAAGTATAACTTTGAGTGATCCTGCTAGTAAAGCAGTTGAGTTTTTGTTTTGCATTCTGTATTCAAATAATTAAATCCTTGAGAAACAAAGGAAGATAAAATAATTGGAGTACACTACCCCTGAATGAATTTAAAATACACACACACTCACACACATAATTAAGTTTGCCTCAAAATATTTGTCTGCTTCACTATTGGGTCCCTGGAATTGAACAGCCATTCTCAAAGCATTAGTACGTAAAGTTTTCCTTAAGCTAAGACATCCAGGTGATGACATTGTTTCTACAGTTGTCACAAGGCCATCACGAGGCCCTAGTATTTACACTTTTTTTCCTCCATGAATAATTAAATATTTAATTTTCTCTCAGTTGGTACTGTAGGCCATTGAAGCTATTTTTGTGGTGAGGATAAATCAAACAACTATTTCTGAGGAATAGAATTTGTTGGTGGCTTTTTCTGTATGATGTTTCTGTGGTCTTTCTGAGTTTCTGGAGTCTTTCAGTAAGTTTCACTACCAGATTCAGAAGCACCTCAGGGAGGACTTTGGGTTCTAACTATACTATACCCTTACCCCCAGCAAACCTGTGTTCCCTTGATAATCAAGTTCAATACCCCTCTATTTTGCATCTTTGTCCTTCAAAAGGAAGAGTATGAACTGGACAAATGGAAGCAGAGCCTTCAGTTCATTGAGACCATTGTAGAGTTCCCAGATGGAAGAACTTCCGTTCCAAAACCTTCTGGTAGAGACCTCAGGCAAGAGATCCTGGCACAAAGACGTAAGTGGGACATGTTAACTTGTGAGGGATTCACTAGGTATGAGAATGAAAAGTCAACACATTTCTATACCTTGTTTCCTGTAGTCTAGGTTTGGTTCAGAGAATATACAAACTTCACATTGGACATCATGCTAATTTTATTTTATTTATTTGTTTTTATAGTGCTGCACTTGAGGCATACGGAAATTCCCAGGCTAGGGATCAAATTGGAGCTGCAGCTGCTGCCCTCACCCTAGCCACAGCAACGCCGTATCTGAGCCCCATCTGTGACCTACACCATAGCTCATGGCAATGCTGGATCCTTAACCCACTGATCTTGGCCAGGATTGAACGGGCATCCTCATGGATACTAGTAGTGTTTATTTCCACTGAGCCACAATGGGCACTACCTTTTTTTTCCCCTCCTAATTTTATAAGATGTTATCTGTAAGGTCAAATGATCTGGGGTGATAAGATACGTAGTAATTTATGTGATTGTTAGGCTATGGCCTTAATTTGCTTGCATGAAATTAATTCTTTGGTCAGATCAGAGACAGTGTTGTGAATAAAGCATTCAGTGAACCCAGAGATGGGGTTGACGGAAGAAGTATGTCAGAAATGGAAGGAAAACCCACATCCAGAGTCAATATTTTGTATGGTTTGGAAAAATTATTCTTCCTTTTTTGATGAAAGAGGTCTAATGTTTCAATCTACAATAAGATAGCTGGCTAAATCCCTAGGGAATAATAACTTTATTTTTGATTTCTTTCACTGATGCTAGAAAATTGGGTACCCAGCAGAGGCTGAAGCCAGTGAGCATGGAGTAGGAAAGTGTTTATTGCTATATAGTCTCTAAGCCTGTACTCAAGGTCATGGCAGGCTTTGGCAGAGCAATAAGGAGGCTTGGGAAAGAGGCTGACTGAAACACACCAGTGAACTGAGTGTCCCCACTGCACTGGGAGCCTGTTGTTGAACAGGGTGCAAATTCTGAATTCCAAAAGTTTCATCTACATGCTTCTTTTTAAGACATCCTAGAAGTCAACGCCTACATACCAGTTTTTCTAAGTTCTTTATGTCCAAACAATGATACACCACTTACTCATGTGGATACTTGTCTTTTCCAGCTTTCTTCACTTTGCCAAACGTATCAGATGCTATATAACTCAACTTGTGAGTAGGGCTGAAATGCCATAACTCTTCCATTCCTATTTCCAGCATAATTTACCAGGTCTGCAGGAAATCATTTGGCTCTTATTTACAGCATGTTCTCTATCTACAGTTGTGGGAGGAGGGAGGGGCGGAAGTACAATTGGGGTGAACACACTGGAGCAAGAGCTATTCATGAAAGTAACACGTGTGCTTTCAGATCCTGTTCACAGTAGCATTTCCTGATTTAGCTGGATGAACATGCCTGATTTTTCTTGTTTATAGCATCTGATGACACCCAGTTCATGATGGGCAATTCAAATTAACTGGGCTGTCTAGTTCTATAATCAGGCAGTCAATATCTACTAGGGCCCAGCAGCAAGCCAATAATTATTCCTGTAAGAGGAAGTAATTACTTGTTAATTACCTGTTACCTTGGCATTATGACAAAATGTAGGACGTTTGGTGTTATGGCTCACCACAAATACCAGCTAGCATCAAGTTATGCCACGGATGATTTTAGTAATACTGAATTCCCTAGTTATTAGGGCCCAAAGAAGAACTACACATGTATAACCCAACTCAATTAATATATCTATTCTTTCCTATTTTTCTCTCAATATTGGTAGAATTTTGAGCTACTCTGTAAAGGAATCAGAGCAACATACCCCAAACAATTACGTTTTTCCTGCAACATGCAAAAAGATGGGTCATATGTTTTATCTTATTCTTTGTGGTAAAGAGTGTGAGGTGCAGCAAACTGTCATTCATTTTGGAAGGAATATCCTGAAATTTCCAGACTTCTCAATTCCCCAGAACTTAACTGGGACCAGGCCCCTGGATTTTAATAAGAATCTTTTCTCACCCTCTGGCAATAGGAACTACCAGGTCATCTGGCAGACCAGCTGTTTTCTATTATTCAGGTCCTGTCAGCCTTATGTAATCAAGATAACAGAGCAGGATATAGAGTTGGGAAGAATATAAAAGGTCTTGAATGGTACAGAGCCACCAAACCAAGTTAATGAAGATGTAATATTATTTCTGTTCAATTAATACAAACAAATATTGTTTCTTTGCTGACTTTGAGAATGAAGGAAAAATACTTATAGTGTATTTAAATATAGAACGTATGATATGATAATTGTTATAATGTGAAGTAACATCAGCAATCAGAGTTGCTAGCTACTTGAGTTTATGATAGACCACTTATTCTCTAAGATCTAACTTCCTTATGCACAAGACAATGGGCACATTTAATCATGATGTGATTGGAATCATCTGTGTCTCTTGTCTTCACTGGTGATACTAATCTCCAGGACTCATCCAGGCATGGTATTGCACTGGGACATCAGTCTTTTCCTGTTATCAGATATCAGAGCTCCTGGTTCTTGGGACTTCAGACTCTGGAACTTTTTCTAGTGGTCTCTGGCTCTCAGGCATTTTGACTTATACTGAATTACACTATGGGCTTCCTTGGTCCTCCAGCTTTCACACAGCAGACTGGATTTCTCAGGCTTCATATGTGAGCCAATTCCTATACTAAATCTATCTATCTATCTATCTATCTATCTATCTATCTATCTATCATCTATCATTTATCATCTATCTATCTATCTATCTATCTATCTATCTATCTATCTATCTATCTATCTATCTATCATCTATCTATCTATCATAATCTCTTTATCATCTCTCTATCTCCCGCTGGTACTGCTCCTCTGGAGATAATTTTAATGCAAGGAGTCAGGATCAGGATTTTCCATTTGGCTCTTTCAATCTCAGGAAAAAGAGCTGCTATGTCATTCTCTCAGTTGCTGATTATATTTATTTTCATCTTAATTTGTTTTGTCACTTTTTTTGTCAAAGAGCCAATGGGCCACATGAAAACCTTTAAGTGAAGTTACCATTTCAGTATCACCTGATTTCAATAAGCTACCATTTGGACCAATGGACTAAAGTTCTCTGGATTCCTAGTGATTAGTATTGGTATCAAGAGAGTAATAATCCAAATAGTCCAGAAAGGGAGTTCCCATTGTGGCTCAGAGGTAACGAACCCGACTAGTATCCATGAGGATGCGGATTTGATCCCACACCTCGCTCAATGGGTTAAGGATCCAACATTGCCTTGAGCTGTGGTGTATGTTGCAGATGTGGCTCAGATGCCATGCTGTTGTGGCTGTGGTGTAGGTCAGCAGCTACAGCTCCAATTTGACACCTAACCTGGAACTTCCACATGCCATAGGCAAGGTGCAAAAAAGCCAAAAAAAAAAAAAAAAAAAAAAAAAAGAAAAAGTAAAAGCCCAAACAGTCCATGTCCATGAAATATATGGATGATTTTTCCACCCTCTGATGCATGATTATTCTTATAAATGTCTGCCCATCCTTTTGGGTAAAGTATAAAATTCATAGCTCATGATTATGATATTGTTACAAAATCCTTCATTAACCATGTCCATTACTTCATTTCTATTGCCCTTTATTCTATGCCCCATTAAAGTTCAAACATTCTACCAAGGGCAAAATTATTACAATATTAGCAAAGTTTTAATGAACATACCTAATACCAATATTACTTTTTATCTCACTGTTAAGAAATCATGTTTGAATTCTAAAGCATAAGCAAGAATTCAAAATGTGACTCTTTTATTTAACTGCTGTCATGATAGAATTAATTGTAATTTCAAAATGGAATGAAGAAAATACAAGCTTTTATTTATTTTTTAATTTTTTTTCATTTTAGCTGATTTATAGTGTTCTGTCAATTTCTACTGTACAGAAAAGTGGCCCAATCATACATATATATGAATATTCTTTTTCTCACATTATCCTCCATGTTCCATTGCAAGTGACTAGAGATATTTCCCTGTGCTATACAGCAGGACAAACTTTCTTTTAGATGGCCATAGTACAGGTAAAAGTCTTTAAAAATATATTCAGTGTAGTGAAAGTTCAACAATAGAGCAAAACAAGCAACACTTTTTTTTTTTTTTTTTTTTTTTTTGGTCTTTTTAGGGCCACAATTGTGGCATATGGAGGTTCACAGCCTAAGGGTCCAATTGGAGTTGTAGATGCTGACGTACATCACAGCTGCAGCAATGTGGGATCTGAGCCACATCTGTGACCTACACCATAGCTCATGGAAATGCTGGATCCTTAACCCACTGAACAGGGCCAGGGGTCAAACCTCACATATGCTAGTCAGATTCATTTCTGCTGAGCCATGATGGGAACTCCAAAAGCAACTCTTAATATTGATTTACCAATGATTTCAGTGGTGTTGTACTTGGGACTTTATCACTTGTTTGATTTCTGAACAGGGCTTCCATCAGTTATTCTTTTTATTTTTTTAATTTTTAACATTTTTAATTATTTTTTATTTTTTAGGTTTATTTCTTTTTTAATATTAATGAATTTATTACATTTATAGTTATACAGTGATCATCACAACCCAATTTTATAGCACTTCCATCGCAAACCTCTAGCACATCCCCCGACCTCCCAACCTGTCTCCTTTGGAAACCTTAACTTTTTCAAAGCATGTGAGTCAGTATCTGTTCTGCATAGAAGTTCATTGTGTCCTTTGTTCAGATTCCACATGTCAGTGAAAGCATTTGATGTTGGTGTCTCAATGTATGGCTAACTTCACTTAGCATGACAATCTCCAGGTCCATCCATGTTGCTAAAAATGCTGGTATTTCTTTCCTTTCAATGGCTGAGAAATATTCCATTGTGTATATGTACCACATCTTCCCTATCCACTCCTCTGTCGATGCACATTTAGGTTGTTTCCATGTCTTGGCTATTGTAAATAGTGCTGCAATGAACATTGGAGTACATGTGTCTTTGCGAGTGATGGTTTTCTCTGGATGGATGCCCATGAGTGGGATTGCTGTTTTCTGAGGAATCTCCGTACTGTTTTCCACAGTGGTTTCACCAATTTGCAATCCCACCAACAGTGTACTAGGGTTCCTCTTTCTCCACACCCTCTCCAGCACTTATTGTTTGTTGACTTTTGGATGATGGCCATTCTGGCTGGTGTAAGGTGGTACCTCATAGTGGTTTTGATTTGCATTTCTCTCATAAGGAGTGATGTTGAACATCTCTTCATGTGTTTTTTGGCCATCCCTATGTCTTCTTTGGAGAACTGTCTGTTTAGATCTTCTGCCCACTTTTGGATGGGGTTGTTTGTTTTTTTTTGATATTGAGTGGTAGGAGGTGTTTATAAATTTTGGAGATTAATCCCTTGCCAGTCAATTCACTTGCAAATATCTCCTCCCACTCTGTGGGTTGTCTTTTCATTTTGTTTAGGGTTTCCTTTGCTGTGCAGAAACTTTTAAGTTTAACTAAGTCCCATTTGTTTACTTTTGTTTTTACTGTTGATCAGTGATTCTTTTTTTTTTTTTTATGACAAAGAGGCTGACGACTTTATTTTTTATTTTTATTTTTGTCTTTTGTCTTTATAGGGCCACACCTGTGGCATATGGAGGTTCCAAGACTAGGGGTCTAATCGGAGCTGTAGCCACCAGCCTACACCACAGCCGCAGCAACGCAGGATCCAAGCTGCATGTGCGACCTACACCACAGCTCATGGAAACCCTGGATCCTTAACCCACGGAGCAAGGCCAGGGATAGAACCTGCAACCTCATGGTTCCTAGTCATGGATTCGTTTCCACTACACCACGATAGGAACTCCTGATCAGCGATTCTTTACTGGAAAAAAAAAACTCACTTATGAAGCCATCAATGAATTAAATATATACTTTTTTTTACTTTAGCAACTTAGACACTGCAAGCATCTGTTTATCATGTTGCTCAAATACTTAAAAAAAGAAAAATTTGTCTTTTAATATATCTAAATTAGAAAAGAATTCTCGATTAAAAATAAGATGTGATTCTAAAATTTTTCTGAGGTTCGATTTCATTAGAAGTCAACATGTTATAAAGGAAACATGTTTTTATATCAGAGAGTCCAAATTTTGGATAGTGGTATGCCACTGATTTTTTGTTGAACTGAGACAGGAGATTTAAGTTTTCCGAGTTTTGGTTTATGAATTTTCACTTAGAAATAGAAATACCGGGGAGTTCCCGTCGTGGCACAGTGGTTAACGAATCCGACTAGGAACCATGAGGTTGTGAGTTCGGTCCCTGCCGTCACTCAGTGGGTTAATGATCCAGTGTTGCCGTGAGCTGTGTTGTAGGTTGCAGATGCGGCTCGGATCCCGCGTTGCTGTGGCTCTGTCGTAGGCCGGTGGCTACAGCTCCGATTCGACCCCTAGCCTGGGAACCTCCATATGCCGCGGGAGTGGCCCAAGAAATAGCAAAAAAGACAAAAAAAAAAAAAAAAAAAAAAAAAAAAAAAAAAAAAGAAATGGAAATACCTATCTTGCAGATTCAGTAATAATGTGTAAAAGGCACGTGGTCAGATTTTGGTGCATAGTAATTAAAGAGTAGTTGTTGATTATATGATTCATACCAGACAGAGTTGAGCTAATGGTTTCATAAAGATGTATTCTCCATAAGTATACCTTTAAAAAGGAAAGGAGTAGGTATCATTACCATGTATGTTTATCAGCTTTTGTGTCAGCAATATCTCCCTTTCTATGTCCTACTGGCATTTCAATCAACCTTTATAAATAACTCTGCAGAGTCCAACCAAGGTTTAACTTATACTGAGCTTTGGGGGACCCTCAGCAGTTGTTGCCTAGGTGGGTATAGGGGTCCAGAAGGCCACAGCTAGGGCCTTGCACACCACCTTTAGCCAGCAAATCAGTGTTTTTAAGCATTTTATCTATATGTTCCAAATTTCTGTGATCTACATATACAGCTTTAGTCACAATTGAATTTTTGTTTTTGTTTTTTTGCCACAGCATGCAGCTGCTTTATGTGAGATCTTAATTCCTAGACCAGAGATCCAACCCAGAGGCCACAGCAATGAAAGCACTGAGTCCTAACTGCTGAACCACCAGGGAACTCCCTTAACCATTTTCAATTTGGGTTTTTAATCTGAAGGAAGATTTCTATGCGGCCCATATCTTGAAAACCTCTAGCACAGACCACTTTATCTTGGCCGTTTGAGGATAATAGATATTGGTTAAAACCACAGACGGATGTCATTTCCTGTTCTTCCATTAAACATCTACTCTATCTTTATATAACAGTTGGACATTCAATTGTGTCTGACTTGAGCACAAAGCCATTGTGAATGTCTTTTGTGTTTACTGTCCCTATAAAAGGAAATTTATTTTTGCTCTAGTGATGCCTCTTGTATTAAAATGAAGTAAATTATTTTAACTATCGTTCTTAAAAATATCATTTTTTCAAAATATATGTTTTTGTTTTTACAATACCCCAAGCCTTTTATCTTCGTTTTCTTTCCCCATGAATTTTGAAAAATAATAGCTACTGATTATATAAAATTCCAAATTTGTTTCAACATTCCCTGATCGTTGTGCTTTTTTCTTTTTTTTCTTTTTTTTTTTTTGCCTTTTCTAGGGCCACTCCTGTGGCATATGGAGGTTCCCAGGCTAGGGCTCTAATCGGAGCTGTAGCCGCCAGCCTACGCCAGAGTCACAGCAATGCGGCATCCAAGCCGTGTATGAGACCCACATCACAGCTCATGGCAACGCCGGATCCTTAACCCACTGAGCAAGGCCAGGAACTGAACCTGAAACCTCATGGTTCCTAGTTAGATTCGTTAACCACTGCGCCATGACGGGAACTCCAACATTCCCTGATATTTTTTAAAAATGCTTTCTTTCTCTGTCCAGGATTTTATTGCTACTTTTCCACATTGTTCATATTTATATTTTTTCTCCCATTTAGCATTGAAAGAAAATGGAGTTTTTTTTTTTTTTTTTCTTTTCTGGAGATTAACAGGTCTGGGCCAAAACAAAAGCTCAGGAATCCTCAGAGATATTCCTGGAAGCAAGGAGTATACAGTGTCCTACCACCTGCCTATGTCTTGGATCTGCTTTTTAACCCTTTCCTGTGTAAACATTTTTGGAAATAACTCTTCTTTGCCCTTGATCCCTGCATTTATCCTTAAGGGCATCGCTTGGCCTAGCTGTAACTATTGTGCCTCTTAACCCACCTTTCTGAAACATCAGTATATATTCTTAACTGTGATAGTTCTTGCCCAAAAAGGTCTCTGAGGTCTCAACACCTTTTTTTTTTAATTTTTATTTTTTTATTTTTTATTTTTTGCAACTCAGGATCTGAATCACATCTGCAGCCTACACCACAGTTCATGGCAACACCGGATCACTGACCCACTGAGAGAGACCTGGGATTGAACTTGTATCCTCATGAATACCAGTCACATTTGTTTCCACTGTGCCACAGTGTAAATTCCCTCAACAACTTTCTTTTATGCAGCACTTGCTGTATCCACCAATGACAACAACAAAATATCCCAGTACAAAATACCAATAAGGACAAAAGTCCAAACCTTTCATTCCAACAGGCACTTAATTTACTTTGATCACAGTTGAACTCGGTTTTAAATAAAATCAAAAGTAAATATTATCTCTTCAATAAACATTTAAAAACTTGCAAAATTATCCTAAGATGCTACCAGAAGTTTGTATTATGTATGTATAACCTAAGAATAAAAACTTAATATCCATCTGAGAGGATTTTCCTCTCAGAGCAAGGATGTCCATTCTGAAATGTCTCATAGTAATAATAGGGATAAAAACAATAACAATGACAAATCTAAATCTCCACTTGAGTAATGGGTAAATAAATTATTTTATTTATACTAACGTGGAACAGATTTATACTGTCATGTTAAGTAAAAACAAAACAAAACAAAAACAGAATAAAAGTAAGTATGAGGACGTGACTGTGTAAAAATGTAAAAATTTATAGCAAAAATCTAAAATGAAATACCTTACATTTTATAATGAGGTTTTTATTTTGTTTTGTTTTTTGTCTTTTTGCCTTTTCTAGGGCCTTTCCTGTGGCATATGGAGGTTCCCAGGCTAGGGGTCCAATTGGAGCGGCAGCCACTGGCCAAGCCAGAGCCACAGCAATGTGGGACCCGAGCCACGTCTGTGACATACACCACAGCTCACAGCAATGGTGGATCCTTAACCCACTGAGCAAGGCCAGGGATTGAACCCACAACCTCATGGTTCTTAGTCAGATTCGTTAACCACTGAGCCATGATGAGAACTCCCCAATCTGCTTTTTTATAATGAGTTGTTTTGAGGAATGAGGGACTTAAGTAATTTTCTTTATTATATTTTCTGTGCAATTCAAATTATATTTATTCAATACCTATACTGATGAAATTATGGTGGGAATTGGGGAGGTAATAACAGCATGATAGACATAGCCATCTTCCCATGACATTTCAGTGTGGTGGAAGCAATAGTTTCATCAAATATTATTAATAGAAACTTGTTAAATTGCAGTGAGGACAGGTAATGTGCAAAGAAAGTATATAATTTAAAAAGATAACTTGCCATGAAGAATTCTTGTTGCAAGTGGCTTATGGCATTTGTCAAAGTTCTGCAGAGAAGTAGAACCAATAGACTCTAGATATCTAGAAAGAGATTAATATAAGGTATGGAGACTGAGAAATTCCAAGATCTGCCATCTGCAAGACAGGGATCCACAAAAGTCAGGGAATGTGGTCTGAAGTCCTGAGAATGAGATCACGGACAAGATAAGATGTATATCACCCCTGAAGTGATCATGCCGAGAATAGATTCAAACTTTTTCAGGACCTTGGTGGGTGGATGGTGTTCTATCACATTGGGAAGGTCAATCTTCTTTACTCAGTCTATCAAATAAAAGGCCCATCTCTTCTAGAAGCACACTCATAGACACACCAGGAAGAAATGGTGGACCAGATCTCTGAGCCTCCCATGATCCAGTCAAGATAACACATAGGAGGTTCTGTTGTGGTGCAGGGGAAGCGAATCCAACTAGGAACCATGAGATTGAGGGTTCAATCCCTGGCCTCGCTCAGTGGATTCAGGATCTGGCATTGCCCTGAGCTGTGGTGTAGGTTGCAGACATGGCTTGGATCTGGTATTGCTGTGGCTCTGGTGTAGGCCGGCAGCAATAGCTCCGATTAAACCCCTATCCTGGGAACCTCCGTATGCTGCGGGTGAGGCCCTAAAAAGACAAAAGACGAAAAAAAAAAAAAAAAAGATAACATATAAAATTAACTATTACATAGGATCTCTGAATAGGAAAATTTCATTATGGAATTTTATTTTCTAGTAATAAACATTTTTGAGCACATGGCTCAGTTCAGGAATTAAAATAGCATCAAAATTTAAACATGCCTGTGTATTTTTTCCCTATATCTTCATTATGCACCATGCTTAATTTTAAATTTTTTCTGCCTTTTATTTTCATTAAGTATTTTTAAATATCTAATAATTATATAATTGGGCTTTATCTGTTTTACTCTATAATATGTTCTTTATATTATATATAATTTTCTGGAACTGCTTTTTTTCCCCCCTCAAGATTATATCATTAGACATTTCTAGTGTTCATAAATTTTCTTATCTCTTTCCCTGGTTTTCTTATAATTGGTTAAGGTCATAGGATAAATTCTGATCAACAGTCTCGAGAGTAGTTTGTGTAAATTCAAGGCTATGAAAATTAATTGTTGATGTACAACTGCCACCAATGCTCTCTTTTTATGATATGCTCTTGAAAGAACCCTGTGGTTGAGATGGTATGAGGTCAGTGGGTCAGAAGAGCCTGAATCCCTAAGCTATTCAGAAAGTCCAGGGACTTCTGAGAATCATGGAGACCAGTGATTAGCCACTATGTTCCATGGACCAAATCCAGCCCACTGTTTGTTTCTGGAGGCAAAATTTTACTGGGGCACAGCCATGCCTCTTACTGTCCATGGCTACTTTCATGCTTTGGGGACAGAGGTGAGTAGTTGTAATAGAGACCCTATGGCTCATAAATCCTAAAATATTTTCCACCCAGCTCCTTTCAAAAACTTTGCTGGTTCCTACTCTAGACCAATGGCAGTGTTAGAGTGAGCAATATTAAGTTGCTCTTTATTCTGCTTCATCATCAGAATCATCATATATTATTTCTGCAGTAGTATAATATGCCTTGCTAATACACTAATATCCACACACATTGTAGCAAATAGCTGCAGCAAAATAATTTCTAGTGCTATTATTTACCTTTTTTTGTAATTAGAGCACAATTTAGGTAATCATTTCTCTGCTGATGGACTTGGATTATCTGTAAGCTTTTTATTTTTTTTGCTACTAAAAACATTGCTTCAAAGTTTCCAATTAAAATATCTCCTATTGGGCCAAATTCCCTGCAGATAACAAGTTCAAGCTGTGGACACAATATAAAAACCAACCAATTGGGCTCACTGAAGAGTGGCTGAAAGCAGGGAGCTATTTGTGTCACCCTTTGGAGGAAGAAAACTGTACCATGTGAAGTTTTATGCTATTTAGAATAAGACAGGCCATAGTATGTGCGATACCAGTTGGCTAAAACAAATATAAATATACTTTCATTATCCTTTAAAAGACAGAGGATAGAATTTGGGACAATTATAGCAACTAAAAAAATGAAGATAGAAATTCTAGAAAGGTGAGAGACAAGAAGGAAGACCAAAATTATGTGTATCATCTCCACTCAAATCTCTGTGTGACCCCTGAAAGATTTCAAGCAGCCCAGTTAGGCTAAAAGAACTGAGGTGAAATTTCATTAGCCACTCACCAAGGGAAGACTATTTGCAGTTTTAATTTGAGGTAAGACAAGATAAACCCCTGAAAAAAAAAAAAAAAGGTTTTCTTTGGATGAACATAAAATCTAGAGAGTCTACAATATGTAATTCACAAGACTCAGGATAAAGTCCACATACCATGCCATATAAAAAGAAACAGGAAATTGTTATTTATACATAAGAGAAAAGACAAGCATTGGAAACTGAACCTGAAATGAAATGATGGAATTAGCTTATGAGGATTATTAGAGCAGCTGCTGTATCTATAATCATGGGTACAAGGGAAAATTTGCCTCTAATGAATGAGAGAGAAGAAATCGTAGAAAACAAACAGAAGTTTTAAATAGGAAATATGAAGATTCTAGAACAGCAAATGCCATATCTGAAATAAGCATTTGGATGGGCCTAATAGTAGGTTGGAGATAACCAAAAAAAGCCAATAAACTTCATGAATGAAAATAGCCAAAGCAGAAAGAGATATTTAAAAATATGCAAGGGAGGAGTTCCTGTCATGGCTAAGTGGTTAATGAACCCAACTAGTATCCATGGGGATGCAGGTTCAATCCCTGGCCTCGCCCAGTGGGTTAAGGATCCGGTGTTGCCATGAGCTGTGGTGTAGGTTGCAGACAGAGCTCGGATCCCACATTGCTGTGGCTGTGGCGAAGGCCCATAGTGGCAGCTCTGATTCGACCCCTAGCCTGGGAACCTCCAAATGCCATAGGAGTGGCTCTAAAAAAAGACCAAAAAAAAAAAAAATGCAAGCGAGTTCATGTTGTGGCTCAGCAGGTTAAGAACCCCATGTAGTCTCCGTGAGGATGTGGGTTAGATCCCTAGCCTTTCTCAGTGGGTTAAGGATCCTGCATTGCCACAAGCTGCCATGTATGTTGCAAATGCCTCTTGAATCTGGTGTTGCCATGGCTGTGGCATAGGCCTCAGTAGCAGCTCCGATTCAATCCCTAGCCTGGAAACTTCCATGTCACAGTTTTGGCCATAAAAAGGAAAATATTCAGAATTCTCTGGGACAATTTCAGAAAATTTAAATATATGTAACTAGAGTCTGAATTAAATGAAAAAGAAAGAATGAGCAGGAAACAATCTTTGAAGTGATAATGCTTTCCAAATTCCTAAATTTGCTGAAAAACGTACCTATAAATTAAAGGAGCTCAGCTAACCTTCAACTGAATACACATAAGAAATCACATCCAAGGATATCATAGTGAGACCTCTGAAAGCAAAAGATGAAGAAAAACATTGGAAGTGACAGTTAAAAAGTAATCAAAAGATCTGGATAGACATTTCACATAAAAAGATATACAGGTGCAGAATAAGCCTATGACAAGACATTCAGAATCACAAGTTATTAGGGAATTATAAATTAAAACGACGAGATACACCATATTTCTCTTACACTAAAACACACAACACTAATAATACTAAATGCTGGCAAGGATGCAGAACCACAGAAATTTTAATTTATTGTTGGTTGGAATGCAAAATGTCACAGCCACGTTGGAGGATAGTTTGGTTGTTTCTTACTAAACGAAACATAATTTCACCATATGATCCTGTATTAATGCTCCTTGATAGTTACAAAGATGACTTGGAAACTTTTGTCTACAGAAAAATCTGTATACAAATGTTATAGCAGTTCTATTCACAATTGCCAAAAGATAGAAGCAAACAAGATATCCTTCAGAGAGTAGAAAAATAATAGCCCAGACAATGGGCTATTATCCAGTGATAAAAAGAAACAAGCTATCAAGTCAAAAAAAGACACAGAAGAATCTCAAACATATATGGCTAGTAGAAGAAGCTAGTCTGAGAAAGCCATCTAGTGTATAATTCCAGCTATATGACATTCTGGTAAAGGCAAAACTGGAGACAGTAAAAAGATCAGTGATTTCCAAGGTTCAGGGAAAGGGAGGGAGTTATGAATAAATGTCACACAGGAGATTTTTAGGACACTATAATTATTCTGTATGGTACTATAACAATGGATACTTATGAATTTGTCAAAAGCCATTGAATATTCAGCACAGAGACAACTCTAATGTAACGAGAATTTGATCAAATCTACACTAAAGTTTTTTGTTTGTTTTGTCTTTTTAGGGCTACACCTGGGCATATGGAGTTTCCCAGGCTAGTGGTCAAATCAGCTGTAGAAACAGGTTTATGCCACAGCCACAGCAACGCTAGACCTGAGTCGCATCTGCAACCTATGCTACAGCTCATGGCAATGCTGGATCTTTTAACCCACTGAGTGAGGCCAGGGATCAAACCTGCATCCTCATAGATGCTAGTGAGATTAGTTTCTGCTAAGCCACGACCGAAACTCCGAGAACTACACTAAATTTTGAGAATGATTTGGGGATAATTGACCTAGTCATAATTATAAAGATGTTTCAAAGCGTTACATTTTAAGTACCAAAATGGGAATATTGTTGAAAGACATGTATCATGTTTATGAAATTCTTAAGCTAGTGTTATTAGTAGTGATAATGGTAGTGATACTTTGATAAATTAGTATTAGCACTAATTTTCAGTATTCTTGAAAGCATTTATCATGTTTCATTTTCGGTCTTCACTCTTATTAAAATGTATAATTATCTAATTCTAGAAAGACTTTTCCCTATTTTGATTATTTGGCTTTAAGTTCAATTTGTGTTAGTTTATTAAGTGATAATTAAAAGTTTCCTTGTAAAATTAGGTAAGGGGAAGGCTGTTTCATTAGTGAAGTCAAGACAATATTTTGGATTTGAATTTTGATCCTCAGATTAACATTTAATGAAGTAACTGTAACTTTGCATTTGATTTATCCCCAAATTGTTTCAGTCCAAGGAGCTTTGGTTTTGGAGCTTAGTTCAATTTTCTCACATTTGTATACCAGTAATTTTCAAATGAAAGAGCATATCATATAGCAGCACATTTTTATATTAATATGCCCTTAATATTCTTGCACATTCCAGAAACTAAATTAATTAAAGTAATAAACAAATCCTATGTAGCAACGAGTTGAAATATAGTTACATGTAATAGAAAGTTTTATGCTAGTCAAGTGAGAAGGAAATTAACATGTCTCATTCACATTCTCTCTAACTATTATGCTACAATGTCAGGTAATTACTGTAGAGGTGGGTGGGTGTTCTGCCAAATTTCCCAGTGTGCTTTGGCAGTTGCCCTCTCCTTGTTCCTTTTTAAGGTCTATTTGGAAAAGAAGTGCCGATTTTAGAATCTTCTTTGAAATTTGACTCTTTGTTTTGATCCTCTTTTTACAGAGTAGATTTGAGAGCCCTGAGGGACTGTTAAATAACAATAAGGTAAAATTAAATGGATTCTGATTAACTGGATAACACCATTTGTTCTGAGCAGAAAGAAACGGTGGATAAAATATGAAAAATTAAAGCACTGCCATTTGTTCTTTCAAAATAGAAATGACTTAAATTTTTACATCTTTAGTTTTCTTCAAGATGATGAAATAGTTTCTGAAGCTAAAGGAATCAATTGCAATCTGATGGACTTCTGTTAGAAATGAGTATCTCTTTTGCATATAGAACATATATGCATATATGCATATTGAACATAGAGGAAAACAAAAACTTGAACTAGATATTTCTAAAGAAGTCCTTTTAATTTTTTAATTTATTTTGTTTTATTTTTTAATTAAAGTATAGGTGATTTAGAATGTTGTGCCAATTTCTGCTGTACAGCATAATGACTCAGTCATATATACATACATTCCCTTTAATTTCTTCATCATGGTCTACCCCAGGAGATTAGCTAGAGTTCCTTGTGCTATACAACAGGACCTCATCAATAATCTATTCTAAATGTAAGAGTTTGCATCTACCAACCCTAAATTTCTAGTCCTCCCTTCCCCCTTGGCAACCAGAAGTCTGTTCTCTATATCTTGAGTCTGTTTCTGTTATGTAGATATGTTCATTGTGCCATGTTTTAGACTCTACATATAAGTGATATCATGTGGTATTTCTCTTTCTCTTTCTGACAAACTTCACATAGAGATGCTTTTTATTTCTGTTTTTGTATTTTAGTTTTGGCATATATATATATGCCAACATCTATATAATATATACATATATATACACATATGTACAATATATGTTCATATTTCCTGAAAAGAAAAATTTAAATTCTTTCTCCTTAATCTGTTCAAATGTTTTGCACACTTCACAAACTGTCTGGAAATCTGTGTAACATGCCACATAACAAACACTTGGTCATCCAAACAAGTTTTCATCAAATCTCAGTCTTAACACATATTCCTTTATGAAGATGATTGTGGCCAAATTATTCCAAATCTTCAGAAATATCACTCATAGTATCTTAATGTAGCTAATAATTGCTTAAAGAGAATTTTTTAAAACTTAGGGTTTGTTCTCAAGTGATGGTGATGTTGCTTTTGTTCAGGTGTTCTCATTTATTCCCTGCCAGAATATTTATGTGCTGCTGTGTGGTCCCAAGCATACTGTCTGCTCCTTTTGTCAGAACCAGCAAGCTTTGGTGACTAGAGAGTGCTCCCTTCTTTATTTCTGAAGAAATTAGTTAGCTACACACAGAGAAGCACTGTTTTTGGCTACTTCCTATACTCTCAAATCATATGAACTTTCCTGTTAATATGGGCATGCATTATGTGAGAAATTAGATTAAAGATTATGAAGCCAGTGGATATCTAGTATAATCACATTAGCAGTTAAGGGCATGGTCTTTAATCAAACATGTTGGACTGAAATTTTGGCTCAGCTATTTACTAGCTCCATGACCTTGGGCAAATTAATAATATATTTTAAGCTGAAGTATACTCATTTGTGAATCTTAGAGATACAAAAAGTACCTGTTTGTTTATGAGGTAATGCATATTATCGAACTGTCTAGCTTATTGTAAGCAGTCAATGTTTATTAGCTATCATTACTATGTGCCTTACTAAGTACAACAGCAATTTTAATCTTTTATTGATGACCATAATTATATTTCAAAATAAAATTGAAACCTGTCAAGTATAATGTATTTTATTGCAAATTGAAGTAAAGATAAGTGAGCGTATATTCTCAAAGTCATATAATGTTATCCACAGTGGATTTCGGCATAATATCTAGTTCTCAGGCAGGATGTAAATTTCTTTCCCTCCAGCCTAGGATTCTTGCTTTTTTCAAAGACATATGAATTTATGCAGTGTATACACTTTGTTTTGTGTGTTTTAGTGGAAGTAAAATATCCATAATTATTTGATTTCAAAATAAGCATAGTTTCAAAGTATTGGCAACAACTGGCACTGTTGGAGAAAATATCAGGGAACACATGGAGCAGTGTTGTGACAATTCTGAAAATCATTTGGAGAGTTTACAATTTTAGTTTTTTTTTTTTTTTGGCTAAAGAACACCCCATGTCATTTATTCAAATACATGCTAAAAGTCAACTTGCACAGACATAAACAGAATGGATTAACAATTTTGAGAAATTTTAGCTCAAGTTAATTACCAGAAATTAGCCAACAGAAATCCACCAGGGGCAGACTCCACAGTAAAAGACTTCCTTTGTAAAAGGAGGTTATCTCTTTTCCAGATAATTATTTTATTTTATTTTTATTTTTATTTATTTATTTTTTAAGTCCGCACCCATGGTATATGGAGTTTCCCAGGCTAGGAGTCCCATATCTTTTCCAGACATGTTCTTTTAACTCTTCCTCCTCGACATTCTAAAAATGATCCTGCAAGGAATCCCAACACTATATTCTGTAAAGTCAGCAACATTTTACAAAATGTTTACTTTGTTCACATCAACACTTTCCCAAATGTAGTGTTTTCAGTTATCCTTGGTCAACATCTCATAGTGCCTGCAATCCAGATATACTTAACTAAGAGATACAGATTTGGTAATATAAGAATTTTTGCAGAAATGTTTTTAGCTTATACTCTTTGGATATGGCTCAGTTATATTTTCTGGTACTATCCACTCTTCCTCCACATCCTTCTGGTATTATGTGCCATTTGTATCAGGAGCATGCAATATAAAATAACAGGTGGTATAAGAATTCCAAATACTCCGGCAGCCAAGCGAAGTATGAAGTGCAACACAAGTAGCAGAGACTTTTCCATTGAGGATCAAGGATTTCACAGTGCAGTGGCAGAGAGAGAGCTAAGCAATTGATGAGAATTAGCATCATGAGGAGTATGTTAAGAAGGTGGTAGAAGGCAACATGAGGAAACAATGAAACCGGATTTCCTTGTGGTCAGTATTCCAGTCCCCAAACCTGAGGCCTAGTCTGAGCTTCTAGTGAATTATGGCTTCTGAGGTTTCTATCAGAAGGCAACAGGAAGCACTCTAGGAGGAGGAAATCATGTGCATTAGGCTTTGCTTTAGATCTGTTCTGAAGTATATCAAGTTCATTCCTTCCTTAGGTCTTCTGTGGATACTCTTGCCTCTACTAGAAATAGTCTGTCTTTTTTATTTATTTATTTTTTGTCTTTTGTTTTTAGGGCTGCACCAGAGGCATATGGAGGTTCCCAGGCTAGGGGTCCAATTGGAGCTGTAGCCACTGACCTACACCACAGCTCACAATAATGCCAGATCTTCAACCCACTGAGCAAGACCAGGGATTGAACTCCGCATCCTCATGGATGCTAGTCAGGTTTGTTAACCACTGAGCCACGATGAGAACTCCCCAATCTGTCTTTTTTAAATCATAATTTTTATATTAAAATATAGTTGATTTACAGTGTTGTGCCAATTTGTGCTGTACAGCATTTTGACCTAGTCATACATATATATACACATTCCCTTTCTTATATTATCTTCCATCATATTCTATCCTAAGAAACTGGATATAGTTCCCTGTGCTATAGAGTAGAACTTCATTGCTTATCCATTCTAAATGTATGGATTAAGAAGATGTGGTACATATGTACAATGGAATACTACTTAGTAATAAAAAAACAAATGAAATAATGGCATTTGCCACAACATGGATACAGCTATAGATTTTCATAATAAGTGAAGTAAGTCAAGAATCAGGAATCATCTTTCATAAGGCTGTTATTGTGGCCAATTTCTTCCTGCCATACAAGTCTGAGCTCTGATAAATCTTCCTCAATCTCTTTTGGGCTACCCTGTTTGTTTTCTTTGTGGAATTTCTTAATCTTGATCATTTGCTTGTTTTCAAATTGAGTATTTTTCTGTCAACCCTTATATGCCACTCCTACTCTGATGCAAATGTTATGAAGGTAAAGATTGAGCATTGCCCCCTGTTCTGTGAGGTACAATATTGGATGACTCAATAACTATGTGTCTGATGGATAAATGCATGAATGACAATGATTGAATAAAAGCATTAGGAATCAGATTAGAAGGTCTTTATTTTAGGGTAGTTGTTCACCCACTGAAAGGACTAGAGAGTAACTGATATATATGGGACTTGCAGTAAGGCTGACTAATGATGAGCTGCCAGTATAGAGTTTCTTCTAAGTCTGCCTTTTGGGACTGTTGGAGTATGGGCCTGAACCTACAGGCTAGGATTAAATAAATCATCAAGGAACACAGGAGGAGAAGGAAAAAAAATATCACACTTCATTGGGAGTTCCCACTGTGGCACGGTGGGTTAAGAATCTGAGTGTTGGCTCAGATTGCTACAGAGATTCAGGTTCCATCCTCAAGCCACCACAGTGGGTTAAAGGATCCAACACTGTGGTGTAGGTTGCAGCTGCAGCTGGTGTTCAATTGCTGGCCTGGGAACTTCCATATACTGTGGGTGTGGCTATAAAAAAACAACAAAACTTCATTGTTTTACCTTACCTACCTCTTATTTAAAAAGTCAAAAAGAAAAAAAAAAGTTAGTTAAAAGCCTCACTGACATCTCAGTTAGCTGAAAATTAGCTTTCCAAAAGTAATGTACTCCTAATTGACCTATTAGGCAGAAGTGACTGGTTGTTTCAATTCACTGGCCCTGCCTTTACTTTTGTGCTTCATCAGCACAATAATAGATTCTATCACAGGTGTCCTGTCTTAATAAAATTAAAGCCTGGAGAGTGAGAAACTTGAACATAATGTCTTTTTGGCCCTTCACACATACTGGGCTAAGGTCCTGAGTCTTTCCGCCAGTTTATTATTACACTATTTTTAAAAAATTTTTATTGAATTATATTTGATTTACAACCTTGTGTTAGTTTCTCTAATTTTTTTAAATTCTAAATTGTTTTCTTTCTTTTTTAATATTAAAGTACTGTTGATTTATAATGTGCCAATTTCTGCTGTACAAGAAAGTGACTGAGTCATACATATATATATATATATATATATACACACACACATATATACATTCTATGCACACACAGATATACATGTATACACACACACACACATATATATATATATATATATATACATATATATACACATATTTTTTTTCCCATTGTGGTCTATCCCAGGATATTGGATATAGTTTCCTGTGCTATATACTAGGGCCTGATTTCTTATCCATTACAATTGTAATTGTTTTGCATCTATTAACCACAAACTCCCCATTCCTTACTCTCCCTCCTCCCTCCCCCTTGGCGACCACAAATCTGTTCTCTGTGAGTCTGTTTCTGTTCTGTAGACAGGTTCATTTGTGCTATATTTTAGATTCCACATATAAGTGGTATCATATGGAGTCTGTCTTTCTCTTCCTGACTTACTTCACTTAGTATGAGAATCTCTAGTTGTAATCCAGTTTTCTGCAAATGGCATTATTTAATTCTTTTTTATGGATGAGTCATATTCCATTGTATGTATACACCACATCTTCTTTATCTGTTCATCAGTTGATGGATTTTTTTTTTATTTATTTTTATTTTTTAATTTTTATTTTTTCTATTATAGTTAATTTACAATATTCTGTCAATTTCTACTATACAGCGAAATGACCCAGTCATACATACATATGTATGTATATGCATATCTATTCTTTTTCTCACATTATTTTTCATCATGTTCCATCACAAGCGATTAGATATAGTTTCCTGTGCTATACAGCAGGATCTCTTGTTTATCAGTCCAAATGCAATAGTTTGCATCTACTAACCTCAAACTCCCAATCCATCCCACTCCCTCCCTCTTCCCCCTGGCAAACACAAGTCTGTTCTCCAAGTCCATGATTGTTTCTGTTTTGTAGATAGGTCATTTGTGCCATATATTAGATTCCAGATATGAATGGTATCATATGGTGTCTGTCTTTCTCTTTCTGACTTACTTCACTTAGTATGAGAACCTCTAGTTCCATCCATGTTGCTGCCAATGGAATTATTTTGTCCTTTTTTATGGTGGAGTAGTATTCCATTGTATAAATGTACCACAACTTCTTAATCCATTCATCTGTCCATGGACATTTAGGTTGTTTTTATGTCTTGACTATTGTGAATAGTGCTGCAATGAACATACAGGTACATGTATCTTTTTAATGAAAGTTTTGTCTGGATATATGCCAAGGAGTGGGATTGCTGGATCATATGTTCTATATTTATTTTTCTGAGGTATTTCCATACAGTTTTCCATAGTTGTTGTTCCAATTTACATTCCCACCAACAATGAAGCAACTCATACAACTTAACAACAAAAAACAAACAACCCAATCAAAAAATGAGCAGAAGACCTAAATAGACATTTCTCCAAAGATGACATACAGATGGCCAGCAGGCACATGAAAAAATGTTCAGCATCACTAATTATTAGAGAAATGCAAATTAAAACTACAATGAGGTACCGCCTCATACCAGGTAGAGTGGATGTCATTAACAAGTCAACAAAAAACAGGAGTTCCTGTCATGGTTCCTAGTTGGTTAATGAATCCAACTAGGAACCATGAGGTTTCGGGTTCTATCCCTGGCCTCACTCAGTGGGTTAAGGATCCAGCATTGCCATGAGCTGTGGTGTAGGTCTCAGATGTGGCTTGGATCCTGCATTGCTGTGGCTCTGGTGTAGACCCCTAGCCTGGGAACCTCCATATGCTGCGGGTGCGGCCCTAGAAGAGACAAAAAAAAAAAAAAAGCAAGTCAACAAAAAACAAATGCTAGAGTGGATGTGGAGAAAAGGGAATCCTTCTTCATTTTATTTTTTAATGGCCGTATTCATGGCATATGGAAGTTCCCAGCCCAGGGACTGGATCTGAGCCACAGCTACGGCAACATACTATCCTTTAACCTACTGCACCAGATCGGGGATCAAACCCACACCCCTACATCAACCCAAGCCTCTGCAGTACTATTCTTAATCCACTGTGCCATAGTGGAAACTCCAAGGCCATAGTAATTTTAAGAAATTGTATTTGCATATGGAGATATGAAAAAATGGAGGACCATAGCTACACATAGCATTTATATCTAACAATTGATTCATGAAATAGATAGGTGGCATTATAAACTATGCTCGTAAGATGAGTTGGGCAAATACATAAATAAATGATGTTGTGAAGTAGGTTATTATCTGGGAAAAGAATAAACAGGTTAAATCACTACCTCATTTTCTTCCAAAATATAATCCTATCTAAATTAAGGAACTAAATAAAGGCAGTTCCCACTGTGGTGCAGCATAAATGAATCCAACTAGTATCCATGAGGATTTGGGTTCAATCCCTGCCCTTGCTCAGTGGGTTAAGGATCCGGCATTGCCATGAGCTATGGTGTGGGTCACAGACTTTTCTCAGATCCCACAGTGCTGTGGCTGTGGTGTAGGCTGGCAGCTGTAGCTCTGATTCCACCCCTAGCCTAGGAACTTCCATATGCCACAGCCTATGACCTTAAAAAAAAAAAAATAAAAAGGAACTAAATATAAAACACATGCAAAACAAAAAAGGACAAATTTAAAGAACATATGGCAGATTTTAAAAGTCATCTTAAAAGAAATACATTTCTTTGTAAGACACAAAATTTAGGAGCTACAAGGGAGTGGACAGATCAGATGTCATGCAAATCAAACAACTGAGTGCAATAGGACACCACATGCAATAATAGACTAAAAGAAACATGTGCAATGCAGTTAACTGCACAGGATTTTTGTGCAGAGTACACATAGACAATGAAAAGAAACCAGACCAACTAAAAATGTGGACAAGCTAGGATCACAAGTTCAAAAAAGGAACATGATGGAAAACAAAGATGTACAGTGATGCTTAATATTATCAGAGAATAAAAGTAAGATCACTTCCTAGATTTTACCAATCTATAATTTTGGTAAAATCTTTAACAATTTGAAAAAGTCAGGCATTCCCATTGTGGCTCAGCAGGTTAAGAACCCCACTATTATCCATGAGAATGCGGATTCATTCTATCCCTGGCCTAGCTCAATGGGTTAAATGATCTGATGTGGATGTGAGTTGTAGTGTAAGTTGCAGATGCAGCTCAGATCTGGTGTTGCTGTGGCTGTGGTGTAGGCTGGCAGCTACAACTCTGATTTAACGTCTAGGAACTTCCATATGCCGAGGGTGCATCCCTCCCCCCAAAAAAAGAAAGAAAGAAAAAGATAAAAACTTCAAGTTTTGTTAAGAAAACAGAATCAGGAAGACAAACACATATTGTTCACAAGAGTGAAAATGGATGAGGCTATTTTGTGTTGTAATTTGCAATATAAATGGAAAATATATATCACATAAAGTTAGTCCCACAATAAATATCCACATATCTGCAAAAACCTAAGTTATATGATATTCATTCCACTGCTGCATGAGTTATGGGAAAAAATGAACATAATCAAACCTCAATCAATGTCCAAATTGTAAAATACGTTTAGCAAATCCTCCTGTGTGATATACTGTATCTATTGAAAACAATGAAATTAACCTCAATGTGCCAACCTATAAAGATATGTAAGTCGTTACATAGAAGGCATAGCATCCCCACATTGGTTGACTATAGATGTGGACAGTTATCCATGCATGAAGAGATATCTGCACATACAGAAAAGCCAGGGAGAAGGCACATTTAATCTCTGACTGTTGGTATACATGTGCAAAGCAGAATGAGGGGAATAGTTGGTAAAGGAGAGCTTTACATTTTGCTTTATATATTTCTTTTATTCCTTTTTTTCTTTTTTTTTTTGCTTTTTAGGGACGCACCTGTGGCATATGGAGGGTCGAATTGGAGCTGTAGCTGCTGGCCTACACCACGATCACAGGAACACGGAATCCAAGCTACTCTGTGATCTACACCACAGCTCATGGAAACGCCAGATCCTTAATCCCCTGAGTGAGGCCAGGGATTGAACCCTCATCCTTATGGATCCTTGTTGGGTTCATTAACCACTGAACCAAGAAGTGAGCTCCTGCTTTGTATATTTCTATACTGCTTAACTTTTAAGGGGAGTGCTTTTATGTCATCAATTATTTTAAGGAAAATAAGTGCAAGTTATGCACTGAGAAAATATCATCTGTCCTTGGTCAAAAGAATTGCATTTATCTTCTCGGACTCCTTCTTTCTACAAAAATAAACCTAAAGTATTTTTATTGAGATAGATACATATCAATACTATATATTTTGGGATTCCAATAGATTATAGCATCAAAAAATGCAGTTGTCAGACTTCCCATCGTGGCTCAGCAGAAACAAATCTGACTAACATCCATGAGGACACAGGTTCAATCCCTGGCCTCACTCAGGGGGTAAAGGATTTGCTGTTGCTGTGGCTGTGGTGTAGGCTACAGCTTCGACTTGACCCCTAGCCTGGGAACTTCCATATGCCACAGGTGCAGCCCTAAAAAGACACACACACACACACAAAAATTCAGTTGTCAATTTAAGACTCCCACTGACAAGCTTCTTGAGACCATTTTCTTTCAGGCAATTGGTCTTGACTTTATTGATCCTTTGACTGACTTACTAGTCTATTAATCACAAAGAACAAGAACATGCAGGTGATATTGACAACAAGCTACAGATGACATGTTTATTGGCTCAGGTCATTCAAAACCTGTGAATCAGTTTTTGTTTTATAAGAGGTAGTTCACTTATCTAAGGGAATTCTGCACTTGTCAAGGAAATTCCTACCCACACTTATTATATTATTGCTTTTGAGATAAAATATATGACATACTTCACACACAAAGACATGCACATATACACAAGTTACACATATAAAGACCTTGGGAAATGTATACCTGAAATTCATGGCAAAATAAGATCTATTCTATGCTTATCAGTTTCCCAGCATATTAGATCTGGAAGGAGACCATAATCATGGTGTATCCCTTCTCCTTAAGTCATAGACAGGGAAATGAGATATAAAGAAGTTAGGAAGTTTGTTCAAGGCCATGTTAATTATAGGGCATGGATTAGACTGGATCCCAGGTCTCCCGATTTCTATCCCAGCACTGTTATCCATTTTATTTTATGATAATTAATATTATATAATTTTTTCTTATTGAGAGAGTTCTATTTTTACTAGGATGAAATTAAGGTTGCCTTGGATACTAACCTATGATCCATCTTAGGGAAACACTGCACCTAAAGTAGTTTTTCTAATACAATTGTATATATGAGACTTTTCTGCTATGGATTGAATTCAGGAGAGTATGAAAATTATATTTGGGGGGCTCTTCTTTTTCTGTAATGTTCTGTTCCTTGGATGGGCTGTCCTAAAATAGATAAAAGTATTTATGTTGTCAGTGACTTTTTAAAAAAAAGTATTAGTATTACTTAATCAGCTTGTTAATCTGTTTTTCAGCCATAATCTGCCATTTAGACATTGTTTTTTTTAATTTTTATTTTTATTTTTTTGATTTTTTTATTTTCCCACTGTACAGCAAGGGGGTCAGGTTATCCTTACATGTATACATTACAATTACATTTTTTTCCCCCACCCTTTGTTCTGTTGCAACATGAGTATCTAGACAAAGTTCTCGAAATGGTTGATTCTCTTAGCCACTTTCATTCAACAAATAATACTTATGTGCCATTCCAAGTAATTATTTACTAGAAATGTAAAAAATGGATGTACTAAGTGAAGTCAGAAAGAGAATGACAAACACCATATGATATCACCTATATGTGGAATCTAAAATATGACACAAACGAACTTATCTAAAAAACAGAAACAGACTCACAGACATAAAGAACAGACTTGTGGTTGACAAGGGGGAGGAGGGTGGGGGTGGGATGGATTGGGAGTTTGGGGTTAATAGATGCAAACTATTACATTTAGAATGGAATAAGCAGGAGTTCCCGTCATGGCGCAGTGGTTAACTAATCCGACTAGGAACCATGAGGTTGCGGGTTTGGTCCCTGCCCTTGCTCAGTGGGTTAACGATCCGGCGTTGCCGTGAGCTGTGGTGTAGGTTGCAGACATGGCTCGGATCCTGCGTTGCTGTGGCTCTGGCTTAGGCTGGGGGCTACAGCTCTGATTCGACCCCTGGCCTGGGAACCTCTATATGCCGTGGGAGCGGCCCAAAGAAATAGCAAAAAGAAAAAAAAAAAGAATGGAATAAGCAATGAAGTCCTACTGTACAGCACAGGGAACTATATCTGGTCTCTTAGAATAGAATATGGTGAAAAATAATATGAGAAAAAGAATGTGTATACACACACACACACACACATATGTATATGACTGAGTTGCTATGCTGTACTGCACAACATTGTAAACCATACTTTAATAAAAAATAAATTAAAAAATTTCTCTGTCTAGAGATCTACCTGCCTTCCAAATTTCATCTAAAACATCAAAATCTCTAAAGACACAGGTTAAACATAGCTCTTCCTGCCTACTCTTGGCTTTCATTAAACTTTATACATAGTTCTATTATGGTTATATATATATTATACTAAAGATGTTTGAACACTTGCATCTTGCAGCTCTTTTCTACTTTTAAAATGTAATGCCCCCCACCTTGAGGAAAGCTTGATTTGTTTACCTCATCATTGCCTGTACCCAGGACTGTGCCTCAGCTCTGCATGGTATTGTTTCTGTATTCATCTGTTTGACTCAACAGTCTTGGGGTGATGGTTTGCCCTATGTCTTCCCCATTCTTATTGAATTAAGAATTGTTGTTTTCTTAGTTCAGATTTTCACTTTTGTTAGGACAGAATGACAACTGTTAAGCTTTTATAGAAAACTGGAAACTAGAGTCCTTGCCATGTTATATTTTAAGAGTAATATCCATGCTCTTTATAGATATATTTCTGTTTGTTCACTATTTTGACATAGTATATATAGAAAGGGATTTCTAGAGAACTTGAGGACATTATCACTTTTTTTGATTATTTTGTTTTGTTTTTGTTTTTTGGCTGTAGCATGATTAATATGGGATCTCAGTTCCCAGGCCAGGGATTGAACCCAGGCTGCAGCAGTGAAAGCACTGAATCCTAACCAGTAGACCACCAGGGAACTCCCCCACATTGTTTTTAAAATAATTACAAAATAAAATCTAAGACTTTCCAACATGCCAGGAAAATCTTGATTATTAATATTGAAATCCATGTTAAAATGTACTTTAAAAGTAAAGTGTTTATTCTTGCTAATGACCTTGCAAAACAGATAATATATATTGGCATTATAATTACAGGTATAGTAAAGGTAGATACTTGATTTTATTTCAGAATCCAGAAGAATGTAATTTAAAAAATTAAAACCTAATTTACCCTACAGATAAGAAAACATTTCAATACCCTCTCAGGAATAATGAGAGATGAAAATTCCAAGGCAGCCTCTTGATGGTCTTTAAATTCATCTGGAAAGTTTTATTCACATGCTATGTAAAGAGTGTCCATAATGACAGGGACAGGTTGGATCAAACTTCAGAAAAATATTGGGGGATAATTTTCTGAAAGATTTAATGGGTGACTGAATCTTGCTTTACCTTTGATTTACATAAGCTGTAGATTTACTGTACAGGTGGAACAACTGTTAATTTCTAACTTCAGGTTCAATTGAACTTTTTAATAGTAACAAATGGATATCATTTTTGCAATTCATAAGTAGTTATGCAAACCATAAAGCTTGAAATATGATTTAGAAACAGGTTCTAAATGCTCTTGTTGGACTGAAATTTTCTCTGACGAAAGGCTAATCGTCTAACTGTTACACAAAAGCTTATGCTCTATCATTCAAGATACATTTATCAAGCACCTTCGATCTGTTTGACATTGGGTTAAAGAGTGTAGATACAGTATTTAACAATATAAACCAATTTCCTGCTCTTATAGAATGTATTGCCTCATGTGTAACCATTAACCAGGAAAGGCGTCCAAAGTAAATGTTAAAATGCTGTCCACAAAACGTAATCAGATACAGTTTGCCTAAAAAGTTAAGTGCAGCATTCTGATGAATAATTCTAGGTTTTCCTGACAATGTTCATGAACTGTTTTTCATAGTCAAATATGAGACTCGAGGAAGCATTGAATGTTCTCCTGAAGAATGAAAATACTGTTTCCTAACCAGGGGTGTGCTTCGGAATTACCTGCAGATAACTCACTTCAAGAGATTTTTCTTCCATGAACATCTTAGTATTAAGTTCATAAATCAACTTAATTTCCAGGTGATTCTCCCCTAGCTAAGAACTGCGTGATATTAGAAATTCTTATTGGAGAGGTATGGGGCTCATTCATCTCACCAATAGCAATAGTTTGAAAGAAAATAAGAAAAATATAGACATGCAGTTACTAACTATATTAATCAATAAGAGGAGAACAAGGAACACCCAAGTGAAAGAAGCTTTGTGACTGGTTAGTGGTCTTCTCCACATGGAGTTTCGAAAATTAAGTGGACTAGTAGAACAGAGGGCAAGTATATACTTTGACTCATTCCATGGACTTGGAGAATTTGAAAAAACAAAACAAAAAAAAACAAAACAAAACAAAAAAACCCACAAACAAACAACTAAAAGTTTCTCTTAGGCATTTTATAATTTCCAAAAGATGAAGGAAAAAGTGGTAGGTATTAGCTGGTATATTTGTATAGTTGCACCTTGCATGAAGGTCCTAGCAAGGACAAGAAAAAATAGAGTGGCCATTAGGGACCAGTGGCCATTTGAAAAATGCAAAGAAAAATACTGTATCCAGGTAAGCTTTGCTAAGCATCTAAGCAGGATAAGTAATACGCCCGTATCAAATTATTCCATCCACCTGAAATCCCTTCTTGGGCTTTGTGCTTAACTCATTTAACAAGTTAACAAGAAGTAAGAAAATATGTTGACTAAACAATGCCCTTGTATGAACTGCACACTTATTTAGGCCTTCATAAATGTTAGAAGAAAATGTTTTTGCAAAGATACATATACTTTTGCTGTAATATTTACTAACATGGCTGCTTGCTGAAATAAAACATGGTACTGAAAGAATTTGTCCATGTGAGTGGGCAATTTGATTTTTATTGTCATTAGAAATGCAGAAGGCGTGGGGTCTGAGAGCCCAAGTCTTTCTTATTTCTGTTTTGACTAGAAATAATAAATGGATTGTTAATTAGTATGCAAAGAAATATGTTTTCATCTGTAATACACTATGTTTACTAGGTTAATTATATTTTTGCCAAGGAAACTATAAAACTTTGTGGAGAAATCTATTCAGAGTGAATCGGTGAGGGAAATAATTTACAGAAGAGAGGATTTGGATTTAGACTGGGAAATGTTTGAGTCCAATATGTGCATTTCTGAAAAACAAAAGCTCTTTCATTTCACCAGTAAAATATAAAATATATAAACGCTTGTAAACACTTAACCTCAGTATATTTATTTTATAGCTCTCACATCTGCCCACTCATCAATTCTTTCATGTCTGTTTATTTTGTGACACTTTTAGAGAAAAAAAAAATGACTTGGGTGGTCAGATCTAGCTTCTAGAAATTCTTTAAAAAGCAGAATCTAGAGACTCTCATCCTGAGTGAAGTAAGTCAGAAAGAGAAAGACAAATATCATATGATATCACTTATATCTGGAGTCTAATGTACAGCACAAAGGAAACTTTCCACAAAAAAGAAAATCACGGACTTGGAGAATAGACTTGTGGTTGCCAAGGGGGAAGGGGAGGGAATGGGAGGGACTGGGAGCTTGGGGTAAATAGATGCAGAATGTTGCCTTCGGGATGTATTAGCAATGAGATCCTGCTGTGTAGCACTGGGAACTCTGTCTAGTCACTTATAATGGAACATGTAATGTGAGAAAAAAGAATGTATACATGTAAGTATATCTGGGTCGCCATGCTGTATGGTAGAAAAAAATATATAAATAAATGATAAAAAAAAAGCAGAATCCTCGCTGTTGCCACCTCTCTAAATTAAACTTCAATTAGCAGGTTTCTTTAATAAATTTTTCTTTTCATGTCAATTTTTTTTTTAATTTTTAAGGCTGTATTTTGTGTACAAATGATCTGTACCTTCTGGGTATTTTTTTTTTTTATTTTCCCACTGTACAGCAAGGGGGTCAGGTTATCCTTACATGTATACATTACAATTACATTTTTCCCCCACCCTTTCTTCTGTTGCAACATGAGTATCTAGACATAGTTCTCAATGCTACTCAGCAGGATCTCCTTGTAAATCTATTCTAAATTGTGTCTGATAAGCCCAAGCTCCTGATCCCTCCCACTCCCTCCCCCTCCCATCAGGCAGCCACAAGTCTCTTCTCCAAGTCCATGATTTTCTTTTCTGAGGAGATGTTCATTTGTGCTGGATATTAGATTCCAGCTATAAGTGATATCATATGGTATTTGTCTTTGTCTTTCTGGCTCATTTCACTCAGGATGAGATTCTCTAGTTCCATCCATGTTGCTGCAAATGGCATTATGTCATTCTTTTTTATGGCTGAGTAGTATTCCATTGTGTATATATAACACACCCTCACACCATGCACAAAAATAAACTCAAAATGGCTGAAAGACTTAAATATACGACAGGACACCATCAAACTCCTAGAAGATAACATAGGCAAAACACTCTCTGACATCAACATCATGACTATTTTCTCAGGTCAGTCTCCCAAAGCTATAGAAATTAGAGCAAAAATAAACCCATGGGACCTCATCAAACTGAAAAGCTTTTGCACAGCAAAGGAAGCCCAAAAGAAAACAAAAAGACAACTTACAGAATGGGAGAAAATAGTTTCAAATGATGCAACTGACAAGGGCTTAATCTCTAGAATATATAAACAACTTATACAACCCAACAGCAAAAAAACCAATCAATCATGGAAAAATGGGCAAAAGACCTGAATAGACATTTCTCATGTCAATTTTTGAAGGAGGAGGTGAATAACAGTCCGTATTTGGAAAAAGTGGGTGAAATGAGAAGACAAAACTAGTGTTTAGATTTGGGTCCAAAGAGTTGGTAAGCAAGTTGATAAAGAGATGTGTGGAAAATAATCAGTGGACAGTTTGAGGAAAGTACAGAAGTGTTTTCCCCAAAGAAGAAAAAGAACTCCAAGGAAGGAGGAATGCACTTCTTTATCTTCTACAAACACTTACTTTCTTTTCAAACTGCCTTTGGGATCCAGCTTAAATTTTGGTTCAGCTCTACTTGTTCCTGAGATGAAACTCAGGCCATTGATCCACAAGCTGTGAGTATATCAGAGTTTTTCTTGGTATAATGTTCTGTGTTGGAAATATACTTCCCAAATCTATGAAGAAGTCTTTTTTTAATCATTTTTATCAAAGAATCCTTCCTCCATCATAACAATCAAGTTTTTAGATTTGCTTTGTAGATGAAGAAATAAAATTTCAAGAAGTTCTTTTCAAGTTTAAAATTGTAGTTTTGTTTAAAAAATTCTGTGTAGGTGTTCCCATTGTGGTGCAGTAGAAACAAATCCAACTAGGAACCATGAGGTTTTGGGTTCAATCCCTGGCTCTGCTCGGGGGGTTAAGGATCCAGATTTGGCATGAGCTGTGGTGTAAGTTGCAGATGTGACTTGGTTTTTGCATTGCTGTGGCTGTGGTGTAGGCCAGCAGCTACTACTCCAATTCTACTACTCCAATTCTAGCCTGGGAACCTCCATATGCCACAGGTGCAGCCCTAAAAAAGCAAAACAAAACAGGAGTTCCCTTCATGGGCTCAGTGGTTAACGAATCTGACTAGGAACCATGAGGTTGTGGATTCGATCCCTGGCCTTGCTCAGTGGGTTAAGGATCCAGCATTGCTGTGAGCTGTGGTGTGGGTCGCAGATGCGGCTCAGATCCCACGTTGCTGTGGCTCTGGTGAAGGCTGGTGGCTACAGCTCTGATTAGACCCCTAACCTGGGAAACTCCATATGCCATGGGAGCAGTTCAAGAAAAGGCAAACAGACCAAAAAAAAAAAAAAAAAGCAAAACAAAACGAAAAAACTGTACACTCCTAAACACTTACTTTTAGCTATTGAGAGGAGGGAGGGATCAGTTAGAAAATGAAACTTTTGATTATGCTAGCATTTTTCCAATATTACTTATATATTTTATAGATATCCAATGGAATTTTGACAAGATTAGTACTTTTTGTGGGGACTGTGAGATCAAAACTACTTTCAGAATAATACTAAGATTTAGTTTGCTTTTTTTTTTTTTTCCCACTGTATTATTTTCAATGATGGTGCAGAAGCAATGGTGAGCAAGACCAGGTCTTGGACCAGAATCAAAGCAGTGGGATGAGATTTTCTTACAGTTGTTCTTGTTTACTTTATTATTATGCACCCATAGTTTTTAAAAATTTAAATATGTGGGTATTTAATTAAACAAGAGAATTCATTAATTTCATAAAATTTCTAACCTTGAATACACCATGCCTAATGATCTGTATGTGACAAAATGGGATATTTGAGTAAAACATTTCCTTTGGCTTCCAAAATAGGATGGTTGTGAAAAACAAAACAAAACAAAACAAAAAAAAAAAACAGATTTGTACAATCATTTGAATTGAGAGTTGAAAGAGCAATTTTTTTTGATAGACAAACATACTTATACATGTTTGGTAGTAGGGAAATTTTTTTTTGAAAATGACAAGTGAACCTACAAATCCAAGAGCAGAAAAAAAGACAGTAAGTGTTGTTAATGATAAAATTTGAGATTGTAAGCAAAAATTAGAATTTTAAAAAATTCTTTCCACCATTATGAGCTTAACAGTTTCTCAGTGCTTAAAGAATGTTCAGATATCTGTGGCAGTATTTATTTATAAATATCAATTTTTGAATAATAGAATGAAACATATCAATATTTGGATAATTTGTGTTATTTAGTGAACCAAGATTTTTCTAATGACTAATGCCTGACATTACAAAATTACACACAGACAAAACATCCATTAAGAGTTCAAGATGAACCAACGAATTTTATTGTAATAAAATACATATTTGGAGTTTGAAAAGTTTATTGGTACAGTTTCAGATTCTGGACTGCAACTAATATTTAAGAAACAATACTTATTAATGTTTGGTGTAATATTATAGGAGAATGTTCAATGTTATCTGAAAAGGTTATTAAATACTCCCTTTTCCAACTACATGTTTTTGTAAGGCTGAATTTTCTTCATATATTAAACCAACACAAGATATTGCAATGGGCTGAAAGAAGAAGGAGATATGAGATTCCAGATTTCTTATTAAGCCAGAAATTAAAGAAATTGGCAAATATGTAAAACAATGTCACTCTTCTAATTTTTTGAAGATAAATTGTTAAAACACTGTTATTGATGTTAACATATAATGCTATTATTATTACCAGTATGAAAGTATTTATAGATAAATATTTTTAAAATTTATATTTTAATTGCTATTATGTTAAATATTGATAGATATAACCCATGTCAACAAAATTTCCTGATAGCCTCAATAATTTTTAAGAGTAAAGAGCTTTTGAGACCAAAATGTTTGAGAACCCCTGGGCTTAGACTCCTCTGGATCCCTGTGTCAGTCTGGCATTATCTGTTTCCACTTTTTATTATATCATAATTGTGGGGAGAGAATTTCACACCTACACATAAGTAGAGAGAATGATATACTAAACCTTTAGTATAGGAGCAGCATCTGCGGCCTACACCACAGCTCATGTCAACGTGGGATCTTTAACCTACTGAGAAAGGCCAGAGATTGAACCTGCAACCCGCAACCTCATGGTTCCCAGTAGGATTCGTTTCTGCTGTCCCATAATGGGAACTCCTTTTTTTTAAATTTTTTTTTAAGCTAAACATTTTTTAGAAAGAACAATTTTCCCTCACTAGTTACTATGAAATATTGGTCATTCAGGAATTACAGGGTATATGTTTGGCCATTTTTCTTTACTTTCTACCCAACATTGTGTTTTTTTTTTTTAAATCATTATAAATATGAAAGTTTTATATACTTTGTGTGTTAATTACTTCCAGTGAATATGATCTAACAGTTCCAAGTGTTCATGAGCCCCTTTGAGTCAGCTCTTGCTAGTCTGTCATGGTTTCGCTGGTCATTTGAAAAATTCCTTTCTTCCTGGTTAAAAAAAGTTGTCCTAGGCTCATTTTTGTATACATTTGTATGTGTAGAAGTAGTCATTTCTGCAAAGAGATCCAGTTTCTCCTATGTAATCTGTTTTATTTTATTTTTTATTAGAGTACAGTTGATTTACAATGCTATCAATTTCTGCTGTACAGCAAAGTGACCCAGCTATATACATACACACACACACACACACACACACACACACACACACACACACACACACATACACTCATATACATTCTTTTTCTCATACTATCTTCCATCACGGTCTAAAGAAACTGGATATAGTTCCCTGTGCTGTACAGTAGGACCTCATTGCTTACTCATTCTAAATGTAATATCTGGAGTTCCTGTCATGGCTCAGTGGTTAACAAACCTGACTAGTATCCACGAGGATGAAGGTTTGATCCCTGTCCTTGCTCAGTGGGTTAAGGATCTGGCATTGCTGTGAGCTCTGGTATAGGTTGCAGACACAGCTCAGATCCTGTGTAGCTGTGGCTGTGGCATAGGCCGGCAACTACAGCTGTGATGGGACCCCTAGCCTGGGGACCGCCATATGCCGCAGGTGCAGCCCTAAAAATACAAATAAATAAATAATGTGATATACTATAATATAATAGTTTGCATCTACTAAACCTAAACTCCCTGTCTGTCCCACTCCCTCTCCCCTCTCCTTAGGCAATTATTCTCAAAGTGTGCTACTCAGACTTGCAGCATTAACCTTACCTTCTTCAGCCCTAGCCCATGCATACTGTCACATACCCAGGGTGTTTTCACAAATCCTGATACATGCTAAAACTTGAAAACAACTGGCATACAATAGTCCATGTTTTTCAAAGCACCCTTCCCTATATCTGCTCCTAGTATCTTGCTTTTTTTCATTCCTTTTTTGCTTTGGCCAGGCCGGTGGCATGTGGAAGTTCCTAGGATGGGGGATCAAACCTGCCCCACAGCAGCAGCAGCTTGAGCCTGGGAGTGACAATGCCAGATCCTTAACCTGGTAGGCCACCAGGGAACTCCTGTTCCTAGTATATTTATAACACCCCAGGGGACAGTTTCTAAATATGCTTTATAGTTGGGAAAACCATGAGACCCAACACAGTAATAACCAAACTTCTTATCTCACCTTTGAATTGGACACCTTTTACCATAACTCATGGCCACTTGGTAAGTCTCCTCTGTTATGAAAATTCTATATTTCTAATGCTGGGACATATTTTAAAGTGATACTTGGCAACTATGAATTTAATGGGAACAAGAAATCCCTCTCCTATGAAACTTCTTGCCATAGAGGGGTAATTTGAAGGCAGAAGTGACACTTATCTTGGTGGGACTGCAGGAGCATCATATGAAATCAAACTCAGGGCTGTCCAGCTAGGGACTGCAGTGCACTGGGTACATGCACGGAGTTAGCTACACTTACAAACCCCCACCTTATAAAGTAATTACTGATTCAGAATGTCAGTCACAGTGTAAGATGCCTCTACATTCAGTGACTTTCATCCTTGAGGTACCCCAGACTGTAAGAAACACTTCACTTGCTCCTGTAAGACATGCCAGAGGCCTGACTTTAAAGATTTCCTCCTCCCAAGAGACAAACCCCTTGATTATTTGTTCAGGTCTCCTGAGCAGCTGAAGTAGCCACAGCAGCCAGCTGCAGCGTGAAGGGCATCAGGTGTGGTGAGAGGGAGATTTGGTACCCAAGGAAATGAAAAAAAATATCAAAACTGTTATTATCTGTTCTTACAATAGAAGTACCGCATGGCAGATAACAGCCTTAGAAGTTTGCTTTTTTTTTTTTTAACTTATCTTGCAGTACATCTTCTGAACAAAACCAAGGTGTAAACAATGGAGGCTTGTTCTAATAACAAAATTGTTGCCTGAAATGAAATTCTTGACAAACCAATCATTCTCTATAGACGTAGTATTTTTTTTTCATATATAACATGTTTGGAGAACACTTTAATGAATGTTTTGCACTTAGTCATCCCTTTTATTTTCTTTGTTAAGAAGTCCTTCAGTAGCCACAAAAGGACAAAGTTCTCCTGGGAGGAATATTTCCTGGCATGTTATTAGCAAAAGGTCTTCCTAGGGAGTTAAGGAGAAAGAAGTTGACAAACATGACTTTTTTCCCTGCAATTAAAAGGAATGCATGAGGAATTTTGTGATTGCTATTTTTGATACTGCAGCTTCAGTTTTGAGTTACAGTGTTCTAAGAGCATGGCCTGAAAGATCTCAGAAAGTCAGAATACTGATTTAACTATTAATTGATGGAGAAAGGCCATTCCTGGTTAAGGCTGTGGTCCTTGAGTTTGAGTGAATGCTGAGAAACCCATTTTGCAAGAGAAGGAAGTAATTCTGGGCTTGATCCAGATAAATCAGGCTTGTGTGTGTGCTGTAATTTCCCTTGAGCAAGGCACTTTGCCCATCTCATCCTGGACCTCAGTAACCTAACACCTGAACCTTTCATGCCAGAGTTAGAAGAAATAATTCACATGAGCTACCCTTGAAGTGAATAACACTTTGCTTATTTTTAACACTAAGATCAATATCAGCTTCTTTTCTGAGAGGAGGTTTTTGGAAACTAGGTGGAGAATGAGATGAGTGGTGGCATGTCAATAATATCACCACTAAAGTAAATGCTCTGAGGTCAAGGCCACACCTGCCTTGCTCACTGCTGAGCTCTACAAGCCCAGCATGATGCTTGCAGAAGCTGATTTGTTGTTTGAAAATAGACAAGGATGGAAGGTGGAGACTGAGGAGTATCATGAGTGAAAAGGGAGTCCCAGCTGCCTACAGCACACTTTTATGTCTCAAGTATTTGGAACTGGAACTGCTGTTTCACTCAGCAGCTGTTAGGCAGCTGCCCCCATTGGGTTTTTAAAAGTACCTAGAAACATTTCTAGAAAAGTTACCAGATGTACTAAAGCAGTGCTTCTCATACTGTCTGTGGTGAAGGACCAATCTTGTTTTATTTTTATTTGCATTCTATATCAGGCCAATCCTTTAGGAAATATTATAAAAATTTAGTAATAGAATAAGGGAAATGAAAAAAAGAACATACAAAATACAAGGTCATTTGAAGAATTATTGTTATCTAGTCCAAGTTTGTGCTGCTGGCTGAAAGGTAGGCCAATAAATCTAGAGAGGAGTTTGGGTGGAAAGGAATAGCAACTTTATTTGAAAGCCAACAGACTGAGAAGATGGTGGACTAGTGTCCCAAAGAGTCAGGTTTCTTTTATAGTAAAAGAGGAGGGGACAGGGCTGATTGTTGCAAACTTCTTGATGCCAGCCAGACCCCAGAGGGGATGTAGTAATTCTTTGTTCTTGTAGCTGTCTGCTAGGTCTGGTCCTGATGCTCTTGTAAGCTTCCAACAAGATAGATGTTATTTTTTGTTATGCAACTATTTATCTCTATGTTAATGAAAAAGCGTTATATCTTTAAAGGTCGGAAAATTTAGAAGGGCTATGTTATATATCTTAGGACACAGGCAACATTCTTTTACAAAAGGTGCAAAGCCAGCATGACTAAGCACAGGCTAGAGCTCCAATATGGAGCTAACCACGGTTAGAGCTCCAATATGGAGCTAACCACGGTTAGAGCTCCAATATGGAGTCATTTGTTCTCTGTTACATTATGAGTTTCCACAACCAAAAGTTACTCTGTAAGATGACTGTAAAGGTATTTCTAAATATCCCCTCCAGTGCCATACTTCTTTTGTTGCACCTGCGTAACACAAGCATTCTGGTGGGCACAGGTACATATCACCTTGAGTTGTGCTACCCTAACAATGGCCCCAGTATCCTTTATTGGGCACTTTCTAGAGACTGACTATTCCAAGAGAGAATTGCCAAGCCAATAGTGATTTAATGTATCACAGCTGTGAATGCCAAGCCTGCCTTCTGATATACAGATAAAAAGAGTTATAGAAGCCGTCATCTTTCAACACATTACTAATTGTAAAATAATGTCCAGTAAACTTTGGACAAAACTGATTGGAAACAAAGGCAATTATTTTGCTCTCCTATTCTTCCTGTGTTCCTCCCAGGACAAAGGCTATGGCTAGAGTAGGGGAGGTAAACCAAGGGCTGACTTCCTAGATACATGTTTTATTTCCCTTAGAATGTAGGCCCTTCAAAATCAAATGCACTGATTTTTTTAAACTGTCTTAGGGGCACAAGTGGTGAATCAGAGCTATGCCACAGCCACAGCAACACAGGATCCAAGCTGCTTCTGCAAACTACACCTCAGTTCATGGCAACGTCAGATCCCTAACCCACTGAGTGAGGCCAAGAATCGAACCCATATCCTCATGGATACAAGCCGAGTTGGTAACCCACTGAGCTACAAAAGGAACTCCTTGATTCTTCTTGACAAGACTTAAGAAGGCAATTCTGGATAGTACAAACTACCCCAAATGGCTTTTGGGTTAGGAGGAAAAAGTGGAAGTTGGTAGCAACTGACTAGATCACTATGCATATAATTGGTAGGAAGTAAACGCATATCATATCTGTTCAATTAGGGAATTCTGTGTTTAATTTTCCTATCAGACACTCTTCACAATCATAGATCTCCGCATATCAAAGGTACACATTCTTTACAATCATAATCAAAAGACTAGCTAGGCTGTACAGAAGACACTTCCTAAACAGGACAACTGTAAGAAACAAACGGGAACAATTGATGTCCCTAAGACATATTAATTAGAGTCAAGAAACTCCCAGTCCCTAAACTGATGGCAGAGGAGGAAAAATACTTGGTAAAGATGATGGGGAGGCTTTTTAATAAGTATGGAGACAGATCTCCTGAATCAAGGAAAGCATACTTATTTAATTTAGGTGAGTCAGAATCCTTGGGGAAGCTGAACACATTAAGGTAAGGCTGAAAATACTTCACTTCATATCCTGTTTCATTTCCCAAGTTCCACTCAGAAAGCAAAAACAGGTGTTGCGGTTGTGGCTCAGCAGATTAAGGATCCCAAGTTAACTCTGTGACAGTGCAGGTTCAATCCCCAGCTTAGCCCCGTGGGTTAAGGATGTGGCATTGCTGCAGCTGTGGCTGAGATTCAATCCCTGGCCTGGAAAGTTCCGTATTCCACTGGTGGGGCCAAAATAAATAAATAAATAAATAAATAAATAAATAAATAAAAGGGAAAAGAAAAGAAAGCAGAAGCAACATCTGAGAACTTTCTGTTTCAAAGCAGCAGTATAGAAGAACTGTCTACTTTTGCTGAAAATGAAACATCCCTCCATTTTTCCTTCATTTCTTCCAGACAGAAAAAAGAGGAAGATCATTATCAAGGACAACAGACAGTGATAGGGTTTTTTTTTTTGTTGTTGTTTTTAGCGAGAGGAGTATCTATGAAGTGAGATGAAGAACCAAAAATTATATTTCCATCTGAGGGGAAAATTTTAGTGGTGGTGTCATTGTTTGTAATTTACCATGTCTAATGTTTCTTTGCTCTGGCTTTTGTCACTGATTTTTCTCCATTCTGGTTCCTCCACAGACCATGAAATAGAGGAGATCTGAAATCTTTGTTTGTTTTTAAAATCTCCTAGAGTCCCTTTTGTGCTGTGCCTTATACTTCAGAGATGCTGGTAAGTTAGGGACCAAGATATTGAATATTTTTTTGCAATGAAAAAAAATATTCTTAAGCCTGCTAATGTAGATTACTAGGTAGCTAATAGTGATCCAGAGAGGTTGACCCAGAGATGTACCATTTTATTTGGTTGTCTGAGAATATAGTAGAGCGTTCTAAATATTATTGTTTCTTATTTGTAAAAACAATAGTCAGGGAGTTCCCGTTGTGGCTCAGTGGAAACGAATCTGACTAGCATCCATGAGGACGCAGGTTTAATTCCTGGCCTTGCTCAGGAAATAAGGGTTAAGGATTTGGTGTTGCCATGAACTGTGGTGTAGGTTGCAGACGTGGCTCAGATCGGGCGTTGCTGTGGCTGTGGTATAGGCCGGCAGCTACAGCTGTGATTCGACCCCTAGCCTGGGAACTTCCATATACTGTGGGTGCAGCCCTAAAAAGACAAAAAAAAAAAAAAAGTTAAATTTGTCTCATTTTATATTTAGAAGGAAAAATGACATAATGACATTTGTTGGTATTTATCTCCTACTAAGAAACTTAATTAAAAAAAATAATGATTTCCCTCACAGGCAATTGTATAAAATGTTTACAATTGGGTGCTTTTCTTCAGTCTTTCATCAAACTGAGTGAAAAGAACACTAGATGACAGAAAAAAGTACAAATGGTATATTTCACAAGGATTCTGGTTTAGTTCTACATAAAAATTTAGAAAATTGTTTAGTTCACTTTCACATTCAATACATCTAAGCACTTAAATATTCCATAGTTATAACTTTAGAGGTTTGGTGTTCTCCTGAGAGAAAAGAGGCATAAACAAAGTAAAGTTTTGAAAGAGGTCGATCATGAGTCCAAAATAGTTTAAGATTTTTTTTAATAAAACATTTTATTGTATTTTCAAACATTTCATTATCATGAGCTTTGTCAAATAAAATCATCTGCAAATGTAATTAATGAAAAGCTATGAGGGATTTTATTTGTATCCACTTATTTTCTAAGTTCAATTTCAAAATAATTACTTCTTTTAGATAAACTTTAGCATCAGTATGAATTATTTAATGAGTCTAGCTATTTAAAAATTCGTGGTTATAGATTCTATTTCCAAATGTTTATTAGTCCTAGTACATAGGTACATCTTGCATTTTTGGGAAAAGAGGTAAATACCACTAGAAAAATACTGATTTATCCAGCTCTTTTTTTTTTTTTTTGCAAGTGGAAAAAGTTAAAATAGGATACCTTACTATTGCTGCATATTTACAAAAAATAACCTAAGATCAAATTTGTCTTTTAAAATTGAATCACATATTGGCAAAGAAGAAAAAGCAAAACTGTAGGGCTAAGACAGTCTTTTCAACCAATGGTGCTGAAACAACTGGACATCAACATGCAAAAATATGTATCTAGGCCCAGACCTTACACCCGTCACAAAAATTAACCCAAAGTGGATTACAGATCTAAATGTAAAACACACAGTTTTACTGGGTAAGGACTATGCATATATGGGGGCAGGAAGTATTATGGGTACTCTACTTTCTATTAAATTTTTCTGTGAATCTTAACTGCTCTAAAAAAATCCTAATAAAAAATTGAACCACACACACAGAGATTTCCCTATCCTGTCAACTGAGAGGGTTAGAGGCAATGACAGCCCCAAAGCAATTAACACAACTGGTTTCTAAGGGAGAGATCTTGGTTTCTAACATTATTCTGCAATAAAATAAATCAGAAAAAGTCACTTAGGAAAGTGGATGATTCTAGGACTGGAGCAAGAAAATATAAGACAGCCCCTAAGTATCTTGTATAGCCAGAAAGTACAGAGTGCTAGAAAAATAAAAGTCCACAATGATGGGTATGTCAGAAATAGCTCCCAATGGTGGAATAATTTGAGCAAAATTGTAAAGTCATATTGGATGATAACTCAAGGTATAAAACAAATATCCATAATCCCATACTTACATGTATAAATGGGTAAATAAATAAATCAGAGCTAATAGACTTATCTCCTGTGCAGAAGAATTCTAAATAATTTATGTTGATACTCTACATTCAACGAAAGGGAGTATAATTCCTCACTCCTTAAATAATTGTCTTTCAAAGACTATGGTATAGAAAGAGGAAAAAAAAATCTGTAGAAAGAGGGCAAAAGAGTGACAATAGAGAAATCTGACTAGCAGTACCTCAGCTGGTGATCATTAGTTACAATGCTAATTCATGCTAAAATAATAAGGTGTGAAGAGATAAAATGATACTTGACTTTGATTTTCCTCCCTGAGACCAACAACCTAGCACCTGACTATTGATTTATAAGTACTGTTTCCCCCACCTCCCCAGATAACCAGATATTCTTGGAATAATGGCTAGTTTCAGGCCTGGGGAGAGAAGGTCCAAGGTGATGCTAGGATTTCTTGTTGCCTCAGAAAGTAAGCAGGTCTTTCTTTAAAAATAAAATAGAAATCTATGACTCCTAAATAGAAACTAGCTAACTAGTTAGTTTAATGTCTCTTCTCACAATAGGATACTGATTGATAAATGTGGAAGTGGCTGAGGTGGAAAGTGATTATTTAAAAATTATGATTCTAAAGATTTCAACAATCATGAATAATTCTAAGTTATATTAAGTCTAGGGGCCAAACCAATGTGGTGGAGTGCTAGGGTAATACTGTTTACATTAAATCATCTGAATTTTAAAAAGGAAGGGACAAATTTGATGAAAGTCAAGATAGATGCATAATCTCAAAGATGTGTCTATACATTTTTTATTAGTTGCAAAACAGAAAGAATAGCTGTTTGGTGGGGGAAAAAAAAGAACGCTGTGATTGATGTTCAAGATTAACATCACCAATAAAAAGCAGACAGACAACAGGTGGCTTCAAATAGGATATTCTCTAATGGTCACAAAGTAATTTATGTAGTATTCCAGAAGCCAGGATGGATAACTTAAACCTTGATCTTGATCACGAAGAGATCATCATACAGAACAAAATTGAGGAATAGTCTATAAAACAATTAGCTAGTCTCTGTCAAACCTTCAGTGTTATGAAATACAAAGAAAAGATAAGGCATATTTCCAGATTACAGAAGATTAAAGAAACATGACCAAATGCAACGTGATCCTAAGCTAATGGTTGTACTTTAAGGAAAAGTGCTTATAAAATATATCATTATGATGATTATTAGAATCGGAATGTGGACTGTTAAATAAAAACATTTTATCAGAATTAAATTTTCTGAATTTGTAACAGTACTGTGCTTATAAAAAATATCATCCTGTTTTTAGGTTCCTTTATCTTCATGTTCTAGTTTTAATATGTATTCATCTATACACATAGAAAAATCACATCACAAATGGTATAATTTTCCTTTCATCCACCATACATAGTTTAAATAAAATGAAAGAAAATAGGTCCTTCATACTTTCCTTTGTGTTTACTATATTATTTGCCCTTCCTTCGTTCCTGAAGTTCAAAGTTTACCTCATACCATATCCCTTCATCTTGAAGAACTTCTTTTAACATATTTTTAGAGTAGTTCTGTTGAAAACAAAGCCTTAGTTTTGCTTCATCTGTCATATATTTACTTCATTGCTGAAAAAAAATCCTGGGTTGCCAGTTCTATTCCTTCAGCATTTAAAAGATACTATTCCATGATTTTCTAGCCTCCACTATTTGTGGCAAGAAACTTGTAGCTATCTCAGTAACATCCCATTTTCCTTTACATGTGTAGAATTAAGACAATTTTCATTACCTTGGTTCCCCATTATTTAATTTTAAAGTATCTAGGCATGGTATTCTTTGAGTGTATTCTATTTAAGTTTAATGAACTTTTCAAAACTCTAAATTAATACTTTTCAACAAATATTTGTGGTTTTCAGACACTACCTAAAAGATTTTTTTTCACTCAAATCCTTCTAGGATTCCAATAATATTAATTATAAGCCCTTTGTTATTGAACTTGCCCCACAAGCCCCAAGATTTTGATATATTTAGAATTATTTTAACTATTATTCTATGAATTTGATAATCCGTATTGCTCCATCTTCAAAATCAATGACTTCTCCCATCATCACCATTCTGTTATTGAACTCATTTATTGAATTTCCTATTTCGGGTAGTGAATTTTTATCTCTAAAACTTCCAGTTTATTCTTTAAGAACTGATTTTAAGAGTTTTATTTTTCTTTTGAGAACTACTCTCCAATTTATTTTAAGTACATATGGCGTTTACACTGGCTCATGGAACGTGGTTATAGGAACTGCCTATAGTCTCAATAGTTTATTTCATTCCATTCTCTTCTTGGTTGAATAGTTTTCAAGGAGAAGCTGAATGTATTCTTATGCTTATTTCTCTATAGATACATGTTTGCTTGTTTGTTTGTTTCCTGGCTTCTTTCAGAAGATGTTTGGTTTTTTTTTTTTTTTTTTTTTTTCTTTGAATTACTCTAGTTTGAAGGCAGTAAGCCTAGCTGTAGTTTTTAGCATATGTCTTGGTGTTCTCTGAGCTCTCTGGAACTGTGATTTTGTGTCTGACAGTAGTTTGAGAAAATTCTCAGTCATTAATATTTCAAATGTTTCTTCTGTTGATTTTTCTCTTTCTTCTGATATTCCCATTACATGTAAGTTACATTTTTGTAATTGTTCCATAATCTTTGGATATTCTGGCCTGTTAGTTGTTGTTTTCAATCTATTCTCTTTGCTTTTTGGTTTTTTGAGGAATGTAATGATACATTTTCTAGCTCAGAGATTCTCTCCTCAGTTGTGTTCAATGTACAAGTAAGCCCATCAAACACACTTCTTCATTTCTCTTACAGTGGGTTTTTTGTTTGTTTGTTTTTTGCTTTAGCTTTTTGGGGGTGGGGGTTCTTTCTTATGATTCCCATCTGTCCTCTTACATTGCACAGCTGTCCTTGCCTACTTTATCCATTACAGCCCTTAGGATATTGACAATAGTTGTTTAAAATTCCTAGTCTGATAATCCAACATTCCCACCATGTCTGGTTCTGATGCCCGCTCTGTCTCTTCAAATTGTGCATTTTGCCTTTTGATATGTCTTGTAAATATTCTTGATTATTAGACATGATTCACTGGGTAAAAGAAGCTCTAGTAAATAGGCTGTTAGCGCTGTGGTGGTGAAATATGGGGAAGGGGTAGTGTCCTGTAGTCCTTTGATTAGGCCCTGGCCTTTTCCTTAATTTGTGCCTCTGAACTGTGAACTTCATAAGTATCCCTCAGCTTCCCCCACATTCCCCATAGGTACGTTAGGGTGGCTAGAATGAGATGGATTTGGTTATTTCTTTCCCCTGAGTTAGTTTGGCTCTGATGACACTTGTAGGTTAAGCTCTAGTTAAAATCTGGTATATTTCAAGAGGATTCCTTTCCCCTCTACTTGCAAGAAGCCCAAGGGAATTTTTCTGTAATATTTACTGTGGGAATCTGGCTGAGTTTCTGGAAGAGAGTCTGACAGTATGGTAAAGGCCTTCTATGACTGGGTTACCCTGGAGCTTTGAGCTCTCAGTGTTGTCCACACTGAGCCTCCATCAATTCATCAATTACCACTGAGGTTTTCCTACCCCAACACTGATTTCTGCAGTGACTTCTCTTGTAAGTCTGTGCTCCTTTAAGTTGTGATCAGCTGTATTTGCCTGTATGACTCTCCAATATTGGAGACTGTAGTTTACCCCTGCCTTCTCTCTTTGGGGGATCCAAGAAGAATTATTGATTTTCAGGCCATTAAGCTTCTTGCTGGTTGTTAGGATGGACTGGCAATCACTCATTACATGGGGTAGTGGATACTTCCCTCATGTGATTCTCCTAGGGGTTGTTACCTGCCAACTGTCTTTTCCTTTGAGAGCTGACCATGTCTATAGGTCATATTCCCCTTGGATTTTTATGTCAATTAATTTTGAATTACTTAGACTAGACACATAGATTATTTTGATGAGAATCTGGAGGTTGTATAATCACTCAGGAGAATGTTGACTTACTGCTAATATTGTTGTGACTATTGTTTTACTAGGCAATCAACTAGGTTCAGCTTCAAGTTCTTTCTTGCCTTCTGCCAGCAGATACTTCCTTGTCAGTCAAGTTTTCAAAGCATTTTATATAGTGCTTAGGTCTCACCCATCAATGCCACACACAACAGTAGTCATCAGTGTTTTTCCTATATTTTGAGGGCCTTTTCCACACATGCCCACACTGAGGGTGAGAGCAGCACTTGAACTACCTAAAAACTGGGCTTGCCTCTTAGTGAGTGTCAGGCCAAAGAGTGGGAGAAGAAAGAATTTATTACTTTCAGCAAGTAAGGAGAACACTGGGAATCTTTCCCAAAGCAATGTCTCCTCAAATAGCAAAATTGGGGAATTTTTAAGCTTAGGGTGCATACATATTTATGAAGGGACTTAGGTGGTGTATGCATATTCATAGGCAGGCTTGAGCAAAGGAGAATTCCACATAGAATTGGGGCAAAGGTTGACAGGGAAGATGATTGACGTTACAAAGATCAGCAAAGGTCAGCATCATCAATCCTTAGGTTCCTGAGGGGGTTTTGGATCCTGCAAAATAGCTAGAGAAATTGCTTTGAGCTAATCTTACCTTCAAAACAGAATCAGGAATCTTTATAGCTGATTTATTGTCTCCAGTATGGTTATTTCTCTGGCCTGATCAAGGGCAAGCGTCATAGCCAGACTTTGATCACAAAATGGGTTAGAACTAAAATGGCTTCTCTTATGTCAAGGAGGTTGTCTGGTTCTTTTCTTCTGGGGACTGCCCCCACCACCACCCCCCATCTGCCTACACTTGTGTTGGTTCATAGACATAATCATGGAATTCCTTCCCCAATTCTACCCTCTCCAATACTTCACCTATAATTTCTGGCCACCAAGATCTCTCTTTCTTTGTTCCTCTGGCTTGAAATTTAGGCTTTTTTCATAGTTTTAACCTGAGGTGTTACATTTGGCTGACTAGGAATAATCTTCAGGGCAAAGCTGAGAGAAAACAGATGAAGAAAAATAATGGAAATTTCACACTATATGCTCTTTGACAACAGGACTCTTTTCCTTTGTTCATCTAGCAAGAAATACAGATTTGACTTTGGGATTTTATAAATACATGACTCTACCTCTAATATTGCAGTAGACATACATTTCTGCACTGGTTTGGTGCTGCAGCAGGGCTAGAAAATTTTCAAAAAAAGAAAAAAAGAAAAGAAATTCATCCTTGCTGACTGAAAAAAAATGCACAGCCTCAAAGTTGGGAGTTATGTTTTATTCAGTGATCTTACTAAGGACTATAGCCCTAAAATCAGCCTCTGAGAAGTAAGGGAGGAACCAAAATATATAGGAGTTTTTGCAACAAAACCAAAACCAAACAAAAACATGCAGTTGAACATCTAAAGCACAAAAAATAAATATCTCAAGTTAATAACTTTAGTGTTTTTCTTTATATGAGTTGATTTTAAGAGTCCATGCTTATTGCAATTATTTCTGATTTGCATCTTAACTATCTCAAGCAGTATCCTATTTTTCTCCACCTTGAGGTCTCGTTAGGGCACACCATTGGAGTTGGCTGCAGGGGCTGATGGCTTAATGATACAGCATCCTTTGTTTATTGAAACGACAGGTGAAGTGCTTTGTCCACAACCTGGATTTTCCATTTTTTCTAGCCCTATGGCCAGAAAAAGGCATTCCCTCCTAAAGATTTTTATCTGTATCCATTGCACAGTTTGTTCCATAACCATAGCCACTAGGGCTTCCTTGGGTCAAGGCTGGGAAATAAAGGAGAGAAAAAGAATGATAACTCAGGAGTAGTACTGGTGTTAATTATTCTGCAAGTTTTGCCCTTCACTTTTATCCACCTATTACATTTTACTTTTTCAAAGTCTTTGGGTAGGTTTTGTGTGTGTTTGTGTGTGTGTGTATTTTGTTCAGAATTTATACTTATCATTTGTGGGAGAGTTGGTCTCTTGTGATCTTACTCCATGGCATTTAATGTCTTCATTATGGCACGAAATCTTTCTGAAATAGTAAATGATAAAGGTGCTTGTTTTATTCAACCTATTCTTATATCCTCCAAATAGAGTCAATATAATATTCAAAATCTAAATATGGATATGTTAAAGAAAAAATGGTCAAGTACAGTAAAACGTAAAAAAAAAAAGTGAACCTATTTGAAATGTGTAAACCTCTCTTCCTGCAAATTTTTAAATTTTAATTTTCTCAAAGCAGTTTTTTAAAAATAAAAATTCTGAAATATCTGCAATTTAAAACCATTTACTAATAAAATTGTCCAATACAAGGCATTTAACAATAGAATTTTGAGAGCTTGGCATCTTCTTTATAACTCATGCTTCCCTGGAAAATAGAGAATGACAACTTTAATGCAGCAAATCTTCATTTTTATATAATATATTTCTGGAGCAATATTCTTACAATTGTTTTCATACAATCTACTTAGAACTCAATATTTTATTATAATTTAATGTGATGGGGTACTAAAAACTGAAAGGAACAATTTTGTTCACCTTTATTATGGATGTGTCATGTTTATTAAATTACTTTTTTTTCATTGTATTTACTTGCATAAAATTTTGTATCAAAACAAAGTAGAAATAAACAGAAGGATAGTTGTACTCCAGCTGTGATATCCTGCTGAATTTTAAAAAGTCACAAAATTGTATACTTTATACAAATTCATCAGTTATTCTAAGTATTGGTTTTTGGATCAGACTATGGTAAAAGTTGCATTTTTCGTAGTATTTTCTTATAAACACACTTGTTTCTTTTTAAGTGGCTAGGACTTGTAAATTTTTTTTCTTCCTGATGGTCCATGCTTCTTTCTTTCCTTAAAATAAACAAACAAAAATAAACTGTAGCATCACAGTATCCATAGAGATTTTTTTAAATAATATTTAATTTTGAATAATATTGAGATTTTTTATTATAAAATTTGAAGATCTGTTTATTACCTTATCACATTCAACTGACTTTAGGTGGGAGTTTTTGGTGATATATGATTTAATGTAGTCCCTCTGATTGACAGTTGTTACACATTTAATTGCTAAATTTTACTCATTTAGTGTGCTTGAGGAACTGAAGAAAGGTCACTAAGATTGGACAAGAGTGAATGAAGGGGCGGAGTAGACCGAGGAAACCCTATGGGACTCTGGAAGCCATGATAAGCATTATAATTTTATTACATACCCCCAAAAAGATACTGTTTTTAAAAATATGAGACTTACAATAAGAAGTATATACATATATACATATAAATATACATGTATATATGTGTGTGTGTGTGTGTGTGTGTGTATATATATACATATATATATATATATATATATAAAGAGAGAGAGAGAGAGAGAGAGAGAGTCTGAGAGTCTTTATAGGGCTACACCCATGGCATGTGGAAGTTCCCAGGCTAGGGGTCCAATCAGTGCTGTAGCTGCTGGCCTATGCAAGAGCCACAGCAACATGGAATCTGCTATGTCTGTGACCTACACCTCAGCTCATGGCAATGCTGGATCCTTAACCCACTGAGTGAGGCCAGGGATCAAACCCATGTCCTCATGGATGCTAGTCAGGTTCATTAACCACTGAGCCACAATGGAAACTCCAAGAAATATATATTTCTGATTGTCAACAGAATAATGGATTGACTAGAGCAAAAATGAAATCAGGAAAATCAGTTGGGAAGGTTTTCCTCCAATCAGGAAGAGATATTAGGTGGCACAATGTTGGAAGCTATGAAGATGGGCAGATGTAGATGAATAGAGGGCATATTTTTGAAACAGAATAATAAATAAATGCTAAAATATTAGATGTTGGGTTTTAAGAGACAGTATTGCTGGGTTTCTAGCTTGAATAATTGGTGGGATAATTATTCAATTTATGGGGTGATGAAGAATGGGGGAGAAAGTGGGAGTTCCTGTCATGGCTCAGCAGAAATGATTCTGACTAGGAGCCATGAGGATGCAGGTTTAATCCCTGGCCTCGCTAAGTGGGTTAAGGATCTGATGTTGCTGAGAGCTGTGGTATAGGTCACAGATGTGGCTCGGATCTGGCATTCATTGCTGTTGTTGTGGCATAGGCCAGTGGCTAGGAACATCCGTATGCCATGGTGCAGCTCTAAAAAGACAAAAAAAAAAAAAAAAAAAGAAGAAGAAGTAAGAATGGGGGAGAAACATATGGAAAGGAATTTAATCAGGGATTTAAGTATCTCAGAGGAAGTGGATGAAGGTAATATTTTCATCACATATATACAGGTTAACCTTGGAAAAGAGAAAGGAATTTGATCTTTTTTTCTTATAGAGAAGTGGCTGAGGGAGTAACTAAGAGTTTAAAGAGAGGTATATTTTAAATAATAATAGCGAATATTTTACTAAATCAAAGAATAAAATAAAAATTCAACAGAGACATTTTGAGGTGTCAATATAAGTCTGATATGAATTTACAGTAAATATTCTGGTACATACTAAAATGTATGACCTTAGAAGTAATTTTTGAATTTTTTTATTATCCATACATTTCTTTTCATTTTATTTAGAGCTGTAGACTTTGTTCTTGAGTAATTAAGAGATTGGTACTTCATACACAACAAAGGGGAGAAAGTAAAGCCAATAGCCAGGGCTTCAGTAGCTGCTGGTGACCCCAGAGCTAGCACTGGCCTCCATCAGTATGAATGTGTATGCAACTGGCCCTGCCACTACTTAGGATCTAGCAGCTTGCCTCCACAGCTGAGTGTGTGCATGCTATTTGTTCTGGAAACCACTGCTACCCACTTTGATTCCTAGCTATCAGACCAGAGGTGCCAATTAGAACCATAACACTTGTAGCTACTGCATACCCCCATAGTTTGCAAGAAGGGCCCTACAGTTATCAATACTGTGGACCCCAGGGGACTGAGCCAAAGAGACATCACATCACCCTTCAGACCTTGTATGATCTCATGCCTGCATGATTGGTACCTGTACCTCTAGACCCAAGGTTAAAGCACAACACAGCATGCCCCACCCATGGGAGAAAAACCTCCCTTAACATAATCAATTCATAAAATCTGAAAGAGGTAACTGCTTCCTTAAATGTGAGGAAAACTACACAAGATTTGAAGGATCATTATTTATCAGAGAAACATTACTCTGCCAAAGGAATACAGTAACCACCAGTAACTGGCTCCAAAGAAATGGAGATCCAGGGATTGCCCAACAAAGAATTCAAATATTCTGTTCTACAGATACTCAAAGAACTACAAGAGAATACAAATTACTAGCATAACAGTGGTAGATATACAGTGCAAGAACAAAATGGAAAGTTCAACAGAGATATAGGAAACATAAAAAGAATCAAACAGAAATTACAGAGCTGAAAAATACAATGTCCAAACTAAATAATGCAATAGAGAGCTTCAAGAACAGACTTGAATATGCAGGAGAAAGAGCCAAAGAGCTATAAGACAGGTCAATTAAATGATCTAATCAGAGGAGGCAAAAGGAAATGAAAAATAAACAGGAATGAGGAAGTCTATAAGAATTTGGGGGCACTAGCAAGAGAATATGTGCAATACTATAGTGTCAGAAGGAGAAAAGTGAGATAAAAGATAGAAAACTTACTTAAAAATATAATGGCTGAGAATTTCAATAACCTGGGGAGAGATCTGAACATCAAATTTCATTGAAACTAACAGGTCACCTCAAAATTTCAATTTAAAATGATTTTATTCAAAACACATAGCAATAAAACTGCCCAAAACCAAAACAAGGGGAGAATTTTAAAAACAGAAAGAGAAAAAAGATTCTCACACAGCAACCCCCCATAAGGCTATCAGTAGATTTCTCATCAGGGACCTTGCAGGCCAGGGGCGAAGGGGATGATATTTTTAAGCGAAAAAACAAAAAATAAAAAAAAAACCTTACATACATACATACAAACTCTGCTAATTAGAATATTTAAAACAGCAAATTTGGGTATTCCCACGGTGGTGCAGCAGAGACAAATCCAACTAGTGTCCATGAGGATGTGGGTTTGATCCCCGGCCTTGCTCAGTGGGTCAGGGATCTGGCATTGCTGTGAGCTGTGGTGTAGGTCACAGATGTGGCTTGGAACCCACGTTGCTATAGCTGTGGCATAGGCCAGCAGCTGCAGTTTGGATTTGACTCCTGGTCTGGGAACATCCATATGCTGCAAGTGTGGCCCTAAAAAGCAAACAAATAATAAAACAGGAAAATTGTCCTTCAGAATTGAAGAATAAATAAAAGATTTCCTTAATAAAAAGGAGCTGAAAAAATTCATAACCAATAAGGACTACTTACAAGAAATCCTTAAAGGAGTTCTTCAAGCTGAAACAAAGGACACTGATTAGCAGCATGAAAATATATAACACACTGGTGAAGGGCAGTATATAGTCAGATTCAGAATACTTTAACAGTGTTATGTGGTGATGTGCTAACTACTTAACTTTAGTATAATGGTTAAAGGAAAAAGTATCAAAAATAGTTTTAGCTTCCACAAATTGCTAGTGAATGAACAGAATTAAAGGGTGTAAAACATAAACACAAAGGGAGAGAGTAAAAGGGTAGAGTTTTTGTATGCAATCTGAATTAAATTGTTATTAGCATAAAATGGATTGTTAAATATATAAAATGTTTCATGTCAGCTTCAGGGGAACCACGAAGCAAATATTTACAACAGATACACAAAATAAAAAGGGAAGGGAATCAATCATACCAGTATGGAAAATCATCAGTTTACAAAGGGAGGCAGCAAGAGAGGAAGAAATGTAAAATGGTGGTACAAAACAGCCAGAAAATAATTCATAAATTGCATTGGTACATCTTTGCCTGGGAATAATTACTCTAAATATTAATGAATAGAATTATTCTTTTAAAAGACAGAGAGTGGCAGAATGGATTTAAAAACTCCGGACTATATGCTGCCTACAAGAGACTCATTTCAACTTTAAGAACACATGGACTTAAAGTGAAGGGATGACAAAGATATTTCTTGTAATTGGAAACCCAAAGAAACCAACAGTAACTCTACTTCTATCAGAGAAAGTAGACTTTACACAAAAAAAAGTAATGAGAGGCAAACAAAGTCATTATATGACGATACAGGAGTCAGTTCATCAGGAAGATACAACTATCATAAGTGATATGTACCTATCATTCTAGAAACTAAACATATTAAGCAAATACTCAGAGATCTGAAGGGAGATACAGACAACAACACAATAATGATAGGGGACTTCAATAACTCAGCTTCAATATTGAATTGTTCATCCATCCAGAAAATAAGGAACATTGGACTTGTGCCAGCTTTTACAGCAAATTTAAATAACAAACATAAACAGAACATTCCTTCCAACAGCAGAATAATACATTTTGCTCAAGTGCGTGCTGAATGTTCTCCAGGAGAGATCATATTTTGGGTCATAAAACAAGCCTTAGAAAATTTAGGAAGATTGAAATCATATCAAGCATCTTTTCTGACCACAGTGGAATGAAACTAGAAGTAAACGACAGGAAGAAAGCTGGGAAATCCACAAATATGTGAATATTAAGGAACATGCTCCTGATCGGGAGCAAAGAAGGAATCAAAGATAAATGAAGAAGCTATCTTGAAACAAACAAAAAAGAACCACATATAAAACCTATGGGAGATTGCAAAAGCAATTCTAAAAGGGAAGCTTATAAATGTGTACAATAAAACAAACAAAAAAAAAACACCAAAAACCTTCAAATAAACAATTTCATTTGACATCTCAAGGAACTAGAAAAAGGACAAACCAAGCTCAAAGTTAGTAGAAGGAACGAAATAACAAAGATCATAACATAAATAAATAAAATCTGGACTAGAAAGACAATATAAAATATTAATAAAACTAGGGGATTTTTTGAGAAGACAAACAAAATTGACAAATTTTTAGCTAGACTACTTCAGAAAAAAAGAAACTTCAAAAAAATAAAGTCAGAAATAAAAGGAGAGACATTACAACACAGGAAGGCAAAAGATCATGAGAGACTATTATGAATAATTCTATGCCAACAAACTGGACAATCTAGAAGAAATAAATGAATTTCTAGAAATATATAACTTACCAAGTCTGAATCAAGAAGGAACAGGAAATCTGAATGGATCAATAAGTAATTAAGAACTGCCCAAAAAAAAAAGTCTAGGAAAAGATGATTTCACTGGTAAATTCTATCAAAAATTTAAAGAAGAATTAATGCCAACACTTCACAAACTCTTTCATAAAATAGAGGAGGAGAGAATACTTCAAACTCACTTTATGACGGTAGCATTATCCTGATATCAAAGCCAGATAAGGACACTGAAAGAAAAGAAAATTATAGACTAATGCCCCTGATGAGCATAGATGTAAAATTCTCAAAAAAATATTAGCAAACCTAGTTCAACAGCACATTAAAAAGATCATACACCACAATCAAGTGAGACTTATCCCTGTAATGAAAGAATGATTCAGCAAATGCAAATCAATGAATGATATACTGCATTAATAAAGTGAGGGATAAAAATCATATAATCATCTCAATAGTTGCAGAAAGGCATTTGACAAACTACCACATCTTTCCTGATAAAAACCTTTAATAAATTGGCTATGGATACTATAAGGGGATGTTTCAGTTGAAGGAAGCAGTATCTTAGTAAGAGTATGATGTTCTAGAATACAATTAGAAGTTGCTACTTTCTTGGCATTCCAGAAAATCAACTCTGCTGAGAAATACAATGACTGTAAGTCTTTTCTCCATTAAGCAACCTAACCTTTCTTTGTTGTGGTAAAATTGTTTCAATTTACATAAATAGCATTATACCATAAAAATACAGAAAATTAAAATTAAAATTAAAAAATATTTTTATGGTGCTCCTGTTGTGACTCAGCAGAAACAACTTGACTAGCAGCCACAAGGATGCAGGTTCGATCCTTGGCCTTGCTCCGTGGGTTAAGTAACTGACATGAGGTGAGCTGAGATATGTCACAGACACAGCTTGGATCTAGTGTTGCTGTCTGTGGCTGTGGCGTAGACTGGCAGCTGCAGCTCTGCTTCCACCCCTAGTCTGGGAACTTCCGTATGCCCTAAAAAGACCAAAAAAAAAAAAAAAAAAAAAAAAAAGATTTTTTTACATGAGCATGTATGTCTCTAATTCTGAGTTGAAAATACTATAAAATCATAAATACAGAATTATTAGGACAATCTGATTCTACCCCCCCCTTCTGTATATTCTTATATTTTATATATCTATTAATCTATTTTTCTACCCATTCATTTACTTCTTAGGCTAACTCCATAGAGTATGTATAAAAAACAAGCATCATGTTAAAACATTAGCTGCTAGGTTTGATGGTGAAAGATGCGGGTTTTTTTTTTCTTTCTTCATATGTGTTTTTATTTTCAAAAACTGTATTGATTATTTTATGATAGTAAAGAAATTGAAAAATAAGCTATTGCCAGTGATTTCCCCTCTGAAGATTGTCAAAAACTTATTTACTTCAAACCTAAAGAATGTGAGGAAAAAAGGCATAGATTGCCCTTGTTACCAATAAATAAATGAATAAATAAACATTAAAATACAAAAGTAAACATTAAAAATACATATCAATGAAATGTATCGACGAATTCTCCAAAACCTGACTTCAAATGAATTTCAGCACAGACTGTCAAATGGAAAAAATAAAATAAAACAAAAATGGAATAAATTTAGGTAGACTCAAAACCCTCACAGTGTTCCATAGTTTGTGTTAGATGATAAGGTGAGATTTTTAACGGTGTTAGATACAACTGTAATCAGGACAGTGAGAAAATCTTTTTCCCCCACATGAGGTTTCCGAGGAGACTAGAGCATCAAGGAATAAAGTAGATTGAAATTTAGATCTCTCCATTACTAGTTTACTCAATGCTTACACCTCAAAGCAGAGCTTTGGTACAAGGCTGCTGTTAAGGCTGTCTGTCTCTTTCTGTTCCTGCAGTGTGTGGGCAAAACTCATGCCTTTCATTCCTTTCCTTTGTCTTTGATTTCAGACTCAATATTTGTTTATCTAAAAATTCCTAACAATTCTAACTGTGGAGTGTTCTGTAGAGAGAGAATTTGAGTGGCTTCTATTTTATTAAAAGCTTCCTGGCCATTTTCAGTTAAGTTTTTACCCCAGGAGAAATCTTTCCAGCTTCCTATATAACTCAGGCCTAGATTACATGTATCGCAGCATTTCTAGCCACTTTCATCATGTCTTATTTTCCTGGTAGCTTTTCGATCTCGTATGTCCAGGGTATTCTTATTTCTTACCTGGAATCACTGTGGAAATCAGCTAATAATTCCTGAACTATTTTTTGGTGACAATATGATCTTCATTCTCAGTGTGATCTGTATTTGGTATAATCTTCTAGCTGAAGCTTGCAGTAAGGACATCAAGAGGGATTTTCCAGTTTTTCTTATTATTTTCTCCCTATGAGTCATCCTCAGAGGGGGACTTCTCATTGCCCTGGATCCGGACTTTTGGGATGGAGGCTCAGGATACATGGATTTCTGAAACCTTGTCTTGTCAATAGTTGAACTTCCTCTTTGGGGCTTAAATATTCTTATATCTAGAACCATTACTAAATGTACTAGCATGCAGGCATGTCTTAAAAATTTTTTTTTCTCCATTTAGCCTTTGTTTTAGAATGGCCTTGCATGGTACAAATCACTTGCTATCTATATGTAGCTTAAGAACAGTAGATTTCCTTAATGCTAAATCTCTACAGTTTTTAGAGTAAAGGTACATTTTTATTATTAAGTAACATTGTAACATTAACATAAGTAACATTGTAGCATTAATGAGAATATTAACACCCCTTATAAGTACCTGGATTCTTAGGGAAAGTATCCTTCAGAAATATTAGTACATTCTTACTTGGGCATCAGTTTCTTGGTGATAAGATCAAGTATTTCAAGACTCACCTGTAACCCTCAAGGGAGTCTAAGTGGAAAAAAATAAATCAGTGGAGAAGCCATGCTTTATAGTTTATACCATAATGTTCAATTATATCTACTTAGTGATAACTAAATTTTAAATTATTCAGGGTATCTCAGTCATGTTGTTAAAGAATCTCATGAGGAAATATTTTGGAAAATATTTTAACTGATTAGTGACAAACTATAATGAAATCAAATTTCATTTTATATTCATGTCTGTGATGGAATATTCCACATCTTCCTACTTCCCAGGGAATTCTTTGTTGGGTGTTCTGCATATGATAAAATCCTGGGCTTTGCTATGATGTAGAAAATCAAGAACCTGAAGAGGGTAATATGAAACCTTGCCCTATCCTGAGTGGGGTAAGTGATTAAGACCACATTTTCTTAAAAATCCAAGGTATCAGAGTCCTTTACAGAATATAACTTTGCGCACTTGAAATTTCAATGCGAACACTCTGATATTCTGGTACTGAGCTGAGGAGTGACTTCGGTGAAGAAATATGATAGTCTACAGTCAAATTACTTAATTTTTTTCTGATAATTTTGACAAGGCTTTGCCTTCATGTCAAGCAATATTTTCATTCAAAGCTGTCTTTAAAATTTCTATAACTTGGAGTAATTTATTTTCTCATGTAAGAATGTTTAAATTCTTTTCTTTCATAGCCCCGCTGGTAAGGCAAACTTGGGAACTGGGATCTATGAGAGGATTGTGTTGAACATCAATTAAGAGAATTTGGGGTGATAGTGTAAACATTAAGAGTCTGTGGGATCATATTATTCGTGACTGTGTGCTTAAAATATAGAATTATGACATATATTATCACTCTTTGGCCCTCTTGATCTTGAGACTCTTCTGGTCTATATATACCCTTTTCATGGAATCAACATTAGTTGCCATGGAAATGCTACCTTGTTTAGATAGACTAGTCACTTGTGTAGAGTTGTAGGCTTGTACATAAAAGCCTGATGGATGGAAATGAATGAGGGAATACAACAGCATCATTTCAGTGGATACACTTACTGGAGTTATTAAAGATCTTGAACAGATCTAGGAATAAGTCTTCCATGTTTTTGGCATAGGTGCCTGGCAGTAATGTACTTAGATGAGATCTCCAAGAGGAGGTCTTTTTCGCATAAACTAGGTCTGTCTGCATATGCCTTGTAAGGCTGTTTAATATGTTAGAGAATAACTTCAGACCCTTCTAATACAGAGCAATGATTGGGTTGCAGATGTATGCAAAAAGTCAGGAAAGAGAGACCATAAAATCATTACATAAAGCTGTGTTTTATTGCACCTCAATAAATCCGATTTTTAAAAAGACAAATCATGTATTATTAAACACACACAAAAAAATAAATTTTCAAAATTAAAGAAAATGCTGTGTCTTTGATAAAGGATGACAGAATGTTCCATACAAATTCTACTGTAGTAAATGAATTTTCCTCTAGTCCTATGTAGCAGATACTCCCATGTACCAAAGAAATGACTGTGGACAAACACAACTAATATACTCTATTCAGCCATTGAGAAAAAAATGCAAGGGGGTAGTTCATGATAACTTCACAACCAAACAACCTAGCCTAGAATCTGCCTCATTTAGATATTAGTTGAGTCATCTTGAATGTGTTATTTCATCAATTTGGGCATCATTTTATTTTATTATTATTATTTTTGCTTTTTAGGGCCACACCCATGTCACACAGAAGTTCCCAGGCTAGGGATTGAATGGAACTACAGCTGCCAGCCTACCCAAAGCCACGGCAACACAGGATCCCAGCCACATCTACAACCTACACCAGAGCACATGGCAATGCTTAATCCCCGACCCACTGAACAAGGCCAGGGATCGAACCTGCGGCTTCATGGATACTAGTCAGATTTGTTTCCACTGCACCATCATGGCAACGCCCTGGGCATTATTTTAAATTGAAGGTTAATATTAATACCTGTGCTGTATGGTTGTTCATAGAATTAATACATACAAATATTAATATTCAATATATCATTGTACATGGAGCAGTGTCTGAGTGAGAGCAAACACAAGAGAGTCCTCCACTATCATTACGTGGGCTTGCAGGCTTTAAACAGGGCTTCCTTCTTGTCCTTAACCATGTTATGCTTTGATTCATGTCCTGTTTGTTTCCTTGTTTGTATCTCAGTTGCTTTTGTTTCACTATCTCTTATCCTTGAAGTTGGTGTCAGCTTTGCCTCTGATTTCTGTGACTCCTCTTTTGAATTCTTATCAAGAACATGCTTGGATTCATCCCACTTCTTCTCAACTTTTTTTCACTGTCTCATGTGTTCACTTCAGATACTTGGGACATCTGGCTCTCTGCTGATCCACTGGGCAGAGAATTAATGAGACAGGGGAGGACAAGGGATTATTTCTACTTTGAGGCCATGGTGGCCTTGTCAGAACTTTCCTACCAAGAGCACAGTGTTCCAGCAAAGGAGGTTGTTTGTTCAATTAACTTGTACTGAAAGAAAGAGGACTTTAGGCTCTAATAGTATATATGTTATTTATTATATACTCCATTAGTGGGAACCTGTCCACTCACTGGATTAATTAAACAGATGTAGTCAGGGGAGTTCCTGCCGTGGGTCAGTGGTAATGAACTCAACTAGTATTCATGAGGATGTGGGCTGAATCCCTGGCCTTGCTCAGGGAGTCAAGGATCTGACGTTACTGTGAGCTTTGGTATAGGTTGTAGACATGGCTGGGATCCCTCATTGCTGTTGCTGTGACATAAGCTGGCATCTGCAGCTCCAATTTAACCCCTAGCCTGGCAACCTCCATATGCTGTATGTGCAGCCCTAAAAAGCAAAGCAAACAAACAAATGAAAACAGATGTAGTCCTGATGTGCAGGTAACACAATGGTAAAGAGGGCAGTCTCCATATCTAGACTCCCTGGATTCCCATCTTAGCTCCTTCATAGCCCCCGAGAGTGATCTGGGGCAACGTCCCTTAGAAATCTTAACTAATCTTAAACCTCAAGTCTCCTCATCTATGAAATGGGAAATAAAAATAACATTTCCCTCTTATAGTTATTCTAAGGATGGAATGATTTAGTGCATGCAGAATAGAACAGGGCTTCCATGCATGTTATTTGCTGTCATTCTTAAAGAGATACTTGATATTGCGAACAGCATTAACTTGTTAACTAACCCCTCCTTGGTAAGATTGGTGTGGAAAGGATCATGGCAAGCCATAGGGTTTATACACCATGAAGACATTGGCATCCTAGGTCTGAAGGATATAGTGGGATGATGACAGCAAGATCAGGAAAGTGGGGACAGAGAATGTAGTCTCCTGATTAGGCTTTGGCAGAAGGCACCCATCTGCCATACCCTTCCCTTCTCCCTGAGTACATGCTTTAGCCTTAGGACCCATGAGCCACTACCCCAAGGCCAGGCTGCAGAAACCAACAGGTACCCCTGCTGTATAAGAGAGAGGCAAGTCTTGGCTCTCTTCTAAGGGAAGTCAAATCATGGATAGGTGAGCAGAGGTCAAATCTGGGCCTAAACTTCTCAGCTATGGGAAGAGGGTGACCTTCCTCCCTGGTGGGGTTGATGCTCCGGAAGCACCCACACATAGAGTGGCCTGGCTGACTGCAGCCAGCCTGGCACTGAGCCTATTCCATACCTGTTCTGCTGTAGCATGTGAGTACTTTCACTCCAGTGCGTATTTTGCAGCCATTAAAAATATTTGTGAAAAGTATGTAATCACATGGGAACTTTATGTTATAAAGCCAAATGAAAGGAAACATGAAATTTATTTTACAGTGTTATTCCTTTTTTCCTAACCCATTTTAAAAATTGCCCTCCCTCTGAGTACCTATTTTCATCACCATGCAGATAAGTGAATTTTAAGACATGCCACCTTTTTATAAAACATTTGTTTACAATTGCGTTTTGAATTATAAATGAGATCTTTAGTATAAATTCTTACTCATTTTTCTACCACAACCCCCAATACATTGCCTAGTACATAGCAATTACCCAATAAAAGTTCATTAAATGAGTGAATCAACAAAAACCTTTGCCACTAGGCTAATTTAAAATTCAATGTACACTTTCATTTTTTGAATATTTTGAATACTCTTTTCAGAGGAATGGATCTACCTTTTTTAGTTTCTTTTAGCCCTCAGTGGCCAGCTGGTTTGTTTTTATGAGTCAACATAAATTAAATAACATCTATTTTTCTTTGGAAAAGTGGTATTATTGTCCAGAATCATGGGTCTTTTTTCATTACATCACCAGTCTACACACATTAAGCTCTTTAGCCTAACTTGGAAATTGATATTTCTTCTCCCCAATCATTTCTGTTGTTTGTCTCTTGCACTTTTGACAGGGTGTATCCCCTCAGACACTATTATCAGATGTGGTATCCCCAGAGCTTTGCAGAAAAAAAGCTATTACTTTCCTAACCTAGGATCAAATGTCTCTTTACACAGCCTTGCAAATCACTGCCTGTTTGGGTACTGTGTTACACTGTGTGTGCCATTCTAATTTGTCCTCAGTTTTCAGCCATTTGTGTCTTTGGCGATATTGATTTCCAGAGCAATTCTGCTCATTGATTTCAGACTATTTTCCTGAAGTCTATTCTTGTTTGCTCTCTTCAGCATTTATGGAATACTACAGAAATTCACTTTACATTTTTATAAACACCCGTTAGGAAAGTCTCACATCTTTGAAGGAGTTCTTTGCCTTTTACAAATAGAGATGGACAAGTCACAGGAAGGTAAAACAAACCTCTTTGGAAGGCAAGGAAATGTTTGGCACAAACAAAACTAGGGAAATGTATCAGGGAAGCTGGGATGAGGATGTGAATACAATTAAAAAAAATTGTGTGTATTTTCTTATGCGCCCTTGTAGAAATCATAAATCATTCTTAAACCTCATTTTACAAATTGTAAAGAAGGGGAATGTAAACAAAATCCTTTCACCACCTACATTACAGAGATGTTATAAGGATCAACCTGGATAATGAATATAAATATTTCCCAAAGGTGAGTTTAGGTCAGAATAAAGAAGGAGTTATGTTTGATATATTCTAACTTCAATCTCGATAATAATTGTTAACAATGAAATAATCATTAATGCTGATTGCAGGTTGGACTTTTTTTTTTTACATTTTTGTCAACTAAAAGAATCACAAACTCAAGCATGAGAATTGTCTAAATGCTTAGGAAAAATTCATGAGATTCACAGATTTATACAAAACTCCTCTTAGATGTGTCCTACCTCTTAGAAATTAAAATTATCTGTGAGGATTTAAAAGTACTGAATCAGACAGACCTGGTTTGCATGTCTTCTACAGTAAATCATGGTGCTCTTGGAAGAGTTGCTTACCTATAGTTTCCTCAACTAAAATACAGGGTAGGGTGACAGTATCCATGTGTGGATGAAATGAAAGTACAGCCCAAGGGCTGAAAGTGGAATTTGGTTTCACTCAAGAAGTGTTATTATTAGTTTTTCTTTGAGTATTTTCCTATGAGTGTTCATTTTTTAGTTAGCTATCTACTACTTGAAAAACAGCTTCTCTCTTGTTCTTTTTTCCAGGCTTGCATGCCAGATGCTGAGGGCACAAAGAATGGGTAAAGTTGCATCTTAGTAGCTATGATGTAGACCTGTTCATTGGTGCACATCACAGAGTGACACTGTATCTAGTACATACTTGATACTCAATATTTTTTAATAAATGGGTTAATGTCCCATAGTGATTTTTGCTGAGCAGTGGAGATGATTATGTAAACAATTTTGCAAAGTGCACTGTAATAATTGTTGTAATTTAGGAGTCTACCGTCGCAATTTAATTTAATTTCATTGTGCTATTCCATTGTTGTTTAGTTGAATATCATTTGTTTTATTTTCCCCTTTATGGCTTCATTGTTATTGGTTTTTAGCCTTTTCCAACATTTGCAGTGCCTCCCAAATTCATATCATGTAAAAATTTCATTAACTTTGTATTTATTTCCTCTGCCTGATGTTGAATAAAAATAATTTTATGCAGCCATTATGAACACCCACTTTCACTCATGGCTGCCTCCTCCCAGCCTGTTAAACACTACATTTATAATTTGCTCTGATCTCTGACCTTTGAGTAAGTTTGAATCTTCCAAACTGTGATTTTATCAAGAGTAATTTTATAAGCATAATTTCAAATATACTTAGGAAGAAATTTAAGAGACCTACATCAGAGCATATCCATGCTTGTGTATGTGTGTGTGATTGTGTGTGTGTGTGTGAGACAGAGAAAGAGAGAAAGAGAGAGAGAGAGGGGAAGAACAATTCAGGCAAATCAAATCTGAATCAAATTGAATCTTATAATAATCATGTAATAAAATGATGTAGAAATTACTTTCTAAAGCAGAGTATACATTAGATCATGAATAAGGACCTTAATATTGAGATAAAATAATATTAGCCAATGTTTTTTGAATACTCACAGAATGTCAGGTACTGCTATAAGTTTTCTTATGAATTAAAATTCATAAGACATTTTAATGAGATAATTATAGAATTTTCTTTCATTTACAGATGAGGAATCTGAGGTACAAATCAGTTTAGTAACTTGACCAAAGTCACAGAGCCAGTGAACACATGGCAGAGTTTGAACTTCAATCCCACTCACTGGTGCCAGGGCCCAATTTCTTCTATAATAGAATTTTTAGCTATCATAAATTGCCTTCCTAAAGTTTACTCTTCTTGTTTCTTGTAATAGCCCTTTGACTTAGCTTTGAGTGCCATCCTAGACCCACTGAAGAAAGACTTAGTAGAGGTGTCTATCTTAGTAGAGGTTTCCTGACCTCTCTTTATGAAGAAAGAAGTGCTTAGGAGTTCCCGTTGTGGCTCAGTGGTTAATGAACCTGACTAGGAACCAGGAGGTTGAGGGTTTGATCCCTGGCCTTGTTCACTGGGTTAAAGATCTGGTGTTGCTGTGAGCTGTGATGTAGGTTGCAGACACAGCTTAGATCTGGTGTTGCTGTGGCTGTGGTGTATGCCAGCAGCTGCAGCTCTGATTCAACCCCTAGCCTGGGAACCTCCATATGCCGCAGGTTTGGCCCTAGAAAAGACAAAAAGACAAAAAGACAAAAAAAAAAAAAAAAAAAAAGTGCTTAATTTGAGAACAATCAAACTCTCTCTTCCAAACTTTTATCTTGATCGGAGGTCTGCAAAGACTGAAATGAATAGAGTTCACTCAATATGGCACTGTGAAGAGACTCTATTAGTTCCAGCTTTTAAACATCTCTGGAGCTTTTCTGATTTTTAGTCTTCCAAATTTGGCTCTTCTCCACTGCTTTCCTTTCTCCTAGGTTCTGAAATGAAACCATGGATTATGATCATACAGGTTAGTTACTGTCCAACTGTTGCAGGTATTAGGATCAAGCAAAGGCAGTTTTGTCCCTGACATGTAATCAGCACATGCCTTTGGTCTAAATTAATCATAGTCAGTATTTGTTCTATGGTTGAAGAAACCTATTGATCTCCCAGGATACAATGGTTGTTATGAACTCAACTGTGGTCCCTCAATGTAATATGTTGAAATGCTAACCCCCAAAGTGACTGTATTTGAAAGAATTTTTAGGGAGGTAAGGCCTCCTTTAAGGTTGAATGAGGTCATAAGGATGGGTTTCTGCTTACACATAGAGGAAAGGCCATGTGAGGGCACAGTGAGAAGGTGACTGTCTATAAGCCAGAAAGAAGGATCTCAGTAAAAAGCAACCCTGACAATACTTAGATCTTAAATTTTATATTGAAGAACTGTGAGTCAGTGGTATTTTTATTATAGCAGCCTAACAGACTAACACAATGGCCTTGTATTCTTCCAGGTTTGGGGGGACGTGCTGTGTTTCCTGCCCTTTTTGTCCAGAGACTAATATCTATCATATAAAGTTATTCTCCCCCCTACAACACAACAATATGTGCTAAGCAATGAGTAGTCAGAGGAGAACAAAGTAAATGCAATTTCTGCCCTTATGGGGGTGGTTTCAAGTATATGATAACTTCATGAACAGTTCCTTTACTTCCCTAAAATATCTGCTAAAATAGGGTCTTCCTTGATCACCTACCCAAAGAGGCAATCTCCTAACTATGAGTTCTCCCTGACCTGCACTGATATTTTCCTTCTGTAACATTTATTAAGCATTTACGTATGATATATATATTCATTTCTTGATCTGCTCATTTTCTGTTTCCCCATGAAAATGTAAATTCCATGAGTCCATGGATCTGATTATCTTCACTGCTGCATCTTTTAGTTAGTGTTGGGCATGTAAATATAGTCAATATATCTTTATTAACTTGAACTAATTGGAGACTGAATAAATGAGGTCCATAGCAAAGTGAAATTCCAACTGATATTAATTCAGAATTTCTCTAAATTCTCTCTGTGTACTTTTCTACTATGTGAATAGCTTCTCTTTTCCATGATGTGTTTCTTTCCAGCACCATTTTTCTGCTCTGCTTTTTTATTCTCTCCCTGTGTCTCTTTTTCCTTTTTTTTTCATCTATCTTCAAATCTTCTTCTCTTAACTCTCCCATTCCTACCTCTCCCCATTTTTAGTTATAATTTTAATAACAGATCACAATATGAGGTACAAAGTGTATTTCAAAGTACTTGATTAAACTAACATTCCTGTTAGTTTAAAAACTGATGAAGTCATTTAGGTGAAAATCTATTGGTTAGAAAAGGGCAAGCTGAGTTATATTTTATTTCCATCCTAATTGACTAGTGAACCATGAATTAAAAACAGTTCTATAACTATCCCAGGGCTTCACTGTGAAACCACTGATATCCCCACTAACATGAACTTTTAAAATTAGATGTATTTGCCAATATTAAAATATTTTAATGCCATACTTTTACTTTTTTATTTAAGTATAGTTGATTTATGATGTGCTGCCAATTTCTGCTATACGGAAAAGTGACTCAGTCATACATATATACATATGTATAGATTATTTTCTCATATTATATTCCATTATGCTCTGTCACAAGTGATTGGATATAGTTCCCTGTGCTATATAGTAGTACCTCATTGCTTATCCATCCTAAATGTAATGGTTTGCATCTACTAACCCCAAACTCCCAGTCCACCCCATTCCTTCTCCCTTACCCTTGGCATCCACAAATCTGTCCACTACATCTGTAAATCCGTTTCTGTTCTATAGATAGGTTAATTTGTGGCATATTTTAGATTCCACATACAAGTGATGTCGTATGGTATTTGTCTTTCTCTTTCTAACATATTCACTTACTATGAGAATCTCTGGTTGCATCCGTGTTGCTGCTGCAAATTCATTCCACTTTATGGCTGAGTAGTATTCCAATGTATATATGTACCACATCTTCTTAATCAATTTAGTGCCATACTTAAAAACTCTCAGAACCTGGGTTTCTGGGTGTTCTTGAGAAACCACATCCTGAGGAGCCGCTTGTTGCTGGCTGACCAGCAGGTTCTCTGGGTCATCTCCAGCTCTCCCCATCTCTTCACCCAATACTCTTTATTCCTAACTCTAGCTGCTTTTGTCCCATGGCATCAGGGTTGGTCCCTTGAGGTATGTAACATGATAATGTTGATTTACCCAACGAAATATTTCATATAAGTTTTTCCAATATTACTTAAACTAGGGCACTGAGTTAAATCTTTTCATATTATTTTAGTAGAATAGGAGGGATTTTAAATTGAAATCAATTTGGAAAAGTATTAATTCATTTCCCATCAAATTTATGGCCCTGTCCTGTCCTCTAAATGGCTGCAGCAAGTAGTCAGCAATCTTCCACTAAGACATTCAGTGCTGCTTCAGGATCTGGGCCCAGTGTTATCTTTCCTCAGAAAAGGCTCTCATCCAACATCTCAAACTCACAGCTAATTCTGCTCTTCCTTTCTATCACAAGTTCCAAGAGGGAGGATCTTGCATTGTTTCCGGTGCCAAGACCACAGCTTGCAACTCCATTTAAGTAACAAGCCTTTTTCTTCCTGGCTTTCTGCCTCTGCAGTAGTTCCGGGATTGATGTACCACCTACTCTCACCAGGAATTGCAGGGACTAGATTCTTGCCTTTGAACTCAAAGACATAACATTTTATATACTCTTTCTAGATGGGAATTTAGGAATCTTTAGTCCTCTGTGTTCTTTAACAAGTTGGCAAGTTTATGCATAGTGCCAAATGCAAACAATGTGCAGCACTAGTCCTATTTGTGTAACACTGGATTGGAGATTGTGCCTAGGGTTTTGTTCAAAAAGAGCCTTCCAGAACTCCTGTTATGGCTCAGCAGGTTAAGAAACTTACTAGTATCCACGAGGATATGGGTTCAATCCCTGGCCTCTCTCAGTGGGTTAAGGATCTGGTCTTGCCCCAAGCTACAATGCAGGTTGCAGATACAGCTTGGATCCCAAGATGCTGTGGTACAGGCTGGCAACTGCGGCTCTAATTCAGTACCTAGCTGGGGAACTGTTATTGCTGTTCCCATCCATATGCTGTAGATGAGGCCCTAAAAAAAGAAGGAAAAAAAAAAAGGAAAAACAAACAACAAACAAATCAAAAACAAGAAAAGCAACAAAAAGAGCCTTCCCTGTTTTCCCAAAGATTCATCTTAATACACTTGCCCAGAAGGTTAATAATAGAGAGATGATCTTTATACATGAAGAATCCATTTAACTTCATCAAATATATAACATCCTAATGGATGGATAGTACCAGAGAGAAAGAAAGGAGAGTAGAGAACCAGGTAGGCCTCCAGGTAGGCCTTTAGAAAGTATGGTTCAATACCTGGGACAGCAAGATAAATTAGATTGGTGATTAGAATAACAGAAGAGATCTTGGCCCCACTTATCCCCCACCTCCACTTTTTTTTTTTTTTTTAATGCAGTGACTCTGTTCAGGATTAATGTAACAATACATATCAGGCTTTCCCTCTGTTCAACTGCATGTTATTCTTCTTTGCCTCTGGATGAGCAAGGGAAAAAGTTGTTGGAAAAGAGGGGGAAATGTTCAAGACTGCTTTCTGGTAGGAATGCAAGGAATTGGTAACCTGAGGATGGGACAGTGTTTCTTCTGATACCCAGAATAAATGTATACATACTATGTCAATTTTAAAAATGAGGGAACTAAGGCTTAGGGATGTTAAGCAAATTGCAGAAGGGCATATGCCTGCTAAGTAGACATACAGAACTTGATCTTGGCCTCTACTCCTTGTTAATAGACTACTCTAAATAGGAACACCTGCCTGCCTCACTTTTCAGTTTTACTCCTGTAATGGAGCCAAGGTTCCTATCTCAACCTACTGTGAAGGTCTGTTCTTCAGATTCTTCCTTACCTCCCAGTCACCCACACTGACAACTGTGTTTTAATTCTGGACATTTCAACAAACTAATTTGCTTTGGATACAACACAGGACATTAGAGAGAAAATTAGAGGAATAGCATTAATGTTCCTGTTTAATTTCTAGAGTCCAGAATGAGGACACTATTCTTTGCTTAAAATCATTGAATGTTTAATCTGGGGAGTAGCATTATGAAGGGAGATGGGGCTATACTTTCCTAACAAGAGAAGTAGGTGCCTTGGGGCAGAAAAATGAATTCATTTATTCATTCACAGCAAAGATACATTTGTAAATGATAAAATATTCTATTTATTCCACTGCTCTAGAAAATAGCCCAAAGGAAGTGTAAACTGCTCTGTGTCTTTTGGATAGATCTATGATAGGTCTACACTATAATAAGTCGTGTAGTGAGACTCAGTGTAAGGGACATCTTCTAAAGCTGGATATAAGTCTCTTGAGTGAGCCTTGCCCATCTTGTTCACAGCCATTACCCTTGCACTTAGAATATTGGATGTTACATTCTATACACTTAATAAATGCTTGTTGAATAAATTAATAAAATTTAGGAAAACCACTAAGTCATATGGCATTCAGGCATAAATTGTTCATAGAGTATGCAGATGAAGAATCAAGTCCTGTGATGGATATTATTATTTAGAATTTATTTTATATATTATTTGTTTTATTTATTTATTTGTTTGTTTTACTGCAGTTAGCCCCAAGCATATCTCTGCATTAGCTAGGGTTGGCATTGGCCTGCCATGCAGTTGAGCCCCTTGGAGGATTCTCTTTTAACTCGCCTTAGGTGTCCATTCCCCTTGTAATTCTTCCTTTCATTTTCACTGAAAAGTTTCCAGATCTAATATATGCTCTGAAGAAAGCATTTCCAATGAATATTAAATACTATATGCACACCATCATTTTTTACACTTTTGGTAGGAATGAACATATAAACCCTATACAGAAGGAAAAAAAAAGAAATCTTGCTTGATTTACCATAAATTAGAGCAAGTATGACTGTACTGATGGAGGCACCAGGTGTGGGCTGGCTCCTTTGTCACCGCAGTGCAGGTAGTTGCCTATTCAATCTGACTATTTGACCAATCTTGGGACAGAGTTTGTGATCACTCAGACACATTTATTAATATTATTTTGAAATATTTAATTCCACCTAGGGTGTTTCTCAGAACAATAAGAGTCACTCAACTCAAAATGGTAGGTTTTTAGCCTTAAAGGATGACTTATTAAATGAAGCTGCTTTAAATACTGGTTAATTAATTTTCAAGGGAGAACCTTGAGAAAGAAGAGGAAAGAGAGTCTACATCTAACAAGATGGAAAGATCCATCATGCTGGGGTGGCAGAGTTGGTCATACAAAAGGCTCAGGGCACAGAGCAGAAGGAACAAACATCTGTTGTGTATCTGATTTAATACAATGCCTACAGATCTAACCCTTTTGGAGATTTATAAACACTAGTGCAAAACCTAAGGAAAGGTGAGTCATTGCTTTCAGTATAGTTAGTCTAGTACTCACCTGCTAAAGGAGGGAGACTAAAAGTTGATGAAGAAATGGTAGAGATTAAGATATCGTCTCTATACTATTTGGCTTACACTGATGTCAGTGTCGTGCAGTTTCCAAATTGCCAGAAGTAATGGAGAGTATGAACAATTGGCAACTATTTCCCCTGAAAAATATCATTTTATGTATGTGTCTTCAATTTTTTTTTTTTTTTAATGGCTGCACCTGTGGCATATTGAAGTTTTTGGACCAAAGGTCAAATCAGAGGTGCAACTGCTGGCCTACACCACAGCCATGGCAATTCAGGATCCAAGCCATATATGCACCTAAGTGGCAGCTTGCAGCAACGCTAGATCCTTAACCCACTGAGTAAGATCAGGGATCAAAACTGCACCCTCATGGAGACAACTTCAGGACCTTAATGGACTAAGCCACAATAAGAATTCCAACATCTTCAGCTATTTTAAGTCAGAGTAGTCTTTGGATGTACTGCTGTCCTATCTTCTATGATATACATTATGCCAACAGGCACCCAGGAGGTGCTCAATAAATACTAATTTGTAGAATAAACAACTTTTTCCCACTATTCCAGGTTTTTTCTTTATTTAGTTTTATATTTGAACATTAACACTACTAATATGGTAAAAATAAATAAATATAATTGCTCTTATGAGTCCCTTTAGAATTTTTCACCGTTACTGTATTTTCACTTCTGAGTACATGAAAATTATATATAAATATTCCTGAATCAAGAGCATGAAACAGCATGATGTCCTTTTTATTACTGAAGGTCTATCTGGGGAAGGGAAAAGCAACAATCATTTGTTCAGGACTAATTCTATTCTAATAGGCATTAATGAAAGATTCATAGTCTCTGCAAAGACCCATGAAGATTATACGTAAAGATGCCTGCATCAAGAGCGTGAAACAGCATTGTGTCCTTTTTAATATTGTAGGTCTTTTTGAAGAAGGGAAGAGAGAAAATTGTTAGTTCAGGACTAATGTTGTTCTAATAAGCATTAGTGAAAGATATTGAAGGTCTTTTTGAAGAAGGGAAGAGAGAAAATTGTTAGTTCAGGACTAATGTTGTTCTAATAAGCATTAGTGAAGGTTTCAGAGTCTTTGCTAAAGCCCATAAATTCCATAATAGCCATCTCTCTAAGTTATTTAACTCTGGTACATCCTCAGAAATGTCTTCCTGAGATTTTACAGTCTCTACCAGATGCCGGATGGGGGCCTTTCATGTGCTGGGAAGGTCCTGAGGAAGAAGCTACCCAGAACCATAAACTGGCTTCTCAGAAAGAACTCCTCCATTCCCTCTCTGGATTGCTTCCATGACCTTTTATGGTGACTGCTTTCTAGACGCCATGCAGCTGTCTCAAGTAGGGGTGAAAGGATGAAAATGCAACCTGACCCTCCCAGAACCCAGGAAGTTAATAAGAAGCTCTAAATGCCCTCGAATTCCAGACCCTGTTCCCTATAGGTAAAAGATCATACTTTTTGCTGTTTTAGGGCTTGCTTTCTGTTCTGTACAAAACTATGTGGAAGGGGAAAAACAGGCCCCTGAGTATGTGCCTCTATGCATGAAACTTCTTGAAACTGCTTGAGATAACAGGGAAAAGGGTTCCTAACTGCTTGTTTGGCTTCTGTAAAGCTGCTTGCATAAGATAAAAAGAGGAGAAGTTAATCGACTAACCGACCCCAGTAAGATCGGTTGCGCCACAAAATGTTGAAAATCCTGATAAATATATCTTGGCGACAATATGTCTCCCCCGCTCAGGGACAGGCACAAACACGTAACTCCAGAACAACTTAAAATTAATTGGTCCACGAAGCGCGGGCTCTCAAAGTTTTAAATTGACTGGTTTGTGATATTTTAAAATGATTAGTTTGTAAAAGCGTGGGCTTTGTTGTGAACCCCATAAAAGCTGTCCCGACTCCACACTCGGGGCCGCAGTCCTCTACCCCTGCGTGGCGTATGACTGTGGGCCCCAGTGCGCTCGGAATAAAAATCCTCTTGCTGTTTGCTCTTCGGAGTCCAGACGAGGGGGATTTTCACTTGACTGGCCTTTCAGGGGAATACTGACATCATCTAATAAGAGAATGCAGAAGGCAAAAATGACAAGAAATTAAGAGCCTTAGGACCTACTTATTTCAGAATTATCAATGGGCAGGGAGGTAAAGGGGTTTGGTGGGGGAGGGTCAGGAGCAAGACCACTTAGCTTTGATTGTGAAAAGGTTTGATTGTGAGTAGTAAAAGAATGAAAGAGTCAAGAGTGACCCCCAAGTCTCTGGCTTGAGCAATTAATGATATGAGATACTTTTGGATGGGATGGGGTATAAAGCAGAAAGATGGAATGTTTTGTTTAGGGCAGATATAATGTTAATCTGGGCATGCTGAACTGAGCTGCTCTAAGAAGTCCATGTGGTGATGAAACTGACAGCACCAACAGCCTGAACCTAGGGAGAACACAGACAGGGACTTGAACCCACATGTTGGGACTCAAACCCAGCCAAAACCTAGATTGAAACTTGAACCCATGTGCCAGGACTCAAACCCAGCCAGAATGCAGATTGGGATTTAAACCCACAATTTTAAATTAGAATCACTCACTTGGTGTCTGGACTTACTGAGGTTCAGGCTCTTCATGTAGAAGGAATTCAGTGAGAGACAGTGATAGGCAAGAAATAGATTTATTAAGCTAGGACACTTGTGAGAGATGCAAGTGGGCAGGCAAGGAAGCTCAGACCCCAGGATCAGGTAAACTACAATTTCATCATCCAAGGGGAGTGGGGTTGGGAAAAGACTGCTTCTTCCTTTCTGGGAGTAGTAGCTCCTCCTCCTCAGTATCCCCTAAGGTGTGTATTCAAATTAGCAGGAGGGTGGTCCTCAAACTCCTGCCCTAGGTCAGAATCTGAATGCAGGCCTCACCCCATCCCCCACCCAATGACCTGAGGCAATTCTCGCACCTCCACCAGTCAAGAAAGCCTGCCTTGTTCTGAAGTCCCTCTTGAGCAAATATTAACTGACAGTGATCTCCCAAAGTCCCCTATGTTTCCCTCTCTATCTATGGTCCCTTATTGGGACATCTATAACTACCTGTGCCTACTCCATCCCTATCAATGATATTGAGTAGACAGGTAGATAGGAAGCTTTTCTATGTCTGCCAATTGCTTTGTAGATGTCTCCCACTGTACACAGCAACTTCCTCATCTCTGATTTTCCTGTCAATACAAACTCAACTTTCCTTCTTCAAGAAATGTGTCTCCAGTTCACTTCCTTTTCTGATGTTCTTCTGAATTTATTCTCTTTTGATGATATCTTTACTATGATTACAATGGGCTTTGGAAAAGATGCCCAAAATTTTAAAACACCAAGAGTGAGTTAGTTCTCCTTACCTGAGTTCTCTTTATAAGTGTATTTTTTCCCTTTGCAATTAATAAGTAATCTATAGGGTGGTATTTTGAGACCAAGTGAATGTCTTTTTCACTGACCATATTTGACATAATGGTTTTAGTATCTATTGATGATCCTTGTCTGAAGCAAGTAAATTAAGGAATCCCCCCTCTCAAAAAAAAAAAAAAAAAAAAAGACTTCTTTGATTTAAATCCTGCCTCTGCCACTGATTAGATCTGGTGTCCTTGGGCATGTTAGTTAAGCCTCTTTAAACCTCACCTACCCCATGATAACACTTACCCTTCAAAGAGTAGGTGTTATAACCTTCCCGTGAGATATAATAAACAAAGTCTTAGAGCAGAGTAAGTGTTTGTATTAGTATTGTTGTTGCTTTGTTGCCTTTTATGAAGACCAGCCTAACCACTTCCTGTTTAGTAAATTCTCATCCACTCAGGCACAATTCTTGCAATTTCTGGTAATTTTGTCTTTTAATTACCAAAACAAAAATTTGAAATTTTCTGATTTCCATATAGCTCCAAATAGGACTTTCAACGTTTTTATGGAAAATATACCTTGCACAGGAGGCATCTACAATTTTGTGGGTGCTTTTAGTTGTTACATCAAACTTGAACAAAAGAGAGGAGTGAGTAATGATACAGTTTCTGTTCATAACCTTCCCCCTCAGAGACATTTACTGTCTTCAAAACATTTCTGGATAAGTCAGAGTACTGCTTGCCGTTTTTCATTTTCCTGGAGGAATGACAGAATTCTATGTGTTTAATTGTTCTTTATGACCTTACTTTCTGTCTTGGGAGGATGGAAATTAGTACATCATGTGGCCTAAACTAAGCCCCTCATTCAGAAGCACAGTCCTGGGGGAAGGAAGTGGCTTTGAATCCTTCACAGACACAGCAGCTCTGAAGCTCCAGAAAGATAGTATTCTGTCCAGAAACCTTCTAAAATGGCCTGTTAACAAGATCTGAGAGAATGGTGCTTTCCTTTGGTTGTATTTAAAGTTGTAAAGAATGGAAAGGGAATTGGCTTTTCAAAATGCAGCAGAGAACATTCTGTCTCTTGCATGCCCTAAAGTTTGATTGGGTTGCGTTGCAAAAAGAAAGAAGAAAAACTATTTTGGGGATGGAATGTTTTCTTTCCATCTTTTTTAAGATCATGAAGTTCTTTAGTTATCAGTACACAAATCTAATGCTTTGCTCCCACCCCACTGCCGTCTCTCTGAAATCCTTACACTCCCCAATTCCTTAAAGAATACATTTGAAAAAAGCTGTTTACTTACTTACCTCCCTGGCTTTTCTCATGATGCTCACCCTTTTTGGAATCCCCACTCCATTTCCCTCCATCTGTCCAGTTTTCAAAGACTTAAGTTCTTCCCAAGCCTACCCTAAACATCTCAAGCCCACCTGTACCCTACTCCATCTGTCAGCTGATACCTGAGTTGCCTGTACATATTACACAGCTATCTATTGTGTACTGAATTATGGGGCAGCTCTGAGATTGTTTTAAAGTGATATTAAATTTGCCACACAGTGTAATTTTGTCTTTCAGTCTGGACTGCAGGTTTCTGAGTTCCACTCTGCCTTATACAAAAGAAGTTTCTTAGCATTTGCTGTATTTGAATGAGATGATTATTACTTGATTTTTCCAAGTTTTGTTTATAAACCCTGTTTTTATTGTCTACTAGGCAAAGTCAATTTGTTTCTTAATGAGTTTCCAGTGTCCATATAAAAGCTAATGCCCCCTGGAATCCCAGCCTCTTTGGGAAACCTATCAAGTCATTTGGTCCTGCATCAATCATAGGCTCAAATCACAGTCTGTGTCTTCCCCCCAATAAAGATGTTACTTTATCCTAAAACTTATAAAGAGACATTAAAAAATATGAAGGAATCATGAAGGTCAAGTTTATTAGGGCTTTGTGATGATAAAAATGAAATCAGGTCTCTGAGCTCCCAATCAATATAACTATTTCATTGGTCTGAAATTGACTGGTCACATTAGAATATCTCAATGTAGTTCTTGCTAGCATTATTTCTTTGGACATATAGGTAAGTCATAACAATTTGAGGATGGAGATACAATGAAAATACTGAGTCCTTGAACTATTAAGCAGACCAATCTAAAGACCAATAAATTAGTTTGTATTGATTGAATGCTTACAGTCCCAATTTTATTTTTATTACCCCAAAGCTGTAATAGTTAATTAACTTGGCATTCATGATTCCTTCAGACTCTCTAACATTGCTTTAAAAGTTTTAGGAAAGTATAACATCTTTATTAGAAGTGTCTGGAAACTACCAGTTGACTTAGCCCTCCACACCATCCTGGAAGGAGTCAGGAGGTGGCCTGGGAACTGGCAATGCTCATCTCAGTACCAGGAATGAATAATGCAGAATTCGAGAAAACCCCTCTCTTCATCTTATCCTCCCCTCACTCAAATAAAATCTTCACAACCTAACTATCACTAAGTATCTGGAGCCAATAGATCTAACCTCATGCCCTTATTTCTGGCTTATATCACTATTCAAGATACGTTGTAACTCCCAGATTATCTCTTCTCTCAGAGGGGTTTTCTTCCCAATGCAGTTTGATGGACAGTGAAGCCGCAGTGGATTGCTACTCTGACTTCACCTTCTCTTTTATTTTTCTCCACAGCAGGTATCATTGGATGAAATTCTGTATGTTTCACTAATTATGACTCCTCTCACTGGAATAGAAATTCTTTTGAAGCAGGTGTACAGGTGCATGTGTGTGTGAAAGTCTGTTTCTGCATTTCCTGTGTTTAGAATAGTACCAGTACATCATAGGCACCAGATAGATACTTATTGAATGAATGAATGAATGAATGCATGTATCAAAGTTCCCCTGGAGAATTTCTCTACTAACAGGGACAGGGGCCCTGCAGTGTGATTCCTGAAGCCAATCTTCTCAGGTTCATAGTTTGCAGCTAATATTCCTCTGTTACTTCTTAAATTGTTTGTGAATATTTCAAAAGCCAGCCCAATATATAAACTCTATGACAAGGAATAGTCCAAGAGAAGAACAAACTTTAAAGCTTATAAAAGCTCTAAAGAGCTTTCTAAAAATTATTAGATGTATATTCATTCATCTATCTATCCAGCCATGTCTCTATTCAACATATTTTTGTTGATCACATATTACAGGCTGGAAAATGTGATGCTGGGTATATGTATCATGGTGAGCAAATCTAGGACAGTAATTATCCTCATGGAGAAATTACAGCCTAGTGAAAATGATCTACATTTCCTACCTTGATACAATGACTCAGCAGATTGTATAAAATTACTTACAGTATATTTTGTATTTTGATGACAAAAAGAATTGTGCTTTGTCATATCATTGTCCCCCTAACTACCCTATATCATCTCTACCCCAGACCTTTTCCTTATATTTCTAAACTTGAAACACCTTATCTTTTCCCTTCACTTAGTGTTTATATTTGTTCTTTTATATTATTTTCTAATAAACTACACATCTCTATCATAAATATATTGCTTTGTAATCATCTGCTTCTTTGTTAGTCTTCTATTGTTCAGTATTCAAAATAAAGTATGGGCCTTATTCATTATTTCTAACACAGAAACCATTCTTAATACATAGAAAAGTACATATATGTTAATTCCTAGATAAATTAATAAATGAATGACTGATGGAATTTTAACACTATGAAATGATGGCCAAAACTGAAAATTAGATATGGTCATTCTTTAACAATTTTAATCATATACAGGAAGAATATACTTAATCTATAATGTGAACTTTATTCTTTCTGGTTTTTGTATCATTTCTATGCTTAAGTGTATATGAGAAATTTGAGCTTCTCTGCCCAAAGCTTATGGTTCTAATTGTGATGGAGAAAAATTACACTAAACTAAATTGCTGCAACATACCCTCTTAATATACTTTTAGGCCTCTATTCCTGACTCACCTCCTTTTCCATAGAGCCTGGTTGAATTTGCATACCAGTAGCACTCTAGACACAGTATTGTATAATTATGACTGATTCCCTTTAGATTAACCAAATTTCTTATTTTACTTTTGTGGCCACATCCAAGGCATGCAGAAGTTCCCAGGCCCCAGATCAAAACTCCACCACAGCAGTGACCAACTGCAGGGATGATGCTGGATCTCGAACCTGCTGAGCCACATAGGAATTTAATGTTTTTCCAAATTACTTTTGCTTAAATTTCTATTTTGTTTTGTTTAGGATCTAGTCTATTGCCCAATTTAACAAATATTTATGAGGAATTTTATATACAGCTGTCACTTTTTAGGGCCAGAGTGAGAAAATATATCAGGCAGACAAATTTCACATCAGAGAAAATATTTATTTCAGAAACTTCCTATCCATTTAATATCCTGTAGCATGAATGTCAATTTCCGTTATCATTTTCTTTTCCCTGCAAAACTGCTTTTTAGTAGGTAAACTGGTTGTCTGTCATTCTCATTTGTCAATTTTCATGTCGTATAAGCTTATGTAGTTTTTTTACATGGTATAACTAGTTACCACAGAATAATTAGAAAATTACACAGAAAAATACACTTTATCACTTCCTTTGAGTTTATTAGCTCATTGTACTTTTAATCTGTTTAATGGAAACTATCAAACATAAAAGAGGGAATAAAATGGATAGATTGGGTAGCACAGTGAATCCCCAAGAACCAATAACACTGCTTCCATAATTATCAGCTCTTGGCTAATCTTGTCTGATCTGCACTGCCACTAATTTCTTTGCCTAAAAGTTGTAGCAATAATTTCTTAATTTCAATATTCATAATTCCAATTGTTGCAAAAAATCATTATTTTTCTTTTTTTTAAATCCAGATATAAATAATTTACACGCTTCAAAACTGGTTTATATGAGCCTTGTTGTTGTTCTGTGCTAAAGTGCTCTTCTCTTGTAACTGTTTTCCCTCAAAATCTACTGTTAAAGAAATCTTATCATTTGTTCAGCAGAGCTTTGCTAAGTTTGGATTTTGCTGACTGCATTCCTATGGTTGGCCTCTGTATTTCTTGTAAATTGGTGGTTGGATCTAGTAAACATATTCTTAGCAAAACTTGTCCAAAAAAATGATGGCTTGATTTTCCATCATAAAACTAACAATGTCTGATTATCTTCATTTTGTGATGCCAGCAATTCTTTTTTTTTTTTTTTTTTTTTTTTGTCTTTTTATAGTCACACCCTTGGCATATGGAAGTTCCCAGGCTAGGGGTTGAATCAGAGTTGTAGCTGCCGGCATACACAAAAAATTCTTGATACTCAGTTTTCTAGATCAATTCATTCATTAGTAGCTGTGAAAAAGGAACATTCTAAAAAAGATTTTTTTTCATTTATTCATTGAAATATTTCTATAAAGAGGACTCTGTCTTTTTTTTTTTTTTTTTACTATTTATTTACCAAGTGGTACAACTAATATAGTCAACATAAATGCCTAATTTATTTACTTACCAGTTTTCAAAATAGTGTTAATTTATAAACATTGTTCAACCACATTTTTGTTTTGTTTTTGTGTCAAAAATAATGAATAAGTTTAAACCTATTTAATGTTTTCAATATATTGCAATTGTTACTAATGAGTGTTCTGGAGTTCCTGTTGTGGCTCAGCAGTTATGAACCCAACTAGTATCCATGAGGACTCGGGTTTGATCCCTGGTCTGCCTCAGTGGGTTAAGGATCCAGCATTTTGGTGAGCTGTGGTGTAGGTCACAGACATAACTTGGATTCCATGTTGCTGTGGCTGTGGTATAGGCTGGCAGCTGCAGCTCTGATTTCACCCCTAGTCTGGGAACCTCCTTATGCCATGAATGCAGCCAGAAGAAAAAAAATCAATGTCCCAATTTTGGCCAATGGAAAATTCTTCAAATTGCCTTAGGGTCCCTTATGTAGAGCCCTATTCCTTGTTGTTTTATGTATTTAATGTCTCAGGGCTGGAATCAGCCCTGACTCCAAAGAACTTTTGTTTCTCTCAGTGGGCAAAGATGCGTGAAAAATCTAATCTACATGCTAGCGGTGCTCCTTGCTATTTGTTCATTACTATTTCCAGGACTCTTCAGTGGACAGAGGAAAGAAATTGAATATTTGTCTTTTTAAAAATAAAGATACTAAAGACTAATATGGATAACTTCACTTTTTACTTAACTTCTTTTATTCCACATCTATGTCTCCTTTCTCCCACAATAATCCTGATGGCCACTCTGGGAAAGGGTGAATCTGAATATCACATACTCATTTACTTTATCTCATACGACATAAACAGTTTTCTCAGAGTAATAATGCTAGTGTTACTAGCAATAAGGTGGGAATTGAAAAGGTAATTTTTTAATACTTTTTTTTAATCTTTAGGGTCTATCTTTCTAGAGATGACTTATGAAATTACTTTGGTTAGGGCATTGGGAAAGGTGATTTCTGTGTGATTATGCTACAAGCTAGAGAAATATTGGAGTTGGTTTGCTTCATTTTGTAATTTTAGGAGGTCTTTTCAAATTTAATTTTGTTTCATATGTATCCATAAATGTTTTAGAGTCAATTCTAAAAAGAAAGAGATAAATAATCAGTGAAGTATAGCTGTTATCCATGCCCCTTCTAACTTATTGCCTGAATTCCTCTATAGATAACCATTAAAACATGTTACAGTTCATTCTTTCATTTTAATATTCATTTTATTATTTTAATATTTAATATATAATCCCTTCTTATATACACATTATATAAGTAGTTTTCCTCCTTCCATAAATTGTCTATTTTATTTGATTTTTTGTCTAGTTGATTTTGCTTTTTAAAAAGAAGTGTTATATTTTTATTTCAATTTTTTTTATGGCAATCAAATCTCCTCCTCTTAGTTCCCTCTTTTTTTCAGTTATTCTCCATGGCTTCACTTTGATGATCAAAATTAAATTTAACTAATAGCTTTTTTTGCCCTTGAGCCTAGTATCACTATAGATATGATGCTTTGGTTTTTGGCTTTTTTTTTTAGTTGCTCTGTTTTTATTGAGGGATTCATGTAGATGAAAGAACCATGCAGCTTCTACCTCTGCTTCCCCAGCTAGTATACTAACATGTAACTTATGTTGTTATCTTTAATGCAGCACATTTTGGGAATATACTGTAGAAAAAAGAAACCAAATTTATGATTTGACTTTCTCTTTTGCAGCATCTCCAATTCAGAGAAAACTAAACTATAATATGTTATTATCAGAATAAAATATACACAGCTTGTAGGTCATAAAGTAAACATCCATCAGATTTGATCCTTAACATTACAAATTTCGAGATAATTGCCTTCTCCTAAATGTTAAAATACTTTACAGAGTTTTATACCTTGGGTAATTGTCAAATGTCATCTGGGTTATTTGCCTTTGTTCTTTTTTAAAAAAACTTAATCTCATTATTAACAAAAAGCAATTATAAAGCACTTTATAACTCATAGGAGTTATACTGAATAATAACTGTGAACTCTGTATGCCTTTTATAATTTGAAAAGTTTCATGCTGGATAAAAAACAATTACCTAGGAGTTCCCCCTGTGGTTCAGTGGGTTAAGAATCTGATTATAGGAGTTCCCATTATGGCACATGGGGTTAAGAACCTGCCTAGTATCCTTGAGGATGCAGGTTTGATTCCACTCAGTGGGTTAAGTATCCAGTGTTGCTATGAGCTGTGGTGTAGGTCACAGATGCAGCTCAGGTCCCTTGTTGCTGCTGTTGTGTTTTAGGCTGACAACTGCAGCTCTGATTCCACCTCTAGCCTGGGAACTTCCTTATGTCTGGGGTGCCCTAAAAAGAAAAAAAAAAAAATATGACTGCAGAGGCTAGGGCCTAGGGTTGCTGTGGAGGTGGCCCTGGCCCACAGTGGTTTAAGGTTTCAGCATTGCCACAGCTGTGGCTTAGATTACAGCTCTGTCTTGGATTAAATCTGGCACTGGAACTTCAACAAGCCGTGGGTGAGGCTGAAAAAGGAAAACAAAAAACAATAAGCAATTACCCTAGAGAGTTCCTGTCATGGCTCAGCGGTTAACAAACCCGACTAGCATCCATGAGGACTCAGGTTTGATGCCTGGCCTTGCTCAGTGGTTTAAGGATCTGGTGTTGCTGTGAGCTGTGGTGTAGGTTGCAGAGGCAGCTTGGATCTGGTGTGGCTGTGGCGTAAGTCAGCAGCTACAGCTAGGATTCAACCCCTAGCCTGGGAACTTCAATATGCCTCGGGTGCAGCCCTAAAAAGAAAAAAGATGAAAAAAAAATTTTTTTAATAAAAAATTACCCTGGAAACTAACAGATGGCCTCTCTATGATTAGTTCAGTAACTTGTGTTAGGCTTAGGGGTCTCTAAGGAAGAAAGTATGAAAAAGGTATGAGCTCATCACAACAAACTGGGATAGAGCTTGTGTAGTTTTTCAACCAAGTTCCTTCAGAAATGGAGCAAATTTATATTTTTCAGTTTGGGTAACCCCTTCTCTGGCTTCTTGAACTGTAGGCTCCAACATTGGTACTGTGGAAGAGAAATCTTGCAAAAGCTTCACCCGCTTCTCACATTGTGTCTGTGCTCCAGCCTGAGTCACAGTCATTTGATTCCAGCCATGCAATCACATTATTAGGACAACTAAAAAGAGAGAGTCAGACTTCTGATGGCGAATACACAAAATGTGTCCTGGGATATTCTTTACAAAATGAAAGATAATCTCTTCAAAATGTTTAGTTCTTCTGTAAACAGCAGGTAACAGAAAGCAAAAGATACCTGTAGAAATAAAGAACATTTTTTTTTTCCTTATGGCTTTACTGTATCAAGCATGCTCTTTAAGATGTGTTGTGTGCTATACACATGAGGCATTGGTTAGGGCAAATGTTTATGCAGAAAAAAGTCTGCATCTACCTCTGTCACTGTTTTACAAACTTGGGCATGGGGGAAAAAAAATCCCATTTTGGAAGACATTTTCTATAACATGTCAATGTTTGCACTAACAATTTGGTTCCCTTCTCCTTCCCCAAATGCTCACCAAAGAAATGTTTTGGATGCATCTCAAATGGCAGATTATTTGCACCTTGAATGTGAATGCTGTGATGCTTCATTTCTGAACAGAAATTTGTGTTGCCTATGTCCTGGTCTGTCACTGGATTCTTCAGGACCCCTGCATTCTTGGGGTAGCACGAGAACAGAAAGGGTTGGAAACCTGAACTTTAGGTCATATCTAAGCCTTAGCAGAAAGAAGAAAGGGCCCAGGCTCCTTGCCTCCATCCTGCTGGGCTGGTTCAAGCAGGAATTTCCCCAGCCCTGTGCTCTATGCCTTTTGGTGATAATTTCTCTTTCATAAAGGCTGACATGATGACACTGCCACCTACTCACAGTGCAGTTATAATGAAGAGGATGTTTCTAGAGAACAACTGTGCTCTGCAGCTAGAAGTTCAGCTGAAGCAGAGACATGCAGCCCCATCTCCAAGCAAGCTGGTGCACAGGAATGGAAAGGGCTGGACACTAGCCACCAGCTGCTGGTGTGCACTATGGAGACTCGAGTCGACCCTTCTCATCTCCTCTCACATCACAGCCATTGTTGACTTCCCAAGGACTGGATTTCAGCCAATCACCACAGCTCATTGCTGCAGCCACTGGCCCTTTTGTTGACTTCATCCCAACAAGCTCTTTTCCATTGCACCAGGGTCTTCCAAGCCTTTTCTTTCTGCTGGGTATGCTCTGCCCATATCTGCCACTAGATCTTCCCACTAACACCTCCTCTGGCCAGTCAGTTCTTATGGAGCCTTTTATTCCATACCTTAAGTAGCCTTACACATATCTGCTTGCTTAGCACAGTGGGCAGTATGTCAGTCTCATGAGCCAGCCCTATTCACTCCTTAGCACACCATCTCATAGCACTTCCCCATATTATCCTAAATGAGATTGCATATTAATTTATAGTTATTTTGTAAGCTAAGCCCCTCTCCCCCAACACACACCAACTGTATGCTTCACTGAAGGAAATTCTATGTCTAACTTGTACACTTCTGTGTCTCCAGGCCTAGATAATATACACTCAATAAATATCTGTTCAATAAACAATCACTCTATATATTCTGCTTTTGGTGCCACTCTAAAAGATCATTTAAACATCAATAGCATTCAATTAGATTTTTATTTCAAAAAATTTTATTGTATAGTTTATTTATAATGTGCCAACTTCTGCTGTACAGCAAAGTGATCCAGTCATTTATTCATATATATGTGTGTATATACATATTCACACACTTTCCCTTTCTTATATTATCTTCCATCATGGTCTATCCCAAGAGATTGGATAGAATTCCATGTGCTCTATAGTAGGACCTCCCTGCTTATTCATTCTAAATGTATAGTTTGCATCTACTAACCCCAAACTCCTCATCCATCCCATTCCCTTCCCCTCCCACTTGGCAACCACAAATCTGTTTTCCATGTCTGTGAGTCTGTTTCTGTTTGGTAGATAGGATCATCTGTGCCATATTTTATTTTGTTTTTATTTTCATCTTTTGTCTTTTTAGGGATACACCTGTGGCATAGGGAGGTTCTCAGGCTAGGGGATGAAATGGAGCTGTAGCTGCTGGCTTATGCCATAGCCACAGCAATGCCAGATCTAAGCCACATCTGTGACCTACACGACAGCTCATGGCACCTCCTTGCTTAACCCACTGAGCAAGGCTAGGGATCGAACATGGATACTAGTCGGGTTCATTAACTACTGAGCCACAACAGGAACTCCTGTGCCGTGTTTTAGATTCTACATGTAAGTGATATCATATGGTATTTTTCTTTCTCTTTCTGACTTTCTTCACTTAGTACGAGAATCTCTACTTGAATATAACTCATAGCAAGAACTTGGGAATTCCCATTGTGGCTCAGTAGAAACAAAACTGACTATTATCCATGAGGATGTGGGTTCAATCCCTGGGCCTGCTTATCCAGCATTGGCATGAGCTGTGGTGTAGTTCACAGATGTGGCTCAGATCTTGCATTGCTGTGTCTGTGGTGTAAGCTGGTAATTGCAACTCTGCTTTAACTCCTAGCCTGGTCCATATACTGCAAATGTGGCCCTAAAAAGACCAAAAACCAAAACAAAACAAAAATTAAATGATTATGAAAAGTGTGAGTACACTCTAACATTCTTGTTGAAAGCTGAAATTCTAATTACTAGTCCATGGAGGAATCCATATGGATGATGTGGTTCACCTCATATCAATTGGCTCCAATGATGTTAATAACATAGTCTCCACTTCCTCCATTATGAGCTAGAAAAGAGTGTAAATGGTATAAGTATAGTTGTGTTCTCAAATTGGTGGTTTTAGGTGTTGACTTCATTTGTTGCTATGGAACTTATGTGACTATCTTATATTCTTTGGCATATTTCAAAGTAAAGGCAGTGAAAATAAGATGGTGATTGATTCAGTTTGGTAAGCATGGATTACAGTAACATAGATTACCTGTCTTTAAGTGGCTTTTAGTTTAGAACAGTGGGTAGATCCTCTTCTGGCTTCCTCAGATTTAATTCCCTCTCCTGTAAATTTCTAGAATTTAGCATCACCATTAGCTAATCTGGTAAAAGCATTTAGAGTTTCCTCCCTCATCCATAAAGAAGTGTTTTTATTACATTGATACAAATGTAGTCTGAATTTTGAATTAGCTAAATTGAATGATTGATTGGGGAAAGCTGGATGCTACAGTTGCATCAGAGTGACTGATAAGGATCCCAGTTGTACCTCACCTCATAAAAGAACAGATCTTGAGGCTCCTTTTCTTGGCAGCTCGATGTAATAATCTACATTTTGCAGTGATACAAACCCTGATGGGTCAGAAATAGTGACTAGAAGTAGCTGACTTAACACTATCGTGGAATCAAGGCTGCTGAAATGAGCTATTACATTCCCTCCCCTCCTGTGTGTTCTGATTATCACAATAAAGCATGAATGAAGTACCCTCCACCAGAGACCCACCCTCTCATTATTCTGGCCCAAGGGTTTGGGGAAATAATAAGGAGTCAGAGCATTTGCTAACAAGTGTGGGTGTTATTCCATTCTTTGTCATTAGACACAGATGAAAGTTTAATGAAAGTCTAGATAGAACGATGCAACCAGATCTATAATCTGGTCATAACACATATTCCTACTTAAGATATCTATATGGATAAAAAAATTCCAAAATTTCTTCAGCATACCACTGCCACAGAACTCTAAAAGATTTTCAGCATGCTAACCTATACTTTTGGAAAATGTGAAATTTTCTCTCTCTTTTTCTTTTTTTGTGTGTCTTTTTAGGGCTGCACCCACTGCCTATGAAGGTTCCCAGGTATGGGTCTTTTCAGAGCTGTACTTGCTGACCTATGCCAGAGCCACAGCAATGCAGGATCCCAGCCGTGTCTGTGACCTGCACCACGGCTCATGGCAATGCTGAATCCTTAAACCACTGAACAAAGCCAGGGATCATACGTGAATCCTCATGGCTGATAGTTGGGTTAACTAATTGCTGAGGCACAACTGGAACTCTGAAATTTTCATTTTAACCATTAATTTTCCCCATCCCCAAACTTTAGTAAATTTAATTGCAACAAACTTTTGGTCAAAAATTGTGACCTGGCAATTAAAACAGTATCTAAATTCTAAACACTCTTTGGGTCAATAAAGTTTCCAGTCTTATTCAAACTCATGCTGTTTAAAATTAGGAACTTGGTTTCAGGCTCTGACTAAACTACATGCTAACTGTATGAATTTCGGTAAACTACCCAACCTATTTTACTTTATCTGCTTCAGCTTTAATATGACAGTAATGGCATCTATGTGATAATGTTTTGAGATTAAGATGGAAAAAGTATTCAAAACTTGTAATACAAGTCCATACATAGAAATTATTATTTTTATCCCATGTTTAGTCTGGTTTGACTTACTGGTTCCCAGCTGGGGAGAAATAGTGAGTATTGTTAGAACTGTAGAACTCTACAGTTAAAATTTTATTTTATTGCAAATGAAAGAAAAATTAGAAGATTTCCAAGAATTTCCAGCTTTAAAACTATATCTATATCTATACCCAATCTATACTGGTAAAAAATTAAGAGCTTGGAATTTACTCTGAATTTAGTCATTGAGAAATGTATAAACAGAAGCATCTTATTTCTTTTGTCATTAAGATCAAATAAATTTCGATTGTAATAATTGTGCCTGGAGTTCCTGTCATTGCTCAGTGGTTAGCAAATCCAACTAGCATCCATGAGGATTTGGGTTTGATCCCTGGCCTCGCTCAGTGGGTTAAGGATCTGGTGTTGCTGTGAGCTGTGGTGTAGGCTGCAGACATGGCTCAGATCCTGCATTGCTGTGGAGTAGGCCAGCAGCTGCAGCTCTGATTCGACCCCTAGCCTGGGAATCTCCATATATCTTGGGAGTGGCCCTTAAAAGATAAAAAGACCCCCCCCCCAAAAAAAAATATGCCTGAACTGTTGGAGCTATACTTTGCTACACAGCTCATTGACCCATGGGTTAATGTGAGGGAAATTGATGGTTTCATGACTGATTCTATTCCAGCAGTGGAAAGGGGATGGAAAGGTACAGGCTGAGACACAGATTAGTTGGGTCTATGAATAAAGATAGAATTTAATCAGAGAAACAAACCATCGTTGGATTTGGGATGACCCATAGAGGCAAAATGATTGATAATATAGGTTGAAATGAATACTGGTTTTTTATTTCAAAACAGGTTGTGTGTTTTCTCTGAGCCTAATTCTCACTCTATTCTAAAATGTCAAATATGGCTTCCTATGAAGCCTTAGAAGATACCAAGTGAAAAAAGAAATTAAGTGTCATTTATATTATGAGTGATTGAGTGAAGAGGTCTATGTGGCTTAAATCAGGTAATCCACTTCAGAGTACTTAAGAAGAGCTCTGAAAATATATCATTGTATAATCAGAAAAATATAAAACTGTTGCTACTTTGGATATAAAAAAGGACGAGTCAGGTTTAAGAAAAATCTGTAATTAAAAATGACTTGTTTTCATAGTTCCCATTGTCGCTCAGTGGAAACATATCTGACTAGTATCCATGACGACACAGGTTCAAGCCCTGGTCTTGCTCAGTGGGTTAAGGATCTGGCATTGCCATGAGTTGTGGTGTAGGTCACAGACATGGCTTGGATCCCATGTTGCTGCACCTGTGATACAGGCCAGCAGCTACAGCTCTGACTTGACCCCTATCTTGGATATTTCCATATTCCATGTGTGTGGCCCTCAAAAGACCAAAAAATAAATAAATAACAAATAAAAATAAATAAAAATGTCTTGTTTTGGAGTTTCCACCATGGCTTAGTGGTAATGAACCCAACTAGTATCCATGAGGATGTGGGCTCAATCCTTGGCCTCACTCAGTGGGTTAAGGATCCAGCATTGCCATGAGCTGTGATGTAGGTCACAGACATGGTTCATGTACTGTTGTGTCTGTGGCATAAGCTGGCAGCTGTAGCTCCAATTCAACTCCTAGCCTGGGAACTTCCATATACTTGTCATGTGTGGAGCTCTAATAAGGAAAGAAAAAAAAAAAGAAGAAAAGAGAAAAGAAAGAAAAAAGAGAGAGATTTTACAGTTGATGACCTGTTTATTGAGTTTATGGCCTTCCGTATGGAAGGAAATCTGACGTGTCAACTTGCCTCTATCACTGTGCATTTCATACACCACAGTTATATGGTAAAAAAGGAACATTTCAAATTGAAGTAAACTGAAAAGATAGGTTAACTCTGTGTAGTTATAGTCCTTAGAATAAATGAAACTTTGAGACTTTCATGAGTTACTGGTCAACTTGCTAATAAACAGATTCATCCCTGATTTTCACATTGCTGATGTCAAAACATAGAAAAGTCTTTGCAAATATCATATATATATTTGAATAAAACTGCTAATTTCCCACCATCAACTGGCTAACTGTAAGGCAACTTTTATGGAGATATTTTTCTCTTTCTTTCTTTCCACTTTTAAATTTGGAGTTCTACTTCCTCTAAAGCACTCCCTGGCAAGTCTTCTGAACAAGTGAACTACTTTGCTTTTCTAAATAATTTTATCTAATTCTTCCTCCACAACGGAAAAAGTAAAGATGATATGTATAGTAATTCAAATATATTAAATATTTTCTGAGAATTATGTACTCTAAAGCATCACGAGTGTTAATATATCTTAGAGAAGACATATGATCCATCTTAACCAGGATTTTAATGAGGCTTGGTTGTAGTATTCCTCTATACAAGTAGTAAATTTATAGTCAATTTAATGAAAACAAGACAACTTTTATAATGGTATGAAAAACTTCATTATAAGACATAAACTCAGAAGAGCTGGAGAAGTGTGCCATTATCATTGATGGGCTTTCTTAATATAGGGATGTCCATTCCCACAAAAAACTCTAAAGCAACCTCAATCAAAATCCCAAATAGATAATTTAGAAACTTGACAAAAACATTCTAAAATTTATGTGGAAGAATAATATACAACAGATGGTTAAGTCAATTAAAAAAAAAAGATAGAAAGCAAAGAATGATGAATTACCCAACCAGATAAAATAATCTACTTAAATATCTACAACAACAACATAGAATGTATTGAGGCAGACACAGAAAAATAGAAAGTGGAGAATAGTGATCTCAGAAAGAGAACTACATAAATATAGGAAATTGATGATAAAACTAATACTACTAAAAATGAAGAAAGTTTGAGAAACTGGCTCAGATAAGAAAAAAATCAAAGTAAGGCTCTCACTTTGTACCATATATAAGAGATGTTTAAATGTAAAAAGTGTAAGGCTAATGAAATAAAACTTGTGAGATTATCTTTACAACTTAAGATTTTTTTAAAAAAAGATCCCAAAAGCATAAATCATAAGGTAAAAAGTTGATTTGTTAATATTAAGATGAAAGCTTTCAGGTCAGTGAGAAGACTGCATAGACAAAATTGATAGTAGATGATTATTTAGGAAAAGATATTTGCATTTTTCAAAACCAAAATGAAATTTAAATATAATTTTTATAGAATCCTTCAAAAGCAAAGGAAATATAAGGATGGATATCTAATAGAAAAATGGTCAAAAGTTAAAATTTTAGTAGGCAATTTGTGATTGGGGAAACATAGAAAAAAGTATATGACAATGCTAAAACTCAGTGGTAAATTTGAGAAATTCAAACTCAGATAACATATACACCTATCAGAATCATAAAAGTTAGACAGTAAATGTTAACAATTGTTGACCAGAACTTTAGGAGAGAATTCTTGTATCCAGCTGTGGGAAGGTCAGCTAGTACAAATCATAGTTTTTAAAATGGTTTTTGGAAATCAATCTGGCAAAATTTTGCAGAATTAAGAATGCAAGTGGAATTCCTGTCATGGCTCAGAGGTTAATGAACCTGGCTAATATCCATGGGGATGCAGTTTGGATCCCTGCCTCGCTCAGTGACTTAAGAATCTGGTACTGCCCAGAGCTGCGGTGTAGGTCGCAGACGCAGCTCAGATCTGGCATTGCTGTGGCTGTAGTGTAGGCCAGCAGCTATAGCTCCGATTTGACTCCTTGCCTGGGAACCTCCATGTGCCCTGGGTGTGGCCCTGAAAAGACAAAAGACAAAGAATGCATGTTATCTAGGTCCCTAAGTTAGCACTCCTGGATATATAAACCAGTTAATTCACATACAGGTTGTAAGGAACATCAATAAAAATATGATTCTGCTTGTGTTCAGGGTGGTTTAGATGCAAACTAGGAGTTTCCCGTGAGGAAGAGATGAGTAAAATGTGGCCACTGCATTCTCCAGTATGTTCTGCAATAGCTGGAATCAACCCATCAATACACTAAACCTGCATACCACACCTGACTGGATTTCTAGTTATCAGTGGAAAGGAAAACAATGAGATTTATAGTGTAATACTTTTCAAAGTAAAACAGGGCTACTTTTTATAGAAAGAGATATGCATATTTAAGGAATTTGCCATAGTGGATGAGTTCTTATGGGTATAGGTGGAAATAGGGCTTGGTGATAAGGGAGAGAAAGTAAAATAAGACAAATAGAGGAAAGATGCATGGAGTGGTGATGAGAGCATGCTGTGCAATGAGGAGCAGAATGATCATAAACCTCCATATCTGAATGCCACACTGACCTAACCACAGATCATTTTTGACTTTTGCTCTGTCTGCAACTACTTTAAAGTATTAATGAGAAAAGAACCTCACCCCACCCCACCCCACCCCCACAGCTCTCCTCTATCTCCCTGTCTATTTTTCTGTCTCTTTCATCATGCAGAAAAATAGATTTAGACATCTTCTACAAACATTGAGTATTGTCCAGCCCCAACAGATAACTGCTGACTCAAAAAATGCACAATCTGAAAGTTGAGAGTTAAGTTTTATTTGGGGTGAAATTAGGATAACCCCAGGAGACAGCGTTTCAGGTAGCCCTGAGAAACCACTCCAAGGAGGCAAGGAGAGAAGATAGGATATAGGAGTTTTTGCAACAAAGGGAAGCTAGTAGGAACAAAAGATTTGCAGATAACCATATTAACAGAAGAAGAGTTACAGAAAACCAGTTTCTGTGGGAAGACTAAAGGTCTGGGCTTAATGGAATCATTCCCTTGATATGCACCTCAGCTGTGGACCAGTCTTCTTTGTTTCTTTCCTGAGTCCCCTCAGGGATCACTGGCCCACCCTTGGGAGTGGCTGTTCTCACAGAGACCAGGATATCTTTTGTTTTGACCACTTAATTACAGCCCAGCAGGCAGTACTACTGGCCCCAAAGAGAAAAGGGGGAATATCAAGATATAAGTGATAAAGGTGAAAGGGAGGTGGATGCAGCCAGGCACACATTTTACAGAAGTTTGCTGCTGGTCTCCTGAAGGTTACCACCAGTCACAGACATCAATCATCACTGAAGGATTTTAGTGTCTTTCTAGATATAAGGAGATGCAAGAATTGGGCTCATAAGATCTTCTCCTAAAAACATCTAACTATATAAAGACCTGTTCTTCTAGTTTTCCCAGAGCCAGAGTGCCTCACTCCTGATCTCCACCCTGAGCTTAGCTCAGGTGGAGCTGCGGATCAGCAGCTGCAGTGGCTCATGTTTTACTCCATGTAGAGGCAGATGGCAAGTGCCAAACTATAGTTCACATAACTAAGAAATTTCCAATGCCATGCTTGGGCTCTTGTAATCCACCTGAAATATTTTAAAGGGGTCCTAGTTGAACGAACCTCTAGAGTCTGGCTAAGAGAGGATTTAATTCTCTCCCAGGATGAAATGATTTTACTGCTTTTGTCTGCTACTTGGTAAAGAAGAGTGAGCCATTACACCTACTTCCATCAGTGGACATTTATCTACTGGTATTATCTTCTTATGACCTCACAGTGACAAAGTCTGTGTGGTTTTGTTTTCATCAGTCACAGACTAGGCTCTTTTTGGCATAAGACTCATGGTTCTTGATACTTTATTTTTTTTCACATTTAAAAAATTTTTAAAAATTTTTTATTATAGTTGATTTACAATGTCTGCTGATTTCTGCTGCACAGAAAGGTGACCCAGCCATACATCCATATTTCTTACTGCTTTACATTAAAAATAGAAGTCATCTAACTGTGCCAACCATCCAAGATCCATGTGGGTTTTTTTGAACCTGAATGTGCCACCACACTCAATTACATATTCATCTATCTCTCATTGATGTGGAATTAAGAGTAATGGCATTTTTACATAAGACTTATCTGGAAAGTAGGTAACTATTCCTAATCTTTGTTAATAGTGTCTTAATTATTTCTAATTGATGTATTTTGAGAAAGAGATACGAGTATCCAATTAACCTCAAGAGGATATGGCTGTCTTTAATCTGAAGTGCCAGGCCCTGCTCTGAATTTCAATGAAGCACAGAAAGAAAAGAAAACCCCTTTCCCTTCTGTTTTATATCTTAAAGCAAATGCATACTGACACTTTTTGTCTGTTAATCAAAAAAGAAAACCAGGGGTTTGAAATAAGGGATTTCCAAATAGATCCTAGGAAATTTACTGAAATTTTGTCCTGGTAACCTTTTTGTGACCTTATAAATTTGTGACATTATAAATGGTTCTTGATCAAGATTGATCATCCAAAAAGCGAAGAGTTGGATCCAAGCTCGCTGACTAACCCGTTGCATTTCCTTGAGAAGGAAACAGCAAATTTCTGAGCCTGAGTTTCCTTAACCACAAACTAAATTATTTTCTCAGGTTTAATTGAAAGATCAAATGAGATAATGCATTAAAATATTTATCAAATATAACATACAGCAAGTGTACACAGTACAACAAATAGTAAGAGATTTTATTTGTTTCTTTTTAGTGTTTTAGTGTACATATTATTTTGTCACTTTTTAAAAGTTTAATATGGCAGAGAGAAGTGTTAATGATGATATTTGAAATACGATGCTTTAAATAAGGGAATTTCTAACTTGTTCTTCTGTAGGTCATTACTTAGAGAATATTGTAATACCACCCAATCGCCATAAAGAGGATCATAGAAGATTCCTTTCAATCTCTTTGATATATGGTTATGTTTTGCTCCACTTGTTTAAAATCACACTATAATGAGAATATCTCAGAACTTACCTCAACCAGCTTGTGAAGAGTATTGATAGGAATGGAGTAGGATAGTTACACAAGTAGTTGTAGAAGCCCCATTAAGGGACCATAAGATAGAGAGTGAAACTTTGGGACTTTGGGAGACCACTGTAAGTTAATATCTGCCCATGAAGTTTTGACATATGGAGGCTTGAGATCTGCCTCAAGTCATTGGTTGGGGGATGGGGTGAGGCCTGAATTTGGGTTCAGACCAAGGGAAGGAGTTTAAGGACCACCCTTCTGTTGATTTGAATAAGCACCAGGACTGTCCTGGTTTGACTTTATAGGGTCAATACCCTCTTACTGAATACCAAAGAGGAACTATTACTTGAAGAAAGAGGAAGAAGCAGTCTTTTCCCACCCCCACTCCCCCTGGATTATAAAACTATGGCCCATCTGATCCTCAGGGCAGAGCCTCCTTGCCTACCTGCTTGCATCTCTCACAAGCATCTTATTTTAATAAATCTATTTCTTGCCTATCACTTTGTCTTTCACTGAATTCCTTCTGCATGGAGGCATGAAGAACCTGAAGCTCAGTAACTCCAGACACTGGGTGAATATTTCTAATTTAAACTGTAGATATAAGTCCCAATCTGGGCTCTGGCTGGGTTCAAGCCATTAATGCTGTTATTTTCAGAATCTTTAATTCCAATGATTTTTTTTTAAGAACATGAAATTATCACCACTGAGTTTTGATTTTCTTTAAAACCACCACTGCACAAAAATAAGTTATATACAAATAAAACTAAAAAAAGTTTGTGTCATACAAGAACTATTTGTAAATATTAAGTCAAATGAAACACACTATAAGAGGTAAGGAACACAGAGCCAATATTTAAGTGTTTATGAATTAATATTCAATGGGAAATTATTTTCAATAAAAATGGGAAATAAAAGTATTTATAATTTGATGAAAACTGCATTGGATGAATGATATACCAATTGCCATAATAATCATTCATCTAAAATGAATAATATTAGAAAACTGTTTTGCTTCCTGACTATCAATGGGATATTTTCATATATGCCTAGTGGAAGGCATAATTTCTTAGTAGTTTTTGGTTAACAGGTGACTATTTAAATCTTCCAAATCAATGTATGTTGAAAGTTTTCTCTTCTCTTTCCTCTTACCACTTTCATTCAGGATTCCCAGCCCCAGATGTTTCTGTTAGATTCTATTAGACTCCTAGGAATCTCTTGTTAAGACTTATGTGTTTTTCTGTCTCTTTTACTTTATCTACAACCACTCTCTCACTTTCTCCTTTCCAGCTATGCTGCCCACCTTGCTCTCCATCAGACATAGAGAGATTTCTCTCATCTGGGAGACTTTGCTCTTGATATTTCTTCTGACCTGGCCCCTTCTCCCCCTAGGTGTTCCGCTGACTTCCAGGTTTCTTGTTAAATTGTACCTTTTGAGCAATACCTTTCCTGACTGCCATCTATAAAATGACAGGGAGGTGGATGCAGCCAGGCACACATTTTACAGAAGTTTGCTGCTGGTCTCCTGAAGGTTTTGAGCTCCTCTTTTTGAGCAGGCAGTTGAGCTGTCCATTTTACTTTCCTTTGGAGCCTGGCAATTAACCACTACTTGAAGTCCTCTGATTAGGCCTCTAGGAACTTTTTTTTAACATGATTTCATCTTCAATTTTCTCTGCTAAGGGAGTTTTCACAGTTAATTAACCGAGTACCAAGCTCAGCATAATCTTTTTTTGCAGGTTTTTCTTCAACCTGCAACATTTTAAACTCTGGACAATGGAAATCCATCCCATGGTTTTTTTGGGTTCCTATTTCATTTCATTGATGTTTTTATTTTATTTTTTCTTTTTCTTAATCAGGACCTCATTAATTTTTCAGAAGTCATCTCTCCTTTTCTAGTAAAAGGAAAATTCTTCACAAAAGAAATCAGTCCACAAAACTCATTTGGCAGGAAAATTATACAGAAAAGTAGAGAATCTGCAGAGAGAGGTAAAAAGTTGGAGTAGTTATGACACAATCATACCAAAGTTCATTAGTCAAATAACTAATGTATATGTTGAGGTGTAACATTATTTTTACTTTCATGGTATTTATTAACTGCCCATTTATTTTACATAAATTTTATATGAGCAATTATTTTCAGATAATTTTGTAAAGTTGATGTGTGTGTGTGTGTGTGTGTGTATAACTACAACTATACATATATAGTTATGTGTGTGTATAACTAACTATACATATATAATTGGAGACCTGCTCACCTTGGCTTTGTGTTTAACTAAGAGGATACAACTGAACATACTTCCTAAACACTTTTTGGCTTGTATATAGGTGATGACTATTCCTTGGAGTTCCCCATGTTTAAAAGCTCTTTCATCTCACCTGGAACCAGGATTCTCTATCTAGCCTGGTCTGGCCTGCAGGCCTATAGCCGTTCATTTGCTTTTCAACTCAGGGTGTTAGGACACAGAGCCAAAGGAGACAAAGACTGGAGCAGTGGTTTATTGACCAACAGAGTGTCTAGGAACCCTGAGCAGAGAGAATTCAGCCCCCCACTCTTAGGGCAAGGGCTTTTTTATAGTTAGAGCTTCATGTGATAGATCATGCAGTCTCAAGGAGAAAGGGGAAGGGGGCTTGGAAAAGAGGAAAGGAGGATTTAGATCATTAAGTGAGAATTTTAACAGTCATTTTGACTCTGTTTATTTTGAGGTTTAATAGCTCCTTAAATTATCCTGATCCTGGGGCCTTCATCTGTGCTGGAGTCTGTTTCCAATTGGTTTGGTCAGCTGAAATCATGTCTGGAGCCTCGGTGGGATCTTGATAGTATTGTTATTTTAGGTCCTCCATTTGGTATTCTCCATCCAGCTTTTAAATACCACCTAACACAGAACATTTGGCTTATTTCTTCTGGAAATTTCTCAAGGCCTTCACCCATATTAGGACTAGCTAGCCAAACCATGTAGGCTACACAACATCAGAGACAGAAATTGAGGTATCATTTCCTGTCTCCAACTGAGGTATCCACAGGCATGGATAGACTCTCCACTTGAATCTTCCATATGGCTAAAGACTTTCAGGATTTAACCAGGAAGGAGGGAAGGAAAATTAACACTCATTTTTACTCTATTTACCCTTTTTTTCATTTATCTGTTAGTCTTGCATGGTCTCCATTGGCATCTTACTATTTCTCTCTTCCATTTCTCCTCTGATGACCTCTCTTCACCATTTGTAGATCAGACTAAATCTCTACACACAGTCTTCAGTTTCCTCATTGTTCATATCATTTAAAAAGTTCCCTTTTGAAACAATATTCAAAGGCAGTTTCTGAGCCACAAAAGCACAGTTAACTTTTGCATAATAATAGGTCCTTGGTTAACAACCTTGTATGGTTTAGGCCCATGGTTCTCATATTCTAACGTGCATCAGAGTCACATGGAGGCTTGTTCAACTCAAGGTTCTGGTTTAGTAGAGCTTTAGAGGGACACAAAAATTTGTGTGTCTAACAAATTTCAACTGATACTGATGCTCTATGTCCAGGGTTCACACTTTGAGAACCACTGACTGTGTGTGCTGTGTGGAATCATCATCTTTTGAAGGGATAGAACTGCCATCTCCAACTTCTGCTTAGGGTTTGGGTTTATTGTGTTACAATCAAGATGCCCAACTTGGGGAGTCTGAAGGCTTGACTAATCTGGGATAGTGTTAGGCCAGTGTTTGTTTGATCTATGAACAATGGCAGTGAGGACTAATATATTGGTCTGGAATGCATTTTTTTAATGCTTTGAATTGAGAAATACATAGACACTGCAGATGATTATTTGTCTTTCTTTACTTCAATATGCATACTGGGTGTATGCTACTTAAATTTTACAATCTATAGAATATGGCTTAGAACATCAGCGACTTTACATATTTGAACTAAAACTAACCAAAAGAGAAAATAAACAAAAATACAGATAGTCTGCCTTTTACCCATCTTTGTATTTAACATAAAAGAAAGAAGGAAGAGAGTGAAGGAGAAATACTAGGCACTCTTTCACATCTTCAGCTTTTTCATCTTAGAAAACAAAGACTGTGAACTCAACACTATCACCCCACTGGTCTCCTTTCTCAATCTTCTCCTTTTCTTCTTATCTCTGCTATCTGCACATTTCCATGGTGACTTAGTTTCAAGTAACCTAATATTTCCTTGTAATTTTAGCAGAAGTATGGATGAAGCTTTTGCATTTGATCTTTCAACCCCTCAACTGTAATGTGCCATAAGATACATCCATGCCCAGCAAACACCTACTGAGCAGTGCCAACTAAACTTCTTGTAAAATAATACAAAAGGAAGGCTAGTATTTGGAGAATCATTGAGAAATATATTTTTCTAACATGCTCTGGGAATGTGAGATTGGCAATTTTCTTTCTTTTCTTTTATGATATTTTCATTTTTAAAGACAGTTTAGTTTCTAGTAGATTCCAGCAGTTGATAGCCCAATTAATTTACTGTCTGGGGCCAGTAGGGTGGAATAAACTCTAGTAGCTTATTTTTATTTATGTATTTTTTTGTCTTTTTGCTATTTCTTTGGGCCGCTCCCATGGCATATGGAGGTTCCCAGGCTAGGGGTCCAATTGGAGCTGTAGCCACCGGCCTACGCCAGAGCCACAGCAACGCGGGATCTGAGCCACGTCTGCAACCTACACCTCAGCTCAAGGCAACACCGGATCCCCAACCCACTGAGCAAGGGAAGGGACTGAACCGGCAACCTCATGGTTCCTAGTCGGATTCATTAACCACTGCGCCACGATGGGAACTCCTAGTAGCTTATTTTTTAAAAGACATTGTTGGAGTTCCTGTCATGGCTCAGTGGTTAAAGAACCCAACTAGCATCCATGAGGATTCAGGCTTGATCCTTGGCCTCACTCAGGGGGTTAAGTATCCAGAGGTGCTGTGAACTGTGGTGCAGGTTGCAAATGCTGCTTGGATCCTGCATTGCTGTGGCTGTGGCTGTGGCGTAGGCTGGCAGCTACAGCTCCAATTCAACCCCTAGCCTGGGAACCTCCATCTGCCATGAATGCAGACAAAAGACAAGAGAAAAAAAAAAAAAAAAAAAAAAGACATTGATTTCCAGTAATACTAGGAACTAAATATACCCCTGTAAGAGGGCCTTACAATAAGCTTACATCTGGTTACTGTTCAGTCCCCTGTAGTTTGTCTTAGGTGCATTCTTGACAACATTACTTTTCTGAGTGGATAAATACAGGGCTTATCAGCTTTCACTTTAGAAATTTAAAATGATCTCAGTGATTTTAGTTTCCTTTACTTTGTCAGTCTGCTTAATATCATCCATTTCCCAAATACCTACATTCCCTAAACAATTTAAATTATCCTTTAATTTTTAAATGATTCATGGGTTCACGATTAAAAGAATGACAGCACAACTATCATCATTTTTCTCAAACTGCGATTATTAAATATAGCAACTCTTGTACTCAGATGGCTAGTGCAGAGAGAAAGAAGGAGGCAGCGAGAGGAAATTAGATGTGTTAAGAATCTTATCCATTAGTCATACTTTTTTTTTGCCTTCTTATCACTGTATGAGGTCTTTGTGTGATAGTTTTTTGAAGACAAAGAATAAATGAATACTGAGACCCAGTATATTACTGCTAAGGAAAAGTAAGTTGTAATAAGATAAATTATATAAAAATTTTATTTTTTTTCTGTTTATCTTGTAAATTTGTCAAGGCCATGGCTACAAATTAATCCTGATAAGTTGTGTAATTGTCTTGATTACCAGCCTTACACATTTTTGCAATTAGGTCTGTCATGGAAGAGTTTAACTTGAAATTCTTTTTTAATCCAAAACTACTGCCATACCACCCTTGTGTAAACAGGCTGTGGGAACCTACAGAAGGTCCTATAGTTATTATCTCCTGGTAGAGGCCTGGCATAAATGCTGTAGATCTCTCCTCTCTTCATTCCTTGTAATTTATTATGTGCTGCTAAGGTGATGAGGCATGTATAAATTAATCATAGCAATACGAGTTTGCTTCAAAGAAATAAACATAATACCTGATTTTTTTTTTAATAAAAAGAAAGGCAAACAATCTACATTTTTGGATCTTTAAAAAGGATATGAGGCATTTCCTATCCTACTTCAATATACACACTCGTACAAGGTCTAGACATTTCCATGAAGCCATTTAAGCTTTATTCTTTGATCTTATTTAATATAAATTTAAAAAACCCCTTCTCATTGGTGTGCTATATGTTTTCGATCATGTTGAGACTAAGTACTATATATTAAAGCTGAAAAGTTAAAAGCTGAAAATAAAAAAAGTTTAAAGAAAATCACAGAATAATGACTTTATGTCTTTGTTTATTTAAGAAATAGGAGGTGAAATGGAAATTAGCTTGCCTACAATTTCTTCCTAACTTCTATTTGCTCTTTTAAAAAAGAAATACTAACAAAAATATAGGGTTATAGAGATAAATTTCTTTGAGAAAGAAATGTGCATACAATAATACTGTTGCTCCTGAATTCTTCAGGAGCATGTATCAACAAATCAAAACTGAACCATTAAATTCACTGCTATCTATTTTCAGTCTGAGGTAATGCGTGGTAGGCACATAATGAATGTCTGCTGAACTTGAGACAGCCTGGAACATGGGCTCTCAGACCCTTTGCTAAGGTGGCTGCAGTGCCTGCACCTGGAAGAATAGTCCTTGAGAAACAAAATACAAAGAAACTATAAGGGACTAAAAATAACTGCATGCATACAGTAATTTGGGGCAAATTATGGGAAAGAAGATACAAAAATGGTAAAAACCCAGTAGTCACTTCTCAAGAGCCAAGAGCAAAAGGAGGGTACTCTACATGTCCCCTGAACCAAACACCACCAAAGGGGTGGGAAGATCACATAAGCCACCCCTCTAGCCAGACTCCTGGATCTGCCGCTACCCTCTCCCCATATAAGGAACCAGCTTCCCCTGGCCCACCCAGTGAATGAGTAAGCAAGGGAACTTGTTTGTGTTACTTTCCATTGCTTCAGCAGGGGCCCCAATAAAGGCCTGGATTTCTTCCCAGGCCTCTTATCAATTTCTATTGATTAAGGAAGGCCAAGAACCCAGGCCAGTTAACAAACTGAATGGAGGTCCTGCCATAATTTCTTAGCACCACATATAATGGATTTCAGGGGAGAAGCAGGGAGAGGTGGTTGAAAGAAGGAAATGGTATTCCACAGACATCAGATCACATACTCTGATCCAGGAAATTACATTTACCCTTATGTCCTCTCTCTTTCATCCATCCATCACAGTAAATAACCTTCTTTGTGAAGATCCTATTTGTTGAAGTCTCTCTTAACCAAATGGTAGGGCTGAGGTCACAATAATGATGAGTCCTCATTGGACTAATTCTTCACTTAGCCCCATAAATCCACTCTTTGGAAGTTCTATCTAAAAATTAAATGCATTTGTCCCTTGTCCTTCTTGAACAACCACATTGCAATTGATACTTAAGGAATGCTTTGGGTGAGCATTGGGATCTTTTAACTGCTATCCTTGCCCAATTTTAACTTCTCTATGACCTGTAGAGGAAGTCACACCTGGCTGGTACATGAGTGAGTCCTACAGATAGTTGGGTGTAGAAATCTGGTAGATGGCTCAAGGTCATCATTGATTAACTTTATCTCTTCTGTCATTTTTTTTTTGTTTTTTGCCTTTTTAGGGCTGCACTCAGAGCATGTGGAGGTTCCCAGGCTAGGGGTCTAATCAGAGCTGTAGCTAATGGCCTGTGTCACAGTCACACCAACGCCAGATCCAAGCTGCATCTGTGACCTACACTACAGATCATGGCAACACTGGATCCTTAACCCACTGAGCAGCAAGGCCAGGGATCAAACCAACAACCTCATGGTTCCTAGTCGGATTCGTTTCCACTGCACCATGATGGGAACTCCTACTCTGTCATTCTTATATTGATACAGCTAAGCTGGATTGGATCATTTTAAGTTGAGTCACTTAATTAGCAATCACATTTTTTTTGTTTTTGCCAATGACAAAAAACAGAGTGATGTTAATGTATTAATAATAAGCTTATTCTCTTAAAACATTGCTGGATCACATTTAGTCTTTTTAAGGAGCCTCACTTCTGGGTATAGCCAAAATATAATTCAAAAAGATACATGCACTCCAATGTTCATAGCAGCACTATTCACAATAGCCAAGACATGGAAGCAACCTAAATGTCCATTGATAGATGAATGGACTAAGAAGACATGGTACATGTATATAATGTAACACTACTCAGCCATTAAAAAAATAATGTATTTGCAACAATATGAATGCAACTAGAGATTCTCAAACTAAGTGAAGTCAGAAAGAGAAACACAAATATCATATAATATCATGTGTATGTGGAATTTAATAAAAATTATACAAAGGAATTTATAAAACAGAAACAAAGTCACAGATTTTGAAATCAAATGTATGGTTAGCATAGGGGTAATCATGGTGGGGGAGGGATAACTTAGGAGGGTGAGAATAACATAGACATGCTATGTTATTCTCATACAAAAATAACAAGGTCTTACAGGGAAATATACTCAATGATCTGTAATAATCTATATGAAAAGAAAAGACTGGATATATGCGTAGTTATAACTGATTCACTTTGTTTTTTTTTTTTTTTTTGCTATTTCTTTGGGCCGCTCCCGCGGCATATGGAGGTTCCCAGGCTAGGGGTCTAATCAGAGCTGTAGCCACTGGCCTACGCCAGAGCCACAGCAACGCAGGATCCAAGACGCGTCTACAACCTACACCACAGCTCACGGCAACGCCGGATCGTTAACCCACTGAGCAAGGGCAGGGACCGAACCCGCAACCTCATGGTTCCTAGTCGGATTCGTTAACCACTGCGCCACGACGGGAACTCCTGATTCACTTTGTTGTATGCTTGAAACTAATACAACATTGTTAAGTGAACTATAAGTCCAATAAATTTAAATTTTTTTAAAAAAAAGCATAGGAGAATTTCCCTTGGGTTTTAAATTCATGTATTCTGAAATTTGAAGATGCATTTCCCCTAAATTCAATATTTTAGAGATTTTTCCACCATCTGATTATGAAAGAGAAAGAACTGGCATGAATTAACACATCAAGCTTATCACTATGACTGCAGTCCTCAAGGACCTGCTATTACATTCTCACAACAACAGAGCACTCTTGATATGGTTCCCTAAGAAGTTAGATGCTACTTAACAAAGCACTGTTGAATAATTTTTATATTATTAATATCATATTATTATATTATATTTATTTATTCTTAGTTCCCCGGAAGGAGATGATTATTTCTGAATTCTTGGACATCAACATCAAAGCGCCAATATATGGTGGGATTGAAGCTGCTGAAATATACAACAAAGTTTTATTGTTCTATTTCCCATGGCAGCATATGCATAAGTGTATTCTGTGAGACCCTCTATTTACATGCTAATTCCTTAAATAAAATGTTTCTGAAGTTTTGTAGAATATGCTTAGCTCCTATCTTAAAACTTCACGGTGGGTCTTCGCATATGAACATCTATGGGCATTCACTTTGAATAGCCAAGTCTTTATGAAAAAAATTTGCTAAATATACCATGTTATGTTTATTTTATTGTAACCATTGTATTATGAACTTTGGCCTGATAAGCTGGGACAGGAAGAATGTTAACCTTGGGGTTCAATGAGGTTGGACTTCCTTCTCTTTGGGAACTCAGGGGATGTGGGCAGAAATTCAGAGGCATTTTCTAGTGATGGACCGTGGTGATGTCATTGAAGGGAAAAGCTTCACTTTTGCAGGAGAAGGCAGGTGTGGACCACACACCTCACCAAGAGTCCACTTTCCAAAGATTTGCAATAGCAATGGCAAATAACAATATTTTAAAAAGCAGCCAATTCCTGGAGCAGCTCAATCAGGGTGGTGATGAGGGGGGTAGCTCAGAAGGAAGCAGGAGTGGGACATAACGCATTGTTTTCAATAGATACAGCTATGCTCACTGCAATAGACACAGTTGCGGTCTCACCACTGTAATGGCAAGATATGAAAGCAGAGAAAAAGTGCTGCAATGATCATCTACAGATTCTGATACAGTAACAAAGGAGATTCCTAGACATTATTGATGGGGGCAGAGGAGAGGGAGGTGGAGAGAAGAGTAGTAAATTCTTTAAAAAGAGCTAGTTTTAATCAAGAAAATAAACATGTAAGCTATAATTTAAAGAACAGGAAATGGTTTAAAAGATTCTGTTCATGACATCTGTTGCAAGAAAACTTGTGAAATAACATCTCAGATGTCTTAAGAGAAAAGATCTCCTATAATTTCCTATTAGGGGTTATTAGCAAGCTGTAAATTTGTTCTTTTCATGTTTAATGAATGTAACCCCACTGTCAAGGGCCCTACTAAAATATGTAAGCCTAGCAAGTTGGCTGAAAAATAGTACCAAATCCAACCAATATCCAGTTTTTCTGTTTGTTCAAACATTTAATTCCTCTCTGTCAGGATAAGAAATGATTTTCTGTCAATAATATTGTAAATCCTTTTCTTTATGTTTAAGATGAGGAAATTATCTATTAAAAGTGAATTTCTGTTTACCTAAGAGGTAATAATTGAAGGATAAATCTCCTTTGCATATTAGTCAGGCAATCCTTTTGTATTTTGCTCAGGAAAAGTTACTTAATTTCATGCAATTAAAGAAAATTAATCAAATTAACATTATCACCTATGTAATTTCCTTTGCCATTATGAAAATGTAAGGATTCTTCTTTCATGGATGATTCACTCTCGGGCAATTAGTTTCTCTTTGTTACCTCTGCTTTAGATTCCTTCTAGGTGGATTCAAATCAAGCTGTAGTATAGAAGGGGATAATCTACTCAGTACTGTATAATAACCTATATGGGAAAATAATTGGAAAAAGAACAGATATATGTATATGTATAACCAATTCACTTTGCTGTTCACCTGAAGCCAACACAACTTTCTAAGTCAACTATACTCCAATAAAATTTATTGAAAAAATAAAAACAAAAGACCTTGGCAGATTAGATGATTATTTCATGTCTTAAAAACAGAATTCTCCACTGGAACCTCTTCCTTTTAACAGGATTTGAAAAACTTGAAACCTCTTATAAATGATTTGGGTGGGGGTCTCTTCTTCCTCCAAATTCCCAAATTTCAACTCTGATCTTTTCCTCTCCACTTCTCAGAAAACATAAATAGATTTGTTTACACTGGTTATCAAACGTGGGAGCCAATTCAATAGACACTTTGACCTGCTTTCTTGCTTCAGAAAGAATGGCTCAAGGTCAACCTTATTAAATCATTTAATTTTTTTTGGCAGATGTGTTCCAAAATTAAATTAGTTTAGAAAATCAGTATAATTAGGAAACCTATTTCAGGACAGATTTTTTTTTCAGGCAAACACACAGAGTATTTTTTTTCAAGTATCTCCAAGCTTGCTTATTTTGTGGGTAATGTTTGTTTCATTGCACTTCAAATATAAACTATAGACAGATATATATATATATATATCTGTCTATAGTTTATATATATGAAAAAATATGAAAATAATCTAAGAAAATCAATAATTTCATACTGCAATGTGTGTAGAACTTTGGGGGCTTAATCATTCATGATTTATATCCTGGAGCAGAGGAATAGGAGTTTTCAGAGGAAAGTACTCATTTTATCCATAGAAATATCTAAAGTCTTCTTTACAAGGATAGCTTTCTGTTCTCTCAAGTGAGAATTTCATGAAAGCAACCAAATTTTAAGGGACTATAATGTTACTGTTCTCTGGTTTGGTTTTTAAAGTACATTTGCTTTTCTTTAAGTGTTAATTAGAAATAATATGTTGCTAGAAGATATACATCCAAGATGTTAATTGAAGTAAGTGTTGTGTATAAATAAAGACTAAATAAATTATATATAATCCAACTTATAAAACAAGAGATGGCCCATAGATTTTGTCTCACAGGATTTTCACCATTATCATTTAAAATACCCCATTCTCTATTTCTAATGGCATTTCCACTTCGGTGATAAAGAATTTACTATGAAATGAGGTCTTGCTTAATTAATTATAAACATATTACAGTCTAATCTGTATTGAACTTTAAAAAGAGTAAAAGAGGACATACAGAATGAAAGAAATTTCTGAGAGGCTATTTTTGCCATTTTGCCATATTAATTTCCATGGAAAAAGTATTCTCCCTCAAAAATATGAGGATTTGTCTTCCAAGGAAGACATATCACCGGAGCAGGAGAGAAAACCTCTAATCCTTTTTGCTGAAGACACTACTAGATGGTATGTTTCCTGGTGTTCTGTTACTACAGTCATCAAGTGGTCTTCAAATTTTTTTTTTGATTCTCCATGTGGCTTTTCCACAGGGAGATACTAGGTTCACATTAAATGTAGATATTTCATCTATTTGAAGGTTTTTTTTTTAACTATAAATGAATACAATGTCTTTCCAATTTTGTACATCCATCCCTTGAGCTTGTTTTGTTTGACTCTATCCCAGAGAGACTGATTAATTCTCAGTCTTTGATAAGACAAACTTTCTGGTCATTCACAATTGAGAACGAAGTCTTGGAAATAATGACCCAAGGAATGAGGTGTTTCTTTGGAGGCATTTCCCAGATATTAAAAATACTAAACTACATTAGCAGTGGAAAGGCTGGAAAGTAACGGCCATAGTGAAAATTGCTTTGGATATAAAATCAGACATCTTTATCTGGCATTTTATAGACCACAGCACCATAATATATTTGAGGTGGAAAGGCATAAAATATGACAACTTCTATAATATTGGGAATAAAAAACAACAGATCAAGTTAAATAGCCAAATCTTCTAACAATGCAATACAATTCAACCTTTCTAGCAGGTGGGCAGGTAAGGTCGTAGTGTGATCAACAAGAAGTCAGTGCTTGAGAGGTAGAAACTTCATCAAGGAAGGGTCAGAAGAGACTTAACCAGAAGCCAGTTCTAGGCCTATCAGAGGAACTGAGAGGAGAGCAAAGCAAAAAAGGTAAGCTTCTGAAGGTTGAGGATGATAATAGACAAGGAAGGTTAGAATTTGAGCTAATCACCAGTGTCAAAAGGCTGAGTGAAAACTATTACTATAATGTAGAGTGGACTGGGAAGGACTAAAGAGCCCATGCTCTGGATTTTCTTATTGGTCTTCAACTGGAATAAGGACTTTCTAGTGTATATCTGAGACCAGTCACACTCACTTGTGGTGTGGTGTGTTGATGGTAAATTTTAGTGTTAACTTGACTGGACCATGGAGGACCTAGACATTTGGTTATCTTTATTCTGGGTGTGTCTGTGAGGGTGTTTAGGCATGAGATTAACATTTTTAATTTTTAGGGTGAGTAAAGTAGGTTGCCCTCCCTAATATGGATGGACCTCATTCAATTTATTGAAGATATGTGGGACCTTCCTACAGAGCAGTAAATTCAGGACCTTCAGGCAGAGACATGAAGATGACTCTTCATGAGCCAAGTTGGCACATGGCACCAAAGACAATTGGTCTTGAGTCCTAAGATCCAGTGCAATTTGTCCTGATAAAGTCCGGACTTGTTTGGACCCATCACCCCTTTTTCCAGTAGAAACATTCCAATGTCAGTCCCACCATTGCATTTTGGAAGAACATAACTTATCTGGTTTCAAAGATTCATAGCAAGAGAGAAATGTTGCCTCAGGATAAATTTTACCTTGAGCTTCACCCATATCCATTTAGATGATGTTTTTAGATAAGACTTTGGAATTTAAATTTTAGCGTCAATGTTGGATCAAATTAAGACATAAATTTGGGTGAGCCAGGGGCAATGATTTAGACTACATTGTGTTGCCTCAAAATTTATGTGATGAAGACCTAACTTCAGGTTTGGGATTAATGCCCTTATAAGAAAAAAATCCAGAGAAACTTGACACTTTCTCTCTATCTCCCATGTGAGGACATAGTGAAAAGGTGACCACAAGTGAGAGCTCCTACCAGATTCAGCCCTGCTGGCACCCTGATTTTAGACTTCCAGACTCCAGACATGTCTTTCCAAGTTACACAGTTTCTTGAGAGCCTGAGCAATTCTGAAACTCAGAATACTGAGTGAAAGCAATAGGACTAAAAAAATAATGAGAGGAGGATGAAGATTATACTGATCTATCAGTCCTCATGTCAGAGAAGAGAGAAGAGATTTCCAGGTAGGGAATTGGTTCATGGGAAATTCTGAAGCCAGAAAAAATCTTATGATATGTTTGGAAAACAGTTAAGTCAAATAGCTAGCTAGAGGGGAGAGTTTTTCAAGCCAATGCATAATGATTTATATATGAAGATGATGCATGAATTCCTGGGTACCATGCATTATCTTTTTTTCAGCTGTGGACATAAATTTACACTGATACTGTGCTTTTTTCTGTACTACTTCTTGACGGTAATGTGGTTGGACCATTAAAGTCCTTTCAAATCCCAAGGTACTCTGATTCAGTTGCACATGTCTGCTTTAGATGAAGGGCATAGTCTGTTACTATATATAAAAAAGTATTAACTGGCAGTAAGTACTCCCAAAATTGTGACCTTGACTTTATCATCAACACTATTTAGTCCAGAGATCACCAAAATGGATTCACAAACTCTCAGAAATATACAATATTATCTATGAAGGCCAAAGTCATAAACAGTGGAGCTTCTATTTATTTCATTTTAATCTCACATTTTGATGAATATTTTATAATATGAATAATATATTAGCAATTTTTATATATATCATAATCAATCAATATATACTTATGAGGATGTGTTTAAAATATTTTCTAATAGGGCTATACAGCATGAAAGTGTGAAGATCATTGCTATAATCAACTGTATTATTCTGAAGTGAAAGGCTTGAAGGGCTTGATAGGCATCTTGGATGGCATTTCTTTTTCTTCTTTTTTTTTTTTTTGGTCTTTTTTTTTGCCTTTTCTAGGGCCGCTCCCGTGGTATATGGAGGTTCCCAGGCCAGGGGCCCAATCAGAGCTGTAGCCACTGGCCTACGCCAGAGCCACAGTAACATGGGATCTGAGCCAAGTCTGCGACCTACACCACAGCTCATGGCAACGCCGGATCCTTTAACCCACTGAGCAAGGCCAGGGACCGAACCTGCAACCTCATGTTTCCTAGTAGGATATGTTAACCACTGTGCCACGACGGGAACTCCCTTGGATGGCATTTCTTAGGAGGTGAGGATGAGCTGAAAGAATTTAAGTATGGGAATGATAAGGCCACATTATTTTTCAGAGTGCTCATTTTGAAGGTTCACTGGAAGACAGGTCTGAGGGGACAGTGAAAAGCAGGGTGAACATTTAATTCTTTTCTCCAAGTAATAGATAATGAAAGTTTGATCTGGAAGGAGGGCCAATAAAGACTTAAAAGAAGGAACTGAATCAAGAAATAATTCACAACCAAAGTATGCAGAATGTGTTTACTGAATGAGAAGAAAATGTGAGAAAAAAAGAATGAAAGATAACTTCAAGTTTTAGGCTTAGGTGACCAGTTAAAATCATCTGCTATAGGAAATACAATTAGGAAAGGTTGAGGGGTATAATATAATCCATGCTCTTATAGTGGGATGTTCAGGCCTTTGGTAGGTGAAGATACACAGAGAAGAGCTGGGGTCTGAGGCTCAGAGAAATTTGGATGGAAGTATGGATATGAGAGTCAGGACAGGTACAAAGAGAGGTCTATGGAAGTATAAAGAATGAAGGTATAAAGTAAAAATGCAGGAACAAACATGCTGGGAAATATTAAAATCATTTGTACACCAGGGGAGCAAATTCAAGGCAATTTCATTTATCTGATAAACTTCGTAGTTTGGATTTTTTAAGTGGATGAAGTGGAAAATGGTGATTCACAGGTGGTGATGTTTTTCAGTCTTTGAAAGCATCTGCTATGCAAGATGGCATCGTTGAGATGTGAAAGAAAAGTTTGACTGTGAAAAATTAGTGGTCATAATTTATTTTCTCTTTTACAAAGAATTGTGATTTTAAACTGAATGTTGGAATTAAATTAACCAAATATATGTGAATTTCTGTATTTTCTCAGGTAAAGTGTTAGCCAAAACTTAGGATAAATGAAAAATAACTCCATCTCAATTTTATTTATCATATTTTGAGAAAAATATTATGTATTGAAAAAGTAACAAATATGCTATTTCATCTCACCTAATTAAAAAATATAGCATTCGTGAAGTTCTCTTGTGGCATATAGGGCTAAGGATCCAGCATTGTCACTGCAGTAGCTTGGGTTTCTGCTGTGGTGTGGGTTCAATCCCTGGCCAAGAAACTTCCACATATTGTGGGTGCAGTCAAAACAAACAATAAAAAAAACATTGTTTTTCATTTTGAAACTTTGAATATTCTCTTCCTTCATCCTGAATATTCTCCTTGTCCATTTCACCCTAGTGAACTCTTACTCAGCTTCCAGTACCCAATTAACAGTTTTTATCCCCAGAAAATTTATTTTGGCTTCCTTAGATGCTGCCTCTCTTATCTATGCTTTTGCAGAGTTTTCCTAAAATTTGATCTATGACATAACATATATTTACTATAATTATTTTCTTCCTTGTAGATTACATTTATTCATTTACTTTTAACAGAGTATTTTTTTCTTATTGACCCTCAGATACAGAGGGTTATGTTAATAAAACACTTCAGTTTAAAGTACACTGTCATCATTTTTCCCAATCTCATTATCCCCTAATCCATAGGTGACATTCTCAGATATCTATGACATTTTTCTTTATTATTATTATTGCAATAATAATAGTATAAAACATGCATATTTTAAAAAGTTTCCTCCTTTTCCCTCTAAGCATTGTATTTAAATTTTTTTATATTGACATTGTGTTGTATACATTGAATCTGCTGCTTTTGAGAGCTCTGTAGTATTCACATCATTCCTCCACTATATTTGCAGATGGACTCCTGTCTCACCTCCAGCTTGAAGTTAACATGGAAACTGCTGCAATGAATAGTCTTGAATATATCCTCTTACAGATTTGATTGGAATATTCTTCAACAGTTGGACTACTGGGACCTAGCAGGGGTAAATATATATATATATATATACACACACACGCATATATATATATGTATATATATATAATTTTAACGTGAATTATTATTTGAATGTTCTCAAAAGTGAAACAATAATGATGGAGAGCTTATATCATTACAATACATAACAACATCGACACTTCAATTTTTGCCAAACATGAGTATATATGAATAACAAATTATCTTAGTTTTTTGCTTCTAATCATTAGTGAATTTGAGGATCTCTTCAGGTCAGGCATTTGGACCACCTCTTGTGCAAATGAATGCTCTTTATTGACTTTTTATGGAATTTTGTTTCTCTCTCTGGTTGATTTGTAGGCATTCAGGTATATTTTAGATATTGTTTGTTGGTAATAGACATAGCATGTGTCTATTCTCAGTATGTCCCTAGTCTGTTATCTTTGCTCATAGGATCCTTCACTGAAGAACAAAATCATTTTTTGTTACTATCGAATTATCATTAAATATGTTCCACCATATATTCATATATATTAGAAAATATATTCACCACATTCATTACAAAAATCCAGCCACTTTTATAATTAGGATTTCCTATGATAATTTTGTAATACATGAAATGTTTATATTATGACCATTTGAAATATTCCTGTAGAGAAGCACAGCTTTTCTCCCCATTATTTTGGAAGCTCTTTTCTATTATAAAATAGAATTTTAGACTGCTTTCCATATTTCTGGTGTATTCTTTGTTAATTCCTAGGTCCTTTTTTTTTTACTGTTTTTTAAAATTGTTATCTTGCTTGGATGTATTTTCTAGTTATTGCCTGAATATAGAAACTATTTATTTTTATATGCTGATCTTGTTTCAGGAAATATATTGCACTTAATTCCAATGCAGTATTAATGTTCTTGGTTTTTCAAGGTAAATGATTTTATCATCTTTAAATAACAACAATTATGTCTTCATTTTTAAAACATATACATCTTAATGTCTTTTCCTATAGTATTTGCCAGGATATCAGTACTATGGTAAACAATAAAAGTGGTAGAGGTCATCCTTGTCTCTTCTTTGTTTTAACAAGAGATTGCATCTGAATATCTTTCTAAAGTATGTGCTTTTGGTTTTTGTTAGAAATTTACCAGATCAAGAAAATGTCTTTGTGTTTATAATTGCTTTTTCTCATGTTATACTATGTGTTGATTCATAGCAGATAATCTTCTGCACCTGTTAAAGTAATCATCACTTGGCTTTTACTTGTGGCCAATTACACCGATATATTTTCTTTTTCTTTCTTTCTTTTATTTTATTTATTTTTTGTCTTTTTGCCTTTTCTAGGGCCACTTCCGGTGGCACATGGAGGTTCCCAGGCTAGGGGTCTAATCGGAGCTGTGGCCACTGACCTATGCCACAGCTATAGCAATGTGGGATCTGAGCCACGGCTGCGACCTACACCACAGCTCACGACAATGCCAGATCCTTAATCCCCTGAGCAAGGCCAGGGATCAAACCCGCAGCCTCATGGCTCCTAGTAGGATTCGTTAACCACTGCGCCACGACGGGAACTCCTGATATATTTTCTGATATTCAATCATCCTTTCATTCTTGGGATAAATAATACTTAATTATGAACTATTTTAATCATACATTACAATCTGGTGGTCAGTGTTTTTTAAAAATATGTGCTTCTATGAGCATATATATATAAGGGATCTAAAATTTTCCTTTTTAAAAAAATTTGCATTGTCTGTATCTAAGATTGGAATAAAGTCCCAGGAACTCATAATAAAACAGTATTTTAGCATATTTCTCTCTCTCTCTTTTCTTCTCAGTTGATACATTTTAAAAATATAGTTCTCCATAATAGTATTATCCTGTACATCTGTATGTAAAAAATATTTACATTATTTTACTTAATAGTATACATCTAATATTATCAAATGGCTTTACATTTTAAGGTATCATTTTAATAGTAATGTAATATTTCCATGAAATAGGCAATATTTCACAAAATAGTATATTTAATCTTGGACTTTTTGGAAAATATTTCCTTCTAAATAAACCTATACTGATGACTATGATTTTTTGACAAAGCAAATCTTCATACCAGAGAGTGAGTTGCTTGTGCCTCAGGGCTTACAATATGGACTTTGTACCCTCAGCATATGGAAGAGTGTAGGGCATATAGGATAACCTTGTTACATCATATATGTTAATGAATGATTGAATCATTTTCCCACACAAGTGTCTCTTGATTTGGTTGATGAGATTTATGTTCACTGACACTACGGAGTAGGCATTGATCAATGGATTGACCTAAAAAGCACAGAAATATGGAAAATCTAGAAGAAAAATTCTAAAACTCCCCCTTTCTATTTAGCTCCATTTCTGAAACAGTTGACACCTGTCTGTGACTAAAGACTGACCGGTCCATGAAGAATGGGATATTTAATACAAATATTTTGCTTATCAGAAGAAAATCCATTTAAAAGATATAATAATAGCCATAATTTCTTCAGTTTTTACTATGTGCTGGGGTCTTCTCTGAAATTACCTTATCAAATCCCAGCCACCATGTATGAAGTATGTACAATTATCCTCATCTATGAGGTAGTGAATCTAGGTTAAGTAAGTTGCCCAAGACTGTTGAGCTAAAACATTGTGGAGACAATTCTAACTCAGATCTCTCTGAGCTATTCTCTTAACTGCCTACACATGTGATGTCAAATTTTATCAGGCAAATCAGCCTGAATGACTGGTGCTGGCTATGCAGGTTGGTGAGGTAAGCGGAATGTCAAAGAAGCACTCACGGCTTCATAGGAAGAGAACATAGACATTAAGTTGTAGCGTCAGCCACCATAGATTGGCAAGGGGCTGGTGGCCTCCTTTGACTATTAATTTAATGTCTCTTGACCTCTGCCTCTTCTGAACATAGAATGTTTGCTAAGTTGACAAATCCTCTACTAATTAAAATACTGTCTCTGGTTATATTTCTGGATTTTCAGGGTTAAATTCTGCCTCCTGCCCCTCTACTACCTCTCCTGCCCCATTGCTTCTGACATCAGCATAACAACTGGCTCTTTTGTCTTGCTCCTGATGCTCCAGAGAAGAAGGGAGCAATGTCTCCTCTCCCTGGTGAAAAAGGATTCAGTCTACTTTCCACTTGCTTCACCTCAACCATCCCAAGGAAGTCTCTTAAGTAGCAAGAAGAAATAGCAGATTTCTGCAGCAAAGAATAAACACACACTGTCATTTTGGAAAGCAAATGGTTATATTTTGAGAACTGCTTCTTCTCTCAGTAAAATATAATTTCATCCATATTTTAAATTTTTTTATGTGAAGGTAAAGGAAATGGGTATATATTCTATCAAAGTCTTTCAATGACATGCTAAATCATTTCTTCTCTTGTTTTTTTTTCATTGTCTTTAACATATTTGTTCTATTGGTTGAATGTCATTGAAAATTGCTTTGTAGAGGTAGACATGCTTTTTTTTCTTCTCCTAACATTGCTCATTAAAGGCCTTTTTGGGTTCAGAGTAGTTGCCATTTTTCAAGGCTGGCATTTCCATTTTGTGGTGTGGCTCTCAGGAGAGGGACTGCTACTTTTAATCACCAATGGGGGTGTTTCATTAGATAGTGTTAGAGATAACTTAATACCTTTTGCTAGCTCTGGGGGAGCAATCACACTTCAGGGCTCTGAATTTGATTCATCAGCGAATCAAGAGCAGGCTTCCTATGGAAGGATAGGTTTTTAGCTGAGCTTTCGCTGGCCATTTCAAAAGAGTTAAAGTTTAAGATTAAAGACAAATGAACTTTTACGTCTGCAAAGCTTTTTTGGGGTTGTACAGGCAGGCTCTTCTCATGGATGAATTCACAAAGAGATATGAAAAAAGTGTTTCAGGAGCTTCTAGCAAGTGTGGGTAGAAATAGTAACAATCAGAGACCTAAGCATGTGCTTACATTTATCATTATAGGGAGAACAATAAAAAGTCCTGAAAATTTGGTGTCAAAGAAAGGAAAAGATGTAACTACTGGATATAGACAAGCCTCCAATGTTCAAAAATATATTTTAACTTGCAAATACATTAACTTCTTTGCAGATTTTTTGAGATATAATTGACATTGTGTAAGTTTAAGGTGTACAACGTGATTTGATTAATCTAGTCTTAAGGAACCTGGAATTATTCCTACCATATGTGTAAATTCCTTAGCTTCCCCTTTTCCTCTCTCTGCCTGGTGTGTATGTCATTCTGTGACCTCGACAAAAAAGAAATAAATTCAAGCCTCCATTCAGAGTAAGCTTGTATCTCCCATATGATGAAAACACTGTGTGGAAATGCAATAGGCATGCATTTGAAGTAGGCTGTGTAAAATGCAGATCTTATTATGAAGAAGAAAACTTTGTTTGCAGTTTGTATTTTATATTTTCAAAAATTCAACCCAGATGTTTTAAATACTTTGTTTTAAGTACATAACTTTTAAGTAATATTCATATATATATATATATGATGCCTTTTTTGTGTGTCTGTGTATATATGTATACACACGTGTGTATATATGTATGTATATGTGTGTATTTATACATATATGTGTATATATATACATGCCTTTGCTTGCACCAAAGTTGCATACTTTTTTTTTTTGTCTTTTTCTAGGGCCACATCCACGGCATATGGAGGTTCCCAGGCTAGGGGGCTAATTGGAGTTGTAGCTGCCAGCTTATGCCAGGGCCACAGCAATGTGGGATCTGAGCCGCGTCTGCGACCTACACCAGAGCACACAGCAATGCCGGATCCTTAACCCACTGAGCAAGGCCAGGGATTGAACCCACAACCTATGGTTCCTAGTCAGATTGGTTAACCACTGCGCCACGAGGGGAACTCTCAAAGTTGCACACTTAATGTTTGTATTATATACATTCTAAAAAATTGGTTTAATCAACTAACTAAAATTGCTTGGAATTAGTCAGTCTTGCATAACTTTCAGCATTAAAGTGGTTGAATAAATGAGTCATAAAGTCTACTCAAGTGTTCAAAAAGGCAGAGCCATGGTCTTCATGCTCCAGAAGCTTTCTATACCAAATCCATACAAACGTACAGGGTTTTCTTTTTTTATTTCATGGATTCTGATCAATAGCTCTATTAACAAATTTTGTAGGCTAGGCCACACAACATCTAAAGAGAAAATTTAAATTATAGTTAATATTAGAATGTGTCTGAAGAATGAGGAGGCTGTCTCAGCTGGGGTTGCACTTTATATTTTTAGCCTCAAGGAAAGGAAGCTATACTGATAAATAGCACCTCTATGAAAAATTTTACTCTATGGTTTAGAAACTGATTTCTTTCTTTTGGAATGGATAAGCAATGAGATCCTGCTGTATAGCACTGAGAACTGTATCTAGTCACTTATTATGGAACATGGTAATGTGAGGAAAAAAGAATATATATATGTTTGTGTGACTGGGTCACCTTGCTGTATAGTAGAAAATTGACAGAACGTTGAAAACCAGCTATAATGGAAAAAAAATCATTTAAAAAATAAAAAGTAAAAAAATAAATAAATGGAACCACCAAAAAAAGAAACTGATCTCTTTATTTTCCTAGGAATCCTAAGCACTTTTTAAAATTGAAGTATATTTGCTATACAATATTATATGCTACAGGTCCACAACATAGTGAGTCATATTTTTTTTTATTATAGTTGATTCTCAATGTTGTGCCAATTTTTGCAGCACAGCAAAGTGACCCAGTCATATATATACATACATTCTTTTTCTCATATTATATTCCATCATGTTCTATCCCAAGAGACTGGATGTAATCCCCCGTGCTATATAGTAGGACCTCATTGCTTATCCAGTCTGTAATAGTTTGTATCTATTAAATGTTCTATTCTCTTTATAGTAGAACTATTGGCTACATTCCCCATTTTGTATAGTATATCCTTATAACTTATTTTACACCTAATAGTTTTTACTTGTTACTCTTGGTTACCAGTAGGGATGGGGCAACTGGGAGGGGCAATTTAGGGGTAGGGAGTAAAAGAGACAAACCTACTTTTAAGCTATATATCCACTTATTGTGGTCTGAATTTATTTTATTAATTTTATTCAACCATGAAAGAGAAATGGCTGAGGAGGAATGGTAAAAACACATACAAGTAGAAAAAAATGTAAATAAAAGAAGAAAAATAAAAAAAGTATGTGGCAATCTATAAGAAAAGACTTTTGAGGGTTAAAAGACACAAAGATTGTAATTAAACATTTTTTCTAAACATCGTAAATGTTATTTACTAAGCGTAGGTATACATTTCTTTTTTAAAAAACATTTACTTTTGTGCATAACAAGTTTTCTTTATATGTTTCAGAAACTGCAGTAGCGTGTGAAAAAGAAAAGCGAAAAAACAATATTCATTTTCTCACCATTATTCAAAACCTGTGGTACCTTTGGCATACTTACTGCCAGGCTCTTCTGTATATGTACATGTAGTTGAGATGATTCTGTACACACACATACAAACACACACATATTATATTGTTTTATGTCTTCAAGGTTTTGCCTTAGTATTGCATCACTTCTGTGACCAAAACCTACCAATGGATTTCCAGCTTACTTTCCATAGGCTGAATGAATTTGGCTCATCTTGGGACCTAATCTCCTTCCACTTTCCCTCTTTCATTCCACTCTCAACAAGCAGGTCTCCTTTCCCTTCCTATAACTTGCCAAGCATGACTCTCTTTGGGAGTCTTTGTCTTTGCCATCCCTCTGCCCACAGCACCCTTCCCTTTAGTGTGTACGATTTTCTTCCTAACTTCATTCAAGTATCCTAAAACCATCTTATGGGAAAAGTCACCCCTAAGCAATGCTTCTAAGTAAAGCTCCCTCATTATCTTCCCACTCAGCCTGATTGTTTTCATACTTCTGGCCACATATATTTATTTCCTTATTGCTTATTTCTCTCTCATTTTACACCACACACACACACACACACACACACACACACCACACTATAAACTCTAGGAGAACAGAGTCTTTGTTTTGTTCACTGCTCAGTTTGCAATGCCTGGTACATAGCAGATAATAAACATTGGACAAATCCTTAATTTATTGGCTGCATAGTATTCCATTTCATAAATATACATGGCTATTGTTGGACAAATGTATAATTAATAATGCAGTATTTGTTATGTTTAAAAATGTTATCCGTCGTTTATGTCCATAAGATTATTTCTTAGCAAAAAAGTTCTTGAGTTAACATACAAATTTTGAAAAATTCCCTTTGAACTTTACAAATAGTATCATTAACTGTTTAGAAAAATTTGTAAGTTACATACACAGATTCTTAAACTGCCTTTGGAATATTCTGCACTAATTTATGCTTTTACCATTTTGCAAATAAAAGGTTATTTTACTATAATCTAGAGAGGAAGAATATTCATTTTCAAAATCTATAGTAATTTGAAGATTTATTTTTGAAGAATAAAATAGCAAAATGCATTTTCAGAAATTAGTGATTTGTTAGTGACTTTTTGTATTTACTCTGCTTTATTAAACTTTTATAGTTTTAATTGTTGCTTTCTTCACTATGTATATGATACATGTATATTTCTATAGTTAAAATACATGACTATGTATTAAAATATTCACCTATAGAAGTAATAAAATTGAATGCTTATCTGATATTTAAGAAACTATATACTTAGGGTGTGCCATTCTCCTTCTATGTAATATCTAATTGCTAAAACAATATGAAAAATTTTATTTTACCATTGTTATATTAAAAGGAAGAAAGTAAAATTTATATATTGAATTACTTTCACTCTTGGTAAAATAGGAAATTGGGACCTGTCTATTTCTCCAATATGACATAAGCCAGATTTTCTGGGGTATAGGCATTTATACTATTTTCCATAAAGGTTATACCAATTTACATTTCAGCTGTTGGTGGGAATGTAATGACTTCATTTTAACTGGATTACTCTTTAAAGCTTCTATTTTCAAACAAGGTCATATTTTGGGATATTAGAGGTTAAGACATCAACATATTTTTTTGAGGGGGAGTAGTGAGGATACAATTTGATCCATAACACTATTTTTATCGAAAAATAAATAAAGCCTTCATTCTATTTTATTTATCAATGTCTTTATTTGGAGGAAGAGCCCTGATGTTATTATTTTGATTTTATAATAGGTTTTATTTTTATGATAGAACTGATCTTCTAATACCAATCTTTTATTTAAAAATGTCTTACCTATTTTCAAACATTTTTATTTCCATATGAGTTACATAAGATTGTTATTCCAATTTCTGCTAAATCTATTAATTAATTTGAAGAAAACTTACATGTTTTTGATAGTAATTTTTTCAAATTAGAAGTCTGGAAGTCTTTTAATTTATTATGTCTCCTTTTTTTTCTTACTCAGACACTTTGATATTTTCCTTCATAAAGTATTGTCAGAATACCCAAACATGTTATTTTCAGGTGTTTACTGCTGCGTTGCTATTGCGAATGGGATTATTTCCTCCTTCTTATTTTCCAAAGGGCTATTTCTAGTACATGAAAAAAATGACCCCAATGTTTACACATTAATAAGATATTTAATACATGTGTTAAACCACTCTGTCCAAAATCAGCCTGTAAGCTGGTTTTCTTGTGCTTTTCAGGGATGCAATCATCATTTGCAAGGCCATATGTAAATTTTCCATCTTTTAAAAGTGTGTACTATTTTGTTTTATTTCTAGTCTTTTGAGGGGTTCATAACTAATAGGAATAACAATTATATAATGAGAGCTGATATCACGGTTCTCTTCTTATGCATTGTGTTATGAAAGTCTGCAGTACCTCACCTTTTTATTGATGACTTTGGATGCCTGATAGAAATATTTACTTTTATGTTAGTAAATACTCTTCATTTTGATATTGAAATTTTAAATCATAAATGAATACATACAATAAATAACTAACAAGGACCTAATGTAGAACACAGGAAATTATACTCAATAATAATAATACTAATAAGCTATAGAGGAAAAGAATTTTAAAAGTAATACTTCAATAAAAATTAGGAAGAAAATAATGCAGGAGTTCCCATTGTGGCTCAGTGGAAACAAATCCAACTAGTAACCATTATGTTGTGGGTTTGATCCTTGGCCTTTCTCCGTGGGTTAAGGATCCTACATTGCCATGGGCTATGGTGTAGATCATAGACATGGCTCAGACCTGATGCTTCTATGGCTGTGGCATAGGCCAGCAGCTCTAGCCTGGAAACCTTCATATGCCACTGAGCAGCCCTAAAAATAAAAAAAAATGCATATTTTAGTTTCACAAATAGCTTTTAATTTTACCTAAATAATCTATTATATTATGTAATGTCTCCTTACAAGATACTTGGAAATTTATCATAAATGTTTACATCACAGATGGCCAAAAAAAAAACAAGAACAGATGCTCAATATCACTAATCATTAGAGAAATGCAAATCAAAACTATATTGAGATATAACTCACACCAGTCAGAATGGCCATTATCAAAGGATCTACAAACAAATGCTGAAGAGATTGTATAGAGAAAAGGGAACCCTCCTACACTGTTGGTGGGAATGTAAATTGGTAAAACCGCTATGGAAAACAGTATGGAAATTCCTCAGAAAACTAAATGTAGAACTACCATGTGACCCAGCAACCCAATCCTGTATATATATCTGAAGAAAACCATGATCTGAAAAGACATATTCACCCCAGTGTTCTTTGCAGCACTATTTACAATAGCCAAGACATGGAAACAACCTAAATGTCTATCAATAGACGAATGGATAAAGAACATATGGTATATGTACAATGAAATATTACTCAACCATAAAAAAGAATGAAATAATACAATCATGGCAACATAGATAGACCTAGAGATTATCATGCTAAATTAGTAAATCAGACAAAGACAAATATTGTATGAGATCACTAATACATTGAATCTAATAAAAATGATACAAAAGATGCAAAATAGAAACAGGCTCAAAGATGTGGAAACCAATCTTATGGTTACCAAAGGTGAAACATGTTGGGGGGCGTAAATTAGGATGTTGGGATTAACGTATGTACATCTCTCTATATAAAATAGGTAACAGGGACTTAATGTATAGCACAGGGAAATCTACTCAATACAGTGCAATAACCTATATGGGAAAATAATTTGAAACAGAAAGGATATATGTATACATAAACCTGTTTTACTTTGCTGTACACCTGAAACTAACAAAATATTGTAGGTCAACTATATTCCAATAAAATTTATTTTTAAAAAGTCTACATCATGGGAATTCCCTTTGTGGCTCAGAGGTTAGCAGACCCCACTTAGTATCCATGGGAATATAGGTTTGATCCATGGCCTCGCTCAGTGGGTTAAGGATCCAGTGTTGCTGTGGCTATGGCACAGGATGGCATCCCTAGTCTGGGAAATTCCATATGCTGCAGATGTGGCCCTAAAATGAAAAAAAAAAATCTACATCACATGGAATTGCTTTATCCTAAGCCAATGTCATTGATTGTGAAATCTTGCTTTTAAATGAGTACCTGAGTTTTATGATGAACTGCTCAGAAGTTTAAAAGTACAATTTTTAAAATTTCAGATCAATATTATTCTCTCTCTCTCCCTCTTTTTTTTTTTTTTTGTCTTTTTGCCTTTTCTAGGGCCACTCCCGCAGCATATGGAGATTCTAAGGCTAGGGATCTAATTGGAGCCATAGCCATCGGTCAATGCCAGAGCCACAGCAACGCGGGATCCGAGCCGCATCTGCAACCTACACCACAGCTCACCTGGCAACACCACATCCTTAACCCACTGAGCAAGGCCAGGGATCGAACCCACAACCTCATGGTTCCTAGTCAGATTTGTGAACTACCGCACCACAACAGGAACTCCTCAATATTATACTTAAATACAAAAGAATCAGTACTTCTTTACATTTTTATTGTATATAAATTATAAATAAAGTCAACTTGAGAGGCACAGTCATTGTTGTTTAAGATTTTTGATATTAATAGGTCAAGTAATTTAATTTTAGGTGCTATACTACACACTGGGAACAGTAAAGTGAGCTATCAATATTAGCAGCAAAAAAAAGACACTTTGTTTCTCTTTTCCTGGAACACATACTATATTTTGAGAGAGAGGTAATACACATCACTTAAACACTAACATTATGAAAAAGCAGTTATAAATGCTATAAATATTCTAATGGAAAAGAAATTTCTTGAAGTCACATTGGGGTAGAGGTACAGTGGGTTGGTGAGAAAGTAGTGGTCCACGACAGATTTTGAGATCATTCTTGAAATGTTAAAGAGAATAAAGAGAGTTCCCTTCATGGCTCAGCAGTTAATGAACCTGACTAGGATCCATGAGGATATGGGTTTGATCCCTGGCCTCACTCAGCTGGTTAAGGATCTGGCATTGCTGTGAGCTGTGGTGTAGGTCACAGACACCGCTCAGATCCCACGTTGCTGTAGCTGTGGTGTAGGCCAGCAGCTGCAGCTCCAATTCGACCCCTAGCCTGGGAATTTCCAAATGCTGCAGGTGCAGCCCTCAAAAGCAAAATATAAAATAATAAAATAAAATAAAATAATAAAGAGAATGCAAAATTTAAGGGTATCAGTAAGTGCATCCTAAAGAGAGTTTCTTTTTTATTTTTATTTTTTCTTTTTAGGGCCATATCTGTGGCATATGGAAGTTCCAAGGCTAGAGGTCAAATCAGAGCTGTAGCTGCTGGCCTACACCACAGCCACAGCGACATGAGATCCAAGCGGCATCTGTGACCTACACCACAGCTCGTGGCAACACCACTTCCTTAACCCACTGAGCGAGGTCAGGGATTGAACCTGCAACCTCATGGTTCCTAGTCAGATTCGTTTCTGCTGTGCCACAACAGGAACTTCTAAGGAGAGATTCTTAGGTAGAACTCTGCAATCTAAGAAAGCCTAGATTTCTGTGAAACTGAAAGTTGACCAAAGAGGCTGGAACTGTAGAACATGCACAGGAAAATTTGAGGTGAATTTGACAGGGCCATATGATTGTGTTTCTGTGGATGACATGAAAAAGCCTGATTTCTGTTGTAAGAACATTAGGGAGCTCCTTAGAGATTCATCTGGATTAAATGTTCATGGACCATGGTGAGGACAAGTAAAACAAAGAGAAGTGGATGAGTGAGCAGACATTTTGAAAATAAAAGTCTATGGCAAGATGAGAAAATAAACCTTCTAACATCTTTCCATTCAAAAGAATGAAACAGTGGTGGTTTCATGGCAGGCAAGGCTCCAACAGTACCTGTTTCCTTTTCAAATTAGAGAAACTACTTCAGACGCTGGACAATGCATCTGGGTAAAGAAGTGTGTTCCTGAAAACTGGGCTTTTCTTATATTCTAGGAGCTATTTAAGTTGGCATAAGCACAAACCAAGAAGTGCTCTCTTTAAAAACATGTATAGGTCATGTTTTCATTAATTCAGACCTCACAAATACATCCATTAATTCTATGTATTAAAACTATTTTAATTGCATTTAATAGACATCAGCTCTGAGAGCTTAAGCAAAATTCACAGCCCTGAAAGAGGAAGGAAATCCAAGTCCCGCTTTCCCATTCTCTGTCTCTCTCTCTCGTGACTTCCCTGTATATATGAGCCTATCTTTTCAGAGACTTCTCAATCTATGTAGTGAAATGTGACTGCCATGTGGTTTATATGCTTCTGACTTTCTCTTTCTTTAATTCTGTATTTCATTGACCTACTTTTAAATTTATGCAGAAGGGACTCTGAATAACTCAGTGTATAAAGTTTGATACAGATTTGCTAACAGTATGTATCAAATGCTCAATCCTTGTCTGATTAGCTATAGCCAGACATTCAGTGAAGAGTAAAAATGCCTGCTGTGAGCTCTTACTGTCCGGGGAAATGGAAGCAGTGGGGAGTTAAGCAGGTAAAATGAAGTAGGAAGACCTTCTAAAAAGTTTTTTTTTTTTTTTTATTACAGGCTTATAGCTTTCCCCCTATAATTCTACCAAAATACTCAAATATGGCCTGGATATAAAAAAATAAATAAACAGAAGATCTGAATAGAAAATTTTTCTAAAGAACATATACAGATGGCCAACAGGCACATGAAAAGATGCTCAAAATCACTAATCCTAAAAGAAATGCAAATCAAAACTACAATGATATAATGCCTCATACTTGTCAAAAAGATAAATAATATATAGAAATACAATAGATTTCTGTGCACTAATTTTGTATCCTGAAACTTTACCTAATTCACTGATGAGTTCTTAGAGCTTTCTGGTAGTGTGTAGGATTTTCAGTATATAGTATCATGTCATCAGCAAACAGTGACAGTTTTACTTCTTGTTTTCCAGTTTGGATTGCTTTTATTCCTTTTTCTTCTATGATTGCCACAGCTAAGACTTCCAAAACTCATTGAATAATAGTGATGGACATCCTTGCCTTGTTTCTGATGTTAACGGAAATTCTTTCAGCTTTTCACCATTGAGAATGAGGTTAGCTGTGCGTTTATCATATATAGCCTTATTATGTTGAGGTAATTTCCATGCATGCTCACTTTCTGAAGAGTTTTTATCAGAAATGGGTGTTAAATTTTGCCAAAAGCTTTTTCTGCATTTATTGAGATGATCATATTGTTTTTATTCTTCAGTTTGTTGGTGTGATGTATCTCATTGATTGATTTGCAGGTATTGAAGAATCCTTGCATCCCTGGGATAAATCACAGTTGATCATGGTGTAATGATCCTTTTAATAAACAGTTGGATTTGGTTTGCTAATATTTTGTTAAGGATTTTTGTATCTATGTTCATCAGTGGTATTGGTCTGTAATTATTTTGTGGTGTCTTTGTCTGGTTCTGGTATCAGGGTGATGGTGACCTTATAAAATGACCTTGAGATTATTCCTTAATATGCATTTTTTTTTGTAAAATTTCAGAAGAATGGGTGTTAGCTCTTCTCTGAATATTTGAATTTGCTTTTGAAGCCATCAGTATCCGGACTTTCATTTTTTGGAAGTTTTTAAATCACAGCTTCAATTTCAGTACTTGTGATTGGCCTATTCATGTTTTCTGTTTCTTCTTGATTAAGTCTTGGAAGTTTCTACCTTTGTAAAAATCTGTTCATTTCGTATAGGTTGTCCATTTTATTGGCATATATATTTCTGTGGAGTTAGATGTAACTTTTTTTCATTTCTGATTTTATTAATTTTAACCATCTCCCTTTTTTTCCTTATGAGTCTTGACCTAAAGTTTTATCAATTTTGTTGATCATTTCAAAGATCCAACTTTTGGTTTTATTGATCTTTTCTATTGGTTGTGTGTGTGTGTGTGTGTGTGTGTGTGTGTGTGTGTGTGTGTGTCTGTATTTCATTTATTTCTGCTCTGACCTTCTACTAACTTTATAACTTATTTCCTTCTATTAAATTTGGACTTTGTCCATCCTTCCTTCTCTAGTTGCTTTAAGTGTAAGGTTAGATTGTTTACATCAGATTTTTATTTCCTGAGTAAAGATTGTATTGCTATGAACATCCCTCTAAGAAATACTTTTGCTGTGCCCCATAGGTTTTGGATTGTCATATATTCATTGTCATATCTTCATTGTCATTTGTTTCTAAGTATTTTTTGATTTCTTCAGTGATCCATTGGTTGTTTAGTAGCATATTATTTTGCTCCCAGGAGTTTGTGGTTTTTTACTGTTATTTTCTTGTAGTTTATTTCTAGCCTTATAGCATTATGAATTAAGTCAGACAAAGATAAATATCATATAATATGTGAAATCTAATAAAAATGATGCAAAAGTACTTATTTATAAAACAGAAACAAACTTACAGATTTCTTATGGTTACCATAGGTGAAACAATGGAGGGGGGGAATTGGGAAGGTGGGAGTAACATATACACACAACTATATAAAATAAATGATTAACAAGAACCTACTGTATAGCACAGGAAAAATCTACTCAATACTTTGTAATAACCTATATGGGAAAAAAGAATGGATATATTTATATGTATGACTGATTCATTTTGCTGTACACTTGAAACTAATACAATCTAACAAGTCAACTGTACTCCAATAAAAATTTTTAAAAAGTTACTAGGGAATTCACTTAGAAGCCTGATGGGTTCTCATGGCTGCCTGTACTTTATTTCCCTTACTTAATCTCTTAACTTTATTAAGTCTTATGTGCATTAAAAAAAAAAGCAAGTATTGGTAAGAATGTGGAGAGAAGGGAACTCTTGTGAACTGTTGGTAGAAATGCAAATGTGAAGCCACTATGGAAAACAGTATTGAGGCTTTACAAAAATTAAAATTAGAATTACCATATAATCCAGCAACTTAACAAATGGGTATTTTTTCAAAGCAATTGACAACACTAATTCAATAAGATTAAACACACCCCATGTTCATTGAAATATTATTTTCAATAACCAGGCTATGGAAGCAAACTAGGTGTCTATTGGCAGAATAGATGAAGAAGATAGATAGGTAGATAGATAGATAGATGGATAGAGAGATAGAGAGATAGATGATAGAGAGATAGATGTAGATGATAGATAATAGATACTATTCTGCTATAAAAATAGGAAATCTTTCCATTTACTACAAGATGAAAGGAATTTGAGGGCATTATACTAAGTGGAATAAGTCACACAAAGACAACTATCATATGATCACACTTACACATGAAATGTAAAAACAACTGCAACAATAAAAACCAAGCTCTTAGGTATAAAGAATAGATTGGTGGTTCTCAGAGGTGGAGGGTGAAGGTGGAAAAAATGAGTGAAGGGGGTCAAAAGGTACCAACTTCTATTTATAAAATAAATAAGTCATGAGGATGTAACATACAGCATGGTGACTATAGTTAATATTGTATAGCATATTTGATAGTTGCTAAGAGAGATCTTACAAGTCCTCATCACAGGAAAAAACATTTTTTTAACTATGTGTAGTAAGGAATATTAACTTGACTTAGTGTGGTGACCACTTCATAATATATGTTAAGTATACCTCAATAAAATAATAATAAATCACACATAATGACATTAAAAATTGCCTGGATATTAACATATTTTAATACAACTGTTATAAGTTAGAACTATAGAACTGTTATAATAGAACTGTTATGGTGTATAATTTTTTGATATGTTGTTGGATTCGGTTGGCTAAGATTTTGTTGAGAATTTTTGCATCTATATTCATCAATGATATTGGGCAATAGTTTTCTTTTTTGGTGGTATCTCTGTCTGGTTTTGGAATGAGGGTGATGGTTGTTACACCTATGGTCAATTAATCTTTGACAAGGGAGGCAAGAACTTAAAATGGGAAAAGGAAAGTCTATTCAGCAAGCATTGCTGGGAAACCTGGACAGCTGCATGCAAAGCAATGAAACTAGAACACACCCTCACACCATGCACAAAAATAAACTCCAAATGGCTGAAAGACTTAAATATACGACAGGACACCATCAAACTCCTAGAAGAAAACAGAGGCAAAACACTCTCTGACATCAACATCATGAATATTTTCTCAGGTCAGTCTCCCAAAGCAAGAGAAATTAGAGCAAAAATAAACCCATGGGACCTCATCAAACTGAAAAGCTTTTGCACAGCAAAGGAAACCCAAAAGAAAACAGAAAGACAACTTACAGAATGGGAGAAAATCGTTTCAAATGATGCAACTGACAAGGGCTTAATCTCTAGAATATATAAGCAACTTATACAACTCAACAGCAAAAAACCAATCAATCAATGGAAAAATGGGCAAAAGACCTGAATAGACATTTCTCCAAGGAAGATATACAGATGGCCAACAAACACATGAAAAAATGCTCAACATCGCTGATTATAAGAGAAATGCAAATCAAAACTACCATGAGATACCACCTCACACCAGTCAGAATGGCCATCATTAATAAATCGACAAATAACAAGTGCTGGAGGGGCTGTGGAGAAAAGGGAACCCTCCTGCACTGCTGGTGGGAATGTAAACTGGTACAGCCACTATGGAGAACAGTTTGGAGATACCTTAGCAATCTATACATAGAACTTCCATATGACCCTGCAATCCCACTCTTGGGCATCTATCCGGACAAAGCTCTACTTAAAAGAGACACATGCACCCGCATGTTCATTGCAGCAGTATTCACAATAGCCAGGACATGGAAACAATCCAAATGTCCATCGACAGATGATTGGATTCAGAAGAAGTGGTATATATACACAATGGAATACTACTCAGCCATAAAAAAGGATGACATAATGCCATTTGCAGCAACATGGATGGAACTAGAGAATCTCATCCTGAGTGAAATGAGCCAGAAAGACAAAGACAAATACCATATGATATCACTTATAACTGGAATCTAATATCCAGCACAAATGAACATCTCCTCAGAAAAGAAAATCATGGACTTGGAGAAGAGACTTGTGGTTGCCTGATGGGAGGGGGAGAGAGTGGGAGGGATCGGGAGCTTGGGCTTATCAGACACAACCTAGAATAGATTTACAAGGAGATTCTGCTGAATAGCATTGAGAACTTTGTCTAGATACTCATGTCGCAACAGAAGAAAGGGTAGGGGAAAAAACTGTAACTGCAATGTATACATCTAAGGATAACCTGACCCCCTTGCTGTACAGTGGGAAAATAAAAAAAAAAAAAAAAAAAAAAAAAGAACTGTTATAAGTTATATTATCATGGTATGATATTTTTATATTGATTTATAAATTAAAACACATTGTGACCAGTTGTTTTGAATGTGCAGTACACTTTATGATGCAAGCAGAAACAAATTTTTGCTTTTCCGTTAAGCTTGCTTAACAATTACTTTTTGCCCTGGGATGTAATCTCATGTAAGTCCTATTGCTTTTCCAGTAATTGTTAAATAATTAAAGTCATTTGCTCACTTTGAAACATTAATACAGTTCAGTGTCACAGTTGAAACTTGTAACCTCTAATTTAAGTTTTCTCCCATCTCTAAGCTTGGACTTACATCATGTAGAGAAGAAGCAGATGGCTTTTTTCCCCTCATTTCATCTCCTTTCAGACTCACAACTCCTTATTTCTTACTTCTTTATGTATTTATTTATTCATTTTTTGTTATAGTTGATTTATAATGTTGTGCCAACTTCTGCTATACAACAAAGTGATTCAGTCACACACAAATATAGTCATTCTTTTTTAAAATATTATTTTCCGTCATGGCCTATCCCAGGAGATTGGATATACTTCTCTGTGCTATACAGTAGGACCTCATTGCTTATCCATTCTTTTTTTTTTTTTTTAATTTTTTTAATTAATTAATTAATTAATTTATTTATTTTTTGTCTTTTGTCTTTTGTCTTTTTGTTGTTGTTGTTGTTGCTATTTCTTGGGCCGCTCCCACGGCATATGGAGGTTCCCAGGCTAGGGGTTGAATCGGAGCTGTAGCCACCGGCCTACGCCAGAGCCACAGCAACGCGGGATCCGAGCCGCGTCTGCAAACTACACCACAGCTCACAGCAACGCGGGATCGTTAACCCACTGAGCAAGGGCAGGGACCGAACCCGCAACCTCATGGATCCTAGTCGGATTCGTTAACCACTGCGCCACGACGGGAACTCCGCTTATCCATTCTAAATGCAATAGTTTGCATTTAATAACCCCATCCTCCCTGTTCATACCACTTCCTCCCCACTTCCCAAACACATCTTATTTCTGAACTCTGGAGAAACTTAAGGTGGAAAGGGTACAGATTAATATATCTGTTGGGTTGTGATGGGCCCTTGGAATTCTTGGGGTCTGGTTAATCTAAAAACTAACTTTATTTTCATGAGACACGTTCAACAATTGCTTATGGTTGATTGTTCATAACTCATTGCTCATCCAGGTAGCTTTCTTGGGGATTAAATATTTGATATTATAGTTTAAAACTAGCAATGCAATAAAAAAGTTTAGTGTTATTACAAGTTTCTAAAACAAAAATGAAATAATTCATTTTATAATACATATTATACATAAACACATGTTCTTATAAAAATCAAAATGTCAAAGTTCCTGTCATGGTGCAGCGGAAACAAATCCAACTAGGAACCATCAGGTTGCAGGTTCGATTCCTGGCCTCACTCAGTGTGTTAAGGATCCAGCATTGTCATGAGCTGTGGTGTAAGTCATAGATGTGGCTCAGATCTGTCCTTGCTGTGTCTGTGGCATAGGCCAGCAGCTGCAGCTCCAATTCTACTCCTAGCCTGGGAACCTCCATATGCCAAGGGTGTGGCCCTAAAAAGCAAAATAAAACAAAACAAAATCAAAAATCAAAATGCTAAGGAACTTTGGCTTACAAGCTATTGTTCCTTTTAATTCCTTCAATCATCACTTTTCCCACCCCTCTCTCCTCTCCTTAGCCAAGTATACTTTATTATTTTGTGAGTCATCTTCAAGACTCTTTTCTATACATACATATAGGAATTTTAATATAAATCGATCTACAATATAAATCAGTTCTATTACTTGATTTTTTGAATCTGACACTTATTGGAGATCCTTGCATGTTAATACATTTAGATATGAATCATCTCTTTAATTACTACATAGTATTACAAATCTCTCAGTTAGTAGTTTTACTTTATAAGGGAGGTACTATTTTAAAGCCGTTGAATCAGATCGCTAAGTGATTTTTTAAAAGCATTCCCAGATATTTGTCCATGTTATATTACTTTCACTCCCCATTTAACTGAATTTCATTAATCTTTGATATTTTCTTGGTATGCATGTCTGTATAATATCCTATGGAGTTATGTTTTCAAGCACTACTCTGATCATTTCATGTATCTATATACATTGTTATTATTATTTTTTAAAATGTCAAGGTTCTCTATTTATAAAGAATGTTTAAAAAGTTAATGTGAATAAAAATTTCAGTAGGATATTTCTTTGTTAAAATTACCCAAATGAAGTTCCCATGGTAGCTAAATGGGTTAAGAATCCCACATTGTGTCCATGAGGATGTGGGTTCAATCCTTGGCCTTGCTCAGTGAGTTAGAGATCCAGCCTTGCTACAAATTGTGATATAGATCACATAAGTGGCTTGGATCTGGTGTTGCCTTGGCTGTGACATAGGTCTGCAATTGCAGCTCTGATTCGACTCCTAGACTGGGAACTTGCATTTTGCACAGGTGCAACAGTTGAAAGAAAGAAAAAAAAAAGAAAAAAATTACCCTTAATATTGCTGTTATCTAATTTAAAACTGTAAGAAAGACATGTACTTGTGACTCTTGAAGGTTTTGGTAATGTACACTTTCTAATTTTCAAGTTCATTTTTAGACATAGTGTTCACAGTTCTGACTCTCCAATTTATATCTCCAATGAATTTGTATATCCAGCCCTCTATTTATATATTCAACTGCCTCCTTCACTCCTTAACTTGAAAGTCTAGTAAGCATCTCACATTTAGTGTCTCAAAAAGAAAATTCCTCCTGATCATTTCCTTCTACACCTCCTCATCCCACAGTCTCCCCATCTCAATTTAGGACCACCATTCACTTAATCCAAAATTTTAAATTTTCTCTTGAATTCTACCTTTGTCTCACAACATATAGCAAATCCACCTGAAAATCTCAAAATGTATCCAAGTGTTTCACTCTTAGTAGCCACCTCTCCTGCCACCATCATCTCTCACAGTGATCATTGCAATAGCCTCTCATCTACTATTCTGGCCCCAAGTTCTGTCACAGAGCATCCTTTAAAAGTACAGTCTCTTTATAGCTTTCCTCTCCTAAGAATTTCTAGTGTATCCACATCTGACTCATTAAGATTCCAAATTCCCTAGAATGATCTGCATGATTTTAGCTGATTTTGGACTCCTGAAAATTTCCTGCCTTTATCTCCATCTACTCACCTCACTCCCTCTACTCCAATCACATTTGTTCTCACTGATGCTTCTAGAAAATTAGAAATTAAGCCATGAAATGAAGCAGTCCTGCTCCTACTCTTTGCCCTTCTGGTTCCCTCTCCTTGCAACAAACTCCTAAGGCCACACCTGTCACCTCCTTTATGTCTTTATTTAAATAATATCAACTTGATAGGTCATCTCTGAGATCAGAAACAAGACAAAGATGTCCACTCTCACCACTTTTATTCGACCTAATTTTGGAAGTCCCAGCCATAAAAATCAGAAAAGAAAAAGAAATGGGATAAGAATTGGAAAGGAAGAAGAAAAATTGTCACCATTTCCAGGTGCCATAATACTATACATAGAAAATCCTAAAGACACCACCAGGAAACTACTAGAGCTCATCAATGAATTTGGTACAGTTGCAGAATACAAAATTAATATACGGAAACTTGTTACATCTCTATACATTAACAATGAACTCTCAGAAGGAGAAATTAAGGAAACAATCCCATCTACATTTATATCTGAATATTCAACTTAAGGCTGACTTCTCAAATTAGCTTAAGCCTCCTTTTCTGGTTTCCAGTTTTCTCCTTAGTATTCTTGACTTAGAAATATATTACTTTTTCTGCTATCTTTTTTATCCACTACAATATGTTTCCTGACAGCAAGAACTTCAAGTTTTATTTATCTGTGGTATATAAACCTGAGCTTGGAACATATATTAGTAAATAATTAGTAAATTAGTAAATAATCAATGAATAATGATTAAATGAATAAATTAACCCCTCTCCAGTCAATGAATCCAAAATGTAAATGTGCACATATATTGGCAATATAGTGCTATTTAATAGTAACTAATCATTAGCCATGCAAGTGCAAATTAAAAGAGCACAGTGACAATATTTTTCTTTAACATCAAAAAATAGCAAAAGAAAGAAAAAGAATGATAAAACTTTTAAAAATGTGTTTTCCTATTGACCCACATATTATACTTCAAGCAAAGAAAGTATTTTTAAGGATACAGTCATGATATTTGCAAATATTTCTTTTGGTCTTGCCCTATGGCATGCAGAAGTTCCCAGGACAGGGATGGAACCTGTGCCAGAGCAGTGACCTGAGCCAGAGCAATGACAAAGCTGGATCATTAACCCACTGAGCCACTAGGGAACCCCCTGCAAATCTTTATTTCTACTTGTATTAGATCCAGAAAGGTTAATATTCGCAATACATTTGAAACAACTATTTATTCAAAAAGGATTAGTAACATATATTCCATATTTAAGATGGAGTGTGGTGCAATTATTGAAAATAATGCTGTGAAGAGTTCACATCATGGCTCAGCAGAAATGAATCTGAAGCATCTATGAGGACATGGGTTCAATCCCTGGCCTTGCTCAGAAGGTTAAGGATCCTGTGTCACTGTGAGCTATGGTGCAGGTCGCAGATGTGGCTAGGTGTTGCTGTGGCTGTGGCAAAGGCAGGCGGCTACAACTCTGATTTGACCCCTGGCCTGGGAATCTCCATATGCCTTGGGCACAGCCTTAAAAAGACCAGAAAAAAAAAAAAAAGGAAAGAAAAAGAAAGAAGAAAAATAATGCTATATGAAAGATTAAGTGATAACATTGGAAAATATTTCCACATATTGCTAAATGAATCAAAGCAAGTTTAAAAATTATAGTTGCTGTAGCTCTGGCTTAGGCCGATGGCTACAGCTCCAATTGGACCCCTAGCCTGGGAACCTCCATATGCCGCAGGAACGGCCCAAGAAAAGTCAAAAAGACAAAAAATAAAAAATAAAAAATAAATAAAAATTATTTTATACAGTCTTCTCCTTAAAATATCACAGACCAGTAGTTTCTATCTCTTAATGGTTAAATTTCCTCTGAATTTAGTATTATAATAGGTAAAAATAAATACCTCCCTAGCAAGCAAAACACAGGTCTGCTGGAATAAAGACAATGCCCTTGATGCCAGTTAGTTTTATTACATTGACAAAATATATTATTATGCTCTGATTTGTTTTCCATTTTAATTAAAAATCACTGTTTACTAATAACCTGATTTCTAGTATAATTTTAGCATCGAATGCCTGGCCTATTTGAATTCATGCATTTTTTTGTAAAAATTAGTGAGAAATTCCAAGGTCAGTCTTTATGTGTTATTTAACACAGTTGAATGATTCTCATTTAAATTTCTCCACATCTTGTCTTCCAAGACATCTCATGGTCTAGCTTTCTCCCTTCTTGACCTTTTATTTTCTCTAGCTTTTTCTTTCTGTCTCCCTCATCACAAATGTTCCCCCAAATTCCACCCATGAGTCTTTCCCTTCTTTCTCCTTCTCTCCAATGGCAATAGAATTTATTCATCACTCAGTCATTCATAATATGTTCTTTCCAAACATATTTATTACCTAAATATTCCAGGTGCTGTGCTTGAAGCTGGAATGCAGTTGTGATTAACTCAGACTTATTGCTGAGAACTGAATTGAGTCCCCCTAAAATGCATACATTGGAGCCCTAACCTCAATGTGATAGTATCAGGAGCTGGGGTTCTTGGAAAATAATTAGGCTTAGATGAGGGTGGGACCCTTATAATGAGATTAGTGCTTTTTTAAGAATAAATAGTGGAAAGATTGCTCCTTCTCTCTGTCTTTCTGTCTTCCTGCCTTTCTTTCTGTCTTCCTTTCTTTCTGTCTTCCTTTCTTTCTGTCTTTCTGTCTTTCTGTCTTTCTGTCTTTCTGTCTTTCTTTCTTTCTTTCGTCTTTTGTCTTTTGTCTTTTTAGGGCTGCACCTGTGGCATATGGAGGTTCCCAGGCTAGGGGTCTAATCCGAACCATAACTGATGGCCTACGCCACAGGCACAGCAATGCCAGATCCAAGCCACATCTGTGACCCACACCGCAGCTCACGGCGATGCTGGATCCTTAACCCACCGAGCAAAGCCAGGGATTGAACCCACAATCTCATGGTTCCTATTCGGATTCGTTTCTACTGCACCATGATGGGAACGCCTTCTCTCTCTCTTTCTACCCACACACCAAGAAAAGACCATATGAATACACAGCAGGAAGGTGGTCAAACTAGAGTTCTCACCAGATACCAACCATGCTGACATTTTGGTCTTGGACTTCCAATCTCCATAATTTTAAGTAGTAATTTGTTTAAGTCATCCAGTCTATGGTATCTCGTTGTTGCAGACTGAGGCAACTAACAGGTTTGGGTACTAAGAAGTGAGATGCTGCAAAAAACCACCTAAACTTGTGGAAACAGCTTTGAAACAATGGGTAGAGGATAGAAGAATTTTGAGGTACATGCTGGAAATAGGGACATTCTGGTAAGATCTCAGAAAATAATGAGGAACATGTTACTGGAAAATCAAGGAAGGAATATCTTTGTTATAAAGTGGCAAATAATTTGGCTGAACTGTGTTCTAGTGTTTTGTGGAAGGTAAATCTTATGAGTCATGAAGTGAAGCAGACTTCTAAGCACTATTGAAGAAACAGCTTGTTTCCTTAGGATTTCTTGTAGTAAAAGGCTAGAAGAGAGAGATGGATTGAAAAAGCAACTGTTCAGCCAAAAGGAATCATAATGTAAAGATATGGACATTTTTCAGCCTTTCCATGTTGTAGAAAATGAGAAAGCATGTTCAGGAGAGAATGCCCACAGTGTGGGTATCAGCCATTTGACCAGGAGATTAGGGTAGGTGTAGACTATAGACATTATCAGCCATCTCAACAGAAGCCAAGAATAGAGATGGTATCATACTAGGAGAAACACTGTCAGCTGGGACTAATGGAAACAGAAAATGGGATGAAGTGAAGACTGAGAATGTTCTATCTTTCAAGAAAAAGGACTAAGTACCCAAAGGTGATTCAGAGATGATCAGGGCTGCTACTCCCACCACTGGCCCAGAATACAAGGGGAGAATAGTGGGGGGCACAGAGGGTGGGTAAATATGCCTCCACATGGATTTTCAATGGACAGGACCTCTATCTAGCAGAGCTGCCTTGTCAGGGCCCTTGCAGAGGGTCCTGTGGGTTCTGTTTTAGAACCATGTCTGATTTATGGATTTAAACTTTAGAGTTGATGTTGAAATGAGTTAAGGCATTGGAAAGAAATTGGGGCTATTGAGATGGGATAAATGAATGTATTTCGCATGTGAAAAGAACATGAATTGTTGGGGGGCAGAATGCTGTGGACTGAATTGTGTTGTTCCCAAATTCATAAATTCCTTAAGTGACTTAAATCACTCAAGGAATTTAAAGCCTTGTAAGGATGATGATCAAAACAACAATAGTCAACATTATGTGAGAATTTAATTTAATACATGTAAAACACTTAAAGCAGTGTTTTACTCAGTGTCAATGCTCCATAATTGACACTGAGTAAAACACTGCTTTAAGTGTTTTACATGTATTAAATTAAATTCTCACAAAATGTAATGACGTGAACTCTAATCCCAACCTGATTTTAGAAAAAAGTGACTGTGGGGATAGTGAAAAGAGGTGGCAAGATGTACAAGCAGAGTGAAGTAGGAACTTATGCAGGGTATTATAGAGGCAGAGACCACTGAGGAGTCAAATTCGGTAATCCCCAACAAAATTTGGCCATGCCCCATGGTAGCTAGCAGTGGAGATAAAATAATTTGGCTCATTTGAAATACATCTGGAAGTTGAATCTGAAAAATCTACTAAAGTAGTGGTTGTGAGATGTGAAGGAGAATAAAAGTTTTTCTTGATTCTCAAGTGTCTAATATGGTGGGGTCATTTGTTGAGAATAGAAAAGCAAAGCAAAGAATACATAAATTGTATATACAGCTCTTTCTAACTTTTCTGTATTGCATGGTGTGGGGTTAGGATACATGGTATGTCATGTGTTTTTCACATCATCCCCTCATTCAGTCACTGATTTATTATGCACTCTGAACCATGCCCTCTGCTAGATGTTTAGAATACAAGGGTAAGGGATGGACCTCAGTAGGCCTGAGGCTTGGAGATGTGGTGACAGGGACTCAGACCTCCAAGGAGGAGGCCGCCTCTTTATTTTTGGTGATTTAAGCTCTACAGAGATGCAAGGAAGATGTTTCTGTGAGTGAAGAAAGAAAGTGGACTCTGGACCCAGTTGTTACTGAAATGAACTAATGCTTCTAGAGTGGAAGGTGGGGGTGGCTGCTGAAAGAAACATTAAGCAAATCAGAAAGTGCAAGTCCTTTTTTCATCCTCCAATCTTTCAGAGAACTCCAGTATCTTTTCTTTCTTTCTCTTTCTTCCCTCCCACCTTCCTTCCTTCCCTCCTTCCTCTCCCGTTCTTTCTTTTTTCTTTCTTTCTTTCTTTCTTTCTTTCTTTCTTTCTTTCTTTCTTTCTTTCTTTCTTTCTTTCTTTCTTCCTTCCTTCCTTCCTTCCTTTCTTTCTTTCCTTTCTTTCTTTCTTTCTTTTCTTTTCTTTTCTTTCTTTTCCTTCCTCCCTTCTTTCCTTTCTTCTTTCTCCCTCTCTTTCTCCCTTTCTTTCTCTCTTTCAGATTGGTTTAAATAAGGAAGTCATACTTACTCCACAAAACACTGCTCTATTAACTGGGTGGCATTTAGTGAATTGGAGACTAGAAAAATTCACTGAGTTCACTGAGGTCATCATGTGTGACCAACTATGTCCTTGAAAAAGTTAATCAGCAGAATTCAGATGGAGCCCTATGGACCAAAACAGGGTCAGCACCACATCTTGGTCCCAGTCACAAGAAGGGAATAAGGACCTTCAAAATGCTCAGAGTTCTTAAAATTTCCTTAAGTAAGTGGGAGAGCACAGAGGTCTGACTCCCTGAGCACCTGGGTATGAGTGATGCATATTGAGCAGATGTGTCAGATAGTATAGGTGAAATACATTGGGCCACAGAGACTGGCAGTGACAGGGAGCTGGACTGAGCAGTAAGCAGCAAAATCCAGCCCCTTAATGTTCCCACATACCTGGACCTTATGGGAAAGATAACACTCATGATGATGTTTGGATGTACAAGGATGAGCTCAGTTATTAATGGAAACTATCTGAGATCCAGATGTCAAGGAGCGAATGAAGTCAGTGGAGCCTGAGTTATAGAATCACAGAGCAGTTAAAAGCTTGAGCTCAGAGTGGAGAGACAGTAGCTTATTAGCCCTCATATGATCAGGAGGCTCATACGGTTATATTTCCAGTGCAGTACTTGACCCTTATTTCCACATTATTTGTCTAATTGCCTTCTCTGTCAGGATTCATGCTTGAGTATCTAATAGAAATCATGCATAGAAAATGTTCAAAACTTAACCACTCATTTTCCCATATAAGTTATTTCTTCCAAATTCTTGTCCATCTCAACCAAAACTCTTTCCATTCTTATTTCTCGAGACTAATCCCCTGAATTCATTCTTGAATTTCCTTTCAATCCTCATGGATAATCCATCAGAAGATCATGTTAGTTTTACGTGAACACATATCTGGAATGTAATCTCACTTCATCAGCTCTAAGCCATACTATTTTTACTGGGAGAACTGAGATAGCCTCGTAATCTCCCTTGCTCCTGATCGTTTATGTATGTATGTATATATATATTTATTAATTAATGTATTTATTGCTTTTTAGGGCTATACCCATGTTTATGGATGTTCCAAGGCTAGTGGTCAAATTAGAGCTACAGCTGCCAGCCTACGCAACAGCCGCAGCAACGCAGCATCTGAACCATGTCTGTGATCTATATACCACTGCTCACGGCAGTGCAGGATCCTTGACCCACCGAGCAATGCCTGGGATCGAAACTGCATCCTCATGGATCCTGGTCAGGTTCATTAACCACTGAGCCACGAAGGGAACTCCCAAGTAATTCTTTTAAAACATAAATCAGATCACCTTAGTCCTCTGCTCAAAATTCTCCAGAGACTTCTCACTTCATTCTGAGTGAAAGCTTAAAGACCATCAATCAGCATTTCTGTTCCATCATTTCTAATCTCTTCCCCAGCCCTACTCCCTCCCCCTGATTTTACTACTTCTCCCATGGGCCAAGAACTGTCCTCCATCACAGGCATTTGCAATTGCAGTTCTCTATCTCAAATTCTCTTCTTTAAGTCTTTTTAGGACAGTGTACAGCACATTTAGCCACTCAATGAAGATTTGTTGAGTGAATTACGGTGTCAGAGGCTTTCCCAAGAAGGGAAAGTCTTTCCCAATATTTTAACCAAGATCAGAAAAATAATCAGAGGGCTAAAGCTGAAATGTGGGTGAGGGCTGATAAGGAAAGAGAGATCCCAGCAGAGGGAACAGCATGTGCAAAGATCATGAGGCACGAGTGAACATGTCTTGCATATAGTTGAGGAACATCAAAGAGGTAAGAAGTAAAAGTAAAACTGGAGGGAAAATAGAAGCAAGGATATATAGGGGATAAAATTAATATGTAGGAATGCATGTTATACTTTTCTAATATGATTTTTATTTATTAAATTATCATTTTCCTGGACAACCAAGAATTAAATATTTGAAGTAGTCTCTAATTTTGTTTCCATTTTTTTAGTCATTTGATCCTACATATCTGATGATCTCTCTTTCCAGTTACTTTTGTTTTTATTCCTACCACTGATTCTTTAATTCAGGTCTGCATTTCCTTTTCCTAGACTGTTTAAGGAACATTCATGCATCACTGCTTAAATTTCTTTATTTATCTAAAGCATACACAACAGGCTCTGATAGAATTTTTATTTATTTTCTTAATCCTCCTTTCTGTCCCCTCTAGCTCACCAAACTTCAGTGGTTCTCCTCTTTACTAAGTCAAGAGTCCTGATTTTAGCATTCAAATTCCATCAGCAAACATTTTCAACCTACATATCTGACATAACTCCTGTGCATATGCCAACAAAACTAGACTTTCCTAAAATCTAATATACCTTAGTAGAATTTCTCAAATAAGTTACATATTTCATCTATAAGCCATCTATTGAACCATATTTATTTAGCATATCCATGCCTTTATGCGTATTGTTCAAAATATCTGAAGCCCTATTTTCCACTTCCATCTGTTAAATTGCTACACATTTATCAAGATTTTTCTCAAGTAGCTCCCCAGCTACTTTATAAGGCCAGCTTTAGTCATCCACTGAAAATAAAATTTCTAGTCTTTGAATTCCTGTAGCATTTTGTCTTCTCTCTAAATTATAATCTGATTTTTATGTAGCTATTTATTTTATTGATTAAAAAATTTAGTGAGCATAAAGTTATATTGCAAATGAAATTTCAAAGCAGATGTAAAACTTCATTTTTCCATTATTCTTATCGATATTAATCTTCTTGTCTTACCCCTCACTGCAAGTCTCAAAGATCTTGATACATGGGTTATAAATTATTCTTTCCCCCCTTCCTTAGGGTAATTATTACCATGACTTGCATATAAGTAACAAACTAATAAATGAGTTTTGAATTAAATTAATAGCACTTATCCTGGATTGAAATATTTAAATATATAATATTTTATTGAGGTATGTTTGATTTATGATATTTCATAAGTTTCATGTATAAAACATAGTGATTTGAAATGGTAAATAATATACTATAAAATATGTTTATATATGAGAATTATTTCAGAGTCTCAATCACCAGAAGTGTGTCTTATAAGTTCTATTTATAATGTGTTTATAAGAGCAAGTGAAGCTCTTTACAATAGATTAGTTCTCCTCCTCTGACTATAAAATACATAAGTCAAAGGCCTTCTATGCTGAACAATTAAGTTAAACAATGGCTCAAAACTAGTAGTTATTACCTTGAAATAATATTATCATCCCCTGGGGAGATTTTGAAACACTCAATGCCCAAGATATATTTCAAATCAATTAAATCAGAATCTCTGCAGATAATACCCAGGCATCAGTGTATAAAAAGAGTAATGCATCATGATCCAGTAGGATTTATTCCATATATGCACCAATTCGAGTCTTTCACCCATTCTAATTTCTTTCTTTCATTTCTGATTTCTTTCTTTTACCCATTCTAGTTGACTCTGGGTCAACTAGAAATGAAAGGTAACATCCTTAAATTGAAAAAAGTAAGTCTATTAAAAAGCCCTGCAATGAGATAATGATGGAATCAAAATGATTCCTTCCAAAATAATTTTTAAAAGATAAGAATATTTTCTTTTGTCACTTTTATATAGCATTGGAAGTCTTAGTCTCTGCAGTAGGGCAAATACAAAAATAAAAAGCATATAGATTATAAAATAATAAATAAAATTCTTATTTCCAAATGAAATAATTGTCTATGTGGTAAATCCCAAATAATCTATAACAAACTTAGAACTAGTAAGCAAGTTCAAAAAGATAGCACGATATAAGGCGACCACACAAAACTCAATCATAATTTGGTATATTAGCAATGAATAAATGAAATAAAAATTTTAGTATAATACAATTTAAAATCACCCTAAAAATGAAATAATGTATATAATTTAAAAATGGATTTGCTAAATATGATAAATTCTGAGTAAATAAATTAGACTATACTTAAACAAATGTAAAGGTATACCATGTTTATAGAAGACTCAACATAGAAAAGATGTTAATTACCCCTAAACTGTTATATAGGCTAAAAGCAATTTCTATCAAAATTCAAGCAGCTATTTATTTGAAATACAGACAAGCTGATTCTAAAATTTATATAAAAAGATAAAGGAAGTAGTATAGCTAAAATAAGTCTTAGAAGGAAGAATAAAGCTGAAAGAAGCATATCATTCAGTTTTAAGACTATCTGGCCATACTAATTAAGAAAATGTAGCATTGAAGGAGATACAGACTTATTGATCAATGAAACAAACATAGACTCATACAAATACACTGATTTTTAACAAATTACAAAAGTAATTCAGTGAAGAAAGGGCAGGTTTTTTTGACAGATCTTCTTCTTTTCTTTTCTTTTCTTTTCTTTTCTTTTCTTTTCTTTTCTTTTCTCGACCCCTTCTTTATGGCCACACTGCAGCATATGCAAGTTCCCCGGCTAAGGGTTGAATCAGAGCTGCAGTTACTAGCCTACACCACAGCCACAGCAACACCAAATCCAAACTGTGTCTATGACTCACACAACAGCTCATGGCAACAGTGGATCCTTCACCTACTGAGTGAGGCCGGGGATCGAACCCAAGTCCCCACTCATACTAGTCAGGTTTGTTTCTGCTGCAACATGATGGGAACTCCCAGGGCAGTATTTTTAATGATTCATTTTAAACTATTGAATTTTCATAGGCAAAAGTTTAAATTTGACCTAAATTTCACCCATATAAAAATTAACTCAATTTGAGTAAAATATATATATGTATGTAGGTGTGTGTAAATATATATGGAAAACATATAAAGATAAATAATTTAGAAGAAAACATAGTAGAAAATATTTGTGACTTAGAGTTAGATGAGGAGTTATTGGAAATGACACCAAAAATGTAATCTAGAAAAAAATTAACAAAGTACATATCAAAATTTAAAAATATATTTTCTTTAAAACACCCTGTTAAGAAAATGAAAGTTAAGCTACAAACTGGGAGATAATATTTACACAACACATAATAAATCAAAGAAATTATATAGAGAATACATAAAGAAAATCTATTTTAACCAAAAGGATAGGCAGATATGAAATAAGAACATAAAAAGATGTTCTACTTCAAAAAAAGGCAAACTAGAACACTAATTAGAGCCAATACAGTATAATGCATACAACAAATAAAATGGCTAAATAAACAATACTGACAATACCAAGTGCTGAAAATGATGCAGAGCAACTATTTCTCTCTAATGAGAGAGTAGAGGAATGGAAAATAGCATAGACAGTCGGCAGAACATTTTGGCAGTTTCTTATGAAGCTGTATGTACATTTATATTACTCACGAATCACTTCTGTGTGCACATTTATTCTAGAGAAGTAAAAATTGTTATCCATCCAAAACTCTGAACACAATTGTTCATAGCAGCTATGTAATAGATTAAAACTGGAAACAACCAAATGTCTTGCAGTAAGCGAATGGATACACAAAATGTGACACATATAATGAAATATTTCTCAGCTATTAAAGAAATGAATTATTGATATACACATACCAGCTGAGATGAATCTAAAGGTATTGTGCTGAGTGGGGGAAAAAAAAAGCCAATCTCAAAATGTAACCACACATTTTATGATTATATTTATAATTCTTTCTCAATGAAAAAAAATTGTCTTGATGAAAAGAGAGTAGCTAAATCTAGGGTTTGAGTAGTGTTTGATTATAAAGGAGAAGAAAGGGGAAATTTCTTCCTGGCAATGGAACAGGTATGTATCACATTTGTGGTGGTGGTTAAATAAATCTATACACATGATAAAATTTCACTGCACTGCACTCTAAAAATTGAGAGCAAGTAAAAACTGGTGGACTACACATAAAGCTTGGAGTTTAGTTAATGGTGAAATGCCAGTGTTGATCTCTTGGTTTTAGAAATGTACTTTGGTTAACAAAGATGTCATCATAAGGGAAACATGGGTGAAAGCTATATGGAAATCCTCTACTATTTTTGCAACTTATTGAGCCAAATGTCTACAAATAAAAGACAAAAACAAAAATGGAGCTCCCACTCTGACCAAAGTGGGACCATATGGGCTAGAGATAACAGGGGTATTCTTCCCCTCACGGGGCTCATAGCAAAGCAATATTGGACCTTTAGCTAAAATAGTAAACACAAGAGAGGAACTAAGTTTGAGATTGGGATTTTGTAAATGCCTGAGAATTCAAATGCCTGTTGACGTCTCATTAAAAGTACAGGAGATAGTTGAATGGAAGGTTCAGAAAGAAAGATGAATATATAGGTTTGGGAGTCATCAGCATAGGATGATATTATCACAAAAAGATGAAAGGTGACATAGAAATGTACCCTCCTCTTGAGCTGCACATCTACACTAGCTTGAGCTGGTGTCTCCTCTCCTTCCCTTAAGGTATTGGTGCTGTGGCCAATGTCACAAACTCAAATGCCAAAAAAGAACATAAATACATGATCTGAGCCTGGCAGATAGAAGATAGACAGTGAAAGGACTCTGGAGAATGGGAGGAAGCCTGTTTTAACTCAAAGTCATTAAATTCAAATTTTGGGCAAACTCATTTGTTCTAGCCAAACAAAATAAGGCTGCAGCCAGATTCTGCAAAGAGCTGAATGTTTGCAACTTCCATTGGGCATGTAGTTGACGAGGTTACTAGTCTCTAGTTAAATGATGACGCATTCATGGCTTAATATGTTACCTGTTTAACATATTTGCATTTTGAAAATGAGTTTCATGAGATACAGTATTTTTATCCTTTGAGAATTTTACACCAAGAAACACTGTAAAATATAATAGGAAAATAGATCCACCTCACACCTGTCAGAATGGCCATAATTAATAAGTTTACAAAAAACAAATGCTAGAGAGGGTGTGGAAAGAAGGCAACCTTCCTAAACTGTTGGTGGGAATGTAAATTGGTACAACCACTGTGGAAAATAGTATGGAGCTACCTCAGAAAACTAAACATAGATCAGACACAACTTAGAATAGATTTACAAGGAGATCCTGCTGAGTAGCATTGAGAACTTTGTCTAGATACTCATGTTGCAACAGAACAAAGGGTGGGGGAAAAATGTAATTGTAATGTATACATGTAAGGATAACCTGACCCCCTTGCTGTACATTGGGAAAATAAAAAAATTATAAAAAAAAAAAGAACTACCATATGATCCAGCAATCCCACTCCTGGGCATATATCTGGACAAAACTGAAATTCCAAAAGATACATACAACCTATCTTCATTCAGCACTATTCACAATAGCCAACATAGGGAAACAATCTAAATGTCCATTGACAGAGGAATAGATAAAGATGTGGTACAATGAAATACTACTCAGCCATAAAAAGGAATGAAATAATGCCATTTGCAGCAACATGGATGCAACTAGAGATTCTCATACTAAGTGAAGTAAGTCAGAAAGTGAAAGACAAATACCATATTATATTACTTATATGTGGATTCTAAAATTTGGCACAAATATACCTTTCTACAAAATAGAAACAGATTCACAGACATGAGGAACAGTCTGTGGTTGCCAATAGGGAGGGGGATGGATTGGGAGTTTGAGGTTAGTAGATGCAAACTATTACATTTAGAATGGAAAAGCAATGAGGTCCTAATGTACAGCACAGGGAATTATATCTGGTCTCTTGGGGTAGAATATGATGGAAGATAATGTGAGTCATAGTGTACAGCAAAAATTGGCACAACATTGTAAATCAACTCTAATAAAAAAATTTAAAAAGAGCAAATCATGGGAAAATCTGATCTGTGGTTTTTTTTTTGTTTGTTTGTTTGTTTTTTGTCTTTTTGCCATTGCTTGGGCTGCTTCCATGGCATATGGAGGTTCCCAGACTAGGGGTTGAATCAGAGCTGTAGCCACTGGCCTATGCCAGAGCCACAGCAATGCAGGATCCAAGCTGCATCTGCAACCTACACCACAGCTCATGACAATGACAGATCCTTAACCCACTGAGCAAGGCCAGGGATCGAACCCAAAACCTCATAGTTCCTAGTCATGATCTGTATTTAAAATACATGTTCATATAAAGAGAAAGTGACTTTTAAAATTCTATTTATTTGTCCAATATAAGTTATAATTTAGACCCCGTTTTGTTGACTGACTTGCTAGAAATGCCTTGTAGGTACTGGTACATCTTTCTTGCACATGTTAATTTTTAAGAATAAGACTTTTCATTTATCAATTCAGATAGCAAATTAATCAGCTTCTGAGGATTTGACAAATGGAACATGGATCATTTAATTTTATTATTTTATTTTTAGTTTTTTGTCTTTTTAGGGCTGAACCCATGGCATATGGAAGTTCCCAAGCTAGAGGTTAAATCGGAGCTGTAGCTGCTGGCCTATGCCACTGCCACAATACCGATCTGAGTTGCATCTGTGACCTACACCATAAGTCATGGCAACACCAAATCCTTAACCCACTGAGTGAGGCCACGGATTGAACCCATGTCCTCATGGAAACTAGTGGGATTCATTACCACTAAGCCATGATGGGAACTCCTGGATCAGTCAGTTTTATAATTATGATTGGAATCAAACACTTCACATTTTATGCTAATATTGGTGATTTGGGTGACTAACTGGAAATAAATTATTTCTGCAAAGATTCATCTCAACACATAATAAATCAGAGGCTAGGAATAAATAAATTTCTTTAAGGAAACCAGATGTAGAAAATATTTAATGAACAGAATAATCATGTGTAATAAGAAATCTTAGATGTGGTATGAGATAAAATCTGAATGTAAGCATGGCTTTTCCAGAAACTCCTTACTCTGGTTTACAAAGTCCTGTGTGAGTTGGTTTATGTCTATCTGCTCTTTTTTTCATCTCTTATGTGATGGTTACGTGGTTGTGTTTTTCTATTACTTTCATATGGCAAACCTGTCCTAGGTTTACTTTACCTCTGTCCTTTGCCTGGGATGCTCATTCCCCGGTTATTTGATTTTCTGACACCTTCTGGTCACTCAGATTATTATTGAGAGGCCTGTTCAGAATAACTAATCTACAATAGTTAACTAATGGCTTTAGATAATTTTATTTTATTTTAGTTCCCCAGTGACTCAACAGGTTAAAGACCTGGCATTGTCACTGCTGTGCCTCTGGTTACACCTGTGGCACAGGTTCAATCCCTGGCCCACAAACTTCCAGATGCTGTAGGTGCAGCCAAAAGAAAGGTTATTTTATTTTAATTGTTTGAGTGCACTGGTCACTAGCTGGTATTTTTAAATGTGTTCCTTTGCGGTCCTTCTTGATTTCTACCCATTTCTAACTTTCATGTGTATTGGCAAATATAAGTCTATGTAGTGGGCTGAACAGCATTGCCAAAAAATATGCCCTACTCTCTAGAATCTGACCTTAGATGTATATAGCAAAAAAAAAAAAAAAAAAAAGGTGAGAAGTGAAGAATGTTGAGAAGGGGAGCTTATCTTAACTTCTCTGGGTAGGGTCTAGCACACACTGAGGAGAAAACTGATGTAAATGTGGAGGCAGGAGTGGAGATATAAAACCAACAACCAAGACATGCAGGCAGCCAGCAGAATCTAAAAGAGGCAAAGAGAAGTCTTCCCTGGACCCTCCAGCAGCAGCATGACTTTGGTGGGAAAGCTCGACTTCAGACTTCTGACCTCTAGGCTTGGGAGAGAATAAATTTGTATTGTCTTTAGCTATTTGCTACAAGGCAATTTGTTATAAGAGCAATGAGATTGATATACTTTCTTTAAAAATAAACCTCAAACTAAATCAATCAAGTTGTTAAAATAGAGTTAAAAATAACAAAGATAGAGCTCAAGGAATGACTGGAAATATTGCTAGGAAACAACATAAAAGGTCATGAAAAGGAAAACTTACCAAAAACACAAATGGAGATCTAGTGGACACACACAAGCAAGTCTCATAAAAAGACATTGTAAAGTGAAAACCATGTCTGATACAGAAAAGGAGAGATGAAAGTATGTGCTTTTGGGGTCCCTGACAAGAGAAAAGAAAAATATTCAAGATATGACATACACATTTCTCTGTGAAAAAATTATATATATATGTATACATAAATTTATTAATAAAAGGAAATACTACCTCCTCCCAAATATTGTACGATTAATGAAGAAATATCAAGCTATAGTTTATAAATTTCCATTAAAATAGAGGCATATGGTCATATAGGTAGCAAAAATAAGATTTTTTTTTGTCCTTTTGTCTTTTCTAGGGCTGCTTCCTGCAGCATATGGTCCCAGGCTAGGGGTCTAATCAGAGCTGTAGCCACCAGCCTAAGCCAGAGCCACAGCAATGCAGGATCCAAGTTGCGTCTACAACCTACACCACAGCTCACGGCAACGCCAGATCCTTAACCCACTGAGCAAGGCCAGAGATTGAACATGCAACCTCAGGTTCCTAGTTGGATTTGTTAACCTCTGCACCACGATGGGAACTCTGAAAATATAAGAATTTTTAGGCAGAAGAAATGTAACAAATTTAATCTCAGACTTCCTCTGAACCATACTTGACATCATAAAACAAGAAATATGTATGTGTAACTCACCGAATTCAGGAACTAAAGGAATGAATGAAGATTCATGAATCTTCTTGGAATATTATATCTGAGGATGAAATCCAACTAATCAAAATATTAATAATACAAACTTTAGGAATGCAAGATAATAAAAGTTCTAGCAGTTGGGAAGGCTTTTTAAACCATGGCTCAAAATCCTGAACCCACACATACAAAAAAAGATTTATTTCAATAATATTAAAAATGAGTTTCTGGATATTCCCACTGTGGCTCAGCAGGTTACAAACCCAGCTAGTATCCCTGAGGGATGTGGGCTTGATCCCTGGCCCTACACAGTTGTTAAAGGATTAGGCATTGCCATGAGCTGTGGTGTAGGTTGCAGACACAGCTCTGATCCAGCGTTTTTTTTCTCTGTGGTGTAGGCTGGCAACTGCAGCTCTGATTTAACCCTGAACTAGGGAACTTCCACATGCCACAGGTGCGGCCCTAAAAAATAAAAGAAAAAAAAAAGAAAAAAAATGAATTTCTTATTAGTGAAATAAAAGATAAATTACTTTCTGTGAAAATTGTTTGCAATTTTATCACAGACAAGGTCAAATATTTTGCTTTCTTTAAGGGTCTAATCGGAGCCACAGCTGCTGGCCTATGCCACAGCCACAACAACACCAGATCTGAGTCACGACTGTGACCTATACCACAGCTCACAGCAATGCCAAATCCTTAACCCACTGAATGAAGGGCCAAATATTTTGAATATATAAAGAGCTTCCAGGTGTTAACAGGATAACATCAATAATGTAGCAAACAAATGGGAAAATTTATGTGACCAGACAATGCACAAAAAGGCAAAACGACCTGTCTGTACACATAAGTAAAGATGCCAAATCTTGTTTGAAGTAGAGATGGACAGTTAAATCACACTGAAATATCATGTTCTCGATGTTAGTGAAACAAAAATCCAAAAATATGATAACCCTCCCTGTTTGTAAGATTTGTACTATCAGGGACATTTCTCCATTGTTGTTGTAGGGTAGATCTCTGCACATTCTATGAAAGAAAATTTGTCAGTAGTTATCGAAAACACTTGTACAGACCCTCGCACACCACTTTCATTTTGGGGAATTTATTTTACAGATGTACTTCCAGAGGAAGGAAATTAAATAAGTGCATTGCAGTATTGTGTGTAAAAGAAAACTATTTTAAAGTTCTGGTTAAAAGAATTAAGATACCTCAATACAATTGGAAACTATGCAGTTATAGAAAATTATGACTCAACATTGATAATAATGTTGTCAAGAAAGAAACATTTATGTTTCTACATATAATGTGAAGTGATGGACATAAAATAAAAGTGAGTATATGCACTATGTTTTCCCTTTTACTTATGATGTGTCTTGGTATGGATCTCTTTGGAGTGATATTTTGTGGAATTCTCTATACTTCCTGGATCTGGGTGTTTATTTCCTTTCCAAAGTTAAGGAAGTTTTCAGTTTTTCCTCCTTTGAGTAATTTCTCTGCCTCTTTCTCTGTCCTTCTTCTGGGATGCCTGGAATGTGAATGCTTTTATGCTTGATGTTGTCACTTGCACAACTCCTGAGCTCATTGAGCACTTTTATAATCATTACTTTGAGTTCTTTATTAGGTAGTTTGCTTATCTCCACTTTGCTTAGTTCTTCTTCTGGGGTTTTATCGTGATCTTTCCTTTGAAACATTTTCCTTTATCTCATTTAGCCTAACTCTTTCATTTGCTTTAATGTATTAAATATGTTGCATATGTTTCTTGATCTTGGAGAAATGGCTTTATGCAGGAGATGCCCTATGGAGACAAGCAGCACACTATCCTCTGCTCACCAGAGTTATAAGGTCTAGGGGTGGCCCTTGGGGTAGCTGTTTGTGTCTCTGTTGTGCTTGGGTTGACTGCTGCGGTCATGCTGGTTGGCTACCAGTCCCTATTTTGTGCAGATGCTGCTGGCCTCTGGTGGGTAAGGGTGGGACTTGGAGATCCTATGGCTACTGTCTTCTCACTGCTGGACAGGGTCAAATCCTGGGCCCACTGATGGCTGGGGTTGGGTTCCCAGGCAACTCCTTGCAGGGTGTCAGTGTCCTGTGTCTTGTGCCAGCCCACTGGTGGATGGGGCTTGGGCCCTGCATGACAATCTGCTTGGCCTATGGTGTCCAAGGAGCAATTCTGACCAGAGCTAATAGGCTAGCAGGAGGATTTGAAACTTGTGTTTTTCCAGTGTCCTTGTGGTAGAAGGAGCTTTAAAAAATGGCTTCTTCCCAGGGTCCCCAGGGGGAATCCCAGCATCTTTCTGCTTCTCCAGGAGGCTCTCCAATATCAGTAAGTATATCTAACACAGTCCTTTCAAAATACTACCATGGTTCTCTATCTCAGAGCTTGGGAGGTTTTTTGTAGTGTAACATTGAAGGAAAGAATCTGTTTCCTACAGTCCTCTGTCTCCCCAGTACAGACGCCCCACTGTCCCCTGTTCAAAGGTGACCCTTCTGGAGACTCATTTTCCCTCAGCAGAATTCCAAGGCTAGGAAGTCCAGTGAGGGGCTTAGACCCCTCTCACTCATTAGGAAGAACCTCTGCAATTGTGGCTATTCTCCCATTTGTGGGTTTTCCAACCAGTGGCATGGGTCTTGGCTATAACCCACCTCCTATCTGTTCCTTAGTGGCTTTTTCTTTATATCTTTAAATGTGGAAATATTTTCTGCTAGTTCCCAGGTTGTTCTAATTGATAATTACTCTGTAAGTAGTTGTAACTTTGGTGTCTCTGTGAGAGGAGGTAAGTTCAGAATCTTCCTATGCAGCCATCTTGGCCACTCTCCAGCATTGTCCTTATAATGTTTTAATTTTCTCCCTTTCTCTAATAAGTTTGAGTTTCCTGGAAATAAACCTAAAATAAACACTTTTTTTTTTGTCTTTTGTCTTTTTAGGTCCACAGCCATGGTATATGGCAGTTCCCAGGCTAGGGGTCTAAAAAGCTGCAGTTGCTGGCCTACACCAGAGCCACAGTGACACCAGATCCGAGTCACATCTGTGACCTACACCACAGCTCATGGCAACGCTGGATCCTTAACCTACTGAGCAAGGCCAGGGATCAAACCCACAACCTCATGGTTCCTAGCCAGATTCGTTTCCACTGCGCCAAGACAGGAACTCTCTAAAATAAATACTTTTCTACAGAACCTTTCTTGGAGAGTACTCTTGAGAGATAAATGTGTAAGGAAGTAAATGAGGCAAAACTGGAGAGAGATGTTGACCTATAATTGCAACAGAGACCTCATTCAATCTTTAATATGCTCAGAGCCAATGCGGTTCTTCAGAGCACTTCAAACTTGAAGTGGATACTCTTAAGGGATATTAACATGCTATTCAAAAGTATTCGCAATTTGTGCATACTCTCATAGTTTCAATTTATTTCCTCTCCCTAAAACTTAAATTCTCCCATCTCTTTGTTTTCATATTCCAGACCATCATTAGGCCATTCCTATTGCATATGTCTCTATACAGATTCATAGTTCAGCCCATTCCTCATATCCAAAATAAATGACCAAATCCAGTATTTGGAGCTTTTCTCATTGGAGGACATCAGGCAGGACCATCTCACTGGGGCTGTGACATAATTGCACTCCATTAGTACCTCACATTGACCTACAAAACTGACCCATTCATGAGAACCAAAGGCATCCTTTTTCCTTCTCCATGAATTGGCCATAAAGAATCTCTCACATGATCAGAGGTGTTTGCTAAGCATGAAGAACTGGTGCAACTGTGAGGAATGGCATTAATTCTCTGGGTAACCTTCTTGTGTATCTTGTGTGGTCACTCTCACACTGCCTGCATATGATCCCAGTTGTATCACTTCCGTCTTATGATGGATTGATGTAGAATCCACCTAACTTTATATTACATTGGATCTGACAGAATCCAATGCATTGTGGGCAACTCTGGCCAGATAATCAGAGTGTTTCACTGTTGCTCCATATGTCTCAGTTGGATTGGCATGACAGGAGCTATTTTTGGAATCACATATAGTTCTCTGAATTTATTGTGGCTTTGCTCTAGAATGATGTGGTCTACATTGTCATTAACTATTGGGTCTATCATTAGCTCCACATGTCTTTACATCAATAAATAACCTCACTTCACTGCCCAATATGGTAGCTACTAGGCATATGTGATTACTTCAATTTAAATTGAGTTAAATAAAATCAGAAACTTAGCTCCTTAATTGTGCTAGCCACACTTTGAGTGTTCAGTAGTCACATACAACTGTTGACTGCTATATTACACAATACAAATATGGAACAATTTCAGTATTGTTGAAAGTTATATGAAAAATGATGCAGAACATAAAGTCTTTCAAGTCATAGGAGCTAAGTGGCATGCCTTCTTTCACTAGGTAGGGTTCTTTTGAGTTCTTTCCTGTATTAGATCCCTCTTAAACCTGACCATTTTTTATGCCACTGAGGAATTAGATTTTGACTCATTTTCCCAAGTTAAAAAAATGCTTCCATCTATAAGAAGACAATCCACAGACTGGGAGAAAATATTAACACAAGGCATTTCTTACAAAGGACTGTTATCTAAAATACACAAAGAAGATGCACAGATGTCAAAGAAGCATATGAAAATGTGCTCCAGACCATATGTCATCAAAGAAATAAAAATTAAGACAATAATGAGATACAAATTATATGTGTTAAAATAGTCCATTTCTGTTTTGTATATAGAGTCCTCTGTGCCATATTAAAGATTCCACATATAAGTGATATCATATGCTATTTTTCTCTTTCTAATTAACTTCATTTAGTGTGAGAATCTCTAGTCACATCCTTGTTGCCGCAAATGCCATTATTTTTTCTTTTATACAGCTGAGTAATATTCCATTATATTTATGTACCACATTTTCCTAATTGACTCATCTGTCAATGAACATTTAGGTGGCTTCCATTTCTTGACTGTTGTGAATAGTGCTGCTAGGAACATAAGAGTGAATTATCTTTTTGAATTTTAGTTTTGTCTAGATATATGCCCAGGAATGGGATTGGTGGATAATACAATAATTCTATATTTAGTTTTCTAAGGAACCACCATACTGTTTTCCATAGTTTTGTATCCATTTACATTCCTACAACAGTGTAGGAGGGTTCCCTTTTCTTCACACCCTCTCCAGCATTTGCTGTTTGTAGACATATTAATGATGGCCATTCTTACCAGTGTGAGGTGGTACCTCATTGTAGTTTTGATTTGCATTTCTCTAATAATTAATGATGTTGATAATCTCTTCATGTGCCTATTGGCTATCCATATGTCTTTGGAGAAAAGTCTGTTTAGGTCTTCTGCCCATTTTTTTGTTTGTTTTTTTTTTGTTTTTGTTGTTGCATTGTATGAATTATTTGCATATTTTTGAAATTAAACTCTTGTTAGTTGCATAATTTGCAAAGATTTTCTCCCAATCTGTGGGTTGTCATTTTTTTTTAATTGTTTCCTTTGCTGTGCAAAAGCTTTTGAGTTTAATTAGGTTCCATTGGTTTACATCTGTGTAAAATATAGGCATGTATTAAAAATAAAGCAAGGTATGTATTCTATTTTTGTATTTATGCATTACAATAGCACATTGCTTTCTACAATAACCATTAAAATTACAGTGTGTACCATAAATTGGCTTTGTGTATATACACACCTTGCTAGATCCAATAAGGATGCCATTAAGAACTACTTATACTCTATTTATTCCTCTGCCAAGACTTTTTTTTTCCTTCCATTTACCAAAATTTCTCAGGAAATGCTGCCTCCAAAACTCAAACAGCTCTATCAAGTATACCCTGTTTCTTATTTGAGGAACATACTCTATCTGATTATTTGTCCTGTGCTTTAGAGCGCATATCCCAGTATGAGCTGGATTACCATATCCATTAAATTTCATTTATATGGCGGATCCTTGAATCTTTATGCAGTTTATCTCACACCCCATGGAGCCTAAGTATCTTACAAAGCCCTCTGTGCCACTTGCAACTTTGTGCTCATCTGCCTATAAACATGATATAAAGACCCATTGATGATCTAGGGAATGTCCAGAAGGTCAAGGTACCTTTGAAAAGTCAACATAGCTCTGGGACAAAAACATGATGTATACTGTTGTCCATATCTTGTGATATTAACTGTTTTTGGTGATCCTTCTGAATAGGTACAAAAGATTCCACATTTTGTACTACTTCTATAATCAAAACTAAGTAATAACTTAGTTGTTTGTATTAGGTTATTATCATCTGTAAACCTATCCAATTTTTAGGGCCTAGTCTGTTGAATTACATGAGGATATGAGAAGTACCACACTTATCATCTTTAAATATTGGAGGATAGGAATTCCCATTGTGTAGTGGAAATGAATCTGACTAGTGACCATGAGGCAGCAGGTTTGATCCCTGGCCTGGCTCAGTGGGTTAAGGATCCAGTGTTGCTCTGAGCTATGGTGTAGTTTGCAGATGTGGCTTGGATCCTGCATTGCCATAGCTCCAATTAGACCCCTAGGCTGGGAACCTCCATATGCCACAGGTGTGGCCCTAAAAAGGAAAAAAAAAAAAGAATAAATAAATTTGAGGATAATATTATGTTTTCCATTCCTTCAAAAATGTAGTGTTATTTTTTATTTACTATTATTTTCTGAGGAAGTGGATAAATTTAGAGGCTTCCAATGGGCTTTGTGCACTCTAATTCTTACCATGTAGAATAAGGACTCAATATTACAATTCTTCCAACTGCCAGTGGATTCATCGCAGTTATACTCAGTGATCAAGAACATGACCACAGACTTGTTAAGTCCACATGTTCCAGATTTCATTTTAACAGGACAGAAATAGTGGTGCTTTACATCCTTGGTTTTGGTGCCAATTCAGACTCATATCCAATAATCCTAAAAAGATATGGCTATTCCCCTCTCTTATATCTATAGATACTCAGTATATAGTGGCCTGTGCTTTTGGGAAAGAACTTGAGACAAAACTGTAAGAATTACCACTTGATATAATTTCTGAGTTGTTTACTTGGTCCTTCCTGATGGTGACTCAGACTCCTACTTGATCATTAGATTCTGGATCTGAGAACTGACTCAGGTCTGGAAACTAGGAAAAGAGGGAACACTATGTCAATGGCACTGTTGTGTTCATTCTCCTCATCCTCTATTCTTGATTATATAAAATAAATAATTTTACACAATCCTTTAAATATTGTTCCATCATCTTCAGGATACACTTTCATTCATACGCTCTTGGTACCTATTAAACAGATGCTGCAGATCCTTTAGCATATTATCTTTTTTCCCTTAGCTAGCTGAGTACTTCTCCATGGGACTGTACTGGTATTGGACTCTCTTCTTGGTCTGGAGGGAGATGAGGGTAGATCCTTGGAATGTAAGAAGCATAGGCAGGAACACTGACTCCGAAAACACCTGACTTATTTGAGTCTTATGCATGATCTCCAAGCAAAGTTTCCTTAAAACAGAACAACTATCTTCTGACAAATGTGGGTTGCTTTCAACTCTGAGAGGGTTCAGGGGAAAATGGAATTTCAAGGGTCTCAACTTCATCTAATCAATTATCTTTATTCCATATCTTAGGGGAATATGCTTTTATCATTAAAACCCTTTCTTTAGTCCAGGAGACCTGCTGGGTTGAGAAGTTACTCTTTGAAGATTCACTAGTTTTATGATTACATTTTGAACCTAATCTTCTACTCTGTCTGCTCTCCAGTGGCAGGCAATTAAATTTTCCTTAAATGTTGCCAAGTGTCTCTCTGGTATTCAGATTTTGCCTTGGATGGATAATTAATCACCTGAACTTATCATTCTCTCTCTTCAATTAAAATAAAGTGGCTCTAAGTAAAGCATTCCCAGTTCATACTACTTATCACTTTCCTTTCCATCAATTTCCATTAATAATTACATAGCCAGTGTGTCCTTTTCCACCAGCAGTGGGCTCCAGTTCACTCTGTCCCAGTTATCACTGGCAATAATTTTAACAGCTGTCAAATGGCAAAGACTTACTCCCAGCAATAGTCTCCTCATTGCTGGGTAGTTTTATACACAAATTACCAGTTTATATGATCTTTTAGTACTAATATTTTCTTCATCTTAGTCCTCATTTTATCTTAATTCAATAGGCAACAATATACTTAATACCACAAATCCTTATATTCAAGCATTTTTCATCATTCTGGTTGTCTCATTGACTTCTCAGGTAATGCTCATGGGAACATTATTATTTGAATTCTTTTTTTTTCTTTTTCTTTTTTTTCTTTTTCTTACATTCTCACCTGTGGCATATGGAAGTTCCTGGGCTAAAGGTAGTATTGGAGCTGCAGCTGCAGGCCTATGGCACAGCCACAGCAACACCGAGTCCAAACTGCATCTGTGACCCATTCCACAGCTTGTGGCAACACCAGATCCTTAACTTACCGAGCAAGGCCAGAGACCAAACCTGCATCCTTACAAAGACAATGTCAGGTCCTTAACCAGCTGAGCTACAATGAGAACTCCAGGATGAAGCACATTTAAAGAAAGATTTGATCAGTTCACTTGAGTTCAGTTCTGTGGGCTTGTGCTAATGCTCAAATGTATGGTAGTTTATTTTCTGAAATACTCTGCCTCTATTCATCTCCCAAAAATGTGAAGCATCTCAAATTCTTCTGGGAGACATTTGTAAAGTGGAGTTAATAGATTAAATTGCAGAAATATTAAACATTTTAAAATGTATTTACATATAATGCCAAATTCATTTCCAGATTTTTTTCATATGGTAGTTCTATTTTTAATTATTTGAGGAACCTCCACATTTTTTCCATGGTTGCTGCACCAATTTACATTCCCACCAAGAATGTACAAGTATCCCCTTTTCTCTCTCCACAATCTTTCCAACACATTTTTTATCTCAGTTTTTTTTTTTTCTTTTGTTGTTGATTTTTTTCAGCCACGCCCATGACAGGCAGAGGTCCTGGGCCAGGGATTGAATTCTAGCCACAGCAGTGACAACACTGAGTCCTTAACCACTAGCCCACCAGGGAAGTCCTTTATCTAGTTTTTTTGAATAACTATTTCGATGGGTGTGGGTTGGCCATCTATAGCTCTTTGGAAAAGTATAAATTTGGATCCTCTCCCCATTTTATATCATATTGTTTGTTCATTTGCTATTGAATTATATGAGTTCTTAACATATTTTGGATATTAGCCCCTGATCAAACATCTGATTTGCAAATATTTTCTCTCATTTTGTAGATTGCCTCTTCAGTTTTTCTTTTCCTTTTTCTTTCTTTCTTTCTTGTTTGTTTCTTTCTTTCACTATTTTTAAATAATTCAATGGATTTTATTATATTTTAAGTTGTACAACCATTGTGGTTAGAACATTTAGAACATTTCCATCCCAAACCCCCAGTCCACCCCTCCATTTCCCCCCCACACACGTACCTGTCCCCTTTGGTAAACATAAGTTTTTCAAAGTCTGTGAAACTGATTTTGTTCTGCAAATTACTTCATTTGCATCCTTTTTTTAAGATTCCACCTGTAAGTGATATCATGTGATGTTTGTCTCTTACTGCCTAACTTCACTTAGTATTATAATTCCTAGGTCTATTCATATTGCTGCAAATGGCATTTTACATTCTTTTTGATGGCTGAGTGATAGTCCATTGTCTATATGCACCACATCTTCACCTTCTGCACCACACCTTCTTTATCCATTCATCTGTCAATGGACTTTTTGATTGCTTCCATGTCTTGGCCATTGTATACAGTGCTACAAAGAACTTTGGGGTACATGTATCTTTTTGAATTATGGCTTTCTCTGGATAGATGCCCAATAGTCAGATTACTGGATCATATAATTCTATTTTTATTTTTTTGAGGAAACGCCATACTATTTTCCATGGTGGCTGTACCAATTTACATTCCCACCAACAGTGAAGGAGGGTTTCTTTTCCTCTGATAACTCTCCAGAATTTATTGTTTGTAGACTTTTTGATGATGGCCAATCTGGCTGGAGTAAGGTGGTACCACATAATAGTTTTGATTTGCCTTTTTCTAATAATCCATGATATTGGGCATATTTGCATGTGTTTTTTGGTTATCTGTATGTGTTCTTTGGAGAAATGTCTGTTTAGATAAGCCATTTTTGATTTTTTGTTTGTTTTTGATATTGAGTTTCAGGAGGTGTTTATATATTTTGTAGATTATTCCCTTGTCAGTTGCTTCATTTGCAAATATTTTCTCCCATTCTGTGGGTTGTCTTTTCCTTTTGTTTATGGTTTCCTTTGCTGTGTGAAATATTTTAAGTTTAATTAGGTCCTATTTTCAGTTTTTGTTTTATTGTTATTATTCTAGGAAGTGGATTTACAGATATTTCATGACAATCCACACAGTCCATCACTGTGGAACAGCAAGCCTCATGCCACTATGCCCATGCAAAGACTGAATGTTGTTCTTTTCCTGTGTTGGATCATTTATTTAAGGTGGACTCTCATTGTTTCCTTAATCCCCCTCTCAACCTCAACCTCCCTATACAAAAGCACAGATAAATGTGCTTATATGGCTAAGATAAATGATGCACATGAGTTGTTTCTTTATAATAACAAGAAAAAAGTAGTATGTTTGGTTTGAAAACTACAGGAATTGTAGAAACTCATAGACACTAGAGGAGCCAGTAAAACCCATGTTGACTGTGGCTAGGTTTTCTCTCATTATTCATATCAGAAGTAAAGGAATCTTTCAAGCACTTGTTGTTTTGTTGTTCTTTCTGCTCTGCTACTGGTCTCTATTCTTCTTGATGATGTGCCTTAATTCTTCTGTATATTTTCAATAGAAACGTCCTCTTTTATGGAACAAGGAAACTTCCTTTTATGGAAAATTTTTAATATTAATTTATGTTCCTCTTCCACTTAAACCCCAACACAAAAATGCACAGGAACACACACTTCACACACACATACACACACACTCACTAACAGATATCTTCTTTTCTCATAGTAAATATTTTTGTTCTTGCTTTGTTTGTTTTTATTTATTTTCAACACTGAACCCCACAATCCTAAGAGAGAAACTGAAGTTTCACAGTCACTCCTAGGATAGAAAGTGAAGTTTCATTTTGCAGGACAGAAGTAAGAGCATTTAATTATTTATCTGAAGTAGTAAAAATAAGAGTTTTGAGTACAGGACCAATGCTGTTGGCAAACCAGCAGGAAGGAAATTAAAATTTACTCAGCGAGTGTTTTCCAGACACTGTGCTCGGCACTTTTCATGTGCTATGATGCCATCAGTTTTTAGCAATAATTCAGTAAAGTAGAAAACATTATACATTAGTTTACAGGAAAGAATACTGAGACTTAGAAACAATATGTGAACTGCCCAAGGACAGAGATATCAAATCACTGTGTAAGAGCTGTTTAGATCAGTAAAGTTTAAGTTTAGATCAATATAAGTTTAGATCAGTCTCTTTCTAGAGACTGTGCCTTTTTCTCTTATTATCAAACTACAGAAAAAATTATTTGGTGAGGTATTTATTAGTGGTGCTGTTTGGGGCATGTTTGTAAAACAGTGTCTCTGCTTCAGCAGACCGTCTTTGTAGAAGTACATAAACTCATAAAAATGCCTCTTTCCTCCTATTAGGCTCATTTTTCTAATCATCTTATATAAGGAATTTTCAAATGATGCTAATTTGAAATTGAGATAATTGAGACAGATCCTAAGTGAGCAGATTTAGAAACCTAGGTTCTATGTTTATTTTTAATACTTAAAAATACAAGTATTTAGGGTATGTGCACTTCAAATGTGGTTAAAATTGCTTACCTTATTAAAACATATTTTCCACTATATATTAACAATTAGAGTGATTCACAAGTATAATAATAACATGGCATTTCTAAAGTCTGATATAAACATCATATAGGTCTTTAATATAAATCTGTTCTCTTCTGAAGTCAATGAGTGGTGCCTGTGAAGAGCAAAGAGGAGTGAGTGGGTAGGAGTGTGTTGTAGTGGGCTACTTGCTTCTGCAAACTTAATGTCTTTTCTAGAAGTTTGGTTAACTTTTATGATCTGTCTACTTCTAAACTAGGCCTGGAGAGATTAAAATGACATTTTGATGGGAAATTGCATAAATTTTGCTAAATTTACCATTAATTGAAGACTTTCTCCTTTTTAATACACTCCTACACTCTGCAACACTTTAATTAATTTCAGTGTATAGTATTAAGGAAAATGAGAACAAATATTTTCCATATTACCATGATGAATATTTTAGAGACATGTTGTTTTAATTTTTTTAAAGCTAAGTTTTATTAATTCCATTCAGTAAAGAACACTTTAATAAGAAAAGAATTAACCACATTGAGACTACTATTCTGAAACCATGACAATAAACAATGAGGAAAACCAAAATGCCTGCTAGCTCTAATTTTATTATATTTTCTTATATGGATTGGAAATCAGAATTCACCACTTGTTTCCTTTGGAAATTAATTTAAAAGAAATTAAAATGATCATTTTTATGAATAAATTATTGTGTTTAAGAATATTAACTCTTTTTCTCCAGCATTGCGACTAGTACGTCATAATCCTCCACACTCAAGTATTCTGATGAGAAAAACTTTTAAGTCACCCTTGTTACACATTGGTCAGTTAACCAAAAAATAGTAAAACAAAATAAAAATTCTCAATTAGCACAACCTAGCTTTGCTCTCCAGGTAATTTTATTTATCTTCTTAAATCTATATGTGTGGGGAAACCAGACTGCTTAGAAAGTATACTTCTTGCTAATGCCAAAATGTCACCTGAAATCAGCCAAGCCTTCCTGACCTGGAGCTTGATAGTTTTAACACTCAGCCAAAGTTATGTAAAATTTTTGAAACTCTCACTTATTTGACACAAAATTTTGCTTTGACTTCCTCAAACCTGTGCCTTATATAACAACTCCTTCTGGTTTGTTCTTCATCATAAGACTTGAGTTTCTTTCCAATGGAAATTTTAATTGCTAAATTTTGTATATATGTATATATGTCATATTAAAATATTTTAAAAATTATATAGTATCATACTATTATTACTATTAATAGTACATATAATTCCAAAAATAAATAATTTAAATAAAATAACTACATAGTGATTATTTTACATACAGCCATTTTACTTATACATATATGTATATTGTATAATGTGTGTATATTTTTGAAATGAAAAAAGATGCTTAACATATGTTAATTATTATATATAAGACCCTTACTAAATAATTTTAGATGAATAAATGAAAGACTATAAGGAACACATTTTATAATCTCTATTTTTTAAATAAAGAAACTGAAGCTTATGTAGTTCCCATTGTGGCTCAGCAGCCTAAGGACCCGAAGTTGTCTCTGTGAGGATGAGAGTTCGATCCCTGGCCTTGCTCGGTGGGTTAGGGATCTGTCATTTCCACAAACTGTGGAAGGTCACAGATGTGCTTGGGATCCAGGGTTGCCATGGCTGTGGGTAGGCCTGTACCTGCAGCTCTGATCTGACCCCTGACCTAAGAACTTCCCTATCGCATAGGTGTGGCCATATAAAGAAAAAAATAGAAAGAAGGAAATTGAAGCTCAGAGAGCCTCAAAAAGATGAATCTGATCATCTAACCAGTCAGAATAAGACTCATATTTGTAGATAGAAATCAGTTTGATTCCAAAAACTTACAAAACCAAGTTATATGATATATAATAGGTTGGATTATATACATTTGGAGACCTGAGCAGAAGAAAAGCAATTACAGAAGTTATAAACATATAAGAAAAAAATGTGCTGTGTGTAATACATAGCCTGCTCATTCTGCATTAGAACTTTATTTAAAATAGTATTCAGAGTTCCTGTTGTGGCTCAGCATGTTAAGAACTTGACTAGTATCCACAAAGATGCTGGTTTGATCCCTGGCCTTGCTCAGTGGATTAAGGATCTGACATTGCCCTGAGCTGAAGGGTAGTTTGCAGATGTGATCTGGTGTTGCTGTGGCTGTGGTGTAGGCTGGCAGCTGCAGCTCTGTTTTGACCCCTACCCTAGGAACTTCCATATGCTGCAGATGTGTACCTTAAAAAATAACTAAATAAAAAATAAATAAATAAAATAATGTCACCATTAATTGTGTTTTCATCTCATCAGGAAGTTCTCCATGATCAGAAGATTTGGGATGTGAATTAGATATAATTAACTAAAGAATAAAAAAGTAAATATATTTAAAATTTTTACTTTTTGAGGTATTTAGGTAAGACTAGAAAAAAATTAATACCCCAGAATTATTTAAACTTATTACTGCTTATACACAATTCATTTGAGAGGAAGATACACTGCCTGATAAAAGAACTACTAAAAAGATAAGCAGAAATGTCTTTAAAAGACTTCTATAATCTATATTGAGAAATTATACTTTCTCCATTTATTCCTATTCAAATGTATTTTAACTTTTAAAGAAAAACATCACTCTGTGAGGAATATAAACAATATTAATGATCAAGGTTCTAAGGCAGAAAACAAAATGCTGGGAGGCTTTCATGGAAGATGAGATTTCCAGGTGACTTTGTGATTTCTGCTAAGATTATGAAATAAACAGTATAGAGTTTCCTAACATTCACTCAATAATTTAACAAATATTTATTGAATATCTGCTACAGGTCAGGCAATATGGTAGCCTTAATAAATATGTCAATAAACCAAATTATTCATGTCCTCTGCAACTTGCTGAGCATTGAATAACTCTTAACCAAATTGTCTAAAAGCCAACAGTTGCTAAATAAAGTTTTAAAATCCATTCATAATGGACTTCCTGTTGTGGCTCAGTGGTAACAAACCCAAGTAGTATCTGTGAGGACACAAGTTGGCTCCCTGGCCTCACTCAGTGGTTAAGGATCTGGCATTGCCATGAGCTGTGATGTAAGTCGCAGAGGTGCCTCGGATCCAACTTTGCTGTGGCCGTGGTTGCAGGCCGGCATCTACAGCTCCTATTCAACCCCTAGCATGGGAACTTCCATATGCTATGATTGCAGCTCCAAAAAGAGCTCCCCCCCAAAATATCCATTCATACTATTTTCCAACATTGAATTTCTTGATAAATCCTGTTAGCATTACCTCCAAAATGCATTCAGACCCCAACCACTTCTCATCAGGTCCATCCCTACCTGGTGCACACCCCTATCCTCTAGCCCCATAATTGCTAGTGACTTCCTAACTTGTCTCTCTTCTCTTGCTCATCTCCTCTCTCAATGTCTCTTCTCAACACAGTAGCTACAGTAAGACTTTAGTGAAGTCTTTTCTTATCTCTTAGACAGAAAAGTTATTCCAACCTCTATATGCTTTTGCTTGCCCTGTTCTATTATTTTCTATACCAAGCATCACAACTAGACATGATTTTTTTTTCCCTAATAATTCTCAAATAAGTTCGAATACTACCTGGAACATTGCAGGTATTCCACTTATATTCCCTTTGAAAGAGTATGATGGGATTGTATATTTCTATCACAATAATGCTAATAACATAGGCTCTTTATACAACTTATTAAGCTAAAATTAAGATAAGTAATAGATACAATAAATAGCTTCAAAATATTATTTTTGGTTATGCTTTGATATGGGTGATTTTATTTTCTTTTCTTTCTTATTCCAATTTTTTAAAATGAATGTGAATTAGCCAAGTGGTTGGCAAAACAAAACAAAAAAAGAGCAGCAGTAAGAATTCAAAATTATTTTTAAATAAAGAAAAATAATTTGCAGAGTGATAAAACATATAGAGATAAAAATTAGAAATAATGTACTTAGAGAACAGCAGCATATGTTTGTGTTAATACCAATTAATCATTTCCAGTATGGTTTGGTAATGAAGCCTCTTAATTAGGAGGGAGTAGAATTGTGCCTTGATGTCAGTTTTTTTTGTTTTTTATTTTTTATTTTTTTTGTCTTTTTGCATTTCTTGGGCCGCTCCCATGTCATATGGAGGTTCCCAGGCTAGGGGTCCAATCGGAGCTGTAGCCACCGGCCTAGGCCAGAGCCATGGCAACACAGGATCCGAGCCACATCTGCAACCTACACCACAGCTCACGGCAACACCAGATCGTTAACCCACTGAGGAAGGGCAGGGATCAAACCCACAACCTCATGGTTCCTAGTCGGATTCGTTAACCACTGCACCACGACGGGAACTCCTTAATGTCAGTTTTGATAATTTTCTTTTAGCATCCCATTCCTGTGGCCCTTTTATTCTCCCTTCTCATTTCCTCATTTTTTCAGCGTATTACTAATATCAGAGACTTCTGCTCATATAAAGAATTGTTAGTTTCTTTGACGTAAAGAACATCTGTTCTGTTTCCAGAGGGCTCAACAGCTCTATTTCCATTTTCCTGTTTTAGTTTCTAATTTTAATTTAATGAACCATTGCTACATCTTGCATTTTGAGGAAGGAAAACCTTCTTGTACAACTTATTTGGAAGGTAAATGTACTCTGGGATGAATGATTGACTACGACTATATATAAAAGGTACATTGTGAAATGTTCTATTTTTTATATTGAATATCCCCCCATAAATTCTGTCCTGCTATTCTTTGAATGCCCTTCCTTCACTGATTATATTTATCCCACCATATACATGGATATAATGTTCAACTCTGAAATTAAATTTACCTTAGCCCTTTGGGATTTTGCTCTTTTACTGCTTGACAGCAAGTCACACCAAGGTTTGGGTTGCCTTGACATACAAATATCTCCTAAAATTATAGGCATAAAAGAATGCTGAAATAATTTAGAGGAAAGTATTATTATTATTATTTGATGATTAGTACTTGACATTGGGTAGGGGTTAGTTTTGGAGAAAGCTTTTGTGGGATTTGATAACATATGCCATTGGTGTAGCAACTTAGTTAATTTTGGTTTCCAAGAAGATGAACTATATGGACTTTTTGTTTTCTTTGACGATTTCTAGTTTTATTATAAGAAGATTAGGTTGGAGTTCCTGTCCTGACTCAGTGGTTAACAAATCCGACTAGGAACCATGAGAGGTTGCGGGTTCCTTCCCTGCCTTGCTCAGTGGCGTTGCCATGAGCTGTGGTGTAGGTTGCAAACGCAGCTCGGATCCTGAGTTGCTATGGCTTTGGTGTAGGCCGGGGGCTACAGCTCTGATTAGACCCCTAGCCTGGGAACCTCCATATGCCGCTGAAGCGGCTCAAGAAAAGGCAAAAAGGCAAAAAGACAAAAAGACAAAAAAAAAAAAAAAAAAGATTAGATTGTGGCTGATAATATCAAATGATAATATCAAATATATGGACAAGTACAAGAAATATTTTTGAAGCAATTTCATGGCCATAATACAATGCACATTCAGGCATATATATTAATATGCACATTATTTATATATATATACATATATATAGCTATGCAATACGTACACATGCTACATCTTTATGTATATATATGTGTTTTTACTATACTACTGCAAAATCCTCAAAATTGGTGGTTTAGTTTACTTGATTTGATAAATTCTTAAATATGAATATTTCAAACATAAAATTCTCATTATAGGAGTTCCTGTCATGGCACAGTGATTAACAAATCCAACTAGGAACTATGAGGTTTCGGGTTTGATCCCTGGCCTTGCTCAGTGGGTTAAGGATCCGGCGTTGCTGTGAGATGTGGTGTAGGTTGCAGACGCAGCTCAGATCCTGCATTGCTGTGGCTCTGGCTTAGGCCGGTGGCTACAGCTCCGATTCCACCCCTAGCCTGGGAATCTCTATATGCCACGGGAGCAGCCCAAGAAATGGCAAAATGACCAAAAAAAAAATTCTCATTGTATTTATTGTAAATTTTCTTTATGAGTTTTATTATTTCATTTTTTTCAGTAGATAGTATCATTTTTTAATGCTTTTGACCTTGAAAACATTGAAGTCTACCTTACATGATATTATTGTCAGCCCAGAAATCATATCATTCATTATTTTTTATGATTTTTGAACTATCAACTTCATTCTGTTTTGGATATGTACATTATAACTAGGGTAATCATACATCCTTAGTTGCCTGAACAGTCCCATTACACCTGTTGTATCAGTGCAGTTAGTAACTGGCTTCACTTTTAAAATCTTCCTAGTTTACTGAAGATATTATATGGTCTTTCAACTTACAAAAAGTTCTACTTTGCTTTTATTTCTTACCTAATAAAGGAAATCTTTGCTTTAATAGAGGAAATGATTATACTTATAAAATTTATTCTCATGATTTATACATGTGTTTTTTTCTTCCTTCTTTATTAATTGCAATATTCTTTGCATTTGTATAAAATTTTTGGTATGTGTTATTATCACAAATTTCCATTATTTTTCTGACATGAACAATTTTTTAATGCTTACTTTTTAAAATAATTCATTCTAAATATTTTATTTGTTTTGTTTCTCCATTCTGAGATTTTTTCCTATTATTACCTGCTTAAAACTGCATTTTATTATAAAATAAAAATATGTTTACTTTCCATTTTATTAAATTTCCATCTCATTATAACATTAAAATGAATACTATTCTATTTTTCATTCAAAAAATAAAAAGGACATCTTATTAGATACTTAATTCTCTTTCTTTTTCTATATTTGTCTTTCCTTTTTTTTTCTGTAAATATTTTCTCCTGTGCTCTAACGTAATAGTTGAGAAGCCCAACACTAGTCTATTGTTTTTCTTATTGAAAACCAAATTTTTCTATGTGGAAGCTTGTGAAGTCTGATTTTTGCAATGTAGAAATGTTACATTGCATTTCTACATTGAAGGATCTATTTGTCTAAGTAAAATCTGGGTATGTTCCTATTTTTTTTTTATTCATCCTATATAAAAATTTTTATCAATTTCCATTAGGAAGACTAGCATTCCTATTCATGGAAGATCTCTTCTATTATTTATTTAATTTTCATATCTCATCATCTTTTACTGGAAAAAATATTACTTGAAACTGTTTGTGTGTGTGTATGTATATAAATTATTTTAAATTATGGGAAGTTAGTGTGATGTCCACTACTGATAAGGATGAAGTAAGTAGTTGTAGAAGTCCCAATAAGGAACCATAGATAGAAAGGGAAACCTAGGGGACTTTGGGAGATCACCGTCAATTAATAATTGCTCAAGAAGGACTTCAGAACAAGGCAGCCTTGCTTGACTGGTGGAGGTGTGAGAATTGCCTCAGGTCATTGGGTGGGGGATGAGGTGAGGCCTGCATTCATCTTCAGACCAAGGGCAGGAGTTTGAGGACTGCCCTTCTGCTGATTTGAATAAGCACCATGACCAGACACCAAGGAGGAGCTACTACTCAGGAAAGAGGAAGAGGTGGCCTTTTCCCACCCCCACTCCCCTTGGATGATAAAACTGCAGCCCACATGATCCTTAGGGCGGAGCCTCTTTGCCTGCCTGCTTGCATCTCTCATAAACATCCTATCCTAATAAATCTATTTCTTGCATATCACTTTGTCTCTCTCTGAATCCCTTCTGCATGGAGGCATGAAGAACTTGAACCTCAGTAAGTCCAGGCACGAGGTGAGTGATTATAATTTAAAAACCATGGGTTCAAATTCCAATCTGGGTTTAGGCTGGGTTCAAGTCATTACTGCTATCAGTTTCACTAAGACATTTCTATCAGGATTTTTTTCCAGTTATCTATTGAATATTTACATGTAGAAATTATTCTTATTTCCATACACTGTTTTTGTGTTTTATGTTTCTTTCCTTGAGAATTCTTAATATCACTCATGCATTTTTTTTTCTAGTGCCTCACTGGGATCTAATGATATTAATATTTGGCTTTATTTCCCTCCCTCACACCCACAAGTCCTGGTACATGAGCATACTTAATTTTTATCTTCATTGACATCATTTCCCAGGTAGGTAAGTTTTCAGGTGCTCAGGTAGAGGCCATTGGCAGTAAATGATAAACCAGTGGTCCAATAAGCACTTCTCCATGGAGAGAGGCTTCTCTGCCTCCAGACTTTTCTGTGTACAAATGAAGATGGTGTGATTCTGTAAGACATAGAGAGGAAATTACCTTTCCCTGGATAGGTCCTCTCCAGAGCCATAGGAGAGGGCCTACCATAATAGCAGGTCCCAGGTCTCCCTCCACAGCATCACAGCAATGCTCTGGTACTGGTGACAGCTGAGTGTTCTGTGGACCTTTCTCCAGGTTCTACTGGAGACATTCCAGATAATTCTCTTCTGAGCAGTTTCATGTTCTGCAATGCACTATGATCTACCTCCATCTAATTTGTTTTATTTTTAAGTACTTTTGGCAAGGATTTAGGAGACAGAAGAGTTAAAAATATGTTTCTAATACCTTCTTCTCTGAATATGCATTTGGGCATCTTATTATCCTTTAACATTATAAAAGCACTTAACAGCCAGTATACGGGAAATTAGAAAATAATGGGTTATTGTGTGTAAGGAAGCATACTTGAAACAATGATCATGGTGATGTTGAGAATAAAGACAACTATTGTCAAAGGGTCAAAAAAAGATATAGAGACAAAAATATCAATAGAATATAGATCTTGTTATATATATTATATACTAGTCACTTCTCCCTGGGGGTATAAATATGAATAAGACAAAATTCTTCCTCTTTAAGGTCTCATAGTCTAAAAGTTTTTATAGCATTCATTGTAGCAATAGTGTAGTAATTGTAGTCAAAATTTTTCATGCACCAAAGAAGTCAATTTTTTTTCTAAGTGTTCCACATGTTTGCTCATTTCACATTATCTCATTTAATACTCAAAATGTTTCTACAAGATAGGATTGTTATTATACTTCTTTTACAACTTAGAAACCAAAGGCATTGGGATGCCAAGCAACAAATCACACTTGTATAGGCATGCATGAGAAATCAAATCAAGTCGTCTAGTTCCAGAATCACTTTATTAGTTACTGTGATGTCTAGCACATATATAACTCATAAAAAAACCATTAAATTAAGAAAAGAACAATAAAAGACTTGAAAAACCGTCTAGGGTACAGAGGGTCTGTAGGGAAGATCTCTGCTGTGGAGTAGACCTGTGTGAGTCCTTAGAGATTCCTGCACTGATCCACACCATATTAACCCCGTTGGGTTAGTTGAGAGGTCTATATTGGAAGAAGCACACATTGAGAAGAAAGTTTGACAGAGGAAAACCATCTTCTTGGAGAGTAAGTAGCACAATAAAACATGGGGTGGAAAAGTTTACAGCTTTAGCTAGATAATTAACTTTGAATCCTCAAACATATGAGCAATTGCTTTTTAAAAATCCCATCAGATGATGAGGATTAATATACCATTTCTCATGAATTACCTTTTGGAACTGAAGAAAATGCAAAGTAGTTTTAGTTAAAAGGAGAAAAACATCCATTATATTGAATAATAAGAATCATTGACAGTGTAAGCATACCTTAATTCCATTATAGTCAAAAAAAAGAAAGACAAAGTGTTATTTTGGTGTAATAATTTGTCCATTTAAGCAAATCTGAGTATGATGATCTAGCAGGTCTTTTGGCATGATTAATAGTTTAGTGTTATATTATTGCCAACAAAATAGATTTTTGTTAACTCTTCTAATATGAAATGTTTCTTTCACACCTATTCAACATGACATATGGCAAAATAAATTGTTGTCAAGCCAAATGGACCCAACAAACCATGTCTGCTATAAATCATGTTTGTAGAAAATCCTGAGGTTAATATTTATGCATTTTCTTCCTTATGGGAAAAGTACTAACAGAAATTACTGTAAGAAAATTGAGTTTCTTTTGGGAGGGTGTGGAGGGATAGTATAAGACTTTCCATCTCACTTCTTTTGTAATAACTACTGTTAACAGTTTAGTGTACTTTCCTCCAGACTTTTTGTTTATTTACATAAACTATCTTATGTAGGATTTTTATTTCATTTATTTATTTTTAATTTTTTGATTTTTCATTGACTTATTCTGAACTGTTTTAATATCTCTGTTGTCTTGGATGGTGAAAATGAAATCATCTTTGGCCATACCTGTGACATTTGGAAGTTCCTGGGGCAGGAATGAAACCCAAACCACAGTGGTAATAACTCATACTGCTGCACTAACAACACCAGATCCTCAAGCCAATGTGCAACAAGAGAACTCTATATTATTGTATATATTTATGTTACTCACTGAAATATCTGTTTGCATTTTTCCTTCTACCTTTTGTAAAATTTTACCGTGCCTTAGTACAAAAACTAAGATTTTCTACATAACATTGAGTAGAAGTAGTGAGAAGAGATCACCTTGTATACCTAATCTTAAGATTTTTCAATTAAATTTGATGTTAGGTGTATTTCTAGTAGATTTTCTTTATTGGATGGAAGAAAATTCTTACCTATTTCACATTCACTGAGATTTTATAATTATGAATGAGTGTTGAAATAGGTCAAATGCAAAATGCAAATCAAAACTAGTATGAGGTACCACCTCACACCAGTCAGAATGGCCATCACTAATAAGTCCACAAATCACAAATGCTGGAGGGGTTGTGGAGAAAAGGGAACCCTCCTCCACTGTTGGTGGGAATGTAAGTTGGTACAACCACTATGGAAAACAGTATGGAGGTACTTTAGAAAACAATACATAGAACTACCATATGACCCAGCTATCCCACTCTTGGGCATATATCTGGACAAAGCATTCCTTGAAAAAGACACATGCACCCTCATGTTCACTGCAGCACTGTTCACAATAGCCAAGACATGGAAACAACCCAAATGTCCATTGACAGATGATTGGATTAGGAAGATGTGGTATATATACACAATGGAATATTACTCAGCCATAAAAAGAATGAAATAATGCCATTTGCAGCATTATTTTGGAACTAGAGACTCTAATACCAAGTGAAGTAAGTCAGAAAGAGAAAGACAAATACCGTATGATATCACATATCTGGAATCTAATATACAACACAAATGAACCTTTACACAAAAAAGAAACTCATGGACATGGAGAACAGACTTGAGGTTGCCAAGGGGGAGGGAGTGGGATGAATTGGCAATTTGGGGTTAATAAATTCAATTGCCTTCAGAATGATAAGCAATGAGATCCTGCTGTATAGCACTGGGAACTAAATATCTAGTCACTAATGATGGAGCATGATAATGTGAGAAGGAATGTATACATCTATGTGTAACTGGGTCACCTTGCTGTAGAAAATTGACAGAACGCTGTAAACCAGCTACGATAGAAAAAACAAAAATCATTATTAAAAAAAGCAATAGGTCAAATGCTTTTTCTATATCTAGAAAATTGACAGAACACTGTAAACCAGCTATAATGAAAAAACAAAAATCATTATAAAAAAAGTAATAGGTCAAATGCTTTTTCTATATCTATTGAAACTTGTACACATACATTTTATTTTGTTACTGTAGTGAGTTACATGTATTCGTTTTTTAATAGTGAGCCAATCTTATATTATTATACCTTTTTAAATGTATTGCTGGATTTGTTTTGCTAAATTTTCCACAAGCATTTTGCCTATATTGTCAAGAGTAATATCAGGGTGTAATTTACTTTTTCTGTAATGTTCCTGTATCAGGATTATATGAGATTCATACAATAAATTGATAAGTATTCACTTATGCTCAATTTTTAAAACAAAAAAATATAAGATCAGTATCATTTCTTCCTTAAATATATGATAGAATTTACCACTGAAGAGATGTGAGCCTGGAGTTATCTTCATCAGAAGTTTTAGTTATGAAATCAATTTAATTTTTAATACATTTCAAATTGCTTTATAAATACATGTTTTATTAAATGCATTTAATAATTGCATTAAATAAGGATACATCTATTCTTTTGTTCATTTTGATAAATTTTCAAGATTTTACCCATTTCACCTAAATTGTCAATTTTATTACTGTAAATTTCTTCATTATTTTTAATGTCTATAGACATTATCTATTCCTGATATTTATTCATTATTTTTAATGTCTATAGACTTTATTCCTGATATTAGTAATTTGTAATTTATTTGACTCTTTAATTTTATACATTTTTATAGATGTTTAACAGGTACAGTAATCATTTAGAAAACAAATTTTTGGCTTTGTTAATTTTCCTTATGAAAGTACACTCTAAATTTCATGAACTCTGCATTTGTTTTTGTTATTTTCTTTCTTTTAATTTCCTTAAAAAGTTACTTATTTCTAAGTCCTGAAATCTTATTTTTATTCCATCTACACTTAATTAGTGAAATTAATGTTTTTAAGTCTTTCATCTTGATATGATTTCTATTTCTCCCTTTCATTTTTTGTTACTTTATTTTTCTCTTGATTTTTTGGTATTGATCTAATTTTATATTTTAAAATATTCCTTTTTTAGGTCCTTAATTTTCTTTTTATTTTGGTCATGTTTTTAGTATCGTCCATTTACTGGATACTCTGGAAATTACAAAACCCAAACCTAGCTTAAAAGTCTCTACCTTCTATTTTGCAGTTTAACTCTGTTGCCTTACCTTCTGTGATCTGAATTGCTGCATAAGACATCTTTGGTCATATGTGATATTTCTGTTATGTCTTCTTCAGTTTTTTGAGTTTTTTTTCTGTCAATTTCATTTTTTGCCCTCTAGTTTATTAAGCCTTTCTTCAGGTATATACAGACTCTTATTAAAGCCATGCAGTATATTTTAAATTTCATATATTTATTTTTGTAACTCCAGAATGGATATTGGATTATTTTCCTGGATTGTAATTTGCAACAGAAATATTCTATTCCTTCATTCAATTTATCCATATTTAATTCTATTTCATTTAACATGTTTAATATGGTTAAGTTCTTGTTGCTGACCATATTATTAGGAACACTTTGGAGTTTACTTCCATTGGCTGTTTTAATTCTTTATCAGTGAAACTTTCCTATTTCTCAACACATTTATTTATTTTTTCTTCTTTTTTCTTTTGCCTTTTAAGGCCATGCCCATGGCATATGGAAGTTCCCAGGCTAGGGGTCCAATCAGAGCTACAGCTTCCAGCCTACACCACAACCACAGTGATGTAGGATCCTAGCCACGTCTGTGACCTACACCCCAGCTCAGGCAATGCCCAATCCTTAACCCACTGAGTGGGGCTAGGGTTTGAACCTGCATCCTCATGGATATTAGTTGGGATCATTAACCACTGAGCCACGAAGGAAACTCTGACACATTAGTTTTTGATTCATGAAGTACATAATGAGGATGATACAGTGTAGAATTTCTGCTTTATTATTTCCTCCAAAGAGTGGTGATTATGTTTAATTCTTTGTAGTGATTGCATTACATGGTGATCTTCCTGACTCAATTGGGGCATGGTTTTAGGACTGACTAGGGTAAGTTTATTTCAGTTTCTCCCTTTTGCATAGTTTTTCTTCCTATCCTTTACAACTAAGGCATATATTTTCTGTGATCTCAGCTCAATGGCCAAGGTGTGAACCAGGGTCCGTCCACTCTGGTGGTTTGAAGTCTTTTCCTCATCTCCAATAGTCTCAGTCTTTGCATGGACAGTTGAGGAATTGGCTAAAGACCTGATGGGAATATTAAATGGTATTTTAGTTCTTCTATCCTGAAAATAGTTTCTCTCTTGTACCTTGTCTCCTCCCCCATCTTTTCTGGCTTAGCAGTATTGAAGTCAATCAAATTCTTCCAGCCTGACTCTACCTCCCTTTGTACTGAAGTTTGGAAAACTATCTCAGGTAGATCATTGGTGTAAATATGGGGCTCACCTAGTATGTTTTCCTTCCTTCGGGAATCAGCCAATGTTAGTTGTTGTACAGTGCCTGCAGAAAGCTCTTTAAACGTTTTTACATGTCTTTATTTTGTTTTTTTGTTTGTTTTGTTATTTTTTAAAAAAATTTTATTACACCTGATTTACAATATTCTGTCAATTCCTGCTGTACAACAAAGTGACCCAGTCGTACATGTATATACATTCTTTTTATTCATATTACACTCCGTTATGTTTCATTATAAGTGATCAGATATAGTTCCCTGTGCTAAACAGCAGAGTCTCATTGCTTATCCACTCCAAATGCAACAGTTTGCATCTACAAACCCCAAACTCCCAGTCCTTCCCACTCCCTTCCCCTCCCTCTTGGCAACCACAAGTCTGTTCTCTGTGTCCACGTGTTTGTTTCTTTTGCGTAGATAGGTTCATTTGTGCCAAATATTAGATTACAGGTATAAGTGATAGCATATGGTATTTGACTTTCTCTCACTGACTTACTTCACTTAGTATGAGAGTTTCTAGTTCCAACCATGTTGCTGCAAATGGCATTATTTTCTTATTTTTTAGGGCTGAGTAGTATTCCATTGTGTATCTGTACCATATCTTCTTAATCCAGTCATCTGTCATTTGACATTTAGGTTGTTTCCAGGTCTTGGCTATTGCGAATAATGTTGCGATGAACATAGGGGTGCATGTATATTTTTCAGTGAAAGCTTTGTTTAGATACATGCCCAGGAGTGTGATTGCTGAGTCATATAGTAATTCTATGTTTCTGAGGTATCTCCATACTCTTTTACATAGTAGTTTTACCAATTTACATTCCCACCAACAATGTAGGAAGGTTCCCTTTTCTCCACACCCTCTCCAGCATTTGTTATTTGTAGACATACTAAATATGGCCATTCTGACTGGTAAGGGGTAGTACCTCAATGTAGTTTTGATTTGCATGTTTTTATTTAGTTCAGCTTATTTTTAGCTATTTAGGAATGGAGGGTAAGTCTGCCATGGCCAGTAACAGAAGGTCCGAATTCACATAATTATTCAAAAATGCTTTGCAAGACTGAGTCTGTTCCTGGGAATCCAATGATGTGCAATATAACAGTTCCTACTTTCACATACCTTATGTTTTCATGAAGGATGCAGACAGCTGGAGAGATAGAGCATTTGGTGTCTGACAAGAATTTACAAGCTCACCAAGAACTCCATAAATTAACCAAATATCTTTAAAACTTCATAGACCTTAGATTGCCTCTCCCAAAATTCTCCACAGAATTGCTTTTGGCAACAGGTATAGTTAAGATATATGGCTCTATATTTCTGGCATTAATTATCAATCTCTGAAGTTTGTCATTAAAATGTTGATGAGGGAGTTCCCGTCGTAGCGCAGTGGTTGATGAATCCGACTAGGAACCATGAGGTTGCGGGTTCGGTCCCTGCCCTTGCTCAGTGGGTTAACGATCTGGCGTTGCCGTGAGCTGTGGTGTAGGTTGCAGACGCGGCTCGGATCCCGCTTTGCTGTGGCTCTGGCGTAGGCTGGTGGCTACAGCTCCAATTCAACCCCTAGCCTGGGAACCTCCATATGCAGTGGGAGCGGCCCAAGAAATAGCAACAATAACAACAACAACAACAACAACAACAAAAAGACAATAAATAAATAAATAAATAAAATGTTGATGAAAACTTCAAATATAGCATACTTTCTTTCTTTAAAACATATGTTTTAATATATTTTATGTCTACTTATATATACATTTTTATATTTATGGCTATAGAATGATATTATTCTTTCCAAACATAAATGTAGAGAAAAGAAACAAATCAAATTATTTGTGTATAAATAAATATTCAGTTTTAACCAATATTTATACTTTTATATGTAGATTAAATGCTAAATGATATAATTTTTCTTCTGTAAACAGCTGAAGTTGATATTTCTTTCAACATGTCAGGGGTTAGATGTTAGAATTTCCTAGAGCCTTCTGTAATATCTGTACCCTTTTCAGTCAGTCAATGCAGGTTAAGTCAGATAGTATAGATTATCTATTCTAGTTATAGACAAGCAGTCTTTAAATGCCCTTTGAGGAAGTTGTATTTTATTTTTTTATTTTCTATTTTTTAATTTTAATTTTTTCTGCTGTACAGCATGGCGACCAAGTTTCACTTGCATGTATACATTTTTTTTCCTCCCTTTGTTCTGTTGCAACATGAGTATCTAGACATGGTTCTCAATGCTACACAGCAGGATCACATTGTAAATCCGTTCCAAGAGGAATAGTTTGCATCCATTAACCCCACATTCCCGATCCCTCCCACTCCCTTCCTCTCCTCCCAGGAAGCCACAAGTCTATTCTGAAGTACATGATTTTCTTTTCTGTGGAAATTTTCATTTGTGTTGTATATTAGATTCCAGTTATAAGTGATATCGCATGGTATTTGTCTTTGTCTTTCTGATTTATTTCACTCAGTATGAGAGTCTCTAGTTCCATCCACGTTGCTGTAAATGGCATTATGTCATTCTTTTTATGGCTGAGTAATATTCCATTGTGTATATATACCACATCTTCCTAATCCAATCATCTGTCAATGGACATTTGGGTTGTTTCCATGTCTTGGCTATTATGACTAGTGCTGCAATGAACATGTGAGTGCATGTGTCTTTTTAAGGAAAAGTTTGTCCAGATATACGCCCAAGAGTAGGATTGCTGGGTCACATGGTAGTTCTATGTATACATTTCTAAGGTATCTCCATACTGATCTCCATAGTGATTGTACCAGCTTACATTCTCACCAACAGTGGAGGAGGGTTCCCTTTTCTCCACAACCCCTCCAGCATTTGTGACATGTGGACTTATTAGTGATGGCTATTCTGACTGGTGTGAGGTGGTATCTCATGGTAGTTTTATTTGCATTTGTCTTATAATCAGGGATGTTGAGCATTTTTTCATGTGCTTGTTGGCCATCTGTATATCTTCCTTGGAGAACAGTCTATTCAGGTCTTTTGCCCATTTTTCCATGGGGTGATTGGCTTTTTTGCTATTGAGTTGTATAAGTTGCTTGTATATTCTAGAGATTAAGCCCTTGTCCATTGCATCATTTTAAACTATTTTCTCCCATTCTGTAAGTTGTCTTTTTGGTTTCTTTTTGGTTTCCTGTTTTTGCTTTTCAGTTTGATTAGGTCCCATTGGTTTATTTTTGCTCTTATTTCTGTTTCTTTGGGAGACTGACCTGAGAAAATATTCATGAAGTTTATGTCAGAGAGCGTTTTGCCTAAGTTTTCTTCCAGGAGTTTGATGGTGTCTTGTCTTAAATTCAAGTCTTTCAGCCATATTGAGTTTATTTTTGTGCATGGTGTGAGGGTGTGTTCTAATTTCATTGCTTTGCATGCAGCTGTCCAGGTTTCCCAGCAATACTTGCTGAATAGACTTTCTTTTTCCCATATTATGCTCTTGCCTCCTTTTTCAAAGATTAATTGACCATAGGTGTCAGGGTTTACTTCTGGGTTCTCTATTCTGTTCCACTGGACCTCCCGTGTGGCTCACAACATAACTACTTGGTGTTGCTTCTACAGCAGCTGTGGCTTGACCCCTAGCCTGGGAACTTCCGTATTTTAGATCCTATAACCTGGTAACATAAGAATTTTGTCTTTGCTGATACTACTTTAAGGCAGAATATTTCCTATTTAATATTGAAATAAGTTATCAATAAACATAATTATGCCTATGTTTTTCATAATAATTTGGTTTTCATATCTCAAATTATTTGAAATAAGTTTTTTTTTTTTTTTTTTACTTTTTAGGGCCGCACCCATGGCATATAGAGTTTCCAAGGCTAGGGGTCGAATTGGAGCTGTAGCCACCAGCCTACACCAGAGACACAGCAACGCCAGATCTGAGCCACATCTGCGACCTACACCACAGCTACAGCAATGCCAGATCCTTAACTGACTGAGCAAGGCCAGGGATCAAACCTGCAACCTCATGGTTCCTAGTCAGATTTGTTTCCACTGAGCCACGATGGAAACTCCTTATTTGGAATAAATTTAATTAATACTTCTGGTGTTTTGATGTGGGGAAAGGCATACTCCAGATCAACAATTTCTAGTTCAGAAAAAATGAAAGTAATAAAAAAAATGAGAACAGTGGTTAATTTAGAATTTGTATGGCTTTACTGAAGATGTGCTGATTTGGTTTATTGCTTCATGAAGTTTTTACTAGGTATCTTAGAGTACTTAAAAGGCCTATGTTCTCCTGATCTATAGAAAATATATGATCTGTTATATAATTGGATTAAGGCTGTCCTTGAAGAATATAAATTAGTTTTCAGTTTTCTCTGTCCATCATAGTGATCAGTTTGGAAAGAAAGAAACTAGTCAGAGTTTCTCAGCCTCAGCACTATTGACATTTTTGGTGGGGTAATTACTTTTTGTGATGGGCTGTCTTGTGTACTATTGGATGTTTAGCAGCATCCTTGGCTTCTACATGCCAGTAGAATCTTTCCATCTCGACCAGACAATCAAAAATGTCTCCAGACATTGCCAACTGACTCCTTGAGGGCCACTCAATTTGTCTTAAAACTTGTGGTGTGCACCCAAATGATTACAAAGACGTACAGGTAAAATGCCATGTGTGTGAACAAAAAAATCATGACCTTTCTTTTCAGTTCTGCACTCCAAGGTTGAGGTCATCCTGTCTCACAAACTTTAACCTTTATAGCGAAACCAGGGCACAATCTAAACTTAACTTCCACAAAGAATTGTGTTAGATACCTACCTAAGTTGACATACAGAAAAAAAAAATCTGAGAATTAAAAGCAAATATGAAATATCATATAAATCATAGGTATCATCTTTATTGTCACAAAAAAAATTATTAGGTGATTTTTTTTTTTTTTTTTTTTTTTTTTTTTAGGATTTGAACAAAGACCACAGCTGAGCTCATAGACAGAAAGATAAGCCTGATGTGTAGATTAATTGCTTTCTTCTAGAATAAGTAACTGAGCCAACACTAGGTCAAAAATAGGATTAGTTTACTAAAGAAACAAAATAATCTGAGAAGAGCAAGTGCCGTTATCAGCCTTTGGGAATAAACATACTTAGCAATCAGAGACTAGTTAACTCAATATATTATACCAGCTTTTTGAACCAAGTGTTTAAAGAAGAATATTTTCATTCTTTTCTTTTTTTCTTTTTTTTATGCCACACCTGTAGAGATTTTGGCAGGCCTAAATTCCCAGGCCAGGGATCAAATCTGCATCATTGTAGTGACAACACCAGTCCTTAACCCCCTTTGCCATAGAAGAGTTCCAGAAGAACATTTTATTAAATGTTATATTTTGATTATATTTAAAATTAGTTATGGCTATCAGTATAATCAAATTACAAAAAGTATTGTTCCTTTTCTATTTTGACTTTCATAGCAACAAAATAGATAACAGAGACAAAAATGTCTAACACAAATTTTAATATGTAAGATTTCCACGGCTTTTAGATATTTTTTACCAGATAAAGAATGTGGAATGTGTTAGTTATCTTGGATGGGAAGACTGTAGAGACTGGGAGACCTGTTAGGAGATTTCTCTGGAGGGAGCTATGGCTGATCTGTGAGCCTTTACTCCCTGGGCAGATAAAGGTGAGCTGTGTGTTTGTTTGTGTGAGGGAGAGACTTCAACATTAAACTTTGTGATAGGGGAGTTCCCATTGTGGCTCTTTAGTAATGAACCCAACTATTATGCATGAGGATGCAGGTTTGATCCCTGGCCTCACTCAGTGTGTTGGGGATCCTGAGTTACCATGAGCTTTGGTGTAGGTCACAGACAAGGCTGGATCTTGCATTGCTGTGTCTGTGGCTATGATTTGACCCCTAGCCTGGGAACTTCCATATACCATGGGTGCCCTAAAAAGAAAAAAAAACAGACAAAAAACTTTGTGATAGAAGTTCCTATGTGACATACTAGTATATATAAAATACAAATCTCATAGTTGAGATACTGAAAGGACTGGTAAGAAGGAAAACAGATCTTGTTTGGAACTGACTGCACTTTGATCAGCCTTTGAAGTAATATTGAAGGTTGATTAATAGATTAGATTGAATGTCTTAATTTCTAAATTGGGATTGTGTTTGCAACCAATTGACAATATGCAACCAAGACAATAGTGGAGTCATGAGCTGGCTGAAGTTTTCATTTAATTATAGGGAAAGATTACTTCAAAAGAATGACAGAATGACTATTAAAATTGCAATGAATGACAAAATAAGTTTCACGTTAAAGGTGTGGGCTCTTTTCCTTCTCTCTTTCCATCTTTCTTTTTTTTTCTTTCTTTCTCGTGAGGTATTCCTATTCAACAGCTCAACATATAGTTACAAACATTTGTTGGAATTATGTGCACTAATTTTATGTTTTTAGTCAGTTAAATAAAAATTTAATATTATTTTTCAATTAATATTTTAACTTTGGATGTTAATGTCTTGTTTCATTACATAGTTTAGTTTCATGTTGATCATTGCATTTACCAAAATCTGTGTTATTTAAATATGATATAAGAATTTATTCATTTTTGTTCCAAAATTGAGGTTGACTCCATAACTATAGAGATAAAATTCTAATAATTCATGAGAAATGAGATGACTGAAAAAAAGAAGAAAAATGAAACTAACCATTCAATAATGAATGATTCTAAAGAAGAATAAAACAGGAAAAGAAGAATCCTGTTACAAACGCCCTTCTTTTGACACAATTTTCTTTAAAGATATGTATAAGAAATGGAAAGAAGGAAATAACTAAAGGTAAATGCAAAATAGTGGCATGATACCAATAATATAATTTCAGGAAAAAAAAAACTAAACTAAAAGAGGAAAATCCATATTTTATTTATTTCTGTTTTGGTTGAAATGGCAGAAGCCAACTGAACTTAGTTCTAGAAACAAAAAAGAAGGATCAATGAAAAGGTGACATGATTGTCTCATTCAAAGCCAGGCACATGGCCAGCTTTACATAGATGGACTGAACCAGGAATTGACTTGATGTCAGCATTTTCTCTCTGCCCCTCATCCTTGCTTTTTTTTTTTTAAATAGTGATTTTTTTTTCCCATTATAGCTGGTTTACAGTGTTCTGTCAATTTTCTACTGTACAGCATGGTGACCCAGTTACACATACATGTACCCATTCTTTTTTTTTCACATTATCATGCTCCATCATAAGTGACCAGACCTAGTTCCCAGTGCTACACAGCAGGATCTCATTGCTAATACATTCCAAAGGCAATAGTCTGCATCTATTAACTCTAAGCTCCCCACTGATCCCATTCCCTCCCCCTCCACCTTTGGAAACCACAAGTGTATTCTCCAAGTCCATGATTTTCTTTTCTGTGGCTCAGAAGACAGAAAATGAAGGAGATGCAATGAAAAAGCAAGGATATTGTGAGCCACTGCATCTCCTTCATTTTCTCTCTTTTGAGCCACCAGCTTCCTATGTTTCTTAGGCTTTATAGTCAAGTAAAAGGTATGGTGACCCTTAGCTCTCAAGTCGACAATTTACTTTTTACCTGTGAAAGGAGAAATTTCTTTCTTCATATTAATTCAAGATTCTTAGGAGAAAGGGTTTTGAATATGTGTACCTTGACCAATCAACTGTGGTCAAATGGATATGGTTACAGTGAATAAAAGCATGGTTACATTGAAATAAAAGCACGGTATCCCAGTGTGAACTTGGACCCCATCACCGTGGGTTAGAGGTGGAATAGGCGCCAGAGTGGGGGATGTTGTGGCCAGGAGATACTACAGGACAAGTGTCTAAAATCAGCTTAGAAGATGTTTGTCATGCATATGATTGCCTTATAAGGGGAAATTTCCCACACCCTCCCTCCCAACTTCTCTCCCTCCCTCCATACATGTTCTGAGAAGCCTACCTTATCTTCCTGACCTTCTTTTCATTAGACTATATTTAAGATCCTGTCTCAAGTCTGTAGGCTTTCTAATCAGGAATGATGTCAATTAGCTATATCAACCTAATTCTTTTGTTCAGGAATTTTTTTTCTCAAGAGGGGTGAACAAAGCAATGATGATACTCAAAAACAAAACAAAACAAAAATCACAGAGCAACATCATAAGAATAGAGTGGAGGAGACTGAAAGTAGTAGCATATTTCCTGAGCTGAAAATGGGACAAATTTACCCAGAAAGTGAGTACAAACCTAGGGTATATTAATTGACACAAACCCAGCTCAGTTTTCAGATGAAAGGTGATGTCTTCACACGCTCCATAGGTCAGAAGACAGAGGAGTGTGATGCTGGCTTATGAACACAATTTGATAAAAGAGGTCTTGACAAAAAGAAGCATGATTAGAATGATATGGTTTGAATAATGAAGTCCTCTAAAAATGTGAATAGAAGGGCATTTTGAAAAGAGTTTGGGAAGTTTAGTCTGGAATATAATACTTGACAAAAATAGGAAAATATACTCTGTCTTTATATACTTAAGGGCCTATCAGCTGGAAGAGAAATAAACATTATTTTAATTATGTATGGGAAGACCAAGAACAACATGTATATAAATGGAAACAACCCCAGTATCAACTATGATCATGTAGATTAGGGCTGTTTAACAAATAATAGGCCATTTTAATAGTGAATTCTTATTATGAGAGGCAAAATAACCATCTTTATTGACATTGTGGAAAATGGAGTTATTCTAAAATATCTTTTGATTGCAGTTAGGATATAACATTAAAAAGAGAAAGTGTGAGAGCTTCTGGGAGTCTAGAGAGAGCCACTAGTGGTGGTACCAACTGTAATGCTGCTGAAGGGAACAAGGTCATCTGTGGTCCCCTCCTCAGGCCATTAAGAAAGGCCCTTGTCCTCAGGCTCCATGCTGGGTAAGTAGCTAGTATAACATTAGAAAAATTCTCTAACTTCCCAGTTCCTTAGGTTCTGCATTTTAGAGTGAAAGACTTGGGCTGGATGCTATTTAAAATCCACTTTGTCCCTAAAACTCTTTGAATTCAAGTCTAATTATATTGACAATACCCCCCAAACAATAAAAACTCATCAGCTTCCTCATGTTAGTAGGCTGTGAATTCACTGATACATACACAGGGCCTTTATTATGGGTAGGCAGTCCATTAGTACATTCTCTAAGTATCTGGGAGCTCTTTTTGAGAAACTGAGCTGTTATATACAGAACTACCATATGATCTAGCAATCCCACACCTGGGCATGTATCCAGACAAAACTATAATTCAGAAAGATACATGCACCCCTATGCTCATCACAGCACGATTCACAATAGCCAAGACATGGAAACAACCTAAATGTCCATCAACAGATGAATGGATTAAGAACTTATGGTACATATATACAATGGAATACTACTCAGCCATAAGAACAAATGAAATAATGTCATTTACAGCAATGCGGGTGAAACTAGAGTTTATCATACAAAGTAAAGTAAGAAAGAGAAAGAGCCCAGTGCTGCCAGCCCAGAATTTGTCCCAAGTCTGAGGCCCAGGTCCCTTCAACTGTGTCCATCACTCTGTGCAGGAGAGCTGCCTACATTTCCCATGAGCTGCCTTACAAAGTTGCTGACATCAGCCTGGCTGCCTGGGGATTCAAGGCCTTGGACTTTGCAGAGAATGAAATGCTGAACCTGATGCAAATGCTGGAGATGTATACAGCCTTAAATCCACTGAAGGTTGCCTACATTACTGGTTGTCTGCACATGATTGTGGAGACAGCTGTCTTCATTGAGACCCTCATCACCCTGGGTGCTGAGGTGTGGTGGTCCAGCTGCAACATCTCCACTTAGAACTGTACCCTGAAATTGGCATTACAAAGGCTGGCATTCCAGTGTATACCTGGAATGTTGAAACAGATGAAGATTATCTCTGGTGCATCGAGAAGACACTACTTCAAAGTGTGGACCCTCAACATGATTCTGAATGATGGTGGTGATCTTACCAACATCATCCACACTAGGTACCTACAGGTCTTGTCAGGCATCTGAGACATCTATGAAGAGACTACAATGGGAGTGCACAACCTGCAAAAGATGATGACCAACAGGATCCTGAAGTTGCTTTCCATCAGCATTAATGACTGTCACCAAGAGCAAGTTTGATAACCTCTATGGCTACCTGGAGTCCTTTAAACATGGCATCAAGCGGGCCATAGCTGTGATGATTGCGGGAAAGGTGGCGGTGTAGCAGGCTATGGTGATGTAGGCAAGAGTTGTGCCCATGCCCAGAGGGATTTCAGGGTTTGCACCATCTTAATGAAGACTGACCCCATCAACACACTTCAGGATGCCATGGAGGGCTATGAGGTGACTACCATGGATGAAGCCTGTCAAGAGGGCAACATGTTTGTCACCTTAGCTAATGGGTGTATTGACATCATCCTTGGTGGGACTTTCAACAGGTGAAAGATGCCACTGTGTGTAACAGTGGACACTCTGATGTGGAGATGGATGTCAATTGGCTGAACAAGAACACTGTGGAGAAGGTGAACATCAAGCCCTACGTGGACCGCTACTTGTTGAAGAATGGGTACCACATCATCCTGCTTGCCAAGGGCTACTGGTCTACCTGGTTTGTGCCATGGACAACCCCAGCTTCGTGATGAGCAATTCCTTTACCAAGCAGATGCTGGCCAGATTGAGCCGTGGATCCACCCAGACAGGTGCCCCAGCTGAACCCTTTTGGTCAAGAAACTGGAGGAAGCAGTGGCTAAAACCCACCAGGGCAAGCTGAATGTGAAACTGACCAAGTAAACTAAGAAGTAGGCTTAGTACCTGGGCATGTCCTGTGAGGGCCCCTTCAAGCCTGATCATGACCACTATTGAGAATCAGGCCTGCCATTTGCCTTCCAGCTGCTGTCCTTGCCTGGGTCCTACCTCTCTTCCCTAAGAGTAAATGGCACCAACTTTGAGATTGGTCCCCTATTGACCCCCTGGGGCTGGTCACTCAGTCTTTGGCCTCTGCTGTATCACTCATACTGTTCCAAGTGTGGTAGGGGGAATTGAGAACTCCTTTTTCAAGTCCTGGCCATGATGGAGGTACTCAGTCATTATCCACAGGTAACCACAAGCTCAGGGGTTTTGGAACTGAGTGCTCATTCAGTCAATCCTTCCTTAGGCTGGAAGTCAGCGGCAGTGGTCACAAAGACCATGCACTTTACCATCCAGGCCCTCACCTGGCCTATTGACTGTATATATACCCACATTCTTGGTTTATGGGTTTTAATTCTTCAGCCCATGACAGATGAGAAGGAGCTGTATCCAACAGTGAACTGCTGGAGGTTGAATGCTCCTGAGAGCCTGGCTTAGTGCTCAGCATTCTCTTAAACCTCAGAACAATGAGGTTGGTCCCTGTTTTATGGGGGTTGGAATTAAGGAGATCCAAGACAAGAGAAGTGACAGCCAGAGGTTGAGAGGGGCCAGAGAAGCATAGAAGCAGTGTAGATACACCACCACAGTATAATTTTACAGTTCCTACCAAGGCCCTGTGTCCAAAATAGATCAATTTGGTTTATAATGTTTATATAATGTTTATAAGGTTAAAAGAGAGCAAGAGGGTTGGTTAGTAAAAATATTGGAAAGAGAAAGACAAAAAAATAAGAAAGGGAAAGACAAATACCATATGATATCACTTATATGTGGAATCCAAAATATATAGCACAGATGAACCTACCTACAAAATAGAAACAGACAGACATAGAGAACAGACTTACGGTTGCCAAGGGGGAGGGGAGAAGGAGTGGGATGGACTGGGAATTTGGGTTGGTAGATGCAAACTATTACATTTAGAATAGATAAGCAATGGAGTCTTACTGTACACACAGGGAACTATATCCAATCTCTTGGGATAGACCACGATGGGAGATAATATGAGAAAAATAATGTATATAGATGCAGGACTGAGTCACTTCGCTGTATAGCAGATATTGTCACAACATTATAAATTAACTATAATAAAAATATTGCAGAGCTGTATACTCTTTTTTCACACCTCAATATAGTCTATTTGAAAAAGAATTTTGTGAGCATATTTTAAATCTCTCATTTAATAAATAAGAAAATTAAGGTATAGAACATTGTCTGAGGTCAAAAGATTAAGGAATTTCCGTTTAGCTATATTTAAAAATGCCCTTCTGAAAGCAGAGCTTTTTCTAAGAACAAGCAGAATATATTCTATTCTCACTTAGGACACTGCCTCTTGTCAGTGAACTCTTCCACAGCTAAGCCCATAATGTTTGTGCAGAGTAGAATCACGCTCACTGATCTCCAATCCTCCCCTTCTTCTGAGGCTCAGGGAAGTCTACACACTCTGAGAAGCCAGGCAGCTAGTGGCAATAACACTTCTCTTGTCTGACATTAAGAAATCCCTGGTGACCTTGTATTTCTCTCTGTCCCTCAGGGAAGGCAACATGCTGGGAATTATTTTGCTTTTGCTTATTAATAAAAATTAATAAATGACAATTTCACTTAGGTTACAGTCACTTTGAAATGCATTATTTAAATTTTAGCTTACTGGCACTTTTCCATAAAATGATCACTATAAGCTAATCACACTGTTTTTAGTGTAAGTGGTAATGCGCTCACATTACCTAATGTACTTTCTTGATAGCAAGAAAGTACATGATAGAAAGGGACCATCAGGGACCATCATACCTTATAAAAAGGCATTATGATTACATAAAGGCAGCTTAAATTATATAAACTGATGAAGAACTGATTGCCTGAACAGGCCCATATGAGCCTGTATTCAACTAAAGCCCTTACAGCATTGGCATCTGAGCAGATGTACTTACTTGTTTATGGAATTTCTCTTCTTCACTGATGGTTTCACCCATTTCTCAGTTTTCTCATTTTTCTGCTTTTTGCTCATTGGGGTAATTATCATGCATAGCATATTTCTTAAAAATTAGCCAAAGAAAGTGAAAGGAAATACTATGTATCATTCCAAGGCTTTCAGAACCACTGTGTGATTGATTCCCTTATCTTTTTTCCCTGCCTTGGTGATTTTGGAAGCATGTGTCAAGGTGGAACTTCCATCAGTCTGGGTCTCAAAGAGATTAAATAGCAGATCCTGCCTCCAACACATTAAACATGTTGCATAAGAAAGAAATAAACATTAATTGATATAAAGCACTAATATTTTGGAGTTATTACCATAACAAAACCTAGACAACACTGAGCAAAATGTTTCCAGATATATTTAGATATTCCAGATATCTAAATATATCTGTTCCTCAAATAAAACTACCTAATGTAACTCATTGTTGTGTTTCCTTCCCAAGTAGATTGTAGTCTCCCAGAAAACAGGAACTGTGTATCTTTTACTTTGTAGTATAGTGTGTCTGTAGTGCCCACTGTAAACTTAACACTTTGTATGTAACATTAAATTATTAAAGTGAAAGGCATTTATAGCTGGGGGCTATGTTCTAGAGAATTTAAGTGATTCTAGAGATGAATGCCAAAATTGGTCATGAAAAGTAAGCGATATTAAAAGAGAAAACAGCTGTCAGTAAAAGAAAGGGATCATTCCTTGAGGGGTTTTGGAGGCTATTTTTAATTTCAGGAGAATTCCACAGGAGTAATTCAATTTCTATGGAAAAGTTTTAGCTGTACTCTAAAATGGAAATATCTAAACTAGAGCACATAAACTGGTGACAAAGACTTTTAAAATGGATACAATGGATACATTTAGTCAAAGTGAGATGAGATTCTATACTCACACCATCATCAGTATGTAAATAACTAAGAAACTTCATATCTAATTACATCATAGCAATAGTTGCTTTGAAGAATTCACCTGTCGATAGCTCTGGGGAAAGTGTAATTGCTTTAAATTACTTCAAAGTGTATTTAATTAAGTCTCAATGGCAACTTAAATGTTTTGCTCAAGGTAATGTTTTGTATTAAACATAGTTTCACATTTTCAGTCAGGGATATGTTTGACATTGAAAAACGGATTTAATACATATATTTATTGCACCTCTATAGCTGGAATCTGCAAGCTCCTGAGGAATGTATAAAATGACAAGCACTGACTCTAATACCACAGAAAAGTGTTTGTTCTAATGCAGTCCATCCAGATTATATCATAACCTTCCAAAAGGTTAATAAGTAAGTAATAAGTAAGATATGGAATGCTTCTGAAGATCAAGAAAAATGGCAGGAAACTTCTAGCTAAAGTTATAAAAAATATTACAGTAAAAGAGTAAAACAATTTCAGTTCAAAAAGAAATATTTGGATATTGTGTATTAAAAAATGGAGAGTCCAAGTATGTTATATTTTAGGAACTCAGAAATCAGGCAGACAGCAGAAAGACCACAGTGCAACATGTGCAATAATGGAAGTGAGTGTTGGGTACTATAAACATAGAGATGTGGAAGCAAACAGAGGTTGTTACAAGGTAGGGTAGGGAGAAGAGGATGGACAGAGAAAACAACAAATCCTTGCCCAATGATTTAATGCCCAGCTTTTAGATTCTTATTGTAGTCATAGCTAAAGTCAATAATCTCAACACTGTGGAGTTCCCATCATGGCACAGTAGAAACGAATCCGACTAGGAACCATGAGGTTGCAGGTTCAATCCCTGGCCTCACTCAGTGGGTTAAGGATCTGGCATTGCCATAAGCTGTGGTGTAGGTCTCAGACATGGCTCAGATCTTGCATTGCTGTGTCTGTGGTGTAGACTGGCGGCTACAGTTCCGATTAGACACCTAGCCTGGGAACCTCCATATGCAGCAGGTACAGCCCTAAAAAGAGAAAATAAAATAAAATAAAATAAAATAATCTCAACACTGCGAAATCAAGTCAATAAAAAACAAAAAAAATATTGTTTTCTATCAATGATGATATGACCTTGGATATGCCTAACATCAAAATGGGATCATCAAATGAAAGAGTTCTTATAGTCTCTATTTTTTTTGGGGGGGAATGGAATGAATGCCTTATTTTGAAAAAAAAATATGCATCATACTGCATATTTTCCTATAAGAAGAGACATAAATAAGATATGCAGTAAAAACTTGAGGATATTTGAAGAAAAAAAATGGGGCTAGAATTTGTTTTACTCAAGGAAACACAAAATGTTTCTATAGTCCATTAGGATAAAGAAATTAGCTGTTTATCACTCACAGCAATTTTAATGCTATATTTCAAATACTAAGTAAAAATAAACAACAAAATGTGAGCAGAAGATGAGAATAGTATGTTGCAGCTTAAGATATTGTCTCCACATCCTACTCTTACATATGTATGTGTACATTTTAACAACTCCATGGCCCTCACGGATCAAGATACACTTTCTGTTATGCTAACATTCATTATTTCATCTCATCCTTTATGCTTACTTTATCCTTTAAACATTTTAAAATTTCCCTTATTTTTGCTTATGCAACATGTTTAATGTGTTGGAAGCAGGATCTGCTACATAGTCTCATTGGGACACAGACTAATGGAAATTCCACCTTGGCTTATGCTTCCAAAATTGCCAAGGCAGAAAAAACTACAATGTCATACCTGTCAGAATGGCCATCACCAAAAATTCTGCAAACAATAAATACTGGAGAGGGTATGGAGAAAATGTAACCCTCCTTCACTGTTGGTGAGAATGTAAGCTGCGTATACCACTATGGAGAACAGTATGGAGGTTCCTTAAAAACCTAAATATAGAATGACTATAGGATCTATAAATCCCACTCCTATGCATATATCTGGAGAAAACTACATTTCAAAAAAGATGTGTGCACCCCAATGTTCATTGCAGCACTATTTACAATAGCCAAGATACAGAAACAACTTAAATGTTCATCAACAGAAGAATAAATCAAGATTTGGTACCTACATATAGTGCACTATTACGCAGACATAAAAAAGGGAGTGAATAATGCCATTTTCAGCAATATGTAGGTGCCTAAAAATTATCATCCTAAGTGAAGTAAGTTAAACAAAGAAAGAAAACTAAATAAGATTACTACTATGTGGAGTCTAATAAAAATCATGCAAAAGAACTTAACAAAACAGAAACAGACTCAAAGATTTCAAAACCAAACCTATGGTTACCTAAGGGCCAACACTGGGAAGGAGGGATGAAGTAGGATGATGGTATTAACATTTACACTGCAGCACTATTCACAATAGCCAGGACATGGAAACAATCCAAATGTCCATCGACAGATGATTGGATTCAGAAGATGTGGTATATATACACAATGGAATACTACTCAGCCATAAAAAGGATGACATAATGCCATTTGCAGCAACATGGATGGAACTAGAGAATCTCATCCTGAGTGAAATGAGCCAGAAAGACAAAGACAAATACCATATGATATCACTTATAGCTGGAATCTAATATCCAGCACAAATGAACATCTCCTCAGAAAAGAAAATCATGGACTTGGAGAAGAGACTTGTGGCTGCCTGATGGGAGGGGGAGGGGGTGGGAGGGATCGGGAGCTTGGGCTTATCAGACACAACTTAGAATAGATTTACAAGGAGATCCTGCTGAATAGCATTGAGAACAATGTCTAGATACTCATGTTGCAACAGAAGAAAGGGTGGGGAAAAAAATGTAATTGTAATGTATACATGTAAGGATAACCTGACCCCCTTGCTGTACAGTGGGAAAATTAAAAAGAAAAAAAAATATTTACACACTACTATTTATAAAATAGAAAAGTAACCAGGATCTCCTATATAGCACAGGGAATTCTACTCAGTATTTTGTAATAACCTATATGGGAAAATAATGGATATATGTTTATGTATAACTGATTGCACAATTGAAAATAACACAACAATGGAAGTCAACTATACTCCAAAAAAATTAAAAAAAAAAAAAAGAAAAACTATTGATTTTCACTTTGATGTATATCCTGGAAATAGGTCTTTGAAAAGTAAACATGTTACAATTCTGGCCCTCCTTTCAGTATCCCATTGGACCTGTATTCAAGGTTTATTTCAAACTCTGATGTACAAATGAATCCTTTGGGTCCTGTGTGATCACAGAGAGAGCAGGAGTGGGATTTGTGGCATGAGCTTCCCTACCATTGAGCAAGTTGAGAGCTGTATGGTTTCTTCATTCTGCCTGCATCTAGCCCCTCTCTTAGATTGGCCAGACTGCTCTGCACCTGATACAAAGCCTGGGGCTTTTGTATCACTGTCATATTCTTAACTCAGGGCTCTGAAAACGGTTTTCGTCAGATAAAGTGCTTGCCTAGTGACATGAGAACTATACTAGGAAGACTGAAATGCTTTTTCTCATATTATCTTCCATCATGTTCTATCCCAAGAGACTAGATATAGTATAGTATAGTGCTATACAGTAGGGCCTCATTGCTTATCCATTCTGAATGTAATAGTTTGCATCTACTAACCCCAAACTCCCAGTCCATCCTACCTGCCTGCCTTGGTAACCACAAGTCTGTTCTCTATGTCTGTGAGTCTGTGTCTGTTCTGTAGATAGGTTCATCTATGCCATATGTTAGATTCCACATATAAATCTACTGACTTACTTCACTTAGTATGAGAATCTCTAGTTGTACAATATTGTGTTCATTTCAGGTATACAGCATAGTTATTAATTTTTTGCAGATTTTATTCCATTATGGGTTATTAAAAAATTGGGTAAAATTCCCTGTTCTATACAGTAAATATGTGTTGCTTTTCTATTTCAAGTATAGCAGTTTTTATTTGTTAATCACATACTCCTAAATTTTCCCTCTACTGACACAATTTTGTTAACCATAAGTTAATTTTCTATGAGTCTGTTTATATTGTGTGTATACATTTATATGTATTCCTTTTTAGATCCCATATATGAGTGATATAGTATTTATTTTTCTGTTTGACTTATTTCACTAAACATAATATTCTCTAGGTCCATCTACATTGCTAAAATGGCAATAGTTCATTATTTTTTATGACTAATATACAATTATATGTACATATATACCACATCTTCTTATGCCAATCCTCCCTTGATGGACTCTTGAGTTCCTTCCACATTTTGGCCGTTGTACATAGTGCTGCTATGAACATTGAGGTGCATGTATCTTTTCAAATTAGACTTTTTGATCTTTCCAAGAGTGGAACTGATGAATCATATGGTAGTTCTATTTTAAAGAACTACCACGACTACCGCTACTACTTTAAAATTTATAAAGTAACCACCAGACTCTTTTCCATAGTGGCTGTACCAGTTTTTGTTTTTGTTTTTGTTTTCTTTTTAGAACTGCACCCGTGGCATATGGAGGTTCTCAGGATAGGGGTCTAATGAGAGCTACAGCTGCCAGCCTATGCCACAGCCACAGCAACACCAGATCTGAACCACGTCTGTGACCTACACCACAGCTCACGGCAACGCTGGATCCTTAACCCTCTGGGCAAGTCCAGGATCCAACACACAACCTCAAGGTTCCTATTCGGATTCATTTCCACTGTGCCACAGCAGGAACTCTAGTGGCTAGTGGCTGTACCGATTTACATTCCAACCAAACAGTGTAGGAGGTTTTCTTTTTCTCCGCATCCTCTCTAGTATTTATTATTTCCAGATATATGTTTTTTCCTTTTATTTAGAGATGCATCTGAAGCATATAGAAGTTCCTAGGTGAGGGGTCGAATAGGAGCTATATCTGCTGGCCTATACCACAGCCATAGCAATGCCAGATCTGAGCTGCATCTGCGACCTACACTACAGTTCACAGCAGTGCCAGGTCCTTAACACACTGAACAAGGCCAGGGATCGAATCTGCATCCTCATGTATACTAGTCAGATTCATTTTACACTGAATATCCATGAGAACTCCCCAAGATATTTTTTTTTTTTTTTACATTGGTCATTCTGAGCAACATGAGGTGATACCACACTGTGGTTTTGATTTGTGTTTCTCTTATAATTAGTGATGCAAACATCATTTCACACGCCTGTTGGCCATCAGTATATCTTACTTGTAAAAAATATCTGTTTAGGTTTTCTGCCCATTTTTTAATTTTTTTTGATATTGAACTTTATGAGCTATTTGTATATTTTGGATATTAACCCCTTGCTGGACACATAATTTGCAAATTAGTATTGTTTGGGGCCTCTGTGCTTCCTGTATTTCAACATCTGTTTCCTCATTTAGGTTTGAGGAAGTTTCAGCCATAATTTATTCAAATGTATTTTAAATTCCCTTCTCTCTTTCTTCTTCTGGAATGCCTGTAATGAGTAGGTTGGCACACTTTATATCATCCAATAGAATTCCTGTGTTACTTTCATTTTTTAATTTGTTTTTCTATCTGCTATTTTCATTTGTTAATTACTATTATTCTATCTTCTAGAGCACTTATTTGTTCTGTGTAATTCAGTCAGCTATTCATTAGTTCTAGACTGTTTTTTATCTCAGAAATTGAATTATTTACTTTTGATCAGTTCATTTTTATAGTTTCTAGTTCCTTGTTGCAGTGATCTGCATTTGTAAACTTTATTAATTCAGTGAGGTTTTTTTTTTTTTTTTTTTTGCCACATCCATGGTATGTGGAAATTACTGAGCCAGGGATTGAACAGCCAGGGATCACCACAGCAGTGACCAAGCCATGGCAGTGACCAAGCAGGATCCTTAACCAACTGAGCCACCAGGGAACTCCTTCAGTGAGAATTTTTATTACCACCCCTTCAAACTCATGGTCTGATAGACTAGTAATCTCTGTTTTATTATTTGTTCTTTCAGATTTCTCTCACTCTTCTAATTGAGAGTGATTCCTCTGCCTTTTCATTTTATTAAACTCTCTCTGTCCCTATGAGGGAGGAGAAAGAGTTATCTTCTGTGGTCTTGAAGGGGTGTTTTTATGTAGATGTAGCCTCATGTAGACTGTGTGACCAGTGTCTGCTGCAAGGGCTGGTTTGACATGGGCAGGCTTTTCTAGGAATTGTCTGTCCCAGATCCTGCACCAAGCTGTGGTGGGGAGTGGGGTGGGTCCCAAGCGGTTGCTCAGCTGGGAAATAAGCTGCTGCATGCAGGTCACTCTTGAGGCCCTGCTGAGGAAGCATCAGCAATGGACTCCTTCACCACATGTGGACACACACAGGACACTTCACTTCTGATACTTTTGGTCAACACATGTAGCCCAAAACCAAGCAATTTTCTGCAACACCAGAAGGGTGTCCTATAGTTCAATTCTGACACTAACAAAGTCAGTTCAGAGTTTAAGAGCTTGGTCTCATAGGACTTGCCCCTACTTCAGAGCCAGTTGCAAGTAGTGGATGCCCAGGTTACCTAAAGCTTCTGCACAACTTGGCTATAAAGCTGATGTTCTTATGACCACCCTCCTTGAATTTCATCATTTGCTGAAAGAGCTCACAGGATTCAAGGAAACACTTATGTTTACAAGTTTCTTAAATAAATAAGAGATATGATAAAGGGTATAGGTGGACAGTCAGGTGACGAAGTACATAGGGCAAGGTCTGGAAGGGTCCTGAATGCAGGAGCTTCTGTTGGGTGGTAACACTCTCCCAAAATGTGGATATCTTCACCCCTCTGGAAGCTCTCTGAACTCCGTGTTATTTGGATTTTTATGGAGGTGTTAACTCAAACTTCCAGCCCTCTCCCCTTCCTGGAGGACAGAGGGTGCCTGAAGGTGCCAAGGTTTCAATAAATGTTTCAATCATAATCAGTTTCTAGTGACCAGCCCCCATCCAGGAACCCACCAAGAGTGACCCCTATTCTAACAAAAGACCTTCCAATCATCCAGGAAATTCCCAGGGATTTAAGAGTTTGGTGCCAGGTACTCCTATCACTCAGGAAATTACAAAGTTCTTAGGAGTTCAGTGTTAAGAATTGGAGCCAAAGACTAAATATTAGAACAAAATATTTACTCTAGCACCCATATTTACAAGGATTGTAGGAGCTCTGCACTAGGAACCAGGGGCATATATGTACATATTTATATATGATAAGAAATGCATATTTAAATAAGTACAAATATAAAGATTTTATATATTTCTTATTACTTCATACTGTGATGCTACAAATCTTCAATATCCAAATTGTAGAGAATACTTCAAGAAAATTCACGTTAAAATCACTGTTAAAGACCAAAACATTTAAACTTCTTAAAGTTTGATATCAAGTTTGACATTTTGATATCAATGAAATTGTGATATTGGGATTTGATGTAAGCTTCACTGTTTTTAAACATAGGGGAAACTCACATTAGAACTTACTTTTTTGGTCACCAACTAAACTAGGAAAATTAATATAGCAGGCTTTATATTTGCTGTTGTAACAAAGTTCACCTTATTTAAATTTAATAAATTCATGAGAAATTGTCCATGTGGAACTTATTTCATTCATCATCTTTTGATCTCTTCCAAGGCCTACAAAGAGGACAACAATATATAATTTTTTTTTTTTTTTATGGCATTGGTTTCCTTTAACCATTCGAGAGGATAGAGCATGACAGCTACAGGTTTATCTCTTATTGCCTGAAACCACAATAAACTCTACAGACATGTTCTAGGGTTCAAAGCTTTCTATAAAATAACTGACCTTGTGCTTATAATTAACATTTCTATTACTAGATAGAATTTCCCCACTTCAGAGATGCCATTGTAGTGTTCAATATGTTTCCAAAGAGAATTTAGAAAACTACTCAAGATCTGAAAAATTCTTCAGATTTTCCACCTTTAGGATAATATGATGTTTTTGAGTAACTTTAGTTTATAAATTTAACTCTCAAATTGAGTTAGCAGCTAGTTCATTGGCCCTGAGTTATGGGTTACATTTTTTTTTACTTGAAGTCTGAAAGAATTATGTGCATCCTCAGAAAGTCAGTGACCCGAGAATAAGAATCCTTGAGAGTGCAGCCTTATGTTCACAATAATATCCATCATACATTCATTAGAAATTCTTCTCCTCTACAAGCAGTGATGTATGTGATCACATCAAACAAAAGGTTCTCCTGGGAATGACATTTCAGTATATTTTTACTTCACTCTCATCAGACTAACCCTTATAGCCAGCATAGACTATTAAAAGGACTTATGAATACGTTTTATCTTTCCCTGTTATAAGAATTATACATACATATAATAAAAAGGGGGGTGGATAACATCAACAGTGTCAAAAATTACCTGTGGCCCACACAATAGAAATACCTACTATAGATTTTTAAAAATATTCTTCTAATCTTTTCCTATGAATAATTATTTAGGTCCAAGAGCCATAACCACTCTCTAAGATGTTGCATTCTTTATTTAGTAAATTGCTGTTTTGTCCTTAAAGTTTTCTATAGATTCTTGAACATTATCTTTTAGTTTTTGCCTGACACCTGGGAAGGAGAGTGATGCAGAAAAACAGAAAAACAGATACGTCGAATATGAAAGACAGTCTCATTAAGGAAGAATCAAATGGAAAGGCTAACAGAAAGAGTAAACCAAAAGCTTCCAACTCCTGGAGATGTCTCTCTTTATTCTTGTCAGCATGCAAATATATCATTCCTCCACACTCTATCAAAATATTGAAGAAATAAACAAAAATTTCTGTGGTTGCAGCAAACACACACTAAAATTTCTTTCAGTTACCCCCATGTCTTTACATTCAGGCCCCTTGTTTAATGTGGCTAGGACCTGACACTTCTTTCTAACCAGAGGAATGTGGTAAAAGTTAAGAAATGTCCCTTTGTCATTACACAGTTTGAAGCCATTAACAACTGCCTTTCAAAGAGCCCTGTCCCTTGCTGGTTTTGAGGAAGTAAGTGGCTATGTTGGGAAGATGCACATGGCAAGAAACTGAGGGAGGCTTCTTGTTAAGAGACAGAAAGCAACTGAAGCTCTCAATCCACCAGCCTGCAAGGAATTGAATCACCACCAACCACCAACCACGTGGGCTTGGAAGTAAATCCTTCCCCAGTTAAAACTTCAGATGAGAACCCAGCCCTGGATGATTTCATGATTGCAACATTTTGGAGGATGTAGTTAAATTGTGCCTGGGATCCTAACCTGCAGAAAATGTGAGCTTATACATGTGTGTTGTTTTTAACTGTTAGATGTGTAGTAATATTGTTATATATGTAAGTAATGTGGTATTATCAACTGTGTTTCAGACACATGCTAAAGAATAGAAGTAAATAAATAAGATGTGCAATTTAAGGGTCCTCACACTTGCTTTGTATGAAATAATAAAGCTTAGTGCAAAGTTCTGGTGAGAAAAAAAAAAGAAAATATGAATTGTTTTGCCTGTATTTTCAGGATGTCTTCAAAAAGTGGATCTTAAAAAAAACAAGTAAGAGTAAAATGGACAGAGAAACATGAGAAAAACTTTTGGATATCTGTCAAATGAAAATAGACTGACACAGGTCAATTTATCCCATAGATCAAAGAGAAACACCCATCAATATGTAATTTGACCTTTGTGAATGGACATTTGTGGTAGCAGGGAACAGGGAATTATATCATGTGATAAAAAGTAACATTTCCTAAAATCAACATTCCTTACATTTTTCATCATTTTCCTGTATTTTTAGCCTGCCTTATTCATATCTCCCAACACCAAACATTCATGTGTGAGTACACAAACATATACACACAAATATATAAATAAACACACACACACACACACACAAGGGTATTCCTCCTAACTCTACTTTCTGAATGTGCATGAAAACACAAAGCATCAGTTTTCCAGGAGACTGTTTTGGTGCCTGGGATAGATGGACTATGTGACAATTGGGAATCCTGGTAGGAGATAGTGTAGGATGAGACTTTTTTGTGCTCTCGTTCTAGAAATTTTAACTCAATCTACAGAAATTGGAGGTTCAAGCTTTGATAACAAAACAATATATTTTCTAATTTTACCAATATGTTTTTAGATTTATGTCTTTCTATTTGAAACAACTGCATTAAGAAAGGTAGAAGCCTATATTAGATTGACAATAAGAGAATAATTATCTTAGCTTCTGTTGAAAGCTTTCGATTAAACCTCTCAAATATTACTGGAGTAATGGCATTTATTTTTTTCATTTTTTTAATGATTTTTATTTTTTCCATTAGAGTTGGTTTACAGTGTTCTGTCAGTTTTCTACTGTACAGCAAAGTGACCCAGTCACTCTCTCTCTCAAACACAAATACACATATATACGTTCTTTTTCTCACATTATCCTCCATCATGCTCCATCACAAGTAACAAGATGTAGTTCCCAGCAGAACTCATTGCCACATTCACCCAAATGCAATAATTTGCATCTATTAACCCCAGACTCCAAGACCATTCAATCCTTGCCCCTCCCCCGTGGCAACCACAAGTCTATTCTCCAAGTCCATAAAGTTTCTTTTCTGTGGAAAGGTTCATATGTGCCATATATTAAATTCCAGATATAAGTGATATCACATGGTATTTGTCTTTCTCTCTCTGACTTACTTCATTTAGTGTGAGAGTCTCTAGTTCCATCCATGTTGTCACAAATGGCATTATTATGTTCTTTTTATATCTGAGTAGTATTCCATTATGTATATATGCCACATCTTTTTTTAAAATCTTGATAGCTTCATTTTTCTTTCTTTTTTGATATAATGATTTTTATTTTTTCCCATTATACCTGGTTTACAGTGTTCTGTCAATTTTCTACTGTACAGCATGATGACCCAGTTACACATACATGTATACATTCTTTTTTTCTCACATTATTATGCCCCATCAAAAGTGACTAGACATAGTTCCCAGTACTACACAGCAGGATCTCATTGCTAATCCATTCCAAAGGCAATAGTCTGCATCTATTATCCCTAAGCTCCCAATCCATCCCACTCTGTCCTCCTCCCCCTTAGCAACAACAAATCTATTCTCCAAGTCCATGATTTTCCTTTTCTGTGGAAAGTTTCATTTGTGTTGTATATTAGATTCCAGGTATGTGGTATCATATGGTATTTGTATTTCTCATTCTGATTTACTTCACTTAGTATGAGAGTCTCTAGTTCCATTCATGTTGTTGCAAATGGCATTATTTTGGTCCTTTTTATGGCTGAGTAATATTCCATTGTGTACACATACCACATCCTCCTAATCCAATTGTATATTGATGGACATTTGGGTTGTTTTCATGTCTTGCCTATTGTGAGTAGAGCTGCAATGAATATGCAGATGCATGTGTCTTTTTTAAGGAAAGTTTTGTCTGGATATATGCTCAAGAGTGGGACTGCTGGGTCATATGGTAGTTCTATATATAGATTTCTCAGGTACCTCCATACTGTTCTCCATAGTGGTTGTACCAATTTACATTCCCACCAACAGTGCAGGAGTGTTCCCTTTTCTCCACATCCTCTCCAGCATTTGTGATTTGTGGACTTATAAATAATTACCATTCTGACTGGTGTGAAGTGGTATCTAATAGTAGTTTTGATTTGTTTTTCTCTAATAATCAGTGATGTTGAGCATTGTTTCATGCGCTTGTTGGCCATCTATGTATCTTCCTTGGAGAAATATCTACTAAGGTCATTTGCCCATTTTTCCATTGGGTTTTTGGCTTTTTTGCTCTTGAGTTGTAGAAGTTGTTTGTATGTTTTAGAGATTAAGCCCTTGTTAGTTGCATCATGAAACTATTTTCTCCCATTCTGTAACTTGTTTCTTTGTTTTCTTTTTGGTTTCCTTTGCTATGCAAGAGCTTGTCAGTTTGATTAGGTCCCATTGGTTTATTTTTGCTTTTATTTCTGTTGCTTTGTGAGACTGACCTGAGAAAACATTTGTAAGGTTGATGACAGAGAATGTTTTGCCTCTGTTGTCTTTCTGGAGTTTGATGGTGTCTTATATGTAAGTCTCTTAGCCATTTTGAGTTTATTTTTGTGCATGTTGTGAGGGTGTGTTCTAGTTTCCTTTATTTGCCTGCTGCTGTCCAGGTTTCCCAGCAATACTTGCTGAAAAGACTGTCTTTTTCCCATTTGATATTCTTGCCTCCTTTGTCAAAGATTAATTGACCAAAGGTGCCTGGGTTTATTTCCGGATTCTCTATTCTGTTCCATTGGTCTGTCTGCCTGTTTTGGTACCAGTACCACACTGTCTTGATGACAGTGGCTTTGTAGTAGTGCCTGAAGTCTGGGAGGGTTATGCCTCCTGCTTGGTTTTTGTTCCTCAGGATTGCTTTGGCAATTCTGAGATGTTTGTGGTTCCATATAAATGTTTGAATTTTTTGTTCTAGTTCTGTGAAAAATGTCATGGATAATTTGAATGGGATTGCATTGAGTTGTTGATCTGTTCAATTATGTTTTGTTTGGTCTTTTTTCTAATTCATTTAGGCAGTGGGTTATGTTGTCAATTTGAGATTTTTCTTCTTTTTTGAGGAACACCTGTACTGCTATGAACTTCCCTCTGAGCACTGCTTTTGTGGCATCCCATAGATTTTGAGTGGATGTGTCTTTGTAATCATTTGCCTTCAGGTATTTTTTAATTTCCTTCTTGATTTCCTCTTTGACCCATTGGTTTTTCATAGCATGATGTTTAGTCTCCATGTACTAAGATTTTTCTCATTTCTTTTCCTGTGGTTGATTTCTAGTTTCATGCCATTGTGGTCAGAGAAGATACTTGAAATAATTTCTATACTCTTAAATTTGTTGAGGTTAGCTTTGTGCCCCAGTATGTGATCAATTCTTGAGAATGTTCCATGTGCACTTGAGAAGAATGTATATTCTGATTTTTTTTGGATGTAATGTCCTGAAATTGTGGATGAAGTCTAACTTTTCTATTGCGTCCTTTAGGATATCTGTTGCCTTATTGATTTTCATCTAGAGGATCTTTCCATTGATGTTAGTGGGGTGTTAAAGTCTCCTACTATGATTGTATTCCCATAAATTTCTCCGTTTATGTTGGCTAGTATTCACTGTAGGTATCTGGGTGGTCCTATATTAGGAACATATATATTGATGATTGTAATATCCTTTTCTTTAATGGATCCTTTAACCATTAAATAGTGTCCTTCTTTGTCTTTCTTTATGGCCTTTGTTTTAAAGTCTATTTTGTCTGATATGAGTATTGTAACTTCTGCTCTCCTGTCTTGTCCATTGGCATGAAAGATCTTTTCCCATGTTCTAACTTTCAATCTATATGTGTCCTTTGCCCTGAGGTGAGTTTCTTGTAGACAGCAGATTGAAGGTTTTTGCTTTTTTATGCAATCTGCCACTCTGTGTCTTTTGATTGGAGTATTCAGTCCATAGACATTTAATGTGATTCTTGATAGATATGTATTATTGCCATTTTAAACCTCATTTTCCAGTTGATTCTATGTTTCTCTTTTCTTCTTTTCTTTTTTTGGTTGGATGGTTTCCATTCATTTTATGCTCAAATACTTTTCTTTACAGTTTTTGTGAGTGTAATGTTCAGTTTTGATTTGTGCTTGCCCTGTTTTTTAAGTATGTTAA